>NC_073237.2:127790000-130470000 GCF_029281585.2 Gorilla gorilla gorilla
GGCACAGTCACGGCTTACTGCAACCCCAAACTCCTGGATTCAAGGGAGTCTCCCAAGTAGCTGGGATCCAGGCATGTGCCACCACACCCAGCTAATTAATTTTTTTTTTTTTTTTTTCTGTAGAGATGGCGTCTTGCTATATTGCCCAGACTGATCTCAAATTCCTCACCTCAAGCGATCCTCTCACTTCGGACTCTCAGAGTGTGGGGATTACAGGTGTGAGCCACTGTACCTGGCCTGGATTTTTCTTAAAGTCTAGTATAGTCACTTTTAGAACATGTTTGCTCATCTACGTTGACCGTCTCTATCTTGATGGGCTTGATCTACCAAGGTGGACAGGCTTCTGTTTGTTCTAATGTTTGTACTTTCATTGTGGGTGGTCCTCTTGGCCCTTTAAAACTACCCTGCTCTGCTGCTTGCTCTTTTGTGTCTGTCTCCTTTGATTCAACTTTTTTTTTGTGCGTTTCATCTGTATAGTTGTGTATGTTTATTTGTTCTTATTGTAGGATGGTTTTTGGTTATGTGGATGTAATTATCCATGTGACAGACTGAGCTCATTTCCGTAGTTCTTCCAAACAATGCTGCCACAGTGCGGGTATGTGCGTGCGTGCGTGCGTGCGTGCGCGCGCTGTTGGGTATATACCTAGGTTTGGAGTTAACTGGGTCATGGGTGGGCATATGGTGGCTGCATGGGCAGCTGCCAGCTCTCAGTGATGGCACCAGGTACATGAGGGTCATCCTTGCTCTGCTGGCGCTGTAAAGATGTTGCTTCTTTGCAAATTAACTGCTAGATTCCCTGTAATTCTAGTGAAAATCCCAGCAGCTTTTCTTTTGTTTTCGCTGTTTATTTCAGAAACTGACAAACTCATTCTGAAATTTATATGAAAATGCAAAAGGGCCAAGAATAATCAAAGCATTCTCTCTTTTTTTGAGAAGGATTTTTGCTGTTGCTCAGGCTGGAGTGCAGTGAGACGATTATAGGTCACTGCAGCCTAAAACTCCTGGGCTCAGGAGATCCTCCAGTCTCAGCCTCCCAAGTAGCTGGGATTATAGGTGTAAAAAGTAAAGTAGAGGTTTCATTTTAAAGATTTTCCTCTTCATCTAATTAGGAATAAATAGTAACTTCTTTTAGAAGCAAAATTTATTTAAAGACCTGTGCTAACATTCTTAAATATCTGCTAGCTGTAATAAATAAATTAATGTACTTCATATTCTTAGCTCCTACAATTTAGCCTAAATATTTGCCCTGGCATGCTTATACTGGTCCAAGCAAGCATTAGGTTATAGCCTGTTCCTTTTTCTTATTTGAAGGTTTTTACCTTTCTTAGCATTCCACAAGTTACTTTCTCCTTCCTTTGTTCTCCTCTGCCTTTGCCTCTTTTAAAAAGTTCTAAGTTCCTAGCCAATCGGGACAAATACAGAATGTGAGGTCCTGTTCCAGCCAATGGAAACTGAACACAGTAGGGTGGACGCGTCAGGTTGTAAATCACCCTGTCTCCTTTGTTGAGTGTACTCTGTCTCCTTTGTTCAGTGGCAGAACTGCTAATGACTGTACCCTTTCTGCAGAAAGTATAAAAATGGCCTTGCTGAAGAAATTAAATTTACGTTCAAGTGCTATTTCTTTACAGCGTCAGGGAACAAGCATTTCAAACATAGGCATGCACCAACACACCCAGCTAATTTTTAGTGGAGACGTGCTCTCACTGTGTTGCCCAGGCTGGTCTCAAACTCCTGGCTTCAGAATCATCCTGCCTTGGCCTCCCAAAGTGCTGGGTTACAGGTGTGAGCCACCTCACTTGACTAATCAAAGCATTATTTTGTTTTTGAGATGGAGTTTTTGCTCTTGTTGCCTAGGCTGGAGTGCAGTGGTGCGATCTTGGCTTACTGCAACCTCTGCCTCCCAGGTTCAAGCGATTCTTCGGCCTCAGCCTCCCGAGTACCTGGGACTACAGGCGCCCACCACCACGCCCAGCTAATTTTTGTATTTTTAGTAGAGATGGGGTTTCACCATGTTGGGCAGGATGGTCTTGATCTCCTGACCTCATGATCCACCCGCCTTGGCCTCCCAAAGTGCTGGGATTACAGGCGTAAGCCACCACGCCGGGCCTTAATCAAAGCATTCTTGAAGAAAAACAAAGCTGAAGGACATATCCTACCAAATATCCAGACTTTATAAAAGCTGCAGTGATTAAGACAGTGCAGTGTTGCCAAAAAGATAGACAGATAGGCTGATTGGAGGGAACAGTCTTCAAACAAACTGCACATCAATAGTCACTTAATTTATGACACATGACAGAGAGAAAAGATGGCCTTTTCAGAAAAGGTACTGGGAGAACTGAACTCTCCATAAGGGAAAAAAATGAAACTTTTATCACAAATCATATCAAGAAATCAGTGTTAGGTAGATCATAGATGTAAACATGAAAGATAAAACAATAAAGCCTCTAGAATAAAACATAGAATATCTTCATGATTTTGGAAAAATCGGACACAGCAGTAACCAAAGTAGAAAAATTTGATACATTAAATTTTTGTAGAAAAATTTGATACATTAAATTTGATACATTAAACTGCATTAAAGTTTGTATCTTTTGCTTTTTACATTGCTCCAAGAAAATGCAATCAATACTAATTTGTAATTTCCTGGAAATGGTAGATAATCCATCCTGTTTGTTCCTCCAGAAGTCTCTATCCTGCTTTTACCAGGACTGTTGCCCCTCTGGCCCATGGTGCGGCTACCATCTTGGGCTTTTTTTTTTTTTGGAGATGGAGTCTCTGCTGTGTCGCCCAGACTGGAGTGTAGTGGCCTGATCTTGGCTCACTGCAACCTCTACCTCCCGGGTTCAAGCGATCTTCTGCCTCAGCCTCCCAAGTAGCTGGGACTACAGGTGCCTGCCACCATGCCCAACTAATTTTTGTATTTTTAGTAGAGATGGGGTTTCACCATATTGGCCAGGCTGGTCTTGAACTATTGACCTCAAGTGATCCACCCGCCTTGGCCTCCCAAAGTGCTGGGATTACAAGCGTGAGCCACCGTGCCTGGCTGCTATCTCGGGCTTCTGTTGGTCGTCATTCTGGGACTTGTTTTTGTCCCTCCACACGTGGTCCTTATTTCCTGGCTCCTATTTGTATTGGTTGGATAATTTGGACATAATGACAGCAACTGTCTTTTTTGTTTGTTTTTTTGAGTCGGAGTTTCACTCTGTTGCCCACGCTGGAGTACAGTGGCACAATCTCGGTTCACTGTAACCTCTGCCTCCCAGGTTTAAGCGATTCTCCTGTTTTCAGCCTCCTGAGTAGCTGGGACTACAGGTGTGCGCCATCACGCCCAGCTAATTTTTGTATTTTTAGTAGAGACGGGGGTTTTACCATGTTGGGCAGGCTGGTCTTGAACTCCGGACCTCAGGTGATCCACCTGCCTTGGCCTCCCAAAGTGGTGGGATTTTCACGCCTGGCCAACAGCAACTATCTTAATAAGAACGTTCATTGACTCAAGTAATTGCAAGTCCAGAAGTAGACAGGTTTGGGATTATTTGGGTGCACCCATTCTGAACCAGTCATTAGAACCGGAGCTGGGCTTCTCTTAGGCCAGGCCCCCCCTCCCCTGGGGCTGGGGCTGGGTCAGCCTCCCTAAGGCTCCATCAGGAAGGAGGAAGGGAGAATTAACTGCTGGGTAGGCAGACAGGAGTGGTCCCACTAATATTGCCAGTCCCTCGGTTTGCTCTCTTGTAAAAATCCTATTTTGAGTCCTTATGTAGGTCTGAAAAAGTCTTTTTCTGTCCCTACACTTGACTTGGTCAGCTGAGTATTGGATTCTAGATTGAAAGTCATTTCCTAGAGAGGATGGTGATGCTGGTAAGAAGTCTCCGTCATTGTTGCTCCTGAGAACTCATTGCCATTCTGATTGTTCCTCCCTGGGAACTTTTTTGCAAGAGGGATGACTTTTAGAAGCTTTTAGATTCTCAAACTGTATCCCTAACATGCTGAAATTTCACATTGTACTTTGTGTTCTTTTTATATCCATTGTTCTGAGCACTTCGTGGGCCTTTGAAGTCTCGGCTACTTGGCTACTTCAACTCTGGGAATTATTTTTGGCATTTTTTACTTGATAATTTCTTCCTCTCCTTCCCCCCACCCCACCCCCATGTTTCTGGAACTCCTAGTTAAATCTGGACTCCTGGGTTAATCCTTTGATTTTGGGGATAGGATGTGACTAGCATTATCCCATCGCTCATTTTCTGAGATTTGCTTGGCTTGCTCTTCCACCTCTTCTTTTTTTTTTTTTTTTTTTTTTTTTTAAGACAGTGTCTTGCTCTGTTGCCCAGGCTGGAGTGCAGTGGCGCCATCTCGGCTCACTGCAACTTCTGCCTCCCAGGTTCAAGTGACTCTTCTGCCTCAGCCTCCTAAGTAGCTGGGATTACAGGCGCATGCCACCACGCCTGACTAATTTTTGTATCTTTAGTAGGGATGGGGTTTCACTATATTGGCCAGGCTGGTCTCGAACCCCTGACCTCGTGATCTGCCGCCTCGGCCTCCCAAAGTGTTGGGATTAACAGGTGTGAGCCACTGCGCCTGGCCTCTTCTACCTCTTCTAATTGGATTATTTTACTTTAGAATAGTTTAGCTGTACAGAAAAGTTGGAGTTCCCATATAGCCTACTCCCAGTTTGCCCCCATTAAACACATCTTACGTTAGTACAGTATATTTGTCACAACTAATGAACCAGTATTGATACATTATTATTGACTAAAGTTTATGCTTTATTCAGATGTTCTTAGCTTGTACCCAGTGTCTTTTTTTTTTCTGTTCCAGGATGCCACATTAAATTTAATCATGTCCCCATAGTTTCCACTAGGTTGTGACAATTAAGTTTTTGATGACCATGACAGTTTTGAGGCATACCGATCAGATATTTGGTAGAATGTTCCTCGATTTGGGATTTCTCGGATGCTTTCTTCATGATTATCCTGAGGTTATGGGGTTTGGGCTATCACATGCTTAATTCTAACTAGGGTGATTCTTGTTTTCTAGTTATTTTTTAAGGGGGAAAAAAGTTTATTTCATGGGTGTGGTATCTTCTCTTGATTTTCTGAGGATATTAATTTTATAATACATATTTTTAATCTTTGATCTCTGGCACTGTCTGTTTCCTCTGTTATTTTGTCTATTTATTTGGTGTCTGTCTTTTAGTTGGTCATCTCTCAGATACCTGTGGTCTCGGGCACACAGCTGATTGGAAACTGCATGGACTCTTCAGAGTGGGTGCCTGGATGGGAGGCTGGCCTTTTCATTTCTTGAATCCCATGTTGGTGTATATAGGTTTTCTTTCTCTGGGGCTGGTTTTTCAAGAGAAGACTCCCTTGTCTTTGCCTGAGGAGTGGAGGGTGGTGTGGTGTTTGTCTGCTGCCCTCCTGTGAGGAGCAGCAGAAGTGGGGGGCCTGAAGCTTCTGAGGTTTGCCATTCAGGTTCTCTCTTCACTTTTTTGGGGGGTCTCCTTTCCCCACCCCTTCCCCCTCTGACCCTGGTGTTCTCAAGTCTAGACTTCTCTTGTTTAATGTATCCAGTGGGGGAGGGAAGGGGCCGTAGGTGTCTAGCTGTTGCACTTGCAGCCTTCAGCCAGTCCCCCCACATCTGAGTTCCCACCTTCCCCTTTCATGCAAGGTGCCTGCCACCTCCTACGACCTCCTGAGCCTTCTGATATCCTGGGTGAAGGGAGGTTTTCCCCTCTGCAGTCCTCATGTTGTGGCATCTTTCAGTCTGTGAAATCTGTTCATACTTTTGCCCCCTCCTTGCCAAAACTGTCCCTGTTGTTTGGGTTCTTCGCTGTTTTCATTTTCGGGGGTTGGAAGGATGAGCTGTACAAGCCCTCAGTCTTTCTGCCATGTTTAACCAGAAGCCCCCTGTATTCTAAATAGTGTGTCTGTGAGTTGGATGGAATTGAATTAAGGGCCATCTGTGGGATGTGTGTGCGTGGAGATGCGTGCACAGCCCTCTTTATGTACACGGGTGTGGGAGTATTTTTGTCCGAGCACCACTCGACTGCCTTTTCCCCATGATCGAGCGTGACTGTCTTTTTGTGTCAGAACCTCAAGAGCTGCCATTTGCTGTGGTTGCTACAGAGCATGGTGAGGCCCAGAGGTAAGGCTGGTTTTGATGTCTGGTCATTGGCACAACCTTCTTACACATATGGAGGGTGAACTTCTCTGTCCTTCTCTCCAGACGCCTTGAGAAAGGGAGTCCAAAGCCCCGGAGGCAGAGAGTTCAGCCAGCTGCAGGGGGTGATGGCGTCACCACCACTATCTGCTGAACTCCTCTGTGCCAAGGAGCATTGCATCAGGGTGCTGGTGGCACACCTGGGGATCATCATCTCTTCCTTCTAAAGCAGCTGTCTGTCTCCACTTTGTCACTGAGAAAACAGTAAGTGAAGGAGGTGACATTTGGCCCCTGTCCCCCTCTTCCTTCTGGAAACTTGTGTGTAGAGAGAGAGCTACTGCCTGCAAAGGGGGTTCATCCTCCATAGGGAGTGTTTGCCCCAGAGAGTGTTTACCTAGAGGTTAGGTGGGAGTTTAGATTCAGCGTTGGTTATTATTTGGGGGATGATAGAACCAATCTTGGTTTTTTTCCGTGAGTCTCCGTGAGGACATAGGGTTTAGGAAGGTGGGGAGGAATGCTTTCTCCTGGGCTGAAGGAAGTCACTTGCTGCCAGAGACAGGCCAGCCTGATTTGTCCTCTTCTTTTGTGCCCAGATTCCAGCTTGCTCCAGGTGACGTCATTCCTACAGGGGAAAGGCTTTGGATGTAAACAATGGTACTGCCGGGCAAGCCAGGGACAGCTGCAGCTGGCTGGGACGTGGCCTTCCTCCTCCGTGTGTGTGTGCTCAGCTCAGCCTTTCTGCCATCCTGAGTTTTCTTTAAAATTATCTTCATAGTTTTAAAAAACAAATAGCAAATCTGTTTGGAATTAATACACAGTGTTTTATGACCCTTACTGCTGAATTCTTTTGAAATGGGAAGTCAAAACACAGTAGAACACGGGCGAGGCAGATGATTAGTATTGCAGCGTGACAGCACCCGGAATTTAAGTGGCTCATGCAGGTGAAGAGAGATCCAGGGATCTAATCTGGGAGCTGGTTTAGGGATGATACTTTTGTGTAATTTTTTTTAAGATTTACAGTTTTTCTGTATCAAGCGTATGTTTCTTTTGTTACTAAAAAATGTGATGGAGAAATAAATGAGCAGTACTGGGATTATCCACTTCCATAAGGCCATCTATTGTAACATCAGAGGGTGACTGCAGTGAATAGCTACGTTTATTGCCCCAAAGTGGGAAGCCTTGAAACTGGGGCAGTTTAGTGTGGTTTAAATTAGTCACAGTAGAGTGTTTATCTCGAGAGGGTTTTCTGAGAATCACCCTGCATCTCTGTCTTCCTGAGAATTAAAGGGGTCCACCAGCAGATCCTAAACACCTGGGAGTTTGTCCTCATGGTGTTTGAAGGTCTGCTGTCTGTACCAGCACCCTTAAACTGTGACACACCAACGTGGGGACGGGTCCCCAGTGCACAGGAGGAGGTAGAAGCACAGGTGCCTGGTCTACCCAGCACCACCCAGAGCAGCCCTGCTGGGGAACGGAGGCTTCCCTGGCTGCATAGGAGTCTGGAGACATGAGCACTGTCGAAAGCTGATAATTGGGGTGGGCTAGAGAGAGAACAAGAGCAGAACCACAGTGAGGTGACAGCCGCCATTGGTCGAGTGCCTGCTGAGGACAAGTGCTGGGTCAAGTGCGGGGTCTTTATTCTCTCGTTTATTCCTTACAGCAGACCTGGGAGGTGGGAGATTAACATGGTATGTTCATCTTAATCCACGAGGAAATAGACTTCAAGTCACAGTGTGGAGTCAAGGCGAGATGCAAACCCAGTGTTTCAGATTTGAGACTGCTGGGGGTGGTGTGGGGAGAAGGCTGGGTGGCGGCGTGGGGCCAGCGTGTTGGGCCGGGGGGGGTCTGGACCTGACCCTGGTGCGGTGGGGGGTGATGTGGAAGGTGTGTGAGCAGGTGCTCCCTGTGGTCTGTGTTGCTGTGTGAGCCGTGGCTCTGGTGGAGGGGGACCCAGCTGACCACGTGGTTCCGGCAAGGGTCTTGCAACTAAGTGCCGGAGAACCCCCCAGTTCTCCACTGGGGGTGGGGAGTGCTTCTTGTGTCCTCACCATACGCCTCAATGCTTCTTTGTTTTTCCTTTCCTCTTATTTTAAATTTGTTGCTTCCTATATATGCTGTCTCCTTGGGGTGCGTGGTCTTCTGGGGATGGCTCATGTCTCCCATAAGGAACACTGGGTTACCAGGAACCCCACTTTCCCCACTCTGTGGTTTCCTCAAACCTTATTTTCAGGCTGTTTGTTCTTGGAGAGTTTGTGCAGTGTTCTGCAGGGACCTCACCCATTTGGGCTTCTACAGGTAGAATGCCTGGATTGTGCTACAGCTGAGCCCAGCCTTCAGCTTTCCAGATGAGCCAGTGCCTGGCTCTTAGGGAACAGAAATGTGGGCGCTTTAAGGCTCTTTGAAAGTCACCTCTGCTTTTCTTTTTTCTTTTTCTTTCTTTCTTTCTTTTTCTTTTTTTTTTTTTTGAGATGGAGTCTCCCTCTGTCGCCCAGGCTGGAGTGCAGTGCATGATCTTGGCTCACTGCAACCTCCGCCTCTTGGGTTCAAGTGAGTCCTGTCTCAGCCTCCTGAGTAGCTGGGATTATAGGCATGCACTACCACGCCCAGCTAATTTTTGTATTTTCAGTAGAGTCAGGGTGTCGCCATGTTGGCCAGGCTGGTTCCGAACTCCTGACCTCAGGTGATCCGCCACCTCAGCCTCCCAAAGTGCTAGGATTACAGGTGTGAACCACCACACCTGGCCTACCCTTGCTTTTCTGACAGTGCCACGTAGGGAGCCTCTGCAAGCTGGAGGCGTGGTGGGGGTTGGGTTAGGCTGTCATTGAGTGAGGCAGCAGAAGTGTCCCCTCAAACCCACCTGGTTCCCCCACCCTGGTATGCACACAAGTTCATCATCATCTTGCAATGTATTCATGTCCATACTTTACCCTCTGAACCAGGAGGCAGCAAACTGCAATCCCGATTGCAGCCCACCTCCTGTTTTTGTAAATATGGCTATTCTCCTTTATGTATTGTCTGGGGCTACTTCCATGCTATGACGACAGCATCAGGCAGAGTTGAGCAATTGCAGCAGAGAGCTCTGTGTGGCCAGCAAAGCTGAGTACATTTACTGTCTGGCCCTTTACAGACAAACTTTGCAGATCTCTCCTGCTGCAGGAGTGCAGGGTGGAGTCTCCTGTCTCCATGTCCCCAGCACCAAGTGACACAGGGTCTGGCACACACATTGGTCAGTAAACATTTGAGTATTTGAAGTAGGTGAGGTCGCCTTACTTATGTTAAAGGTTTTTTTGCCAGACATTGATTGGTGTGTTGGGGAAAGATAGACTTCTTTAATCTTGTCCCTGGATTTCGTGGTGATGGTTCTTGACTGAGACTTAACAAGTAAACTGTCCAGTGGCCACGTCCTTTTCTGGCCCACATTGTTACTTCCTGAAGCATTTATCCAGCCTGCTATCAATTTCCATTCCTGTGGAATCATGATTTTTGGTATGTTTTGTCTAGCAGTGGGATCTTTCCGTTCGTTCTATAAAGAGACATTCCACCTTTCTCTCTCACTGCCCCCAGCTTCACGGCCAGGGCACGTTGCAGCACTCATTGTGTCCCCCTGAGGTCGGGCCTTGGGCCTTTGTCACTATTGTGAGTGGAGGAAAGAGCCATGAAATCTCTAGGTGCCCACATGTGAAGAGTGAAGTGACTGAATTTGCTTTGGGTGAGAATCTGGCTGTTGGTGGCATGGCGTAAATAAAATGCTTGTTTTTGAAGCTGTCCAGGATCATCATCTGTACAGTTGGCCAGAAAGCAGCTGTTGAGCCTGGGCTGACTTATATCAGAACCCATTGTGCCGCCTTTCATGTCTGCACCGGTACTCCCACTGGGAAAGCAGATTCCAGGTCGTGGGGCATTCAGTCTGCAGCCTGGTGGCGTCCAGTGCAGCCTGGGCTCCAAGCCTGGCCCTGCACTCAGCAGCCTTGTGACCTTGGGTGCATTACTTTTATTTTCTTTCTTTCTTTCTTTTTTTAATTTTTTTATTTTATTTTAAGATGGGTGTCTCACTCTGTTCCCAGGCTGGAGTGCAGTGGCACGATCTTGGCTCACTGCAACCTCTGCCTCCCGGGTTCAAGCGATTCTCCTGCCTCAGCCTCCCGAATAGCTGGGATTACAGGCGCGCGCCACCATGCCCAGCTAAATTTTGTATTTTTAGTAGAGACGGGGTTTCACCATGTTGGCCAGCATGGTCTCGATCTCTTGACCTTGCGATCCACCCACCTTGGCCTCCCAAAGCACTGGGATTACAGGCGTGAGTCACCCGCATCCAGCCGGGTGCGTTACTTTTCTATCCTGATTGACTGAACCTTAATGTCCTTCTCTGTCAAACAGGCAGTAGTATCTTCCAGAAAGTGCTGTTATGAAGGGGAGTAGAGCACATGAGGGCTTAGCAGGGTGCCTGGCCCTTGAAGTGCTGGTGGCCACTGATCTCCCCTGAATGCGGAGCCGTAGTGGTTCCTGGTGAATGACAGGTCATCCCAGTGCCCTGGTCAGGCATCTGACACTGGCTGGCACTCAAGTGTGGAGTGAAATTAATCCTGTTACCCGGAAATGGCTTTTGATAAATTAATTACAGGGCAGAGATGTTCCCTCTGGTGGACAGATAGCAGGAACCTGTTGGACAGGTGGGCACTGTCTGGAGAGGCGGGGCTTGGATGTGAAGTTGCCGTTGTTGGCGAATCTTTCTGGTTGTTTTTGTTCCAGCACAGCCTGGGAGCACTTCTTTAGATTATGTGCCAAAATATGCAACCTGGATTCTTTCTCAATGTTCTTTTCTCCATTCATTTGTTCCCAAATCTATCTTCATATGGGTTTTAGGCCCCTTTTTCATCTGCCTCATGGCAATATTTTCTTTTAGGCTGGCAAATTTCAGAATGCTCTAGCTCCCCGTGGCAGTGTCTCTGAGTGGCTTCTGTGGGAAAGGAGGGCTTACAGCAAGGGGGCACACAGGCTGGACTTCTTTCCAGCAGGCATCATTGGGTTGTGTCTGCTTCATATGTCATACTGAGGTTCCAAGTCAGATTCTGTTGGAGAGAAAACGAATTCTGTTGCCTGCAGAAGGGAGAGAAGGTGAGGTAAAGCCGTGGCCATAAGCCAGGTTTGACTTATGCTAACCTGCGAGGACTTGGTGCGTCTATGCCGGGTCTAGTCCCACAGACCTAGGGGTGAGTCAGAGCTGGATGGAAATGCCTCAGACCCGCTGGAGAGCTGTTCTCTTGCCTCAGCCGGCTTCCTGCTTCACACTTGGATGCTCATCGGTGCTTTCTCCCTGCCTCCGGATAGGCTAGCTTAGCTTGGGGTATGCATGTGTGTTGATGGATGGAAACTCGGCAGGTATTTGAAGCCTGGTAAAGCCCTGCTAACAGCGCCCTGGCCTGATGTTTGTGAAAAGCAGCTGGCAAGCAGCGGGGCCAGATGCTTGTGGGCGGGGCCAGCCTCGCACTCAGCCGGTCAGTGGAGATCCCTGCAACGGGAGGAAATCTGAATGATTCTGGTTTATTTTGGAGTTGTGTCCAGTGAAAGATCTCCTGACTGCCGTAAAGCAGGTGTGTATACACAAACTTTGTAAAGGACCAGGCAGTAACTGTTCTGGGCTTTGTGGGCCATAGATGGCCTCTTGCTTATTTCTCTTCAGGCTGCCGGCCCTTGCTCTGAGGGAACGTTGAGGCTGGAAGATTCTCCACCTGTGCAGTCTTCACTGTGGAGAGTGTAATTGTCCTCATAGGGGCTGCTTTCATTCACTGCAGCAGTGACTCGCCTGGTTCCTTGTTGGTATCCCAAGTTTATATAGGAAAATAGGATCCAATCCCAGGCTTGTAAGAGGTGGCTGATTCCACAGTAAGCCATTTCTTTCTTTCTGCTATGTTTTTTTTTTTTTAGACAGATTTTTCCCTCTGTCGCCCAGGCTGTAGTGCAGTGGCCCAATCTCCGTTCACTGCAACCTCCACCTCCCAGGCTCAAGCAGTTGTCCTGCCTCAGCCTCCCCAGTGGCTGGGATTACAGGCATGCATCACCACGCCCAGCTAATTTTTTTTTATATAGTTTTAGTAGAGACGGAGTTTTACCATGTTGCTCAGGCTGGTCTTGAACTCTTGGGTTCAAGTGATCCGCCCGCTTCAGCTCCCCAAAGTGCTGGGATTACAAGCGTGAGCCCTGGCGCCTGGGTAGTAAACCATTATTTCTGTGGCTGTCAGTTGTCAACATTGATGGGCTTGATTTTAGGGTCAGTGCTTGTCTAGGCCACTCCTGCAGTAGATGAGGAAACAGGTCTAGAGAGGCCAATAGCGTGCCCAACAAGTGCAAAACTTGGTTAAAAGGTTGGGGGCACTGGCTGGGTGTGGTGGCTCACGCTTGTAATCCCAGCACTTTAGGAGGCCAAGGTGGGCGGATCACTTGAGGTTAGGAGTTTGAGACAAGCCTGGCCAACATGGTGAAACCCCGTCTCTACTAAAATACGAAAATTAGCTGGGCGTGGTGGCGCACACCTGTAATCCCAGCTACTCGGGAGGCTGAGGCTGGAGAATCACTTGAACCTGGGAGGCGGAGGTTATAGTGAGCCAAGGTTGTGCCACTGCACTCCAGCCCGGGCGACAGTGTGAGCCTCTGTCTCAAAAAAAAAAAAAAAAAGAAAAGATGGAGGGCACTAAAGAAAACATTGTACAAGCAGGTTAAGTGCAGATGTTAGTCCAATGTGTTTCTTGTACTGGCTTTACCAAGGCTCTGTGATTGGAAGGGGTGGAAAACATTTCGCCTGGAACACAGAAGGTGCCCAGTTAGTATTTGTTGGGTGGTTGAATTTACTGGGAGGACATAGTTCAAGGAACAGTTGTAGACAGACTGACATCTCTTAAACACAATTCTAAATTTCTAGGAGAGTGTCTCGTGTTTGGGCAAGGTTTTTTTTTTTTTTTGAGATGGATTCTCACTCTGCTGCCCAGGCTGGAGTGCAATGGCACAATCTTGGCTCACTGCAGCCTCTGCCTCCTGGGTTCAAGTGATTCTGCTGCCTTCAAGTGATTCTCCTGCTTTAGCCTCCCGAGTAGCTGAGATTACAGGCGTGCACCACCATGCCTGGCTCCTTTTTGTATTTTTAGTATAGACGGGATTTCACCATGTTGGCCAGGCTGGTCTTGAACTCCTGACCTCAGGTGGTCCTCTCGCCTCGGCCTCCCAAAATGCTGGGATTACAGGCGTGAGCTACCACGCCTGACCTGAACAAGGTTTTTTTCCTTTTGTTTCCACTAGGGTATGGGGAAGTATGAATCAAACCTTCTCAGAGAAGTGTGGTGTGTGCCAGGTAGTTACACTGAGAGCTGTGTGTGTCCATTCTACCCTTTTCCCTCAGGCCTGGTCAGCACAGAGTCAGAGAAAGTAGAGGCCAGGGCAAACAGCTTTTAAGAGGACTTTTGTTGTTGTTGTTGTTGTTTTTTGAGATGGAGTCTCGCTCTGTCACCCAGGCTGGCGTGCAGTGGCGCGATCTCAGCTCACTGCAAGCTCCCCTCCTGGGTTCATGCCATTCTCCTGCCTCAGTCCCCCGAGTAGCTGAGACTGCAGGCGCCTGCCACCACGCCAGGCTAATTTTTTTTGTGTTATTAGTAGAGATGGGGTTTCACCGTGTTAGCCAGGATGATCTCAATCTCCTGACCTCGTGATCACCCGCCTCAGCCTCCCAAAATGCTGGGATTACAGGCGTGAGCCACCATGCCTGGCCCCTGAGGACTTTTTAAGTAATATTTATATAAACAAATGTATTTCTGGTCAGTTTTCAGAATTAAATGACATTTTAGCTGGGCGTGGTGGTTCACGCCTGTAATCCCAGCTACTTGGGAAGCTGAG
This sequence comes from Gorilla gorilla gorilla, assembly GCF_029281585.2. Lineage (NCBI taxonomy): Eukaryota > Metazoa > Chordata > Mammalia > Primates > Hominidae > Gorilla > Gorilla gorilla. Next base: position 127,804,035 of record NC_073237.2, read on the forward strand.
GCAGGTGAATCGCTTGAACCTAGGAGGCAGAGGTTGCAGTGAGCCGAGATCATGCCACTGCACTCCACCCTAGGTGACAGAGTGAGACTCCGTCTCAACAAAAAGAAAAAAAGTCACATTTGATTTAAGAAATCATTCGATGTTGCCAGGCACGGTGGCTCATGCCTTTAATCCCAGCACTTTGGGAAGCTGAGGTGGGTGGATCACTTGAGGCCAGGAGTTTGAGACCAGCCTGGGCAACATGATGAAATATTGTCTCTACTGAAAATACAAAGATTAGCCGGGTTTGGTGGCACACACCTGTAAGCCAAGCTACTCAGGAGGCTGACACAGGAGAATTGCTTGAATCTGGGAGGTGGAGGTTGCAGTGAGCCAAGACGGTGCCACTGCACTCCAGCCTGAGCTACAGAAAGAAACTCTGTCTCAAAAAAAAAGAAGAAACGAAAATCATTCAATGTGAAATCTTGCCATGCCTTTCTTTTTCTTGAGACAGGATCTCGCTCTGCCCTCGAGGCTTGCAATCTAGCCCAGGGAACGATGCTCTTATTAATTATGACTTTTGGGGAGTGGGACAGCAACTCCCTGGACCTAGCCTCAGGGAGGGAGATTTAAAATGGCCCATGGACCCCAGGGCAAGGAAGCAGCCAGGTCATGGGCACCGCAGTCAGGATTGGGCATGTGGGACTGACTCCCATTCTGAGCATTGGTGCCCTTTGCTCCAGTGCAGGAGGTGAGCTCTGGGGAGGGCTGCTGGGGTCAAGCAGCTGCTGGCAGGTAACTTAGGGGCAGTGAGTGCTTGGAAGCACTTTTGCTGGTATGTTTCTTCATTGTGCCAGACTCTCGTACGCACTCTAGTACATTCAGCATCCTTGGGCTTGGCCACTGAATGTGGGCGGCAGTCCCATCATTGTGACATCAAAAATGCTCCTGCACATTTGCAAACACCCTGGTATTCCTTGGCCCATGGCAGCAGCTGAATAAACTGGGATTTGGGTGAGGGAAGGGAGTTAAGTAACCAACCAGCATGGCTGAAGCCATGTGGGGCGGAGAGGAGAATTTCCTTGAAGAAGGGCACAGTGTCGGCCCCTGGTTGTGTCCCCTGCTCATACAGATCGGACTTAGGACCGCTTATCCCTCGGCATCCATCTTCCTGCTGCGTTCTTCATGAGCATTTCTTGATACGAATTGCATGCGGATCTGTCCCTCAGTGATTGGCAGATCTTAGGTATCAGTCAATACCTGTTAAATGAATGAAAGGATGGTTTGCGCACTTGCACGTTTGACATGGCACCAGCTCAGTCAGCGTCTTTTGTCTCACTTGTTTTGGCCCCTGTTTGTAATCGATTTTCGCTCCCTATGTTTTATTTGGATCATAATATAGTTGTGTGTGTGTTTTTTTTTTTTTTTTTTGACGGAGTCTTGCTCTGTTGCCCAGGCTGGAGTGCAGTGGTGTGATCTCAGCTCACTGCAAGCTCTGCTTCCCGGGTTCACGCCATTCTCCTGCCTTAGCCTCACGAGTAGCTGGGACTACAGGCGCCCACCACCACGCCTGGCTAATTTTTTGTATTTTTAGTAGAGAAGGGGTTTCACCATGTTAGCCGGGATGGTCTCGATCTCTTGACCTAGTGATCTGCCTACCTCGGCCTCCCAGAGTGCTGGGATTACAGGAGTGAGCCACCGCACCTGGCCCATAATATAGAGTTTTATCTTTAAAATCATCCTTTGGGGTACAGATTGCCCCCCACCACATCGCATGTGTTCCTCCTGGCCTGCATGGTGTCAGAACAAGATGGTGAAATGGCAAACCTTGCTTCCGCAGCTACCACCAAGTGCCTTTTACCAGTCAGTGGTAAAATGGGGAATTACAGTTGTTGCCATTATGTCATTGAGGACATGTTAAACGTATGCCTTAATTATTGCTTTAGCTTTGTTTTCCAGTGAGAAGTGATGATCACTTATACAAGTGTTTTATTTTTTTGTTGTTTTTGTTCTTGTTGAGATGGAGTCTTGCTCTGTCACCCAGGCTGGAGTGCAATGGCACAATCTCAGCTCACTGCAACCTCTGCCTCCTGGGTTCAAGTGATTCTTCTGCCTCAGCCTCCTGAGTAGCTGGGATTACAGGTGTGCACCACCATGCCCAGCTAATTTTTGTATTTTTAGTAGAAACGGGGTTTCACCATGTTGGTCAGGCTGGTCTTGAACTCCTGACCTCGTGATCCACCCACCTCGGCCTCCCAAAGTGTTGGGATTATAGGCATGAGCCACCGTGCCCGGCCTACAAGTTTTGTTTTTTAAGAGATAGGATCTTGCTCTGTTGCTCGGGCTGGAGTACAGTGGCCTGATCATAGCTCACTGCAGCCTCAAGCTCCTGGGCTCAAGTGATCCTCCTGCCTCAGCCTCCTAAGTACCTGGGGCTACAGGTGCATGCCACCATGCCCTGCTAATTATTTTTATTTTTATTTATTCATTTTGAGATGTAGTCTCCCTCTGTCACCCAGGCTGCAGTGCAGTAGGGCAATCTCAGCTCACTGCAACTTCTGCCTCCCGGCTTCAAGCAATTCTCATGTCTCAGCCTCCTGAGTAGCTGGGATTATAAGCATGCACCACCATCTCTGGCTAATTTGTGTAATTTTAGTAAAGATGGGGTTTCACCGTGTTGGCCAGGCTGGTCTCAAACTCCAAACCTCAGGTGATCTGCCCACCTCAGCCTCCCAGAGTGTTGGGATTATAGGTGTGAGCCACCATGCCCGGCCTATTTTAATTTTTTTAGACACAGTGTCTTGCTGTGTTGACCAGGCTGGTCTCAAACTCCTGGCTTCAAGCAGTCCTCCCACCTCAGCCTTCCTGAGTAGCTGGGATTATAGGCATGAGCCACTGAGCCCATCAAGTGTTTTTGGTTTTTGGTAAGGAAGCTTAGAACTTATTGCCAAGGTTGGGTATGGAATAAAAAGCAGTGAAGCCCTTAGTCCTCAGTGCCTGGCACACAGGCCCTTGGTCGGCACTTAGTATTTGTTTTTGTTGTGTTTTTTTTTAAGATGCAGTCTCGCTCTGTCGCCTAGACGGGAGTGCATTGGTGCAATCTTGACTCACTGCAGCCCAGGTTCAAGCAATTCTCCTGCCTCATCCTCCTGAGTAGCTGGAATTACAGATACCTGCCACCACGCCTGGCTAATTTTTGTGTTTTCAGTAGAGACAGGGTTTCGCCATGCTGGCCAGGCAGGTCTCGAACTCCTGACCTTAAGTGATCTGCCCACCTTAGCCTCCCAAAGTGCTGGTATTACAGGCGTGAACCACCACGCCCAGCCAGGCGCTTAGTATTTTGAGTGAGTGAGTGAGTGAGCGAGTGAGTGAGTGAGTGAGCGAGCGAGTGAGTGAGTGAGTGAGTGAGTGAACTGATCAGGAGAGCACTAGTAGACTCATGGACACCTGTAGCACATTAGAAAGTGGCAGAGGAGGGAAGCTTCTTTCTTGGAGGGCTTTTCAAGGTTGTCTCTTCAAAGGGGCAAGTGCGGATGGCATAGCCCCCATGTGGTCTCTCCCTTGCTAGCCCTGGGGAGTTCTTGCTTTCTGTTTTCCATGTGTGTAGCTTAGAGAGCCCTTTTGTTGTCTAAGCAGATGTTTTCTCTCTGGGTACTAGTTGTTTATTTTGAAAAGTGTATATACTTGATTATTTCTGAAGGATAATACTCTGGCTGCCCTCCTTTGATTTGGTTTTGCTTGCCCTTGAGATGAACAGCCATGGTGTAAGTGGGTTGTGTACCTCTCCTATTCTGCTAGCCTTATTTTCAGTGTTATACATGGATGTGTTAAAGTACTGAGCATTTATTTTTCCATCTTGAGCTGTCCTTGACTTGGAGAAGGCTCTGTTGAAGTTTACATGTCAGTGTGGTTGGTGTGCAGTAGACTCCAGCCAACTCAGAGTGAGAGGAATTAACAGCAGGTGGGGGTTGGGGGGGTACTCCACAGATCGCCTCGGGGTGTCTACAAAATGCCCTGTAAATGTGAATGAACAGCCTGTGGGTGGTGAGAGCAGTTTTCTAAGGACAGTCCAAAGCCATCTTCAGATCTTCAAGGAGATCCATGATTCGTGAAGGATTCACTCCTCTGGATCAGAGGTTCTGCTGGAGTGACACTCTTTTTTTTTTCTTTCTCTCTTTTTTTTTTCCTTCTCTATTTCAAAGGCAGATCGGGAGCGGTGCCGAGAAAAATTTCCTTACTAGATGACATTTCATCGCAATGTCCGATCGTTTGGGGCAAATTACCAAGGGCAAGGATGGGAAAAGCAAGTACTCGACTCTCAGCCTGTTTGATAAGTATAAAGGAAAATCAGTAGACGCGATTAGATCCTCAGGTAAGGCCCGGGGTTGAAGGCCAGTTCCTCAGACTTTCTCCGAGTGACATATCCCAGAAACCCAGAGTCCCTCACCTGGTTAGACAGATGTGGTCCGTGCACACCAGGCTTCTGGGTGTGCATGTACAATCACTCTCTACTTCCTACTTGAGGTGTGATTTCAGAGCCTTGAGCATCCTGACTCTTCCTGTAGTGGAATTTTCTCCATCTATTACCTTATTGAAGCTGGGGAGATATATCTATAGATATCTATAGATATGTCTATCTATCTATAGATATCTATAGATATATCTATAGAGCTCTATAGGTGTGTGTGTATGTATGTATATGTGTGTGTGTGTGTGTGTGTGTGTGTGTGTGTGTGTGTGTGTGTTGTCACCCAGGCTGGAGTGCAGTGGGATGATCTCAGCTCATTGCAACCTCCACCTCCTGGGCTCAAGCGAGTCTCTTGCCTCAGCCTCCCAAGTAGCAAGGATTACAGGTGTGTGCCACCACGCCCAGCTAATTTGTGTATTTTTAGTAGAGACAGGGTTTCCTCATGTTAGTGAGGCTGGTCTCAAACTCGTGACCTCAGGTGATCCACCCGCCTCGGCCTCCCAAAGTGCTGGGATTATAGGTGTGAGCCACCGTGCCTGGCCAAAGCTGTGGATTTTTATCCTGATGGGTAGAATGGGACTTAATAGGCATTAGTGTTATCCTTTTTTTTTTTTTTTTGAGACACAGTTTCGCTCTTATTGCCCATGCTGGAGTGCAATGGCGTGATCTTAGCTCAGTGCAACCTTCACCTCCTAGGTTCAAGTGATTCTCCTGCCTCAGCCTCCTGAGTAGCTGGGATTACAGGCATGTGCCACCATGCCCAGCTAATTTTGCTTTTTGTTTTTTTTCTTTTTTGAGACGGAGTCTCACTCTGTCATGCAGGGTGGAGTGAGACGGAGTCTCACTCTGTCATGCAGGGTGGAGTGCAGTGGTGCGATCTCGGCTCACTGTAAGCTCCGCCTCCCGGGTTCATGCCATTCTCCTGCCTCAGCCTCCCGAGTAGCTGGGACTACAGGTGCCTGCCATCATGCCTGGCTAATTTTTTGTATTTTTAGTAGAGACAGGGTTTCACCGTGTTAGCCAGATTGGTCTTGATCTCCTGACCTCGTGATCGGCTCGCCTCGGCCTCCCAAAGTGCTGGGATTACAGGTGTGAGCCACTGTGCCCAGCCTAATTTTGTATTTTTAATAGAGATGGGGTTTCTCCATGTTGGTCAGGCTGGTCTCGAACTCCCGACCTTAGGTGATCCACCCACCTCGGCCTCCCAGGGTGCTGGGATTACAGGCATGAGCCACTGCGCCTGGCCAGTGTTATCCTTAATAAAGAATTTTTTTTTTTTTTTTTTTGAGACGGAGTCTCACTGTGTTGCTCAGGCTGGATGGAGTGCAGTGGCTCAATCTCGGCTCACTGCAAGCTCCGCCTCCTGGGTTCACGCCATTCTCCCGCCTCAGCCTCCTGAGTAGCTGGGACTACAGGCGCCTGCCATCACGCCCGGCTAATTTTTTGTATTTTTAGTAGAGACAGGGTTTCACCGTGTTAGCTAGGATGGTCTCGATCTCCTGACCTCGTGATCCGCCCGCCTCGGCCTCCCAAAGTGCTGGGATTATAGGCGTGAGCCACAGCGCCCGGCCATCCTTAAAGAATTTTTTAAATTTTGTTTTAAAATTTATTTATTTATTTATAGACTGGGTTATGAGACTGGCTAATTTTTGTATTTTTAGTAGAGACAGGGTTTTGTCACATTGCCCAGGCTGGTCTCGAACTCCTGGGCTCAAGTGATCTACCCACCTTGGCCTCCCAAAGTGCTGCAATTACACGTGTGAGCCACCACTCCTGGTGTTATCAGCCTTTTTAGCTTTCATGGTTCTTGATATTCTAGAACTTGTTGGAAAGGTTCTTGTTGATCCTTTTCACACCCCATGAAGACTTCATGAATGTCGAAGGGCTCCTGTTCAGTCTTGTTTTGGATCTAGGCAGAGGCTGTCTCTTTAGTCCTGTAATGAGACCAGAGCTGTCTCAACTTGCAGAGAGGTGGTTCCTCTGTAAGCTGGAGGTTCCTGGGCCTGGCTCCTCACCCATGTTGTAAAGTCTGCGAGCCTTGTCCTGCCCACCAGTGAAATGGAAGCCTTTTTACAGGTTTTAGCAGCTCCTTTGTCCCTGTAGTCTTCAGTGAAGAGCTTGTAAAGTGACTAAAGTGACACCAAACACTTGTTTGTCCCACTGCTGGTCTGCCATTTGTTTTTTGTTGGGTTAGCTTTGTTATGATCACTTAGAGTTTGAAAGAACAGCTGAATGCATCAGGCCTCTTTCCTTCTGTGACCTTTTTGCACGGTGTCTGTTCCATGTCCCTCTCCCTGCAGTTATTCCTAGACATGGCTTACAGAGTCTTGGGAAAGTTGCTGCAGCCCGGCGCATGCCACCGCCTGCAAACCTGCCAAGCTTGAAGTCTGAAAACAAAGGAAACGACCCCAACATCGTGATAGTACCCAAGGACGGGACGGGATGGGCAAACAAGCAGGATCAGCAAGACCCAAAGAGGTAAACGGAGGAGGCGGGTGGTGAGTGGGAGCTGGCACTCCAAGGGTGGTCCCGGCATCCTTCCCAGTGGCAAACTAACCCTAACCCTTTGGCTACTGCAGCGCTAGTCTTGCAGTGGCAGAGTTGGAAAACTGGAAGATGCAAATGAAGCTGCTTCCTCTCCGGCCCTGGTGCTTCGTATGTTTCTTTTTCCCTGCCTTCATTTTTTCTGGCTTTTAGAGCCGATGGAGCAGCACATCTGTGGACAACCTTGTCCCCAATGACCAGTTTCCCCCTGTGCCTTATTAGGAAAGGCCTCATCACCCCAGAGGAGCTTATGCAATGACTCAGAGCCAATTCCTGTAAGAAACACTGTGGACAGAGCTGGGGCTTGAGGACTTCATTCCTGGTGATGGGTGTCCCTGTGAGCTGAGCTCTGCAGAGAATCATGCAGCTTCCCTAACCATCGGCCCAGCAGCTTCCCAGACAGAGGAGACTTCTGCTGTTGCTCTAAACAGACCTAGTCATCAGTGAGAACAGCACAGAATCCTCCAGGATCACTGTACTGCAGCCTCCCTGGAGGCTCACCTCCTGCCAGCACAGTACTTACAGAAACCCTAGGCGGCAGAGGGTGGCACAGTGCTGTCAATCAGAGAAACAGCCCCTGTGTGGTGGGCTGAAAACACAGGGCCTGGCTGCCTGGGGCCCACTTGGATGGCTGCACCTTTGTCTCCTGCTGCAAGTCCTCTCTGAGTGTTTAGCCAGTGCTAACACAATTCAGGGAAGGGGATGTGTTCAGGGAGGGACAGGGCCTTGCTGAGGCTGGCAGGCAGAAACCTGCTGCTGGGGTTTGCCTGTTAAGGAATGTGAACAAAGCTGTCTAGCAGCAGCACCCTCCTGGCCTGCATCTCTGGTGGCCTCCCTGCTAATGTAGGAAACCAGACGGTAAAAGGGACCCAGATCTCAGCCTGCCGACCCCAGCATCCTTTTCTTACAAGTCTGTGCTGGAAATGACCATGGTAGCTTTTGTAAAATTGTTGCCTGTATTTACTTCAGCCAGGATGTAGAGAGTGAGCTAGTTTAGTTATTCAGCTAGATGATTATAAAGTAGTAATCAAAATAGGGCCTTAGAAGTTATTTTTAAAACGTTTCTAAGAGTTTGCTTAGGGATCATATTGACGGACAGTATAGCATAACTTTTGAAATCTACCAGCCCTAAGTGGTTTCCAGCTAGACCACTTGTTAGCTTGATGGAACCTGGAGAATTGTTTGACTTCTGAGCCTCAGTGTCCCCCCCTTGAAATAGGAATGATACCTGGCTTTGCTGGTGGTTACACGGTATCCATGAGGCATTGATGGGCTAGCATAGGTCAAGTGCTTAACCTAAACCTGGCACAGAAGAGGGGCAGATATTGGCTGCTGTCATCATTCCATTCAAATGGTGCTCATTCCATTCACACCATGAGCTCTGGAACGAAATGGATATTGCACATTTTAATGGAAGGACTGAAATCCTCTGCACCACCAAAAGTTCTAGAGAAGACAAAGCATTACTCCCTCCTGTTATCCAGCCTTTACTCTGCCTTTGCAGCTCCAGTGAGGGCTAGTTCTGCTGGAGCACGTCCGCCAGGGAAGAGGTGACGATGGAGTGTTGGTGAAGGCATAGACCCCCGTGTAGTTCTCTGCTGCCCCAGGCCACATCCTCCCACCAAGGTATCAGGTGGCAAGTGGGCCCACAACATGGGGACTCAGTGCTTAGTTTTGGAGAACACAAAAGTGTGACTACTTGGAAGCTTCTCTTTTAGGTAGAAGGAGATGTAAGAACCCGATCAGTAGCCTTCTGTTTGTAATAATCACGAATGGTGAGTTGCCTGGGTCAGGTGAATCTTGGAAGAGGGTGTCTGTATAGAGTTTGGCTTCCATTTACAGATAAGCCACTTGTATTGGAGGAGTTCCCACCAGGGGGGTGGCTGCCCTCCTTGAATCTCGTTGAGTGGAAAGTTGCCTACCGTGCCGGAGCGCTGTTAGAGCAGAAACCTTCATTCGGCCATTTCTTGTTGATTTCATCACTTCACCTGTGGAGTGTAAATTCACTGACACAGCCTTTTTTTGGAGGGCAGCCTGGCAATCATTTAAACTTCGAAATATCTTTTGATCCAGCATTTCCATTTCTAAGGTCGTATGCTATGGAATTACTTACAGAAAAAGGGTGCAAAGATATGTATTAAAAAAAAATTCTTGGCCGGGTGCGGTGGCTGACATCTGTAATCCCAGCACTTTGGGAGGCCGAGGAGGGTGGATCACCTGAGGTCAGGAGTTCGAGACCAGCCTGACCAACATGGGGAAACCCTGTCTCTACTAAAAATACAAAAATCAGCTGGGCGTGGTGGTGCACGCCTTTAATCCCAGCTACTTGGGAGGATGAGGCAGGAGAATTGCTTGAACCCGGGAGGCAGAGGTTGCAGTGAGCCGAGATCATGCCACTGCACTTTAGCCTGAGTGACAGAGCGAGACTCCATCTCGAAAAAAAAGAAAAAAAAAGTTCTTATTGTAGGTCGGGTGCAGTGGCTCACGCCTGTAATCCCAGCACTTTGGGAGGCTGAACTGAGCAGATCACATGAGGTCAGGAGTTCAAGACTGGCCTGGCCAACATGTTGAAACCCCGTCTCTATTAAAAATACAAAAATTAGCCAGGCGTGGTGCTGCATAACTGTAATCCCAGATATTCGGGAGACTGAGGCAGGAGAATCGCTTGAACCTGGGAGACAGAGGTTGCAGTGAGCTGAGATCATGCCACTGCACTGCAGCCTGGGCGGCAGAATGAGACTCCATCTAAAAAAAAAAAAAAAAAAAAAAAACCAAAAAATTCTTATTGCAGTTGTATCTATAAGGGGGAAAAAAACCTATATGAGAGACTGGTTAAATTATGACCTGTCTAGTTGTGTTGTGTGGTCATTAAAAGCAAAAGGAAGATCCGTTTCTATATTGATGAAAAGATGTTCAGATGCATGAAGTAAAAAAGTCATAGAGCTTTATGTATGGGGTCACTCCACTTCTGTTAGAAAAATACTATATTCCTGCAGTGTAAAACTCTGCTGGTTAAAAACAAACAAAACTGTATTAACAGGTATAGAAAAGTCTGCTTGGAGTTTCTCTCTGGATGATGAGATCATGATGTTCTGTGTTACCTAGTTTTATTTATAAGTTTATTTTTACTATGAGCATGTATTTCTTTTATAAACTCAGAGAAGGTTAAAAAGTCAGCCCTCTGAGTAGGTATGGGCTCTGGGTCTGGGGTAAGGGGCACAAGCCCTTCATTCCAGTGATTCAATTTCCCTATTGGCAAATCCTTCATTTGCATTGTTTACAGTGAGCTTTTAGTTTTTGCAGACAGAAGGCTCTACAAGAAGGCAGAAAAGTTTAATTTTTAAAAAAGAAAGGCCAGGCGAGGTGGCTCACGCCTGTAGTCCCACCTACTCAGAAGGTGGAGGTGAGAGGATTGCTTGAGGCCGGGAAGCAGAGGTTGCATTGAGCCAAGTTTACCCCACTACACTCCAGCCTGGGTGATAGAGTGAGACCCCCTGTCTCAAAAAAAAGAAAAAGAAAAAGGCAGAGGACTGTCTTGTGCTAATTTTAAATGTCAGTGACTAGAACTTAAGCATGGTTTGTTTTCTTATTAGTTTTTGCCAGCATAAGAATCTACTGGGGAAGGTCGTATTTTTACTGGCCAGAGGAGGTCTGCTTCCTGTGAGCAGCTGAACAGCTGTGGCTCCTGAGAACGCAGAGACCTGGCCAGCGCACTCTGTGCGGTGCCTGACCCCACTGCCCTGCCTTTGTCTAGTTCCAGTGCGACGGCCTCTCAGCCGCCGGAGTTGCTGCCGCAGCCGGGTTTGCAGAAATCTGTCTCCAATTTGCAGAAACCGACACAGTCAATCAGTCAGGAGGTAGGTGCTGGGACCCCATCCCGACTGTTTCCTGGGCATGGTAGCCCCTAAATCTCTTTGTTGCTGGGGGATGGAAGGAGTTGCTACTGAGAAGTGTGGTTGTGCATGACCTGTCTATTCCAGAGGCACACCCGATGAGTGACTTTAGAAAACCATCATGGGAAACTGTCGAGGTCACTGGTTAAGAAATTTAATCCGCAACTTTTAGAAAAAGACCTCAGATACAGACTAGGATACAGGCACCTACTTTGGTTCCTCTTGATTTACCGTGAGGCAGGGTCACTCAGGCTGGACTGCAGACTAGTTCAGGGTGAAGCTCCATGGAAGCATCACGTGAGCTCCATGGAAGCTTGGGTCACAAGAAGACAAAAAGTGGCAGGTCACAAAAAGGTTCACTGGCCAGGTGAGTTTGAAAAACAAAACGAAGCGAGCTCCTTTACTGCGGTACTTCTCAGTGCCTTTCATATGCTAATACCTACTGTGACTCTCTGAGAAGAGGATATAATGGGCAGCAGTCCCTGAATTTATTTGTCCCAGGAAACATTTCTTTACCGAATGTCTCTAGGGACTAATGTCTCTCAGAACACGCTTTGGGAAATATGAAGCTACAATCCTTTATTTGTTGATATGTTTTAAGTGTTTTTCTAAGCAGAAAGTAACGATTTCACCAAGCAAGAGCTCATAACACACTCAGTCCATCAGAGCCTGGCTACAGGTTTCCAGAGATTGGCAGGAGGATATACTTAGCCAGAACTAGAAATCTAGATGAGAAGTCTATGAATTTTTTAGAAGACTAAAAGTAGACGTAGATATCTCATATTCACCAGCTCTCTTGACAGCGGGAATGAACATATTTTGGTTTTGCTTTGCTGCATGGGCAATATAAGATCTCAAATGTCATCCCTTCTCTGCTTTAACCATACTCAGGGAAGTCTGTGGCTTTGCCAGGGCACCCTCTCCCCACCTAACACTGAACCGTGCTTTTAAAATTAAAGACAAGAAAAGAGGTCTGTAATCATGCAAGACGCCCTTTTCCTTGGCCTAAATCCACTGGGACCCATAGGCTAGTCAGAGTATTTAGAGTTGAGTTCCTTTCTGTTTCCCAGAATTTGAAAGAAAAGGAGTGAGCTGATAGAGCTGAGAGATCAGATTTGCCTCTGAAGCCTGTTCAAGATGTCTGTGCTCAGACCCCACCACTGGGGCCTGTGGGTGAGGTCCTGGGCATCTATTTGAATGAATTGCTGAAGGGGAGCACTATGCCAAGGAAGGGGAACCCATCCTGTCACTGGCACAGGGGTCACCTTATCCAGTGCTCAGTGCTTCTTTGCTGCTACCTGGTTTTCTCTCATATGTGAGGGGCAGGTAAGAAGAAGTGCCCAGTGTTTTGCGAGTTTTAGAACATCTACCAGTAAGTGGGGAAGTTTCACAAAGCAGCAGCTTTGTTTTGTGTATTTTCACCTTCAGTTAGAAGAGGAAGGCTGTGAGATGAATGTTAGTTGAGTGGAAAAGACGGGTGAGCTTAGTGGTTAGAGACTCGAAAGGGCACTGGACATAGGCAGGCTGGAGACTGGTCCTGGTCCTGCTGTTCTGCATCTGACTCAGTCACTCTTCTCTGAGCCTCAGTGGGGGATGTGACTAGAGCCTTCCCAGGGTGTGGTGAGCATTCAGTCAGGCTGGGTGTGCTTCGCATAATGCTGACCTTGGCGAGTTTTCAGCAGAGGTGACCTCGTAGGGTTCTCAGGAGGGGAGCTGTGCCTTGTAGAGTCACAGTCACTACAGAAAGTGCTGCAGCCAGCCCACCCAGCTCAAGATCTGGCATGTGGGCCTTCCTTTGTTCACGTTCCTCATTAGCAGCTGCGCAGTTTTAAAGACACATGCCGGAACTGGGCCTTAGTCTTTGTCTCTGGAGCAAAATAAAGTAGCTCTATGTGGACACGGGAGGTTCCAGAGCACCGAATGGAGAGAAACAGGTTTGGGTCCTGGCTTTGCTGTGCCACTGTCTGTGTGACTTGAAGCTGGTCACTCCCCAAATCCTGCTCCTTGTCTGTAGAGTGGGCCTGGCATTTTCTCGTCCCTGGGACCGCTGTGTGGAGTGTGCGTTACAGGGAAGGTTCAGGGCTTTGCTGCTGCTCAGAAAGTGGTGGTGGATGGATCCATATAGGGTTTGAATCTAAGGTGCTGGCCTCTCAGCACCTTGTTGTAATAGGCTGTTATTGTACAGTGGAATAAGGGAGCTGGCCCTCTTCTGATTCTCTTCCTTCTTTCAGAATACAAATTCAGTGCCAGGTGGACCAAAGTCATGGGCACAGCTGAATGGAAAGCCAGTAGGACACGAAGGTGGTAAGTGCGCACGTGTGTGTGTTGTTTGGGGACGCTGGGGAGGGGGAGGTGAATGCCTTTTCCAGAATGTCTGGTTGGGTCTAGGCACCCAGAAGCTTTGAGGACTCTTTTCCACAAAGAGGTACCGTCTGTGGAGCCCTTGCCTGTGCACAGCGGGCACTGACTCTGTAGAGGTGCCAGCTCTTTGATTTCTTTGGATGTGTGCTCTTGCTGAGACAGAGGAGTGCTGACTGGGCTGTGCTGCTGGTGATTTTTGATGATAGCTTGAATGTTTCTAGCATACTGTGCTTCAGACCAAACTAGGCAGCAGCTCTGAGTGGGAAGGAGAGTGGTCGTGCTGTGGGCAGACGATTCAAAGGAATGTACTGGGGAAAGCCCACAATTCACTTTCTCCTGTAAAGCAGCACTGGCTGCCCTTTATTACCCTGTGCCACCATCCTGATATCACCTTCTGCTTCCTGCACTACCCCTGCCAGCCAAGGCTTCACCAGACTTGGTCTTTAGTAGCCTGTATTAGAAAACCAGCTGCACATCCTTCGTTACCTGAACCTCACCCCCAGCCTGCCATGCCTAGGAGGTCCTGCCCCTTATGGGTTGAAATCCCTGTGCTCAAAGGCTCTTCCCTCAGTCTCCAACGGGAAATAACCGATCAATGTGCCAATTGGATTTCAGTGCCCCAGCTTCTCCCAAGGGGCTGAGGGTACAGATCGAGTGCCAGCAGGAGTGCCGTGGCACAATTATAGCCCATTGCAGCCTCGATCTCCCGGGCTCGAGCAGTCCTCCCACCTCAGCTTCCTGAGTAGCTGGGACTACAGGTGTGTACCACGACATCTGGCTGATTTTTTTTTTTTTTTTTCTTTCCATTCTGAGTAGAGACAAGATCTCACTATGTTGCCCAGGCTGGTCTCAAACTCCTAGGCTCAAGAGATCCTCCCACTTCAGCCTCCCAAGTAGCTGGGGCTGGGATCACAGGCGCATGCAGCACCATGCCTGGCTTATCGATTAATTGATTGACTGAGTGATTGATTGATTGCGACGAGATCTCACTGTGTTGCTCAGGCTGGTCTCCAACTCCTGGGCTCAAATGATCCTCCTACCTTGGCCTCCCAGAGTGTTGGGATTACAGACGTAAGCCACCGTGCCTGACCTCAAAAGGGTCTTTGAAGATGCTTTATGAAGAGCATTCACTGGACTTGTAACTGGTTCTTTGGCTTTCCATATCTTATATTTCTGTAAGGTTAGAATTTTTTGTTTTGTTTTTGTTTTTTTTGAGACAGAGTCTTGCTTTGTCACACAGGCTGGAGTGCAGTGGCACAATAGCTCACTGCAACCTCCGTAAGGTTAGAATTTTTAAAAGTAGATAGAATATATTAATTTTTATTTAAAAAGAACTACAAAAATTAAAAGAAAAACTTCCATATAAATTGGCCCAACTCCTATGGAAGCCAGTTTGGCACTGCCTGGCAAAATAGTAACACATAATACCCTTTGACCTAGCAAGTGCACCCTGAGGAAATTGCTCTACAAATTATACTTGCCCGTGTGTGAAATGACTTGCGCATAAGATTATTCACTGCAACATTATAATAGCAAAAGATTGCAAACAGTCCCTTGAAATGCCTGTAAAATTATGGTACTTTAATGAAATGTGATTTGGCTATAAAGAAAAAAAGCAGAAGTTTTCTATTGATTTGGCAAGATCTCCAGGTGAAAAAAAGTACAGAATGGTATGTATAGTATCTTAACCATTTGTGTAAAAAATGGGGGTGAGCGCTGGACGTGGTGACTCACACCTGTAATCCCAGGACTTTGGGAGGCCGAGGCAGAAGGATTGCTTGAGTCCGGTAGTTCGAGACCAGCCTGGGCAACATGGTGAAACCCTGTCTCTACAAGAAATACAAAAAATCAGCCAAGTGTGGTGGCAGACACCTGTAGTCCCAGCTACTTGGGAGGCTTGAGGCAGGAGAATCACCTGAGCACCAGAGGTCGAGGCTGCAGTGAGCTGTGGTCACACTCCTGTACACCAACCTGGGTGACAGAGCAAGACCCTATCTTAAAGGACAAAACAAAAAAATGGGAGTGAGAAAAAATACACTTCTAAAAAATGTTGTATATGCATGTTTTAAAAGCCACCCATCTGTATACTGATGTATATGTGTTTAAAAATCTCCAGAAGGTAACAGAAAACTGCCAGTTTTTTGAGGGAGTCAGAAGGGGGCAAATGGGCATAAGGGTGAGAGGAAGGCTTCTGTGTCTACCTTTACATGGTGTTCACTTCTGAACCATGTCACTGTGTTACCTATAAAAAATGTAGGTAATGTAACTGTATCACAATAAAGCTTGATGGAGAAAATAATTTTAAACTGGACATGGTGGCACACACCTGTTATCCCAGCTACTTGGAAGGCCAAGGTGAGAGGACTGGTTGAGCCCAGGAGTTTAAGTCCAGCCTGAAAAACATAGCAAGACCCTTTCTCTACACAAAATTGAAAAAAAGAAAGAAAATAATTGCAGGCAGAAACCTGCCAGCCCACAGAATCGACACACTGGGCAGGGTGGGGGCCAAGTGTAAAAGTCAGTTTCAGTTCCCCCTCTCGTGCTAGAGTCACGCATCTGTGACACTGTCAGGAGTGTGGGGATTTGAGGGTGTTGCCCACAAGTGTTTTCATGACTGTTTGGAATTCAAAAGGACTTTTCCTGAATTGATAGACTCAGTTGATAGGTCACCTGGAACAGACCCAGGAGACCTGATTGCATGTTTGGGCAGAGGTCAGAGGCTCAGATACCAGCTGCTGCCCCACCAGTGGCTCAGCCTGTGACCTTGGAAGAAGCCCCCTGACTTTCCTGCCTGAGTTTCTCATGGCAGAGAACAGATGGCAGGTGAACATCATAAAACATTGGGACCTTATGAATACTGGTATTTTGGTGTGAGATTTTTTTTTCCCTACCCTTTATCCTTATTAAGATTAATTCATGCTTACAATAATATCTTCATGATTCTCGAAGCAGAAGAAAGAGATGGAACAGCAATATTGGACAGGTGCTGGTTTTTTTCCTAATTTCAAATCTACCTTTTTTTTTTTTTTTTTTTTTTTTCTTTTGAGGCAGGGTTTCATTCTGTTGCCCAGGCTGGAGTGCAGTAGTGCAGTTTTGGCTCACTATAGCTTCAGTCTTCTGGGCTCAAGCAATCTTCCTGCCTCAGCCTCCCAAGTAGATGGGACTACAGGCATGCACCACCCTGCCCGGCTAATTTTTGTGATTTTTGTAGAGATGGGGTTTCATCATGTTGTCCAGGCTGGTGATACTGTATTTTAAAAATACAGTTTTTATTTGATTCTTGCCAGTGACCTTCTACCATAATGAAGCGACTCTGAGTCAGAGCCCCCTTCACAGAGCACTGGAGCTCCTTCATGACACTTAGAGTCCATCTCTGGCTGGTCATTGGTGAATGATGTCCAGTCTTACCGTCAGGTTTATTTGACCCTGGACCTTTTTACTAAGGGAGTGGCAAGCGAATTGCTGCCACGTGCCTGTGTGGTGATCCAGCCGCGCCTTTCCGGCACAGTCGGCTTTAGTGAACAGGCCTGTGGATCAGTGGTGCTAAGAATAATTTAAACTACTTAGGGGAAGATTTGGGTTTAGCTGTATAGGGAACAAGGCATTCCACAGGGGGCCATTTGTTGTGTGGTGTCGCCACTGTTCCTAGATTGCTCCTGTCTGGAGTGTGCTTGCATATTCCAGATCAAAAGACATGTGCCATTTTTAATCTGTTCATCCAAAAATGGTGGCAGAACCTTTGTGCTAAGTTCTCTGTGTAAGGGAACAACATTAGGAAAGGCTTCTTCTCTAAAGCAGGTTGTAATGTCAAGGAATGAATGAAAGAATGAAGAAATAAACTGTTCCCAGGATTATAAGACTGAAATGTTTGGCCTTGTAGGGCTCGAGGAACTTAGTACAAAATGCGGAAGGACAGGTGAATGAGGAGTTACTCATGTGTATAAATCTAATTTCCACCTGATCTTACCACATTTGATGGTAGAAAGCAGCATTTGTTTATTTTATTTTATTTTATTTTTTTGAGACGGAATCTCGCTCTGTTGCCCAGGCTGGAGTGCATTGGCACGATCTCGGCTCCCTGCAAGCTCCATCTCCTGGGTTCACGCCAGTTCTCCTGCCTCAGCCTCCCGAGTAGCTGGGACTACAGGCGCCCGCCATCACGCCTGGCTAATTTTTTTTTGTATTTTTAGTATAGATGGGGTTTCACCATGTTAGCCAGGATGGTCCCGATCTCCTGACCTCATGATCCGCCTGCGTCGGCCTCCCAAAGTGCTGGGATTACAGGCGTGAGCCACCGCGCCTGGCCTATTTTTTTATTTTTAGAGAGAGGGTCTCACTTTGTCACCCAGACTGGAGTGCAGTGGCACGTTTTCGGCTCACTGCAACCTCCACCTCCCGGGCTCAAGTGATCCTCCCACCCCAGCCTCCTGAGTAGTTGGGGCTACAGGCGCCCGCCACCACACTAATTTTTTGTATTTTTTGGTAGAGACAGGGTTTTGCCATGTTGCCCAGGCCGGTCTTGAACTCCTGAGTTCAAGTGATCCACCCACCTTGGCCTCCCAAAGTGCTAGGATTACAGGTGTGAGCCACTGTGCCAGGCAAAAGCAGCATCTTAATCCTTTTGGGGTGGCCTGGGGCAGGGATGGCAGCACACTCTGTAGGTGTTGCCTCCACAGGAAAGCAGTTGCCTTCTTGGCCTCCCCTGGGCTGATTTTATAGGAGGCTGTGCTTGTCTGTGGCCCCAGGCAGTCAGAAGAACCTTCCCTGCTGGGGCAGGCTGTGGCCTGGAGCGGCTGTGATGTCTTACCTCTTTCCCTTTATAAGCAGGCACTGGTCCTTGCAGGTCAGCTGGGAAGGGTCATGATGCTGTCAGCAGCAGTCTCCCTTGCCACCCTCAGCGCCCTCGTGGCATCTGCCAGCACAGAGCACCCTTGTGACAAGGCTCCCTTCAAAAGCCCACTTCCAGGCAACATGGCTTTCAAGGTGTGGAGCTGGGAAGCAGACGACTGTTGACTCCATCTCACTTCCTCCATGTCTACCCCGTCTTCTTGACAGGTTTAAGGGGCTCAAGCCGACTGTTATCCTTCTCTCCCGAGGAATTTCCGACGCTGAAAGCAGCTGGAGGGCAGGACAAGGCTGGCAAAGAAAAGGGCGTCTTAGATCTGTCGTATGGGCCAGGACCAAGCCTCCGCCCTCAGAGTAAGTGACTGCAGCCTCTGGGCACTCGATGGAGTAACAGAACTTCCTCCTCTCATCTCTCTGCACTCCTAAAAGGGTGCTGATGCCACTGGGGTCTCTGGTTCGAGCTGGAAACGTGGCTCTTTGACTCGCCACGTGATCTGTGCATCCATTGGACTTGCTGCCTAGGCCATTGGATCGGGCCTTGTGCCTTTTTTGTCTCTTGGGTTGGGCCAGGCCTGTCCCCTCCCCCTCTGTCATCCAGTTGTTAATTTTGCTGTGCCTGGTGGCTGTGGCAAGGATGGACAAAGGACCAATTAACTTAGGTCCCCGGTTCAAGAGCTTGTTTTCTAAAGCTCCCAATCCTAGCTACATCTAGTCGGAATCACTGGGGAGTTTGTGAATGAGTCTGATTTCCAGTCTTCCCCTCCCCCAGCCCAATTAGGACCTGTATTTTTAACCCATTCCTCTGGGGGTTGTTACATAAATCAGCCTGGTACTGGTCTCTACTGGCCCCTCATCTTAGGTCGGGCCAGGGAAGTGGCAGGATTGTGTAGCACTTGCTGGAAATTTCTCCTTGGAAGCCGAGGGTGGCTGGAGGTTAAGGTGGTGTTTAGGAATGTGATTTTCCACGTGTTCTACTCAGGGATTTTGAAGTGGCTCATGTAGTCCAGGAGACTTGATCAGGTCTTAAATTGCGAGGCCTTTTGTTTGCTTGCCTTGATGTATCCCCAAGGCCTCTCCCATTCAAGTCATAAGTGATGTCCTGTAAGTCAGTGATCACTGTGGATGTGTCTTACTTAAACCAGCACTCACTGCCTTTCCAGTGGCCCACACGGGACTGGTTTATTTTGCTGCTTTTTTTTTTTGAGATGGAGTTTCGCTCTTGTTGCCCAGGGTGGAGTGCAATGGTGCGATCTCTGCTCACTGCAACCTCCGCCTCCCGGGTTCAAGTGATTCTCTTGCCTCAGGCTCCCGAGTAGCTGGGATTACAGGCATGTGCCACCACGCCCAGCTAATTTTGTGTTTTTAGTAGAGGCGGGTTTCTCTATGTTGGTCAGGCTGGCCTTGAACTCCTGACCTCAGGTGATCCACCCGTCTCAGCCTCCCAAAGTGCTGGGATTACAGGCGTGAGCCACCGCGCCCAGCCTGTTTGCATCATTTTAAGGGACACGAATTATGTCTTTCTGGGGTTAATTAAGAGGAGCTGCCTTGTGGGACTATAAAAATGTAGACATAGAAGAAGCTTCTAAGCATCAGTTTAATCTCCTCATTGGAGAAGATGAGAAAACATGGACAGAGGGGTGACCTTGGCTTGCCCCAAATCACACAGCAAAGGGGTTGAAGAGCTGGGATCAGACATGTCCTGGGTCTCTTTCCCTTAAGGGTCGTGTAACTCAGAGACCTTTGTGCTTCAACTTCTAACCAAAAGGTGACCGAAAACAGGGGTCTGTTGTCTCATTTGATTTCTTGTTCCCGTCTAATAATTTCCACCCGATCTTACCACATTTGGCAATAGAAAGCATCATTTTAAAAAGACAGGTCAGCAGGTTTCTGTCTGTGAGCTACGCAAGTGCCCCACACCTCCACTGGAAGGACAGCAGCTGTGCCTTGCCTGTCTTGTGGGCTGGGGGATCTTTATTAAAAGGTGCCACTGCTAAACAAAGCCTGAAACCACTGTGCCCGGAACTTGCTCCTGTTTTAATGTGTAGTCCAGTGCTGACCCTAAGTGGGCTGGTCAGTGTTTGTTGAAGGAATGACCCAAGGCTGGTTTCATCAGGGCCATCTTCATCTCTCTGGGTTGTGAGACTTGGGGAAGGGTGGTGATTGTTGCTTACTGATGAAGCCTTCTCTCTGAGTAGATCTCATTTTATATTTCACAGTCAGACTTCCCTCAGCAAGTTCATCCTCATTGGCCAGGGTTCTGCCCCAACCTTCCCTGACAGATTTAACAATTCTTCACTTTTGGTGTTTTTTGTTTTTCATTTTATTTTTTTGGTGAAGGAGGGGGTCCCTTGACCTTCAGAACCTCATACGATCCCTCCTTCCCCCTCCTCTTCCCTCTCCCCTTTTGCCCCCTTTCAATTTCCAGATGTGACAAGCTGGAGGGAGGGCGGTGGGCGACACATAATTTCTGCCACGTCTCTGAGCACCTCCCCAACTGAGCTGGGCAGCAGGAACTCGAGTACGGGAGATGGAGCCCCCTCCTCGGCATGTACCAGCGATTCTAAGGACCCCTCTCTCCGCCCGGCTCAGCCTGTCCGAAAAGGGGCTTCACAGTTCATGGGAAATGTATACCACCCACCTACATACCATGACATGCTTCCTGCTTTTGTAAGTCTTCAGAGTGTACTTTTTTTTCCCCCCATGAAGTTGGATTGTGTCCAGCAGATAGGTCAAGTGGTTGAATGTCCCCCTTGGGGTCTCCTCTTGGCCCTGTTACCCTACTTCTGAGGCTTCCACTCGTTTTGCATTTTCTCTCCCTGCTTTTTAAATCTTCAGGGCCTCTGACTTCTTTCCCTGGTGATGTGGATATGATTTTAGCCTTTGGTTCTTTAGAAACAGGAGAGGCAGGTTTTCCCTGACATAGGTCCCCAAGTCTACTTACTGGCAGCAGGAATGAAATGGGGGAGACGGTGGTAGGATTAATTAGGAAACCCCATGACTTTCTGTTTCTTTTTCCCATTTTCCACTTTACAAAACACATTCTGATTTAAGTGGAAATTGCAGTTTCGGCCATTACCAGCAAATCCTGTTCATTGATGTTATGTTTCAGATGTGTTCGCCGAAGTCATCAGAAAACCAGGGTACAGTGGAACGAGGCTCTTTTCCCCTTCCTCAGCTCCGCCTTGAACCTCGAGTTCCTTTTAGACAGTTCCAGATGAATGACCAAGACGGGTGAGTCCATTGCATTACAGTCATGTGTGTAGAGATGAGTGCGGTGGTGATTCTGGTCAGGATGAGGGGCTGATGAATAGAAGTGCTGTGTCTCCTGGAGACCACAGAGAACTTAACCAGCTCAGCGTGGCAGGGTGTGTGGGGTGGTGGCTGGGATTTGGAGCTGGATGACAGATTGAGTCATGATTTCAAGTGCCTGGTAGAGTTGAAGTTCTGGCACGTGTGTGTTGCTGCTGCCCTAGGCCTTAGCAACCAGCATGTAAAACTGCAGGACAAGGCAGAACTTCTTTCTGGGATGTACTCGTTTGCTCATTATATATTTCTTTTAAAGGAACTGATAGAAATAATTAAATCAAACATGAACCTTTGCAGTGTGGAATTTATTTTTGGAAAGGTATTTGATTCTGCTTCCGTCTGTATACTGGACATGATTCCATCATCTTTTCTTTTATCAGAAAAGAAAACAGGCTGGGATTGTCGCGCCCACTCCGCCCACTAAGGCAGCTGGTGGAGCGGGCACCACGGCCCACCATTATCAATGCGGAAAACCTGAAGGGCCTTGACGATCTGGACGCCGATGCCGATGATGGCTGGGCAGGTGGGCAGAGAAGCACGGGTGGTTTAGACGGGCAGGACCAAAGTCCATCTGTGCTTACCAGGGATGGAAACCCCCTGGCACCACCGTGTGTTTTCCCTTGGCAAGATAGGGATGAAGAGCCGGACAGGGAAGCAGCCCTGATGCCCTCCTTCCTCATTTACTCCCCGACTAGCGGTTCCTTCCTGGCCAAGCCATTAGCTTCTTTTGGTCTTTAGTCTTGATCTTAGAGTTTTGTTGTTAACTTTTTAAAAATTATTGATGATGCAAAATTTAAACAAAAAAGAAAATAGCTCCCAACCACTGATCACTCAGGTTCAGTAAGTACCAATGTTCTACCATTCGGTTTTTGTTTGTTTTAATTTAATTTTTTTCCAAGAGACAGGGTCTCAGCTACTCTGGGCATACTGTCTGTGGGTTAGCCCTGCTCTGCAAGGAGCAGTAAAAAATATAAAGATAAAAAGGAAGGCTGGGCACGGTGGCTAATGCCTGTAATTCCTTTGGAAGGCTGAGGTGGGCAGATCACAAGATCAGGAGATCGAGACCATCCTGGCTAACATGGTGAAACCCTGTCTCTACTAAAAATACAAAAATTAGCCAGGCGTGGTGGCGCGTGCCTGTAGTCCCAGCTACTCAGGAGGCTGAGGCAGGAGAATCACTTGAACCTGGGAAGCAGAGGTTGCAGTGAGCCGAGATCGCACCACTGCACTCGAGCCTGGGCGACAGAGGGAGACACTCTCTCAAAAAAAAAAAAAAAAAAGGGAAAGAGAAAGAGTCTGGCTGTGTTTCCCATTCTGGAGCGGAGTGGCTGTTTGCAGGGTCCATCATGGTGAGCTGCAGCCTCAAACTCTTCCTCCTTACTCAGCCTCCGGAGTAGCTGGAACTACACTCGGGTGCCACAAACCCAGCTTGTTCTGCCATTCTTATTCGTTTATCTCCACCCACTCCCCATCCCCCAACCTGATTATTTTCTTTTATAGTTCTTTTTATTTTCAAGTAGATTTAAATTATAGTGAAAGGCACCCATATCACATTTTACCTGTACAGTTTTACAAATGGATACGTGTATATCACACACATCCATATCCAGAGAAAGAGAGAACATTTCCCTCACCACCGCAGGCTTCCTCATTGCTTCTCCAGTGCTCTGCCCTGCCACCGCTCAAGGGCCTGCTGCTCTTCTGATTCACTTTACCCTAGATTAGTTTTGCCTAGTTAACAGACTTCAGATGAGTGGAGTCATACAGTTTTTACTCTTGTGTGGTTTTCATATTCATCAATGTTGTTTATATGCCAGTTGCTTTTAGTTGCTGAGATATGTTCCAGTGCATCAATATACTGTAATTTGTTTATTCATTCAAAAGCCCCACTATATACATCATACTTCTATTTCTCTTGGGTAAGTATCTAGAATTGTTGGGTCAAAGGGTAGACATAGGATTAAGTGTTTAAGACCTGTCCAAACCTTTTCCCCTGGTGGTTGTGCCATTTTACATTCCCAGCAGCAGTGTGTGAGAATTTGGTAGGTCTGGATCTTACATTTTGTTGTTCATCTTTTTTTTTTTTAAAGAGACAGGGTCTCACTTTGTTTCCTAGGTTGGAGTGCAGTGGTGTGATCAAAGCTCACTGCAGCCTTGAACATGTTTGTGTTTTTAATTTTAGTCATTCTAGTGGGTGTTTAGTGGTATCTCATTGTGCTTTTAATTTGCATTTTGCTGATGACTAATGATGATAAACACACTTTTATGTGCTATTTGACAGCTGATATATTGTCCTTTGTTTGGTATCTGAATTTTAAAAAATTGAGTGGTAGGGTACCAGCCCTGGATACAAATCCTTTGCAACTTTTATTTTGCAAATATATTTCCTTATTGCATTCTTTGTCTTAATTTTTTTTAAACACTGTTTTGGTGAGCAGAAGTTTGAATTTTGAAGTTTAATTTACAAATTTGGGTTTTTTTGTGGTTATTATTTTTGTGTCCTGTTTAAAAAAATGTTTGCTTCCCCTTGGTGGTAAAGATGTTCCTAGATGTTTTATAGTTTTAACTATTAATTTTAGGTCTTTGATCCACATTGGATTAATTTTTGTATATGGCATAAGATAGGAGTCAAGGTTTGTTTTTTCCCATACGGCCAATTCTCCACAACATTTGTTGATAAGACTTCACTTTCCCTATCGAATTGCTTTGGAACCTTTGCCAAAAGTCAATTGACTATAAAAGCATTGGTCTATTTCTGGACACTGTTCCATTGATCTAGTTGTTCCTCATGCCAGTACCACACTGTGGGTTTATAGTAAATCTTAAATTTCAGTAGTGTAAGTTTTCCAACTTTGTTCTTTTCCAAGATTGTTTCCACATAAATTTAGAATCAACCTGTCAGTATTTACAAAGGGCCTGCGGGCATTTTGGTTAGGATTGTGTTGAATCTGTATCAACATAGATAAGTGACATCTTAATTTTTTTTTTTTTTTTTTCCGAGACAGAGTCTTGCTCTGTTGCCCAGGCTGGAGTTCAGTGGCATGATCTCGACTCATTGCAACCTCCGCCTCCTGGGATTACAGGCGTGAGCCACTGCACCCCACCTGACATCTTAACTTTGAAACTTGGTGGTGTTTTTTTTTTTGGATATGGGGTCTCGCTCTGCCACGCAGGCTGGAGTGCAGTGGCATGATCTCAGCTCATTGCAACCTCTGCTTCCTGGGTTCAAGTGATTCTCATGTCTCAGCCTTCCAAGTAGCTGGGATTACAGGTGTGGGCCACTACGCCCTGCTAATTGTTGTATTTTTAGTAGAGACGAAGTTTCACCATGTTGGCCAGGCTGATCTCGAACTCCTGACCTCAGGTGATCAGTCCGCCTTGGCCTCCCAAAGTGCTGGGATGACAGGTATGAGCCACCATGTCCAGTCCTTAATTTTGAATCTTTAGGTCCAGGAACCTGGTGTATCTCTTTATTAGGGCTTTCATTTCTCTCAGCAGTGTCTTACTTACAGTTTTCATGTAGAGGTCCTGAATGTCTTTTGTTAAATTTATTCTCAGGCATTTTACGGTTTTTTGATGCTATTAGAAATGACATTGATTTTTAAGAACAATTTCATTTTTTAAGGGTTTGCTGTCATTATATAGAAAATACAGCTGAGGCCGGGCGCAGTGGCTCACGCCTGTAATCCCACCACTTTGGGAGGCTGAGGTGGGTGGATCACAAGATCAGGAGATCGAGACCATCCTGGCTAACATGGTGAAACCCCGTCTCTGCTAAAAATACAAAAAATTAGCCGGGCGTGTTGGCACGTGCCTGTAGTCCCAGCTACTTGGGAGGCTGAGGCAGGAGAATTGCTTGAACTCGGGAGGCGGAGGTTGCAATGAGCCAGGATCGCGCCACTGCACTCCAGCCTGGGTGATAGAGCGAGACTCCGTCTCAAAAAAAAAAGAAAACACAGTTGATTTTTTTGTGTTCAGTGGTACCAGACACTTTGTTGAATACATTAGTTTTACTAGTTTTTGTTGATTTCTTAGAGTTTTCTACATAAACCCTTATGTAGTTTGTAAATAAGGAGTTTTACATTGTCTTTTTCAGATTATGTGCCTTTTATTTATTTATTTGTATTTTGCCTTATTGCACTGTGGTATACTTCTAGTATAATATTAACCTCAAGTTCTTTCTGGTCTTAGGAAGAAAATGTTTCATGTGTCAGCATGAAGTGTCAGCTGTGGGTTTTTCAGAGATGCTGTTTATCAGGTTGAGGATGTGTTGCCTTCTGTGTCTAGTTTGCTGAGCCTTTGGGTTTTTTGTTTTTGTAAATTACGGGTATTGCATTGTGTTCAATGATTTCCTACATCTGTGTTCATATTATTTTTCTCCTTTATTTTGATAATAGATTGCATTTTTTTTAATGCTAAACCAACCTTGCATTCTTAGAATAAACCCTCCCTCTTTGTATGCCTAGACTCAATTTGTTAATATGTTTTAAAGTTCTGTCATGAGGGATATTAGTTTGTAATTTTCTATTCTTTTAATGTCTTTGTCAGGTTTTGGTATCAAGTTATGCTGGGCTTATAAAATGAGTTGTGGAGTGTTCTTCTCTACTTTCCTAAAGAATAAGATTGGTATTTTTGTAAGATCAGTATTATATATTTTTCTTTTTCTTTCTTTTTTGAGACAGGGTCTCTCACTTTGTCACCCAGGCTGAGTGCACTGCTGCAATAATGGCTCAACGCAGCCTCAAACTCCTGGGCTCAAGTGATCCTCCTGCCTCACCTTCTGAGTGGCTGGGGTTACAGGTTTGGGCCACTGTGCCTGACCAGTATTACTTTACCAGTGAAACAATTTTGCCCCTGGAGTTTTCATTGTGGAAATGTTTTCAGTAATTTATTTTATTTGATTAGTTATGAGACTGTGCAGTTTCCCTATGTCATTTCGTGTGAGTTTTTCGGTAAGTTGTGTTTTTTGAGGAATTTGTTCATTTCTTTTGAGTTGTTGAAATTATTAATATAAAGTTGTTGAAAATATATTACATTATCCTTTTGATGTCTGTAGGATCTGTAGTGATATCTTTTAATTCCTGATAATTTGTATATTTCTTTTTCTTCATTTCTGCCAAGGAATTGAATTGTTAGTTTTATTAATCTTTACGAAGCAGCAGCTTTTAGCATTGTTCATTTTCTCCATTGTTTGACTTGTTTTCTGTATCCATTGTTTGACTGTTTTCTGATTTTTAAAAAATCATTGAGGCTATTTTTTATTACGGGGACATTTCTAGATTGCTAATTTAGTTGTCTTACAGCCAGAGAGCACATTCTGTATGATTTCAATTGTTTTCAAGTTAGTAAGACTTGTTTTATGACTAGGATATGATCTGTCTTGGAGAATATTTCAGGTGCCCTTTGAAAAGTATATATTCTACAGTTGTTGTTCGGTGTCATGTTTTGTATGTTCCAACTTAGTCAAGGTGGTTGATGGTGGCATTCAGATCTTACTGTATATTTACTGATATTTTTGTCTGCTTCTATGAGTTAAGGAAAGTGAGATGTTAAACTCCAATTATGGATTTATCTGTTCCTCCCTTTAATACTGTTGGTTTCTGCTTCATTTATTTTGAAGCTGCTATTAGGCATACACACATTTATAGTTTCTATGCCTTTCTGGTGTGTTTCCACATTTCCCTCCTTATCTCTAGTAGTCTATTATCTTGCAGTCTGTTTTGTCCTGTGTTCATATCATTGCTCTGACTTATTGTTTCCAGCGAAAATCTTTTTCCATTCTTTTCCTTTAAGCTCCTTTATGTTTGTATTTAAAGTGATTATTTAGTAGACAGCACGTAATTGCAACTTGCTTTTTCAGTTCCTAACTCTGCCTTTTAATTAGATTTTTTGTTGTTACCTTTTAAATTTTTTTAATTTTAATTTAATTTATTTTTTCTAGAGTTGGGGTCTTGCTCTGTTGCCCAGGCTGGTCTTAAACTCCTGGGCTCAAGCAATCCTCCCACCTTAGTCTCCTGTGTAGCCAGGACTGCAGGCATACATCATGGTGCTCAGTTAGCCTTGTGTTTGAGGCAGGATCTTGCTCTGTCGCCCAAGCTGGAGTGCAGTGGCACAGTCACAGCTCACTGCAACCTCAACTTCCTGGGCTTAGGTGATTCAGCCTCCGGAGTAGCTGGGACTACAGGTGTGCACCCCCATGGCTGGCTACTTTTCTGTATTTTTAGTAGAGATATGGTTTCGCCATGTTGCCCAGGCTGGTTCAAATTCTGGGCCTCAAGTGATCCTCCTGCCTTGACCTCCCAAAGCGCTGGGATTACAGGCGTGAGCCACTGTGAATTATATGATTATATGATTCACGTAATTTTAATATAATTATATGATTGACATAATTGTCATATAACATAAAATTTACCCTTTTAAAGTCTATAGTTTAGTGGTTTTTAGTATATATTCACAAGGTTGTACAACTACCGCCACTATTCAATTTCAGAATGTTTCCATCACTCAAAAAAGAAATCCAATACCTGTTGGCAGGCGCTCTCTCCCACCTCCTAATCCTGTGGCAACAATAAATCTACTTTCCATCTCTATAGATTTGCATATTCTGGACATTTCCTATCAATGGAATCAATATGTGGCCTTTCTTGTCTGGCTTCTTTCACTTAGTATAATGTTTTCACAGTTAATTATGTTATAGCATGTGTTTGTATTCATTCTTTTTCATGACCAAATAATATTCCATTGTGTGGACCTACCACACTGTGTTCACACAGTCCTCTGTGATGGATACTTTCTGCCATCTGAGCCACTTGGGCTGATAAGTGCCTGGGGCAAGTGGTAACTCACAAATCTCACAAGTCAAGCTTCTGTATTCTAAGGGTAGACAACTACTTGGTTTCTGCCTGCTTTGTTCATCCTCTTGGGCCTTGAAATAGATTTTAAAGATATATTGTTCAGATTTAAGAATTGTTACCTGTGGGAGGGTTGGTCTAACCAAGCTGCCCTGCTCTTACCAGAAGCCAGAACTGCCCTTCAGTCACGGGGGTAGGCAGCCAGGTGGTTGACTCAGCTCCTCTGCTGGGATAGCGAGATTTCTGGCCAAAAGAACCTCTCCGATGGTGCCTGGGTACCACTGACCTTTTCTTTTTCTTTTCTTTTTCTTTCGAGATGGAGTCTCGCTCTGTCGCCCAGGCTGGAGTGCAGTGGCATGATCTCGGCTCACTGCAACCTCTGCCTCCTGCGTTCAAGCGATTCTCCTGCCTCAGCCTCCTGAGTAGCTAGTATTACAGGCACATGCCAACATGCCCAACTAATTTTTGTATTTTTAGTAGAGATGGGGTTTCACCATGTTGGTCAGGCTGGTCTCAAACTCCTGACCTCATGATCCGCCCACCTCAGCCTCGCAAAGTACTGGGATTACAGGCATGAGCCACCACGTCTGGCCACCACTGACTTTTTCATTCTTTCTCATTCTTCCTGGGCTCCCCTGCTATTGTAGGCCTCCATGAAGAAGTGGACTATTCTGAGAAACTGAAGTTCAGCGATGATGAAGAGGAGGAAGAAGTCGTGAAGGACGGCAGGCCAAAGTGGTAAGGACCCGTTCCTGCCCCATCGGCATGAGTGCATCCCTGCTTAGTGTTGTTGTGTACCCAGAGCATTTCCCAGTTTCCATAGCAACCTGGAATGGCAGACAGATGCTGTTTCCACTTTGTTTTGAGGGTGACAGCTATTGATGATGGCTGTGAAGGAGGGGAGCCAGGGTTTGCCTGCAGGTGTGACTGTGTCCTGTGCATAGTCGGCCTCTTCACCACCGCATCAGTGTGTCCCCAAGTGTGTTATGCAGACCACGTCTTCATGGATTGCTTGTGGCTGTCGTGCCCAAAAAGGCTGCTGTGGCCAAGCAAGTTTGGGAAACCTCCCTGGGTTCAACTTCTTTTTTTTTTTTTTTGAGACAGGCTGTCACTGTCACCCAGGCTGGAGTGCGGTGGCATGATGTCAGCTCACTAAAACCTCCATCTCCTGGGCTCAGTGATTCTCCCACCTCAGCTTCCCAAATAGCTGGGACCACAGATGCACGCCACCATACCCAGCTAATTTTTATCTTTCTGCTAGAGATGGGGTTTGCCACGTTACCCAGGTTTGGTCTCAAACTCCTGGGCTCAAGTGATCCACTGTGCCTGGCCTCAACTTCTTTCTTTACTCCAGATTCCTCAGAGCCTTGAACATGCTAAAGTACACTGGGGGCTGGGCACGGTGGCTCATGCTGTTAATTCCAGCACTTTGGGAGGCCGAGGCGGGCGGATCACGAGGTCAGGAGATCGAGACCATCCTGGCTAACACAGTGAAACCCCGTCTCTACTAAAAATACAAAAAACTAGCTGGGCATGGTGGTAGGTGCCTGTAGTCCCAGCTACTCGGGAGGCTGAGGCAGGAGAATGGCATGAACCCGGGAGGCGGAGCTTGCAGTGAGCTGAGATCATGCCACATGCCACTGCACTCCAGCCTGGGCAACAGAGCGAGACTCCACCTCAAAAAAAAAAAAAAATACCCCACAATTAGTTGGGCGTGGTGTGCACCTGTGGTCCTAGCTACTCAGGAGGCTGAGGTGGGAGGACTACTGGAATCCAGAAGGTCGAGGCTGCAGTGAGCCATGATTGCACCACTGCACTCCAGCCTGGGTGACAGAGTAAGGCCCTGTCTCAAAAAATTAATAATAACAACAATCATACCTGTGGTTGTCATAATTTGTATTTTTTGAGTACTAGCAAGTAAGAATTTTTCCTTTGCTTCCTTTGTATAATGCCTGTTTCCTTCACATTTATCACTGCTTTCCGTTAAAATGTAATGTTTTATATTGTTTAGATGTTAATGCTTTGCTGTTGTCTTGCAAATATTTTTCTCTGTTTTCTTGTCAATAACTGAATATTTGTTTAGTCAAATCTGTGAGTCATCTTTTTCTTTGTTATTTCATCCTTTACTTAAAAGCTTCCTAAAGTAAGTGCCCATCTTCTGGAAAGAGTTGGTAATAATCTTTGCTACTCTTTTTCTGATGACACACAAAAAATGAAGTTCTGTAATTTCCTTTCATGCTGTTTGATTTCAGCTGAAGCTTTGGATGCAGTCGGGACATACCTATGGGTCAGTTCCTGGAACACTAAGCTCAGAAGGAGCTGTGATCAAGAATTAAAATCAAAGGCAAAGACATAAACTCTTAGAGACTGATTGGAGCAGTAGGACACTCTGTGTTCCTTGTCTCTTTGAGGCGATGGGAACTGCATATTCCCCTGAAGGAACTGGACATTGGTTTTGGAGACAGTTTTGCCCCTGACTTTGAGCAAGGGCACTTCAAAATCAGAGTGCCCGAACTATCTCCTCCTGAAACCTGCTCTTTTTCTTCATGTTCTCTGAGCTGGTTGGTGACCTGGTAGAGACTTAGTGCATGCATCCATGTCTTATTTGGCATCTTTATTTCCTCATACACAATTGGCTCCCAAAACTTGCCCTGACTCTGTCTCCTCTTTTCATTTTCTCTGGGGCCACTGGGACCTCCTCCTTTTCCAGACCATCCATGGGTCCACCAGTTCATCTCCATCCTTTCAGCCTGTCCTCCATGGCCCGTCCTTGACACCCCGCCCATAGTCATCTTCTAAAAACACAGGTCTTTTAGACAGGTCAGCAGCTTTACTGTGGTCTCCATTTCTCACAAAGTCAGGTCGGAATCACCGTTGTCCCCTCTGTAATTGTTGTCCCCTCTGTAATTGTCCCTTCTGTAATCTCCTAAGCCATGTTACCTGCCTCGTCTTCCCTCCCTCGCCACGTACGTGTGTGGGTAGACACACAGGCCCACACATCTGCCATCCCTGATTCCCACTTTTCTCTGATCTGCAGTATTACCGGGCCCTTGTAAATGCTTTGTCCCAGCACCATTGCTTCCATTGTGAGGCGTCCAGACGAGCATGGCACCCATCCCCTTCTTGTCCAGCCACCCCTGCAGCTCTGTTTGGAACACCTCCTCCTTTTCCATGCTGTGTGGGCTCTGCTTGTCTCCTCTTGCTCTTTTTATTGTGGCACTGTTTAGTAGTCATCTTTTGTTCTTTTGAGGGGCATTTATTGAGCAACTGGCTTGTGCAGAGCATAGGGAGGGAGATGTACCAAAAGGAGACGGACACGTACCTGGGAGTCCTGGTTCAAATCTGTGAGCTCCTCCCTGTGAGGGATGCCCCATTAACCTTGATGAGACTCAGCTACTGACTTTTTAAATCAAGAGTGTCCAATCTTTTGGCTTCCCTGGGCCACACTGGAAGAGTTGTCTTGGGCCACACATAAAATACACTAACACTAACGGTAGCTGATAAGCTAAAATGAAAAAGTCACGAAAAAATACCTCATAATGTGTTTTTATTATTTTTTTTCTGAGACGGAGTCTTGCTCTGTTTGTTGCCCGGGCTGGAGTGTAGTGCCGCGATTTTGGCTCACTGCAACCTTCACCTCTGGGGTTCAAGCACTTCTCCCACCTCAGCCTCTAGTAGCTGAGATTACAGGTGCCTGCTACCACACCTGGCTAATTTTTGTATTTTTAGTAGAGACTTGGTTTCACCATGTTGGCCTGGCTGATCTGGAACTCCTGACCTCAAATGATCAGCCCGCCTCAGCCTCCCAAAGTGCTAGGATTACAGGCGTGAGCCACTACGCCCAGGCCCTCTTATAATGTTTTAAGAAAGTTTACGAATTTGTGTTGCGCTTCATCCAAAGCCCAGGGCCATCCTGGGCCACATGTGGTTGGACAAGCTTGCTTTAAAGTGAGGATCATGAGGACTTTTTTTTGCATTGGTGAAATAGTGTGACACATCCTGCCTGGGGCTCTGTTTATGAGAGTGACTTGATAAATGGTGGGGCTGAACTGTGGAATTCACATGGAAGTAGTGGGAGTGGTGGTCCATTCTAATGAAGAAAATGATTTGGACAGCTGACTTTGGAATTCTCAAGGCCTCTGACCAGTGAGATCAGAAATGCTTGGCCTGACTGCAAAAACTTAACATCAAATGTGGTTTGTCCTAGGAACAGTTGGGACCCTAGGAGGCAGCGGCAGTTGTCAATGAGCTCTGCAGACAGTGCGGACGCTAAGCGGACTCAAGAGGAAGGGAAGGACTGGGCTGAAGCAGTGGGTGCGTCCCGTGTCGTCCGAAAGGCGCCAGACCCTCAGCCACCGTCCAGGAAGCTTCATGGCTGGGCACCAGGCCCTGACTACCAGGTACCAAGGGCCCTTGGCTGTCCTATGTATTTGTACTTCATTGAGTTCGGTGGCTGGGTTTCTGAAAAGTCCTAAGTGGGCATTTCTTTTTCATTTTTATATTTCTTCTTTTGTTAAAATATTTTTTTCATAGAGACAGGGTCTCACTATGTTGCCCAGGCTTGTCTCAAACTCCAGCTCAAGTGATGCCAAAGTGCTAGGATTACAGGTGTGAGCCACCATGCCCGGCTGTTTTTACTTTTTTTAAGATAAGGTCTTGCTCTATCCTTCACCTCCCACCCTCAAGCGATCCTCCCACCTCAGCCTCCTGAGTAGCTGGGACTACCTGTGTGCTGCCACACCTGGCTCATTTCATTCATTTTTTGTAGAGACGAGGTCTTAACTATGTTGCCCAGGCTAGTCTTGAGCTCGTGGGCTCAAGGGATCCTCCTACCTCAGCCTCCCAAAGTGCTGAGATTATAGGCATGAGCCACTGTGTTTGTCTTCTTGTTTTAGTTAAAAAAAATTAAAAGTGCCGGGCATGGTGGCTCACACAATTTGCAAGGCTGAGGCAGGGGGATTGCTTGAGACCAGGAGTTCAAGACCATCCTGGCCAACACAGTGAAACCCTATCTCCAAAAAAAAAAAAAAAAGCCAAAGAAATAATTAAAACAGCTTCAAAGTGATAGAAAAGTTGGAAGTACATTACAAACGATATTTTTTCTAAACTGATTGAACAGTAAGTTGACAACCTGATGAGACTCTTTACACTGTGGTACTTGTTTCCTACCAAGATGGGGACATTCCACCCAGGTAACTACAGTGACTTCCAGGAAATTAGCCTTGATAATTGATTGTCGTTTAATCTGCAGGCCCCATTCAGCTTTTACCAGTTGTCCCATTAATGTCCTTACTCGAAATAATCCAGTTCAGAATCACACACCTCTAGCCTTCTTTAGTCTGGATCAGTTCCTCAGCCTTTCCTTCACTTTCATGACTTTGAGGCTTTGGAAGATTACAAGCCAGTGGAATGCCCCTCAAATTGGGTTTATCATCATCTTTCTTGTGAAGAAGTCCACGGTTTCCATCCTCGGCAGGGATCTTCAGGCATGACCTGACTTTTCTCATTTCATCCCACCAAGGCAACCACGACTTCATCCTGTCCCCCTCTGGCTACGTGCACTTCGGTCTCTTGATTAATGGGGTGCCTGCCAGGTTTCATGCTGTAGAGTTACTCTTTTCCCTATTTGTAGTTGATAAGAATTTTGTTGGGAGAAACTTTGAGACTGAACATCTCGTTTTTGATCAAGCTTTTAGTTTACTCATTTATTTACATCAGTGGGTGTAGTCTACTCTCACCTGGTTGGCCATTGGGAGTTCCTTCAGGCCAGTGCGTGTCCTTTTTACCTGTTCTCCATCCTTTTTGGAGCCCTTCCTTCATCTTTTCCGGATGCATGACCTGTCTTGTCCTGGGTCCGCTCTTTCTCCATGAAGTCCTAGTTCCTCTTAGTGAAGGATGATATTTAGAAACCAGTGTCTGAGACCCAGCAGGCTCCTTGCTGCTGGGGTGTCACTGCTTCCGGGCCTCCTCAGCGGACAGTTGCGGGGAATGTATGTAGGTATATGTGTGTGCACAAATACACACTTTCATACCTGTATTATTTCTGTACCTGTCCACATTGGAAACTGTGTTCTCATCGATACCTCCAGTTCCACAGACTTTGTTCCACTTCCTCCCAGTGCATGTTTGCACCTCCTTTCTGTGACAGTGAGAATCTGTCTCTCATCGTCCCTCGTATTTATCTCACTTGGTCAGTCTCCCTGTGTATGACCAATCTCATTTCTGCTGCCACACTCTCTCCGTTGCACAGATGCCCTCCTTGCCCACTCAGATGTCATTGTCCCCACTCCTGGATGCCCTGAATGTCCCTCCTGGGCCAACTCTGCCTATGAATGTCCCCCTCATCTAGCTTGGGCTTCAGCCCCATACCTCCACGTGCATGCCCTCCTCCCCTTGCCTGGGCTCTAACCATTTGGAGTGCAGTCAGCCGCCAGGACTCCCTGGCACCAGGCTCCTGGCTTGCATTGCCACACCAAGTGACTCTGGGACTGGACTGTTGAGGAGTGGGAGGGCTGGGGAAGGGGGAGTCATGACTTTGAATACACTTGGTAAAGCCTGCTATTTTCAATGCTCTTTGCTATTTATTCATTATTGTTTTTGGAGACGGAGTCTCACTCTGTCGCCAGGCTGGAGTGCGGTGGCGTAATCTTGGCTCACTGCAACCTCTGCCTCCCGGGTTCAAGCGATTCTCCTGCCTCAGCCTCCCGAGTAGCGGGATTACAGGCGTGCACCACCATGCCTGGCTAACTTTTGTATTTTTAGTAGAGACGGTTTTGCCATGTTGGCCAGGCTGGTATCAAACTCCTGATCTACCCACCTTGGCCTCCCAAAGTACTGGGATTTCAGGTGTGAGCCACCGCGCCCGGCCTACTCTTTGCTATTGAAAGGGCTCCTATTCCACATTCTTATAAAATGAAAATGCCCCTTAGCTACAGTCTTCTTATTGAATATTTATTGTATGCCAGGCACATACATATGTGCTGGGTACAAGAGATACAGAAGTGAAACAAAATAGACACAATGCCACTGCTCTTGGAAATTATTCTGCAGTTAATCCACATTTTCATTCACATGTTGAGGTTGCTCCGTATTCCTTTTTTTTCCTTTTCACCAGTCAAGAAGTAGTGCTGATCAGTATTCAAAAGGTTTCACTTTAACCTACTCATAACAGCACTGTAAATTAGCTGAACATCAACAGTGATGAAATCTATATACTAAATTTATGTATCCAAGGCATCTTCTGACCAAATTTCTTTCATTCTTCTTTTTTGAGACAGAGCCGCACTTTGTCATCCATGCTGGAGTGCAGTGGTGTGCTCTCGGCTCACTGCAACTTCTGCCTTCCAGGTTCAAGCAGTCCTTCTGCCTTAGCCTCCCAAGTAGCTGGGATTATAGGCATGTGCCACCACACCCAGCTCATTTTTGTATTTTTAATAGAAATGGGGTTTCACCATGTTGCTTCGGCTGGTCTTGAACTCCTGACCTCAGGTGATCCACCTACCTCGGCCTCCCAAAGTGCTAGGATTACGAGCATGAGCCAATGCACCTGGCCTCTTCTGACTGAATTTTTAAGAAAATTTTTAAGAATTCTCAATTCAGCCAGCCGCAGTGGCTCACACCTGTAATCCCAGCACTTTGGGAGGCCGAGGCGGGTAGATCACGAGGTCAGAAGTTCAAGACCAGCCTGACCAACAGGGTGAAACCCCATCTCTACTAAAAATACAAAAATTAGCCAGGCATGGTGCCGCGTGCCTGTATTCCCAGCTACTCAGGAGGCTGAGGCAGGAGAATCGCTTGAATCTGGGAAGCAGAGGTTGCAGTGAGCCGAGATCATGCCACTGCACTCCAGCCTGGGTGACAGAGTGAGACTCCGTCTAAAAAAAAAAAAAAAAAAAAAAAAAGGTCTCAGTGCAAATTACTTTGCAGAACATTTAGTCTATAAAATGATTGCTAATTTCAGGGCCTTTTAGGAAGGCACATCAAAGGTCTTGACAGTGTACATGTGCCCTCTGAGTCTATTATTTCCTTTCCAGGAAATTATCTGAAGGAAGTAATCAGGGCTAGGCGTGAAGGCTATGTGCAGTGGTGTATTGAATCCCATGGGATAAAGGTAGATAGGCAGATTTTGGTATGAGCCATGAACTGATCAATACACAGCCGTTAGAAAGGTATGGATAGACGCTCAGGTTCAATGGCAAAGTGAAAGGAAACTGCACGCTTCGGTTCCGATGATATTATATAAAATGTACCTTCATGCCTCTAAATTGGAAGTTTATAATCTTATGATTACAGTACTTACCTCTGGCTTATGAGAAGTTAATTTTTAGGAAACTCCTTGACTACAGTAAATTTGTTGTATATTTCTTTTACTGAAGTATAACTCACCTACAAGAAAAGGCCTAGATCCTGTTTCTTTGGTTTGATTTTTGACAGCTGTATACATTTGTGTTACTAGCATTCAAAATAGGAAGTTCTGTCTTTTTCTGACACTCAGATCTCATTAGAATTTCAGTGGCCAGAGCTCAGGTGACAGCTGTCCATCATTTGTCCCATTGCCAGGTCTGCATGCTGCTTGACCCCTGCAGACCAGTAAGAAAGGGTCCCAGTGTCGAGCTTTTCATTCTTCGTCTTTGGCACTCTGGTTTTCCAGTAACTGGCAACCAGCAAGAAACTCAGAAACGGATAAAGAATCCAAAAGAGATTTTTTTTAGGCATGCTTTTTTTTTTTTTTTTTTTCTTAATGGGATCTAGCCCTGTCCCCTGGCTGGAGTGCAGTGATGTGATCTCAGCTCACTGCAGCCTCCTGGGCTCAAGTGATCCTTCCCACCTCAGCTCAGTAGCTGGGACCATAAGCATGTGCCCATCCCCAACTAATTTTCGTATTTTTTTGGGGGGCTGGGGGGTAAATACGGGGTCTCACCATATTGCCCAGGCTGGTCTCGAGCTCCTAGGCTCATGCAGTCCCCCACGTTGGCCCCCACAAAGTGTAGGAATTACAGGCATGAGCTACCATGCCTGGCTAGACATGCTTTATTTTTTTCCCCCCCAGATGGAGTCTCGCTCTGTTGCCCAGGCTGGAGTGCAGTGGCGCGATCTCAGCTCACTGCAACTTCTACCTCCCAGGTTCAAGCGATTCTCCTGCCTCAGTTTCCCAAGTAGCTGGGACTACAGGTGCACTCCGCCATGCCCAGCTAATTTTTGTATTTTTAGTAGAGACGGTGTTTCACCATGTTGGCCAGGCTGGTCTCGAACTCCTGACCTCAGGTGATCCACCCGCCTCGGACTCCCAAAGTGCTGGGATTACAGGCGTGAGCCACTGCGCCCAGCCGACATGCTTAATAAAGATCACTTGGAAGCTTTATGTCTGACAGTGAATTTCATTTTCCTAGGGCTCTTTCTACCCAGGGGTTTATGTATTGTTGTGCGGGCAGGAGTAGCAGTTTTCGTGACCCAGGAATGATCAGTGTGTGGCTTCCTGTTCCGGTTCTTAGCCTTGGAGGCCCTTAGCTTGAATGCCCATCAGCAGTGGTGGGAGTGTTTCTCGTGTGCGGGTCGCATGTTGCTTTGCAAACATGGTTTTCACCTTCACAATCCTAAGAGCTTCCTTTGTTGTCCCCATTTTAAAAACAAGGAAGTGAGATATGGAGAGTTGGCACTTGGCCTAAACTACATTTCACATACAGCAGAGGCCAGAGCAGGATTCGAACCCAGCTCTGTCTGCCACACGCCTGTGCTGCCTCTTGAAGGTGCTTGAGGATCTTGGGAGGAGAACTGATCCCAAAGTGGGAGTGGTTCTTGTATCCCGGGTCCGGGACCCACCGCCTTATCTCAGAGACATTCTCTTGGCAGAAGTCGTCAATGGGCAGCATGTTCCGGCAACAGTCCATTGAGGACAAGGAGGACAAGCCCCCACCAAGGCAGAAGTTCATTCAGTCAGAGATGTCCGAGGCGGTGGAGCGAGCCCGAAAGCGCCGGGAAGAAGAAGAGCGCCGAGCCCGGGAGGAGAGGCTGGCCGCCTGTGCTGCCAAACTCAAGCAGCTGGACCAGAAGTGTAAGCAGGCACGAAAGGCAGGTGAGGCCCGGAAGCAGGCAGAGAAGGAAGTGCCCCGGTCTCCAAGTGCTGAGAAGGCATCTCCCCAGGAAAACGGCCCTGCTGTCCACAAAGGTAAGAGCTGGGCCGTCTTCCCATCAACTGGAAACCCTGGCCTGTTGTCCTCGGCTTGTTACTTGCAACTGCCTTCCTTCTTAGCTAGCAGAACGTATGGCTTACAACGAGATCGTATTGGGAAGCATCAGTTATTAAGAGCATAGGCCTGGGTCAAATGCCTGGGTTCTGATCCTATTTGAACTTCTTTTTTATAATTTCAACTTTTACTTTAGTTTCAGGGGGTACATTGTGTGATGCTGAGATTTGGGGTATGAATGATCCTATCACCCAGGTAGTGAGCATAGTACCCAATAGGTAGTTTTTCAGCCCTTTTTCCTTCTCCCATCTGAACTTGTTAAACTAGCTGGTGAGCACCTCACCTCTCTGAAGCCTGTTTCTTCATCTGTGAAATGGGATGAGTATGTACCTGCCAGCACGCGGAGGGGTGTGCAGCACGCTCCAGTTTCTGGAACATTGAAACCACGCATCTACTCACTGATGATACTCATCATCGTCACTATTATCCTTGCTATCCCTGCCTAATCAAAGACACATGTGCTCTAGGACTTTAATAAAACCACAGATCCTTTAATATGGAATAAAAATAAGCCCACTTGCTTGGTAGAATACATTTTTTCCTGGTGTTGATTCTAAAAGGAATGGATCACATGGCCCTATTTTTTTTTTTTTTTTTTTTTTGAAATGGAGTCTCTTTCTGTCACCCAGGTTGGAGTGGTGTGATCTCTGCTCACTGCAACGTCTGCCTGCCGGGTTCAAGCGATTTTCCCGGCTCAGCCTCCCGAGCTGCTGGGATTACAGGCACGTGCCACGACGCCCAGCTAATTTTTGTATTTTTAGTAGAGACAGGGTTTCGCCATGTTGGCCAGGCTGGTTTGGAACTCCTGGCCTCAAGTGATCCACCTGGCTTGGCCTCCCAAAGTGCTGAGATTACAGGTGTGAGCCACTGTGCCTGGGCAACACGGCCCTATTTAAGAGTAATGAAGCAGTGCTCTATAATGCAGAGTGTCTCTTGTAGCAGTTTTGAAGAATATAATCAGCTGTTTTCTTTGTAATTTTCTTAAATAAACTCAGATCAACTCTTGTTAGGAGACAAGGGGATGTTTGAGGCTCTGAAAGCTTCTCGGGTTAGAGAGTCCTAGTGCCCTTCTGGCCAGGGAACTCATTTCTAGTTTTCCTTCTGCCCTCCTTTCATTAAAGGTTGAGTGAGGACTGTGCCACTCTTATAGGAAAGTTGCACTGAGCATTTTCTGCCTGTCAGGCACTGTTTTCAGTATATTATTGTAATTAATTCAATTCTTACAGAAACCCTTGGTGAACACATGGTAGTTATTCTTATTTGCAGATGAAGAAATGGCCAAGGAGAGCCTGAAAAATGTGCCTAGGTCACACAGCCTTTCTCTTGTTTTTGTTTTTTTCCTCTTTTAAAAAAATGTTTTTTCCTTTATATCCTTGCCAGCAGGAAGTCATACACAGCATTTCCATATGTTGAGTTCCTGCTGTTCAGATGTTGGATATGTGGGCTGTCACTGAGTTCATGGCTGTTCTCTATCAGTCCTTTTTTTTTTTTTGCGGGGGGGAGATGGAGTCTTGCTCTGTCACCTAGGCTGGAGTGCAAAGGTGTGATCTCACTGCAACCTCTGCCTCCTGGGTTCAAGCGATTCTCTCACCTTAACCTCCCATATAGCTGGGATTACAGGCGTGCGCCACCATGCCTGGCTAATTTTTGTACTTTCTTTTTTTCTTTTTTTTTTTGTAGACGGAGTCTCACTCTGTCGCCCAGGCTGGAGTGCAGTGGCGTGATCTCGGCTCACTGCAAGCTCCACCTCCTGGGTTCATGCCATTCTCCTGCCTCAGCCTCCCAAGTAGCTGGGACTACAGCGCCCACCACCACGCCTGGCTGATTTTTTGTATTTTTAGTAGAGATGGGGTTTCACTGTGTTAGCCAGGATGGTCTGTATCTCCTGACCTCGTGATCCATCCGCCTTGGCCTCCCAAAGTGCTGGGATTACAGGTGTGAGCCACTGCGCCTGTCATTTTTTGTACTTTCAATAGACATGGGGTTTCACCATGTTGGCGAGGCTGGTCTTGAACTCCTGACCTCAAGTGATCCACCCGCCTCGGCCTCCCAAAGTGCTGGGATTACAGGTGTGAGCCACCGCGCCTGTCATTTTTTGTACTTTCAATAGAGATGGGGTTTCACCATGTTGGCGAGGCTGGTCTTGAACTCCTGACCACAAGTGATCCACCCGCCTCAGCCTCCCAAAGTGCTGGGATTACAGGTGTGAGCCACTGCACCTGGCCTTATTAGTCCTTTTTAATAAAACGTCTTCCACCTGAAATCAGATCTCAGCTCTGCCACTGACCGTGTGACCCTGGACGTCATCTAACCTCTTGACCCTTAGTGTCCTAGTCTGTAAGGTGACAACAGGTGAAGCCTCCTCACATGTGTTGTGGGGAGTCCCTGAGCTTTTGTACGTGATGCGTTTGGCACAGGACCAGGGTTCAGGGACGTGACTCTTCTAGCAGTGGAGCGTACGGGCCAACAGGAAGAAGTACTTGTTTGTAAACACTTGGTTGGCCGAGCTTCTGTGAGCTCACTGTGTCATTTCTCTGCTGGTATATTCTCTAGGCTCCCCAGAATTCCCTGCCCAAGAGACCCCCACCACATTCCCAGAAGAGGCACCCACAGTGTCCCCAGCAGTGGCACAGAGCAACAGCAGTGAGGAAGAGGCCAGAGAGGCTGGGTCCCCTGCACAGGAGTTCAAGTATCAGAAGTCCCTTCCTCCCCGATTCCAGCGCCAGCAGCAGCAACAACAGCAGGTAAACAGATGAGATGGTAAACGACTGTGATAAACAGGCCTGAGTGCCGAGCAGATGTTTCCCCTCCTCGTCCCCATGCCCACCTCCAACTTAGAAAAAGGCCAGAATATCCCTTATGTGCCCCCAAGACCAGTGGGGACGTCAGGAGTTGTAACTCAAAACTTGTGACCTTGGTAGATCAGCCCCTGGCCATTATTTATTTCTCTGAGTGGTGGAGGTCCCTGGGAATGAATACAGCCTTTGTGGTTTATTGACGTTCTTTTCTAATATTGTTAAGGAACCTATTCAGTGCTGTATGCAGTGAGCTCCATTTTTCTGGTGTGCAGGCTGGTTGTTTTATTTCAGAGCAGTGCACTTTGGACGTTCCTTAGAGGACAGTGTGTCCCGCCCTGGGGTCCTCCCAAGGTGTAAGGGAGGCCTGTGAGCTGTTTGAAGAGCTGCCCAAGAGAGGCACGTCACCTTTGGGTTACAGATGTAGGTTTGCAGGTTTCAAGTTGGACAGCTCCCTTCCTGATGTTGCTGCTGAACTAGTTGTGCATGGCCTTGGAGGGGTCAGTTATGCCCCTCTCACCCATATTTCTTCATGTGTAAACCAGGAAGAATGAATACCTGCCTTTCAGCATGGCAGAGTGTTTCATGCCATATCGCCTGTAAACTGTTTTATTGGTGTCACCGTTATTGGCTTTTTATAAACTTTATTTTTATTTTTTTATAAATTTTAAAAGGGACCTACTTTTTGTCCTAAAGATCGTGTGGATAATGGTTGTAATTCCACCCATCTCTCCTAGTCCTGATAGTCTTGAAGCACTCATCAGCAATCGTGCCTACTAGAGTAGTAATAAGTAAGGGAACACAGTAGTCAATACTAAGGAATAGTGCATTTTGGTGGGACACTGAGATGATACATAGACATTACTTAGTGCACACCAAACAGCAAGGTGTGCAGTAAATTATTACTAATATTAATTGAAAATATTTCAAAACTTGTGTGCCGTGGAGAAACAAACCAAGGACTTAAGGCTTTTCCCAGTATCTCACTTAATTACCTTTAAACTTCTCACCTCAGCCTCTTCTCTCCTCTGGGCGCCTGGGAGCCTTCCAGGGACTGCCTTTAATGTGATTTTAGAGCATGGGAGTGTAGGCGAGCACTGCACAGTTACTCATGTTCTTGGAGTATAGAATTACTGATGGGGGAGAGCTCTGGAATTACTTGCGCCAAACCTAGCAGCGACAGTTGCTCTAGGTAACTCCTTGGGGTGTGGAGGAAGTGATGGGTAAGTCCTTCCTTAAGAATAGAAGGAATTGCCGGGCGTGGTGGCTCACGCCTGTAATCCCAGCACTTTGGGAGGCGGACAGATCACCTGAGGTCAGGAGTTTGAGACCAGCCTGACCAATATGGTGAAACCCCATCTCTACTAAAAATACAAAAATTAGCTAGGCGTCGTGCCGCACACCTGTAATCCGAGCTACTCAGGAGGCTGAGGCAGGAGAATCGCTTGCACCCAGGAGGTGGAGGTTGCAGTGAGCGGTGGTCGCACCACTGCCTTCCAGCCTGGGTGACAGAGCGAGACTCCATCTCAAAAAATAAAGTAAAATAAAATAAATAATAGAAGGAAGTCTGAAAGCACCAGGGCAGCCTGTCTGGTCATATTCCCTGGAGACCTAGGGTGTAGACAGGAGGTGGAGCTGGGAGATGGAGGCCCACAGCCTTCTCTGTGGACTGGGAGAGTGAATGACTCAAGTCTCTTGATTGATGAGCTATATTTATTGAGTGCTCTTAATAGGCACTGGGAGTGCCAACAGAACTGTCCAGGGAATCAGCTCAGGATGTGCTGTAGACTGCCGGGCAGGTTGGCCGCCTTTTTGTTTGCGGAATGGAAGGGTGTGTGCTGGAGGCTGCTTGGGTGTCCTCAGAGTGTGACGCAGCAGTGAGTCCTGCCTCAAGGCCAATTCAGGGTTCCTTTAGGAATTAGCGCCTGAGGTCACTGATGGGATAGAGCAGGGTCTGAAATGAACCCTCCTGAGTCAGGCAAGGGCCTTGATTTTGAATAGTTCACTGATAATTTGTTTACCCATTTGTGCAAATGTTCTGTATCCTGAGTGTGGTGCTGTGGGCAAGGGTGCACAGGGAGTCTCTTAGGGTTCGGTGAGGGTTACCAGCAGTAAAATCCATCAGCTGCTGTGAGTGCAACAAAGGAGCACTGGCCGTTCTGTGGGAGCAGAGAACCGGGGACCTGGTCTCGTCTGGGGGTTACAACAGGCTTTCTAGAGGAGGATGTGTTTAAACTGGAAATCTGCGTTTAGGGATGGAGGGAAGAGGCGCTTACCTAGGGGTCCCAGTGTGTTCCCGTGGCCTGAAGTGGGTGGCAGGGATATATGGAGCAGAAAGTGGAGGGCCAGTCTTATGAGGCAAAGC
The DNA here is from genome assembly GCF_029281585.2 of Gorilla gorilla gorilla. Classification (NCBI taxonomy): domain Eukaryota; kingdom Metazoa; phylum Chordata; class Mammalia; order Primates; family Hominidae; genus Gorilla; species Gorilla gorilla. The sequence goes on from NC_073237.2 coordinate 127,847,686, forward strand.
TAGAGAGGCAGACTGGGCAAAGTCACACGGGACCCAACCCTCACCGTAACACCGTAGGTCACGAGTAGCCTCGTAGGATTTAGGCTGTTGGGTGGAGAGCGGTGGAGAACCACTGAAGGCTCTTTTGAGCTAGGGGTTGACATATTGGGCGTGGAGTGTCTGTGTGAAAAGATCACCCTAGTCAAGGATGGAAAATGGATTGAAGAGGCCAGGAGGGAGCAGGGAAGGGATGCTGGTGTATTATTTAACCTCAGGTGGTAGCTGCAGACAAGGAGAGAAGTGGCCAATGTCCAGACATTCTGTGGGAGGCTGCTGTTGGGTTCCAGGAGTGTCTGATCTAGGTGAAAACCTAGCCTGTCTCATGTAGCACAGGCACAGATGAGCCTCCATTGTGATAATGGCATGGCTGTCCACCAGCCTTGGACAGGGACCTGAGCTTGCAAGCTGTAACACACTGGGGGCTTCCCCTTGAGCAGCTGCCCATCCCTCCCCTCCTTGGTCTTCTGTTCTAGGTGGGCTTTCTGTGCTGCCTGCTGGAAAGCTGGAAGGGCGTGTGTTGGGTGGCATCTCTGTCCCCCGCCTCACCAGCCTGACCAAGTCTCTCTCTCTGTGGGCAGGAGCAGCTGTACAAGATGCAGCACTGGCAGCCGGTGTACCCCCCGCCGTCCCACCCCCAGCGCACCTTTTACCCACACCACCCCCAGATGTTGGGCTTCGATCCCAGGTGGATGATGATGCCTTCCTACATGGACCCACGTATCACGCCCACTCGGACCCCGGTGGACTTCTACCCCTCCGCCCTGCATCCCTCAGGTAAGCACTGTGGTCTAACGGTCCATACCTGTATCACCCAGGATAGCGTGGTGGTCAAGGGTGACATCTTGAGTTAAACAGATACACCTGGATTTTGGTCTGGCTCTTTGTTAAGTACACAACTGGTCTGAGTTTCAAAGTAGTCACTTGCAAAGTGTAGGTACAATAATAGTTCTGTCATAAAGATTTGTTGGGAAAGTCATGAAGATCGTGTATCATAAATTGCTTTAATTAATTTTAGATTTCTGCTATGTCGTTTTGTCCTTCTTCTCATTCTTAATGTTCTTTGTGCTGCCTCTTTTTTCTTTGATTAGTGTTTCCCAAGGTTTGTCTAGTGCCTTTTTAAAATCAGTATTTGGGCTTCTTCATTCCTCTATCTTATTTGGGTTTTATTTTAATAATGCCTGCTTTTTCTTTTCTTATTTCCTTTAAAATATTATCATATGCTTAGTTTATTAATTTCTGGCTTTTAAGATTCTCTTTGCAGTACTAATTTCTAATGTAGTTGCTCTGTGGTCAGATAATATGGTCTGTGTGATACAGGGCAGGGGTCAGCAAACTTCTACTAATGACCAGATAGTAAGTCTTTTAGGCCTTGATCAACTAGTCAGTTTTGGTGTTGTAGGACAAAAACAGCCATAAACAATAGTAATTGAGTGAACATGGTTGTTTTTCCATAAAACGTTACTTGTAAAAACTGGCGGCAGGCTGAGTTTTGTTTAATGGCTGTAGTTTGCTGACCAACTCCTGACTTAGGTTGCTTGACATTTGTTGGGTTTTCTCTGTAGCCTCTTCCATGGCAATTCTTTTTTAACATTCTACATTTGCCTGAAAAGACTGTATTCTCTGCTTGGAGATAGTCCATTAAGTTGGGCATGCTAATTGTGTTGTGCAAATGTCTTCATCATTGCAAGTTTTTATCCCTTTGACCAGTTACTAAAAGGTGTTTTAAAATGTCCCACTATGATTATGGATTTGTCAAATCTTCTTGGGGAGCCTGTCAGTTTTTGCTTTGTCTATCTGGAGGCATACAGGTTTAGAATTTCTGTATCTTGTTCCTTTTATCCTTATGTAGTACCTTTGTTGTCATTAATAGTGCTTTCTATCTTTATTGCCTACTTTGATAGCAATATAATAATTATAGTTTTCTGTTGATAAGTATTTGAAGTCTTTTGTTCCAATTTTTACTGTTAGCCTCTTTGAGCCCTTATGTTTTGGGAGTGTATCTTTGTATCTACAAGATGTGTATAGCTTTACCACTCTGAAAGTCTATGACTTTTAATTGCAAAAGTTGGTCCTTTTAGATTTATTGGGATGATGATGATTATTATTATTATTTGAGACAGAGTCTTGCTCTGTCATGCAGGTTGGAGTGCAGTGGTGCAATTTCAACTCACTGCAACCTCTGCCTCCCGGGTTCAAGCGATTCTTCTGCCTCAGCCTCCCAAGTAGCTGGGATTACAGGCACCCACCACCACGCCCAGCTAATTTTTTTTTTTTTTGAGACAGAGTCTTGCTCTGCCACCCAGGCTGGAGTGCAGTGGTGTGATCTTGGCCCACTGCAACCTCCACCTCCCGGGTTCAAGTGATTCTCCTGCCTCAGCCTCCTGAGTAGCTGAGATTACAGGCACCTGCCACCATGCCTGGCTGATTTTTTTGTATTTTTAGTAGAGACGGGGTTTCACTATGTTGGTCAGGCTGGTCTCGACCTCCTGACCTCAAGTGGTCTACCTGCCTTGGCCTCCCAAAGTGCTGGGGTTACAGGCATGAGCCACCATGCCCAGCCTTATTGGGATTATTATATTTAGATATTCCAACTATGATATTTCATGCATTCCATTCTTATTCTTCTCTTTCTGTGCCTTTTCTTCTAATTCCTGCCTTTTCTTGGTCCTATTGTTTTTCTTTTGCTTCTACATTTCATTTCTATATGTTAGTGGTTACATGAAAATTCTAACATGCACCTTCAACTTAGCAAAGCATTTGGGGAGGTAGAAATCTGAAGTCTTTGTCCCTTAAACCTCCATGAAAGTAAGCATGTGAGGCTGAATTCCTGGGAGGGGGACAATTGTTTCCCTGCCCTGGTCCAGGCCAGACAGACCCGCCAGTCTGTTCCTGGTAGTAAAGCGCATGTGTCTATCTAATGTGCCTTTTGAGGATGTGGCCCTTTTGTGTCTTTGTTTTAAACAGTGTCTCAGTTGTATCTCCCTGCCCTGTATAGAAAGGCTTCATCCCCTGTCCTGAGTGTTAAGGACCAAGCCTATATCTGACAAATGTGCTTTTCTTGCCCCCTTCCTTGGACTTCACAGGTCTTTGAACCAGGCAGGGTGCACGTGTGTGTGCCTTCAGAGGTCCTCAGGTCAGGAAAGACTAAGAGCCCTATGATGTGTAGGTGGGTGGGGTGCTGTATCCACATGAAAGTCAGGGTAACTGTTAACTTCTTTGGGCCTTTGGTTGACCCTGAGATTGGAGCAGGGCTTTCTAAATGAGATGATGTAGATCAGTCTTTGCCTTCTTCAGGACTGATGAAGCCCATGATGCCCCAAGAGTCCCTCAGTGGGACAGGCTGTCGTTCTGAGGATCAGAACTGTGTGCCCCCACTCCAAGAAAGAAAAGTGACCCCCATCGACTCACCCCCTGTGTGGAGCCCAGAGGGCTACATGGCACTGCAGAGCAAGGGCTACCCGCTCCCGCACCCGAAGTCGAGTGACACCTTGGCTATGGACATGCGTGTCAGGTGAGATGAAGCCTGGTCCTGCTGCCTTGCCACTGAAGGAAGACTCCAGGTCCTAATTGAGAGGGCCCTGGGATGAGCTACCATCCCAGGAGACACTGCCCACGGGAGATGTGCTCCTTGAAGGGACTCCTGGTTCCTCTGGGGAAGGAGAGTGTGAGGAGGATTGCTTGAATGCTTTGTCCGAGAGGCTCTTTTCAGATGGTGAGACGCAAGGTGAAGGAGAAGTCCCGGGGTCCTCAAATCCTGGGCACAGGGCAGGCGGGTGGGGGCTTCACAAGGCAGGTGGGGTCCAGAGCATGGGTCTTGGCTCATTTCTGTGGAAGTAAACAGAGTTAGCCCTGCCACCCCCATAGCCCCAGACTCTTCACGGCCTCCCAGGCTCCAGCTTGCTCTTGCTCTTTGACCCGGAGGATTGCCTGGCTCCTCTGTCTCCAGGGGGCACGCCACCCCCAGCCTGCGGCCACGACACTCTTCACTCTCATGGACTCCAGGGGCCACCGACCAATTCATGGCCTGGCATTTCTGAGACGTGTTTAAAGATAGAGCAAATGTTGATGCTTATGTTTTTTGTTGTTGTTTTTTTTTGTTTTGTTTTTCTAGCTTTCTTTTTAAAAAGTGTTTTTGTTTTTGTTTTTTCTTTTTAAAACTAAGCTCTGTGTTCAGCATGGAAACCAGGAACCAGGCTCCAATCGCATTGACTGATTTTTCTGGTTCCTTTTCAGGAATGAAAGCTCTTTCTCTGCCTCACTCGGAAGGGCAGGGGGCGTAAGTGCCCAGCGCGATCTCTTTGAGGAGAGAGGGGAGGAGTACTTGAGTGCTTTTGACAAGAAGGCCCAAGCAGACTTTGACAGCTGTATCTCTTCTCAAAGAATAGGCCAGGAGCTTTTGTTTCCACCCCAAGAAAATGTTCAGGATGCAGGTGCTCCTGGGGGTCACACCCAAAACCTCAGGTGTTCCCCATTGGAGCCTGACTTTGTCCCAGATGAGAAAAAGCCAGAGTGTGGCAGTTGGGATGTTAGCCACCAGCCAGAGACCGCTGACACAGCCCATGGTGTTGAGCGGGAGACACCCCGGGAGGGGACGGCCTTTAACATCTCCTCCTGGGACAAGAACGGGAGCCCCAACAAACAGCCGTCCTCGGAGCCTGAATGGACTCCCGAGCCCCGGAGCTCCAGCAGCCAGCACCCGGAGCAGACGGGCAGGACCCGGAGGTCAGGACCCATCAAGAAACCAGTCCTGAAAGCCCTCAAGGTGGAAGACAAGGAGAAGGAGCTCGAGAAGATTAAGCAGGAGCTAGGGGAGGAGAGTACCCGGCTGGCCAAGGAGAAGGAGCAGAGCCCCACGGCAGAAAAGGACGAGGACGAAGGGAACGATGCCTCTCTGGCCAACAACTCCACCACCACTTTGGAGGACAAAGGCCCTGGCCATGCCACTTTTGGCCGCGAGGCCACCAAATTTGAAGAGGAGGAGAAACCTGACAAGGCCTGGGAAACCAGACCCCCACGAGAGTCCAGCGATGTTCCCCCCACGAAGAGAAACAACTGGATCTTTATTGATGAGGAGCAAGCCTTTGGGGTCAGAGGGCAGGCCCGGGGCCGGGGCCGTGGTTTCAGAGAGTTCACTTTTCGTGGTCGGCCTGCTGGCGGAAATGGGAGCGGCCTCTGTGGTGGGGGGGTCCTGGGGGCCCGCAGCATCTACTGCAGCAGTCAGCGCAGCGGCCGTGGCCGGGGCCTGCGAGAGTTTGCGCGGCCAGAGGACTGCCCCAGAGCCAAGCCCCGACGGAGAGTTGCCAGTGAGACCCATAGCGAGGGCTCAGAGTATGAAGAACTTCCCAAGCGCCGCCGGCAGAGGGGCTCCGAGAACGGGAATGAAGGCTCGCTCCTGGAGAGGGAGGAGAGCACCTTGAAGAAGGGCGACTGCAGAGATTCTTGGCGGTCCAACAAGGTGTGCTCCGAGGACCATAGCGGTCTAGATGCCAAGAGCCGAGGCCCTCGGGCCTTTGGGCGAGCCCTCCCTCCCCGGCTGAGCAATTGCGGGTATGGACGGAGAACCTTCGTCTCCAAAGAGTCACCCCACTGGCAGAGCAAAAGTCCAGGCAGCTCTTGGCAGGAATATGGCCCTTCCGACACATGCGGATCCCGGCGACCTACAGACAGAGACTATGTCCCAGATTCCTACAGACACCCTGACGCATTTGGTGGCCGGGGCTTTGAGGACAGCCGCTCGGAGGACAAGAGATCCTTCTTCCAAGATGAACACGTGGCAGATTCTGAAAATGCAGAGAACCGGCCCTTCAGGAGAAGGCGCCCCCCACGCCAAGATAAGCCCCCTCGCTTCCGGCGCCTCCGGCAAGAGCGGGAGTCCCTGGGCCTGTGGGGACCCGAGGAGGAGCCCCACCTGCTGGCAGGTCAGTGGCCAGGCAGGCCCAAACTGTGTTCTGGGGACAAGAGTGGCACTGTGGGCCGCAGGTCCCCTGAGCTCTCCTACCAGAACTCCTCCGATCACGCCAATGAGGAGTGGGAGACGGCCTCCGAAAGCAGCGACTTCAGCGAGCGGCGGGAGCGGCGGGAAGGCCCTGGGTCCGAGCCCGACTCCCAGGTGGATGGTGGCCTGTCGGGGGCTAGTTTGGGTGAGAAGAAGGAGCTGGCCAAGAGGAGCTTCTCCAGTCAGAGACCCCTGGTTGACAGACAGAGCCGAAAGCTGGAGCCGGGAGGGTTTGGGGAGAAGCCCGTTAGGCCAGGTGGTGGTGACACCTCCCCTCGCTATGAGAGCCAACAGAATGGGACGCCTTTGAAAGTGAAAAGGTAAAACCAGACACCATCTGGGCCCTTTTTGTTGTGTTCTGTTCTCAGCAGCACTGAGTTCACGCATGCATGCCGATGCCGCCGTGTGTTGGGGCTGGGGGCCTGCCCCCAGGCCGTCTGTGCGCGTCTCCATTGCCTGCCCCCACATTGCCTGTCTGCTTCTCGTGGTGGTGTTATTGTGGCTAGAGCTCCCACCCCCACCCCCACCCCAGTGGTGCTCTTGAGGCCACTGTCCAGCACCTGACCTGAGAGTCCAGGCATGTGTCCCTGGAGCCCCGCCGAGGGGCCGCTGCAGCAAGGAACGTTGCCTGTGCACAGTGCCAGGTGCCGGTCAGTCCACCAGAGTCCTCTGCTCCGGAGTTGCTGCCAGGCAGCGTCCTAGGGGGCATCGCTGGCCTCGTGGCTGCATGGAAGTGGCTCTTCCTAGGTGGTTCTGCTTCTCCACTGTGAGGAGACGTGGCCCCACGGTGGGGTTGCCACCTTAGCATGGCAGGAGCCCAGCAAACGCAGAGGGGAGCAGGCTGCACATGGTCTGGCGAGCACCTCTTCCACAGCCAGAGGCATTCGGGTGATGACCTCTGCTCAGGGACCAGGAGAGGGTCCCCTGCACAGTCTGGGTTGACTGACTGCCCTTGGCTTGTGCCTCGGACAGGGAGGTGCAGGGGCTGCTGAGGCCTTCCCTGTCCTCAGCATACTGAGGAAGATGGCTTCACACCTCCACTCTCCTGAGAATTCAAGGCAGAGAAACTCCCAGAGAAGGAGCCACAGGGAACACCGACTCTTTCAGGTGGCATCTAATCCAGCTTTCCAGGCGCCAGAGGCCGACCCTTGGCTTCACCTCAGTTTTCTGCCCCAAGGGCCCTCCGGCAGGGCAATCCTGGAGAGGAGCAGAAATGCTGGCGTCTCCATTCTGAGCATATTCCCCTTGTCTCTCTCCCCCCTACACTCTGAACATAGCATGTGGGAGAGCCCTGGGGAGCCACTTTCCCCAGGAGCAGGCAGAGCCGGTGGGGGCAGCCTTACACATATGTTTGCACACGGACATGGATGCACTGTGGCCAGCCTGCCGCTCCTCCCCACCCGAGGAGTCAGCTAGAGGAAGTGGGCCTAGATCAGGGTGCCGGGCTTGTGTGCAGGCTGTGTGCACGTGCAGTGTTTTCCCTCCTTCCCCAGCTCTGGTTAACAAGATCCTCTTTCCCTTACAGATCCCCAGACGAGGCCTTGCCTGGAGGTCTTAGTGGCTGCAGCAGTGGGAGTGGCCACTCCCCCTATGCCCTGGAGCGGGCAGCCCATGCCAGTGCTGACCTTCCCGAAGCCTCCAGTAAAAAGTCAGAGAAGGAGGCCAAGTTGGCTGCTCCGAGGGCAGGTGAACAGGGAGAGGCCATGAAACAGTTTGACCTGAACTATGGAAGTAAGTCATCCTCATATCTTCAGGGGAAAGAACTCAGGCAGAACCAAGGGCCATGCAGTCCTCGGGCCTCCCGAGTTTGCCCTTGCACTGAGTACCTTAGCTTTCGGAACAGCTCGGCCACGCCCTGGGCTGGGTTCTGGGGCTGTAGAGGTGAGCAGAGTAGGTAGGATTCCCACCAAGTGTTGCTCACAGCCCGTTGAATCCCCATGACACCCTGCAGCTTCCGGGCTTTAAAGAGAGGAAGCCTGGGGCCCAGAGACATTCGGTGGTGTGTCCGAGGTCACACAGCTGTAGGAGCAGAGCTGGGGTTTAAGCTCTTTGCTTGTTCTCTCAATTGTGCCCTTGGGCCTCTTTGGTTTGGGATAACAATGTGTTAGATCAGAGGCGGCCTGAGAAAAGTGCGGAAGTCCTGTCCAGGTTTCTGTCGAGCCTGACGCTAGATCTCAGGCGCCTGTTGAATTGGGTTGTTCTTGCCTCCTGGTGAGTGGAAAGACTGTTCCTTCTCGTGAAATCTTGGTTCAGGTGCCATCATTGAAAATTGCGGGTCCAGCCCCGGGGAGGAGAGTGAGGTGGGTTCTATGGTGGGCGAAGGCTTCATCGAAGTCCTGACCAAGAAGCAGCGCCGCCTGCTGGAGGAAGAGAGAAGAAAGAAGGAGCAGGCCGTGCAGGTGAGGGGCGGAGGGTGAGGGGCGGAGGGTGGGGGGGCATGGGGCTAGAGGGCAGGCTGGCAGATGCCCAGGAAACCCAGAGCCAGAGGGTAAGGGAGTTCTCGGTCAAGCTCAAGGTGGCAGAGAGGAAGAAAGGAGTATTTAGCAAGCACACATTGTCTCCCCGTTCCTGCTATTACCAAGGCCCTTCTATCAATGTAGGAATAGGTGGTGGCATCACTGTTATGCAGTGGAAGAAACTGAGTCTTGAAGAGGGTGACTTCTCTAGGGTGATAACACTGGAAACTTGTCCAAGCCAAGATGCAGACCTCCGTCACCTCCCAGCTTCTCCTTCCTCCCCACTCCTCATTCCTGAGTGGAATGAGATTTGTCTCCCTCAAGTCAAGTGGATCGTGAACCCTATACTAAAATGGAGTCAGGGCTGGACCTGCACACAGATCACAGTCCGTTGGCCTTTCAGGTCTTTCTTGGGGGGTGCTTTGCTTGGCATCGCAGTTCTGCTTGAGGTTTTGGGAGACGAGCGTTCCACACATCTCTGGAGCATTTTCAGGTGGTGTGATTTTTGGTACCTGGGATACTTATCCTGGGGAGAATTTGTCAGTCTTGGTGCCTTTGGCTAGACTACAGCATCCTTTCTTCCCCTCAGGTGCCTGTCAAAGGTCGAGGCCTTTCCTCCCGTATTCCTCCTCGATTTGCAAAAAAGCAGAACAACTTATGTCTGGAGCAAGGTGACGTGACCGTGCCTGGCAGCAGCCTGGGCACTGAGATCTGGGAGAGCAGCAGCCAGGGTGAGAGTTGGGGGTGTGACCCCAGCTGTGGCACCCAAGGTCACATCACACACTGGGTTTGCTTCTGGGGAGGATCCTGCTTTTGAGCTACGAATATAGATGGAATACAGATGGAGTACCTGTTTGCTGTGTTCCGCTGCTGAGCTAGTGCTGAATGCCGTCTGAGTGATTTGCTGCAGCAACCCCCAAACGGATACACAATTTTCCTTGCCTAAAATTTGGTAGAAGAGCAGAGCATTCATTAGTCCAGTGATCTGGAAAAGGATGGCCCCTTGGGCTGAGATCACACAGTAGTGGGAATGGCCTTCTTTGTTGGTCGTCGTTTTCTCCCACTAACTTATGGAAGAGAAGCAAATGACAGATAGACCAGCCACAAGAGTTCAGGAGCTCTCTTCTGTGCTGTGCACCCTTTTCTTAACATGGGGAAGGCTCTGGAAACCCCTCCCTGAATGCTCTTCTGGAAAGGCAAACTGAGACCAGAAGACGGTATACGTTACTTCTTAGAAAATTTGTTGCCCTGAAAACTTTTTTTTTTTTAATTCTATATCAAATGTAATTTTTCTGGGAATTTTTCCTTATAAAATAGAAAACTATTTTCATAGAATAGGTCCTTCTTGAGGCTTACGTGAGGCAGGGCCCTGCGCTGTTAGCCCAGAGCATACATAGATGAATAAAAACAAGGACATTCGATATTTCACAGCTCAGGCCCATGAGGGGAGCTTGGAGAGGTCACCTAGTGCCAGCTCATTTTTCGGCAAAGCAGCTGAAGCTTCTAGAGGGAAGGGACTTGACTCAGGGACTCCAGGGTCATAGGACAAGCACCCGAGACACTGAGTTCTGGGCCTTGATTCTTTCACTGTTTCCACATAGCTTGTCCTCATGTGCTCGGTGAAAACTTTGGTTCTTGCAAACTACAAAATAACATTCAACATGCCCAGCTTTGATGGAAAGGAAGCACAATCATTTGATAAAACATCAATAACACTACATTTGGTAGTGGCTGAGTGACAGGTGTCATAGTATTGATGTCCAAAAATGCCCAGGTGCCAGATTGGTTGAGCTGCCAGGTGTGAATCAGATGTGACTCTCAGGTGTGAGTCATCATCCCCTTTGTCAGATCTTTTACTCCAGAATTCTGCAGGGGCTCATTGGTTTCTCAGACCAGGGGTTGTGTCCAAGGGATGGCTTCAGAGAGCCCTTGGATATTAAAATAGCATGTGAAAGGATTTTTTTTTTTTTAAAGATGGGGTCTCACTATGTTGCCCAGGCTGGACTTGAACGCCTGGGTTCAAGCAATCCTTCTGCCTCAGCCTCCTGAGTAGCTGGGATTGCAGATATGTGCCCCCACCCCCTGCTAGCATGTCAACTTTTGCATGCATATCTATTTTTCTGGGCTCCGGATCCATGGCCACTCAAAAAGTGGTCTGTGAGCTTAAAAATTTTTAGTAATACCCACTGGGATCTTTCAAAGACTCTGTAGAAGCCACCAACTTTGGCCAGGAGTGGTGGCTCACACCTATAATCCCAGCAGTTTGGGAGGCCAAGGCGTGAAGATCACTTGAGATCAGGAGTTCAAGACCAGCAACAGAGTGAGACCCTGTCTCTATTGTTTAAAAAAAAAAAGAAGGCCAGGCGTGGTGGCTCACGTCTGTAATCCCACCACTTTGGGAGGCTGAGGTAGGCAGATCACCAGGTCAGGAGATCGAGACCATCCTGGCTAACATGGTGAAGCGCCGTCGCTATTAAAAATACAACAACAACAAAAAATTAGCCGGGCGTGGTGGCGGGCACCTGTAGTCCCAGCTATTCGGGAGGCTGAGGCAGGAGAATGGCGTGAACCCGGGAGGCAGAGCTTGGCAGTGAGTGGAGATCGCGCCACTGCACTCCAGCCTGGGCGACAGAGCGAGACTCCATCTCAAAAAAAAAAAAAAAAAGAAAGATATATTTTTTAATGTAAAAAAAGAGAAGCTACCAACTTTTAGAAATAGTATAAGTGAAAAGAAGCATGAGCATAGCGGAAATAACGACAGAGAATCCAGATCGGCAGGAGTGAGGGCCCTGCCCTGCTCACTCTCTTCTGTAATCCATGAGATGCTGAGAAACACGTTGGGTGAGGATGTGGAAAGTTGGGTAAGGCTGTTAGACCAGCTCTTCCACATCAGAGCCGTTCACTGGGTGTCACGGGTAGGGGGCTGGGGTGGCAGGTGCAGGGGAGGCAGGGGAGTTGGATTTCTGCAAGCTGTGCCTGTGCTTGTTCTTCAAGAGCTCATAAACTCTCTAGACGGGTTGCTCTTTGATGCCCTGACTCTGTCTCCCTCCCCTGGCAGCTCTCCCTGTGCAGGCCCCAGCCAACGACTCCTGGAGGAAAGCTGTCACTGCCTTCAGCAGCACTGAGACTGGCTCTGCGGAGGTGAGTGTGGCCGCTGCCCACATGGTGCCCCTGGGATGAGTGTGTGAGTGTGTGCTCACCATCCACACGGCCAGCTTGCTGTGGATCTGTGCATTGCAGCCCACCCAAGCCCCTGCCACAGCAGCTGAGCTTGGAATTAGGTTGTTTCCATGGGGCCAAGTTCATCAGTGGTTTTCCATCTTGATTTCTGGCCTGTGCATGGAGCGTGCATGAGCAGGAGAAAGAGAAAAGGGGTAACAAGGGAGGACCCAACGCTGGGTGGGAAGAGGGATTCAGGGCCTCCTCTGAACTGGTGTCAGCGGCCACGTAGTCTGGTTTGTGTCACAAGTGAGATGGGTTCGGCAGCCTCGGTCTGGGGCCCACAGAAGATCCTGTGGTCACGAGCTCTATCGGGGTTGGTGTGTTTGGCCACACGTAAGTTGTCAGGCATCCTCAGCAGGGCAGGATCAAGATCAGGACCAGACTTGGCAAGGGACAGGCAGCTGGGGTAGAAAAGTCTCTGTGCCACATGCAGTTTTACTCTCTGGATAATCGAGTTGGGAGTTTGAGGCTATAACCCATTTTGTGCTCTGCACAGCAGGGTTTTAAGAGCAGCCAGGGAGATAGTGGCGTTGACTTGAGTGCCGAGTCTCGGGAGTCGTCTGCGACCTCCTCGCAGCGCAGCTCCCCATATGGGACTCTGAAGCCAGAGGAGATGAGCGGGCCCGGCCTGGCGGAACCCAAGGCCGACAGCCACAAGGAGCAGGCTCCAAAGCCGTCTGAGCAGAAGGTAACCTGGACGTTCCAGTCACAGTGGCCAGGGCCTGGGCGGAAGGGGCCATCGTCTCGTCATCTTCCTCAATTCCTGGGACAGTAGAAGCTAGAGAGTGTGGTCATTCCAGTCTGTGTGTCTCCACCTCTCTGCTTTTTTTTTATCAAGGATTCAGAACAAGGCTCTGGACAGAGCAAGGAGCACAGACCAGGACCCATCGGCAACGAGCGTTCTCTGAAAAACAGAAAGGGCTCGGAGGGGGCCGAGCGGCTGCAAGGGGCTGTCGTCCCGCCTGTTAACGGGGTGGAGATTCACGTGGACTCTGTGCTGCCTGTGCCACCCATTGAATTTGGAGTCAGTCCAAAAGTGAGGCTTTGATTTGTTTTCTTGCTTGCTTTTTTTACTTTTTATTTTGGTACTTGGAGAGGTTGGGGGCTCAGACGGGATTGTCTCCTAGAAAGAATAGAAGGATGGGAGCCAAGCAGTCTTCCAGTGGCTAGAGTGTTTGTGTGGAGTCCTGCACATGGCCAGTGCTCTGTTGAGTTGCTTTAAAGATTGCTTCACTGACACCAGACAGGCCAGTGATCTTCCCTGTTTCTGTCAGGCCACCCAAGGGACAGGGAGAAAGAAGTGAGGCTGGTGTCCTGTCTCCTGTGCCGTGGGGAAAATCTGGCCATCTCGCTCATATGTGGCTCCAGTGAATGCTGCTCAGTGGAGTTTTTGAGTCGCGGAAACTGCATCACGTTAACGTACGCCTCTGGGGAATGTAGGGCCAGGAGGATCTCAGTGGGCTGTGTCGCCTTTTTTTATTTTTTCAGGACTCCGATTTCAGCTTGCCACCTGGTTCTGCCTCTGGTCCTGCTGGGAGTCCAGTTGTTAAACTTCAGGATGCCTTGGCCAGTAATGTAAGTCCACACTTCCACTTCTGGCTCCACTCACTGCTTGGGGCTGGCAGGCCCTGGGTGAAGGAGACAGCACATGTATTTCAGGCTGACCTGGGCTGGCACGTGACTCAGTTGCTAGCAGCGCCACGTCCTTAAAAGGTGCTTAAATGTTCCTGCCCAGGTTTTGTGACCTTCCAGTGGGGATCACACAGTTCCTAAGGTCTGGTTTATTTGGCTCTCTTTGGTTCCATTGTCTCCTCTGTACCAGGTGAGAGCCCAGACTCAGGCTGCCTTTTCTGTGGCCAGGGGTAAGGGGCACAGATTGAGTAGGAGAGCCCTCCTCAGGAGGCCCCATCTCACCATCCAAGGGTCCCTGCCGCCTGCAATCTAACTGTTGTGATCCAGAAGACCTGCTGGCGCTCTATCATGGGCTCAGGAGCTGGCAGTTGCATCTGTTGTGGCCACTCGGGGCTGCGGCCGAGGCTGTCGCAGTGACATCTGGTTCACTGCTCTGTCCTCACTGCCTGCAGGGGTGGGTGCTAGTGCATATGCTGAATGAACGAGTATCATTTGGGCAGTGTTTCCCAGAGGATTCCAAGGAATGTGAGTGCTGTACAATATTCATAGGTGTTGAATGAAAACAATGTTGTGGAAGTGCTGGTCTCTATGAGGTTCTTTACTCTGAGAGTCTGCGGTCTCTGTCACGTGCAGATGGACACCGGGGATCTGCAGGAAGCGGGGGGCACTGTTGCATTTCCAGCCTCTGTTACCAGAGCCCTCTTTTTCACAGTTTGCTGAGGGGCACAGCCTTCCCTGTCTGGCCCAGGGCATCTCCAGGCCAGGTGGCAGGTGCCTTCTGAACCAGATGTTTGCGTGCGGGCTGCCAGTCCATATTTATACTGCCGGGACATGGCTCTCCCTGTCTGGAGGGCACTATGGAGTGTGGATATGGGGGTGGCTCTCTGCAGACTTGTGTGGAGGAAACTGATGGAGGCAGCCATCTCCAGGAGATCAGTCGTGGTCCTGGCTGCCATCAGTTTCATCTGGGTGGTCTTGGGTACATGTGGCCAATACTGAAGATGCATTTGGACAATTCATAGACGCGGAGCTGTAGGTGCTTTTGGGAAAAGCCATGGATGGGTTTGGGCAAGTCATAGATACATTTGGACGAGCCTTGAGTGTGTTCAGGAGAGCCATGGATGGGTTTGGGCAAAGCCATCTCTGCACCTGTTTGTGTTCCATGGTTTCCTTTTCCTCCTCTCCAGGCAGGGTTAACACAGAGTATCCCCATCCTGCGGCGGGACCATCACATCCAGAGGGCCATCGGTCTCTCCCCAATGTCCTTCCCCACTGCCGACCTTACTCTGAAGGTAACACCAGCCCTGAGCTGGGTGAGGGCCCACCCAGTACCTTAGCTTACAAAGAGGCAGAAGGAAGGAGTCCCCGAACCCCTAAAGCTTAGATTGGCTCTGTCCACTGCCAGCGTGATAGTAATTTTCATCCCTCCCCCTCCCCTTGCTTCTGAAGATGGAGTCTGCGCGCAAGGCTTGGGAAAACTCCCCCAGTTTGCCGGAGCAGAGCTCTCCAGGCGGCGCGGGCTCAGGCATCCAGCCTCCATCCTCTGTGGGTGCCTCCAGCGGGGTCAACTACAGCTCCTTCGGTGGAGTGTCCATGCCACCCATGCCTGTGGCCTCTGTAGCACCTTCTGCTTCTATGCCAGGTATCTCATCCCCTGAGCAAGGCCTTGGGGTCCTTCTCCATTTATTATCAAGAAAAATAGATTAACAGCCCCGAATGTCACCTCCTGGCCTTGTCTTAAGTAGCATGTAGAAGTAGCAACTTGTTTTTAGGCCCAGTGGTCGTAGCTCCCATGTGCTGCAGGTAATGTGCATGTCCTGCTTCCCCACGCTGGGAAACAGAACTAGGGGGTAACAGCGAGGCACTCCTGCCTACTGGTGACGGGAGCGAGCAAAGGCTTGACTTTGAGTCAGACCTGGGTCATGTGCTGGAGCTGTGCCGCCTCGGCTGGTGAGCAGCTCTTGCCGAGCCACAGTGTCCTCTCCTCTCTTACATGAAACGGGGTTGATGACATTGCTCCGTGGGGTGGCCACATCCGTGAAGCCAGGTCTTACCTGGAAAGGGCTTTGTATCAACAGAGCCCTCAGTCACTGGCAGCTGTTTTTGTCCTGATTGCTGCCATCCTTATCGTGTGTCAATGTCCCCAAGGGAAAGCGTGGGGGTTTTGAGGGCCCAGCTGCCAGTCTCAGTGATGTAATTCCAATAGATCCTTCTGACCCTCCACTGTGGACTCAATAGCAGGGAGATGAAGAGGACAGTGACTGAGAGACCAAGGCAGCCCTGGTTAAAGTAGAATGCCCCTTTGAGTGTCTGGGGTAGTTGGTGAGCGGGAGGTGGGAAGGGTAGGCCGGAGCCCACCTGCCTCCTCCCTCCTCCTAGGTCTGATGCTGCACCCTCCCTACATTCCCTGAGGTGCGTGCCAGTCGTGTTGTGAGCAGGCGTGTGCTTCAGGCACACAGGAAACCTAGCAGCCTCTGTACACACGCCCTCGTCCCCACTGAGTCCCCTGGGTAGAGCAGACCTGTAGACTGTTTCCCTCAGGGACATTGAGAAGTAGTGAGGCTTGATCCTCTTCTACGTCCCTTTTGCCACTCTGTTTCCAGGCAGCCACCTTCCGCCCCTGTACCTGGATGGCCATGTGTTTGCAAGTCAGCCCCGGCTGGTTCCTCAAACGATACCTCAGCAGCAGAGTTACCAACAGGTGACAGCAGCAAGCCAGGTGGCCTGGCTGGGGGTGGTGGGGAGGAGCCAGTGCAGGGCGGAATTGGCTTGCTCATCTATTTCTCATTGTCTGTCCGGTTTTCCATCCCCCTCACATGTGGTGACCAGCACCTGGCCCGCCATGGCAGCCAGGAGGCATTTGTTAAGCGAATAAACGAGACAGGGAAGAGGAGTGGAGTTGGCTGCTCCAGACTCTGCTTAGTTTTCCTTTCTCAAAGTTCTCCCTCCTGTGTCCTAGCCGGGGAATTAGCTAAAATGGAATTTTCTTTGGTGATCAGGTATCCTTCTGATGAAGAGAAGAAAGGCCTAAACTCCCAGGCATGGATGCATTAGAAAGAGGTAGTCTTAGAAATGAGCAGGCGTTGGTTATTTATGCAGGACTGGCATACTTTCTGTGCTGCCAAGGGGTGATTTTTGGAAGTCTCCCCTCTAATGCTGGTGCTGGGCCTTTGGGATGGTCTAGCCGCCCCTCAGACCCATGTGCCTGCACAGCCACGACAGTGGACTTCCAGGCAGAATCTGCGCCAAGTGCAGGCTTGCTGATGGAGGATGTGGCCCCTGCTGACCTCTTTTTAAAAACATGTTCTTAACTGCTGTATTGTTTGGTTACCAAGATTTTGGTTCTTGCATAACTGGGTCAGACTGCATGTATCTTTCTTTTTGTGCATTGTTAAATTCAGCGTTATGTTTTTGGAACTCACCTCTGTTGACGTATGTGCTAGGATCCATTTTTGTTGCTGTGTAGAATTCCAGGGTAGGGATATGCTGTGGTTTGGGGTTGCTACCAGTTTTTCATTATAGGCTTTATCCCAATAGCAAGGGAAGCCCAGGAATGACATGCTGGCATTCGAATTTTGGGCAGTGTTCCAGCAGCCATGTGGAGAGGGGCAGGGGAGGTGGGAGAGGAAGAACCACCTGGATGGGCCTTGCGGTTACCTCCCCCACCCCGTTTTCCCGTTCACAGGCCGCCGCTGCCCAGCAGATCCCGATCTCCCTTCACACATCTCTGCAGGCACAAGCTCAGCTTGGACTGAGGGGTGGGCTTCCTGTGTCCCAGTCCCAGGAGATCTTCAGCTCCTTGCAGCCCTTCAGGTGAGCTCATGTACCAGCTTGCGGAGCTGGCAGCTCACAGCCAGGGCCTTGGCCCTGTCTGCAGCCTTCGTCCTGCAGCTGTTTGGTGCTTCTCTGCTTTGGGGCCAGTGGGGCGGGGAGGGGTGGGAGTTTGCTCTGAATCACTCTTCAGTCCGTTGTTCACTGTGCTCTAGGAGAGGCCTGGGGCGAGCTGATATGTGGTGGGCCTTGTTTTGCTTTTCCATGTCATCTTGCCTCCTTTCCTTGCTCCTTCCTCCTCCTCTCCCCTTGACTCCCTGTCTCCTCCACACCGCGGGCTTCTCCGTCAGCGTGGCTGCCAGTCATTGTGGCTGATGTCCTGTGCCTCGTACAGCCTGGATGTCTTCACTTGTTTAATCCAGCAGCATCAGCGCCATCTAGGAGCTTGTTCTCAGGCCCCATCCTGGACCCTCTGAGTCGCGCTCTGGGGGTGGGGCCGGGGATCTGTGGTTTAGCAAGCTCTCCGGGGATCTCTGAAGGGTGGGACCAGATCCGCAGCTGGACTCATCCACCTGATCCCGACCATCTCTCTGGCTTTTGCAGATCTCAGGTGTACATGCACCCCAGCCTGTCACCGCCCAGCACCATGATCCTCTCTGGGGGCACAGCCTTGAAGCCTCCATACTCGGCGTTCCCAGGCATGCAGCCCTTGGAGATGGTGAAGCCGCAGTCTGGCTCACCCTACCAGCCCATGAGCGGGAACCAAGCCCTGGTCTACGAGGGCCAGCTCAGCCAGGCTGCTGGCCTGGGTGCCTCCCAGATGTTGGACTCCCAGCTCCCACAGGTCAGGAATTCAGTCACTCTACCCAAAGCCCTAGGCTTCTTTCCTTCACGACCTTGCCTTTTCTTTTCACCCGCCTCTCAGTGTGTGCTGGCCTATCGTGCTCTTGGTTGTTAGCCACCGTGCCCGTTCCTCAGCGTGCAGGAAATCAGCCTCTTCTGAATAGCCCCATCACCTTTTTTTTTTTTGGACGGAGTCTCGCTCTGTTGCCTAGGCTGGAGTGCAGTGGCATGATCTAGGCTCACTACAACCTCTGTCTCCCACATTCAAGCGATGCTCCTGCCTCAGCCTCCTGAGTAGCTGGGACTACAAGTGTGTGCCACTGTGCCTGGCTAATTTTTGTATTAGTAGAGATGGGGTTTCACCATGTTGGCCAGGCTGGTCTCGAACTCCTGACCTCAAAGTGATCTGCCCGCCTTGGCCTCCCAAAGGGCTGGGATGACAGGCGTGAGCCACCACCCCTGGCCCCTCATCCATCTCTTTATTCTTGAGACCTGGCTGTCCCCTAAGCACTGCCTGCTCCTGCAGCCCCCAGACGGGGGGCTCCTTCCTTTCTCCCTGCCCTTGTGCAGTAGGGTGTGGAATGGGTTAAGAGTCCTCTTTGCGTAGTTGTAGTTGTTGATGCTTCTAGACTCCTCTTCTTCCTTCCTCCCTGAAACGCCAGCTTTGAAGCCCACACCATAGACTGTGCCTGACAAGCCCTCCACTCTGCTATGGTGCCATCACCACATCCAGCGTCTGCTGTGAAATCTTCCTCTCCGTCAACCTGTGGGCAGTATTTGGCACCTTTGAAGGTCACCCTCCTTGTCTGGTCTGGCTTGCAGTCTGTCTCCACTCTCCTGTTCCAGTTCCTAGTGGTTTTGATGTCTGCAGAGATGACCCCGGGTCTCTGTGCCATGGACCCTGTCCATGCAGTTTGTGCCCTCCTCGCCACTGGTGCCCTTGTTCACATGGGCCCCTGCTCTGTGCACTCCTGTCTAGGCTTGGCTGCTTCCAGTAGCTGTGGCTCTTGCATAATCTCAACTCAGTGTCCCTCTCAGTTGTCACCTCTGGCTTTTTCAATTCACTCCCTCTAGTGACCCAACTCCAAAATTCTTTTTTTTTTTTGAGATGGAGTTTCGCTCTGTTGCCCAGGCTGGAGTGCAGTGGCGCAATCTCGGCTCACTGCAACCTCTCTGTCTCCTGGGTTCAAGCGATTATCGTGCCTTAGCCTCCCGAGTAGCTGGGATTACAGGCGCCCACCACCCACCGGCTAATTTTTGTATTTTTAGTAGAGATGGGATTTCACCATGTCAGCCAGGCTGATCTCGAACTGCTGACCTCAGTGAGCCACCCACCTTGGCCTCCCAAAGTGCTAGGATTACAGGTGTGAGCCACCACACCCAGTCTCTGCCACCCATGTTTTTGTCATCCTCCCCCTTGGCCTGGCTTCTTCCTCCCGATCAGCAGATCTGCAGAGCCGCATGGCCTTTGCATTTCATCCAAGCTGTGGCTCCGAGTCAACCCCCACCCTCCTAGCAGCTTTTCAGACTTGCATCTTGCCCCTCGCTGCCTCCCACCCATGACCTCCCCTTCTGTGTCACCCAGGAAACAGGAGCAGTGACAGTCTCCAAGCCCCTGTGGCCACATCCCTGCCTAGGTGCTGCCTGTGCCCCTGGGGGGCCCCGCCCCAGCATGTCTCCCTCTCTTTCGTGCATCAGATGTCCCTTCCCGTCAGTACACAGACGAGCTGCAGTGCTGACCCCGTAATCCCGCCCCCCACACCCCTCGAACCACTTTCTTCACCCAGTTTCCAGGCTGTCACTCCTGGCTTTCCTGCTGCCTCAGGCCTCCTCCTCAGTCTCCTTTGCTATCCCCTCTCCTTCCCAGTCTGTAATGGTCAGCATGCCCCTGGGCCCTGCTTTGGGTGTGTTTCAAGAGTCATGGCTCTAAATTCCTTCATCTTCTCCTCACTCCCAAATGGACATCTTTAGCTCAGATCTGTCCCTGGAATTGAATCTCAAATCCAATGGACTTTCCAGCATCTCTGCTATGGTGTCTTATGGCATCTCAAGATTCATCATATTCAAAACTCGATTTTCCTCCCGATCCTTCTGCTTGTCCAGTCCACATCCTCCTTGGCTCCCTGCTCCCCCTCACCTCGCCCCCTTACCCTTCAGCAGGCCTGTCAGCTCTGGCTTTAAAAGGATTCAGAATCCAGCTGTGTCTCATCCCCTCCACCCCCCTGCATGCTGTCCAGCTCCTGTAGGGACTCCTACCTGGCCTCCCTGCAAGTCAGATCATACCCCAAGTCAGCACTCTATAAACGGCAGCATGTTCCCATCATTTTCATCTTGCACCATTTTGGTGCTCCAAGGAGGAGCATGGTGTTTTGCGGCTCTGGCCACCACAAGTCTCAGTGATGTAATTCCAATAGATCCTTCTGACCCTCCACTGTGGACTCAATAGCAGGGAGATGAAGAGGACAGTGACTGAGAGACCAAAAGTGGCCCAGCCCCCCTACGCCATCCTGTTCCCCTGTCCTTAGAGTCTCCGGGCCCACATCCCCACCTCGCATATCTTGTTCTAGTTAGTTAGGCCCTGCAGCTACCCTGTTCTCCTGTCAGCATGCTTCAAAGGACCCCCACAGTCCGGAATCCAGCCCAGTCTTGTTTTTACCACCACTTGATGCAAAACAGTAAGAGTCTTGAATGTGTGTGCTGTACAAAGGAATGCAGAGATATACTTCCGGTGCAGCTTTCATCTTTTGGGACTTGGCTTGGCCATTACTTCTGACTTTCCTCACTCGTCCTCTCCTTGCCCACCCCGCCCCGTGTGCACCCATAAATCTGGTGTGCACCCACAGATCCTATGCCGCTCTGCATCCCGAGTGTCCTGCAGCTGTGTCCAGTGTGTGACACACTGTCCTGGCAGTGTGCAGGCCCATGTTGGACAGGGCCCTGCCGCTTCCTCGGCACCTTGTATGCTTTCAGTAAGCACTTGCTGGACAAAGGCAGAAAGGGCTGAAGATAGACGCAGCCCTTAGCAGAGATGTGGATGAGACACACTTAACGCTCTTAGTTCCCGTGCCTGCAGCCAGCTTAGTCTTGCCCATTTTCTCACCACCTACTCTATTCCAGCAAGAAGACGTGCCTCTGCCATCGAAGGTGTGAAATCCTGGGCGATCTCTCCTGTGCTACAGTAGAAATCAGAGCATGTCCTGCTTTATGCAGGCTTTGCTTTAGTTCTTCTGAAGTGTATGAATCTGAAGTGCATGTGCGGTCGCTCTTTGGTGCGTTTGGGGTTTCTCCGTAGCATCGTTCCCCCTCCTGACTGTCATTGTCACCCAGCAGCTGACCATGCCACTGCCTCGGTACGGCTCCGGGCAGCAGCCACTGATCCTGCCCCAGTCTATTCAGCTGCCACCTGGGCAGAGCCTCTCCGTTGGGGCCCCCCGAAGGATTCCTCCGCCCGGGTCCCAGCCGCCAGTCCTGAACACCAGCAGAGAGGTAAGGGGACCCCATCTGCCTCTGACCCTAGGGAGGGGGCCTTGTGTCACCAACTTTTTCTAGCAAGCTAAGTACGCCTGTGTGGTACAGAGAGCCAGTGGCTTGGGACTGCCAGGGCAGAAAGGAAGGTGACCATGTGTGGGGCCATCACAGAGGCAGGTCCTGGGGACTCTGAACATGTCGAGGGCTGAGGGCCAGGAATCAGCATTCCTCCCCAGCTCCCCAGGAGGCCCTGCTATGGATGGCCATGTTTCATTGGCTCTCCCACCTCACTTTAAAAAGAACAAAGTATTGTGATGGTTCTTGCTTCTAAGAAGAAGCCCACTTGAGTCTGGCTTAGAGGGAAGGGGCTTGCAGATTTCTCTAGAACAGGGGTCCCCAGTCCCCGGGCTGCAGAGCTATACTGGTCTGTGGGAAAATTGTCTTCCATGAAACTGGGCCCTGGTGCCAAAAACCACTGCTCTATAAGATGCCTCCCTGGGAATTCCCATGGCCCTCACCACCTCTGCCCTGGGTTCAGTAAGTGTGTGGTCCAGCTGTCTCCAGTGCCTCAAATGACAGCTTGTTGCTGCTTGGTCTCTCTAGCCCTCTCAGATGGAGATGAAAGGCTTCCACTTTGCCGACAGTAAACAGAATGTCCCTTCAGGAGGCCCCGTGCCATCGCCACAGACCTACAGGTAAAGCCACTCCCTGGGGACTGCGTGCTGTGTAGCTGAGCAGTTGCCAGAGCTGCGGCCCAGTGGCTCAGAAGAATCTGGGCCCAGGGAGAGCCGCCAGAGACCTGGTCCCTCTGTGGGCCATGTGTCACTGTGGTGTTTCGGCACTGGGATGCACTTGTGTTCCAGTTAAATTTGGGGGAGTGAGGAGTCAGGAGAGTGGTTTTGGTTTTAATCATTATAATAAGATGCTCTGGATTGGGGAGCTTTCCTGAAAGGTAGGAAAAGGAACGGCTGACATTTAGTAGGCATCAGGACTGACGTGACTTCCCATTAGATCCTAAAAACAGGACCCACTGGCCACAGGGCTGCATCCTGGCAAGGGAAGGAGCGTGGCCTTTCCCAGCGTCTCTTTCCTCGGACTTGCCCTATGACCCCTGCCAGGGGACTTTTTATTGCTGGGCTTATGGGGCCATTCCTTCCATGCTACAAACCAGCACCCTCTTTTTGCTTCCTTTGTGTCTGTCTCCACCTCCAGCAACTGTCTCAGGTCCCCTTAGCTGGATACTCAGGTGGCTCTGTCGGATGTTGGCGAGAGCCTCTGGTCCACTGCCTTTTCTGCCCGTGCTGGTGTGTGAAGGCAGCACGCTCTGGCCCTGGGCTCCGAGGGCTTGTACAGTCCACCCTTGTTACATGTGGGAGATTCCTGAGACCCCTCTGTGTTTACAAATGAGTGAAACAGACCTGCCTGACCCATGGTGCCCTGTGAGGTTAACACCATCGCTGCAGACGCCATGAGGTATCCCCACGACTACACAGGTACTTGTGGGCCTGAGGAGCGCTCTGCAAGCTGGGCCCCCATGGTCTGCAAGTTGCTCCAGCTGCACCCCCTCTGCCTCACTGCCCTCCCTCTGCCCCACCGCCCTTTGCCTGTCCTCCATCACAGCATTCCACTCTTGTACCTTCATTTCCAGAGAAAGGGGTTTTTGTAGATTTTCCTCCCATTCCATCTTTTCTGTTCTTATTTTCACTCTCCTGGCTTCATTTATTTCTGTTTTTAGTATGTTTCGTTTTCCTACCATGTCTGTCACATAGACCAAAACATCAGGACTGTGTGAAAAAGATAGCTGGACAGCACCGACCATGGAGCGGAACTGGAAGGAGGAAGGCGGCTGCAGGTCTCAGCAGACGCTGTCCCGCTGCTGCCACAGGCAGATTCCAGCAGCCTCTGGCTACAGAGCCTTCCTCAAAAAGCAAAACCCAGAGACAGAGCCTCACGGGACAAGAGTCGCCTGTGTCTATGTAGTTGTAGGAATGAATGGCAGCAGATTATTCTTTGGAGCATATTTAGAAAGTGGAAGCCTTAAACTAGTAGCTTTGTTTCTATGGTGTTTTAGGGGGGTTGGGGAAATTGCTATAATTGTATAAAGCAGTGTTTGCCAAAGTGTTCTGGAAATAGAGCTGCTGAGATGTGCGCTGCAAAAACAAGGGTTCCCTGGTCAGGTCCTTGGGGGAGTGCTGTCCCCAGGGTGGCCTGCTGGGGAGGGTACTCACCACACAGGCTGAGCGGGCCTAGGTTGAGAGTCCTGTTGAACTCTGCACACGGCACTTAGGCTTTTTGACCGCAGACTTTTTTTCCCACGTAGCACCTAATTAACATCCCTGGGAACTAACTAGTGGTCAGTGGAACACATTTAGAAGCGTGTTGTACATTTTGGTTCCCCCATCCCCTTTTCTGAAGAGTGAAGACTAGAACAATACTCAGCACAGTTCTGGCTCAGTGTCAGGCTTCTAGGCCTTTTGTCTGGGGCACTGCATCGTGTTGGTCCAGACCCTGAGACGGCCAGTGTCGCTTTCTGCACAGCAGGACAGCCATGCCCATCTGTACAGGGCCTCAGCCTCCCTCTCTTCCGGTGCGTCTCCTTGAGCTCTGTCCTGGAGGTGCCAGGGTGGTCAGTGACAGCCACCCCCTCACCCTTCTGCGTTCTGGGCTGTCTTAGGTCTGTGGTTGTTTTCCATCCAAGAGATCCACAGACCGTCCCGAGTGAGCGCCTCTGGCCGCAGGCCCTTCCTTCCTTGTGCCTCCTCCATGTGCTAGGCTTTGACTCCATTTCTGTGGTGACACGTTGTGTATTCTCAACCCCTGCCTTTGGTTTTTTCAGGCCTAGCTCTGCTAGCCCCAGTGGGAAGCCCTCTGGATCAGCAGTTAACATGGGCTCTGTGCAGGGACACTACGTGCAACAGGTAGAAGATGGCTTTCCAGACCCTTCAGCCCTGGACACTTAGGCCCGTCTCCAAGCGCCAAAAGAGAAGGGACTGTCCAACCTATCTGAGCGCTCCTTGTCTAAAGAGAGCCATGCCCTAGCGATTAGAGCACGGAACCGGGAGCTGGGCCACCCGCGTCCCTCCTGGCGAAGGCATTTCTCCTCTTGACGGGCGTCTGGATCCTTCCTTGTCCTGCAGAGAAGGGAGGATGC
Organism: Gorilla gorilla gorilla; assembly: GCF_029281585.2. Taxonomy (NCBI): domain Eukaryota; kingdom Metazoa; phylum Chordata; class Mammalia; order Primates; family Hominidae; genus Gorilla; species Gorilla gorilla. The sequence continues at coordinate 127,872,263 of NC_073237.2, forward strand.
TGATTCCTCTGAGGAGGTGGTGCTGGAAGGTGGACCAGCCCTGGCAGGTCGGGGCTGAGGCGCCCTGGGAGACTCGGTTAGGTTTGGGGGTCGGCTTTAGGAGCCGGGGTGCGCGCGCTGGTTCTAGTCAGTGGTGTGTCTCGTCTTTGTCTTGGCTGGGTGGGAGCACAGGTGAAATTAAGTTTTCCCATTTTATAATGAAAAGGACATCGCAGTGTCTTTTCCTGCACGCACTGTTCTCTTCTCTATTCTCTAAAACGTGCTGGGGCTCAGAGCTTAAGCCCCTCAGACGTGGGTTTTTAATCAGTCACTGTGCCTGGCTGGTAGAGATGGGAAGTGATTGCTCTCATTGGTTCCCCTGGGGGTCATGAAAGTTGTGTGGAATGAGCTTCTAAAGCTTTCTTCCAGAGTTCAGACCTGGTGGGGGGCAGATGCGCTGGCTGCTCTGTGACTTCCCCACCCCACTCCCCGTGTAGAGCCACAGACCAGGGGAGCCCTGACTAGGAATGGGGCCCCAGGGAAACGTTACAGAGTGGGAATGGTGGGGGGGTTGGCTGAATCGCGGCCAGAGATCTGTGGGGGCCAAGTCTGCCTGGGGCCAAGTCTGCCTAGGGCCCCAGCAGACAGTCGGGGGCTCCGAGACGTGCAGGGGGCACTTGGATCTACTTGAAGGGGCTTTTTTGCCTGTGGGGCAGGAGGTGCACTGATTTGAAAAGGTTCTTCCAGTTGGCCTTGGGACCAGAACTGCTTCCGCCCTGGGATGTGCCATCGCGGAATTCTTTGTGGAGGACCCGGTGTCTTCCTGCCTCTCCGAATCACTGCACTCAGGGCTTATGGGGAGGGAGGGAGCAGAGACGGCACTCGCGCCACTTTCCTTACTAGGAGGGGGGTTTCTAAGTCTGGTCCTTCAACCAAGGGACTGACAACTTAGGGGAGCTTTCCCTGCAACTCAGGAGCAGGAAGGGAGTGGTGGGAACTATATCCAAACACATTTCAGCGTCAGGGTCACTTTGTTTTTCCCATTCATCTGTCCAAAGGCAAAACAACGAGTGGATGAGAAACCCAGCCTGGGAGCCGTGAAGCTGCAGGAGGCCCCCTCGGCTGCCTCCCAGATGAAGCGAACCGGAGCGATCAAGCCTCGGGCTGTCAAAGTGGAGGAGAGTAAGGCCTGACAGTGCCTGGCTGCCACCTCGCCTCGCCCTACTGAGGACGGTGCCGCCATGCGGCCTCGACACAGCCGACACTCGGGAGCCTCACCAGATCCACCGTCCAAATGCGTGGCCCGGACTGAGAGACCTCCCTCCTCTCCACTCCCGAAAGCTCCGTTGTCAACCAGCTTGCACCCGTGGATATATGGCATTGACCCGCTTGCTTTGATATGAAACAAAAAAGCAGACGACTCCTTCATCCCATCTGCTCCTACCGTGACCATGGAGTGACGCCTCCCGTGCAGTGCAGATTTGCCCTCCCTGCCTCCTCCCTGTCCTGCCGCGCAGCCAGGGCGCCTTCTCAGCAGTGCTTCCGGCCCAGCCGCCCATCCCTAGGCACAGTGATTTGGCAGCAGGGTCATTTTACTTTGAGGCTTTTTGTTTTAAAATGTAGCCAAGGTTTTTACAAAGGGGAAAGGAAAAGAAAACAAAAACGCAAGCTCCATGTGTATAGCTGAACTTTTATATGTTTCTCGCCAGCCCCTCCACTCCCTTCCATCTCTAGCCTCTGTCCTGTTTAGTTTGATACGTCACTGCAGTACCTTAAGAGGTGACTCTTAAGAATGCATCCCCTCCTGATTGCTCAGCTGGTTCACCCTTGAGGTTATTTGCAAAAAGAAAAGGAGGTTCTTGAGGGTACCCATTGCGAGCATTCTGGTGCCTGGCTCCCCGCCTGGGAAGCGATGGGGTGCTCAGAGCAGCAGGCAGGTTGGGGGAGGGGGGGTCACAGTTGGGTTCCTTGATGAGCCCAGGGCGCTTACAGGCAGCCCATGAAGTTGATGACGGTTTTAGCATGAGAATCACACAGGGTCCCTGTCCTGGGCTCCTCTAAAGCCAGTGGATGTGCTGGGCACCAGAGACAAATCATGGAGATGGCTGCTGGTGGCTCCCAGGTTGGCCCAGATGGGGTGAGCTGACACACCACAGGCCCATCCCAGGCCCTGTGGGCTCTGCTTCTGGGGCTCCATACCCTGCCCTGCAGGGGTGCTGTGTTTTTCACACATTTCTTTCCCTGAAGCCTTCTGTAACCTGTCATTTTCCTTCCTTCCTCTTCCGGAGCCTGCTGCTTTCTCTGGACCCGTCTCCACCTCCCACACAGCTCATCGTGAACACCACTTGGTGATGGAGGGAGTGGACCCGTGTGTGGTCCCCAAGTGAGGCCACTGGGAGTTTGTCCTTTTCCTCCTTTGCTTCACTCCCAGCAGCAGACCCAGGTTGTCAGGACAGGAGGGCCTGAGCTAAGCAGTAGGCATCAGTCTTGTTTGTCTTCAGACGGCGGGGGCAGGTCCAGGGTGAGGCTGGGTGGAGGGCTGACCAAGGTCCAAAGGGCCTGCGCAGCCTCCGGGAGGGCAGCTTCTCCAGCCAAAGGCTTGTGTGAGCCATCGTGTGCTGGGCTTGTTGTTTTTAAGTAAGAAACAAGGAAATCACTCCAGATTCTGTCATTCCAAGGAAAGGGAAGGGGACAGTTCAAGTTTCTCAGCTGTTCTTAGGGGTCACTGAGCGTCTACCTCCTCCTCCAGAGGAGGCTGGCTCAGAACACCTAGAGGAGGGGGCCGGGGATGCACCCCCCACCAGAGGCTGCCTTCAGCGTCTCACAGGTGCAGGACAGCGCTCAGGCTTGGGCTCTAAGCTCTGTGTCTAGTGTAGAACATGGGGAAGGAGCATCTTAGGAACTGCTGAAGTAACTTCTTACTGCTCTCACAATTCTAAGGAAGCGGGAGAACAGCCTCCTACCAACAGCGCCCACCCCAGAGCTGCCTGGGAAAGGGCAGTTTTACTGAAAGGTGCTTTACTGTTCACCTGCATCTTTCAGCAGCTCCCCTCCTGCCCTCACCTGGTCTTTTCCCTCTTTATCCCAAGCCTTTATGCTTGAGTCCCTTCCCCAGGGGCTGCCCCCGCCCCGACAGTTCCAGGCATTCCCTACCTGAGCTTCTTGTCTGCTTTTCCTTCTCCCACTGCAAGCGGCTGCTTGTGGGGCCTGGGATGAGCCCTCTCTGTCCCCACCGGCCCTCCTTGCCAAGCCATTTCTGGGTGAGTCCAGGCCTGCGGGAGCCACACATTTATCTCCACCTGGACACTTGAGCCGCATGGCCAGACCCCTCCCACCTGACGTGGTGGTGCGTGTGATCTGTCAAAAGAAAGCCTTCTGGATGCTGTTAAGATGTACCCTTCAGGTGAACCTGGCATCAGACCCACAGTACTTGCTGTTTGAGAAAAAATAAAAACAAAAAGGTCACCTGTTCTCCAGCCCTTTTCTCTTACCTGGTATTTCCTTCCTTTCTTCTCCCCCACCCCAAATAAAAAAACAAAAAACACTAGAATTTATTTATATGTATTGATGTTGTAGGTCTAGGTGAAAAAAAAAGAAGTAAATGTTTCACTGCTCTATTTATATATAATGTCAATTAATTCTGTGCAGGAAAGGCCAGGAAATTGCATGTGAAGTTCGGTGCAGTCACCACCTCTGTGTGACCTGAGCTGCAGTCTCTTCGCTGAGATGCAGGTTTTAAATGAGACTTGGGGGGCTGAGGGCAGGCCTCAGGCCTCCCAGCGCCCCAACCCCTCCTTGGTCTAATGAAATGCAGTTCTTAGTGCAGAGACGTTTTAAGGTGCAATATATCTCTTCCTTTCCCGTGGTTTTAGAGCCAAGCTCAAGGTAGTAGGACGTAGGGTCTTATTTTGTTTTCAAACCCCCATTCTCAGAGCGCAGATACATGCAGAGGCTTCTGCCAGGATACCACGGGGCCTTAGTGGGAACAGGTGGAGACCAGCACTTCCCTTTCCTGCTGCTGAGGTAGGGATTGGGGGGTCAGAACCCACTCACTTTTGCCTGTTAAAGTTGCCCTCCTGACGCTGGCAGCTCTGCCTTGGTCACTGGGGATGCGGCTCGTTGCTCAGCAACCAGTGGCCTTGCGGTATTGTCCGCCGTCCACTAGAGTGGGAAGAAGTCCAGAGTGTGGGTGTGCACCTCAAATGCCCATCCGCTCACTGGGGACTGCAATGCCAGCTGCATTTGGTTTGGTTTTCTTAACTGTTGGCTTCTCCCCACAGCTTTTTTTTTTTTTTTTTAAACATTCGTATTGTTTTCAAACTTGGAATTCATAGACACTCTGGCTCTAGGTTCCTTAAGGGGGAAAACAAAAGATGACTTTATTTCACATTCAAGAAAATCAGTTCAGTTCCAAAGCTGTGGTCCTTCCAGCCACTTCTAGGGACACTGGGGTACCTTGTTAAACGTTGACATCAGTGCTCTCCAGCCGTGCTGTCACCCTCCTATCTTTTGGATCTGCCTTCGGGATGGTCAGTGATGGCTTCTGGAAGCTGAGCACACACAGGTGCACGGCCATGCTGTGGTCTGGCCTGCTACGGCAGCATGGCAGCTCTGGTGGAGCCTTCTCCCTTGCCATTTGGTTCCCCTCTGCCAAGTAGCTGCAGGCTGCCCCTCAAATCTTCATTTGTCCCTTTTCACTTCCTGCAGAGCAAGCCTGGGTTAGAGGGTCTGCTGGAAATGGCCTTTGAAGACCAGGGATACCAGGATGTGTGCACTCTGTCGTGTTCTGTGATGAATGGGAAACGTAGGCTTCCAGAAAGCCAGCTCTCTTCTGAAATGTGACGGACCTAAGCAGGAAGTCATCCAGGACAGGAGTGGCTCAGTGTTGGGGATGGACGCTGTCGCCCAGCCATGCTCCACCAGGGCCAGCAGTGTATATTTGGCTGGTGGTCTTCGGGCATGTGAGACCTGCTCTTCACTGTCTCCACCCCACTTGGTGGCCTCCAGGATGGTAGTGGCACCCTCAGAGCCCCATCTTCAGCATGTTCTGAAGCCTCAGAGTGGAAAGTCCTGCTAAGGCTCTGTGTGGACGCCTTTCTCCCATGATCTAAAGGGGACACTGTACTCAAGCTTTTGACCTCATGCCTTGTGTAGTAAAAAAGGATTTGGGGGTTTTGTTTGGTTCCTGAGAGGGTTGTGTTTTGTTTTTGTTTCCTTTTGTTTATGTTTTGGCCTTTCCTCTTTGTCTTTCCATGTAGACCAGATATTTGAAAGGGCAGACGATGGCTAGAGGTGTAATGTGCGGCTTGTTTATACGTTATTTCGGGAAACTTACCTTGGATGGGAAATGGAATCATGGATTCACCAGGCCGGTGCTGGCACACTCACCCTCGCCCTTTCCCTCCGGTTCAGTACCTATTGTTTCTCCTTTCAAATATGTGATTGTACTAGCTCTTTCCATATGAAAGAATTCTCCTTATTTAAATAAAAAAAGTTAAAAAAGATAAAGCTGAACATGCTTTCTCAGGTTGTACATCCCTCGTTTCTTGGTCATTTGACCAGAGAGACCTACAGATCAAAGAGTTCTAATTTTACAGAGTTCACACGGAAATTAGGAGTGACACGGCTGAAATGCCTTAACAGAAGCTGTGTGGGTAGAGAAGGGATTGAAACCCGTGGCTAAGAAGCATCTTCCAAATGCGGCAGCATCAAGCACTCCACTCTCTTCCCACGGATGGCATCTGGTTGTGCACAGTGCCTGCCTGTGGCCCCGTCACTTGCCGTGAGAAACGAGCTGGTCAGAGGAGGTAAGCATTTGATGTGGCATGTTGTGTTGTCACTTCTAGTGGTGCTTTTGCAGGAAGTGGAGGAGGATTATGCTGTGCTTTGGGGTGGGGAGGGAGCAAGCCAGGCCTGGGGTAGCGAAGGGTAAAAGGTAAGAATGGGCTGAGGCAGCAGTTCTCGGTTTTGCCATTGCCTCACTGACCTGGGGAAAGACGTTTCACCACCGAGTCAGTCTCCTTAATCATAAGACACAGATTGTAATGGTATCCACCTCAGCGTAGTGTGAATTCAAAGTCACCAGTAGCTTTTAGCTTAGTGCCTAGAACCAGCTAAGAAAACTTATAAATTACCCCCAAGAAATAAAACACTGTTTCCATGAGGAACCCCAGTCCCTCAACTTCCTTCTAAGCCTTTTGACTATGGAAGAGAGTTGGGGACCTGGCCATGGGCATCTCAGCTTTAACTAGCCACACTCACTGCCCTGATTCACTGCTCCCTAGGGACAGGTAGCTCACAAAATCTCAAAGGGAGACCAGCCCTGAAAGAGGCTAGTCCTAATGTTGGGGGCTTGCAAGATGGAGGCTGTAAGTCCTGAGGCACCACCACTGTTAGCATGGCATGAACCAAAGCTTAACAGCCCAGCCCCACTCCCTCCTGGGGCCCAGGGAACCCTCCCTGCCCACTGTAAATACAGTTGCCTGCAGGCTCTGGCCACAGAGCCGGGTGAGCCCCAGCTCCTTGCCTCTCTGTGGGATCTTGGGTGAGTCACATAACCCCTCAAGGGTAAGCCATAAAGAAGTAACCACTAAATTCTAACTGGTGTCATCTAATGCTATGTTGACCAACATGGAAAAAATGTCTTGCAGGCAGCCAAGAACCATAATTAAGGTTATTAAACCTGCAGTGTGCCCTTTTGGTCTGTATAGATTAACATACAAATAGACCAGGAGATCAAGAAGGAGTGAGGCTGAGAAGAGTGACCCATCAGCCTGGTTGCGTTGCTGTCAGTTACCCTGCTCTGGGTGCCGACTGTTCAGGGAAAACATGGGAAGGGGTGCATTGGCCCAACCAAAAGTACCATGTCTGCTCCAAAGCAGGCCTTTGGGAAGGCTCTTGACCCTCAGCAGAGGGGGCTGGAGAGGCTGATGGATGAGGAGGAGCCCTGGGAAGGGAGGAAGAAGCCTCCAGTCTTCTGCCACGGAGTTTAGGGGAGATGCCCCCACTGGAGCCTCTGATGGTCTTGCAGCCCCCACTGATGTCCAGGTTTTTTTGGTTTTGTTTTTTGTTTTGAGACGGTCTCACTTTGTAGTCCAGGCTGGAGTGCAGTGGTGAGACCAAGGCTCACTGCAGCCTCGACCTCTCTGCCCCAAGTGATCTCCTGCCTCAGCCTCCCTTGTAGCTGGGACTGCAGGCAGACGCCAAGGGGCCCAGCTAATTTTTGTATTTTTTTGTAGAGACGGAGTCTCGCTGCGTTGCCCAGGCTCTCCTGGACTCAAGCGGGCTCACGGATCCTCCCACCTCGGCCACCCGAAGTGCTGGGGTTACAGGCGTGAGCCACCGCCCCCGGCCCTAGGTCCGTTTTAAATGCACTTACCCTCAGCCACTTCACCGCTAGATGTATGTGCAAGCAGGTTCGTGGCATCGATGTTTTTCGGCAAGGAAACTAGGAGCGCCCGCGGGCGTGGGGGCACGTGCCTGTGGTTTCAGCTGCTCTGGAGGCTGAGGAGGGAGGATCGCTTCGGGCAGAGAGGTCGAGGCTGCAGCAAGCCGTGGTCCTGCCACTGTACTCCAGCCTGGGCGACAGAGCGAGACCCCGTCTCTTAAAAAAAAAAATTAAGGTCGGACGCAGTGGCTCACGCCTGTAATCCCAGCACGTTGGGAGGCCGAGGTGGGCGGATCACTTCAGGTCGGAAGTTCGAGACCAGCCTGGCCAACATGGTGAAACCCTGTCTCTACTAAAAATACAAAAATTAACCGGGCGTGGTGGCGTGCGCCTTCAATCTCAGCTACTCGGGAGGCTGAGGCAGGAGAATCGCTTGAACCCGGGAAGCGGGGGTTGCGGTGAGCCGAGATCGCGCCATTGCACTCCAGCCTGGGCAACAAGAGCGAAACTCCGTCTCAAAAAAAAAAAAAAAAAAAAACTAGGAGCAAACTGGCGCGCCCGGCAGAACGCCGTTGTGCAGACGCAGAATTAAGATCTTCACGCCAGATGGAGTGAAAAAGCAAGGAGCAGAAGATGGGTGGGAGCCCACTGCGCTTTTTAAAAGCTGCACGTCTGCTTAGAGTACACAGAAATCCTGGCACACAAAACAGTAGCACCCGAGGGAGGGGAGGTCGCCGCGTTTCACACCTGCTTCTCCTCCGGGACCGGCGCCCTCGCCCGCTGCGCACGCGCGTCACCCTGGCCCAGTGCGCACGCGCGCTGCTGCCCGTCTGGCCCCGCAGGCTCGGTGAATCGAACGTTGAGCAGGGCGGTGGGTGGTGCGGAGTGCCGAGCGGCCTCACCCCCAACCGTCGGCCCAGTCGGACGGTTCTGAGGCGTTGCCGGGAGCCGGGCGCGGCTCTGTGTGGACTCGGAGAAACGCGGGTACATTTGGGGACACCGGGGACGAGAGCCCAGCCCGGACTTGGGGGAGTCCGTCAGTGCGGGACGCGGGTCCGTGGCTTGCGGACGGGCTGGGGCCGGGGGCGTCCCCGTCTTTCCGGAGCTGGGGGCGGGGTTCGGGCCCGGGCAGATGCGGCGTTCGGGCGGCCGAGCCCCGAAGTAAGAACTCCGTGGCGTGTGCAGCCCTAGGGAGGAAGGGCGTGCTGCGGGTGCAGTCTCAGGGTGAGGACGGAGCTGGGGCCGACGCAGCCTCGGGAGTTGGTGGACGGGACAGGGGCGGCCTGTGGGGAAGAAGGGCCGGCCAGGGAGATGCGGTCTGCAAGGGGAGAGGAGGCACTCCCAGGACGGATGGGACCTTTTGGGACGAAGGCGCTCAAGGCAGATGCAACTCAGGGAGGGAAGGGCGCGTCCAGGGTAGATGGGGCCTGAGGAGACCAGCGGGGCGCCAACGGCCAGATGCGGCTTTGGTGTGAGACAGGGTGTCCCAGGCCTGATGCAGCCTCAAGAGAAGCGGAGCTCAAGGGAAGATGAAGCCTGGAGGAGAACGTGGGGGCGCAGGGTGCAAATGCACCCTCCGGGCGAGAAAGGGAGCACCCGGGGATGATGTTCCGCTGGGATAGAAGGCAGGGAGGCACTGGGGGCAGATGCATCCTTGAGGAGAGATGAGGAGGCCCCGAGGCGCGGCCAGGTTGGGGTCCCTGGGCTGTAAGCAGCTGAGATGGCACCCAGGAGCTGCCCAGGGTCAGGTAGCTGTGGCCGCACTGTGGGCTCCTGGTCGTCGGGGAGGGAGGGGAGAAACCCTGGCGTTCCTTAGCAGTGTTCTCGCGCCCAAGACGTGCTCGGCAGGTTTTGTGGAATGAGTTGTTGAAAGGAGTGAATGTCCAGTCCTGAGATCCCCTGAATTCCCACCCGAGTTCACTGCTAGTGCCCCTCACCCCACATGTCTACCTGAACCAAGGCTCCAGGAACTTCGGCCTTTCTCAGCAGCCCGGCTGTGCTGTGGTTCTCCCGGTGTGTCCGGGAGCCGGGTGGCTGGGGATCCCTTCTGTAGCCTCTCGTGAGCCCTCATGGACCACGGCTCCTCCCTTCTTTTCTAGGGCGTCTGCCTGAGCCCGCTTTTCTACAAGATGTGGGGATTTTTGAAGCGCCCTGTAGTGGTGACGGCTGACATCAACTTGAGCCTTGTGGCCCTGACTGGGATGGGGTTACTGAGCCGGCTGTGGCGACTCACCTACCCGCGGGCTGTGGTGTAAGCTAAATGACTCCATTCCCAGGGTGAATCTAGAATTGTACTTTGTGACAGGAGGCACCCTTACTGAATAGCATAAATGGGAGAGTGAAATCCTGGCTTCTTGGTGATAGGTGTTTTTGGCAGTGAGAGGAGAGACCAGTCTGTCCCCAGGACAGCCCCAGCAGAGTACACCTTTTAGGTCTTGCCTTCTGAGTCTGTAACAGGTGAAATTTGGCCCATTAAAGGGGTGCAGTAGAGGAAAATCTCGTTGCCAGCCTTAAGTAATAGTTTTAAAGTCTGGACGGCAGAGGATTGATGGATTTGGAAGTAAGTCTTCACTGTTGAGAGCACTCTTTAGAACGTGTTTTTGTCATAATGGGAAGTGATTGCTGTTATTATTGAAGGGCTCTTTATTAACTGATTAATGTGTGTGTGTGTGTGTGTGTGTGTGTGTGTGTGTTTTGAGACGGAGTCTTGCTGTGTCGCCCAGGTTGGAGTGCAGTGGTGCCATCTCGGCTCACTGCAACCTCTGCCTCCTGGGTTCAAGCAATTCTCTGCCTCAGCCTCCCGAGTAGCTGAGATTGCAGGTGCCCGCCACCACACCCAGCTAATTTTTGTATTTTTAGTAGAGACGGGATTTCACCATCTTGGCCAGGCTGGTATTGAACTCCTGACCTCATGATCCACCCACCTCGGTCTCCCAAAGTGTTAGGATTACAGGCGTGAGCCACTCCGCCCTGCTGCATGTTCTTTTTTGTTTAACTTTTTATTATGGAAAACGTCAAACATATACAAAAGCAGGGAGACAAGTATAATGAATGACCCCCACACACACACCAGTATATTCATTACCCAGCTTCACCTTATCAGTTCACAGCCAGGCTCCTCCCTGCAGTGGTTTTTACTTTGAAGCAAATCCTAGTATTCATAGATAATTCAGCGGTATATCTGTAAAAGATGAGGATTTTTTTTTTTTTTTTTTGGAGACATAGTCTTACTCTGTCGCCCAGGCTGTAGTGCAATGGTGCGATCGTGATTCTCCTACTTCAGCCTCCCGAGTACCTGGGATTACAGGCACCTGCCACCACGCCTAGCTCATTTTTGTATTTTTAGTAGAGAAGGGGTTTCACCATGTTGGCCAAGCTGATCTCGAACCCCTGACCTTGTGATCCACCTACCTCGGCCTCCCAAAGTGCTGGGATTACAGGCGTGAGCCACCGTGCCTGGCTGAGGATTCTTAAAAACAAAAATCACATAACCACAGTTGCATTATCATGCCTGAGAAATTGACAGCAGTTTCTTGGTTATCTTCACCTCTCCCTGATTGAAAACATGTTATTGCAGTTGATTCCCACGTTTTCCTTTCATACTTGCAGCCGTTTCATTGGGTCATTGCTAGCCACAGACATGTGCTGCTGGTCGGGGTGGGGGTTGGGGGGCTGGGTAGGTGGGTAAGCAGGATTAGCCTTGCGTCCCAGGAGGTCTTTCAGCAGGTTGGCTCATAGTATCCACCTAAATCAAACACGAGGGAGAGACAGAATCTGTATGGGGCAGGCATGCTGAGTGCCAGCTGTGCTTGGTGAATTCCCCATGTCTCTGTGGGTGGGTGATGCTGTATGCATCTTAATATTTGGGGATGGGAAACAATTGGGGCAAAAGATCCAGCCTTTGCTGATCACCCACCCAAAGTCATTTGGAAACACATACACATTTATCCTCACAGTTTTTGTTTACAGTTAAGATTCTAATTGAATATAATATGGGTTGTTGTTTTTTTTTTTCTAGTTTTGACGAAGTATATTATGGGCAGTACATCTCTTTTTACATGAAACAAATCTTCTTCTTGGATGACAGTGGGCCGCCATTTGGCCACATGGTGCTGGCCTTGGGAGGTAGGAGTCATCAGTTAGGAGAGTAGCCCCTACCCTTCAGGACCTCAAATACATTTAAAACTTATCAGTGCATTTCTTACAGGCAGAAACCAGGTCTTATTATTGATGCATCTTGTTTATTGCTTGCCACAGTACTCTAGAAATATTTGCTGAATGGGATAGTTACTGATTCATCTTCTGTTTCAGGTTATTTAGGAGGATTCGATGGCAATTTTTTGTGGAACAGAATTGGAGCAGGTAAAAGATAATTTTCATTTCCCTTATTAACGTGCACAGGTTAGAATGGAGAGATTGTGACTTTTGTAAGGATTAACAACTGTGGCTTTTTTTTTCCTTTCATACCTAGTCCCACAGAAACTGTGCCTTATTAATCTGAGTCCAGAAAATAATAAATTGGTTGGATACAAATGAAAGACTTTTGAAAAGTCTGGTTAAAATCTTAGTGTTTAGTTACAGTCATTATTTTAGCCCTTGTTGTTGGTACACGTATTACATAGCATCTGATTGTAATTATCTCTTGTACATGTAAATTTTGTCCATTGCCACAATGTTTTTGAAAATAGGGAGGGTAGGCCAAGGCGCGGTGGCTCACGCCTGTAATCCCAGCACTTTGGGAGGCTGAGGCGGGCGGATCACGAGGTCAGGAGATCGAGACCATTCTGGCTAACACGGTGAAACCCCTTCTCTACTAAAAATACAAAAATTAGCTGGGTGTGGTGGCGGGCGCCTGTAGTCCCAGCAACTCAGGAGGCTGAGGCAGGAGAATGGCGTGAACCCGGGAGGCGGAGCTTGCAGTGAGACGAGATGGCGCCACTGCACTCCAGCCTGGGAGACAGAGCTAGACTCCATCTCAGAAAAAAAAAAGAAAAAGAAAAAAGAAAATAGGGAGGGTAAATGTATAAGTAAGGCGGTAAATTTTAGAATCCTTAGTCCTGTCTATGCTTCGTGAGATCGGGTTCCATGACTATGCAAAGCTAATTTCAAAGCCTTCACCCATAGTTCATGCACTCTGCTGCTGATGGGGTCCCCAGTTTTGTAAACGTGCATTTTAGAGTCTGTGAACATGATGGAGCTATGTGAAAGCATAGCTGCAGTACACAGAGATGGTGTGTGCACAGTGTAGTCAGCCCTGCAGTGTGGTTGCTTTTCCAGAATACAGTAGCAACGTGCCTGTGTGGTCCCTGCGCCTGCTGCCAGCACTCGCGGGGGCCTTGTCGGTCCCCATGGCCTACCAGATAGTGTTGGAGCTCCACTTTTCTCATTGTGCCGCCATGGGAGCTGCTCTGTTGATGCTTATCGGTAAGACCTGCGCCCCTGCCTGCTCTTGCTGTCATGCAGGGAAGAACTGACCCTTTGGCCCGGAAGATCACATGGGCTTGGTGGGCGAGCTGCACCAGAAAGTGCATCTGGTTCATCCAAATTTGACGCTGCAAGTCACCCGCTCCCAGGCTGACCCCGTGGTTATGGGATTGCTGAATTGTGGGATCAGACTCTTATCAGCAGTCGGGGTATGGCAGTAGAAAACTGCCCAGATGATGCTGCAAAGTCCATGCACACGTGGGCACCTCCATCTCCAACCAATCTTGTGACCAAATGATAACTTCCCCTTGTTCCAACACCTCCCAGGCCTTGGCCAATTGAGATGGACTCGTGAGTCAGTGGATCCTCTTCAGAGAGGGTCTTCCAGCTCACGTTTATGAACAGATGAAATTAAAGCAGATGAAAAGTTAGATTAGGCTGGGCGCAGTGGCTCACACCTATAATCCCAGCACTTTGGGAGGGTGAGGCGGGCAGATCACGAGGTCAGGAGTTTGAGACCAGCCTGGCCAACATGGTGAAACCCTGTCTAAAAATAACGAAAAATACAAAAAATTAGCTGGGCGTGGCAGCAGGTGCCTGTAATCCCAGCTACTTGGGAGGCTGAGGCAGGAGAATTGCTTGAACCTCGGAGGTGGAGGTTGCAGTGAGCCAAGACTGCGCCACTGCACTCCAGCCTGGGCAACAGAGCGAGACTCCATCTCAAAAAAAATAAATAAGCCGGGCACGGTGGCTCACACCTGTAATCCCAGCACTTTGGGAGGCTGAGGCGGGTGGATCACAAGGTCAAGAGATCGAGACCATCCTGGCCAACATGGTGAAACCCCATCTCTACTAAAAATACAAAAATTAGCTGGGCGTGGTGGCACCCACCTTTTGTCCCAGCTACTCAGGAGGCTGAGGCAGGAGAATCACTTGAACCCGGGAGGCGGAGGTCGCAGTGAGCCGAGATTGTACCACTGCACTCCAGCCTGGTGACAGAACAAGACTCTGTCTCAAAAAAATAAATAAATAAAATTAGCCAGGTGTGGTGGCATGCGCCTATAGTCCCAGCTACTCAGGAGCCTGAGGCAGGAGGATCCCTTGAGCCCTGGTGGTCAAAGCTGCAGTGAGCCATGATGGTGCCACTGCACTCCAGCCTGGGTGACAGAGCAAGACCCTGACTCAAAACAAAGAAAGAGACAGTAGAAAATCAAAAGAGATGTGTATTGGGTGATGACTGTATGAGGCCTTGTGTCTATAGAATGTTTTAACATTCACAACAGCCCCACACAGTTGTATCACTTCTGAAGTAATGCCTTTTTTCATGAATGTTTTTCATCCTCATACGTTTTCTCTTGCTACCTTAAAATTGACACGTGTTTCCTCTTTGAAACAGAGAATGCTCTCATCACTCAGTCAAGGCTAATGCTTTTGGAATCAGTGTTAATATTTTTCAATCTGTTGGCCGTGTTGTCCTACCTGAAGTTCTTCAACTGCCAAAAGCACAGGTATGGAAAATGGAGTGTCTTCCTCGTTAACGAGAACAGAGATTCTGGGTGGTTTGTTGATCTGAGATGGTCCAGTACCTTTTTTTGTTTTGTTTTGTTATGCGAGACGGTACCTTTTCATTTTGAGGAGTTACTTGCTAAATATCTTTTTTTTTGAGACGGAGTCCCTGTCACCCAGGCTGGAGTGTAATGGCGCAATCTCGGCTCACTGCAACCTCCGCTTCCCAGGTTCAAGCAATTCTCCAGCCTCAATCTCCCGAGTAGCTGAGATCACAGGCACACACCACCGTGTCTGGCTAATTTTAGTATTTTTAGTGGAGATGGGGTTTCACCATATTGGCCAGGCTGGTCTCAAACTCCTGACCTCAGGTGATCTACCCGTCTTGGCCTCCCAAAGTGTGGGGATTACAGGTGTGAGCCTCTGCGCCTAGTGCTAGATATCTTTTGGTCCTCTAGTATTTTGGGGGTTGGCCCTTGGCTTGTGACTTCATAAATACATCTTCATTTTTCTATAATTTAAACTAACAGGACAACATTTTCTGGGCAAAAAGAAAAATTCTGCTGGGATGGATACTTTGGGAGATGGGAATTCTTTCTTACTGCACCTGTGGCTCAGCACGGCCAGCCGACCCAGAAAGATTTCTCTGAAGAATGTGGAGCTTCTCTAGCCTTTTGGAAATGTGTCTGAACTATTTCTGTCTCCATCTGCTTTGTTTTTATTCCAGCCCTTTTTCTCTGAGCTGGTGGTTCTGGCTAACACTGACAGGGGTCGCTTGTTCCTGCGCAGTGGGGTGAGTTTGAGCCTCTGGTCTTGGGCAGTGTCCTCCTCCATCTCCTTATGTTTTCCTGTCTCACGTTAACTCCATTTCTGTCATGTCTTTGCAGCATCAAGTACATGGGTGTGTTCACATACGTGCTCGTGCTGGGTGTTGCAGCTGTCCATGCCTGGCACCTGATTGGAGACCAGACTTTGTCCAATGTAGGTGCTGATGTCCAGTGCTGCATGAGGCCGGCCTGTATGGGGCAGATGCGGATGTCACAGGGGGTACTTGGTGAAAAGACTCCAATCCTCAATGTTTTAGAAGCAGGCAGGCCTGGGCAGCCTCGGCTGTTGGCCTCTGCAGGTGCCTCTGTATGGGAGGCCAGAGTTTCTGTCACTAACTTTTTCTAAGCTCACAATGTCTAGAGGTGGGTGCGCTTTTCCACGCAGTGGAACATGACTTTTCTTTGAATCTCTGGCAGGTCTGTGTGTTCTGTCACTTGCTCGCCCGAGCAGTGGCTTTGCTGGTCATCCCGGTCGTCCTGTACTTACTGTTCTTCTACGTCCACTTGATTCTAGTCTTCCGCTCTGGGCCCCACGACCAAATCATGTCCAGTGCCTTCCAGGCCAGCTTAGAGGTAAGTAAGCAGTGGGCATCGTGGCCACTGGAGAAGGAAGATGATAGTGGACCCAGAGTTTTCTTACAAACACATCAAGTGAACATTAGCACTTGAATCAAAAAATGAAGAATCCACATCCATATTTCTTTTTTTGGTGGGGGGGATGGAGTCTTACTCTGTCACCCAAACTCCGCCTCCTGGCTTCAAGCGATTCTCCTACCTCAGCCTCCCAGGTAGCTGGTATTACAAGCACCTGCAACCACACCTGGCTAATTTTTTTGTTTTGTTAGTAGAGACGGGGTTTCACCATGTTGGTCAGTCTGGTCTGGAACTCCTGACCTCAAGTGATCCGCCCGCCTCGGCCTCTCAAAGTGCTGGGATTATAGGCGTGAGCCACCGCGCCTGGCAGCTGGGAGCATTTGAAAGTCAAGTCCTACAAACCCGGGGCAGTTTCACCCGCCTTAAGGACCACACTCAACTGTGACCTTCATTCCTGTGAACCTCGCAGCAGTGGTAGAAGGTATCAGTAGAGGCGGTCAGGACTGTGGTTCCTGAAGTCAGCCAAGCCTGCCGACGGCCAGTGCTGTAGTGCTGTGTGTTTCAGCAAGTTGTTTGGCTCACCCTAGTCTTGGTTTTCTCATCTCTTAGACAGACATCATCATTGCTGTTACCTCATTGGATGCTTGTAAGGACTGAATAGGGTGCGCGTGGAAGGCTGAACTGAGTGCCTGGCCCAGAGGCAGCATTTGATCAGACTTAGTGCTCATTATGGTTCTATAATGTAACGTGACGTGATTAAATGGGAGATCATCACCACTGTTACAAGAATGGCCACCAGCCTAAACATCACCCCAGAGGGAGGAGTGGCCATCGGGAAGGCTGGCTTAGGGGAATTTTTCTTTCTGTCTCTCACTCATCAACCTTCTGCTTCTGTCTCAGGGAGGACTAGCTCGGATCACCCAGGGTCAGCCACTGGAGGTGGCCTTCGGGTCCCAGGTCACTCTGAGGAACGTCTTTGGGAAACCTGTGCCCTGCTGGCTTCATTCCCACCAGGACACCTACCCCATGATGTAAGGTGATGGTTTTACTTTGAAGATAATTAAATGCTTTATTTGCTTATAGATTTGCTTATCTCAGCAACTTTCCCTTTCTTTGAGGAAGTTTGTTTGCAGGACAGAAAGAAGTTGAGCAGCCCGGGTGCTTATTGCCAGTGAGCTTCGTGGTTCCCGGGTGTTGCTGGAGGGACTTGGCGTGTGGCAGGGCCCAGGGTCGGCCCCAGCTCTGTGGCTGTGGCTGACCTCAGCACTGCCTGCCTAAATCATCTGATTTCGGCTCCTTATCTGTGGTATCTTCATTTTCCCTGAAACCCCTTGCTAGGTTGTATTTGTTGAAATCTGCTTCCCTTTGCAGAAACTTTAGGAGAAAGGCGTGTGGGCCCGATCGATGACCCACTTCCAGATACGTTTCTTTCCCTTTCTTTTCTTTTTCTCATAAATAGACACAGGGTCTCACTATGTTGCCCAGGCTGGTCTCAAACTCCTGGGCTCAAGCAGTTATCCTACCTCAGCCTCCCAAAGTGCTCTGATTACAGGCCTGAGCCACCGCGCCTGGCCCAGATACATCTCTTTGTTGACTTCACACAGATATGAGAACGGCCGAGGCAGCTCCCACCAGCAACAGGTGACCTGTTACCCCTTCAAAGACGTCAATAACTGGTGGATTGTAAAGGATCCCAGGAGGTGAGTGCAGGTCCTGTGACTCCAGAGCAGAGCTCACCTCCTGGCCTGGCCAGGCGAGACCCTGGGATGCAGTCCTGGGCCCCCTTCTTTCCCTCCCTCACCGACTCTAGTCACCGTCATGGCCTTGAACGCCAGCTCAGTGCTGAGTCCAAGGTCAGAGGAGTAGATCATGAGACCCTCAGTGAGCAGCCTGCTCAGTAGCTGCTCTGAGGAGTTTCCAGGCGAGCCTCAATGCCCCGACCTGTATCCCTCTCCCTTCCTCATAAAAGCAAGAACCCCCCTCCTGCAAAAGTAGCATCATCTTGCACACACCCCAGCTAGAGGCGCCCCTTGCTCTCATTCCCATATCCAGTCCTGTGGATTCTGCCCCCAAACAAGGTCTCTAGCTGTCCCGGTCACTGTCTCCTGATGGTGTCCTCCCATTGCTGCCTGCCCAGCTCCAGCACCTGCAGCCCGAGTGGGCGTTTTCTTTTTTTTCTTCTTATTTTTTCGGGGGACAGAGTCCCACCCTGTTGCCCAGGCTGGAGTGCAGTGGTATGATCTCGGCTCACTGCAACCTCCGCCTCCCGGGTTCAAGCGATTCTCCTGCCTCAGCCTCCCGAGCAGATAAGATTACAGGCACCCACCACCACATCTTGGTAATTTTTGTATTTTTAGTAGAGACAGGGTTTCACCATGTTGGCCAGGCTGGTCTTGAACTCCTGACATCAAGTGGTCCACCCAGCTCAGCCTCCCAAAGTGCTGGGATTGCAGGCGTGAGCCACCACGCCCGGCCCCCTCATACACTTTCATTGGTGGAATGCCCTTCAGAAGGATTCCTTGGCAGTCATGGTACATTTGTCACTGTAGTGTTTGTAGACAAATTCAGAGCAATGCAGGTGTGATGACCGCGGGTAGAATCACATTCGGAAAATGACCTTTGGTTTCAGAAAAGAGCCCAGTTAATGTCTGTGCTTTGGTTTCCTGTGTTCACCTCATGTGAGGCACACATGGGTTGGGAGGCAGTCTCAGCCATGAGAATTCAGAGCTGTGCCCCTCCAGTGCAGCTGTTAGTTCAAGGGGACCAGGCTCTGTGTGGTCCCGACAGCACTGTGTCTTCCAGGCACCAGCTGGTGGTGAGCAGCCCTCCGAGACCTGTGAGGCATGGGGACATGGTGCAGCTGGTCCACGGCATGACCACCCGCTCCCTGAACACGTGAGTGTGCCCGCTGTCTGCTCTGCTGCACCTGTGGGTTTCCTCTGTGGTTCTCTGTTCAGACCAAAACGTGAGCCCTGCCTTGGGCTGCTGCCCCCTGTCTACCCTTCATCTGCATGTGTAGCAGCTCTTAGACCTACATTTGATGCCGGGAGGGGACCCAGGCCTGGCCGCGGAAGGGAGCGGGGTTAAGAGGAAGCAGGGGCTCTGTGAGGACTGGACAGAAGCACCTAGCACAGCCCATCCTAGGAGAGCTCGGGGCCCCGTGGATGAGTGTACAAGGACAGGCTGGGAATGTTGACCTGCTTTCTATGCAGAGAATGGAGTTTGGGCACACCTCCTTAAAGTGGTAAAGCTTAAAGTATGAGTGAGTCCAAGAAGCCTGGAAGCTCGGGCACGAGTGGAGTCGTGAAGGCTTCTTCCTTCTCAGTCCTTTGTCCTTGTCCGACTTGCCTTCCTGCGGTGCTGGGCACAGTTGCTCACACCCTCCTCCTTCCTCCCTGACTGCTCTCTCCACCGCCTCCTTTTCCTCTGTTGCTCTCAGTCTCTGAGGGCCCTCCGGCCTTGCTGCCTCTGCACAGGCCCAGTCCCGGGGCTACCTCTCCTGGACTTCCACCCGGCTGCCCGGGGCTCACCTCCAGCTCTCCACGACTCCCAGCTCCACAGGAGCGGTCTCTGGCCCTGGCTTTTCTGGTTCTCCCTGGAAAGGGCCCAGTAGCTGAGGCATCACCTGACTCCTTCCCCTCCCCTCCCATTGCATGTTGATTCCACTGGGAGGTCCTGTTTCTCAACCTTCAGAACCAGCCCTGGGTAGGGGTCCTTCTTTCTGCCTCTACTCCCACCTCCTGGGGCCTGACCTCTCTACCTCGCAGCAGCCCGTCCGGCCTGCGGACCATGCACAACCCACTTGCGTTGTTCCTCTGTGCTCAGTGACTCCCGTCACCCGCCAAGGCCCCTGGTGACCCTGACACGCTTCACCCCCACCACCCTGGTTCCCCCCAGCCCTGAAACAGCCACCTGCGGGCCCCTTGGGGGCTTCACACTTGCTCCCTCTGCGAGAATGTTCTTGGACTTGGCTCCCCCATGGCCCCTCTATGTAGGGGTCTGCTGGGATGTCACCGCATCAAAAAGTGCCTCCTGGATGCTGTCCCCCATTTGTTTTATTAGTGGCACTCCTACAGGTGCACGCTCTGCCCACCGGCATGATGGCTGTTTCCCAGAGGGCTGTGAGGGCCTTGTCTTGTTCACAGCTGGGTGGCTGCTCCTAGACAGTGCCAGGTGCATGCTGCAGTACCACATGGTTACTGAGTGTGTGGATTAAGAGGAAGTGGGTGTTCCTGACCGGGCGTGCTGGCTTACGCCTGTAATCGCAGCACTTTGGGAGGCCAAGGTGGGCAGATCATTTGAGGTCAGGAGTTGGAGACAAGCTGGGCCAACATGGTGAAACCCCGTCTCTACTAAAAATAGAAAAATTAGCCAGGCATGGTGGCACGTGCCTGTAATCCCAGCTAGACAGGAGGCTGAGGCAGGAGAATCGCTTGAACCCAGGAGGCAGAGATTGCAGTGAGCTGAGATCGCACCATTTGCACTCCAGCCTGGGTGACAGAGTGAGACGCCGTCTCAAAAAAAAAAAGAAGTGGGTGTTCGTTAACATTGAGGTTGATAGCCTTTTCTCCCAGCTTATCTGCTGCGTCCCCAGGCCAGCTGGGCGCAGGGGCGGGCAGCTCAGCCCTGCAAGTTGTAGCATTGGTACTGCCAGCTGGCATCGCAGCAGTACCGGATCAGGGGCCTGGGCGCACGGTTCCTTCCTCTGAAACTTGGTTCGCTTGTCTAACAGGTGGAAGGTTCCACAGCAGAGTGTCCTTTTCTTCTGGAAATGTTCCCACAGGGCCTCCTGCCTGTTTAGTGTCCACTCCCCTCGCCGAGCCTCAAGACCTCCGTCCTCAGTAGGAGCAACTCATGGGACTGGGCCACCCTTTATGGCTGAGCCGGCTTTGTTTCTGAAAAGCAACCTTTTCCTGCCTGAAAGATTTAGTTATTGCCTTCCAGAGGAGTTCAAGGAATTTTCTGAAATCTCGGTCTTGGTTTTCCAGGCATGATGTTGCAGCTCCCCTGAGCCCCCATTCACAGGAGGTCTCCTGCTACATTGACTATAACATCTCCATGCCCGCCCAGAACCTCTGGAGACTGGTGAGTAAGGCTGCGGCTATAGCAGCCACAACCGTTGGTAATGAACACTCCCTCACACGGAGCACTTCCTCACCCGGAGCACTCCCTAACACAGAGCACTTCCTAACAGAACACTTCCTCACATGGAGCACTTCCTCTAACACGGAGCACTTCCTCTAACACAGGACACTTCCTCACATGGAGCACTTCCTCTAACACGGAGCACTTCCTCTAACACAGGACACTTCCTCACACGGA
This sequence comes from Gorilla gorilla gorilla, assembly GCF_029281585.2. Lineage (NCBI taxonomy): Eukaryota > Metazoa > Chordata > Mammalia > Primates > Hominidae > Gorilla > Gorilla gorilla. The sequence goes on from NC_073237.2 coordinate 127,893,302, forward strand.
GCGCTTCCTCACAGGGAGCACTTCCTCTAACACAGGACACTTCCTCACACGGAGCACTTCCTCTAACATGGAACACTTCCTCTAACACGGAGCACTTCCTCTAACACAGGACACTTCCTCACACGGAGCGCTTCCTCTAACACAGGACACTTCCTCACACGGAGCACTTCCTGTAACACAGGACACTTCCTCACACGGAGCACTTCCTCTAACACAGGACACTTCCTCACACGGAGCGCTTCCTCTAACACAGGACACTTCCTCACACGGAGCGCTTCCTCTAACATGGAGCACTTCCTCACACGGAGCACTTCCTCACACGGAGCACTTCCTCTAACACAGAACACTTCCTCACACGGAACACTTCCTCTAACACAGAACACTTCCTCACACGGAACACTTCCTGTAACACAGAACACTTCCTCTAACACAGAACACTTCCTCACACGGAACACTTCCTCACATGGAACACCTCCTCACACGGAGCACTTCCTCTAACACAGGACACTTCCTCACACAGAACACTTCCTCACACGGAACACCTCCTCACACGGAGCACTTCCTCTAACACAGAACACTTCCTCACACGGAACACTTCCTCACACGGAACACCTCCTCACACGGAACACTTCCTCACATGGAGCACTTCCTCTAACAGAACACTTCCTCACACGGAGCGCTTCCTCTAACATGGAGCACTTCCTCTAACACAGGACACTTCCTCACACGGAGCACTTCCTCACACGGAGCACTTCCTCTAACACAGAACACTTCCTCACACGGAACACTTCCTCACACGGAACACTTCCTGTAAACAGAACACTTCCTCTAACACAGAACACTTCCTCACACGGAACACCTCCTCACACGGAACACTTCCTCACATGGAGCACTTCCTCTAACAGAACACTTCCTGACACGGAGCACTTCCTCTAACAGAACACTTCCTCACACGGAGCACTTCCTCACACGGAACACTTCCTGTAACACAGAACACTTCCTCTAACACAGAACACTTCCTCACACGGAACACTTCCTCTAACACAGAACACTTCCTCACACGGAACGCTTCCTCTAACACAGAACACTTCCTCACACGGAACACTTCCTCACACGGAACACTTCCTCACACGGAGCACTTCCTCTAACAGAACACTTCCTCACATGGAGCACTTCCTCACACGGAACACTTCCTGTAACACAGAACACTTCCTCTAACACAGAACACTTCCTCACACGGAACACTTCCTCTAACACAGAACACTTCCTCACACGGAGCGCTTCCTCTAACACGGACACTTCCTCACACGGAGCACTTCCTCACACGGAACACTTCCTGTAACACAGAACACTTCCTCTAACACAGAACACTTCCTCACACGGAACACTTCCTCACACGGAACACTTCCTCTAACACAGAACACCTCCTCACACGGAACACTCCCTGTAACACAGAACACTTCCTGTAACACAGAACACCTCCTCACACGGAACACCTCCTCACACGGAACACCTCCTCACATGGAGCACTTCCTCACATGGAGCACTTCCTCTAACAGAACACTTCCTCACATGGAACACTTCCTGTAACACAGAACACTTCCTCTAACAGAACACTTCCTCACACGGAACACTTCCTGTAACACAGAACACTTCCTCTAACAGAACACTTCCTCACACGGAGCACTTCCTCACACGGAACACTTCCTGTAACACAGAACACTTCCTCTAACAGAACACTTCCTCACACGGAACACTTCCTCTAACACAGAACACTTCCTCACACGGAACACTTCCTGTAACACAGAACACTTCCTCTAACACAGAACACTTCCTCACACGGAACACTTCCTGTAACACAGAACACTTCCTCTAACACAGAACACTTCCTCACACGGAACACCTCCTCACACGGAACACTTCCTCACACGGAGCACTTCCTCTAACAGAACACTTCCTCACACGGAACACTTCCTGTAACACAGAACACTTCCTCTAACACAGAACACTTCCTCACACGGAACACTTCCTCACACGGAACACCTCCTCACAACGAACACTTCCTCACATGGAGCACTTCCTCACACGGAACACTTCCTCACACGGAGCACTTCCTCACAGGGAGCACTCCATCACACGGAGCACTTGCTCACACGGAGCACTTCCTGACATGGAATGTTTGAAACTGCCATTGAGAATAATCATTTTTCCTTTTTTTCAGTTCACCCAGTTGAGGTTGGATATTTAGAATAATTCTGATTCAGATGTAAAGTTACATAAGTTTTATTCGTACATAAAGTCACAGATGTTTTCACAGGGAACCGATGTGTCTTCCTTGGTGGAACTGGGGAACCTGGTGGTTTCCTGCATCAGAGGCCTGTGTTCACTGAGATTCTAAATGCTTTGAGTTTGCTCCATGTTGGGTGCCAGGTGCGCTTGAGGCTCTGCTAGGTGAAAGTTCTCCCAACCTGTTTAGCCTCAGGAGCAGGTCCTGAACACAGGACACGAGCTCCAGCCACCCCTCTGCCACCATGATCCAGGAGAAATTCCATTTCTCAGGATTTCCCTGGGGACAGGCTTAGCCGTGAGTGCGGGGGATGTTCCTGAGGCGCTGGGTCTGTGGTCACCTTTCCTTCCAGTGACCAGGGCCACCTGCTCCCCTTACGGAATCGGGTCTCCTGGGAAAGGTTCCATAAAAAGTCTTCTGTTACTGGACCATGTTGCCATCTGAATCTAAGGACATGGACACTAAATGCAGCCCAGCCCCATGACCACAGTGAAGGCACTGGGCTTATTTCCATAGTGAGGTCACACCCCCCCTTCTAGCTTCCCACTGGCTTCAGTGCTTTCTGCCTACGCAGGCTCAGCCCTGTTTCACTTGATAGAGTGAGCACCACGTCCCCATGGCCAGCCCTCACAGCAAAGTCAGGTATCTGCTGATGTTCTTTTCTTTTCTTTTCTTTTCTTGCGACTGGGTCTCACTCTGTCACCCAGGCTGAAGTGCAGTGGCGTGATCTTGGCTTACCACAGTGTTGGCCTCCCAAGCTTAGGTGATCCTCCTACCTCTGCCTCTTGGTATTACAGGTTAGCCACCATGCCTGGCCCCTGTTAATTTTGAATATTTAATTTAAAAAATATTTTTTCTATTCCAGGACAGTCCGATTTTTAAAATTTTTTGTAGAGATGGGGTCTTGCTATGTTGTCCAGGCTGGTCTTGAACTCCGGGACTCAAGCCATCCTCTTACCTCAGCCTCCCAGAGTCGCTGGGATGACAAGTGTGAGCCACTGCTCCAGATTGGCTGTTCCATTTTTGTGCAGAGTGCGCCCCTCTGCCCCACTCGCCGTCTCTGTGCTCTGCATATCTGTGTGCGTTCTGCATTTCCATCCTCGCCCCCCCACAGTCCTTCCCTGACGTGAGTGCTGTGCCCCTTCTCACGGGCACCCTTCTCTGTCCTTTCCGATGGCCCCTTTGGCACCAGGAGCCCACATTTCAGGTGTCTGAAGTTCATAGAACAAGGAAGGAGGAGCATGCCTGAGGTGTGCGCGCCCGGCCTGCGGCATGGACTGCGGCCAGGCCTCCTCATGCCTGCTCCTGCCTAGCTTCTTGGGTTCTCTGGTTGTGACAGTATGGGAAAATGACAGTCATGTGATGTCATGGGGTCATTGTGAGGCTCCAGTATGTCAGGCTGTGACAAGGCAAAGTGCCTTTCAGATGTTAGTTGTCTTTTTTATTACTCGATGCGAGGAAATCTCTAAGCTGTGTCTGGCAGGGACAGTGTCTGGCCTTCATCTGAGCTGTCTGCGAGTCCTGCCAGATAGGGACTGAGACTTGCTCACTTTTTGGCCAGGACTCTGAGCCCTCTCTATGAATAGGCTTTGCAGAGAGGCACGAAGAACATCAGGCTTTGTCTTTTCTGTGAGGAGGCCTCTTGTACAGCCTTGGCAAGGAGGAGGGTGCGCTTCCCCAGCGACCCTCGGAGCAGCCCGGGGTGCTGTGGGCATTGGGAAGGAAGGCCAGTACCAGCCCCTTATAGCTCCCCTCACTTGGGGACTTGTCCGTTTGTCTCAGGCTCAAGTCAGTATCATTGTTTGGTGACAGGTCTTTATTTTTACATTGAAGGAAATTTGAAAAGGAATGAAATAATCCTTGAGATGTCTTTTTGCAGGAAATTGTGAACAGAGGATCTGACACAGACGTCTGGAAGACCATCCTCTCAGAGGTCCGCTTTGTGCACGTGAACACTTCCGCTGTCTTAAAGGTAAGGACACTGTCCATGGCTTGGCCTGTCCTGAGCTGTGGGCTCCAGTCTGTTTCCCAGGCCCCTCAGGCTTCACCGCCTCTCTGCAGGCAGAACGCTTCATTTGAGTCATCATGGCTTCCTCTTACACTGAGGGAGGGCGGCTTTTGTAACTTCTCAGGATGGAATCCCAATGTGAAGCTCCCACAAGGGGCACCTGCTGACAGCGTGACCCGGGCAGGGGTTCCCCTTCCAACCCGAGTGGACACGGGAGCCACGGCCTTCCCATCACGCCCTTTTCTCTCCTGCGGTGTCACCAGCTGAGTGGGGCTCACCTCCCTGACTGGGGGTATCGGCAGCTGGAGATCGTCGGGGAGAAGCTGTCCCGGGGCTACCACGGGAGCACGGTGTGGAACGTGGAGGAGCACCGATACGGCGCGAGTGAGTCCACGGCGTGGCTTCCGCTGCTCCGGGAATGTACTTCCAGCTGCTCAATATTTGATAACACCCCAGAGTTCTCATTTTGGTGGGAAGGGAACTGAGCACATTCTCCATGCTCGGTGGCAGGTCATCTCCCTCCCTGCACCCTGCACTCAGCTGCTGCAGTAATAACTCAAGACGCTTCTTCCGAGGTGTCTCGCTGGAAGGCAACCAGTTTATCCCCGTGCAAGTGGAGCTTTCTCAGGGTCGAAATCGCCTCATTTGACCGGGCAGTCTTGGGTGTGGTGGGGAAAGCTAAGTGGAATGATGCGGTTCGATAAGGGGTCTTTGTTGGAAAGGCAGGAAGCCAGCTTTTTGCTGCACTGACAGCTTCTGCTCTGAGCTCTTGACCTTGTGCTACTTCTATCTGTTATGCCCTTGTCTGTTCTGCCAGGCCAGGAGCAGAGGGAGCGGGAACGGGAGCTGCACTCACCTGCGCAGGTGGACGTCAGCAGGAACCTCAGCTTCATGGCGAGATTCTCGGAGCTGCAGGTGAGGAGCGGCCAGGGGAAGCTGGCCTAGCTCGCTGAGCATTGACTCCTCATCAGGGAGGCCTGGGGGCTGCACAGGTCTCAAACCAGAGTCAGGCTTTGACGCTGGAGCCACAGGCTCACGACAGAATGAGTGTCTCCTCTCTCCAGTGTAAGGGACTGTGTGTGACACCCCTGGCCCACACCTTGTGGCCCTGTGGTCAGGAATAATAGGGACCCAGGAGGTTCTGCAACATCGCCAGGGTGTCTTTAGGCTCCTAGGCAGCGAAATGGGCCACACTCAACAGAGCCCAAGAGAAGTCACAATCAGAAACTCAGGGTCACAAATCTGAATGTGACCTTAGAGAGCATTCAGCCCAATCACTTCGTCTACAGAGGAGGTAACTGGAGCACATAGGGTGGGGCGACCCTCCCAAGGCCACAGTCAGGGCTGGAATCCAGGTTCTCATCATGCTGCCTCCGATGCACGATCCGAATGAACTTGAGCTGGGCCAGTCCACGTGCAAGGGGCAGCAGTGTACTCCTTTGACCCAATCCACGCACAGCGGGAGGCATCCCCCATCCTCAATCTCAGAGGTCTCTGCTTTGTTCCAGTGGAGGATGCTGGCGCTGAGAAGTGATGACTCGGAACACAAGTACAGCTCCAGCCCGCTGGAGTGGGTCACCCTGGACACCAATATTGCCTACTGGCTGCACCCCAGGACCAGCGTAAGCGAGCGATGCTGACAGCTGACAGTCGTAGATTCATCCTGTTTCTTGAGAATTCCTTGCATTAAGAGCAGCTGCTGCACCCTAGAAAGTGCTGGGTTTCTCCAAAGCTTTTCCTGACAAAGGCCTGTGACTTGGTTTTCTCTAAACGCTTTGGCAACCTGGAGCCAGGAGTAGGGGTGTGGCATGTGTGCCTGTTGAAGGAAACCCGGCTTGATTGCTTTTGTGGAGACACATTGTTCCCCTTTTCCTGGCGAAAGTGGTTTTAAGATATTCCCATTCAATTTTCTGTGTGGCACCTGGTGGTAGAGCTTACCGGTGCTTTGTTGATGTGCGTGCCGTCTCTCTCCACCCGGCAGAGTGAAAGCATTGGTAGGCCAGGCACAGTCAGCGCCCCATAAATATTCACGGAATGGGCAGACGCTGGAAATGCCCACCTGTTTCCTCCTCCCTCAGAGGCGGGTAGGTCGGCTCAGCATGTGCACTGAAGGCAGAGGCTCAGGCCCAGAGGCCGCCCCACCCCGAGCTCTGAGCGCACTTTGCATTCTCCTCCGTGGACAGCGCTGCTGTTACAAAGTGGAGTCATCTGCTCCCAATTTTCAGTTTCCAATTACAAAATTGAGAGCATCAGTGCTCTGTGTGTGTGTGTATGTGAGAGAGAGAGAGAGAGACGGAGTCTTGCTCTGTCACCCAGGCTGGAGTACAGTGGCGTGATCTTGGCTCACTGCAACCTCCGCCTCCCAGGTTCAAGCAATTCTCCTGCCTCAGCCTCCAAGTAGCTGGTATTACAGGTGCCCACCGCAATGCCCAGCTAATTTTTGTACTTTTTAATAGAGACGGGGTTTCGCCACGTTGGGCAGGCTGGTCTCAAACTCCTGACTTCAAGTGATCTGCCCACCTCAGCTTCCCAAAGTGCTGGGATTACAGGCATGTGCCACCACGCCCGGCTGGCATCAGTGCTTTTAATGAAAGGTCTGAGTAGGAGCAGACCTGTCCACAGTAGTAGTAAGGCCTAGTGGATGCTAGGCTGTGCCTGGCGTTTTTTCACTCTGCTGAAGTAGTGCGTGCATCTGAATTCCTTTCCTGTGTTCTCTTCTCTTCCCTCCCTGAGCAGAGGGCAGGTGGCTAACAGCATCTCCCATGTTCCCTTAGGCTCAAATCCACCTACTTGGAAACATAGTGATCTGGGTTTCGGGCAGCCTCGCTCTGGCCATCTACGCCCTGCTGTCCTTGTGGTACCTGCTCCGACGGCGAAGAAATGTCCATGACCTCCCTCAGGGTTAGTACCTCTCCCACATGGCTTTCTTTCTTTTTAATATAGACATGGGGTCTTGCTGTGTTGTCCAGGGTGTTCTTGAACTCCTGGGCTTAAACGATCCTCCTGCCTCGGCCTCCCACAGTGCTGGGATTACAGGTGTGCGCTGAGCGTTCACCGCCTCAGGTGACAAACCGACTTCATAGGAACCTACCCCTTAAGGCGGCCTCTTTGTTTCTGTATTGTGGAATCTTAAATTATGTTTGTCTCCCAAGAGACAAAATGTTAAGTTCCCATGTTGCGTGAGAGGTGTCTCCAGTCGAGTGCAGCGTATTGGGCAGGAATTGCCCCCTTGGTCCCATGTTGCCCGTATGCGCTGGAAATGGCTGGATAACACAGGCAGCCAGGCCGGGCGTGGTGGCTCACACTTGTAATCTCAGCACTTTGGGAGGCCAAAGTGAGGGAGTCACCTGAGGCCAGGAGTTCAAAACCAGCCTGAGCAACATAGTAAGACCCCTCTCTCTAAAAAAGCAAAAGAGAGAGAAGATCCAGCCTGTGGGAGCAGCAGAGTCGGTGTAGCTCGAGCCCTTTCCTATAGATGCCTGGCTGCGCTGGGTGCTGGCTGGGGCGCTGTGTGCCGGTGGCTGGGCAGTGAACTACGTCCCGTTCTTCCTGATGGAGAAGACACTCTTCCTCTACCACTACCTGCCCGCACTCACCTTCCAAATCCTTCTGCTCCCTGTGGTCCTGCAGCACATCAGCGACCACCTGTGCAGGTACGGGGGCTGCGGAGACAGTGGCTGGACCGGGCAGCAGCCCTCTGCTGGGAAGCCCATGCGCAGCAAACACATGGGGTGCAGCGAACCTCACCCATTTCACGTTACACGGACATCTTCCGGGCCCCTCCGGGGAATGGGTGAGGTTCAGAAGAGATGCCCAGATGAGGCACTGCAGGAACCCAGAGGGAGAAGTCGCGGCTGACAGAGATGAAAGCGGAGTGGGGGGAGACGGGGAGGGGATGAAGAGATGTGGGTGGCCTGGAGGATTCGGGAGCAGGGAGCAAGGCCCAGGAGCCTGGGGTGTCAGAAATGGCAGCTGGTTATGGTCGGGTTGTGTGGTGTGGTGGAGAGAACCCAAGAAAGCTTCTAAACCAGAGTGTTGGGAGGTTGGAGCAGAGGGCGAGGGCCTCCCGGTTTCAGGAAGCCACACAAGGGAGGACCGTGGGTTTGGGACCAGTCCTCTGGCATCTGTGTGGAGGTGGCCCAGCCACTGTGGAGGCCTGAGGAGTCGTCAGGGGGCCCCTCTCAGTGCATCCAGGTGGGAGATGGTCACGGGTGGCAGGAGACAAGACACAGAAACCTGAAGGCAGAACCCCAGGCCTCGGGGGGTGACCGTGTGGACAGCAGATGCCAAGAGGGTGCTGGGCAGGGAAGCCGCAGTGGTCAGCCACCCTCCCCCACGCTGCTCTGACCTCTGCAGGTCCCAGCTCCAGAGGAGCGTCTTCAGCGCCCTGGTGGTGGCCTGGTACTCCTCCGCATGCCACGTATCCAACACACTGCGCCCACTCACCTACGGCGACAAGTCACTCTCGCCACATGAACTCAAGGCCCTTCGCTGGAAAGACAGCTGGGACATCTTGATCCGAAAACACTAGAACAAGAGTGTGGCAAAGAACACCCGTGCTGGGGTCGGGACGAGGTTGAAGGGTCTTGGTCAATGTACGTAATGAGCAGGGTGGACCCACGCTGGGAGGACATGGGCCAGGCTGAGCAGGGCCTCTACTGGAACGCATGGGGGTCTCATTCTTGAAAAGCTCTCTGATGAGCACCTCCTTCTGTGCAAAGTTAATTTTTTCTCGACAATGAAGATATTCCCTCCGTGTCTTCACCACTGAACTAAGACACAGGGAGTATTTCAGAGGCCAGCGTAGGAGTCATCGACAAAGAAAAGCCGAGAACCCAGGGCCAGCAGTGGAGCCTCAGCAGACCAGGGCCTGGTCCTTGCTAACCGCTGCAGGGTGGAGTTTGATCTGGCAGATCCGATCCTCCTTCGTGAACACCCAGCAACCTGAGCAAGTCCCGGCCCTGCCCTCAGCGAGCCCGGCAGGCGTCCTGGGACAGCTCAGTCTTGTTGGAGGGCCACCTGAACCACAAGCCAGGGCTGGGGCTTGCATGTCATTGTCTATGACAGCGTCAAGACTGGCCCTTGGCACCGTGCTGTGTGGAAACCCTCCCCTCTGAGACTCCACTGAGACGTGGCTGAGTGAAATCTTCCTCGTCAGTGGTCAAGGTGTGTCATCCATACAGCTCCATGCCTTTACTTTGTCTTTTTTAATGTAATTAAAAAAGGAACCAACTGGCGTTTGTAGTTGGTGTTTGTTATTTATTGATTTTCCCTCCAAAGGGGCCTAAGCTCAACAAAACCATTACAGTTGTCAGAACCCAGCCACAAGGCTCAGCCCCCTTCCCCCACGTCACGTCTGCATCACTACTGTGGGTGAGCCTGGACGGACGGGGGCTGGGGCTGCCCGTGGCAGCGGCAATGGATGCTTTCCAGAGACAGCCACCACGCAGGAGGGAGGATCACCCCAGGCAACCCAGACACGGGTGTTCACATGTGAGGCTGTGAGCTCCACATAGCACAAAGGAGGCTCGCTAACTTTGGGTGGCCATGTCTGCTGGGACCTGGGTGATCCAGTGCGTGCCACAGCCAGAAGCACCATTCCCTGCATATGGCCACTAGCCACCCTGGGGTGGGACAGCCTGTCTAGACAGCACCTTGGGGGCTCCCGTGAGGGTCAGCGAGGGCCCGACCCCAGGCAGGACTGCATGGACGCTGTTCTCCAGCCGGGACAGACCTGGCCTCCGCTGCCTTCTGCCCTACTGCATGGGCTCCCAGCCCCGCACAAGCCTGGGTGTGATGCTGGGTGCTTCCAGGGCATCCGCCTCGCTTCTCTGCCTTTAAGGCACAAGCAAGCAAGGAGGGAAAACATCCCTCAGTGGCTCCCCATATCCGTGTAGCCCACGCTGGACTGCGAACCACTGGGTCATGAAATTAGGTTTGTAGGCCACAACCAGCCTTGTGTGTGTTTGTTATGAAACAGAAAACAGAAACATGAGGACATATGTAACATGTAAAAAAGGAAAGTACTTGTTCACAAAACTTTTGAGTTATGTGTGTGAGTGTGTAAGAACCAGATCAGACTGGAAAAAACTCTCTCCCACTGTGGGTTCACTGTCAACAAAACATCAGGCCAGCCAGTGTCTAGGCTGTCTCCTCAATTATTTCCCCAATAATGTGCCTCACATTCCTCACAGAAGCCTCCCAGGCTTCCTGCACATTCTGTGGCATTTCTCAGTGACCTACAGGGATCTTTAAACTGCAACGAGCCTGAGGAAGTGGCTGAAAACCTCAGGAACGCCTGTCAGTGTCCCAGCAAGTTGAGTCTGAGTGACACATCAGAGTTTCCACTCCTGAGTGAGGAAGGCCTAGCTGCTAACACTCCCCTGGGGTGCGCCGAGAGGAAGCAGTGGGTGTGGGTGGGCGTCCCCAGGCTCAGTCCCTGAACATACATGCCGGGCGGGAGACCTGCCCCGAGGCTCGGCAGCCCCTCAGTGGGGTCTGCTGCTGGACTCCAAGTGTGACCGTTTGCCAGAGGTCAGCATCCCAGGGTGGTCCCCTGGCTCAGAAAAGGTCCGCTTGTAGCTCCGCCCATTGGACCCTCCTCGGTGCCATTTGCAGATGTCACCATTCAGAATGTCCTGGATGTGCTGCACAATCAGGTTGATGGCAACTGCGCCAAGAGACAGACAAGCAGCGGGTTAGCCGCATCCATCCTCCGTGGAGACCGCCCCTCCCCGCAGCACTCGGCCAGGAGTGAGCGCCCAACCTCTGCCCTGAGGCACAGCCTGCGGCAAGGGGCATCGAGTCAAATCTCAGCAGACAGAAACATGCATCAGGACACAGCAAAATAAGACTTCTTAGCTTGGTCTTCCAGGAATTTATGTTAGAGTCTGCTTAAAGTACTTTCTGCTAACAGATTTGAATATACATATATATATGTTTTAAGAAACAGGTTCTTACTTTACTGCCTAGGCTGGAGTGCAGTGGCCCAATCACAGCTCACTGCAGCCTCAACCTCCCAGGCTCAAGCAATCCTCCCACCTCAGCCTCCTGAGTAGCTGGGACCAGAGGCACATGCCACTATGCCCAAATAATTTTATTTTTTGTAGAGATGGGGTTTTGCTATGTTCCCCAGGCTGTTGAACTCCTGGGCTCCAGTGATCCCCCTGCTTCAGCCTCCCAAAGTGCTGGGATTACCAGTGTGAGCCACCGCGCCCAGCTACATACATTTTTAAGCATATTTTAACCCTGTGCCACAGATCAACACTGGCAGGCCGCGTGCGCAGGGGAGTGCTCAGTAACTGCACACTGGTGGAACTGTCCCTGCCTCAAGCTCTGGGAGGGGCGGGGGGACAGCCCAGCAGGCCAGCTTCTTACCCATATTGTCCACTCCTCGCGGGATGATCACGTCGGCATACTTCTTTGTCTGTAAGGCACAAGGGGGGGGGTTCCTGTGAGGACTTTTCCTTCAAAGGTGATTTTAAGATGCTCAGAAACAGATGCAACAGCAGGAGGGGTGGCCCTGGGGTGCTCAGAGGTGCTGGTGTCATCGGCAAATGGGGGACACAGACTCAGTCATCAGCCAGGTGTGAGAGGCCATGATCCAAGAAGTGAGGCAGAAAGTGCAGCTGAGGCAGCCAAAAGAAAGTGCTTCTTCCAGTGTCCCCATTCCATCACAGAAGACAGCCCCCTTCCAGTGTTCCCACTCCATTACAGGAGACAGCTGGCTATGCTAACGACTCAATTCACTGGGCCAAGCAAGTGTGGCACTTCTACAAAGTGTGACATTGTTCCTCTGGAATCATGAAGCTTCTGCAAATACCCTGGCACAGCAACAGGACAGCCGCCGCCGTGCATAATTACTGCAGGCAGAGACGCTGATGGTAACTTACTCCCTCATCCAACCACTCATTGGCTCAATGCTGACTCTCATTCCCTGTCAGATGCTCTGCTGCTGAGGAAGGACAAGGATGGAGATATATCAGGAAATGCAGGGCTGCTGGGGAGGGTCCGCAGCCAGATGGTGGGGGTTGGGGGGTGGCTTTAGGGAAGGGGAAGCGGCCTGGAGAACATGCCTGAATCAGACAAAGCTGAGGGAAGAGGGAGGGCAGGGTCTGGGCCAAAGGACGGAACTTGGAATGGTGGGTGCTGCTGGCGTGTGGATTTGGGTCAAGAAGGCGGCAGAAGAGACGAGCTGCAAGAGGCAGACAGGGACCAAGTCCTGGGGACAGCTGTGTCTGCAGTTGGTGGGACCCCATCTCATGAAAGCACGAGCGCAAGGGCGAGGGCTGCTTTCTATTCTGGTCTGATAGTCTGACGGGCTGGAGGAGTCCGGGAGAGCTGACAGGGGTCTTAACTGCCAGCAGGGATGTGCCTGAATACAGTTGGGAAATACCTACGGGGTCCAGGCAGAGGACTGCACAAGCCACTCAACATGAAGGTGAAGGAAAAGGAGGCTCAAGAACGGCTCTGGGTGGGGCTGGGGCCGGGTGCGGTGGCTCACGCCGGTGATCCCAGCACTTTGGGAGGCTGAGGTGGGTGGACTGCTTGAGGCCAGGAGTTTGAGACCAGCCCAGCCAACATGGCAAAACCCCGTCTCTGCAAAAAAAAAAAAAAAAAAAGAGGAAAAATGAGCCAGGCGTGGTGGTGCGTGCCTGCCGTCTCTGGCTACTCAGGAGCCTGAGGTGGGAGGATCACTTCAGGGTGGAAGGTGGAGGCTGCAGTGAAGCAAGATGTCACCACTGCACTTGGGCCTGGGTGGCAGAGGGAGACCCTGTCTCAAAAAACAAGCAAGCAAACAAACAAACCAAAAACATCTCTGGGGCCTGGGCCCAGGACATAGCAGGTGACAGCACTTCCTCTACTCAGGTTGCTGAGGCAAATTTGATATCCAGAGTTTTACTGCGAATCACCTACTTTTTGCCAAATATCTTTCTGTGAATGAGAGACTAAAACAAGTTAACTTTACTTTTAAAATTATATTTTAGAAATTTCAGACAGCATGAATGCAAAAAAACCAAAAGTTTTCTTTATATAGCAGCCAGTAGGCCAGGCATAGTGGCTCACACCTGTAATCTCAGCACTTTGGGAAGCTGAGGTGGGAGGACCACTAGATCCCAGGAGATGGAGACCAGCCTGGGCAACACAGGGAGACCCCATCTCTACAAAAAATTTACAAATGAACCGAGCATGGTGGTGCACGCCTGTGGGCCCAGCTACTCAGGTTGCAGAGGTGGAAGGATCGCTTGAGCTTAGGAGGTCAAGACTGCAGTGAGCAGTGATTGCACCACTGTACTCCAGCCTGGGCAACAGAGCAAGACTCTGCCTCATTAAAAATAAAATTAAAAAAAAGGCCAGGCACAGTGGCTCAATCCCAGCATTTTGGGAGGCCAAAGTGGGTGGGTCACTTGAGGCCAGGAGTTCGAGACCAGCCCAGCCAACATGGCAAAACCCCATCTCCACTAAAAATACAAACATTAGCTGGGTGTGGTGGCGTACGCCTGTAATCCCAGCTACTCGGAAGGGTGAGACAGGAGAATTGCTTAAACTTGGGAGGTGGAGTTTGGAGTGAGCCGAGATCGTGCCATTGCACTCCACCCTAGACGACAAAAAGAGACTCTATCTCAAAAAAAAAAAGAAAAAAAAAAGCAGCAGATAGAACTTACTTGTCCTACATTATCAAAAGCAGGAATCTTGGTTTCAGTTCCTTTGTGCTGTATTTTTACCTTAACAGGCAAAATGTTCCCGTGCGAAACACTCCCATTTGAGTAGAGCCACGAGTCCCACCAAGCCAGAAACACAAGACGGAGAAATGGAGAAAAGACAGGTGGGTGTGCAGCGGGGAGTTCCTGCTCTCTGCGAGCCAGCTGGGATCTGGGCACAGCGCTCGCTCCGAGATTTCAGAGCACTGGCCCAGAGCAGCCTGGGGTCACAGACCCTGGAGGAGCAGCTCTGAAGCACCTTCTGAGGGCCAGATCCCGGCCTTGGCAGTGAACAGACTAAAGTGCTCCTGGGCTTCCCCACTCTGCGGGGAATAAGCACCCAGGACGTGTCAGATGATGATAAGTGCCCCGGAAAAAGGAAGCAGGCAGAGAGGCTGGCGCTGGGTGCAGAGGGTTTTCAGTGTTGAACGGGGACGCTGGGCAAGGGCCTGAAGCAGGGAGGAAGCGGCCAGGGTGAATGTGGGGGAGATATGGGGCTTTTTTAGGCAGAGGGAGGAGCAGGCACAGAGAATGTTTTTACAGCTGAGAACTACTCCCAGGGTATGTGGCCGTAATGAGCCAAATTCTTCTCCTTTTTTTCAATCAGATCACTGTCACCCAGCACTAAGCCCTCTCACAGTACTGGGTCCCACGTGTCCTTGTGAAAGGGGAAAATGGGCTCTGAGGCAGCGAGCGCAGGTACCGGCAGGCAGAACTCCTCGAAGGCCGGCTTCACGAAGGTGGTGTACTGCGTCAGAATCTGCTCCAGGTCCCTCCCTCGGCGCACGTCCCGGAGAACTGCAGCGGCAAGGGGCAGGCGTGCTTCAGACCTCAGGACCTGCCGCCAGCCTCGGCCAGGCAGGCACGGAGGCCCCCGGCCGCCTTACCTCTTCGAGACAGCCTGACGTCGGAGTCGGTGTCCACGAAGAGGCGCAGGTGGAACATGTCCCGGATCTCCTGGCTGTAGAACACCAAGATGCCCTCAAACAGAACCACGTCCGCAGGGTAGACCACCGTGGTCTCTGGTAACCTGAGGGGCGCACGGGGAAAGGGGCTCTGCTGCAGACACAGGGTCTCCGTGCCACACACACAGTCAGCTTCCGTTGCAGGGACACTGACTGTGGGAGGGGGTGGGGGACCCACAGAAACCAACTGGGGCGAGGCCTGCCGCCAGGCAGGTCTGTGTGAGCCCGAGGGGACGTCCTAGCTGGCCCCTCTCCTCGGCCCTCCCTAGAAACACCTGCTTACCTTGAGTGTGTCACAAAATCATAGGTCGGCACCTCCACCGTTTTGCCCTCCACGATGTTCTTCAGAGTCCTGTGCATCAAATCATTATCAAAGGCATCTGCAGGGTTGGAGACAAAGGCAAGACAGGCAGATGCCCTCGTGCAGCGGACAGCAGGGAACCCTCTCTGCTCTGGGGTCAGCACAGCTGAGTGCTGGGGACACCGAGAACCCTAGCACAGGTAGACTAGGACTACGGCAGTGTATGTTTGGTAGCAACAGCGCCCTCTGCAGCCCTGCAGACCACAGGATGACCCTGTCCTTGCTGTTCTCGGGCTGTGCCACTGCCCAAGCTCTGTGCCCCTGAGATGCCAGAACACAGGGGTTTTCTGATCAGCTCTTCCTGGGAGGTGGGTAGGCTGGGCCTCTGCTTCTCTCTCTTTCTGGGACTAACTGGTTAGACTGCGGCTTTGCAGGCCTTCTTCCCACAAGTCCTTGGGAAAAGGCTGACCATGCCAGCCAGCCAGGGTGGAATCTTCTAGCAGTGGCAGGTGTCTCCCTGCCGCATCCGCCCCTGTTTACCTGGCCCGGAGCTTCAGGCCACGAGCACTAGTTTACCTACCGCCTCCCACACTGGCCTCTCTGAGGACTTTGCCCCAAAGCAGGGGAGGGCACAGTGGGCAGAGGTGTGTGTGGAGGGCCCTAAAGGCCCAAACGTGGGAAGGGAAGATAGGAGGATTTCTCCAGGATCACAGTTGTGGCAGGGCAGGGCAGGGCTCCCCACAGTGCCACAGGCTTCCTGACTGGCTCCAACCACGCTCCTGGGGGGACACTCAGGGCCCAGAGAACTCAGCAAAGTTCCCCTGACTTCACTGTGCAGCCAACTCCACTGCAGGCTGCATGGCGAGTTGGGGGGAACAGCCCAAGAGGGTCTGCATCCATCCAACCTTGGGCCCAAGCGCAGCTGGTTAGCGGCCACCCAGAATGGGGTCTGCCCTCCCCACACCGTTGGGCTCGCGATTTACCTGGGTGGTCAAAATTGTACTGTCCTTTCAAGGCCTTGGCCTTCTGCTCTGCCGTCAGGACCTTGTAGAACCTGTCCTGGCTCAGGATGACCACCTTCCGCTGCCGCTGTTCCACCTCGTTCTGTCCCAGCAACTCCATGATCTTCTCACACACGGTCGACTGGAGACACAGAAGCGGGATTCCCGCCTGGAACCGCTCGTCCTGTGACAGGCACGGGGCCGGCTTCTGGAGACACTGACCCACCCGCCCCCTAGGGGGGATGCTCGGAAGGCGGGAGGACACCAACAGGTGTGGATGGTCTCAGCGGAAGGGCCACGGGGGCCCAACGGGGTTAGCACGGACTTGGGGCTCCGAGGAGCCCGGCCGGCGGAGAGGCTGTGGGGGAGCCCCGAGGCCCAGCGCCCCAACCCCTCGCCCGCCCCAGCCCGCCCCAGCCCATCGCGGCCCGCAGCCCCTTCGCTCCCGCGCCCTGCCCCTGCCTGGGAGGGGGGCCCCTCGGCCGGGGCTGGGGTCTCCTCTCTGGACCGGGCCGCCCGTAGGCACCGGCGAGAGGCGAGACCCCGGCCCGCCCGGCCCCTTACCTTCCCGCTTGCAGTGCCGCCGCTCACCCCTATCAGGAAGGGCCGCTGGTGCGGACGGTCGGCCTCCGGCGCGGGGCTCTCGCAGTCGTCGCCTCCCGCCGAAGCCATCTCGGCCTCCGCTCCCGCGCATCGGGTCCCCGCGCCCGCCCCTTCCCCAGGCCCGGCGCGCCTGCCCCTTCCCCAGGTCCGGCGCGCCTGCCCAGCGCCGAGGTCGGAGGCGACCGGAGCGATCACGTCCGGGAGGCGCGCGGGACACGCCGGGAGTTGTAGTCCACGGAGGGGGGCCGCGCATGCGTGAGGGTGCAGGGTCCGAGGCCGGCACACCAGGAGCGCCCGCGTCCCATCGCGCCGAAAGCTGGCTGGCAGGGACTGCTGCGCCCCGGCCTCGAGCCGGCTACGAGGTCTCAGACTCAAGTGGCCCGGAAGGTGCCCGTTACGCACCCCGAGGCTGGGGCTGCGCCTTCGTCCGAGTGCTTGCCTCTGCCTCGCGCTGCCTCTGCGCCAGTCCCGGGCCCTCCCCCGGCCGCCCCCGGGCCTGGCCCCCTCCAGCCCAGGCTCCTCTTGGCCATCGAGGCCTCCGGACTGTCCGGACGCCTCCCACCCCACCCGCTGCTGGAGTCGTCGGGGCGCCCCGGAACGTGGCGGGGGCTGTCGCCTGATGACTTTAGGTTCGCGCCTACAGCGCGCCAAGGAGGCAGAGGCCGGTGTGCCGGGTTCCATCCCTGCCGCCCCCCCGCTCCGTGCCTGGCACAGAGAACGTGACAGGCAAATTCTGATCCATTGAAATTATGGATTTCCAGCCGGGCGCGGTGGCTCACGCCTGTAATCCCAGCACTTTGGGAGGCTGAGGCGGGTAGATCACGAGGTCAGGAGATCGAGACCATCCTGGCGAACACGGTGAAACCCCGCCTCTACTAAAAATGCAAAAAATCAGCCGGGCATGGTGGCGGGCGCCTGTAATCCCAGCTACTTGGGAGGCTGAGGCAGAAGAATCGCTTGAACCCGGGAGGTGGAGGTTGCAGTGAGCCGAGACGGTGCCACTGCACTCCAGCCTGGGCCACAGAGCAAGACTCCTTCTCAAAAATAAAAAAGAGAGAGAGATAGCTAAGGCCCGGGGCAGAGCATGCTTTTCATATACAAAACAGACAACCCCGGGCGGACGCGGTGGCTCACACCTGTAATCCCAGCACTTTGGGAAGCCGAGGCGGGTGGATCACGAGGTCAGGAGATCGAGACCATCCTGGCTAACATGGTGAAACTCTGTCTCTACTAAAAATACAAAAAATTAGCCGGGCGTGGTGGCGGGCGCCTGTGGTCCCAGCTACTTGGGAGGCTGAGGCAGGAGAATGGTGTGAACCCGGGGAGGTGGAGCTTGCAGTGAGCCAAGATCACGCTACTGCACTCCAGCCTGGGGGAAAGAGTGAGACTCTGTCTCAAAAAAAAAAAAAAAAAAAAAAAAAACAGACCCCAAGTCTACAGCCCCAGCTACCTCCTTATCTAATCCTCGCCCTTGGAGGCAAGATTCTCCCTGCCCTAAGTCACCCAGGGCCAGGTATCAGGTGACTAGAGACCACTCTGCAGCCCAGAGCCTGCTAGAATTACTCAAACTAGCCAATTTTAAACTCTTTCCCTGCCCTGCCAGGCCTTTTCCATGGAAACCCCAAGAAAGCCTCAGGCCTGGGCTCTCCCCTCGCCCCTGCTTCTGCCTCCTGACCAAACCTGGGGTTCTCTACTGAGAACCGTGCATGGCACGGGTGCCCCTTCTCTCAGGAAATGCGATCAATCTTGCGATGGCTTTGGCCTCTCCTCATGGTCATTCAGCCGTACCTCTGTAAATTAAGCCCCAGCAAACAGCCACACTGCTGGCTTAGATCTGTCCAGGTGTGTGTCCCAAAGGTGGCCA
Source organism: Gorilla gorilla gorilla (assembly GCF_029281585.2). Taxonomy (NCBI): domain Eukaryota; kingdom Metazoa; phylum Chordata; class Mammalia; order Primates; family Hominidae; genus Gorilla; species Gorilla gorilla. Next base: position 127,912,032 of record NC_073237.2, read on the forward strand.
TCCCCCAAGCCAGCTTTGAATTTGTATCAAGGGAGAGTTAGACACGGTTTCTTGCCATTTCTTCCCCTGTGGTCCAGCCACGTAGTGAAAGGCAGGGAAACTAGCAGAGTCTGACCGGGGCTGTCCCTGATACCCCTGGCCTGGGTCTCGTGTGCCCTCTCTGGTGACTGGCCACAAGGCATGGGCTGCCAGGGCCAGTCAGGCTATTGCGTGGTTCCGCTCCCAAGGCAAAGGGATGGTTTGGGGAGGAGCCACTCCCTGGGAGCAGGCCCAGCACCCAGCAAGCCCACAGTCCAGGAAACAAGGCCCGGGCCCACACGGCTCAGGCCTCTGGGCCACAGTGGCTCCCCTATGGGACCATCCCAACCACCACCAAGCAGAGGGCCAGCCCCAAACCTCTAGCTGGTCCCCAACTCCCCATATTGTGAAGAAGAGTGACTTTTATGGGTTTTTGTTTGTTTGTTTTGAGACGGAATCTTGCTCTGTTGCCCAGGCTGGAGTGCAGTGGCATAATCTTGGCTTACCGCAACCTCCGCCTCCCGAGTTCAAGCAATTATCCTGCCTCAGCCTCCCCGAGTAGCTGGGATTACAGGCACCTGCCACCAGGTCCGACTAATTTTTGTATTTTTAGTATAGAGACAGGGTTTTGCCATGTTGCCCAGGCTGGTCTCGAACTCCTATTCACCTGCCTCAGCCTCCCAAAGTTCTGGGATTACAGGTGTGAGCCGCTGCGCCCAGTCGAAGAGTGTCCTTAAAGAAGCGTGAGTCAGCCGGGTGCAGTGGCTCACGCCTGTAATCCCAGCACTTTGGGAGGCCGAGGCAGGCGGATCACTTGAGGTCAGGAGTTTGAGACCAGCCTGGCCAACATGGTGAAACCCCTGTCTCTACTAAAAATACAAAAATTAGCCGGATGTGGTGGTGCGTGCCTGTAATCCTAGCTACTCAGGAGGCTGAGGCAGGAGAATTGCTTGAACCTGGGAGGCGGAGGTTGCAGTGAGGTAAGATTGCGCCATTGCACTCCAGCCTGAGCGACAGAGCAGGACTCGGTTTAAAAAAAAAAAAAAAAGAAGAAGCATGAGTGAGGCTGGGTGTGGTGGCTCATGCCTGTAATCCCAGCACTTTGGGAAGCCGAGGCGGGCGGATCATGAAGTCAAGAGATGAACACCATCCTGGCTACCACGCTGATACCCCATCTCTACTAAAAATACAAAAAATTAGCCAGGTGTGGTGGCATGTGCCTGTAGTCCCAGTTAACTCGGGAGGCTGAGGCAGGAGAATCACTTGAATCCGAGAGGCAGAGGTTGCAGGGAGCCGAGATTGTGCCACTGCACTCCAGCCTGGGGCGGCAGAGCAAGACTTTGTTTCAGAAAAAAAAAAAACAAAAAAAACCCAAAAAACCTGAGTGGATGGAAGGAATTCCTGGTGCGTTGGAGGGTTGGTTTGACCTTTATGGACATGTGCAGAGGCCTGGCCCTGCACAAGACACACTAGGGGCCACAGAGATGGAGACAACAGGACCAAGGAGTCTCCAGGGCTGCTCCTGCCTCCCAGCCTGCGCTCGCCTCCTCAGGCCCACCCAGCCCCATCAGGACGCCTGCCTGTCTGCAGGGACCCTCCCATCCCAACCCTGTCACTGACTCTTCCCCACACCAGTTCCCCAGTGAAGCTCCCAGCTGTCCCTGGATGAGCCAGGCCAACTTGTCCGTTCCCAGTGGCCCCGGCTCCCCTGGGAAGCTACTAACACAGAGGCAGTACAGCAGTTGGTTCTGCAGTCGCCTGCCTGACAGCTGCCCTGAGCCTCGAAGTGCCAAGAGGGCAGGGCTGTGGCTGCCCACATAGCGAAGTCTCTGCCGTGCACAAGAAATGTGGTGTTAGTGGGCACAGTGGCGCATACCTGTGATCTCAGCACTTTGGGAGGCTGAGGCAGAAGAATGGCTTGAGCTCAGGAGTTTGAGATCAGCCTGGGAAATATAGCAAGACTCTACCTCTATAAAAAATTTAAAAATTAGGCCGGGCACAGGGGCTCATGTCTGTAATCCCAACACTTTGGGAGGCTGAAGCGGGAAGATCACCTGAAGTCAGGAGTTCAAGACCAGCCTGGCCAACACGGTGAAACTCCGTCTCTACTAAAAATACAAAAATTGGCCGGGCACGGTGGCTCACGCCTGTAATCCCAGCACTCTGGGAGGCTGAGGCGGGCGAATCACGAGGTCAGGAGTTCAAGACTAGCCTGGCCAACATAGTGAAACCCCGTCTCTACTAAAAATACAAAAAATTAGCTGAGCACAGTGGCGGGCGCCTGTAATCCCAGCTACTCGGGAGGCTGAGGCAGAAGAATCGCTTGAACCTAGGAGGCGGAGATTGCAGTGAGCCGAGATCACGCCACTGCACTGCAGCCTGGGCAAAAATAAATAAATAAATAAGTAAATAAATAAGCCGAGCATGTTGGCATGCGCCTGTAATCACAGCTACTCAGGAGGCTGAGGCAGGAGAACTTGAACCCAGGAGGTAGAGGTTGCAATGAGCTGAGATCGTGCCACTGCATTTTTTTTCTGTCTGAAAAAAAAGAAAAAAAAACTAGCTGAGTGTGGTGGCATAGGCCTGTGGTCCCAGCTACTGGGGAGGCTGAGATGGGAGGATTGCTTGAGCTTGGGGGGCAGAGGTTGCATTGAAGAGAAATCGCACCGCTGCACTACAGCCTGGGTAACAGAGTGAGACCCTGTCTCCAAAAAAAAAAAAAAAAAAAGTGTTGTTGCTGAACTGGGGGTGAGGGTAGGTGGAGAGTTGGGTGGAGGCTTGGAGCCCTCGGAGTTTGGGTCTCCCAGAGCCAGGCGAGGCAGTACTCCTAAGAGTGACCACTGTCTACTCTGGATTCGCTCTCTTACCTGCTCTCTGGTGCGGGATGTTGAAAATCGGGGAGGCTGTGCATGTGGGGGAGTGGGGAGTATATAGGAAATCTCTGCACCTTCTGCTCAATTTTTCTGTGAATCTAAAACTGCTCCCCCTGCCCCCTCAAACACATGCAGTACAGGAAACACCGCTCTCCACGGCTGCCCTCCTCCCTCCTCCTTCAAGCCACCCTAACCACTACAAAAATGTCAGCTCATGCCAAGCACGTCCTGAACCTTTTATTGAACACTAGCTGGCTCTCAGCGCTTAAAGAGATAAGCAGGTGCCGCTGTTTTAAGTATTGATTGCCCTTCTCCCTGTAATCATAAAAGTGACTCCTGCTGATTGCAGAAAATGTATACACACAAACACACAACCAAAACTAGAACCACCCCTTACTCCTCACCCAGGGAAAAGCATGGTTTTGAGTTCTGGGGTGTGCCCTTCTGGTCTGACATGGCTGTTCTAGATAACGGAACGAGAGGCTAAACAAGGTTTGGTGGTGTGGGGTTTTTTTTGTTTGTTTTTCGAGACGGAATCTCACTTTGTCTCCCAGGCTGAAGTGCAGTGGCGCGATATTGGCTCACTGCAACCTCCACCTCCCAGGTTCAAGTGATTCGCCTGCCTCAGCCTCCTGAATAGCTGGGATTACAGGCATCTGCCACCACGCCCGGCTAATATTGTATTTTTAGTAGAGATGGGGTTTCACCATGTTGGCCAGGCTGGTCTCAAACTCCTGACCCTCAGGTGATCCTCCTGCCTCGGCTTCCCAGAGTGCTAGGATTACAGGCCTGAGCCACTGTGCCCGGCCAGTTGCATATCTTAAATAGCATTAAAGCCTCACAACCACCCTGCGATATGGGTACCATTGTGATACCATTTTCCTGATGGGTAAATTGAGAAACAGAGTGATTATATGGCTTGCCCAAGGCTTGCAGCTGCAAGAGACCTCCGTCAAGTTGGCTGAGCCAGCAGGTGCAGGAAGCCAACGCACATATTCACACATACACACTCGACACACACACAGAACTGCACCATCTCCCTGTTCAAAGACAAGACGGGGAAACATGACAGCCAGGCTCTTGGAATGAAGAAGGTCCCATAGCCAGTGGTTTGAAGCTGAGTTGCCTATAAAGGGTCCAGGACCAGGTATGTCTTAGGGGTGGGAGTCAAAGCCGCAGCTTCACACACAGCAGGAGGTTCTGGAACTGGCCCTCTGCAGACAGCTGGAGCCCAAGATGAGTTGACCTTTTGTGAAACTAGAGAAACCAGTGCAGCACTCAAACTCTGGGTAAACGGAGTCATATCTAAGAATTTGGAGTCGGGGGCCTGCGCTACACCTGGGCCACCCACATGGGACAGAAACTCCAAGCTAACAAACTGACATAAAAATGGTTCAGACCAGGCATGGTGGCACACACCTGTAATCCCAGCATTTTGGGAGGCCGAGGTGGGAGGATTGCTTGAGGCCAAGAGTTCAAGACCAGCCTGGGCAACATAGTGAGACCCTGTCTTTCTTTTTTTGAGATGGAGTGTCACTGTGTCACCGAGGCTAGAGTGCAATGGTGCAATCTCAGCTCACTGCAACCTCCGCCTCCCGGGTTCAAGCGATTCTCCTGCCTCACACTCCCAAGTAGCTGGGATTACAGGCATGCTCTACCATGCCCGGCTAATTTTTGTATTTTTAGTAGAGATGGGGTTTTGACATGTTGGCCAGGTTGGTCTCAAACTCCTGACCTCAGGTGATCTGCCCACCTTGGCCTCCCAAAGTGGTGGGATTACAGGTGTAAGCTACTGTGCCTGGCCAGCAAAACAAAACAAAAAACAAACAAACAAACAAAAAACCAGCTAGGTGTGGTGGTGGTGGCACATACTTATAGTCCCAGTTACTAGGGAGGCTGAGGTGGGAGGGTTGCTCAAGCCCAGGAGTTCAAGGCTGCAGTGAGCTATGATGGCATCACTGCACTCCAACCTGGGTGACAGAGACTCTGTCTTAAGAAAAGAAAAGAAAAAAAAAGGCCAGCCACAACTGGTGCACGCATAGGAACCCCTCACAGAGACAAATGCGAAACTCTGATATTCCAGGGCACCAACATGGCACGTGCAGGATGCTTTTAGAAGACAACGCCTGCTGAAGATGAACTCACAGACAAAAATTACAAAGATGGGGAAATCTGCCCCCTTGTAGAACAGTCAACAGGTGTCGACTAGTGATGAAATCACATCTGAGAAGATACAAATGCTTCCATTTGAAAAGGACTTAAAAATAAGTCTGTCGGTCAGGCACGGTGGCTCACGCCTGTAATCCCAGCAGTATGGGAGGCTGAGGCGGGTGGATCACTTGAGGTCAGCAGTTTGAGACCAGCCTGGCCAACATGGTGAAACCTCGTCTCTTCTGAAACACCAAAAATTAGCTGAGTGTCATGGCACATGCCTGTAATCCCAGCTACTCGGGGGTTTAGGCTAGAGAATCGCTTGAACCCAGGACGTGGAGATTGCAGTGAGCCGAGATCACATCACTGCACTCCAGCCTGGGCAACGAGAGTGAAACTCCGTGTCAAAAAAACAACAACAAAAACAAAACAAAACAACAACAACAAAATATATATATATACACACATATATAGTCTATTAAAGTGTTTGAAGACCTGACAGCTAAATGCATCACGTAATCCTAGGATAGCAACAAATATGCTAGGAAAGAAAAGACATTCTTGAGTAATTTGACAAAACGGTAATACATACAGTAGACTACAGCAGCGGTCCCCAGGCTTTTTGTCACCAGGGACATGGAAGACAACTTTTCCACAGACTGGGTAGGGGGTGGGGGTGGGGGTGGGGGTGGGGGGCGGTTCTGGGATGATTCAAGTGTATTACATTTATTGTGCACTTTATTTCTGTTATGATTACATTGGCATATATAATGAAATATACAACTCACCTTGATGTAGAATCAGTGAGAGCCCTGAGTTTGTTTTCCTGCAACTGGGTGGTCCCATCTGGGGGTGATGAGAGGCAGGGACAGATCATCAGGCATTAGATTTTCTTAAGGAGCGCGCAAGCCAGATCCGTCACATGCGCAGTTCACAACAGGGTTCACAGTCCTGTGAGAATCTAATGCTGCTGCTGAACTGCACATGTATTTATAGGAGACAGAGCTCGGGCAGTAATGTGAGTGATGGGGAGCTGCTGTAAATGCAGGCAAAGCTTCACTCTCTTGCCCGCCACTCACCGCCTGCTATGCAGACCAGGGTTCGGGTCCGTGGCATCTAAAGGGTTGGCGACCCTTGGATTAGAGTGTATCTTATTGCACCAGTGTTCACTTCACTGAATTCGATAACCGTGCTGAGGTTATGTAAGAAAATATCCTTCTTTTTAGGAAATGCACACAGTTATTTAGCGGTAAATCACCATGATATATGCTATTTATTCTCAAATATTCAGAAAAAAATTAAGTATACGTGCACGCATGTGTGCGTCTGTGTCTGTGTATGAACAGAGAGCACACAAATACCAAGCAAAGAGTGCAAAATGTGAGCCGCGGAGGGGTCTGTGCAAGGGCTACGGGGCGATGATGAGTCCGCTCCTGCCGCCGTCACAAAGTGCCACAGGCCGAGTGGCTTTGACAACAGAAATCTGTTTCCTCAGGGGCCAGGCGCGGTGGCTCACGCCTGTAATCCCAGCAGTTTGGGAGGCCGAGGGGGGCGGATCATGAGGTCAGGAGATCGAGACCATCCTGGCTAACACGGTGAAAACCCATCTCTACTAAAAATACAAAAAATTGGCCGGGCGTGGTGGCGGGCGCCTGTAGTCCCAGCTACTCGGGAGGCTGAGGCAGGAGAATGGTGTGAACCCGGGAGGTGGAGCTTGCAGTGAGCCGAGATCGCGCCACTGCACTCCAGCCTGGGTGACAGAGTGAGACCCCGTCTCAAAAAAGAAATGTATTTCCTCCCCGTTCTGCAGGCTAGAAGTCCAACGTCAAGGTGCAGGGTTGGTTTCCACGGAAGACGGCTGCTCCTCCCTCACTGACTCTTCATGCGGTTGTCACTGTGTCAGCACACCCCTGGGGTCTCTTCCCTCTTCCGCTTTTTTTTTTTTTTTTTTGAGACGGGGTCTCGCTCTGCCGCCAAGGCTAGAATGCAATGGCGTGATCTCGGCTCACTGCAACCTCCGCCTCCCAGGTTCAAGCGATTCTTCTGCCTCAGCCTCCCGAATAGCTGGGATTACAGGCACCTGCCATCACGCCCAGCTAATTTTTTTTTTGTATTTTTGTAGAGACGGGGTTTCACCATGTTGGCCAGGCTGGTCTTGAACTCCTGACCTCAGGTGATCCGCCCGCCTCGGCCTCCCAAAGTGCTGGGATTACACGCATGAGCCACTGTGCCGAGCCCCTTCCTCTTGTTTTTTTTTTTTTTGAGACGGAGTCTTGCTCTGTCACCCAGGCTGGAGTGCAGTGGCACAATCTCGGCTCACTGCAACCCCTGCCACCTGGGTTCAAGCGATTCTCCTGCCTCAGCCTCCTGAGTAGCTGGGATTACAGGTGTGCACCACCACGCCTGGCTAATTTTTCTATTTTTAGTAGAGACAGGGTTTTGCTATGTTGCCCAGGTTGGTCTCAAACTCCTGACCTCAGGTAATCTGCCTGCCTCAGCCTCCCAAAGTGTCGGGATTACAGGCGTGAGCCACCGCACCTGGCCTCTTCCTCGTCTTATAAGGACACCAGTCCTATTCAATTAGAATCCACGCTTATGGGCTCACTTAGCTTTCATCACCTCTGCAGAGGCTCTGTCTCCAAATACAGTCACACACTGAGGCACCGGGGGTTAGGACTTCAACATACGAACCTGGCAGGGGACACAATATAGCCCATAACACACCAGGTGACATGGCTCTTCTTTCTACTATTCTTGCAACTTTTTCTATGAGTTTGAAATAATTAATAGAAGCCATTTGAGGAGAAAGCAAAGCAAAAAAAACATTAAAGTTGTAGATTTTCATTTTATTTCTTTATTTATTTTATGTTTTTAGAGACAGGATCTTGCCCTGTCACCCAGGCTGGAGTGCAGTGGCACGATCATAGCTCATTGCTAACCTCAATTTCCTGGGCTCAAGTGATCCTCCTGCCTCAGCTTCCTGAGTATCTGAGACCGCAGGTGGGTGCCACCACACCTGGCTCATTTTTAAATCTACTTTAGAGACAGGGCCTTTCTATGTTGCCCAGGCTGGTCTTGAACTCCTGGCCTCAAGCAATCCTCCTGCCTCAGCCTCCCAAGTTGCTGGGATTAAAAATGTTAGCCACTGTGTCTGGCAAAAATTGTAGACTTTTTTAAAGAACCAAGTGAAAATTCTAATCATAAAAAATAAAGACATCAAAATGTTTTGTAGGGGCCTGTTGCAGTGGCTCATGCCTGTAATCCCAGGACTTTAGGAGGCTAGGCAGGCGGATCACTTGGGGCCAGGAGTTAAAGAGTAGCCTGGCCAGCCAGGCACTCATGCTTATAATCCCAGCACTTTGGGAGTCTGAGGCCGGCAGATCATCTGAGGTCAGGAGTTCGAGACCAGACTGGCCAACATGGCAAAACTCCATCTCTACAAAAAATACAATAATTAGCCAGGTGTGGTGGCGGACACCTGTAATCCCAGCTACTCGGGAGGCTGATGCAGGAGAACTGCCTGAACCCAGGAGGCAGAGGTTGCAGTGAGCTTAGATCATGCCACTGTATTCCAGCCTGGGTGACACAGCTAGACTCTGTCTCAATAAAAAAATAAACATCTTTTGCAGAGGCTGGATGCAATAGCTCACACCTGTAATCCCAGCACTTTGAGTAGCCACGGTGGGTGGATCACTGGAGCCCAGGAGTCAAGACCAGCCTGGGTAACATAGGCACCAAGCCCATCTCTAGTTATTCCTGGTGGTGCTCACCTTGACCACCTGGCTCCAGTGCTGTAGGCCAGGATTCTAGGCTGTAAACTCTCGGATTCACACGAGTGCTGAATTCTGTACGTGTGGTCCTGAAAGTGAGTAACCCTTACATTTTGCATCTCAGGACCTCACTGGCCTCACCATAGCCCTAGTCATGCTCTTTTCTATTTGTTCTATCTGTGCTTGAATTGATGTTTCCTCTTTTTCTAATTCCTCATGGGTTAATTGAAAATTGTTTATGGTTCCATTTATCTCCTCTATTACATTATTATTGAGATCTTTTCAATAAAAATCTAGTGATTGCCCTAGGGTTTACGACATATGTATTTAATTAATCTGTTTATCTTCAAATAATGTTATATTGCTGGTGCATAGTGTAAGAGCTTTACAGCAGTGCAGCGCCAACCCCTCCCATCACTTGTTCTATTGTGTCACATAATTAATGAATTAATTAATTTTTTGAACAGGGTCCCACTCTGTCTCCCAGGCTGGAATGCAGTGGCTCAATGCGATCTCAGCTCACTGCAGCCTCTGCCTCCCACGCTCAGGTGATCCTCCTACCTCAGCCTTCTAAGTAGCTGGGACTATAGGCACACACCACCATGCCCAGCTAATTTTTGTATTTTTTGTAGAGACAGGGTTTTGCCATGTTGCCCAGACTGGTCTTGAACTCCTGAGTTCAAGCAATCCACCCGCCTCGGCCTCCCAAAGTGTTGGGATTACAGGCATGAGCCACTGTGCCTAGCCTGATTTATTTTTTAGTATGCTATAAACACAAATAAATTCCTACTATTTTTGCTTTAGCATTTTTTTGTTTTCCTTTTTTTTTGAGATGGAGTTTTGCTCTGTCACCCAGGCTGGAGTACAGTGGCATGATCTCAGCTCACTGCAACCTCTGCCTCCCGGGTTTGAGCAATTCTCCTGCCTCAGCCTCCCAAGTAGCTGGGATTACAGGCACCCACCACCATGCCTGTATTTTATTTATTTATTTATTTTTAGACGAGATGGGGTTTCACCATGTTGGCCAGGCTGGTTTTGAACTCCTGACCTCAAGTGATCTGCTTACCTTGAGCTCCCAAAGTGCTGCAGTTACAGGCATGAGCCACCGCACCTGGCCTTTGCTTTAGTTTTTTAATTTCTTCTGCCTGAATGAACTTCCTCTGTTGTTTTTGTTTGTTTTGGATGAGAAATTATTTTTCTTTTTTTTTCATTTTTGATACGGAGTCTCGCTCTGTCGCCCAGGCTGGAGTGCAGTGGCACAATCTCGGCTCACTGCAAGCTCTGCCTCCCAGGTTCACGCCATTCTCCTGCCTCAGCCTCCTGAGTAGCTGGGACTATAGGCACCCGCCACCACACCCGGCTAATTTTTTGTATTTTTAGTAGAGACGGGGTTTCACCGTGTTAGCCAGGATGGTCTCGATCTCCTGACCTCATGATCTGCCTGCCTCTGCCTCCCAAAGTGCTGGGATTACAGGCGTGAGCCACCGCACCCGGCCTATTTTTCTTTTTAAAAAAGAATTGTAATAGACTTTATCTTTTTAGAGCAGTTTTAGGTTCACAGAAAAATTGAACTGAAGATGCAAAGATTTTCCCATATACTCCCTACCACTCCCACATGCACAGTCTCCCCCATTTTCAACACCCCACACCAGAGTGGTACATTTGTTGCAATCGGTGAACCTATATGGACACACCATTATCACCAGTGTCCATCGCTACATTAGAGCTCACTCTTGGTGTACATTCTATGCGTTTGGAAAAATTTATAATAACATGTATTCACCATGATATTATTATTGTTTCTGAGATGGAGTCTCACTCTGTTGCCCAGGCTGGAGTGTGGTGGCATGATCTCGTCTCACTGCAACCTCCACCTACAGGATTCAAGCAATTCTCCTGCTTCAGTCTCCTAAGTAGCTGGAATTACAGGCACCTGCCACCACGTCTGGCTAATTTTTGTATTTTTAGTAGAGATGGGGTTTTGCCATGTTGACCAGGCTAGTCTCAAACTCCTGACCTCAAATGATCCGCCCACCTCGGCCTCCCAAAGTGCTGGGATTACAGGCATGAGCCACTGCACCCAGCCTATAGTATTATACAGAGTAGTTTCACTGCCCTAAAAATCCTTTCTGCTATTCAGCTCTTCCTCTCCCTAAACACTGTTCACCATTGATCTTCCATAGTTTTCCTTTTTCCAGAACATCATCTAGTTGAAATCATACAATATGTAGCCTTTTCAGATTGGCTTCTTTCACTTAGCAATATACATTTAAGGTCCTTTCATGTCTTTTCATGGCTTGATATCGCAAATTTAAAATGTTTTTGTTTTATTTTTAAAGAGGTTTGTTTTTTTTTTTTTTTTTCGAGACGGAGTCTCGCTGTCGCCCAGGCTGGAGTGCAGTGGCGCGATCTCGGCTCAGTGCAAGCTCCACCCCCAGGGGATCACGCCATTCTCCTGCCTCAGCCTCCCGCATAGCTGGGATTACAGGCGCCCGCCACCTCGCCTGGCTATTTTTTTGTATTTTTAGTAGAGATGGGGTTTCACCATGTTAGCCAGGATGGTCTCGATCTCCTGACCTCATGATCTGCCCGCCTCGGCTTCCCAAAGTGCTGGGATTACAGGCGTGAGCCACCGCACCCGGCCTAAAGAGGTTTTTTAAAATCTTGTTTTTTAATGAGATTTTTACCGGATATAGAATTCTGAGTTGACAGTTTTTTTTTGTTTTTGTTTTTTCGTCACTTCAAAGACATCACTCATTGTGTTCTGGCTAGCATAGTTTCAAACAAGATGTCTGCTGTAATTCTTCTCTTTTTCCTTTTTCTTTCTTTTGTTTTTGAGACACGGTCTCGCTCTGTCACCCAGGCCGGAGTGTAGTGGTGTGATAACAGTTCACTGCAGCCTTGACTTCCCCAGTTCAAGTAATCTTCCCACCTCAGCCTCCTGCCTAGCTGGGACCCACAGGCACACCACCACATCTGGCTAATTTTTTTTTTTTTTTAACTTTTTGTAGAGATGTGGTCTCACTATGTGGTCCAGGCTGGTCTTGAACTCCTGGACTCAAGCAATCATCTAGCCTCAGCCTCCCAAAGTGCTGAGATTGCTATGTTGATGGTTGTGCCATCACACTCGGCCTCAATATTTCCATTGATAATTCCATTTCACTCTGATTCTTCACCTGGTGGATAAAACTGACTGTTTCCTATGGACATTTACAGAATCTTTCTTTGCTGCTAGAATCTTGCAGTTTCACAATCACGTCCCTTTGGAGGGTATTCTCCCCAGTATGTTGGGCCCTCAGTGACCTCTTTCCATCTGAACACTTGTGTCCTTTAGTTCTGGGAAATTTTCTTGAATTCTTTTTTTTTTTTTTTGAGACAGAGTCTTGCTGTGTCACCCAAGCTGGAATGCAGTGGCACGGTCTCAGCTCACTGCAACCTCTGCCTCCTGGGTTCAAGCAGTTCTCGTGCCTCAGTCAACCAAGTAGCTGGGATTACAAGTGTGTGTCACCACACCTGGTTAATATTTGTATTTTTTGTAGAGACAGGGTTTTGTCATGTTGGCCAGACTGATCTTGAACTCTTGGGCTCAAGCAATACACCCACCTTGGCCTCCCAAAGTACTGAGATTACAGGCGTGAGCCACCATGCTGGGCCTCTTGTCAGCTTGGATGGGGGTCATGTCCCACCAGAGTAGTTTTACATTTGCTTTGGACCAGAGCTCTTTCCTAGAGCCAATTTTGTTTTAATGACAATTTTAGTGTAGGGGCATCTAGACTAGCAGACAGGCTGAATTTGAAGCCCATATTCATGTGAGAAACAGGCCCAGGGCTACAACTCCCAGGAAGATTTTATTTCCAGAATCCAGGCTGGGTCACACCAGCTTCCTTGTCACCCTTTTGGGCCACAGGCAGATTTTGTTTTCTGTTCATTTCTCTTCATCCCAACTCCCTGCTTCCCAGACCCAAGGCTTCACCTCCTATCCACATCTGGATGGAAAAATCAAGCCCTAGACTCTGAGACCAAAGCCCCCAGGGCTGCTGCACACTTCCTGGGCGTATCTGTCCCTTCCTCTTCATTGCTGGTCCCTGAGGATTCTCTTGGCTATGTGGGAGCTCAGCTATGAACATACAAGGCTGCCTGGCATGCTGGTGTCCTGTCTCTAGCATTTCCACGTGGTTGGATTGGGACCTGCCTCAGATTCTCCAGTCTGGCACGTTTCAGAGAACAGAAGTCCCACACAAATGGTTTTTAAAAGTCAAGATATTTCAGCCGGGAGCAGTGGCTCACGCCTGTAATTCTGGCACTTTGGGAGGCCAAGGCGGGCGGATCACGAGGTCAGGAGATGGAGACCATCCTGGATAACATGGTGAAACCCTGTCTCTACTAAAAATACAAAAAAAAAAAAAAAAAAAAAAAAAAAAATTCACCAGGTGCGGTAGCGGGGCCTGTAATCCCAGTCACTGGGGAGGCTGAGGCAGGAGAATCGCTTGAACTCGGGAGGCGGAGGTTTCAGTGAGCTGAGATGGCGCCACCGAACTCCAGCCTGGGCAAAAGAGGGAGACTCTGCCTTAAAACAAAACAAAAACGGAAAAGAGAGATTTCACATAAAAACCTACGTTTCTGGCTTCTGTTGCTGGAAAATTAAAAGAAAGCTAGAGACACCATGACTCTCGTCTGTGCAGCTCACATCCGTCCGGCTGTGGTGTCCAGTTGCCCAGGTCCCCACCACTCCTCTTTGTCTCATGCTGACCCGCTGGCCTTGCGGGCACTCTCGTGTGCCACCCTGCCTTCTCTGGTCCGGCCTGGCTGACTCGCCCTCCTACCCCAACCCCTCCAGCCCTGCACAGCGCCGCGGAGTCTCCACCGAGCCCGTTCTACCCAGGCAGGCAGGGAGGCAGGTCCGGCCGAGCGCAGGGCGCCAGGGAGCGACTGTTGTTGACCCAGCCTTGGGCAAACAAGGCGGTCAATTATTAACCGGCCGCACGGCAGGCACCAGGAAACCTGAGCCCGCGGCGCAAGCGGAGCCGGCCCGACGGCAGGCGCCGGGCCAGGGAGCCGCTCAGCCCTTGCAGCCGCCGCGGGCTCGGACCATGGAGGCAGGAGCTGGAGGGGCAGGTGCCGGAGGGGCAGGTGCTGGTGGGACAGGTACTGGAGGGGCAGGTACTGGCTGTGCAGGTGCTGGCGGAGCGGGTGCTGGAGGGGGTGTAAGGGGTAGATACCAGAGGGGCGGCTGCTGGAGGGGCACGTGCTGGTGGGGCCGGTGCTGGAGGGGGTTTAGCGGGTAGATACCTTCGGGCCATGTTCTGGAGGGTCAGGGATCGGCAGGGCGGGCCCAGGCCCGGGGCTGTGGTGCCCCGGAGGCCGGCGGCAGCAAGATGGGGGAGAATGCCCGGCCCAGGACACCCCATCCGGAGCCAGGGTGGGGAGGGCCAGGAAGCTGCTGTGGAAAGTTCAGGAGCTCTGGGGGCGCCCCTGCGGGCAAGCCACGGAGGGGGCAGCGGCGGTTCATTCTCTGAGAATTTTGCCCTCTCCCGCCTCGTGTCCCGCCTCTGGCAGCTCAGCTCACCGCCCCGGCCAGGCTGAAGTCCTTGCAGCAGGGGAGTGGGCGACCCTGGCCAGGGCGGGGTGGAGACAGAGCCTGCAGTGGGGAGCACGACCTGGGAAGAGACCCCACGGGCTAATTCGGGGACGGAGAGCTGGAGACAGGGACCGAGAGAGGTGGGGTGGGGGCAGAGCTGGAGAGAGGCGCGGACGCGGGTGGGATCCGGCCAAGGCTGCGACCAACTCGACGTCGCCCACCCCCAGGCGTCAGGCGCTGGAAGGGGAGGGGGGCAGGGAACCGAGACCTCGTCCTTGCCCTGGGGAGTCTCTGGCTGGCTGGAAGCAGTGGGGCGGTGGCAGTGGGACCCCTGCAGAGTCTCGCGCACTCCCCGCCCCCTCATCCCCCAGCGCGACTGATCTTGAGAGCCCGGGGATGGGGCGCACCAGTCCCATCTGCAAGCAGCTCCGGGAGATGCTGGAGCGCTGGCCCCTCCCCGCCGCCCCGCCCTCCAGGACTCCCCCCCAGACCCTCAAGCACTTGCCCAGCGGGGAGCCCGGACCCCCCTTCCCAGCTGGAATGCCTGGCGGAGGCTCCGGTGTCAAGAGCCTGAGAACCTGAGAACCCACCCGAGGCCCCCACCAGGCAGCGCCGCCAGCAGATTTATTTACTCTGGGGCCCTATCTCCGCGCCATCGGGCCAGGTATTTGCCCTGGCGGGATCCAGGGAAACTGCGGTTTTTGTTATGATAGCTGGGGCAGGGACACCATCCCGGAGAGACCTGTTTAGAGTGGAGAGCTGACTCGCTGAGACCCACGTTTCTTGCTGGGAGTCTCGGTTCCCTCATTAGTAAAATGGGGAGCATAAAAACAAAAGCGCGCCTGAGATGACCCGGGTTACGAAGCAACAGCTCTCAGAGCAGAGCTTGGCCTCGTGTTCGCCTCTTTTTTTTTTTTTTTTTTTTTTTTTTTTTTTGAGACTGAGTCTCGTTCTGTTGCCCAGGCTGGAGTTCAGTGGCACAATCTCGGCTCACTGCAACCTCCTTTTCCCAGGTTCAAGGGATTCTCCCTCCCAAGTAGCTAGGATTACAGGCGCCCAATGTCAGGCCTCCGAGCCAAAGCTAAGCCATCATATCCCCTGTGAACTGCATGTACACATCCAGATGGCGGGTTCCTGCCTTACCTGATGACATTCCACCACAAAAGAAGTGAAAATGGCCTGTTCCTGCCTTAACTGATGACATTACCTTGTGAAATTCCTTTTCCTGGCTCATCCTGGCTCAAAAGCTCCCTCACTGAGCACCTTGTGACTCCCACCCCTGCCCGCCAGAAAACAACCCCCTTTGACTGTAATTTTCCTTTACCTACGCAAATCCTATAAAACAGCCCCACCCCATCTCCCTTCGCTGACTCTTTTCGGACTCAGCCTACCTGCACCCAGGTGATTAAAAAGCTTTATTGCTCACACAAAGCCTGTTTGGTGGTCTCTTCACACGGACGCGAGTGAAATTTGGTGCCGTGACTCAGATCGGGGGACCTCCCTTGGGAGATCAATTCCCCGTCCTCCTGCTCTTTGCTCCGTGAGAAAGATCCACCTACGGCCTCAGGTCCTCAGACCGACCAGCCCAAGGAACATCTCACCAGTTTTAAATCCGGTAAGCGGCTTCTCTTTACTCTCTTCTCCAACCTCCCTCACTATCCCTCAACCTCGTTCTCCTTTCAGTCTTGGTGCCACACTTCAATCTCTCCCTTCTCTTAATTTCAGTTTCTTTCCTTTTCTGGTAGAGACAAAGGAGATGCGTTTTATCTGTGGACCCAAAACTCTGGCACTGGTCACGGACTTGGGAAGACAGTCTTCCCTTGGTGTTTAATCATTGCGGGGACACCTGCCTGATTATACACCCACAATCCATTGGTATCTGATCTCCGTGGGGACGCCTGCCTTGGTCATTCACCCACATTCCCTTGGTGGCAAGTCAATTGCGGGGATGCCTGCTTTGGCTGCTCACCCACATTGGCGCCAGGGCTGCTCACCCAACCCATTCTCTCTGTGTCTCTACCCTCTCTTCTCTCCACTTTCCTGGGGGGGGGCAAGCATCCCCCACCCCTTCTCCACTTTCCTGGGGGGCAAGCATTCCCCACCCCTTCTCTCCGTATCTCTACCCTTCTTTTTAAACTTGTCTCCTTCACTATGGGCAACCTTCCACCCTCTATTCCTCCCTCTTCTCTCTTAGCCTGTGTTCTCAAGAACTTAAAACCTCTTTAACTCTCGCCTGACCTAAAATCTAAGTGTCTTATTTTCTTCTGCAACACCGCTTGACCCCAGTACAAACTTGACAGTGGTTCCAAATAGCCAGAAAACGGCACTTTCGATTTTTCCATCCTACAAGATCTAGGTAATTCTTGTCGTAAAATGGGCAACCGGTCTGAGGTGCCTGACATCCAGGCATTCTTTTACACATCGGTCCCTCCCTAGTCTCTGTTCCCAATGCAACTTGTCCCAAATCTTCCTTCTTTCCCTCCCGCCTGTCCCCTCAGTCCCAGCCCCAAGCATCACTGAGTCTTTTGAATCTTCCTTTTCTACAGACCCATCTGACCTCTCCCCTCCTCCCCAGGCTGCTCTGCGCCAGGCTGAGCTAGGTCCGAATTCTTCCTCAGCCTCCATTTCCCCACCCTATAATCCTTTTATCACCTTCCCTCCTCACACCCGATCTGGCTTACAGTTTAATTCCGCGACTAGCCCTCCCCCACCTGTCCAGCAATTTCCTCTTAAAAAGGTGGCTGGAGCTAAAGGCATAGTCAAGGTTAATGCTCCCTTTTCTTTATCCGACCTCTCCCAAATCAGTTAGTGTTTAGGCTCTTTTTCATCAAATATGAAAAACCCAGCCCAGTTCATGGCTGTTTGGCAGCAACCGTGAGATGCTTTACAGCCCTAGACCCTAAAAGGTCAAAAGGCCATCTTATTCTCAATATACATTTTATTACCCAATCCGCTCCCGACATTAAATAAAACCCCCAAAATTAAATTCCGGCCCTCAAACCCCACAACAGGACTTAATTAACCTTGCCTTCAAGGTGTACAATAATAGAGTAGAGGCAGCCAAGTAGCAACGTATTTCTGAGTTGCAATTCCTTGCCTCCACTGTGATATAAACCCCAGCCACATTTCCAGGACACAAGAACTTCAAACGCCTGAACCACAGCTGCCAGGCATTCCTCCAGAACCTCTTCCCCCAGGAGCTTGCTACGAGTGTTGGAAATCTGGCCACTGGGCCGAGGAATGCCCCCAGCCTGGGATTCCTCCTAAGCCATGTCCCATCTGTGCGGGACCCCACTGAGAATTGGACTGTTCAACTCACCTGGCAGCCACTCCCAGAGCCCCTGGAACTCTGGCCCAAGGCTGTCTCACTGACTCCTTCCCAGATCTTCTTGGCTTAGTGGCTGAAGACTGACACTGCCCGATCGCCTCAGAAGCCCCCTAGACCATCACGGATGCTGAGCTTTGGGTAACTCTCACAGTGGAGGGTAAGTCCGTCCCCTTCTTAATCAATACGAAGGCTACCCACTCCACATTACCTTCTTTTCAAGGGCCTGTTTCCCTTGCCTCCATAACTGTTGTGGATATTGACAGCCAGGCTTCTAAACCTCTTAAAACTCCCCAACTCTGCCAACTTGGACAACATTCTTTTATGCACTCTTTTTTAGTTATCCCCACATGCCCAGTTCCCTTATTAGGCCAAGACATTTTAACCAAATTATCTGCATTTCAACTAAATTATCTGCTTCCCTGACTATTCCTGGACTACAGCCACATCTCATTGCCGCCCTTCTTCCCAACCCAAAGCCTCCTTTGTGTCTCCCTCTTGTATCTCCCCACCTTAATCCACAAGTATATCATGCACCCCTTACCATCCTATTAAAACTTAATCACCCTTACCCTGCTCAATGCCAATATCCCATCCCACAGCACGCTTTAAAAGGATTAAAGCCTGTTATCACTCGCCTGCTATAGCATGGGCTTCTAAAGCCTACAAACTCCCCTTACAATTCCCACATTTTACCTGTCCAAAAACCAGGCGAGCCTCACAGGCTAGTTCAGGATTGGTGCCTTATCATCCAAATTGTTTTGCCTATCCACC
Organism: Gorilla gorilla gorilla; assembly: GCF_029281585.2. Taxonomy (NCBI): domain Eukaryota; kingdom Metazoa; phylum Chordata; class Mammalia; order Primates; family Hominidae; genus Gorilla; species Gorilla gorilla. Next base: position 127,930,521 of record NC_073237.2, read on the forward strand.
CCGTGATGCCAAACCCATATACTCTCCTATCCTCAATACCTCCCTCCACAACCCATTATTCTGTTCTGGATCTCAAACATGCTTTCTTTACTATTCCTTTGCACCCTTCATCCCAGCCTCTCTTCGCTTTCACTTGGACTGACCCTGACACCCATCAGGCTCAGCAAATTACCTGGGCTGTACTGCCACAAGGCTTCACAGACAGCCCCCATTACTTCAGTCAAGCCCAAATTTCTTCCTCATCTGTTACCTATCTTGGCATAATTCTCATGAAAACACACGTGCTCTCCCTGCTGATTGTGTGCGGCTTATCTCCCAAACCCCAATCCCTTCTATAAAACAACTCCTTTCCTTCCTAGGCATGGTTAGTGCGGTCAGAATTCTTATAGAAGAGTTGGGACTGCGCCCTGTAGCCTTTCTGTCCAAACAACTTGACCTTACTGTTTTAGCTTATCCCTCATGTCTGCGTGCAGCAGCTGCCGCTGCTTTAATACTTTTAGAGGCCCTCAAAATAACAAACTATGATCAACTCCCTCTCTAGTCTTTTCTGGCAGGGCTATGCTGAACCTCCTTGGGCACTCTAATTGGATGTCCTGGGTCCTCCCAATTCTTAGTCCTTTAACACCTGTTTTTTTTCTTCTCTTATTCGGACCTTGTGTCTCCCGTTTAGTTTTTCTTTTTCTTTTCTTGTTTTTTTTTTTTTTTTTGAGACAGAGTCTCACTGTGTTTCCCAGGCTGGAGTGCAGTGGCGCGATCTCGGCTCATTGCAAGCTCCGCCTCCCAGGTTCACGCCATTCTTCTGCCTCAGCCTCCCGAGTAGCTGGGACCACAGGCGCCCGCCACCGTGCTCTGCTAATTTTTTGTATTTTTAGTAGAGACGGGGTTACACCGTGTTAGCCAGGATGGTCTCAATCTCCTGACCTCATGATCCGCCCGCTTCAGCCTCCCAAAATGCTGGGATTACAGGTGTGAGCCACCACGCCCGACCTGCGTTTAGTTTTTCAATTCATACAAAACCGCATCCAGGCCATCACCAATCATTCTATATGACAAATGCTCCTTCTAACAACCCCACAATATCACCTCTTACCACAAAATCTTCCTTCAGCTTAATCTCTCCCACTCTAGGTTCCCACGCCGCCCCTAATCTCGCTTGAAGCAGCCCTGAGAAACATCGCCCATTATCTCTCCATACCACCCCCAAAAAAAAGTTTCGCCACCCCAACACTTCAACATTATTTTGTTTTATTTTTCTAATTAATATAAGAAGACAGGAATGTCAGGCCTCTGAGCCAAAGCTAAGCCATCATATCCCCTGTGACCTGCACGTACACATCCAGATGGCCGGTTCCTGCCTTAACTGATGACATTACCTTGTGAAATTCCTTTTCCTGGCTCATCCTCGCTCAAAAGCTCCCCCACTGAGCACCTTGTGACCCCTACTCCTGCCCGCCAGAGAACAACCCCCTTTGACTGTAATTTTCCTTTACCTACGCAAATCCTATAAAACGGCCCACCCCTATCTCCCTTCGCTGACTCTCTTTTTGGACTCAGCCTGCCTGCACCCAGGTGATTCAAAAGCTTTATTGCTCACAAAAAGCCTGTTTGGTGGTCTCATCACACGGATGCGAGTGAAACCCGCCACCACACCTGGCTAATTCTTGTATTTTTAGTAGAGACGAGGTGTCACTGTGTTGGCCAGGCTGGTCTGGAACTCCTGACCTCAACTGACCCACCCGCCTCGGCCTCCCAAACTGCTGGGATTACCGGAGTGAGCCACCGCATCCAGCCATGTTCGCCTCTCTAAAAATGATTATTACTGTGATTTATCTTCACTTTACAGATGAGGAAATGGAGGCATGGAAAGTTTGTCACATGCCACTTCTCCCTTTTAGAGAGGACAAGGTCTCACTCTGTAGTCCAGGCTGGAGTGCAGTGGTTCAATCACAGCTCACTGCACCCTCCTGTGAGGAGGCCACAATGTCTGGCCAAGTGTGTTTACCTTGACCTCATGGAGCATGGTTATAATGGCTGCTTTTTCTGAAAATTCCAATATCGGGTCATCTCGGGGTTGGCATCTGCTGAGTGTCTTTTCCTTTGAGCATTGGTCACTGTACGGTGAACAGTCTTGGATTGTGAACTGGACATTGTGAATAGTATGTTGTGTAGATTCTTGGTCCTGTTACAATTCCCTGGAGAAGGCGGGTTTGTTTGGTTTCAGGAGGCAGTCAGCCTGCGTAGTTTCAGGCCAGAAGTTCTGTTTCACCTTCTATGAGTGGCATTTCCAAACTTGGGTCAGTTTTCAGAGTTTTTGTTAGGCTGGTCTGGGTTTGTCTCCTGCACATGCAGTTTGGGGGGGAGCCCAACCTCTAAGGTTGTTTTTTTTTTTTTTTTTTTTTTGAGATGGAGTCTCACTCTGTAGCCCAAGCTGTAGTGCAGTGGTGCGATCTCGGCTCACTGCAACCTTCACCTCTGGGGCTTGAGCAATTCTCCTGCCTCAGCCTCCCAAGTAGCCGGGACTAGACACTTGTGCTACCACACCTGGTTAATTTTTTTTTTTTTTTGTACTTTTAGCAGAGACGGGGTTTCATCATGTTGCCCTGGGTGGTCTCGAACTGCTGAGCTCAGATGATCCACCTGCCTCGGCCTCCCAAAGTGCTGGGATTATAGGCGTGAGCCACCGTGCCTGGCCATTCTCTAAGTTTTGACTCCACTCTGCAACCTCCCTGCTTTTGTTTGTCTTTCAGTGACCTCAGATGGTTCCTTTTTGTATTTTGTCTAGACTTTTCAGTTGTCATCAGCTGGAAAGACATGCTTTTAAAAAATGGTGCTAAATACGTATAACATACGATTTACCATTTGAACCACTTCTAAGTGTGCGATTCAGTGGCATTAAGAACACTCACATTGTCGTGCAGGCATCACCACTATCCATCTCTGGGACGCTTTCTCATCTTCCCAAACAGAAACTCTACACCCTTGAAACACTAACTCCCCAGCCCCAGCCCCTGTTAACCTGGAGAGGAAGGTTTTTAAAGCTTCTGCTTACAAAATGTTTGTCAATGTGCCATTGTGCAAAGCAAGTCACATGGGCAAGCCCAGATCCAAGGGGTGGAGAAACAGAGGGAACATCACAGGTAAAGGTGTGGAGGTATAAACAGCATGGCAGGTGTATGGGGTGCAGGGGCCATGAGTGAGCCCCTAGCTGCTGGGAGGGGGTTGAGGCAGGACATGCCCAGGGGCTCATCATTCCCTGCCATTGGGATCACTCTGGCAAGGATCCCTGCCTCCACCCGTGGGGGACTTCAGGAAGGGTCCTCCCACCCCCACTGAGATGTCTGTGTGATGTCTGTTTCACTCATCCCTCTGCCTTTTATAACCCTTAAGGACACTTAGGAAATGGACCTCCAAAGCCAGACCCCTGGCTCTGGGCTGCCCACTTCTGCTGTGAGGCCTGAATGCCCACGCAGGTCAGGGGAGGCCACTCTGCGATTCTCTTCCAGGGCCTTCCTTGTACCCTTGCCTGAGGCCCTCTGGTGCTCAGCTGGTCGGGATGCTCTCAGGAGATGCAGGGGACCTTAAGAATTTGTTGGGACCTGACCAGGCACCACCAGGACCTATCTTTGGGTGCTGAAGGCCAGGGCCTGGGTCAGGAGCAAGGCAGCTGGGCAGCTTTGAGGCTCTGAGCCCTGGCTTCAAGCTGCTGGGCCCTGTATATTCTGGTGTCCATTCTCAGTGTGCATATGGCCCTTAGTGACCTCCTGGCTCCACCATGTTACTCTAGCTACAGTTTGGCAGCTCCTGGGCACCTCACCCCTCCCCTACAACTCTAAGCCAAGAATCTAATTGGTTCAGCTCATCTCCTCAGGTAGGCGTCCCCTTCATTGGAGGTGTATCTCAGGACAGCCAATCAGGGGCTTCCCTGGGCTGATTCTCCTTTTCTGGTCCAATTAGCTTTGACATAAAGGCCTTAGTTGGGGGTGAAACTACCTCCCAATAGAGGCCATCTGCCAAGGAAAGGGGATGGGGCAGTGCGGGGAGGGGCGGGGTCAGCAGCCTGGGTTCCCACCCAGATGAGTCGCTCAGTCTGTGTGACTCCAGCAAGGCAGGTGGCCCCTCTGGGCCTATTTTCTAGTCCCTTTGCGTCAAGATCCTATGAGGCCCAGCTGCAGAGGGCTGGGAGCTTGGTTCGTGGGAACTGCGAGACCAGCGACGTCCCACCTAGCCCAGCGGCCTCTTGCTCACGACCGCTGCCATTTCTTTCTAGGGTCCGACACGAAAGGGGGCGGCAGCCCCGCCACTCCCGAGGACCCCCGGAGCCCCGCGAAGCCCGCCGCCCCCGAGGATCCCCAGATGCCCGCGCAGCCCGCGCTCCCGCAGCTCCCGCGCCGCCCGCGGACCCTGGACGAGGACGGGGCGCCCAGCGAGGACGGGGCCGCGGGGGGCAGCGAGCCCGCCCTGGAGGACGCCCCGGCCCAGGCGGAGGGCGAGGCCGGGCCGGTTTCCAAGGCGGCGGCCGGCGGCGCCCCCCACATCGGCTTCGTTGGGGAGCCCCCGCCCTACGCGCCGCCGGACCCCAAGGCCGCGCCGCTGCTGTACCCGCCCTTCCCGCAGGTGCCCGTGGTCCTGCAGCCCGCGCCGTCTGCGCTCTTCCCGCCGCCCGCCCAGCTCTACCCAGCCGCGCCCACGCCGCCCGCGCTCTTCTCGCCGCCCGCCGGGGCCGCCTTCCCCTTCCCCGTGGTGAGTGGCCGCCGCCCTGAGCGCGCTCCCCTCCGTGCTGTCTGCGCGTGGTCGCGGGCGCCCGTGCGGAGGCCGAGAGGTCACTTCTGTCTTTGCAGAGGAGGAAACGCCACCTTGGCCTGGGGGCGGGCGAGTCCGGGAGGCTCCCTGGAGGTGGGGGCATTTGAGCGGGGTTTTGGAGGATGAATAGGAGGGCTAAGGCAAAGAGAACGACGGGCGCCCTGGACAGAGGACACCGCACAGGCGTGGAGGGGCCGAGACTGGGCGTTCTGGGGATGGTGGAGGCTTGTTTGGCTTGGTAGGGAGGGGAGGAAGGTGGAACCCGTGGTGAGGGACCCCAGAAACTTTGGGCAGGAGGTGACTTGATTAGATTTTCTTTAAAAACAAAACAGTCTGGGCACGGTGCCTCATACCTGTAATCCCAGCACTTTGGGAGGCCAAGACAGGCAGATGGCTTGGGCTTAGGAGTTCCGGACCAGCCTAGGCAACATAGTGAGCCCTCATCTCTACTAAACGTAAAAAAATTAGCCGGGCATGGTAGTGCGCGCCTGTAGCCCCAGCTATTCTTGAGGCTGAGGCAGGAGGATTGCTTGAGCCAGGGAGGTTGAGGCTGCAGTGAGACGAGATCACACCACTGCACTCCGGGCTGAGTGACAGAGCAAGCCTCTGCCTCCAAAATAAAAACAAAAATAAAAATAAAAATAAACAAAAGCCCTGGGCTACCTGTGGGGGAAAGATTGGAGGCCCCCCAGGGAGGGGTGGCGAGCCCAGTGAGGACGATAGAGACATCACAGAGGCTGGACCCTGGACTGAGCCAATGGTAGAGGGCAGGACTGAGGGCTCAGCGGGGCTGAGTGGCCAGGAGTGCAAGAGGGAGAGGGCAGAGGGGCACCCTGACCCAACCCCTCCGTGAATTGCAGCCTCAGTGGGTGGGGACTTGGGGGACTGAGTGAGAGAGCTTGCATGGCCTGGCTGGCCTTCTCACTCACTCTGTTGTCCAGAGGCTGGGCCAGCTCCCTCACCACTGTGACTCTGCCCCCACAGTACAATGGCCCGATGGCTGGCGTGCCAGGCCCTGCCACGGTGGAGCACAGGCCCCTGCCAAAGGACTACATGATGGAGTCAGTGCTGGTGACCCTCTTCTGCTGTCTGCTCACCGGTCTCATCGCCATCGTCTACTCCCACGAGGTAGGTGCGGGGGCGGCCCTGGGCACAGCCTCTCCTAGCACGCAGCCACTGGCGCCCCAGTGGGTCCACAGAGCCCCTCTTCCAGCAACACGGTCTCTGGTGTCTCTCCCTCTGGAGCGGGGTGGGAATTGGGAAGTCAGAGCCCAGTTGTTTGTGGGGTCCTTGCTCCTCCTGTCTCTGCCCCCAACTATTCAAAATGTGCTGTGGAATGTTTGGCCAAAACAATTCACGGTAAAGGTGTGAATGACTGATAAGACCCAATGTGCTGCCCATTCCAGTGGAGGCTTGTGTTTTAAAGGGGGTACAATCTGCTCATTCATTCCTATGCTCATCTCATCTATCCATCCACCCCATCTCTCCATCTCTGTAGCTACCCATCTATTCACCCACCCATTCACCCATCCACCCACCCATTCACCCATCCACCCACCCATTCACCATCTCTCTTTTTTTTTTTTTTGATACAGAGTCTTGCTCTGTTGCCAGGCTGGAGTGCAATGGCGTGATCTCGGCTCACTGCAACCTCCACCCTCTGGGTTCAAGCGATTCTCCTGCCTCAGCCTCCCGAATAGCTGGGATTACAGGTGCCCACCACCATGCCCAGCTAATTTTTTGTATTTTTAGTAGAGATGAGGTTTCGCCATGTTGGCCAGGCTGGTCTTGAACTCCTGACCTCAGGTGATCCACCTGCCTCAGCTTCCCAAAGTGCTGGGATTACAGACGTGAGCCACCATGCCTGGCCCATCTACCATCTCTCTAGCCTCCATCCATCCATCATCCATCTATCATCCATCTACCATCCATCTACCATCCATCTACTATCCATCTACCATCTTCCATCCACTCATCCCACTATTCATCCATCTGCCTACTCACCCACCCACCAATCCCTACCCATCCATCCCTCTATTCATCCATCCATCTACTCATCCATACACCCACCTACCACCCATCATCTCTCTACTCTCCATCCATCCATCCACCCACCCACCCATCCCTCTATCCATTCATCTATTTATTAGGCCCTTGGGATTCAAAGATGCCAATGTGATGACACTCTAATAGAGACAGAAGCAGGGCTGGGCATGGTGGCTCACAAATGTAACCCCAGCATTTTGGGAGGCCGAGGTGGGTGGGTCACCTGAGGTCAGGAGTTCAAGATCAGCCTGACCAATATGGTGAAACCCCGTCTCTACTAAAAATACAAAAATTAGCCGGGCATGGGGGCAGGCACCTTAGTCCCAGCTACTCAGGAGGCTGAGACAGGAGAATCACTTGAATCCAGGAGGTGGAGGTTGCAGTGAGCTGAGATCGCACCACTGCACTCTAGCCTGTGAGACAGAGCAAGACTCTGTCTCAAGAAAAAAACAAACAAAAGCAGGCAAGCCTCTGGGGGCCTATGCTCAAGGCTGACCTGGACTCAGCCCTGGCTTGACTCTGCTGTTCAAGCCCCCAGCCATAAGCAGAAGGCAGCTCTCAGGACAACTCAGAGGTGGGACTTGAGAGGTTGCTGCCTGCTGGTGAATTCTGGCTCCAGCATTAGTGTTGTGACCCTGGATAGGTCACTTACCTTCTCTGAGCCTTTGTTTCCATATCTGCAAAGTGGGGTAAGCCTCAGGGCTGCTGCAAGGATGGTAGAGGTTGAAGCTGAGGGCAACTGTCAGTGCTGAGCATGACAAGTGCCTGATGGCTGGCGGCCGTCGCTGCCATCACGCCTGCCCCCTTTCGAGCTGTGGGCCTGGCAGGTCCCTGACCTTTTCAGCATGTCAGTTTCTCAGTCTGTGGAACTGGGCCTAGCCCTCAATCGCAATGGGAGGGAGTGGGGGCTCCCTGTTCGCTCCCACCGCCCCCTCCTGCCCTGTCTTGTTGCAGACCCGTGCAGCCCTGGGCAGGGGCGACCTGGCCCAGGCTGAGGAGGCCTCGCGGAAGGCCCGCTCGCTGGTGCTCTTCAGCCTGCTCTTCGGGGTCTTCGTGTCTACCAGCTGGGTCATCTACGTGGTGGTGGCACTCTACCTTCCCTGAGGCTGTGGCTCCTGCGGAGGTGCCGGATGCCAGAATGTCCACGGAAAACTGGCCGGGCCAGACCCTTTCTCTGGACTCAGATCCCTGCCGGTGGCCAGCTCTTGCCTGCAGAGGGAATCTGGGGGCCAGAAGAGGGCAGGCTTGGCAACCCTCAACTGACTTGTGGCTGGGCCTCAGCCTCCTCAGCCTCCACAGGTGGCCCACTGGAGCCTCAGTCAGTGTCCTAATCCAAGGTGTCTCCAGAGCTCGGCCCCAGCCGTGGGACAGGAGCCCACCAGAGCCCCATTTCCTAGGTGCCTCCTCTCAAGGCCTTCCTGGGACTCCTCTTGCCTTCATCTGTGCTCTTGGGAGGCCATCGTAGGGACCAAAGCCTTCACTGTCTTCAGAGCCATCTGGAAAGACACTGCAACCTCCACCCCCAACCCAACCTCCAGCCCAGCTTAGGCGATCAGGATGCCAGTATTACCTTTCCCTGCGGGAGAGTGGAGCATGGTGACTTCTGGCTGGTTGTTCCCCTATCCCTTCCCCATCCCAGGAGACAGGGTCCCTCATGCTGACCCTACATCCAGAAACCAGGGCCACTCTGTCTTGTCAATCAACAGAAAGCGACACATCCGTGCGGAGCTTCACACTGCTACTTTGGGGACACTTCCTGGCTCTCTTCCAGGGCCAATGGCAACATCTGTCCACAGTTGGGCTCCAGGGCACCCTGCCCACTCCTCTCTGAGATGCTGTTGGCATAGAGGCAGTGCTGGCAAGAACTACCCAATGATAGAGGATCAGCTGGGTGCTCATTTGACGAGGACCACCCTGACTGGGGAGCACTTGCACCAGGATCCCTCGGCCAGCCTGTAGAACCGTACCTATGACTCTGGCATCAGATTCCTGGCACCCCAGTCCCACTAGCTGTGGTCCCAAGAATGAACCTGCATTTTAACAAGATTCAAAACCATTGCAGAGGCCAGGCGAGGTGGCTCACACCTGCAATCCCAGCAGTTTGGGAGGCCGAGGTGGGTGGATCACCTGAGGTCAGGAGTTCAAGACCAACCTGGCCAACATGGCGAAGTCCTGTCTCTACTAAAAATACAAAAATTAGCCAAGCGTAGTGGCAGGCGCCTGTAATCCTAGCTACTCGGGAGGCTGAGGCAGGAGAATTGCTTGAATCCGGGAGGCAGAAGTTGCAGTGAGCTGATTGTGCCACTGCACTCCAGCCTGGGTGACAGAGTGAGACTCTGCCTCAAAAACAAACAACCATTGCAGACAGAGGAGGAAGGGGACCCCCAGCTGAGCCACACAAGATTGATAGCTCAAGCTAAATCAGTTGGTTTCAGAGCAGCCTCGGTGTGCTGCTTACAACCCTGGCACCAGGGGCTGAAGCAGGAGAATGGCCCAGCCCAGCCCAGTCCCTCCTCCAGAAAGCTGGAGAGGCAGGCATGAGGAAATAAGTCATGAGCAGCCTGGAGACTCTGTGGATTTTCGTTCAGTAAGCAGGGCCTGAGGTTCTGCATTTCTAATAAGCTTCCCAGTGATGCTGAAGCTGGTACTCAAACCAATAGCAAAGTGGGAAATTATGAAAACTACTAAAAGGCATTAAAACCAGGATCATGACATGGATGCCCCCTGGTGTCTCTATTATTTGACATTGTTGTGAAGTTCCAGCTAATGCAAAAAATAAAAAAAGTGAAATTTGTAGTATGAAAACTAGAAGAGACAAAAAATTATTACCTAGCTAGACTATCCAAGAGTCAATTAAAAACATGGAACTAGTAAGATAACTCAGTAAAGTGGTTGGATACAAAATAAATATACAAAAGCAATAGTAATAACCAGGTACACTTGGAAAAATTTAAAATTCAACTTATAATAGTGATAACAACAGTAAAATTTAGGAATAACTTAACAAAAGATCTGGAAACCAAATTAAGAAAATTATTTTAAAAAACTACCAAAAGGCCAGGTGCAGTGGCTCATACCTGTAATCCCAGCACTTTGGGAGGCTGAGGCGGGCAGATCACCTGAAGTCAGGAGTTTGAGACCAGCCTGACCAACATGACGAAACATCTCTACTGAGAATACAAAAATTAACCAAGCACAGTGGTGCACACCTGTAATCCCAGCTACTCGGGAGGCTGAGGCAGGAGAATCGCTTGAACTTTGGAGGCAGAGGTTGCAGTAAGCTGAGATTGTGCCATTGCACTCCAGCCTGGCTGACTGTGCGAGACTCCATCTCGAAATACATAAAAAAAAAAAAAAAGATAAAAAATACCAAAAGACCAAAAATAAACAACAAAATATCCTGGTAGAAGATGTAATATACAAATATCTATTTTTTATAGATATTTTAGATAGAGATTTAATACAATTCTGGCAAGAAAACCAAGCTTTAAATAAATGACAAAAATTATTTTAAAATTAATTTGGAAGGAAAAATATGCAAAGATTGCTAATCTTTTTTTTAAGTTGAATGAGAGGAGACTTTCTTCACCAGATATTAAAACTGACCATAAAGTTATAATAATCAAAATGGCATGGCATTGCCACAGAGTTAAATCAGTGAAAAATTATTGAAAATCTAGAAAACATTACAAGTATATGTGGAAAGTTAGCACTTGCTAAAAATGGCATTTTAATTGAGTAAAAGAAGGTTCCTAATAAGCAGAGTTGCTATCTGGTTGGAAAAAATAATTATTCTAATATTGTATGCAAAAATAAATTCAAGATGGATTAAAGAGCTAAGTATAAAATGAAGCTCTAATCATAATAAAGCTTAGGAAAATATGTGTGTAACTTCAGGGTGCTGGGGCAGTATGGAAATGGGAGGCCTCTTAAAATCTAGAAAACCATAGAGGGAAAGATTGATTTATTTGAGTCCTATATATCAGGAACATGCAGATTTAAATCATGAGATATGATTTTTACCCACTGGATTGTGAAAGAATTAGAAAAGTTGAACACATCTAGAGTTGCAGAGGGACTGCTGACTCTCACATTTATTACTAGTAGATATGTATTGCCATAATCTTTGTGGAAAGGAGACTGATGGTATCTGTTACTAATGTATGTATGGGCCAGGCATGGTGGCTCACACCTATAATCCTAGCACTTTGGGAGGCCAAGGTGGGAGGAGTGCTTGAGTCCAGGAGTTTGAGACCAGCCTGGGCAACATGGCAAGATCATCTCTACAGAAAAAACAAAAACAAAAAAAAAGCCAGGTATTGTGGCATGGGCCTGTAGTCCCAGCTACTTGGGAGACTAGAGTGTGAGGATTGCTTGAGCCTGATGTTGAGGCTGCAGTGAGCTGTGATCATGCCACTGCATTCTAGCCTGGGTGACAGAGCAAGACCATGTCTCAAAAAAAAAAAAAAAAAAAAAAGAGTATGTATGTGAGAGGAATTTAAAATTTTTGCACTTTTAACTGCTTATCACTATTGATTTGCATATTTATTATTTACATACATATAATGTTCCTGTCATGTATGCATGGACATATAACTATGGACATATGCATGCAAAGAATAGAGTCTGAAGGATTTATTCCAAATTGCTGATAGTGGCTGCCTTTGGGTACAGAATGTGATGAGGAGGGTTTGTGCAATGCATTGCTGAATTTTAAAATAGGATGTATTATGAATTTAAAAAATAACAAAAAATACGCATGGCTTTTGACCCATAAAGTCTAGTTTTTGGATTCACAGTCATGAAGCAGGAAAGGTCTGTTTTCCTGGAGCTAGCAGTCCAACATGGGATACAGACATTTAGCAGACAATGTAGCTGCAAACTATTCTAAAGTGCCATGAAGGAGAGGTAGCTCCTGCAAATCTGAAATGTTGAGTGCAACTGAGAAAAAACTGTCATTAAATTAGAGTGCATCCTGATTTAAGAGATACGAAAATATTTCTTAGAATCATTCGGAGGTGGCTGAGAGAGTGGTGAGAAAGGGTTTTTCTGAGCATAGGTTGTGAGTATATTAACATTAAAAGTAAACGAGATGCTGCCAAACTACATTCCAAAGTGGTTGCATCATTTTGAACTCCCACCAGCAATGAATGAGAGTTCCAGCGGCTCCCCATCCTCATCAGCCCCTGGGATTTGTCAGTCTTTTACGTTTTACCTCTTCTGGTATGTGTGTAGTAGTATTTTAGTTTGGTTTTAATTTACATCTCTCTGATGACTAATAATATTTAGGCTTTTATCATTTTTTTTTTTTTAATACAGACAAGGGTCTCACTCCATTGCCCCAGGCTGGAGTGCAGTGGCATGTTCACAGCTCACTGTAACCTGGAATTCCTGGGCTTAAGCAATCCTCCTGCTTTGGCCTCCCAAGTAGCTGCGACCACAGGTGTGCACTGCTACATCTGGCTGATTTTTAAATTTTTTTTTAAAGAGACAAGAGTCTATGTTGCCCAGGCTGGTCTTGAACTCCTGGCCTCAAACAATCCTCCTGTCTTGGTCTCCCAAAGTGCTAGGATTACAGGTGTGAGCCACTGCACCTGGCCTAGCCTTTTATCATGTTTATCAGCTATTTGGATATCTCTTTTTATGAGGTGCCTGTTCAAGTTTTGTGCCCATTTTTATGTTTGACTGTCTTTGTTTTAGAGCAGCTCTGTATGTATCTGGGATGAGTCCTACGTTAGATACAGTATTGCAAACATCCTTTCTCACTTGGTAGCTTCCCTTTTCACTTTTTTTTTTTTTTTTTTTGAGACAGAGTCTCGCTCTTGTCGCCCAGGTTGGAGTGCAATGGCGTGATCTCTGCTCACTGCAACCTCCGCCTCCCGGGTTCAAGTGATTCTCTGGCCTCAGCCTCCCTCCCTTTTCATTCTTAATGGTGTCATCTGATGAAAAGTTCTCAGTTTTGTTTTGTTTTTTTGAGATGGAGTCTCGCTCTGTCACCCAGGCTGGAGTGCAATGGTGCAATCTCTGCTCACTGCAACATCCACCTTCCAGGCTCAAGCGGTTCTCCTGCCTCAGCCTCCTGAGTAGCTGGGATTACAGGTGCCTGCACCATGCCTGGCTAATTTTTGTATTTTTAGTAGAGACAGGATTTCACCATGTTGGCCAGGATGGTCTTGATCTCTTAACCTCGTGATCTGCCCGCCTTGACCTCCCAAAGTGTTGGAATTACAGGCGTGAGCCACTGTGTCCAGCTGAAAAGTTCTCAGTTTTAAGGTAGTCAAACTTATCTTTTCCTTTGTAAATAGTATGTGTGTAGGGATATTTCAGTGGCTTTTGTGGCTTAATAAAATTTCTGTACTCATAGGACATGAAGATGCTCTTATAATGTCTTTTAGATTTAGAAGCTTTATTTTTATTTATTTTTTTTTAATTTTTGAGTTGGAGTCTCGCTCTGTCACCCAGGCTGGAATGCAGTGGTGCCATCTCGGCTCACTGCAACCTCTACCTCCCGGGTTCAAGCGATTCTTCTGCCTCAGCCTCCCAAGTAGCTGGGATTATAGGCGCCTGCCACCACGCCCGGCTAATTTTTATATTTTTAGTAGAGATAGGGTTTCACCATATTGGCCAGGCTGGTCTTGAACTCCTGACCTCAAGTGATCCGCCCACCTCGGCCTCCCAAAGTGCTAGGATTACAGGCGTGAGCAACCGTTGCCTTCCTGTGCCTGGCCTCATTGCTTATTTTCACAGTTAGATCTGCCACCAGCCTAGAATAGGTTCCAGAGCTCTATTTTTTTTTTTTTTTTTGAGATGAAGTCTCACTCTGTCACCCAGGCTGGAGTGCAATAGCGTGATCTCAGCTCACTGCAACTTCCACCTCCCGGGTTCAAGAGATTCTCCTTTCTCAGCCTCCAGAGTAAGCTGGGACTACAGGCACGTGCCACCATGCCCGGCTAATTTTTTTTGTATTTTTAGTAGAGACGGGGTTCCACTATGTTGGCCAGGCTAGTCTTGAACTCCTGACCTCGCGATCCACCTGCCTTGGCCTCCCTAAAGTGCTGGGATTGCAGGCATGAACCACTGCGCCCAGCCCTGTTTGCCTATTTCTTTGCCACTATCACACTTCATTATGGGGCTATACATATATATATACACATACATATATATACACATATATATATACACACACACACATATATATGTATATATACACACATATATGTGTGTATATATACATGTATATATACACACATATATGTGTGTATATGTGTGTATATACATGTATATATACACACATATATGTGTGTATATATACGTATATATATACATATATATGTATATTTGACACATTGTCTTTCTCTATTACTAAGGCTGGAGTGCAGTGGTGTGATCACAGCTCACTGCATTCTTAGCCTCCTTGGCTCAAGTGATCCTCCCACCTCAGCCTCCCGAGTAGCTAGGACCACAGGTGTGCGCCACCACACCTGGCTATTTTTTTAATTTTTCTGTAGAGATGGGGTCTCCCTATGTTGCCCAGCCTTGTTTTTTTTTAAGATAGGGTGTCAACCAGGTTGGAGTACTGTGGTGTGATTGTACCTCACTGCAGCCCCAAACTCCTGGGCTCAAGGGATTCTCCTGTCTCAGCCTCCCAAGCAGTTGGGATTACAGGCATGAGCCACCACGCCCCCAAATCACTTTTTTTTTTTTTTTTTTTGAGAAGGAGTCTCACTCTGTTGCCCAGGCTGGAGTTGCCTCAGCCCCCTGAGTAGCTGGGATTACAGGTGTGCTCCACCACACCTGGCTAATTTTTCTATTTTCAGTAGAGACAGGGTTTCACCATGTTGGCCAGGCTGGTCTCAAACTCCTGACCTCACGTGATCCTCCCACCTCAGCCTCCCAAAGTGCTGGGATTACAGGTGTGAGCCACAGTGCTCAGCCCCAAATTCACTTCTTAATTCTGATAATTTATCTGTAGATTCTGTTGGGTTTTCTATACACAATGTTATCTATATATAACGAGTTGTCTTCCTTTTCAATTCTTACCCACCTTGGGTATTTTTCTTGCCTTATTGCACTAGCCAGGACCCCTATTATAATGCCAAATAGGAGTGCTGACAGCAGGCAACCTTGTCATTTTCCCAGTCTCAAAATTAAGGCTTTCAACATTTCATCTTGTTAAAAAAACAGATTTTTTTTTTCAGGTTAAGTACCCTTCTATTCCTAGTTTACAAAGAGTTTTAAAAAACTATGCATGGATATTGAATTTTATTTTCATGTATACTGAGAAAATGATCAGATTTAATCCATTAATATGGTAACTTATGTTACCATATAAATTTTCAAATGTTAAAATAGCTTTTCATTCCTGGAATAACTTCTTCTTGATGAGGATGTATTATTATACTTTCTGTATTTCACTTTGCTAAAATTTTGTTTAGGATTTTTGCATTGTGTTCATGAGTGAAATTGGACTGTAATTTTCGTTCTTGTTATGGTTTCGGTATCATAGTTATGTTGGTCTCATCACAAGAGTTGAAAATGTTTCTCATTTTCATTTTTGGAAGTGTTGTATAAGATCTGACATTTTCTTTTCTTCTTTTCTCTTCCTTTTTTTTTTTTTTTTTGAGATGGAGTCTCACTCTGTTTCCTGGGCTAGAGTGTGGTGGCGCCATCTTGGCTCACTGCAACCTCCACCTCCTGGGTTCAAGCGATTCTCCTGCCTCAGTTTCCCGAGTAGCTGGGATTACAGGCGCCTGCCACCACACCCAGCTATTTTTTTGTATTTTTAGTAGAGACAGGGTTTCACCGTGGTGGTCAGGCTGGTCTCGAACTCCTGACCTTGCAATTCACTTGCCTTGGCCTCCCCAAGTGCTGGGATTACAGGCATGAGCCACTCTGCCCGGCCAAGATTTGATGTTTTCTATTCCTCATATGTTTGGGAGATGTGTGTTAGCACTTCCCACTAGAAGCATAGATTTATCCATTTCTCCTTGTAGTACTTGTCAGCTTTTGCTTTACATATTTTGAGGCCATGTAATTAGGTGTACACAAATTTAGAAACTGTTAAATCTGTTGGGTGTAATTTGTATCTTTACAAAGTGTTTCCTTTGTAACTCTAGCAATGCCTTTTGCCTTGAAGTCTGTTTTTTCTGATATTAATATAGCTATGCTTTGGGGTTTTTTTTTGGTGGACCATATTTGCAAAGTGTATCTTTCCCCAAAATTTTACTTTCAACTTTTCTGTACTTGTAACTTAATTTTTATTTATTTATTTATTTAGAGACAGGGTCTCACTCTGTTGCCCGGGCTGGAGTGCAGTGGTGGCGATCACGGCTCACTGCAGCTGGACTTCCCAGGTTTGGGCAATCCTCCTATCTCAGCCTCCCAGGTAGCTGGGACTACCGGCACTCACCACTACACCTGGCTAATTTTTGTAGTTTTTGTAGAGATGGGGTTTTGCCATGTTGCTTGCCCAGGCTGGTCTTGAACTCCTGGGCTCAAGTGATCCACCTGCCTCAGCCTCCCAGTGTTGGGTTACAGACATGAGCCACCGTGCCCAGACAAGACATTTTCATGGCTGTTTTACATAGCGAGTGTTCATTTATCCACCTGTTCACTCTTTTTGTTGCTCTTTCATTCTCTCCTGCAAGTATGATCTTCCATTTGGGATCATTTCACTTCTGCCTGAGACAGTTGAGTCTTTGCTTAGTGTAGGTCTGCCAGTGGTGAGTTTTCTGTTTTTTTCATCTCACAATATCTTGATTTTGCCTGCATTCTTTTTTTTTTTTTTTTGAGATGGAGTCTCGCACTTTGGCCCAGGCTGGAGTGCAGTGGCGCGATCTTGGCTCACTGCAAGATTGGCCTCCCAGGTTCATGCCATTCTCCTGCTTCAGCCTCCCAAGTAGCTGGGACTACAGGCGCCCGCCACTGTGCCTGGCTAATTTTTTGTATTTTTAGTAGAGACGGCGTTTCACCGTGTTAGCCAGGATGGTCTCGATCTCCTGACCTCATGATCCACCTGCCACGGCCTCCCCAAGTGCTGGGATTACAGGCGTGAGCCACCGCGCCCGGCCGCCTGCATTCTTGAAAGGTATTTTCAGTGAGCGTAGAATTTTGGATCGTGGTCCTATTCTTTCGGCTTTGAAGAAGATACCATTCCCTTATCTTCCAGCCTCAATCGTGTCTGTTGAGGAGTCTAACTGTGGCTCCTTTGAAGGTGATGGGCCCTTTTTCCCCGTATGATTGCTTAAAGATTCCTTTTTCTCAGGCCGGGCGCGGTGGCTCACGCCTGTAATCCCAGCACTTTGGGAGGCCGAGGCGGGCGGATCACTAGGTCAGGAGATCCAGACCATCCTGGCTAACATGGTGAAACCCCGTCTCTACTAAAAATACAAAAAATTAGCCGGGCGTGGTGGCAGGCGCCTGTAGTCCCAGCTACTCAGGAGGCTGAGGCAGGAGAATGGCGTGAATTCAGGAGGCGGAGTTTGCAGTGAGCCGAGATCGCACCACTGCACTCCAGCCTGGGTGACAGAGCAAGACTCCATCTCAAAAAAAAAAAAAAAAGACTTCTTTTTATCTTTAGTTTTCAAAAGCTTCATCATGCTGTGCTTTGGTGTATTCTTCTTATTTATTATCCTGCCTGGGGGTTCATAAGGCTTCTGGAATCCAAGGCTTGATGCTTCCAGTCAAGGACTGATCAGGAGACATAGAGAGTAATTTGGACAGGAAAAGATTAATATAAAGAATAACCCGACGAGAAGAGAAACTGTGAGTGCTAAAGAATGCCCTAGGGCTGAAGGTGAGTACCCAAGAAGAAAAAACTTAGAAGGGCCCAATCCCCATGGCTGGGATTGAGAAGTCACCGGAGAAGGTGTGAGTGCAGCCCACTGGGAGGTAGCACTCACTGGGCCCCGGGGCCAGAGCTGGCTCACTGGGCTGGGCAAGTCCCTTTGAGGTGCAGGTGGGCTGAGGCTGGTGGGCGGGCATGCGTTGGGAGTTGGGGTGTTGGGAACCTGCTGGCCAGCAGGGTGGCACAAGGGTGAGGTGTGCATTACCCATGCCTGGACGGCCACAGCAAGGTGGCCACCATAACACCACTGGGGCCGAAGTGACAGGTGTGCGGTAGGGGCAGGTCTCCACACATGTCTCTAGCAGCCATTGAGCCAGAGCAAGGACAAAAGGCCAGGGCCTTCCTCCAGCAGTGTCTCTCCAGCGTCTCTATTGACAGAACTTAACATGCTCACTGCAAAGGAGACCTCTTCACTGCAGAGCAGGTAACGAAGGGTGGACTTGGACATGAGAAGCGGTGACATGATAATTGGCCAGTAGGTTTAGGAAAACTTTTTAAAACAACAGCTTTATTGAAGTATAATCTACATATCATAAAATTTACTCATTTAAGTATATGATTCAGTTATTTTAAATGTGCAGAATTGTGCAACCAGCACCGTGATCCAATATTTAAGTTTCCATCATCCCCAAAGATCGTTCATGTACTCCTTTTGAGACAGAGTCTCACTCTGTCACCCAGGATGGAGTGCAGTGGCACGATCTTGGCTCATTGCAACCTCCGCCTCCCAGGTTTAAGCGATTCTTATGCGTCGGCCTCCCGAGTTGCTGGAATTACAGTTGCTGGAATTACAGCCCGGTGTGTGCCACACCGGTCTAATTTTTGTATATATATATTTTTTTCCTGAGAGGGAGTCTCGCTCTCTCGCCCAAGCTGGACTGCAGTGGTGTGATCTCGGCATACTGCAACCTCCACCTCCTGGGATCAAGCAATTCTCCTTCCTCAGCCTCCGGAGTAGCTGGGACTACAGGTGCCCGCCACCACACCCAGCTGATTTTTGTATTTTAGTAGAGACAGGGTTTTCCTTTGTTTGCCAGGCTGATCTCATACTCCTGACCTCAAGTGATCCGCTCACCTCAGCCTCCCAATGTGCTGGGATTACAGGCGTGAGCCACTGCGTAATTTTTGTATTTTTAATAGAGACGGGGTTTCACCATATTGGCCAGGCTAGTCTCAAACTCCTGACTTCAGGTGATCCGCCTGCCTTGGGCTCCCAAAGCGCTGAGGTTACAGGCGTAAGCCACCACACCCGGCCCCTCATGCACTTTTTGTAGTCCGTCTCTGTTTCCACTTCAAGACAACCATGAATCTGCTCTCTGTATCTGTAAATTTGCTTTTTCTAGACACTTCATATAAATGGAATCATGTGATAACACACCCTTTGCATCTGGCTTCTTTCATGTCCATGTTTCTTTTTCTTTCTTTCTTTTTTTTTTTTTTGAGATGGAGTCTTGCTCTGTCGCCAGCTGGAGTGCAGTGGTGCAATCTTGGCTAACTACAACCTCCACCTCCCAGGTTCGAGTGATTCTCCTGACTCAGCCTCCCAAGTAGCTGGGACTACAGGCACCCGCCACCATGCCTGGCTATTTTTTGTATTTTTAGTAGAGATGGGGTTTCACCATGTTGGCCAGGATGGTCTTGATCTCTTGACCTTGTGATCCGCCCGCCTCGGCCTCCCAAAGTGCTGGGATTACAGGCATGAGCCACCCCACCTGGCCTCCATGTTTCTTTTTTTTTTTTGAGTTGGAGTCTCACTCTGTGCAGTGGCACGATCTTGGCTCACTGCAACCTCTACCTTCTAGGTTCAAGTGAGCACGTCCGGCTAATTTTTGTATTTTTAGTAAAGACAGGGTTTCACCATGTTGGCCAGGCTGGTCTCGAACTCCTGACCTCAAGTAATCCACCTGCCTCAGCCTCCCAAAATGTTGGGATTGCAGGCGTGAGCCACCGTGCCCGGCCCACCCACAGCTTCTAACCTATCTCCAGTTCACTAATTTTGCTCTTAAACAGTCACTGAGTTCTTCATATGAGGTATTTTTTGGTTTAGAATTTCCATTTGTCCTGTTTATATTTTCCAATTATTTGCCAAATTTCTCAGGCTTGTGTTACTCCTAGAACATAGTTAAGCATTGTGCATTCACACCCACATTTAAGAACTCCAAATTTCAGCCTTCGGGGGACTGATTCTGTCAAATGCTTCTGTTTTTTTCAGCAGGAAATGCTTGTGCCCTAGTTATGTTTTGCCGTATGTGAAAAATTAAGAAATAACTAGAGACCTAGGATTATGTTAACCTCTCCAGTTTTTTTGTTTTTTTTTTTTGAGACGGAGTCTCACTCTGCCGCCCAGGCTGGAGTGCAGTGGCTCGATCTTGGCTCACTACAAGCTCCACCTCCCTGTCCTGCCATTCTCCTGCCTCAGCCTCCCGAGTAGCTGGGATTACAGGAATGCGCCACCACGCCTGGCTAATTTTGTACTTTTTTTTTTTAGTAGAGACAGGGTTTCACCATGTTGGTCAGGCTAGTCTTGAATTCCTGACCTTAAGTGATCCACCCAGTTAGGGCTCCCAAAGTGCTGGGATTACAGGTGAGAGCCACCTGACCTGGCTGCAGGTAGGGTTTTAAAATCTGATCAAGCTTTCCTAGCAGGATGGCTGGGTGGAATCGCCAGAGTGGTAATTCTTTAACACATGTTAGAATTAACTTCATCAAGGACCACATAAAGTCCTTCTTTGATTTCCTTGGAATAGTTTTGAATTTATACATTATCTGGGGGAGAAGTGACATCTTTACAAAAATTGGCTGGGTATGGTGGCTCATGCCTGTAATCCCAGCACTTTGGGAGGCCAAGGCAGGTGGATTGCTTGAGCCCAGGAGTGGGAGACCAGCTTGGGCAACATGGCAAAACCCCGTCTCTACTAAAAATAATAATAAAAAAAATTAGCTGGAGGTGGTGGCATGCACCTGTAGTCCCAGCTACTGAGGAGGCTGAGGTGGGAGGATCACCTGAGCCCAGGAATATGAGGTTGCAGTGAGCCAAGATCACACCACTGTACTGCAGCCTGGGTGATGGGAGTTGAGACCCTGTCTCAAAAAACTCCCAGAAAGTTAATTTTCCTATCCACAAACATTCACACCTCTCAATTTATTAAGAGGTTTATTAATTTATGGTTTTTAATAAAATCATCATTTTTCCTATAAAGCTTTCACACATCTTTTGCTGGTCTAGGACCTTAAGACTTGTGATGCTAGTATAAATGGGGTCCTTTAAGAATTACATTTTTTGAAGCTGGGCGTGGTGGCACGTGCCTGTAATCTGAGTTCCTTGGGAGGCTGAGGTGGGAGGATTGCTGGAGACCAGAAGTTTGAGACTGCAGTGAGCTGTGGCCACATCACTGCACTCCAAGCTGGGCAACAGAGCAAGACACCATTAAACAAAAACAAAAACAAAAACAAAACAGAGAACAACCCCAAATCCTCAAAAAACAAACAAAAAAAGGATTACATTTTCTGATTGCTGACTGACTGTATATAGGAATATGCTGAACTTTTTATTTGGTTGTATAGCTAGCCACCTTGATAGATTTTCTTGTTCATCTCTCAGTCATTTACTTTTCTTACATCATTGGCAAGGATCTCCAGTACAATGAACAGACAAGAAGTTAGTGGGATCATTGTCTCATTTCTGATTTTAAAAGAAGCACTTTGAATATTTAACAATTAAGTATGTCTCTATACGATCTTGGAAGGTAACCTTTATCAGATTAAAGAGGCTTTCTATTTCTAGTTAACAAAAAGGTTTTTTTTTGGCCGGCCGTGGTGGCTCACGTCTGTAGTCCCTACACTTTGGGAAGCCAAGATGAGTGGATCACTTGAGCTCAGGAGTTCAAGACTAGCCTGGCCAACATGGTAAAACCTGGTCTCTACAAAAAATAAAAAATTAGCTGGGTCTGGCGGTGCGTGCCTATATGCCCAGCTACTTGGGAGGGTGAGGTGAATCGCTTGAGCCTGGGAGGTCGAGGTTGCAGTGAGCAGATGCCACGCTCTCCAGCCTGGGGGACAAAAGCGAAACCCTGAAGTTTTATTATTCATAATAAAAATAATGGCCAGGTGCGGTGGCTCACGCCTGTAATCCCAGCACTTTGGGAGGCTGAGGTGGGTGGATCACGAGGTCAGGAGATCGAGACCATCCTGGCTAACATGGTGAAACCCTGTCTCTACTGAAAATACAAAAAATTAGCCAGGTGTGGTCGCGGGCGCCTGTAGTCCCAGCTACTCGGGAGGCTGAGGCAGGAGAATGGCGTAAACCCGGGAGGTGGAGCTTGCAGTGAGCCGAGATCGCGCCACTGCACTCCAGCCTGGGCGACAGAGCGAGACTCCGTCTCAAAAAAAAAAAAAAAAAAAAAAGAATGGATGTTGCATTTTTAACAAAGGCTGTTCTGTGACTATTGCGATGATTCTATGGCTTTCTCCCTTTAATTTGTTAACGTGGTACATTCGGGAGAAGCGAGGCCATGCCGTGAAAATAAACCCTGGTCTCCATGGCTTCATTTTTCATTCACATCAAGCAAGCCCCGTGTGGGTGAGTGGGGTGTTCCCTGACCAGGCTCCCCCAACTTGGGGCTCTGCCATCTCAACACCCAGGCTCCAGGAGTACCGTGGGTGGGAAAGATTAAGTAGGGAGCTGCACAATAGTCCTTAAACGCCCAGCCCACAGTGACATGTGTCTGCCTCTCAGATCTCAGGCAGGGGGCTGGGAAGTGTAGTCCCCTGTGTGCCCAGGAAGGAGATGCAAACCAGACGTGTGGAGCAGCAGCGTCTAGCATGGGGTCAGTGACATCCATTAACTGATTGAAATTATTCCATCCTTGTATTTTTGAGATAAGCCCAACCTGGTCAGGAAGGACTGATTTTTATGTGATGCTGGTTTGGGGCTGCTAAGATGATTTTATAAGTTTTGTATCAGTATTCATACATCGGACGGACTTGTAATTATCTTGTACTGTCCTTGTTTTGATTCGATGTCAAGGTTTTATTCCATTCATGAAACAAGTTTAGTTTTTCCCTTTTTTTTTTTTTTTTTTTTGAGACAGAGTCTCACTCTGTTACCCAGGCTGGAGTGCAGTGGTGCGATCTCAGCTCATTGCAACCTCTGCCTCCCATGTTCCAGTGATTCTCCTGCCTCAGCCTCCTGAGTAGCTGGGATTACAGGCGCCCACCACCCACCACCATACCCGGGTTTTTTTTTTTTTTTAGAAGGAGTCTCGCTCTCGCCCAGGCTGGAGTGGTGGTGTGATCTCGGCTCACTGCAAGCTCCACCTCCCGGGTTCACGCCATTCTCCTGCCTCACCCTCCTGAGTAGCTTGGACTACAGGCGCCTGCCACCATGCCTGGCTAATTTTTGTATTTTTAGTAGAGACAGGGTTTCATCATGTTGGCCAGGCTGGCCTCGAACTCCTGACCTCATGTGATCCGCCTGCCTCGGCCTCCCAAAGTGCTGGGATTACAGGCATGAGCCACTGCACCCAGCCTGTGTGATTTTTCGATTAAGAGAAGTGAATGAGGTAAAGCAGTCTGCAAAGTGCTTGGTACCCCAAAATACTCACCGGACACTGTTCCAAGTATTAACTCATTGAAACTTTGTGAGACCTTAGGAAGCAGAGTCTGTTATTACCCCACTTCCAGCTGGGGAAACTGCCAAGCAGAGAAGAAAACCACTTACCCAGGGTCCTTTTGCTTATCAGCTGCAGAGTCAGGACACAGCCCTTTGCAGCCAAGGACATATTCCCCCAGACTGCTGGCAGCCAATGAGGGACTCAGATGGCCCGAACCACACCTTGACTGCTTCCTAAATAATGCACCCCTAGTGAATGAATGAAAAAAAAGGTTTGAATGAATGCTGGGGCCTGCCTCCCATCCCACAGGGGGAACAATGAGCAGTCAGCCATCATACCCCATTCTCCAGCCTTGCACCACTGGGGGCGGGACCCAGATTGTCGACCTACTGCAAGATCAGAGCAGGTGGGAGGCTTGGGGCCCTCAGCTCAGACACCTTCGGGGGGACCGCAGTTCTTGGTTGGAGCAGGCATCTGAGCCTCCTGGGTTACTGGCTAAGCATGCACACTCGCAGGCCCTGGGCGGGGACACTGTGGGGGTGGGGTGGAAGCCAAGGTGTTTCCTCCGTGACTATGGCGGCTCCCTTGGTGAATCTCGCGGTCTGCCGGTCACCAAAGACCAGGGTGGGTCGCAGCAGCTGCTGCCCCGCAGCCCTGGTGGGAAGGCTGAGGCCTGAGGTCCATACCTGGCACATCACCTCCTGCTCGCTGGGGTTGTTGGGGCCAGACCAGCTTCCTGGCATTGCTGGCAGGGGAGGGAGATGCGAGTGGAGGACTCAGGAGTGGACTGGTCTCTCTCGGGCCTCTGCGTGCTCATTGGTCGAAATGGACAAAAGCAGATAATGAGGAGCCTGAGGCATGAGTGGCTGAGCAATCTGCCCGAGGACACAAGGAACAAAAGAGAGAACCTGGGCTTCCATCACCTACGAGGTTCATGGAGGCTTTGGCGTGGCGCCTGACACACAGGCAGCCAACAGCTCAGGGGATGGTTGATGCCTGCCTGACGCAGGGTCCCTTCTATCAGATCTTGTGATCAGCCCAGGAATACTTGGCCCCTTCCCTTTAAAGGGACAGACTTAAGCTGCTGCCTTTGCGGGGCATGAGGGGAGATGCCTCCTCCTCACCAGGCCTGACCTCTGCACGATCAGGTACAGAGAGATGCAGAGATCCTGGGCTTCCCCAGGGGCCGCCGTGGGGCTGAAAGTTGGGTACTGGGAACCAGGGTGAATATGAGGGCTGGCCCTGATCCCTGCCATCCCTGGGTGGCTATGCTGGGGTGCTTGGTCTCAGGTGCTAGGATGGAAACAATGGGGCACAGGTAGGCTGTGGTGTGGGAGGACAAGGAAGACAGGGAGATGGTGAATGGCCTCCCGGAGCCATTGGGCCCCGTGCCTTACTCCGCATGGAGGGGACACAGCACACCTCAGGGCAGAGAAGGGACTGGAATCCCTGGGGCCTCCTCACTCCATCCCTTGTAAGTGCAGAGGCTCTGCTGTTCCTCACTGGGGCTGGGCCCGAGCCTCTGTGTGCTGCCTCCTGGGCGGCAGAGGACACACCGCAAAAGGCATGCCATAAAGACAGTGCTTCCGGGCCCCGAAGGAGCAATTCTAGAGCCTGCGTCCCCGAATCCCACCCGAGGAATGCCCTTTTCATCAGGACACTGGGGTGAGGGGCTCTTGTGCATGAACCGACCTCTGGAGCACGAGCAATTCTTTGTCCAGTTGAATGCTTCTAGGGCACAAGGCCTAGGAGGGAAAGTTCTGGTGACGTCCATTTCACTCAGCCACGACTACCCCAGTGGCAGCAAGTGGGCCTGGGAGTGGAGGTGAATGACCCCCAGCCTCCCAGGAGCCCCGCCTGCGAGAGGGGTCTCAGAAAAGAGATGGCAAGGCCAGCATGGAGCAGGCTGGGCTGTCACTGTAGTTGCACACATGCAGCTGGGCGCGGACATGGCATTGGGCAGCTTTCATCTGTGTTTATTTTTTTTCATATAAAAGTTACATGTTTGAAATGTCTGCAGGAAGATGCCACCATCAGACAGGTTAGCTGGGGCATATATATTACAATGTAACCCTGTGGAGGTCGTGGGGCCGGAGCGGGAAGATGCTCCCCAGAATCGGGTTCAGGTCAGACATGGTGTGTGCCTGCCCCTCCTTTCCCCCTCCACCCCGACACCTGCAGGTGAGGACTGACCTCTGCAAGGAACGAGTCCTCCGCCTGGCTCATGTCTGTCTGTGAAGGCTGATTCCCACAACCCGCCCGGGCCCCCCAAAGGAACAGACGAGCCACGGCCAGGCTGCAGCACTGAGCACAGAGCTCAGCAATAACCAGGGCCAGGCTTAGGGGGCACAGGGGGCCGCCTGCCATCAATAAGTTAGACATACATCGCACCTTGCCGTCCTCACGCAGGGAGCCCCCGGGCACTGCTCATGTGCTGCCTGGGCCCTGCTGCTCAGAACACCAAGGGCTCCCAACGAGGGCCTGGGGAGTTGCTTGGGCACACTGGGGCCAGGCACAGGGTCTGTTCTGAATTCGGGGAAGGTGAAGAGACCCCACCTCTATCCGGCTCAAGCCCAAGAACAAGGCAGACAGAGCTGTGGACAGCACCCGACCACAGACACGGTTCTGCCTGCTGCTGGGGTGAGAGGCCTGGTTTCTGAGGCTGCAGCATGGCACTGGCATTGCCTGTGCTACAGAGGGGGACTCCTGCGAGTCTCACAAATACAGGGAGAATTTCAGTTCACACAACCCAAGGGCCCTGTGTGCAGAGCGGCCCTCACACGCGCACAGCAGCATTCAACAGAGCTGGGCAACGGAAGGAGAGAGAGAGTCAAGGATTGAAATGAAGGGACTTCAAAAAGAAGGAACAAACTAAAAACCCAACCCACACACAATACTGTTAATAAGCCAGCGACTCTACACACACACTCCTTAAATAATAAAGTGACAGGTCCCGGCTGGCCCCGCAAGACCACCGCAAGAGGGGGTCCCGCCACCAGAGGGGGTCCCGCCTGCCACTGCACGGCTTTCCTCCCTCTATCTACAGGACAAACAAAACACGGGAGAGGGGAAGAAGCCCACATTTTCTTCTTGATAAATGCTGTTCAAAAACCCATGAAGGACTCAAACTGACATGGTGGTTTAAAAAAAAACCTAAATGATCAACAGATGTTGCTTTCTATATTTTTCCTTTGTTCTGTTTGAACTGGGCTAAGTAAGCACAGTTAGACCCTGCTGTTCACTTGACCACGTCCTAAACCCGGGACAGGTGAGCACTCATTCATGCACAGCAGACCCGGAGGCATGGGCTGGGGCAGCACGACTGGGTTCCCGAAGCGCCCTGCCTGCAGGCTCATGCTGGAGGCCACGGAGCCAGGCGGCGCAGGGCAGATTCTGTTTGTCAAGCGCCCCACAAGCCTTGCCCAGATTGTCAAGCTCAGCAGCGAGAATGGTTTTGATGAGGAGGATGGAAACAGCATCTGCTCTGGAAGCCGCTCTGGCGTGGGGAGAGCGGGGAGAGGGTGCGCTTGCTGCAGCTGCTGCCTTAGGAGGCTCCTCTGTGGCCAGGCTTCTGCCTCCCTGCACCCTGAGGGCCCATTCGGGTGCCTCAGGGATGCCCTTCCCTCCCAGGGGCACTGACAGCACTGGCTGAAAGGTCTGAAGAGCCAGAGGAGGAGCCCCGCTGGCCGGCCCAGGATGGGGCAAGGAGGGAGGGAAAGCCAGGGGATGGGGAGGGACAGGAGATGGAGTTTAAGGCACACAGCGAGCGATGGAGGAGGGAGGTGCTGGCCTCTCCCCTCTGAATTAACTCCCCCAGGAGCTCAGCTCTGGCCTCAGTTTGGTGAGGTTCAGAAGACTCCCAGCAATAAAAAGTATTTCTTGGATGATCAAGTCCTCCCTTACTCCAGCCTCCTCTTCTCAGCTCCCCAGGTGGTGTGGGAGGGGCCCAGTGGCGTGGGGTGGGGGGTAAGGGGCGACGGGATGACAGAGACTGCTGCTGCTCTCAGGCGGGCAAGGGAGGCCCTGATGGCGCCAGTACCGCGGGGCAGAGCACCAGCTGCGGGGCTGCTAAGGCGTCACCTGCGTACCTTTCCGGGCCTGCTGAAAAGCTCACACCATCCTCCATGCATCAGAAGGGGAAGCGGCAAGTGAAAGGATCCTCCCCCGAGTCTACTCTGCATTCTGCCCACCCAGCTGCTTGCCCCCATTCCAGGGCCCCTGGAGGACAGGCCACCCCAGAAGGCCTCCACTCATTTGAGATTTCAGAAGATTCAGGGACCCTGGAGCTTAGGGAGGGGGAGCACCCACCACTTCCTTGGTCTGCTGATGAGGTCTCTGCTGCTCTCTCCCTGGAGGGGAGTGGGTGGAAGGTCAAGAGGGGAGAGATGGAAGTAAAAGCAGAAAAGAAAACCAAACCAGAAAACCACCGGTTTGTAAATTGGCAACAAGACCTGCCTGCTGGCTGCCCTGAGGCCCACGGGTCTGCTCCCACAGAGGAAGGAGGCAGGAAGCGGCTGGCAGGCTCCAGCTCCCGCCCGGCCCCGCTGAAGGCTGGCCAGCCTCATGGCTCCGAGGCTGGGACTCCTGCCATGCGCCTAACAGGTCCAAGGTCCTCTCCGGTCTGGGAGCTGCCCTCTGCGCCCCTCGAGCATTCTCCTGGATCCCAGCGTCTGCTCCTAGGTCTTCTCTTCCCGGTCTGTTTTTCTCCTTGTTATGTTCCTGGGTTTAATTTTCAGAGACAGTTCCCATAGGGCCTCCTCAGCCAGGTGGTCACTGAAGTCATTGAAGAAGTTTATAATGTCGTCGTTCCTCCGGATGTCATAGTGCCTGGTGCAGGGGATGGGGAGCAGTCAGTGAGCACCTGTGTGGGCTGGATGGCCCGATGGCACCACCCTCCTGGAAGGTGCCGTGGGGACCATCCCCACAGCCTCGCAGCAAACGGATGCTGCAGGGGCTACCGTTGACCAATGTGACAGAGGGGACACCAGAGCTCAGAGACGGTGCCACCAGCACATGGAGCACAAACAGGGCCCTGAGGCTGGGCTGCTCACAGGGAAGGGGCCCCAGGTGATCCCACTACCCCCAACAAACAACACATGCCAGGGCCCGCCCTGGGGGAGCTCTGGTGCCTCAGAGTCAGGCAGGCCAGGGTTTGTCAGGCCCTTCTCACAGCAAGGTGGGCAGCAGCTTCTGGTGTGTAAAATGGGAGGACGAGCTGTGCTGTCATGGGGTCCAGGCCCAGGGCCAGGCTAGGCCTGGCATGGAGCCTGGTGGGCATGCTCTCAAGTCATCCTGGCAGAAACTGAAGGGCCCGGACTATATCTCAGCAGTGGCAGGTCCCTGGGTCCTCTGTGGCTCCCCCTCCCCTCAGTGTCCCGGGCTGTCTCTCCTTGTGTGTGGCCCGGGGCTCAGCTCTGCCTGGTCCCCCCGGGGCGGCGGAACTCACGCCTGCTGGAAGCACCGCATGCTATCGAGGATGTTGAACTGCTGCCACCGCTTGGAGAAGTTCACTTTCCCGTCAATGTAGTCTGGGTTTCCCAGGTGAACGAAGGTCAGGTCCTGCAGGATCAGCCCCCTGGGAGGACGGGTTAGGCAGCCTGTTACTGCTATGGGGTTTGGAAGCAGCAAGGGCTAGAGACATGTGTCAGGCGCTAGGACTCGCAGTGAGCAGCTTCCAAACCCCAGAGCAAACCAAAGAGCCAGTCTGGGGTGTCTCTTTCCCAGAACAAACTCCCGCCTCGGCCTCTGGCCTCTGGCTCCAAAAGCACTTGCTGGGGACCTCGGAAGCCAGTATGCTGATGAGGAGCCTGAGGGTGATGCGGCTGCCATGGCTTGACCCATAAGGGCGAAGCTGTGGGCTGCTAAAGTAACATTAACAAATGAGCAGTAAAAAAAAATAAAAAAAATAACAAAACCCAAACCAGGGGGCAGGGGCAGAGATCGCCTTTTATTAACAGGTGTGGTGGGCTGGGTGCAATGGCTCACACCTGTAATCCCAGTACTATAGGAGGCTGAGGCAGGAGGATTGAGCTGAAGAGTTTGAGAACAGCTAGGCTGGGTGTGGTGGCTCACACCTGTAATCCCAGCACTCTGGGAGGCCAAGGTGGATCACCTGAGGTCAGGAGTTTGAGATCAACCTGGCCAACATGGCGAAACCCTGTCTCTACTAAAAATACAAAAAGTAGCCGGGCATGGTGGTGCATGCCTGTAATCCCAACTCGGGAGGCTGAGGCAGGAGAACCACTTGAACCTGGGAGGCGGAGGTTGCAGTGAGCCAAGACTGCGCCACTGTCTGGGTAACAAGAACGTAACAAGAACTCCAGCCTGGGTAACAAGAACATAACTCTGTCTCAAAAAAAGAAAAAAAAAAAAAGTTTGAAACCAGCCTGGGCAACATAGCAAGACCTCGCCCCTACAAAAAATACAAAAATTAGCTGGGCATGGTGGTGTGCACCTGTAATCCCAGCTACTAAGGAGACTGATGTGGGAGGATTCCTTGAGCCCAGGAGTTCAAGGCTGCAGTGAGCTATGATTGCACCACTGCACTCCGGCCTGGGTGACAGAGACTCCGTCTTTATTAAACAAACAAAGAAACTGGCTGGGTGTGGTGATTCATGCCTGTAATCCCAGCAGTTTGGGAGGCCAAGGCAGGTGGATCACCTGAGGTCAAGAGTTCGAGACTAGCCTGGCCAACATGGTGAAACTCCGTCTCTACTAAAAAAAATACAAAAAAAAAAAAAAAAAAAAAAATTAGCCAGGCGTGGTTGCGCGTGCCTGTAGTCCCATCGACTACTCAGGAGGCTGAGGTGGGAGAATTGCTTGAACTCAGGAGGCAGAGATTGCAGTGAGCCAAGATCATGCCACTGCATACCAGCCTGCGTGACAGAGTGAGACTCCATCACAAACAAAGAAACAAAGAAACAAACAAGGTGTAGTAACTTAATAGGTGCTTCTGACTGCAGAGGACTTAAGGCCAGATGAGAAAGACAGGGGCAGTTCCTCCACTCAGGGAGAACTCAGCTTGAGGGAGCAGATGTAGAGCCACGGTGGGAAAGACTGTTAGTGCTCAGAGCAGGAAGCCTGGTGATTTGTATCTCTGAGGGTTGAGGCCTCGAGGGCAGCCCTGCAGTAACCCTATAGGATGTGCCATTGAACACTCAGCGCTGGGATGCTGCTGCGCTTTTGGTCTCTTGGAGATTCTCAGTGTCTACTAGTATACACTAAAGGCTCTCGTAAGTCCTGCAACAGACACTTGTTTGGCTTTGGTTATTCCGCTACGTCCCTTTTCTATGAAACACATATTTCCTCTCGCCCATGGTCCACGCTCAGGAAGCACTTTCTGAACTTCTTTACACCAAGGCTCTCAAGGTCCCTGGGTGGCCGTGCATCCTCAGGTTGTTCTAATGCGCAGCCACGTGTGAGGACCCTGGAATACTGTGTGATGCCGTGTGTGGGGAGAGGAGCCATACATCTGTCACAAGCATGGCTGCACATGCTCACGGGCAGGCTACAGAAGGAAATGAGAGTGGGGCTGGGGGCTGGGAAAGGAGAACCCGTATTCTTCACCTGAGCGCTTCTTTTCTGTTTAAACTGTATTATAAGAAGCATTATATATTATATTATATATATGTATTGTATATTATGCATTATAACTGTATTACAAGAACCTTAAGTAAAACCAAAGTATAAATGTCTCCGTTAGAAACCCCGAAATTAAGATTTCTCTGCTGGAGCCTGACAGATCTTCCCCAGAGCAATGGAGGCAAACCCAGGCGGGGCTGGGGGCCTGGAGGGGCTGCTACTCACAGGTACGGGATGCACGGCGGTTCCACCTCCGAGAGGGCGGCCCGGTAGGCTCGGAAGGAGGACGAGCTGTCGATCAGTGTGCAGTACTCGGCCAGGCCCTGGCAGGACAGGACAGGACAGGACAGGACCGGACAGGGGTGAGCGAGTGCTGGGGCAATGCTGGGGCAGAGCCCTGGTCCTCCTCACTAACTGGAGGGTCAACCACCCTCTGCCCAACTCCACAGGTCCCACTACGCACAAACACCCAGCCAGGTGTGGGTCCTGGCCCTGGCCAGCAGGGATTCTGTCCTTTTCAACGAGTGTCAGCCCAACCCCTGGTCACAGGGGACTTCAGGCCGTTTTGTGGAGAAACACCCTACAGTACTCATTGTGCCTGGGCAGCCAGCGCTTGCGTGTATACGACATCTCGGAAGATGGGCTCCTGCCTGGCCCTGTTCGGCGGTGCAGCCGGAGGAGCTTCCCAGGCACACACTGAGTGGCGTCACTCCTGACTCGGAGCTGCCTTTGCTCTGCCCTGTACTTAGGGAGGACCAACTAGAGATAGCATGTGACCTCGCCCTCCCCAGGGCTGGGCGGCTTCTCTCCTGCAGGGGCGGGGGGCTCCCGCCTAGGAGACTCAGCCAGCCCTGCCCCACTCAGAAGGCCCCTCTCCTGCCTCTTCTCCTGTTAGGTGCCTCTCCCTGAAGTGCTGCCTCCTCAGGACCCCCCATGCAGAGAGGCCGTGTGAATTTCCCACCTCTCCCCATACACTAGCTTACAACCATCCCTGAACATGGGCTTGAACAAGATGACCCTGGGTGGCCTGGCTGACACCTGGGTCTCTGACACGACCCCTGGGTGGCCTGGGTCACACTTGGGTTCCTGACACAACCCCCAGGTGGCCTGGCTGACGCTCAGGTCCCTGACATGACCTCTGGGTGGTCTGGTCACACTCAGGTCCCTGACACAATCCCTGGGTGGCCTGCCTGAACTTGGGTCCCTGACATGACCCCTGGGTGGCCTGGCTGACACTCAAAGCCATGGGTTTTGCACCCATTTGCAATATTATTTCCCTACACAGGATAAAGGTCCAACTCCTCACCAGGCTCCTGAGGCTCTCATGACCTAGAACTGGTCCCCTTCTCCCGGGATGTGGTCCCCTGGCCTCCTCCTGTCCCTGGAGGTGCTGACCCCCACCTGCTCCTGGCTGTGCACTCCTTTGTCCCCTTTGATTCTCTTCCCTTCCCAGGAAACTCCTCCTCCTCTACAGATGGTGGCATGTGTGACACTTCCTCTGGGCTGGCCCACCTGCCCACCCTTCTTCTTTTAGTGCTTATCTAGCAGAAACTCATCCAACATCATGTTGGGCTGTTCACAGTGCGTCCCCAGCACCTACTGCAGTGCCTGGCCCAAAGCAGACCCTTCAGAAGAACGGGCTGAGGGCAGGCGGGGGAGGCGGGAACCCAGGGATGGGCCTGCTGGGTGGCAGCAGAACACCGGGATGTGACCACCCCAGAACCAACCTCGAAGCTCCCTGGGGCCTGAAGATTGGGGATCAGAGACAGGAAGGAGGGAGGGCAGCTGTTCTGGTCACACAGCATGTCGGTGGCAGAGCAGGGGCCTAGGCCCAGCATTTGCTCCAGTGGGAGCACTTTCTGCCACAGCTGGTCGCCTGAGGGCTGGGCGGCCCCCCTTACCAGCCACCCTCCCGCCCACGCCCCAAGGCCACTCACCTCTGAAGTCTGCTTCTGCCACTCCAGCCTGCGGATGGGCGCCGAGTCCAGGGCAGAGAGGATGGCCAAGTAGGAGTTGAAGTTATTCAGCTTCCGCAAGTGCTGCCGAGAGAGGGGCGGTGCCGTGAGGCAGGAGGGCAGGCGGGTCCCGGGCTCCCAGAGCAGGGACTGATGATGGGGGCCTGGGAAGGACTTGGCCACCATTACCTTCATGATCTTGATGAACTTCAAGAGCAGCCGTTCCCTGTCCTGGGCCTTTTCCTGTAACATGATTATGGACCGGACCCTGCATGGACCAAGGGAAAAAGAAACAGCTGAGTTGACAGGTCCCTGCAAGCCCCAGGGGTCCTGGTGGAGACAGGACCTGTACGACCCCCATGCCAGTGGCCACGAGCCCACCCCTACTGAGTACCTGCAGCCTGCCCCAGGCATAGACCTAGTTTCTGCTCTCCAGGAGCTCATAACATCCTGGGACAGAGGCACAAGGAAATCTGGTGACAATAAATCTGGTGACCATAAGGAAATCTGGTGAAGGCCCAAAGGGGGCTTCGAATCTGCAGGTGGAGCATGGGAGGATGAAAGCAGAGCCTTTCCTGACAAGCATGGACCCCAAGTACCAGGGGGCTGGGCAAGTTCCTTGTGTGGTACAGGACTGGCTCGGGGAGACCCGCTAGCACGTGAGGTAAGAGGGTACCTTTGGCAGCCATGAGGGAAGGAAACTCTCAGAACCTTAGTAGCAACCAAAGCCGAGACCAAAGCCAAAGGCCAGTCTCATCTGTGAGATAAATGCAGCAGGGATGTCACCCTGGCCTCAGTTTCCTGTGGTTCACAGGGGACACCACCAGGGTCACTTGGAGGAGGTGCCGCACTTTGCACTGCTGGTTCTTCTTTTTTATTTAAGAGACAGGGTCTTGATCTGTCACCCAGTGC
Source organism: Gorilla gorilla gorilla (assembly GCF_029281585.2). NCBI lineage: Eukaryota > Metazoa > Chordata > Mammalia > Primates > Hominidae > Gorilla > Gorilla gorilla. The sequence goes on from NC_073237.2 coordinate 127,964,273, forward strand.
TGTGAGTATATCTCACTGTAGTCTTGAACTCCTGTTCTCAACTGATCCTTCTGCCCCAGCTTCCCGAGTAGCTGGGACTATAGGTGTGCACCACTGCACTTGGCTAATTTTAATTTTTTGTAGAGCGCGGAGTGGGGGGGTCTCTCTATGTTGTCCAGACTGGTCTCGAACTCCTGCGCTCAAGTGACCCTCCTGCCTTGGCCTCCCAAAGTCCTGGGATTATAGATGTGAGCCACTGCACTTGCACCTCTGTGCAGCCAGGTCCTGTGGAGTGTGCCCCTGAGCTTCTTGCACCCAGCCAAAGGCTGGTGTCAGAAGCCAGGCTTGGGACCTTGTGTGCAGCTTCCGTCTGCCTTAGAAACCACATCCTGTTGGGCAAAACCCTACGCTGGACTGCCATAGCTAAACATGCTTTCCCCAGGATGGAATGCTTCTGTGGGGAGGAAGGTAGGCAAAGGGGAGATGATCTCGGGGCCTTTAAAACACATCAGACATTCTCCTGGAGGCAACAGTGGGTGGGTGGGGGTGGCACAGCACTGAGCTCTAGGGGGTCCTGCCTGATGCTGAGCTGCTATGGGGGCTTTGTCGCCTCTTGGAGACAAGAGCTCTGGTTTATTAACACATTACTGGGATTCATTTTGCTTTAAGAATTAAAGACTAGGCTGGGAGCGGTGGCTCATGCCTGTAATCCCAGCACTTTGGGAGGCTGAGGTGGGCGGATCACGAGGTCAGGAGATTGAGACCACCCTGGCTAACACGGTGAAACCCTGTCTCTACTAAAAATACAAAAAATTAGCTGGGTGTGGTGGCGGGCGCCTGTAATCCCAGCTACTCTGGAGGCTGAGGCAGGAGAATGGCGGGAACCCAGGAGGCGGAGCTTGAGGGGAGCCCGAGCTTGCAGTGAGCCGAGATTGCGCCACCACACTCCAGCCTGGGCGACAGAGCCAGACTCCGCCTCAAACACACACACACACACACACACACACACACACACACCTGCAGAGCGAGACTCCGTCTCAAACACACACACACACACACACCTGCAGAGCGAGACTCCGTCTCAAACACACACAAACACACACACACATGCACACACACACACACACACCTGCAGAGCAAGACTCTGTCTCAAACACACACACACACACACACCTGCAGAGCGAGACTCCGTCTCAAACACACACACACACCTGCAGAGCGAGACTCCGTCTCACACACACACGCACACACACACCTGCAGAGCAAGACTCCGTCTCAAACACACACACACACACACACACACGAATTAAAGACTAAATGCAAACATTAACGTTATAGAGCCCACTCCTTTGCTAACTGTTCTGTCAGGCAGAGTCAGTGTGAGCATCAGCTTGAGATTGCCTGGCAATGACCAGGGCAGGAGGGCAAACTCACGCCCTTCCCAACACCACCTATGGCAGACATCGCTCCTCGACCCTGGCACTCTTCCCTGCTGAGCCTCCTCGACCAGGTGGCCACTTCCAGCAAGCCCCATCCTGTCCCTGCCCCTGTCCTCAGCCTGCTGTTCACGGTCAGTGCTCATGGGGCCCCCCAGGAGCTTAGCGGAATGAAAGAGGCAGCTCCTTCCCCTACCATTCAAGCTCCCTGCAAAGGAAAACGCAGAGCCCACCCAGACGTGCCACCATCCAGAGCAACAGGGCTTGGCGCTGGGCCCCTCTTACCAGTAGGACATGTTGTTGAAGTGCTCCGTGAACTGGGTCAAGTTGGGGCTCTTCTCCTCATTCTGCTCTTTTGCCCAAAGCAAAACCTCAGGAATCTACAAAAGGAAAGAAGGCAGATGGAGGTGGAGCCCCGGCTTTCCCCTGATGGGGGTTTCTCTCATTCAGGGACAACCAGCGTGGCTCCCCCTGGCAGGAGCAGCCTGTACCTCTATTTTATAGAAGAGCTCAGCATCCAGCAGCGTTAGCTGCTCCGCTATCTCATGGCTGTGAAAGTCGTGCAAGGTCCCCGGCCTGGAAGACAGAGGTGTGAGAAGAACCGTCAGGGGTGGGGAGGCCGGTGGGGAGGGCTGAGCAGGCCCGGGCTGCGGGCGTCAGAGCAGGAGAGCCTCTCTGCCCAGCAGAAGTGCGGAGGCTACAGGGCCGGGAAGCCCCAAAAGGCTCCCTGGGGCCCTAATGGCCTCCTGCCTCTCTCCGGGACGACACTGTCTGCCTTTCTCTCCTGCTTCTGCTGGGTATGTCCAGCAGCTTCTGGAATCAGGAGCCTGAGTTTCCCTCGTGAGCTCATGGACAGTTGAGATGCCAAGAAGGCTCGCTCACAGCTGGAGCCCACTTCCAGGTGGCCAGCAAGAACAGAGATGGTGCCAAAGAAACGAAGGCTATGTGCTCACTGGAAGGAGCCCACTACTCAACAGACATGTATAGGTGCAAATGACACTCACCATTGGTGTCGAGGGGACGGGCCACAGACTAGCATCAACCACTGCCATGTTCGTGCTGGGACAACCCAGAACTGACCACAGCCCAGGGTGTGTGCACTCCTGCCCTGTCCTGTGAAGCCCCATGCCCTGCTGCCCGCTTCCTGGTCACAAAGGGATCACCACCCAATATGTGCCTCCTGGAGAAGAGGCCCAGCCCCCAGGGATCCACAGGGCTGTTCCTGAGGCACCTCATGAAAGGGCCTGTGCAGAACCAGGATGGGGCTGTGGGGCTGGCAGGGAGGGAGGGTAAACTGAGAAAGGCACGGCTCCTGGGGAAGAGGCAGGGCTGGAGAGGTGGGCTTCTCACCTGGCTGCTACCCCCCGGGCTGCCAGGGGCTGGCCGGAGGTGGCACACCTGAGTAGCTTCTTCTGGTCCACCTTGTCCAGGATGTTCTTCCGGAGCACACGGGCCAGGCTCAGCTCCCCGTTGCACACCAGGCGGAAGACCAGTTCCATCAGCAGCTTCAGGATCTCTTCTGTCAACTCCACCAGGCTGAAGGACAAAAGAGCACAAGGTGAGGAGCAGGAACACAAGGCCCAGGCAGAGTCTGTCTTTGCCTTGAGACACACAAAGGGCACGGGGCTGTGACCGGCACAGAGCTGGCTGGGAAATTTCTCATGGGAAGAGAGCAGGAGACGAGGGCCTGGGATGGCTGCCTGTGTTCTTGGAGGTGTTGGGATGGTCACAAGCACCTGCCACACACTCAACAGCCATCTGTTGGCGCTGGACAAGCGCCAGTGACTGTGCTGGGGCCTGGGCTGCAGGGACAAGTCCTACACGAATCCCGCCCTGGGGAGCTGCTGCTCCCATTGGGCAGTGAGACACCAAGACTTCCCGGCCTCTCAGACTAGATGCTCCCCAACTTGCCCTGCTGAGCACTGTCCACATGTGGCCATTTCCCAGCCGCACAGCCACTCACCATGGTCATCTCCCGCAGCAGGAGGAAGGCAGTCCACCTGATGGAGATTTGTTAGTGGAACGGATATGGCCAAGTGCCATGCCGTCAGATGGCCAGCCATGGAAACGCTGAGGAGCGAGGGAGAGGTGGCCTCTCCCATTCCAGCCTCCACACAGCCTCCACCATGGCTGGCGGCTGAGAGCATGGCCTGCTGGAGACTGGACCTAAGATACCATGGGAGCAGGTGCGTGGGGCGGGTTCTCTCCTGAGGGTCCAGGAGGGACCTCATGAGGAAATCCAGGGCCTGGGTGCAGGGTGGAGAGACACCTCACCCATCTCACCCTGGTCTATCGGGGACAGGCCATTCTTTCAAAGGACCAAGATAAAGCAGGCAAGAGCCAGCTCTGCCCAGAGCCGGTGGGCAGGAGAAGCAGGTGGAATGGAGCCTTTGCCTCCCCACTGGCCCCCAGGACCCCAAGGGTGAAGCACTCACCAGAGCTCATCCACCACCCGTACCAGCACGAAGAACGTGTTCTTGCTGACGCGCTTCTTGAATGTGTCGGCAAAGGGAGAGAATTTCTCGTATGTGGAGCACGGGTTAAAGAAATAGCCATGTGGCCAGCTGGGGGTGGTGGAGTGGAAGACTGACTCCTGGTGACCACTCACTGAGCGCTCACAATGTGCCCATCTTCCTGCATGTAAAGCACTGGCATCCAGAAACGAGGGCACGGGACTAGCACAGTGGAACAATTGCAAAGCCAGGATTTGAGCACAGGCTTCTGACCCCAGGGATGCCCCCGGCTGCTGCCCTCTCCTCCCTGCCACGCCATCTCCGCTGCACTGTCCAGACCCGCCTTTCCATCGGGTTCACCCCGAGGTGCCCATGAGATTACAGACACGTAGAGAGTGCCTTGCTGAACTTCAGGTAGAGAACGGTGGGCCCAAACCAAACACCCTCAAAACCCCAGGTCCCTGGGCAGGTGTGTAGGCCAGAAGTATCTCCCTCCAGTCTTTCTGTGAGTTTCCATCCTGAGGCTGCCTCCCTGGGCTCTGCAAGGGAGCTCTCACCTCCGTGACACCGGGCCGGGTCTCTCTTCCCAGAGCTGCAGCACGCTCCACATTGGCTCCCTGTCTCCAGGGCAGCACTTCAAGCACCCGATCAGCTCTAGCTCATGCCCTGAGGTCGGGCTCTGCTTTGCGGTCAGGGTTTCCTGCCCAGCTGTTGTGCTCGCCATCGACTCCCCAGACCTCTCTGACACCTCCTGCCTGCTCTCCAGTGATCCACGACCTTCCAAGTCATGGGGCTCAGGACAGAGCAACGTACCAGGGACTGTGGCTTGGCCCACAGCACAGGGGTCGCCAGCCAACCAGGCCCAGACCTTGATGCTGCAATATTTCCATGATGGCTGAACCGGGCAGAGGCTGAGAGCCTGGGCGCAGGCAGCACGGGGGCAAGCGGCGTGTGGCTGCTCTCCCACCAAGCAGCCACATGGGTCAGGTCCTTCATGTCTCTGGGCCTCGGTTTCCTCAATTACACAATAGGAAGTTATAGAGCAGTGGCCCCATGTATAATATGGTAATTTTATACACACCCACACACACATATTAAAAAATGGTCATAGAGCTAGGTGAAAGCACACGTGTAAAAGCACATCTCGCCTGACCAGCAAGTCCTTGACACGTGTGAGTGACAGCCATTCACTGAGTCAGGCCTGTGAGCAGGTGCTCTGAGTGACAGAACTTGCCGGGGACCCGAGGCTCCGCCAATGGAGGATGTCCACGTCTGTCTTGATAGATCAGGGATTCTAAAGGTCAACACGAGGGGAGAATAGGAGGCCAGGAGGTCTGCAGGAGGCCCTGAGTGGAGCAGTGAAGGCTCAGGGCACACAGGAAGGAGCGGGGGCGCGGGTGGACTCAGGACTTCCTACCCCAGGTGGTGGTGGCTGCCCAGCAGATGGCAGCCGTGGGCTATGTGCAAAGAGGTGGCTGAGGAGCAGCTGACCCAGGCTGCCCTCCTAGAGCAGCAGCTGCAGGTCAGCCTCTTAGGATGGGCAGGTTCGGACTTGAAGAGGCAATGGGTCACACAAGTGGGTCCTTCCAAACCCCTGGGGTCCTCCTCAGCCACTACTGCAGAGGGTGACATTTACTGAGGGTGGGCCCGTGGGGTAGATCTGGGGACAGGAGCCCATTCCAGTTGTGGATGTGGCAGTCGCAGGGTCCGCTCCAGGGGAGGTGACTGTGCTGACCCCTGAGCTGTCTATTTGAGTCTTGGTATCCTTCGTGCCCAACGCCCTGGGACTCAGCTCTGAGAAGCTGCCGGAGCCGACCATGGGGGTCTCTCAGGGGCGTCTGCAGGACCGGCACACTTGCCCCTCCCAGTCTGGGGCATGTCTAATTCTTTTTTAGAATCATCCAATGACCACAACTGCCACCAGACACACATTCCCAGACTATGTTCCAGCCTCTTCACATCATTTCACTCGGCCCTTTTAGAGATGAGGAACTTGCCTGAGCTCAAAGCTGGAATGCAGGAGGGTAGAGGTGGGAACCTCGGTCCGTGGGGCTCCTGTGTCCCTACTTCAATCACACTGCCACCCAATATGCTGCTCGGCTTCCCCCACGAGGGCTGAAGGGCAAGAGGGCCCCTCTCTCTCCAAAATGCCCCTGGTGCCGGGGCCCTGGGTCAGGAAGGAAAGGATATCTGTACTGCAGCTTCTTGATGAGCTCCTCTGGGGAGATGAAGGTCCTGTAGGTGGTCAGGAACGCCTCGCAGTACAACACCAAATCTAGAGGGAAAAGCAATGCAAACTGCTTGTCTGCGTGCAGAGTGCTGGGGGTGGGAGCCAGGGTGGATTTGAGTCCTTTCTCTGAGAGAGGCAGGGGAGACGGCACGGGGAGTGGGATGGGCGAGGGAGCCGAGGGCCTGGGAACCCCCTCTGGTGCCTCCGCCTGCATGTCCCAGAGAAGTCACACGTCCTCTCTGTCCATCTCTCAAAGGAAACGGCAGATCAGAGAGGGGAAACAGGAAAGCGTTTTATCTCATGGGCACTTTCTACCGATGACAGTGCTGCCTGGAGAACCGTGCTGTGGGAGCTGAGGCCAACTCTGGTCCCAGGGGAAAAGGGCACTTAGGCTGATGAGTGATGCCTGCCCTAGGCATCAAAACCCAGTGGCATGCCTGTTCCAGGTAGGAGCCAGCCCTGGATTAGACTCTGAGGGGCTCTGCCTGTCCTAAGGCTTGATGCTTCAGAGGGTCTCAGCCATCATGGGAACAAAGAAAATCATCTGTTCAAACCTGTCAGCAGGATCCTGAAATGAAATCCTAGGCTTTACTTTTATTTTTAAATTTTTATTATGATTATTATTTTTGAGACAGGGTCTCACTCTATCGCTCAGGCTGGAGTGCAGTGGTGCGATCTTGGTTCACTGCAACCTCTGTCTCGTGGGTTCAAGTGATTCTCCTGCCTCAAGCCTCCCGAGTAGCTGGGACCACAGGCACGCACCACCACGCCTGGCTGATTTTAGTAGAGACAAGGTTTCACCATGTTGGCCAGGCTGGTCTCAAACTCTTGGCCTCAAGTGATTCACCCAGCTTGGCCTCCCAAAGTGCTGGGATTACAGGCGTGAGCCACCGTGCCTGGTCAGTACTTTTAGATGGTAGGGTCCAATCAGAAAAATCCGGGGAAATTCCACGTTTTGGGTCCTAAGGGATAGGCTGAAGAGGCACGGCTTGGGCCGGGTACCGAGGAGGGGCATGGTGCCAGCCACTGGGCAGGTGTGGGCTGGCAGCTCCAGCCTACCCCTCACCTCTCCATGCCTGCCTCCTCTTAGAGGGGGCTGGTACCAGTCAGGGACTCCCGGACTTTCCAGAATTACAACAGCCCTATTTATTTGCTGTGGTGACACCTTCTCAACTGTGCTGTCTCTGATATTACAGAATGAAGTGGAATTTTAAAATGTAGGACACTGCCTGAGCCAACGGGTGGCCAGACTCACTCCCTGCAGCCACCCCCCATGCCTGCTGAGGCGTGAGGCCCAAGGAGGCTCCGCAGCCGTGCTCCTCACTGTGAGGCTGGGTGCAAACACGCACTGCTTAAATCTTGTGCTCTGGACATAGACCACCTGCTCCCACCTTCTCCCTCATTCCCGAGCTGCTGGGTAGAGGAATCTTGAGGAACCCACATCTCCAGCTGAGTCATGCTGGCTTGGCTCCTGCCCCCACCCTTGCCCCATCCCCTCCTGCATCAAACAAGAGAGGAAAACCCACGCCTGCTCTTGCACTGGGGGCTGCGTGGGGTGGGGCCGGCAGGTGAGGGAGGCTCCGGACTGGGAATCACAGCAGGGCCCATCCGCACTGTGCTCAGGCTCATTCCTCGGCCCCCAAACCCACCCAGTTCACTGTCAAGCTTGGATTTTTGTTCAAAGAGTTTGGGGAAGGAAGCAGAGATGGCACCAGCATACACCCATACCTGCTTCTGGAAGAATGGGCCCAAGTCAACTGGCCTTTGCGGGTGCATCATTGCCAGTAGCCATGACAACTTCGTGGGACTTGCTGGTGAGCACTGGGCCATGCCTTGAACGTATGCCACAACCTTCAATGCCCAGAGCAATCCCACAAGGACAGAGTCCTGTTACCCTACCGAGAGAGGAGGAGCCCAGGCGCGAGGCCACACCACCCGCAAGCAATGTGGCGGGGTCAGCGCCCATGTCTGCCCAATTCCAGAGCCCTCCCCCATCTGCTGTGCCCTGGATTATGGCAGATGGGACAGCGCCTGGCTTCTGGGATGGGCAGTGCTGTGCCACCCCTCTAGAGATCACAAGACTCTCGATGCGGTCCTGAGCACTCTGTGCGCCCTGGCTCACCTGGTCTTTGTGACAGCCCTAAAAGGCCCCAAAATTGTCCCTCATTTTCCTCCTAAGGAATCGGAAGCTCCGGGGCTAAGTGACAGGCCTGGCACACAGTTGCCAAGGGATAAACAGGATCTAAGCTGAGGCCTGAGGCCAAGGCTGACCTGACCTTCTCCCATGCAGGTCCTGACACCTGAGAGCAGAGCCGCGCAACCACAAAGCACCCCCACACGGCCTCTCCCTGCCAAGCCCTGCTCGGCAGGCTGGGCTCCACGGGCCTGAGCCACGGGGCTCCCAGCTGCTCGTGATGCTGGTGCAGTCTCTGGCTTGCAGGATGCACCTGCCCAAGGAGCTTGCTTTGTTACCTGCCACAGGGTGCTTCACCCTCCCAGTGGAGCCATGGCTTCTGCCTCAGTAATACTTCCTACGTAAAACTTTGGTTCTGGGGAGCCTCCAACCCTTCTGCTAGTAAAATCAGGCAAAGCTCCCACCGGCACGGAGCGTCCTCTCAGCAGGTCCAGCCAGCAAAAGCCAGAAGCCTCTTGGCTGTCCTGTCTCAGGGACCCCTCCAGCCTTGGCCACAGCTGGCTGTACCCGACAGGACAGTGGAGTTCACCCTTTGGAGCCGAGGTCTGAAGCCAGCTCCCATTTCAGCCCCTCGCTGTGGACAAAAAGGAAATGAAAGTTGCTCCCATGCCTGGCTGAGTATGGAGCCCCCCGTGTCAGGCAGGGAGGGGAATTCACTGCAGAGAAGCCAAGCAAGGGCTGCACTCGGCGCTCAGGATGCTGCTGATCACGCCCCCAGCACCGCTGACATGTGGGGCAAGTTTCACACTCCCTCACGTAATCCACACAACAACAGGCACCGTTCACCCCTTCAACAAGTGGAGTCGGCTCAGGCCGAGAAGCCCGGGGACTGCCCAGGGGCCCTCTGAGCCTGTCATGGCACAGCTGGGGCTAGGATGCAGCATCGCCAGGTCTGGGCCCTGCCCTGGTCAGAACAAACAAAGGGTGAGGGAACAGTGAAGGGGAGGGCGGAGCAGTGGCTGTGGTGAGTTTGTGGGAGCCATCTCTTCTTTTTCTCTAATTTTCTGCAATGTAAATATTTTTTAGTACTACTTCCATAATTCAGAAATTCCCCGAGTCACTCTGGGTCACATGTTTTGGGAAACGTGCTGAGGAAACACAGGGACAGAGTCCCTTACAGAAATGAAACGGGTTGGGCTAGGATTTCAAGGTGGGGGTGTTTTCATTCCCTCTACAATTTACTTCACCATTGCTCTGACATCATCTTTTAAATCATTTTTTTTAAATGTAAAAAGAGAAGCAGCGTGTGGAGAGACTGGCCGGCCGAGTGGTGCTGGCCCCTTGCGGGCAGGCAGTGAAGGGTGCTGCGGCCATGCCCCATCAGGTCACTGGCACCTCCTTTCCAGAGCATGACTGGGAATGACAACTCTTTTGCTAGCAGAGTCCACCCAACAGGACGTTTTAGGGATTAGGGGATGGTCCCTGCTTTTCCAGCCCTCTCAATCAGCACACTGAATGCGTGGTAGGGTGGTGCAGCTGTGTGCTGTGAAACTGAGGCCACTGCTACAGAATTGAAGGTTCCTGGACAGAACAAACTTTCAAGAATTTCCTTGTGGAGTATGTGAGTGAAGTCCGGTCTAATGGTCTGCAACAACAGAGCGACTCAGCAGTCAGGAAAGGAATCAAAAGGTACCTGCATGTTATCTTAAGTTTAGCACTACTGGGTGACATGCCATCACTCAAGGCGCTGTCTGTGGCGCGCTTAGTATGCGCTGAGCCCTTCAAGGACCCTGGAGGCCCTGGGGTCACTATCTTGTACCAGCGGAGGACAGATGCCACGCACGCCTGGAGTTGAACATGATCTACTTGTCTTCCAAGGTGGGCTCTCCCTGCTTTGACTCAGGCACACCAGGACTGCTGATCAGACCTGCTCAGGGCTGTGGCTGCCAGGAGGGGACAGGATAGTGGTGGGAGGCCGAGTGGCACCCGGGGCAGGACCAGCCCCAATCTAGTGAGCTCACTGACACAAAGGCCGCTGCGGTGAGGGCACCCTACCTTTCCTGTCAGTCTCAGTAGCATGGACCAATAAGATGTCCCCAGATCCTCCGCGGACGTCCGGCCCGTCATCACCCTGTAATGAACACAGCCAAGGAAGGTATGAGGCAGAGTATGCCCTTCAGAGAATCAGTTTAGGAAGAAACAGGCAGGAATGAGATGACAAAATGCCCTGCAACCCCAAGTCCCCTCTCCTTCTGTGCTCCTCGGCCCAGGAGCAGTGTGGCTGTGCTGCAATGCCAGGGGTGCCCTCCAGACTCACCTTGTGCTTGGTGACAGGCACAAACTGGACTGTGTCTGGGAGCTGGATGGCCTGGGAGCTGCCCCGGCACCAAGGCACCAGGGCATGTCACTGTTTTGAGCACACAACTTGGGCCAGGGGACACAGCACCTTCCATCCTTCCCTGCTCACCAAACCACAAGTCAGAGGCGAGGTAGGACCCCCTGGGGGCAAGACAGTCCCCAGCCTTGCCCAGGATGCCTGTGGAGGCAGCAGGACTATTTCTAAGCATGTTCATGTTCCCCGAAACTGCAGCAAGCTGCCCTACATCTAAATCCGTCTCCCCAGGTGGAAGTAGAAGTTACTTGCATTGGCACAAGGTTCTTCTGTGGGGCCCTTCCTTAAAGGAGAGCAAAGCATTACAGACAGAAATATTCAATGACTTCTGACGCTGCACACCTGCCACCAACCCACCTGCCTCTTAAGAAGCAAGTCTTGCTTCCATGTGGGCAAACAGAGGCCACCCAGCGTAGAGCCAAAAAGAGCTGTGACTAGGGCCAGGAACAGAGGTCCAGGACAACCCCCCAGGCCTGTTTCTGCCCCTGGCCCTCAATGCTCCTTGCTCTGTAACGCTGGAGGGACGGAACCAGCCCTCTCAGCTGCGGTACACACTCCGGGACTCGCCCACCTTTTTATTTTTAGGCTTTCGTATTTTACCTCCTGACTCCAGAGGCCTGAGATTGTCTTGGGTTTACCTCTAGGAGTAGGAACTATGCCTTTGACCTGATTTTAAGGAAGAAATTTATGGCAAGGATCTCTCTGCAGAGGAGCCCAGCTGTGTGAGTACCCTCATCAGCCCTGCCTGTGTGTGACAGCCCAAGGCGCAGACACGTTCCTGGGCTGCTCCCTGCCATGGCCAGAGCCAGCACATCCTTGCCTGGGAGTGCGCAAAGGGCAGTATCTGCCCTTTTGTCCATGTGTCATCAAATCGAAGCCCCAAAACAGTTGCCTCCTGGTGCGGGCCAAGGCTGCTTTATGAAGCTGTTCCTTTGTACTTTTAGCACTGCATGGCAGGAGGGAGAGGCAGGGCACTCTCTGTCCTGCTGCCTCTCCACTGTCACAGGTTTGGGCCCTTTTTCACCAACGAGGTTCTGCAGGCAAGGCACAGGACCAGGGAATCCACAGTGTCTAGGCCTGAATTTTCTTTTCTTTTTTTTTAGAGATGGGTCTTGCTGTGTTGCCCAGGCTGGTCTTGAACTCCTGGACTCAAGCCATTTCCCTGCCTCTGTCTCCCAGACTGAAGCTACAGTGGGGCTATTTTTCAACAACAGAAAAAGTTTCCCATTAGTGAGGGCCGGCCACACACAGGCTCTGTCTGCAGAGCATTTACAGCGGTTCCATCTCCACACCCTCAGGAATTCTGGCATCTTTAGCTAGAGAGGCTGCAGAACTTGACCTGTGTAAGATGACTTCCTATAAGCATCAGAAGGAGACAGCACACTTCCCCTGGAGTCTACCCCTCCAGAGCCCACAGCCCAGAGGCTCACCAGGGGCATTGAAAGACTTGGTCTCTAAGCCTCCTAGGGTTGTTCTGCTTATGACAAGATCACATTCTTCTCCGCCCCACCTGCTCTCCTCTGTGGGGCCAGGCTGCAAAGCCCCAGCCCGGGAAGTTCTCACCTCCTGCTTGAGCGTCAGCCTGGACATAATTTCGTTGTGGTCAATGAGGGACAGCTCGTCCACTTCCTCCTCCGACTGAGCCGACTCCAGAGCATCTGGTGACTTTGGGGCCCTGCGGGGAGAAGTGGTTTGTGTTGCAAGTGTCAAACCAGCTCAGCTCCCGATGCCTGGAGGCCAAGGCAGTGCCGGTGTGCACGGCTCGAAACCGCTCCCGGAACACGCCTGCCCCGATGGCAGCTACGTCACTATGGACTGGAACCTCAGCTCTGCTACTGACTGGCTGTGTGGCCACAGGACAGTCGCTGCTGCCTCTGGATGTGCCATCTGTACACGGAAGTGATTCCGCTGGGAAAATTAAAAGGTTCCATTAAGCTGTTTGAGTGATGGTCTCAGCCACTCCCTGCCAAGGCCCACCGCACAGTCAGCATTTAGGGAGAGGAGGAGCTAAGGGGCAAGCAGAATGGGAGAGAAAGCTGCATTGCTCTTGAGGCTGCTCCCCAAGTCTTCTCCAAGGACCGACTTGCCACGGGACCCTTTGCTTGGCGCTAAGAAAGAGCTGTGAACCAAGCAGACATAGCCTCTTGTCCCTGAGGGTTCAGTCGAGCAGGAGACAGAATTTATTTATTTGCTTTCTTTTTTTTTTTTTTTTTGAGACGGAGTCTCGCTCTGTCGCCCAGGCTGGAGTGCAGTGGCGCAATCTTGGCTCATCACAACCTCCACCTCCTGGGTTCAAGTGATTCTCCTGCCTCAGCCTCCTGAGTAGCTGGGATTACAGGCACATGCCACTACGTCCTGCTAATTTTTGTATTTTTAGTGAGACAGGGATTCACTATGTTGGTCAGGCTGGTCTCGAACTCCTGACCTCGTGATCTGCCCAATTCGGCCTCCCAAAGTGCTGGGATTATAGGTGTGAGCCACCGTGCCCAGCCATTTATTTGTTTTTTTTTTGAGACAGAGTCTCCCTCTGTAGCCCAGGCTGGAGTGCAGTGGTGCGATCTTGGCTTACTGCAGCCCTTACCTCCTGGGCTCAAGCCATCCTCCCACCTTAGTCTCCCAAGTAGCGAGGACTACAGGCACAAGCCACCATGCCTGGATAATTCTGTTCATTGTAGGGATGAGGTCTCACTATGTTGCTCACGCTGGTCTTGATCTCCTGACTCATGTGATTCTCCTGCTTTGGCCTCTCAAAGTGTTAAGATTATAGGCATGAGCCACCGTGCCCAGTCTTTTTTTTTTTTTGAGACAGGATTTTAAAACAAGTGGTCACAGTAGCACAGAGAAAGGGGAAGCCCAGAAGGGTACCATGAGCACAACCAGGGGGTCTGGCCTCGTCTAAAGGTCGGGAGGCTTCTGGAATGGGATGGGTGAGCCGAGGCTTGCAGTACTGAGCCTAAGTTGCCGGCTGAAGGATGCGAGAGAACATTTCCCACAAAGGGGAAGGTGGGACAGCCGGGGGTGTCCAAGATGAGTCTCCCAGCTTAGGGTGTTCTGGGGAGAGTGGAAGCTGGGCCTACAGATGTGCCTGGCTTTCCCCTGGCATTTTCTTCCACGTTCCTCTATTTTATTCTGGCCCGTCTTATGGTCATAGGTCACATTTTAACCCCAGGTATCTGAGATGTAAAAATATGTGACTTTAGGCCAAACGCGGTGGCTCACGCCTGTAATTCCAGCACTTTGGGAGGCCGAGGCGGGTGGATCACTTGAAGTCAGGAGTTCGAGACCAGCCTGGCCAACATGATGAAACCCTGTCTCGACTAAAAATACAAAAACTAGCAGGGCGTGGTGGCGCTTGCCTGTAACCCAGCTACTTGGAGGCTGGGGCAGGAGAATCACTTGAACCCAGGAGGTGGAGGTTGCAGTGAGCCGAGATCGCACCACTGCACTCCAGCCTAGGTGACAGAGTGAGACTCTGTCTCAAGGGGGAAAAAAAAAATGTGCCTTCAGTAAAAGAATATGGATGGGTCAGAGTGGGCCCTGCCCAGTCTCGAGAAGATCCCTGCTCCACATCTCGTCAATGTTCACCCTGTGGTTTGGCCTTGATGGAGGGACAACATCCCATAATTATTTCTGAGCAGTCAAAGTGTTCATCCTTCTCTTTCACGAGAACCATCTGGAACTCTGAAGACGGTACTTTGGGGTCCAGTGAAGCTGGTGGCATACCCACGAGCTGCATTTGCTTGGCCCACACACTCTGCCCCAGGTATTAACCTAGAAACCACACCATTCCTGGCTTCACACCTGGGGAAAGCTCAGTCTGGGCAGACAAGTCAGAGAGACAAGTCAGAGAGCACAAGAGTGGCCAGGAGGCAGGCTGGGCACGTGGCCCTCTTCAACAGGTCCCTATGCAATGCCTTCTCATTTCTTTTTCTTTCTTTTGCTATTTTTATTAACTGCCTCTTCAACCATTCATGCTGAGCCCTGATAATGACAAGTGGGCACTCCCTTGCTCTAAGGTCACCAAAGACCCCAGAGGTGGCTAAAGCTTGACCTAAGGAGGGAGGAAAAGCTTGAACACGTGGAACATTTCATAGAGAAGGGGAAGTCAATGTGAAGTTGCAGGTGGGAGTGCCCATTTGCAGATCCTACACATCATATTTCACAGGTGCATACTGGGGAAATTTACTACGTATTTCTACACTTGGTCAGGTTTGGTTTATGCTAATATTGAAAAATGTGGCCAGGCATCGTGGCTAACGCCTGTAATCCCAGCACTTTGGGAGGCTGGGGCAGGTGGATCATGAGGTCAGGAGATTGAGACCATCCTGGCTAACATGGTGAAACCCCGTCTCTACTAAAAATACAAAATAAATAAATAAATAAAAACGTAGCCGGGCATGGTGGCACATGCCTGTAGTCCCAGCTACTTGGGAGGCTGAGGCGGGAGAATCGCTTGAGCCCGGGAGGCGGAAGTTGCAGTGAGCCGAGATCGCGCCACTGCACTCTAGCCTGGGCGACAGAGTGAGACTCCGTCTCAAAAAAAAAAAAAAAAAAAAAAAAAAAAGTTATAAGACATTAAAGAGCTGTAACGACTAAATGCAATGAACAGCTCCTGATCTTGGCTGCAAAAAATTAAGATATACAAGACATTCTTGTTAGCAACACCACATGCACACATATGTCTAGAAATGTCCCTGATAACAAGTTTGTAAGTGGAGGGGGTGTCTTTTACACTCCCTATCAACTTGAAAGAGGCCAAGACCAAGGAAGGTTGGCCTGGGATTTGAAAAAGAAAAGACAAGGCTATCGTGGGTAATTTGTAAGGTAGATAATATAGGTGCGAACAATCAAGAAGTAATGGCAAACTACATGTGAAGGCCTTTGCAGGGTGGGGTTATTAGTGATTTTTCTTGCTTTCTTGCAGTTTTCTATGCTTTTCAACAGTTTCTATCCTGAGCTTGTATTATTTGAGAATCAGAAAAAAAGGAAGAGGGCCAGGTACAGTGGCTCATGCCTGTAAGCCCAGCACTTTGGGAGGCTGATGTGGGAGGATCGCTTGAAGCCAGGAGTTGGTGACCATCCTAGGCAACATAGCGAGACCTCGTCTCTACAAAAAACTAAAACAATCAGCTGGGCGTGGTACTGCATGCCTGTAGTCCCAGCTATCTGGGAGGCTGAGGTGGGAGGATCGCTTGAGCCCGGGAGTTCAAGGTTATAGTGAGCTGCAATTGTGCCACTGCACTCCAGTCTGGGTAACAGATCAATACCCTGTCTCTAAAAAACAAAAAAAGGAAATAAGGAAAGAAGGAAGAGTTTCAACTTGAAATACCCTCAGGCCTAGGGGCCAGCTGGGAGAAGCCGCTCAGGCAGGCCTCATGAGTGGGCACACTGCTCTCGGGGGACCCAGCTCCTCTGGGTCCACTTCCTACCTCTCACTGCCGTCTCTGCTGTCCTTCCCAGGGACGCCGCTGACCGCTGAGGGATCTCTGGGATGTCCGTCTTTCCCAGCCGGTGGCTCCTGGAAAGAGGAGTGGGTGCTGAGTTCTGGACAGGGGCCCTCTGCGGGCTGCTCTGTCTTCCCAGCATTCCTGCCTGCAAGTGGCTGTGGAGTGCAAGTTCCTATGGAGCAATCTCAGATGTGAACAAATTAACGATGAATGCCGTTAATCACAGGAAACACAAGCCCTCAAGACTAGCATGTGGCCTTTGGAGAAAGTGAAAGGTGCCACTATTTGTATCATCTGTAAGCTGCCAACCTAGGCAAAGCCACCTCAACCACCTCCTCAAAGAAGACTGTCATAGCCACTCCCCCCGAGCACAGCCAGGCACTGGGCTCTAGGCTGTGCCCACTTCTCCTCATTTGACTTCATCAGTGAGCTAACACCATCGTCCCCACTCCGAGCATAGAAACAGAGGCCAGAAGTCAAGGACCCTGCTCAAGACCACACAGCTCATAAACAGCAGAGCTTGGATTTGAACCCAGGGCTATCTACCTGCAAAGCCTGTGCCCTTAACCACTGGGCCCTGCTGTCGTGAACCAAACTCTGCTGATTTAAAGAAGTCCTCAGGGCTGCAGTGCTCAACCGGGTTCAGTCCCCAAAGGGCCAGCTCTCAGGCCCTGGGGTGCCAGTCCCCTCTTCCTCCGTCAGACTTGCTTCCTCCTGGGTCCCTGGGCTGGCCCTACTCAGTGACAACACGGCCCTCCAACATCCCTGGTCTGCTGCTGAGCCTGATGGAGAACTGGGGCGGGACAAATACAGAAAGAGTGCTTCAAGGCAAGGAGCCAGTGAGCCCTGGAAGCGTCACAGTGGAGGGAGACAGCCATGCGAAGCTGGCCTCTCCCTGCACGTGGACTTCACCATGGGGAGGCTGAGCCCGGGGGTGCCAGATGCACACGTAAGCAGAGGAGACAGCTCCCATGGACTGGGTCAAATCCCACTGGAGTGAACACTCTTCAATGTTCTACAACCTGCTAATGTCTGAAACAGGGCTGGCTCTGGGTGGGCCTCTGAACCCCTGTGGGGACCCTGCTGAGAGAACCACCTGAACGGGTGTGACCAAGCTCTTCACGGGTGGGGCCCCGCCCTGGGGTGGATCACTGGGAGTCTTCCAGCCCTCATGGGCCTCCCTTCAAGGAGCTTGTCCCACCTGGGCTCATGGGGGGAGCAATTTCTGAAGCTTTTGAACTTGCTCATGTTTGGCTGAAGCAAAATGTGGAAAGTGGATTGCTCAATAGAACTGCTGTACCGCGACGGTCGGGAGCTGGGGCAGCAGCGTCACGAGGGTGCTGACGTCGGGTACCTTGTGGCTCCCTCAGGAGGGGGTGTGCATAGTCATGGCAGGGGCTATGGGCCAGACTCACCCGCTTCCTCAGAAGCAGTTAGTGTTGGAGCAATGGGATGTGCTGGGGAGGGAGATGAAGGTCTGAAAGGCCCTATGGGGAGAAGAGTCCCTCCCTCTGCATGTGGGACAGAAGATGAAGCCAACACCAGAAGATGAGGGAGGAAGGAACCCCACAGAGAGCACTAGATACACAGCCGGGGCCCGTGCCATGCTGGTCCCAGAGAGTTCTAGAAGACCCATCTGGCCAGGCTCTGAGGAGTGCCACACGCACTGAAGCAGGAGCAAAGGGCAGACCTCCACCTGGAAGCCACGTCCTCTCCAAAGGGCCGAGCTGGTTCCCAGCAGCCTGCAGGAGCCCAGTCCGCTGGTGACTAGGAGGGGGCTCAGCCCAACAGAAGCAGGTGCGGGGGAAGCGGCCTCGGGGGGGCAGAGCCCAAGCCCCGCCAGGCCAGGCCACATGCAGGAGGCCGCCCGAGGTTACTTACTCCTCGAGAGGGAGCCAGCTCCTCGCTGCTCTGGCCAGAGGAATACAGATTGACATATTCACCCTCACCAGCTTCCTCACTGGCGTTTTCACTCTGGGGGAGACAGGACGAGAGGAAAGACACATGGGCCAGGCCCTCCAGCCAGCCCTCACAGCTGGCCAGGGGATGCCACGGCCTGCACTCTGGTCTTCCCAGGTGCAGAGAGCAAAGCTGCTTTTGCCACCTCTTGCCTCTGTACTAGAGGGGATCCAAGTCTCCTGCTGCTGCTTCTCCAATGGTGTCTGGGGCTAAATCATCCTGGAGAGATGGCCCCACTGTAGTGGAGACGGCAGGGGTCCCCAGTGTGGCGGGAAACGATTATGGAGGGAGAGAAGCAACACATCAAGACAATCCCACATACTGGGGAGTGGGGTCCGCTGCCTGCACTTCCTCTGCCCCATGTACTTGTCTGCCCCAGTCTGCAAGGCAGCATTTCTCTGAGTTGGACGAAGCGCTACAGGTACTTTAACAGGCTAGAGACCAGGCTTCTGTCATCAGCACCACATGCAACCGAACAGATACTTGTCCTGAATCTGTCACCTCCACACTTGCAAAGGGCTTTGTACCTTTCCCTAAAAACAGATAAGTAAATGGAAAGCTAGTAGCATTTTGTATCTTATGCGTCTGATAAGTCCTCTCTAAATGGCCACTAATCCATTTGTGGAAAATCAGATTCCCAGTTTGATAGAACTTTGTATAGAAGAGTCAGTTCTGTTCTGGAAACACATGGGCTCCCATTGCACCTTGTGACCCTCAGTAGCTGTCAGCTCAGCCATGCTGCCAGCAGGTGTGCGCTGGCAGCCCCCGACTGCTAGTAAAGGGGAGGCAGTGTCTTTCAGGAACAGTGAAACCGCTTTTTAAAAAACGTGCAGCCCCATGTGCAGGGGTGTGTGTGTGCGCTGAGTTCTCACCGAGTCAGTGAAAGAGGTTTCGGAAGGAAGGCAGACAGTATTCCCATGAAAGCTGCTCTCCTGAGAAGCCGAGAGAGGCCCGTCCACGGTGCTGGGAGGTGGACCGGCCATGGTTGGCACAGCTAAGTCAGAGCTCTGAGACTGGTGGGCAGGTGGGAAATGTGGAGAGGAAGAGGAGGTAGGCGGAAGGAAAGGCGGAACGGAAGCTTGGTGGTGAGGCACGAAATCCTGGGAGTAGGACCTAAACACAGACTTATACTACAGAATCCAGGTGGAGAACAAACAAAAACAAGAATACGAGAAGAAAACAGAAAAGAGAAAAAGTAATTAGATTGGCAGTAGCTGAGCAGTGACAGGCTGTTCACAGTAACTTAGTCTAATGGGCCACCAATCACGCCGAGCAACCCCCAGTCCTCAGGCCACTGTGATACCCACACCCAGCACCTCCTCCCTCGAGAAGGGCCCTGAGACTGGAGAGTGAACAGCGCTGTCCTCAGGGCTATCTAAACAGCATGACACAGAGAACGGCTCAAGTGGCCACATGCTCCGCTGGGACAGAAAATAAAACCTGCGTGGCCCATCGCTGTCTTGCCTGCTCAGGAACTTCGTGGCCAAATTCAATGTCATTGTAATTACTCATTTTGAATTTCTGGATGAATCTCTCAGGTTTTATTCCTTAAGAGTCAAACACTGCAACTTTTAAACATTGAAATCCACCTTGAATGCTTTTGGAAAGGAGCGGCACAAACCTTAAGCGTGGCTGGCAAGCTGCACTACGGAAATGCTAACGATGTCTGAGTCCATTTCTCTTCCTACCCCATTTTTTTCTCTCTTTCTTTTTTTTTTTTTTAACAAATGAAGTAGGCTGGGCATGGTGGCTCACACCTGCAGTCTCAGCACTTTGGGAGGCCAAGGCAGGTGGATTGCTTGAGCCCAGGAGTCTGAGGCCAGCCTGGGCAACATGGCAAAACCCCATCTCTACAAACAATACAAAAATGAGCTGGGGGTGGTGGTGAGTGCCTGTAGTTTTAGCTGCTCTGGAGGCTGAGATGGGAGGATCACTTGAGCCCAGAAGGCAGAGGTTGCAGTGAGGCAAGATCAAGTCACTGCACTCCAGGCTGGGTGACAAAGCAAGGTCCTGTCTCAAATAAAAACAAATGTGATCTTACAACAGCTTTGATGCCACCTTGTAGCCACAAGGCTATACTCCTCCAGATGCTCATCAGAGAGGAAAGACACTGTGTTGAGAAGTGACAGCAAATCCCATGGCTTCTGGGGTCCAGTGAGCACCCCCGGCTGGGGCTCTGCTGCTGAAGGAGGGACAGAGGTGTTCCAGGACCTGGTCAGCAGCCACCACGTGGAGAGAACCTAATGATGTGATGTCATCGTGTCCTACAAAGGCCTGCCATCATGCTGCTACCATCATGGGAAGCTGGGAGAGCACTGTGGGGGTGGCCACGTCCAAAGTCCTTGCAGATATGGGTGAATGAATGAGTCACAAAATTAAACAAAACAAAGCCCTTGCCGGGCTCACTGGCCCACTACAGAGGCAGGGACGTGAGGAAAGTCAAGCCCAGTGCAAATGTGTGTGCCACTCGCTCAAACATTCTCTGTGTTTGCTGTGGCTGGGGATTTTCAGAACCCATGGAAAAGAGGAAGAAGAGGAAGAAAAATGAAGTTTTAAACTAACAAGAGGTCAAAGCCACTCACCCTTAAGTAGTTTTTTGTTTTCTCTTTTGAGACAGGGTCTCACTCTGTCACCCAGGCTCACTGCAGCCTGGACCTCCTGGGCTTAAACAATCCTCCCACCTCGGGTTCCTGAGTAGCTGGGACCACAGGTGCATGTCACCACACCCGGCTCACTTTTTGATTTTTTTGTAGAAACGGGGTCTTTCTATGTTGCTCAGGCTGGTCTTGAACTCCTGAGCTCAAATGATCTGCCCGCCTCAGTCTCCCAAAGTGCTGGGATTACAGGGATCAGCCACCATTCCTGGCCCTTAAGCAGTCTGGCAAAGCTACCCTTTAACCTGTACAAAGAGATACCATAACTCGAGGGACAACGCAACCCTCTCGTTTCCACCTGTGTGTACAGCCGTGGCCCCTTCCTGGCTGCACTGACCAGAGTTTCAAGCTCCTCCCTCATCTCACTCCTGTGATCTCACACCAGATCCATGACATCTGCCCTAAGCACTCACTACCACTTACACATCTGCTTTCCCATCTAACCTACAAACTCAAGGCCAACCCTATGCCATGGTCAAATAAATCAGTGGAAGTGTTATACATGTGACCAGCACTGAACACTCAGGTACCTGTACAAGTGAAGTTCCCTTCATATCCTTCTTTCAGGAGCTCGGGGGGCAGACACCCTGCTTGATACACCCTGGCTTGCCGCCCTCACCTACACCCTCACAGCAGGCTCCACGCAACACTTCAACGTTTCACAGCAATTACCCAGGATGGCGCTGCAGGCATGGGAGCTCGCTCTGGACCTTCCTGAGATGGCAGTGGGGTGAAGGGCTTGGCTTTCCGGGTTTTCCATCGATCTCTGGAGGATGCCTGCACACAGCAAGCCTCCCTTACTGGCTGGGAAAGTCCACAGAGAAGACAGCAAGTGGGATGCACTGGCTGAGGGGTGGGATGGCGTGCTGCGGGTGGGACGGCGTGCTGCTGGCGGGGCTGCCTTCAGGGAACCCTTGCATGACTGTTTCAGGGAGTGGCTCAATCTTTTGCAGCCCCAATTCTCAGATCTGCCAGATGTTCATTCCCAATGCCCAGACACTGCCACGAGATTTGCTAAACAGATCCCCCTCACCTTGCCTTGCTGCTGCCTAGTTTAAGGAGTCATGTTCCGCGCTGACTCCTTCTGGAGTCTTGAAATAGCCTCATCGGCGCCCCCGTGTAAAGTCACTTTGTGCTTCCACGTGCTCTGCAATAACTGAGCACCTGATTTACACATAACACAAATGGCTTTTGTGTCATCACAAAATGTACCAAGTTGGAGAAGTGTCTTCCTAACCAATCACATGGTGTGTTTAGCCGGTTTTAATTCAACAAGGTGAGGGGCAGACTCCCACAGTGTGGTGCCTCTTCCGGGAGACGGCACAGGGCAGCGGCTGACTGCAAGGTCTCCAGTTGCCCTTCATGGCATCTCTGCTTGTGTGCCCTAGTACAAGTGACTGAAGTTCTTGAGCCTCAGCTCAAGCTGTTCATCTTTAAAACGGGGATGAAAACAGCCGCCCCTCCCCCATAAGGTTTCTGCGACGTTCCGCGAGACGCAGAGCGCTGCAAGTCCTCCGCATGGTGCTGGTGCGGACGACCTCTCGGCCAGCAGCAGCCGTCCTCTCCTGCCCTCCAAACAATCCAGGAACTGCCCTAAATAACAGTACTGGGGCATTCAGTAGGGGCCTAATACATATTTGCTGATACGTATTTTAGTAGGCACCTAATACATAGTCTAGGCACTGTATTAAGGTGTCTAGAATATTACCTGACTCACAGCAGCGTCTCAGTTTTGAGTGTGGATGGGTAAGAGACAAACTTCACCCATTGCATGGGTTCAGGTCCAGACACTGGGGAGGGAGGCTCAGGGAAATGACCAGGGGTGTGGGCTGCCAAGGAGGGGGCAGCTAGCAAGGAGAAAGCAAGGAGAGTCGGCCTCTCTTGGACAAAGGGGCCTGGCCTGCTCTGCCTCTGCCTCTGCAGCTGTGAGCTCACGTTCTGGTATTCAAGCTATGCAGTCGTGCTGGGACAAGAGCCAAACTGGAAAGGTACCTTCACGGGGCAGGGAGACACAGGGAAAACCTTCTGATCACCATGAAGCCCTTGCTGTGCCCCTTGGGCTCTGCAGATGCCAGGAGCTGCATCAGGGCTCATGGTCACACCATTTACAACAGGCCCCCATCTCTACCGATTCCCCAGAGCAATACTTCCAGCCTCTTATGATCACGCTTACCCACAGGGGCAGAGAGAAAGGCAGGGCGGGCCATTCCACAGAAACGCCGCCTCATCACAGCCTGGAGTTTATTTTAGGATCTGGCTCGTGCCCGGGTTTGCTTCTGACGAGCTGCTGCTCTCTGTGCAGCAGGAACTTTTATTTATAGCCAGAATAAGACTGTTTGGGTTGAGGATTTTAGAACGGGAAGGGCTGCCTGTCTGAGACTTGCAAACTTCTGCACAAGATCTAGGGGTGCCAGTTAGGAGAGGGGTGCCTGGCCCCCAATGTCAGCCCTGGTCACATAGCCAGTCGAAACACAGCAGGGACTGCCTCATGAGGATGAGAACAACTATTCCTACCTCATGCTTCCTGCTAGGCAGATGAAGTGTTGCACGGATCATCTCAATTAACCTACACACAGTGCCTTACTGTTCTTATTACTGATGAAAATACTGAGGCTGGGAGGGGAGACCACGTGCCTAATAACACAGCTGGCAAGATGTGGCGTGGGTATGGCTGATATCACAATCAGTTCGTGTTTTCTGAAATACTGAGGTGTATCCTGGACGAGACAGGCCCTAACCATGCAATCCCACAGCTCTGCAGGGTACAGCCTCACCAAATCTGCAGAGTTCCTTAGCTGAGTGCTTTGTGACACCAGGCATGCAAAGCCCAGTAAGCTGAGACTTGATCCATAAGCCAGGATGCAGAGAGGGGTGCACTGGCCAGAGTGTGGCAGGACAGGCAGGGAAAAGGTGGAATCAGTAACCAGCTCCTTTGGAAACACACCCCTGAAAGCCACTGGGCCCCGGAGTCGAAACGATGCTGGAGGCTGATGACCTCATATGCGAGCGTGTGGCCAATTCATTAAAAGGAAAAGCTGCCTGAAGCTGGCCAGGCACCAGTTTTTTTTCTCACAAGTAAAATACTTAGAAAAGGCACTAGTTTTCGGTGACACCTTCTCTCTATTATAGTCCTGGCATGGAAAAAGGACTAGGGATGGGCTCTTTGTTGCCTTAGCAAGAAAGCAGGAAAGATCTTTTTCTTCCTTTCTTTTTTTGAGACAGGGTCTCGCTCTGTCACCCAGGTTGGAGTGCAGTGATGCGGTCATGGCTCACTGTAGCCTCAACCTCCTGGGTTCAACTGATTCTCCTGCCTCAGCCTCTCAAATAGGGGGGAATATAGGCATGTGTTGCCAGGTACAACTGATTTTTTGGATTTTGTAGAGATAGGGTTTTGCTGTGTTGCTCAGGCTGGTCTTGAACTCCTGGGCTCAAGTGATCCTCCTACCTCAGCCTCCCAAAGTGCTGTGATTATAGGCGTGAGCCATCGTGCCCAGCAGGAAAGCAGATCTTTAAAGGAACAATTCTGAGTCCTCAATATAACAGCCACTCCACTTAATTCCTCTGCTGATCAGGAAGAGCGCGTGCCAGAGGAGGCTGTCTGCTCATCAGCGGCTGAGGGTTAGGGACACAGGCTGAGGAACCTTGATCAGAATGGTTGCTCCACAGTGACTTGAGCTCCAAGCCCTGGAGAATTGTCAGCTCCACCAGTTACAGCGAAATGTGGTCATGTAAATGAATGGATTCACTGGCATGGTGAAGTGTTTGGGAAGAGAAGTTGCCAGAAATTGGTCATTACTGCGTAATCTTGGCTCAAGCAAGGCTTATGACTTCAGAGTTTTTGGATGCTACTTAGCAAAACAGATAAGCTATTGGACAGCTGGTTTTCGGGCTTAAATTTTTATCCCTCATTTGTGAGAAAACACATTCAGGGGAAGCTGCTTTTCTAGTGTGGTCTGGGCTTCCTTCCTCAGCGGAGAATCAATGGGAGCCACAGCTCAGCACTGGCGCTGGGCTCAGAGCACATATGTCCTTCAACTAGGGGACTGTGAGCCTCAAAGTGTGGGCCCTAATTTATCTATTCTGGAAGGAAATTGAGCTTTTCACTGCTGATGACACCCATGTGATTGTCTGGGGAGAAAAGCTTATCTGATTTGATTCTTATAGAGATGGGGTATGACCACTCCCAGGACACCCTCCTGCCCCAGGAAAGGTGCTTGATAACACTCCTTGTTACTCCATTTGGCAAACTATTAGGGATACCTCTGGCTTTGTCTTCTCTTTCCTTACGGTCCCAATTAACTACTGGTTTACACAGTAGGGTCTACCTTAGGCCCAGGGGCAACTCCTTTTCCTTGATGCCCTTGTGTTGATTTAAAACAATAATTATACCTTACATAATGTCAAAAGATGAGTTCCAAAGCCAAGTGGTAGGTTCTGAGGCCAATGCCACATGCACATGAACTGAGATCTGCCACTGACCGTTTTGTCTTTGATCCTGGTAAGAAGGCAGTCCTGTGGGTCACACTGTGTGAATGACAAGATGGCATTCTTCTCACCAAAGAAAGGCAACATTAGCATTATGTTGGGCCCAAAAAATATCTTCTCCCTTTTCAAATAAACTCCTTAGTGGAGCTTATTTTTAAAAACCACCTGAATATCCTAAGAAAAAAGGATGTAAAAGAACAAAAATGTGTTGCTTGGGAGAAGATGGGTGAATGCAAAAGTTCCTTATTAAGTTCCTTCTCAAGTGACGTATTTTTGCAACTGGAATCACAATATCTCCACTGAAAATACTACATTTTGGCCAATGGCTTCATGGCAAATTACACTCTTGCAAAACCTCCAATACATTCTAGGATGCTCTGTAATTCACTAAGTGTTGATCTGAATAGCATCAACCCTTTATAGAAAGATTTAGTACAGACTGAAAAATGATTCAAATTCAGTTCTAGAAGTCCGACAACTATTTTTACTCAGTTTGCACTTCAACAGCCTGACAGGGGCTCTAATTTATACTTATTCTTAGAACTCTATTTAGAGCCTGTAGCTACACTTTGTAACATGTCAGAACATGAAGGAGAAATACACGCCTCTCAACGTCCAGCCTACACGCTTTTCTTTTGACCCAGCCTTACGAGATCTCAAAATTTATTTGGCAATTAAGCAGTTCAAAAATGTTAATCTAACGCTGTATTTTTCATGATAGGGTTCTGGATTCCAACCCTGGCTCTAGCTTAACTTGGAACAAATGGCTCAGCTTCTCTCTCCTGGCTTCTCCATCTCTAGAACTGCAGTGAACCATTTGATCACAGAGTAGGAAGGAAGGCCCTCGATAGGGAAACAGTAGCCTGATGTGGAAGTAAAGGCGAGAGGCACTGGACGTGGAACTGGCCCTCAGGATGCGTGTCAGTGCACGACCTTTACAAGGAATGGGGATCCTTTGGGTACCAGCCTTCCAAGAAGGTTTGTGTCTATTTCCTATAACTTTATCTTAAAACTTCTCCTCTGTAATTTTCCCCACCACCCTGACTGAACTCCCACATGACAGTTTGCCTGTCACGGATGGAGTCAGAAGTACAACCACGGCCAGGTGCTACAGTGACACTACTGTGCCTGAAGCTGGTCAAGGGGCACCGATCAGCCAAAATGCCAGGCTGTAAACAATAAAGATTCTCAAAGTCTACAACCAGGGGGTGGAAACAGCTGCATCAGAGTGGATGCTTTTGAAAGCCCCCAATGCGAGGCACTCTCAGCTCTGTTCCTGCCGTCAAGGCTGTGACCAGTCCTGCTGTCGAGATGGGCACACTCCCTACTGCCCACAGTAAGACAAGGCAGGCTCGCTCCTGGGCTCAGGAGGTAACGCCGTCTCCTCCAGAGCTGGGCCTTTCTCTATAGGTGGCTCTACATTATCCCCTGAGGGTCGCAGCGACCTGGAATGGGCTCTGGTCTGCATGTACCTCCTTCCACAAGACCGGGTCAAGCTGAGTGGGATCTAATCCAGCCTTCACACTTCAGAGCAGCACTGGGTCTTTTAGGAAGAGTGGAAAAGCACAGGGGGAACGCACTGCAGGAGCCAAACTGTGTTTCAAGGGCTCTGCAGACAGGAACTACCTGGGAAACTCTTGAGCCAGACACAGCAGCCAGAGCCTCAGATCAGCAGGGAAGGAAAATGAGGAAGAAAATGGATTCTTGGCCAGAGCCTGGGACCAGTGCATCTGTTACATGGGAGCTAGGGGCTAGGCTGTACCAAAGCTGCCAGTTCACAGCCCATCCCCTCTCCTCAGGGGACATGCAATCCTGAGACAACGAACCAGAACATGACACAGGAAAGCAGCAGCCTCCCCCACATGGCGACAGACCTGATGCTAATAGCTCCCTTTCCCTGAAATGCTGGTTGTGCGTCACATACTACATGTGTGCTTTTCATCCTTGTAACAACCTTGTGCTCCCACTGCACAGAGGCAAGTGGGGCCCAGGGCATTGGGGCAGGGCGGTGTGCTCAGGTTCATACAGCAAGTAAGGAGAAAACACGGTGGGGGAGAAGACAGGGTTGTGCAGGAAGGAGAAACTCGTATGTTGGGAAGGGATGAAGGGAAGGCAGTGGAGGTGTGCAGGGGACAGGTTCGTGGTAAGGTGGGGAGAAGCAGTGTGAGGGCCTCTGAAGAGCCAGGGAAGCTGGCCCTGGTTCTGCAGGGATGTGGTGACACTATAGTCTAGCTGCAGGGTTGAGAAGCAGGGAGGGCCTCTGACTGCAGAGGCAGGAATGCCAGTTAGGAGCTGCAGTGCATCCAGGTGAGACATGGGGGTGGGGAGGAAGTGAGTGGCCACGGGCTGGAGAGAAGCGGACCCGCTCAAGGCTAATGCCCTGTGCAGTATCAGCAAGACATGGTGGGATTGGGACAAGAGGGGCAGGACAAGAGTGAATGGGCACTGCCTGCCTGTCTGCTATATGCCAGGCATGGGGACTAATTTCTGACCTCAGGGAGCCCAGGGTCTGGTGAGGAGAGAAGCCTGCACTCAAACAGCTGGAGATCCGTGGAGACTCAACCTTGGACTTGTAGATTCTGCCTCAAAGGGTATGAACTTGTAGACTCTGCCCCTAAGGGTATGGACTGGTAGATGCTAACCCTAAGGGCACAGACTGGTAGACCACACCCTTGAGAGTATAGACTTGTAGACTACATTGTGCTGCTAAACCCCCAAGAATGGAGGAGAGTCCAGGAGTCAACGGTGTGAAATAACCTGAAGCACCTACGTACTACGTGAGCTACGCCAGGCCAAGGAGGAACATGCACCAGTGGGAGGGAGAGGCCTCAAGGGGGCTTCACAACATGGGGACAGCGGCACAGTCCTTTTCCCCAAAGAGGAGCACTCCATGTGGACTGTGCAAAGGGAGGGTCAGACCAGTCTGTGCACCAACACCCCCCCCAGGGAGGGGCTGCCTTGAGAAACCCCTCTCCCACCCCCGGCTACCGGGTTCTGCCCACAGATGCTCCCTGCTCTCTCTCTCAATGTGATCTAGCTCTGACCAGGACAAAAAGCCAATGAGACAAGATGGCATCAGGGAGGAACAAAGGACAAAGGTCAGGATGGCAGGAACTTATTTTTTCCAACAGGTGCCGAGAGCCCCACGGACTGTCTTCCACTTCCCTCCTGTGGGCCATTCCGTTTTCCTCCTCCTCTCCTCCCTTCTTCTCTCCTTCTCTCTCTATCTCCCCCCTTTCCTGTTTGACCTTTAGGCCCGTCAGTGTGCCCATGGTTTCTGTGATGGCTCATCCTTGGGGATGGTTTGTGGCCAGGAGGTTGTGGGTACGGAAGGAGAGAAAGAGTGAGTGAGTGAGAGGCAGATGAATGGGCAGAGTGAAGGAGCCTGCAACAGGTCCCGAGGGGCTGGGCCTGGCATTTCCCAGTGAGGGGACGCCATGGCATGGGGACTGAGCGTCTGCATGAAGCTCAAGCCTTCTGTTGAGAGTACGTGTGCTGATGCACAGAAACCTGGGCCCATCTCAGAAAACGACTGTTTTGCCCAGGATGGGATGCCAGCTGCTCTGCAGACCCTTTTTAAAAAATTAAAGTCCTCAAGATGATACACACTTAACTCTCTTAGCCTGAAGTTTTTTTTTTTTTTTTTTTAAACAGATGACAGTTATTACAGGCATTTCAATATAACTTCTACTCACAACTCGGGTCTGCCAGCAGTTTTAATTATCCAGATTCATTCTGGAAGCCGAGATGGTAAAGAAATATTTCAACAGATTTCTAGCACCCAAATAGATCTCTTAGTGAGAGTAATTACCCATAACTTTCAGTTAGCAAAGAAAGAACATATAAGAAAGTAGTGTGCGGTATGGAGGAAGGTGTTTTTTCTTTTTTGAGACGGAGTCTTGCTCTGTTGCCCAGGCTGGAGCGCAGTGGCGCGATCTCCACTCACTGCAAGCTCCACCTCCTGGGTTCACCCCATTCTCCTTCCTCAGCCTCCCGAGTAGCTGGGACTACAGGTGCCCGCCACCACGCCTGGCTAATTTTTTTTGTATTTTCAGTAGAGCCGGGGTTTCACCGTCTTAGCCGGGATGGTCTTGATTTCCTGACCTCGTGATCCGCCCGCCTTGACCTCCCAAAGTGCTGGGATTACAGGCGTGAGCCACTGCACCCAGCCGGAGGACGGTGTTTTTTCCAATGCCAACCCT
Source organism: Gorilla gorilla gorilla (assembly GCF_029281585.2). Lineage (NCBI taxonomy): Eukaryota > Metazoa > Chordata > Mammalia > Primates > Hominidae > Gorilla > Gorilla gorilla. Next base: position 127,993,644 of record NC_073237.2, read on the forward strand.
GCAGCACCGGCAGGGCACAGGCAGCCCTAATGGTTACTGAGAGATTCTGCATCTCTCAGTCTGAAGCCTGTGCAGGGGACGGTAGGAGGGACTCCCTGGGACCAACTCGTGGGAGGTGCTGGTGAGAGAGAAGCCCAGCAAACAGTCGAGTCCAGGCCCAGCAGAGCCTGCGGATGGGGAGGACTGGCTTTTCCTGGAGTGGAGGTTCTGGGGAGACGGGAGGGCTGGCTGTCATCATTCCCCTCATGACCTTATTCTAAGTGTTTACATTTGAGATGACCTTCCCGAATGGACGCTGGGCTTCCTGGCCTCCATGCCTCTGGCAGGTCCTTCTGTTTGGAACATCTTGACTTGCTTTCCCTGTCCTTTAGCTCCTAAAAATCCCGACTGCCCTTCAAGTCACAGTTCAAGCTCCACCCCCAGCCCCCACGACCCCGTCCTTGCTCCGCCACCCATGAGGTTTCTATGCCTACAACTCTCATGTCATTCCTCACACGTGCTTTCATGTGGTGTGAACTTGTATTTTACATACAAGGTATCTTAAGACTCCCATATATTCCAGGGATAAAAACCATGACGTGGCCAGTCGCAGTGGCTCACGCCTGTAATCCCAGCACTTTGGGAGGCCGAGGTGGGCAGATCACCTGAGGTCAGGAGTTTGAGACCAGCCTGGCCAACGTGGTGAAACCCCATCTCTACGAAAAATACAAAAAATTAGCTGGGCGTTGTGGAGGGTGGCTGTAATCCCAGCTACTCCAGAGGCTGAGGCAGGAGAACGCTTGAACCTGGGAGGCGGAGGTTGCAGTGAGCTGAGATCGTGCCACTGAACTCCAGTCTGGGCAACAGAGCAAGACTCCATCTCAAAAACAAAAACAAAAAACCAAAAGCCATGACGCACTCAGACCCAAAATTAATTAATATGTGTGCAGATGTTCTTTGGTTCTGCACAGGCTTCGTGCCCGTCTTCCCCAGCCTGCTGACCCGTGGCCCTGCTTTGCTCGGGGCCATCCTCCTCAACTGCATGTCTTTTGCAACCCGGCCTGGAAAAGTTGATGTCCTGAGCTTGCTGAATTAAACCCATCCCTGGTATCAGGGAAGGAGTGAATGAGAATACTTCTCAGTATCCACCTCCATTTAAATTGTTCCACACAGGTTTAGTGCCCTACAAATTCCCTTGGCAAGAGGTTTTCAATGGTTGGAATCTTTTAGTGGAAATAATCGTCCACTGTGCCAAGAACCACGTGAGGTGTCTTCAGATTTGTCAACTGCTGTGTTTCCAAGGGGCACTCCTTCAGAGTTCCATGCTGGACAAACCACACAGGCCCAGGAGCAATGAATGAAGAAAGTCAGGAATAAAGGGCCGCTCTGATAGTAATCCAAAGCCCTATGTCTGGGGCTCATCTCAGAATTTAACCAAAGGATATATGAAGGACATGTTGGCACTGTACTAAATCCCTTCTCTGAGGTTCCGGCATACTGGGTGCTGAATTTCCCAAACCTGGCCATTACTAATTGTTCCTGAGGTATTCTCCTTTTAACGACATAAGGACCTTATAAGGTCCTTCCCTCAGGCTCCTTGGTGGGCTTTTTGCTAAGAATGCAGTGTTTTAGACACAAGATGTCTTAAGGCTCTTGTATGTCCCAGGGATAAAAACTATGACGTACTCATAACCAAACTTAATTGAAATGCCCTCGAATTTAATTTTGTAGCAAACAGTCCAGTTCATTCATAGTCCTCTAGCCATAACTGCTCAAAAGGGATATTGTGGAAACTCTAAGGGGAAAGAAAACAAAAACAAAAACCCAGCTCAGTCAAGAGCTCGGATTGTCTAAAGGCCAAGTTTCGCAAGATTTGTGAAAGGAGCTTGCCAGAGGTGCCTCTGAGGAAACCAGGGGCTTCTGTGTGGCCACAGCAGGGTAAGGGGAGCGCATCTTCCCAGCATGAGTAGGGATGCTGGGGGCTCTAAGGCGTGAGGCCTCATTACCCATTGGGAGAATGCACTCCAAGGTCCTCAGACAGGCAGGACCATCTTGGTCGAAGGCACTGGGCATTGGACTGCCCACCCTGGGCACAGATGGAAACCAGACAAGACCAAACTGGGAACTTGAGTTTGGATAAGTCTTTAAAAGTCACTCGGTCCAAACTCATCATTTACAGAGGGGGAAAAAAGGCCAAACAGGTTAACTCTCATGTGTAAAGTTAGAAACAGAACAAGACTAGAATCCAGAACTCTTATTACTAAGACAATGAGAGCAAGAACAGTAATAAGCTTTCTAAGCTTACTACATACCTAGACATTTCATATAATTTTACTTAATTTTCACACTTACAAAATATGAGGCAAGTAAAATCCAGTCCCAAAGGAAAGACGCTGAAGCATCTTTGGCGGGGGGCCATGGGGGGAGAACTGCACTGCCCAAGGCCAAACTTCTTTCAAGTGGGACTCGAAATTATTCTAGAGTTCTCTCCCCTGTGCTAAGTTTCATTTTAAAAGATGAAAGGGAGAATGGTGGCCATTTTGGTTCCTGGACATGCGCAGATGCCAGTGAAAGACTCCCCTCTTCAGTGTCAGCCCCTAGGCTTCAGCAGTAAACTGTTTACCCAAATGGCTGCAGCCCATTCCCTTCCTGGACCCATGCCCCGTGCAACATGACTTAGTAGCAACTACCATCAAGAGGCAGAAGCAACTTCCCTGCTCCCTGAATCTGGGCTGGCCTTGTAATTTAACTGAGCAAATGCAATGGAACAGGCATCACACTACTTCTGAGCTGAGGCCCTAAGGGGCCTTGCAGGCTTCCATTTGTTTTTTTTGGAAGCCTGCCAGCTGTCATGTGAACAAGCCCAGGCCAGCCTGATGGAGGTGACAGACTACATGGGTCACAGCCAAATCAGCCCCATTGTCCTAGCTCAGGTCCCAGGGATGTCAGTGAGTTCAGCCAAAACTGGCCAAGCCTGGGCCAGAGCAGCACACCCATCCTGCTACCCCATGTCCTAAGCAGTGACAAATGCTCACTATTATTTTAAGCCACCAAGTTTTGGGTGTTTCGTTATGCAGCAAAAGCAAACTAATACATCCCTTAGAGTCAAACCATCCTGCGCTAGTGAAGCCTGCTCTCCTCGACCTGGCTTTCTACGTGAGGAATAGTACCACCCATCTACTCATCCATCTCATCTATCGTATCTATTTATTTTGAGACAGGGTTTCATTATGTTGCCCAGGCTGGACTTGAACTCTGGAGTTCAGGCGATCCTCCTGTCTCAGCCTCCTGAGGAGTGGGGACTACAGGTGAGTGACACCACACCTGGCTATATTCCTTTTTAATCCTGGAACACAGAGGGCTGATCCAAGGTCCAAAGCGAGATTGGGATAAAAAGGCTAAAATGTCTCTGTCAGTTTATGCCAGACTGGTGACGCTCCCAAGGTGGCGACTCACATTTCCCATGCCTGCCCCCTGCCTCATCTGGATGCCTCATGGTCTTTAAGGCCCCAGAGAACCAACCATTCATAGCCTTCCCATCTAGGTGTAGGGACCCGCAGAAGGGCAGGGGCCGCGAAGGGCAGCAGAACACATGGCTGAGGCACACGCTTCCAAGGAACAGCCCTGTTCATGCGTTTCCAAGTAAAGAACAGCAGGGAGCAACTCACCGAGGGCACAGGCAAGCTGCCGTGCCGGCTGAGAAAGGAGTTAGAGACGGACACACTGAGGCCCTGAGTGGCACTGCCGTCCTCGGGGGTGAAGGCCACTTTAGTTTGCTGGACACAGTGGGAGACAGAGGAGAAGGAAGAAGCAGCACAGGAGGCCTGCTGGACAGAGAGGAGGAGAGAGAAGGCAGGGAAGGAGGGAGAGAAGCAGAGAACAGTCAGGTCCGTGCAGGGAAAGGCCATGGAGGTTGCTCTCCACATCCTCTAACAGACGTTCTGGAAAGGGATGGCTTCTGGGCCCAGTTCAGGGACTAAAACCAGCTGCCGAAGGCTATCTGCATGAAAGGGCACCCTCCTTCACTTCCTTACACTAGATCCTAAAAATTGTGTCCACTGGAAGCAGGTTGGGTGGAAGGAGGACGAGGGGGCTGGAGCCACACAGAACTGGGCTGACTCTGGGCTTGGAGCTGCTCCTCTGTGGGGAGTGGATCCACGTGTCATTCACACGTCTTCAGAACTCAGATGGGGCTCTGGCTGCCTGGGTTTGAGTCTGGACCCTGCCATTTCTCACCTGTTTGGCCTTGGGCACTACTTAAAGGTCTCCGTGCCTCAGGTTTTCCATCTGTAAAATGGGGATAACCCTAGTGTCTCCTGTACAGGGCTGTTGGGAGGATGAAATGGGATGATACGTGTGAAGCACCTGGAATATTGCTTACCACACTGTACGTGGGCCAACAGGTGTGTGTAATGAGCACCATTTTTGTCTGTGAAGTGTGGATAACGCTTCCTGCATCTGCATTTGAGAGAGGGTGTGACCAGCAGCTGACAGGACCTGTCAGGTGGTATGCCTGGGCTGTCATTAGGATTGGGTGTGGCTCCCAGGTCTTCTGTTTCTAGCTGTGGGCTTGGATTAAGGTTCGCTGGCTCTGTCTGCCTCAATTTACTTACAATGGGGATGCCAGGAACTGTGGCAGGGACCATGTAGAGCCAGATGAGAGCCCTGGTGCTTACCTGGGGAGGTGTTCAACACAGATGTTCCTAACAGGCCTCCGGGGGCTGAGCTCACCACTGCCCTGCAGGCGTGGTAGAACAGGTTCTGATACCATGTGCTCCCTAGGGGTGTCTCCCCAAATATTCAGAAGCCTGTGGACTCCACAGTATGGAGAAGATGCCCAAGGATAGCAAATGGGCCAAAAATATTTTCAATAAATCTGGCTCAGCAATGGCTTTTTTTTTTTTTTTTAAGACAGGGTCTCACTATGTTGTCCAGGCTGGTCTTGAACTCCTGGGATCAAGTGATCCTCCACCTCAGCCTCCCAAGTAGCTGGGAATATAGGCATGTACCACCATCACTCCTGGCTCTCGGCAACAGTTCTAACCAAACATTTTAGGCAAGGGGTCTCTAAATGAGGCATTTATGTTTCCATGGTGGGACCCTTTTTGAAACATCTTCAGAGCAATTGAGATTCATATTCTCAATTGTGTCTGTGGGATGGGCAGGGCAGGTGAGGATCTGAGACTCTGAAAATGGCACGTGCGACACGGCTAACAAGTGGCAGGACTGGAATTCAGGACTCCCAACTCCAAGCTTGGCCTTTCCTCTACTGGACATGGCCACCTCTGAAGTTGCTGAGTGTGGTTTTTGAGTGGAAACAAAACAGCTTGCTTGGTTAGCCAGAGCCCACTGAGTAAAGGAAGGCTCAGGAACTCCTGGGACTGGGCTGAGCCCCAGGTGATTGATTATACGGAGTAATCCAGGGACATCTGTCCTCCAGTCTGCAGCTGCCTCCCAGAAGAATCAGATGGCCCCTCATGTCCTCTCGCAATGGATAAAAGATGGCCCGGTGCACACCAGTCGCCTCCTGGCAGAAGCCACCAGACTGGCCAGCACACGAGAGCAGCAGCCCAGGCAGCTCTGAACAAGCCTGGAGCTCCCTGCTGGGGAGCTTCCTCTTCCTGGGGAGCATGGCTGGACAAGAGGCTCAGATTTTCAAACCTGACTAGGGCCCTCCATGTTCATTAACTGGCAGCAAAGGGAGAAAGTTTGGAGGGATGCCACAGGTACCCCCGATCTGCTCACCCTCCCAGTGCCTGGGCAGTTCCAGAGCCTCATGGGGTGCCCACGGTGGAACAGCTTGCCTTCTGTGCTGGCCCGTGCTTCCTTACATGCACAGGAGTCCTTAGCACACGAGTGTTTTCTAGAAGAGGAAGGTGCCATGTCTGAAACAGAGTGGCTCTGTTTAAAGCCATCCTCCACTTCAATGGCACTTGTTTTCCTTGGGCCCTCCCTGGCCAAGGCTGGGTTGTAAGTCACTCTACACAGTTAGGCCCATTATGCCAATCAAGTCCACAGATGGCTGTGCACAGACCATGTCCTGTGCTTTGATTGAGTCCCTCCTTTCTGGGAGGTCTATGTTGAAGCCAAAGAAGAAAGAAAAAAATACAAGAGACTGTCAGCAGAGAGAGCAAACACCCTGAGTACAAGCCTGTCCCTGCTGCGCAGGGCTGCTGTGGAAAAGAAAGGTCCCTGCACCCCAGGGTGGGGAGGTGGTGGAGTGGGCGCTGGGCTGCTGGTGAGCATCTAAGGAGGAAGTAAAAGCATCTGTGTGGGAGATGGTGCCTTCCACGCCCAAAACCAGGGCCCTGCCACAGCAGGGAGGAGGGTTAACCCTGCCCCCAAGGAGGGTCATTCTGGTTCCTAAAGACCTGCTAGGATCGGAAGTTCTAGTCACAAGGGAAGGTGTCACTCACCAGCTGCCGCTGCTTGGGGGGTAGGGCGGGTGGCGGGGCCAGCTCCTGCACAGAGTCCGCCCCACTGAAGGAGTCGCTGAAGCCGTATACCTCCATGAGGAGCTTGTTCTTCTGCTGGTAGATGTGCTCGTTCTGTGGCGTCTGGTAGAACATAGAGGGCTGCGGCTCCGAGTAGTCCTCCAGCAACTGCATGTAGGCCAGCACTGTGAAAGGGAGGGAGAAAGCTGCAGCAAGGCCAGGGGAGGCCACATCAGGGAACCCCTCTCCCCATTCTTCCCACAGCAGCTAGGGGGCTTTCCACTGAAAGCACCTCAGAGAGGGACGAACAGATGGAGCACGGAGGACTTTTCGGGCAGTGAAATCACACTCTGTCTGATGCGCTAACGGAGGAGACACGTCCAGACTGGCAGACGCGCAACACCAATGGGGAACCCTAATGTGAACTGGGGACTCAAGCGAGGGCACGTGGCGGGTGCAGGGATGGCAAGTCTCAGCCACCTCCTGAGTGGGCACTTTCCCCTCGAGGCATGTCGCAAGTGCCACGAGCAGCTGCCAGGTGGAGCTGAGATTCAGATGCCAAGAAAAAGTAGTGGCTCTGCAGTGCTAAATTTTGTATCTTCAAATAAGCACAAAGTCAGAGGCTTCTCTGCAAACCCCAACTAGTCAACAAATCAAGGAAGGCCAGACACTGAGCTGAGGAAGACAGTCACAGAGGTAGGGAGTTTATTTCTTCCCTGAGCCACACTGGGGGTCCAGGTACAGAGGAAATGCTGTCTCTCCAGGAGTGTCACTGAAGGAAAGTGTTCAAAGTCACCTTCTTTATTTAAAAGAATATGTAAGAATTTCTTACTAGCTCCAACAAGCACCGAGCAGAACTGGGTTGTAAAAGATGCACAGGAAGAGATGGTTCCCCACTGAGGTCAGCTGCTGCTACTGAAAGGGCAGCTCACAGCCCCTTGAGCTTGTCTCACACTTCCTTTTTTTTTTTTTTGAGACAGAGTTTCGCTCTTGTTGCCCAGGCTGGAGTGCAGTGGTGCGATCTCGGCTCACTGCAACCTCCACCTCATGGGTTCAAGCGATCCTCCTGCCTCAGTCTACTGAGTAGCTGGGATTATAGGCATGCACCACCGTGTCCAGCTAATTTTTGTATTTTTAGTAGAGATGGGGTTTTGCCATGTTGGTCTGGCTGGTCTCGAACTCCTGAACTCAGGTAATCCACCTGGCTCGTCCTCCCAAAGTGCTGGGATTACAAGTGTGAGCCACCAAGCCCGGCCCCACACTTCCTCTTTAATGCTGCACAACCAATGTCACCAGGCTCCAGAGGAAGAGGCAAGCCTAGGAAGGTGATCCCAAGCACCCACAAACTGCTCCCTAAAAAGACTAAATATGACCGGGCGCACTGGCTCATGCCTACAATCCCAGTGCTTTGGGAGGCTGAGGGAGGAGGGTCACTTGAGGCTAGTTCAACACCAGCCTGGGCAACACAGTGAGACCCCCGTCTCTAAAAAGAAAAAAGAAAAGAAAAAAATTAGCAATGGTGGTATGTGCCTATGGTCCCAGCTATTCAAGAGGCTGAGGTGGGGGGATCCCTTGAACCCAGGAGTTCAAGGTTGCAGTGAGCTATGGAAAAAAGAAAAAGATTAAACACAACCATCTCTGACTTTTCTGTAAAACTGTGATCTCTTCAGGAGGTCTTTCTGAACTCTTGATGTTGAAGTCCTTGTAGACACCTGCTAGCCAAGCAGAGAACAGCAGTGATGCCCCCAGCCTTCTAGAAATGAGGAGGACCCAGTCCATTTCAAAAGGAGCCCAGAGGCTGATTTTAGAGGCCTTGCTCCTAACACAGCCAGCATTGCTGGGAAGGTTCAGCCGCCAGTGCTCAGGGCCTGGGACTGTGGGGATTTCAGGTGCCGGACAGTGATCACAAGGCTCATCTGGCACAAGGGACTCATGGGGCTGCCCTTGGCAAGAGGGGCTGGGGACCCTCACGATGTCAGTGCATCCCAAATGATGAGGACACATCGTGACATTGGGACTGAGCGTGCATGAACTCAGGCCAGCGTTAGCCACGCGGCCAGGGTGATGATTCTTTCCTTCTTTCCCTCAAAGCAATTTTGAGGCATTTTCCACAAGGTCACCTGAGGGTCCCCTCGGGGAGTGAACAGCAGACTGGGGACAAGGATGAGGCTTAGGGTGCCTAAGTTTGGGGCTCTTTCACAGGGTACGGAGAAGACCACCCCCTGCACAGGGGTCAATACTGTAAACTGGATGGGATCTCAAGGAAGGAGGGCTGAATCTCTTCCTCCTCGGCTTGGGAGGAAGTGTAACAGGCTTGTACAACTCAGGCCAGGCTCTCAGTCGCAGATCTGTGCCCCACTTGCTTGTTGATCTTGGGAAATACTCAGTTCTTCTGAGCTCCAGTTTCTCTACCTATGAAATTGGAAGTAACAGAGCCTGCCTTGCAGGTGGCTGTCAGGACTACCTTCGATAGGGCATGTGAAGCTTTAGCTCAGGGCACACCATGGCTGCAGCTCAGGAGTTTTTTAGAGGTTTGCAGGCTCCAGTGCTGGAGACACTGATGAATTGGTTAAAGCCTCAAAATGGTGGCCTAAATTAATAGGGATTTTCAGCCACTTGAGACTGTTTGAAAGGAAACAATGGCTACCCCTCCCTTTCCTTCTCCCCTCTACAGACCCTGCATGAGGACCGCCGCCCACACTTGTTCTAGGAGCTGGAAGGGTAAGGCTCTCTGGCATCTGCTGCAGCTTGCAAGGATGCCATCCTGCCCAGTGTCTGAGCTCAGAGGACCCCTCCCCTAGGGAAGGAAAGGGGGTGAACCTGAATGGCACGCAGCCCAAGATAACAGGGGTGGAGGGGGAGGCCAACAGCTCTTTAAACACTTGTCCATGCAGAGGGAGGGGAAGAGAAGGAAATGCTTCTGGCATTGCCATTGCACACCCCTCTGCGGGAGCCCTGGTTTCTGATGAGCGAATATACACGACAGATGGGGATGACATCATTAGTCCCACAGAGCCAGCTCTCCCTCTAGCTGGGGGACCACACTGCTGAGGCCATCACACAAGCTGGGCAACACCCACTGAGGAGCTGGGGATACATGACATCATCGCAGCCGCCGCCTTCTGTGGACCACGCAGCCAGCCCTCAGGGCGATCCTTGCTGGACTGAACCAAGCCAGGTCTTCCCTTCTTTGAGAATGGGGCCCAGCTCTAAACTGGGCTCAGAAGCTCTCATTTGGGAATTTGGAGTAGAGATTCCATTTCTAGGTCATAGAAGTTCTCTGCTGGATGTGTCAACTGAGGCCAGGGAAGCCTGGAGCTGTGTGGTTAATGTGACCACACACATTGAAACGGCGACAGCTGTGCTGCCAAGAAAATCGAAGCAGAACTATGCTAGTGAAGCAGGGAGAGGGCGGGGACAGAGGGGGCCAGGCAACTCCCAGAAGTGTGGAGCAGTGAGGGGAGCTAGGAGAAAACCGAATTTCCGGGAGAACTCTCCTTATTACTTTTATGACAGATTTACAGTTGGAAAATATTCAAAACTTCAGCTCCACCCCTGGGCTCCAATAACATCATATATTAAAATGTCTGGTCCAAGAAGTGTCCTCAATTACTCCTGCTGGGCAACCCCAGCTCCCAAGTCATTCTGGGAGCATGAACAGAGACAGTGTGCTCTAGAAAGGGATCCTTAGACAATCACTCTGTGGAAACTAGGCAAGTTCTGCTGAAATTCACGTATCCACCTCGCTCTACGCAGATGTTGCTGCAATGCTGTCCTGCATGCCAGGACACTCGTTCCCCTCTGTCACTGTCATCAGGCCAGAAGGTCAACTGCTGCCATCTGAAGAGGAGAATCCCTCAGGCTACATGGAGACCCGACCTGAGATTGTATAGAAACTGTAAAGGAGAGGTCAGCTGATCAGGCTTTAAAAATGATCACGTGTAATGACAAAACCTGGCTCCCAGAAGTGTCCACATACCTGGCTGGCCTATCTTTTATGAAATAATGAGGCCACTGATTTGATTCTGGTCTAATGCTGAAATAAAACATACTACCATTTCAGGTTATAAAATGCACTTCCTGACAACAGTGCAACAAAGGCTTACTGTGTTTGTTTTTCTTCTCTGGTAGAGGAGGTGGTTTTTCTGGGTCACCCGTTGACTCAGGAGCAGTAAAATCACCCACAAATTCGACAGGGGCTGAGGAACCTCCATGCTGAAAGGGCAGAATAGCAGCAAAGGGCGCGTAGGGGACGGATGGGATCGGGGCTGTGCTCTGCAGGTCCTCCCCAGAGATGTTGTCATACTGCGAGGGATGCCGCTCGTAGGACACCCTGCAGCCAGAGCCGTCTGCCGTCTGGGAGGCTGCGCTCCTGCGCTTCTTCTCGGGGAGAGCAGGTGGCGTATCTGTCTGCTGCCCTGGGGCCAGAGGTCCGTCTGGCTGGGGATGGCCGCCAAGAGGCAGCTGGAAAGGAGGGCCAAGAAATGGAGACCCAGACTCCCCCAAAGACTCTGGCAACGGGCTAAGGTTCCAGGCTGTCTGCTGAGGTATCTGGTCTGCGTTAGAGAGGTCTTGCTGGAGGAATTCATAGTCGGGATCATAGTGGTCTGCAGTTACAACAGGGAAAAAAGAGACCCGTTAGCCACAGGCCCTGCAGGAGCAGCCAGCTCCCCCTGCCCGCCTCTCGCCGGCTCGCTCATGGGTGTGTGACAAAGACCTGTCTCCAGGGCTTATTTTATATTTACACGTTATATTCTTCATTCTTCTCCCTGATTATAAAAGCGAACCAGATGGGAATATGGCTGTTTGCTATACTTTTATTTTTTACATTTCTTACTTTAAAAAAAATAAAAATACGCAACCATTAAGGAAACCGTGGCAAATTACATCAAGAAAATAAAAATCACCCACAATACCATAATCTAACTGTACTTTCTATTTACATTTTGAAGTATTTCCTTAAATGCCTTTTTTGCCTATACGATTCCTTTTTGAAAAAGCCCAACTGAGGGCCACGCGGTGGCTCACGCCTGTAATCCCAGCACTCTGCGAGGCCGAGGCGGGCCGATCAGTTGAGGCCAGGAGTTCAATACCAGCCTGGCCAATGTGGCAAAACCCCGTCTCTACTAAAAATACAAAAATTGGCTGGGCACGCTGGCCCACTTTGGGAGGCTGAGGTGGGCAGATCACCTGAGGTCAGGAGTTCAAGACCAGCCTGGTCAACATGGTGAAACCCCGTCTCTACTAAAAATACAAAAAAATTAGCCGGGCGTGGTGGCACACACCTGTAATCCCAGCTACTTGGGAGGCTGAGGCAGGAGAATCACCTGAACCTGGGAGGCGGAGGTTGCAGTGAGCCCAGATCGTGTCACTACACTCCAGCCTGGGTGACAGAGTGAGGCTCTGTCTCAAAAAAAAAAAAAAAAAAAAAAAGAAACAATTGAGAATACTATGTAAATGGTCCTGTACTTTTTCTAGTTATCAATATGAGTGATTTTTAATAGCTACAGATTATTCCAGCAAATGAATGTACCATAATTCATCTGATTTCCTGCCAATGAAATCTCGCTATTAATCACTGATTATGCTCCTAGGATACATTCTCAGAAGTGAAAATATCTAGTTCACAGGATACGAACAGCTTCCTGCTCTCTAAGCCCCCTGCCCAGCAGACTCGGAGGGGCCCGCACAGTACACATTCAGCACTGACTAACGAGAAGGCCGGCTCGCGCAGCTCCCTCCCCTTCAGCCTCTGTCAAGTGTTGTCAGGACCCCCACCCCTTCGTTTAAAGCTCTCAACACAAATGGCTCTTAATTTTGGTAAAGAGAGTCAAATTACTCACTGACAGATGAACTAACAGTCACCGCTTGAATATCTAGGCTGTGGTTTTACATTGTGATTTCATTTACATGCTCAACTTCCTTGGGAGGCAGATACTGTTATCCATATTTTGCAGATGAGGAAGCTGAGGCTCAGATTTTAAACAAGTCGGCCAAAGCCACGTAGTCAATGATCGCATGACCTGGGACTCCCACCCAGGACTGTATGGCCCCAGAGAAGCCACCGAGACACGATGGAACAGGAGGATGCTGGCGGCTCACCTAGTGTTTCACAGCTTGTGTTCCGGGAGCACTGCCCACTGTCCCTGTCCAGAGAGGACAGCTGCTCATCTGACTTGCTGAGCTTGCCTATGCTGCTGCAGGGGGAGAGGCGGGGCGACTCTCCACCATATGAATGGCTGCCTCCTGACAGTCGCCTCTGTGCGTAACAGTCAACATCAAAATCCTCAAGTGGAAAAAGAAAAGCAAAGCCAAATCACTTCTGAGAAACCGTGGCAGAGACCAGGGGTGAGGCAACCGGTGCATTTACTTAGAGAAGGAAATACTGCCAGGCGAACTCAGAAACCACCTCTGACGTCAGTAGTCAAAGGACACATACAGCTGAGAAGCAGCCATCTGGAGTTGGTGGGGGGTGTGGCCAGGGAGGGCCCTGGGGCTGGGCTCACCTATCCCCAGGAGATGCCCTTTGGCTCTGCCCTCCCTGCCCTGACCCTTATCCCCATATGGGAACTTGGACCGTGTCCTGGAGAGAGAGGGATGGGTACAAGGTCTCGCACTCCTCGATGTGACAAACACCAGCGCCTGAAGATCATGGGTTTCTTTCAGCTTCAGGAGCCACATCCCTGAGCCCCACACCCCCTCCCTGCCTTCCCATGCAGGGAACAGGGGCTGCATTACCTGCCTATTGATTCCAACAGGCAAACTGGAGCCACTGGTGGCTCGGCTCATGGGGGCCACCACAGCCACTCGGGTAGGGGACGGCGCCGACTGTCTTTTCTTGGGTGGCAATGCTGGTGGAGGACTGAAACAGACCGAAACGTCCAGGCAGACCAAACCACACTCACCAAAGCTCTTCAGCGTGATATTGGGGTACAGGATGTGGGGTTCTTTCATTACTAGACTCTCCACACCCAATGTTCACACTTCAACTCCTGCCTACTCCCCTCCGCCAAAATAAAACCTGTAAATACCAAATGAACAAAAAAAGAACAACCCTTTCTTTTTCTTTCATAATAAATCATACCACGTCTCCCTGGGCTGAGGGCACAAGGAGGCCTTCAGGAGAGCTCAGGGTGGCTAGCGAGGGCCGGCGGGGTGGGGACAGCTCCAGAGTCAGCCTCCCAAGGGGGGCCAAGCCCTCAGCGCTGAGGGGAAAGGGCCCGAGCCCTGTCTTCCTCCCTTTCTTGCTCATTCTGCCATGGGAGGCACTGGACAAATAGGAAGGTAATTACCTATTATCAACCACCCGAATGCCAGGCAGAGGAGGCTTGGGGGGCGCGACCTCTTCATCCGTGGCATCTGGCAGGAGCTCAGTTGACTGTGACATCCCAGTCGTCTTGTTTAGGATCTCTACCTCGCGGTCTGTCAGGGGGAGCTCTGCTGGGCTGGAGAATTGGGAAGAACTTGGGGTTACAGAAGGTCAAAGGCGGGACAGAGCACACACAGGCCCTGAGAGGGTGAGGACGTGACCAGGAAGAACATGGTGGGTGAGGTGGGGCTGAGGAGCAGGCTCCCTGGATACAGAACCTTGGGGTTCTGGTTTGGTTGCTAATGAGCTACTGGAGCTTGGCTGTGCCCCCAACTTTGCACCTCAATTTCCTCATCTGAAAATGATCTAAGGGCTCTCTAAAATGCTCCAGGCTGGGCGCAGTGGCTCACACCTATAATCCTAGCACTTCGGGAGGTCAAGGCGGGCAGATCACTTGAGGTTAGGAGTTTGAGACCAGCTTGGCCAAGATGGTGAAACCCTGTCTCTATTAAAAATACAAAAATTAGCTGGGCATGGTGGCGTGCACCTGTAGTCCCAACTACTTGAAAGGCTGAGGCAAGAGAATTGCTCTAATCTGAGAGGAGGAGGCTGCAATGAGCCCAGATCGCACCACTGCACTCCAGCCTGAGCAACAGAGACTCTGTCTCAAAAACAAAAAAAAAGCTCCAAATTTATGTTTTATATTTTTACCAGGAGCTTGGAGTAGAGATGAAGATAAACCTTTACAACCATCCATGTCATCCTCAGTTTACTCTTGATCAAACAAGAGTGCTCTCAAGTCAAAGCACCCAAACCCAAGCCTTTAAAAGTTCTTTGTCATTATGAAACGAAGCTGCCCAGGAAAAGCACTGGTATGTGTCACTGGACGCTCTCACAGAAGATCCTTGGAAACAGTCATGCTGAAGGGTAAACTTGAGACAGGGCAATACTTCAAGCCTGTGTGAAATATACACACACTGCTAACCACTGAAAAAGGAATATGGGCCTCCAGCAGCCCACCCTCATGCTGCCCACCCCCCGGGCCCTATACTTGTCAAGTGCAGACTTTGCCACTGAGCGTGACCCCCGCGACAGGAGGGTTAGTCAGCACCTACCCATCAGGCTTGCCGGCAGGGGAACTGGGCTTCACGGGGCTCGTCGGAGACGGACGTCCCTGCTTCTCGATGGTGAGCCTGACCAGCTCCTACCCCCACAAGAAAAAGGCAATGAGCAAAGCTCCCATCACCACTGAGTTTCCACCAGAAGGCAGGCAGGTGCTGTCTGTCCTCTGCTGCTGAGTCTCATTTTTGTGCCTACAGATTCCCCACGCACCATAAACGCAAGTATCACTTGCCTTAGGTAATCTGCATGACTTCCCAAATGTCCCCTGCCCTCCAAAAATACCTTCATGGCATGTCAAGAAGTTTCAAACGCGTAAAGGCACTTCCTCTTGGAAGGGGAAATGGCAAACCCCAGCCTCTCAAAATGATTGTTTATCACACAAATTAAAATACTCAGCAGAACAGGTTCCCAGTCAGTTTGTTGGGGAATAACTCTGTTCCTAGTTCTCTAAAGCCATTAGATCATATGCACGATGATGGCACTGGGTGGTTTCCCAAGGCGAGCTGGCCACAGGTGTGGGGGAGCTGCTAGCTGGTGGAGGTGGGTGAGGGCTGGCTGGGATCCTTGTCAATGGAGTGGGAGTTAAGGGGAGATAACCCAGCAAAGAAATCACTTTAGAACCATTAACTGAGAAAAACAGAAAAGAAAAATAGCCTTTTTCAAATCGTAGCAAAAGAAAAAAAAGGGAAGACATAAGTGCCCATGTGTTTTTTTTTTTAAATTAGAATGCATTTTTTCCCAGTTTGATGAGTTTTGACCACTGCATATACCCAAGTAAGCGCCACTAAAAACACAAAGAACATTTCTATCACCGTCTCCAGCCAATCTGCCCCGCCCCAACCGTTTAACTTCTATTATCATAGATTACTTTTGCCTGTCCTAGAACTTGATATAAATGGAACCATATCATACATACACTTTTGTGTCAACCTTCTTTTTAAAAACAGCTTTATGGATATATAACTCATATGCCATTAAATTCACCCTTTTAAAGTGTACGATTCAGTGGTTTTTAGTCTGTTCACAGAGTTGTGTGACCATCAACACAATCAATTTTAGGACTTCTCATCACCCCAAAAGGAAGCTCCGCATTCCCCTCGACCCCCAGCCCCTGGCAGCCGCCAATCCATTTCCTGTCTGCACATCTTTGCCTGCTCTGTCCCCCGAGCTCAGCGTCAACAGCTGTGCTTCGTGTGGGCGAGGCGCCTGCTGCTCGCTGCCGGCAGTGTTCCCACTCGTGGATGCACCACAGCTTCTCCCTCCACCTTCCTGTTGCTGGACATCTGGCCTGGCCAGGGCCTGCATGTGTATGATGAGGGGCTTCCAGGCTTTCAGCAGAAAGCTGTTTCCAAGTTATAGAGGAGGTGGCAGCGGATGCCAGTGGGCAACACAGTAACCAGAGACCCTGAACCAGCGGCTGCCAAGCCTCTCCAGACTCAAAAAGCACCACACACAAAAAAGGCAGCGTACGCTGCAAATAAGGCAAAGAGTCAGTTACCATCCTTTCCAGCGCAAGGGTTCTTTCGAAAACAAAAAAACTAGAAGGTGAACACGCCGAAAAAAATATCAAACAAGAAATTTACAGATACCAATGGTCAATAATCATAAGACATTCACCACCTTGGATGGTAATAAAATAGAAACTTCCAGACATGGTAGGTGGGAGCACCACTTCAGACAGCCTCTCCAGATGGATGACTTATCAGTATATATCAAAAGCCTTAAATATTTGCATTATGAGAATTTTGCACCAGGTGCAGTGGCTCATGCCTATAATCCTAGCACTCTGGAAGGCTGAGGCAGAAGGACGGCTTGAGCCCAGGGGTTCGAGGAGCACTGAACTGTAATCACACTCCAGCCCAGGTGAGAGAGGTGAGAGATTGAGACTCTCTCTTTTTTTTTTTTTGAGACAGAGTCTCGCTCTGTCGCCCAGGCTAGAGTGCAGTGGCACGATCTCAGCTCACTGCAAGCTCTGCCTCCTGGGTTCATGCCATTCTTCTGCCTCAGCCTCCCGAGTAGCTGGGACTACAGCGCCTGCCACTGCACCCGGCTAATTTTTTTTTTTTTTTTGTATTTTTAGTAGAGACAGGGTTTCACCGTGGTCTCGATCTCCTGACCTCGTGATCCGCCCATCTCGGCCTCCCAAAGTGCTGGGATTACAGGCATGAGCCACCGCGCCCGGCCAAGACTCTGTCTCCTAAAAAAAGAATCCCGTGCAAGAAAAATGTCATGAATGTGTGCAAAAATTAAACCACAAAAGATGGTTATCACAGAATATACATAAGATTATGTATCATTAATGTGGTAATTTTGAATAGTTCAACATCCCACAATTAAATATTTGATAATACGTATCGATTACATAAGTCGTGATAGAACCAGACAATGGGCTGACCATCACATTGTTATTAAAGACAAAGTCACAACAAGAATATGCACTGTATCGTGGAAAGATGCTGTAATACACTGAGTGGAAAAATAGTTCTAGGTGATATGATGGTTTATATTGCACGTTTTGTAAACAAAGCCAAATCAAGAACATATGTAATACAAAAAATATGGCTATGAAACACCCTTTTATCTTGTTCTTTTTCTATTTTCTAAATTTTCTGAAATGAACATATATTACTTCTGAAATAATAATTAAACAAGCAACCCCGCCCCCCAAAATTAAATGCATATATCAAACTCTTGGGCTCAAGTGATCCTCCTACTTTGGCCTCCCAAAGTGCTGGGATTACAGGTGTGAGCCACCACGCTCAGCCAGGCATATCCACAGATGCAGGTTCAGTGTTACCCTACTCTGTGACAGCTGTTACCCCATTCAGATGTCTATTCTTGAAGAAATGTGGAGAAGCAAAATCTCTAAGAGCCAAGTACTAGCAAGAAAGGAGAACCTTAATACTTGCATGGTAGCACAATTTAGAAGTTAATATTTAAGGGACAGCCATCTAGCTGGTGATTACAAACAGGAGAAGATGGAGGAGGAGAGACTACACAATCAGCGAAGAGAGCAGTTAGAAAAGAGGCAGCTCCCTTGCACCCTACCGCCTGGAGGAGGGAGGACGGTGGGAGAAGCAGCTCTTCCTAAAAGCACAACGCCAGGCCCCAAAGAAGAGCATCACGGCCTTAGAGGGAGTTAAAGAGCGCCAGAACACAGTGCCCTGGATGCCCCACTTTCAGATTCACTCTTCTTTACAAGCAGGGCAAAAGGAACAGAGAGAAGTCTGTGTTGTTTGCATCTGTTGATACAGGAAAACATTCCTGGTTCTTCATTGATTCATGAGCAATTATAATTAGATCGTCATCTTTCTGGAGAGGCAGCTGTGAACTCAACTAATGAACAATGGCAAAACAATCCTGGAATGACAGGCACACATGTGCAGACATGTGCCCAAATTCAAAGATGACGTCATGATCCCAATGACGCTCCCTACACTAGCTCGCGTGGCCTAGGCTTGAAAAGACTATAAAAGGGGCGGGCTGCTTTTTAAATTTACCACCTATCTCCCTGCCTAGACAGAAGGTCTTTAGTCTTGACTTGCCTTAACTATCACAGAGGAGAAACCTTAAAATGTGCACATATCTGGCTACTGTGCTAACACCCTAATCTCATTGAAAGTTGACCATTTATAATTTGGCATGAGCCCAACACCTCCTACTGAAGGTAGAATTTTTTGAGAGGGATGTCAGACTTTTTAATTGTCCTGAGGCACGAGTTAGAAAAGACTGAAAAAGGCCACACGTGGTTGCTCATGCCTGTAATCCTAGCACTTTGTGAGGCCGAGGCAAGTGAATCACTTGAGCCCAGGAGTTCAAAACCAGCCTGGGCAACATGGTAAAAATCTGCCTCTACAAAAATTAGTTGGACGTGGTGGCATGCACCTGTGGTCCCAGCTACTCAGGAGGCTGAGGCTGGAGGATTGCTTGAATCCAGAAGGCGGAGGTTGCAGTGAGCAAGATTGTGCCATTGTTGCACTCCAGCCTGGGCGATAGAGTGAGACTGTCTCAGAACAAAAAGAAGAAGAGACTACTCTAGAGTCTATGTCTACAGCAGTGACTGGAAACTGCCGACTGGTCACTGAAAATCAGTTTTCAAAAGTCAAAAACGGTATTTGGAAAAGTAGCTCTCCAAATATGTAATACTTTATTTCCATGTTCATTTTATTCATATTGAAAATGATCATAGGCCGGGCGCGGTGGTTCACACCTGTCATCCCAGCACTTTGGGAGGCCTAGGTGGGCGGATCACTGGAGGTCACGAGTTCAAGACCAGCCTGGCCAACATGGTGAAACCTTGTCTCTACTAAAGATACAAAAATTAGCTGGGCATGGTTGTACGCGCCTGTAATCCCAGCTACTTGGGAGGCTGAGGCAGGAGAATCACTTGAACCCAGGAGGCGGAGGTTGCAGTGAGCCCAGATCATGCCATTGCACTCCAGCCTGGGCAACGAGAGTGAGACTCCGTCTCAAAAAAAAAAAAAAAAAAAAAGAAAAGAAAAAGAAAATGATCACAGAGAAGGAAGGGCTTAAATAACCGTTGACAAGTCAAAATACAGCTCTGGTGCTCAAGTAACACAGTAAATTACCTGGTGAAGTTGGGAAGAGGTGGGGTACTGATTTCAAAAGGTCATGCTGGGATATCTCTTTGACCTCGAGTGGCTCGGCCCTCCCAGCATCCAGGTGCTAGGCTGGGTGTGGTTCTCAGAAAAAAACATTGAGGGTCTTTAAATTCCTCAGGTTTCCTTCCTTCAAGAGTCATAATCAGCTCTGAGCTACAGGCTCCCAGTGGAAAAGCAGCCCCAGAGCCAGATGAGGGGACAGGGACCTGAGATGATAAGACTACCTGGAAAAGAGCCATAATCACTGTCAAAAATGGTCACTGTGAGCCGTTAGAAATGAACACTTCTCCAGGTAACACTGTTTCCCCACTGCCTCCTGGTCACCTAGTTCTTACCAGGTACTTTATATACTTTATCTTACTGAATTTCCTCAAATCTTCAGGGTAAATATTTTAAAACCTACTTGAAACTCAGGGAAGTAACTTGCCCAAGGTTATACAGCTTGAACAAGTGGCATTTATGTGGAGGTTTAAATGATAAATGCCACCACGCATTCAGGGACAAAACCAAAGTAATCCTGTTTTACAACCCACGTTCAATCATTTGAAAAAAAAAAAAAGAGGAAAGACTCCCTTGAACAACTGAATGGGTTACGTAAACAACGGTGAGTCAGTGTAAGAAGGTCCAACGCCCCTCCTCCAAGTGGGCTGACAACATCCTCATGAATGCATTTCCCTTCTGCACAGCTCCAGTCCCTCCCAGCTGGGGGAGGCTCTCTCACGCCACCAGGGCATGGGCTTTTAAGGTGTCCCAGGCCTGAAAGGGACGGTGAGAGAGGCTGGAAGCCAGCTAGCTTGGAGGTGGGAGTGCAGAGAATCCTGTCCTCCCATGGGAGGCAGCTCAGGGTGATATGGTGCACAGGAGCCGGGGAGGGGGCAGCCAGGGAGGGGGCAGCAGGTTGGGGGTGGGAATCACAGCCTTGCCACTGACTACTGCTCCACCTGAGCCTGAGTCTCCACACCTGTGAAAGGGGCAAGGGGCAGCCATTTATGCCTATTATGGAGGGTTGTCATGAGTATTAAGTGAGGACAATGTACAAAAAGCACCCCATAAATGTTAGCTATTATTACTATTAGACAATAACAACAAATGCCAACGTCACAGTGTCTCGATCACTCTCACTGCCTGTAATGACTCCAGCACGAAAAGCTCCCAGCCACAGGCAGCTCCTGTCCATCCTCCAGATGCTGGCCTGTCTCTTCCTTGGGGAAGTGTCTCTGACCACCCTGAGAAAGGAAGGTCATCATACCCTTTCATCACACCCTGTGCCATCTCCCTTGGCAGCGCTATACCACATGGGTGTGCCTTTGTGTTTACGGTCCTGCCCCCCTTAGACTGTAAGTGCCATAGGGCAGGGTCTGTGCCAGCTTTGCTCATATTTCCTATTATCTCTCACTGCCTGGCATATAGAAGGTTCTCACTAAATGCTTCTTGAATAAATGAAACAAAACTGAATTTGTAAAGCTTCTCACCTAGAGAATCTTTGTTCTGGCTAAAATATTTTTAAAGCAATTGTGGAAAAGTTATTTGCTCTGACATTGACAAGTTCATAACCTATAGGTTTCTCTCTCCTTTTTTTTGCCCCAGTCACTTTGAAAAATCAAGGAAATTTTTCTTTCAGACATGCCTTTCTACTAATGAAGTGGTGCTGTAATGACTCCATAGAGGAAATGTACTTGGGACTGCCACAAAGCTTTATGAGTGGAAACTCATTCTCCTCTGTTTTGGCTGCTCTAACTTGTGAACATCTCATCAGAATCAATTCGATAGAAGGAAACCTTAACAATGTCACCTGAAAAATAACAATTTTCAATAATAGCATTTTCAGAAGCCTAGGCAGGAACAGCAGGGGTGGGTGAGCCAGAGTGACTCGGGGCTGCTGATAAAGCCCCAGGCCACGTTCCACTCTGCTCTGCTGAACCCAGTGTGCTACTGTGAGGACCAGATATGATAATGTACGTGCCTGTCCTCCAAATCCTGGAAAGGGCCATCAGCTCTGATCACAACAGCCACCCTGGGCTACATCCTTGAGTCTCGCTGCCCTAAGCAGATACTAGTAACTTTTTGGAATGAAGGGAACATGGGGAGGCTGGGCACAGTGGCTCACACCTGTAATCCCAACATTTTGGGAGGTCGAGGCGGGCAGATCACCTGAGGTCAGGAGTTCGAGACCAGCCTGGCCAACATGGTGAAACCCCATCTCTACCAAAAATATAAAATTAGCTGGGTGTGGTGGCTCACACCTGTAATCCCAGCATCTCGGGAGGCTGAGGCAGGAAGATCACTTGAACCCAGGAGGCAGAGGTTGCGGTGAGCCAAGATCGCACCACTGCACTCCAGCCTGGGTGACAGAGTGACATTCCGTCTCAAAGAAAAAAAAAAAAGGAGAACATGGGAGAATTCAGAGGAAAATATTGATGTCATCTAGGCAAGCCCCTTTTACATGAACTCCATGGCCCCAGCAGACACATCAGCCTCCCCTTAAATGCTGCTGGGGTTGGAGGGCCACCCAGATGTCCTGGCAAACACACATTTCATTCTGGAGCAATTTGCAATGCTGAGCAATGCTTTCTCAGCCTCTCTCTATAATTTAAGCCCTTTAGGGGTCCTTATTCTACTCTCCAGAGCTGCTGGGGAATGTTAAGCCAAGGAGGCAGCTTTCAGGAATTTGTTAGCCTGGTTGAGTGGGAAGGAATTTTTTTTGACCTGGGGTAAATACCTCAGCTATAATTTTGGATTGAGGGGTCCAGAAAGGAGAGGGACACAGGTTTTTCAAGCCAAGAGATCTGTTTACAAAGCATGCATCTAGCACCACATAATTAATAATAAATAGCAGCTAAGGCCTGACTGCTCCGTATGTGCCAGGTGCTGTTCTAGAAGCATTATGTGTATTGACTAGTGTAATCTTCCCTATAACCCTGAGATGCACGATGCTATTATTATACCTATTTCATAAAAGAGTTACTTAAGGTGCAGAGCAGTTGAGTAAACTGTTCAAGTTCATAGACTACGAAGTGGTGAACTTGGGATTCAAATCTAGCCAGATGCTAAGGCTGGCCCCTTTCTACTACATTATATGGCCTCACACAACAGTGGGGTTTCCACTGTCCTGCTGCCTGAAGCCCTGGCCCTGACCCAAAGGCCCTTACCTGGTTCATGTCCAACATTCTGTCTTGCTTCCCATCCGCTAGGACTTATTTTCTCTATTAGGATTTGTCCCCCTGACCCCAATTCCAGACCTTCTATGGCCTTTGCTTCCCATCTTAACTAGGATTCACAATTTCTTATGCTGTTTCTGACTTCTCTGGATAGCAAATACACAGACCACATCATGGATATCAAGTAAATACAGAAAGTTCCATTTCTTATTCATCTCACTCCTGCTTTTCTACCAAGAATCCTAGAAGTTCCCAGAACATGAAAAGGTAGTGCTGATATGACATGCTGGGAGCTTTGCTTAAAGTCATTGTGAAAACGATCTCCATTGCATTTTGTCTAGCTGGCAAGCATGCTCAGCCAGCACGATGCTACGAAGACTCATTAAGATTTAATGCAGTGCTCAGTAAGGGCTGACTGCTCTAGACAGCTTTTCCCTAAGAGCCATTCGCACCAGTCCTGAGAGAAGTAAGTAGTTATGAGATAGAGCGCACCAACACCAGAGACGCAGAAAGACATTCTAATGTTTGAAGGTCAGGAGCAAGCTCTTATGTGACAAGCACCAGCAGGCAGGCTGCTCTAAGTCCCTGACTGGGACTGTCTGGAACCTGCACCGGTACCTTCACTCCATCCAGCACGGCCTTGATGACCCCCTTCACAGTCGTCACCATCTCCTTGTCTTCTGAGTTCACGCCTTCCAGCATCACTTGGTCAGACCAGCGAATGAGGTTGGCGAGGCTTTGGTACACTCGGCTATAGCAGGAAGAGAGGGCTGAGCTACAGGGAAGAGAAGAATGGAAAAAAAGAAAATCTAAAGCATGACCATCACTTAGCACAGAGCCAGCTTCTCGGTGACGAGGGTGTGTTTCTCCAACTTTCTTTGTGCAAAATCCATACTGCCTTTTAATAAGCAAACTTCTCCCATGAGCCTTTTTCCTTACATCCAACAGAGATTTTGTGGAGCTTTATATTCTAATCTGTGTTTCAAAATTTTTTTCATTTCCCAAATGTAACATTACAAAAATTCCACCACGATAGTTAAGAAGCTTTTTCAAACTTCACATCCTTCTACAAGATTCTGATGACATCTCTCAAGGAGTGCCCCATCTTCCCCTCCTTCTAGCTGCTAATCACTAGACCAGGTCCAAGCAGTGTATACTGATTGTTAGCAATTAGAATCAAATCTATTTTAGATGTGCCACAAGGAGCTGACAGGTTTGCGGAATTTTAACAGTCATGAGCTCAAAACAGGTCTGCAGTTTATTAGAATTCCTCCGTCACGGGGCCAGCTTCATCATCTTCTGCACTATAACCATGAGACAGACGTCAGGAGCACACGAATGAAGACTATTTTGAGAACAGCAAATCAGGGGTGACGGGGCCTGAGATGGTGGTGGGGATGTGAGGATGGGAACGCAGGTGAGTGTGTGTGTGTGTGTGTGTGTGTGTGTGTGTGTGTGTGTGAGAGAGAGACCACGCTACCAGCTACGCTGTAAGCCAGCGCCCACAAACAGAAGCCCTGAGTGCCTCAATGATTGTAGAGTAGCAGCCGAATGGAGAATTTTTACATCTTTCACATATTTTTAAATAACTAATTTTCCCTAGGAATTGTGGAAAGGATTATTTTTCCATTTCAAACAATCATCACAGAGGAAGAGCAACAATATAGAAAATTTATGTGCTGCAACCTCCTCTACTCCAAAAAAACACAAAAAACAAAAAAAACCCCAAAATGATGCAGATTTAGGAGCCAAAGATATAACTTTGAGGAAAATATATAATATTGTAAGATATGATTAAAACAGGTTCTAAAAACAAAGCTATTTAGAACAAAAATGTGAACCAAATAGTGCTTTAATGAGAAGCTCTTCAGAATCAGGCAAGGAGGAAACAATTTTTGCAAGGATCTAAAGTTTCCATTTAGCCAGGCGTTCCACTCTGCATGTTCCAACAGGAGAAAAGGGTCGGCAGGAATGAAAGCAAACTTTTCAAGTCCATTAGAAACAAACAAACAAAATTCCTAAAGGAGCCCTGAGAAAGCCAGGATTGGGTTATTTTAGAAGATGATATGGATGAAAAGTATTTGTTGTTGGAACTACTCTCTTAGGAAAGAGGATGGAGAGGGGAAAACAAAGACCCTGCAGTCTCTCCTGGGGTTGGACCAGAGCTGATCTGATCCTGCAGGGGAATGTGCTTCTAACGGCTGGGCTGGACCTCGCTCTGCTTCCTGGCAAGGCCAGGTGAGGCCTCTTCAAAGAAGCCTGCTGCCTTCCCCTGATGTGCTGTAGGAGGATTCCACCGGAGAAAGCATCTCACTGTCACACTGCTGGTAACAGTGAGGTGAAAGAGGGGAAACACTTTTATTCACTACTTCCTTTCTACCTGCATTGGATGCTAACGTTTCCCGGAAGGTGCTGGAATTATGTCCAGCCTTCCCTTCATTAGCTTGGAAGCAGAATATTCCTGTGTCAAGGGGCTAAGACATAAGAAAGGAAGGAAAGTTGAGGACTATAAAAAATGCCATCTGAGGCCCAGCTGCTGGCTCAGTTCCACAATGGAGCAAAGCCCTCCGCATGTGACGAGTGTGACTCTTGCTCTCACATGGGCCTCTGCATGCCTCACTCGGGAATCCACCATTCAAAGCTCATGCGAAGAGCCAGCTGCTTGTTGGAGGCCAGCCTATCACCGTCCCAGGAACCGAGGTGAGGGCAGCAAAGGGCCTGTTTGCAAGGACCCCCCACCCCCTGCCCCACGGAAGAAACGAGAAAGGACCTTCCAGCTCGCAAACTGCACTTAGGGAGGAAAGAGATAATGCAAAGCATCTAAAAGGAGCATCTGAGGAGGTATTTCCAATCACTGCGGGAGACCAAAAAAACCACCTCCACTAGCCTGGAAGAATTTCAGAAGGAAAACCCCTTCAATGGGATTAGTCAAAGGATTACCAGAAAACAAACCATATTTCATGGGTCCTTACAGCCACACCCAGGCACTTCCCATTTTCTCCTCTAGGAAATGGTTATAGACATTCAGTGTCAATTAAGAGCCACCCCTCAATAGACAAAAAATACCCCCAGCCATTACCATGTGACTTGATCAGTTCTTACCCAGGGTTTGCAAGTGACCTCCAAGCAGAGCCCTGGCTCTGGGAAGCAACACTCCTAGCAGCAATACACTCTGGGTGTGAGGGTCCAGAGGACGCTATCCTGGACTCTCCCAAAGAGGCTTAGTGCCTGAGGGTGCAGGGTGATCAGTCGCCTCTTCCCACTGTTCCCCTCTCGTCCACGCTCTAGGACGTATACCCTCTGCTCATGACTGCCCGAGTCGCTGCCCTCCCCTCCCCGGGACACACCAGGCCCAGTGGCCTCAGTTCCTTTGCTCTTGTTCTCCTGCCCCCACTGCCAATCCAACTGCTGCTTTCCCTCAGGTCGGGCTCCAGGAACTACTCAGTCAAGAGGCTTCATCAGATCAACTCCAACACCCCTGTAACTCTCCCTTCTTCAAACTCCAACACAGCTTCCTCCCTGTACCATAAAATAAGTGCTTTATCGTAGAACAGAGGGAGCTGATTTGTTTCAACTAGGCTTTAACTATTCCAAGGCAGAGACTACCACATGAGACTAGGTCCACAAAAACATGTTCTAAAAGGGAATCCATACATCTTGCTGTGGCATGACGTCAGCACATTCGCTCCCAGGAGCCCAGCACCGAACCCTTCTAAGAGCCGGAGCTGGACTGACTCTGGGAAAGACAGTGAAGACAAGCATGCCCTGCCTCCTTCCCGTCACCAACCAGCGCCAGCGAGCTTCTGGCCAAAAGACCACAGTCTCCACGCGTCAGCTGAAACTCCAGGGAGGAAGCCCCAGGGCAGAGAGTTTCTTGTAAATAAAGACACTATTTGCTTTATCCCCCAGAAGAAGAAAACTATGAACTTCATTGCCAAGTTCTGAAAGCAGTTCATAAAAGCTTAGCCTCATGGGGCTAAATGAACACTAAGTCATCTTGCGGAATTGCGACAGAGAAGCATTTATCCTGAACAGGTACCATGGAAGAAAAACAAAACATGCGCCAGCCTCTTAAGAAAAAGCTCCTGCTAGGCTTTCATTTCAGATTACATTTGGTAGTGCTTTTCTTTTTACATTTAACAATAAATACAGGACAAGCTGCTAGCTAACCTTTAAGAGGAAAATGTACTCCAGCAATAAAAGTATTACCCAACAAAAGCTTCCTGGGGCAAAGGCCGGCTCCATGTCCCCTGCAGGGAGTGCTTGTAATTTTATGTTACCTCAGCATCTGTTTTAAAATATGTTTAGCTTTCTCATACCAGAAGCAGGGCTCACGAACCCTTGACAAGGTTCCTAATACTACGTCCTACCCGACTGGCTCTAGCTGGTGGCCGGAGACAGAAACTTACAGGCATCTTTGCCCGCCAGCAGGCTAGCTCCTGGCTTACCTACTGATCCTTTAAACAGACCATTTGCCTGAGAACTTAAAGCAACCACCTCTTAGTCACAGGCTGCGCCTCCTGAACACGTGCCTGCTTGCTTTAAACCCACCAATTAAAGCTCCCTGCAGGAGGCCTGTTTGGATAAGGCCCGCCCTGGACCCAATAACCCCAAAAATGGTGCTGGTCCATAGGGTCCCCTCTCTCTCTCTCCCAGCTTGTGCTTCTTCGCCTCCCTGTGCAGCCTCCAGGCTGCTGTGTAACCCCCAAGGTCTAAGGTACTAAAAAACTCTTAGTTTGTGAGCCTGCAATCCAGCCCCTGGCAGTGAAGCCTGTGAAGAGACTCATGCAGATGGAGGCCCTGCTGGTGCTCTTCAGTCTGGGCCTCTGGCGATGAGTGGAAACAGTAGCTTCCACCTGACAGATAATGAAACTCAAAAAGTTTCATTCAAAACAGGCTCCTCCCACCCGCAGTGAATCCAGGCTCCATGTCTGGGAGGTGTCCTGGCTTGACGCAGTTAAGTTCTGCAATGACCACAAACTTACACTGTGGCCACATCCCTAGGGATGGCAGAGATGTGTCCCGGGCTTCAGGAGTAATAGTGACCTCAACTCTGAGATGGCATCACGGGATAGTTGTGGGGGGGAGTGGTCAGGGGAAGGATGAGGGGTGATGGAGTCCTTTTCCTGACTGTTCCCAGGAACCTTGAGTTTCCAGTGCCACCAAACCAAGATGCCTCTAAGGCTTCCATTGTTCTGACACAGCCAAAGACTTCAGAGCCACTCACCTGTGCTGAATTCGAGGATCGTTCTGCACCAGGGGTAAGATGGCCTCCAGCACCTTGCTGGCTGACCCTGGAAGCATCTCCAGTACCTTCTTATCAATTGCCATTTTGTCCACAATGGTCTTAAAGTAGCGCAGGGCACTGACAACTTCCTTCTCTTTCTCCTCCAGCCAGCTCAGGTTCTGAAAGGAGACGTTAGGCATAAGGAGGAGGAGAGAGATTAAAGGGAGCTATTTTGAAAAAATAAAGGAACATTTTCTTTAAACCAGCTTGAGATCGATAGGAATGGAAAGGCTCTTGCTACAGAAACCAAGCCAGATCATTTTTCTAAGGATTGTAATCAGGAGACAGAGGGTAGAGCTGAAGGAAGAAGGGGGCTTGGACCAAGAAAGCTCATTCAGAAATTTCTGAATTCCCTTTCCAGACCCTGAGGTCTTGAAAACCACTTATCCTCCTGTCTGTCCTCATCAGCCACACTGACAGACCACCACTAACCCTGTTAACTAGAGTGAGGACTAATTTGCTGATGACTTGGAGAAGCAACAGTCAAGGCCCATGGTACATCTGTATCCTGTAAATCACATCAAGAAGCTCCAGGCTTTTGTTTCAAAGATCTGAGGGACTGTGTAAGACTGGTCCGGGGCATGAGGGGCTGAAACCCATTCCCTCAGGACTCCTCACTAGGTTCCCAGATTGTTCACCCCACTGAAGCCCCCACTCAAGGAAATGATATGCTATTCCTCAAGGGCCTGGAAGCTCCCAGGGCTAGAAGGGGCAGGAAATCTGGGGAGAAAAGGCAGAGAAGCCAGAGCAGATGACCGTGATTCTCAAGATTCAATCACGACTCATGCAGTGGGCGCTAGCAACATTCATGGTCCCTCTGCTCCTGAGAGAAGCCCACCTGAGAGAAAGGGAAAATACGGAGCCCTGCGCTTTCCAGTGTTTAAGCCACAACCCCAAGCTTTTCTCCCTGACTGTGGGAGGCCTTGGATCCAGTTGGTGGGTCTACACACCCCTTTTGTTCTTCTCTCCAGCTTCCCCTCTACTTGCCCTGATGTCAATGATCCAGGTCTCAGCTGGCTGGCAGGAAAAGGAGGCTAAGAGTAATCTACAGAAGTGGAGTCTCTGAACCTGTTCTGGTTTGGGAGGCTGTCCTTAAAAAAAAAAAAAAAAAAAAAGAGTAGTCTACAGAATGGATAAATCCCAAAATGGACAGTGTACTCAAGTAGTCGATTACATGTCTAGTGCAAATTAAGAGGGGTGTGTATGAGGCAAACAGCCACCTGCAGGATCTCAGAGGTCTAGAGGATATAAATAAAAACTGAGGGCAAGAAGATAATTTCTAGAAAAAGGTGATTTAAACAATATACATATACAAACAAATGGTAGAAATTAATAAAAAGTGCTTATGATTCTGAATACTAGCTCTTTTCTTCTAAAATAGTGCTGATTGGCCAAGTGAGGTGGCTCACACCTATAATCCCAGCACTTTGGGAGGCCAAGGTGGGCAGATCACCTCAGCCCAGGAGTCAGGACCAGCCTGGGCAACATAGTGAGACACCGTCTCAATTAAAAAAATAAAGTTTAAAAAAAGGTGCAGAATATCATTTTAAATATAAAAATGTTCAATAGTAGAGGCTTTTATTTCATGGGAATGTCAAAAGAAAAATATATAAATGGCTACTTTAGTCAGACAATGCACAAAAGACCCAGTCATTTCTTTCATTGAGTCTTTCCCAGAAGGTATCCTGCAGACTAGAAGACACAATTCTCCCATGGTGGGGGAAGTGCCCCTTCCTCATCCCCATCCCTGGGTCCTGCATCCTGGCTTTATTTTTCTCTTTTCACTACCTGACAGATTTGTTTACGGTCTGTTTCCAAGAGGCTGGGCGCTTACTTTTCCACCTTGTGGACAAGAGCTCTCTGCTTCATGTCATCTGCCCGGGGCAGGGAGGAACCTGAGTGTGAAGGAGTCGCAGTGCCGACAGACCTCAGATGTGCCTAAAGCCACGGTCAACCAGGCAAGAAGAGGACTATGACAGTAACACTGCCACCTTAGCACATCAGAAAGTGTTAGAGACCAGCAATGATGAAACTTGCTGAGGAACAGGAAACATTTTAAGAAAATGTGTCATCAGGTCACATAGGGAGAAAGTGGCTAATCTGAAGATGGGAGGCACTCGAAAGTGGCAAGGCACTTCAGAGCAGAGAGTTTTTCTGTCATTGCAGAGAGATCAAATCAGCTGTTTAAGAGTCAGGCTGTCCTGGGCTCCTCCTAAAGGAGCCAACAATGTAGCACAGCCAGGCTGCCTCCGTGAACTCAGATTCTACTCCCAGAATTAATGGCCTCTGGGTGTTGTGCATTCTCCAGCCTTTCAGCTGTCAAGCTGGGGATCCTTGTGAATGCAGCCAGCAGTGAGAGTTCACAGCCACACACCCACATCCAGCACTGGCTCGGACTGGGGACTCCATGTCTTGGCTTTGCTGAAGCTGCCTCGTTGCATAACCCGAGGGCAGGTGCGTTCACCTGCGCACCCCTCCTGCTGTGGGGGATGGATTGCCATCATTGGTCCACATAAGCCTGGAAACTAAATGAGGCTGTCCGTGTCTGGGGATGGCTTAGAGACAAAGCCAACTGCTGGGCTTTGGGCTTGTCACCCACAAAATGGGGGGAATAACATCTGCCCCGTGTAACTAAAGAGGTGACTGTGGGGGACTGAATGAGAACGCATATGAAGTGGTTCACAACATTTAACAGGCACTATACCAACACCAGAGACCATATACCTGCCAGTAATAAAGCAGAGAAAGAGGGCCTAGGATGGGAACATCTGAAAGGGAAGAAAGAGGCCAGATCGTAGCTGCCACTCATCGGGGACACGGAGGCACCCACTGTGCTATGGATTTTATATAGGCTATTTTGTTTAAAGGTTACAACCACCCTGTGAAGTGGATACTATTATTTCACAGGTGGGGAAACTGAGGCTTAGTGGGACGTGGGGGAGGTTAAGCAACTTGCCCAAGGCCACACAGCTGTAATGACAGATATGGAATCTGAACTTGGTCTGTCTGAGTTCAGAGCCTGGAGAGATAGAGAGGAGAATAAAGACCAGATCAGAAATGTGCTGAAGTTAAAAAGTTTACTTGAGATCCCCTGGTCTAAAGATCTCATTTAACAAACGAGTAAACTAAGACCCCGATGGCAGAGATGGACATAAAACCCCCATTGCCTTTCCTGCCCTGTGGGCCATATTCATTTCTGACGCCCAGGCTGTGGTTCCACAGCCATGTGCTGCCACAGGAGATGGCGGGGAAGAGGGTGAGGAAAACTGGCCCTCCTCTCCAGACACTTCTCTCCCCACAGCCGTGCCGCAGCCGGGACACCCGACTTGCTCTGTCACTCCTTGTCCCATCTGCAGCCTGGGTGCCTCCCCTCTCCACAGCAACGTAAGCCTCATTTCCACACTATAGGACAGTGTACCCTGAAAATGTGGGTAAAGCCAGGGAGTGAGGGGGAGGGCAAGTCACAATCAGTATAATAAAACACTAGAATTGCAGGATTAAAAAAAAATGGCAATGCAACATTATTCCTCTCTATTAGTCCAGAACAGTGAGGCCTAGCAAGAAGACATGTCGAACACAGACATTGGTTACAATGAGAGCACCAAATCAGCACCTGCCACCAGGCTGTCCGGCAGCACCATCTCCCTGGAAGAGCTGAAGGGGAAAGGCTTTCAGGAATCCACCCAAGAGCACTCGGATCCAATCTCTGTCCAAATGCCCTCAGAGATGGGGCATTAACACCTCCCAGGGCCCCCTGCTCACTGCTCATTGTAATTATACCTTTGGACACCCAGTATATGGCTAAATTTCCTCTACAACTTCAACACTCTGCAGCTCACTGCTAGACTTGTTAAAAGGTTGCAAAAAAGTTTAGAAGTTCATCACAATGTACTTTGAATTTTTAAATTCACTAAGAAGATGCAAGAGACTGCTAATGTGGAATCAGTCTGGGAAGACAACAGAATATAGTGAGAAAAACAGATTTTGATCAAGAAAATGTGCACCAGGGCCAACACTGTCTGCACAGTGGGAATAATAAAAGCTTCCCCACACAATTATGGTGAGGAGTAAATAAGACAGCATGTCTGAAACCACCCAGGACAGGGCTGGGGCGAGGAGGAGCCCTCGGGAAGTGGCAGCGAATCTGAATCTGTACTTTCATCTCCCTGCACTTCCATTTCCCTCGTATCTGAGCAGGGAAAGCCATGCATATGACCTGAAGTAAAATAAGAATGTACGTAATCACTCCCTAAGTGGTAAGAGAGCTAATGAATAATCAACAAGGGCAGCAGATGACAGACCCACTGCAAGGTTTCTTGGACATAATCCTCTAAGTCCACGTACTCCGGGAAGTTTCTCAATGCTTCTGGTTCTGTCCATGGGCCTCCACGAAGCAAGAGGTTCGCATTTACTTGTCCCACGCAGGTGGCTTGGGACAGAACACAGTCATCCAACCCTTCCTAGTGAGCAATGATGAAAAAGGGGTAACATTCCTTCTTGGGTGAAGATCACACCTACAGCTCCCTGCTACAGAACAGGTTTCTCAGCCTTGGCACTACTGACATTTTGGGGCAGAGAATTCTTTGTTGTGTGGGGGGCTGTCCTGTGTATTGTAGGATGTTTAGCAGCTTCCCAACCCCTACCCACTAGAAGCCAATAACATCTGCTTTGCCTTCCTATGGCAACAACCAAAAATGTCTGCAGACATTGCCAAATGGCCCCTGGGGTTTACAGGCACCCCACTAAATGAGCGGTACTTTAGCACTGAATTTTTCTCTGTGACCTCTCTTGGAAAAATGAATAAACGGGAAAATCCCGGCTGGGTGCGGTGGCTCATGCCTGTAATCCCAGCACTTTGAGAGGATGAGGCAGGCAGATCACTTGAGGTCAGGAGTTTGAGACCAGCCTGGCCAACATGGCAAAACCCCGTCTCTACTAAAAAATACAAAAATTAGCCAGGCGTGGTAGAGGACGCCTGTAGTCCCAGCTACTCGGGTGGCTGAGGCGGGAGAATTGCTTGAGCCTGGGAGGCGGAGATTGCAGTGAGCTGAGATTGCTCCACTGCACTCCAGCCTGGGCGACAGAGTGAGACTCTTATCTCAAAACAAACAAACAAACAAAAAAACAACAAAAACAACAAAAAGGGGGGAAATCCCAGGAATTGAGTGGCCGAACAGTTTCATATCAGAATTCACTAGCAGGATAACGTTGTTAGTAAGTGAATCATTTTACTCTGACTGCCTGGACTAGTGTTGGATGACAATTACACTCTACTTGTAGTTAGTACTACATTCGGCTACAAGAGGTTACTAAACAGATTGCAATAAAAAATAACTGTGGCACAGACCAAATCTACTGTATTACTCTTCTTCAATCTGGAATTTAGATCAATCTGGCAAACACTGTTTCCCTCTTGCTTGTCAGTCACCTTTTGTTAAAAGAGGGGGCAGGAAAAACCACTTTTCAACAAAAGTCTTTTAGATTTAAAACCTTTATTTTCCTCCACTTTTAACTAAAATTTTAAGATATTCTGCTGGTCAACATAAAACCCAAAAATAGATGAACTGCAAAATTTAAGAATTATGTATTTAAATAACAGGCTAGTGTTTACCAGCTGCATTAAATGGATGGCTGTGACAGTAGTTCTGCTACATAGAAATTATACTTTGGATAATCACTAAAGGATTAAGAATATCTGTCTACAAGGTTTATTTTATTTTACATTGCTAAGTTTAGTTTTATTTATTTATTTTTTGGAGACAGAGTCTCACTCTGTTACCTAGGCTGGAGTGCAGTGGCACGATCTCGGCTCACTGCAACCTCTGCCGCCCGGGTTCAAGTGATTCTCCTGCCTCAGCCTCCCAAGCAGCTGGGATTACAGGCGCCTGCCACTATGCCTGGCTAAATTTTTTTTTTTTTTTTTTTTTTGTATTTTTAGTAGAGACGGAGTTTTGTCATGTTGGCCACGCTGGTCTTGAACTCGTGACCTCAGGTGATCCGCCTGCCTCAGCCTCCCAAAGTGCTGGGATTATAGGCGTGAACCACTGTGCCCAGCCTAGTTTTATTTTATGTGAGTCAGGATTAATATTTAAATTCACGAGATATTAAAAATTCTGTCTTTCATAAAGAGGAAACGTAGCATCTCGACAATTCAGACTCTGACGTCAGACAGCCTGCATTCAAATCTTGACTTTGCCACCTTTTTGCTGTGCGACTTTGGCTAAATGCTTAATATTTCTACAGATCCAGTCTCCTTTTTGGCAAAATAAGTTTTCACACATCAGGGTTGCTATGAAGATAAGTAAGAGGACACGTGTAAAGCACTCAGCACTGGGCCAAGAAAAGGCTCCATAAATGTTAGGGACACAGGTGTCTGTGGCTCTGAGAGCACTTGGTTATGCGGCGGTCTCACTGCACTCCACCAGCCTTGTGAGATGGGTAAGAAAGCACTCGGAGGCTTCAGAAGCCTTTTCCCTTCTAAACTATTCAGATCATCTTAGCAATTCAAGGAACAGCTGGTCTTGAGAGATGAGACTCGCCCACATCCCCCGGAACCCGTTGGACCCAAGCAGCACACCCAAACCAACCCCAGAAAGAATCCCTGAGCTTTTGCCACAAAGCTCTCTCCAAAGATCATGGGACCTTGCATAAACTCTCACTTTTATCCAAGGTCCCTTGGACTCTTTCCTGAACAATTCAGCCCACGGTCACCACCCAGTTGAACATAATAATAGTGCAATAGAGTTTTTTCCATCCCCAAAACCATGGACCAGGATTCTGCAGTAGAAGGCAAGGCAAACCCAATTGTTCTTAATGTTACACTGACCTTCTGCCTTTGAGACCTGGAAGCCACAGCACTGGTGGACATAAATTCTACTGCCTGCTGCTCCAGATCCAAGGGGAGAGGGTAGCCCTCTGGTAGAAATCTGTCTGTTGCCTCCTGGAAGAGAGGAAACCTGGATTCCTACAGAGTTTGAAATGGCTGTTTGAGGCTGAAGGGAGGGGTTGATGAAAGTCAATAGCTGTTTCAACATATCTGGCTTGACTGGCCCTGCTGAGGCCACTAACTCTTGAGGACATCTTTGGCTGCGTCTCAAGGGGTTTGCATGTTTCAGAGCACAGGCCCTAAAGCCAAATGATGGATGTTCTGGACATCACAGAGTTCCCTGTGTTTGAGTGTGCGCCAAGGCAACGTAGGGAACTGCAGGGCAGGGAGGCAGCAGCCTGGGGTGTGGACATGATGTGCTGAGCTGTTTTAAATGCCCACAGGATGACACAGCTGGAAAAGGAGAACTGTCTTAGCCAACTGAGCTTGGCTAACGTGGCAAACACTCACCATCCTAATGGTTCTTATTTTACAAGGACACCAAAGGTCCCGCCCATGGAATGCTACGAAGTAGGTATGATGCACTGAAAGCTCAATCCCCAGGGAGGGAACATACAAATCACACAAACTCATACTGCTGGAAGCAGGTGAGGCCAGGAGAAACATCCAGAGTCAGCTTACTTTGTTCACAGGCTTCTCTGGAATCTTTACAGACACCTCAGCTGGTTTTCCCTTCTTTGATGGCGTTCTCTTGATTTTGGGTGAGTGGAATTTGTCCATCAGCTTCATGGTGAAGGAAGACAGATGAGAACGCTGAGAGTCTGAAAACAAAGAGGGTACTGACTGTTAGATGGGAGTGGGAAGAAGAGACGGTTCACTGACCTTTTGTGGAAATGAGCAATGTCCCCAAACCCATCTTTTTTCTTGGCTGTTGAGAGTTTCAAGGGAAAGGACGTATGGATCCATTACAAAACATTTCTGCTTACATGCTTCAATTTTGCAATTTTCATCAAGGAATTGTGGAAATCAAAGGCAGTCCAAATAAATATGGAAAAAGAACTTGCAAATATTCCCAAGTGTCCTTACAGAGTTTGTGTGATGATCTAACTAACATCCGAGGGAACTGGCTGAGAAGAAAGAACACCCAGTCAAATCACAGATGTGTAGGATGTGAGAACTGGAAAGGAAGGCCCTTTCGAATCAACCTCTTCATTCTTTAGGAAACTCCAACAAGTGACATGTGCAAGGCTCTGGAGTTGGCAGCGGTGACTGAATCAGAAGTAAGGTGTTCAAAATCCTCTGGGCCCTGGTGAAAGACTGAAAGACTTGCCCCAAAGATCAGGAATTAAGACTAGGACATCTGTTCTCACCACTCCTATTTGACATTGAACTGGATCAGACCTAAATGTAAGAGTTACAACTGTAAACCTCTCAGAAAAAAACAGGAGTTTTTGTGACCTTGAATTTGACGATGTTTTCTTAGATACAAAACCAAAAGCACAAGTAACAAAATTAAAAAACAGAAAATTGGACTTCATCAAAACTAACAACTTTTGCACTACAAATACTACTACTAAGAAAGTGAACAAACCCACAGGATGAAAGAAAATACAGTCATGTGTTGCTCAAGGACAGGAATAAGTTCTGAGTAATGCATCATTAGGCAACTTCGTTGTGCAAATGTCATAGAGTATACTCAAATGAACCTAGATGGGATAGCCTACTACACATCTAGGCTATATGGAATAGCCCATTGCTCTGAGGCTACACACCTGTACAGTATGGTACTGTACTGAGTACTGCAGGCAACTGTAATACAATGGTATTTGTGTATCCAACCATATCTAAATGTAGAAAAGTACGGTAAATGGTATAAAAGATTAAAAATTCCACCTGCGAAAGGCACTATCACGAATGGAGGCTGCAGGCCTAGAAGTTGCTCTGAGTAAATCAGGGAGCAAATGTGAAGGTCTAGGACACTCCTGTACACCAGGGTAAACTTTATAACCATGGCACATTTAACCTTCACTAAATTTATTTTTAAAATATTCTTTCTTCAGTAAGTTAACCTTAGCTTACTGTAACTTTTTTACTTTATAAACTTTTAATTTAAAAAAACATTTTTATTCTTTTGTTTTTTTGAGACAGGGTCTCACTCTTTTGCTAAGACTAGAGTGCAGTGGTATGATCACAGCTCACCACAGCCTGGAATTCCTGGGCTCAGACATCTTCCTGCATCAGCCTCTCGAGTGGCTAGGACTATAGGCAAGTGCTACAATGTCTGGCTCAGTTTTAAACTTTTTGTAGCGATGAGGTCTCACTATGTTGCCCAGGTGGGCAAAAATATTTTCTTTCTTTATATCCTTATTCTTTAAGCTTTTTTCTATTTAAAAAATTATTATTATTTTTTTCACTTTTAAAACTTTTCATTAAAGACAAAGACAGACACACATTAATCAGCCTAGGTCTACCGGGGCAGGATCATCAGTATCACCATCTTCCACCTCCCCATCTTGTCCCACTGGAAGGTCTTCAGAGTTATAAAATGCAAGAAGCTGTCATCTCCTATGATAACAATGCCTTCTTTTATAACACCTCCTGAAGGATCTGCCTGAGGCTGTTTTACAGTTAACTTTTTTGTTTTTAGTAAGCAGAAGCATACTCTCAAATAATGATAAAAAGTAGAGTAAATCCATAAACCAGTAACATAGTCATTTATTATCAAGTACTACGTACTGTACATAACCATATGTGTTATATATTTACACCAGCATCACCACAAACAGGTGAGTAATGCACTGCGCTGGATGTAATGATGGCTACATCAGGCGAGGCGACAGGAATTTTTCAGCTTTATGATTATCTTATGGGACCATAAGATTATAATGTGGTCTGTCACTGCATAAATGTCGTTATGCAGAGCATGACTCTATTTGAAAATCATATGCAGCCATCCCTTAGCATCCTCAGGGGCTTGGTTCCAGGATCCTCTTCGGGGATCAAAATCCACGATGCTCAAGTCCCTTATATAAAACAGTGGAATATTTGTGTATGACACACATCCTCCACATGCTTCAAATCATCTATAGGTTACTTACGATACCAAATACAATGTAAATGTTATGTAAATAGTTATACTTTATTTTAACATTTGCATTATTACACTGTTATTTTTATTGTTTTTCCCTGTATATTTCTGACCATGACTGAATCAGAGGCTGCAGAACCCACGGATATGGAGGGTCAGCTATACCTGATAAGGGACTTGTATACAGAAAACATTACAAAATTCTTACAGCTCTAGAATAAAAGGCATATAACCCAATGTAAAATGGGCAAAGAGTTTGAGCAGACATTCTCCAAAGAAGATACACAAATTGGCAATAAGCACATGGAAAGACGGTCAACATAATTAGCCATTAAGGAAATGTAATGCTTCATGTACACTAGGTCTAATAAAAAAGACAGTACCAAGTGTTGGTGAGGACTGGAGAAACTGAACGCCCTACACATTGCTGGTAGGAATGTAACATGGTTTCTCTGCTTTGGAAAATGTCGGGCAGTTTCTCACAAGATCACAGAGTTGACATGTGACCCAGAAATTCCACTCCTGGGCAGATTTGTGAGAGAAATGAAAGCCTAAATCCATGTGACTTGTACAGGTAAGTCAAAGGAAAGTTCACAGCAACATTACTCATAATAGCCAAAGGTGGGAAAAACTCAAATGTCCATATTTGTGAATGACTAAATAAAATGTATTATATCCATACAATGGAATATTATTTGGCAATAAAAATAAATTAAGTACGGATCAGCTACAACACAGTTGAACCTTGAAAACATTATCTAAGCTAAAGCAGCCAGCCACAGAAGACCATATATTGTATGATTCCATTCATTTGAAATGTCCAGAATAGGCAAATCCATAGAGACAGAAAGTAGATTGGTGGTTGCCTAAGACTGGACGGGGCAGAGATGGAGAGGGGCTGCTATAATCAGTATGGAGTTTTTTCTCCTGGTATACAAAAGTATTCTAAAATTAGAATATGGTGATGGTTGTATAGCCCAGTGAATTACTAGAAAAAAAAAAGAACTGTACCCTTTTTGTATGAATTGTATGATATGTGAATTATATATCAATAAAGCTATTTTTTTAAGAAAACCCACTGGCAGTCTTCCTTCATCTCAGCATTATTACAACCAGTTCCAGTGTCTGAAAACATCTTATTAATCGATTTATTTAAACCTGTCTCCTCACAAGAATGCAAGTATGGCTGGGCGCAGTGGTTCATGCCTGTAATTCCAGCACTTTGGGAGGCTGGGGCGGGAGGATCACTTGAGCCCAGGAGTTGGAGCCTAGGCAACAGAGTGAGACTTTGTCTCTACCTACAAAATATTAGCTGGGCATGGTGGTGCAGACCTGTAGTCCCAGCTACTCAGGAGGCTGAGGTGGGAGGACTGCTTGAGCCCAGGAGTTAGAGGCTACAGTGAGCACTGCGCTCCAGCCTGGGCAACAGAGCAAGACCCTGTCTCAAAAAAATAAAGGCTTGGGGGACAAGTTCCCTGAGGACTGTACCTGTCTTGTTCATGCCTGTTTTCCCAGCGCTGACATGGCAGTTGGCCCACAGAAGATAATCAGTAAACATATATTCAACAAATGAAGAAACCAACCAACAACAAAAATATCCCAGGAAGAAGACTGCTTCTTTTAGTAACAGCAGAAATACTTGAAATTGGCTGAAAATTAAGCAACAAAACACTGTTCCTACGCAATGGAAAAATAAATACCTGTAGTTTTAAAAATAAAAAGCACTCCCTCTGTCAAGTTTTTCCAGCAATTTAGTACAACAAAACAAACCAGAAAACCAAGCAAAACAACCCTCCAAATAAACAGCACGGCACCTTGCACTACATGGCTCTCTCTCTGTCTACTATTGCTGCATGTGACTTAACAAGGCCAAAGTTCAATTCCCTTGCTAAAGACCTTCCAGGTGGCCAGGCAGGATCAGATAAACTACCTACCCTTTGCAAATTACCTAGGCACCCACTGCGCTCTGGACCAAAGAGAAAAGCCAGGGCCTGACCCGCATTCACATGTGGTCAAACCAAACAGCTTCACAGCTGTGTGATGGCCAGAGCTGCAGAAAGCCCTTCTTAGTCCCCAGATGGGGACACAAGTCAACAGGAAGCTGCTGCACCTGGCTAGCTCACCTGGAACAGCTCAACAGGGTCAGGAGGCTCTCAACACCAGCCCTCATATGTCAGCAGTCATCCCTCGCATTCAAATCAACTGGGATGGTGTGACTTCTCCCGCTCCCCTCTGTCCTGCCTCTTCTCTCTCCTCACCCAAGCAGGGTGGATCCCATTTACAGTTTATACTTCCTTCTTTATACTTCAACATGGATGTGAACAGTCTAATCCTTCATGTGATGCT
Organism: Gorilla gorilla gorilla; assembly: GCF_029281585.2. Classification (NCBI taxonomy): domain Eukaryota; kingdom Metazoa; phylum Chordata; class Mammalia; order Primates; family Hominidae; genus Gorilla; species Gorilla gorilla. Next base: position 128,033,815 of record NC_073237.2, read on the forward strand.
TAAGAGGGTGTGCACTGTTAGCCAGGCCTGGTGGTACATGCCTATAGTCCCAGCTACTCGGGAGGCTGAGGCAAGAGAATGGCATGAATCCGGGAGGCGGAGCTTGCAGTGCAAGATTGAGCCACTGCACTCCAGCCTGGGTGCCTGCCACCACGCCCGGCTAATTTTTTTGTATTTTTAGTAGAGACGGGGTGTCACCGTGTTAGCCAGGATGGTCTCGATCTCCTGACCTCATGATCCACCTGCCTTGGCCTCCCAAAGTGCTGGGATTACAGGTGTGAGCCACCGCGCCCGGCCAAAAAATTTTCTAAAAGGGGGGTGTGCACTGGAGTCAGAATGCTTGCATTCAAATACTTAGATATCATCTCTCTAAATCTTTCCCTTATTTTGTCTGGAAAATGAGTGAGATAACATTATATTTCTTGAGATGGCTGATGTGATGTAGATTAAATGAGATATTTACTGTGGATAATGCAATAAGGTATTTCACAAAATGCCTGGCACACGGCACCCGCTCAACACAAGGAGCTTGGATGCATAGCAAGGTCGATCGATTCCAAATTCTTATCTCCCAGCTGCTTCCAGATCTTCATCCAGTTATTCTGCAACACTGAACATTTAACTCACTATCCTAAGTAAATGAGGACCTTATAAATGCCCACTCTTCTCTTCCTTTGGCACTGAACCAGAAGTCTCAATCTGGCCTTTAGCCTATTAGTCTATTGCCCTCTTTGGTTTAACCTGCCTCCCTGCATACGGATCCTATTGCTGTCCCTACTCCATGTCTTCTGATGGCGGCCCCACAGTGTCCCTAAAAGACACAGCCTCTTCCCTCACCAGGCAGGTTCCCAAGTCAGATGGGCTGTCAGAGCAGTTTCCTAAGCCATGTGACTTGTACCCTGTTAAGTAGGACTGAAGCAGGGAAAGCAGACACAAATGGGGAAGTCTGGGCAGGATGCGTGGGTTGTCTGGTGCTCAAAGATCTTCAGGCTAGGTGAGCCAACTTCCGCTTTCTCCACTGTCTACTGCCCTGAGTTGCTGTTCAGGCAGGCATGGGGCTGAGGAGCTGGCAAGATTCACAACTGCGCCGTCATGACCACGGCGGAACTGGGGTAGACAAGTGAGGTGTAGAGGTTGATCACCAAAAAACCCTCTCAGGTTCATGCAAGGGCAGGGACCAACTAAGGGCACTTCTGCCTATGAGCTGTTGATGGAACTCAAGAGGTTTATTATTGCACTCACAATTCTTGTCTGCCTTGGGCAAGGCTGGGAAAACATGTCAGCACCTAAAGACAGTGCAATGCCTACCAATAAATCTCCCTCCTCAGGGTATCCGCCTCAGAACAGCCAGCTCTAGCACAAGAAGCCATAAATCAGGGAGAGAGAAGAGATTCTTTCAAATGACAACCAACCTTCTCAACGCTGGAAATCGAGGACAGCACTAACTAGGACAGTATGTTTGTCACATCCTTCTTGAAACCTTGGGTTAGCAGCACAGGCTTCAGGTGATTCTCAAGGTCATTCACACTATGACTTCGAGTGCTGAGGAGGTACTATAATGCTTTGCGATAGCAGGGTGGGGAGGAAACGACAGGTGCCCTCGCATGAACACTGCTGTTAGGGCAATCTCGCCAATGGCTCCAGACAGGCAGACAGACAGACAGACAGATGCACTCTCCCTGCCCCTTTCTCATGCACGTCAATCATCTGGGATGGAGGGCGACATGAAGGGAGTGTTCCCACATGACTGCTGCGTCGCAGGCAGTGCCACCAACCGCTCTCTTGCTATTCCCCTGCTTTTCACACTTAGGAAGTTACACTGTAGAATTTGTATGTGCGTCTTTTTAGTAATTTTCTAGAACTGAAGTTAAAACAGAAAATTTAAAAATTTCATACAAATATATATATATATATACAAGTTATAGAGAATGAATCAAATCCAGGCACCCACCATCTGGCCTAGCAAACAGAACCTTCTGCAGCGATGGAGGCGGCCGGTACCTGAACTGTCTAACACGACAGGCACTAGTGGCTACTGAGGCCTGATTGTGGCTGCTGTGGCTGAGGCACTGAACTGTGAGTTAACTGTGTAAACAGCCCCTGGGGCTGGTGACTGGCACACTGGATGGTGCAGCTCGAGAAGCGGATGGATTCCACTGGTGCCGCCATGTGCTCCTCTGCAGCCACACCTCTTCCCTACAGGCAGCCCGACTCTGACTTTCAGACTTATCATCCCTTACTTTTCAGGATAGTTTATATCGACATATACAGTTTAACTTATAAGTTTGTGAACGTTACCTAAGTGATGGCATATTGTAAAGATTCTCACACTCTTGTTTTTTACTCAATAGCAAGCCTGACACTCAGGCATGCTGGGGTGTATCAGTGATTTCGTTTTCAATGCTGAGAAATTCCGTAGATTCCATAATCCCAGCTTTATTTATCTGCTCTCCTGTCAGTGGACACTGGGTCGCTTCCAACATTTTTGCTTTAATAAACAATGCTGCTCATACATGTCTCCTGGAACACATGCCAACAGTCCTCTAAGAGCAGAACGGCTGGATTGTAGGGTATATGCCATATTGATTCTTACAGATATTGCAAAACAATTCTCCCAAGTGGCTATGCCACTTTACACTCCCACTAGCAAGGTTAGGAGAGTCCTAGTTGCTCCATATTCCTCCCAGCACCTGGGGTTGCCAGACATGCACACTTTCCCACATGGCCATGTCTAAGAAAGGACACAAAAGTCCTCCTTCACGTGGAAATGCCATATGCTGGTGTATTTTATTGTGATCTATCCAATCTGTGAGAGCAACTTCAAGTTCACCTGAACTTAAGAGCAGAAAGCCTCAGACTCTTGCTCCATGTTACATTTACCCCAAGGTCAGAGACTCCCAATGACTAATCTGCTAGTCATTCCTTCCAGAGGAAGGGTGGCTTATATGAGCTTACAAACAATTTCTGTATAAATTGACTGTGATGTTACCAACAGCAGCCACTTTCTTGGGCAACCATCGCAGGCTACAGATCTGGCTGTCGGATGAATGTCCTTCTCTACCGAGAGAGAAAGAGGATGGGCCGGAGGAGAGGATGTAGCCTGCTCACAGAATCATGTCTCAACAGAAAACCAAGCAGAGCAAAAAGACATCAAAGCCAACCCAATTTCTTCAAGTCGTCTGCCAGATGCCAATATTTCATTCTTAAATTTTTAACTTGCCCCTCGGCCAGGCTTAACAATGGTCTCTGCCTGTTGCTGACAAATGTGGCTATCAACTGGCCTTCTTTCTGTGTCACTTGTAGCAGCAGCTGGGTTCCCAACTTAGCAGTGGTTTCTGTCTCAACTTAATCTCTCACCAGGGATGGCGGGGAGTCTCTAAACATCAACCACACGGGATCACAAAGTCAAGGGCAAGGTGGACAACTTTGAGGCAGCCAATCTTGAGAAACGCTGTGGCTAATTCCTCATTCCCTGTCTTCTACTGGACTCAGAAGTTGAGCACTGGGAAGGATTTAGAGATCACTTACTTAATAAACATTCCCCATTTTCCAAATGCATAAAAAGGACAAATGGAGTGGAGGCGTGATTGAGGACATTAGGAAAAGCTTTTTTAAAGATGAGGATTTCCGATTTTTTAAAAGTCTTTTCACTTGTCTAGGATTTTGTGGACTGCAAGGTAAAGATGGAGACAGAGGGCTGTGGGCACAGGAGGCAGCAGAGCTGAAGTCTGTGGCTTTTTTTTTTTTAATTAATTTATTTATTTTATCTTGAGACCAGGTTACGAGACTGGCTAATTTTTGTATTTTTGGTAGAGACAGGGTTTCGCCATGTTGCCTAGGTTGGTCTCGAACTCCTGGGCTCAAGGGATCCTCCCATCTCAGCCTCCCAAAGTGCTGGGACTACAGGCGTGAGCCATCACGCCAGGCCTGTGTGTCTTTGTTTTAACTTGAGCTCGGCCACTAACCTGGGCAAACTTTTTACCCGAGCCTCCAGTTCCTCACCTAGAGGAAAGCCATAGCCACAGACCTAGCTCCTCCTCAGGTAATTGTGGAGATAAAATGTGACCCGTGTGTAAAGCATGTAGCCAAGGACCTGATATATAGCAAATACTTAATACATGGCAGCTATTATTGTCATGTGATAACCTCGTCAGGTCTCTGCCAACACTTAAAAAGGCAAAAGCTAAAAATAACCCCAGTCTAGTCAAGCCGAAAGCAACCTGGAGTTATATTTTTCTTTTTTTTTTGATATGGAGTCTCGCTCTGTCACCCAGGCTGGAGTGCAGTGGCGTGATCTTGGCTCACTGCAAGCTCCGCCTCCCGGGTTCACGCCATTCTCCTGCCTCAGCCTCCTGAGTAGCTGGAACTACAGGCGCCCGCCACCACGCCCGGCTAATTTTTTGTATTTTCAGTAGAGATGGGTTTTCACCGTGTTAGCCAGGATGGTCTCGATCTCCTGACTCCGTGATCCGCCCGCCTTGGCCTCGCAAAGTGCTGGGATTACAGGCATGAGGCACTGCACCCGGCCTGGAGTTATATTTTTCTAACAACTTTAACATCGAAAGATCCTCTGTCTTACTTAATATATAACTATTCCTGTTAAAACAGAGGGAAAACAATATTTGAAGTTTTGCAATTCCAAAGACTCTTTTGTTATGAAAATCCATTCCTACTACCCAATTGTTCAGGAAGTCTACTGGATAACTATGACACTGCTAATGGGAATATTAAGCCTATCTTTTAAAAAATTTTCAAACAATCTCATTATAAAAATCCAAGCACTGTAAAAATATATAACGTAGACGGTAAACATTTCTCATAATTCCACACACAGCAGAAATATTTTTTTCACTTTTTTTTTTTTTTTTAAACAACAAGCCATCGTGGGCATTTTCCCATGTGAGTGCAGTGAATGGCTGCATGATGCTCTGCTGGATGGCAACCACAGTGTATTTATGCAGTCAGGCCCCCGAATGAATAGATTCTAACTTCTGCTCTTCAAACAATGCTGCGTTGATGAACACCCTCAAGCTGGCCTGTCTGTGCCCTTGTATGGTGAGACAGACTCCTAGGGATGGACGGCATGGGAAGCTGGATGCGACATAGTCAAACTGCCCCGCACTGAGCTGAATGGAGCTAGCACTGCCTGCCCCAGAGTGGGGCCCTGGATGGAGGCAGAAGGGGTGAGGAGGGATTCTGGGCCCTGGGGCCTTCTCGCCTATGCAGGAAACCAGGCTTCACCTTGGATTTGGGTTAAGATCTGACAGAACCACCCTTTTCATTTTACTTGCATAACTGGTAAGCATTACAAAGAGATTCAGAATCACAAAAGGCAACATTCAAATGGCCAATAAACATATAACAAGGTGCTCAATTTGTCATCAGGAAGCAGTACATTAAAACCACAGAGCTACCACCACAAACATGCCTGAATAGATAAAAAGAAAAAACAGGGAACACTATCGGTGTTGTGGATGAAGAGAAGGGGGACTCTCTACCCTGCTGACTGACAGCCACCCACTATGGCTGAACACATCCTTCCTCTCCAGCCCAATAACTCCACTCCAAAGAATGCCTGTGTGAGGTCACCATCAGACATGTACCAGAATATCACAGCAGTGCTCGGCGAATGCCTGTCGACAGCAGGACGGGTGAACCGTGGCACCGTCGCACAGTGGAATACCATGCAATCGACACCCACGACACGGATGGTTCTCACGAGTGTAGAGAGAAGCCAGATTCAAAGGAGTATATTTTATACGATTCCATTTATATAAATGCAAAAACAGACAAATTTAATCTATTATTTGGGGATTCAAGATAGTGGCTATGCTCGGGGAGTGGGGGGTGGTTAACTGGCAGGCGACATGAAGCAGTGGGCTTCTGAGGTGACGGTTATGCCTTGTTTCTTGATCTGGGGGTTGGTTGTACCAGTGTGTTCAACTTGCGAAAATCCTGCAAGCTATCTACATAAGGTATGTGTATATACTTCCTGATGTATAGTATATTCCAACAAAAAGGTGAAATAAACTAGATACAAAGGTCTAAGATTCTTCTGAAAAAGAGCCCACATGATTTTTATATGGGTCAGATTAACAACTGCAAAGTTCATTTATAACTTAAGGAAATTCCATTCCCTAAAACAAACAAATGTATTTACCCATGAATATTCCAGAATGAGTATCTTCCCTAAGAACTCTGAATTGACTATCTCAGGAAGAGCCTGTGAATATCTCAGGAAACTTTTGTTTCGTCTTTTTAAAAATAATAAAATATAACACCTACATAAATGTATACATTCTTAGGATCTTAAATCACCAGTAAATAAACATTTCCAATCTCTTCTCCCTTATTGTATGAAAAATTCTAGGAACTTAATATAAATACAATTGAATCTTATAATTTTTTATGTTTAACCAAGATTGAATCAATATTCTTTTAATAATAGTATCTGTCTCATGAGGCTCGCCTAAGAATTAAAACCAAAACTCATTCAATGACTTTTTAGGCATCTCATCTGTGCCTTACATCAGCGGTGGGGCCCCACACACTTGGCCTGCTCACACACTGCACCAGCCCTTCTCTCCTCTCCCCACTACCAGGTTTCCTTCTGCTGTGTGTCACTTCACGTCTGCACATACACATGGTAGATCTCCCCCATCTTAAAGACCCAAGTCCTTAAGCCCACCTTCTCCTCCAGCTACTCCCACGTTTGTTTCTCTAAATTGCAAAACCACTCGAAAGACTTGCCTATATGTTGTCTACAGTTCCTTTCCTCTTAGCCTTCATTTTCCCCCAACATTTTATTTTTTGAGACAGGGTCTTGCTCTGTTGCCCAGGCTGGAGTATAGTGGTGTGATCCCAGATCACTGTAGCTATGACCTCTGGGGCTCACATGATCCTCCTGAGGAGCTGGGACTACAGGCATGCTCCACTATGCCTGGCTAATTTTTTGTTTTGTTTTTTTTTTTGAGATGCAGTCTCACTTTGTCACCAAGGCTGGAGTGCAGTGGCACGATCTCGGCTCACTGCCTTCCTGGTTCAAGTGATTCTCCTGCCTCAGCCTCCTGAGTAGCTGGGATTACAAGCATGAATCACCATGCCTGGCTAATTTTTTTTTTGTATTTTTAGTAGAGACAGGGTTTCACCATTTCGGTGAACCTGGTCTCAAACTCCTGACCTCAAGTGATCTGCCTGTCTCGGCCTCCCAAAGTGCTAGCCACCATGCCCAGCCCTGGCTAAGTTTTGTTCGTTTTGTAGAGATAGGGTCTCACTATGTTGCCTAGGCTGGTCTCGAGCTCCTGGGCTCAAGTGATCCTCTTGCCTCAGTTCCCCAAAGTGCTGAGATTACAGGTGTGAGCCTCCACGCCTGGTTCCAACGTTGTATTTTGGGAAAAAAAAATCAAATCTACTGATGTGCTGAAAGAATATTATGAAGCGAACGTCCACATACCCCTCACCTAGATTCGTCAACCGTTAACATTCTGCCATGCTCGCTTTCCAAAGTTGTATTTTGGTAAAAAAAAAAAATCAAATCTATTGATGTGCTGAAAGAATACTATGAAGCGAACGTCCACGTACCCTTCACCTAGATTCGTCAACCGTTAACATTCTGCCATGCTCGCTTTCCAAAGTTGTATTTTGGTAAAAAAAAAAAAATCAAATCTATTGATGTGCTGAAAGAATATTATGAAGCGAACGTCCATGTACCCTTCACCTAGATTCGTCAACCGTTAACATTCTGCCATGCTCGCTTTCCATCCCTTTTCTTTCTCTATCACAGAAACACACATGCAAATTTATTTTTCATCAAAGCAACTGAAAGTTGCACACGTTATAACACATCTCTAAATACCACCAGCTGTCTCTCTCCTAGGAACAAGGACATTCTCCTGCATAAATAACATAACATTATCATACCCAAGATATTTAACATTGACATAATATTTGCTCCATAAGCAAATTTATCAGATTCTCTATAGCTTTTTTTTTTTTTTTTTTAAATCCAAGATCCAATTAAGGAGCATACATTGCATCTGGTTGTCATGTCTCTCCAATTTCCCTTATCTAGTCTGGAGGCAGGAGGGACGGGACTGGCTTTTGGACGTTGACATATTTTGAAAAGTGCCTGCCAGTTGTCTTGGAGGAGGTCCCCCGTAAGTTGGATCTGCCTGTTCCCTGTCATGAGATTCGGGTAATACATGCTTGGTAAACACAGTTCCTGGGTGGTATGTGCTTTCTACTGTATTATTAATCAGTTATTGATAATGCTAAGTTCGATCACTTGGTTAAGGTGGTATCTGCCAAATTTCTCCACTGCAATGATATAGTTTCTCCTTTGTAACTAATAAGTAATCTGTACTGCAATTTGAGATTTTAAGCATCTTGTTCCCTAACAAATTTTCACTGAATAGTTTGGCATCCACTGATGATCCTTATGTGAATCTTTATTTTACTGGTGGTTACACATTGGTGATTATTAATTATTCCTCGATATTTATTGGCTGGCATTCCTTTATAAGTAATAGGCCCCCACCCCTTACTTTTTTTGGTATCACTATGGACCTGGGTGTTCATTTATTATTCAGTGTGTTATAATCCATTATAATCATGCCCTTTCATGTTCAGACTTCCAAACTTGGCCAGAGGGAACCTTTTTAGCCCATCTCCAGTGTTACTGAGGAGTCTCCATCAATCTTTGAACACTTCTTTGGTTTCTGATGCAAAAGAAGCTCCAGAATCACCCCATACCTTCCCTACCCCATTCCTCCAGGAAATCAGCTTGGAATCTGCCATTTCTTTAATGTACCCTAGCTTCTTTTGGTGGGGAGTGGTATTTAGAAACCAAGATCGGGGCATTAGATGTGCTCATTGCCACTGGGATGTCACTGTTCTATGTCCTTTCAGTGGACACACCTAGGAGAGAAATATGTACATGTATTTAATGTAAATATATATAATTAAATATGAGTGTGTATATATCTATATATTTTTAAATCATAAGTTAATACTGTTATTTCTTACTGCAAGCCAACACCACCGGGTTCTTCCTCCTTCCTTGATTCCATATTTGCAGCTCCCTTCCACAACAGTGAGAACCCTGGTTTCTAACATCATCAATCTATTCATTTGCCTTATCCTACAATAAACACAAAATTTCTTCAGAATTGCTACACGAATATCATTAACAACTACTAAAGGTAAAAGTTCAAGATTTCTTAGCAATTCTTTTAGTCCTTAGAATATATCCTGTGATGGGCATATAGCAAGTACTGTGTTCAAAAAGATATTCTAATTCTTTTTTCTGTGTGGGTTATATTATCATTTAATATACAGTTAGGTTTGTTTTTATTGATATTCAATTTCAGGATTTTTTCTGAATTTGTAAAATATTTATACAGTTCAAAAGTTAAAAAACTATATAACTTCTGTTTTATCCCTCATTTACACAGAAATAAGTAGTATATCCATCCTTATTTCCTCTTCTTACAAATACTGTATTAGACATCCACAGGAGCCTGAATTAGGCAGTTCAAGAGAAGTGAAGGAGCTAGGTGAAGGCTAGGGGTATATATTCGAGAGCTGTCGGCATATACACAGTATAGGAAGCTAGAAGACCAGTGGAGGCCCTCAGAGACGTGTGTAGATAGAGAAGAGGGCCAGATGACTTCATTGTTGGGTGGTCTCATTACACAACACAAGCTCTTGGTGATTCCCTTGGACATTTGACAGGTGGCTCAAACACAAGTCTAAAACTGTATCTCTGAAGCTTCCTCCCAAACCTGCTTTGACCACATCTTGGTAAACAGGACATTTCACCCTTCCAGCAGCTCAGGTTAAAATCCTTGATTCTTCTCTTTTGCTTGAGTCCATCTGGCAATCCTTCGGCAAATCCTGTGAGTTCTACCTTAATGGTACATTCAGAATCCACCACTTCTCACCACCTGCACCACGGTCAGCCTGCCCAGTGCCATCTTTAGTCCTCAAATGGATGACCGCGATGGCTTTCTTAACTGTCCCCTGCTCCTTGCCCTCCCCATTCTCAACTCTGCAATCAGAGTAGTCCTTATAAGAGCTAAGTCTCGCTATGTCACCCTTCTGTTTGAAAACCTCTGATGGCGTCTCTTCTCCCTCAGAGAGGCCCTGTGTGATTTGCACCCAACCATGTGCCGCCCCAACCAACCCCCTCCCCAACTCTGAGAGTAAGCCCTCCATGGTAAGCCTGTTATCCGATGTCCCCCAGATGGGGAGGCCTGACAAGTGCAAAGCCACTATGAGTGGTTGGGTAACGTTGGTCTAATCCTGGGACTCAATACTGGGAAGCTCACTGGGCTCTTAGAACAAGCTGCATCCTTCAAGCAAGGCTTTAGAAATCAAGGTGATATTTGGGTCCCCATCTATCTACCTTACTGTCTTCTTTTCCAACTTTCCGAATTCAGGGGACAGAGAAGGGTTCTACTTACTAGTCCTTTGAGACCCCAATGAGAGAATCAAATCTCATTCATTTTGGAATCTGGCACTTAGCCCAATAACTGACACATCATAAAATAAATAAGTGCTTGTTAGCAAACACACAGATAAAAGAATCAATGAATTAACCCTGTAACAACCAACAGCTATGACATTCAGTCTACACCAGATGGTAATATCAGACATGTAGATAAGATGGTTTATATGGATTTTTAATATAATTCTCTAAGTAGTTCTAGCACACGAGTCAGAGACAACTCATTCAGGAACTTTCTTTGGTGGGACGCTTCAGCCTGGGTTACTAGAACATCTGTTGTTCAAGCTACCTCCAGGGAATAGACAAGAAAGATTATACTGTTCACCCTCCTCCTCTAGGCTCTAACGGACTCTCTGGACCAGTACTATCCAATAGAAACATAGTGTGAACCACATATGTAATTAAAAAAAAAATTTTTTTTTTTTTTTTGAGACAGAGTCTCACTTACTCTGTCCCCCAGACTGGAGTGCAGTGGCAAGATCTCAGCTCACTGCAACCTCCACTTCTTGGGTTCAAGTGATTCTTCTGCCTTAGCCTCCCGAGTAGCAGGGACTACAGGTGCCTGCCACCACGCCTGGCTAATTTTTGAATTTTTAGTAGAGACAGGGTTTCACCATGTTGGCCAGGCTGGTCTCGAACTCGTGACCTCAAGTTATCTGCCCACCTCAGCCTCCCTAAGTGCTGAGATTACAGGCATGAGTCCCTGTGCCCAGTCTTAAAAATATTTTTTAATTAACCCAATTTATCTAAAGTATTATTACAACATGTAATATAAAAACGATTAATGAGCTATTTACCTTCTTTTTCTTTCATATTAATCTGCTGTGGATTTTATACTTCAGCACATCTCAGATGGCACTGGCCACATTTCCAGTGCTGCTGGACTAGACGCACAGCCTGGGCCCTCACCTCCTGTGATGGGACGGCTGGGACATGAAGCAAAGAGCCTTGGCCTGGTTGGATCTGCCTGCTTCAGGGTGGAGTGCTGAGGTCTTGAAGGTGGCGCTTCCTGCTCACCTTCAAAGCATTCTTTTTTTTGGAGACAGGGTCTCACTCTGTCACCCAGGCGGAGTGCAGTGGCATGAACTCGGCTCACTGCCATCTCCATCTCACGGGTTCAAGTGATTCTCCTGCCTTGGCCTCCCTAGTAGCTGGGATTACAAGTGCCTGCCACCACGCCTGGCTAAGTTATGTATTTTTAGTAGAGATGGGGTTTCACCATGTTGGTCAGGCTGGTATCAAACTCCTGACCTCCAGTGATCTGCCTGCTTCAGCCTCCCCAAAGTGCTGGGATTACAGGTGTGAGCCACTGCGCCCGGCCAAGGCATTCTTATTACCACTCAACAGATGAGGAGACCGAGTCACAGGCGGCTTCCTGCTCGCCTTGGGCAGGGCTCAGGGCAGCACTGGAGTCCCAGACTATGGAGCCCTCCCACACCCTCTTCCTACACGGAGGTACTGCCCATTTCCTCCTCCACAGTACCTGGTACAGGGACAGAGGTGGCTGGGTGATGGCCTCAAGAAATGTCACTGTGCAAGGTCTGGTGATGGAATGCATGGAAAAAGAGGCAGTCTTCTATTGTTTCAAGAGAAGAAATCTCTACCATCATAGCTTCCCAACATTCCAGACTGATTTTCTCTGAAGGTAGGGACCACGGTCATTCAAAGGGGAACTGCCACCATGTCCTATGGCTATGACATGGGGCAAACAGAAGTGGCACTCATCTCTACACGTGGCCTAGGGCAGCCTATCCACGTATTCCCGTCCCACCCACGTCTCAGATGGAAGGGAAAGGCCGTCATCTTGTGTGATGCTGAGTCAGCTGGCCTCCCTGGGGCTTGCTTTTCTCTGCTGTAAAATGGGAGTAGTGATCTTTACCTCACTGGGCCGTTGGGAGGATGTCATACAGTACTGCACATACAGTGAGTCACTAAGCCCAGTCCTGGCACTTAGTTAACATTCATAAATGTCATCTGTGGCCACCAGACAGTTCAAAAATATACTCCTTTTTGGGACAAATGCCACCATCTTTAGTGGACAGCTGTTATTTCTTAACACAACTGGCTTTAAAAATAGAGAAAAATTCTAATAACTTAAGCATCTCCTAGGATTTAAACAGAACCCACAGCCCTCGTCAGGTAAACTTTTCCGCGTGAACAAAGCATGGAGATGATGTCCAGGGAGCCCCTCCCCTACCTGCCAGAGACGTGAAGAGAATTCCCAGACTCGCTCCTCTTATAAACCACAGACGCTGCTTGAGGGGATGGAAGGGAAGCCTCTGAGACTCAGAGCGGCTTCCCTCCCGGAGCCCAATCAAGTGGTTAAATCAGCAGCGGCTGTTTTTAAACTTCCCCTCAGAAATTTTTAAATTAGATATTAAAATTTAGATTTTTTAAAAACTTACAATTTAAGAAATCCCCTTAGCAGCCAGGAGTGGGGCTTCTAATATGTGGGGAGCTCTTGGCATATGCCTGGTCCTCATGCTAACATCAGAGGGGAGGTATTCTTATTACCACTAAACACATGAGGAGACCGAGTCACACGGTAGTCATGGACCTTGGCCAAGGTCACAGAGTTAAGTTTAAACCTCCCCTCCCCTCCCATTTTCACAGACAAGGTGACTGCAGCCCTAGCAGGTGTCCTGAACCACTCAAGGCGGCCTGTCCCCACGGTGGCCTACTCCCAAGGAAGCGTTTCTTTTCCATTACTGTTAGGCATTGATCTAGAGATGAAAACCACAGACTTCACAGGCTTCCTGAGATGTGAATTAGTCATTTCTCAGCTTTATTTTCAGAGGCAAAATGAAAAAAAGAGTGATGGTAAAATAACAGTTTATTCTGAGTAAACCACAGAGCAGAGGCCAGGGCACATCTCATCATCTGGAGGCAGAGCCCTCCCCCGGCCTTTGTCTTTTAGGTGGAGTTGTTTGGGGCAGCCTCCGTGGCTCAGAGGAACCTGCCTGTTAGGATGGCTGCCAGCCTAGGAGGGGCAGGTGGAGGCAGCATGCCATCTCATCACTCCAACAGTGCTCTGCCGGGGCCGCAGCCTCCTGCTCTCCAGTGCGGTGCCACCAGCAAAGCAGCCAGTCTGGGGGCAGGAAGGCCTGTCTAGCTGGGGCTGGGTCGTGGTGATGGAGCCCCATGGGCCTACAGGCAGGAGGCGGCAGCAGACGGCCCCCACCTGTGCTGCGCTAGCCCTGCTCAGAGACTCTGAGAACTCACAGTTTGACAGGCCACCTTCTGGGCCTCCAGAGGAAAAACAGCATTTTCATTCGTCAGTAAGCATACATTCATGTATTTATCTCCCAGACAACAGGGGAAGGAGCTGGCAGCCACAATCCCTAGCAGCTTGGGACACTGCAGAAGGAGCTCATGGGCAGAGAAAGAAGACAGTGAAGGGACAGGAGTCACCTCAAAAGTCCCTCCCTGTCACCTTAGGGAAGCAGGCTGCACTGCACAGTGCAGGTCAGACACTGCGTGGCATCCTCACTCATCCACCCCTTCACTCCATAAACATTTACACGCCAAGCACTTGCAAGGTGCCGGGGTCAGGAGGAGGCCCAGTTTACCACCCAGGCCCCCCTGCCTCTGAACGAGGGCAGTTCAGGCTCCTTCCTCCGAACTGGAGGAGAAAGCGTCAACTCGCCTCCCTCAGCCCTTTCTCCTCCTCATGTTCTGACATGACACCCAAGCATGCAGAGGGCTGGGATAGAAGAGCCCACCCTGGTGCTACTGAAACCAGCTGACTCTTACTTCAGAGTTACTGGCCTAACCCCCACGGGAGGCTCCTGAGGGCCCTTGAGGTTCTGGGAAAATCAGAAGTCCTGCTGGTTTAAGCACAGACAGAATTTCATTGGTTTAGAGCCTAAAATTCAATCCACTTCATTTCCAGTCAAATGTATTGGCCCCCACTATGTACAGGGAGTTGTATCAGGTGCTGAGTAACACAAGGCCCTGCCCACGTGGAGCTGGCAGTGATGACAACGGCTACACAGCAATGACTAGGACCACTTCTTGTGCAGCGAGCACCCAGCACCACCGCAGGCACTCAACAGGCCTCATCTCACTGAAGCCTCGAAGTGACCCTCCAATATAGGTACCACTGTCTTCATGCCACAGACAGGGAGAGTGAGGCCGAGGAGTAAGTGACAGACCCTGGATTTGAATCAGTTCTGCTTCACACACCAGCCACACGGTCTCCTAATTTAGTAGAGAGAGGAGTAAGTACCCTAAGGATGGTTCAAACAAAGCAGAATTCAAGTTCAGAGGAAGGAGGGCCCACGTCTGCTCTTGGCCCTGGAGGACTTTTCTTATTTCCTCTGGGTCAGTGTTCCACTTAAGTCAGCACCCACTCAGCGTGGGACACTGGGCTTGGCTAGGATCACCACCATCCTGTCCCCACCCTGGCTTCCGACGCAGATGCCACAATCTTGGTGTAGGCTCCTCTTCCCCCTTTTGAAGCCAAAGACTAGCAAATAAGCTGTTTATTAAGTGTGTTCACAACCTTGATCACCAGGGGAGTAAGTCACTGTAAGAGGAGAAGAAAAGACTTCCTGGCCAGGACTGCTTGTAAAAGTGAATTACACCCTTCTGGAAAAGCCCAGGACCAAGATGGCTGGTTCATAGCAGACGCACATCAAAGACCTCCCGGCTGTGCTAGCACCTGGGCTAAAAATACTCTCAGCGCAAAACCTCGGGACAGTCTCCCGGCCTCAAGGAAGAGGCCAAAGTTATACACTGGCTCTCTCGACTTGGGAGGTGGGATTATGGGTGCAACCAAGACACTATTTTTAAACAACCCCAAAAATAATGGGTTGGGGAAGAACATATATTTCAGTGATGCCTGGAATTGCCAACATTTGGCAAGAAAGCAGAGAAGGGGATCTTCCTAAGTCAGAAAGTCCTCCCTTTCTCACTGCCTTTATGCCTTAGCAGTCTGTGATCAGTTACAAAACTCGCCATACTGATTAAAGAGGCTCCTCAACCAAGTGTTTTGAAAAGACAGCCATCCCCCTTCCCTGGATCTTGAACTCAGCCAAATAGCATTCCTCTAACTCCCTCCAAATTACCTCTCTCGTTTAACACTCTCTAAATCCCACACTGTCCGGGGAGTGCCCCTAGGAAAAACCAGGGGCAACCCAACTTCAGAAACTCAGTTGCTTTACTCTAGAATCCTCAGAGCAGGAAATAGTGATCGTTTTTCAAGAGGGAATCTAATTTTTCATTGCTCTCCCTCAGCAGCTGTATCCTTTAAGTCTCCTGGAATTGAAGTTCTATTTTAAAGGCCCAAATCCTCCACAGGAGGCAGCCTCCTGCCGTCTGTCTGAAGGCCTACATCTCAGCCCGCCAGGGAGGAGGCACGGGCCACACGGTGGAGAGGCAAAGCAGAGATCGGTCTTTTCCAAGTCAGTTGTTGGAATCAGAACACACCTTCCCCTTGAAACAAAGTTAAAAACCAAGTCCCAGTTCTGGGCCCGCCCGCAAAACTGGGGTTGCAATGTGGCTGAGCGCCTCCAACCAGCCCGACGTGGGGCCTTTGCTGCCACAGAGGTTCCGGGGGCACAGGAATGCAGGCTCTGCACTCAGGTGGTCTATAAGCTGACAAGAAAGTCAAGCCTCCAACCCAGGGCTATGGCACACTGTGGGGTGAGTCAAATGCTGAGGACATGTGGGGGTCACTTTGTGAGAGATGCAGGAAAAGTTCATGAATGGAGGCCCTGGAACCGAGACTGGCAGACGGTGCAGGATCTGGCTGTGGAAAGTGCAGGGCAGTTGAGCTGGGGGAGAACAGGTGCCCTGGAGAGTTGTGGGAACTGGTCTTGGCCACTTGAGGGGTGGATTTGTGGATTACTCCCAATGTTGACGTTTACGATGCACAACCAACCCATTTAGCACTTCCCAAAATCAATGTCATAGATGAAAACATGAAACAGAAAATCTCAGAGGCCATGCATGTATTAAGGCTAATATCGCTTCACGAAACTTAATCACAACCAACTTGAAACATTTGAAGACGCTTCTCCCTGGAGTGTGGAGTGGAGAAACCCCCTCACTGGGCCAATAGGTGCTGCTGTAGGTTAGGGGTCATGTACGGTGGTGAAGACCGCAAACCTCGCCCGTAGCCAAAAGTTGCCAAGACACTGGTTAGCTTCCCCTCCTGAGCCTGGAACTAAGGACCATGCACAGGTGCAAAGGCACAGGTGGGCATTTCAGAGAGGGAGAAGTAGCTAAGGCAGAGGCTAATAAGCTTTTTGACCCCGGTAAGAAATGTATTTTATATTACAACCAAGTACACAAAATATGTCAAAAATCTAAAGATTTAAATTCTATTTTACTTTTTCACTACTTGCTATTTCACTGAATCAATTTTAGGACAACATTGTGTCTTCATCCTTCGTTCAGCTGAAAAGGGACTGGGCATCAGATGACGGCATCAGTGTCACATGGGAGGGGGTCTGGATGCCAGCTCTTTAGCCCTGGTGCAAACCTAAGAATCTGATGAACTGGGGTCTCTGGGGAAGGGACCCAGGACACTGGGCTTCAACAGGTGGCCCTGCAGTGCTGGAGTGTGAGAAGCACTGTTTCAGAAAAGGTCTGAGGGAACCGGTTGAGCTATTAAGATTTTCCACATCTTGGGCCAAAGACGGGGAGGGGCTGATGACTAGCCCAGCACAGCCCAGGGCACATGGGAAGTGACAGGCAGATGGGACCCTTTGACTTCGACAGCAGGGGAAGTTCTAATCTCATCTCAGATCAGAACATTCCTTAGGATAAGCCCCTCCTGGTTGGGAAACAAATCTGTAAATGCTGAACCTGGAAAAGGCCCGTGTAGGGTAAGAGGGGGTGACCACCAGTTCCAGCCACCAAATTCCAACTAAGCAGTCACCCCTACCAAGGAAATTTAGCTGAATCAGGCTCTTCTGGTAAAAGGCTCAGAGCACCAGTCAGCCAGTATCTCCTGAAGCCCTACTGCGTGTGTGGAGTGACAGACATAAGAACCAGGGGGCCAAAGCCACCACTGAGCCCTGCTCTTCCTTCTGCTTCAGGGCTTGCTTGTTTATATTTGGCTGTAGACTTTGTTTAGCACCTACTTTGTGCTGGGAAAAAAAGTGCTTTTTGCCCTCAAATAACTGCACTAAGTCAGTGATTCTCAGGAGAGGAGTGGGGTGGGTCAGAATGACCTGGCGTCTGGTCTGAAAAAGTGCACCCAAAAAAACCATACATGTTCCTATTTGCAATCAGAAGAAAGCAAATCTGAACAAAATCTTTTAGTCTCTCTCATAGGAATACAGAGTAGATACAGTGATTTTCAAATCAGAATTCCTAAGAGGGAGGGGCTGAAACATCAGTGTGTCCCAAATCAGGGCTGGATGAAAAGCCACCATGCCACTTGGCCTGCTAGGAGCAGGCCCAAAAGCTAGAGGTTGGGGTCCCAACTCCACTGCTGACTCTGTCCTGTAGATGAACTGTGTCCTCAGTGGAAAGCAGTTATCTTTAAAGTTCTTTGAGCACATTCTAAGATGATAACCACCTTTTACATTTAAGATGGACTTAGAATTTTCTAAACAGGTAAACCAATTGGAACCAACTGTAAATCAACTGGAAGGGAAAGGAATTTGCTGAGGACCCTGTGACCCAAAGCACAGGTCCTCTGCAGATGGTTAGAAAGCAGGACATTCCTATCGACTCCATCTGTGCAGGGCTACAAAAAGCACCGCCCCCCCCCCGGCCGCCCTACCCAACAGAGAGGAAAGGAGGGGTCAGCAGAAAGTCCAATGGTGCTGAGTCAGAAATTGCCAAGAGCCACCAAGCGACCATGAAGAAAAACATGCCGCTTCATTTTCCACTAGGTAGATGGGGCCCGTCATGTACTCATCATGGTCTCTGTTTCCTAAAAGACGGTTCCGTTCTGCAGCTGGTGTCTGCCAGTCCCCATGTCCTCAGATCTAAGGGTCCCTTGATAATAAAAATATGGAACTCGGAGAGCTAGTAGACGTTTTTGCAAATGCATGACAATCCGTGGACTGAATCTATAAATGGGTCTCTAAACTCTGTAAAAAGCAGAATGATGTGAGCAGAGAGTTATGAACATTGTTCGAAGCCACCTTTGAAAGCATTTTTGGTTCTAACTTTTGCTTTACAAATTGAACCACCACTGCAGAGTAGGGATTGGGATATATCTAGTTTCTTTATAATAATATTTTCGTGTTCTTTGTGGTGGGGGTTGAGAGCAGTGTTTTTAAATTTTTCATCAAAACAAAAATATTAGCACAGAACTATGTGTCCTGAAGCTTGTTAAAATCCGGGGTGCTTCAAACGGGGCTTACCGCTTTCAACATTCATTTCTGAGGGCAATGAACCAACTATGTAAAGACCAGTCTGAAAATGCTGAAATAGGCGCCCTGCAGAGCACGGTTTTGCTTTAAAATTCTGCCCTCTTACCCAAAGCAGTCAGCCTGACTTGAAAAGGAGCTCAGATCTCTGTGTTATGAACAGGCCCTGGTCCGGTTCCCCAAGGCGTGAGAAGCCACCACTGTGGTCCCTCTCCCTCAGGTGCAAGGAAATCTAGGTCTCCACACTTGGCTCAGGAGAAAACCGTTGCCCTGCATTGTTTTGGGCGGCTAGGGCTGGAGCTCTGGCTGCTTGGGCGGTGGGCGTCTGGAGGTGGGAACCGCTGGGTATAGTCCAGTCTGGTGACCGCCTCCCTGACACAGCCCACCTGCTCCAGTTCAGATGGCCTTCCCACCAACCCAACCTGAAGAGGGATCCCTAGAAGGAAAGTCCAATCTGAGCTGGCTGCCTGCTGAGGAAAAGCCTCTGTCCTGTCCCCTACTCCTCAGAGAACAAGAAACCCTGTGGAGGCGCGGGGAGGGCAGACCTGAAGCATCTCTACCGGGGTCAGGGGACAAGTGCTACACAAGTGAGGCCAAAGACCCCTAACCAAGTCTGGAGAGAGGGGTGGGGGTGGCCTCCCCAAGGTGAATGCTTAAACCTTGGTCCGGTTCCCCAGAAGCAGACTCCTGGGATGTGCAGGGACACTGGGGGGTTCTGGAGGAGCAGCTGGGAGGGAGGGAGCAGAGAGAAGGCGAGCGTCATAGCCCTTTCCACAGAGGGTGGTGGGGGGTGGTAGCAACTGTGCTTGCCACCAAGAGGAAACTGGCTTAAAAAGAAGCTGGTGAGATGTGCTGCACTTGGCTGGATTTGCGCTGTATTTCTTGTGGGGATGAGGCATGGACCGAGGGGAAAATGCTCCCAGCAGAGGGATGAGCACATCTGGAAGGCCCCAGCCCAGCAGGGTCAGCTGAACAGGTGACCTGACTCAGGGAGGGCAAGAGCCAGGGGCTGGGCGAGGCTGCGGAGGAGGGCTCTGCGGGAGCAGGGAGCCCGGCAGCTTCCTACGGGTGCCGGGACGTGCCGTCCACACGGTTCACGATGTGTTTTTTTCTTCACCAGCCATGAGAAAGGATTAATTCAGAAATCTAAAAATGGTCCCCAACAGGCTGAGAAGCCACACACCCACAAGCCACCTTCCACTAAGAGACGAATTACCAACGTACTGGTGGTCCTGATGTCTAGATAAAAATGAATTCCCCAACCATGTCTTACAGCAAATTGCCACAAGGCAAAATCCAAAGTAAGCACACACCATTATCCTGCCCCTGTACCAGGAAAGCCCCCGGGGAATGAAGGTAGAGAAGAGGAATTTAAGGCAAGGGTTAGTCAGGAGCTAGTCTACTTCTTGCTCCTCAAAAGATAGCCTGTAATTTACTGAGCACTTACTATACGCCAGCCCTGACAGGCAGACATTAATTGCCATTTTGCAGATGAAGAAACTAAAGCTCAGAGAAAAGAACTAGGTGCAAAGTCACAGCATGATTGGGAAACAGCCTGAACTCAAACTGCTCAGTTTGACAACAAACTCAGTTTTTTTTTTTTTTTTAATCTCGCTCTGTGGCCCAGGCTGGAGTGTAGTAGCATGGTCGTAGCTCACTACAGCCTTGAACTCCTGGGCTCAAGGGATCCTTCCACCTTGGCCTCTCAAAGTGCTGGGATTATAGGCTGGCCTCACAGTCTTAATCACGACAATAAAGTGCCTTCCTTAAGTGGAGCCAGTGGCCATGTCTTTTGGAATGGGGAGGTGGGCACCAACAGTGCAATGGAAAGGATGTAAAAGAAAACCGTGGACAGAAGGCGGCCACAATAACCTTCTTCTGCCCAAACTGAACAGTTTCTGAGGTGGGCATGGGCAGCTGCTGGGGGTTCTTCCCAGCGCACCCTGAGGAAAGGGGCAAGGGCTGTGAGGAAGTGAAGGGTCCCTCAAGTGTGCTCCCCTCACCCCAATCTCAGTGCCCACCATGGGACATGGGAATCACCTGTGTGGGGGACTGAGTCCCCTTCAAGGCAGCTGAGCCCCAAGCAGCCCGGCTGTGCTAAGATCTCCAAGACGGGCAAGAAAATCTGGGGACACAACTGCCAAACAATGAGAAAACTTAACTTGGCTCCCAGCCCAACCACGTCCTTTGATGGGTAGCAGATGCCACAAAGAGTGGCTGGTGCAGCTAACACATACCTGGAACGACACCTCCTGTCCTCTTGTTCTGTTCCAAGGTTGTCAGGCTGGGACAAAATCCCAAGAAAGAAATGGGCATGTGGTCACTACCATAAGCAGACTGCCAGTTAGGGACATCAGAATATATTTCTCTGTCCTCAAGTTAGGAAGTGAGAGGACAAACCTGGCCTTCTGTGTTGTTTCAGCCACTAATTGGTTTTGTCAATTAGGCAAAACACAATTTCTCTAAGCCTCTTTTCTCATCCACAGGCATTAGCCTAGTCAGCGGTTCTCAAAGTGTGGTCCTGAACCAACAATGACGGCAGCTTCACCAAGAGACTTCTTAGAAATGCGAATTCTTGGGCCCACGCCACACCTACAGAAGCAGACACTCTGGGGGTAGGCCCAGCAATCTGGTTTAACAAGCTCTCCAGGTGATTCTGATACACACTAAGTTGGAAGACCACTGGCCTAGCTGATGTCCCTTTTTATTGTTTGAGAAACCATCCTTCCTTACGGCCTCCTACCTGTAGTGCTACTGACTTCATTTACCCAACAAATATTTACAAAGTTTCTACTATGTGCTAGGAACTGGGGACACCAGGGGAACATACACGTCTGCTTTGTGTTTAAGTTCTCATCACAATAAACGTGCACGCAGCTTGTTGGCTGGTTGTTCACTGAGTAAGCAGCACAACTGTATTTTCCAGCAACTTGCCTCTTTAGCCATGATCTTCTTCCAAAACTTACTGTACTTTTAAAATTAAAGAGCTCTGCATGCAAGTAGAGATGCAATGTGCTAACAAATACAATGTTACTGTACTGCTGATGATAAAAGAAAGAGATTATGGATGTCCAATTAACATAAGCACAGGAAATCAACTGGAAAATTTCTAGAAGGAAATATAGAAAAGAGTAACACAGACAACATTCCTTTCTCCTAAAACTATTTTAGTGACTCACAGTGCTCACGGGTCTTGAATGTTATTCTAGGCACAAAATAACAAACACCAAGTGACATTTTTAGCAGTCCATTTTGCTTCAGGATATATACACAGGAAATGCAAAAGCAAAAACAAAAGCTAAAATGCTCTACCCTAAGAGGAAAGACGCAACCAAACTACCATAATATTAAAAACAGGACTAAAATTAGCTTCCTCCCTTACGCTTAAGGGTCTTACTAAAAACATCTGCCAACAGCTTTTCTTCCTCTCTCCTCTGCTCAAGCAGACCAGGGAAGGCAAATGAAACAGGCTCAGAAGACAAGCGGCCAGCTGCTGCAGAGCTCGGCCTTAACACGAGTCTTGGTCTGCATCAATCCCACAAAGATTCACTCCAGGCCAGAACTAAATTCTCCTAAGTCAAAACTACATCATGGGATTTGACCCTTTTGAGTAGAAGCAGAAATCAGAGTTCTCACCCAGAGCACAGGTCAACAAGCTCTTGTCTGCACTAGTTAAAACAACTCACCTAATAATTAATAGAACATACTCACAGCTGTTTCTGCTTAGAATCGAGGTCAACGCAAACCACAGAGCTAATGTGCAAAGTTACAAAGCAATTCCTCCCCTAATGGTAGGTATTTATTTAGGCAACACTAAGCACACAGCAAATGAGACACTTTAAAAGCAAACAGAGTCAGAAGCTCAGAACTCAAGATTTACTGCAACTGAGTTGTATTCGTTTGGTTCTAAGTTTCCTAGTGGCAAAGGTAAAAAGGTAAATAAGATAGGTTTTGTCCATTAAAAGAAAGTAAATAAACTCAACAGAAGAGGGACTTTTCCTAGCACAACATTCTAGAAGGAATTTCAAGAAGAATGTAAAGTAACTTTGACTCTGGTCTTCAACTTTGCTTTTACAAGATCTATGATGTTCTTCAAATAACAATTTAATATTTTCACTCTATAAAAAATCAATAGTCTGATAACTTTATATCAATACACATTTCTTAGAGAATCTAAACCACTAGTATAAGCCAGTGTGCTGTTTTCAGGAGCTCTAACTTAATCCAGCTGTAACCCTCAAGAGCTTAACAGAAATATGTTCCTCCCCATCTATTTTTGGCAGAAGTGAGATGGTGGTTACATCAACACTGAGCTCTGAGGCCCAGTGTTTGCAGCTCAGAGCGGTTAAGTGCTGATGACTAAGGCCTGACACACATCCGTGCCCACAGGGACTGTCAGCACTGCAGGTACTAGCAGGACCTCAGGGGTGCAAAAGGACACCCAATCAAACAACACACCAGGAGGCCAGCCTCCATGATGGGGGGTGCCGGGGGCACAGGCAGCCCTCTTCCTCCTCAGAGCACCTTTCTTCAGAGAACCAACAATCAAACAGGAGCCAGGACTACACAGGGGAGGCTGGAGGGTTTGGTTTGACCATTTCCCCCTGCTTTTTATGAGTGAAACTGGATATGGTTTTGAAGGGCAGTAGCTAGACAAAACAGGCCAGCAGGAGCAGGACAGATTAAAAATGCAGGAATTCCTCAGCCCGGAGAAGCAAAGGCTAAGAGGCAGCAGTGACTGGGGGTGGGGGGAAATGATGAGGAGAATCCTAGGACAAATATGGCCCCAGGGTGCTGGAAACTCACACGAGGAAATCCCAACTGCGAACTCATTATGTGACAAGGGGGGCCACAAGCAGCTGTACAAAGGATAGATTATAAATGTCTCAAGATGCTACCTCCTTGGAAGCTGCAGCTGACCTCAGGGAAGACAAGCCTAAGGGGCCAGCCCGTCCTCCATGTGTCCTTCCATAAAAGAACACTGGGCCAAATGATGTGGGATGCCCCTCTCTTCCACTATGACCAAGGAAACCTGTCAGTGCTACAAAAAGGACCTCAGGAGCCACTTTTGGCTTTGCCTGACAGGAAGAAAAAGGGAACGGTGGATAAGAAGCTCACCAAGGCTGTGATTCAGATGTTCCCATCCTAAAGTGATCTGACTTGGCTCAGATTTTTATAACATTAAATAAGTACCAGTAACAACTTGTGTAAGTCCTGAAATGTTTCGTATTGCCGCATAATGAAGTACACAAACTTAGTGGCTTCCAACACACATTTATCCTCTTCCAGCTTCTGTGGGTTAGGGGTCCGGGTCCATGCACAGTTTAGCTGGGTCCCTGAAAGGCTGCAATGAGGGTACTATGCAGCGGGGACTCCGCCAGGGAAGGGTCTTCATTCAAGTTGCCCACTCGGGGTGTGGGCAAAAGAACTGATTTCCTTGCAGCTGTAGGACTAAGGTCCCCAGCTTCTTGCTGGATGTAGGCAGGAGGCCACCTTCAGCTCCCTGCCACAGGGGCCTCTTCCTCAAAGCTAGCCAGGAAGAATGGCCCCAGAGGGAGTCAGCTGGCAAGAGGAGTTAGAAGCGGGAAGCGAGTCACAGGCCACATCCAACTCCAGGTGAGACAATGAGACAAAGGCGTCAACTCCAGGAGGCAAGAATCCTAGGGGTCACCTTAAAGTCTGTCTGCCATACGCATCTAGCTCCTTTACAACTATAAAATCAAAGCACATTTATAACTAAACGCAACTAAAACTCCCATCCCCAAATTTTGATTAACAGTGCTCACTGATGGACAATAAGGACAACGTCTTCTTGAGACTGCACAGTCAGTTTCAATGTGAATCCAGTGTAGAGAGTTACAGTTATATTGGGGTTCAATATGCTTAACTGTGTGTCACAATGACAACTCATTCTCTTACCACTTTTTTCTACTGAATCACTAGACATCATTTTAGCTTTCCATTGGCAGAAGTGCCTCATCCACATTATTAAGCCTGGCTCTGCTCTTTTTTCATCAGCCTGTCCACTGCAACTGAAGGAGGAGAGGAGTGTTGGGAGCAGGCCCCCCAAAATCTGGCCATAAACTGGCTCCAAAACTGGCCATAAACGGAATCTCTGCAGCACTGTGACATGTTCATGATGGCCATAATGCCCACGCTGGAAGGTTGTGGGTTTACGGGAATGAGGGCAAGGAACACCTGGCCCACTCAGGGCAGAAAACCACTAAAGGCATTCTTAAGCCACAAACAATAGCATGAGAGATTTGTGCCTTAAGGACATGCTCCTGCTGCAGTTAACTAGCCCAACCTATTCCTTTAATTTGGCCCATCCCTTTGTTTCCCATAAGGGATACCTTTAGCTAATTTAATATCTATGGAAACAATGCTAATGACTGGTTTGCTGTTAATAAATACGTGGGTAAATCTCTGTTCGGGGCTCTCAGCTCTGAAGGCTGTGAGACCCCTGATTTCCCACTTCACACCTCTATATTTCTGTGTGTGTGTCTTTAATTCCTCTAGCACCGCTGGGTTAGGGTCTCGCGGACCGAGCTGGTCTCGGCAAGTAGCATCCATCGTGGGGGCTTGAATCCAGGTGGAGGGGTCGCCAGAGTGATGGCTAGAGAATGCGGAACTAGCTGAAGGACACCCGAGTACTCTCAAAGCAATCCCCCTGGTGAGTAAGAAGGGGAGCTC
Source organism: Gorilla gorilla gorilla (assembly GCF_029281585.2). Taxonomy (NCBI): domain Eukaryota; kingdom Metazoa; phylum Chordata; class Mammalia; order Primates; family Hominidae; genus Gorilla; species Gorilla gorilla. The sequence continues at coordinate 128,059,348 of NC_073237.2, forward strand.
AGAAGCATCAGGGTAACAATAGGACAAGTGTGGGGGTGTGGTTCGTCCCACCTTGGAACTTTTTCACACCGATGATGAGGAGGAAGGAGAGTATAGCTAGCTAACAAAAGAGGTTACAGAGCATGTTTATTTACCAGCTAAAGCTAAAGCAGCAAAGGAGGGAGAGGTTCATCCCTACCCTTCTGCACTCCCTCATTATTATTTTGAAGAAAATGATCCTCCAGATCTTTCTTTTCCGGAGGACACTGGGCGAAAATTAGTTGTCCCAGTGACTGTTCAAGCAGCACCTCGAGCGACCACTCTTAGTTCTATTCAGGCAGGAATTCAGCAAGCTAGACGAGGGAGTGATTTAGAGGCTTGGCAGTTCCCTGTTAGAATACACCCCCAGATCAACAGGGAAATATTATAGCTACATTTGAGCCTTTTCATTTTAAATTACTCAAAGAATTTAAACAAGCTATAAATCAGTATGGACCAGGTTCTCCTTTTGTAATGGGACTGTTAATGAATGTTGCTGTTTCCAGTCGGATGATTCCTACTGACTGGGATGCTCTTACTCGAGCTTGTCTAACTCCTGCTCAGTTCTTACAATTTAAAACTTGGTGGGCAGATGAAGCTTCCATTCAGGCTGCTCGCAATGCCCAGGCCCAACCTCGAATTAATATAACTGCGCACCAGCTTTTGGGGGTCGGCGGCTGGGCTGGTTTAGATGCACAACTCCTCATGCAGGATGATGCCATAGAACAGCTTAGAGGAGTGCGCATTAGAGCTGGGGAAAAAATCACTTCAAGTGGAGAACAATACCCTTCCTTTAGTGCTATAAAAACAGGGATCCAAAGAACCATACGTTGATTTTATAGCTCTGTTATGGGAGTCTCTTAAAAAGATGATTGCAGATTCGGCTGCTCAAGATATAGTGTTGCAGTTATTAGCTTTCGACAATGCTAATCCCGATTGCCACGCCGCTCTGCGACCTATCAGAGGGAAAGCGCATTTAGTTGATTATCAAGGCCTGTAATGGTATCGGAGGTAATCTGCATATAGCTACTCTGCTAGCACAGGCAATGGCAGGACTGAGAGTGGATAAAGGAAATACTCCATTTCCTGCAGCTTGTTTTAACTGTGGGAAGCATGGCCATACTAAAAAAGAATGTAGAAAAAATAAGCGAGTCAGGCTGCCAGATAGGGGAAAAAAGAAAACTGCTGAGCCTGAAATATGTCCAAAATGTAAAAAAGGAAAACATTGGGCTAATCAGTGTCACTCTAAGTTTGATATAGAAGGGAACCCGATTTCGGGAAACGCCATGAGGGGCCCGTCCTGGGCCCCGTTCTAAACCGGGGCATTTCCAGCTCAGGCCTTTCCCTCACCCCCGTACAATGTCTGTCCCCTGCCACAGCCAGTAGTGCTGCAGTAGATTTATGCTGCACAAAAGCTGTGAGCCTTCTGCCTGGGGAACCCCCGCAAAAGGTTCCAACAGGAGTCTGTGGACCCTTGCCAGTGGGGACGATATTATTACTTCTAGGAAGGTCTAGTTTTAAGTTTAAAAGGGGTGCAAATACATACAGGAGTCATTGATTCAGATTACAATGCAGAAATTCAAATTGTTGTATCTACTTCTGTTCCCTGGAAAGCAGAGCCAGGAGAGTGCATAGCACAGCTCCTGATTGTGCCGTATGGGGGAACGGGGAAAAGTGAAATTAAATGAAAAGGAGGCTTTGGAAGCACAAATAAACAAGGCAAAGCAGCTTATTGGGTAAGTCAAATTACTGATGAACATCCTACCTGTGAAATAACTATTCAGGGAAACAAATTTAAAGGTTTGGTAGATACAGGAGTGGACATTTCAATCATTTCTCTACAGCACTGGCCGTCCGTGAGGCCAATTCAACCCGCTCAATGTAACATAGTTGGAGTTGGTAAAGCCGCTGAAATATATCAAAGTAGTTATATTTTGCATTGTGAAGGGCCCGATGGACGACCTGGGGCTATTCAACCAATTACAACTTCTGTACCTATAAATTTATGGGGGAGAGATTTATTACAACAATGGGGAGCACAAGTTCTAATTCCAGAACAATTATATAGCCCTCAAAGTCAACATACAATGCATGAATTGGGGCATGTCCCTGGTGTGGGACTAGAAAAAAATTTGCAAGCTTTGAAACAACCGCTTCAAGTGGAAAAACAAAGTTCCCGCCAAAGATTAGGCAATAATTTTTGATGGCGGCCATTGTTAAGCCTCCAGAACCTATACCTTTAAAATGGTTAACAGATAAGCCAATTTGGATAGAACAATGGCCGCTAAGTAAAGAGAAACTGGAGGCTTTAGAGAAATTAGTTACTGAACAACTAGAAAATGGGCACATACTTCCTCCAACATTTTCCCCTTGGAATTCTCTAGTTCTCGTAATTAAGAAGAAATCAGGTAAATGGAGAATGTTAACTGACTTAAGAGCCATCAATTCAGTTATACAACCTATGGGAGCATTACAGCCAGGATTGCCTTCTCCCGTTACAATTCCAAAAAATTGGCCTTTAATAGTCATAGATTTAAAAGACTGTTTCTTTACTATCCCTTTGGCTGAGCAAGACTGTGAACGGTTTGCATTTACAATTCCTGCAGTAAACAACCTGCAGCCTGCTAAGCGTTTTCATTGTTTTACAGATGGGACTAGTAATGGTAAAGCTTTATTCTGGATCAAAAAGTAAAGATTTCCAGATGCCCTATATTTCAGCTCAAAAAGCAGAGCTTGTAGCTGTAATTGAGGTATTGACTGCTTTTGATATGCCTATTAATGTGGTTTCTGATTCTTCATACATGGTTCATTCCACACAGTTAATTGAAAATGCTCAGTTATGATTTCATACAGATGAACAACTGATGACTTTATTTACCCAACTGCAAACAGCAGTTAGAAGTAGAAGGCACCCTTTTTACATCACTCACATTAGGGCTCATACACTTCTTCCAGGACCTTTGACTGAAGGGAATCAAATGGCCAATCGCCTAGTTGCTAACGAAATATCTAATGCTAGACACTTTCACAATTTAACCCATGTTAATGCCTCTGGTCTCAAACGCAGATGCAGCATTACCTGGAAAGAAGCTAAAGCTATTGTCCAGTGATGCCCAACTTGCCAAATGGTACATTCCTCATCTTTTACAGGAGGAGTTAACCCTCGAGGACTGGAACCTAACTCTCTTTGGCAAATGGATGTCACACATGTTCCCTCGTTTGGGAGACTAGCTTATGTACATGTATGTGTGGATACCTTTTCTCACTTTGTTTGGGCTACATGCCAAACAGGAGAGTCTTCTGCCTGGGTTAAACGTCATCTTTTGCAGTGTTTTGCGGTGATGGGCATTCCAGCTTCTATTAAAGCAATAATGCCCCAGGCTGTCCTAGCCAAGCTCTAGCTACATTTTTCTCTATGTGGAATATTAAACATATTACTGGTATCCCATACAATTCTCAAGGACAAGCCATAGTGGAAAGAATGAATCTTTCCCTAAAACAGCAGTTGCAAAAGCAGAAAGGGGGAAATAGAGATTATGGACCACCACAGATACAACTGAATCTAGCATTATTAACTTTAAATTTTTTGAGCCTGCCCAAAGGCCAGATGTTATCAGCAGCTGAACAGCATCTACAGAACAGCTGCAAAGACAGAAGCAGAACAACTGATTTAGTGGAGAGATCCAATAACAAAAAATTGGGAAATAGGTAAAATAATAACTTGGAGTAGAGGTTATGCTTGTATTTCTCCAGGCCAAAATCAACAGCCGATTTGGATACCATCAAGACACCTGAAACCTTATCATGAGCCAGATGCCGAGGAAGAGATTCTGGGAGGATCCCAAGGACCCCTCAGTTGCAGCCATGTCGAGACTGATGCTGAGGAGGACCCCAACTGTCATGAGCAACACCCGTCGAACACAGCCACCCACCTGGGGGACAGATCAAGAAGCTGTCACAGATGGTGGAAGAAAACCTGAGGAAAGCGGGACAACCAGTCACAACAAGTAATTTAATGGTAGCTATGATAGAGGTTATCACCACTGCCGTGAGTATTCCTTCAACAAGGGCTGACACAGAGAACAATTATACTTACTGGACATATTTATCTAGTAACCCATTAAAATGGATAAAAACACTTGGAAGCTCTGTGATTTCAATGATGATTGTGCTTTTAATCTGTGTTGTCTTTGTATAGTCTGCAGATGTGGATCCTGACTCCTGCGAGAAATAGCTCACCGCGACAAAGCTGCCCTTGCTTTTATGGATTTGCAAATCAAAGAAGGGGGACATGTTGGGAGCAGGCCCCCCAAAATCTGGCCATAAACTGGCCCCAAAACTGGCCATAAACAGAATCTCTGCAGCACTGTGACATGTTCATGATGGCCATGATGCCCACGCTGGAAGGTTGTGGGTTCACGGGAATGAGGGCAAGGAACACCTGGCCCGCCCAGGGTGGAAAACCGCTTAAAGGCATTCTTAAGCCACAAACAATAACATGAGCGATCTGTGCCACAAGGACATGCTCCTGCTGCAGTTAACTAGCCCAACCTATTCCTTTAATTTGGCCCATCCCTTCGTTTCCCATAAGGGATACTTTTAGTTAATTTAATATCTATGGAAACAATGCTAATGACTGGCTTGCTGTTAATAAATACGTGGGTAAATCTCTGTTCGGGGCTCTCAGCTCTGAAGGCTGTGAGACCCCTGATTTCCCACTTCACACCTCTATATTTCTGTGTGTGTGTCTTTAATTCCTCTAGCGCCGCTGGGTTAGGGTCTCCCCGACCTAGCTGGTCTTGGCAGAGGGGCATATAGTGGAGTATGGAGAAAACTCAGGCAAATTCAGCTACGTGCATTTGGACAAACAGAGAGGCAGGGCAGGGAAAGGAGGAAGGAGACACATTTTAGGCAAATCACTCTCCAATTTAGTCAGAGAGCATATGATGCCAGGTGAGGGTCAGATGGAGAGGTGAGGTGACTGCTTCTTCATTTCCTTCATGCGTTCTGGGGTGTGAATATCTCACCTCACTGATACGATTCTGGTGTTTAAAGGTAACAATTTTCTTTTTACAACGTAGTACCTGAATATAAAACGAATTCCTTCATTTGCTCCAAAGCAGAGGGCAGCAAACTTTCCTTGAAGGGCAACATACAAAACACTGGACTTCATGGGCCATACAAACTGTTGCAAATATTCAACTCTGCCACTTTGGTAAGGAAGCAGCACCAACAATATGTAACTAAATGGGTATGGCTGTGTTCCAACAAAACTTTATTTACAAAAACAGACCGCCAACTGGATTTGGCCCATTTGCCATCCCTGCTTTTAAGAAACAGCATTCTTTTCCAACGCTGAAGACAACTGGCTTTGTGGGTCTCTGACAAGGATTCTCTGTGTGATTTTGACTATGGGCAATTGGTGCTGCGTGGACTTTTCAGACCCAACCCCCCACCTGTACGGAATGCAGCTCCACTACACAACTGGGCAGCCACACAAGGAGCTGCCCAATCGGCCTGAAATCAACACAAAGTCACCATCCAGGCTGTCCACAAGATGCTGGGTTCCCTCTCTGTTTGAATAATTTTTTTCTCCCACAGACTTCCTTGACCTCCTAGATGGGGTGATGAGGCCAGAGCTCTCTGCATAGCATTCACCTCTCTGTGTTGTAGGTTACATCCACTGCCTTTGTTTTCCACCTGGCAGTGAGAGGATGCCTCCTGGAAAAGGCAGGCAAAGACTCTATATTGCTCAGTGCCCAGCACAGTGCCAGAGACTTAGACAGTCCTCATTAACATCTGCTGATGAAGTAAGAAACCGGGTTTCAGTGTATGTTTTTCTCAGCCCCAAATGTTTTACATTCACAGTACTTAAATGTGACTACATCGTCATACTATAATTATTTAGTTGAACTATGATGGCGTTCTGATGAAATGGAAGATCTAAAATAAGTTGACTGCTGAGGTGTTGAGGTTCAAAACCATGCGAAGATAATGAAATAAAATTACCAATAGGATCCGTTATGTTAAGTCAAATGTTACGTTAAATCAAATCAACACCAGCCTCTGGCTTCTTGACAATACTGGAAAATTTGAGAATGCAAGCCTGGACAACAGACTCAATTCATAATCAATCAGTAATCTTTCTGAGTGGCCAATCAAATAACTTGCATACAGTTTTTTTTTTTTTAGAGACAGAGTCTTGCCCTGTCCTCCCCGCCTGAATGCAGCGGCACGATCTCAGCTCACTGCAACCTCCACTTTCCAGGTTCAAGGAAATCTCCTGCCTCAGCCTCCCAAGTAGCTGGGACTACAAGCGTGCACCACCACCCCTGGATAATTTTTTTTTGTATTTTTAGTAGAGACGGGGTTTCACCATCTTGGCCAGGCTGGTCTCAAACTCCTGGCCTCAAGTGATCCGCCTGCCTCAGCCTCCCACAGTACTGAGATTACAGGCGTGAGCCATCGCACCCGGCCTTGCATAGCATTCCCATTCACTCCTCCCCAAAAGTCTGTTCTCAACTGAGCATGTTTTCCTTAGATTTCAGTTTTTAAAATGCCTCAAGAGTAAGGTGGTCCTTGGCTTTTAATGGGAAGAAGCAAAGGAAACGCATGGAGGCAATGCAGCCACTTGTATAACCAGCCTCCTGTGATTCCTTTAGAACTCAGAGCAGCCCCTAGGTTGGTGCCAAGGAGGACAAGTTTAAATGTAGCTGAAAACACTAAATGCTTAATCTTCTCTCTCACCACACCACACATCCCAGGATCCTCCACCCCCATGCCTTAAAAAAATCAATTTTCATATAATGTTCTATATAAATGGGAAATTAACCTGTCAACCTTGATACTCCACCATCACATGGGTCTCAATAGTTTAATAACAAAACCCTGTGGGCTGTGAGGAACAAGTGTGTTACCCACGTGAAGATACACAGCATAGCAATTCTTCTGTAAATCATGTGAGTTGCTCATGGATGGAGGCTTCCCGGAACCTCTGAATGAGAAGCATTTTCATTAGGAGCCCAAGTACCCAAGAAAAGAAAGAAAAATGAGCCACAGCCAGGTCTCTTGACCTTTCCAAGGTTAGTTCGTGCACAGTTACCTGCCTGGGCAGAGGTGCTTAGAGGAGATGTGCTGGAGATGCCGTGCCAGATGAAAGTGAGACCTCTCTCAAGGTGGAGAATTGTCCCTCCAAGTCACTCCCTTTAAAAGCCCCCAAATCCCACAAGTTAAGAACTTCAGGAAGAACTGAAGTCAATTATTCCGAGTCTGTGAACACCTCCAGTCAATGGTTTACACTCTGGTGTTGAATAAAAATGGAAAAAGCCCTAAAAGAACCACAATTCACTGTTTATACGTAAACCAAATAAACAGCAACAAGTGTCCTGTATTTCTTATCTCAGTGGATGTTAACTACCCATTAACATAAGCCAGGAACCTGGTGGCATCCTTGACTCACTTTATACTGCTAAATAAAATGTACAAGGGCCTACATTTCTGGCACTCAGCTGGCTACTTTGAAACTCTGTAAGAAATTTACATCTATAAAGGAAATCTCCATTTTGTAAGGGCTCTGCCTCTCTGCACCCTGAATCACTAGAAACTATTACAATGAAGAAGGCAAGACTCAAATCTAAATAATAAGCCTGTGGCTGGGTGTGGTGGCTCACCCCTGTAATCCCAACACTTTGGGAGGCCAGGAGTTCGTGACCAGCCTGGGCAACATGGCAAAATTCTGTCTCTACCAAATATACAAAAAATTAGCTGGGTGTGGTGTAATCCCAGCTACTCGGGAGGCTGAGGCAGGAGAATCACTTGAACCCGGGAGGTGGAGGTTGCAGTGAACCAAGATCGTGCCACTGCACTCCAGCCTGGGCCACAGAACGAAACTTTGTCTCAAAATAAAAATAAAAAACAAGCAAACAATAAGCTTCACCTTGGACCACTGTGTCTTAACTGGGATTCCCACTTCACCCCTTTCTTTGTCTTGACAAATAATGGTGTTTAATTTTATGCCTTTGAGATGTCAATTTTTAAACTCGTTTCATCCAAGAGTCATCTTTTTGGAAGGACAGATTTAGGGTTGTCTGGCTAACAACTGCTTAGGGTGATGGAACAGAAAATGGAAAGATTAATGGTTTGAAATATAAAGAATCATATTTAACTTCTGTTTCTTTGATTCTGTGATTTTTTTAATACCTGTCTTGTTTGTCAACAAAAATAAAATAATGTAAGATGATGGGGCAGAGGAGGGACTGATGACAGCTGAGTTCTTCTGAGAATCTGTCTTTGGGCAGGTATGAGTTCAGAGAATGCCTCTCCCTGCATTTGTTGTATTTCAAGTACATGCAGCTGGAAGTGATCAATATACTAATGCGACATATTCTGGAATGGCATTTCCTGAACTCCTTCACTGATTAGTTTTAAGAAGCATTTCAAGCATAAATATTAAGAATGACTAAATTAGGTGAATGTAAAGGGGATAAAGGTTTATAGACGGATTAAATCATAGTTTCAAAAATCCTTTTCAGTAACTTGAAATCTTTTTTTTTTTTTTTTTCAGAGACGGAGTCTTGCTCTGTTGCCCAGGCTGAAGTGCAGTGCTGTGACCTCGGCCCACTGCAACCTCTGCCTCCTGGGTTCAAGCGCTTCTCTTGCCTCAGCCTCCCGAGTAGCTGGGACTACAGGTGCCCACTGCCATGCCCAGCTAATTTTTGTATTTTAGTAGAGATGGGGTTTCACTGTGTTGTCCAGGCTGGTCTCCAACTCCTGAGCTCAGGCAATCCGACCGCCTCGGCCTCCCAAAGTGCTAGGATTACAGGCGTGAGCCACTGCGCTTGGCCAGTAACTTGAAATCTTAAAGTCAAGTTATGTTAAGTAATAGTTATGAAATGTCTGAGTTGTTTCTAAATAAGTTAAAATACTGAAACATTAATATCTGAATATAAATGTAAAGTATATGTATTCTGGCATCTTGTTTTTATATGGCATAAATTAAATACACGAGGGCCTTGTGAGTCTGTTAATAAACAGGAAAAAAACTGTATTAGGGCACATGTTCCTAAAAATTAAGAAATGGTGCTCATGTACAAAGTGCTGATATAAACAGTTTAAATTTGCTCACTCCCTAGTTTTCACTAGAAATTAAGGTTACCAAGAGTTAAAAAGTCTAATTAATAGATGACCATTAAAACTAGAAGGAAATAACTCTGTATGTGAGGGAAATAAGATACTTTCTAAATAGGAAGTTATAAAGAATGAGACTTTGTTAAGGGAAAAAGAAAGTAATTTTTTCTTTCTACAGTAGAGTGACGGTTCTTCCAAAACGAGAAAGAGAAACAATAGAGGACAAAACAGAATCGATCAGGAAATGGTAAAAGGTTTGTGGAAGATGAATCCTGTGAAAGGAATTTTATGTTTGATCAAGCTAAAATTAAAAGGAAATTATTTATAATGTCCAATTTTTTTCTAAAACTTTTTTTTTCTAAAAATTGAGCATTAATATCAAAAGTACACTGATGGGTCAGGCATGGTGGCTAATGTCTGTAACCCCAGCACTTTGGGAGGCCAAGGAGGGCAGATCGCTATAGCCTAGGATGTGGAGAACAGCCTGGGCAACATGGCAAAACCTCATCTCTACCAAAAAAGGGATACAAAATTAGTCAGGCATGGTGGCATACACCTGCTGTCCCAGCTACTCATAAGGCAGAGGTGGGACCCTGGGAGGTGGAAGCTACAGTGAGCCGAGATTGTGCCACTGCACTCCAGTGTAGGTGACAAAGTGAGACCCTGTCTCAAAAAAATAAATAAATGAAATAAAAAGATGCTAATGCAAAATAGAATTTGGTTCTCTCTTAACACGAGGTTATCACGGTCATTTTAAGTCTTGTTATCTACAGTTAATTGCTTTGTTCTGATGCTTGTCTCAATGCTTTCTTGGAGTATTGATTTACTCTGAATAAGAAATAGTGAAAGGTTTTTCTTTCTTTCTAGATAATTGGCCTAGGAAATAAAGGTTTTGTGTTTTAGCAAGACAATTTCTTGTGCTTTGCGTTTTCTTTTATTAGGCCTTTGATTACTTAAGAAACGTGAGTCTTCTCAATATTAAAAGAGCTAAATTTTTGCTGACAACTATGTAACTTACTGTATTTGCCTTCTGAAGTCTTTTTCTTATCACTGGTTAAATGAACAACTATTATTTCCACAATGACATGTGATACTATTTTAATTGTTTTAAACCTGTTGATATTTTTGACAAACTTCTCAAAATAAATTTTAGATTAAGTCTCTCTGACCTCAAATTCACTTTGAGGTTTCTCAGCTGGGCCCCCAGAAAACATCAAAGGATGAGTCTCTCACCGTGAAGAAGAGAGACATTACTCCAATTAGGCTTATCTGATCATCTGATATGCTGTCAGTCATAATTTTGGTTATCATGTTAACTTGTTGTATGCCACAGAAACAGCCAAATTTCCTTGTCAACTGAATCATTATTATAATGAACTCTCATCAGATCTCCAATCATGGTCGCTTTAAGTCTTGTTATCCACAGTTAATTTGCTTTATTCTGATGCTTTTCTCAATGCTTTTTGCAAGCAACTATAATCCTAAAATGTTGTGTTTTCAAGGAGATTCATGGAAAGGATGGAAAGGACTTTGACAAGAAGAGGTCTCTAATAACTTTAAGATCATACCATTGGACTGGCTAAACATTTCCAGAACTCTAATAAAGAAACTGATGGGCTTGTGAAACTACTGACCAAGATCAAGCAGAACAAAAATTAATTACATGAGACAGAATAAAATGATAAATAACAATTGTGGGTTTTATGGTTTTTAATTTGACATATTGCTGGTGTTTTATTTCTCAGATTAAAAAAAAACACCTTTTTCCTTATATTAGCTTTCAGCAATTTGGTAAAGTTATACTCTTATGAACAAAAACGAAATATTTATGTTTTCTCCCTACCTAATATCTCCAGAATTCGGAAATTATTTGTGACTCTTCTTATCTTTGTGCTAATATAGTTATTTCCATTAAGTTCAATATGAGTCTGCTCTCATAACAGAATATAGTTGGAAATATCAGTTTGGCTTCCTAGCTTTGAGAGTCCTTTAAAAGTCCAATCTGAGATTTCTTATCCAAAGTTCCAGCAAAGCAAACTTTGTGATCAATCACTAGCATTACTGCAGTTGTGTAAATAATCAGGCCAAGTTTGACGAGACTAAGCTCATTTTGCAAAAAAATTCACCTCACTTTGATTATCTTTAGTAGAAATGAGGGTGACTGTAGAGAGAAAAACTATGTTTCAGAAGAAAAACTATAGTACACCTGTTATTAGATTGCAGCCCTGTTCGTTGTTTTTGAGTTTTTACTATTTGTAGGCTGGAATGGATCCAGAATTCTTCTACTTTCCTATTTGGAAACATCTGGCTACAACTCTCCAAATACGCACAAAAACTGCTCTGTCCCAGAAGCCCTACAAGCTGGAGCTTGACAACTCCATGTATATTACGAGGGACAGGTCTCACACCTGATATGTGGGCCACAGAGAGTTCACCCAAACACCGGATGTTATAATCACAGGCAGTCAAACTGCAAACCAGGACAAGCTGACAACTTCATGCTGTGGACAGCTTTTCCCAAGACATCAGAACAAGATTCTTTATCATAATGAGGCTCTGACTCCTCTTGATTTTTCCTTGCTTATGCCTACCTTTTTCACTTGGCAGGATAATGCTACATCACCGGAATTGCACAATCAGTAGCTTCTACAGAGACTTGATGAACAAACGGATCTGTCATGCCAAACCTAGTCATGGGATGGTAGGTAACAGAAATGCTACCTTTTAGCCGAACAGGAAATAATCTGCACAGTTGCTAATGCTTCTTGTTGCACATGGATAAACCGAACAAACAGGCTGCTTGGCTAAAACAGGTAGATTCCCCATCTGGCTCATTATTTGATCTAAATGATTTCAGTTGGTTTGGTTCATGGGGACCCTGGCTAAGGGGCATACTCCAAACTCTTGGTATTATCATCCTCATAGTCATTAGCCACAATGGTAGTCTCCCTGGTGCACTGTATCCTCTCAAAAAAGTCTTAAATGTGCATATGCAGCCATCTGCTGAATGGTAAATGTTCTCTGTCTGGCTGGAATAATGGAAACTCCAAGAAATGCATGATAATGAGGACACCCATGAATGACGTGTTAAGATTCAAACCCCAAAATAATGATGACGGAGTAGTGCTGATGCCCTAAGTTTTGGTCACACTGTCTCCTAGGTGAGAGCATGACAAAAAGGGAGAAATTGTTAAATTAAATTTATAGGAGGTCATTGGTTTGAACTGAGCTCCTGCAATAAGCCCAATAGACCAAACCAAAATGGCGTCACTCATGCTCAAGTTCCATACCACTAAGCCAAAATAAGATTTTTATGTGACCTTCCGAGAAATCAGGAGAGAGAGAGAATAGCCAAATCCCCAAACAGGCCAGTTGTAGCTGGCATGATAAGAAAGTCCCCTCTGCTTTAACCTTTATAAGAAAAGTAACTCTGAAACAACCAATCCGCTTTTTATTTTCTGTTTCTGCTTTCCTCAGTCCTTTTCTTTCTATAAAACCAACCTCCTCTGCTTAGCCCATCAGTACACTCAATTCTGTTCAAGTGTTGCTCAATTCTGGAATCACAAGTAAAAGCCAATTCAGGTCTTTACATTGTTGTAATGTTGTCTTTTGACAATACCTTTCCAAACCCCAAATCCCATCCATTCCCAAGTCCTCTTGGAGTTTCCATTATATCCAGGGAATCTGTCCCACTGCCACCACCCTTATCTGCCTGCAAATACAAGGCAGCTTAAGAATTCCATTCTTGCCATTCCGAGGCTTTCTCCCACTGCAGCCAGGGCAATCTCATCAATTTTTCAAAGCACAAATCTTGTATCCTCTCAATCAGTTTCTCTCTCTTTCTCTCTCTCTCCAAACACTTAATGGCTATTTAGCTTGAGCTTGATTTTAAGTGTTCTTAAACTCAAGGCTTTGACAGGCCCTACAAAATCCATCTCACCCCCTCTCCCACCTCTGCCTCAGGTCTCTGCCCACTGTTTTCTCACCTAGACAGTATCCTCTCCCTCCCCAAGGGCCCACCTCACATTTCACCTACTTTACTCTGACTTACCCTTCAGATCCTAGCTCTGATCTTTCACAGTATTTACTAGTCTGTAATTACAGGGCAAGGGCTGGGGGCAGAGGAATTCTGCCTTTTTCAGTCAGGGTTCCAGCAGAGAATGAGGCCTAATACCCTAGGGCATGCATTAGATGTACTGAATGAACTTCTCTCCCAAGCATCCAGAAAGCATCAGCTGTGTCACACTCCTGGAAGAGCTGAAGAGCTGAACAAATAGTCACAGAGTTCTGTGTTGTGTGGTTCAGATGGGGAACCCAGGTTTGAAAAGCTTTGTGCCAAATACTACTTGACACAGAGTAGGTGCTCAAAGGTTTGTTAAAATGAAACAGAAATGTAATCTTGCAATGAACCCAAGGCTGGCACGCTCTCGCTCACTCTGCTGCAGTCACACTAGATTCGTGCTGTTCCTTCAATACCTACCAGGTCCCCCTGCCTGGCATGCCTGTGCCCCAGGTATCTGCTTGGCCAACTGCCTCACCTTCTCAAGACTTGACGAAGATCTCACCTTTCAATGAGGTCACCCCGGACACTCTCTTTAGCTCTGCAACCTGACCCCACGATCCCTGGAATTCCTGATGCCCCCTTATCCTCCTTCCTACAGCACTCAACACCTTCACACTTTCTTTCTTTCTTTTTTTTTATACTTTAAGTTTTAGGGTACATGTGCACAACGTGCAGGTTAGTTACATTTGTATACATGTGCCATGTTGGTGTGCTGCACCCATTAACTCGTCATTTAACATTAGGTATATCTCCTAATGCTATCCCTTCCCCCTCCCCCCACCCACAACAGGCCCCCGTGTGTGATGTTCCCCTTCCTGTGTCCATGTGTTCTCATTGTTCACGCACTTTCTTTACATGCAACTCACTAATGGATAATGTTGACTGTCTATTGTGTATTTTCACCTACTAGCAATATAGGTTTCATGAGGATATCTGTAACCCAAGTGGCTAAAACAATGCCTGGCATGCAGCACGTGTCTAATTAATGTTCATTAGATAAATGCATGAACGTGCTTCTTCTGAGTTACCACTCTCTCATAATTCGGAAGCACACAGGGACTGCCTGGTTCCAATTCTGTAGATTCTTTAGCTCAAATCCCCGCCAATGATTAGAATGCCTCCCTGTGTCCGGTTTCAAATTCCTGAGGCAGAACCAATTGACCCGGCTTGTATTCCCAAAGCGGGCCACATGATAGAGGTCAATGGTAGCTACCCATGGATGAGCCATTTAGTGTAGAAGGGCCTCTTGGCACAACCGAAAAAGAGCAAAGCCATCTGAAGCTATTCAGTGTGGAAGCAAAAGCTCTCCCCAGATTGCAAGCGCACTGCTGTGTTACAGCAGAGGCCACACTGGGTATCAGTGGAAGCAGGGGCATCAGGAGCAAGTTAAATCAAGCTAGACGTTTAGCTGCCAATCCTAACCTTAGTGGGGGCTGCTGCCAGGACTGAGTGGTGTACCTCAATGTCTGGCTCACCCAGAAGAGGTGCATCACTCCCTCAGGAAACTTAACTGTCCATATGCAGCCATCTGCTGAATGGTAAATGTTCTCTCTCTGGTTGGAATGATGGAAACTCCAAGAAATGCATGATAATAAGAACACCCATGAATGACATGTTCCCATCTCATCCTCTCCATAAACAGATTTGTTGACAAGTGTAACCAGCAAACATTTAATAAAAAATCAATGTAACTCTGCAGGCAAGCAGGCATTCTTTAGAACTCCTCACCACACCCCGTTCCCTGCTGCAGATTTTATAATGACCTGAAAGGCAGAGTGGCTGACACAAGCTGGATAGTTCTGGCTCAGGAAGATGTCTCATGAAGCTGCAGTCACCTGAGGCCTGACTGGGGCTGGAAGAGCTGCTTCCCTTCCCTGTGGGCTGCTGGCCAGAGCCACAGACCCTCACCTGTGGCCTCGCCTCACCACAGGACAGCTGGTCTCCCCCCAGAGCAGGGGATCCAAGAGAGACAGGCTGGTGGAAGCTACAACATCTTGTATGACTTCTGCTGTATTCTACTGGTCATAGGACCAGCCCTGATCCAGAGAGGGAGGCAATGACACCTGAGTGTGAATACCAGGAGGCGGGGATCCCCGGGCCATCCTGGAGAAGACATACCACAGTCTGTTCATGTAGACAAAGACCTATTTTTTAAGGGCCCAGAGCTAACAAAAGGTTTTTACATCTTAAAGGGCTATAAAAAGGAAAATAAAGCAGCATATGTGACAGAGACCACAGGTGGCCTGCAAAGCTTAAAATATTTACTATATGGTCTTTATAGAAAAAGTCTGATGACCTCCGATGTACACTGTACTTTACAGATGATTTAAGGGATCTTTCAAGGCTAATTCTTCCTCTGTGCCATGTTCTCTTTATGCTCGGACTTTAGAATCTATCTCCCAAGCGAGCAACTCTATTGAAACAGGTGCTCAGCAAACTGTAGCTCTGAATATTATAGTGGCAAGCACTAAGAAATGAACAGCTCATCATAACCTGAACAGAAAGATAATAATCAACAGTTCCTTGTCCATAAGTAGGTGTCTGATAAATACAAACTCAGTGAATGAATGACTAAATGGATACGAAATACTATAAAGACGCATCTTGAAAGTATGGAGCTATCATGACAATAAAAATATCTTTAACCAATGATTTACAATATAAACACAACAAAATGTGAAGGTGCTATAATAACAATAACAGCTGAAATTTATCGAGGGCTAACTCTATGCCAAGTATTGTCAAGCATTCTCGTATTCACGCCTCATATGCTGAGGCAGGTGTAATTAGTTGCCTTCATTTTACAGATGAGCAAATTGAGGCTGACAGAAATTAAGTAATTTCCCCTAGATTACACTGATACATAAGTAGCGGGGCTATTTTCTCTTAGCAAACTACATAAAAAAATAAAGAGCAACTCTGCATCCTGAATGTCATGCCTGAGATCGGCTTGCTGAAAGCGCCGCAGAGACAGCAGCCCTCTGCTGGCCCAGGCTTCTCCTCCATCCCTTCTCGCTCCCTCCCTCCCTTCCTCACACTCAGCTGGCTGGGATCCCAACCCAGGGACTCCAAGAAGGGCCCAGCTCCGGGCTCCCTATGTAAGCAAGGTCACAGAGACTTGAAATGGGTGATTGAACCTAATTACTCACTGCTCTGCTCCCTCTATCCAAAGAGAGCTTGAAAACATTTTCACTGAGGTCTTTGCTGAGATTGCAGACTCAGCACAGGACCTGCCTCCTGCTTTCCTAAATGAGCGAAGTGGCTGGCAGCGGCTCTAGCTCTGGGGCCAACAAGGCTTTGACGCTTGAATTAGGAGAGGGCAGAGAGAAGGCTGCGGCTCTTGCAGCAAAATGCAGGGCTGTCAGGTATACACCCAGGACACACTGCAGCCACTGCAACAGAACAGAACTGAGCTCTAGGCCACGGGTTTCCTAGGCGGACATAAAGAGATCTCGCTCTCCCTGAATGGCCTTGGAGATGGCTCAAAGTGTCCACTCTTCTCAGATTCGTGCACCTGAGGGTACGGGACTTGCTCAAGACTGTACAGCCAGTGGCAGAGACAAAGTTCCCTGATGCTAATTCAAATTTTCCCACATTTTGGATTCTGCTCTTGGAACGCTTGAAGTCCAGTTGGTTGAAAAGACAGTTGATGATGACAAGTTCTGGAGGGAAGAGGACCTGGGCAGAGGGAACCTGGACTAGAGGCTGAGTGTTCCTGTGTCAGGGCCAGAAAGAGAGGGGCCAGGGTAAAGGCAGACAGAGGAAGTCACAGGCCTGGAACAAAGTGGGGCGTGAAGGGGGGCATGTGTGACTATCTGGACAGGAGAGTCAGCTGACCAAGGACAAGGGCAAAGACTGTCAAAGGGCACTGAGGGACCAGCTGAGAGCAGAGACATGAATCTGTGTCAATAACACACCACTGTGACCTCAATGGGATTCTCATAAATACAGCTGTCCAATCCCCGCACAGTAAACATGCAAGCCACAACAAGATGATCACCTCCCTCAGTCCACCCTGATTATGAGATAATCATCATCCACAAAAATATTATTCCCATGCCTAACAAGCAAAGGGAGGAGGGGCCCTCTAGTCTGCCCTTGTAAACAGACACTTGGAGGAAGGGAAAATAGGGAAGAAAGGGGCTTTGACGTCAGAGACCAGTTTAGGTCCCAATTCTGCCACTTACTAGCTGCGTGATCTTGAGCAAGTTACTGGATGCTCAGTGACCTGGTTTTCTCATCTGTAAAATCACAATCATACTACCTACCCCAAAGAACTCTTGTAATGATTGAAAACAACATGCTTAGCTCACAGACAGCTGTGACAAATTGTTTGCAGTAATGGCCAAACGATTCCCTGCTCCTCATACCCACAGCTTGGCAAGATGACTTTGCACTCTCCTGTTAGAAGGGCAGGTAGAGGGAGGGGGCAGGTCTCTCTCTCCCTTCCCCTTGAATCTGGGCTGGCCTGTGGCCTGCTTTAGCCAATGAAATAAAGTGGAGGTAACTGTGCGGCTTCTGACCTGGGGCCTCAGGGCTGCCTCCCTCCCCGACCAGGTGAGCAACCCCACCAGGGGAGGGACCCTGGGCTAGCCTGCTGAAGGCCCAGGGATAAGCCCTCCCAGCAGCTGATTGTAGACACTTGAGGAACCCTAGGCAAGACCAGGAGCCCAGCAGCCCAGCCTGAACTGCCAGCTGCAGAAGTGTAAACTAGGTGCCCAGTTGTTATTTAAGCTCCCTAAATAGCGGGGTGATTTGTCAGCAATGACTGTAAATACTCAATGCACCACAGCTGATAATCAGGACTTCTCTCTCGTCCAGCAATTCTCCTGGTCTTGAGCGATGTTTCCATCTCTACCAGGTCATTCCCATCAGCATTCAACCTTGCCATTATTTCACCCTTTATGAAAAAACTTTCCCTTGACCGCAATACCCTTAACAACTACCACCTTGTGTCTTCACTCCCGCTTTCAGCAAAACTCCAAGAACGCCCATGCTCCCTGTGGCCAATTCTCCTCTGCTCATTCTTTGACACTTTCACACCCAACACTCCACTGACACTTTTTTTTTTTTTCCTGAGGTGCAGTTTTGCTCTTGTTGCCCAGGCTGGAGTGCAATGGCGTGATCTTGGCTCACTGCAACCTCTGCCTCCCAGGTTCAAGTGATTCTCCTGCCTCAGCCTCCTGAATAGCTGGGATTACAGGCATGTGCCACCATGCCTGGCTAATTTTGTATTTTACTAAAGACAGGGTTTCTCCACGTTGGTCAAGCTGGTCTCAAACTCCCGACCTTAGGTGATCCGCCCGCCTCGGCCTCCCAAAGTGCTGGGATTACAGGCATGAGGCACTGCGCCTGGCCCCACTGACACCTCTTGTCAAGGTCTCCAGTGACCACTATGTTACTGAATGCCAAGGCCAAGTCTTGGTCCTCACGGGACTTGACCCAGTCAGCATCATGTGTCACCGAAGCCCCCTCTCTGCCTCCTCCTCAGGAACACTTTCTGCAGTTGGCTTCTGAACACCAGTCTCCTGCTTTCCCCCTACCTTCCTGGAAGGTCTTTCGAGGTTTCTGCTGGTGCTCCCTCATCTCCTCCACCTCCTAATGCTGGAGTGCTCTGGGGCTCAGGCTTTGGCCCCTGCTCTTCTCTGACTTACTTGCTGGTATCTCACCCAGTCTCATAGCTTTAAACACCATCTTTATGTCAACAACTCTCAAAAAGACCTACACTTCTTTTCTGAACTCCAGATTTTTATACTCCAGATTTTAATGGCCTAATGGCCACCTCCTTGTAGATCTCATCCCCCACAATCTGTGCCACTGAAGCTCTCCTGCTTCGAAAGTCAACCTTCCGATGCTCAGGACAAAACCACTGGGGGTCGTCCTAGACTACTCTTTCTCTCTTGCACCCCATACTCAATCCCTCAGTAAATCCCACTGGCTCTCCCTTCCAAGTCCTTACAGTCATCTCAAGGCCTGGCTTCATCTGCCATGGGTCTCCAGCCTCCGCCCTAGTCACACATTCCCAGGTCAGGGCCTCTGCGCCACCTCTTCCTTTTCCGGAGCGCGCCTGCCCAGACATCTGCAACACACAGGCTTCTGCTCCTTATTTCTGATCACTCTCCCTTTCCATCACACGTAAAACTAACAACCCTCTTCCCCCGGCCATCCTGTCCCCTTCTCTGGCTCCTCTATATGATACCTGTCATCCAAAAGCCTACATATTATACTTGTTCATATGTAAACTAAAAGCTCCAGAGGGCAGAGATGTCTTATTTTCCTCATTAGGTATCCCCCGTGCCTGGAACAGTGGAGACATAGGACCTGTTCAATAAACATTTGTTGGATGAATGAACATCCAATCAATAAATGAACAAATATAGAAACAATAGAATTTTTTTAGTACAGTGTCCCATTTAATAGTAAAGGAAAAATGCTGAAAGCCTCTATAGTCAATCATGAGGTTCTACAAACCTTCCACTGTCTGTTTTCTCCTTATTACAGTGGTGAGAAGAAGGAGGTCTCCATTTGCATAGATGGAGACCTGAATGTGTGTGTGCCGGAGAAGCCAGAAGGCTCGCTGAGCAACCCCAGTCAAACAGGAGGCTGCTTGTTGATAAAGCCTGCAAGTGAAGAATGGTTTTCATATTTTTAAATGATTTCACTTTAAATGGTTTTATGGGTATCTACATAATAGTCTTAATTTTGCTTCTTGGGCCTGCAAAGCATAAAATATTCATGACTTGGCACTTTTAGAAGTTTACCAACCCCTGGAGGCAAACTCCTCGGTAGTCCACAAGGCCCCCTGAAACAGTTACCCAGGTATTTCAGCAAAAAGTGACATCTGAAATCAAGTGCCTTAGAAGCAATCAGTGAAAAGTGATTGGAAAAGTGATTAAAGTGGCCACTGGCCATGGCTATTATCTAAAATAATGGTGACACCCTCTATGCAGCTGGGAAAGAAATAGCCAAACACGGAAATGTATTTTACGCACGTTCCCAGGGTAAAGCATATCCGAAAACCAATGGCTACGGATAGATATTGTTCTAAATTTGGAGGTATCTGATGACAGAATGAAGTTTCCTTCCCTTTTCTTACCCACACCCAAAACTACACCCATACTTCTCATGAGAAAAATTCTGTCACACTTAGGGTTTCCCTTTCCAACATCTGATCTTTCACTTAAGAAAAAACCAATTTCCAGGACACTTTAGTTACATGTCAACTGCTCCCAAATGGAAGCTCCTAATATACGCAGACCTTTCAGTGCCATGCCTGGCAAATAGGAAGCCACTGGCATTATTGTAATACTGTATCCCAATATGTTATTATTGTATCATTGTTACATATATTATTGCATCATATGTTATATATGATACAATACATAATGGATTACATATACAATGTATTGAATATTCTGTAACATGTAAATATAAAATCATAACATATACAGTATGTTGCATGGTTTTATATTATTACATGCGTTATTATATCACTGTTATATTGCTATCCTAACTTAGGAGACACAAAGCCACACTCTAGCTGCAGGGCTTCAGACAAGTTACTTCACTTCTAGAAGCCTCAATTTCTTCATTGGCAAAATTAGGGAATAATTTGAGATTTTTACTCTTCTCTTCTAGCTCAAGACGTCTGTGATTCCAAAGTCCTGTTAAATAATCTTTTGTTTACCTTTCTCTCCTACCCTGAACCAGTTTATGACTACATCCCAATATGGCCTCTAACCTCACTGATGAACCAATGGCCTTGTCCGTTCTATTCACTCCAACGCCCTGACGCTCTGCACTAGTTGATTCAAACTACCCTCCCAACAAACTGTTTAATGTATCTATTTTCCTAACAACTGAATTGATGCTCTTGTCATCCATATGCAGTTAGGGAAATGGTTAGCTCTCTACAGAAGCAGCGAAGAGGGATTGCTGGGTCATTAGTCACGCTGCCTAACAGTAAGCATTACATTAACAACGTTAACAACACTTCTGGGCTCACTCTGTCTCTTTCATGTGAAGAAACTCAAGTATTTAATAATCATTGCTCTCCGGGAGGCAGAAGACAAAAAGTTGTGATGGTAATTGGGTACGCTTAAATAAAGCCTCATGTCTCTTTTCTATGAAACTCAGCACTTGAATGAGATTTGAGTCAAGCCCAAAGCAAACGACTGTGGGAAATTAAATTTTATAACAAAATGGATTCTTCACACCGATAATGGCTTTTGAACTTCCCATACCCTTTCTCTGAGTCCCGTGCCATCAGATAATTCATCAAAATGGTGTTTGTAAGTGTAGTTTAAGTTTTACAAGAGGAACGATTTCAAAATAATATTCAGTGCTGATGTGCTTGAGAGTAACTGGTAAATTTATACATCACTCATGAAAATGCATCACTTTTGGAAAACAACAAGGCAAGATCCTTAAAGCTATTTCTATGTTCCTGGCTTGGGAACTTTACACTGGGAACTTATCCTAAGGACATCATCCAACAGAATCACAAAACTATATTAATGAAGCTACTTACTGCTGCCTGACCTGTAAAAAGTGGAAATAATTTTCATATTCAACAGCAGGTGAATGATTTCATAAGTTATGGAACAGTAACATGATGGAATGTCATAGTCATAGCAGTTATTAAGACCACATAGAAGCATAAAATTAAAAGAAAAAAAGCAAAATTATTTGCATATGACGACAATTCTATGAAAAATATGCATCATGTGCAGCCGCTCTGAAAAAAAATAATGGCACAGACTAACACTTTTGCCGCCTCACTATGTTTTAGGTCATTCACTCATTCATTCATTTTAAGACAGGGTCTCAGTTCACCCAGGCTGAAGTGCGGGGAGGATCACCTGAGCCCAGGAGGCAGAGGCTGCAGTGAGTCATCACCATGCCACTGCATGCGTGCCACCACGCCCAGTTAATTTTATTTTTTAAAATTTTTTGTAGACACGGTCTCACTGTGTTGTCCAGGCTGGTCTTGAACTCCTGAACTCAAGTGATCCTCCTACCTCAGCCTTCCAAAGTGCAGGGATTATAGGTGTGAGCCATCATGCCTGGTCATTTATGTCTCTTAGGCTTAGCCACTCAACATGCATTTTCTTGTTTGCATTTTGTCCGTTTGTTCCAATGTTTTTCTTTAATAATGTAACATCATTTCAACCAAAATTAAATGTAACTTCTCTGTATGTGGCCTAAAAGTAATAACAATAATAAACTGACTGGATACTGACTGCACGCCAGGCACTGTCCTAAGCACTTTGCACAGACAGACTCCTTCATCCTCACAACATCCTATGAAGTGGGCCCTATTTGCAGATGAGGAAATTGAGGAAATTGAGGCCCAGAAATTAAGTAACTTGCTGAAGGTCAGCCAACTAGAAAGTGGGAGAACAAAGACTCCACCCTGGCACCTGGGCTCCAGAGTTCTAAAGAAATTTTCAAAGAAATTCAACACCATAAAAAGCACTCCTGTGATCCCTCAGCTCAGCCAAACCGATGCTGTCTAAGCAGGTACTGAATGCTCCAGGAGCTAGCACATATGAAAGGCAGTGAACACTGCTGATGGTCATTGATGCACAGCCTGCAAGGGGTCCTTCAAGACCATCAGGCATGTGATACCTTAAGCTGAGAGACGGAAACAGGTGGCGAATTACCCAAACTCACACAGCCATTGTGACTGGGATGAAGCCAGGCAGATAATCCATGTCCATGGATCTGG
This sequence comes from Gorilla gorilla gorilla, assembly GCF_029281585.2. Taxonomy (NCBI): domain Eukaryota; kingdom Metazoa; phylum Chordata; class Mammalia; order Primates; family Hominidae; genus Gorilla; species Gorilla gorilla. Next base: position 128,082,285 of record NC_073237.2, read on the forward strand.
TAAATCCAGGGTTCTCTTTACTATGCAATGCATAACAAGAATCACTAATATTCATTAAATGCTCACTGTATGCTAAGGGCTATAACCCCTTTATGTGAATTATCCCATTTAGTGTTCACGGTAGTCCTTCAAAGTACGCATTATTATTATCTCATTTAGAGATCAAGAAACAGGCCTGGAAATGTGCAGTAATTTGTCTTGCCTTACTTATTAGCTAGAAGGCACTGAGCCGGTGGTTATTGCAGCACCCAGCCCTTGTGCATTTCGGATGAATATTAATTAGCTGGCACACGGGCATCCAGCTGCCCCAGATGCTACTTTGCTATCTAGTGTGCAGAGGCAAGTCTAAACACCTTTGCTGGCTGGAATCCAAACATTTCTTAATTTGCCCCTATGGCAGAGCAACCACTGGCATTCAAAACTGAGGCAAATCCCTAACTCACCCCCTGCCGCCCCCAGCCCCACCTGGGCCTGCCAATCTGCTTCCAGCACAGCAAATCCCACAATCTGCCAAGGTCTGTGGGCTGAAGCTTTTTATACTCAGCTCTTCTACTAAGGGTGTTAATTTCATTCGCTCACACCCACACTGTGTACAAACATGCAAATCATTAACATTTCCATTTACCAGGCTGGTATGGCCTGGAGCTGCTGGGATTTTTGAAGGAGATAACAATTCAATTTGCAATTACTGCTGCAATTTTTAATTCCCAAGGAAACTTCTGTCAGTGCTGTACTCCCGAGAGCCAAAATGAACACTGTAAGCAACTCTTCAAATCATTTCGAAAGAGAGGGAAAAAAAGAAAGGAAAGGAAGGAATGAAAGGAAAGGAAAGAAGGAAAGGAGCCAGTCAGGCAGGGTGCCTGCCTGCCTGCCTACCTCTGGGAGGGCAGGATTATAAGCCTATTTCAGAGAAGTTCAATTTAGCTCTAAATTTCAAAGTTTCCTCCAGCTGTATGAATCAACAACTAAATGTTGATTCTTTAGGAGGGGCTTTTGTGAAGTAATATTTGCAATTGAACAATCATCAACACATTTACTGTTTGTAAACTCAGAATTGCTGTGGGATAGAGGAAGGTGTACCTATTTTCATTCTCCAATGTTACTACTTTGGGCAGTTAAAGGCTAAGAATGAACATTTCCAGGTCCCAAATAACCACCTGCCACCTTCCAAGTCCCAAATACACCTGCTGGCACTGGTAACTACTATTTATTGCACGTCCACTGTGCACTGTGCACCAGGAACCACCATGCCCTGCATAAGCCTACCCTTCTTTATACCAGTGGGGAAACTGCAGCCAGGGAGCACTCACAGAGGGCACATGTGCCAGGCACCGTGCAAGTGCTGGGGACAAAACAATGAACCCTGCGACTGCCTGCCCTCAGGTGGTTTACAATCAAGTGGTAAACAGATCAATAATAATAATAAAAAAAACCATGGATGTAAATTAAATAACACAATAAGATGCAGTCGCTTGGAACAGGCCACTGTAGACGAGGAAAGCGAGGGCATTTGGCCTTAGAAAATGCATCTGTTCAAGGTCAGAGAGCAGGCTGGGCCACAGCTCTGGCTGGAACTCTCAGGATCACACTTGAGCCACTGCCTCGTCCCACTTCCCATCTTATTTTTTTCTGTTTGGGGCCTGCTGGAACTCACTGCGGTAATACAAATGAGTCCGATTTCTCGACCACGAGAAGCATCCATTAATGTAAAAAACATTTTCTTGTTTGGGGTTGGTCCTGAGAGCTATCAAAAAATAAAAACCAGAACCATAAGTCAGACAGTATAATGGTCCCCTCATCGGGTATGTGTCCCACACTGTCTCAAATCACTAGAGAAGCTTCTCTAGCAGGCATCAAATGCTCTGTAGGGTGACAGCAGGTGGAGGCTGTAAGACTCATGTTTTTCACACTAGTGTTCTGCCTCTGCGGCTTTTCAACTCCCCAGGTGTAGGACATGGAAACACACGTAAATGATCTAAATGGCAGATAACAGTTTCCTTTAAATTTGCCTTTGGAATGCACTCTGGGCCTGCCCTTCCTAATCATGATCATCTTTGGCTCTGGTTAAAGTCTTATTCTCCGGAGCTCCTAACACAGGGGAATCCGGGCAGAAATCAGGGGCCGCCTGGTCTGTCCCAACTGCCTGTAGCAAATCCACATAACGATATGCCCAGGATTCCCATTCACTTGTTCCTAAACTAGACACAGACCATGCTACTTTGCCCTGGAACTTGGGGCCATCATCTACCCACCAAGATTTCACAACCACGTTGAATGTGGGCTGCAGATCAGGGTCATGGTGGTGCCCTGACATTCTTCTTTTTTTTGAAACAGGGGTTTTGCTCTGTCACCCAGGCTGGAGTGCAATGGTGCAATCTTGACTCACTGCAACCTCTGCCTCCTAGGTTCAAGCAATCCTCCCACCTCAGCCTCCTGAGTAGCTGGGACTACTTGCGCGCGCCACCATGCCTGGTTAATTTTTTGTATTTTTGGTAGAGATGGGGTTTCGCCATGCTGCCCAGGCTGGTCTTGGTTTCGAACTCCTGAACTCAAGTGATCCGCCTGCCTCAGCTTCCCAAAGTGCTGGGATTACAGGTGTGAGCCACTGCACCCAGTGTGCCTGGGAATCTTTAGTTCCAGTTCGTAAAAACTGTTCTATAATCCCATTTCCAAAACGTAAGCAACCTTTCAAGAAAAAGACAAACTGTGAAGGACCACTCCCTATCCCTGTTATTTCGGCTCTTCAGCAGGACACGATGCGCTATGAAAAACGGCTTTTCCTTCTGAGATGGACTTTGGACCGCAGTCCCCGGGTCTATCAGCCCAAACAAACAAAACCCTATGCGCCAAAGATGTGCTCCTGGTCAGTGGGGCCTGTGAAGGCTTAAAAACCAGAACTGCTCTGTTCTCTTCTTTAATCTCCAATTCACTGTGGATCTTGAAATCCCTACTACCAACAGTGGTCCTACCACTCTTCTCATTTAAATTACTGAACACAACTAAACAAAACCACAAAATAAAACATCAAACCTGTCTGTCTGTATACCCAGCTGCTTCCAATGAAAATCTTCAGACATTTTAACTCATGGTTTTCTAAGGAGAACCAGAGACAATCCAAATGTAAGTAAATATATTAAATTTGTATTCTAAAAGTGGTGCTTTTAAGTAGTTGGATCAATGCTGATTTTCTCCTGGCTGGCTGGAGACACCAGCCCACACGGTGCTGAATTCAGAAGAGTACCGCATCTTGGTCTGCTTCAGTAAATACCGGTGTCTGCTAAGGCCCATTCTGAAGACACTGTACTATGACACAGTCAGAACAGGTTCTTTATTTTAATGTGTAAAAATACATGAAAGAAAGTGTAACAAACCTCATATATCGATGACCTGGACTCTAACACTTGTTAAACTTATCCCATTTTGCTTATCTTAGGTCCCCATTTATTTATACAGTATATTTTGCTGAATCTGTTTATTTTTTTATTTTGATTTTTTCTTTTTTGAGACAGAGTCTCTCTCTGTTGCCCAGGCTGGAGTGCAGTGGCATGACCTCAGCTCACTACAACCTCCGCCTCCTGGGCTCAAGCAGTTCTTGTGCCTCAGCCTCCCGAGTAGCTGGGATTACAGACGTGCACCAGCACGCCTGGCTAATTTTTGTATTTTTAGTAGAGATGGGGTTTTATCATGTTGTCCAGGCTGGTCTTGAACTCCTGGCCTCATGTGATCTGCCTGCCTCGGCCTTCCAAAGTGCTGGGATTACAGTATTTTTTTAATTGGAGAAAAGGCATACAAATTTATTAACGTGTATACAGGGAAAATCAAAGAGTGATTATGATTTTAGAGAGTAAATTATAGATAGCATAACTCTTCACCCTTAAATACTTCAGCATGACTATTCAAAAAAGCACACACTCCTACATGACTCAGCACCGTTTCACACATAATCACATGAGCAACAGTTCCTCATTATAATCCACCATGGAGTTCATATTCAAATTTCCCGAACTGTCCCCCAATGTCTTTAATAGCTGTTTTGTTCAAACTAGGATCCAATCAAGGATTGCTAAGGAGTACCCTTTCCAAAGTAACATGTTAGACAAAAGAATGACTCACAGAAAGTCAGAAGGGCTGGAACCTGACAGTAAATTAGCATCCCACCTACTTTCTTTTTAAGAGAAAATGATCTATCATTTGACAAACAGCAACTGCTCTTAATATTTCCATGCATTTTCTTCCAGTTATTTGTTTTCTTTTCATAAACACACCCATATATGCAGTTGTGAAAAAACTGTCTTGCTACTGATCAAATGCTACCGCAACTTCGGGCAAGAGGAGGCAAAGACCTGGTGAAGTCTCGCATATGTCATCTCTGGCATGCCTGCCAGCCGGCCGGTCTCCTGGGTCAATAACTGTGATAAAAGGCCGCTGAGTGCGTCAACAGACTGTCCCGCACTGAGACACTATTAAAGGTCCCTGAGCTCCAAATGTACAACTGCACTGCTCTGTGGCCCTGCCAACTTCCTCCTCCTCAGGCTGACATGACCCCAAGCCCTAGAGAGACAGAGTAGGTGTTAAGAGAGGCTGTTGTCCCACTTCCTGGGTGTCCAGGATGGATAAATGAAAGATTTTACAGAAAGTACCTTGAAAGTACTTTGGAACTTTTGGAAGTGCTATATATTTAAAAGCTGTTAATAATATTCTCTAAATCAAAAAATATCACAAAAGCCTCAAACTCCTAGATATCAAAGCTTTGACCTGGGATATTTCTTTTTCTTTCTTTCCTTTTTTTTTTTTTTTGAGACAGTTTCATTCTGTCACCCAGGCTGGAGTGCAGTGGCGCAATCTCGGCTACTGTAACCTCCACATTCTGGGTTTAAGCGATTCTCCTGTCTCAGCCTTATGCCTGTAGCTGGAAATACAGGTGCCCACCACCACGCCTGGCTAATTTTTGTATTATTAGTAGAGACGGGGTTTCGCCAGGTTGGCCAGGCTGGACTCGAACTCTTGACCTCAAGTGATCCGCCTACCTTGGCCTCCCAAAGTGCTGGGATTACAGGCGTGAGCCCCTGTGCCTGGGTGACTTGGAACATTTCTAAAAAAGTAAAAATGTTCGGCCAGGCGCGGTGGCTCACACCTGTAATCCCAGCACTTTGGGAAGCTGAGACAGGTGGGTCATGAGGTCAGGAGTTCAAGACCAGCCTGGCCAAGATGGTGAAACTCCATCTGTACTAAAAATACAAAAATCAGCTGGGCGTGGTGGCGGGTGCCTGTAATCCTAGCAACTCAGGAGGCTGAGGCAGAGAATTGCTTGAACCTGGGAGGCGGAGGTTGCAGCGAGCCGAGATCATGCCACTGCACTCCAGCCTGGGCGACAGAGCGAGACTCCATTTCAAAAAAAATAAAAATTTTCAACAGACACATACTGCACCAAATGAAACATCTCGAGCTGAACTAAACTCTCAGCCAAACCAAGCCATCATATTGAGAGAGGAATCAACTTATTCCTCAGGAGAATTGTGAATTTTCTTGAAATCATGTTGGACTACCTGTGCTTTCTGCTCTGGAAGGTGATTCCCCAGGCACTTCAGCTCTGCTGCTGGGCCAGTCTCTCGGAGAAAACTGCCTCCTTGCTTCTTCCTGGAAAGGAAGCCCAGGGCTTTCTTACCTTGTTTCCAGGGGTACAGATGACTTCGTTTCAAGGGCCTCTGTTTTTCAATAGCATTGCCCATTTTAAAGCCAGAGGACACAGCGCCCTTCCCAGCCCCAGCGTCTTTCCGGAGCAGCAACTGAGGACCGAGTCACTGGCTGAAAGGGGATCATCTCTTGGACATCCCAAACCACCCAGCGGCAGAGCCCAGGCAGCCTCACAAGGGAAGCCTGAGGAATCTCATTCTCAACAGTCTTTGCCTTCTGCCTTTCAAAATCCCTTTGGCCCCAGGGAGGAAATCAGAAGAAAGGGCTTGTTATCGCCCTACCGGTGCCTCTCAGGCATGGTCTATATTAAGAAGCTCTTTCCTCAGCATCCTTTTGACACTTTATTACTCATCAGCACAACAGCGGCTTGCAAGATGAATTTTATGTCCAAATACTTTTAATACCACTTTTCTCCGCAGGAGAAATGGGGAATCAGGTGATCAAAATGCTGAAAGTCATAAATAAACCATTCTGGGGCATGCCAGGAGAAACATTTTCATACAGACCCTTATGCCACGCCTTCTATTTCAGAGTCCCACGCTCAGACCAGTGTGCACCATGTAACAAGTACTGTCAGAGAAAACAAGCTGATTTCACTAATGCTGTGTTTCCAAGGGAAACACAAAACGAAACAAAACATCAAAACACTGCTACACCTCAGTCTCCAAAGAAGAAAACACCTTGGGGACAAATACAGCTAAGAATTTATAACCCCAAGCTCCAAACTTCCACTGCACTTTGGGAACAATTTTGCTGGAGAAAGTGCTACGCTACCTAAATCCTGAACAAAGGGTTTTCTAGAAGAAAAGAAGGGAATGAAATCAATCACATATTCTTGGTAAAAAGGAAGACAATGTCGAGGTGGATGAAAAGATTTCATTTATTTCAGTTCCAGAGTTTGAGGTTATAAAAGCCCCTAAAGAATCCCCACAGCATAATATGGGTAAGAATGCAGGCTCTGAGCTGGGCGAGGTGGCTCACGCCTGTAATCCCAGCACTCTGGGAGGCTGAGGTGTGTGGATCACTTCAGGCCAGGAGTTCAAAACCAGACTGGCCAACATGGTGAATCCCTGTCGCTACTAACAATACAAAAATTAGCCGGGCATGGTGGGACGAAGCTGTAATCCCAGCTACTTGGGAGGCTGAGGCAGGAGAATCACTTGAACCTGGGAGGTGGAGGCTGCAGTAAGCCGAGATCACACCACTGCACTCCAGCCTGGGTGCAAATACTAGCTCTTCCCCTTGGCTTTGCCAGTTGAGCACAGCAGCCTCAGTTTCCTTATCTGTTAACTGGGCATAATTCCAGTCTCACCTCCTCAGCTGTAATAAGAATCAAATAAAAGAGAACATTTGTGAAGTACGTAGCATGCTGCCTGACACTCAGGAGGTCCTTGGTGAATATTTAACTTCTTTTTTTTTTGGAGTCAGGGTCTTGCTGTGTCACCCAAGCTGGCGTGCAGTGGTGCAATCATGGCTCACTGCAACCTCAACCTCCCCGGCCCAAGCAATCCTCCTCCCTCAGCCTCCAAAGAAGCTAGGACTACAGGTGCATGCCACCTCGCCTGGCTAATTTTTAAATTTTTTTGTAGAGACAGGGTCTCCCTATGTTGCTCAGGCTGGTCTCAAACTCCTGCTCTCAAGTGAACCTCCTGCCTCAGCCTCCCAAAGTCCTGGGATTACAGGTGTGAGCCACTGCACTCTGCCTATTATCAGTTTTTTTTTTTTTTTTTGAGACAGAGTCTCACTCTGTCACCCAGGCAGGAGTGTAGTGGTGCAATCTCAGCTCATTGCAACCTCTGCTTCCTAAGCTCAAGTGATTCTCTTGCCTCAGCCTCCTGAATAGCTGGATTACAGGTGTGCGCCACCACGCCCAGCTAATTTGTGTATTTTTAGTCGAGATGAAGGGTCCGCCACGTTGGCCCGGCTGGTCTCAAACTCCTCACCTCAAGTGATCCGCCCACCTCGGCCTCCCAAAGTGCTGGGATTACAGGCGTGAGCACCACGCCCGGCCCTTCATCACTTTTATAACTGTGGACTGAAAATATATTAGCTTAGGTGGCAGATACCCGGCTTTGGTCAATTTAGTCAAAAGCACCAAAGTAAATTTATTTTACAGAGTTGGATGGTACAAAATGGGAGCAAGTATAGAACTGGAGTAAAATTTGAGACAACATTCCAAAAAAGACCCACAGAACCAGAGAGACCAAGTTTAAGAGGGACTTAATGCTCTGTTAAGTTTCTGGGCGCAGTGGGCCACTGTGTTACACCAGGCCCTTCCTTTCTGAAGGAAGGGGAAATAATCTTTCCAATTTATGCAAAACAGACAAAAACCAAAATCCAAATCTCTACAAGATCTTAAGGCCTCATAATTGATCTACCAATACAGAGATCATTTTTGCAAAATCACGGCCTGAGAGTCCAAACTTGGCAAAGCAAACGGCATGTGTCTGTCGCACCGTCTTCAATGAGGTGGCAGGAAAGAGCATGGGTGCAGAGGCTCCCTGTTTCCCTCACAGAGCCCGCAAGCTCCTCCCCAGATTAAACTGCAGTCACAAACTGGAATAAAGCACAGGGAACCCCCACCACGCCAGAGGGGTCCAGTGAAAACTAACAGTTGCACAGCAGAATACCTGGCACATAGTAGGTGCTTAATAACTCTCTGTTGAATAAATGGGTGGATAGGTGACAGAATAAACCAATGAGAATTATCCCCAACATACACACACTGATTGTCCCCACCCCCTGGAATGCGTTAACCAGAGTTTCTAATCCATAAACAAACTCTCCTCTCCTAGCAAGAGTCAGAGGGTATGGGCGGCGGGGGCGCTGTTTCCTCCACTTCCCCACTCCTTAGCTCAGGCCACTCCGGGCCCTGGAATTTCTTCCCTATCAGGAGTGCGAAGCCCCTGAAGTCAGGAGCCGTGTCTGGGGCAGCTCCTCCTGGCGCCTGTGCACACAGACAACAATGGGTCACAGTTACAGAACCTGGGCTCAGGTGTGCCCTCTCTCGTTTCTCAGCCGGGGGCCAACACATTCGTAACGGTGTTTCTATGAAAAAACGCATCCTAGGTTCCAAACAACTAATATACTAATGAACCCTTAGAATGAACTGGACATTTTTCCCTGAGAGAACAGCTTTGAAATGAGGACCCTGTGGTCCAACCACTTCTCAATCATGGCTTCCCCAAAACAACTCCAATGTGAACTGTTCAGGGGTAGGGGGAGGGGGAGAGCAACGGAATAACCTAATCTTAAGAATTCCTCTCTAATCCCCAGCTCAGAAAGCGTCTTTTACAGTCGTCCCCTCTGCAGTGTCCCAGACTAAGCAAACAAACAAAAAAACATAGAGCCATCCCCAAAGACCAGTATGCTTGCAATCCAAGATGGGCAAGCGACCCATCTCCAGTCCACATTTCAGGGAGACAACACAAAATTTTTTTGATTCTTCACAAATGGGAAGAATCAAAAGTGAACTGTTACCAGAAGCAGAAGGCTGACTGTACAGCCACTGTGATGAGTTTCCAAGCCTTGCACAAATACGCCGAGAACGCTGTGGCTGTACGAACTGCCTTCAATCAGACCCGACCTGGCCATGTGTTATCAAGGTCACTCCTTCAGGTATGACTACTCCAAGCCTCAAATCTCTGTAAAACCCAAGGAGATCCACAAGATCATCTGCTCCAGCGACTCCCTTCCCCATTTCACAGATTCCTCAGAGAGGGGCAGGGATCAACGCTAGGCATTTAGTTGGAGGGCTGGATCCAGCCCCCAAATCTTTATCCTTGGCTAGGAAAACCTCTGCTACCCATTTCCTCATGACCAGAGGAGGCAGGAGGGCAGTGTGAAGGAATTGGCTTTGAAGGCCAGCTGGCCTGGTTTGAATCTATGGGGGCACTTCCTAGCTGACCAACTTTGGGATAGAAACTAAACCTCTCCACATCTTGTATTTTCACATACGTTCATGTGTACCATTATGCTGTCTACTTCATGGGTAGTTTAAAGGTTAAATAAGAATTCAGACTTGGGAGGCTGAGGTGGGAGGTTGAGGCAGGAGAATCATTTGAGCCCAGGAGGTCAAGACTGCAGTGATTTGTGATCACACCACTGCACTCCAGTCTGGGCCACAGAGTGAGACCCCATCTCTAAAAAACTAAAATAAAATAAAGATGTTTAAAATTTGTTGGTACACAGCAGACACTCAATGAGAATAGCTACTGTCACTGTTTTTATTATTATTACCTATAAATCTCCAAGCTTTAGATACAATACATTGAAAAAAATTATTTACCCTCACTAGGGATTTTCTCCCCCATATCAGAGTAAGATCCACTGCAATATTCTAGTAAATAATCATTCTCTTAGTATAATTAAAATAAAATTTATCTTACAAACATCTGTACCGCACGAATATTTTTTTTTTTAAGAGACAGGGTCTCCCTATACTGCCCAGGTGGCCTCAAATTCCTAGGCTCAAGTGATCCTCCTGCCTCAGCCTCCCGAGTAGCTGGACTCCAGGAGGAATGATATTTTGATTGTGGAACATGACATAAGCCAGAGGGGTAATATTGTGGCCACTGAAGTAGGAAACATTTTAAGGAGTGCCTGTCCCTACACACAAGACGCTGTTGGCTCCAGACGAACTCTGAGTCAGGATCCTGCAAGGCGGTGCTCACTTCTTGAAGGAGATTTTTTTTTTTTTTTAGATAGAAATGGCTCAGAAGGGAAGGGCTCGTGGATCCCTGTAATGTGCACACTCACCCACCCAGAACCAAAGAAACAGAGGCTCAGGCGGGTACCCGGTAGCTCACACAAAGCTTTGTGTATGGAATTTGTCTGCTGGGAGGAAAGTCTGATGTTGGTCACTTCCCTCCTGGAGAAAAATACAACAATACAAGGAAGCGCCAAGCACTGTGGGAATGTTCCAAGTGCGAGTTCCAGCTCAGCCCAGAATATAAACAAAGGCGATGACCAGCCTGGAGGTCAGGCCCAGCAAAGCACTGAGGCAGAAAGTCTGGGAGGCACTCTTCTGTCTTCTGGGGTCCTCTAGACTCTGCCTTTTTTTTTTTTTTTTTTTTTTTGAGACAGTCTCCCTCTGCTGTCCAGGTTGGAGTGCAGTGGTGCAATCACAGCTCACTGCAGCCTCCAACTGCTGGGCTCAAGCAATCCTCCTGTCTCAGCCTCCTGACTAGCTGGGACTATACGCACCTGCCACCATGCCTGGCTAATTACTAAAATTATTTTTTGTAGAGATAGTATCTTGCTTGGTTGCCAGGCTGGTCTCAAACTCATGGCCTCAGGTGATCCTCGAGCCTCAGCCTCCCAAAGTGCTGGAATTATAGGCATGAGCCACCGAGTCTGGCCTAGACTGCTTTGAAGTAACTTTCCTGTCCAGGCCTGGAGGAAATCATCGAAGGCAAAGGCCACCACGTGTCGAATGTCATAGGAAATACAAGCTCAGGGACTCTCTTATGACACATCTGCAAACTTATAGATCAGTCTCAGAATGTCATAGCTGGAGGGGCCTCAGAGATTTACTCAACAAATACCAACACGGAGCTTGGGGAGGGTCGGATAACATGCACGAAGAATCACTTAGTTATCCCAGTGATCAGTGCTAAATTCAGGATGGGGGACGCATGTCTAGCAGGGCGACCTAATCTAAGCTGGAAGTCAGGGAAGGGTGAGACTTGAAGGATGAGCAGAGCTGGACCAGGCAAAGGAGCAGTGTGTATGAAAGCCCTGTGTAGCTGGAGGTATGTGCCCAGGGGAAGGCCGGGGGTCAGATGGGACAGGGCCTTATAGATCCAGGGCTTTGTCTCATGGGCTTTGGGGGTTCCTAAGGTGCTGGCAAACCACGTGTTCATTCTTCTGGGAAGAGAGGTCTATGGCTCTCACCAAAGTCTTAAGGAGTTTCAAGAGGTTAAGAATGGCCGGGCACGGTGGCTCACGTCTGTACTTAGGATCCCAGCACTTTGGGAGGCCAAGGTGGGCAGATCACAAGGTCAGGAGAAAGAGACCATCCTGGCCAAGATGGTGAAACCCGGTCTCTACTGAAAATACAAAAATTACCTGAGCATGGTGGTGAGCACCTGTACTCCCAAGCTACTCGGGAGGCTGAGGCAGAAGAATCACTTGAACCCGGGAGGTGGAGGTTGCAGTGAGTGGAGATTGCACCACTGCACTCCAGCCTGGTGACAGAGCGAGACTCCCTCTCAAAAAAAAAAAAAAAAAAAAAAAAAAAAGAGGTTAAGAACTACTGATCTAGCCCAACTCATTACAATAAAATGGAGAAACTGAGGTCCAGAGAAAAAAGACCTTTCACAGGAGGCTAGAGGCCCCAAGTCACTGACTCCCATTGCAGTGCTCTCCCACAGCTAGCCCACCGACCCACGTCTGCAGGGGATGTGTCAACAACTACATATGCTGGCTCCCATCCCACTGGCCACTGCTGCTGGATCCCACACGAGGCTGCTTCTATCCAGGCAGGCCTAGAAGGACAATCTACAGAAATGAACTGCAAAGTCACCAGCCCATCTTTCTTGTGCAACCTAATCTGCAAAACACAGGGGCTCAGAACCTGTCCCTTGCTTCAGATTTCAAGGACCCCCCCAATGAGACAGTTTCTGGCTTTTCAAGAAGCTTCATGGATGAGGCTGGTTCACTGAAGGGCAATCAGGGCTCAGCATCCGGCCTTCTGAAGAAGCTGTTTACTTGCTGTTCTTTACAAAGTCAGGACTTGGCCAGGAACTAAACGTAGCCCTCAGTATGGGAAAGGGAGAAATTTGGAAGACTTGGGGGAAAGTCTAAATATGTAAGGAGAATGCTTCTTAAACCCCTGATGCGGCCAGGCACTATGGCTCATGCCTGTAATCCCAGCACTTTGGGAGGCAGAGGTGGGTTGATTACTTGAGCCCAGGAGTTTGAGACCTGCCTGGGCAACATGGCAAAACCCTGTCTCTACAAAAAAAGGAAAAACATAATTAGCTAAGCATTGTGGTATGTGTGTCTGTAGTCACAGCTACTCGGGGGGCTGAGGTGAGAGAATGGCTTAAGCCTGCGAGGCAGAGGTTGCAGTGAGCCAAGATCGCGCCATTGCACTCCAGCCCGAGTGACAGAGGCAGACCCTGTCTCAAAAAAATAAAATAATAAAAACCCCTCGATGCTTCCTGTAATACTAAAGGTAGAAGTCCTAAGTACGTGGATTGGCATTCAAGGCCTTTTGGAGTCTGGCCCCAAATTACCTTTCCCACCTTCATCTCCCACTTCCTCACACGGAGACTGGACACTGTGCATAGCCCTGCACCTGCCTGCCTGCACTGTAGCTCCTGTCCCTCCTCTCCAGCGAGTCAAAGGAAACCTCACAGCCAACATCCAGTGGACTCTCAAAGATCAGTGTTGAGGGTCCCACAGCCTCTGCTTCACTTGGACCATGGCAGTATTGGAAGGGGTAATGCCCACACTGGGGAAGACTCCAGCCCCTCTCCTGGCCAGCCCACTGACCTCAGCCTCCAGGCTGTGATGCCTCTGCCCTTTACAACTCCCCGCCTCCAGATAAACTTGACAGAGCCACTCACTGCTGATGGCCCTCTGCCCTGAGCTGCACGAGGGTGAACACGGTCACAGCCTGCACTCTGGCTGTGCTCCTCAAGCTTGTAAAAATGCACCCGTCTCCCTTAAGAGGTCTGGAGTCCATACACAATGGGTACTCACTATCCATTGAACAAAAATTAGTGAGCGTCAGCTATGTGCCAGGCACCATTCTGGGCTCTGGTGAAATAGCAGCCGACAGGGAGCTTACCTCCCAATGAGGGAAAAAATCATAAAAAAGAAGCAAATAGGCCAGGCGCGGTGGCTCACACCTGTAATCCTAGCACTCTGGGAGGCCAAGACAGACAGATTGCCTGAGCTCAGGAGTTCAAGATCAGTCTTGGCAACATGGTCCCTGTCTCTATTAAAAACACAAGATATTAGCGAGGCATGGTGGTGCATGCCTGTAATCCCAGCTACTGGGGAGGCTGAGGCAGGAGAATTGCTTGAACCCAAGAGGTTGCAGTGAGCCAAGACTGCACTACTGCACTCCAGCCTGGGCAACAGAATGAGACTGTCTCAAAAAAAAAAAAAAAAAAAAAAAAAAAGGCTACATTTAAAGGGGGAAAAAGAGCGGGGGGTGAGGGACAGAAAGTGATGTGCACTCTATCTGCTATTCTGGGCCCAGTGGTTAGGGCTGACCTCTCTGGGTGGCATCTGAACAAAGATGTGAGGCAGCTAGGGATAGGGAGCAAAGGACACAGGAAGAGGAACTCATGTTTGCCCAGTTCTTCCAATCGAGTACTCCCCAGCATGAACTCACCAAAACCCTACCGCAGGATCCAACTTATCAATGAGAAACTGATTTTTAAAAGGAGATGGGTGAGCAACTTTTCCCAAGATCACATGATCAGCAAACGGTGGCACCAGCAGCCTTTAAACCGTGGCTCTTGTCCATGGCTTCTCAGCAGGTGCCCTACAATATCTGGGGAATGAATGTTCCACTAAGAGAACGGCAAGTGCCAAGGCTCTGAGGGAAAGGAACACCTGGAAGAAGAGCACAAAAGCCAGTGTGGCTGGGACACAGCGACGGGGAGAGGGGTGTCAGGGAGTGAGTTAAGGGCCAGAGTCCAGGGCGCACACAGGCCACGCTGAGGACCTCGGATCTCTTCACATGTGTGGGGAAGCCCCAGGCAATCATAAAGAGGATCCATGTGATCCAGTTCACACTCTGGCTGTGGAATGCAGAATGAATGGCTGCGAGTTGGGAGAAGAAACCAAGAAGCCGGTTAGGAAGGCATGGGGCAGTCCAGGGAGAAACGGCGGTGGCCTGGAATAAGGGGTCAGCAGAGGAGGTACTAAGAGGGACCAGTCAGGATTTATCGGAGTAAATCGCAGGGGTTTACCGAGGGACTGGATGTGCGCTGGGAGAGAGGAGGCAAGGACACCCTCATTGTTTTCTCATCCAAACCAAGATTTCTAAGCCTGAACAATCGGATCAAAAATGGCATTATTTACTGTGATAGGGGAACCCAAGGTGAGTTACCAGGCAGAGAGTGAAGGGGAGAACCAAGAGATCTGGTTCAGGTGCATAATGTCCTAAAGAGGGGCTGGAAACATGCATTTGAGAAGGACCAGTGTTTAGCTAGCTGGCTTAGTGCCACGGGACTAGGCTGCCTGTTCCCAAATGGCAATTCAGGAGACAGAAGAGCCCAAAACAGAAGGCTGAGATGAAACCCTTTACAGAGCACGTACACTTGATGCTGTAAAATTACTCATGTGAGTACTGCGTGACTTCAGATATAATTTAAATTTTAGAGGTTGTGGCTTTTTGTGTGTGTGTGTCAGACAGGGTCTCACCATGTTGCCTAGGCTGGACTTGAACTCCTGGGTTCAAGTGATCCTCCCACCTCAGCCACCAGAGTAGCTGGAACTATGCCACGGTGCTTGGCAAAATTTTAGTTTTCACGTTCTGGATGCTTAGTTTGTAAATGTCTTGCTTATCATGACTAATATGTCATCCAAATTAATCAGCTAATATCCCAAGGCACAATATACATTCAGAGTGAGATTCACCAAGGAGTTTTCTTCCCAACTGCTCAGCTTCTGGCTATCTCTTGTCAGGGCTCATTAGATCACTGTTGTTTTTCCCTCGCAATACTGCTGACAAGAAGCATGAACTGGAAGCAGAAGTGTCACCATTTTCTTGTTCACGTGTACTTATACTACTAGAAAAGTCTTCAGTCTGTGATGTCTTTTTGGGGCTATTATTAAGCTACTTCTCCATTTTATAAGGGTTTGTTTCAATACTGGGCAGCGGCGTCAACCTAGCTCTTCAACCCAGCTGGACAAGTCACATAAACCCTTCAGGGCTTTTTTTTTTTTTTTTTTTTTTTTTTTTTGAGACAGAGTCTCGCTCTGTCACCCGGAGAGATAGTAGTAGCTGATGTTCATTAGGCACTTAGCCCATGCAGTACCAGGCTCCTTTCTGTGTATTTTACTCTTGTGGTTGCATTAGATCCTCATGATAAGAGAAGGATACCGTTACTGTTCTCATTCTACAGAGGAGGAAACTAAGACACAGAGCTTTTCTTTGAGATCTGAAAGAGTTAAGATTTGTACATAGTCATACACCGAATTGGGGCAAAGTTAGGGGAATAGTTCATCTGACTATTGCCCACACAACTATATTTTCTTCTTTCCTTTCTTTTTTTTGAGACAAAAGTCTCACTCTGTCACCCAGGCTGAAGTACAGTGGCACGAATCTCAGCTCACTGCAACCTCCCCCTTCCGGGTTCAAGCGATTCTCCTGCCTGAGCCTCCCGATTAGCTGGGACTACAGGCATGGGCCACCACACCCAGCTAATTTTTGTATTTTTAGTAGAGACAGGGTTTCATCATGTCGGCCAGGCTGGTCTCAAACTCCTGACCTCAGGTGATCCGCCCACCTTGGCCTCCCAAAGTGCTGGGATTACAGGCATGAGCCACCGTGCCCAGCCTTGGGCCTCAGTTTTCTCATCTGTAAAATGAGGCCACTGTCACCTCCTTCCAGTGCTTTTGAGAGGATTAAATACACATAGCACAGCTCCTGGCATTACTGCACAGAAATTCTTTGTTACGTCATCATCATCATCATTATTATTATAAGGGCAACCTTTTATCTTACAGGTAAGTCCCTATGACCCTTCCAATTCCTCTCCAGACTTTGAGTGGTGGTTCCAAAGATACCCCCCACCTCTACCAGCAGTGTCACCCAGGGAACTCGCTAGAGATGCTCATTCTCAGCCCAACCACAGAC
The DNA here is from genome assembly GCF_029281585.2 of Gorilla gorilla gorilla. NCBI lineage: Eukaryota > Metazoa > Chordata > Mammalia > Primates > Hominidae > Gorilla > Gorilla gorilla. Next base: position 128,098,804 of record NC_073237.2, read on the forward strand.
CTACTGAATCAGAAACCAGGCGCCAGAGCCCAGAAACCTCCAGGTGCTGATGTCTCAGAGCCACCGAACAGGCAGGCAGCATTCTGGGAATCCGGCAAGTCCTCAGGACAGTGACCACCTGGCCCCAGATGACCCTGTCAGCAACACCTGCCAACATCACAGGCTGCAAGTTATCAATTTGTCACAAACATCAAGCTTCTTACCTGTCTTTCTGGCTGTTTCCTTTAACCTCCTCCCACAGTATATCACTTGCATAAAAAATGAAACTTCTTAGAAAAATCCTATGCCTGTACCTTTTCCACAGCAACAGAAAAAAAAATCTCTGTCCAAGTTAACCAAGACAAGTGTCCCTATATAATTATTTTTCCAACTTTCTCTATAAAACTTAAATTGACAAAAATACTAATATCCTTTTTATCCATTCCAAAGAATAACAATTTGAGATTTGATGTGATTTTTACCTTAAGATAATGTGTTCTGGTTGTTATATGTACATGTTTATGTTTCATGAACCAAACCATCCCAGATTTTGATGCTTCTAGGAGTGAATGGAACATGCCAAGTAGCAGATGCCCATGGGAGAACGGAGCCCCAGACAATCCCACCGACCCTCCCGCAGACTCCATGGACTTGACCTGCATTAGAACAGGCTGTGGACCTGAAGCAGTTCTCTCACTGCAAACCCAGACCCTCTCCACTGCGAATTTGTGGAACGCGATAGATGTCAATGATTACTCCCTCAGTGTTTTCTGATCCATATCAGGACACTTCGAAGGGGGTGGGGAGGACTCTGTTAATAATGATGCCAGGACAGCAGGCAGAAGCCGGGAAGTGTGATCATCCCTCCATCTGTCACGCACTCTGTCAGCACGGTGATCCTCAGGGTAATTTTCGTCTGGTGTCCAGATATCTAACTGAGAGGCTAGAAGAGAGGTGCATTGACAAGCAAAAATCCAGAGTCCAACCCTTCAGTCTAAGGCGAAGTCTCGTTTGGAGGGGTGTACTTGGACCCAGTCACAGCAAGCTCCACGAGGGCAGGAGACCTGACTTCTTTAGCGGTGTTCCAGGCATCTATTGCCACCAACTGTATGGAAGAGTCACCGAAGAATTCAGCTCGAAGATGGGTCAGTGGCTTATACTGTATCTCCCTGATTCTAAGTCATAGACAGTTGGCCCTCTGTAGCCATGGGTTCTGCATCTGTGGATTCAACCAACCTCAGGGAAAAAAAAAAAAAAGGATGGTTGTGTCTGTAACTGAAACACATACAGACTTTTTTCTTGTCAATATTCCCTAAGTAAGATGGTATAGCACCTATTTATATAGCATTTCCACTGTATTAGGTATTGTAAGTAATCTAGAGATAATTTAAAGCATATGGGAGGATGTACATAGGTTATCTGCAAGTACTATGCCATTTTGCATCAGGGACTTGAGCATCTGTGGATTTTGGTATCCACTGGGGGTCCCAAAAATCAATCTCCCTTGGATACTGTAGTTTTTCACAGCTTCACTTTTGAAATCAAGGTGCGTTTTATAATCCACCTGCTAATGTATTTTCTCCTTTGTTTCCTGAGAAACATTAAATCGATAACGCCTTACATGTCTTACATGTGTTGGTGTCTTAGTGTCAAAAAAAACCCCCAAGGTAATTGGTTATCACCCAGATTCATAGAGAGACGTGTTAATGATACTCGTGGGAACAGAGACCCTATCGTGGCCATCTCCAGGTGGCGCTCCCACTCACACAGCGGTACCATGCCACCTAACAGGGCCTGCCAGGCTGGAAAATTCTTGGAGAGGGCCTTGATCTTGCTTTTCCCTAGATCGTCCTCTCTTTTCCCCTCCCCCAAGCCAGTGATACCTTCTCAAGAATGTGGCGATAGCCTGGAATCCTGCCAAACAGCTCTGGAGTAAGTGCCATCTGTGTTGTCAACTCAGAGAGAGTAAGTGCTGCTGATGGATCCAGGCAGAGCCCTCGGAGGGAAGCCAATGCAGAGCTTGAGAGTCTTTACTAACAGCCGACATGAGCCAAGCACTAACTACGCACCAAGCTATATCACCACCAGGGGCTAGAGCTCAACTAGACATTTAGGCTCCCAGGGACTTCCATTGGCCCCTGATGGGAATGGGAGCTTGCCAGGGGACAGCAGGGGCCCAGTACAGCTGAAAGGCCCAGGTCCAAGATGACTGGGTCCCCATCCAGAGGTGCAGGATCTGCCCTGGATTAAAAGCTTCATGGGCTGGGCGCGGTGGCTCCCACCTGTAATCCCAACACTTTGGGAGGCTGAGGCGGGAGGATTCCTTGAGCCCAGGAGTTTGAGGCTGCAGTGAGCCATGATCACACCACTGCACTCCAGCCTGGATAACAGAGCAAAACCCTATCTCTATTTAAAAAACAAAACAAACAAACAAACAAACAAAAACAACGGGGCAGGGGGCAGGCATGGCGGCTCACGCCTGTAATCCCAGCACTTTGGGAGGCTGAGGCTGGCAGATCACTTGACATCAGGAGTTTGAGACCAGCCTGGCCAACATAGTGAAACCCTGTCTCTACTAAAAATATAACAATTAGCCAGGTGTGGTGGTACATGCCTGTAGCCCCAGCTACTCAGGATGCTGAGGCAGGAGAATCACTTGAACCCAGCAGACAGAGGCTGCACTGAGCCGAGATCACACCATTGCACTTCAGCCTGGGTGACAGAGCAAGACTCCGTCTCAAATAAATAAATAAATAAATAAATAAATAAATAAAAATTTTAAAAAGATATTTAAGATTAAATTATGTAATTATATAAACATTGAAAAAACTGTGGTAAAGTACACATAACATTTGCCATCTTAATCATTTTAAAGTGATTACCACTTATTACCACTTCAGTGGTAATAAGTAACATTCATAATGTGCCATCACCACCAGCAGCCATCTCCATAACTTTTCTACCTTGCAAAACTGAAATAGTCCCCATTCCTCCCTCCATCCAGCCCCTGGCAGCCACCTCAGCGCCTTTCGGTTGCTATAATTTTGTCTAGTGTAGGCACCTCACGGTCTAGTGGAATCATATGGTACTTGTCTTTTTGTGACTAGCTTATTTTACTTAGCATAATGTCCTCAAGGTTCATCCACACTGGAACATGTCAGAATGTCCTTCCTTTTTAAGGCTGAATAATATTCCATGTATGAACAGCCCACGTTTTCTTTATCCATTCACCCATCAGTGGACACCTGGGTCACTTCCATCTTTTGGCTGTTGTGAATGATGCTGCTACAGAGATGGTGCACAAAGGTCTCCTGGAGTCCCTGCTTTCCCTTCTTTTGCGTACACACCCATAGGTATATACTTTGCTGGATCATGTGGTAGTTCTATTTTTGGTTTTTTGGCGAGCTGCCATACTGTTTTCCACAGTGGCTGCACCATTTTACAGTCCTGCCAACAGCGCACAAGTGTTCAGATTCCCCCACATCCTCCACAACACTTATTTTCTGTGGGGTGTTTTTGTTGTGGTGGCAGTGATTGCTGCTGTGGAAAGAGTTTGACTGCTTTATTATATTTTGCCATTAATATTTTATAAAAAGTAGTGAAAATGAGAAAATGGAATAGTTGATACCAGTGAAAAACACAGGTTTCATAAAATACTACTACCGAGAGAAGACAGAGGTGAGTGGCCATGCCAAAGCTGTAGATCTTCATCCTCACTCAGGTAACTCATCGGACTGTGTGAGTGTCCGGCTGACAGTGTATTGTTAAGATACAGGTTTGATATTCAATTTTCAGACATGCTTTCAGGAAGGCCATATACACATACGAAGTAGCAGACTGCCCACAGGGTTCATGGGAAAAAAGTCCACTCGGCCGGGCACGGTGGCCCACGCCTGTAATCCCAGCACTTTGGGAGGCCGAGGTGGGTGGATCACGAGGCCAGGAGATCGAGACCATCCTGGCTAACACGGTGAAACCCTGTGTCTACTAAAAATACAAAAAATTAGCTGGGCGTGGTGGTGGGCGCCTGTAGTCCCAGCTACTCAGGAGGCTGAGGCAGAAGAATGGCGTGAACCCGGGAGGCGGAGCTTGCAGTGAGCCGAGATCACGCCACTGCACTCCAGCCTGGGCGACTGAGCAAGATTCCAGCTCAGAAAAAAAAAGTCCACTCCTGTCCTAAAACACCAGGATTGTTATTTTCAGCATCCACGGCCTGGTAAATCCAAGGAAGGCTAAAGATGATTAAGGAACTTAGAAAGAAAGCCTATAGCAACTCTGATGGATGAAATGAGTTCTGACCAGCAATACTGAAATCTGCCACAGGAAATGTCAAGGTCCCCCCTAAAGATCTTGTGATTCTGTTCTCCCTTGTTGCAGAAAGACAGCCTCATCCTCCCAAGAGACACACAGATATTGGCAAACCCTGTTTAAAAACAGCAGCCACAGTCTGTGAATTCCATCTGCCTTGTGCTTACCCATTTATCATAAAGGATATTACAAAGGACATAGATGAAGAGCTGCACTGGGCAGGGCCTGTGAGAAGGGGCACGGAGCCTCCACATCCTCCCCAGCTGTGCTACCTGTTCAGCTATCTGCAAGCTCTATTTTCTGTGTTTTTGAAAACAGCCATCCTCATGGGTGTGAGCTGGTATCTCCCTGTGGTAGGTAGGTATGTACTTAGGTATGTATGTATGTACGTATATATATGTATGTATGAATGAATGAGATGGGGGTCTCACTATTTTGCCCAGGCTGTAGTGCAGTGGCTGTTCACAGGTGTGATCCCAGTGCTGATCAGCACAGGAGTTTTGACCTGCTCCACTTCTACTCTGTGCCAGTTCACCCCTCGTTAAGCAACGTGGTAGTCCCAGAGGTTACCATATTGATGCTGAACTTCGTACAGACACCAGGTAGGCATGGTGCACTACAGCCCAGAACTCCTGGGCTCAAGCAATCCCCCTGCTTCAGTCCCCTACTTAGTCCCTAAGTAGCTGGGACTACAGGCGCACACCACCATGCTCAGCTAATTTTCTTTTTCAGGGTCTCACTCTGTCACCCAGGCCAGAGTGCAGCAGCGCTATCAGAGCTCACTGCAGTCTTGACCTTGCGGGCTAAAGCAATCCTCCCACTTCAGCCTTCTGAGTAGCTGGGACTACAGGCACGCACCACTGCACCCAGCTGTGTCTGTAGTTTTGATTTGCACTTCCCTAATGATCAGTGAGGTTGAGCACATTTTGACGTGTTTATTAGCCATTTGTATATCTCCTTTGGAGAAATGCCTATTCAAGTCCTTTGCCCATTTAAAAATTGGTTTTTTGTTTTTTTTTTTTTTTGAGACGGAGTCTTGCTCTGTCACCCAGGCTGGAGTGCAGTGACGTGATCTCGGCTCACTGCAAGCTCCACCTCCCGGGTTCATGCCATTCTCCTGCCTCAGCCTCCCAAGTAGCTGGGACTACAGGCGCGTGCCACCATGCCCAGCTAATTTTTTGTATTTTTTATTAGAGACGGGGTTTCACCGTGTTAGCCAGGATGGTCTCAATCTCCTGACCTTGTGATTCACCCGCCTCAGCCTCCCAAAGTGCTGGGATTACAGGTGTGAGCCACTGCACCCGGCCAAAATTGGGTTGTTTTTTGTTGGTCCTGTGCCATCTTTGTCTATTTCTAGCAAACAGACAGATAGTCAGCCAAGGTCAAATTCTCACGCAGATAAGCAGTTATTATATCAATGCAATAGAATACTACTCAGCAATAAAAAGGAATGAACCAGTGATAAAAAGGACAACTTGACGAGTCTCAAAGTCAGTACAGAGTAAAAGGCCGATTACACACTTTATGGTTGTACTTACATGGTATTCTGGAAAATGCAAATCTATAGGTATAGATAAAAAACAGATCAATGCTGGCCGGGCACAGTGGCTCACACCTGTAATCTCACCACTTTGGGAGGCTGAGGCGGGCAGATCACTTGAGGCCACGCATTCGAGACCATCCTGGCCAACGTGGTGAAACCCGTCTCTACTAAAAATACAAAAATTAGCCGGACGCGGTGGTGGATGCCTATAATCCCAGCTACTTGGGAGGCTGAAGCAGGAGAATCACCTGAGCCCAGGAGGCAGAGGTTGCAGTGAGCTGAGATGGCACTGCTGCACTCCAGCCTGGGGGACAGAGCGAGACTCCGTCTCAAGAAAAAAAAAAAGAAAGGAAGCAGATCCATGCTGCCAGGGTGGGAGAAGGGTATGATGCAAAGGGGAGGCAAGAAGGCTTTTTCACCCAGGGTGATGGAATTGGCCTGTATTCTGAATGTGGTAGTGGTTATGCAAATCTACACGTGTTAAAACACACAAAACTTTATACCCCACTAGCCTGGCAAACATAGGGAAACCTGTCCCTACAAAAAAAATTTTTTTAAATGAAAAGGGTGTGGTGGTACGCACCTGTAGTCCCAGCTACTCAAGAGGCTGAAATCGAAAGACTCCTTGAGCTCAGGAGGTCGAGGCTGCTGTGAGCCACGATGGTACCACTGCACTCTAGCCTGGGTGACAGTGTGACCCCATCACAAATGAAAAGCAAAAAATACAACTGTATATCCCCAAAACATCAATTTTACTATACATAATTTTTTTTTAAACCTCACCCATAAGGGGAAGGTTCCTCCTTTTATCCATGCAGGCATTCCGCCCAGCAGCTTACAAGCCCCATTTCACAAAATCCTTACCAAATTCTGGGAATGCATAATTACTGTTACTAGGGCTCAGATCTGACTGAACTAAGTCCTGATTGTTTCAGACAACAAAAATTCTATTTGATCTTTCCAAGACCCCGGGTATTTGCGAATTCTCACTTATCATATAGCAGTGGGAATTTACGGCTTGGCAGAAACATGTCCACACATAATGAACCTTTCTCCCTGGGGACAAGGTCCACAGAGTTTCCATCAGACTCCTGGGAGACCTATGATCTTAAAAAGCTCAGGAACCTCTGTTCCAGTTCAAGGCCCTCAAATTATAGAGTGGGGTTCAGAGGCCCAGGAAGGAATCCTGGCTTGCCCCAGAGGACATGGTGTGTCTGTGGCAGTGCTAAGCTGGTTCCCTCTTAATTGCCCAAAGATGCCACAGGTCCAGGCATTTCTGGTGATCATGACTCACACGCTCCCCATGACCTTAGCCTACAGAATTTCCTCAGCAGTACGTGCATTTCTCCTGCCAAGCTGAGGCCAGGGAACTCCGCACCCCTGCAGCACGGGCAGTCCCTAGCCCGAGTCCCTGTAATCCAGGTCCCTAGCCCAATTCTTACTTGTCAAATATAAAAACTTCATTCTACAACCTTGCATATTTAGGGTAATTAATAGAGAAAGCTCCTCATGAACAGAAAAAAACAAGGACAGACCAGGCAGAAAAGCATGCTTTTGATCTATGCCTTTGGTCTTCTGATGAGCTCAGAGAATTAATATTTGCAAGGCACTCTTGACAAGCTGAGGCAGAAGCACAAATTAGTGTGGTTATGCTAATTGAGAGGTTCTGTAGCTCCAGGACCAAATGATTACAGAAAGTGAAAAGGGTTGACTGGGCTTTGGTCTCTCTGCAAATAGCACTGTGCTTCATGCTAGCTGCACTGACAAATTTGCAAGGAGACTACACACATTTACTTTCACATACCCGAAATTCCCAGTGGAGCAGGGGTTAAGGAAGACTCAGAACACCAAAACAGCATTTCTGAATTTATCTTTACTGTGAAAGTTAATCAAGAAAGAAAAATAAAGGGTATGAAATCCCCCTTCTTGCAGTGCTCAATGCAATTTGTAAATTACTTTGTACACGAGGACCTTGAATGTCTTGTGGTTTTTAACTGTCACAAACGCAACACTCTGTGATCATTTCACCTCCAGAGCTGAACGAAGATGATTTAATTAATCCCCGAAAGTCACCCCGCAAGGAGAAACTGGGGAGGTGTCCCTTGAGACAGGGCAAAAAATATACCTGTTGGTGTATCAGCCCTGCTGTGGCTCTGACATATACCACAGCCTGCAAGCACAGGCCCATTCCTTCCAGACAGACTCAAACTAAAATCAGGGCCTCCTGGTCTGCCTGCACGCACTGGGATATGTGTAGCTGAAATGAACTGCCCTCTAATCTTCCTATGAGTGATCACTTCAAAAGTTTATTACTTAATCGTAAAAACCTACTCCCTGGACTTCAGCTTTCTTAGAGAGAGAAAGAGAAAGAACAAACCAGCCTAAAAGGAAATACCTCAATAGTCAGGGACCTCCCCTTCTCTGTGAGTGCTGAGGTTTGAATTTTAGTTACCAGATTACCATTTTTAAAGAAATGGTCACTTTAGAGTAGAAGGCGACCTGAAGTAAGAACAAAAGCTAAGGTTTATCGAGCACTTCTTATGTGTCCAGACTCTGATTAAATGCTTTATGTACATCATCTCGTTTAATTCTCCCTCAATACCATAAGGTAGGTACTGTTAGGATTTTCTCCATTTTACAGATAAGGAAAAACTGAGAGTTAGACAAGACAGAGTGACATGCCCAAGATCCCACAACAATGACACAGGAGGGCTGGTATCTAAAGCCACAGCTAGAGGACCTGAAGCACATGCTCTCAGACACTGTTCTGTACTGGCTCACTGCACAGATGGAAAGACAGGGTTGGGAAGGGGCACTGATCCAGTGCATCAGTGTAGGCCCAGGGGCCATGAGGCAGGTCTCCCACCTCTCAGCTCAGGCTCATGCTGCCTCTTAACACGGATGAGGGTGTGAGAGCCAAGATCAAAAGTCTCCTGTACACAACGCAGGTGGTGGCTGACTGTCAGTTCCCCAAGGGCACTGACGCCTCAGCCCTCTCAGTACCCTCTCCTCCCCTGGCAGGCTGCTTGACACTCAGTGACAGCCAGTGTTGGGTGGGTGGAACTACTTTAACTCGTAAGGGCCACTTCCTACCGTTGTGCCATCTGTGAAAGGTTTCTCCAAAGCAGATTCTCATGCAATATTTTCAGCAAATGTACTTTTTAAGCCACTTCAATAATGGAGAAACCAGGGGCTTCTTCATAAATCTGTAGGCAGATGTAGTGCCACCTTAACAGTCCTACAGAGAGGCTGGAAAGCCCCGGGGGAACCCCAGAGTACATTCCAACCCAAGGCAGTGGTGGTGCCGGCAAGTCAGCCCTAGACTCCAGGAAGGGGAGAGAAGTGAAACTCCAGTTCTCAGCAATACACAACCCACCCCTGGCAAGTCACTTCCCTCTTGCTGCCTCCCTTTCCTCAACTGTCAAATGGGCACAATACCTGCCATTGCTGACTCTTTATAAGAACAGAATTAATTAAATCACACACACACATCTGAAGGTAAAGCTCCTAGCATCGTTCCCGGCACACAGGAAATAATAAATGTGAGCTGCCATCATCCTCATCTGGGAAAAATCTTGGGCAACTCCACACCTTATGATAAGAAACAAATTGGCTGGGCGCAGTGGCTCATGCCTGTAATCCCAGCACTTTGGGAGGCCGAGGCGGGCAGATCACGAGGTCAGGAGATCGAGACCATCCTGGCTAACATGGTGAAACCCCATCTCTACTAAAAATACAAAAAATTAGCCGGGCGAGGTGGTGGGCACCTGTAGTCCCAGCTACTCAGGAGGCTGAGGCAGGAGAATGGCGTGAACCCGGGAGGTGGAGCTTGCAGTGAGTCGAGACTGCATCACTGCACTCCAGCCTGGGCAACAGAGCCAGACTCCCTCTCAAAAAAAAAAAAAAAGAAACAAATTAACAAAGCCCCAAACAACAAAGAAACTAATGTGTACAAAAATGTTTCAAAAGCTATTTTGATGATTAGTTAAGTGCTGTCCAACATTTACTGCCATTAAAAATCATCAACCAAACAAGCCTCAATAAGTCCACCCCACATACTGCAGTCTAGACTCCCAAAGAAGCAGCCTTAGGGCCGGGCGGTGGCTCACGCCTGTAATCCCAGCACTTTGGGAGGCTGAGGCGGCAGATCACAAGGTCAGGAGTTCAAGACCAGCCTGGCCAAAGAGACCAGCCTGGTCAACATGGTGAAACCCCATCTCTACTAAAAATACAAGAATTAGCTGGGCGTGGTGGCGGGTGCCTGTCATCCCAGCTACTCGGGAGGCTGACACAGAAGAATTGCTTGAACCTGGGAGGGGGAGGTTGCAGTGAGCCGAGATCACCCCATTGCACTCCAGCCTGGGCAACAGCAGAGTGAGACTCCATCTCAAAAAAAAAAAAAAGAAGAAGAAGAAGAAGAAGAAGAAGAAGAACCAGCATTAAAAAGGGCTCCGGGGTGGGTTTATCCACCCTACCAAATTACAACAAAAGCATCTGAGGCTCAGGAGATTAAGCAATTTGCCCACGGTCACCCAGCCAGAAGTAAGGCTTCCGCAGCCCCCTGTGAGCTCCAGCAGGTGAGGAGGAGAGCTGTCTTCTGAAGGAACCCTCAGGATGATGGGGTGTCCTGTTAGTGCAGCAGCTGCCTCTGTGGCAGAGGGGTCCCTGGAAACACGAAGGCTCATTTTCACCCAAGTCACACAGCCAAGAGAATAATATCAGAATCAATAAAAATATAGATGCATGGGGAATAGTCAGATGGGCTTTAGTCCTAACTTTGCCCCAACTCAGTATATGACTATGTGCAAATGTTAACTCTTTCAGGTCTCAAAGAAAAGCTCTGTGTCTTCGTTTCCTCCTCCGTAGGATGAGAACAGTTAACAGTACCTTTCTCCTATTGTAAGGATTAAATGCAACCACAAGTGTAAAATATACAGAAGCGAGCCTGGTACAGCACGTGGTAAGTGCCTAATGAACATCAGCTACTACTATTATTTGTATTTATTATTGAAAGGAGGGGTTGAGAGTAGCCAATTCCATGACTCATGAACAATCATCCATCTATTTATTCAGAACCATCACTTGAAGGAGGATGGGGACATGTGATAACCAGCAAATAAATACAACCACTGTTTCCAACCAGGGGTTTTGTTTGTTTGCTCGTTTGGGGTCAGCTAAGTGACTATTTAACACGGTCACATTCCACTGGATGTCAGCTGTCCTCTCTTCTCATTCCATGTCCTTCCTTCTCTCAGTTACTGTCAGTGTCACACTCCTGCTCCGTTTTTAACAATACAGTGTGTGGCTGGGAATCGCATCTGTCAGGTCCACATCAGTGGCACAAATTTTAAAAAGCTATAGAGCAAATGCCTGAAATCCGCCCCTCTGAACCCAGCCCTGGGCAAACCACACAGCATCCTGTGCTCAGTGCTCCATTTCTACGCTTTAAAAGCACTGCAGAATCGCCTGATCACAAAACTTAATATGCAGTAAAGTCACTGTGTGGTTCGGGCAAGCCAGTGAGAAGCAAAGAGAAAGCTGCTGCTAAGGGACTGTGGGGACAGAAGTCTAAGCTGTTACAGGAGTCGTGTTTCGGGAAGCAGCAGTCCAGACTGCAGGGTGGGACGTGGGTTCAGAGAATTGTCACCTGTCTTTCAAACTACAGCCTGGGAGAAGAAAGTGGGAGAAAGGAATTGTGACCAGCAGACAGCAGATTTCTAATAAATTCAAATGAACCTCCCCCCTGTACCTTAGCTCACAGAGGAGGGGGAAGTAGCAAGAAAAGACTGCCCATGCCTCTTGACAAAGAAGGAAGGGGGTGCCAGAGGCACACCAACAGCCTGCACCCCAGCCCTAGACAGCACACGCCGCACAGTCATCCTGGGAAAAGAGAGTAATGCTGCAGGAAGCCAGTCCTAAATCACATTCAAAGGCCAACTGAAAAAAATAATAATAATAACAAGTAGGGACAGGGATTCCTGGGATGGTGCTCATTATGGGTGTCAGGCTGAGTAGAGCTGGCACAGGCCTTGGTTTGTAAACACAGGGCAGAACGAGCATTGCCTAAGAGTGCTTTGCTCCTGCACATCCCAAAGAACCAGGCAGTCACTACAAGTGGAAGCTCAAAGAACATGCACTCAAGTGGAAGCTCAAAGAACGTGCACTCAAGTGGAAGCTCAAAGAACGTGCACTGACCAATGGATGCGGCATCAGAACCGAGTGGCGGCTCAGCCTTCACGGTGTCCTGGCGTTCTCCCAACAGTGTTCTGGGAATTCGATCCTAACCTCATCATTAGTGTTCAGAGGACTACAGGAAAAGACAGAACCCCCAACTAACTGCACACCACTGATCAGATATTGGTCCTACTAATGTACCAAGAAACATCCTAATTGGCAATTTGAAACCACAATAAGCTACGTCTAAAGATAATTTGAGACTTGGAACCAGAAACTGAAATTCATTCTATAATAATATTAACTAAATTCACTCATTCTTTTAGTAAGTATTTACTGAGCACCTATTGCATTCAAGGCACCGTAATGGCACCACAGTGGTAGACACACTCCCTCCCGGAGCTAATCATCTGTTTAACATTTCACTTGTTGATTTTTTAACTTGCAGAAAGGAAACTGGGGCTTTGATTTTGAATGAGTTAAACATCATTCTATTCAAGCATTGATCTGGGGCATTTCCATGGAATTTAAGAGGAAGTTGATTTTGGTAGAGGCAGCTGTGAGAGCATCGAGAAAGTAGGTTTTCACATTGTGTTTGGGGTGGAGGGTCCAAGGAGGAGCCTCGGCCACGGCTAAGCAGGAAGGACTGCATTCAAAGAGGCTTCCCCATTAGTGGTTACCTAATGGCCTTCTTATGTATAAAAAAGGGCCTGCAGTCACGCATGCGGGGCTTCAAACCTAGATGACGGGTTGATAGGTGCAGCAAACCGCCATGGCACATGTATACCTATGTAACAAACCTGAACGTTCAGTGCATGTATTCCAGAACTTAAAATTTAAAAAAGCCAGGGCCGGGGGCGGGGGGCGGGGGGGGGGGGGGTGGCGGTTGGCGGGGGCAGTGGCTACAGCTTAAAAACACAAACAGAGGAGCACTCCTTTTGAGTCCCACTCCTTCCTGGCACTGATGGGGAAAATAAGCCCCAGGAAAGGGTACGAATCACCCAAGGACACAACTCAGATGTTCTCAAACAGATGACCAGAAACTAAGATGACTGGCCTGCTGGATGACAGATCCCTTAATAATTCACAAACGGTGGGTTTTATTTATTTACTCATAAAACAGCCTTTGGGGCAAGACGGGTGACGAGTCAGAGGAACACCTGTCCCGGCGGCGAGGCGGCCGCGGGGTGGGGCAGGCGGTGGGTTGTCAGGCCTCTCCTCTTTCCAGAGCGTGATCTTATCCTGGCCATGGGGAACACGCTCAGCTGGCCTGAGATAAGACCCAGCCTGGCACTCAAGGCAATCTCCAATCCGGGCTACTTTGGGAGACATTTTTCTGCAAGCTCACACATGACTCATCTCTACAGACCTCCTATAAGGTCTCTTGGCTACAAGGAATCCCATTCAAACCGCGTCTGCCAACAGCTGCTCTGGAGACCAGGAAACATTTGGGGTTGCTGTGGTTGATTTTTCTAAAAACACACTTAGCTGGCATTAGTGCTATTTCTTATCTCTCTACAGCACTGTTAATGTGATTAGTATTACGAGTATCAGACGCAGTCTAAAGACTGTAGTGAGCCTCCCTTAATTTCACTGGTAGATCTTTTTTTTCAAAGATCAGAAAAGAGATTTAGAAGCCTGAAGAATTAAGACGGAAAGCTGTGTCCCCAGCAACCAGGGAGGCTCTAACCAGTGCTCTGTAAAGGCAAGAAAGGGGGCCGGTTCCCCATTCCACTTCTCTAGGGCATGACCTTGGGCAAGCAACCAAATTTCCCTGGGCCTTAGCTGCCCTGAGGGGCAAAAGAGGGATACTCCGCCCTGCCCTCACCCCCTGGGCTGTTGTGAGGATGAAATGAAATGAGGTGATCTATAAATGCATTCTGAAAACCACAGGAAATCGCAGAAATGTTCAAGATCGTTCTGATTCTACCCCTGGACTGTGGCCTCCAGGGACAGGTTCCTGCTGGCTCCCTGCCACGAGGCATCACTTGGTGTTTGCCAACGAGGAGGCACTCAGTAAGTGTTAAAATGGGTGAGCGAAAGGAGGCAGAGCAGGTGCCATCAAAATGTCTCATTGCTTGACTGAGTATACTTTGACGACAAAAATTCCTAACTATGGGGGAAAAAGGAAGTACAAATTTGAGGAGTTTAAAATTGATCGAAATACAATGACTGCCAATCTAAGAGGACCTCTTTCTCAGGCCACAAAAATGAGTAGCCCTACATCATAGGGCCTGTACTCTTAGTATCTGTTCTGAGAAAATATATCATGACAAAAATGTGACCATGAATGCAGTCATTATAAATTTCTTTTCGATTTACAATAAAAGCATCTTCACACATTTGAAACCGTAGCACACTGAGCGTGAGACACCTATTTATTCCGTCTTCAGGCAGCGTGCTGGGCAAGCCTGTGGCCACTTTAGCAGGCCCAGTGAACTGCTCCAAGGTGACGGGAGCTACAGCGCTGGCAGGAGGGTCTGGTAAATGATGAAACTCCCAGCCAGCCTGTGGTTCGCTGGGAGCACAGAGAGGAAGGAAAGGGACTTTAAAAACATACATACAAAACTGCTTAACTTATGGCCAGCCCAGTTAGAAGGTATGGCCCAGGAGGCCGGGATCTTTGCTGTGTCCCAAGAACAAGAACAACTCCAGGCCCTCAGGAGGTTGCTCCGTGAGGCAGGCGATGAGTGAAGCCACTGAAGGAAGGAAGAAAGGAATGAGTGACTGAAACTGACGCATGCAGTCCAAGGACCTTCTTCCCTTCAGCTGAGGAGGCCTTGGTCTGCTCCCACCCCAGGAGACTGGTCCCCTACCCCACTGCCTGTGCCCAGCTAAGTGGACCCATCCTCCGCCTCTCACCTTAAGTCCCATTTTGTCACAGGAGCACAGGAGTTTCCTGACCATCCCTCCCCACTACAAGACTGATCTCTTGCCACCTTCCTGCTCACCCTGTGACACACAGAGGATGCCTGTATTCAGGGCAGGCAGCACGACATCTGCTGAGTTCACCACTGAGTCCCCAGAGCCTTGTACGGAGCCTGATGGAGCCGGTGCTCAATCCCTGATGAATGAGGGATGGAGTAACGAGTCAATGAAGGGATGGGGCAAAGGTTTCAAAGTCCAGACAAAAACAAACAAACGTGAATCATTTCTCCGAGGAGGGGATGCAAACGCAAATGTCAAAAGTCCAAGTGGGCCGTCGGAGGTGTGGCTGGCTGTGGGAGTGGTGGGGGCTCTGTGGGAGTGGCCGCCACCTGACTCCCGCCCATAGCTGCCTTGTAGGCAGGAACAAGCGCTCAGAGTTACCAGAGATTCTCATTTTTCAAGGGAATCAGGAACCAGGCTTTTGAGATTTTTGAGTGACTTCCTGATTTTTCAATATTGACCATCAATTCTTTTGTTTTTTTCCTCAAGAACATGTGCGGATCCAACCCAACATATCTGTGGACTGAATCCAGCCCGCAGCTGCCAGTCTGCGCTTAAGCTCCAAAAACATGAGGGCATCAACTCTCCTCGCTCAATGTCTTTATTGGAAGATATATGAGCAAAAAGAACCACAGTAACTGCTTGCACAACCAGAACCATGTTCATTTGTTCTCCAAAGCAGCCTCTAAACAGCTGCATACATCTCCCATCAGTCTTCCAGAACAAGTCCCTCTGAGCTCCTAGGGAAGAGCCTCTTCTCCTCTGCAGGCCTGCCCACAAGCTTACCCTGGGAGCTCCCTAATCTGTCCGGCTCTCTTCTACTCCCTCCCTCCTCGTCATCTCTAGAAGCACTGTAGAGTTTAGAAAGCCTCCCCTGCATCTCAGCTTGTTCCTGGCCCTCCAAATTCAACCTTTCTCCACCAGGCCTCACTTGACAGGCCCCCACCAGCCCAGCAAGTTGTCCCTGTGCCACCCTCTGGCCCAGACTGTCTTGATTCCCCATGGCACTTGGGACCCCCAAATGTGAGGCCTATGACCTTGTGTATTCTCTGAGGATATACATAGGTATGGATGAACCCCTCAAGGCCCTGCCCCAGCCAGGCACTGCTGCATGAGAAAGAAAATGTCCCAAAGAGCAGCAATGACTCAAAAGATCTCCCCCAGGGGTTAAGGAGAGTCCTGCACACCAAGGAGGTATCAGGCAATGCAAGGGGGCGGGATGAGGAACAGGCCAGAGCTGCACACTATGCGGGATGTGAAGGGGTTTCCTGTTTACCCAAAAAACCCTGGATGCCTTAAGCACTGAGAACTAAAAACGCTGGTTCTTCTACTTTCAGGGAGAGGAGATTATGAACATATTTAAGCAACATTTCTGTTGCTTTGAGATAACAAAACAGCAAAACTCCAATCACAACAATTGTTTGCCTGGTGTCAGGCTCTGCCGCCACTTCACCTAAGGGCCTCTCCTCTGAATCAAATACTCCTCTGGAGACTGAATAGTGGGAAGTCCGTTAAAAAAACTCCAACAGAAATCTAACAAAATGTCGTCTAAATGCAAAGGGAAGTTCACTGAGAATAACCAGCAGAGACCACCAGGAAAGGTCATCCTCACTCCAGGAGCGCCCCAGTCTTCCTTGGCAGTTGTAATCTTTCACCATGATTCCTACGAACTGCAGCAAAAGACCTTCTGCAAGGAGGCTGGACTTCCAGCCAGCTCCACGTCTGCAATCCCCAATCTGCAGGCGAGGTCCTGACCCTGGTCTTGCCAATCTCAGAACTCTCTTACTTTTTCTGCTTCTCACAAAATGCATCTTCCTCCCACACTTTCCGCAGCTCCTGGTCAGCCCCTTCCCCTCTCTCCTCTTTCTCCCTGTCTCCACCAGGTATATATCTCAGCCCTCTCTTCAGAGCCTAGCACAAACACTGTCCCCTCCAGTGTCTTCCTCATTCCCGCAATCATGACACCCCTCTCTCACCTGTGTCCATGGCAGCACGGTCGCTCGGTCTGGCAGCCTGGGTAGCTTAGGAACTGTGCTAGGTCAGACAAGCTTCTCTGGGAGCAGGCACTTTCATCTACAACCCCCTAGCAGAAGGCGGTGCCCAGAAAAGGCCCAAGGACAAACTATGCTGAAATGAACTGGCCTCAGGTCTTTCTCCCAAACAGCAGAGAACTCAAATGAAGAGTCATTTCATTCCCAGCGGTTTGGGCTGTGGAAAGCAGCTCATGGGATGACAGGCAACTTTTTCCTTTTTTAAAAAAAAGAGGCCCAGCGCGGTGGCTCACGCATGTAATCCCAACACTTTGGGAGGCCGAGGTGGGCGGATCACGAGGTCAGGAGATCGAGACCATATTGGCTAACACGGTGAAACCCTGTCTCTACTAAAAACACAAAAAAATTAGCCAGGCGTGGTGGCAGGCGCCTGCAGTCCCAGCTACTCAGGAGGCTGAGGCAGGAGAATGGCGTGAACCCGGGAGGCGGAGCTTGCAGTGAGCCGAGATCGCACCACTGCACTCCAGCCTGGGCGAGAGAGCAAGACTCCGTCTCAAAAAAAAAAAATAAAATAAAATTTTTTTTTAAAGTAGCAATGAGGTCTCGCCATTTTGCCCAGGCTTGTTTCAAACTCCTGGGCTCAAGTGATCCTCCTGCCTTGGCCTTCCAAAATGCAGGGATTACAGGCGTGAGCCACTGTACCTGGCTGACAGATGATTTCCAATCCGGTTCATTTTACTTTTCTGTGATTTCCAAGTTTTGACAATGAACATAGAATATTCTTATATTATAAAGATATAAAACATAATATAATCTTATATTAGATATAAAGATATGATATAATATAATCTTATATATTATAAAGTTCTTATAAAAGAACTCGGTGAATGTTCTTTTTAAAATAAATTATCCAAGTTTCCCAACAGTACCATTCTGACAAGACACTATACAAGAAGTTCCTGAGAAATGCTGCACAGATGAACCCAAGTTATTTCTGGAGCAGCAGGTGTACAGGATGGCGACTCATGGTCACTCGGCAAGGCTGTGGGGGCTCAAATTCAGTGAGAAAAATACTCGAGAAATGGCACCTGAACCCAAGCGCCCTGCCCCTGAGAAAAGCACCCTGGCTTCCGGTCAGAGGGCCAGGAATGAATATACTAGGGGCCTGCCGCCCTCTTGCTGGCTGGACAGCCGGAACTCACTGAACCTCTCTGAGCCTGTAAAACTGGGACCATATTCTTTCTCACAGACTAGCTTCAAAAATTTAAGAAGCAATGCATTTTAGGTGCTAAGAGTTAGATATATAGTAAACCCTCAATAAAGCCTACAAAAATGTCCTTCTGTGCTTCAACCACAGCCTGCAAAAGTCATATTGCCTTGTGGGTCCGCTGCAGGGGTGCACCCCACAGAAGTATCCCAGATTCAACCCAGGAAACATAAGCAACTTCCACAATCAAAGCCACAGACCTCCTTTGCAGCTCCCTAAAAATCTGCTTTCCCTCATTCAGCCGCCAAGCTAACCTGGTACCTGGGTTATGACCACAGGGCATGCTCCCAGTACAGGAGCCCAGGAGCACCCGCCCACTTCACCTTAGACTCAAGAATTCGCATTTGCCCGGCAAGGTGCTGCAGGCTAATAAAGCCTGGGGCCCCACAGGCTCGACAGTCATTGAACCTTTGGAGACTCTATTTCCAGGACAGGCAAACCCAGGGACTCGGAAGGTAACTCCCCCAGATTTCTAGGAACACACAAAGAGACGAGGTCCGCATCAAGATTTACCATCTACTCCAACCCACCGGTCCCCCACCTGCCCTCCTTGCAGAGCTGAGCTTGATCGGGGTGGGGAGGGGAAACTTCACTACCTCCTCAAAATGCCCCCACTCATCCAGCCTGCTTCCTTTGAAGCAACCGAAGTGGACGCTTCTCGTTAAATTTAAACTCGAAGCTCGTTAGAAATGACACATTTTACAGCTCAGCTGGGTTCACCTTCCTAGCGCCGAGCCCAGGCCGGGCACCGAGCGCTGCAGCCGCAGCAGCACGCGGCCCGGGCTGTTCTTCCCCTGCCTGGGGCTCGAGCCATTTTCGGAAGTTCCCGGGGACCGCGGAGCGGCTAGCGCGCCCGGCCCCGGGTTGCAGGGGCCCCGCCCGGCCCGGCCCCTGGCGCCCCCGCAGCGGCCGCTTCCCCCCGCGCCCGGCAGGCAATGGGCCTGGAGGAGAAGCTGCCAGACGCCCCGGCGAGGCCTCGGTGGCTTCACCCCGCCCCGGCGCACGCAGGCCCGCACATCCCGGGCGACCCGCGCTCGGCCCGGGGAGCGGCGGAGCCCCCGGGCCGGGCCCGGCCGGAGGGAGCCGCCCCACGCCCGCGCCTCACCTGCTTTCTCGATCTTGCCGGACATTTCCGGGCTGCGCCGGAGGCCGAGGCCGCCGCTCATCGGGCCCGGGCCGGGCCGCCGCGGGGCGACAGGGGCGGCGCGCCCGCCGCTCGCCTCGGCCCTGGCTCGCCACGCCTCAGACCCGCGCCGGCATGGCGGGCTCCGCGCGGCCGCGGCCCTGCGCTCGGCGACCGCGCTCCAGCCCGCCCGGGCCCAGCCGCTCCCGCCGCGCCCGCCGCCGCCGCTCCGCCTCCCGCGCGCCCGCCGCCGCTCCCCCGGCCCGCGAGCCGGCCGCAGCGCAGCGACGCCGCCCGCCCGCCCGCCTGCCGGGCCTCGGCCGCGGCCACGGCCACAGCGCCACCTGCCGGGCGCCCGCCGCGCCGCCACAGCGCCCCCTGTGGGCCCGGAGCCGCCCGAGCCTCCCGCGCGACGCGCGAGACGCAGCGCCCCCTGCCGAGCCGGAGTCCCCACGCCGGGGCCTGGGGCCTGGGGTGTGGGGCCGACCCCGCCTGGGACTCCGCATTCCTCTGCTGTGGGACCAGAGTCACCAGCTCCAGACCTGGGACTGACAGCTCCAACCCAGGGTCCTCGGTTGCCCAAGAGCCTGGCCTGCCCCCTCACCAGAGACACAGAGAACCCTCCTGGGTCAGAGTTTCCACCCCAGGATGTGGAACTGACGCCCACCCCACCCTAGCATCATCCCGGACCCAGCATCCCCTGTGGGCCAGACGCTCCACACCAGGGCCTAGAACTCACTCTCACCAGGACTCAACAAGCTCTGCTGGCTGGGAGCCTGTCCTGACCTCCCCCAAACCAGAGATGCAGCACCCCCTTTTTTTGTTTTGTTTTTTGTTTTTGAGACCGAGTCTCGCTTTGTCGCCAGGCTGGAGAGCAGTGGCGCGATCTCGACTCACTGCAACCTCTGCCTCCCGGGTTCAAGCAATTCTCCTGCCTTAGCCTCCTGAGTAGCTGGGATTACAGGCACATGCCACCATGCCCAGCTAATTTTTGTATTTTTAGTAGAAACGGGGTTTCGCCATATTGGCCAGGCTGGTCTCGATCTTCTGACCTCATGATCCACCCACCTTGGCCTCCCAAAGTGCTGGGATTACAGGTGTGAGCCACTGCACCCTGCCCGCACCCCCTTCTTAATTGGAGACCCCACACCAGGGCCCGGGAGTGGCCTCATAGCACCTCCTGTCAGCCCAGAGGCTCCAGCCGGGGAATGAGTCCACTCTGGCATGAAAGCCCTCTGCTGGCCCAAGGTCCATGCCAAGGCAGAGGATTCATTCTCCACCCCAGCCCCCCATGTGGGACTCAGTCACCCTGCCAGCGAGAGCCACCTGTCCCGGGCTGGGGTTGGCCCTACTCAGGCCTAAATGTCCCCTGAGGCCTGGAGCCTCCATGCTGGCCTGGGCCCAACTCCCTCAGGGACACAGCACACCCTGCCTACCCTGCTTATTTGACACCCAGAAGGGCACCCTGGGGCTCAGCTGTGGAACTTTTCTAGTGTGGAAATGAGTTCATTAAAAGTCGTGGCCGGGCACGGTGGCTCACACCTGTAATCCCAGCACTTTGGGAGGCCGAGGCAGGTGGATCATGAGGTCAAGAGATAGAGACCATCCTGGCCAACATGGTGAAACCCCATCTCTACTAAAAATACAAAAATTAGGTGGGCATGGTGGCACACGCCTCTAATCCCAGCTACTTGGGAGGCTGAGGCAGGAGAAGCTCTTGAACCCAGGTTGCAGTGAGCTGAGATCATGCCACTGCACTCCAGCCTGGTGGCGTCAGAGCGAGACTCCGTCTCAAAAAAAAAAAAAAAGAGTCATGGTTGGGCACAGTGGCTCACGGCTGTAATCACAGCACTTTGGGAGGCTGAGGTGGGTGGATGACTTGAGCCCAGGGGTTTGAGACCAGCCTGGGCAATGTGTGAAACTCCGTCTCTACTAAAAATACAAAAATTAGCCAGGCACGGTGGCACCTGCCTGTAGCCCCAGTTACTTGAGAAGCTGATGAAGGAGAATCACTTGAGCCCTGGAGGCAGAGGTTTCAGGGAGTCATGATTGCACCACTGCACTCCAGCCTGAGTGACAGAGGAAGACCCTGGCTAAAAAAAAAAAAGGAAAAAAAAGTCATTTAAGAATCAAAGGATCTGCTAAGTCTAAGCACTATTTCGGGTGCTGTGGGCCCTACAAAAGTGGGCACAATTGGTGCTTCCCTCCAAAGAGTTCACAACTTAGCTGGGAAGTCAAAGTTAAATCCTATAATACAAGTAGTAAATAACAACAAATTAGTAACGCAAGTGATGTTCCAATGTGGGGCAATTCTGCTGCCTGCTTCCTGTTGTTGGTCCAAGATGGAATACAAAGAAGTAGCACGCACCACCTGGGCTAGTTTTCCCTCCTGTTTCCCCCAAAATAAGTAAATTAAATAACCTAGTGATGGGGACAGGATTTGGGGGAGGTGCAGGGAGGAGGAAAAAACTGTTAATGTTGTGAGAGATTCTTATTCCCATCTCCCTGGACAGTCTAAAGGGTCACCGATTCCACAACTAAGAGCTAGTCAGGCCGGGTGTGGTGGCTCACACCTGTAATCCCAGCACTTTGGGAGGCCGAGGCGGGTAGATCACCTGAGTTCAGGAGTTCGAGACCAGCCTGGCCAACATGGTGAAACCCCATCTCTACTAAAAATACAAAAAATAGCCAGGCGTGGTGGTGCATGCTGGTAGTGCCAGCTACTCAGGAGGCTGAGGCACGAGAATCACTTGAACCTGGGAGGCAGAGGTTGCAGGGAGCCAAGATCGCGCCACTACACTCCAGCCTGGGTGACAGAGCGAGACTCCGTCTTTAAAAAAAAAAAAAAAAGGAGCTGGTCATAGATGGCAGCCAAATTTCCCATCATCATTTCATCAGTTGCAGCCCTCTAGAGGTCAAAGGCAAATCCAAAGATTGACAAATTCATTTCCCTCTTCCAGCTGATGAATGGATGCTCTGATCCAGGGTGGCCCTGTTCAGCCCTCTTGGCAGATGCCTTACCAGGCAAAACTGGCCCCTGGTCCCAGGCCCAACTCCAAAACACTCTCAATGGTGCCCCCAACCCTTCTAGGCTTCTGAGCTGAGAAGAGCCGATATTTTAAATCCAAAATCCTGGTTGAAAAGTAGAAAACTAGACTGCATGGATACTAGGTGCAGTCAGGGGTTTGTGAGAACACAAATATATTTAATAAATTATGACATATCCAATGACAAGAGATTTGCGAACAACAAAGTACTTTGCAAATGGACATTATGATAAATCAGGGTCACAGAACTTATTTAATAAAGACTATTCATCAAAGATGTTTATAACTATAGTAGAACACACACAAGGTAATGAAGCAAACGGATTCCCAAAGCCCAGTTCTTGCTGACTTGGAACCTTCTCATGAGCTGCTCCTGCTGTCTAGAATGTTCCCTCCCCTCCTCTCCATGTGGCTGGTCCCAGTCATCTTTTGCTTCTTAGTTTCACTGTCACTTCTATGGAGAATGCTTCCCTGACACGCCCCAACAGGGCCATCCTCCTGTACTGGTTAGGAAACTTGATTTCACTCTCAGAAACCTAGCTCTGCTTTTGCTTACAGCAAGAAGGGCATTATTTGAAGGTCATAATTAGTAAACCAGGTATACAATTAGGTCCAAATGCAGCTAACCCAGGCTCTGGAACAAGGCCATTGGTCCTCTATGTTGGTTCCCTTCTCAGGTCATCTTTCTCTACAAGGTAGCAAAGGGTGAAGCTGGGCACCAGCAGTCCTGGGCCTGTCACCTGCCTGCTTAACAACCCCAATGGACAAAGAGAATCTCTTTCCTCATTGTTTCAAAGAGAGCCCCATGGCAGAGTCTAATTAGCTCAGTTTGAGTCACACGTCTATCCCCAGGCCAATGACTGCAGGAATGGGGTAGAATATGTGACTTGGCCAGCCTAGGAATTGTGCCAATTGTGAGAAAGCTTGGGAGCAGAGGCTGTGGAACAGCCTAGCATCTCAGGAAGCTGAAGCAAGAGAATCACTTGAGCCTAGGAGTTCAAGCCTGTAGGGTTCTGTGATCACACCTATGAATAGCTACTGCACTCCAGCCTGGGCAATAGAGTGAGACCTGTGTCTGAAAACAAAATAAATTGTAAGATAACAGGAAATAAAGCCCTATTAATACAAGGGGTCATGCCGGGCTCTTGTACTGCGGCAGCACCAACTCCAGCAGAGGGAAGGGGCTCAGTCAACACTCGGATGGGTGCTGTCAGGCCTTCTGCCAACATTCCAGGGAAGGATGGGGTGAGCCAGGTGACCACTCTACCCTAGCAGCTCTCCAGACTCCATGGTGGAAGATGGAAGAAATAGTTAGGTGGCTCTGAGCCTGCTCACAGAGACTATTTTAGATGGGGCCCCTTGCAAAAGCGCCACATCCTCTTCTTGCATTTGCAGACAACACTCAGCTATTCAGACAACAGGAACTCCACGAGACTCGGGTAGAAAACAGCCAGAGTGAGGCTGGTGGCCAGGGGTCCACCTCAGCTTGGATTGGTGGGATCTGTTAGCATGCACCTGCCTGAACTCCCAGACACCACTGTCCGTTCCCCGTGGACAGAGAGTATTGCTTCATTACATCACCATTGTAGATCAGAGGAGGAGGTGAAACCATTACTAACAGAAGTCATGGGAATGAGGGCTGATGCTTCCTGAGGGCTGCCTGTGGCTGGGCACTGCTCAGTCACTGCCTCAATCCTTACACGAATCCTGGGAGGGCGGGGTCTAGATAAGAGAGTGTTTGTTTGGTCACATGTTGTAGATACCTACTTAATGTTGGCAAAGGGGAATTTATTGGAAAAAAAAAGAATGTCTCATAGGTAGAACCAAAGGGCAGGAAATTCAATACCTCCCCAGCAACTGAACTGCACGTAACAATCACTCACTTTCCCGCACATCCTGAGGCCACTTCCTCCCCCAGCTCAGCCATGAGACCAGACCCGCTAAGGATGCTCAATCCAAACCCAAGTTCCAGGAGAGAGGAGCTGATTGGCCCAGCTGGGGTCAGTGGTCCACCCCTGGCCCAATTGGGTCTGGCCAGGTGGGTGGGGTTATGCAGGGAGCTGAAGGCCTGAGGGACGCGTGACCAACTCAGCATTCCACTGGAGTCTATATGATCAAACAGCAAACTGTTTATCATGAATGCAAGATGTGAACAAGCTCACGACTGCTCCTGCAGACAGAAGGTTTGCTGGAGGCAATCGCTCCCTGGAGCCAAGGCTATCTACTGCGACATCTAGAGCCTGTTGTTCGAGGAATGCAGTCTTACAAGCCTACTCTGGGCCGAGCAGCTGACCCCTTCTTCCACCCCAGTTCTCACTACCTCTTTTGCCTAATAAATACAGAGGGCTGTGTAAAGCTCAGAGCCCTTGTCCACTAGAGGCAAGGTGCCCCCTGACCCCTTCTTCCAAATATACTCTTTTGTCTCTTGCCTTTTATTTCCGTGTTCACCCCCTTTGTTCAGTCGCCCTAGGTCGGTGTGGGTTACGTAGTGGCGCCCCGAACAGTGACAGAATCGGGCTCACAACAGGGTTACATGGTACAAACACAACTGCTAGAGGCTACACTTGTGGGTCCAGTTCTCAGCAAAGGAGGGCTTAGCGTAGGCGTACACCTGCATCCTCTATGGCTCGTATTAACTCCACGTGGCTTAGTGGGAGACACGAAGACACATTTCAAGTAAGTGGTGGGGCTGGAACTCACACAGGTCAGCCCGCTCGGAGCTCGTGTTTTAACCATGGTGCTACAAATTCTCTACTCAAACTTCTCTTTATACCTCCTCCCCACAGTGTTTTACATATATGCTTGATCTTGGGTTCAATTCAATTCAATCCACATAGATTGTATATCTTTAGAGTACTGGGCCTTATGAGAAAAACAAAGATAAATAAGATCTACATGCTGGTCTCCAAGAGCTTCAGGGGTGTTTGGGGGCAGAGCTTTCAAGTCTCAACCAGCTCTTCCAGGAAACCAGCTGTTAGGAATGTTCCAGCCGGGGTTGCCTAACATGCTTTCTGAGTGTGCAGGTATTCATTTCAATTTGGAGCATCAGGCAAGTCCAAATAGAGAAGGCAAATATTTCCATGACTTTAAATAGGGTCAGTGATGTCATTTTTTTGTTTGTTTGAGACAAAGTCTAACTCTGTCACCCAGGCTGGAGTGCAGAGGTGCAATCTCGACTCACTGCAATCTCCACCTCCCAGGTTCAAGTGATTCTCCTGCCTCAGCCTTCCAAGTAGCTGAGATCACAGGTGTGCCACTATGCCCGGCTAATTTTTGTATTTTTAGTAGAGACAGGGTTTCACCATGTTGGCCAGGCTGGTCTTGAACTCCTGACCTCAGGTGATCCACCCACCTCGGCCTTCCAGGGTGCTGGGATTACAGGCGTGAGCCACCGTGCCCAGACGATGTTATGTTTTTATGGAGATTTTGCTCATTATTTGTTACGGAGAATATGAGGCTCCCACATTCCCCCATGCCTTGGGCCTCCATACAGCTGAATCCTGTTCTGGTGTCCATGTCGTTGAAATTGAAGAGATGTCCACAGAGATCCTTAGAAAGGCCAGGACAGATGTCTGGGTCATCACTCCACTATCTAAATGTGGGATCTTTCAGGCTGACTCCAGCAGAACAGGCAGCAGATCAGCTTCATGGTAGTTTTGGCCTTTTTTCTCACAAGCAGGGATTCAGGCCAATTAGAAGACCTCTAGATCTCTGTGTACTCAAAGGCTGGTATGAAACAGACACGTTTTTGATAATGACCCATAAGGCAACCACACAGCCTTGAGGATCAGGTTAAAATGGAATAGTCAAATTCATAGAGACAGAAAGTAATATGGTAGTTGTCCAAGGCTGGGGGTATGGGACCATGGTGAGTGACTGGTTAATAGGTACAGACTTTCAATCTTACAAGATATGAAGAGTTCTAGAGATGGATGGTGGTAATGATTGCACAACATGAGTGCACTTAATACTACGTAACTGTACACTTAAAAATGACTAAGGTGGGCCGGGCGTGGTGGCTCACGCCTGTAATCCCAGCACTTCGGGAGGCCGAGGCGGGCGGATCACGAGGTCAGGAGATTGAGACCATTCTGGCTAACATGGTGAAACCCCGTCTCTACTAAAAATACAAAAATTAGCAGTGGCGGGCGCCTGTAGTCCCAGCTACTCGGGAGGCTGAGGCAGGAGAATGGTGTGAACCTGGGAGGCGGAGCTTGCAGTGAGCCGAGATCACGCCACTGCACTCCAGCCTGGGCGAGAGAGCGAGACTCCATCTCAAAAAAAAAAAAAAAAAAAAAAGACTAAGGTAACCTGGGCATGGCATACTTGTAGTCCCACTACTTAGGAGGCTGAGGCAAGAGGATCCCTTGAGCCCAGGAGTTCGAGACCAGCCTGGGCAATATAGTGGGATCCCATCTCTACCAAAAAAAAAAGACTCAGATGGCAAATTTTATGTAATGTGTATTTTACCACAGTAATAAAAAATTGGTGAAAATATGAGATTATTGGGCCCACAGCTGATGTCTACTAGTGCGAGAGGCCTGGGTGCTGTCATTTCCTTAAACAAGTCTGTAAACCTTACAGATGACCTGATGAATGGGGAAATTGTGCCAGTAACCTGGTAAACAGTGACAAGCAAACAGCGAGCGCACGCACACACAATCTCTTCTGCCCCCTAGTGAACATCTAGAATTCTAAACTCCATTTGCTTAAAATCTAAAGAGCAACGTACTATCATTTTACAATTCTTTAAATTGTTAAATCTCACAGGAAATATGTGCTCATTATTTAAAAAATAAAATCAGGCCGGGTGCGGTGGCTCATGTCTGTAATCCCAGCACTTTGGGAGACCAAGGTGGGCGGATCACGAGGTGAGGAGATTGAGACCATCCTGGCTAACATGGTGAAGCCCCGTCTCCACTAAAAATACAAAAAATTAGCCGGGCGTGGTGGCAGGCGCCTGTAGTCCCAGCTACTTGGGAGGCTGAGGCAGGAGAATGGCGTGAACCTGGCAGGCGGAGCTTGCAGTGAGCCGAGATCACGCCACTGCACTCCAGCCTGGGCGACAGAGCAAGACTTTGTCTCTAAATAAATAAATAAAATAAAAATAAATAAAAATAAAAATTAAAAATAAAATCAAACACATATATAAAATAAAAACTGGAAGTCCCACTTTCACTCATAAGAGTTAACAGTTTAATGTACATCTCTCCCGATTTTTCTCTATTAAAAATATATCCATGTACGCTTTTTTCTTTTCTTTGAGACAGGGTCTTGCTCTGTCTCCCAGGCTGGAGTGCAGTGGTGTGATCTTGGCTCACCGCAGCCTTGACCTTCTAGGCTCAAGCGATCCTCCTACCTCAGCCTCTTGAGTAGCTGGGACTACAGGTGTGCGCCACCATGCCTGGCTGATTTTTTAATTTTTTGTAGGGAGGGGGTCTCACTATGTTGCCTAGGCTGGTCTCAAACTCCTGGGCTCAAGGTGATCTCCTTTCCTCCGCCTTCCAAACTGCTGGGATTACAGGTGTCAGCCGCTGTGCCCAGCCCCATGCACACACTTATGGTGTCTTGTATGAATGAGTTTAAATGGTACACATCAGTTAGCAAGACAGAGGCTGGCTAAATGCTCACCAAATCTATTTTTGGGGCACACAGCTGGACTCGTCTCCCAGTTAGGTGTGGCCAGGTGCTCTGAACAATAGATGAGGGTGAAATAATGATTGCCACTTCCGTGCCCCACCCATAAATTTCTCCAGCACCTGATGGTTGAAATTTTCCTTTCTCTTTCAGCTTTGATGATGTGTGGAGATAGAAGGAGCGTAGGTCCCTGAATGACTGTCTGGGGTAGAGCCGCGCCCTCCCAATGGACCTGCTTTGGGCTGTGACATCAGAAAGAAATGTAGCTTTACTGGATTTGTTATAGCAGTTCACCTATCCTGTCCAATGCAATCTAAGACTTGCATTTTTCATTAAGTATATTAATATATTGAACATCTTTCATGCTAGTACGTATAAGCCTATTGGATATTTTAAGTCATTCAAGTGTATGAATGTATAAAAATGTATTTGATCATTCTCTGCTTTTTTTTTTTGAGACTAAGTCTCACTCTATCGCCCAGGCTGGAGTACAGGGGTGTGATCTCAGCTCACTGCAATCTCTGCCTCCCAGGTTCAAGCAGTTCTCCTGCCTCAGCCTCCCCAGTAGTTGGGATTACAGGTGTGCACCACCACGCTCAGCTAATTTTTGTATTTTTAGTAGAGATGGGGTTTCACTGTGTTGGCCAGGCTGATCTCAAACTCCTGACCTCAAGTGATCTGCCTGGCTTGGCCTCCCAAAGTGCTGGGATTACAGGCATCAGCCACTGCATCCAGCCTCTCATTCTCTTCTTGATGAATACTTATATTAAACTCCTGGGCCCAAGTGATCCTCCCATCTCAGCCTCAGGAGCAGCTGTGACCACAGGTGTGTGCTGCCGCACCCAGTTAATTTTTTAAAAAATTTTTTTGGGGCTGGGGGTGGTGGCTTACTCCTGTAGTCCCAGCACTTTGGGAGGCTGAGGCAGGCAGATCACTTCAGGTCAGGAGTTCGAGACCAGCTTAGCCAACATGACGAAACCCCATCTCTACAAAAATATTTAATATAAAAATTAGCCAGGTGTGGTGTCTCATGCCTGTAGTCCCAGCTACTTGGGAGTCCGAGGCACAAGAATCGTTCAAACCCAGGAGGGGTTCTCCTCCAGGGTTTTCTCTCAGGAAATGTCACCTCCTTCCACAGGTTACTCAATTCAGAAGCCTGGGCTTGGGATCCACTGTCACCAACACCTCGAGCCATTGGTCTGCCCTCCAGCCCCACCTCCACTCTCCTTGCATGTCAGGCCTCGTGATCTTCTGCCTGAGTCACTCCTAATGGGGCTCCACCTCCCTTCTCACAATTTCTTCTCCAAATTGTGGCCAGAGGGGTCTTCATGCTAAACCGACAGTGGTATCACTCTCCAGGTTAAAATGCCTTCAGGGCCGGGCGCGGTGGCTCCCGCCTGTAATCCCAGCACTTTGGGAGGCCAAGGCGGGTGGATCATAAGGTCAGGAGTTCAAGACCAGCCTGACCAATACGGTGAAATCCCATCTCTACTAAAAATAAAAAAAAATAGCCTGGTGTGGTGGTATGCGCCTGTAATCCCAGCTACTCGGAAGGCTGAGGCAGGGGAATTGCTTGAACCTGGGAGGCAGAGGTTGTAGTGAGCCGAGATCGCACCACTGCACTCCAGCCTGGGTGACAGAGAGTCCATCTCGGGGGGGAAAGCAAGCTTTCAGATACTCCCCATCTTCACAGCACAGAGCCCAGTCCTGTGGTGGTCTTCAGTCTCCTCTCTCCCACCAACCTCACGAGGCTCACGCTCTCCCTCCTGGTCATGCTTAACCAGTGGAGCTCTCTGTGCTGGGCCTACCCCCATCGCCTTCCCATCTTCCATCATTGTCCAGATGGTCCCTCCTGTAGGGCTCACTTTTAAGGTAACCTTTGAGAAACCTATCACGTCATGCAGAAGGAGCAGCGTTGGAGGAAAAAAGAAAGAACGAGAAACCTATCACTTCAGCTCATCACTCAACCAAAACAATATTTTATCAAGCAGAGTCTAATTCATGCCCAATAAACAGCATCCATTGAAAGTATACAACGTGATGCGTTTTGACGGATGTCTACACTCATGAAATCACTGCTGTCAGTCAAGATGCAGAACATTTTCTTTCCTCCAAGGGTCTCCTTCTGCCCCTGGGTCCCTAAACCTTCTTCCACCACCAGCCCCAGACAACCACAGCGGTGTTTTGTCACTGTAGATGAGTTTGCATCTTTTAGAATGTGACATAATGGAACCATCCAGGTGTGTCCTTTTTTGGTCATATGTCAATTTTAGAATTTCTTTTTTTTTTTTTTTTTTTGAGATGGAGTCTCACTCTGTCACCCAGGCTAGAGTGCATTGGTGCGATCTTGGCTCGCTGCAACCTCCACCTCCCCGGTTCAAGCAATTCTCCTGCCTCAGGGTTTTGGGTAGCTGGGACCACAGGTGTGCGCCACCATGCCCGGCTAATTTTTGTATTTTTAGTAGAGGCGGGGTTTCACCATGTTGGCCAGGTGTGTCTTGAACTCCTGACCTCAGGTGACCCACCTGCCTTGGCTTCCCAAAGTGCTGGGATTACAGGCGTGATCCACTGAGCATGGCCTGGAATTTCTTGGGTTGAGCATCTCCCCCAGCATAGTGTAAGATACACAAGGACAGTGTCTGTCTTATGCACATCTGTGCACAGGGCCTGGTACATAGTAGGTGCTGAGTGAATACATGTTGAGTAGATCCGTAAATTCTCCACTCTTTGTTTATCGGGGGCAGGAGCTATTTGGATCAGGAAGATCTTGAGTCTTTTTAGCAAGCTGAGTGACAAGGCGCTTGCTAGCAGAAAAGTGCCTTCTGGCTGGGTGGTGTGGCTCACCATGTAATCCCAGCACTTTGGGAGGCTGAAGGGGGAGGGTCACTTCAGCCCGGGAGTTTGAGACCAACCTGGGCAACATGGAGAGATCTCGTCCTACAACAAAGTTTAAAAATTGGCCAAGTGTAGTGGCACATACCTGTGGTCCTAGCTACTTGGGAAGCTGAGGCAGGAGGGTCACGTGAGCACAGAAGGTCAAGGCTGCAGTAAGCGCTGATCACGCCACTGCACTCCAGCCTGGGTGACAGAGCAAGACCCTGTCTCAGAAACAAAACAAAACAAAACAGTGTCTTCTTGGACATCCGTGTTTCAGGGGTCTAGTATCCCTGGAAGCCCAGGCTTCCCCTTCCACTCACACCCCCTGTGGCAGCTGCTAGGCCCACAGTTCTCAGCGTGAGGTGTCCTTTTTTTTTTTTTTTTTTTTTTTGAGACAGCGTCTCGCTCTGTCACCCGACTGGAGTGGAGTGCAGTGGCATGATCTCGGCTCACTGCACGCTCCGCCTCCCGGGTTCATGCCATTCTCCTGCCTCAGCCTCCTGAGTAGCTCGGACTACAGGCACCTGCCATCACGCCCAGCTAATTTTTTGTATTTTTAGTAGAGACGGGGTTTCACCATGTTAGCCAGGATGGTCTCAATCTCCTGACCTTGTGATCCACCCACCTCGGCCTCCCAAAGTGTTGGGATTACAGGCGTAAGCCACTGCGTCTGGCTGAGGCGTCCTTTTGAAAATCAAGTACTTTTTTTAATAATAAAAAATTTACATTGTGGTAAAATACACATAACGTAAAATTTACTATCTTAACCCTTTGTTTTTTTGAAGAGGCAGGGTCTCCCTCTGTCACCCAGTGGTGTGATCATGGTTCACTGCAGCCTCAAACTCCTGGGCTCAAGTGATCCTCCTGGCTCAGCCTCCAGAATAGCTGGGATTGCAGGCATGTGCCGCTGGGCCCAGCTATCTTAGCCATTTTTAAGTGTGCCCTCCAGTGGCATTAAGCACACTCACATTGTTATGCAACCATCACCACCATCCATCTCCAGAATGTTTTCATCATCTTAAACTGTAACTCTGTCCCCATGAAACACTGACTCCCCATTTTCTCCTTCCCCAGCTCCTGGCAACCTACATTCTATATCCTGTGTCTACCAATTTGACTATTCTAGCACCTCATATCAGTGGAATCATCCAGTATTTGTCCTTTCGTGACTGGCTTAT
Source organism: Gorilla gorilla gorilla (assembly GCF_029281585.2). Classification (NCBI taxonomy): domain Eukaryota; kingdom Metazoa; phylum Chordata; class Mammalia; order Primates; family Hominidae; genus Gorilla; species Gorilla gorilla. Next base: position 128,130,856 of record NC_073237.2, read on the forward strand.
TTCACTTAACCCACATCCTCAAGGTTCTCCGGTGCTGCAGCATGGGTCACAATGTCACTCCCTTTTCAAGGCTGAATAATATTCCTTTGTATGGATGAATGGACCACATTTTGTTTATCTATTTGGACACTCGGCTTTTGGCTACTGTAAATAATGCTGTTATGAATATGGGTGTATAAATATCTCTTTGAAACTTTACTTTCAATTCTTTTGGGTATATACACAGAAGTAGAATTACTGGATCATATGATAATTCTATTTTTAATTAATTAATTTGTTTTTTGAGACGGAGTTTCACTCTTGTTGCCCAGACTGGAGTGCAATGGCACAATCTCAGCTCACCGCAACCTCCGCCTACTGGGTTCAAGCGATTTTCCTGCCTCGGCCTCCCAAGTAGCTGGGATTACAGGCACCACCACACCTGGCTAATTTTTGTATTTAGTGGAGATGGGGTTTCGCCATGTTGGTCAGGCTGGTCTTGAACTCCTGACCTCAGGTGGTCCACCCACCTCAGCCTCCCAAAGGGCTGGGATTACAGGTGTGAGCCACTGTGCCTGACCTTAATTAATTAATGTATTGAGGCAGGGTCTCACTCTGTTGCTCAGGCTGGAATGCAGTGGCATGATCCTGGCTCACTGTAACCTCAACCTCCTAGGCTCAAGCGATCCTCCTGTCTCAGCCTCCTGAGTAGCTAGGACTGACTATAGGCATGTGCCACTACACCCAGCTAACTTTAAAATTTTTTAAATTAAAAAATTTCGCTATGTTGCCCGGGCTAGAGTATGTTGCCCAGGCTGGGTCTCAGCCTCCTGGGCTCAGGTGATCCTTCCACCTTGGCCTCCCAGAGTGATGAGATTACAGGCATGAGCCACCACGTCTGGCAGATTATTCTGTTTTTAATTATTTGAGATACCACAGTACTGTTTTCTCAGCGGCTGCATCAATTTACATTTCCATCAATAGTGCATCAGGATTTCATTTTCTCCAAATCCTCATCAACACTTTATTTTCTTTCTTTCTTTTTTTTTTTTTTATGAGACAGAGTCTTGCCCTGTTGCCCAGGCTGGAGTGCAGTGGCCTGATCTCAGCTCACTACAACCTTCGCCTCCTGGGTTCAAATGATTTTCCTGCTTCAGCCTCCTGAGTAGCTGGGACTACAGGCACCTGCCACCACACCCAGCTATTTTTTGTATTTTTAGTAGAGATGGGGTTTCACCATGTTGGCCAGACTGGTCTCAAACTCCTGACCTCCAGTGATCTACCCACCTCAGCCTCCCGAAGTGCTGGGATTACAGGCGTGAGCCACCGCGCCCAGCCTATTTTCTGCTGTTTTATAATAGCCATCCTAACGGATGTGAGGGAAAGCCGACTTCTGAGAACTGGCTTTCGTTTTGTTTTGTTTTGTTTCGTTTTTTTTGAGATGGAGTCTCGCACTGTCGCCCAGCCTGGAGTGCAGCAGTGCGATCTTGGCTCACTGCAACCTCCGCCTCCTGGGTTCAAGTGATTCTCCTGCCTCAGCCTCCCAAGTAGCTGGGATTACAGGCAACGGCCCCCACGCCCGGCTAATTTTTTGTATTTTTAGGAGAGACAGGGTTTCACCATGTTGGCCAGGCTGGTCTCAAACTCCTGACCTCCAGTGATCTACCCACCTCAGCCTCCCGAAGTTCTGGGATTACAGGCGTGAGCCACTGCGCCCAGCCTATTTTCTGCTGTTTTATAATAGCCATCGTAATGGATGTGAGGGAAAGCCAACTTCTGAGGACTGGCTTTCATTTTGTTTTGTTCTTTGAGATAGAGTCTCGCTCTGTCACCCAGGCTGGAGTGCAGTGGCGCGATCTTGGCTCACTGCAACCTCCGCCTCCTGGGTTCAAGTGATTCTCCTGCCTCAGCCTCCCAAGTAGCTGGGATTACAGGCAACGGCCACCACACCTGGCTAATTTTTTGTATTTTTAGTAGAGACGGGGTTTCACCATGTTGGCCAGCCTGGTCTCAAATTCCTGACCTCATGATCCTCCCACCTCGGCCTCCCAAAGTGCTGGGATAACAGGCGTGAGCCACCACACCCGGCGGAGGACTGGCTTTTCACCTCTGCAGTGTCTCCTCCCCCCAGAACGCTGGTCCCTTAAATCACACAAATCTCAATGCTGGGAAATCTCAGCTCTGTCTCAACAGCGATTCCTCAGCCTGAGAGCCATCAATGGAAGCCTGGGGCCGTCTGGACTTTTCAGTGTTAAATATGCATTCTCTCCATGCTTGTGAGAGCCTGTTCTAGACGCACCTGGCAGGGGGGCTGCCTGCTGACTCCAGCTCCTGCTTTGTTCCTCCCCCTGCCCCCACCACTGGGAATTCCAGAACAACAAGGCCTCTTGCTCACCTGGATAGCGAGGAGGGGCTGAGAAGACGCCTGGTTGCTGGCTCCGGTTGGCACCCAGCCTTGTTCTTCTCTCTTCTGCCAACTGCTTTTAATTTTATACTCTCTTGTCTTATTTTTATGAGCACTTGTGAGACATGCTTAATTGTTTGTCTTCTCCCAGAACAAGGAGGGTATAAATAAATAAATGAGAAATTCACAAGAGAGTGGACTGGGCACAGTGGCTCACGCCTGTAATCCCAGCACTTTGGGAAGCCAAGGCGGGAGGATTGCTTGAGCCCAGGAGTTCGAGACCAGCCTGGGTAACATGGTGAAACCCCTTCTGTACTAAAAATACAAAAAACTAGCCAGGTGTTGTGGCGTGCGCCTGTAGTCCCAGCTACTTGGGAAGCTGTGGTGGGAGGATCATCTGAGCCCAGGAAGTCGAGGCTGCAATGAGCCATGATTGCGCCACTGTCCTCCAGCCTGGGAGACAGCAAGACCCTGTCTCAAAAAGAAAAAAAAAAAAAAAAAAGAGTGGTCTGTGGTTATAACTAGCAAGGTCTCTTCTACACGCTGACTTAATAAAAAATCGACTCTTCAAAGTCTCCAGGATGTAACCACCACCAGCCTTACAGGTGACTTCACATCCTCTCTTCCTCACCGACCAGCCCCGATGTGGGTGGCATTAGGACCGGCTCTTCCTCCCCAGGGCCCTGCTGCAGTACAGTGAGGTCTTACTGAGTGCTGTGATGTCAGCTTTTGCTGTCACATGGTGGCGCTGTGGAGCCCTGCGTGGCTTCCGGCTCCCCACCTCCTCGCTCCGGCTGCTGTGAATGAGCTGCAGGTGCTGTGTGTTTTCTGCTTCTCCCTTCGTCCTGGAGATTCTTTCCTGGGCTTTTTTTCCTGCTCCTATGCCACTGGCACCTTGTGGCCGCCCCCCGACCACCACCCTCACCTTGTCACAGTAATACTTGTTACTGTGTTAGTTCTTTGTTTGTTTTTTAGTGATGGGGTCTTGCTATATTGCCCAGGCTGGACTCGAACTCTGGGGCTCAAGTGATCCTCCTGTCTACAGGTGCATGTCACCACACCTGGCTAATTTTTGTATTTTTTGTAGAGACAAGGTTTCAGCATGTTGCCCAGGCTGGTCTCGAACTCCTGGATTCAAGCCATCCACCCGGGTTGGCCTCCCAAAGTGCTGGGATTACAGGCATGGGCCATCGCACCTGGTGCTTTTTAGTGTTTGTATTGAATAATATTGTTATCGATTTTTTTCGGTTAACAGAAAAAGTTAGAAGGAGAAAGTAAAAACCACTCCGAATCCCACAGTTCTGTGATAACCACTGTTAACATTTTGGCAGAGAGGCTTTCAGACCAGTTTCCCAGAGTACGCTCCCTGGAACACTAGCCCTGAGAAATGCTCCTTAGGGGGAAAACGTGGGGAATCCCTTAGTCAAAAGATCCCGGGAAGAGCCGCATTCTTCTCATTGAGCATCACACATCAGCAAAGTAAAGGCACAGAGTTCAGCTTTGCCCAAATCAGTGAGCCCCTCAGAATCTTCCATAGGAACCCCTGGGATTGCAGCTTGTAAAATGCTATTTTAAGTTCTTTGCTATGAGTGGACCCCATGTATATGCACAAGGCACATTCTTAAAAAAAAAAAAAAAAAAAAAAAAGGTTTGGCCAGGCGCGGTGGGCTCACGCCTGTAATCCCAGCACTTTGGGAGCCCGAGGAGGGTGGATCACCTGAGGTCAGGAGTTCGAGACCAGCCTGGCCAACATGGCGAAACCCCATCTCTACTAAAAATACAAAAAACAAAATTAGCCAGGCGTGATGGCACACACCAGTAATCCCAGCTACTTGAGAGGCTGAAGCAGGAGAATTGCTTGAACCCAGGAGGTGGGGATTCTAGTGAGCCGAGATCGTGCCACTGCACTCCAGCCTAGATGACAGAGCGAGACTCCATCTCAAAAAAAAAAAGTTTTACAAAAATTAGAATATACCAAATAACCCTCTTGTAATATTTTTTCTACTCAATATGTTGGCATTTTTTCATATTAATAAGTATAGCTGTATATCATCAATATAGTTTTAAAATTAATTTTTGATAGATAGTACATGCACATGAATAGAGAACACAGAAAGAGAGCTGTACGAGTATGCCCAGCTAATTTGTTGACAATGATGCAAAAAGAATGCAATAAAGTGGCTCATGCATGTAATCCCAGCACTCTGGAGGCCGAGGCAGGTGGATCACTTGAGCCCAGGAGAGTTCAAGACCAGCCTGGACAACATGGCGAAATCCTGTCTCTACTAAAAAAAAAAAAGAAAAGAAAAAAGGAAAAATTAGCCAGGTGTGATGGCATGCATCTGGAGTCCCAGCTCTCGGGACATTGAGGTGGGAAGATCACCCGCGCCCAGGAGGCGGAGGTTGCAGTGAGCTGAGATCTCTCCACTGCACTTCAGCCTGGGTGACAGAGTGAGATCCTGTCTCAAAAAAAAAAAAAAAAAAAAGAAGCAATAAAAAGGAACGAACTATGATCTATTGATACATGAAACAATCTGATGAATCTTCAGAGAATTATACTGAGTGAAAAGAGTCATCCTGTAAAGGCATCACATTGTATTTTTCCATTTGTATATAATTCTTGAAATGACACAATTGTAGAAACGGGAAACAGATTAGTGGTTGCCAGCAGCTAAAGAGGGGGCAGGAGTGGGAGAGAAGTGGGGTGGCTAGAAAAGGAAACCAGGGCGGATAGTTGTGATGATCGAATGTTTTGGATCTTGACTGTATCAGTGTCAATAGCCTGGTTGAGATAGCTTTCTATTGTCTTGCAAGCTGCTATCAGTGGGTAAAGGGTACCAGAGATCTCTCTGTATTATTTCTTACAACTGCATGTGAATCTACAATTATCTCAAAGTAAAACTTATTTTAAGAAAATCACAAAAGTATTTAGACGATGAAAAGTACATTTCTTCCCCTCCCTGGGAGCAACCACTGTGCTCAGTCTCTCCATCCTTGCTTCTAAAAGCTGTGCTGTATTTCTCTGGGTGGCTGTGCCATATTTTATTGGATCAATTCCATATTGTTAGATGTTTAGGTTGTTCCTAATTTTCACCATTACGAACTGTGTTATTATGAGCATCCTTGTATATATCTTTGCTAGAAGTGAGATTTCTGGGTGGAGAAATATGTATGTGTGAAATGCTGAAATGTTGATACATGTGGCCATATTGTCCTCTACAAAGATTGTATCAATTTACACTTTGCCTGAGCGGTTTATCTTCTGACTCTAACAAGCTATTAATACTTTTCTTCCCCACTAATCCACACTTTAAATTAAGAAAGGGTACCACCAATAAAAATCCTGGAGAAACCTTTCTCTGTAGTATTACACACAAACCAGGGAGTCGGGATGGGAAACAAAGGCATAGCTTCCGTATTTATCGAATTTCTAAAAGGCAGATACATCACCTCATCGCATAGACTTTTTTTTTTTAAACAGTGAAAGGAAAACGCCATACACTTTAAAAGATCAACCATGCCTAGTTTTGTTATAACATTTCCTTTAATCTTCACCTAAAAGAAGCCTTCTTGAAACCCTTTCTATCTTCACTTCCACTGCTCTGAAAAATAAACTCTGTAACCTCTTATTTCCTAGAGAGGAAAAAAGTTGATTTTCACAGTCTAACATGCCCAACTTAGAACGAAAAAAATTGAACAGTCAATGCCAGACGGAGCATGAGCTCCATGGTGGGGAGCTGTGTTCTGGACCAGAAAGTTCTGGTTGTAACTCGCTGCACTGTCACTTATGGGTTAGGGGATTTTGGGCAAGTTATTTAAATGCTCTTAAACCTGTGCTTTTGAGTGTAAAATGGGGATAATAATGGTGATTGACCTTGTAAGACAGGGAATATATGCTTCTACTACAGCTTCCAGGAAGGATGAGCTAGGTAGAGGTAGGGGTCTGCAGAACATCCAGGCAAGAGAAAGGTCAGGACTGGACAGTGGAGCTCCTGACGGCCACCCAGGGCCAGCCATCTAAGCCACTGTCACCAAAGCCACTATAAGCCAGACATTTACTAGCTGTGTGGCGTGCACCACGCCATGCTTCAGTTGCTTCCTCCTCTAAATGAAATTGATAGTAGTACCTGCCTTCTAACTTGTTACAAAGCTGAGAAGGGAAAGTCTGCAAAGCACTTAGTTGAGTAAGCAATTAAGGGAGGGTGCAATCTGATGATTCATGGAGGCAGCTGCTCTTGCATTTGTATCAATAAAAAGGCTGCTACCTCCCAGACAGGAGAAGCAGGCAGAGGCAGTTTTGGCCAAAAGACTCCAAACCCCCAACTCTTTCCCTGACTCAAATAACCTTAATGCTCTTAGAGTCTGCCTTTCTGCAAACTCCACGAATCAGAGTCTGCACACACAGCTTTTTTCCTTTAATTAAAATAGCTCTTATTGCTTTTTTTCATATCACAAAAGTTATAACACATTTATTGTAGAAAAATGCAAAAATACAGACAAGGAAAAAGAAGGGAGGAGGGGGAAGCTACAATCCTATTCTGTAGCTTCGAACTAGGAAATTAAGTGTGTTTCATAAAAGGAAGATGTCTAGGAGGACCCTCTGGGGTTTTGAAAACATTGAGCAGAAGCTGGTATGCCTGGAACTTCTCTGTGCCTGTACTTCACCAGCATTATCTCAGTGAGACCCTACAGCAATCCTAAGTCCACCTGATCACAGCCCTAAGTCCCCTCTGCTCAGAGCTGCCGCCAGCAATGAGCCCGGCACCCCTCCCCTTCCTTCGTTGTCTCTGGGTTTTTATTTCTAGGTTGTTTTTAAAGTTTTTCTTTGATTTTTTATTTTTTTTCAAGACAGAGTCTTGCTCTGTTGCCTAGGCTGGAGTGCAATAGTGTGAGCTCGGCTCACTGCGACCTCTGCCTCCTGGGTTCAGGCGATTCTCCAGCCTCAGCCTCCCAAGTAGCTGGGATTACAGGCGCATGCCACTGTGCCCAACTAATTTTTCTATTTTTAGTAGAGACGGGATTTCACCATGTTGGCCAGGCTGGTCTTGAGCTCCTGACCTCGTGATCCACCTGCCTCGGCCTTCCAAAGTGCTGGGGTAACAGGCATGAGCCACTGTGCCTGGCCTGATTTTTTTTTTTTTTTTTTTTGAGAGATGGGATCTTATTCTTTCACCCAGGCTTGAGTGAAGTGGCACAATCATAGCTCACGGCAGCCTCAAGTTCCTGGGCTCAAGTGATCCTCCTGCTTCAACCTCTCAAATACCTGGGACTACAGGTGCATGCCACCATGCCTGGCTAATTTTTTGTTTGTTTGTTTTAATGTTGTAGAAACGGAGTCTCACTATGTTGTCCAGACTGGTCTCAAACTCCTGATCTAAAATGATCCTCCCACCTTGGCCTCCCAAAGTGCTGGCATTACAGGGACGGGCTACCATGCCTGGCCATTTTTAAGGTTAGCAGACATACAATAAAGCAGGATAGTCTTACATGTACAGCTTGGTGAGATTTTACCCCTAGATAAACACCACCCAGAATAAAATCTAGAACCTTCCCAGTATCCCCCTCCCCCACCCACCAAGGCACCCTTATACTGCTTCCAGTCAGAAGGCCTCACCCTGCTGGAGGTAACCATTATTCTGATGTGTATCGCCATAGATACCTTAGGCCTTTTTTTTTTTTGAGATGGAGTCTCACTCTGCTGCCCAGGCTGGAGTGCAGTGATGTGATCCCAACTCACTGCAAGCTCCGCCTCCCGGGTTCAAGTGATTCTCCTGCTGCAGTCTCCCGAGTAGCTAGGATTCCCGGGCCCACCACCATGCCCAGCTAATTTGGTTTTTTTTTTTTGATGGAGTCTTGCTCTGTCGCCCAGGCTGGAGTGCAGTGGCATGATCTTGGCTCACTGCAAGCTTTGCCTCCTGGGTTCACGCCATTCTCCTGCCTCAGGCTCCTGAGTAGCTGGGACTACAGGCACCCGCCACCAAGCCCAGCTAATTTTTTGCATTTTTAGTAGAGACGGGGTTTCACCGTGTTAGCCAGGATGGTCTCAAACTCCCAACCTCAGGTAATCTGCCCGCTTTGGCCTCCCAAAATGCTGGGCTTACAGATGTGAGCCACCACATCTGGCCCTTAGACCTGGTTTTGAACTTCATGTAAGTGGGAAGTTTGGGTCTAGCATCTTTTGCTCCATATTCTGTCTGACATCTGCTTATGCTATTACCGTAGTTCTTTTTTTTTTTTTGAGACAGGGTCTCGTTCTGTTGCCCAGGTTGGAGTGCAGTGGTGCAATCATAGCTCACTGCAGCCTTGATCTCCTGGGCTCTAGCAATCCTCCCACCAGCCTCCTGACTAGCTGGGACCACGTGTGCCTGCCACCACACCTGGCTAATTAAAATGTTTTTATTTTATTTTTTTATAGAGACAGGCTGTCACTAGGTTGCAGGCAGGTCTCAAATTCCTGGCTTCAAGTGATTCTCCTACCTTGGTCTCCCAAAGTGCTGGGATTACAGGAATGAGCCACTGTGCCTGGCCAACATGTAGTTCTTTTTCACTGCAGTATAATATTTCATTATATGAACTATATATGACTACCACAATTTGTTCATCCAATCTACTCTTTTTTTTTTTTTTTTGAGACAGGGTCTTTCTCTGTCATCCAGGCTGGAATGCAGTGGTGTGATTTAGGTTCAGTACAGCCTCCACCTCCTGGTCTCAAGTGATCCTCCCACCTAGGCCTTCCAAAGGGCTGGGATTACAGGCATGAGCCACTATGCCTGGCCCATTCTACTATTGATGAGCATTTGGGTTGCTTCCAGGTTTGGGTCATTACTAATACAGCAACCATAAACATCCCTGTGCCTGTCTTTTTTAAGTGTGTGTGTGTGTGTGTGTGTGTGTGTATGTCCAGATTTCCGTGTGCACACCCAGGCATGGAGCTGCTGGGTCTCAGGGCACATGTATATTTCACTTCAGCAGCCAAGCATTTCCTGAGTCGTTGTACCAATTTACACTCCTGTGTGTTTCCTTGGCTTTAAAAACTTGCAATGATGATGTTGGTAGCTGCAAAACACACACCAGGAAAGAGTCCCAACATTTCCCTAAATCCCCACTCAGTGTGGCATTGAATTTGTAGGTGACAGGGTACACAGTTTGCTCTGGAATCCTGCCTTGCTGTTTTCCTTCTCACCTATTTATGCTGCCTTCACATGATCCTGACACAGGAGCACACACACGCACTCACACACACGCACACACGCTTGCACACTTGGGCCAAGGCATCTACGTGGGGATTCCACGTTGCGCCTTGACCCAGCCACTGGGAGGGCGGCACTGGTTTCTCCCTGGCCCCGGCGCCTGGCTAGGCCTGTAGGCTGCCCCGGCAGTGGCTGCCATCTGTTCCAGGCGGGGCGGGGCCATCGGGTGGACGACGTGGGGTGTCCGCAGCTCTTGGGTGAGGAGGGGCTAGGATGGAACAGTGGCGGCCAAGGGCGCGCGGCCCTCTGGCGGGCCTGGCTGCCGGCGGAGTTCTGCCATGCGGCCACCAGAGGGCGGCACAGTCCCACAGAAGACAGCCCCGCCCGGCGCCTCCCAGGAGCCACCCGGGAGGACCTGAGAGCCAGCGGCGGACCTCGCTGCGAACTGGGTCGTGGGGAGCCCACGTTCCCCTCGCCTCACACCCTGCTGTGGTGGGCTGAGCCCGGGGAAGGAAATCCAGAAACCACTTGGCTTCTGTCACTCACAAGCTCTGGGACGTTGGGAAAATGATTCGGCCTCTCTGTGCCTCAGTTTCTGCATCTGTAAAATGGCAACACCGTAATGATAATGGCCCACCCCCCTGGGGTCCTATCCCGAGGCTCAGTACCGATAACAGTGTTAGAAGTATGGTGACGGCCATTGCTGAGAACATTGCAGAGCTAAAAACTAAAATAAAAATAAAAAATAAAATAATAATGATGGCCAGGCATCCTGGTCCACGTCTGTAATCCCAGAACTTTGGGAGACCGAGGTAGGAGGATCACTTGAAGCCAGGCGTTTCAGACCAGCCTGGGCAACATGACCAGACCCCATCTCCTCAAAAAATACAAAAATCAGCCAGATGTGGTGGCTCGGGCCTGTAATCCCAGCTACTCAACAGGCAGAAGTTGGAGGATCCCTTGAGCCTGGGAGGTCGAGGCTGCGGTGAGCCGTGATCACGCCACTGCACTCCAGCCTGGGCGACAGAGCAAGATCCTGTCTCGAAATAATAAAATAATAATAATGATGATGATGATGATAATAATAACTATGGTCTATTGAGTGCTTACTTCATGCCAGACGCGGGGCTGGTGCTTCCAAAGCCTTCACTCATTTAATTCTCACAGCCACCCTCTGAAGATGTGAAGGCAGGTGGGATGGGAGAGCTTCAGCATCGGTGCATCTCCACCCTGAGCATGTCCCCAGCTGTCCTGCCCTCCCTGGGTGTGTCTTTCTCTTCTGTCTTCAGATCACAACCCACCCCAGAGGGTACTGTGATTATCCCCACCAGACAGATGGTCAGACAGAGGGCAGAGGGGCAAGCCAGCCTGCCCCAGCTGTAGGAGCCAGGCTGGGGCTCCCCGACTCCACCCCACACCATCTGGCCAGAGCACCTGGTCAGAGTTGCTGGACAACAGTCAGTGGGCATTGGTAAGGCCCGAGGCACCATGCAGATATGTGGCTGTCATCTCCCTGGGAGAAGTGAGCATGGAGTTGGCTGGCCTGGGGCTCCATTCCACCCCCTCAGCCACTGCTGCTTCCTCTGCAGTGTGACGGGTAGAAATCAGTGCTTTGCCGCCAGGCGCGGTGGCTCATACCTGTGATCCCAGCACTTTGGGAGGCCGAGCTGGGCGGATCACCTGAGGTCAGGAGTTTGAGACCAGCCTGACCAATATGATGAAACCCCATCTCTACTAAAAATACAAAAATTAGCCAGGTGTGGTGGTACACATCTGTAATCCCAGCTACTCAGGAGGCTGAGACAGGAGAATCGCTTCAACCTGGTAGGCAGAGGTTGCAGTGAGCCGAGATCGCGCCATTGCACTCCAGCCTGGGCAACAAAAGTGAAACTCCGTCTCAAAAAAAAAATTTCTTTTGCATTTTTAGTTGAGACGGGGTTTCACTATGTTGGCCAGGCTGGTCTCAAAGTCCTGACCTCAAGTAATCTGCCTGCCTCGGCTTCCCAAAGTGTTGGGATCACAGGCATGAGCCACTCTGCCCAGTCTGCAATTTTCTTTTGAAGAAAATAGTCCTGATGGTAACCTTTTATTTTTATTTTTAATTAATTAATTATTTTTTTTGAGACAGGGTCTCACTCTGTTGCCTGGGCTGGAGTGCAGTGGTGCAATCACACCTCACTATAGCTTCGACGTCCCGGGCCTAAGCATTCCTCCCACCTCAGCTTCCCAAGTAGCTGGGACCACAGGCCTCAGCCACCATGCCTGGCTCTGATGCTAAAATTAACCAAAAATAATGTTTAACGCCACCAGGCTAGATAATTCCTGAGGCCCTTCCTAGTTCTAAATATTTTATGAAAACTTTCTTGAACCTGTTTGTATTTTTGACTGGTAAGTTCAATTTACCTTTACCCTACTGGGTCCAGACTTCCTCCTCCTCCTTGTCCTCCTCCTCCTTGTCCTTTTTCCCTCCTCTTCCTCCTTCTCCACCTACCCTTTCCTCCTCTCTCCTCCTCCTCCTTCTCTTCTTCTATCTGAGAGATTATCTTTCTCAAGTTTTAGGCACTCACCATTCCAATCCCCGTTTTGGCATTCCCAGGTTTTTTGTTAAGTCTCCGTCCTACCCTGCTTAGCTCTGTTTCTGTGGCCTCACTTGTGCCTGTCCTTCCCGCTCAGTTTCCTTTCTGGATCAGCATTCTAGCTTTTCCCTCTGGAGTTTTCCATGAGACTACCCTTTATCATTATCTATCTGGTCCTTCCCTAGACAAGATCTGCGGCATTTCTCAAAGAAGACGGCAACTAGGAGACCACGTGGCATTCTGGGAATGGGTCACCCGGGTCTGGGAGGAATGAATTTGTTATTAACAAGTGAGAGAGAAAAGAGCTGTTTCCGTGACAAAAAGGAAAAAGAGCATCAAGTATAAATGAACGCTTTTTCATCACCATCTCCTGGTCTCTGCTTCCAGCCTTTTCTTTTGAATGTAGAGATAAATCCACTCTATTTTAATAAACTCCACATTTTATGCGGTTTTCAAGGTGTATTGGAAATAGGGTAAATTTTGATGCTAGCATATCTGAAAGCATTTTAAATAGCATCTATTCTGCTGGGGAATCAAGTAGTACGGCAAGAAACACTACTTTGCCTGTAAATAAACTACCTTCCATCCTAATCTGTAGCCCTGCTCTGAAGGAGAGCCTAACACTTTCTACACAACACGGGTGGAGATGTCCACATCTTCCAGAGGACTCAGTGTCCTTCAGGATGACGTATCCCCTTCTGCTGCATAAGAACAAGATGATCAGTCAGCATCAGCTAATCAATCAATCAATCAATCAATCCAGGAATGTTCCTTCTCTGCCTAACATGGACCTCGTAATGTTACAAACATCGGGGAGGGGCAGGGGATAAGAAAACCAAGCATCCCCCCGTAACTCCTGCTCCCAGTGCACAGAAACACATTGTGTCTTGAGAGCAACATCAGCTTCAGCTTTGGGTGCTGCCATGAAATGCAGCACGAACAATGATAGAAGAGAGTTTAGAATAAAATCTGTATCCTTGCCCTGGCCCCCAAGGCTGTGCCTAGCCCCCCTTCCTCCTGGGTGTCTGCACCTATGCTCCCCATGCTCTTGCCACATAGCCCTCCTTCAGCTCCTGCTGGGCCGACCTCCTGCTCCCAGCCCTGCACACGTGGAGTCCCCACCTTTCAGCTCCTCTTCAACCCCTGTCTCTGCTTGGTGGGATTCCTCAGAGATTCCCAAAGGAAACCAGGTCCCAGCATTAATTCCCTTTTTCAGCACCCTTGATCCAAGTGGGTGATTACATCTTTTTTTTTTTTTTTTTTTTTTTTTTTTTTGAGACAGAGTCTTGCTCTATCACCCAGGCTGGAGGGCAGTGGTTTGATCTCAGCTCACTGCAACCCCCACCTCTTGGGTTCAAGTGATTCTGCCTCAGCCTCCTGAGTAGCTGGGACTATAGATGCATGCCACCATGCCCAGCTAATTTTTGTATTTTTAGTAGAGACAGGGTTCACCATGTTGACCAGGCTGGTCTCGAACTCCTGACCTCAAGTGATCTACCCACCTCGGCCTCCCAAAGTGCTAGGATTACAGGCAAGAGACACCGTGACCGGCTGTGATTACATCGTGTTCATTTAATTTTGGCCTCCCTGGCTGGACTGTGAGTTCTGTGTCTGTCTGTGTCATGGTATCCTCAACGTCCAGCAACGTGTCTGCACCAGTGTCTTGTGAGTGCTGAATAAATGAGAGTGTGCACTAAGGTTTGATGAGCAGCCACAGGGGCAGAGCGTGGGTGCAGTGATCAGTTCTCCCGGGCAGGAACTGCCAGGCAATTATCCCAAGGGATAAATCCTGTGTCCAGCACAGCAATTGGCCCTGCAGGGATGTGGGGGAGAGGGAACAATGGTGGGCAGGAGGAGAATAAGACAAACCATGGCGGGGGTGGTGAAGGCCTGAGAAAGAGATGGAGCCATCACAGGTGTGCCAACTGCAGCTGTGTGCCAGGGAGAAAGAGATCAGTCCAGCTCCAGGCTTAGGGCAGGTCCTCTCTACAGCAGGGGCATCAGATAATTAATCCAGTTGATGTTATTGAGTGCCTACTATGTGCCAGGCACAAGCTCCGGATGCGTGGATACAGCTGTAGGCAAAGTCCCTGCTTTCATGGAGTATTCATTCCAGGCAGGAAAGATTACATGCAAGTAAATATCCATTTATCTCTGTTGATGAATATTTGGGGATTTTTTCCCCAGCTTTTGGCTATGCCCAATTAAAAAACCTGTGGTTTATCCATTTCCTAGCAGAGCGCTTAGCAAAACAAAAAACAAAAACAAAAACAAAAAAAAAAGGACTGAACTACAGGTACACACAACATAGAGGAATCTCAGAATAATGATGTTGTGTTCAGTGAAAGAAGCCAGACCAAAAAAAAAAAAAAAAAAAAAAAAAAGAGTAGACAGGACGCAGTGGTTCATCCCTGTAATCCCAGCACTTTGGAATGAGGACAGATCACCTGAGGTTAGGAGGTCGAGACCACCCTGGCCAAGCATGGCCAACACAGTGAAACCCTGTCTCTACTGAAAGTACAAAAATTAGCTGGGTGTGGTGGTGGGCACCTGTAATCCCAGCTACTCAGGAGGCTGAGGCAGGAGAGTTGCTTGAACCAGGAAGGCAGAGGATGCAGTGAGCTGAGAAAAGAAAAAAAAATAGTACATATTGGAGAATTTTTTTTTCGAGATAGAGTCTCACTCTATTGCTCAGGCTAGAGTGCAGTGGTGCGATCTCAGCCCACTTCAACTTCCACCTCCCGGGTTCAAGCGATTCTCCTGCCTCAGCCTCCCGAGTAGCTGGGACTACAGGCGCATGCCACCATGTCTGGCTAATTTTTTTTTTTTTTGTATTTTTAGTAGAGATGGGGTTTCACCATGTTAGCCAGGATGATCTCGATCTCCTGACCTCATGATCCACCCACCTCGGCCTCCCAAAATGCTGGGATTACAGGTGTGAGCCACCACGCCTGGCCTGGAGAATTTCGTTACATAAAATTCTAGTAAATGCAAACTAAACTACAGTGATGAGAAGTGGCTCTGCGGTTGCCTGGGGACACAGGGGGCTAGAGGTTAGTACCTCCAGGGTACCACAGGGCGTGAGGAAATTTGGGGGGAAAATGGGTATTGTATTAGTTTGCTAGGTCTACCATAACAAAGGACCACAGACTAGGGGGCTCAAATAACACAAATTCATCTTCTCACAGTTCTGGAGGCCAGAAGTCCGAGACGTCGACAGGATGGGCTCCCTTCGAGGGTGGTGAGGGAAGGCTCTGTCCAGGCCTCTCCCGGCTGGTAGACAGCTCTCCTCCCCTCGTCTTCCCTCTGTCTGCGTCCAAATCTTCTCTTATTTTTTATTTTTATTTATTTATTTATTTATTTTGAGACGGATTTTCTCTCTTGTT
Source organism: Gorilla gorilla gorilla (assembly GCF_029281585.2). Taxonomy (NCBI): domain Eukaryota; kingdom Metazoa; phylum Chordata; class Mammalia; order Primates; family Hominidae; genus Gorilla; species Gorilla gorilla. Next base: position 128,146,391 of record NC_073237.2, read on the forward strand.
GCCCAGGCTAGAGTGCAATGGTGTGATCTCGGCTCACTGCAATCTCTGCCTCCTGGGTTCAAGTGATTCTCCTGCCTCATCCTCCCAAGTAGCTGGGATTACAGGCACCTGCCACCACGCGTGATCTCGGCTCACTGCAACCTCTGCCTCCTGGGTTCAAGTGATTCTCCTGCCTCATCCTCCCAAGTAGCTGGGATTACAGGCACCTGCCACCACGCGTGATCTCGGCTCACTGCAACCTCTGCCTCCTGGGTTCAAGTGATTCTCCTGCCTCATCCTCCCAAGTAGCTGGGATTACAGGCACCTGCCACCACGCGTGATCTCGGCTCACTGCAACCTCTGCCTCCTGGGTTCAAGTGATTCTCCTGCCTCATCCTCCCAAGTAGCTGGGATTACAGGCACCTGCCACCACGCGTGATCTCGGCTCACTGCAACCTCTGCCTCCTGGGTTCAAGTGATTCTCCTGCCTCATCCTCCCAAGTAGCTGGGATTACAGGCACCTGCTACCACGTGTGATCTCGGCTCACTGCAACCTCTGCCTCCTGGGTTCAAGTGATTCTCCTGCCTCATCCTCCCAAGTAACTGGGATTACAGGCACCTGCCACCATGCCCAGCTAATTGTTTTGTATTTTTAATAGAGGCGGGGTTTCACCATGTTGGCCAGGATGGTCTCAAACTCCTGACCTCAGGTGATCCACCCGCCTCGGCCTCCCAGAGTGCTGGAATTACGGGGGTGAGCCACCGCACCCAGCCAAATCTTCTCTTCTTATGAGGATAGCAGTTCTCATTGGACTAGGCCCACCCAATTACCTCATTTTAAATGAATTAGCTCTGTAAAGAACCTGTCTCTAAATACACTCATATTCTGAGGTACTGGGGGTCAGGGCCTCAACAAATAAATGTTCAGAAGATCTCATTTCACTGCCTAACAGGCGTATTCACTATCTTGACCCTAGTGATGGTTTGACGGGTGTCTACATATGTCCCAAAGTATCAAATAGTGCACTTTAAACATGTGATGTTAATTATGCCTCAAAAAAGCTGTTAGGAATACAAGTCAATGAACACATCACCCATGAGGCAATGCTCCCTATGAAGGGAGAGGGCTTCCAGCATTGGAGAGGGCTGGTGGGAGGCTCCATCTTTTTCAGATGGGGAAGAGGCAGAGCATTGCCTGAAAGGGAACGGCAGGAGGGAAGACCTCAAGGTGGGAGCCAAGGGGCTCATTCAAGAATGGAAGGAAACCCAGAGAAGTCACATGGACAGGAGCAGTGAGGTCTTCTGGGGAGGTCAGAACTGGAGATAGACATTGGAGATTCATTTTCTATTCACAGTTTCCTTTCTTTTTTTTTTTTTTGAGACAGAGTCTCACTGTCACCCGGGTTGGAGTGCAATGGCATGATCACAGCTCACTGCAACCTCTGCCTCCCGGGTTCAAGCGACTCTTGTGCTTCAGCCTCCCGAGTTGCTGGGACTACAGGGGCATGCTACCACATCTGACTAATTTTTGTATTTTTTTTTTTTTTAGTAGCGACAGGGTTTCATCATGTTGGCCAGACTGGTCTCGAACTCCTAACCTCAAGTGATCTGCCTGCCTCAGCCTCCCAAACTGCTGGGATTAAAGGCAGCCCAGCCTGTTTCATATTTTGAATGATGAGAAGCACTTCCTAGGGAAGAGGGAGCAGCCTGAGGGCATCCTGGGCAGGGGTGGAGGTTTCCCAAAATGCCAGGGGAATTAGGTAATTCGTTCAGATACCACAAATGCCTTAAGGGTTCTTACTCTTACTCCCATTTTGGCTAGAAGAACAAGAATAAGAAGAACTTTTCAAAACACCCATTTCCATAAATATATTTAAAGGCACACATAGACAAACTCAAAGAGAAGAAATATAGAGCTTATTAGAGGTGATGATGACTTTAAAGAAAAACTCACCACTGCTTGTAGCAGGACTGGCAAAACATTTCATCTTGCATTCGAACTCTGGCTCATTCACTTCTTCAACAAGTGTTTATGAAACACCTACTGTGGACCCAGCCACCATTCTAGGCTATGAATGAAATGGACAAAGTCGCTGACTGTGTGAGCTTCTTGGCTAGCTGGTCTGGAAGACAGGTTGAGACTGGCTGCCAGGAGGGCCCCCTTTAGCCAGGACTATCTTTATGGCTGTCATCACAGTGTGATCACTAACAGCACCCTTTTCCTTGTTGAGACTCTGGCTTCAAGGTTGGTGGCAAGGCAGTTTTCCCATCCCTTTTAGCCCAGAAGAATGCTATAAAATGCAGTGCCCTCTTCAGAGCCTGGAAAGTCTAAAAATCTTATTACCTTAAATCCCTGTGATCAGTCACCAGATTTAGATTGTTCTACATTTAAGTGTTAATTTTGTTGATTGTATCCTTTAGACCCAAACTTGAAGAGGTCTGTCTCAGGGGAAAAAAATCCAATCAATTATAAATTGAAAACATTATTTTGAGGATAATGTCACGGGGAAGGAATTATGAACTGCATGTGGGAGATTGACCAAAACAGTCAGGGAGAAGATGTAAGGCATGTTTTTGATTTGTAGTATCTTTTTAAAAATTAACATTTGTTGCTTTTAAAAAATTGATCACCTGCTCTGTGCCAGACCCTGTGCTAGGCACTGGAGCATCACATTTAATTCTCTTAAAAGTCATCTGTGTTATGTATTTTTTATCAAAGGGGAGCCCATCAGGCTTGGAGGAAGAAGTGAGTGAGTGAGAATTTGAATCTGGTTTGCCAGGCTCAAAAGCGTGATCTTTTCCATGCACAGCACAACCTCTTGAGCCTCGTGGGAAAGACTATATTTCCCAGGGAATATCTCACCTGCCCCCAAAACTCCAAGCCAGCAAGTCATCATCGCCCCCTCTCAGGCACTGAGGAATTTTAGCCTCATTATTTCATCACCTACTAGCCCCTACTTGATAATAATAACCCCTAATGCCTGAGATGGAACCTCCTTGCTGGCCAAGGTAACTCCTTTATGATGTGGAACTTCATTCAGGCATTGGATGCCAGACGTATAGGGGTGCACAAGACAGATGTGGGCCCCAACCCCAGGGAGCCTATATCCCAGCGGGAGGGACAGATAGTTAAATGGAGAATCCCCTGTGAGGGCTGCTGGGATGCAGAAAGCACAGGTGCTGCAGGGCACACAGCAAGAGCGGGAGTGCTTCCTGGAGGAGGTGACATTAAGACTGAGACCTAGAAGCTGGGGAAGACTTAGCTGGGGAAAGAGGAGCTGGGGGAGTATTCCACAGCATGTGCGCAAGCCTGGAGGAGTGAGAGAGCATGGAAGCTTCCAGAAGCAGAGGGAAATTCAGGGAGGCTAGAATGTAGAGTGCAAGTGAGAGGGTAACAGGAAACAAGGCTGGAGGTATTACTTTAAGAGTAATCGCTTGCCGGGCATGGCTCACGCCTGTAATCCCAGCACTTTTCGGGGCCAAGGCGGGTGGATCACTTGAGGTTAGGAGTTTGAGACCAGCCTGGACAACATGGTGAAATCCCGTTTCTACCAAAAAATACAAAAATCAGCCAGACGTGGTGGTGCGTGTCTGTAGTCCCAGCTACTCGGGAGGCTGAGATAGGAGAATCGCTTGAACCTGGGAGACGGAGGTTATAGTGAGCCGAGATTGCAACAGCTGCACTCCAGCTTGGAAGACAGAATGAGACCCTATCTCAAAAAAAAAAAAAAAAAAAAAAAAAGGACTCACGGATGATGGATCGGTGGGCCCTTCCAGTGAGTCAAGTACACTCATCATCTCATTGCTTCTTCCTGTCTGCCTATGAGGGAGCACTTTTATTATCCCCACTTTATGGATATGATAACTGAGACCATGAGGTGGAGTAGCCTGCCTGAGGATTTAACCCAGGTGCGCTTGGCTCCAGAGCTTGCAGTCTCCACTTGGCCCTGTGGCAGGCCCTGGCTTCATCCTGAGGCACTGTACAGCAGATGTGCAGCCATGAGGCCGGCATGCCCAGCCTGCAGACCCCTGGCCCATGCCTGTTCTGTTCCTCCCACTCGGCTTGTGCTGAAGCTCCTGTGGCATCCCTGAGCTCCGCCCAAGCTGCAGCTCAACTCTGCAATGGCTTCTGGCCCTCTGTGGGGTCCAGCTCTTCTTTTCTGGACAGCAGAATCACAGCTGCACAAAGGTACTTGGAGGCCCTCTCCACCTCTGCCTGGAAGCAGGGCTGCTGCTGCACTGGAAGAATAACCCCCATCGATTGGGGTCTCCCCAGGGTCCTGCCTTTCTCCCCTGCCTTTCTCCGTGGCCAGGAGATCCTCTGGTAGGGCCGACGGGATGTGAAGGTGACCCCACGCTGCCTGCAAGAGGACTCTTCCAAACAAAAGCCTGACCAACAAACAGCCATGCCAGCAGGGAATACAATCAATATTCCGAAGTCACAAAAACCGGCTTCAAAGCCAGCAGTGGCTGGGAAGCCAGAGTGAGGGGTTGTGGAAGGTTCTGCTCACTCCTGCTCTGTTGCCAGGGCCCAGTGGCGCTAGGGAGGGGAGTGGCAAAGGCGGATAGTAAAATGGTTAGGCTGGTGGAGCTGACATGGGGCCCTGGAATCAGAAACCCATTCCCTGTACACTGAGTACAAATTAACCCTGCAGCCTTGGGCACGTCTCCATCTCTCTGGGCTTCAAAAGAGGAGAAAAATGAAGAGGTTGAATAAAATGCTCTTTCTGGGGTCTGAAGAGATTAGGTATTTCCCCTGAGGTCCCCCAACTGTGAAGCAGAGACTGTTCTCAAACTCAAGTCTGACTCCTGGGCCCACGCCAGCAGTCCACGGTCAGGCTAGATGGAGCCATGTCAGGAGCCGCCGCCGACATGCAGGCTGTGCTCAGAGCCCCGCCCAGCACTGGCTGGACCAGGTCTCTCTGATGAGGAAGACAAGGCATGGCTGGAGGCTCTCTGCAGGTGGAGAGTTGGAGGAGAGCCTGGTCGGGGGGACAGAGTGGGTCCTGGGGCTGACTCACCACCATGCCAGCACCCTTCCTTGGGGGACCGCCCTTCCTCAGCTGGGCAAGTGGGAGCCTCTGAGGGGTCAGTCACTGCCCAGGAGTTTGGCCGAGACATCCACCCTCTGTATGAATCCTGCCTTTTATGTTCTGCATTTCCATTGCTTTGACATCTTGGGGCCTTGCTGACTCTGGAGGGACTGCCCCCACCCAGGGCCAAGTCCCAGGGGTAATAAAGGGCTCACTTAGGAGCATGCCTTTCATATGAAAACCATGCAGTCTGGTGTTCACACCCCAATAGTCTCCTCTTCCTCACTCTGACACTCTGGGCCCCTGCCTACCTGCCCCAATCGCCCCAGGGCCAGGTACCAGACAACTAGGGACAGCCCTATGCCCCAGAGAACCTGAAATTGTTCAAGTGAGCTGACCCCAATCCTGCTCATTCCCATGGGAACCACAGTAAAGGCTCTTGGCCACCTTTTCACCTGGCTCCCTCTGCCTCCTGACTGACTTCGGTGTTTCCCTGTGTGGCCCTGTGTTTCTTGTGTGGCCCTGTGTGATGTGGTGAGCCCCCTCCTCTTGGGGTCTGTGGGTATAACAAACCTTCTTTTTTTTTAGACAGAGGCTTGCTCTGTCCCCCAGGCTGGAGTGTAGTGGCGCGATCTCGGCTCACTGCAAGCTCCGCCTCCCGGGTTCACGCCATTCTCCTGCCTCAGCCTCCCAAGTAGCTGGGACTACAGGTGCCTGCCACCACGCCCGGCTATTTTTTTTTTTTTTGTATTTTTAGTAGAGATGGGGTTTCACCTTGTTAGCCAGGATGGTCTTGATCTCCTGACCTCGTGATCGGCCTGCCTTGGCCTCCCAAAGTGCTGGGATTACAGGCTTGAGCCACTGCGCCCAGCCAACAAACCTTCTTTCTAATGGCAGTCCCTTGACCTGTTAGCCTCACCATACCTGAATAATAATAAAACCTACATTTTAGAACGCCTTCATATATGAATGCCCGCGTCGGTCCCTCCTTGGATAGCCTGGGAGAAGAGCCTGCTCCTGGGGCGTTGATGTAGTGGAGGGAGCCCTGGATGAAGTCTAGGTGTCTGAGGATTTGAGTCCCACCCTTGGCTGTTTGGTGCCCCCTCGGCAGCCTCACTGTGAGGCAGGGCAGCCGGGCAGCCGGGCAGGGACTATGAGTTCCTTTGCTATATCAGAAACTGGAGTGACCTGTCCAAGGTGCTGAACTGGACTAGTCTACTCACCCTCTCCCACTCAGTTCTTTCTGACTCCCAGACCAGGGCTACAGGCCCTTATTGGGACACCTGTGGGAGTGACTTCCTACTCAGGACGAATGATGTTGGGAATGCCCCTCCCCTCACTCGGAGGGTGGGGGTTCTCAGCTAAGAGTTCAGACTGTGCCCATAGCTGATTGGACGAGGTGAGCACATGACCAAGGAGGACCAATCCGTTCACTCTCCCAGGTACTTGCAGGTGGGGCCAGGAAGGGTCTGTGGGTCCAGCTGGGGTTGGTGAGTGGCCATTCTTCTCCCCTTGCTTTGGAGAATACAGGGGAATGAGTCAACGCCTCCAAGGGGGGGGGGGGGTTCAGCAAAAGAAGAAGCCAGGAGCCTAGGGGTTTGATGTCTAGGCCTCTGATTCTGCTCTGTCCAGAGGCCTGGCTGCCTCTTGCTCCTGGGTAATGGAGGTCACTCTGGTAACTTTCAAAGTCCCCCTGCTCAAGGGCTCTGGCTCTTTGCCTGCACAGCCTCCTCTGCGGCACCCCAGGGCCCCACTCCCTCCCCTGCGGCTTCATGAAAGCCCTCATTTTACAGATGGCTTGAGACACAGAGAGGTTAAGCTGCCTCCCCCAGGGTTTGGGGGCCCCAGGGCAGCTGGGGTGGCAGTTGTGGAAGGGGCACTGGAAAAGGAGTCGGGCTGTGGCTGGGAGCTAGCAGCTGCACCCTGTCCAACAGCTCAGGGCTCACCAGCCTTGCTGAGCCAGCACACCGGCTGAGACTGAGGGAAGCTGGGGCAGTTTGTGAGGTCTCAGGAGACTCCCAGTGGCAGAGAGCTGGCTGCCCCCAAGCTCCTTGCCTGGGGCCCAGGCTGTTTGCTGTGTCACTGCAACCACCCTGGCTTCTCCTGGGGAGAGAGGACAGACAGAACGGCAGCCAGGAGAAGGCAGGCTGGCCGGCCAGACCCTGGGGTGGGCTAGGAGGTCTCAGCTCTATTTGAATGTGGCTACCTTTTAGGAGGCAAACCCCACCCAAGGCAGGGCCAGGTCACTGGCACCGCAGACTTAGGGAGCCAGGCCTCTTGCCCATGCATGTCACGTCACAGCCCATCTGTGATTCCCCCTTCCCGGCTTCTGTTTCCTCCAACCCTCTCCTCTGTGTTGAACTAAATACTTTTCAAAGGGAATCAATGCAGAGAGAGGGTTTTTTTGTTTGTTTGTTTGTTTGTTTGTTTGTTTTTTCAGAAGCAACACCAGGCTATTTAATTTAAACTCTCCATGAGCTCTTCCATCCAGCGAGCTTTCCTGGCTCATCTGAAAGTTGGGCCCTATCCCCGACCTTGAGGGAGGGATGACCTCTGACCTGTGGGGAAGAATGACCTATACTTTTGGGGCTGTGGGGGCCTCCCTGCCACTTCCTCCTTCTGTTACGGTGGCATCACCTGTCCTTGCCACCTTCCCACCTGCCCCAGATTGCACACCTGCCCCCAGTGCAGCTCTGTCCCAGTGAGGAACTCTGCCCACTTGGCTGGTCTGTTCTGACAGAGGACTTTCTGTTTGCTGGGCAACCAGAGGCAGAGTGACCCTGGCCTTCTGGAGGGCCACAGCCTAGGGCTAGAAGGAGGAGTGACAGGAGGGCAACAGCTCATGTAAGTCACAGAGTGTGAGCTTGAAAGGGACTTGAGAGACCATTAGGTCCACTGCCCCTTCCCTGCTTCTCAGAAGGGGTTTCCCCAAGACCAGCCTTGAAACCAGTAGACTAACTGATCAGTTGAATAATTTTCACACCCACCACTTACATGTTGGATGCTTACTGCATGGTATGCACTTCACTGGGTCCTGTTATCTGTTAGCACCACAATGAGCCCATGAAGTGGGTGTCCTTTGTGCAGTTGAGAAAGTGGAGGCTACAGGAGGCTATGCCACTTTCCCAAGACATAACCTCTGGTTAGCAAGAGAGACAGTGGAACTTGAACCCAGGGATGGTAGATTCCCAAGTGCAAGCCTGAAGGCTGCCCTACCCAGCCCACCTCCTGAGAGATGAGAACACCCAGCCATGGGGGCCTCATAAGAATTCAGCAAAGGAGCCATTCCTGGTGTCCCAAGCCAGCCCCAGCTCCCTCCCCTCCCTGAACAAGGACAGAATGCCTGCAGTTCCCCATGGAGTGGCAGGATGGCACATCCCTGTGGGGAGCCTGCAGCCTTGGGTCTCAGCCACTGGGTCTGTGCCAGCCCTATCATGGGCATCATTTGAGAATGTCAGCGAGGCCCTCACTCCCTGCAGCAGGCTTGCTGGCTCTTTATGCCAATATTTTTGTGGGACATCCACTCTGCCCAGATCTGCACTTGGTGCTGACCCCTTGTCCTTCAAGTGTTGTCTGTCCTGTCCGGAAAAGAGCCCAAGACCCATGACAATCCTTTTGGGATATAAAGGATCTAAGAAGGCAGCCAGCAGGAGCCCTGGAGACCATCTGATCTGTCCTGCCCATCTTTCAGACGGGGAGCCTGGGGCTCGGAAATAGGGTAGGACTTGCCCAGGGCCGCACAATCCACCACTGGGCAGGCCAGGATGTGAACCTCAGGCCTCAAGCGGTGCAGGACCCTGGACAGCTCCCAGGCTCTCGGGGACTCCAGGCCTGGGTTCATGGTGAAGCTTGGGCCTGGAGTCCCCACCCCAGCGGAGAGGGACTGTACACGTTTCCCACCTGGCCTTCTGGTGACCAGTTATAGGATGTGCAGTAGCGGAACAGCAGAGGTGACACTCCGAGAGCCAAGTCCCTTCCCCCGGGAGAAGTGGTACCAATGGTCAGACTGTGAGGAAAGAGATGTGACACCAAACCAGAGAGGTCAGGCGCAGTGGCTCATGCCTATAATCACAGTACTTTGGGAGGCCGAGGCGGGTGAGTCAACTGAAGTCAGGGGTTCGAGACCAGCCTGTCCAACATGGTGAAACCCCTTCTCTACTAAAAATACAAAAATTAGCCAGGCATGGTGATGTGCACCTGTAATCCCAGCTGCTTGGGAGGCTGAGGCAGGGAAATTGCTTGAACCTGGGAGGCGGTAGTTGCAGTGAGCTGAGATTGTGCCACTGCACTCTAGCCTGGGAGACAGAGAGAGACTGCGTCTCAAAAAAAAAAAAAAAAAAAAAGAAAGAAGAAGAAAAAAGAAAACAACAACAACAACACACACACAAAAAAACCAGAGAGAGCCCAAAACAGTAGAAGCACCTCACAGCCCAGAACAGGAATGCATCAAGTCAAAGGCTGCACCATGAAACTGATAACTGAGAACATAAGCGGTGCATTTCAGAGAGACTTGATTTTCTCCCTCTTCTTCCTCTTCCAGCCACTTATATTTCATTCCTTCAAGGAGGTACCTTCAGTTATCTAGAAAATGCACCATACGCCAGGGCACAGTGGCTCACACTTGTAGTCCCAGCATTTTGGGAGGCCAAGGCAGGAGAATTGCTTGAGCCCAGAAGTTTGAGACCAGCCTGGGCAACAAGGTGAAACCTCATCTCTACAAAAAATACAAAAATTAGTGGAGTGTGATGGTGCCAGCTACTTGTGGGGGCTGAAGCCAGAAGATCCCTTGCACCCCGGAGATTGAGGCTGCTGTGAGCTGCGTTCGTGCCACTGCACTCCAGCTTGGGTAAAAAACAAGACCGTGTCTCCAGAAAAGGAAATAAAATGCACCATATGAGGCCTCTCTTTTCTCAAAGATGCCATGTTCTCCAAACACTTTTCACATCTGCAATTAAATGATTATGTGCTTAACACCTAACTCTTGCCAAACCACCAGTCCTACAAGGGCATGGGCCCCATCTGCCTCTTTTCCAGCTGCATCTGAGTGCCTGGCACAGGGCCTGCCCCAGAATAGTTGCCTGATCAACTTATCTTGGGTGAAGGAGTGAATGGAGGAAACAGTGCAGTGCCCTTCTGATAGGCTCAGCAGCTTGAGGGGCAGCTGGGTGCCCGCTGCCCCTGGAGTTCTTGCAGCTCTCCAGGGCCACGAAGCTAGACATAGATGCAGTGTGTCAGCTCCCTAGACCTCATGCAGGGATGCCTGTTCAAACAGGGAATGCTGGGTTCTAGATCCCAGCACTCCTTCCCAGGGAGTGACCTTATTAGGCTGGTAGGGGATAAAAGTTGACAAAGGGGCCAGGCAAAGTGGTACGTGCCTGTAATCCCAGCACTTTGGTAGGCTGAGGCAGGTAGCTCACTTGAGGTCAGGGGGTCAAGACCAGCCTAGCTAACACAGAGAAACCCCATCTCTGCTAAAAATACAAAAATTAGCCTGGCGTGGTAGTGCATGACTGTAATCCCAGCTACTTGGGAGGCTGAGGCAGGAGGATCGCTTGAACCTGGGAGGCAGAGGTTTCAATGAGCTCAGATTATACCACTGCACTCCAGCCTGGGTGACACAGTAAGATTCCTTCTCAGAAAAAAAAAAAAAAAAAGGGCCTCACCCTGACACTGGCATGAGGTCAGCCTGATTGGGTGTCAGTGCCTCTGCCCCAGCTTTCCCTGAGCTGCTCCTAGGGAGCGAAAGGGGGATTTGCTTCCTTCATGGGCTTCTCATAGCCTCTCAGTGAAGTCTGAGCTTTCTTATGGAACCTTCTGTCATTGATTTTTTCCCCACCCCTCTCCACTCACTGGTGACAAGCGTAGTCTTTGCAGGGAAGACAGTTGTGGGAGACAAAACTATGCTCCCCACCAAGATGTTCCTGTCCTAATCCCTGGAATCTTCGAATGTGTTCCCCGACGTGGCAAAAGAGACTTTGCAGATGTGATTAAATCAAGGGTTTTGAGGTGGGGAGATGATCCTGGATTATCTGAGTGAGCCCGATGGAATCACCAAGGTCAGAGCCAGAGAAGGAGGTGTGAAAACGGAAGCAGAGGTCAGAAAGAGAGAGACAGGAAGAGGCTATGCTGCTGGCTTCAGAGATGGAAGAAGGGGCCAGGAGCCAAGGAATGCAGGCGGCCTGTAGAAGTGGTAGAAGGCAAGGAACAGATTCCTCCCTAGAGGCTCCAGAAGGAATGCAGTCTTGCCGACACCTCGATTTTAGGACTTTTGACCTCCAGAACTGTAACACATTCGTGTTGTTTTAAGCTACTGAGTTTGTGGGAATTTGTTAGGGCAGCAATGGGAAACAAATAGAACAACTATGCAACTTTGGATTTGCCTCTCGCTCTTTATTTTCTTTTTCTTTTTTTGAGACAGGGTCTCACTCTGTTGCCCAGGCAGGAGTGCAGTGGCACGATCATGACTTACTGCAGCCACACTCTCCTGGGCTCAAGCAATCCTCCCACCTCAACCTCCTGAGGAGCTGGGACCACAGGCATGCACCACCATGCCTGGCTAATTTTTAAATTTGCTGTAGAGATGAGGTCTTGCTACATTGTCCAGGCTAGTCCCGAACTCCTAGGTTCAAGTGATCCTCTCATCTTGGCCTCTCACAGCGTTGGTATTACAGGCATGAGCCATTGTGCCTGGCCTTTGTTTCCATTTTATAGTGAGGCGATACACTGTAGGTTCCTGGTATGGGACCCCGTGGCTTCACAGGTGCCCTCAGTCTGGCTCTGCTGCTTTTGCAGATGTGTGACCCTGAGAAACTGCTTGACCCCTCTGAGTCTCTATTTCCTCACTGATAGAAGGGGAAGAGCAATCCTCACCCCGTTGCACTCTTGTGAAAGTCTGATGATGAGACAGAGTGTGCAGAGGGCTGAGAATAAACCAGATGTGTTGTGAGGACCCATACCTGGTTAGTGTTCTTTTTTTTTTTTTTTCTGAGATGGAGTCTCACTCTGTCGCCCAGGCTGGAGTGCAATGGCACGATCTCGGCTCACTGCAACCTCCCCATCCCAGGTTCAAGCGATTATCCTGCCTCAGCCTCCCAAGTAGCTGGGATTACAGGCGTTTTCCACCATGCCCGGCTAATTTTTGTATTTTTGGTGGAGATGGGTTTCGACATGTTGGCCAGGCTGGCCTCGAACTCCTGACCTCAAGTGATCAGCCCCCTCTTGGCCTCCCAAAGTGCTGGGATTACAGGTGTGTGCCACTGCGCCCAGCCCAGGTTGATGTTCTTATGATGCGTCCCAGACCCAAACTCCTGTTGCTTGATCTGGAAAAAGTCCTAAACTGTTTAAAGCCCGCAGAGCTGGGCAGCTGATCACAGACATCGGCAAACTTCTCCAGGCCTCAGTTTCCTCATCAGCAAAGATGAGAGGTTGCATACTGTGGTTCTCAGGTTGCAGTCAGCCTGCAGACAGGTATTGTTTGGCCTGTGCCATGGTTTTAGAAAGTAAGAATTAGTTAACAGTGTTTGAAAATTGGGAAATATCAGCTGAGCGTGGTGGCTCATGGCTGTGACCCCAGCTCCTGGGCAGCCTGGGCAACATGGTGAAGCCCTGTCTCTATGAGAAATGCAAAAATTAGCTGAGCATGGTGGTGCGCACCTGTAGTCCCAGCTACTTGGGAGGCTGAGGTGAGAGGATCACTTGAGTGCCTGGGAGGTCAAGGCTGCAGTGAGCCGTGATAGTGCCACTCCAGCCTGGGCGACAAGAGCAAAACTCTGCCATGCCCCCGCCAAAAAAAAAAAAAAAAAGAAAAGAAAAGAAAAAGAAAATATGGCACATATACACCACGGAATATGACGCAGCCATTAAAAAAGAACATGTCTTTTGCGGGAACATGGGTGGATCTGGAGACTATTATCTTTAGCAAACTAAGGATAACCAAATACCACATGTTCTCACTTATAAGTGGGAGTTAAATGATGAGAACTCATGAACACAAAGAAGGGAACAACAGACACTGAGGTCTACTTGAGGGTAGAGGGTGGGCGGAGGGAGAGGAGCAGAAAAGATAACTGTTGGGTGCTGGGCTTCATACCTGGTTGATTTAGTAATTTGTACAACAAACCCCTGTGACACGAGTTTACCTAAGAAAACAAACCTTCACATGTACCCCCGAACCTAAAATAAAAGTTAAAAAAAAGAAGAAGAAATGCAACTAACTAAAACACATCAGGCAAATCAATAGAAAAAAAAAACACCAACTCTTGGAAGGAGGGCTTTCAAGGTTTCAAAACTCTTGCATGAAAGTTCATGAACTTGATCGACAGGAGAGCTCCCTATGAGTCATTGAGTCTCATTTGAGACTCATTTCTAAGAAGCATGGGTTTTCTTTTTTGCTCCCCTGGAAGGCTGGAAGCAGTGAAGAGGGACTTCGTGGAGAGGAGACTTTGTAAACAGCACAACTGGACCACAGCCAGCGAGACCAGAAGCAGGATAGAGGGTGTATAAGAAGCGGCTGTGAGAACTGTAGCAGCAGAGCCAGCTTGGGCTATCTAGTGTGGGGCACACACCCTCATGGGACTTGTGTTTTGACAAATGAGTTAGACATTAAGCAAATCTAACTTGCTTAAATTTAAAGCCGTTATGAAAAGTGCTTCAGAGAAATGGCATCATTGAGAAATGAGAGACCACAGATTCATTGCTGGTTTATAGCTGATGATCACAGTGCACATAACTGAAACTTTTGAGAGCATATAACCCAGGGGTCACAAGCATGAATGCCTTTATGGGGGTGGACAGGTCATGTAAAGGAGAGAAACAAGAGGGTGTGGTAATAGGGAGTGTTGCAATGGCGTCATCTCGGCTCACTGCAGCCTCCGCCTCCCGGGTTCAAACAATTCTCCTGCCTCAGCCTCCCAAGGAGCTGGGATTACAGGCGCCTGCTAACCATGCCTGGCTACGTTTTTTTTTTTTTTTTAAGTAGAGACAGGGTTTCACCATGTTGGCCAGGCTAGTCTCAAACTCCTAGCCTCAAGTGATCTGCCCGCCTCAGCCTCCTAAAGTGCTGGGATTACAGGTGTGAGCCACCATGCCCGACCAGGTACCACATTTTCTTGATCCAATTTGTCACTGATAAGCATTCGAGTTGGTTCCATGTCTTTGCTATTGTGAAGAGTGCTGAAATGAACGTTTGCACGCACATGTCTTTATGGTAGAATGACTTATATTCCTTTGGGTATATATCCAGTAGTAGGATGGCTGGGTTGAATGGTAGTTCTGTTTTTAGCTCTTTGAGGAATTGCCACACTGTTTTCCACAAGGGTTGAACTAATTAACACCAACAGTGTATAAAGATTCCCTTTTCTCCACAACCTCACCAGCATCTGTTATTTTTTGACTTTTTAATCACAGCCATTCTGATTGGTGTGAGATGGTATCTCACGGTGGTTTTGACTTGCATTTTTCTAATGATCAGTGATACTGAGTCTTTTTTTCATATGCTTGTTGGCTGCATGTATGTCTTCTTTTGGAAAGTGTCTGTTCATGTCCTTTGCCTACTTTTTTTTCTTTTGCCTCAAAAAATGATATTTATTCAAAGAAAAAAAAATGACAAGACGTCCATCCCTTGGCTCCTTTCCTTCCCCTCTCCTGCTGCTCCTCAGCCCTCCAAGATTGAACCCTGGCTGGGGCTAGGGAGCAGGACAGCCCCTCAGATGAGGTCAGGAACATTGAGGGGAATTTCCTCAATGGAAGTGTTGTAGAAGTTCTCGATGTTTTGAAAAGTCCCCTTGTCTTCTTCTGTCACCATGTTAATAGCCACAAACCTTACGGCCAAACCATCCACCTCGACTGATTCTGTGGATATAGTTTTCCCTGTTGGTGGGAAGGTCATAGTTGACTAAAGAAACCTGCTGCACATCAATGCCTCTGGCCTATGTCAAGAAAGACAACTCTTCAGCATGTGCGTGAGATGTATCCCAAAGGGAAGAGACGTAGGTATCCGTGTACGCAGACAAGGAAGGCAGAGGAAATAAGCATCCCTGTTCCCCAAAGACCTTACTTTGCCCACTTTTTAATGGGGTTGCTTTTCCCTTGTAAATTTGTTTAAGTTCCTTATAGGTGTTGGATATCAGACCCTTGTCAGATACATAGTTTGCAAATAGTTTTTCCCATTCTGTGGGTTGCCTGTTTACTCTGTTGATAGTTTCTTTTGTTGTGCAGAAGCTCTTAAGCTTAATTAGATCCTACTTGCCAATTTTTGCTTTTGTGGCGATTGCTTTTGGTGTCTTTGCCATGAAATATTTGCCCATTCCTATGTCCAGGATGGTATTGCCTGGATTGTCTTCCAGGGTTTGTATAGTTTTGGGTTTTACATTTAAGTGGTTATTCCATCTTGATTTGATTTTTGTATATGGTGTAAGGAAGGGGTCCAGTTTCAATCTTCTGCATATGGCTACCCAGTTATCCAAGCACCATTTATTGAATAGGGAGTCTTTTCCCCATTGCTTGTTTTTGTCAGGTTTGTCAAAGATCGGATGGTCCTAAGTGTACAGCCTTATTTCTGGGCTCTCTATTCTGCCCCATTGGTCTATGTGCCTGATTTTGTACTGGTACCATGCCGTTTTGGTTAGTGTAGCCCTGTAGTATACTTTGAAGTTGGGTAATACGATGTCTCCAGCTTTGCTCTTTTTGCTTAGGATTTCCTTGGCTGTTCAGGCTCTTTTTTCCTTCCATATGAATTTTAAAGTAGTTTTTTTCTAGTTCTGTGAATACTGTCATTGGTAGTTTGATAGGAATAGCATTGAATCTGTAAATTGCTTTGGGCAGTATGACCATTTTAATGATATTTATTTCCTATCCAGGAGCATAGGATGTTTTCCCATTTGTTTGTGTCTTCTCTGATTTCTTGGAGCAGTGTTTTGTAATTCTCATTGTAGAGATCTTTTACCTCCCAGGTTAGCTGTATTCCTAAGTATTTTATTCTTTTTGTGGCGATTGTGAATGGGATTGCCTTCCTGATTTGGCTCTTGGCTTGGCTATCGCTGGTATAGAGGAATGCTAGTGATTTTTGTGCATTGACTTTGTATCCTGAAACTGTGCTGAAGTTGTGTATCAGCTGAAGGAACTTTTGGGCCGTTGGGTTTTTTTTTTTTTTTTGTTTGTTTGTTTGTTTGTTTTTGAGACAGGATCTCACTCTGTTGCCCAGGTTGGGGTGCAGTGATGCAATCATAGCTCACTGAAGCTTTCATCTCCTGGGTTCAAATGCTCCTCCTACCTCAGTCTCCTGAGTATCTGGAAGCACAGCTGTGTGCCACCAAGGCTGGCTAATTTTTGGATTTTTTTTGTAGAGATGGGGGGGGTCTCCCTATGTTGTCCAGGCTGGTCTTGGACTCCTGGGCTCAAGTTATGCTCCTGCCTTGGTTTCCCAAAGTGCTAGGATTACAGGCATGAGCTGCTGTGCCCGGCCTCAAGGATTTTTAGAAAAACAGACTTTATTTTTCAGAGCAGTTTTAGGTTCACAGAAAAACTGAGTGAAAGGTACAGAGATTTCTCATATACCCCTGCACCTGCACTGCCTCCCCTCTATTAACATCCCCCATCAGAGTGGGACATCAGTTACAATGGATGAACCTCTGTTGACACATCGTTGCCACCCGGTGTCTGCAGTTTACATAGAGTTCTCTCCTGATGTTGGGCACCCTGTGCATCTGGACAAATGTCTAACGACACAGACCCACCACTGTAGCATCATACAGAGTTTCACTGGCCTAAAAACCCTTCAGATGACTGAGGCAGGGGTCAGAGCTCTCTGGTTTCAGCACATGACTCCTACCTTGCCCCCAGGTTATGCCGTAAAATAGCTAGCCTTGGAAAGAGCATAAAGAGGGAAACTGAGGCACATCCAAGGGAAAGCTGGTGAGAGGCACAAAATATCACCCCCCTCCCCCGGCCCTGACCTCCCATTGCTGTTTCCAGGTCTCCCTCCCTGTTCTGGTTAGGACTGGGTCCCTCCAGCTACCGACAATGACAGGGCAGGCAGAGGGCCTGCAGTTTGCAGGCGCTCCAGTGGCCCGGCAGCCCTGGGGAAGGGAAATGACAGTCTATCCCTTTAAACACAGATTAGCAGCTCTCTCTCGTGCTTGCCTTCCTTAAAAAGAGAACTTGTCAGGGTTTACATCAATAATAGATAATGGTGCATCACTGTGGCAGGTTCCAGCCGGAGGCTGTTTTGATATTTTCTAGAGAATTTGTCAGCAATCTGAAGTCAAGAACAGTGGGGGATGGGGAGGCAGGGGCTGAGACAGCGCCTTCATTAATTTTTCCTCATTTGCATTCTTGCTGTTAAATAATGTATTGATCACTCTGTAAGTCTTTAGCCCTCCCTCCTCGCCGAGCCGCCCCTCCTTGTCCTGGAGCCCTCCCCTCCATGAGGGATGAGCTTGTCACAGGCCTTTGACAGGGGGCAGAGGGGGCAGGGCTGGGATGTCTCGTCTCCATGAGGCTCCCAGATCCCCACTGGGCCTGTCCCCTGGATCCTCATGGAGAGCATCTCCCTGCTGTCTGGAGTATCATTTTCTACCATGTAAGTCTTTATCATCAGCTTGTCCTAAACTAAGTGGTTTACAAATAAGCCCCCCTGACATTTTTGTGACATGAGGTTGGTGATTAAACCTATTTTACAGATGAGGAAACTGAGGCTCAGCGAGGTCAAGTGCCTTCCCCAGGTGGCATAGCCAGGAAATGGTGAAGCCGGACTTTGAACCTAGGAATGTCTGGCTCTAAAGCCAAAGCTCATTCTTTCTAAATCTGCAAATCTCATACCCCGCTGTGGCCCTGGGAGGCTTGCCCGTGCCAGTGGGGAAGGCACCTCTCTCTCCAACCAAGAGATCAAAAAGATGGGTGTGCGGGCTAGGTGCAGTGGCTCATGCCTGTAATACCAGCACTTTGGGAGGCCATAGTGGGAGGATCACTTGAGCCCAGGAGTTCAAGACCAGCCTGGGCAACATGGTGAAACCCTGTCTCTTTACAACAACAACAAAAATACAAAAAATTAGCCAGGTGTGGTGGCATGTGCACCTGTAGTCCCAGCTACTTGGGAGACTAAGGTGGGAGAATTGCCTGAGCCCAGGAAGCCGAGGCTGAAATGAGCTGTGATTGTGTCACTGCACTCCAGCCTGCGTGACAGAGTGAGACTCTGTCTCAAAAAAAAAAAAAAATAAGATGGGTGTGAGGTTTGGTTTTGGGGTGGAGACCAGGAGACCGAAGCTGAGGGATAGACAGTGTGTGTCACCCTAAGTGCAGAATTGAATTGACACCAGTGTGAGGAAGGGCTTGGGAGGCAGGTTCAGCCTCGACCTCAGGAAGGATTTCCTAACCCTGGAGCTGCCTGCAGTTGGAATGTGACTCTCTTGTGAATAGCAAGCCCCTGTCACCAGGGATGGTTCAGAGAAGTTGGATGTCTGCCTGTCCGGTCACTTGTTTCCGGTGAAAAAAAACACCAATCGTTAGCTCTCTACCCCAACTGGAGATTGATTGATTCTGTCAGAATCCATCCATACAATGGATTCTTACATAGCCAGTAAAAATGATGTTGGAAGTACATTTTAAAAACTGTATTTATTTAGAGACAAGGTCTGTCACCCAGGCTGGAGTGCAATGGCACAATCTTGGCTCACTGCAGCCTCAACCTCCTGGCCCAGGTGTTCCTCCCACCTCAGCCTCCTGAATAGCTGGGACTACAGGCACACATCACCATGCCTAGCTAATTTTTTGTGGAGATGGGGTTTCATCATGTTGCTCAGGCTGGTCTCAAACTCCTGGGCTCAAGTCCACCCACCTTGGCCTCCCAAAGTGCTGGGATTACAGGTGTGAGCCACTGTGCCCGGCTGCAGGTGCATTTTTATTGATGAAAAACAAAAAACAAAACATCCACAACACATAGTCGCATTGTCATGTGAACAACACTGGGCCAAAACCCAGTGCGGAGTGTGATCTCGTGCAGGTAAAACTGTACCCACAAGGCCATTCATGAACAGGTGCCTGGAAGGACGGCAGGAAGGCGTGCTCTGGAATATCACCAGCAGGTGCCTTGGGATGGTGCGATTCAGGTGATTTTTCTTCCTTCTTTGTATTTTCCTACAGTTTCTCATTTCTGATGCCAGCATTTCCGGTGTCATTCTTAGGTAAGGAGATCTGCACATATGGGGGCTTTGGAGAGTCAAAAGGGAGTGAAAACAAGGCCCCCACAGGGACCTTGCCCCAAACGTCTGGCTAAAATCTGACATTACATCTCTGTGCTCCTCTTATGACCAAAGTCACCCTAAGCAACTCTTCTGTGCCTCAGTTTCCCCACCCTCCTTGTCAGTGAAGAGGATGGTCTGGCTGGGACTGTCTTTCACTCTTTACCAAGTCTGTAGCAAGCCTCCTGCTTGTGCCAGACCTTGGGGAGGGACCCGGGATCAGGCAGACACGGAGACAGCATCCTCGCGGTGTTGGGTGGGAGGGAGGCCTTGTACTTACCATTTCCTGAGGAGGAAATGAACCTCAGAGATGTTTAGTGCCTTACTCAAGGCCACACAGCCAGGAAAGGGTGGAGCCTGGGAGACAACTGTGGGTCCTGGGTTTGTGGGCTGGCGATGCCACCTCTCTGCCCCTCCTCAGCGCCAGGTGACATGATCTGTGTTCCCGGGGCCAGGCAGTGGACTGAGGGCCCTGCTAAAGTAACGGCCTTGGCGTTGTAGTCCTCGTTGGGAAAGAGAGGCGACCCTCACCACATTCAGGGTGCGTTCTCCCCCTCGGCCCAGAATGGTTTCACACTCTGCATTTGGCCATTTTCTTTTCAAAGCCCTGATTTCTGCTCTTTCCTGCTGTCGGGGGGCTTCCTTCTCTAATCTGCTTTCCGAAGCTAATGTCTGCCCCTCCCTGCAGCTCATCCCTGGTATTTGGGATCCCGCTAGGAGCCTCATTTTCAAATTAGCCTAGGGCTGTATGGTCTGAGCTGAAAATACTCTTTGCAGCTGAGAAGTACCCTGGAGGCTGCCCGGGAGCAGGGGGTGGGGTGGGGATGGATGAACTAACTCTGTGCTGGGGGACCCACTTAACTTGTGAAACCTCTGGGGCCATGCAGGGTCTGTCTGATGGGTCCATTCCTCTGAAGCACCAGGCTCAGTGCTTTACACACAAAACCTCCCCTGGCCCCACTGACTCCTCAACAAAGCAGGCATGAGTATGACCCATTTCACAGATAAAGAAACTGAGGTCTGGAGAGGGTAAGTGACTTGCTCAAGGTCACAAAGCAGAGTCAGAAATCGAACACAACTGTCTCATTTCTGAGCCTGAACTCTACGTAACGCCTGAGTCGGAGGGGGACACACACACCTGAGTCGGAGCGGGGAGGGGAGAAGAAACATGAGAAAGAGAAGGGGGCAAGCCTGGCGGGAAGCCTGGTGGAGACTGCTGACCTGTCACTTCACGGGAGCCCCGAGGACCTGTGGGCTGACCAGTGCTTACACCTTCCACGAGCACCTCCGGGAGCTCAGCACAGCTGACAGCGAGTGACGGGCATGTTAGACATTGCATTTATGAATCTCTGTAGATTTAATAGAGACAGGCATAAATAGGAGGTCGAAATGGAGTTTATAGATACAAACAGGTATCTGGGCTGCAGCTACAGCTGTAAATATAAAGACGTGGCAATCATTTCCTCATTTGTCCATTCAGTAAACATCTCAGCCTCAGAAGGGAGGCTGGGCTCAGGAACATGCAGATGAAAAGGCACAGCAGCCACCTATAGCCACAAAGGGTGTCCTGCTGGGGATGCCGAGCAGCTGGACAGGTGGGTTCGAGCCAGCAGGTGCAGGAAGAGATGCTCACTGGGGGAGCGTGAAGGAGAAGCCCCCGACTCAGCTTGGGGTGGGTGTGGGAAGGACTCTCTGGAGGAGTGAGGCCAGGGTTGGGGGGGTCTTTTCATACCATACACACATGTGCATAATACAGATACACACATGTACAATGGAGGTATGATTAAGGCACAGTAAAATGCCCAGGTCACAGGTGTTCTTTTCAGCAAGTTGTATATACCCCTGTAACTGCCTCCCAGAACAAGACATAGACCATTTCCGTCACTGTCTAGTCAATACCCTCCTCTGCTGTTCTGATTTTTAATACCATAGATCACTTTTGTCTGCCCTAGGAATTTCTTTCTTGTCTTTCTTTCTTTTTTCTTTCCTTCCTTCTTTCTTTCTTTCCTTCTTTCTTTCTTCTTTCTTTCTTACTTTCCTTTCTTTCCTCTTTCTTTCTTTCTTTTCTTTCTTCCTTTTTCTCTCTCCCCTTCCTTCCTTCCCTCCCTCCCTTCTTTCTTTCTCTTTCTTTCTTTTTCTTTCTTTTTCTCTCTCTCTCTCCCCTTCCTTCCTTCCTTCCCTCCCTCCCTCCCTTTCTCTTTCTCTTTCTTTCTTTCTTTCTTTCTTTTCTTTCTTTCTTTCTTTCTTTCTTTCCTTCCTTCCTTCCTTCCCTCCCTCCCTCCCTCCCTCTCTCTCTCTCTCTTTCCTTCCTTCCTTCCTTCTTTTTTTTTTTTTGACAGGGTCTTGCTCTGCCACCCAGGCTGGAGTGTAGTGGTATGTAATCTTGGCTCACTGAAACCTCGAAATCCCAAGCTCAAGCTATCCTCTCACTTCAGCCTCTTGAGTAGCTGGGACTACAGGCACACACTACCACACTTAGCTATTTAAAAAAAAATTTTGGAGGTGGAGATGGGGCCCCACTATGTTGCCCAGGCTGGTCTTGAACTCCTGGCCTCAAGTGATCTGCCTGCCTTGGCCTAGGACTTTTGGCCTTCTGAACAGTGAAGAAATGGAGGTTGAGTTAAGCCACACAGTTTGAGGTAACGTGTTACAGTGGGCCTAGTGCCTGAATACACAAAGCCAGGAGGGCCGCTGTGCCCTCTGCCCCATGCTTCCCTCTGGATCCATCCACTGGCATTCTTCTCTCCCTGGAGAATCACCTTCCAGCATCCTCTCCAATTTACTCCCTGATCCCTCCAAATCCCAGCCCCTGCGCCAGCTCCTTCACAGAGCTCCCCAACTGAAGTGAGACCCATGTAAGGCCTGTGTCCCCCTTGTCCCTGTGCAGAACCTGACACCCTGGGCCTCTCAACCAGCATTTGCTGGATGAATGAATGAATGAAAGAATGAATGAATGGATACTTGCACTCTGCAGCAGTTTGCAACCCCTCATGAGGTTCTGCTGCAGAACCATGTTTCTGCAAAGCAAACCTGACCCAGAAGGCACAAGTATGTGAGCTGGATTCGGGGCGACAGCTCCCCTCTCTACAATGGAGCACGGAGATCATTTTACTTCAGCCAGCCCCAGCTGGGCTCTCCCCTGCGCAGGTGATTAGCAGGCAGCTTAATTGGCCTGGCAGAGCCGTGGGCTAAGCGGTGGGGAGGGCAAGCTTGCTCATTACTTCCCTGACCCGCTGGGACCTTCCAACCACAATGCAGGACCAGCAGCGATTTCTGCAGGGAGAGGCAGGAGCCTGCGGGGCCCCGGAGCACTCGACACCTGGAAAGGACCCAGGCCTGGGAGGTTCTGCATTGTGGCTGTAGGGCTTGCTGGCCATGGGTCTCCCATCCTGTCAGCACATGGCCCTGGCTCTCCATGAGTGCAGGGGCTGGTCTGCTGGTTGCCGTGTCCTCAGTGCCCAGCCAGTGCAGGCCAAGGCAGGGCTGCTGCATCACACAGCCCCGGGGGCTCCTTCCACCCCAGCTTCTGTGTGAATGGCCCCCCTTGGACTTGTGCATCTTGGCAGCCCTGGCTCCCAGCACCCACCAGGAACTCAATGAGTGTGCACGGCGGTGGAGGGCACAGGCCACTGTGCTCAGGTTCATAGCGCTGACCAGCAGGTCCAGAGGCCTGGGACACAAATGCTTTTTCCTTAATGCAAGCTTCCGGGTCCTCCTGAGCCCAGTCCAAATGCCAGCTCCTTCATGGTACTCCACTCAGGGCCAGTTTCCTCTCCTTCCTGCCCGCATACAAGCCCCTATCCCCACTTCCCACGAATGCCACTGTGATGGTAACTGTCACCAAGAGCTTGCTGCGTGCTTACTGCGTGCTGGGCACTGAGCCATGGCCCTGGGCGAGTGGCTGCATTCTATTCTCACTGCAACACGGTGGGGCGCATGCTATCATCCCATTTTAGAAATGCCAAAACTGAGGTCCCGAGAGTGAAACAGTCTGCCCAAGGTCATGCAGCTTGTAAGCCGCAGAGGCAAGAATCTGACCCAGGCCCCTCCAACCCAGCACCACCTTCCAGCATGCTGAGCGCCACTGTGGCAGACGCCTGGAGTCTGTGCCTGCTGTGCCACCCTCGAACCCCTTGAGGGAAAGGAGAGGGTGCCCCGGTGTTCTCCCCAGGCTCCAAGCACAGAGGCCCACTTGGTGTTTGGAGAACAGAGGCTGTCAGGCTGCAGGACTGGGCTCCGGCTCCTCCCTCCCTTGTACTGTTTACTTATGATCTCTCTCTCAACGTTTCACCCCCAAATGCCCAGAGCCTAGCACAGGGCCTGGCACAAGGAACGCCCAGTGAAAGTTGGTTACATTCAACCCAGTTGGAGGCACGAGCCCAGAAGTGGGAGTGACAGGGAAGGTTCCCCTGAGACCAACAGCGGCCTGACGCCCCCTTCAGCCTCCGGGACCCCACCTGGGTCTTGGTCTGTTTTCCCTCTCTCTCTGCATGAGCACTGACGTCCTTCCAGGCTACGCCGGTTGCTGTGACAGTAGCCCCTTCCCCACACGGCAGGGTCTGTGACACCCTAGCCATGCCCACTGCAGCCTTCTCGGGAGAACTGGGAGGAGAGAGAGGGTTTTTTTGTTTTTGTTTTTGTTTTTTGAGAAAGGGTCTTGTTCCATCACGCAGGCTGGAGTGCAGTGGTGTGATCATGGCTCACTGCAGCTTCTGCCTCCCAGGCTCAAGTGATCCTCCTGCCTCAGCCTCCCAAGTAGCTGGGATTACAGGCATGCACCACCACACCTGGGTAATTTCTTTTATTTTTTACTAAAAAAAATTTTTTTTGAGATGGAGTCTTACTCTGTCACCAAGGCTGGAGTGCAGTGGTGTGATCTTGGCTCACTGCAACCTCTGCCAACCGTGTTCAAGCAATTTTCCTGCCTCAGCCTCTCAAGTAGCTGGGATTACAGGCATGCACCAACATGCCCAGCTAAATTTTAAATTTTAGTACATGTTGGCCAGGGTGATCACGAATTCCTGACATCTGGTGACCTGCCCAGTTTGGACTCACAAAGTGCTGGGATTACAGGTGTGAGCCATCACGGTCAGCCTATTTTAAAATATTTTTTATTTGAGGTCTCACATGTTGCCCAGGTTGGTCTTGAACTCCCAGCCTCAAGTGATCTGCCTGCCTCGGCCTCCCAAAATGCTGGGATTACAGGTGTGAGCCATCACGCCCAGCATAAAGAGAGGTTTTTACGAGGTAGGAGCAGGAGACACCAGAACACATGAGAGTGTGTGAGGTGGCCATGGATGGCTGCTGACCCCCAGAGGGAGGGCAGGGAGAGGTGGGGTGGCTGGGGGTCAGCTGGTGGCCTCTGGAGCAGGCCACACTCCAGCCATGCTCCTGTGGGGCCCAGATGACCATGGAGGCATCCCCAGGGAATGTGGGGGGCGGGGGTCTGGCAGCTCCTGGCAGCGGCCCCATTGGTGGGGACACTGCCATTCTTCCAGGGTTGGAGGGAAGTACCCCAGGTCCAGACTGTGGGCAGAGGCCAGGACAGCAAAGGGGAGCAGGGTGAGGGGCCATGCGGTGGCTGCGGCTGAAACTGCTGTAGGGGCATGCATGATGCCCACTTCAGAAGCTCCTGGACACCTCTGGGCACCTGGTGTAGGTGAGGTGGGCAGGGTCCTGATGCCATGTGGGGGAGGCCGAGCCCGTGGGCATTAAGCATTCCCTAAAGGAGGAGGTCCTGGTTGAAGGTGTTCACATCCTTTGATTCTGAAACAGATGGGAGAGACGAGGAAGGGAAGGGGTAGAGCGATGGAGTGCCAGGGAGAAAGCCAGAGCGGAGGCACCTCCGGCTAATGAGTAGAGAGGCAGAGACACGGGAGAGGGCAGGGCGGGAAGAAAGGCAGAGATGAAACGTGTTGGAAGCGCCGAGTTAATGGAACTACTAAGTGTTTCATATTTCCCAGCTAATAAGACCCCCTCTGCAGGGAGGAGGGGACGGGACAAGAAAGCACCGTGGTTCGAATGACTCAAGGCGCTGGAGCTAATGAAGTCACCGGGGACTCGGAATTCCTCGGATACCTCGGACACGGCTCTGTGGCAATGCTATTTTAATTCAGTCTGAGGATGACAAAGGGAAGGGAAGTCTCCTGTTAACATGACAAGCTTGGGGTACAGGAATTGGGGGTTGAGGGCACAGGAACACTGCAAGGGGTTGTCTGACATGGGACAAAGGACTCAGGATGGACGCAGAGACAGGGAGGGGTGAGACACGGTCCTGGGAGGCAGTGAGCACACCACAGATACACTCAGGGTGAACTGCACTCCTCGAACACAGCACAATGAAGCCCATCTGTCCATCAGCTAGTATTAATCCAGAGCCGCAGGCACGGGAAGGGCAGAGACCAGCCAGACTCAGGTCCCACGGGGCTGACCTCTCTCAGATTCCAGGCTGGAAGCAGCATCCTATTCTTTCAGCAGAAAGTACAGACTCCTCTGGGGAAGGGGGTCTTCCTCTGCCCACCTCTCAAGAAGCATCTGGCATTACCTCCTCCCTCCCCAACGTGCCAGTCCTCTGGGTCTTTCCTTCCTTCAGATCCTCTTTCCTGCCTTGGGGCCCTTGCACCTGCTATTTCCTCAGCCTGGAATGCTCTCTGCTGCTAACTCCTATACCTCCTTTAGCTTTCAGGCCTCTGATCAAATGCTGCTTCCTCTAGGGTGCTGTCCCTGATGCCCCAGACCAGGACAGGGCCTTGGACATTGTGTTAGTTTCCCGCGGCTGCTGTAACAAATGACCACAAAGTGGTTGCTTAAAACAATGGAAATTTATCCTCTCACAGTTCTGGAGGCCGGGAGTTCAAAATCAAGGTGTTGGCAGGGTTGGGTCCCTCTGGAGGCTCAGAGAGAATCTATTTCGTGCCTCTCCTGGTTTCGGGCAATCCCTAGTCTTGCTTGGCTTTTGGCTGCATGGCTCCAATCTCTACCTGTCTTCACACAACCCTTTTCTTCATGCATCTGTTTTCTTTTCAGTCTCTTAAAAGGACACTATCATTGGGTTTAGGGTCCACTCCAATCCAGGATGATCTCATCTTCAGAGCCTTACCTTAATGACATCTGCAAAGACCCTTATTCCAAATAAAGTCACTGTCTTAGGCTATTCTTGCACTGCTATTAAGAAATACTTGAGACTGTAATTTATAAAGAAAAGAGATTTAATTGGCTCACAGTTCCACAGGCTGTACAGGAAGCGTGGCTGGGGAGACCTCAGGAAACTTACAATCAAGGCAGAAGGTGAAGGGGAAGTAGGCACATTTTAGATGGCCTGAGCAGGAGGAAGAGAGAGAAGGGGAGGTGCAACACGCTTTTTTTTTTTAGATGGAGTCTCACTCTGTTGCCCAGGCTGGAGTGCAGTGGTGCAATCTTGGCTCACTGCAACCTCCGCCTCCTGGGTTCAAGTAATTTTCCTGCCTCAGCTTCCCCAATAGCTGGGATTACAGGCACATGCCACCATGCCTGGCTAATTTTTGTTTTACCATGTTGGCCAGGCTGGTCTCGAACTCCTGACCTCAAGTGATCTGCCTGCCTCGGCCTCCCAAAGTGCTGGGATTACAGGTTTGAGCCACCGTGGCTGGCACAACTCACTTTTAAACAACCAGATCTCTTGTTTAAAAATGTGGCACCCTCCCTTTCTCTCTCGCTCCCACTCTGCCATGTGAGATGCCTGCTCCCCCTTCACCTTCCTCTGATTGGAAGCTTCCTGAGGCCTCCCCAGAAGCACATGCTGCTATGCTTCCGGTATAGCCTGCAGAACTGTAAGCCAATTAAATCTTTTTTTTTTTTTTCATAAAAAAACCCCAGTGTCTTGAGAACTCCATATCATGAGAACAGCACCCAGGGGATAGTGCTAAACCATTAGAAACTGCTCTCATGATCCAGTCGCCTCCCACCAGACCCCACCTCCAACAGGCCTGACCCAACTGGACTGGGTCATGGCCCTGCTGCATCCATGATGTCCAGCCAGGGCAGGTGCCTTGCAACTACTGCCGAGTGACTGATAGGACTGTTGGGCCCTTGGGAAGCCTGGTGGGAGCAAGGGGGAAAGGACACAGCCAGGGCCACCCCACCGAGGCCATAGCTTTTGGTCCCACAGTGGAGAGCAGCCAGGAGGCCCCCCGACAGCCAGAACTGGAAGGGGCTTACAGGTCAGCCGGCTTAGTGCCTGTGTTGACAACTGGGGAGAACAAGACTCAGAGGAGGCCAGGCATGGTGGGTGGTTCACACTTGTAATCTCAGCACTTTGGGAAGCTGAGATGAGCGGATTACCTGAGGTCAGGAGATCAGCCTGGTCAACATGACGAAACCATGCCTCTACTAAAAATACAAAAATTAACCAGGCGTGGTGGCTTGAGTTTGTAGTCCCAGCTACTCGGGAGGCTCAGGCAGGAGAATTGCTTGAATCCAGGAGGTGGAGGTTGCAGTGAGCCAAGATCGCACCACTGTACTACAGCCTGGGTGAAAGGATGAGACTCTCTCTCAAAAAAAGAAAAAGACTCAGAGGAGACCAAGGACCTCTCTGAAGGACACTGTGTGACCACATCACATCCTCAGCACTCTTCCTGTCCCCTTGCACTGTGTTCCCTGCCCGCAGCATGGATCTGAAACTTAGGGCCAGTTCTCAGGACAGGATAGGGAAGGCATGGGTAGGAGCCCTGAGATGCCAAGGACAAGGTGCCGTCGGCTGGAGTCGTTCCCACATGCTTAGCCTTCAGAGTTTCCTCTCAGTGTCTGCAAAGAACTCCAGTTTTCCTTAAGTAGTTTCATTTTGCCTAATTATCCTCCAGCTGCAAAGCGAATAAGAGGCATGAGGGATTAGGGAGAATCAAGAGGAACAGGCATTAGGGCTGTGAGCTGGAAGTGGGGAGGATGGGGAAGCCAGGGCAATTGGATAGTCAGGTCAAAGCATATACATGTTGCACTCCCTTTGAGAAACAGTATGTCAGAGTGGCTAAGAGAGTGGGCTCTGCACTCAGACTGACCTGGGTTTGAGATCCATATGGCCACTGGCTAACTCAGGGACCTTGGGCAAGTTCCTTGACCTCTCTGAGCCTTATTCCACATTTGTAACTTCAGAATAATGATGTCTACTCCAAACATGTATTGTCAGGATTTACTGAGAGAATGGCAACATGCCTGGCTCTCAGTAAGGCTCAATAAACAATAATGATTATGCACAGAGGTCAGAGAGGGTAGAGGAACTTGGAAAGTTATAAAAAGGCTCAAAATCCCTGAGTTTGATTCTAAATGTCTTTGCAGTCTAGTCCAGGAAGGCAAGGTCATGTCTGTCTTGTGACTACTGCACTGGTCCCAGCAACCAGCAAGGTTCCTGCCTATTGGAGGGCCTCCCTGGCTCCTGATTGAAAGGAAGAATCAATGAGTGGGTGAGTGAATGAAGGGCAACAGCCTTCCTTCTTTGCAGCTGCAGAGGCTGGGCAGTTATTGGGCCATGCAAGACTCAATCAGTCTGCCCTTTCTTGTTTCCTGGTGCCCTCCAGCCTTGACGCCATGTTTAGGCCATTGATATTCACAGAATAATTTCCAGCATTGATTACTGAGATGGAACACCTTCCCTCCCAAGCTCCGCCACCTTCCTCAGTCCTCCCCACCACAGGCGACTCCACCGAGTTTCCTGATTAATTCCCCTCCATAAACATTCTGATGAAGCCGCCAGCTCTCGCCAGGCAGCCTCCCAGAGCAAGGATTATTTCACAAAGCTGCTTTTCTCTTTGTGACCTGTGTTCATTAGCTGCTGCAAGGGTCACAGTCTGGGCTGCTTCAGTGGGGCCACCTCTGGGCGGGCAGTTCCCCTAGAGGAGAAGCTCTTCCCAGCCTGCCCAGGGTGGAGAAGGTCACCCCTGCCCAGACCCAGTGGCCTGGAAGCCGTGGGAAGTAGCACATTCCTGGCAGGGGAAGAGATGCTCTCAGTGGAGAAAATGCTAGGTGGAGGCGCATGACACTTCTGATATTCAGCCATTTGCTGACCCATGAAAATGGCAATTCAATTTAATAGGACCCTCTGTGGTTGAGCCTAGAGAGAGGGAGGGGAAAAAGGAGTGAGGGGTCTGGAGTCAGAAACACAGGCAGTCCTGCTCTGTGTCTTCTCAGCTGTGTGGCTTGAGGAATGTGGCCTCATCCCTCTGGGCCGACTTGTCAAGTGTTGATAGCCACAGCACCGCCTTGCAGGGGGGTGTGTAGCTTCAGTGCAATCATTACATCACAGCCTGCTTCCGTGGCTGCTGCAACATCCCTGTGCCCTCAACAGCAGCTATTTTAGCAATAACGAGTGAGTTGGGGGCACTGGGAGAGTGCAGCTGCCCACTGACTGGCTCCCCAGGTGCCTACCTTCACTTCTTCGGAGTCACTTCTCTGGCAAAGGCACCCAGGGGGTCCAGGAGACCTTGGACACAATGGATTTTAGTGGCAACCAGAGAGGTCCTCTATAGCCCACTTCCATGAGTGGATAAACATGGTGCCTGGCACAGACGGGATCCTCAACAAACTGGAATGAATGAGACAAGTGTATCAGCTGATGTCTTAGAACACAGAATTCAGCTTTGAGAAGTAAAAGATACAAAAAAAGTCATAGGAGGTTGGAGAGTGGGCATGGTGGGAGAGCAGCAGCCAGCTCCTGGGGGTGGGTTAGCAGGTGCTTTTAGGGGGCCCTGGAAGTCACTGGCACTTTGAGCCTAAGGGTGTGGCGAGGGTCTGGGGTGCTGTCCGTGGTGCTGAAGCACAACCACTGGTGAGGGCAGCTGTTCTTTCTGTGCCTGTGCTCAGCGGAAGCCTGTCCCCCTCCTTCAGGAATTCTGAGTCCAGAAAGGAAAGAAGCAGTGGAAAGGGAGGCAGAGAGTGAGAGGTGAGGCCTGCACAAAAGGTTATTGGTCAGACAGTCACTGCCAGACTGGAGGAAGCACTTTTGTTTTCACATTATTGCAGTCACCAAACACTAATTCCCTCATGAGGGAAACATCGGCATCTCTCCCACCAACATGCTCCGAATGCCATCCTTTTTTCATTGCTGTGTAGTATTCCATTACATGAACTATACATAACTACCACAATTTGTTAATTCATTCTATTTTTTTTTTTTTTTTTTGACAGACTCTTGCTCTCACTCAGGCTGGAGTGCAGTGGCACGATCACGGCTCACTGTAGCCTCAACTTCCTAGGTTCATGTGATCCCTCTGCCTCAGCCTCCTGTGTAGCTGGGGCACAGGCATGTACCATCATGCCCAGCTAATTTTTTTTTTGTAGAGATGGGGTCTCCTTATGTTTTCCTGGCTAGTCATGAACCCCTGGGCTCAAGCAGTCCTCCTGCCTTGGCCTCTCAAGATGCTGAGATTACAGGTATGAGCCACTGCACCTGGCCCCAGTGCCATAATTACGGCAAAAGTCAAATCAATCTTGTGTCTCCAAATTTGTGATGTGCACCCACCCTCATTCCTCTTGTCTGGAACCTCTCTGCAGGTCACTGCCCACTGCTCCTTCCAGCTCCAGGCCTTTTGCCCTTCCTACTTTCCATCCTCTCATCTGACCCATCCTTTAGAGCCTGTCTCCAGATTCTCCTCTTCCAGGAAGCCTCCCTTGACCACTTCAGCCCACTCTGCCTTCTTGCTCCTCTGACCGCCTACTGAACTTGGAGCCAAGTTTAGCAAGCGCTGCTTTTCAAGATATTCTCCATAAGTACTCTCTTTCTCCCCACTCAGTTGTGAGCTCTCAGGGGACCCAGTTCTTGCTTCTCTTACCTCCTTGCAGCAGAGCCAAGCCTGAATTCTGCATGAATATCAACATCAGCAGCAGTGGCATCAGCCACCATGAATGAGCACTAAGGCTGTGCTGGGGCTGTGCTGCACTTCCTGTGCTTTATCTCACTGAAAACCCATGGTAACTCTGTGAAAGCAGATCCTATGATTACCACCGTTATAATAGGAGGCTCAGAGGGATGAGGTAACTTGCCTAAAGCCATACATGCATGAGAGCTAGGGTTCAAGCAAAGGTCTGCCTGACCTCAGGGTCTAGTTCTTAACCAGCAGTCCATCTGATTCATAGCAGTGACCCATAATGGCAACACACATTCTGAAACCAGTCCCGCTCTGCTGTTTACTTATGTTGAGGCTGTACGCCTAAAGAACCAGCGCTAGAAGAATTGGGGATAGGAAGGTTTTTTTTTTTTTTTTAAATCAGTACAGAGCAGAGAGCACTGCATTATTTTTCTGCCTCTAAGAACATTCTCATTACTTACAAATTACATTAATTTCTACAAACACTTATTGACACCCACTGCCTGCTGTGCACCCTGCGTTATGATGAGTACTGGATTAGACAGTCATAAATAAAACACACACTGGCACAGTCAGTCCGTGATAGAAGCTTTTAGAGAGAGAATTAGAAAAGGGCTCTGTGGCTCAGCCCCATCCTGGGGGCCCAGCCAATAGATGGCACCAGCTTCTATGCTTTTAGAAAGACCCTGGAGTGTCCTGAACACCGCTCAGACTCCTGGAGAGACATGAGGAACATGTGGGGCTGGGGCTCTGGAATTTTCAGGAGACAGTGAATCTTAGACACCTCTTACCTGTTGGCTGCTTTGCTTTGTCAGGTGGTTGGATAACATCAGATTGCCCAGGAAGCCAAGCTGACCCATCAGGATGGGTTTCTGTGTATGTGTGTGTGTGTGTGTATGTGTGTACATGTGTGCGTGTGTAGGGGGGTGAGGGGTGCACATGCATGCCTATACATTTCTGCATTCCTTCTCAATTGGAAATATATCAATGCTGACGAGGAACAAGGGTAGAAGCACGATATAATCACAAGGTTGCTGGAACATGGGTGCATGGTGGGGAAAATAAGTGAAAATCAATTTTCCCCTGGATCTGTGTGTGTGCGTGCATGTGTGTGTGTGTATAAAACTCCAGCCAGTGAGACAATGTTCACTCCTCTGAACAGCACTCAACGCTAATGCTGGGCAGAGCAGGGGCTTTCTGGGGAGCTCTTGGAATTGCAAGATTGGGATGAACAGGGGTGGGAAGAAAGATTTATGAAAGGCCTGGTCAAGTTCTTTCCACCTCCAGTCCCCAGAGAGGTCCCTCTGGGCAGCTTCTTGGTTTCAACTGGTCTCATCTTGGCCTGTACCAAGCAGCAGCCCCTCTGCTCTGAGACCCTCCCTCCCACCCTCCTGAGCTCCACCCTGCATCCTCTTCCCTACATCTTTCCCAGAGGGGCTGTCATTGTGTCAAAAAGCCCAGTGATTTTAAAAGAAACTTTCTCTCCTTGTGCTTTGATTCTGCCGCAGTTTCCCCTGGGTCTGCTAGAGAACAAAGGGCATGATTGAGTGGTAATGCGCCCCCAGTGTCTGCCTTGATTCCAGGCTCCTGTTGCTGGAGAGAATTTTGATCTCTGGTGTAGTGGCTTCCTCTTCTCCCTGCTGTGAGGGAACAGTCAACGTCCCCATTTGCTTCCTGTGAGAAAGAAGGACCTCTCAGTCACTGTAACTCAAAAGCAAGATCCTTTCACCCACTCAACAAATATTGACACCTACTGAATGCCAGACACCATCATAGTTGAGTGGAGTTAAGCAGTTGTCAAGTCTTTAGACAAAAACTTTGGCCCTTGTCTTATTCCATTTTTTGCTGATATACCAGAATACTGGAGATTGGGTAGTTCATAAAAAGCAGAGGTTTCTTTTTTACAGTCTGGAGACTGGGCAATCCAAGGTCAAGGGGCTGCATCTGGTGAAGGCCTTCTTGCTGTGTCATGTCATCCCATAGGTGGAAGGGCAAGAGGGCACATGCAAGACAAAGAGTGGAAGAGCTCCTATGACCTAATCACCTCTTAAAGGCCCCACCTCTCAACACTGTTGCATTAGGGATTAAATTTCCAACACACTAACCCAGGGGGACAGCAGCCCTCATGAAACTTGTGCTCTAGTGGAGAGTACAGTGGCTAGAGAGATACAGGGGCATATCCAGGCTCTACCATTTGCCAACTGTAAGACCTTGAGCAAATTAATTAACATCTCTCAGGCTCAGCTTTTCCATCTTCAAAAGGGAGAGAACAAGAGCATATTAGTTATCTGTTGCTACAATAATGCTGCATAACAAACAACCCCAAATTCTAGTGGCCTGCAACAGTAAGCATTTGCTTCTCATGCATCTGCAGTCAGCTAGGGGAGAAGGATCACGGGTCTTATAACTTTGTAGGCATTGGCTGGGCTCACTCCCACGTTTGAGAGTCAGCCAGCTGTTGGCTGGGATGACTCGGGTGACTTGGCCCTGCTCCATGTCTCTTTCATCTTCCATCAGGTTAGCCTGGGTGTATTATCCTGGTGATGACAGAGGTGCAAGAATGAGAGCCAGCCCCATTACATACATGATTTTTGAGCCTTTGCTTGTATTAGTTTCTAACATCCCATTGGACAATGGAAGCCTCTTGGAGGATTCAGAGTGAGAGTGCAAGGAAACTACAAATCCACACGGCAAAGATGTGAATACAAGGAGGGATGAAGCATCAGTTCCATTTTTACAGTCTACCATGGACTTTCCTCCTGGGGCTGTTGGGGGATAAAGGAGAATGGCATAAAGTCCTTGGCTCAGCTCCTAGTTCATAGCAAGGGCCACATCGGGAGCTAACTTAAAAAGAACAGAGGTCTTTGGGTGAATGAGGGCAAGGTTCAGGTAGGTCTTTTTCACTGTTATATCCCCAGTATAATAACTGCTGAATGAATGAGCTGACCACACGGTGAGTTGTTCTTGAGATCAAGGTGGCTGATTCCAGCAATTGTTCCATCCTACCTGCTGGAGGCTAATGGTTTCCCCTAGAAGGCCTTGGATGGAGCCATTCTTTGTCCACTATGGGGCTTCTTAGCCTTCCCAGAACTCGATATTTGGGTGAGAGGAATAGCTCCAGGAGTGTACTGGGAGAGCATTTGCACTGTCAAAACTTCCAAAGAATGAGGAGGGAAGCTTCCTATCTGGGAGTGATTGTCGTATGGACCAGAGGTAGGAGGAGGGAGCAGGTGACCACTCAGATCCTTGTGCACACAAAGAACTACATTTCCCATCTTCCTTGGCAGTGAGATGAGGCCACATCACTGAGTTCTGGCCAGTGGGATGTGGGTGGAAGGGATCTATGCCACTTTCAGGCCTGTTCCCCCACCAAACCTCCTGCATAATCTCCCATAGCTCTCTCTTTCCTGGTCTTCTCATCAGATGCACAGGGTCCAGAGAGGAACTCCAAGGCTCTAGGACAGGGGTCAGAAAACTGAGGCTTACAGGCCAAATCCAACTCTCTGCCTGTATTTGTAAATAAAGCTTTATAGGAACACAGTCATGCCCATTCATTTCTAGGTTGTTTATGGCTGCTTTTGCACCACAATGGTAGAAATCATTAGTTGTCACTGAGAGGCCTGCGAAGCCGAAGATATTTCCCATCTGGTCCTTTAGGGAGAAAGCTTGTTGACTCCTGCCCTGGGGGATGGTGGAGCCACCACCCAGGATGGTAAGGAGCCTGGGGCCCTGGATGACTGTGTGGAGTATGGGCTCCTTCCCAAGAGCCTGCGCTGGACAGTGACACAGCAAGAAGGAAGCTTTTACTGTGCTGAGGCACTGAGATTTGGGAGCTGATTGTTTTAGCAGTCAGTCTACCCTGGATACACACTGCCCAAGGAGCTCTGACTCTGGGATGAGCAGAAACATGGCTTCCTATTCATCTTCATCCTCTCTGTGCCCTGCACACCTAGGAAGCTGACTTGTCTCCAGGCTAGGGCTCATGCAAGAACCAGTTGGACACCCCATAGTCGCTCGGACCTGGTGGCCTATCTGCCACCAGGGTGACTGCCATCTGGGTGAGGTCACTTTGACAGAGTGGTAGGGGTCCTTCTCTCCTCATAGGAGGATAAAGCAATAAGAAGACCAGAGCCAGGAACAGGAAGCCCCTGGGAAGCCCGGGCTGGTGCCAGCCTGGTGGTCCTGGAGACGCAGCCTTGCTCCCAGACCAACCATTTTAGGAAACTTGAGCTTGAGAGTTTGTTGATTAATGGCTGTGCAATCCTAGATAAGTTACTTAACTCTCCCTCCCCAAGCTTCAGTTTTCTTATCTGTGAAATGTGATCAAGAGTGCCTATATCCTAGAGTTGCTGGTAATAGCAAGATCTTCAGCAGCAAGGGATGCCCCCACCCTAGAGTGCCATTTACATGCACAGTGCCATTTCTCTCTTACTCTTATTCTCCATGTTCTGGGCCTTGGAGCCATGTCCCTCCCCAGGAAACCCCCCTGCCTGTAGCCCTGGCTTCCCAGGCATGGCCCTGACACCTGGCACAGCCACCTGCACCTGGTGCTCACCTGCACTGGTTTCTCTCTTGAGATTTTGACCAAGAGGAATTGAGGGGGAGGGGGAGCTCAGAGGGTGCAAGGCAGCCCTGGAGCCAGGGGCCATGCTGGGCCACATGCCAGAGGAGCAAAGAGAAGAATCCAGCTGTTAGATGAGGGAATTCGCCCCATGGAGAGGAACATCCTGGTCTCCAGGATACAGGCTGCCCAGTGGAACTTTCTCTGCCCAGTGGAACGTTCTACATTTGCACTGGTGGCCAGGTGGGGGTGAGCTCTCTTAGGCTCGGTCTTGGTTTATGACACGTGGCTACTGAGTACTTGAAATGTGACTAGTACCACAGAGGAACTGGACAGTAAACTTTATTTACTTGAAATAAATTTAAATTGGACTTAGTTTTGTTTTTTGAGACGGAGTCTCCCTTTGTTGCCTAGGCTGGAGTGCAGTGGCGTGATTTCAGCTCACTGCAACCTCTGCCTCCAAGGTTCAATCGATTCTCGTGCCTCAGCCTCCTCACTAGCTGGGATTACAGGCACCTGCCTGACAAATTTTTATATTTTTAGTAGAGACAGAGTTTCATCATGTTGGTCAGGCTGGCCTTGAACTCCTGACCTCAAGTGATCCACCCGCCTCAGCCTCCCAAAGTGTTGGGATTACAGGCGTGAGCCACTGCGCCTGGCTGGACTTAGTTTCAATTCAAAGTGGCTAGTGGCTGCCATCTCGATCAACATACAGTGAGTGCTTCCTAGTCATCCCCTCAAGGCCCTAGATACACTTGGGGTCTTTCCTGCCCTTATGCCAGGAGCTGTTTCGCCTTTACAAGGCCCACCTCCTTTGACGTGAGCCACCCTCAGTGCGGTTGCTTCTGAAACCTGGAGGTTTAGGGCTGAGGTCAGCCCCAGCCTGGGTTCCTGGGACTTGGCAAGGCTGCAGTGTTGTGTGCGTGTGCATGCATGCATGTGCACATGTGTGTACCTGCGGTGGGAGAGAATGGGCAGATCATGACACAGGGAGCCAGGCAGGCACGATGGAGATGCAAGCCAGACACACGTTTTCCCCTTGGTGGGTGTGGCCTTGAACCTCAGCGTTTGCCTGCAGTTTCCGCTGCACGAAGCTCTCAACAGCAGAATGTTTGAAATGAGCTGTTCTGGGAATGTGTTTCCCAGGCCATGCATTCCCGAAGCAGCATTATTTATCCTGTTCCTTCTCAGACCCACTTTTCATTTTGCCTCCCGATCTGGCAGCTCCAGAGGTGTCAAAAAGAACAGGTGGAAGAGGAAGGGATTCTCAGATTTGCAGGACGCGGCGGCACGCAGGGGCTACGCCACCACCGACTGGAGCAGAGTCACACGAGCTCAAGCGCTCGTGGTGCCACTGGTTTGCTAGGTGACCTTGGGCAGGTCAATGAACCCCTCTGGGTCTCCGTGTTCCCATCTGTTGAGAGGGTTAAGTGAGGCCTAGGACAGGCCTGCAAGGAAGCAAGGGGCTGGTGTCATGGGTGTCATGCCACACATCTCCTGCTGAGCCCAGAGACACCAGGAACTTGCTTCCAGGGAACAAACACGGACTAAGTCACAACTGCCGTAACCCAGTAGCTTCTCACTTGGAGAGCGAAGGAACTCCTCGGTTAAATAAGATCTGAAGCCAAAGCGAATGCATGAAGGGGGAAAGGCAGTGGGGTGGTGAGGAGGGGCTGAGGAGCCAGGGCACCTCCCAGCACTGTGGGGAGACCTAGCCTCTGGCCAGGGCCACTGTGGGGCTCTTGGGAAGAGGATTTGAAGGCCCAGAGTCCGCGTGCCCCTGCTGGAGCCTCGGCTTTCTCATCTGCAAAATGAGGATGATGACAGCAACTGGGTCCTGTGAGGGCAGCTGGGACAATTCAGTGTGCTATTGTATCTGAAGCCTGGCACACAGTAGGTGTGCAAAAAATAACTCCAGCTGGTGCAGAGAAGAGGGCTGTTCAGAGAGGAGACTGGGATGATGGGACCTGCTTATACCTGTTTTAAATAAAATTTTTTGGTCTTTTTTCTTTATGCAAGCCATTCATTCCACAAGCTTATACCTTTTTAAGCGCAGCCCCTAGGCCGAGAGAGAGCAGAGGAGCCTGAGGGGGAGAGGTGCCCAGAGTAAAAGCCCCTCTCCTGGCTGTGACCTTTGGCGACCCTTCCCCTGCAGGGCCCTGGAGCTCACCTCTAAAGGGAGGGGTTGAGCCAGCACACCTGGAGGTCCCTCCAGTCTGAAGGTTTCCATAGGTCCCCTCCCTGCCTCCCCCACCTCCGTGCTCTAAGAGGGAGCCTGGAGGAGAGCGCCGGTGGGGGAGGAGGCTTCTGGCTTCCTTCCACCCAGCCTTGCCCTGGGGTTCCCGAGTACCTTGAATTCATTAGCGGCTGCAGCTCTGAGCGTTGATTAAAAAGACGCTGGTTTTTTTTCTTCCTTCTCTTTTCCCCTTGGTTCTTTCCCAGAGCAGTGATTTCAATTTGCAGCCGGCTCCCTCTGGGATGGAGGGGAGGGTGGGGCTGGGAGCTTGACTAGCTGGGGGTGGGGGCGGGGGTGGGGACCTGGGCGCCCTCTCTTCCCTTTCTCTGCTCCTCTCCTCCCTTCTTCCCCTCCACGCCCCTGGCTCCCCCTCTACTCCCCCTCCCTCAGTTGCAGGCCAGGATTTGACACACCTGCAGTGCACATTGATTGCCTGATTAAGGGAAGATTGATTGGTCCCCGCTGTCATTAGCATATAGTTAGCGGTGACCCCTCTGCTTGGCCTCCAGCCTGCGCTGACCTGAATGGCTCCAACAGCTCAACAGGAAATGGGAACTCGGTGAGAGGAGGGGCTGGCCTGGCCTGGTCTGGCTGTCAGCCCTGGGCCAATAGGGAACCCCTAGGGCCCTCTAGCCTGGCTGGGCCCTGGACCTTCCACGGGGATCAGTGGACTATCTTCCTTTCTTCTGAATGGGGAGGTTGAATGCAACGCTTTCTAAGTGAGAAGAGAGTTGTGCAACCTTACCTCCCCAACCCTGCACCATCTTCTCCCGACCCTCCCAGCTCCTCCGCACACCTTGGACTTGAAGCCCCTTTAAGCCGAGCTTTCCTCTCCTTCTCGGAGACTTTTTTTTTTTTTTTTTTTTTTTTAAAGAGACAGGGTCTTGCTTTATTGCCCAGGCTGGAGTGAAATGGAGTGAACACGGCTCACTGCAGCCTCAATCTTCTGGGCTTAGGTGATCCTCCTGCCTCAGCCTCCTGCGTAGCTGGGACTGCAGGCGTGTGCCACCACACCATCTAATTTTTAAGTTTTTTGTAGAGAGTGGCTCTTGCCAAGTTTCCCAGGCTGGTCTCAAACTCCTGGGCTCAAGTGATCCTCCCGCCTCAGCCTCCCAAACTGCTGGCATTACAGGCGTGAGCCACTGCACCCAGCTTCTCTGGGAGACTCTTGCTTTCAAAGCACATTCACTCTGGTTTCCCACAGGGAGAAGCAGCCAACTGCTGGATGTATCAGGAGGTCCAGGTCCTCCCTTGGGTTCTCATAGCTCCTCCCTAGGCCACTTGCTGCAGGACTTGGGATTTTTTTGTTGAATGATTTTCTTCCCCTTTGAGTCGCTGAGGGCAGGGAACCTGCTGTATCTGTATCTGTGGTCCAGCACAAACACCAGGGGTTAGAGTGCATATCTCCCCCTCCCTCCCCATTTCCAGGGGAAAACTATTTTGAAACTGTCAAGAGTATGTAAAACTAGCTCTAAACACTGAAAGGGAGCCACAGTTCTATTTGCTTGGTGGCTGTAAAAGGTCTAGTTTTTTCCTAAAGCAAAACCCAGCAATGCCACTGCTCTGCGAGGGGTCGGGTGGATGACCCCAGAGCACCGGGTCCAGCTGAATCTCCCAGCCACGCCTGCTGGGACGGTGAGGTCGCTGCAGGTGGGAGCTCCTGGGTGAAGCTCATTCATTCTCTGTCCTCAGAACACCACCCTGTGCAGAGCTGGTGGCCGGGGCCTGGAGTGGGGGCACACCTTGAACACAAGCTTTAGGGTCACGTTTGAATCTGGTTCAGTCACTTAGCAGCTTTGTCACCTTCTGCAAGCTCACCACCTCTCTGAGCCTGATTTTCCTCCTCTCTGAAATAGGATGACAATAACTATCCTAGAAGGACTGCTAAACGCTTTAATTGAGATAATCTATGTGCACAGCACATAGTAGGCACAAAGAAAAGGGAAAAGGAAGACTAACGTTTGATGTTTTCATGCCGCCATATTATGGTTTGCTTATTGGCCTCCTGAAAGCATCTTATTTGAAAACAAATATAAAGGATATTATAAGCTCTATCATCACAGGGAAGATGCCTCATTCATCCCAGCACCACTGCTGGTGCCTGCACAGTGTCAGGGACATGGCAGGTGTGCAAGAGATGTTGGGTGAGTTGATGGATTTTGGACTCAAGGTGCTCTGGGGCCCTGCGCAGCGCCCCTTGACAGGGTGCCTGGCTCAGCCCTGTGGGCTGAGATCCCTTGGCCGGGGCTTTTAGAGGATGACAATGATGGATGAAGTCAAGCCTAGGCAACCCCTCCAGCAACTCTGAAGGGAGATTCTCCACCTGGCTACAGTGAGGGGAGCCATGGGCCCGTGGATGGCAGTGGGGGACCCACAGAGGGGTTGAGAAGGAGATGAGGTCCGGTGAGCATCCTTTGGTCAACAAGAGACAAACTGTACCCACTGGGCTGAGCAGATGTCCATGTCCCCAGCCACATGCTGAAATCCTGGGGAGGTGGAGCTCCATGACACCAGTAGCCTCCTGGGCAAAGTCACTTTGAGCTCAGGCCAAGGGTGGCCCCATGAGGATGGCAGGCAGGATCTGGTCCAGCCTGCTGGTGGGCACACAGGAAACCTCAGGATCCAGGAAGCAGCAGTTCTCGGGTATAGGAATGGGGTTGGAGGGTACCCTGCTGCAATGCCCAGGATATAGCAGCCTCTGGCAGGGCCAGGCAGAGCCAGGCGGTGCGAGCCAGGGGGGCGAGGCAGTCCCAGCTGGCTGGGCCAGAGAAGGCTTCCTGCGAAGTCGCAGCCCTTTGAAACTGACTAATAAGGTTTTCTTCCCTTTCTAAGTTGAATGAGTCAGGAGCTTCATATAGGATCCCATCTGTCTGCTCCATCCCTGCCAGTTGGATTCTAGGCCTCTAGCCAATTAAAAAACCCAAACTAGCTTAGTGGGAATCTGCTTGACTGGTTTGGTGAGAGCTCTGTTTTCCCTCAGTGGAACAGAGGCCTCTTGGCTGCCCTTCTGGGTCGTGCCTGAGAAGGAGTCTGGAATCCTGCAGCCAAGGAGCCGGGATGGCTTGAATTAGGACCAGGAGGTGGCAAGCTGCAAGGAGATGGAGCCCAGCTACACAGAGCAAAGACGTTGTTCCCCAGGCTGTTCATCGCTGGAGCCCACCGCACTCTGGGTCTCAGTGCTTGGCCAGGCGTCGGGGGAGCTCAGCTTGACCGGGATGTCTCCCCTGCGGTGCTCCAGGCCCTCGAGGACTCAGTGCTGGCCGTACCTGGAATGAACGAACATGTGCCAGGCGGGGGCAGGGGGATCTCATCACCAGAGCTGGTCACATACGGGCTTTCAATCCCTCGCTCACACCACAGCTGGCCGGTTGCATGGGACAAGGCCCCGGGATTCCCTGAGGCTGAACAAGCTGGAGCTGCCGGAGGTGTGGGCAGGACGGAGGGTGGGTGGCCTGTGTGTCGCTGGGATTAGGCTTCCTGGGCCATCACCTGCTTCTCCTCGGAGAGGGGTGACAGTGTGAGGCTCAGCAGGGCAAGTGCCACCCAGAGGCCAGATGCAGCAAAGAGTAAGCAAAATCCCTTGGGGGTGGGGTGGGAAGAGTTGCTGCAAAACCTGTGCACTTTGCTCAGACAGGTCTATTACAGCTATGAGGAGAAACGAAGGTGTCTGCAGCCAGCCCGCGGCAGAGCAGACGAGCTCTTGAGCAGGCACCTGCTCCTGTTAGGGGTGGACCCTTGGTAGCAAAGAGACAACAGCTGT
The DNA here is from genome assembly GCF_029281585.2 of Gorilla gorilla gorilla. Lineage (NCBI taxonomy): Eukaryota > Metazoa > Chordata > Mammalia > Primates > Hominidae > Gorilla > Gorilla gorilla. The sequence goes on from NC_073237.2 coordinate 128,188,028, forward strand.
CAGCAAAATAAATGAGGGCTGGATGTAGTGGCTCACACTGGTAATCCTAGCATTTTGGGAGGCTGAGGCGGGCAACATAGTGAATATTCATCTCTAAAACAAAACAAAACAGAACAAAACAAAAAAGGAGGTGGGTATGGGACCGTGCATTTTGCGGCCATTTAGTGCAGGGGAAGCACTGGGCAGAACATGCAGCTATTAATGAATGTGCTTATCATGTCAATGCCTCCCCACATGCAATAGCCCATACATTCTGTTTTTCTATTTTCTTTTTTTTTTGAGATGGAGTCCTGCTCTGTTGCCCAGGCTGGAGTGCAGTGGCACAATCTCAGCTCACTGCAACCTCTGGCTCTCAGGTTCAAGCGATTCTCCTGCCTCAGACTCCCAAGTAGCGGGGATTACAGTTTCCTGCCACCATGCCCAGCTAATGTTTTTCTATTTTTTAGTAGAGATAGGGTTTCACCATGTTGGCCAGGATGGTCTCGAACTCCTGACCTCAGGTGATCTGCCCGCCTTGGCCTCCAAAGTGCCAAGATTACAGGCATGAGCCACTGCGCCTGGCCAATTGCCAATAAATTCCACTGTTTTTAGGATCAGGCCTGCTGTCCTCACCACGTTCCATCATAGCCTCATCTCATGCCTCCCTGTCTGGAGCCACTCTGACCTGGTTCCTGGAGCCCTCCGTGCCCTGCCCCCAACCCCGAGGGCCTTTGCACTCACAGTCCTTTCTGCCCAGTGCTCTCTCCTCCTTTACCTCAGCTGCTGGCCTCTCTCTATGGACACCCTGGGGATCGGATGTCAATCCCAGCCCTCCCTGACCCCGGGGCTGGACCACGCTGCTTCATCCTGGGTTGTCACCAATGCTCACCCCTTTCCCTCAGGGCGAGCTTTGAGCCTTGAATGCCACCCGGTCTCTCTGGGATTGCTTGATTCATGCCTCGTCTGTCCCACCTGACTGTAGGACCCACTGGAACAGGGATGTCGTCCCCCTTTGTCACTGTTTTACCCTGAGCCCAGCACAAGGCTTGGCTCATAGAGGCTCCCATGAAACTCTTCTCACCTGAGAGTGACCCCGAAAAGTTCAGGACACTGGCATGGAAAAGGTGACTGCTTCTCACAAGGCCAGAGTCCCTGACATGGAATTCAGCAGTTTAGAGAGGGTTTCCAGACCCAGCCTGAATTCACATTTTCACTCTGGCGCCATTGGCTGGCTTAGCGGGGACCTTGAGAAAGTTGAGTTAGCTCTCCGAGCAGGTGTTGTCACCTATTCCTTGGACAGGGCAGGGGGAGGAGTCGCTGAGATGACACAGCACACAGAGCCCTTGGCACAGATCCTGGCACAGGGGGTGCTTAGTGGCCGGTGGTAGGGGAGGCAGGGCAGCGGTTCTGAGGCCTGGACACCTCTCATCTCTGGCTAGGGGTCAGGTGAGGAATTTTCCCTGGCTGCCCCAAAGCAGCAGCTGCCCAGAGCTGGCAGGGCGGGTGAGGCCCTGCAGAGACCTGGAAGGCGTTCAGGCCACGGGCTGCAGGCACGGTTGGCAGCAGCGGCTCCGCTCCAGCCTGGTGACCTCTGCGAGGAGCTACCTCTGCTCCCCTCTGGCCACTCTCTGTCCGCAGCCAGTACAGCCTTCAGGAAGAACAAGGAGGACTGGAGTCCCCACAGGACGTCAAGCCCTCCCTGTGCCCGGGCTGCCAGCACCTGCCCTGAACTTCCGCAAGACTGCCCTTTTCCCCTCGTCAGCCCCTGATAAGACACCCAGCTGCACGTTAACCAGCCGCACTGTATCCAGTGGCTCACAGCACTGGAGACTCAGTTTCCCCAACCCTCATCTGTAAAGTGGAGATAAGAATTCCTGCTGGATGCAACGAGAAGATGTTTATAAAATTGCCTGGCACAAAATAAGTCCTTAATAATGCTAGTTCCCTTATCTGTTCCCCGTACCAGCTGCTTTTCCCCTGAAGTGCTCTGTCCCCTCCATTGTAGAAGCAGAAGTCTCTCCCTAGTTTTGGGAAAGGATTTCAAACTCCTTCCCACAGAAGAGTTGAGGCACACAGTGGGTTCTCCCCAGTGGGAGGCGGTATTCATTAAAGAGTAGCCTTCGGCCAAAGAAATCGGGCAATGATGGTGATATTTCAGGCATTGAGATTTTGAGGCTGGGGCCGCTCTGCCTGTGAGTCACTGGCCTCTGACAAAGAATGAGGTGGCAGGAGGAGGTAGCCAGACCATGCGATGAGGCGTTCAGTCCCAGCTTCTCCACTGCCTAGCGGTGTGACCTTGGCTGGGTCTCCTGACCTCTCTGAGCTTCCTGGTCTGTAACATGTGGGTAATAATCAGTGGTAATTCCCACCTCCCAGGGGCGTGCTGGGGATTACGTGGGCTCTTCCTGTAGCACAGGGCTGACCCATGGCAAGAGTTCAGGGGCGTCACAGGTCCTGCCGTTGTTTTTTTTTTTTTTTTGAGACGGAGTCTCACTCTGTCACCCAGGCTGGAGTGCAGTGGCACGACCTCAGCTCACCGCAACCTCCGCCTCCCAGGTTTGAGCCATTGTCCTACCTCAGCCTCCTGAATAGTTAGGATTACAGATGTGTGCCATCACACCCAGCTAGTTTTTGTATTTTTAGTAGAGACGGGGTTTCACAATGTTAGCCAGGCTGGTCTTGAACTCCTGACCTCAGGTGATCTGCCCGCCTTGGCCTCCCAAAGTGCTGGGATTACAGGCGTGAGACACCGCACCCAGCCCTGCTGTTGTTTTTCTTTTCATCACTGACAGTTGGCAGTGTGTTTGGCCAATTCATCAGCCCCAAACCCTCCTCCCCAGCAGCATAGCTGAGGGAACGCAGCTCGAGGCTTGGGGAGGTGCAGACATTTCCAGAATGCTGACAACCTGATTTCTTTGAGAGCACACCTCACGTTTGGCCTTGGACTGGCTAGCCGTGTTGGCGGCTGGGTGGGCTTCCAGCTTGGGGAGGGAGGCCCCGTGAGGCCGAGGGACCCCAGCAAGACCACTGTGTCCCAGAACCTCTGTTTGTTCATAAGTGAAGCTGCTGTCTCTCTGGGCTGCCTGGCGCTCTCGAGGGCCTGGCCAGTGAGAACAGAGAAGCCCAGGCCACAGCATCAGGGATGGGGCTGGAAGTGGAGAGGGCTGTGAGTGGGAGGCCTTTGGACATGCAGCATCTCAAGGCCATGGGAGGGTAGGGTTTCCTGGACCTGCCTGCAGGGGAAGTGACCCTGGCCACCCTGCTGCTCAGTGTGGGCGCTCCTGGCACTTCCCCAGAGGCAGCTTCTTAGTGCTGTTAGGTGGAGGGCGCTAGGAAGCCGGTCCAGGCCCCCCAAGCACAGACTGAATGGGCTGTCTGGTTCCCCAGGTTCCTGAACTGGGGGCAGTGGGGCCACCTGGGTTGATACCTGGGAGGAGGGACCCCCCTGCTGCCAGACCCCAATAAGGGGAGCAGGGCTCGGCCAAGACAGCTGAGAGCTCCAGGCTGGAGTGGGACTCTGAGACAGAACTGGGCAAGAAAGCATCTCTGTCCCCAGCTCTCCTGCCCACAGGAAGCAGAAAGGCAAGAAAGCCCCAGTGATGTGGAAGAGGCAGGCAGGAAGGTGGGGGAGACCCCTGCCCTGGCCAAGGCATGAGTGAGGGAGAGGGGCGGCTGTGTCGCCATCACACTCCATCATAGCCAGGGAACAAGCTCTCCCCATGAAAGCTCCGGGCTTCCTCTCCCCTCCCTGGATACCATTTTCCCATGGGGTTTGCTGCCATCCTGGTGGGAAAAGTAATTAGGTGACCAAGTACCCAAAAGTAATTAGGTGATCCCATCCCAGGTGGAGCTCACCCCTCTTCCTCCAGGAAGCCTTCCTGGATTACCCTCACCCCCACTGAGCACCCTTTATCCCTCTGGGGCCCAGTCGCCCCTCAGGCGGTTGCCATGGGATCCTGTGGAGACACAGGGGAAGGGGTCAGTTCACATCCATGGAACAGCAAGCCCTTCACGGCGACCCACTCAGCACCGTGAACTCAGAACCGTCCAGTTCTAAGTTCCTAGCAGCATCCAGGTAGTTTCCCAAGCTCCCAGTCAGCATCCACCAAGGGACCAGCCCTTCCTCTGCATGAGTCAGCTGTACTGAGGACAGGGAAGGGTGGGCAGAGGGTGGGAAGAAGCTTTGAATCTTTCTCTTTGGCTGATTCAGCAGCATCAATGACATGAGATGGCTCTTCAGTAGGCTACAGTTAGAAAACGGCAATGCGGGTCAGCCATGGTGGCTCACGCCTGTAATCCCAGAACTTTGGGAGGCTGAGGCGGGTAATCACTTGAGGTCAAGGGTTCGAGACCAGCCTGGCCAACATGGTGAAACCCTATCTCTACTGAAAATACAAAAATTAGCTGGGCATATTGGCACATGCATGTAGTCCCAGCTACTCAGAAGGCTGAGGCAGGAGAATCGCTTGAACCTGGGAGGCAGAGGTTGCAGTGAGCCGAGATCGCACCACTGCACTCCAGCCTGAGCAACAGAGCAAGACTCCATCTCAAAAAAAAAAAAAAAGAAAACAGCAACATTGCATAGAATTTTTCGAGCACTTCTTGCAGGCCAGGGACAAGGCTAAGTGCATTCTGTGCATGCCCTCCCTGCGTTCTGACCGCATCTTTGAGATCACTTACTGTTCCCACTGTTTGGTCATGGAATGGGAGGCTGAGAGGCTCAGAAATGGCCCGGGGTCTCGCGGCTGTAGCAGGAGCTGGTGCTTGTCAAAGGCTACCTGTGCCCTTGAGAGGGGAGAGCACTTGAGCCCAATTTAATAACCAGTCTCTCTCCTACATTCATCCCCATTCTACAGATCAGAAAATGGGGGCTGTGAGTTCAACAATCACCTGGAGATATCACGAGGAACCAGGGGCTGATCTGGAGCTACAGCCCAGGTTCCTGATTCTAAATCTGGTCCTCCTTCTACACTAAATATTTCCCTGACTTACTCCCATCAGTCATTCTCGCTGTCGTGGGCTAAGAAGGATTCAGAAGCCATGCTGGGGATCGATGGGAATGAGCACGGGGATGGATTAGCAATGCCTGCCAAGGGCGTGGGCAGGGGAGTGGCAGACTGCCTGCTACACGTTGCCATCCTGCATGATACCCTGCTGGCCTGGAGCTGATTGATGCTTTCCTGCCCCAGCAGTTGAGAAGTCCATTTATTTCCCTCCAGGGGCCTCACAGACCCATTTACCCCAGAGCTGTGGGTCTGGGGGATTCAAAGAGAGACCTGGTGACTGTGACAGCCTCTGGAAACCTGAGTTGACATTGTCTGCTGGGCATTAGTGGTGATGCCCCAGGTGCTCAAGCCTCTCTGCACTCTAGGTCTTAGACTGAGCCACTGGAGGGAGGAAGCTGGGGTTTTTAGTAAACCTTTCTGGAGAATGTCTTTTGGAGCTGGTCTGTATTAACCTGGAAGAATTCCCGTGGGGTCTGAATCCAGAGGCGGGGGTTTGGGGGGCATTTGGAATCTACCGTGTCATTTTCCTAAGAGCCAAGTGAAACGCAAGCTCCAGCTGCCGCTGGCTCCCAAACCGCAAGTCGGGCTCATTCTGTAGCTTGAAGCTGCAGTAATAAATTTTCCCCTGTGAAACCTGCGAAGGCGCTTCTCATCTACTCTCCGTGGTTGCAGCCCAGGTTGTTGCAATAGTAAGCACATACTGCATGTGAGTTGCAGAAAGAAGGGAACAGATGGTGAACACAACATTGCACCTGGGTACTAGTTAGTTGTGTTGACCACGTGGGTTATAAAGACTTCATCTCAGAAGTCAGTTTGCTACTTCTGTTGGATATTGGATATTATCTTACAGGTTTGAGGAATGGTGAGTTCACAGACTTCATCCAGAGTGGTGAAATCTAGAAGCAGAAATGAACTAAAGAGTGAGAAAGGAGAGCGATGGTAATGACAGTCAGAGTGCTAGGTGCCGTGTGCCGAGGGTTGTGCAAGGCTCGGTGCTAAGTGATGCTTTGTGAATATTCCAGTTAATGTCCACGACAACCCCATCAATGGGGGCTTAGGCCTATGCTGCAGATAAGGGAGTGGAGGTCCAGAGAGGTTATATAACTTGCCAGGGTCACACAGCCAGTAAGAGGCAGAGCTGAGATTTGTGCAGCTGGCTTCTAAAGTCCCATCAGCAATGGGTTGGGCTGCCCGACTTTGCTGTGCAGAGCCTGCAGTGCCAGACTGTGTCAGCAGAGAGCCTGGAGAGGCCCTCTCTCCCTGGAGGGGCATGGGCTGGGCAGGGCTTCCCAGTGGCTTCCCTCTGCTGGTCTTGGAACTGGACCCTGAGCCAGGGTGAGAGCCAGCTTTCCCCAGGAGGTTTTAGATTTCTGAATTGTCAGAACCCTTATTCATTTATTTATTTTTTGCTATGGAGTCTCGCTCTGTCACCCAGGCTAGAGTGCAGTGCAGGGGCGCCATCTCGGCTCACTGCAACCTCCGTCTCCTGGGTTCCAGCGATTCTCCTGCCTCAGCCACCTGAGTAGCTGGGATTACAGGCGTGCACCACCACGCCCGGCTAATTTTTGTATTTTTACTAGAGATGGGATTTCACCATCTTGGCCAGTCTGATCTTGAACTCCTGACCTTGGTGATCCACCCACCTCCACCTCCCAAAGTGCTGGGATTACAAGCGTGAGCCACCGCGCCTGGACCAGAATCTTTATAATGTGGCAAACAACAATGGCACCTGGATCTACTGGCGGCACAGTGGCGACTGGCTTGTTGGCACGATTCCAAATCACAGCTGGGAACAAAGACGTCCTACTGGAGGCCTCTTGGGGCCAGGAGAAGGGGTCTTGGAGATAACCCAAGTCAGAGGTCACAATGTCAACTGAGTGGCGTATGGTAAGCCAGAGCCACGCCCCATCTTTTTGTCCCCAAATGTTTGTGTTTACTTTTATTTACGTATAACTGACATAATAGGAAATATGTATTTGTTCTCTGCCCTGGCTCTTGGCTCCTGGCACAGAGCTTCTAAAACCCTTGTAATTTCCTGAGTGATGAAGTGATGGCAGCATCTTCTGTTAATAATATTTAATAATATTTGGTCTTGTCCCTGGTTCCTGATCCAAGAGCTTCTAAGACCCTTGGCATCTCTGGAGTGATGAGTGTCTTTTTATATGCTAATGAGATGACTGGTGGCTGGGGGCCCCTAGATAGCTTCAGGGTGGGGGCTGGTGGCCACAGGAACCAACTGTGAAATTGGAGGGCTGGAACATTCAGCCCCCTCATCTCTGAGGAAGGGAGAGGGGCTGGAGATTGAGTTAATCTCCAATCCTCATTCACGCCAATGGAATAGAACCTCTATAAAAACACTCAGCACCGTGGTTTGGAGACCTGGGTCGGTGAACACACGGAAATGCTGGGAGGGTGCCGTGCCCAGAGCGGGCATGGAAGCTGTGTGCTCCTCGCCCATGTCTTGCCGGATGCAGCTCTTCCAACTGGCTGGTCCTGAGTCGTGTCCTTTATAAAAACTGGTAAATGTAAATGAATGTTGCCCTGAGTTTTATGAACCATTCTAGCAAATTACTGAACATGAAAGGGGGTTGTGGGAACCCCCAATTTATAGTCAGTGGTTCAAAAGTACAGGAGGCCCCAACTTGGCCTCTGATGTGGGGTGCAGTCTGTAGGATTGTGGGGTCTGCCCTAACTCTGGGCAGCTAGTGTCAGAATCCAGTTAAATTGCAGGACACCCGGTTGACGTCTGCCAAGAACTAAAGAACTGGTTGGTGTGGGGCAACCACACCAGACATCAAACCACATGTGATGTCTGAAATGTTGTGAGGATTTAGAAAGACAACTATTTCCCTTTAATAACACATGCAGTAAATTGCCTGTAAGTGTCCAGAGTATATGAATGAGTGAGCGCCCATGAATGGATGGATTTTCACAAACCGGTCCCATGGAACCAGCATCTTTGAAGGCCCCTCGTGTCTGTGTCTGTGCTTTGTATAAGTGGGATGACACACGTGTACCCTTTGGTGTCTGGCTTCTATTTCTCAGCATACATTGGGGAGACTCATCCACGTTGCTGTGTGTTGAGGTAGATGATTAATTTTCCTTGCCGTACAGTATTCCAATGCGTGAGAATACTATACTCTGCCCATTCTACTATTGTTGGGCTTCTGGGTAATTATAAATAGTGCTGCTATGAACATTCTGGTGCATGGCTTTTCTTTTCCAAAGTGTTGTTCTCATTTTCCTCCCACCAGTAGTGTAAGAGAGGTGCATTGCTCCACATCCTCACCAACTTGTATTATTATTTTCTATCTTTTTTGTTTTAGCTTTTCTGGTGGGTGTGTATTGACATTGCACTGTGGCTTGTATTTGCATTTCCCTGTTGGCTAATGAAGCTGAGCCTCTTGTCATATGGGGTATTTTTCGGTTCATTTGGGAACCCTGTTGGCCTCTCTGCCTATCCAGGCCCATTTATCTCCTGGGATGTCTGTCTTTTTCTTACTGGTTTGTAGGCACGTTATAAGTATGAATCCTTATATTGCATTAATTACACTGTACGGATGACGTTTTCACTCTCTTAGTAGGTTCTTCTGGTGAATAAACATTCTTACTATAGTCCAATTTTTTTTTATGGTTAGTTTTGTGTCCTATTTAAGACATCTTTGCCAAGTCCAAGATCACAAAAGTGTTTCTTGTAAATGCTTTATTGTTTGTATTTCACATTTAGATCTACAATCCACCTGGAATGGATATTTTGTTATTTGTGAGATATGTTTGTTTTGTTTTGTCATAGAGACAGGATCTTGCTCTGTTGCCCAGGCGAGAGTGCAGTGGCATGATCACAGCTCATTGCAGCCTCGACCTCCTGTGCTCAAGCAATCCTCCTGCCTCAGCCTCCAGAGTAGCTGAGACTACAAGCACCCACCACCGCGCCTGGATAATTTTTAAATTTTTTAGAGATGGTATCTCACTGTGTTACCCAGGCTGGCCTCAAACCCCTGGCTCCAAGCAATCTTCCTGCCTCAGCCTCCCAAAGTGCTGGGATTACAGGTATGAGCCACCATGCTTCACCTTGTGAGGTATGTTTTTGAGATAACCCTCTTTTCCCCATTTATGGCTGGGTTGCCCTGTTGAGTACACTGTGGGGAGGGGAGGTCTCTTTCTGGATTCCCTCTGTTCTATCGGTCAGTTTGTCTATTCTTGTGCCAATCCCACACTGTCCTAATTACTGTGGCTTTTTTTTTTTTTTCTGATGTCTTGTAGTGTGAGTCTTTCAGCCTTGTTCTTTGTTCTCAAGATCTTCCTGGCTATTCTTGGCCCAAAGCTTTTCTATATGAATTTTAGGCTCAGCTCGTCAATTTCCATGAGAAAGAAACCTCCTGGGATTTTGATTGAAATTGCATTGAATTTAGATATTCATTAGGGGAAAGCGATATGTTTACAGTATTGTAGCTCTCCAATCCATGAACATGGTATATACCTCTATTTGTTTAGATCTTTGTTAATTTATCTCAATGGCATTTTGTAGTTTTTAGTGTAGGTTGCACGTCTTCATTAGACTTCTTTCTACTCTCAAACCTACAGCTAATTTGCAAGAATGGAACAATGAAGACTCCTTGACCTACTCACCTGCCTTAAAGATATGCTATTGTTCCCCAGAGAGGTGGCAAAATGGTTTGTATTTTTGTCTTAAGCCTTGGACTTTTAAAATCCTGGATTTTGATGTGTGTGCAGAAGAGAACTAAGATAGCGTGCTTGAGACCGCTCTCCTTTAAAAGGCCTGCTTGCAAGAGTAGCCTCTGACTGGCATCTGGGAACTTGGATCTTGAGAGAGTTGCCACCATTCTCTAACTAATAATAATGCTTTGCTGTGCCTGAACTGTTTGCACACAAAATGGGGTTTATGCAGAACACCTGCTTGCCCTCTGGAGGTCTGGAATTTTGTTACATGCTAGATAGAGAATGCTATGTGATCAGATCTCCATAAATATCCCAGGCACTGAGTCTCTAATGAGCTTCCCTGGTAGACGACACTTCGACTATGCTGCTACAACACGTTGCAGGAGGAATTGCTCCCATGAGACTGCCCTGGGAAGGAACCCTTGGAAACTGGCACCTTCTTGCCTGGGACTTTGTCCAATGCACCTTTCCCTTTGCTGATTTTATTTTGTGTCCTTTTGCTGTAATAAGTCATAGTTGTGATACAAAGAGTATGCTAAGTCCCGTGAGTCCTAGTGAATCACTGAACAGGAGGCAGGGGTGGTGTTATGGACCCTTGACACAGTGTGAAAGCTCCAGATGTTTTATGTTGATTCAAAATGAAAACTTCTGAAGCTCACATGAATCGTATCTGTAGGCCAGACATGGCCTACGAGCAGGCACTTTGGGGCTTCAGAGTGAGCTCGAGCCCCTCACTGGACAGGGATCAAGTGAGACCTAAGGTGGGACTTGCCCCCTCCCAGGTGCCCAAGCTGGAAAGAAGGTCTGGGCTTCCCAGGCCAGAGCTGCTTTCAGGAGAATGTACCTGGTGGAAGAAGTGGTGGAAGGAAGGAAATCACGTCTTGGTTTCTGATGGGAGAAGGTTTTCAATCTATGTTGTGTGAAAAAGCAGTTGGTACAGAGACTCTGTACCCATAACATGATTTTATTTCATAGATAGGATCTCTATATCTCAGCCTTAGAAAGAGGGAAATTCTGACGCATGCTACAACCTGGATGAAGCTTGAGGACATGATGCTGAGTGAAATAAGGCAGTCACAAAAGACAAATGCTGCAGAATTCCACTTCTATGTGGTCCCTAGAGTTGTCAAATCCATAGAGGCAGAATGGAGGTTGCTAGGGGATGGGGAGGGGGAATGAGGAGTGAGTGCTTGATAGGATGGAGTTTCAGTTTAGAAGACGAAGGCATTCTGGAGATGGATGGTGGTGATGGCTGCAAACAATATACATCTAAAAATGGTTTAAATGGTAACTTTTATGTTATACATATTTTACCACAATTAAAACATAGCAAGATAAAATAGGATGTCTCTCTGTTCACATCGCTATGGTCCTGGGAAGACACAGACCAAGGTGCTCATGGTCATCATCTGTGGATGGAGGGATTGTGGGGGAGAGTTTTCTTTTTGTTTATTTGGTTTTAGAGATGGGGGTCTTGCTATGTTGGCCAGGTTGGTCTTGAACTTCTGGCCTCAAATGATCGTCCTGCCTCAACCTCTCAAAGTGCTGGGATTACAGGTGTGAACCACCGTGCCCAGCCTGGGAGATAGTTTTCTTTCTGCTTTTCTATTTTCCACATTTTTTTTTTGGCATGCAATATATATTATGTTTTAATGTTGAAAAAAATTTTTTTTTTTTTTGAGATGGAGTCTAGCTCTGTTGCTCAGGCTGGACTACGGTGGCACAATCTCGGCTCACTGCAACCTCTGCCTCCTGGGTTGAAGCAATTCTCCTGCCTCAGCCTCCCGAGTAGCTGGGATTACAGACGCACACCACCATGACCGGCTAATTTTTTGTATTTTTAGTAGAGACGGGGTTTCACCATGTTGGCCAGGCTGGTCTTGAACTCCTGACCTCAAGTGATCCACCCACCTCGGCCTCCCAAAGTGCTGGGATTACAGGCATGAGCCACCGCGTCCGGCCTGAAAAAATTTAAATACAGAAAAGCACGGAGAATAACAAAACATTTATGTATGTATTAAATTTGCAATTTGGAAAAAATTTATTAACAATAAATAGTATGAGAAAAAAAATCAATGTCGTCAACCAGAAACATTGGGGAAAAAAAAGGCAACCTAATTGTTTTGCAGAAAGACCTCCAGCCACACTCCAGTTGGAAAATATCATAGAATTGGGCCTGGGCCTCTTCCCAGGTAGCTGTTTCTGGCCAGGCAGCGGCCACCTCGGTCACATCAGGAGAACTGCAGGGATTCCTGGTCCACCAGGACCTCTGAATCTGAATTCCTGGGGAGGCCCAGATGCTGTCCTTTGCAAACTCTAGGTCGTTCTGCTGTTTTGCTGGGCTTGTGAACCACCTCCTGGGGTTCTGAGAAACTGAGTTTGACAAGCCTTTCTCTACCCGATGGTGGCTCTGTTCTGTGCTCCTTGGTCTAGCGTGGGTCATGGTCTGTGCCTCAAGGTCTGAGTGTGAACCAGGTCCCAAGACTCTGCCTATGGCCGCACCCCAGGAGATGGAGCTGGGGAGCGACATGGAAAAGAGGGGGATGGGTGTGACTTGCTAGGAGAATCCCAAGTGGCCATCACCTCCAACAGTGCAGCGGAAAGCTGGGTTGCAGGTGGAAGGGAAGTGCCTTCACCTGTTCTGCTTATTATCCCTGTGCTTTTGCAGGGAGAGAGTGTGGCTCAGGCCGGCTGAGTGACCTGTGCAAGGTCACCCAGCTAGTCGCGTGTGCAGGACTGTGACCTGAGGGCATCCCTTAGGGGCTGCAGCCTCCTCTTGGCCATCTGGAAGGGTGTGCTCAGGGTTCTAGGGGGCAGATGGGGCAGGGTCCCTGCAGCCCTGTCTCTGAGATCATGGACTGTGCCCGTGGCCACCCCCACAGCCCCGGAGCCTCCCTTGAACTCTTCTCTGCACCCTGCTGAAGAAGCATCTCCTGGGGACGGTGGCAGCCAGGGGAGTGGCAGAGGAAGAGAGGACGGGTAGGCCCCATCTCCCTGTCCCAGGTCTGGAAATGACGCCCGCGCCCCAAGCCCTTCTCTCCTGCCCAGCTTCGTCTGTGTTGTCTGTGTCGTAGAAAGGCCTGCTCAGAATTCACAGCGGCTCAGGGGCTCATGAATTATGTACGGCTCCAGATCAATCCGTCAGCGCTCTGTCAGGGAGGAATCAAAGCCCCGCGGCCGGCAGACAGCTCTTTCTGCGTGGGGCCGCCGCGGAGAGCCCGGCGCCGGCGAGTTGGTGGAGCCCCGTGGGCGCTCGGCTCCCCGTCCCTCCCGAATGCCCCGTCTCTCTGTTTCTCTGCCAGACGCAGATTTGACAAATGTCTTTAAAGGCGGGGTAGGGGTAACAACAGAAAGCCCTGGCCCGTGTGTTTTGAGCGCGTTCCAAGGTGCTCGGCGTGAATAATTGATGCCACCGCCACGTTTGTCATGGGAAGGTCACCCTGGGTGCGGTACAGTCTCCGCCACCACAACAGCACAAGCTTCCTGCAGCACTGATGAGACGGCCCCTCCTCGGCCAGGCCACCATTCTGGGGCTGGGCAAGCTGGCCATGAAGGGATGGCGGCCTTGCTCCTGAGAAGGGGCGTCCTGCTCTGCTCCGTCCGGGCCTCCAGGCCCAGAAGCCAGGGTTGAGAGGGGAGCCGCAGGGAGCCGCAGGGAGCCGCAGGGAGCAGCCTGTGGCTCCTGGGCACCGCTGCCTTCTGGGAGGAGCTGGAGGTGGTTGAGCTGCTTGGGCTGGCTGTGCACCAGCGTCCCGGAGCTGCTGTGACAGATGGGTGCGAGCTGGGCTGCTGAACACAGGGTCATCCCACAGCTCTGGGGCCGGAGGGCTGGAGTTAAGGCGCCCGTGGCGATGGCTCCTTCTGGAGCTTAGAGGGAGATTCTGCTGGCCTCTGTCCCGGCGTCTGCTGCCTGTGGGCTCTCCTCACTGTTCTTTGATCCTGTCCCTGTCTCTGCCCTCAGGTGGCCTCTTCCTCTGTGTCTCTGTATCCTCTCCTCTTCTTATGAGGACACCTGTCATTGTCATCCCAGCCCAGTCCAGGATTGCATCTGAAGATACTCATCTTAATGACATCTTTGAAGACCTTCATTTCAAATAAGGACAATTCTGAGGGTCTGGGTGGACCTATCTTTTGGGGGCCACCATCTAACCCACTACGGAGGGAGACGCAGCAGCATGGGCCACAATAGGGACAGGGCCACCCAGGCCTGATGGCCACTGCGACCTTCTCATCTCAGGGCACGGCTGGGCCCACACCCCGACCCAGGACAGAGGCAGGGACCCCCGAAAGAATGCCCCCCAGAACTGCTCCTGCCTGGCTTCCGATGGCACCAGGGTCCCCACCTCCCTCCCAGCTGCTCTGAGTTGGAGAGGAGGTTGTGGTACCCATTTAGCAGATGGGCAAAGTGAAACCCAGAAGGGGAGGTGATTTTCTCCAGGTTCCAGGGAGGGGCTGGCGGGGCAAAGATCAGCGGCCACGTGACTCAGGTAGGTGCATGTCCTCCTGTGGCAGGCTGCCAAGCTGTGCTTGGGCCCCTCTGTGCTCCCCCGGTCTGTAGGGCATTATCTGCTTCTAGCTGGCCCCTCCCACCCCAGCCTCATCTCTCCCCACCCACACTCTCCAGGCCAGCCTCACCGGCATGCCAGTCCACGGGTCTCAATCCTGCTGCACATTTGGGTCCCCAACTTTGGACATTCAGGTCTCATTTGAGTGAGGTGGGAGCAGGTGTGAACTGTTAGACTCTCTCTAAGTGACTCTAATGCGCTCCTACGGACCCCACACTCCTCCCGGCACAGGCTCTTGTCTCTGTCTGAGACCCACTGGTTTTGGTCCTGACATCTGCTCGGTGGTCACTTTCTCAGGGAGGCTGCCCCAATCTCCCTGACAGGGCCTTGACTCCCTGTTTAATGCAGCATGTCTTACTCTCGCTGGATACAGCCCAGCTGGAATGTTCATTTCTGTATGTAATTCTTCGTTTTGTGTCATCCTCTTTGTATCAGGTAGAATGCCTTAGGCTGTAATAGAATATCCAGGGAAAAGTGGCTTTAATAATAGGAGCTTATTTTTCTCACATAATAAGAGGTTTGGGCCGGGCACGGTGGCCCTGTAATCTCAGCACTTTGGGAGGCCGAGGCAGGAGGATCACTGAGGTCAGGAGTTTGAGACCAGCCTGGTCAACATGGTGAAATCCCATCTCTACTAAAAATATTTTAAAAATTAGCTGGATATGGTGGTAGGCACCTGTAGTCCCAGTTACTCAGGAGGCTGAGGCAGGAGAATAACTTGAACCCTGGGAGGTGGAGGTTGCAGTGAGCCCAGAAAGTGCCACTGCAATCCAGCCTGGGCAACTGAGCAAGACTCTGTCTCAAAAAAAAAAAAAAAGAAAAAAAAAGAAAAGAGACTTGATTCAGCAGCTCAGTAACAGCAGCAAGGAGCTAGCATTTTACTATGCTCAACTTCCCCAGCATAATGGCAAGGCCTCACCTCATGGTGACAACATGGCTGCCACAGCTCCAAGCATCACATCACATAATAATAAGGTCTACAAGGAAGGAGGGGAAAATGCTACTCCCAACTCTTCTTGTTGGAGATGCAAAGCTTTCCCAGATCCCCCCCAGCAGACCTCAGGTCCTAATGGATAGAGCTGGGCCACCTGCCCATGCCCACATGCAAAGAAGTCTGAGGAGGCAGGTATTTCCCAATTTTATCTTCTATTTGGGAGCAGCACTCTGACAACAAGGAACTCAGGGAGGGTCGTGTCTCATGGGTGGGTCACCCACAGCATCTCAGTCTCCCTGACTATGGTGTAGACTTCATGAGGGGAGGAACTAGGTCTAAATTTGCTCCCATATAACCCCACTGCCTGGCAAGTACCTGGTGCTCACCAGATGTGGGCTGAATTAGTTCCCTGGCACACAGCTGATTCTCCAATCAGCCTTGAGCTCCTTTAGAGCAGGGGCTCCTCTGCTCATGTTCGTAGCACCCCCACCTCCCCCATCCCTCCCTACACAAAACAGGGGGCTATAGCTGCGGTCCTGCTGCAAGCAGGGTGCTAAGAGAGGGCACAAGAGAGTGCCCGCTCCGATGGACTCCTTAAGCTTCTGTGGTTCTGACACGAGCAAGTCTCCCCTCTAGGATAAGTCAGGGTTTTTCTACCAGCAGCCAAAAGTAACTCTGGCTAATTTCAGGAAGGATAAAGAAGGATTTACGGAAGGAATGAGGCTCACTTAATCAAAAGCAAAGGTGAACACTTCACACCCATTAGGATGGCTCTTATGAAAACAAAACAGAAAATAACAAGTGCTGTTGGGGATCTGAGGAAATGGAAAGCCTCGTGCACCGTTGGTGGGAATGCAAAACGAAGCAGGCACGGTGGAAACCAGCATGGAGGTTCCTCAGAAATGAAACAAGGAATGATCACGTGATCCAGCAATTCCATTTCTGGGTGTACACTCAAGAGAACTGAAAACAGAAATTCAAAAAGATATTTGTACACCCACGTTCACAGCAGCATTCTTCCTAATAGCTAAGACGTGGAAGCAGCCAAGTGCCCATTGCTGGGTGAATGGTAGATGAGGTGTGTTCCATCCATACCACAGAATATGACTCAGCCTTAAAAAGCAAGGTGATTCTGACACAGGCTACAACACGGCAGAACCTCGAGGCCATTATAGTCAGTGAAATCAGCCAGTCACAAAAGGGCAAATACTGGCAGATTCACTTCTACAAAGTACCTGGAAAAGTCAAGTCCATAGAGACAGAAAGTCCAATGGAGGCTGCCAGGGGCTGGGGGAGGGGGAAGGGGAGTGAGTGTTTCATGGGGACAGAGCTGCAGTTGGGAAGATGAAGGAGCTCTGGAGATGGATGGGTGATGGCTGCACAACGCAAATGTGCTTAATGCCACTGACTTGCACACTTAGACATGGCTAAAATGATGAATTTTATGTTATGCCTGTTTTACCACAGTCAAAAATTAAATTAAAAAACAAAAAGCACAGTGAAGAATGCAGGGGTGGAAGGGCAGGTGGGGCAGCACGGCAGCCTGGGGAGCAGGAGCGGGGCCAGGTTCTTCCAGGCCCTTCTGCTTGGAGAAACGCTCCAGCTCTGGCTCAGTGTCTGCCCAGGACACTCAGCCCAGGAGCTGGCATTCTAGGGCAGGGGTCCAGCCAGCATGATGTGGGGCAGGGGGAGGACAAACGGCGCTTCAGGGACGTTCACAAGGCCCTGCACAAGTCACCTGGGAACTGGGGGACGGCTGCGTGGTCCCGACCTCCTCTGTCTGCTGTAAGGGAACTAAGATGCCTCCTCCCCTCTGCACACCGCAGGGTGGTGAATGGGGATCTGGAGTTGCAACCTGACGGACTCAATCTCATGTGACAGCGTGAACCACTGACATGGAGGCCGCGGCCGCAGTGCAGTGGGGAGGGGTCGGCTGGGTGTGGCTGCCCAGGCCCCTCCGGGACTGAGCACTCCTGGTCTAGTGGTGTAAGGAGGTGGATCTGGGGATGGGGGCACTTGGCCAGGCTGCCCCGGCTGGAGATCCCACTGACAGCCTGGAGGGTGGAAGACTCGGAAAGTCCTCTGAGAAGCTCGCCTAGACGGCAATGCTCCACTCGATTCCAAGATTGCCTCCATTTTGCTGGGAAGAGGTTGATCATTAATTTTTATGCGCTGCTTTTGATGTCTGCTCCGAGGATGTCGGTTTCAGCATTCCGGCTCCTCCAAGGGAGGCCTCGGCAAAGTTGGCTTCCAGACGTTGGTTCCCGCCAGCAAAACCATCCATCATCGCGTGCGAATGGCTGGCCTCCTAAAGGCCATGTTATGAGAAGATACCAATAAGTGTACTTACATTCGCCGTGCCCATCAGGGCAGCCTTGCAGAGGCATCTGCTGAATCTGGAGTTTCACTCAACAGCCCCGTCTGCTCCTCCGTCCCTCCTTATCAATTGCAGGTTGAGTCCATCTTCGGTAACCAATCACCTGGGGGTTGGTAGGCATTTTTTTTTTTAATTCTCTGTATGAGGTTTAATTAAACCAAGGTGTGCCTGACCCTGTCAAATCATATCAAAAAAAGGCCTCTTTGCTCATGAGGAAAAACATCAGCATAAATTATTGATTAATCCTCATTCAAACTAATCTGTCAATGACTTTCTCTGGCTTGGTGGACCTAGGGAGCTCTTAGATGTTTCCATGCAAACGGCATTTGAAAGCTCCATTTCAAAGTGATCTGAGGCCCATTTAAAGCAGTCAGCAGCCAGTGGGAGCTGCCCCTGAAATTCTGAAGTGCGACCGTTCACTATGGCCACAGTTCAATGGTGCCTAGATGTGTCCTGTCTGGTCAGTGAGTTCCATCTGGTCCCTACGCCTGGGGGTGGGGAGTTCACAGTTCAGTGGGGGGCAGAGGAGATGACAAAGACTGACACATACAAAAGACATGCTGATATACTTTGGTGAGGGCTATGATACAGGCATACAGTGCGTAAACCTCTAATCATACAGAAACCTCTTGTAATCATACAGAGGTCTAATGTTTAAATAGAATGGACGAAGAGAACAGAGCAGCTTATGTGGATACATTTGAGAATTAAAGGAAATAGGCAAAGTATTTTAAAAACACAACTTACCAAAGCTGTCACAAGAAAAAAAAACCATATCCATTAAGGAAATTGAGCCCCAAATTAGGAACGATCGGGCAAAGAAAACTCCAGGCCTAGATGACTTCCCTGGTGAATTCCACCAAACACTGAAAGAAGAAAGGATCCCAGTCTTACATCAAATCTCCCAGAGAAGACAGAAAGCAGGAACACTGTCTAACTCATGTTATGAGTCTAGCAAAACTTTAATGCTAAATTCTGATGAAGACATTACAACAAAGAAACATCATGGGTCAACTCTTCCCATGAAAATGGATGTGAAAATCCTTAAAAAATATTAGCAAGTCAAATAAAACAATATCACAACCAAGTGGGATTTATTTCAAAATGCAAGGTTGGCTTAACAGTCAAAAATCAATCACATGGCCGGGCACAGTGGCTCATGCCTGTAATCCCAGCACTTTGGGAGGCTGAGGCGGGAGGATCACTAGAGGTCAGGAGTTTGAGACCAGCCTGGCCAACATGGTGAAACCCCGTCTCTACTATACAAAAAAATTAGCTGGGTGTGGTGGTAGATGCCTGTAATCCCAGCTACTTGGGAGGCTGAGGCAGGAGAATTGCTGGAACCTCGGAGGCGGAGGTTGTAGTGACCCAAGATCGCACCACTGCACTTCAGCCTGGGTGACAGAATGAGACTTTGTCTCAAAAAAGAAAGAAAGAAAAAATCACAGGCCAGGCTCAGAGGCTCACGCCTATAATCCTAGCACTTTGGGAGGCCGAGGTGGGAGGATTGCTTGAACCCAGGAGTTGGAGAACAGCCTGGGAAACATAGTGAGACCCCGCCTCTACTAAAAATAAAAAAAACTTAGCTGGACATGGTGATGCACACCCATAGTCCTAGTTACTTGGGAGGCCGAGGCAGGAGAATCACTTGAGCCCAGGAGTTTGAGGCTGCAGTAAGCTGTGTTCATGCCACTGCACTCTAGTCTGGGTGACAGTGAGACCTTGTCTCAATAAAAAAATAGAAAACAAAAAACATAATAAAAAGAAAAATTGGCTAGGTGCAGTGGTTCACTCCTGTAACCCCAGAACTTTGGGAGGCTGAAGCGGGAGGATCAGTTGAGGCCAGGAGTTTAAGGCCAGTTTGGGCAACATAGTGAGATCTTGTCTCTATATAAAAAATTAAAAAAAAGAAAAATCATATGATCATCTTTATCGATGCAGAAAAATTATTTGATGGCATAGGCATTTATTTAAAAAGATGTAGGCCGGGCACAGTGGCTCACGCCTGTAATCCCAACAGTTTGGGAGGCCGAGGCGGGCGGATCACCTGAGGTCAAGAGTTTAAGACCAGCCTGGCCAACATGGTGAAACCCCATCTCTACTAAAAATACAAAAATTAGCCGAGCGTGGTGGAGGATGCCTGTAATCCCAGCTACTCTGGAGGCTGAGGCAGGAGAATTGCCTGAACCCAGGAGGTGGAGGTTGCAGTGAGCCAAGGTTGTGCCACTGCACTCCAGCCTGGGCGACAGAGTAAGACTGTGTCCCACCTCCCCCCCAAAAAAGATGTAAACATATGCTTATTGACATTAAAAGAAGCTCATGATATGCCAGCAAGTAAAAGAGCCAGTCAGAAGATGGCATATAATATCATCCCATTTTCTTGTAATAAAAAAAACTGTATCTGCCTCTGAAAGGGTTTGCCTCAAAATAGTAATTGTGCTTATTATCTCTGGGTGCTGTGATTATGAAAAATTTTTATTTCTTCTTTGTATTATTCTTTATTTCTTGCTTTTTAAAATAGTGAACATGTATTATTTATGTAATAATTTTTTAAAAACAACTTATTAAAAGACGAACGTTATAGCCCATTTTTCTGCCCTGGAAATTCACTAGAGAAAAGCACGAAGAGAAATTCCAACAACTGACAGGGCTCTTATCTGTAGGCCACGGAAATAGTTTCCAGCTGATTTAAGCAGAAAATGAATTCATTCCAAGGGCACTGGGACTCCCAGAACCTCTGGAGGCCGGAGGACCCAGCTCGGAGCCCGTGAGGCTGGGAGGGAAGAATGGGCTCCAGCGGAAGTGGTTGGTGAAGACACCACTGCCATCGCTGCCCGGCCTGAGCTGTGGGGGCTTCTCCCCTCCGCTGCCACCAGGCAGCACCACCCCTCGGGCACCGCCACGTGTCTTGGTGTCCAGGGTCGCCACCCATCCCAGAACGGTTCCCCTCGGTCCCTGGTTCCCAGCACGTGCCTTGGTGGAGGCGGGGGCAGTGGCTGCCAATGGCCGTCTGGGATACATGTGCACATTGGCCACGTTTGGCTGTGACAGCAGAAGGCGGGCTCTGCCTCAGAAGGAGAGGTCTCCGCAGGCCCGGAAGTAGGTTCAGGAGCTGAATGACCAAACCACAGGACACCCTTGGCCCTTCTGGACTAAGACTAGCGTTGGCAAACTACAGCTTATGGGCCCGATCCAGCCCGCTGCCTGCTTTCTGTACAGCCCACAAGCTAACAATGGGTTTTACATTTGATAACAATCAAACGAAGAATGGTATGTCTTGAAATGTGAAAATTTTATGTAATTAACATTTCAGTGTCTATAAAGTTTTATTGGCACATAGCCCCATTCACTGTGTATCTATTGTCTATGGTTGCTTTTGCACCATGAGGGCAGAGTTGAGCGATTGTGACAGAGACCTGCAAAGCCACAAATCCTGACCAGTGGGCTCCCTGCAGAAAGTCTGTGGACCCATGACTGAGAGTGATGATTCTCTCTAGCTGTGTCTGCACTCTGTTGGTTGCTCTTGTTTCATAAGGACCCGGGATATCTTGTGAGTCTCCTGCTCAGGATGAGACTAAAGGGTGGTAGAATACGCCACCCTCAAATGTGCCTCTTTGACATAAGGGTTATTTTGAGCTAAAGGCACTTAAAGAAATAGCAGGTGCATCGGGCGCAGTGGCTCACACCTGTAATCCCAGGGGGTGGGAGGCTGAGGTGGGCAGATTGCTTGAGGTCAGAAGTTCGAGCCCAGCCTGGCCAATACGGTGAAACCCCCTCTCTACTAAAAATACAAAAATTAGCTGGGTGTGGTGGTGTGCACCTGTAATCCCAGCTACGCAGCAGACTGAGGCAGGAGAATCACTTGAACCCGGGAGACAGCGGTTGCAGTGAGCTGAGATCGCACCACTGCACTCCAGCCTGGGTGACAGAGCGAGACTACATTTCAAAATAAATAAATAAATAAATAAATAACAGAAAAAAAGAAATAGCAGCAGTGACTAAAGTACTCTGACTTCTGCTTTTTCTTCCTAAAAGTAGGAGATAAAACCCCTGCGTACAAGATGTCGTCTCTATACCAGAGAGGAAGTAACATTCTTATCACCAGAGATGGGGAGTCGAGGCAGAGAAAGATCTGTGCAAACACAAGTGGTTAAACTGATCCTTATCTTCCTACTTTTCCACCATAAACTACCTTAGCCCAAGCCCCTTTGTCTTGTCACATTTTCCTAATTTACTATGTTGTCCAGTTCAGTTCATAAATATTCCACTCTGCCTGCTGCTTTATGTGTTCATTTCCTTATGAGGGCACTAGGTCCTGTAAAACATACATGAAATCAATATGTATGTTTTTCTCTTGTTAATCTGTTTTTTTTTTTTTGATGGAGCCCCTGCTGAGAGCCTGGAAGGGTAGGAGGAAAGGACTTGGTCTTCCCCTGTGTGGTGTAAGATGGCTTCTCAGAGTCCAGAGAAAGATCTTCACCAGCACATCTCAGCTAAGTCTCATGGTCTCTGCTTCTCCTTCATCATCTTATCAGAACTCTTGCACCCACCCGCTTCCTGCCCCTGTTCTCTAGAGCTTTCAGTGTTAGCTTCCAGCTCTGCACCTGAAGGCTGTGAGCTCTTGCTTGCCCCAGCCCCACGCAACCCACACTGCACACTGTGATTACTCTCTGCCTCTTTTCAGCTCATCTCTGGCTGGCGTAGACTCTGGTTGGACCAGTCTCCCCAGGCAAAGCTTCTCATGCCAGGTCCCTTTGTGGGCCAGTGACCAGCCTCTTTTTGTTCCCTCAGCTGTGGACAACAGGGGAGCCACGGGATGCATGGCATGGGCACCTGGGGCTACCCATACGTGGGGGATGTTTCCTTTTGCAGGTGCTACGGGACTGGCAGGTACCAGTAGCAAACCACACAGTGATGCAGACTAGCCATGCCTGCTGCCCACATGCTCAGAGGTACTTAGAGGAGGGGAGGATGGCCATTCAGGGCTGCCAGTGGTGTGTCAAACATCCTTTTCATGTACTCCTCGCCTCAACCTTGGGAGGGAGACCCATGGACTGTCCAAGCCTATCTCCCTTCTCTCCAGGCACACAGCTGGATGGCATTTCCTGGCATCCTTTGCAGTTCGGTGGAGCCATGTGCTGAATTCTGGCCATGAAGTGTGCATGGAAGTGAAATACACCTGGGTCTCTGAGTCACTATGTGGAGCTGAGCCCTTCCTGGCCTAGGTCTCTGAATCACTGTATGGAGCAGGGCCCTTCTTGGCCTGGGTCTCTGAGTCATTGTGTGAAGCAGAACCCCTCCTGGCCTGGGTCTCTGGGTCACTGTATGGAGTTGAGCCTCTTGTGGCATGGGTGTCTGAGTCACTGTGTGGAGCAGAGCCCATCCTGACCTGGGTCTCTGAGTCACTGTGTGGAGCAGAGCCCCTCATGGCCTGGGTCTCTGAGTCATTGTGTGAAGCAGAACCCCTCACGGCCTGGGTGTCTGAGTCACTGTGTGGAGCTGAGCCCCAATGGCCTGGGTCTCTGGGTCACTGTACGGAGTTGAGCCTCTTGTGGCATGGGTGTCTGAGTCACTGTGTGGAGCAGAGCCCCTCCTGGACTGGGTCTCTGAGTCACTGTGTGGAGCCCTTCCTGACTGCTGATTGTACTTTTCGTAAGTGTGGTAAAGATGGTCACACATTCTGTGAACTTCTCCCATTGAAATGAGGAGGTCTATATCTCCTCCCTTTAAATCTGGGTGGGCCTGTTACTGCTTCAAGCAATAGGATATGGTGGAACTGACTCTCTCCATTTCTGGGCCCACTTCTGCCTCCTGTCTCTTGGAGCACACTTGGAGGTCTGAGCTGCCATATGAAGAGTCTGACCACCTTGCTGGGTGGGGAGGAATCAGGACCAATAATTCAGTGCCTCTCAGGAGGCTCAGTCGCCACTGACCAGGAAGGTGGCTTCAGGCTAAAGGAGAAATCCCGTGGGGCTCCTGTGAGGCTCTACTCTGACTAATACTTTAGTTCCTGTGTGATGGTCACTAATACGTTAGTTCCCACCATGGGTATTTTGTCCCTTCTCCTTCTTTGACGTGGCTGAGTTCTCATCACACAGGGGCAGTGAGCTGTGGCCCTCTGCCTGGTCCCAGGAGGCCCTGGGACCCCTGAGCGTGGTGGCTCAGAGCTCAGCTCCCCTCCTGGGAGGTGGAGCTGCCTTTCTCTGAGGCCATGAGCTGGGCCCTCCACACCCCCCAGGGCACGTTCTAGCTACTGCCTTCCTCGCAGCCTTTGATCACCTAAGGATTTCCAATCCTGCCCACTGCCACTCAGCCATCGCAGGCCCAGCGGCCTCGGGGAAGATGAAAGGTGTCGCCCACCTTGCTCCTCCTGCACAAAAGCAGGATCAATTAAAAACTTTCTATCCACGGAGCCGGAAGACTTGTCAGAGGAAGCTTCGGAGAGAAAATCAGGCTCCAGAGGGAGACGCAGTCCTTAAAAGTAAAGGTATTTTTAGCTGGAAAGTTTAGCAGAAGAAAGGCTGCGTCAGGCCCGAGCGGACCCGTCATCTGTCACAGGCCGGCCTCGGAAAGTGGGGAAGAAACCCCAGAGAGGCTTGAAAAGCCGTCCTCCCACGTGGGCGGGCGTCTCCCGGGCTGCCGGGGGATGTGGGAAAGTCATTGCGGCTCAGGGCTGTGCAGCCCCACCTTCAGCTTTTCCAAGTGTAAACGGAGCCTTTCTGCCTTGAACAGCTGTGTTTTCCCTTTACTTGGAGCGGATGCAAAGTTCGGAGGCTGTCCGGGGCCCTCCTCTCTCCCCCTCCCCCAGCCGCTCAGCCTTAGGCCTTCTGCAGGGTGTGGAGCCTGCGGGATCCTGGGCCTTTAATGGGGGCTCCAGACCCTCCCTCCACAGCCACACAACTTTGCCAATGATGCTGGGAGCCGGGAGAGGGCCTGGGGTT
The DNA here is from genome assembly GCF_029281585.2 of Gorilla gorilla gorilla. Classification (NCBI taxonomy): domain Eukaryota; kingdom Metazoa; phylum Chordata; class Mammalia; order Primates; family Hominidae; genus Gorilla; species Gorilla gorilla. The sequence goes on from NC_073237.2 coordinate 128,212,510, forward strand.
TGTGCAACCCGGATTCAGACTCACGCCATCTCCCCAGCTCCGGCCCGGGGACTTGGGGCTTCCCTGTCCTCTCTCCTCCCTGCACACCCAGCCTCTGGGAAGGCGCAGGGCAGCTGCACAGTGTTGGAATTCCACCTCCTCTGCTGAAGGAGGTGCTGGGTGTGCCAGGCACGTGGGGCCCTCGGGTGTCCACAGCTTCTGGGACCCCCCTGCTAGTTTCCCACGGATTTTCCCAACTCTGACTTCTCTTGGTCAAACCCTACTTATGTTTCCAGGCTCATTTCAAATGCCACAACCTCCAAGAAGCCCTCTTGGATGTCCAGACAAGGGCACACGCTCCCCCTTCTGAATTCCCTATGGCCTTTTGTCTCTTCCTTCCTGGTACCCTCCTGACCCCACCTGACAGGACGTGTCCTGAAGGAAGAAGCAACGCAGCTCTGGAGCACGCAACCCTGGGGTGGAATCCGCCTCCTCTACTTTTTTTTTTTTTTTGAGACAGGGAGTCGCTCTGTCGCCCAGACTGAAGTGCAGTGGCGCGATCACGGCTTACTGCAGTCGGCCTCCTGGGCTAAAGCAACCCGCCTGCCTCAGCCTCCCAAAGCTCTGGGACTATAGGCGTGAGCCACAGCGCCCGGCCTACGCCTCCTCTACTTCTTAGCTTGTGATCTGGGGCAAGTTTCTTATCCACTCAAAGCGTCAGTTTCTCCATCAGTGAAAGGAAAAAATAACACAGTCTTCCCTCCTGGGTTCCTGTGAGGATTCAGTGAAGCGAGAGTGATCTACACGTGGGAAGCCCTAACCCCGTCCTCGGTAGCGTGGTGCTCGTCCTCCTGGGAGGAGCCCGGTGAGGCCCTGTGGCTGAGACTCGGGCACCTGGCTCTGCTCTGGCCCCCCTAGAAGACCCTGATGCCTAGTCTCTGGATTCAGACCTCGCCTGCAAAAACAACGTGACCACATCAGCTCAGCCTGCACCACCAACTGCTCTGAGATGAGGCGTGAGGTTCCCTTTGGAGGTAACTCTGGGGAAACGAGAGTGGCGGCCGGTGTCACAGGGCCACCTGCACATGCCGAGGATCACCGCAGCTGCCCGGAGCTGGCTGGATGTTTTGGAGGACCCAGGACACAGCAGGCGAGCGCTGGCACCCACAGACCCCCTTTCTCTCATTTCACGTCCCTGGGCTGCAGAGGGAAGGACCCTCTGGCCTGGGCAACATAGTGAGACCCCATCTCTACAAAAAAATTAAAAAATTAGCCGGGCATGGTGATGCATGCCTGTAGTCCCAGCTACTCGGGAGGCTGGGGCGGGAGGATCACTTGAGCCTGGGAGGTCAAGGCTGCAGTGAGCCATGATTGCACCACTGCACTCCAGCCCAGGTGACAGAGCAAGACCCTGTCTCCACCACCAAAAAAAAGGCCCTCGTTAGTTTACTTGGGAGGAGCTGGGCCTGCAGTGAGCTGGGCAGGCATAGGCCCTGTCCTGGTGCTCACTGTTCTGGGGTGGGGGTGCAGATGAACAGGTATAAATTCTACTATGGGGGGGTACGGGCTCTGATGGCCATGGGGGGCGGGTGTCTAATCATGGACTGCTTCCCGGAGGAAGGTGCATTTGAGTCTGACACATGTGCAGTTAGTGGGAAAGTGGGATGGGCTGGATGATCTGAGCCCTGTTGGGGAGAAGCAGGAGCTGGAGCAGCCTGGCATCTTTGAGCATCTGAGGTCCAGCCTAGGACCCGTCAGGGCATAGCCAGGAGCAGGGGCAGGGGCAGGGATTGGCAGGACGGAGACCAGGTCAGGCTGGGCGGTGCCCCTGTCTGCATTGTGGCTGCTGCAGGCTGATGGCGGGAAGAGGCAGTGGGACTCGAGTGGCCACTGGGAGGCAGGGCAGGGGTGCTCAGGTGAAACATGGCAGCAGCCCTCTCTGGAGTTACAACCGAGGGCTGGAGACAGGCAAGGGATTCTGGAGAGTACAAGGAGCCAGACTGCTCGTGACATGTGGGGTCTGGGGAAGGGACGGGAGTGGGGGCCTGGGCTCCGTGTCTCTATCGCCCTCCTGCCTTCCTGGCCCGGCCAGGGGAGCCTGGGCTGGGGCTGATCGTGACCTTGCCAGTCTTGTGCCTGGGCTTGCGGACTGTTAGCCCGGGAACAGCGTGCACATCTTGAGTGTCTGTCAGCTTTTTCTGGGAGAAAGATTCCCAAGCAAGCCCTGGACACCCCCAGAATGTACAAGTCTCTGCTCTGTTCCCAGCTCCTGCTGTCTCCCCCAAAACACACAGCCCTCTGCTCTGTTCTCAGCTCTGGGTGTCCCCTCTGCTCCTGCCATCCCCCACCCTCACCTTAGATCAATCACTGTCCTGAGCTTCTCTAAACACTCCGTGTTGCTTCGAAGGGCGTGGGACCTGCACTTCTCAGCAGTGTGACCCGAGTTTGCCCCTGGACATCTCCGTTTCCTCCTCTGGGAAGTAGGCTCACGGCAGTCCCGCCCCCATGCAGGGCTGCTGTGCAGATGGAATGGGAGGAGCAAGGCAGGCCCTGGGTCAGCGCCTGGCTCTGGACTTATCAGGACCATAAATGGGGTTCCTGGTGGTCGCTGTTTTATTCGTGGACTGCTGGCTTACGAGCTGCCCTGAGTGACACGTGGGGTGACGCTGCCAACACCTGGCTGCAGAGGTCCCTTCAGGGAGGACAGGAGAGCCTTGTGGTGAGGAAGCCTCTTTGGAAAGTGAGACTCAGTCATCAGAGCTCACCGTGCAGATGACAGGCTTCCGGGGCTGGACCTGGGGCTGGGGGGCGTCAGGCGGACCCCCATCCCCAAGGGGCCCAGCTCATCCTGAGGGGGCAGCCACGGCCCCTTTTCCAAGCTCCCCCAAGGATCCGCGGGTGGCCTCAGCCCCGCCCACCTCACCCTCTCTCCCGGCCTGACCCTTCCCCACTCCTCAGCCTCTGGTTCTGCTCTCAGCAGATGCCCCTGCTCAGCCTTCCAGAACCCCTCCCATATTAGAGTCTTCCTGGGAGCACTGCTGTGCAGCTCCATGCCCGTCCCACCTTCTAGGCCAGAATTCATTCATTCATTCAGTCGTTTAGCACCACTGCCTGAGGGCTTACCTTGAGCAGGTCCCACGCTGGCTGACACCAGCACGCCAGAGGCCCCGGGCTGAACACACAGCGCCACCCACCGAGCCTGAGCAATGTTTGCTGCCGTCAGTGAAGCCCCCAGGCAGGGAGGCCACTGCAGGGAGGACTGAGCGGGCCTCGAGGGAGTGAGTGGCTGGGAACAGAGGGGTGCAGCCTTCCCAGGGAGGGGACAGGGTGTGGAGAGGGAGAGGGGGCTGGGGAGAGGTGAGCAGGCGTCTCCCGCTGTCTGAGGAGCTGGAACCTGGTCCGATCCAGAGGGCACCCTGGCATGGTCCGACCCAGGGGGCGCTTCTGCCGTGGGCTTCGAGAGGGCAGGGAGAGGGGAGGGGAGCTGCAGATCCCCTGGCTCCAGGCCATAAGGACCTGATCTCAGGTGGGGCTGGGGGCACTGAGCAAACTGAGAACCACTCCCAGGCCTGGGTGAGGGAGCCAGGAGTCTGGGGTCTGGCCTGCCCAGCGTCCACAGCCCACTTTGCCAGGGAGGCCCAGGGCTGGTGAGGGCCCAGTTGAGGTCCTGCCGCCACCCCAGCTGCAGCTGAGCTTGGAGAGGAAACCAGGTGCCGCTCGGGGACGTCGCTGCTCTAACTGCCCGCAAGGGGTGCTTCCGGGGCAGGCCTGGCCAGGACAGGGCGAGGAGGCCTCTCTGGAGGTCTTGGGGACCCTGTGTCTTCTCTTCCTTCACACGCCTGGGCCTGCGACCTCACAGAGGCCACAACGTGCCCTGTCCGTCCTCACCAGCTGCAAGCAGGAGGCGGCCTGGCCGTAACACCGGCCTGGGAAGGCCGAGCACATTTGAGCAGCCTCATGGAAAGTTCTGGGGTTTATGACAACAGATTATCTGGTGGTGACAGCAGATCTGGGATGGTGCTTCCTGCCCACCGCCTTCTCTCTCTTTGAAAACAAAACCACCCACACATTTTGAAAGCTGGGCCCCTATGGTGGGTTCAGGATAGAGCCAACCCTGAACTCACGGGGAGGCTTGTCCCACAGAAATGACGAAGATTCTTCCAGGAACAGACTCAGCCTTCTCTTTCCACCTGAGGGACACTCAGTCTCAGCCTGGAAACCAAAGGTGGGGCTGGGCGGGTGCTGCGGTTTAGGCTGAATCATCGTCATAGCTGTGACCAATTGTAACAACAACAAAAACAGCAGCAGCAGCAGCAGCAGCTCATTTTTCTCTAACAGGCTTGTTGCATCTGCACTAAGTCAAGGTATCATTCCTGTCAAGGAGGCTTCCAGCCTGTGCTTGTTTGCTTCTCTTGATGGGGACCTCACTACCTCGGGCAGCTATGTGTGTCCCCCAGGCATGTGTCCAGTGTCCTGCTGGGGGTGCTGGCCCCCAATGTGCCCCTTTTGCTTTCAGACAGCCAGGACCTTGGGCTGCAACAGCCTAAACTGGCTCTGGCGTCTTACACAGCAGAGGAACTGGAGGGAGAGCTGAAGCTATTGGAATCCACGGGGAGGCAGGGAATGGTGGAAGCCACAGCCAGTGGGGCAGCTGGAACCACAGCCCAGAGCCAAGCTAAATGTGCACTCTCAATGATCTCCATTTGCCCAAAATTCGAAACCAGAAGGAAGCATTTGATTGGCTGAGCCAGGCACAGGCCCCGCCCTGGCTGCTAAGGGTAGAGGAGGCGGGAAGGGGAGGAGAGGAAGGGGAAAGGAAGGGCCAGGACTGCCTCCAGCAGGGTAAGCTGGGACCCCAGGCAACCACCACAGCCACCCTTTTCCTCCCCATTTACTGAACTCACCGCGGGCCAGGCCACCAGGCCAAGTTGGACAATGTTTTATGTGACACCGCCTCATCCCGGGGTGTTTCCTCTCAGCACCATAACCACGCACACCCCATAATAAGCAGTGGGCTAGCTGGAGAGGCAGGAAATTGCCTTTGGGGTCCCATTGTAGGATCATCCCTTGTGGGTTTCGCCCTTTTATGGTGTCAGCCTCCCTGCCGGTGCTTCCCTGAGAGGGTCTCAGCAAACCAACATCTTGGTACCAACGATGGCGCAGAACAACTCTGTCCTTTTCTCCTTTGGCATCAAAAGACAAAACAAACCCAAATGACATCCATCCCAGAAGCTGCTCCCAGTTTCACTGGACAATGAGGAAGGGAAACGGGAAGGAAAGTAGGGTAGGACTGGCTGGGCCGATGTGCGGACTAGGAAGCAGAAACTCTCCCGAGGGAGGAAGCCAGGCCACCGGACAGGGCCAAGGTCTGTTCCCTAGGACAACAGAGCACACAGCACCTCAGTTTCATCTTTCAAGTCCCATTATTTGGCTGGGTGTGGTGGCACGCACCTGTGGTCCCAGCTACTCAGGAGGCTTAGGTAGGAGGATCGCTTGAGGCCAGGAGATGGAGGCTGCAGTGATCTGAGATTGTGCCCTGCACTCCAGCCTGGGCAATAGAGTGAGACCCCAACTCTAAAAAAAAAATTCCACAAATTCCACTATTTAGCCTGAGAGGCAGTGCAGCAATGGTTATGAACATGGGCCCCGCAGCCAGAAAGATCTGCGCAAACCTCCAGCTGTGTGACTGTGGGCGAGCAACTGAACCTCTCTGAGCCTGTTGTCCCATCTGCAAAACAATCCCGGGGCATTGCGGTGAGGGTGAAGTTGGGTCACGTAGATGAGTGGTGCTGCCCAGATCATCTTTGGGAAGGACCTGCTGCCCAGCTGCAGGGCGTGGTCACCAGACAGTCTCGGCTCTCAGTTTCTTCAGGGTGGGCTGCAGAGACCCGCCTCGCCCAGGCCATGCCTGGGGTCCTGCTGGGCTGGCGGAGGGCTCCTGGGACTGCGTGTCAGTTCAGCTCCTCCGTCTGCCCAGTCCTGCCACCTCCCCTGGCAGGCATCTTCATCCATCCTCAGCACCCGCCACCCCAGGAGCCAGCCTGCAGAGCCAAGCATGCGGCAAGCCCTCCGTCTACATCCTGTGACTACATTATTATTATGAAGCCTGCCCTAATGCACATATTAGGCTGGAAGACAAGTAGATGAATTCAAAATTGGGAAGAAGTGAAAAGCCAGAGGCAGGAGGGGCTTGGGGCATTTGCCCTCAAAACGACTGAGACCCCAACAGCCCCAGAGCCGGGTGAGCCCGAGTAATGGACATACATTGAGGGAAGAGAAAAAGCCGAGAAAAAAGCGGTTTGAACGGGGGGTGATGTCACCGGTTACACGCGTGGTTTCTGATGGTTTAACGCGGGCCCTGGAGATATTTGCAGAACCGGCACTCAAATGCCAGCTTCTTGCTCGCGATGTCACCGCCCATCCCGGTTCACGGGGGCAGGTGACGACATCTCACACTCCCCAGCATGCACACCCGCGTGAATCAGGGCTTGGGGGAGTGGGAACTCGGACCAGAATATCTTGGTATTTAGTAACACAGGAAAGGACACGGATGGGAAGCTGCGGCTAAATGCCTAGCGAGAGCCGCTCACGGCGGGCTGATGGGATGTTTTAAGTAAATTCCACGCAGCCATCCCATGAACCCCTTGAAACTGGCCATGGAGGAGCTCCCTTGGTGATGGTCAGGGCACACATCGGAGGCTTCTCAGGGGGCAGGAGGGTGGGGACGGGCTCTGGGCCGCCTCTGGGTAGAATGCGGTCATCTGGGGGTGTCATCAACGTGGGTTTGGTGGAAATCGCCTGTGGGGAGATGACTCCAGGAAGAGCCCGGGAAGCAGCTGTGGACCTCTGGCGGGTCTGGCGGGACCTCTGGCGGGTTCTCCGCTTCTGTGTTGTGTCCTAGGAAAGCAGGGGTGATGTGGAATATATCCCACCGCTGGCTGTGGCACTGGAGCCAGCCCAGGAGCCTCCCTTCTCCAAGAGGGGCTTGGAGGGGAGCCGTGGCACCCCACAAGGACTATCCTGCTGGCTGGCTGCAGAGGAGTTGCATTCTAATTTCCATTAGAAATTGATGGGGAGTGGCCTGGGGTGGCTGGGAATGGATGGGACTGGAGGGCAGGAGTGTGGAGAGGGCCGGAAGGAGTCATGGGGACGGAAGTGGGAGCCAGGCATTGCACTGGGTGAGGGAGGCCGGGCTGCCTGCCCCCGAGACGCCCCTCCTGACAGGCTGGCTGCGGGACAGGCTTTTCTTGTCTGTGGTGTGCAACTTCCTCTGCAGGCCTCTGCGCTGCCGCCTGGCAGTTTTACGAACCTTGTACCTGTCTTAAAAGGCTCCAAAGGCCCCAGAGGCCTCTGAGGAAACTGGTGCGCCCTTTTCTGAGATGGAGTCTCGCTCTGTGGCCCAGGCTGGAGTGCAGTGGTATGATCTTGGCTCACTGCAACCTCCAATTCCTGGGTTCAAGCGATTCTCCTGCCTCTGCCTCCTGAGTAGCTGGGACTACAGGCGCCTGCCACCATGCCCAGCTAATTTTTGTATTTTTAGTAGAGATGGGGTTTCACCATGTTGGCCTGGCTGGTCTCCAGCTCCTGACCTCAGGTGATCCGCCTGCCTTGGCCTCCCAAATTGTTGGGATGTCAGGCGTGAGCCACCGCACCTGGCCTGGTGTGCCTTCTGTATGCCTGTTTACCCTCTTCTGCCTCCTCAGAGCCAGCATGAGAGGGTGGCTGGTTCCTGGAGCATTAAACGCTTCAGGAGGACCCAGATGTCATCAGGTGAGGAATGTCTAACCTATGGAGGTGTTTAAAGCTGAGTCCGTGAACCTCACATATCCTCATCTCCTTTCACCGACTGTTCACATTTTCCACGTTTGTGCACCTGCCTGCTCTTGCTCTCTCTCGCTCTCTCTCTCTCTCTCTCACCCCTGCCCCGCTAAACCTTTGCAGGCAGGCTGAAGCCACCGTAGCACTTCCCCGTCACACTTCAGCCTGTGCCTGCTGAGAACACGGTGCGCTCCTACAGACAGTCTCCGTCATCCCGCCCCAGAAAATAGACGCCGACGCCACCATCGAATGTTCAGTCCACGTCCCAATTTCTCCAGCACCGGGACTGTACCTCAGGCTGCCCTGCCCGGCAACTCTGATTATTGGCTATTCCATTTCTCTGTTCCTTCAGTCCACAAACAGTTATTGAGCACTTACTGTTTGCCACGTCCTGTTCTAGGTGCACGGTACACAGTGAACAAGGCAGATCAGGCCCTGCTCCCTGGCCAACCCCCAGGAGAAGCTGGAGTCATTCCAGAGGGTGCCAGGGTGTCAGGATGGTGATTGGAGTCAGGCCCCAGCTCATGGTTGATTTGGTGCTTGCAAGTGAGCTGGGATCTGGGTGACGAGCCGGAGCTGACCATGCGTCTTTGCATCTGAGTCCCAGGCTGTTCCCTCCCTGGCTCCCTCACTCACTGTCTGGGTAGTGGCGGTGCCCCAGGTGCCCAGTGCTGTGCCAGGAGCGAGGGATGGGGGAGTTTGTTGCGGTTACCCCAGGCTACCCTGCTGTGGGTGCAGGGCCTGTGGGGCTGACCGCTTGGCTCTCGGTGTGCAGGCCTTCAGGTGGGGCGGCTCTCAGGTGAGGAGCTGACCCAGGAACAGTCCCGGGGAGCTGATCCTCACCTGGATGAGATCCCGGACTCGGAACAGAGGCTGCGATGGGTTGAGACTTTTGGGGTCGTCTGGGAGGGGGAGCGAGGATATTTTGCACGGGAAGAAATGCAGGACTCGGTGGCCAGAGGGCGGAGGATGACACTTTAAAATGTGTCCTCAAATCCTTGGGTCTGCTCGTCAAATGGTGGGGCCCAATGCTGCACTTCCCTTGAATGTCAGCCAGACTTGGTGACTTGTTTCTAACGAACAGAAAAGGAGCAGAGTGACGGTGGACACGCGAGACCAGGCCATCGAAGGCACCGCGGCTGGCCGCCGGCCCTCCCTAGAATTCCTCACCTGCAGGGGTCAGTGGCCACATGACCACATGGGAGGACACTCCAGACGCTCAGATGGTGACTCCCACATGGTGAGGCGCCGAGGCCTCCTACCGACAGCCACGTGGGTGCTGCCACCTGGGAAGGGGAGCTGCCTACTCAGGGGTGCATCAGATGATGGCCTCTGACTCTGTGACTGCACCTTCGTAGGAGACAGAGAGCCAGGCAATGAAGACACTCCTGAATCCCTGACCCTCAGATCCTGTGGGACATTAACTTTGTGGCTTTAAGCTGCTGAGTTCTGGGGTAATTTTTATTTTTACTTTTATTTATTTATTTATTTATTTATTTATTTTTTGCAGCAAAATAAAACAAATATGGAGTTTGGGTTTAAACAGGTCCTTGAAAGAGGGGTCCTCTGTAGAGGTGTAATTAAAAATGATAATAAAGTTGGCCAGGCGCAGTGGCTCACGCCTGTAATCCCCAGCATTCTGGGAGGCCGAGGCAGGTGGATAGCCTGAGGTCAGGAGTTCAAGACCAGCCTGGCCAACATGGTGAAACCCCGTCTCTACTAAAAATACAAAAATTAGCTGTGCATGGTGGTGCATGCCTGTAGTCCCAGCTACTGGGGAGGCTGAGGCAGGAGAATCGGTTGAACCTGGGAGGTGGAGGTTGCGGTGAGCCGAGATGGTGCCATTGCACTCCAGCCTGGGCAACAAGAGTGAAACTGTCTCAAAAAACAAAAAACAAACAACAACAACAACAACAAAAACCAGGCGAGGTGCAGTGGGTCACGCCTGTAATCCCAGCTACTCGGGAGGCTAAGGCAGGAGAATCACTTGAACCTGGGAGGCGGAGGTTGCAGTGAGCCGAGATTGCGCCACTACACTCCAGCCTGGGCTACACGAGTGAAACTGTGTCTCAAAAAAATAAAAAAATAAAAAAAATAAAGTTGTGGGGTATTCTGTTCAGGTGACAGGTGAAGCATCATCCAAGGAGGGGCCTGGATTCTCAACAGTTCATCTTTTGATGATTCAAACACACCCGCAACATCAGGGCGGGGCTGGAGGGGTTCGAGGCGGGGAACACAGTGGCAGGGAGGGAAGAGAACTCAGGGCCCGGGGTTAGAACATGAAAGCTGTTGGCTGTGACTTGATGGCTTAATCAGCCAATCAATATGCTTCCCAGGCAGAAGGAGTCGATGAAAAATGCATGAGGGGGGCTGGGGAGGCCTGGGAGGAGAAAATGAGGAAACAGCCTGCTCTGTTTGTCCAACACTGGCCAAGAGATTAAATCGGCAAGGAGGACACGGGGAGCCACGGGCTGACTGAAACTTAGCACGTAACACACGTGCACACGGCCTTTCTCTTCATGAGGCAGAAACCCGCTCATTAAACTGCTTTTCTTGACTAAAGATGGATTTGATAACCTTTACCAGTGTTAAACACCAGCAGAAACTGAAATCATGTGGGGTGCAAGAGAGGCTGGTAGACTCGGGTGGAACCGGGGTGTTAATGATCATAGGGAAGACAGCCAGCAAGAGGTGAGTGGGAGGGGCCCCAGCCCCGGCTGGGCCTTGGGTGTAACTGTGGTGAACACCACAGTCAAGAACAAAATCTGGCAATGAGCTGGGACTTTTTTTTTTTTTTTTTGAGATAGAATCTCGCTCTGTCGCCCAGGCTGGAGCGCAGTGGCGCAATCTCTGCTCACTGTAACCTCCACCTCCCAGGTTCAAGCAATTCTCCTGGCTCAGCCTCGAAAGTAGCTGGGATTACAGGTGCCCGCCTCCTTGCCTGGCTAATTTTTGTATTTTTAGTAGAGACGGAGTTCCGCCATGTTGGCCAGGCTGGTCTCGAACTCCTGACCTCAAGGGATCTGCTCGCCTCGGCCTCCCAAAGTGCTGGGATTACAGGTGTGAGCCACTGCGCCCGGCCTGAGCTGAGACTCTCGATGAGCTCCTCTGTAAGGGGACTACTGTGGATTGTTTTAAAACGCCAATTTTCACTTGACACCCTTGTGACAAGTAGGATCAAATCCAGGTGCACGTGACAGAAAACCCAGAACATTAGTGGCTTAAACCAGATAACTTAGTTCCCTCCAGTACAAGAGAAGACCAGAGGTGGATGTTCAAGTCGCCAGTGAGCCAGCCTCTCATCTTCCTGCTCTGCCATCCTCAGCATGTGCTTTCTACCTCAGGGTCTAGAACGGCTGCTTAACCACTAGCCATCATGTCCACACTTCAGCCAGCAAGAAAGAGGAAGGGGCAGAAAAGACCTCCCTCCTCCCACCACTCCCCTAAGGACACCTCCCAAAAGTTGTGCATAACCTGAGTCGCACCTCCCAAAAGTTGTGCATAACCTGAGTCCGCTCCTAATTGTAAAGAAGCTGGTCGATGAAGTCTTTATCCCAGGCTAAAATTGGGAACTCTATTAGGAAGGAAGAATGGAAGCGTGACCATTGGGGAGGGAAGCGACAGATGCAACGTCCTACAGTTAAAATACATTCAGCCTGAACAAAAACGACATCTTAGGTCAAAGGAAGACATTGACTTTGAGCACAGCGCCAGGGACAGAAGGATGACAGGGAGCGTAAGTCCCCACTTGAAGGGGGAAAATGTCACGTGGCGGGATGTTAAAAGTACACGGGATTAGTCACACAAACTGTGACATTTCAGTCGTGATGTGATACATGTAAAAACAGCAAACTTCATCCAGACAGAAAACAAAAATCTACCTGATCACATCTGAGTAAGAGGTCCCCTGGCCGCCCCTCCACCCCCGCTGCAAGGACCTTCGTGGGGTCTCTGGGCTGCACAGCTTGGGGAGGATAAGCAGAGTTCATCCTCTTTACCCCCAGTTAACAGTGAACCAGCCAGGAAACCCTGGGCTCTGAATATATACCCACTATGCGCTGAAAACCTGCCAGTGGGTAACACACACCCCGATCAGAAGCGTGCATGGACAAACAGCACTTTCCCAAGATGTAGGTGCTAACAGAGCCCGTCACAGGGGGTGTATGAGTTGGAACCAAGTTAGTTGGTGAGGGACAGAAGGCCCCAAATCACGGTGCCTTGAACCAGGCAGAGGTTTCTCTCTTCTGTCTACACCCGGGGGTGCGTGGGGAGGGCTAGTTGAGGACCCATGGTGCCTTCAGACTCCCAAGTCTGTCCTATCTGTTCTGGAAGGGTGGGCTCCATGCCCAAGACATTCCATTCCCACTTCCTGGTCCAAGACACTGCTCCATATCCCACAGCAGGAAGAAAAGAAGGACATCCCCTCCAGGTGTAACTGTGTCTCCTTGGCGGGGCGAGACCACATGCCCATCCCTGGGCCTGCCACAGTGTGTATGTGGTGTGTGTGTGTGCATGTGTGTGTGTGCATATGTGTGTATGTGGTGTGCGTATGGGGTGTGTGTGTGCGTGTGTATGTGCGTGTGTGTGTATGTGGTGTGTGTGTGCATGCGTGTGTGTGCATGTGTATGTGGTGTGTGTGCGTGTGTGTGCGTATGTGGTGTGTGTGCATGCGTGTGTGTGCATGTGTGTGGATGTGTGTGTATGTGGTGTGTGTGCGTATGTGTGTATGTGGTGTGCATGTGTGTGTGTATGTGGTGTGTGTGTGCATTATGTGTGTATGTGGTGTGTGTGTGCATATGTGTGTGTATGTGGTGTGTGTGCATATGTGTGTGTATGTGGTGTGTGTGTGCGTGTGTGTGTATGTCGTGTGCATGTGTGTGTGCGCGCGTGTGTGTGTGTGGGTGGCTCTGACGCTAAGACTGGCCTGGATCTCCTTACCCTGGGGTGCAGTGGGGAGGGGTAGTTTGATTCGAGCCAATCTAATCAAAGGATGTGAACTGATGGGACGCTGAGGATGGGTTCCCCCAAAGCAAAGTGAGACCCTGCATCTCTGGCGTGAGCTCAGCAGCCTTCAGTGGCCCCCATGGTGGCCCCCAGGGTGTCCGGTAGGTGTCTGCTACGCCCCGGAACCTGGGAGTGTATTAGGTTACATGGCAAGAGGGAAGGCAGGCTGCCGCTGGAGATGCGGATGGATGCCAATCTGCGGAGTTTTGAGTAGGGAGCATAGCCTGGATTATGTAGATGGGCCTGGTGTCGTCCCCACCATCCTTAAAGGGGTAAGAGGGAGACAGAAGGGGAGTCAGAGTGACGGCTGTGAGGCCTCGACCCACGCCTGCTGGCTTTGTGGGAGGGAGCGGCCGTGATCATGAACCAAGAAATGAGGGTGGCCTCTAGAAGCTGGGAAAGGCGAGGAAATGGAGTCCCCCCCAGCGCCTCCAGAGGGGAGCACGGCCCTGCTGTCCCTGGTGTCAGCTGTGAGACCTGCCGCAGACTTCCAGCCTCTGGGACTCTGGAATACGTTTGTCTGCGTGAACCACGCAGCTGTGGTCAATTATTACAGCAGCCACGGGGAAGGAACGCACTGCCCGTGGGCGGCGCTCATGGCACCGAAACCTCACTGCCCACGGGGAGGGCCCAGCGCCTCCCACCCCGCCTGCCACACACGGAGCCACGTCTGGGTCCCCAAAGGGCCGGCTGTGCGACAGCTCCAGCTTCTGTCCTCTGCTCTTTTTGCCTGGGACACGGGTCTGTCCTTTGAGAGTAAATGCCTTTTTAAAATTTTCTTTTTCTGAGACAGGGTCTCACTCTGTCGCCCAGACTGGAGTGCAGTGGCGCGATCTTGGCTCACCACAATCTCCACCTCCCAGGCTCAAGCAACTGATTCTCCTGCCTCAGCCTCCTGAGTAGCTGGGATTACAGGCGCCCGCCACCACACCTGGCTAATTTTTGTATTTTTAGTAGAGACAGGGTTTTGCCATGTTGGCCGGACTGATCTTGAACTCCTGACCTCAAATGATCCACCTGCCTTGACCTCCCAAAATGCTGGGATTACAGGAGTGAGCCACCACGCTCGGCCGACTAAACACCTTTCTAGACACCATTGCTGCTGCGCAGAGCTAACTGCTCGGAGAGCCTGGTCCAGGCAAGCCCAGCATCTCTCGCCAGGGCGGCCGTGGTTCGATCGTGCGTCTGCTGCAGCTCCTCATCCGAGAGGGCATGGTGCTCGGCCCAGTGTACAGAAAGGGGTTGTGGGACCCTCCCAATTTCTGATGAGAGAGGCCTATTTTACAACAACATCAGCCTGGTCGCCGCTGAGGACCAGCAGGATGAGTGTGTATAAAGTGCATGGAGGATGTGTTGGAATTTAAACTCTGGGTTCACCAGCCTTTGCTACCACAGCATAGTAAACGTTGCTGAAAAGTTTCTAAGTGTCACTAGCAAGCCTCTGTGAAATCCCGGTGGGAAGCCCTGTTTCTCTGCTACCTTCTGCTCCTAGGAGAGGCTGTGTAGCCAAGGCACAAGGATCCAGGCTTGTAGAGCCCATCAGACTTGAGTTCAAATCCTGACTCTGCCTAGAACCTCCCTGAGCTGCAGTCTCCTCGGTGATGAAATGGGGAAGCTGCCACGAGGCAGGCTGAGGGTCACACGTTCATCCCCTTACAGGGTGCCCAGGCCTAGTGTGCACCTGTCTGCAGCCAGGACGTAGCCAGCTGCCAACACGAAGTTGCCACTCAGTGAATTGGCGTCTCTTGCTGGTACAGGCTCACAATTGCCCCTTTTTCTATGGCTCCAGAGTTTTTGAAAAATTTTAGAACTACCTGTCTGCTTCCTAATGAGATCCCTACTCTTTTATGCTCAGAAGTTTTCTTGAACTTTGCTGGTTTGCAAACTAATGGAATGAAACAGAAAGGAGAGCAAATTAACTATGGCCTTTTGGCGATCATTAATTTGACCAACTACCCTTTGGAAAGGAAAGGCCAGTGCCTATTAGCTTTAGGGGCATCGCGCGCAAAGTCGAATATCAAAAAGCCACGGCAAAAAAGGGACTGCGTTCTAATCAAGGCAGGAAGATGCAATGTGTTCACAGAAATGCAGAGAGGCCCAGGAAAACGGGGCAGTGCCCATGATTCTACCACAGTCTCAGACACTTGCACTTTTTTCTTTTTTTTGAGACTGGATCTTGCCCTGACATCCAGGCTGGAGTGCAGTGGTGCGATCTCAGCTCGCTGCATGCAACCTCTACCTCCCGGGTTCAAGTGAGACCCTTGCACTTTCTAAGTGGCATTGTAAGGCCCTGTGCTGAGGACAGGTCGCGACCCACAGCTGAAGATGTCTCACGTCTGCAGAGAGGAAGCCCTCATGGGATTCCCATACACCTCCTGGACTCCTTTCTTTCTTTTATTTTTTCCCTTTTTTTTTTTTTTTTGATACAGGGTCTCGCTTTGTTGCCCAGGCTGGAGTGCGGTGGTGCAATCATGGCTCACTGTAAGCCTTGACCTCCTGGGATCAAGCGATCCTCCCATCTCAGCCTCCCAAGTAGCTGGGACTGCAGGTGTGTGCAACCATGGCTGTCTAATTTTTTTTTTTTTTTGTAGAGATGAGGTCTCACTATGTTGCCCAGGCTGGTCTCGAATTCCTGGGCTCAAGAGATTCTCCCACCATGGCCTCTCTAAGTGCTGGGATTACAGGTGTCAGCCACTGTACCCAGCTTGGATTCCTTTCTCTGAATCCTTTCCTCAGAGTAAGAAGGGAGGCATGAGAAGTGTCCCTGTTCCACAGAAGATGGAGCGGGTCCCATGTGAATGAGCACCTCCCTACAGCATCCACACTTTCGCATGCGCACACAAGGTGGGCTTCGCTCTCTGATCCTCTGCTCGTCTGACACGTGAACTGTAACCCTGGCACCTAGCACCTGTACACAGGGGCCGTGCAATACACTTTTGGTGTTCAGGACTTCCACACCAAAGGGCTAGACTCACTGGCCAAATTGACAGATGTAGAATCCATGCTTAGAAGGGTCAAGTTACTGGCCCAAGGCCACCAATTTAGGAGCAGAGCAGAAACCTGAGCCTGGCATTCTCACTCCATTCCAGTCGGCAGATATTTATTGAGCACCTGCTGTGTGTGAGGGCCTAGAGCAGCATGCAAGACAGATGCTGCCCCTGCCCTGCAGAAGCTGACACTTGGGGAGACAGATGATAAGAGAGTTACCAGCAGTGTGCGGGGAGATCAGAAGGACGGGGCAGAGTTGGGGGAGGAAGGGACAGGGCGTGCACACTTTTATCCTGAGTGGTCAGGGACGGCCCGGTTAGTAAGCTCACTTCCTGGAGGAAGTCAGAGAGTGAGACACGTGGCTTTCTGGAGGAAGAATGTTCCAGGTGGAGAAAGCAGCCCAGAGGCCAGGAGGTTGAACATGTGGGGAAGGGCCGGGCAATCTGCTGACCCAGCGGCTTCTTGCACCCGACCATCGAGGTGCCCTCTCCTGCCCTTCCCAGGGCAGATCCAACTGCAGCAGCTGCCCATGACAGATGGAGAAGCATCCCTGGCACCCTTCATTCTCAGCTGAGGCTCCTCCTCTAAGCACCACGACCTGGGCCTGGGGCCGGGCTGTGGAAACCAACCTGCTGCTGCCAATGTTTTCTTTCACTCACCTGTGTGGTTGCAGAGTCAATTTCATCTTGACACTGTAGGTCAAGTGTTACCCTGAGATGGGTTTGGGGACGTGAAACGTTGACTGAGGGGGGTTTGGTTCTGGCCTTCATGCTGTCATGCCCCTGCTGGGTGAGCCAAGCACGTTTCCAGGCCTTGGACATGGATGCCGTCAAATGCACGGATGAACTAGAAGGTATCCATAGTCCCTGCTGAGTGCGTGGGGTGGCGGGGAGGAGAGAGCGACCACGTTCTTCCAGTAGAACACCACTCACCACTCACTGAACCCAACACGCTACACCTGACATCAAAGCATGAGCCATAAAAGGGAAAATGGGTAAACTGGACCTTGTCAGAACCGAACACATCTCCTCTGTGAGGAGGAGGAAAAGGCAAGCCAAGGACTGGAAGAAAATACTTGCAAATCACAAAACTGACAAAGAACTTGTATCTCAAATATGGGAAGAGCTCTCAAAATTCACCATAAAAAAATCAATTAGAAAACAGGCAAATGATGGCCGGGCGCAGTGGCTTACGCCGGTAGTCCCAGCACTTTGGGAGGCCAAGGTGGGTGGATCACTTAAGGTCAGGAGTTTGAGACCAGCCTGGTCAACATTGTGAAACCCTGTCTCTATTAAAAATACAAAAAATTAGCCGGGTGTGGTGGTGCATGCCTGTAGTCCCAGCTACTTGGAAGGCTGAGGCAGGAGAATCGCTTGAACATGGGAGGCCGAGGTTGCAGTGAGCTGAGACTGCACCACTGCACTCCAGCCTGGGTGACAGAGTGAGACTCTGTCTTGAAAAAAAAAATGGCAAAAGACACGCAGAGACATTTTGCTTAAGACACCAGATGGTAAATAAGCACACAAAAAGATCTTCACCATTATTAGCCAATAGAGAAATGCAAATAAAAGACACAAGATATCACTACATACCTATCAGAATGGTTAACGGAAGAAATATTGACAACGCCAAACGCTGGTGATGCTGCAGAGAAACTGGATCACTCACACTGCTGGCAGGAATGGAAATGACTGCAGCCACTCTGGAAAATAGTTTGTTCCTTAAAACTAAAAATGGACTTACCATACGACCCAGCAACAAGATTCAAAGGCTTATATATAAAGGCACAGAAATGAAACTGATTTTCATGCAGTAACTTGTACGTGAATGCTCAGAGCAGCTTTGTTTGTAATAGCCCCAAGCTGGAAACTACCCAAATGTCCTCCAATGGATAAGTAGTTAAACAAAGTGTGGTACATGTACAGCATGGCACATTACTCAGCCATGAAAAGGAATGGACTGTACATACTGGTAGGTGGAACAACTTGAATGACTCTCAAGGAAATGATGGTAAGTAAAAAAAGCCAATCTCAGAAGGACACATACTGTGTGAGTCCATGTATATAACACTGGTGAACTAAAATACTTACAGAGATGGTGAACAGATGGGTGGCTGCCAGCGGTTAGGCGAGGGAAGAGGAGGTGTGTGTGGCTAGAGAGGGGTAGGATGGGGAGTCGTAAGGATGGTACCGTTAGTCATCTCGGTTGTGGTGGTGATGGTGGTTCCACAGAGCTACACATGTGATATAATTGTACAGAGCACCAGCCTGGGCAACATGGCAAGACCTGATCTCTACAAAAAATGCAAAAATTAGCTGGGCATGGTGGTGTGCGCCTATAGTCCCAGCTACTTGGGAGGCTGAGGTGGGAGGATCACTTGAGCCTGGGAGGTTGAGGCTGCAGTCAGCCGGGATTGCACCACTGCACTCCAGCCTGGGTGACAGAGGAGAGCATCTCGAAAAAAAAAAGATATATATATATATAGCATAGAGCCATACACTCACACATACACACACGAGTGCATGTCTAGCTGGTAAAACTGGAATAACCTCTGCTTCACCCTGATGTCAGTCCCCTGGTTTTGATACTGTACTTTAGTTATGCAAGATGTTAATATCGGAGGAAGCTGGATGGGGGGTACATGGAGCCTCCCTATATGTTTCTTTGTAACTTCCTGTGAATCTATAATTATTTCAAAATAAAAAGTGAAAAAAATCCAACAGGAGATTAATTGGGTAAGTATGGTATGCATTATGGTATGCAACCAAATAGAGGAATACCCTTGTAACATAAAACCCAAGGATGGACACAACAAAGAAATAAACAAGCTGCTAAGGACAGCACCACTGATACACACTCCCGGAGACTGGAAGAGGCTCAGCACATGTTGTGTGGTGGAGGCTGCTGTTCATCCATCAGAAAGGGGTCTCCCCTCGGCCAGAGTGAGGGTCGCAGATGGCTCCATGGCTGCCCAGTTAGAGACTGCATTTCCCAGCAGCCTTGGCAGCTGGGTATGCTGTGTGACGAAGTTTCTGCTAATGAAATTCAAGAGGAACTGACGTGGGCCAGTGCTGGGTCTGGGGCTTAAAACACTGGCACGTGCTCCTCACGTGCCTTCCCCTTTCTGCAGACTTGGAAGGTGCCTGTGACAATGTCCTAAGATGGGAGAGCAGGATTCCCAAATGACTGCATGGAGCACAGCTGTCCACTCCCTGGTGGGGCTCTTAAGTGGAGGAGAAACGTGTCTGCTGTCTTTAAGCCACTGTATTTTTGGACCTCTGTGTTATAGAACCTTAGCCTTTGCTAAAATGGGAAAAAGGTTTCAAAACAGTACACAGTCTGATCTCATCTTTCTGCAAAAACAACAACAACAAAACAACAACAACAACAACAACACGTCCATAGGAGGGTCTGGAAAGGTGTGCACCGAAGTGCTCCAGTGATGAGCTCCTGCTGGTGGGAATCATGGGTATTATTTTCTTTGCTTCGCTTATTCACATTACCTCATTTCCTACAAAAGGAACATATGGATTCCTTTTGTAATTAAGAAAGCAAGCCTATGATGCCGATGAGAGCCAAGGCTGAGATGAGTAACGCATTAAGTAACAGTCCATCCCACCCGAGTGCAGGGTGTGAGCACGGCGGGTGCTGACGATCGCTTGCTGCCGTCCCGGGCTGGCTCTCCAGCTTGTGGCCTCAGTTTCCTCTCCCTGTCCCCCTGGCCTCAGCCCCTCCCTTGTCCCTTCTTCCCTGGAGGCATAGGTCATTGTCTCTATCAAGCCCGAGAGGAGCACGCTGCAGATGACGCCACTGCCAGCAGGACCTGCCTGTTCCCTTAGCGCCAAACTGCGGCTCACACCGAGGACAGTCAATCTGCAGCTGAAATTTCAAACTCAATTAGCACGGAGACAGGCTGGAGCTGCTCCTGAGTAACTAATCATCGCACAGCTGCCAAGTGCTCTACCTGGGATGTGCTGTGAACCTCAAGGTTTAGCTCTTCAAGTACTAATAACAGGGCACAGGCAGCCTGCAATTTAAAATTCAACTTGAAAGTGAGTTTCTGAAGTTCCTTTCCCCGGATGTAAGGACCCGGCTGGGAAGGAGAGTGGGGGAGGGATGGCAGAGACTGGGGAAAGAGGCCGCCTGCGTGTCCTAGAGAGTGAAGCCTAATTATCCGCTGCCTCTTGTCCACAATCTTGGACGTGCAGATCATTCGGCCTTGAGTGGACTCAGCAGGTGAGCAGGTGGAATGGGGCTGGCCCACCCTGTCCCGTCAGGCCCGGAACCATGAGGCTCCCCATCATCTTCCACATGCTGCTGGAGATGTGGAGGCTGGGGGCACAGATGAGAAGGGCACCTTGTCCTTTTCTGTCTTCTACCCACAGACCTGATGGCCGAACAGTGCCTCCCGTCAGGTTTGCAGGGGCTTCAGATCTTGTGAGAATCCTGGTGTCGTCCCTGCCCCTCCCAATTCCAGTGCCCTTAAAAGGCTCTCAATTTAGCGGCAGGCCCACACTCTGACACCCTAAATGCAATGGTGAGTTTGCACATTAACACGGAAAGATCAGCCTTTCATGCAGTCAGTGGTGTGAAGTGGAAAAACATCACTCTGTACCAAAAGGCCAAGTCCCAATTTAGTTCAGAAAAAAAAAACTGGACCACCTTTCATAGACCTCCTTGCTCCATTCTGTCAGTTTCTACTGGGCACCCGGGGGATTCACCGTAACCCGGCCAGCAGACAGCGTGGGGTAACGGCGTCCCGGCCTCTGGTGGCCACGGGAAGCACTGGCAAGACAGAGGGGTAACCCGGCCAGCAGACAGCGTGGGGTAATGGCGTCCTGGCCTCTGGTGGCCACAGGAAGCACTGGCAAGACAGAGGGGTCAAGTTCTGGCTGAGGGTTCTGGCTTAGGCCACGTTCGATGCGGCACACTCGGGCACGGCAGGGCCAGTCCCTTGCTGCTGAGGAGCCCCAGAGCTCGGCCATGGCCAGCCTGGCAGCCAGCCCCTCCGTGTGCTGCTGCGTGAGCCCCTCTGCTTGGCTTCTCATCTATAAAACAGGGAAAAACACCCCCCCCCACCCCCCACTCCGGGGATTACATTAGCCGACAGCGTAGGGCGCCTGGCAAGCAGAGGGGCTGCACTGCAGGAGCCCTAATTAAGTCCCATAAAATACTTCGTAGGTCGGGCCTAGAGGTCCCTCTTGGATAGTCTATTTCTAATCGAAAAAAATTCTTTTGTAGAGATGGGGTCTTGCTATGTTGCCCAGGCTGGTCCTGAACTCCTGGATTGAAGCCATTTTCCCACCTCAGCCTCCCAGAGTGCTGGGGTTATCGGTGTGAGCCACTGCACCTGGCCCACCCTTGGACAGTCTAGCTCATGTTTTGCCCCTGGGGACCCAGCACCCATCGATGGCCACCTTCCTTTCAGTGACAGGCACCAAAGGATGGCTCTGAGGCCTGGTGACCATCCTCACAGCAGTGGCGTCTCTGGCTTCCCTCGCAGTCCACCATCTTAGAACTGACCCCAACTCACCTTGGTCTCTATTTGTGTCAACTTCAGGTCAGTGCATTCTGTTTCAGTGGGAGACACACAAAGCCGGCCTCCCTCACGTTCATCTCCTGGAGTACCCAGCCTTTGAGGGTTTGGCAAATGAACCCATCACCCTTTCAGCCCCCCTCCCCTTTCTGGATCTCCAATATACTCCCGTTCAGCCTTGATTGAAGGTCGAGAATGTCAGAGATGGGAAGACCTTAAAGGATAGCTGCTCAGGCTCGTTTTCCTCCAACCTTCCCTTTTTTTGGGGGGGGCAGGGGACGAGATCTCACTCACTCTGTCACCCAGGCGGAGTGCGGTGGTGCAATCTTGGCTCAGTGCAACCTCTGCTTCCTAGGTTCAAGCAATTCTCCTGCCTCAGCCTCCTGAATAGCTGGGACTACAGGCACATGCCACCATGCCTGGCTTTTTTTTTTTTTTTTTTTTTTTTTAGTACAGACAGGGTTTCACCATTTGGTCAGTCTGGCCTCGAACTCCTGACCTTCAGTGATCCACCTGCCTTGGCCTTCCAAAGTGTTGGGATTACAGGCATGAATGAGCCACTGCACCCAGCCTCAACCTCCCTCTTTAATTAGGGACTGTTAAAAAGCAGGAAAACAGAACAGCAGGCAGCATGCGCATCCCCACTGCGCAGCCTCCCTGTGACCAATGCACGGCCGATCTGTTCCATCTCTAAGCCCCCAGCCCCTCCACCATCACTGAATCACCAGCCTTGTGCCTCACGGATGAGGGCATGGGGTTCTCAGATGACGCCACTTCTCTAGGCTCCTGCCACCGCTAGCAGAAGGCTGGGATGCAGGCCTGGGCAGTGCGTCCGCCCCCTGCCACCTGCCCACATCCTTCACACTTTCTGTCATAGCCACTCTTCCTGTGCTATTATTTATTTAATGTTTTTCTTTAATAGTCACACTTTTTCACCTAAATAAATTTATTTTAAATGGACACTTGTATCATCCCTGTAAATGGGAAACTGGCATCATTTGTGATAAACAGAAGGTTTCTCTGAGGACGACACAGAGAAGACAAAACCAGCGCATTTAGTTCCAAGTAGAAACAGCACCTGCCCGAGGCTGTCAACTCAAGGCTCCTCTCTCTTTTGAAAACAGAGACTGGCGGGAATTGGAGCGACCTTCAGTGCCAATGGGGATGTTCTCAGACTTGCTGCAAATTGGGAGGATGCAACAATGAGATTTACCAGGACCACAAATCCATCAATCCTCAGATAGATGTTTTTCCCCATTTGAACGTCTCTGGCGTGTGCCGTCTGCCAGCTGGCAGTCACGACGTGCGTGCCACTATCTGCACATGCTCCAACTTGGTCATAGCTGGTCATACTGTCGTCACTTCGCATGAGCTGTGCACAATGTTCATACCGCATGGGGTCAGTTTACTTGCCTTTTAAATGTCTCTGGAAAGATGTGCGGCACTGAGACAAACTGTTATTATGTACCTGATATCCTCAATTCCATCTTTTCTTGCAATGCAACAAAGAAACAAGTGTCTTACAAGACCAAAGAAAGGATACAGCAAGTCAATGAAGATGTGTGCTGGTCTGTTACTGGGAGTGGTGTAAAGGGATCGCCTATCACAGGCTAAACAATAAGACTTAAGGCAGGAGAAATGACTGCTCCCTTGGAATAGATGAAAGAAACGTCAAAGCAATGAAAGGCTGGTGTGACGGATTCACGTGTCACACAGGATTATCATCAAGACGAGGGTTTAATTGACAGCATGTTTTTCTTTATTAGTGGTTAGTAATGATGTATCTTAGGAGCACTGGCATCTTGAATTTGACAAAGTAGGTGTGGCATTTAATCTACAGCCACCCCTGGTCTGGAAAAGTCCTGCCTTACCCTGTGTGCCCCTCCCACTTCCCCGAGTGGGCCATCAAAGCACGACCATTCCTCCTGGGCAGAGGCCTTAGGTGCCAGGGCACGTGACAGTCACCTGGGGGCTGCTAAAGATCAGGTTGCTGGACCCCACCCCAGAGCATGTGTAATTCTTTCTTTTTTTGAGATAGGGTCTTGCTCTGTCTCCTAGGCTGGAGTGCAGAGGTGTAGCCTCGACCTCCCACGCTCAAGCGATCCTCCCACCTCAGCCTCCCGAGTAGCTGGGACTACAGTTGCACACCACCATGCCTGGCTAATTTTTTCGGTATTTTTTGTAGAGATGGGGTTTTGCCATGTTGCCCAGGCTGGTCTTGCACTCCTGGGCTCAAGTAATCCACCTGTCTTGGCCTCCCAAGTGCTGGGATTACAGGTGTGAGCCACCGCAACCCGCCTGGGGATGTGTATTTCTAGTAAGCGTCCGTGGTGGCAGTGCTGCAGGTGGGATGCCACGTGGACAGGCACTGTCCTAGAGCCCTCAGCACGAAACCCTCTCCATTCTCTGGCTCTTTTCGGCCAGGGGTGGGGGGGAAGGCTGATGGTACCAGAAGCCAGGGAGGACCCACTGGTTCTTTTGGACATCTCAGAAGGCGTCATCTCTCTTGACGCTTTGTTCACGGCAAAGAGAACATTGTTCTAGCATGGGCCTGGCCAGGCTGGCTCTGGGCGATGCCACCACCCTCCTCAAGCCCTTCACCAGGTCAACGATCTTCACAGAAACAGGCTATGGCTTTAAAAGCTGGTGCTGAGGCACGGAACAAAGTCGGGAGATGCGGCTGGGATCGAGTCATGGTAATATTTAGGACAAAACCTGGGGCCCACAAGCCGACACCCCTGCGAGTCCTGCTCACACGCATCTGGCCGGCTAACCCGGGCAGGTTTCTTTCCCTCTGGGGTATGCGTGTGACTGGTTTAGTAAAAAGAAACTTCTGCATGTTCTTTTTCTCAAAAAGAATCATTCATTTTTCAAGCCATCACAGCGTCTCTGAAATAGAGGATCTGCCAGCACTGCCCTCTCGCCCGCAAGCAGGACGCAGGGCAGTACGTGCTCAAAAAGAACCACCCTGTGAACATGGGACATGCTGGTTTCTGCTTCTTCAAGAGGCCCAGGTCCATTATGTGTTCATGAACTGAATGTGTAGTACTTATAAGGTGCTGTAACAAACAGGAGACAAAGCCTTTTCCAGGATACAAAAGGTTTATTGCTTATAAAAATAAGTTACCAAAACCCAAGCCCCACAAAACACAAGAACCCCGCATGACGATACCCATGAACACAAGGGCTCATTCCAGTAACAGCTCGCGGAGACGACAGACACCAGCACTGCCGACACACACGGACGAGGAGCATGCTGCACAGCTTCCTTCTACCAGGTTCTAGAAAGGTCTTCTTTGCCTTCAGTCCGCTGGCTAGTGGGAATAATTAGTCCCATCAGCCACAGAGGGGGTCTGCTCTTCAAGAGTGGCCTCTGCACACATGGCGCTGTTTTATGAAAGGGAGGAGCAGCTGTACACATCTGGGCGGTGAGGAACCAGCTGAGCCTTCTGTGGGCTTCCTGCGTGTCTGGGAAGGTGCTGGGTGGGGTCTGAGGCTGGGGCCAGCGTGGGGCTACTGCCGGCAGGTGTCATGGAAGGCTTCGAGGGTTCGGAAATCCCTCCATGTCGGGGGAAGGCCATCCTGCAAAAACTTCCCGCAGCGCTGGCACGGGGCCTGGAACAGCTTTATGTAACTTCTTAACCAGGTCTAAAAAGAGAAACGAGGAGAGAAGTGAAAGAATGGGATACAGGTGCTCCCAAAGTCCTCCTTCCTATCAAGCCTAATGGCCCAGACAACTTAAGTTGGCTTTGGCCCCGGAAGATGCCCCGTGATTTCACAGGGAGCAGCAGGCGGAACCCACAAGGTCACCTGACTGCTGATGTTCACGTCTGATGCTTGCGTGCCCCTCCCAACCGAGGGAGTTTTGAAAACAGAAACCCCTACTCTCAAAAGCAGGAAGGCCTCCCTGGAGTCCCCGTGAACCACCGAGCAGTCTGGCAGTCTGGGGGCCAGCACCCCACTTTCACTTTCTGGGTCCCATGTCTTCTGAATGTCAGTATCCATCCTCTTCTCCTTGCCCACTACTAACAGGTGGCTGTGCATGTGTGCTGAGGAAGCCTTGGAACCGAGGACGATTCCAGAGTTCTCCGCGGAGGTCAACATGCCTTCTAGCTAATCTGATTTCAGAGGTTGTCACTCATTGTCACAGTGTGGCCTGACATACTGGGGGGAGGGGTGGGGACAGCCCTGGTGCCACCAAATAACATCATAAGCAGCAAATCCTCACTTGAATGGTTCAGAGTGCAGAGCTTTCTTGGGCGTCATACATAAGGATGAGCCTCCCGTAACTCAATTCTCAAACCCAAGGAGATTCACTACCAAAGAAAAAAATACCCAAACGCAAAACAGCAGGCAAGCAAGTTCTCGCGGTGAAAGGGCACGTGAATCTTGTCATTTAATGTCCTCCTGAATTATGTCGGTAAGAGAAAACTGTTATTTGAAGAGGTTGGCCGAGCTTATTGATACACATTCTTCCATCTTCACCACAGCTGCCTTCATTGTGACAGGGCATGGCCCATCAGTACTGTCCCCCTTTCCAAAGGCCAGGTGTTTGGGGGTTTTGGCAATAGACACGAGGTCAAGAGGTCCTTCAGTTAAACTACTTATTTTTCCCTAAGTAGAAGAAGTTCTGTCTCTGCCACAAATAGTACTCATGTCTGTGCCTCAAATCAATCAATCAACAGATTCGTATTAATTAGCTGGTGTGGGCTGAGCACAGTGCTGAGTGCTGTGACAGATGTAAATGTTTTTTTTTTTTTTTTTTTTTATGAGACCAGATCTCGCTCTGACACCCAGGCTGGAGCGCAGTGGTGCAATCGATCATAGCTCGCTGTAACCTCGAACTCCTGGGCTCAAGCGATCCTCCTGCTTCAGCCTCCCGAGTGGAGTCACTGGGATTCAAATCTTCCCTAAATCCCACAGTCAGTTACCAAAGGGAAAGGGGGCATTACAACGTGTTAGGCTCAAAAGCAAATCTTTGTATCTATCTGAAATTGGAGCTCTTGCTGAAGATGGTCAGGGGAACTGTTCCCTGGACACACAGAAGGACCACTCTGTGGGAGCTCTGAGCACCTGGCTGTGTTGTGCCCACTCTGCCAGCATCATGAAGCCAATCAACGCACCAGGGATGTGTCTTCCGAGGAATGAACTCCAGGCTCTCTGAGCAGTGGCACTGTTGATGCCATGTGATAAGATGCACACTGATTTGGCCTTGCTAACAGGTCTTTGGAGTCGGTTCTCTAACCGGCACACTTTCTAGCATGAAGAAAACAGGGAGTCCCAGCAGCGGTGGACGATGGGGTCTGCTGGCGTGAGAGCATGCGGCCGTGTGAGCATGCTGGCGTGAGAGCATGACGGCGTGAGAGCATGACGATGGAACAGCTGGCGGCTACGTCTGTCAAGGACGCGGGGACATGGTGTTAGCCCTGCTTAGGCCAACTGGTGGCCACGTGATAAATGCTGATAAACTGGCCCTGGGGTTCGGGGGAAGTCCTGACTTGTAGTGTTTGCCGATTTCCGTGGTGTCAACACTCCCACCAAGTTTGATTTCAAACTAGTAGTGGCTGAAGAACCAGCTCGCAAGATACTGAACAGGCACTGGCAGGAGCCGGCTGCAGCACCCCACGGGAATGGCTGCTTTGGGGCTGCTCTCATCTCGAGCTCCAACTCTGAAAATCGAAGGAGGAAACGTCTTGGGAAACTGCACGATTTGTTAATTCACTGCTACATGCTCTGTGCCAACCACAGGGCCTGGCCCAGATTAGGAGCTCAGTGAAATATCTGTGGACTAAGTCAATGCTGGAACTATTTTGGAAGATCATTTCTGAAACCGCCGCTTTTTCAGCAAGTAGAGAAAGCACCAGTGAATGAAGCTGGAAGTGGTTTCTCCCAGATCCCTTCGCAGTTTAAAGAAAGTAGCAGTTTTAAACTGGCAGCCCCATCTCCCACTGGGAGGCCCTCAAAGTCTGAAGATGCAACGGCTGCCCTTCAAGCTCCCTATTCTCACTTGAAGGGAGCCGAGGTTTAAACAGGAGACCTGACTCTTGAAGCCACTTACCATGAAGGATCGGACCACGACATCCGGCATCTGGGGCAGCTGATAGTGGAGCAGGGCAGTGGTGGCATGGTCTGTCACCTGAGAGTGAAGGACAAAGACGAGTTAGCGGCCACTCCAAGCTGGCATAAAGAAAACAAGCAGGACAAATGCACGCCTTCTGTGTGAAAACAGATCTGAGTATCTCGTGGAGGAAAGGGCATCTAAAATAAAATCTCTGTAGAAAAATTAGTTAGCAGAGTTGGGGACCCAGACGGGGAGAAGAGGCATGCTGTCGGCAGAAAGGATGCAGGCCTGGAGGCAGGGGGCGTGTGGAAGATTCCAGCAATGGAAAGCCTGGCCAGGCTGGAGCACTGGCAGAGGGAGCGGCCAGAGGCCAGTGGGGGCAGATCCCAGAGGGGATCCCAAGCCTCCCTGCTCAGCGAGGCGCAGCACACACAGCACATACGACAAGGAGCACTTCCGCCCGGTACGCACACTTCCTCTTCCTCCTGCAATGGTTTTCCCAACAGGGCAATTGGTCTCTTTCCATTTCCTTGAATTCTCATTCTGTCACCATTTGTAGCCACACAGGATTTATGATGGGGAGCCTGGCAGTTTCTGAGCCACACAGGATTTATGATGGGGAGCCTGGCAGTTTCTGAGGCTGTTCTGTTGGGCCTCACCGTTGCTAGGATGGCCCTTCGCAGGAGCCCGGCACGCCTGGTGTGGTCCCCTCACCAGCTCTCTGAAGGCTGTGGCCTATGGTCAGCACCTTAGGGGTCTGTGCCTATTGTCTCCTGACTCCTCAGGAGAAGTTTATCAGCAAGACCAAGGGCAAGGCTGCTTGAAGTCCAGTGAAGGCATCAGGTGACCAGATGGACAGAGCACAGGGTTTAAGCTCCAGCACCACCCCCTGACCTTGATCCAGCTCCTTATCCTCTTTGCGTCTCCATGCCCCTTCCAAGCAGCAAAGGGGCTGGCCTGAGAACCCTGGTGGTTCTGAAACTGGATGACACTGTGAATTGTTAATGGCCGCCATCAATCAGCAAATGAGTAGATTATACCTAATTTGATAGTTATGTTCAAAGTAATGGTTTACATGATTGTCCTCATTAGGGATTCTTGACATCGCACATGTCATCATTAAAAACAAAACAGGCCAGGTGCGGTGCCTCATGCCTGTAATCCCAGACCTTTGGGAGGCTGAGTCGGGGGGGATCACTTGGGCCCAGGAGTTCAAGACCAGCCTGGACAATAGAGCAAGACCCTGCCTCTATAGGAAATACAAAAAATTAGCTGGCTGTGATGCCACACACCTATAGTCCCAGCTACTCAGGAGGCTGAGATGGGAGGATCATCCGAGCCTGGGAAGTTGAGGCTACAGTGAGCTGTGACTGTGCCACTGCACTCCAGCCTGGGTGACAGAAACCCTGTCTCAAACAAAACAAAATGAAAAAACCACACCTAAAACAAAAAACCCAAAAAACTCCAGAGAAAATCCTTAGCTTTGAGAAGAAGAATGAACATAGGTCTAACTTGTGTAGACGTGTCCATTTCCTAACCCCCAATGAACACTGTGTATGCGGCTGAACCCATGCAGGCGTAGAGCAAGCTGGGCAGGTGGAGACCAGGGTCCGCGCGCCACACGGTGATGTGTGTCCACACCTGCAGCTGGAGAGGCTGCCCCACAAAACGTGAGGACACCGGCTCTGCAGCCAGGCAAGCCGGGGCCTGGCCCCTGGCCTCTTATGGGGCCTCTCTAAGCCTCAGTTTCCCCTTCCATAAAATGGAGACTGTACTACATACTGAGTAAGGCTCGTGAGAGGACAGAGTGAGGCCAGGCGTGGGAAGCACTCACTCTCTGGCAATGCCACCAGCCCCGCCTGCCCAGTCTCCTCTTCTGCTCTGCCTGGGCCCTGGACTTGCCCTATTTCCCACTGGACTTTCACGGCCTGCCCCATACTGCATCCCCAAGGCCTAGGATATTACCCTGCATACAGCAGGTGCCCAATACGTATTTGTTGAATAAAGAAGTAAACTTAAAAACGCCCACCCACCAAAGGCCATGTACCATAAACACCTGCACTTTCTTGCAAATACATCAACAGTTCTTGTAGCCAACACTGTTGAGAAATTCTTACCCAAGTGGCTTTCAAGATAAATGGTACTTATTGCTTCGAATGCCAAGACTGCTTTTATTTTAAGCATTTTTGACAGACAGCTTTCTAAAATGAGCAATGCTTTTTTTTTCTTTTAAACAGTAGTAATGATAACTTTGCAAAATGACTGGTGGTAATTGGCAGGGGGAAATTAATGGCTACGAAACACAGCAAAGCAAACTGGGCTCGAACGGTCCCTGAACTTGAACGCTTGGTTCTTGCCCATCTAGCTTCCTTGTTAAGAAAACCTGTGAAAGTGTCATTTTACGGGCTGACAAGATGTTTTTTGCAATTATACTTGCCATTACAGAAGAACCAAAGTTTCTGGAGAATTCTTTCCCCTCACCCCATTTATTTTTAAAATGTCTCCAGTGTAGCCCCTGTTGGAATAGCCAAGGCAGCTGGGCTGGCTTTGTTTGCTCCGGCCCTGCTGTTCCGTAGCTCCGTGTGTGACACCTTCCCCGCGATAGGAACGTCCGTCCCTGGGAATCCCCTGGGGTGAGATCACCTCCATCCATTTCAGCCTTTCAGCAGCCATGTGCAGGCAGAGAGGCTTTGTCTGGCTGCACTTGTATTTCTTTTGTTTTCACATTTTTAAACACAAATGACCAACACTTAAAATTTAGGAAACTTCACTTAACTGTGGTGCCCAGCTCCTCTTGAAGCATCGGAGGATCTGGGGACCGTCTCATAGGCTACTGTGAAGATCAAAGGGGGCCCAGCTTCTCCTCATCTCTGTGAGTGTGACCCTGGCACTGCCACGTGGCCACCAGCTGCAGCAGCTGAGGAGCGGTGACACGTGCAGTTTGCCTGAGCACCCTAGGGTCTTGGATCCAGCCTGCTCCACTCATCAGGGGCCCTGTGGCCTTTGGAGTTTAGAGCCTCTAACCAAACCAACAAGACCGTGCACTCCCAGGTTCCCCAAACCCTCCCCAGCCTGCTGTTCCCTGGGTACCTGGCCTGGCTTCCTGATCTTTATTTGAGCTCATCTTCCCTGGCCTGACAGATCTGTGCCCATCTCCTCCTCCCTTCCTCAGCTGACCTCTGGACTTGACCTCCTCTGGCTGAACTTGAGTTCTCCAAGCATTCCAAGACAACTCAGTATTGATAACTGCAAGGTGCTCTCTCCAGGCAAGGCGTTGTGCAAATTACAGGAACATCTCAAGTGGTCTTCCAGACCTGCACCTCCTCCAGCATTTTTGCTAAATGGCCTTTGACCCAGAGGCCTGAGCCAGAAACCTGGGCCCTGCCCTGTCGCCTCTCTTCCCCCTGCCTCATACCCAAGCAGCCTTGTGGTTCCAAGTTATCTATCTCGAATCCTTCTACTTCTTCCCATCTTGCCTGCCTCAACACGGCTCAGAGGGAACATTCTGCAGCAAAGAGGGAAAGAGCGTGGGCTCCATTCCTTCTAGCAGCGACGCCTTGGGCGAGGCACTTCATCTTTATTAGCTACAGTTTTCCCATCTGGAAAATGGGGATAATGACAAAGAGTGCCTACCACAGGGGATGACGGTGAGGATGAAGTAGTGGGCAGAAGCGTGTGCTGGTCAGAAAACATGAGTGATTGCCATCGTTCAACTAGAAACCCAAGTATGTCACTCCCCTAAAACGCTCTCACGGCTTTCCCTGCACTCAGGATGAAATGCGAACTGTGAACTCCATGTGAAACCCTGCAGCACCCGGTGTCTGCCTCCTTTCATCGGGTCCCTCAGCTCCTCAAATGTCCATCTCTGTCCTCCCTGAGTCCTCCCCTCGGCATGGGCCTCTCTCCTTTCCCCCTCTCCTTCGCGTATTGAGGGAAGCCCCCCAGGCTCCCCCGATGGGGCTTGTCTCCTTGCCTGGCTCTCTTCTTCCATCTCAATCCTCATATCTGAACTTGGTATTTTTTGCCATCTTTGTTTCGTGTCAATTTCCCTACCTTGAGCCCATGTCAGTCTAATGTCTGATGCAGAGGTCCTCAGGTCATGTGTGCAGATGGTGAGAAGGACCCCCATTCTGACTCTCTGCGGGGAGAGTGGCTCAGATGAGGTGGGTGGAGCCAGGGGCCTGGAAGGAGTGGGGACTGCGGGACAGGAGCTGAGGACCTGGGCTCTGGTCTACCTCTAAGGTGCTGGGGCATCTTGGACTTGCCCTCTGTGGTAGAAGTTACCAGCCGTCACTCATCCTTGAGTGACACAGCCCCGTCAAAACTCAGGATGGATATGTAATGTGAGGAAGAAATGAGCTTGAGTTGTGCAGAACTACAGGAGGTTTGTCACTCAGCATCCTCCTCCTCTCTCCAGACCAATCTGCCTCCTTGAATATTCACTGCACATCTAGAAAATGGGCCACCATGTTGGCCAGGTCTCCCAATCCCATTACAGTGGTGGCACAGCAAGTTCGAGCTGCAGCCAAGGAATTTTCCCCTTAAGAATGGTGCTGCTTGAAATGTTTGGGGACCAGCGGCGCTGGCACCATCTAGGAGTTGGTTAGAAATCTGCCTTCTTGGGCCCCTCTCTAGCCACAGCATTGGAATCTCCAGGGTGGGGCCCAGACACTAAGTCAGCCCCTCCAGCCTATTCCTAGGGATGCTAAAATGCATGAGAATGCGAGGCTGGTGAACACACAATCACTGGGGGTCTTTTGTCAGATTCTCATCTAGGAGCTCGGGGAGGGGTGAGCGTTGGCACTGCCAGCTGACTCCCAGGGGTGCCCACACTGCTGGTTAGGGACTGGGCTTTGAGTGGCAAGGCTGGGGCATATCCCAGGCACTACAGGGGAATGGCCCCCAGAGGGCTGGGCATTTGATTCTGGGCCATGAAACAAAGAAATACAAATCAGAAGGACAGTCTGTCTTCTCATGAATCAAAATGAATGGTACCAGTTTCACAGTGGGCACTGTGGGGTGCCAGGGTGGAAGGTTTTCACAGCGGGTGCTTGTAGAGTGGGGGTTTTTCCTTATTTCTGAAAAGTGCTTTTTTTAAAAGATCCATCGGATATTTTATTAACTTATAGTAGCTATTATTAATAAGAGCTTATTATGTGCCAAGTCCTATGTGCCCATCTCATTTAATTCCCACACTAACTTGGAGATAGGTGCTTTTCTTTTTCTTCTTTTCTTTTGAGACAGGGTATTGCTCTGTCGCCTAGGCTGGAGGGCAGTGGCCCAATCTTAGCTCAGTGCAGCCTTGACCTCCTGGGCTCAAGCAATCCTCCCACCTCAGCCTCCTGCGTTGCTGGGACTATAGGCTCACGCCACCCCGCCCGGCGAATTTTTTATTTTTGTAGAATCAGGGTCTCACTGTATTGCCCAGGCTGGTTTCCAACTCCTGGCTCAAGTGATTCTTCTGCCTCAGCCTGACAAAGTGCTGGGATTACAGGCGTGCGCCACTGCGCCCGGCCCGCTATTCTGATTTACATTGGATAGAGGAGGAGTGAGGATGTCCAGAAGTTGGGAAGATGCACATAGTGGGTGAGGGCAGCAGTGTGGGAGCCCGAACACTGGGAGGCCCAGGCCTCTGCCCACCTCCTACCCACTGACTCCCATCCCCGCTCTCCCAGTTTGCAGATAAAGGTGCAGGCCCAGGGCTGTGGCCAGCAGCTGCCCACCATCTCTCAGGGCGGGTAAGTCTTTGGGAAGCTACAGTTGCGACGCCAGGCACAGGTTGGGAGATTCACAAATGTGCCTGCTGTAGCACAGGCTGCTCAAGGGTAGCACGAACTGAATTCACTAGAAAGTGTCCTCTTCAGAGGCGGCAGGAGCCATGCGCCACAGCCCTGCTGGGTGTCTGGCTCACAGGCAAGGCACCTAATTAGTTTTTCCATTGCTGGTCGGCAATCTGGCCAAACTCAGCCTCTTTTTCAAAAAGTCCAGTATAAAGCATATATTCTCTTCCACTGCCAAGTGCTGGCAGCTTTTTCCAGCGCTGATGCAATCACTTGATTTATTCAATTTCCCACCACCAATTACAGAAATATTTTAATAAAGGAAACAGAGCTGATGAACTTGCCATGTTTTCCCTCTTGTCCTCCCCAAGTCCTCCACTGCTGGTTTTGGAATTCCTGTGGGTGGCTGTGGAGCACACGAGAACTTCACCTACAGTGATCTTCCGTCTTGTCAAAGCACTCCACCTTCAATATTTTTTTGTTTTACATTTTTCAACAACAAAATTGTTTTTTTGCTCAGAATCCAAGACTTGGAAAAAACAGGCCTGGGGCAAAAAAAAAAATCTGCTATTAACTAATTTAAATCCACTCTGTGGCAGCCGAGGTTCGGTCCCATTGTGCGGCAAAGCTAATGAGATTCCGCTGGGAGATAAAAGCCACCCTCCCCCTTGGCGGAGGCCAGGAAGGGCACTAATGCTCCCAAGGAGAGGGAGGCGATTCGCCCACCAGTGAGTGCCGGTTTGAAAAAAGCCTTGTAAAAACATCAAAGGGATGCGAGCCCAAGGAAAGGGAGGGAGGAGAAGGCAGGAGGGTAGCAATAAACCAGTGAGGCAAGGGTCCCTGAAGCAAGAGGAATGCGGGGATGGGGAGACAGGTCTCACAAAGAGGGGCAGAGGGTGATGCAGGGAGGGGTTTCACTGGGAGGCGCCTGGTTCACCCCAAGGCAGAGAAGTCTCAGATGCCTCGTTTGGGGTGTGTCCCCTGTCTCAATGGTGACCTGCAGTGATTTACTTTGAGAAGGGTGACATCGCCATTGCCTGCCAACAGATCCAGTCCACTTGATCAATGTTCCTTTCAGTTTTCCCTACCCTCTCTCAGCATATCCAAACCCAGGAGAGAATGGAGCTTAGGGAGGGAGTAGGGACTCTTTCAAGAGACCTTGAAACAGCTGCCAGTCAACGTGCTGGAAAAGGAGATGCCAGTCAAAACAGTCTCCCAAAGCTCCTCTGCCATATTGTGTGCACGGAGCTCCTGACAGCCCCCCTCCTACAATCAGAGCTGGAGGGTGCTTTGGAGATCATGAGTTATTTTAGCTAAACCCAGAGTGGCACTGCCTGCAATAACAGCAACAACCCACATCGCCATTTACTGAGCACTAATCCTGTGCAAGAGCTGGTCTACACTGCACAGCTCAGGGTGTGTGGCTCCTCCAACAGGAGCCCAGCCTCTGGATCTGTCCCTTGTGAGCTGTGTGACCTTGGGCGAGGATTAAATGGGCCAATGCAGGGACAGTGCACTGACATACAGACCTCAAGTGTCCGACGCATGGCAAGCGCCCGCCAAATGTGTCCCCTCGTGGTTTTAGCCGGCTGAATCCCCACGACGATCTTCTGACAGAGGTACTCTCACGTTTGGGACTTCTAAGTCGGGGGCTAAGTCACAGGGAGGTTAAGTGACTTGCCCAAGCCAAGGAGCTGCTAGGTGGCACAGCAGGAGTTTGTTCCGACCTTCTGAACCCCAGCTTGGGTGCCCAGACTCTATGCCCCAAGCCTCATGGGCCCCCGACTCCAGGCCTCTTGGGGTGGACAGGGGTTGTAGGGGGATGAAGAAAAGTGCCATTTCCAGGACCTCTCGTCCCCAGAAGGGACTGGACCTCAGCACTTTGAGGGTGGAGCTGGGACTGGATAACAAGTCTCCTCACTTACACCCCAGTTCCTGTCACTTATACAATGTTCCTTCCACCTGTCAGCAAGAAGCTTCAACCTGTCTGGCTCCCTGCTATGTGCTGGCCCCAACCCTCCAAACGGTCTGACAGAGACACCGGTGGGCCCTCAAGAAGACCTCCAGATTGAATGAGTCTCCCTGCTGTGGACAAAGAAGGGGAAATCAGGCAAATACAAGGCGGCTGCATCAGATGGGCATGCCCACACATTCATCGAGGGCATGAAAAAGTGTAGTGTGAGAAAAGGTGCAGGGCGGGGAGAGTGGGATGGCCCTACTGTGGACCCCAGATTCAGTGTGCATCCTACTGTGTGCCCGGGATTCAGTGTGCATCCTACTGTGAGCCCTGGATCCAGGTGTGCGTCCTGCTGTACGCCCCGGATTCGGTGCTCACCCTACCATACACCCCACATTCGGTATGCAGCACCCACACGCTTTTTCCTACTCAGGCCCTCTCCCGCTGTGGGGGCAAAGATAACAGGTTTAGGCCTAGCAAGATGATTTCTCACTTAAGTTTAACCCCCAGATTCCAGGTTTTATGTTGACCAGATAGAGGTTTGTTCTGTAGCAGTAAGGGAAGAATAAAGGATACTGTAATGACACAGAAAGGACTGGGGAGAAAAACCCTCTTAATACACTATTGTCCTCAGCAGTTTCCTCTTTAAAAAGCAAGGGCCTGTTGGGCTCCTTGAAGGGGGAAAGTTAAGAAGATGACAATGCCAGTCACCAGCCTGGTACAGGAACAACAGCGCCATCCACAGCAAGACCTTTGTCCTCTGTTTCAGGGGTGACCTCGTACTTGTCACCCATGCTGGAGTGCGGTGGTCTGATCACAGCACACCGCAGCCTCGAACTCCTGGGCGCAAGTGATC
Organism: Gorilla gorilla gorilla; assembly: GCF_029281585.2. Lineage (NCBI taxonomy): Eukaryota > Metazoa > Chordata > Mammalia > Primates > Hominidae > Gorilla > Gorilla gorilla. The sequence continues at coordinate 128,248,489 of NC_073237.2, forward strand.
CTCCTGCCTCAGTCTCTCAAATAGCTGGGACTACAGACACACACCCCCGCGCCTGGCTAAGTTTTTAATTTTTAGTAAAGACAAGGTCTTGCCATGTTGTCCAAGCTGGTCTTGAACTCCTGGGCTCAAATGATCCTCCTGCCTCCCAAAGTGCTGGGGTTATGGGCAACCTTGCACCTCTTTCCTATCTTTTTTCCTCCGAATTTTCTGAATACTTTCAACTTGGGGTATTTGATTTGATTTAAATGGAAACTTACAGTTCCCGCCAGGGGTTCTAAAACAGGGGCCCTTGTATTTCTCAGTGATCCAGGGATTGTCCTCAGGGGCTCCCGAGTGTCCAAAGGTCATGGGCATCATCTGGCCCCAGGGGGCATGCTCCCGGGCCGGAGTGGAGGCTGGCGACGCAGCATGCAGGTGAGGAACAGACGCTGGAGGCTGACTGCTGGGAACCGCCTTCCAGCTCCTGGCTGGTGGACCAGGCTGGGCACCAGGACCCAGGAGTTCACAGGCTCCCTGAGATGATTTTGGGTGCAGGTTCAAGGGCCGCTGCAGGCCACTGCCTGCTTCCCACCACCAGGGGACAGGACTGTGGCCGAGCAGCGCCCGGGGGAGCTGAGCTTGAACAGAGATGCTCTTCCTAACGCACCTGCTGAGGGCATTATCTGCCAGCACACAGCCCCCGAGGCCAAGCTAGGAGAGCGGGCGCCTCTACTATTCGGAGTATTTCCTCAGAAGATTAGTAAATAGGGAAAGTTAAGTACTCAAGTGTTTAGAAGTTGCTTATTTAAAAGAGAAGCCTGGTAGGGACCCAGACTGTGGCTTCCCTCCAGCCAATATCGGCTTCTTCGTACTGTGAAGAGAAGATTCTCTTAGATCTGGGTGAAAGTGACAAAAAGGCAGACAGATGGGAACCGTCAGGAGACCGGGGTTCGACCCTAGCTTAGTGGCGAATGGCCTGGGGGGCCTCTTTCCTGCTGGCCCTCGGTAGAAGAGCGTGGTGAGGCTGGGGTGGGGCTGGGTGATTCTGCAGGCCCCTCTAGGTCTAGGTTTTCAGCAGATGCTGCTGCAGAGCCTGAGCTGTCCTAGTTATCTCCTGGCAGCATGTGCACACTGTGCCCTGAAGTTCCTGCCCCAATCCAGGAACCCACCTGCTGCCCCGATGCGATGGCACCCTCAGGTGGGCCTCAGATTCCAGGCCAGTTCAAAGAGCTTGAGGATTCAGCTTGGAACCAGGGAGACCACCTGCACAGCACTGTTCTCTGTGTGGGAAGCCTCTGTGCCACTCAACCAGACTTTGGGGCACTCAAGTAGCAGGCAGCAAAGCCAAACGTGTGCTAGGCACAGGTGCCCAGGCAGTTCCCACGATGCAGAGATCAGAATGGACTTTCATTGGGTAGATGTATTTTAATGTTACACAAGGAGATTAGCCCAAGAGTTTGGGTCTCTACTAAGAGTTTCACCAAGGACAGACCCACCAGTAAGGAGAGGGACAGTAGGAATCTCTTGGAAGGAGAAAACTCTTTGTGGGTCCTGTGGGCAAAGACATGAACCAAGTGTGTTAAATGTTTAAAGAGACAGCAATCCCTGCCAGCAGTGTTGCTCTAAGGATGTGTGCTGGTTTGATGAAGAATATTTAAAACAGTCCCAGAAGTACTCATTCCATGAAAAGAGGAGCCATCATTATTTCGAAACTGGAATGCTATGAAGTCAGCCCTGACAGTGATGTTAGGGGGCGATGGGGAGTGCGCAGAGACGAGCTTCTCAAATGGGGATGAAAGTACAGTAGAGCGGAAGCAGGGGATTTATTTTTTATTATGCAGCTCTCGTCTCTAATCTGTACCTCGGATTTGTATGCCACAGGTTCAGCGGGCCTAGCAGCCTGGAGAGGAAACATTGAAGCCCACAGGGACTTGGGATTACTTGGATGGGATCAATATTTCCTCCTCTGCTTAATGAAGGAGTCATTTACATGGGCTCTGAAGGGCTTATAACTGTCCACCAGAGCCAGGCATGCTGCTCTGGGACGAGACCAGAGGCAAGGCTGCCTGAGCTGGAACTGGAGAGGTGAAGGCAGACATTGCTGCTCCATCTTGTCCGAAATCCCTGCTGACACTTTAGAGATCAAGCTCTGTGTCTGAGAGGGGCGAGCCTGTGGATGTACTCAGCAAGATCTCTGGCACACACCAGGGCCTCTACATATGAGATGTGATTTGGTTTGGGGGGTTCCAACCTTATCCTCTTTAAAGTCCCAGCCAGGGTGCCACTGACGCCTGAAAGGGAAGCCCCCAACTCCCTGGACCCTTGAGTGCAGACTGGCTGCAGACAGCCTTTAGGGGTGATGCACCCCCGCTGGCCACTCCACAGCCACCTACGGGATCCTTCTGAAAGCCCTGGTGGAGCAAAGGAGGCCTTGCGGACCTGGGTCTCAGCCGCATTTCCCTTCAGCCCCCACCTTCCATGGCAGCAATGCCGGCTCCTGGAGGAATCCGCCTCCCACCCCAACACGTTTTCCTGGCTGCACGTCTGTGCTCAAGTGGCCCCTCTGCCTGGAATGTTCCTGTCAGGCTAAGCCCTTCTCACCCCTCAGGACTCAGCTCAGGGTCTTCCCCATCCCAGCCTTGCCTGTACTCAGGGTCTTCCCCATCCCAGCCTTGCCTGTACTCTCAGCAGCATCCTCTGCACACCCCCGCCGGGCACTTGCCAGACCTATAACCAGATGCCCCTGTCCCCCAAGCTGTGCTCTCCTTGAGGCCACATCTGCCACATCTCCATCCTCCCTGGGCCTAGCTCAGGGCCTCCGAGAGGACTGTGGCTCAGCGCTGGGTGTGGCTCACCTAGCAGGAGCCTGAGTGAATGGGAGAGAAAGTGGACAGGAGTGTATGTATTGATTTTCAGCCACTGGGGAAAGGGGAGCGGAGTGAGAGGGAAGGGATGGGGTGGAGAAGCAGAGGTGGACACTGCCTGGAAGGTGGGGCCTGGGCAAACAGGGAAGCCCCAGGATAGACACGAGGGAGCTTTCCAGGGTCCTGACCGCCTTTGGCGTCTGCCGAAGGCCCTGTGCGTAGCTGCGAGGAGACGCGCTGGGTCTTTGACCTTTCTCAGGATTAAGGAATTAAGGCTTTTCATTTAGATGAAAAGAAAAAAGTTCAGTGCTTTCCAGATGGTAAAACGCCAGTTTCTGTCGCTGGCTGCCAGAAGAGTCCAAGCCCAAAGACACCTGAATTGTTCTGCACCCACTTGGTGTGATATTATTTTCTGCAGGAACGGCCCTGCAGTCAGAGAAACATCCAAAGACATCTGGGCTCCCAGGAAAACACAGACAATACCACCTACTTCTCCATCAAACTTGAGGCAATGACTGGAGAAGAATGCAGACTGCAGAGCTGGGAGAGAGACCCCGCCAAGAGGCAGCTCAGCTGCCAAGGTGCCAGGCGCCCCAGCCACCCCTGCTCAGTGGGGGAAACGGGAAATTGGGGCACAACATCTCAATCTCGGGTGCCTTCTGGAGATCACTGGTTGCGCCACTGGCCCTCCCAGGACCCTAGGGACTGATCCAGGTCCTGGACCCAGGATCCTGCCTACATCAGCATATCAGGGCTGCCCACAGGGCACTGTTGCGCGGCTGTAACTGTGGTGTCTTATAGGCTCTTCAGCTCACTTTGTGACCAGAAGAGCAGATAACATGCCTGAAAAAATGGGAAGGCGGACAATGCTTTGGTGGGAATGGGTAGGTCTGTCATAGCAGCTGGGTCTTGGGTTGACTTTACACACGACAGCTGGGCACAAACCCAGGTCTGTCTGACTCCAGCCTATACCGAGCCACCGTGTCCACTGTGGAGATATGGGAAGCACAGATGGAAGGGGTGGTCACTGAGGAAGAGGCCTGTGGGAGGAAGCCTGCCCACAGGGGATGGAGGGAGAACTTTCTCAGGAGAAGAGAGTGTCACCATTGACAGGCACTTCAGAGAAGTTGACCAGGTGGTGGACAAGACATTCACCTTACACTTCATACCTATGAATTCAACTTCACACCAAGTCTGTGGGGCAGCTACTCTCATGGCTCACTGCAGCCTTAACCTCCCACACCCAAACCATCCTCCCACCTCAGCCTCCTGAGTAGCTGGGACCACAGGCACATGCCACCACACCCAGCTAATTTTTATTTTTTTGGGGAGATGGGGTTTTGCCATGTTGCCCAGGCTGGTCTCAAACTCCTAGGATCATGATCCTCTGCCTCGGCCTCCCAGAGTGCTGGGATTACAGGCATGACCCATGCGCCCGGCTGCGTCTCTGTTTTACAGATGAGGAAACTGAGGCAAGTGAATCCACACAGGAAACAGTGGGGGAGCCAGGACCTGATGACACGGCGAATGGCTCTTAGCCACTCTGCTATGTGGTCTCTCTCTGGGATGGTCGCTGTGGGGAACGTGGTGGGAGGTCAGCCTGGGCTTAGAGCACGGAAGGGTGGGGGCCGTCCTGCCATGCTGGCAGCCCATGCATGGAGTTTACAGCCCTATGGGCTGAGGACGGAGACCTGGGGAATGGGAAGGTGGGCGGTCTTCCCAGAAGCAGTTTTCAGATTTTGACCTGAGTACACTGCAGCCCGCACAACGCTTCAGGAAGAAACAAGCTATACAGATGACAGATGACTACTCTGTGACTCCTGTAATGGCAGAAAGCCACAGACCACTTCCAGGGCAATGCAGCGTGCCCTCAGAAAGTCAACAGGATGGCCCAGGCTTTCCTGGTTCAATTTTAGCCATAAAACTGGGTTCATGTGAGCTCCTGGGCCATGCTCACACTCAGCAGGGGCTGAGGGAGCCTTGTGCAGGAAAGGTACTGGGGCGGCATAAGAGGAGAACAAATGATCAAATCTGTCCTGAGTTTAGTTTAGATGCTTATGAATATTCAAACAAGACCATTAAGAGAGAAGGTGGCGGTAAAAGGGTTTTCGACTGTTGGATTGAGCCTAACGACCCTCCCTGCGGCTCTCAGCTCCCAGAGCCCCGCGCCGATGCTTCTGCTTGGCGACCTGGTCAATACAGTCCAGCTGTCAGCTGGGGGGAAGGGCTGCCCTCAGGGATGCCCTGGGACCATCTGCCGCCGCTCCTTCCCTGAAGCCTGTCGCCAGCCCACTAGCGGGCTCACGCACAAATCTCTTGGGCATACCATTCATCGGAGTCACGGACAGGACTTTGTCTTGCTACATGAAGTGGCCCATTTCCCTTTGCAAGGATGAAAGCTGTCCCCTCAGTTCTGTTTGGGACACACTTGTGAGGCAGCAACAGAAAGCACAGAAACAGATGAAAATGACACCACATTCTGTCCTTACAACATAAGTTCTCCCTGTTGGAAAAAGTTAATCACCATTTAAGAGGCAGGGAGATGGTCAGAGGACTGAGATCTGTAAAAGACAGAAGGGCCTTCAACGACTCTGGGAGGCAGCTCCCGGCTGTGGAGTCCCTCTGAGTGTGGGGGTCTCACCTGTGCAGGGCACCGAACAGGGAACGGGACTGAGGTCTGGCCTGAGGTCTTAGAACTTTTGTCACAACCATGGCCTCTTCCAGGCCTTCATCTGTGGCATCTGAAGAGAGGCTTTGGGAAGGAAATGTAGAGGAGGCTGGTAGGAGGAAATGTTAGAAATTGAAGATAACGTGGCTGGGCACAGTGGCTCACGTCTGTAATCCCAGCACTTCGGGAGGCTGAGACAGGTGGATCATTTGAGGTCAGGAGTTCAAGACCAGCCTGGCCAACATGGTGAAAATCTGTCTCTACTAAAAATACACACACACAAAAAATTAGCTGGGTGTGGTGGTGCACATCTATAATCTCAGCTACTAGAGAGGCTGAGGCAGGAGAATTGCTTGAACTTGGGAGGTGGAAGTTGCAGTGAGCCGAGACCACACCACTGCACTCTAGTCTGGGCGACAGAGTGGGACCCCGTCTCAAATAAATAAATAAAACAACGTAATGACTGTTTATGGGGCCTCTTTAGTGGTGTGAAACGCTGCAGCGGCGCCACACACCCAAGTAAGGTGTGCAGCACAACCTGACTCAGAGGAGGGTGATGGTTCCAATCCCTGGGGAATGATCCCATGTTGAAACAGTTTCCTTCCCTAGGAGTTGGAATGAGCGATAGGTTAGGATTTTTGAATACTATTGGGGTTGGTAGTCAATTTACGCTAGGTACTCCACGTACCCACCAACGCAATATCAGGTGTCCACCCACTTTTTAGAGAGCTGAGTCTTCTAGGACTGACTCAATCTCTTTCACTGAAAAGCACCTGGTGGCCACCGAGTAAACAGACCTTGATCAAGTCTGCCTCAGTTAGGGGCCAGTCTTGCATATTAAAAAGAATGAACAGGCCGGGCGCGGTGGCTCATGCCTATAATCCCAACACTTTGGGAGGCCGAGGCAGGTGGATTACCTGAGGTCAGGAGTTCAAGACCAGCCTGGCCAACACGGTGAAACCCCGTCTCTACAAAAATACAAAAATTAGCTGGGTATGGTAGCGCATGCCTGTAATCCCAACTACTTAGGGGCTGAGGCAGGAGAATTGCTTGAACCTGGGAAGTGGAGGTTGCAGTGAGCTGAGATTACACCACTGCACTCCAGCCCGGGCAACAGAGCGAGACTCCATTACAAAAAAATAAAAATAAATAAATAAATAAATAAAATAAAAATAATCAACTAATAAATAAACAAAGGAATGAAGAAGCAAGCGGCACCCTGCCCAGAACATGACCCACCATGGACAATCCATTTGCTCACAGCTAAAAGTTCAGACGGTGCAGAACTGAAAGGGTTACTCATCCCTCTGCAATGACTGTGGATGGAGAGCTGGACATCTGCAGGCTACTTTCATGCTGTCCCTTACCTCTGACGAGAAAGCTGCAAAGTGTGTGTGGGTTCCTCTTGGCCTCTCTCTTGATGTCCCCTGCCTACCTGGGTGGTACACACACTCCACCTCTCTCTCCAGCCACCCTAGCAAGACAATGCAGTGAGTAGCTGTCGGTCTGCTCTTACTCTCCCTAAATTGCCAGATGAAAATGCACAGTTTTGAAATGAGGGGGTTAAAGAACAAAACAGTGGCTGCCCCTGCAGAGTTTAAATGTCAGAAAAATATGAACACGCTTGAAACCTTTCCTGGCTCTTTGTGATTCTGCCCTTTCAGATGGTCACCCCCCCCACCCCGCCCATTTCTAAGTCCCATTCTCTGAATCTACTCTGCTGGAGACTTGCTGGCTATAAAAAGCTTCTTCACCCTAGGACCAAGTGCAAGGAGCCTCCAGGGACCACAGTAAATGATGGGAACCTGTTAGCAGCCATAGACCCGTAGCAAGCTGTCCCCAGCCCTCTGCTACTTCCACACTTGGGTAAGGGGTCTAATGAGGAAGAGTGAAAAGGGCTTGCTGATGGCATGAACATCTGCAGACAAAAGGAAGGCAGAATTTTGCTTCCTGTGGTGGGATTTGCTACAGACGCTCAGGTGCTCAGGCTGTAAGCCAGCAGGTCAGGCACGGGCCTGAGAGAATGTGACAAGGGCATGCTTCCATTCTCCTACCTCCTGACATTGTTTGCCAGAAATAAAAAGGTGAGTGTTAGCTTGGTTTGGCTCTGCAAGGCAATCCCCCTTCCCTGTCACACTGAAGGAGAGACCTCGGGGTGGGCACGGGTGGGGAGCGTGGCTTCTTGCTTTCCCAGTTCTGCTTTCCCTCGTTCTGGGCTGGCCACAGCTGCTTCTTGTGGGCAAGAAAACAGGCCTAACACAGTAACTGCAACCACATAATGAAGGCCTAGGAGAGGGAGCTCTGCGGTTCTACCTCAGCTAGAGCAGGAGGAGAATTCCTCCATTAATGCCATGTGAGCTGCTGCTGGTGGCCCAGAACTCCCATCTCAGAGGTGGGCATAGCTGTGGCACCTCCCACCACTGTCAGGACATCTGGGTACTATCTTCAGCCTGAGCAATCTCCTCTTCTTGATGACCAAGGAGCATCCTCCAGCATGTCATGCTGCTCCCCAATGCACTTCATGCCACTGCTGCAGGCTGAGCTTTTCTGGATGATGCTGGGAACGAACCCCACCCTGGCCGGTCGACTTGGCTGGGTGCAAACAGGTAGAGCAGGTGGAAGATGTCTGCCGCAGTGCTCCCAAACAGCGTCTTTCTGGGAAACACTACAAACAACATCAATCATGACACCCCATATATAAGTGGGTGGACAGGAGGAAAATAGAATCTTGAGGAATAGCAAATCCTAAAAAGCGGAGTTTAGAAATGTTGCCACCGAATCCTTCTCTTTTGGTGATTTAGGTTTGAAATACTTAATGTCACCCCATAAACTGTGCCAGGCCTCTGAATCTGCAAAGGACAACATGGTCCCACCTCTGCACGTAGTGCAGGGCCTGGCAGTGGCACAGGGAGGTCTACCTGCTGGCCACTGAGATGAACACGATGAAATAGGCACGCCAGTCACCGCCCTGGGATGGAGGCTACACTGCGCATGCTTCGTGCTTTCTACCGCCATCTCCCACAAGCTCAGTGATACAGAAACAGGCTTTTTTTTTTTTTTTTTTTAACAAGATCCCAAACTCATTCTGTGTGATGATGATTAGTTGAAGGCTTTATTGATAAAGGATTAAGCTTAATTCTGTACATTATTTTCCAATATGTTTCCTTCATTTGACAGCAAATGGAAGACATTTTAGTTAGGAAGAGAGAGGACTCACTAATTTAATTCTTACTTGTCCCTGAAAAAAAAAGGACTTCAATGTTATCTGCCTGTAATCAGAAGGCACCACCACCTCTCCCAATTGTGGTTCTTTAATCTGGTACAGGTCAATATCAGAGGTTAAGTCCACTTAGTTAATAATAGGTGAAAGGAGCGATGATAAAGGAATCTCAGAAAGGCTTCTGCACAAATACACATGATATGCCACTCACCAGTGAGATAAAATTCCCATCCCTTAGAATTCATCAATTTTTACTACTTAAAACGTGTTACATAGACTGGAAGGAAGGAATTGGCGGATGCTCCTAAATCTCTCCAACTAGACTAATATCAAATTTTAAACACTTCTGCTTCAGAGTGTGTTTGTAATTTTAAACAAATACAAAGAGTGCCTGGCAGGTTATTTTCAAGGAAGGTAGGATAAAAATACAGCACTGTCTTTCTAAATCTATGCTTCACCAAATCTGTGTTTTATACATTTTACAACTTCCTAATACACTTTCTGCTTGCATTAAAAAATACTTAATACTACAAGAACATTAAAAAAAAAACATGCAAAAGTGAGCATGTGCAAGCCCCTCCCTCATCAAGGGTATTGGAATGGAAATGGACCATTGTTAAATACCAAGTTACAAGCTGCTATGCTTACAGCCCTCAAGAAGTCATCACTGGCCTTTTGTGGAGACTGGAGGAGGGAACTCATTGCAATACCACAGAGGACATGAAGACAAGGACCAGATTGAGGGGGAAAGCCGACCATTTTAATGTTCTTCACTATTAAAGCAAAGCAAGACAAGGATAATGAGCAGCATTCTTTCTCCTCAGAATATTTTTCAACCACCCACTGGGGGAAAAATGACAAGGACAGTCAGCACGGAAAACGTTAGCATTGAAGGCTGAGACTTTTTGCATGCGAAACAAGTAAATACCTCTGGTATGGTGACTTAGGTAAGAACACTAAGATGAGAAATGTACTTCCCTGCACTAAAGCCTGTGCATAACCACACCCTTCCTTCCTTTATGCTTCAGACCCAGGGACCAGGGAGGAAGAGAGGGTCGGAAGGGAGGGAAGGAGGAAAGGAGGGAGGCTATTTTCTTCATTACATTTCCAGGGAGCTTAGTTGGGTAAAGGGTGTTAGAAGAATCAAGCTATGATTTTCTTTGTTAAAACTTTATTTTAGAGCAGTTTTAGATTTACAGAAAAGCTGCAAAGATGCAATAGACAGTTCCCATGTCCCTCACCCCGTTTCCCCACTGTTAACATCTTCCATTACTACGGTACATTTGTCACAACAAAGAAACCAACACTGGTTACTCACTAATAACTGAACTCCAACCTTTATTTGGATTTCACCAGTTTTTCCATTAGTAACCCCTCCCTCCCTCCTTCCCTCCCTCCCTTCTTCTTCTTCTTCTTCTTTTTTTTTTTTTTTTTTTTTTGATGTAGTCTTGCTCTGTCACCCAGGCTGGAGTGCAGTGGCTCACTGCAACCTCCCGCGTAGCTGGGATTACAGGCGCTCGCCACCACGCCTGGCTGATTTTTGTATTTTTAGTAGAGACAGGGTTTCACCATGTTGGCCAGGCTGGTCTCGAACTCCTGACCTTGTAATCCACCCACCTGAGCCTCCCAAAGTGCTGGGATTACAGGCATGAGCCACCGCACCTGGCCCCATTAGTAACCTCTTTCTGTTTCAGGATCCAATCCAGGGTAGCACATTGCATTTAGCTGTGATCAATCTGTAATGCTTATATAGGTTCCCTAAATGTGTGGTTTTCAGCCTCAGACTACTCCCCTAATCCTAGACACCTGTCCTCTGCCTAGCCCTTATCACCAAAATGGGGCCCAGGGGGCACTGTCGATTATGTACAGTAAACACCTCTAGAGGGTGGTCCATGACGCCCCTCTGATCCACTAAGTCCTATGCTCACTGCTTAATGCACACCAGATTTTCTTCTGGGGTAAGAAAATGTTTTAGAACCAGACAGAGGTAGTGGATGTACACTATTGTGAAGGCACTTCAAGCCAAGGAGCATTCACTTTAAAATGGTTAATTTCAAGTTATGTGAATTTCACCTTGATCTACAAAAGAGTCCTATGCTTCCTGGCACACTGTGGACACAACCATTCTTCATCGTGGGGATAACTCGGACCAAGCTTTCAAAATCACATCCCCCTCTGTGTAAATCCCGTCAGTGGTTTCTCACTGAATTAAGGATAAAATCCGAATTCTGCACCAGGGCCTAGAGGCACCTCCCTGACCTGAGCCCTGCCTTCTACCTCCACTTCATCCCCCCTTCACGGGGCTGGCTCCTTCTCACACTGCCTGCCTCAGTTTCCCCTACAAAGGCTTCCTCTGACTAGCCTAATCAGAAGGAGGCCCCCTTGTGTTTCCTGGCCACAGCCCCCGGTTAATCACCTGGAGTCATTTGTTAGGCTTCCTTGCCTGTCGGAGTTTCCTCTGTGGCCCTGGCACCTAACAGTGCCTGGCACAGAGCAAAGGGGCTCAGTGGATACTTTTTTTTTTTTTTTTTGAGATGGAGTCTCATCTGTCACCCAGGCTGGAGTGCAATGGCACAATCTTGGCTCACTGCAACCTCTGTCTCCCAGGTTTAAGCAATTCTTCTGCCTCAGCCTCCTGAGTAGCTAGGATTATAGGCGCCCGCCACCATGCCCGGCTAATTTTATATTTTTAGTACAGACAGGGTTTTGCCATATTGGCTAGGCTGGTCTTGAACTCCTGACCTCAGGTGATCCGCCTACCTTGGCCTCCCAGAGTGCCGGGGAGTGGATACCTGTTGTTGAGCTGGATGAGGGAATGAATGAGATGATGGCCAACTCTCTTATTTCACTACTGGATGAGACCAGAGACAGAAGATGGATGAGAACAGAAGAAGCCAGCTGCTGCCCTGCAGGGAGCTGGCCCTGAGTACTGTGGGGACTGGTGGGGGTGTGGCGGTGGGGACAGAATCCTCATCAGCCACAGGGCCTGAGTTGGTCTAGGGAAGGGGCCCTGCACTGTCAGGAGCTGGGGAAATGAATTTTCTCTGGTCACTTTTCATTTCATCTGATATTTCCCATAACAGTTTTTCATAAGGAAGCCCAATATCTGAAAAAGATACAGTGTCCCCAGAGCACAAAGTGGGGAAGGGGCAGGGTGAGGGAGTGCCAGCCTGCTTCCCTTGGCCCATCCCTTGGGCACCAGTGGAGACCGCTAGGGCTCTGAGAAACCGAGTTTTAAAACTAGGTTTTCAGAATACAGTTTTTGGAACATCTCAAAAACCTATGGTTTTCCTAAGGTATAATTTACATACAATAAGACTGCCCCTTTGTAGTAATATAGTTCTGAGTTTTGACAAACATGTACAGTTGTGTAACACCACCACAATTAAGATACAGAATATTCCCACCACCCCACATTCCCTTGTGCCCCTCTGGGGCCAAGTCCCTGTACCCTCCCCTAGGCAACCACGGATCTGATTTCTGTACCTAAGGTTTTGTTTTTTTCCAGAATGTCATACATATGGAATCAGACAGTGAGCATCCTTTTCTGTCTGGCTTTTTTCACTTTTTCAAAAGCCTCTGATTTGAGACCAATGTTTAAACCTCAAAGCATTCACGTTTTCCTAATGCCGCTTGAGTAAGAAGCAAAAAGTAAAACTTACCTTCTGGAATACTTGATAGTTGGATTTGGACCATATATCAAGCTGAGGGGAAAGGAGAGAAGGATCATCAGCATCGGTCTTAGAATTCGGGACTTCAAGAAATAATATTGTAACTACTGTTAACCCTTCTTAAACTTGAAAAAAAAATCTGATTATAGAATAATAGGATCTCAGGGTTGAAAAGGATCTTAAATGTCCGACTTAATTTCTTCTTTATCCATTTGTAGGCAAGTTAAGAAAAGTCAATGAAGGAATACAGCAAGTCACCTTGAGGCACCTGCTGCTTCCAGGGCTCCTGCAAGCTGAGCCCCTGGCTCACTTTCAACTTTGATTCTCACCACGGCTCTTGCATATCTCAATGCCAAGGTCAATGCTGCCTCAGGCCCTTTGCACTTGCTGTGCCCTTTGCCTGAATTGTTTTTCCCATAAACCCCCATGTGGCTCTTCTTATACTCCCTTGAGCTCAAATGTCACCTTATCAGAGAGGCATTTCCCAGTTACCTTATCAAAACATTCTTTCCAGTACCTGTTACCTTGATTCTCTTTACTTTTTTTTTTTTTTTTTTTTGTTTGAGATGGAGTCTGGCTCTGTCACCCAGGCTGGAGTGCAGTGGCGTGATCTCAGCTCACTGCAACCTGCATCTCCCGGGTTCAAGTGATTCTCCTGCTTCAGCCTCCTGAGTGGCTGGGACTATAGGCGTGTGTCACCATGCCTGCTTAATTTTTGTATTTTTAGTAGAGATGGGGTTTCACTATGTTGGCCAGGCTGGTCTCAAACTCCTGACCTCAGGTGATCTGCCCCCCTTGGACTCCCAAAGTACTGGGATTACAGGCATGAGCCATTACACTGGACCCTCTTTACCATTTCAAAATTTAAAGTTTTCATAATATTTAAAACTGCCTGAAGCTCTATTATTTCTTTGTTTACTTGTTTCCTGCCTGACTTGCCCACAGGATGGAAGTTCAGTGAGGACAGGAGGCTTGCCTTCCTTCCCACTGCCTCTCCAGGTCCAGAAATGGGGTCTGGCATGTTGTGGGCATCAGGAGGTCTTTTCTGAGCGGAGGAAAGCTGGCAGCATCCAGCTGCTGAGCACCTGTTCCATGCCAGGCACTGCACTAGGCCCTCCACACACTCATGTAATCCCCAGAACTGGCCCACGTGACTGGCCCCATCAACAGTCTTATTCTCCAGATGGGGAAACAATAGCTCAGAGCCTTTCATGAGCCCAAGGCTATCTGGCGAGGCATCTTACAGATGGCCTCATCTGGTGGTGCTCAAATCCTGGCTGAGCATCAGAAGCCCCTGGGGGAAGGTTTTTGTTTTTTGATATACAGATTGCTCAGTTCCTCCCCTAGAGTATTGAATCAATGGCTGGAGCGGGCCCAAGAGCCTGTTCCATTGTTTGTTTTGTAGCCCTGCTCCCAAGGGTAACTGACGCCCGGCTGGTCAAGAGCCCCTGTTCTAGGGCACCCCTACTTGACGAATGAGGAAGCTGGAGGAGGTGTGAGTTGGCATGTGGGTAGGGCTCACAGTAAACCCAGTCCAGTCCTCCTCTGGTCACACTTGGTCACACACAGGGTACTTCAGTAGCTCATTCTAACCAAAAACATTTTGGTTTTTACTGGTTTGCATGATATACCAAATCAATGCCTTCTGTTTCAACAAATCAATGCCTTCTGTTTCAAGAGTTTAGAACAAATTAAGTATGGCAAAAATAGAACTACCCACAATACAGTGCTGACAGAGACGGCTCAAGGGCAATGAGGAAACGAGAAAGCCATCACTGTGTCCCATAGGTGCTAAAAATTTGACTTTAATATATGAGTTCAAGAGTTGAGTGAATGGCACACCTGGTCAATGGGCCTCTGGGAACCTGCCTTGGGGGTTGGCCAGCGGTCAGGTAGAGCCCTGGGCCATGGCGGTTTAGGCCTGTGTGGTGTGTGATTCATTTTGGAGCACCAGAAAGCATTGGGAAGCCTTTGGACAGGAAAAGTCCTTTAAGAAGACAGGACAGGATGTGTTGCATTTGACCCAGGACACTTCAGAGCTCTGTGTCTATTCTGCGGAAGACACGGAAACCTGGCTTTCTGAAAACAGTGCTTGGAAATTAAAAGCAGGGCTGTGAACAGGCATATACATTTAGTTCTCCTGGCTTTTCCCTGTTCACAATTAGTTTCATGAAAATTTCACTGTGTTTGAAAACTTTTAGGACAGTAGAGAAGGTTAAGAAGATTCTGAGGAGGCCACTCTGTACTTCCGCAGGAGAGGGCAGAGGTTCAGCTCATCGAACTCCATGACAAATCATGGAGGAGCTTTCACTGATCAAGCATTCATTCATTCAATAGGAAAAATGAACCTCAATCACCCACTTCTCCCTACCCCCACTGCCTGCACCATCTCCTTCTTGCATTGCCACAAAAACCCTCAACAGATCATCCTCCTTCTAGTCTGGCTAAACTGCTCTTCAGAAAGGTGGTGTCAATTGCCAGTCAGTGCCCCCCACTGAAACCACTGGATGGAGTAAGAATTTTAAAGATCTTCCAGCGCTGGAATTCTAATGTGACAGCTCAACAATTTGCAAGGGGAAAAGTGACATGTTACCTCCAGATGACTCTGAGGGAAACCTAAAAAGAAACATATGAAATTAATTCCCCACATTATCAATTCTGTTGAAGAAAACTACTGTTGGGCAGCTGGTCATATTTGGGAGGATAAATCGGGTTCATATTACTTTCTCAGTGCCGCAGTTTAGCCCAGGGCTTAACAAATGCAGCATTTAAAGATTATTCAGGGGTTGCAGGATGAATAAGAATGACTTTTGTATCGTTTAGTTGTACCAAAATTACTGCCAAGATGACAGGGAGAAGCCAAAGATTCCAAATCTCAGTTTTAGGAAGAGGAACACCGATGTCTGAACTTGGAACTAATATAGTTCTCCTTCCATTTTGAGCCCACAGCTGTTTCTTCTGAACTTCTTCACTGTTTACCCTTCCTGCCTGCTTACATCATACATAAGCAGACCAAGACATAAACACAGAGCCAAGAAAAACAGAAAAGAAGAATCTACTAGATTAAAAAGTTATAGTTTTTATTTAAAAGTTAAACATATTTAAAAATCCTTCAGTATCTGCAAAATGTCTTACTTTAAAAAAATCTAGAGAAAAATATGCATAGGTTTAATGAAACCATGGCCTCTCCAGCCTCATTGTGGATTCTCAAAACACACCACATTTATTCAAAGTGAGGATGATGCTCTTTTTAAAAGGTTTAAATATATTATTCAGGACCCTAGGGAAAAGCTCCTACCATCTGGGACAGAAGGACCTTAGATAATATGGTCTATTTACCTGGTGCGCATGGGTGAAAAAGGGACCCCCTAACCATAGGGCCCTCTTTTGCTAGGAGTGCACAGCAGGTGGTTTGTACTTGATTTTCTGCTAGATTTATGCCAAAGAAAGCCAGAAATGAGCATTCTGGAGTCAATGCCCTGCCTCTCCTCAGGGCCAGGAAGATTTCAGAAATTCATTTCAGGGAGCCAGGACTGATCCAAGTGAATATTTATTAGCTTCAGCTTATTTACTGCAGAGGCAGACATGGCTACCAATTCTTTGCTGGCTGCAATATTCAAAAAAGGAGCATTCTGGAAGCTGCAAACCTTCAACCTGATGAACAAGAAATTATTCTGAACTATAGTGTCAGGAAAAAGAAAGCGAAGCACCCTTCAGTATTCTGAGCAAGCATAAGAAAGATCTGAAAACACAAAAGTCAACCTTGTGGTAATTGGTGGCTGAGTCTGCAGTCTCAGGAGCAGCCTCCTGGCCTCTGGGGATTGCAGTAAGTATTTTAAGGGTGGGGTGTGGTCTGTTCTCAGGTGAAATGAAAACAAACCTTGCAGATGACCAACTGCTTCAGCACAGACATGTCTGTTCTCAGGGCAAACACCAAGACATCAAAAGACCTCTTGACACACAGGAAGAACTGGTGAAAATGGTGACAAATCAAATTTATTCACTGACAAGAACAATCAGAGCGACCCAGTATCAGCAGGCAGGTGATTCTGTCTGCAATGCTGACCACCACCACCACCTCCATCACAACCAGCAAGGGCGGATGCCATTTACTGATGAAGATGACGCATTCGGCCTGCCCTTTACCTGCGTTACTTTTAAAATCCTTTTGGCAATAACATGAGGTTGATAAAACCATTTCCAATTCACAGATGAGGACGCTGAGGCTCAGAGAAGTTAGGCGACTTGTCCACCATTGCATAGTTAATGCAAGGTGGGGGAATTTGAAACCAGGTCTGTGTGCAGAGGCCCAGCTCTTACCCTGGGAGGAAGAGAATGCCTTCCAGTTAGACAGCAGGCAGGATGCTGGGGCCGCGTGCTCCCTAAGCTGTCACTTGCGCAGCTCTTCTGGGAGCATAGTTCTGCTTTGAGGCCTGCTGCTGTGACAACCACTGCCACTAAAATTCATGTAACAGCAAGTGAACATTTTGGCAGCTTATCAGAAAGTTATCAATTCTTTACTTCATTTCAAAAAACAGTGGAATCGATTCAAAATTATCTAAATAAAGCTCGTAAGCCACACGAGGTTCCAACTTTTAGAACCTCTATTTAGTAGCTTCGTCTTGCAAGGTGAACAGGTGATAGGCCTATCAGTTTGGGTAGAATGCTGCAAACCGGCTATGGTGACGGATCTCTCCATGTTGTTACCCACATTTTCCAAACCATAAACTTCTATGTGGTCACCCTCTCAAATCTGCTGACCCTCCCCAGAGAATAAAAGAGTGAACAAGAGCCTCACCCAAGAACACAGTGTTACAGGTCTATTATTCTTCAACTTTTCACTTTCAATCAGGACATGCATTTGTTACTAAAAAACTGCTGAAAGCACAATTTCAGGGCATCCTCTGCATATGAATTAAACTGGATTCCCCTTTCCCTGGCTTTCACCCTTCCCCCTAGAAGTAACAAGAGGCCATTTTTCTGAAGGTTGTCTGAACAATTTCAAAGGCTATAACAAATCAAAATGTTCCCCGCATCTGATATCAAACAGGGCTGATGCCAACACTTATTAGAGAAATCAGATTCAGCTCCCCACCCCCTCGACCCACATGCACACACACAGCCAACTTTGAAGTGGGAAGAATGCGGGGATCAGAAATTACCCTGGAGACAGCTCTGGCTGTCTTTGAAGGTTTCCTTTGATACCACCATTTCTTTTCCTCTCTTAGGCTCGGAGGCTAAAAGCTGCCTTTTTTATTGATATGGGGTAATTAATGAAGCTATAGCATTAACATAACCTAAATCCCCCAAAAAGATAAATTCAAATGAGACACATATTTTTTTTCAGTTAAGTCTGACTGGTATAAAATCAGGACAATGGCCAGGTATTCATCTTCAATCCTGCCTTTTAACATGCTGAGTCATGGCTCTTGCTACTCCCTGAGTACAATGAATAAGTGGTTGGTAAGTCTGAAAAGCATTTTTATTTTATTAGAGGAATTAGGCTACTGGTCCTTGGTATCAAAAATATGCATTGCAGGTAAAGAGACAGGATGCTAGGGTCATGGCAGTGGTTGTTAGAGCAAAGTGCAAAGTGATAGCCTTGCTGGGCTGGATTCTGATGGGGAAAAAACCTGCAAGGTCTGGAAATTAGGGGTGGTGCTGGGCCACTACAGCAGCAAGAAGGATAATGAAACTTTAGAATGTGCTGGTTGCTTTGGGCTTGGAGGACAGAGACAACCGCAGAGGCAGAAGTTAAGCCCATAGGAGGCTTCCTGAGCCACACCCAGGGCCTCTGTGGCTGTGCTCCAGGAGACTGCAGCAAAACACCCCCCTGCAGCCACCTAGGCACCAACTCAGCAAACGCAGGCTGCGTCCCGGGAGCAGCGACGTCTCCAGCAACAACGTGCTCTTGTAGAACACATGTCAGGCCCCAAGGGCTCCTTCCAGACGCCACATTTCATTTGGGATGTGCCAGACAATTCAACACATTAATTGCACTAATGCCTAGATTGTATATAAATAAAGTACACACACACAGAGTACTCAAAATAGAGCACTAATAATGTCTGCATGGTTTATTTTTATCATTTGTGAAGTGCTCTGAAAAAAAGGGGCTAATCAAATTGGCTAGGATGAGATTCTGAGCGGAACAGTCATTTGAGAGCTTCTCTGCCAAATGTGGTCAGTGTGTCCTTAAAATAACAAAGAGGCCTGGTTCTCTCGGTCTTGCAATTTCCACTTTTAGGGTCCCTGCTTAAGCACTGCTTGGGCCAACGCATACAGTTGTAAAGGGGGACGCAAGGCTTCCTGTCCTACCACATTTCTGATGTCAACCAGGGTCCCAAATGCACAGCCATTTTCCTTCAGAGAAGGAGAGAAGCCGGGCTAATCTCTCATCAGGAGGGCCCGAGGTCTCCCTTTACTTGTGTGTCTCCTTTATCCTTTGACTTATTTACAACTTCAATTACTGCCGCTCCTTTTAGTCCCCATTTCTCATTTTTGATTCTCCACTTTCCATTCCAGCTTAAGCATTTTCATATCCCAAGTAGGCTTTTTCATCATCTCCTCCCAGACAGGACTGGGCTCCTACCGTGCTCCTGGCACAGAAGTGCACCCTACAGACAGACAGTCACACGATGGAGCCTGTGCCCTTGAGGAGCTCCTGGTAGATGCAGGATTGAGATCCAGCCCTGTGTGGCTGTGGGCAATGTTACCATTCTAGGTCTCAGTTTCTCCATGTGTAAGATGAGTCTAAGAGCAGCGCCTGTCTCATGATGCTGTGAGGAGGATTCGACAGCCACCGTGGGCAAAGTTTGCTTTGTGCAGTGCCTGCCTGACCAACGTATGTTAGTATTGTTAGTATTTTTATTAATTGCAAGATGGACATGTAAATAATCATGATGCACCAATTCTAGTACTAGGAAAAGATTGTTCTGAATTCTATGGGTGTGTGGATAATGATGATAACTCTGTGCTGTGAAGGAGAGGCAAACTCAGGTCGGCCATCTCTAGAGCCCATGTTTACAAGCAAAGAGGCTCTTGGGAAAATGGAGACAGGATGGGAAGGAAGATGGCATTCAGCCAGTGTAAAGGGAAGAGTAAAACTTTGTCAGCTGGACTAGGAGGGATCCCAGGGCAAAAGGCACAAAACGTGCAAATACGTGAAAGAGTCTGGCATGTCATGGAAGCTACAGGGAGCACGAGGCTGGAGACAAGATGAGGTGTGTGTAGAGAATGATGCCAGATGAAGTCAGAAAGGAAGGCAGGGGCTGCGCCATGAGGCATTTAGACGCCTTGCAGAGGAGTCTGGATTTTATGCCACAAGCCAGAGTTTTCAGAAGTATATTCTGCAAAATGGCAATGTCACAATATGCTCTAAGAATAAAAGAAGATAAAAAGAATTTGGTGGCCAAGTAAGTTAGGAAAATATTGCATACTCTCTACTCCCTGTAAGATATTCATAAGGCACATCAGCAAACTGGTTTCCACAGTAAAGAAACCCACTGAACTTTCTCTAACCCAGAGTTTCTCAAACTTGTTTGACCATGCATTGCTTTCTGCCTAACATCTATTAATATCCTACTTTCCTACTTTGGGGAGGGCTGCTTTGGGCAAGGGGGAGATGGCAAAAAGAAAGAGAATCATCCGCTCGCATGTGTATTTTAGGAAGACAGCTCTGGAAGCCAAGTGAAGGACAGACTGTGAGGGAAGCAAGACTGGAGACTAGAAGTGAGGCGGTGCGTGCATTCTTCAGTGCAGAGATAATGAGAGCAGGAGAGGAGCGAGAGGGGTGGAGAGGGATGGGGGGCCCAGTTTGAGAGTTACTTAAGAGGGAGAACTGCCAGTAATCACTGACCGCCTAGACCAGCGGGATGAAGGGAAGAAAGCTTTAACCAATTAGGTGGTGGTAGTGTTAACCAAGATAAGGAAAAGAGGAGGGAAACTGAGTGTAGGGAGAGAGATGATGAGTTTTGTTTTAGACAGGCTAAACTTGAGGAACATGGGAAGTCTGATCTAGAAACAAATCATGAGTGATCCTTGTGTGGGTGACATGGATGAGAATGGCCAAAGAGAATGCGCAGAGGGAGAAGAAAACTCTGGGAAACTGGGAAGTCAAGGGGGAAGACAAGAAAGAAGGAAGTAACTGGAGCAGCTGAGGAGGGGCGATCAGAGGTGTTTTGGAAGCACCATACCTATGAGACTCTATATTCCAAGACTGTTATTTTAAGTTAGAATAGAAATAATACTAGTTATCATTTACTGAGTATTGACTAGATGGCAAAGTGCCAAGTGCTTTATGTGTACTACCTCAGACACTTTCAGTACGGGGCAATTAAATAGAGTGTTAAAGGTATCATGCAAAGTAGGTAAATTTCCACTCCTTACGATCTCAATTCAGAGCATGCTTCATTCGCACCCTAAGTTTGGTAACTCTAGTAGCACGGTCCTGATTATGACTCACCTTTCTACGTATTTGTTCTTCATCTCTCCAATTCGTTTGTAAGTCCTTGGCAAGCAAGGGCTATGTTTTGTACCAGGAGTGACTATGAAGTTGTCAACTTTGAAAAAACCCAACAAGAATGGCATCTCAAAATGCCACTGCCCATGGTCTCTGCGAGGGTATACACTACCCTCAGTGCTGCCTCTCCTGCTGACCAACAGTGTGGAACCTTCTGGAGCAGCTGTCAGAGTTTACAAATCAGACGCACAGGCTACACCTGACTGATTACTCACTTTACATGCATGCTCCAAAGACATTTGGTTTTTCCAAAAAGAAAAAGGAAATCTCCCCTCAATGAATGATTTGGTATCAACGAGGAAATTTACGAGAACTGGGCACAGTCCTTGGAGCAGGAGTTGCATCCCACGTAGACAACACTTGTGTGGAATGTGGAAATGCTGGGTTACTTGTTCAAAACACACATCTCATTATATCACGGGCTATGCTTCTTATGTAACGCCCTGCTGTGTGCTAAGCCACAGTTACCACCTTTTTTTGAAGAACATTCTATTCTCATTATAATGTGGCTGTTGGGTGGTGAGTGCTGGTATTCATACTAACAAACTTTTACATTTTAATGAGAGTCACGAGGAAGGAAAGGCTCCCGATGGGGTGGGGAGACCAGGCTCCACGCTGAGAGTGGCCTGGGAGAGTGTGGGGCATCTCAGGCACGGTGTTCATTACACTCTGGTGCAAACACAAATGAAGGCTGTCAGCTCCCATCAGCATCCTCTGATGCTCTCTGTGGAGCCATATGGAGACTGTGCAGTCAAAAGGAATTAGGGGTTCACAAGGGTGAACTTTCTATGAAACAAGTCACCCGTGGAAATAACACGTCTTCTTTCAACAGCAGTATTCAATATATGCTGCTGTGCACAGCCACTTCCTAAGGGCGACTTGTTAGTTTTGTGGAAAAAGAGTGTCATCAGGTTGTGTCAAATGAATGGGAATTTTCCTCGTGGTTCTAGGAAAAGCAAAATGCTGAACCTTGGGCTACTGAGGAGCTGCTTGACTTGGGGAAAAAAATCCATTTCCTCAGAAGACACATTTAATGAGGCAACTGGGGTCTAAGGTGATAAATTAGAAATTCAACTAAGGGCATCAGGCTTAGAGGAAAAAGCAGAAGCTTGATGAAGAATGCAAGCAGAGAGAATGAAATGTTTTTTCACAAAGTGTTCATCTTCACACTGACAAATCTATGTTTGCTGATCATTTCCGCTATGATTGCTAGTTTTTAATGCCATTCATCTGGAATTCGACTACACTTGTTCTGGGATACAGAAAACCAAGGAACACACAAGACTCCACAATGCTTACCTTGCCATCTTCTGTGTAGACATTCTCGTTATATCCCTTTACTATTGTTCGATCAATGAACAGGCTCCGCATGACGACGATCACTTTCAACACCTTTCCCAAGGTCACCTGCCAAAACACATGTAAGCTGACGCTTGAACATGCAAATCACACAAAGTTGGGCAGGGTTGTGAGAAGAAATGACCACCTGGCCAATCCAGTGAGACTGGATTCATGGTGCTGGCCCTGTGGATCCTCCAGCACTGGAAAATGAACTCTCAATAACAGCAAGTTCTTTCTGTAATCACTGAAAAATGTTTTGGGCCTCAACTCGTCTAACTTCCCTAAATTTATTTATATTTTTGGCTTACAAACTCTGAGGATAAGTTTCATATGTTTACTATCTGCTGGAAAAAGTAAAATCCTTCCCTTTCCCATTTTAAGATTTTCTTTTTCAAAGGCGAGGATTCTACAATTCTGGCAATTATAGGATTTAGTGAGCACGTTTTTTCGTACTATGTCATGGCCCTATGTATACCTATGCAATATGTACAGAGTACAATATACAGAGCAAAGGCAAGTACCAAATGCCTCTTGGTTGAACTATCTATTTATAGTAACTGGTAAAAGTGGAAAAGCAATACCAAATAAAGTCAGGAGGTAAAAGGAAAGTAGCTGAAATTTATCTTCAAAAAAGAAACATGATCCTGGAAATACATTTAAGTGCTTTTACTCTCAGAACCTAAGCACATATTATACATTTTTTAAAAAAATCCTAAAAAAAGTGCAGTTTCATGTATGCCAGGGAAAAAGGAACCTGCTGTGCTTGCTGGAATAGGCTCAGCACCAAGAATAGAAACAGCACCTTCCCTTCTTTAGGGACACTATGGTGTGGATATGGCTGTTTCCCCCCACCAAAACTCAGGTTGAAATTTTATCCCCAATGTGGTGTTGGGAGGTGGGGCCTAGTGGGGGGTGTTTGGGTCAAGGAGGCGGATCCCTCAGAAATGGCTGGGTTCATTCTCGACGTACTGTGTCCCTGCTCTGGCAAGACTGGATCAGCTCCCTCGAGAGTGGGTTGTTATAAAGCCAGGATACCCCTTGGGTTTTGGCCTTCACACGTGTCTGCCTCCCCTTAGACCTTCCACCACGTTGCGATGTTTGTGATGCGGTGCAACACAAAAGCCCTCGCCAGACGGTGAAGCATATACGGGCATCATGCTTCTCATACTTCCTAACCGGCAGAACTGTGAGCTTAATCTCTTTTCCTATAAACTACCCAGCTTCATGTATTTGGTTATAGCAACAATAAACAATATACGGATGAAGACGAGGGGCTCACGTAACTCTTCTAAGACTTTGCTAAAGCTTTTCATTTCGTATAGGAGACCCTGGACGCAGACCCCAGCCTGGGACCCACCCGCCCATAGTCCGAGTTGCTCTGATGAGGTTTTGACGTCACAGAATTTGCTGAAAGAAAGCCCTGCTGAGCTGCCTAAGGTAAGAGCCTTAGCCCCAAATGGCAATCCTGATCCTTCAACTCCGACCTGCCGTCAGTTTCTGGGGATGCCACCTCCAATCACCCCTTCCTTGTATCCCCATTCCTTGCAGTTTTCCAACTGATCATCCTCAGCAACAACCTTCCTCTTTCCTTGATTAGTCCTGGGTATCAGTGAACACCCCCAACATTTGATTCCTTCAATAATTTCAAGCATTAGGTTGATAGCTCTATTTCTGTATACTTTAAATAGTACTGAATACAAACATGGTAAGAAAAAACATTTATTTACATTTAAGGGACTGCTAATAAAGGCATCCTATTTCTGTATAACACTTTTAAATATTGTCACACCATGTAATGTTCAGTGGGTCTCTTTATTTTTTGTTGTCCTATGTCCAATCAATGGGACATTTTTTTGTGTAACTGAAAATCCCTATCTAAGGATGCCAATAAACCATGGAGGTAGAGTGAGTAACTCTGTCTTTAGTCAACATGGAGCCTACTGGAAGAAAGGGAGGGAGGGAGAGCAACTGAGTTATAGTTTTTTTTTTGGTTTTGTTTTTTTGAGGCGAAGTCTTGCTCTTTCACCCAGGCTGGAGTGCAGTGGTGTGATCTCGGCTCACTTCAACGTCCATCTCCCAGGTTCAAGCGATTCTCCTGCCTCAGCCTCCCGAGTAGCTGGGACTATAGGTGCGCACAACCACATCTGGCTAATTTTTTTGTATTTTTAGTAGAGACGGGGTTTCACCATGTTGGCCAGGCTGAGCTCAAACTCCTGACCTCAAGTGATCTGTCTGCCTTGGCCTCCCAAAGTGCTGGGATTACAGGCATGAGCCACCACGCCCGGCCAAGTTATAGTTTTGTAGTTACAGACACTGAAATCGATACCTTCTCACTAGGCTAAAGTGAATGTAGGTCCCACACATTCTCCACAGCTCTCCTCTGGAAGGGCCACTGTTTGTAACTGCACATTTTAACTTTCTTTGCTAATAAGCCTAGGTGACTAAGCAACTGTTTCCTGAAACATCAAAACCTGGCTGATATTAATTAAATGATAAATTGCCTTTGTAATTTAAGTTTCTTAAGATGGATTTTAGAAATACACACTAATAACACCAGAAATTTTATATTCAAATTTTTTTCTATTAAAAGTTAATTTTGGTATTTTTAAAGTTAACTAATACTTAAAAATATACATGTTTATTATGGAAAAATCTAAAATTAGAGAACAAAGGAAAAAGACAGTTGTTCCTGGTCTTGAGATGGAAAGATAATCACCATTAACATTTTGGGGTACTTCCTTTCAATCATTTTATTATCAAAGGCTTATGGTTTTTGAATTTCTAACATCGTTATAATGAAACTATATATATATATTTTCTTTCTTTTTTCTTTTTCTGAAACAGTCTCGCTCTGTCGCCCAGGCTGGAGTGCAGTGGTGCCATCTCGGCTCACTGTAAACTCCGCCTCCCGGGTTCAAGCGATTTTCCTGCCTCAGCCTCCTGAGTAGCTGGGATTACAGGCGTGCGCCACCACGCCTGGCTAATTTTTGTATTTTTAGTAGAGATGGGGTTTCACCATGTTGACCAGGCTGGTCTTGAACTCCTGACCTCATGGTCCGCCCGCCTTGGCCTCCCAAAGTGTTGGGATTACAGGCGCAAGCCACCACGCCCAGCCATGTATATTTTCAAATCAAATTTTTCCTTAAAGCTATGACAAGTATTGTTCCATACTGCTATATAGTCTTCGAACTCAGTGTTGCATTGCTGCACGACATTCTACTGAGAGGATATCCTATAATTTCTTTAACCATTCTCCTATTGGTGGACATTCGGGTTACTTCCAAATTTCCCTTAATATAAATATGGCCGCAGTGTATACTTTTGTTCACAAAGTTTTCACCACATTTGGAATTATTTCCCTAGATTTGCAAAGTCATAATTACTGTGGCAAACAATACAAATATTTTAAGGCTTTTGATATAATCTGCCAAACTGCTAACCACAACGGTTATGCCAACCAGAAAGGTATGAACACACCTATTTCATTCTGTTCTTGTCAGCGATGGGCACTACTAAATCAAATCAAAACTTATGAGACTGTTGGAAATCTGAACACTGAACTACATGCTTGATAATATTGGAGCGTTATTATTGTATTAGATGTGGGTGTCATGGTTCTGCTTTTGTGCTTTTGGAACCCTTTGAGAAATATGTACTGAAATATTTATAGATGAAGTGATACCATGGCTATTATTTGTTTCAGAAGAGTAACATAGGGAGGGAAAAGGAGGTGGAGGTGGAGGTGGAGGTGACAAGATTGGCCAAGAGTTGGTCATTGTTGAAGCTGGGATGGGTTCGTGGGGTTCTTTGTACTATTTCATTTACTCGTGTATATGTTTTTAAATCTTCCATATTAAGAAGTTTTTAAAAATCAATTAAGTTGGCACTTTGGGCAGGGAAGGGGTTTGTTGGATTTTACTTTTGCCAGTTTATTACAAGTCTGCTCATATCAGGATCCAAATATGGTCCACACAATGTGACTGGTTGACATATCTCTAAGTCTTTCCCAAACTAAAGAGATCCCCCTCCCAACCCCATGCCCCAATTTTATGTGTTGAAGAAACTGGGTTATCTCCTACAGAGTTTTCCACAGTCTGGATTTTGCTGGTGGCATCCCAGTGGTATACTTTAACATGCTGCTCCTTCCTCTGTATTGCCTGCCAATTGATAATTAGATGAAATGCAGGTTTGATTTTTTTTTTTTTTTGGCAAGATGACTTCCAGGGCTATAGTAGTTTATGGATAGTCAGTATGAAAAGTCTTGCACTGGCTTACTTTTGGGATCTTCTGAATCCATAAAGCTCTATGAAATTTGTCAATTCTTATTTATTTATTTATTTATTATTTTTGAGATGGAGTCCTGCTCTGTCACCCAGGCTGGAGTGCAGTGGCGTGATCTTGGCTCACTGCAACCTCTGCCTCCTGGGTTCAAGCGATTCTCCTGCCTCAGCCTCCTGTCACCACACCCAGCTAATTTTTGTATTTTTTTTTTAGTAGAGATAGGGTTTCGCCATGTTGACCAGGCTGGTCTCGAACTCCTGACCTCAGGTGATCCACCCGCCTTGGCCTCCCAAAGTGCTGGGATTACAGGCGTGAGCCACCGCGCCCAGCCAATTCTTATTTTTTATAGAGCCAAAAAAGATCCTGGTGCTCATCTAAGTTTAATAGGCATAGAATTATGGCTTTATGCATTTTTTTTTTTTTTGAGATAGTCTCGCTCTGTCTCCCATGTTGGAGTGCAGTGGCACAATCTTGGCTAGCGCAACCTCCCTTCAAAGTTCAAGCGATTCTCCTTCCTCGCCTTTTCTAGTTGCTGGGATTACAGGCGTGTGCCACCACGCCCGGCTAATTTTCATATTTTTAGTAAAGATGGGGTTTCACTATGTTGGCCAGGCTGGTTTTGAACTCCTGACCTCATATGATCCTCCCACCTTGGCCTCCCAAAGTGCTGGGATTATAGGCATGAGCCACTGCGCCTGGCCTGGATTTTTAACATGGTAATAATATACCCAGTTTTGAAGCCTAACATTTTGAGGCTTTAGAATCAGGTCTCGGCTCTGCTGTTGGAAAGCTTGGCCTAGCTACCTACCTTCTCTGAACATCTAAATGGAGATAATGGCACTCCCATCTCAGAATGACTGTGAGGAGTCAGTGAGACAATGCATAGGTGAAGGGGATGGCACAGGGCCTGGCACAGGGAGTGCTCAGTGGCAATGCTATTGTTACTTGGCCCAAAACCCTGTTTGGACTTTATGGAGGTGAAACGGTTTGAAGCCAGTTAACGTCAAAGCTGGAACCAGAACTGCTGCTGTAGCCAGGTCAGTGAACTGGCTGACCTGGTCCTTATGTTAATTTTCCCTCCTGCTGTCACAACTGGGGCTACAGGAAGATGAGAGGGGGTGATAGTTGTGCTGGACCTGAAGGATGAATAAGACTGTGGGGTCTGCTGAGCGACCGCTGAGCAGAAAGTGCCTGCAAGCCTGAGGGTCAGGCGGCCAGACCTCCTGGCGGTGGCCATTTGGTGTGCAAATCAATTGCTCCTACTCTCCAGCACTGTGCTTCAGGCCCTCATTCTCCACTTGCAGGCAGTGTGACCCAGGGCAACTCAGACAACCTCTGGTGCCTGTTTACTCAGCTGTGAAATGCGGTGGGACCTTTTGAGGAAATTGAAGGAGGCGATCCATGTAAAACTTGGGCCTAGGGGTGCGGGGGACAGCAAAGCTCGATGGCTGTTAGCGTCCTTTCTCTTCGGAGTGTGGTGTGGCAGGAAGGGTAACATAACAGGAGCCCTCCTGGCTCTGCCATCGAGATGGAGCCTGGTGTGCGCTCTCTAGCAGTCCTTCCAGCTCTCACATCGCTCTACAATGATTCCGATTCTCATGTGTCTGGCATGTGCCAGTTTCTAACGTATCTGCACGCACCAGGTTGTAGTGACCTTGAACTTTTTGATAGACTGATAAAGAGATGCAGCACATAAGAGGCCAATGGGCATCTTTCCACAAACTAGCCAATGCTGGTCACCGTCAGAAGCAAAACGCCCACCGACGGGGGCTACAGGTCGGCTCTTGGCAACTGCTATAGGATACCACTAATAAAAGCTAATGCCATCTGGTAATGAAGCGAGCTTGCTGTTGCCAAGGTAACACTTTTCTATACCAAGCAGCACATTTCCAAAGAGCTTGCTCACTACTCATGGTAGAGAGTCAGGGGAGGCACTATGTTTCCTGTGCAGGCATCAAGGTGCACTTGAAGAGGAAGCCCAGCCCGCCTCCCATCTGGCCATCGCCTCCCAGAAGTGCATTTAGAAAACCTGCCCCTGCCTAGCTCCCCCATCAGGTCAGCTGCACTCTGGGCAGTGAGCGGGGGCTGAAACCGGTGGTCTTCTCTATCTGCTTTTCCAGCAATCGCCTGCCAAGCTGTAGTCCACGAAGAGAATTTCTAATCCACTGTGGCAAGGCAAGTCACAAGACAGGAAAGGAAAAGTGGGAGGAAAGTAGAAAAAGTATTTAGTTCAGCTCTGCCAACTGACGTCTAACAAAAACCTAACAAATCTGGTGGTTGAAATGATATCTCTACTGCCTGACCATGTGAGCTGAGAAGGTGAGAGGAGCTGGTCACTTAAAATGATCTTCCCCCAGAACCCGTGTAGGGGGAAAAGTGCTTTGAAACTGAGCGGTATCTGCGTCTAGGATCAGGGGAGGTGAGCTGACCAAAAGCTTACCTGCACGAGGAACCCGGGACCAGATAGCATCCCCAACCTGGCAGAAAGTGTGTGTGGGAGGTGAAGGGGGATAGTTCAGGGGTTTGTCAGTTAGACAAATGGTGGCATGTCTAAGCCCTGCTTTGGGGAGGGGAGTGTGTTATTAAAAAAGAATTAAAAAGAAGCCAACTATTTATGCAAAACCATCCATGAATGTTATTTTCTGTATACAAAATAAAAGTCTGATATGTAGGCGCCCTTAAGGGATCTGTTGTAATTTAAATGATGTTTTTCCAAGTACAGCAGAAAGAAAGAGAGAGGGAGAGGGAGAGAGAGGGAGGGAGAGAAAAAGAGGGTAAGGGAGAAGGAGGGAAGGAGAGAGGAGAGAGACACAGAGGAGGAGAGGGGAGACACAAGGAGAGGGGGGAGAGAAAGAAAGAGGGGGAGAGAGGTGAGAGAGACAGAAGAAGAGATGGGGAGAGAGAATGAGGGAGGGAGGGGGGAAGGAGGGTAGAGAAGAAGGAAGGGTGGAAAGGAGGGGCTGGCGGGCACACCCAAAGGAGACTTAGGAAGTGTTTTCCTTCATACAATACTGAGAACTTTTCTCTTTGTACTAATTCCAAAGAAAGAACAGGCTAAGGTAAGTGAGTGCAGTGAACAATGTCTTGTTGAAGAAATGTCTGTACTGTGTGCAACACTGGGCAAGGACACTGATTCACAGAATCATAGAACTGTAGGCTGAAAAGGATATAAACAATCATTTTCTCTAACTCTCCCATGTCTAAAGAAGTAAACTGAGGCCTAGGGAGGTTAAGAAGTATCAAATGTGGCTCCTACCTTAAAGAAGGTAACAAAATCGACATATGCCTGGAGTCACTGGAGGGCGCCTAAAGTGCTCTGCCACCTGGAGCTCACAATGTGCTTGAGGAACGGAGGGAGGAGGGCACTGCCTCACTGAACTGTCTGGCACAACCAGAAAATGCCTGGTTCAGCACCTGCCTAATTCACCACACATTTTGAAAGGGTGGAGTTGGCTATGTAGATGAGCAGTTCCCAATTGGGGTTCCAAATGGGAAACTCCTCCAAGAGGCGTTTTTAGATATGGTCTGTAAAAGCTCATCAGTGCCCCTACACTTTTCCTAGGGGGTCTTCCTCCATATCATGCAGATTTACCCCTTTGCTCTGGAACAAGGGCAGGTGCATGCACACAGGGCAGGCAACTTTCTCCTCTGTCTGCCTAACAACCCGGGATTCAGCCCAGGCAGTTGTCTTATTCCCATTCTTAATAGAAGGAAGCTGAAGTTTTGAAAGATTTGAGTCCAAGGTCACTGGTTTTCTGTGAAGGGCCAGAAGCTGCCTCTTGCTGTTTCCCTACCTCATGCCTGGGCCATGACCCCACATCTGTGTCTATAAATCACAAGCAATGGTGACCAAAGAGCCTTGAGTCATGGACTCCTCCAGCCACCCAGCAATCCTCCTCCAGGGCTCTGTCAAAGGGCTCAAAGCCTTGCCAATCGAGACTCCTGGCTTCCCTCACAAATGACTTCATACACACACCACTGATCCCATCTCTAAGACGCTAATAAACTACTTGCTTCTTCTAATTGTAGCATTTTTTAAAAAGTTAGCACTCTGAATTCTGCACAGCTGCTAGGTATGTGTAGCCCTGACAGAGTCGTGCTGGGCAGAATTGTCCTCTTAACAGCAGGCTCGAGAGCTGCGGCAGCAAGGGGGATGAGGGAAACTGGCTGTTGCTTCTTTCTAGGAAAACTGTAAAATTGGATACAGCCAAAAGAAAACAGAGACAGACCAACTCTGAAAGGCTGAAATTCTGGCAGAGCTGGGGCAAAGAAGATAAACTGTCATGCCAAGGAAGAGGGGGCCACCAGGACTGTATCGAGCGGGACAGTAACTGAATCATAAAAAAGAAAACGGAGCGATGTGACTTGGAAACCAAGAGGTCAGACCGAGGGACTGTCAAAGCTAAAACCGATATTCTTCCATACTGAAGGTCACTCATTTTGCTCTGCAAAACCAAACCAGTTGTGCCTCCGATGATAAAACACAATGTAACATAATGTGATACAGGAAAGGAGAAATGGCCCTGGGGGTGGCTCCCGTGTCCGGACTAGACTCCAGATACAAAGTTGTTATAGCCCTAAGAGGTGAATTATATTTTTCCTTTGACAAGGTCCCAGGAAAAATGAGGCAGACAAACTGAATTTAGGGTCTGTTTGCCAACAAGTCAGAAACCAACGTGCCAGCAAGATGGAAGCTACAGTTCTGGACTCTGGGAGGAAAAAAGACCTGCACTTGTGTCTTGGCTCTGCTCCTTCCTGGCTATGTGACCTTGAGCAAGTCACTTACCCTCTTTAGACCCCAGTTTTCTTGCCTGTCAACCCTGGAAGGAATGACACTGTGCATGTGAAGTGCTCAGCACCACATCTGAACCATCGGAGTGCTGGGTCAGTGGTGGCCACAGGGTGTATTAGTCCATTTTCACAGTGCTGATAAAGACATACCCGACATTAGGCAATGTACAAAAGAAAGAGGTTTATTAGACTTACAGATCCACATGGCTAGGGAGGCCTCACAATCATGGCGGAAGGCAAGGAGGCACAAGTCACATCTTATGTGGATGGCAGCAGGCAGAGAGAGAGCTTGTGCAGAGAACTCCCATTTTTAAAACCATCAGATCTTGTGAGACCCACTCATTATCATGAGAACGGCATGGGAAAGACCCGCCCCCATGATTCAATCATCTTCCACCAGGTCCCTCCCCCAACACGTGGGAATTATGGGAGCTACAAGATGAGATTTGGGTGGGGACACAGAGCCAAACCATATCACAGGTGTTACCCCATTAGTCCCCTCGGCACAGGGAAAGGCAGAGTGGGATAACCAGGGGTTTGGAGCCTGAGACCCAGGTTCAGATACTGCTTCTGCCATGTACAGAGCAGAGTGGCCCTGGGAAAGGCAGCCCACATGCACCTTGGCTTTCTTACTTCCAACATGGAACCCTCTCTAAGGACTGCACAGCTGATGCTATTGAGCGTCCACGAGAGCTACTATTGGACACTGCACTCAGTAGGCACTCCCTGTATGGTGGCAAATATTATCACTGTTGTCATTATTATTTTTTTTAGAGACAGTATCTCACTCTGTTGCCCAGGTTGGAGTGCAGTAGCATGATCTCAGCTCACTGCAACCTCCACCTCCCAGGCTCAAGTGATCCTCCTGCCGCAGCCTCCCAAATAGTTGGGACTATAGGCATGCACCACCACACACAGCTTTTTTTTTTTTTTTCTTTTTTTTTGAGATGGAGTCTCACTCTGTCACCTAGGCTGGAGTGCACTGGCGTGATCTCGGCTCACTGCAACCTCTGCCTCCCAGGTTCAAATGATTCTCCTGCCTCAGCCTCCTGAGTAGCTGGGATTACATGCAGGCACCACCATGCCTGGCTAATTTTTGTATTTTTAGTAGAGACGGGGGTTTCACCATGTTGGTCAGGCTGGTCTCGAACTCCTGACCTCGTGATCCACTCATCTTGGCCTCCCAAAGTGCTGGCATTACAGGCGTGAGCCACTGCGACCAGCCCAGCTATTTTTTGTATTTTTTGTAGAGATGGGGTTTTGCCATGTTGCCCAGGCTGGTCTTGGACTCCTGGACTCAAACAGTCCATCTGCCTCAGCCTTCCAAAGTGCTGAGATTACAGGTGTGAGCCACTGCGGCCAGTCTGTTATCATTATTTTTAAAAATCATTAAACACCCTGCCTAATAAGACGTGTTTTATTTTTATATTTTTCTTATTTTTTTAGAGACAGGGTCTTGCTCCGTTACCCAAGCTGGAGTACAGTGGTATGATCATAGCTCACTGCAGCCTGGAACTTCTGGACTAATTTTTCTTTTTTCTTTTCTTTTTTTTTTAAATAGAGATGGGGGGGGCAGTGGTCTCACCATGTTGCCCAGGCTGGCCTTGAACTCCCGGCCTCGAGCAGTCCTCCTGCTTTGACCGCCCAAAGTGCTGGGATTACGGGTGTGAGTCATTGCACCTGGCCAACAAGGTTTTTTCATGAGGTAGCTTATTCCACTCACGAGTGAACTGGGGTCATTTGCTAAAGAGCCATCAATGTTAACAAGTTGGGCAGCACTTCCAATTTTCCTTAGCTCTTCCATATTCTCCTCTCTTCTAAATTCAGAATATCCTGGTTGGAGGGGAATTTCAACACAGTGGACTAATCCATTTACCACGTGTTATAAAAGGTTTTCATGCCTGGGAAGGGTTATGAAATAGTTTTCCGTCTCACATTGTAAATATAAAATTCTTCACAATCTTCCTATCTCATCTCGTCTCCCTTTCAATAATAACAACACAAGTTCACATAAAATGTAAAGAAACAAAGACAGAATAGAGAATTGTGCTTACCAATATTGGTTTCATGCTACCTCTGGGCTTCCCTTGCAGTCTTGGGAAAAATCCCCCAAACTATCAAAGTTAGCTCATTTAATTTATAAAACATATATTCAAATATATAAAATATAGCCCTTCCAGGGAAAGTGAATACAGAATGAATGCCAATGCCTGTATAAAAATAGGCCCTCCAATCCAAAAAGATTCTATGTGAATCAAGTGGGATACAGGTTACCTGACAAAATGGGAAGCTACTGTTTTCTTGAACATACTGAAAATGTCAAGGTGCTCCTAACAGATGTGAAGAGGAATCCTCGACAGCACACGTCCTTTATCTGTACATGACACTGAACATGACAGTAATGAAGCCTGCCTCACACTGTGTTCCTGTGTCACTGAAACTACCTGCCACCCAAGGAAGCTGCTGTTTTCTGTGCTGGGTGGAACCAGCTGGTCCAGGGGTAGGCATCCTACACAGTGGCCTGGTAGAGAAGGCTCTGCCTCAAACTGCTTAGGCCAACAAAACTGCCTCCTTCCAGGACCAGGTATGGTGGCTCATGCCTGTAATCCCAGCACTTTGGGAAGCCGGGATGGGAGAATTTCTTGAGCCTGGGAGGTTGAGGCTACAGTGAACTGTGATCAAGCCATTGCTCTCTAGCTTGGGTGACAGAGCAAGAGCAAGACCTTGTCAAAAAAAACAGAAAAAGAAAAAGAAAAGAAAAAACCAACCTGCCTCCTTCCAGAATTTGGACTGCAGAACATGGAAAAGAACCCAGAGCTGCCTTGGACTGCAAATTGTTCGCCCTTCCAGTTCCTTCTTCCTCCCATCTACCCAACAAATATCTGTTAAATACATATTATGTGCAGGCCAGGCATTAGGCACCCAGAGTGAGAAATGAAATAGACATTCACAGAGCTAACAGTCTAGTGAAGGAGACAGGCAATGAAGAAGTGTATAAATACAGACATAGAAATTGCAAAGAGTTATGAAAGAAATGAACAAAACGGGGATAGCTTAAAGAGAGATTATTCAGGTAATATCTACATGTGAAAAAATGACATTTAGAACAGATCACTCAATTATTCACTTGCTCACTCATTTACTCAAATATTTATTAAGTACCCACCACGTGCCAAGCATCGTTCTAAGGACTGGAGACTGAGCAGGGAATACAACTTGTGCTCTCAGGCTTGTACATTCTTGGATGGGGGAGGGGGTTGTGGGCAGATAATAAACAAAAAATATTTGGTCCGTATGGGGCTGTGAAGACAATAAAGCTGACAAGGGGGTTGGTTCAAGTTTGATTGAAACCTACTGGGCAAGACAAGGTCATCCATGCCCAGTGCCGGAGCAGAGCAGCACAGGCCGAGAGGGCAGCACCTGCAAAGGCCTGGCATCCTAGGAACAGAAAGGAGGTCGGACAGGTGGGCAAGAGTGTGGCTGGCCACCAGGGGCCTTTGAGACTCTGATGAGGAGCTGAGTTTTGTCTGGGTGAAATGGAAAGCTACTGCAGGGCTTTCAGCAGAAAAGTGGCATGTCTGATGTGTGCTTTTAAAGGAACACCTTCCTGGCTGCTTTGTGGAGGCATCAAGAGAAGAAATGGAAAGACCAGGAGAGGGAATGACAGTGTTACTGAAAAGGGGTCCGGATCCAGACCCCAAGAGAGGGTTCTCAGATCTTGTGCAAGAAAGAATTTGAGGTAAATCCATAAAGTGACAGCAAATTTATTAGGAAAGTAAAGGAAAAAAAGAATGGCTACTCCATAGACAGGCTGCTCAACTGACTATACTTACAGTTTCTTCTTGATTAGATGCTAAAGAAGGAGTGGATTATTCATGAGTTTTCCAGGAAAGAGGTGGGCATTTCCCAGAACTAAGGGTTCCACTCCTTTTTAGACTATATAGGTTAACTTCCTGACATTGCCAGGGCATTTGTAAACTGTCATGGTGCTGGTGGGAGTGTCTTTTCAAATGCTAACGCATTATAATTAGCATATAATGAGTAGTGAGGATGACCAATGGTCACTTTTGCTGCCATCTTGGTTTTGGTGGGTTTTGGCTGGCTTCTTTACCACAACCTGTTTTATCAGCAAGGTGTTTGTGACCTGTACTTGTGCTGACCTCCTATCTCATCCTGTGACTAAGAATGCCTAACGTCCTGGGAATGCAGCCCAGAAGGTCTCAGCCTTATTTTACCCAGCCCCTATTCAAGATGGAGTTGCTCTGGTTCAAATGCCTCTGACAATAGCAGCTTCAACTAGGGTGGTGGCAGTAGAGGAGTGAGAAGCCAATCAATTTAGGAATTGATATGATTTGCTGATGGAGTGGATATGAGGAGTGAGAAAAAAGGGGAAACTACGTAAGGAAGCCTGCAGGCTTCTGGTTTGAGCACCAGGTAATGATTTTGCTATTTATTGAGAAGAAGAAGGGAAAAAACCTGGAGGGGAAATATCACTTCCTTTTCACCAAGTTTAGGATACTTTTGAAATATGTAAGTGAAGAGATGTTAAATGGGCAGGCCAGGCACAGCTGAGGGCTGAGCTAGAGATAGTTCAATTTTATGAACAATAATAATAGGCCCTCTTTTTCAAGGTAGCCTGAGTGAATCTCAGATAAGCTGATGCTCATCCTAAACCCACTCCTGTGAGCAGCATTAGTTTGGACTCTGAGGGGCTCAAGGGGGCTCTTCCCCAAAAGTGGTGGGCCCCTGGACTTAAACAGGACTGTCCTCTTGATAAGGCAGATTCAAGTCCAGGTGAAGGTGGTCCCCACACAGACCTGCCGCTTGCATTAGAAGGGTACCACAGTGCCCTCTGTGGCAAACTTGGCCCTGTTAAATCTCCGCTTCTTCTGCTGATACCCTGTTAGGCAGCACTGGCTTTTTAATATTTTGTCTGTAGGATATATGCCAACTTGACCTTGATTTAGACAATTTTAATACAAATCAATATGTGGACAAGGTCACTTTAAAAATCCAATTAATATGAATGGAAAAATATGTCCCACAGTTCTGTGAGCTGAAAGTGGAACAGTTGCAACAACAAGAGAGGCAACCAAACAACACTGTTTGGGTTCTTGTGTGTCTGAGAATGCAGCTCTCTGTGTCCTTAGATACATGAGGTAGTTAGAATACTGAAAACTTTTTTATTTTACTTCTATTTAGGGTAGCTTAAAATTAAACTGTAGTTTGTTTGAAGAAAAACATAAGATGTACTGAAAACTGTGAATTCCTATAACCTAATTTTAAATAAATTAAACTCTGGACTTCAACTCACCCAGGAATCCCTAGAGAAATCTAAGGCTTTTATAAGATTTGAATAGTAGCAGTTTGCATTTATGTAGAACGCATTTACAAAACTGTTTGCAATGATCACCATGATATAAGGGGAAACCGAGGCGCTGGCATTTAAGAGTCTTGTTTATTCCTACAAGCATTATTCAACCAGGGCTCTAGGCACTTCCTTCTCAGATTTACCACCTCTACCCCTATATTTTACTCCTGATTAATGAGAAAATTTTATTTTATGCCAAGAATTACACAACCACACAATAAATTATAGGAATGTATTACGTATTACTATTATTACTGGATTCTTCCATATTGTTCTATTTTCCTTGTTACATTGTATCCCATTTGGAATCTCAGCTTTTCTATCCTTAAACCAGGTTGTAAGAGAATATAAATGATTAAGCATCTACCTAAAGACAAAACTGCCTTGTAACATCAACGAACAGCAGCAAATTATGTAAAATCAGAATGTGATATTAGGGGTGCCAGTGAAATAACGTAAACCTGTTTCTCAACTCATTTACATTTGGATTTTTTTTTTAAAGGGCTACTGAAGGGCCCAGAGCTGAGTAATACAGAAAAGTCCCACACTTTGCATGGCTTTTTCAGCATCCTAGGGAATCCTCAAGGATTTGAAGTGCAGATGTCCTGCTATGCAGGGCTGAAAAGAAAGCTTCCATCTAAACACCGGCTAAGGTCACAGACAA
The DNA here is from genome assembly GCF_029281585.2 of Gorilla gorilla gorilla. Classification (NCBI taxonomy): domain Eukaryota; kingdom Metazoa; phylum Chordata; class Mammalia; order Primates; family Hominidae; genus Gorilla; species Gorilla gorilla. The sequence goes on from NC_073237.2 coordinate 128,285,860, forward strand.
TTGTGTGAGTGTGTCTGTTCACCTCCACAGATTACACTGCAGCAACAAATTAAAAAGAGCTCAACTCTTTGCAGCCAAAGGACAAGCTGCTGCCTTGCATAATGTCTGCCCTGTCCTCCCCTCCTGGACTGGTGCGGAGGATCGTTCTGCATTTTCCTTCGTTCGAAAATAATACAAACCAGCAGACTTCCCATCTATCCCTCCCCACCCCCCACAACCACCAGTTACCTCATCTGCCACTAGTATTAATGCTCTTCACATACTCATTATTTTTTAATGATGCCTGTTTGTAAATAGCAAGATGGGATGCAATTAAACCATGAGAGGCTAAATAAACATACATACTAATTAGGATCTTTACAAGAGATTTTTTTTTTCATGTATAGACTGGAATTTACCTTTCATTAATCTAACTTAATTGCAATAATGCACCAATAAAGAGTCAACACAAATTAAGTGCTCTAAATGATTTCCCCATATTAAGGATGAGCAAGTGATCCTTCCTTTGGGTAACAAGCCACAGTGTGCAGGAGGAGGAGACTAAATGGGAAAACAGTACCACTAAACATTAGGAGGATTTTGGCACTAAGATAGGTATTGACACCATTATCAGAATGCTGGTGCTTCAGATGCCTGAAGTTAATGAGGTCAAGGTCACAGGTTCAAACTGCAGCTTCATCCCTCTTGCGAGTCAACTAGCTTTGCTTGGTTCCATGGTAGCAGACATCACCCCTTACATGTGTCAGCTGTCACTGGTTCCAAGAGACACCAAATAAGGGTTTGGAACAATGGGTTCAAATCCATTCCCACTCCTAGAATAATAATGGCCAGGAACATTTGCTTCGTGGCAAGGCAGTAGATATTTCTGTATGAAAAGAACATCTGTTATTTGCAGGAAAAGAAAAGTTCTCATGTTTTAACCTTTGATTCTAGAAGGTGTGAAAGACTATATACATTTGGCAACTAACTTGAAGCAAGAATATGATGGTATATCAACATTAGATATAGTCTTTTAGCAAAGATGCAGAGTACCTAGCAACGTATTCATTAAACAGGTGCTGACTGAGCCCTGCCTAGCTAGCAGGTGCTGTGCATGGTCAGGAATCTAGAAAAACGTCACTCATCTAGAGCACTCTCCATCCTTTACATATTTTACTTTTCCTTCCCTGATCACTGCTGTTAACTGTCTATTGCCTTTCTCTCCTGGTCAAACACAGACATGCATGGAGATGCAGTGGCCCCAACTTCCCTCCTGCCCCACAGCTGAGGCAGTGTTACCACTGCCTTAGAACTGGCAAATATTAAAAAGCAAGGGCCTGAAAAGTCCAGAAAGGCAAGAGGGCTAAGCCTACCACCCCGAGGAACTGAGACTCTATATTAAACTATATAACCAAGAGACCAATTAGATTCTGGAGTTCCTAATTTAAAAAGAAGTATTTGGGAAGCTCTCCTTGACATTTTCCAAAGTCTACTTCATGAAAAGGGGTCTGTGGTCAAGCATGTCCAGGAAACAACATGCTCCTCTTGAAGATTCAGTGTGTATGAATTAAAGGCTCTGAAAAGGACTGCAACTAAGGAAAGTGCTTAGCTTTCTTTAACCAGTGAGTGCTTCCTAAACTTACTGCGCACATGAATTTCCTTAAGAATTAGTGTTCCAAGAAACCCACTTTGGGAAACACTGTTACATTAGTATCAGGAAAAAAATAACTTGCTATTCAACCAGGCACTGGTAGCCTGGATCCTGGTTTTGTGGTTTGATACCACACCTGACTTCACTCACTCCCATGTCACTCCCTGCAGGTAAAAACGTGACAGCAATGCTGCTCCCCACTCCCTTACCCCCGAGTCTGGAACCCACTGAACCTGACTTCACTGTGCCACAGACCAACAGAGGCTCCAAGGATAGAAAATGGCTCCCTGACAGACTGTGGATAAAAATCTATCAACTCTAAGACGTTTAATCGCTCCCAGTTCAAGAACTTTCAAAGATCCACTCTTAAATTCCTTTTTATGGTTACATTATAAGTCTCTGAAAACCCAGTCTTGTAACAGCATCACCAACAGCCCTCACTTAATCACTCTGGTATATCATATATAAAAACAAAACAGAGCTAAAAAAAATCATTCCATGTTAGCGAGCAGATGTCTAGCCCATTTGCAATTAATACGACCCACTTCCATACAATCAGACTGCTTAAAATTCCTGGAACAAGATGTAAAAGTTAAGATGCAAATGTTCTGATTTTAATGAGAATGAATGGAAACTATAAAATCCTCTCTCCCTTTGAGGGTAGGTACAATCTACATATAAGTCCCAACTGCACACTAAATTTATCAACAAAACAATCATTTGATAAAGCTTGTGTGAAGGAAGAAAATAGAACTGGGAAAGTCAGAAGTATTTTCAGAAAGCACTGCCTACCAAAATTACATTTGATCAAAACCATTATTCTTTTAAAAAACTTCACTCATTTCAATACATTTCCCTTAGTCCCCTACATGCACTAGGAGCTTTCTGTATTTCTTTGAATCTCTGTGACCTTTTCATGGATAGTAGCAGAGGTTGATAAAGAAAGACCAGGACTTGGGCATTTCATGGATCTCACTTCAAATCTCAGCTGTACCACTTAATGTGACCTTGAACAAGTTATTGAACCTTCTGAGTCTCAGTGTTCTCATCTATAAAACAGTGATAACATCTTCGGCTGACGGGTGAGTGTGAACATCAAATAAATAATCATAAGCGTATAGTAAGGGGTCAAATAGAGTCCTGAGCACACAGTAGGCATATTAAGTGGTAGCAGTCATCAGAATAATATTCACAGTGGCAGGGGCATACTCTTCTAGGATCAAAAGGCAAATCTCACTGTTCACTTGTATTTCTCCCTGTTTGAAAGGCCGTTTGTTCGGCTTACTACAGTTGCATCCCTCCCTCAATGGTCCAGTCATGAAGTCTCTCCAGGGGTCTGTATTGTCCATGGCTAGGTGGCAGTAGGTTTCTCAAGGTGTGGACCCCAGCCCAACTCCATCTGAACCAGATACCCGAGCCTGCCTCCCGCTTTACCCCATCAATTCTGGGGTGAAACTGACACTTCTAACAAGCACCGAGGGCGGTCCAATGATTCCCTGAGCCACTGGCATGGTACCAAACGCAGGACAGCACTCTGCCAGTCTTTGCTGAATGGCACAACCAAAACCCAAACTTTAATTCCTCTAGCGCTTGCTTGTACCGCTTGTCTTCATTCATTCATTCAACAGCTCTTAACAGAACGCTTCCTTTGTGCCAGGTGCAGTTCTAAGACTTGGAAATATGATAAGGAACAAGAAATAATGTGATAAAATTATATTTTTCTGGGGGAGCTTGCAGCCTAGCAGGGGATTTGTTCAAGGATGAGGGCAGAGGGCAGGGACCTGACACTGACTTTCTTTTTATCTTTTGTGACTGGCACAAACCCTATGGAAATCAGGCACTCAAAAAGTATTTGATGACAACGATGAACAAACTCAAGACAGTAAGACTTCAAAGGTACAATAAAATCCATAGAGACTTGGTAGTGTTTCAGGAACATCCAGTAATGGGAAGCCATGTAGTACAGCAGAAAGCAAACACACTTTGGAGTCAGGCTGACTGAGGTAAAATTTTGGCTTTGCTGCTAATTTGCTAGGTAGGCAGGCAAGTTCTTCTGCCTCTCTGTGCAGTACCTTCCTCTGAGGGCTGCTGTGAGATTACACTGTAAAATGGTGCATTCCTATCATGAATGGTTATTGGGCATTCAGCACGAGCCAGGTGCTACTGTATATGAGGGATACAAAAGCGTTGTACACTGAGGATACAGCAGTGACCAAAACAGTCTCTATCCTCACAGAGCTCTCATTCTAGTGGGTGGAGCCTGGAAACAAGAAACAAATAACATGGGGAAGAGATGGGTCACGTAGGGGCTTAGAGATCATGGTAAGGATGTCTCTTGATGCAATGGGAAGCCCGTGGAGTCTCCTGAGCAGAACAGTGACACTGCACAAGTGGCACTCTAGCTGCTGTGCAGATTACATGGGTGCAAGGGTGGAGGCAGAGAGGCCAGTTGGGAGGATGTGGAGAAAGATGGCAGCCTGAACTGGGTGGCACTGGGGAAAGGTGAGTGAATTCTGGATATGCTTCTCAGGAAGAACCCATGGAATTTACCAATGGATTGATTGTGAAGTATGGGAGAAAGACGAGGCAAAGACAACTCCAAGAATTCTGGCGTGGGCAACAGGAAGAATCTCAAGCAGCAAATGTGGAAGTCAAATGGCGACATGAACAGGCAGATTAATCTGAGGCTGAAGTCCAGGGAAAGGCCAAGACTAAGGATGTCAACTTGGGTGCAGCCAGCAAATAGAACCATTTAAAGCCATGAGATGTATGAGATTATCTAGGGAGTAGGAGTAGACAGAGAGGGGACAAGACCAAAAGCTGAGCTCCCAGACACGTCAATGTTTTGGGGAGATGAGGAGCAATCTATAAAGGAGACCAAGAAGGGATAGCCAGTGAAGGGGGAGGCGACCCTGAATAAACTGTAGCTAGTATTATGATAGCTTATTTTAAGGCAAAAACTAACAAAGCATCTACTCCAAAATTCCATTTGGCAAGTCTCACACATCTTTGTAATTGAAAGAACTGGACATAGATGGATGCGCAGTGAAATAAGCGTGATCAATAATGAATCACCTTAAAAGCAGACACAAGAACTGTCACCATGGAATCCTAACTAAAAACGTAATTCAAGATGGGGAGCGGGAAAAGACAAGAATTTTCACTCTAGGTTTGATTAAAGAGCCCAGATTATTTACAAAGGATTTTTGAATGGAAACAATGGCACTTTTTAATAATCACATTGTTTAGGATCAACAGTTGCTGTAGGCCTTGCATGAACAAGGCCTACAACATTTCATGATCTTCAACAAGTATCTAGTAGAAACCACTGTCCTCCCACTCCCATGCCCACTGCCCACTGGCACAGCTGTAAGCAATGCTATCTGAATTAAATAGGCAATTTTCATGGCAACCCCAAAAAGGAAGGCTTCAATTAGCTCCACTTTACAGAGTAGCAAATGACGGCACAGAGACTGACTACTCAAACTCACATGGGTAGAAATGGCCAAGCAAGGATTTGAACCCAAGCTGCCTGGCTCCAGAGCCTGCCCGCTAATTACAATTTGCTTACAAGTCAGGTTACTTACGATGATGATAAGAATGATGACTACTATTCCTGTAACTACATGTAGTACAATTAGTTAAATTAACTTTTATTAAAATCCAATATAATACAATTTATATAATCAATAATACCATAGACCATATTAGTGTAAATGCATACTAATTTTTTAATTCAATCGCCAACAGAAAGGAATTGTGCATGTCATTTTTATTAAAATTGAGCAACTGTTTTATCTCAATGTATAAACACAATGAAAAGATTAACTGGAGGAAAAATCAACTGTGTAGAATGGGATTAAGAAATAAAGTAAAATATCAAGATAAACTGCTTTTAAAATCAGTTGAAGATTTAATATAGCCCTGGAAGGTTTCAATTATTTACATGCTTGGTCTATACAGTATAAGTCCAAGTTAATGAGATTCAATTGCTATGTATAAATTTGAATCAGGACAACCCGATTGTCTACAAGAAAACAGCAGCTTGGGCTTCTGTGTGAATAACTCTTCGAAACAAAGCTTATGGGTCAGGAAGAGAAACATCATTTTTGCGGCACATTATTGACTGCAGTGGGTTTGGAGCGAAATGGCTCCATTTGGTAAAATACAAACCCTAAGACAAGTTGCAAGGGATCCACAGTCTATTGATCAATACCACTGTTCTTCGAACAAGGCCAACACTAATAATTTACATTGTCTCTTTGTCCTATAGAAATTATGAAGTCCCAAGAGAACCCTTCTTTGTGAAGCTCCCTGTATCTAGTACCAAGGGCTCTGGCATGCTATGTCACGAGGCGGAACACAACAGATGTTAATAGGGCACTGGCCAGCTCCCAGCACCTCACAGTTACCATCTTCCTAAAGGCACTGTGCACAGCAATATATGATACTGTAGGTACCATCAAATGGCATTCTAAAGCAAAGTGATTCATTTAAGATCAATCCACAATCCTCTTTGCACACAGCACATCCCTTCAATACAGGCATAAATGGGATTCTAGGGGCATAAAGGAAGGTGGGGCTATCTCGGCCTGGAAATAAGGGTAGGCATTTGAAAGATGACATTAGAGCCCGATCTCAAAGAATGCACAGCCGTTTTGCCAGAAGGGGCAGCAGGTGGAGAAGGGTGCCATAGGCAGAAACGCAGGTACAAAGCATAAAAGCACCAGGCATGGGAATCTTGTTCCTAAGGAGCCCCTGGAAATGGGAAGGTATTTTTGCTTGTCACAGTAAGTCGGGGAGCTATTGGCATTTAGCAGATTGGAGCCAGGAATGCTAAACCTTCTGCAATACGCTGGCCAGTTCCATATACTGGAACTGAAGTTGTTCCATCCAAACTGCCAACAGTGCCTCCACTGAGAAACATTAGAGAATACTGAGGATACCCAGGGAAGGGAGGAGAGAGGGAAGAAGAGGAGAAAGGTCAACTGAGGCCGGGTTATACAGACCACGTACACCACCTATCCTAGAAAGGGGGGGCTTTATCCTGCAAGCAACAGGAGCCAACAGGGTAGCAGACTGGCATCTCTGGAATGATGAGTCCAGTGTGGAAGATGAGTGGAGGCAGAGTGTTTCAAAGCAGGTAGACCAGGAGACCAATGAGACGGCTGGAGCAAGGGTTCAGACGACAGGAGATGAGAGCAGTGAAGATGGGGTGGGGGGCTGGTGTGCAGGGACGAGGTAGGCTGATAGCACATCGGGAAGAATGCATGTGGCATTGTGGGTGACAATGGGGATGCCACCCGTAATGTAATCAGTGCTAGTTTGGGGTTATCTTTCACATAGTATTTGATCAATAAGCATTTGTTACAAGAATGAAGATAAGTATTGGAACAGAAAAATGTCAAATTGGAGACAAGTTGCAAGGGATCCAAAGGGTGTAGGATAAGCTAAGACAAGTAGTCTGGCCTGAAAACATCCAGCATTTATCACTGACTAAAACTGAATTAGACAGCCTTAAAAAAAAAATAAATAAAAAAGGTAGTGGTGGTACTATGCATTCACTCAACCCACTTTTCTAAATTTTAAAAACAGTTTCACCCTGTCTCAAAAAGGCAAGTGCCACCTGTTTCTACCTAGCATTAATTTCATACATTCAAAATATTTTAAAAGTAAAATCCAATAAAATTCCCTTGGAGGTGGAATTGCCTTCTCCAACATTTAAATTCACTATTGTAAATGCCAGCCATTGAAATATACCTGCTAGGGATGGAGGAATATGTTTTCCACCTCTTTGGGACAAATGCAGTTGAAATTTGTGGAAGGAAACCAGAGATCTGAATTATGGGGCTTTCAAAGGTATCTTTAGAAATTATGAGTCTGATGATTTGGGCATATTAGCATTTTTGAAAAAGGGGGACAATCTAGATTGCCTAACTAGGCTACTGCTAATGTAGACTAAATATTTTTGTGGAATCTTAGGGAAACTCTGTTATCCTTAAGTCCTAAACATACATTCACTGGACAGATATAAGTGCACCACTGCCTCTGGGAATGACTGTGCTGTAGAAATTAACTAAACAGACAATGTATACCTAGTAAGTAGTATTTGCCAAGCAAACAAACAAACAACTCCCTGAAATTAGTTCTAAGAAAAAACCATTTATCTCTAAATTTGACTTAGTATGTTTTTGACACAAAATAAAAACTATGTAACATAAAGTGTTTTCTTTCTGTATGACTTAGCTGTCAGAAAACTGAAAAACAGGTTTAATGCCCAAGCATTTTTTTTTCAAGCTGCTCCAGTCTGGTGCCTGAAAGCAACTCCTTCTGCTTCCTTTACGCGGCCATTTTCTTCAACAGTAGGATCTCTCCCACTGTGCTTTAATGTGCAAGCCACCAGAAATTCACCCGGAAATGAAACACACATGTTCCAGTGTACTGAGTATGAAACAAGAGTTCAGAGAATAGAAGCTGGACCTGCAGGTCAGCAGAAAGCCTACGGAGAACGGCCTCCGAGTTCTAGCTAAGGCCTATGACCAGCGTCCTTAACCTGCTTTGGGAATGAGCCTCCTATTCTAATGAAAGTCACAGACCCTCTCCCTCAGAAGAAGGCACAGAAGGACATCTACACACAGAAAACTGTGGGGTTCAGAGGTTTCCTGAAACCCATCCACTACCTCCCAGGAGTTCATGGACCCAAGGTTAAGAGCCCTGAGATAAAGATAATAGCAATTTCAAGAGTAGGGAGTAGGGAGGAGGAGGATGGGGAACTCCCGCAAAACGACATTACTAGGTTTTAGACAGAACGCCGTATCTACACGGAACTTGAAATCACTTGCCTCCAAAAGATAAAAAGCCAAGTACAGCTTTGGCATGCATATTTAAGATGGAAGCATAGCACATATTTTGCCTAAGAGATCTCAGAATTGAGTGGGCCCAGAACAATTTCTGAGGCAGTTCTCGGCCTCGGTTGCTGGGTCCTGAGTTCACCTCTGGCTACAGGGAGGTTGGAGACTCTCGGGAGCTGAGGGCCAAGTGGGTGGCACCCTGAGCAAGCATGACATGCTGCAGGCTGGGGAAGAGCTGAGCATTTGGCTTCAAGTGATTTTTTTTTAAGGATGAAAGTTTGAACTCTCAAGTCAGACTGGGATCCAAATTGTCACTCTGTCACTTAGTACTGTAGCGTTGTGGGCTTGAGCCTCTTCAAGCCTTTTTTTCATTTGGAAAATGGGGGATAATGCCACCCACCTCCTGGGGTCCCAAGTAGGGGTGAGTACAACAGTGCGGATAAAGACTGCACACAGTGCCCAGCACAGGGAATGCTCATAAGAACAAAGACACTGGCTGAGGAAACCTCTAGCATCAGGCCACTATGTACTCCATGAATTTTATACTTGAAAGGAAACTTTATACTGTAAAGTTTTTCCTTTTGTAAATTTTAATTCTAAGAATAATGCATAATTATTCTTCCTTTTTTTTTTTTTTTTTTTTTGAGATAGGGTCTCGCTGTGTCACCCAGGCTGGAGTGCAGTGGCGTGATCATGGCTCACTGCAACCTCCACCTCCAGGGCTCAGGTGATCCTCCCATCTTAGCCTCCCGAGTAGCTGGGACTACAGGATATGCATCACCATGCCTGACTAATTTTTTAAATTTTTTGTAGAGATGGGGTTTTTCCATGTTGCCCAGCCTGGTCTTGAATTCTTGCACTCAAGCAATCCACCTGCCTCAGCCTCCTAAAGTGCTGGGATTACAGACGTGAGCCATCACACCTGGCCTTAATGCATGATTCTAGTAAAAGTGATCAAACAATACTTCGGTGTCTTAAGCAGAAAGTAAAGAAACTAATGATCTTGCCCCACCCACCATGAGATAAACACTCCTCTCTAACAGTGCAGTGTACAGATATCCCCTCTAGTCTGTTTACAAGTGCGCTTATCAATAGGTATATGTCTGTTTTTCTCAAAACCAGGATTGCACAGTCTGTATTTCAGGCTCATTTAATAATATATCATTCCCTAATCACTCATCTCAGTATTTGAAAGAAGACATTTAATTTTCATCTCTTTACACATACATGCATGAATCTGAATCAACACTTACTCAACCAATAATTACTCAAAACCTACTATGTGCCAGGCATTCTTCTAGGGGTTGGGACATATCAATGAACAAAAGAGACAAACATCTCTCCTGTGTGGAACATAGGGTTTTTCCAGAGGAAACACAAAAGCAATAAGCATAACAATAAGGAAATCATATCCTACATTAGAAAGTGATAAGTACAACGAAAGAAAATAAAGGCTGTTAAGGAGATAAGGAGTTGGGGTGTAGTCAGTTGTACATGGTGGTAGAAGAGACAGGAGAGCAGAGCCTTGAAGACTAGGAGGAATGGGGGCCTGGGGAAACCTTCGGCCAAAGGCCTTAAGGCAGCACTGGGCCTAGTGGTGGGGGAGAGGGGGTGGAGTCAGGGGCAGATGATGGGCTGTCACAGGGGACACAGGCTTTCACTGGAGGGAAATGGGGAGCCATTGGAGGTTCTGAAGAGAGAAGATACATGCCTGATTTTCCCTTTAAAAGGCTCTGGCTTCACGTGGAGAACTGATGAGAGGCAGGATGGGAGTGGGGAGGCCAGGCAGGAGGCAGCTATAATAATCTAGGTGTGAGGGACCAGAGGCTTGGAGAGGGATGGCGGCATTGCGGAGAGTAGAAGCAACAGTCAGATTCTGGGCCAAACACATATCATTTCATCCAATGTGGATATGTAAATATGCATGCTTACAAATGTTAATTTCTTATTCTGAAACAACTTTAAACAATTTCAGGCTCACAGAAAGTTCCAACAATAGTACAAAGAATTCCCGTACACCCTTCATCTAGCTGCCCTGTTAGCACTAACCTGCACCTGCCGCAAACTCACATCTGCACTCTCTCTGTACACAAACCCAGTCCGTCGTCAAACTGTCACCCATAAATTTTAGCATCCATTGATGATTCTTGATTCTTGTCTGAAACAATTACTATGGTGGCTACCCAATTTTCTAATTTCTTTTACATTTCTTAGTTCACATTCTACTGTAGGAAAGAGCTTTCCTTCAACATCACTGGCCATGAGAGAAATGCAAATCAAAACCACAATGAGATACCATCTCGCACCAGTTAAAATGGCGATAATTAAAAAGTCAGGAAACAACAGGTGCTGGAGAGAATGTGGAGAAATAGGAACACTTTTACACTGTTGGTGGGACTGTAAACTAGTTCAACCACTGTGGAAGACAGTGTGACAATTCCTCAAGGATCTAGAACTAGAAATACCATTTGACCCAGCCATCCCATTACTGGGCATATACCCAAAGGATTATAAATCATGCTGCTATAAAGACACATGCACACGTATGTTTACTGCAGCACTATTCACAATAGCAAAGACTTGGAACCAACCCAAATGTCCAACGATAGACTGGATTAAGAAAATGTGGTATATACACACCATGGAATACTATGCAGCCATAAAAAAGGATGAGTTTCATGTCCTTTGTAGGGACATGGATGAAGCTGGAAACCATCATTCTGAGCAAACTATCGCAAGGACAGAAAACCAAACACCTCATGTTCTCACTCATAGGTGGGAATTGAATAATAAGAACACTTGGACACAGGGTAGGGAACATCACACACCAGGGCCTGTCAGGGGGAGGGGTGAGGGGGAGGGATAGCATTAGGAGGTATACCTAATGTAAATGACGAGTTAACGGATGCAGCACACCAACGTGGCACATGTATACATACGTAACAAACCTGCACGTTGTGCACATGTACCCTAGAACTTAAAGTATAATAAAAAATAAAATAAAATAAAATAATAAAAATAAAAAAAGAAAGAGCTTTCCCACAGCTATTGTTAAAGAAATGAGCAATATACCGTGAGCTATTCTTACACTGATAGCTTTCAATTTTTTACTCATGTATTTACTTAAATCAGTATGGACTCAAGGATTACTACTGTATTCAATGGATTGTAATCCATTATGAGTGTTATTTATTTTGGTGTTCAATTGTCCTGGGTTTGGTGAGTAGGAGGCTCCTTTCAACTGGCTTCTGTGTCTTTTTTTTTTTTTTGAGACACAGTCACACTCTGTCACCCAGGTTGGAATGCAGTGGCACGATCTTGCCTCACTGCAACCTCCACTTCCCAGGTTCAAGCAATTCTCCTGCCTCAGCCTCCTGAGTAGCTGGGATTACAGGCATGCACCGCCACACCCAGCTAATTTTTGTATTTTTATTTTTTTATTTCTTTTTTTATTTTATTATTATTATACTTTAAGTTTTAGGGTACATGTGCACAATGTGCAGGCTTGTTACATATGTATACATGTGCCATGTTGGTGTGCTGCACTCATTAACTCGTCATTTAGCATTAGGTATATCTCCTAATGCTATAATTTTTGTATTTTTAGTAGAGACGGGGTTTCGCCATGGTGGCCAGGCTGGTCTCAAACTCCTGACCTCAAGTGATCCACCATTCTCGGCCTCCCAAAGTGCTGGGATTACAGGCGTGAACCACCGTGCCCAGCCTGCGTCCTTTGATGTGTCCCTATCATTCTTTGGGCACTTCCTTACTTTCCGGCACAGCAAGATGCTCCAGGCTCATCTTTTCCTGCTCCTGTTCTGGAATCAGCCACTTCTCCAAGGAATTCCTATTAGTGAGAATGATATTTAGAAACTAATATGTGGATGATAGTTGTGCTCACTGCTGCTGGGGTCTCACTGCTTCTAGACCTTCTCAGCAGACAGAATTGGGAAACGTGCACTCTGTGTACAGACACATCTATATCTATTTCTACATCCATACATTAAAAACAATCCATTGATACTGATACTTCCAATTGCAGTCCAACACACTGAGGGTTGACTTTCGGCATTCTACTTTCCATCTTTATAATTTCCCTCTCCAAAGGGATGAAACTTGGCTCCCATTATCCACAATTTATTTCCGTATTTGCTCAAACCTAGAATACACATAGTTTCAGAATCACTAATCCAAACCACTGTGAAAAACCAGCCAACCAACTGAAGTTTAATATTAGTTCAGTTATTATAATCCCTAGCTTAAGGGTTTAGGGTCAAAATGTCAAGTTCAAAGGTTACTAGTGTTAGTTCTCTATCCCTCTCCTATCCCCTAAGGCATGGTCACATTATTCAATTGAAATACATTTCAATTTACTTGTTTTGCATTCTTCTTTTTAAAAATCTTGTCCAGTTTATTTATTTTTCTGAGTATGTGAAACATTCACAGGTTCTAACAGTCAGAACTACATAAGAAGGTATACTCAGAGTCAGGCCTCCCCAACACACACCTACTTTCCTCTATTCCCCGCTCCTCACCTGTGACATGCCTTTCCCATCTACCCACCCATAACCAATTTCTCTGCTTCAGGTTTCTCTTTCCTGTGTTGTTTCCCCAGTAGAAATGAGCAGATAAGGGTATTTTATATCTCCCTTTTTCCAGAAAAAGTAAGCGTATTAAGGATACTCTTGCATTTTGCTTTTTTTCTATTAACAATATATCCTGGCAATCACTGTATGTGAGTCATAGAGGTCTTTCTCATTCTTTTCTGAAGATGGAAAAAAAAGTGATGTGGCTCCATTGTGCGAGTGTATCATAATGTATTCAATCACACGCCTCTGCACAGGCATTTCGGCTATTTCCAATATTCTACAATTACAAACAAGCTTCAGTTAATAATGGTGTATATGTATTTTCATATATTGTTGGAAGTGTGATGTACGCAGTTTTCTTAGACATTGCCAAAGTCCCTTCAAAACAGTTGGATGAATCTGCATTCTCATTAGCAAGGTATGAGAGGGCGTTTCCCCACAGCCTTTACCAACAGAACCTGTTGTTATGTTTTTTTAATTTTTGCCAATCTGGTAGGTGAGAAATGGTACCTCAGTGCAATTTTAATTTGCATTTCCCTAATTATGGGTAAGGTTGAACATCTTTTCATCTGTTTAAGTATCTCATATATATATTTAAAATTTGGTGAATTGTCTGTTTCTTTTCCTCATTTTCTATCCCATTTTTGGTCTTTTACCCTATATTTTCATGATTTAAAAAATAATTTTAGGGATATTAGTCCTGTCTGTAATGTATGTTGCAAATATTTTCTCCCAGCTTGGCTGTCTTTTGATCTTCTAATGATGTTTTTGACCATCAGAAGGTGTTTTTCCTTTTTATGACTGAGGCCCTACTGACTTGAGATGCCACCTGCATCATACTAAATTTCCACATGTACTTGGGTCTATGTCTAGCCTATTTTATTCTACTAGCCTGTTTGTCTACTTACGAGCCAGTACTGCACTGTTCTAATGATACAGGTTTTAGGGTATGTTTTAATGCTTGACAGGGCTAGCTCCCTTGGTAGCTTTTCTTTTTGTGGTGTTTTCCTATCCTTTAATGCATACCTATTTTTCCACATCATCATCACCTTTAAAAAGCTTTCAATAAGTGCATTAAATTAATTCATATTTATTGATATGACTGATATGTGTGGTCTCAACTTGGTCATATCATTCTATAGTTATGTGTGTAATATTTTCAGTGTTTCTTTCTCTAGGTGATATTTTCTTTGCTTGTTTATTTATTTAGGTCTACATTTTTGTTCTCACGCTTACCCAATAGATGACAGGAACATCACTTTCCCCAGGTTGTGGTAATTAAAAATATCTCTAGGCCTTGCCAAATGTCTGCTGGGAGGCAAAAATCACTCCCAGTTAAGAACCACTGTCCTAAACCAAGCAATTCCACTCCTAGGAGTAGATCCAAGAAAAACTGTAGCCCACGGGTACTATGGAACATGAACAAGAATGTTCTGAGCAGGACTGTTTATTTGATTATTTTATTCTTATTTTTTTGTGGGTACATAAGAGTTGTATATATTTATGGAATACATTAGATGTTTTGATACAGGCATGCAATGCGTAAAAACCGTATCATGGAGAATGGGGTGTCTTTCCCCTCAAGCATTTATACTTTGTGTTACAAACAATCCAATTACAGTCGTCATTATTTTAAAATGTAAGAGCAGGACTGTTTATAATAGAAAAACAGAAACCCAGAAATAAATCGAAGGACCATTGATTGAAAAATGGATAAATAAATTAGTATATATTCTGATAATGGAATATTTCCTATCAGTGAAAATGAATAAGCTATAGCTAAACCAACAAATTGAATGAAATTTAGTAAAAAACACAAAATGTTCAGTGAAAAATTAAGTCCCTGAAGACAACATATAATCTCTTTAAAATAAATTAAGTTAAAACCCAGGGAAAATTAAAGAATAAGTTTAGGAATATGCATATATATATGGTGAAGCATCCCCTCCAAAACAGGAGAAAGAATGATAAACACGCCGGGGGACAGCAGCTCCTGCGGGGGCGGTGGGGGGCAGTCCCAGGCAGCACAGACTGCCAATCATGCTCCAGCTCCTGGTCCAGTTCTATGTTCAAAGATGTCCACTGCACTATAAATAAACCAATATGAAAGGGCCATGCCTGCGTTAGTGATGACAGTGTGTCATGAGTCAAGGGTCACGATGAATCCAAATTTGTACATCTGAATTTAAAATGACAGGGACACCTCACTAAGCAGGGAGCCCTCCTCCCAGCCTGTGAGGCCCAGACTGTTGTCTCCTGCTTAGGTGGTGTCAACTTCTCCCTTTCTTCCCCTCACTCCTGTGCTCTGGCCACCCCGCTTCTTTTCTTCTTAGCTTTATCACCATCTGACATCATTTTATGCAAGTTGCTGGTCTCTTGTCCATTTTCTATGCTACAGACAGGCTCCGTGAGAGCAAAAACTTCGTGTGGTCCATGCCGAACAGTGCCTAGAACTATGCCTTTATCTCCAGGGGCTCAGTGAGTATTTACTGAATAAATATGAACGCCTTAGTAGCATATCTCATAAGCCAGTTTGACACTAGAGCTGGGACTTACCAAAAAGGCCAGCCTTCATCAGAACTCCAAGGGCACAAAGGAGTTCTCAAAATGTACTCCACAGAATACCTGAGACTCAGCTGAGATGCCCAAGAAAC
Organism: Gorilla gorilla gorilla; assembly: GCF_029281585.2. Taxonomy (NCBI): domain Eukaryota; kingdom Metazoa; phylum Chordata; class Mammalia; order Primates; family Hominidae; genus Gorilla; species Gorilla gorilla. The sequence continues at coordinate 128,301,584 of NC_073237.2, forward strand.
ACAGCAGTGAGAAAAGGTAGAGCTCCAGGACGCCACTGTCCTTCCCCTCACTCCCTGCTTCCCCTCTAGCCGTCCTGGCCTCCTGGGTTCCCCAGAGCTGCTGAATTGGAATTTCTGTACTGCCTGTCAAGAATGTGCATTTCCCACAAACTACGCTGGTGACTCTTAGTCCTTTTCAAGCCTGAGCACTATTGAACTCAGTGGAGAAATCAAGGCCCCAAATAATTAAGCAGTCTAACAATTCAACAGTCTTTCCTACCTCAAAGAACTCGGGGTGGAGTACAATGAGATAATGTTAGTCTAAATGGTTGAAAACAAGATGTGTCATTCACAAGCAGGGTATGAATACGTTATGGAAATTGAAGGTTGGTTAAAATGTCAATTTAGAAAGACTGATAAATGAGTTTTATCCTTTGCAAATCAAATAACATCTAAATAAACATGATAAAATACCGAGATATATTTTCAATGTCATGGTTGAAGCTTTTTTTCTTTTCTTACATTTTTCTACCTAATAGATCAGTCAAAAATTGCAAATTAATATTTTAAATGCCGAGAGAAGCCAGCAGCTTGTTCCAGTCTGATTCAGTTAAGCTCTTAAAATATTTTGACTGTTCGAAGAAAATTAATAATGGGATGTTAGGCGGTAGATTAACTGACACTAAATATCAACATAGCTAGATTTATTTTTGGATAACTGTGCTCATCTCTTCAAAGAACGGAAGCAAGATTTATTAAATCATAAGTTATTAATTTACACAATACCAAAACAGCCCCGAAACAGAGCAGACAGCACCACAATGTATTTAAAGATTATGCAAGAGGCCGCAAGTTTAGATTTGACATTAGCTAGGGCTTGGATTGTATAGGCTACAGTCGATTACCTAAGGCTTACAAGGACACGAGAAGTTAAGCCAGTAACTGTCTTGGCAATTTCAGAATCAAATCAGTCACAAGTGTCATTCCTTCTCCCCTGAGTAGCCAAAGAGCAGATCCCCATTTCTGCCAATATGGACAAACGGATACATATGAAAGTCAAAGATGCTTTTATTTCTGCCATTCATGCATTCATTCAGCAAATGCTGAGTGCCCATTTGTCCTTCCTCCCCTCCTCTCACCCCATCTCCTCTCCTAAGAGTGAACTCCCTGTGGGTTCACAATTGTGAAGGGGCCTCCAGCATGTGCTCCATATCAAACACAGTCCTCAGGCTAGGAGGTGACTACTCCTAAGGTTCTGATTGGCCCCGAAGCCCTGGTGCTTCCAGGCCAACAACAAAAAGCTGGTTTGGCTTTAGATAAGCCAAGCTGAAATATACAGAGGGCTCAAAAAGTGCCAATTTGGTAGTCTCCCCCTCCCTTTTCCCTTTTTATACTCTGAAGAAACTGTCGATGATGGACTGAGACTCCCAATTACAGACTGGACCTGCCACGAGGGACAAAGGCCAGGGTTGCTCCAGGCATGTCAGGAGCTTCTTGGCAGGGACTGCTTGGTGAAGGAGGAAGCCAAAATGGGATCACCAAACCTGCCTTTTGTCCATAAATTGCCTGAAGTCCAATGACTTCATGCTGTTTTCCCATGCATATGCACAAACAACCCCCAAGCCCTCTACACTCATATACCAAAAGCAGAAGAGATTTAGAACAACAACAAAATCAGTGGAATGTGTTACTGTAGAACCAAGGCTGTTTAACAGGAGCCGCTCTGGACACCCATGTGGGCACTGCAACATCAGGTTTCACAACTCAGGTGGCTCTTAGGAAAATGCCGTCTTTCCCTACTGCTCCTACAACACCTTCCTGCTCCTCCAGAGAGGAGTCTGCACTGGCTCTGCGGCTTGGGCTAATGCTTAAAAATGTATCCTGAGGTGGGTGGAGCAAGATGGCCAGATAGAAGCCTCCCCCAACCATCCCCCCTGCAGGAACACCAATTTTTAACAACTACACACAAAAAAGCACCATAATAAGAATAAAAAATCAGGTAAGCAATCACAGTATCTTGTTTTAACTTTATTTCACTGAAAGAGGCATTGAAAAGGTGAGGAAAGACAGTCTTGAGTGACACCACCCCTCCTTCCTCCAGCAGCTGCCAAATGGCCCAGAGAGGATCTGCACACTTGGGTGAGGGAGAGCACAGCGACTGGGGGACGTGCCATTGAACTCAGTGCTGCCCTGACACAGTGGAGAGTAAAGCCATGCTGGGCTCAGCTGATGCCGTATCCACAGAGGGAGTATTTGGACCAGTTCTGGCCAGAGAGAAATCACCCACCCCAGTGTGGGAACTTGAGTTTCTCAGCAAGCCTTGCCAGCGTGTGCTAAAGTGTTCTGGGGTTCTAGGTAAACTTGAAAGGCAGTCTAGACCACAAGGACTACAATTCCTAAGCAAGTTCTAGTGCTGGGCTGGGCTTAGAGCCAGTGGACTAGGGCAGCATGTGACACAGGGAGACAGTAGCCTGGGTGGCTAAGGGAGTGCTTGCGCCACCCTTCCCCCAATTCTAGGCACCACAGTTTACAGCAATGAAAGTGACCCTTCCTTCTTCTTGAGGACAGGAGAGCGAAGAGTAAAGAGGACTTCATCTTGCATCTTGGACATCAGCTCAGCCACAACAGGATAGGGCACCAGGGAGTCGTGAGGCCCCCATTCTAGGCCCTAGCTCCCAAATGATATTTCTCGACACCTTGGGCCAGAAGGGAATCTGCTCCCTTGAAGGGATGGACCTAGTCCTGGCAGGATCCATCACCTGCTGACCAAAGGGCCCTTGGGCCCAGAATAACCAACAGTGACACCCAGGTGGTATGCCGTGGGCCTTGGGTGAGACTCTGAGACGTGCTGGCTTCAAGTGAGATCCGGCACATTCCCAGCCGTGGTGGTTCTGGGGAGAGACTCCTTCTGCTGGAGAAAAGCAGAAGGAAAAGTAAAGGGGACTTTGCCTTGCCCCTGAGGTACCAGCTTGGCTACAGGAGGGTAGAGCACCAAGTGGGCTCTTGGGGTCCCTGAGTCCAGGCCTAGGCTCTTAGATGGTATTTCTGGACCTGCTCTGGCAGAGGGGCATCCACTGCCCTGAAGGGTGAGTCTCAGGCATGGCAGCATTCACCACACCTGTATGGTGAGTGTAAATTAGTACAATCACTATGGACTTTTCACTGACTGAAGGGCCCCCGGACTTTCAGTGAACGTTGGCAGTGGCCTGGCAGAACTCCCCACGGACCAGTGGTGGTGTCGGTCACTGGGAGAGGCTCTTCTGCCTGTGGAAAGGGGAGGGAAGAGTGGGAAGGAGCTCAGCTGCAGTAGAATAGAGTACCAGCTAGATTTCTAAGGTTTTTGACTCCAATCCCTGGCTCTCAGACAGCATCTGTGAACCCACCTGGGACCTAGGGGAACTTGCTACCCTGAAAGGAAGGACACAAACCTGGCTGGCTTCCCCATCTGTTGACTGTAGAGTCCTAGCACCTTGAGTGAACATAGGCGTAGTGGTTACAGCGAGCCTTGGGCAAGACCCAGTGCTGCGCTGGCCTCAAGTCTGACCCAGCACAGTCTCAGGAGTGGTGGCCACAGCGGTGTTTGCATCACCTCATCTCCAGCTCCAGGTGGCTTAGCACAGAGAGAGAGAGGCTCCCTTTGTTTGGGAGAAAGTAAGGGAAGAGAATCAAGTCTCTGCCTGGTAATCCAGACCTAAAAAATAGCTTTAAAGGGCAAATCTAAGTGTTACTGGTCTTAAAGAGGAGGTAGAGAAAAAAGACAGGGGCAGAAAGTTTATTCCAAGGGGTAACATCAGATCACTGTCCAAAACTAGAGAAAGACAGCAACATTCAAGTACAAGAAGGCTGTAGAACACCAAGCAATTTTAACCTGAAGTAGACTACCTCAAGGCATTTAATAATCAAACTCTCAAAGGTCAAGGACAAAGACAGGATCCTAAAAGGAACAAAGCAACAGAAAAGAAACAACATAGAGTGGAGCTCCAGTCCATCTGGCAGCAGACCTCTCAGTGGAAACCTTACAGGCCAGGACAGAGTGGCATGGCATATTTGAAGTGCTGAAGGAAAAAAACTTTTACCCTAGAATAGTATATCCTATGAAAATATCCTTCAAGCATGAAGGAGAAATAAAGACTTTTTCAGACAAACAAAACCTGTGGGATTTCATCACACCAGACCTGTCCTATAAGGAATGCTAAAGGGAGTTCTTCAATCAGAAAGAAAAGGATGTAAATGAGCAATAAGAAATCATCTGAAGGTACAAAATTTGCTGGTAATAGTGAGCACACAGAAAAACATGTAATATTATGATACTGTAATTGTGCCGTGAAAACTACTCTTAAGTAGAAAGACTAAACAATGATCCAATCAAAAATAATAACTTTTCAAGATATAGGTAGTACAATAAGACATAAAGAAAAACAACCAAAAGTTAAAAAGCGGGGCCACGAAAAAGTGTAGAGTTCTTATTAGTTGTCTTTTTGCCTTTTGTTTGTTTGTTTGTTTATGCAAGCAGTGTTGTCATCAGTTTAAAATAACAGGTTATAAGGCTGGGCACGGTGGCTCATGCCTGTAATCCCAGCACTTTGGGAAGCCAAGGGGGCAGACTGCTTGAGCTCAGGAGTTCCAGATCAGCCTGGGTAACATGGTGAAACCTGTCTCTATCAAAAATACAAAAACTTAGCTGGGTGTGGTGGTGCAGATCTGTGGTCCCAGCTACTCAGGAGGCTGAGGAGGGAGGATCACTTGAGCTCAGGGGGCGGAGGCTGCAATGAGCCAAGATTGTGCCACTGCACTCCAGCCTGGGTGACAGAGTGAGATCTTATCTCAAAAATAAATAAATAAAATAAAATATTAATGAATGAATAAATAAAACAACAGATTATAAGATAGTATTTGCAAACTTCATGGTAGCCTCAAATTAGAAAATATACAATGGACACACAAAAAATAAACAGCAAAAAATTAAATCCTATCACCAGAGAAAATCACCTTCACTAAAAGGAACAAAAGAAGGAAGGAAGACCTCAAAACAACCAGAAAACAGCAAAATGGAAGAAGTAAGTCCTTACTTATCAACAATAACACTGAGTATAAGTGAACTAACTCCAATCAAATATAAGTAAACTCTCCAATCAAAAGACACAGAGTAGCTGAATAGATAAAAAAGCAAGACCCATTGATCTGTTGCCTACAAAAACAGCCTTCACCTACAAAGATACATACAGACTGAAAATAAAAGGATGGAAAAAGATATTCCATGCCAATGGAAACCAAAAGAGAGCAGGAGTAGCTATACTTACACAAAATAGATTTCAAGACAAAAACTGTAAAAAGAGACAAAGAAAGTCATCATGTAATGCTAAAGGGGTCAATTCAGCAAGAGAATATCACAATTGGAAATATATATACAACCAACAATGGAACACCTAGATACATAAAGGAAATATTATTAGAGCTAAGGAGAGAGACAGGCCACAATACAATAATTTAACACCCCACTTTCAGCATCGGACAGATCTTCCAGACAGAAAATCAACAAAGAAACATCAGATGTAACCTGGACTACAGAACAAATGGACATAATAGATATCTACAGAACACTTCATCCAATGACTGCAGAACACATATTCTTCTCCTCAGCACACAGATCACTCTCAAGGATAAGACTACACGGACCATTCTCAAGGACAGACCATACGTTAGGTAACAAAACAAGTCTTAATGCATTAAAAAAAAAACTATAAGAATATCAAGCATATTCTCTGACCACACTGGAATAAAATTAGAAATCAATAACGAGAGGAATTTTGGAAACCATACAAATACATGGAAATTAAACAATATGCTCCCGAATGACCAGTGGGTCAATTAAGAGATTAAGAAGGAAACTGAAAAATTTCTTGAAATAAATGATAATGGAAACACAAAATAAAATTGGCAAACCTTTAGCCAGACTAATTAGGGGGGAAAAAAAGAGAGAAGATACAAATAAAATAAGAGATGAAAAAGGAGACATTACAACCGATACCATAGAAATTAAAAGGATCATAAGTGGCTACTATGAGCAACTACATGCCAATACATTGGAAAACCTCGAGGAAATGGATAAATTTATAGACACAACCTACCGAGACTGAACCATGAAGAAATCTAAAACCTCAACAGACCAATATCAAGTAATGACATTGATGCAGTAGTAAAAAAGTCTCCCAGTAAAGAAAAGCCCACGATCCAATGGCTTCACTGCTGAATTCTACCAAACATTTAAAGAAGAATTAATACCAATCCTACTCAAAGTATTCCAAAAAACAGAGGAGGAAGGAATACCTCCAAACTCAGTTTATGAGGCCAGTATTACCTTGATACCAAAACCAGACAAAGACACAACAAAAAAGAAAACTATAGGCCAATATTTCTGATGATTATTGATGCAAAAATCCTCAACCAAATACTATCAAACTGAATTCAACAATACATTAAAAAGATCATTCATCATGACCAAGTGGGATTTATTTCAGGGATGTAAAGATGGTTCAACATACACAAATCAATTAATGTGAAACATCATATGAACAGAATGAAGGACAAAAACCATGCGATCATTTCAATTGATACTGAAAAAACATTTGATAAAAACCAACATCATTTTATGATAAAAACCTTCAAAAATCTGGGTATGAAAGGAACATACTTCAACATAATAAAAGCCATATATGACAGATTTACAGTTAGCATCATACTGAATGGGGAAAAACTGAAAGCCTTTCCTCTATGATTTAGAACATGACAAGGATGCCCACTTTCATCCTTCCATAATACTGGAAGTCCTAGCTAGAGCAATCAGACAAGAGAAAAAAATAGAGGGCATCCAAATTGGAAAGGAAGAGGGTCAAATTATCCTTGTTAGCAGATGATCCGATCTTATATTTGGAAAAACCTAGACTCTGCCAAAAAACCATTAGAACTGAGAAACAAATTCAGTAAAGTTGAAGGATACAAAATATACAGAAATCAGTAGAATTTCTATATGCTAAGAGTGAACAATTTGAAAAAGAAATAAAAAAGTAATCCGATTTAACAATAGCCACACATAAAATTAAATACCCAGGAATCAATCAAAGAAACAGAATTGAGAAATAATGAAAACTCTCATAATGAAAACTATAAAACTCTCATAATGAAAACTATAAAACACTGATAGAAGACATTGAAGAAGACACAAAAAGATGGAAAGATATTCCATGTTCATAGGTTGGAAGAATCAATATTGTTAAAATGTCCATACTACCCAAAGCAATACACATTCAATACAAGCCTTATCAAAATACCAATGATATTTTTCAAAGAAATAGAAAAAAAAATCCTAAAATTTATATAGAACCACAAAAGATCCAGAAGAGCAAAAGCTACCCTGAGCAGAACAAAACTGGAGGAATCACATTACCTGACTTCAAATTATATTACAGAGCTATAATAACCAGAACAGTGTGGTACTGGCATAAAAAGACACATAGATCAATGGAAGACACTAGAGAGCCCAGAAGCAAATCCATACGCCTACAGTGAACTCATTTTTGACAAAGGTGCCAAGAACATACACTGGGGAAAAGATGTCCCTTCAATAAATGGTGCTGGGAAAACTTAATTTCCATATGCAGAAGAATGAAAGTAGATCACTGTCTCTCACCATACATAAAAATCAAATACAAATGGATTAAAGACTTAAATCTAAGACCTCAAACTATGAAACTATTACAAGAAAGTGTTGGGGAAATTCTCCAGGACATTGGTCTGAGCAAAAATGTCTTGAGTAATATCCCATAAACATAGGCAACCAAAGCAAAAATGGATAAATGGGATCATATGAAGTTAAAAAGCTTCTGTACAGCAAAGGAAACAATCAACAAAGTGAAGAGACAGTCCATAGAATGGATCTGCAATACTACTGAATTTGCAAACTACCCATCTGACAAAGGATTAATAGCCAGGATATATAAGGAGCTTGAACTCTACAGGAAAAAAAGAATCTAATGATCCAATTAAAAAATAGGCAAAAGATCCGAATAGATATTTCTCAAAAGAAGACATACAAATGGCAAAAACCCAGTTAAAATAGCTTTTCTCCAAAGACGGGCAATAACAAATGCTGGTGAGGAGGTGGAGAAAAGAGAAATCTTGTATACTGTTGGTGGAAATGTAAATTAGTACAACCACCATGGAGAACAGTTTTGAGGTTCCTCAGAAAACCAAAAAATAGAGCTACCATATGACCCAGCGATCCCACTGCTGCATATATACCCAAAAGAAAGGAAACCAGTATATCAAAGAGATAGCTGCACACCCATGTTTGTTGCAGCACTGTTCACAATAGCCAAAATTTGGAAACAACCTTAGTGTCCATCAAGAGGTGAGTGGGTAAAGAAAATGTGGTACATATACACAACGGAGTACTATTCAGCCAGAAAAAAGTACAAGATCTTGTCATCTGCAACAACATGGGTGGAAATGGAGGTTGTTAAGTTACATGAAATAAGCCAGGCACAGAAAGATAAACTTCGTTATGTTCTCATCTATTTGTGGGAGGTAAAAATTAAAGTAATTGAACTCCTGGAGATAGAATAAGGATGGTTACCAGTGGCTGAGAAGGGTAGTTGGGGTGGGAGTATGGGGGCAGGATAGTGGGGATGTTTAATAGGTACAAAAAGTAGTTAGTAAAAATAAATAAGACTTAGTATTTGATAGCACAACACGGTGACTACAATCAATAACAATTTAATTGTACATTTTAAAATAACTAAAAGAGTATAATTGGATAATTCATAAAACAAAGAATAAATGCTTGAGAGGACAGATATCCATTTACCAGGATTTGATGATTACACATCACAGGCCTGTATCAAAGTGTCTCATATACCCCATAAATATATACACCTACTGTGTACCCATAAAAATTAAAATAAAAACTTTCAAAAAAAGTATCCTGGTATATGCAAGAGAATGCTCGTGCCAACATTATTTATAAAGCAAAATTGTAAACAACCCCAACATGCCTTGGCAAGAGAAAGAATAAAGTGTGGACAGTCACAGGATGGACATTAGATGACAATGATCAAACTGCCAGATACGACCACCATCAGGGATACAGCTCAGAAACAATATACATAGTATGATACTATTTTTACACAGCTCAAAACTCAAGGAGGCATTATTTAGGGATACAGGCACATGTGGCAAACTGCATTTTAAAAATGAGAAGGGGTGCCTCTCAGGGTGGAGATGACCACGGGTCGGGAGGCAGGGATTGGGGAGGAGCCATATTGTTTATATTCTATTTCTCAAATTGAGTGATGAGCTCATGGGTTTATCTAAGCTTTATAATTTACATATACATTACATATATTCTTTAGTATATATCAAATTACATAATTTAAAAATTTTAAGAAAAAATTGGCCAGGTACAGTGGCTCATATCTGTAATCCCAGCACTTTGGGAGGCTGAGGCAGACGCATCACTTGAGCTCAGGAGTTCGAGACCAGCCTGCTGTCTCTACAAAAAATACGAAAATTAGCCAGGCATGGTGGCACACACCTGTGGTCCCAGCTACTCAGGAGGCTGAGGTGGGAGGATTGCTTGAGCCCAGGCGTTTGAGGCTGCAATGAGCTGTGATCACGCCACTGCACTCCAGCCTGGGTGACAAAGTGAGACGCTGTCTCAAAAAAAAAAAAAAAAAAAAAAAAGAAAGAAAGAAAGAAAGAAAAAATCACCAGCCTAGTGCCTGGTAGTCCAAATCTTACTTGCCACCAGCATGACCTGTCCTCAGAGACAAGAGGAGGACAGCATCCTGGAGGCTTGGGGAGATAGGGATAGGTGTCCCCGCAGCCACAGGAAACAACTGCCTCCATTTCCTACTTGTCAGATGAGCACAGTTGGTGCTACCCACCTCGAGGGCCACAGTGAGGACCAGATAAGATAAGTGCTGTGTAAGCCACAAGACTCTGTCCACATAGACGTTCACTGTGCCATACAGATGGCTGGTTCCTCTAGGGAATTACTTCCCCTCCACTCCTTGCAGTTCTGTGGGGCTGCCAAGGCCTGACTCCCCCATCCTCTGGGCTCAGGGCAAGGAGCAACTGCAGGCTAGGCCAGCAGGAGTGTTCTTCCCAGGTTGTATGCACAGGGATGGAAGGCAGTTAATACGGAATCATTTGGGCCATGGGGCCCCCTAAAAAACGTTGTCCTGATCTTGTTTCTGACATGCCTGGAGCTATTCTGGTTTTTGTCCTGCCGGGCAGGTCAGATTAATCACTGAGTCTGATGCACCTGGCACCATCAAACAGCAAAACCAAAACCAACTCTTTCCTTATGTAAGTCAATCAGAGTTTCTGTTGACTGCATTCAAGGAAGCCCAGCCAATTCAGGAGGAAATGCCATTTTATTTCAAAAGCACAGGCACAGTTCGGACATTTGCCGAGGGAGGTAAAGGAAGGTGTCAGCTGAGACTGCTCAAGTGCACCCTGCTTCAACGGCCTCTTAACTGGTCTTTCCCCATCAGTCTCACTAGCCCCCAAAACCTTCAGGAATACACTGCATTCCAGAATAAATCAATTTATTCCAGATTCATCTCCAGAAAACACTTTTCTGGGGAACAGGTGACTAGCAGTAGGTAGTGGGGGAGGTGGCATCTGTTGGTCCTGCTCCCCCTCCAGGTAGGAATTCCCATCACCCACCTCACGATGGATGTGGTAGCAGTGAATAGCCTAGAGATTTGCCATCTCATAAAATTCCAACTTTTAATAGTAAACGCCAAATGCAGGCATTATGTTAAAAGTATGATTAACCCCATGGCCCATGGCAATCTGATTCTGAATCAAATCACCTACCACTGGCCCTGTAAGTAAGCACCAGCTTCTGTGAGTTCCTGTGTCGCTGAAGAAAGGTAACAAGTAGGCACCTAGATCCACGTGTCTGAATTAGCGGGGGTGGATGGGTGTTAGTGGTAGTAAATAAACAGGGCATATGAAATGTGATTCTTGCCTTGAACTGAGCCCCTAAACTCTCTCATCAGTCTATTAGGACAGAAGCTCCATGGGAAAGCAGGCGAGGTCGACCATCACTGTGAAATACATGCCTGCCTTCTCAGGTGGAAGGAACTCATCTGTGTGGCCTGTTTGCCTGGAATCCTGTTCCCTCTGCTCATTCCCTTCAATGCCAAATCCCACCCTCATTATGAAATGGGAGCTCAATGACCCAGAAATAATTGGAACAGACCTATTTCACTGAGGATGCATTCATTTTTATCTTCATTAACTCTCTGGGGCCCTGTCAGGTATGCTGAGAGCAGGGTTTATGTTTCAACTGCTAGGTGTGGGGTATCTTAAAATCTGGGCAATTTGTACATTTAACTGAGGCAGACTTTTTTTTTTTTTTTTTTTTGAGACAGAGTCTCGCTCTTTTGCCCAGGCTGGAGTGCAATGGCGCAATCTCAGCTCACTGCAACCTCTGGAGGCAGACGATATTTTGTGTTCTGTAGACAGATGCATTTTATATGAAGAAAACTGTTTCCCTTTTCTATGAAAAAAACATCACATTATCTCCTTTTCTTTATGTTTTAACTAAAAGAAATTTTTTAAGTAGTATGTTATCCAGGTGAATGTCACTAATTTTTTTTTCCCCACAAACGAAGTAACATTTAACAAGCCCAGATCTTTTCCTGTCTTAAGACCAAAACACACATGCACACACAATGCTCCCCTAAGATGAACGGCTGGAGTAAATAGTAACTCATCCTGGGTGACTGGCTATTTATAAGATTTCACACAAGTAAAATGCTAAAATGTGGGGAGTTCACACTAGGCTCCAAAGCAGCAACAGCAGAATAGATGGAAAAAATACCCAGTCCTGAACCTTACCTCCCTGACGCCCATCGAAACCATCATTCTTATTCAATAAACTCTGCTTTTTATAAAATGTGGTGGTTCCTCAAAAATCTGTGTTCAGGGAGGTATTCTTCAAGCACATGCAAGTATTATCACACAGACCACTAGAAAAGCTTCTCATCATTGAGGTCTCTATGCTTTCCTAATTAATAACATAATCTAGCACTTCTATCCCACTGTATTTCCAAAACACACCTGTCTTTGGTGAATTCATGCAAATACAAACATCTTCTAGGAGATTATGAGGCGATGTGTTCAGAGCAAACCATAATCAGAAACAGCAAAACCAGAAGTCATCAGTCACAAGTCTCAGAACACTTTCTTCAAATACATAATATTCTGGTTTTATATTAAGAGAGTGTTTTCTTTTTTTTCTTTTTTTTTTTTGAGACGGAGTCTTGCTCTTGTCACCCAGGCTGGAGAGTGCAGTGGTGTGATCTCGGCTCACTGCAAGCTCCGCCTCCCAGGTTCATGCCATTCTCCTGCTTCAGCCTCCCCAGCAGCTGGGACTATAGGCACCCACCACCACGCCCAGCTAATATTTTGTATTTTTAGTAGAGACGGGGTTTCACTGTGTTAGCCAGGATGGTCTCGATCTCCTGACCTCGTGATCCGCCTGCCTCGGCCTCCCAAAGTGCTGGGATTACGGGCGTGAGTCACCGCGCCTGGCGAGAGTGTTTTCTTTAGCAGGATCCAACAGTTGAGCATCACTATTGTCTACTATACTTCTTTGGGGAAAATAGAAAACAGATTCGCCAAAACATTGTGAGGTTGCATTAAGTGACTTAAGGTGAAGTGGTCTTACAGTGTCTTTCCTCTCTGGTTAAGTCTTACACGGGGTCTGAAATTTTGTTCAAAATCAAGGTTTCAATGTGCAGAATTCTTAACCTACAGAATGCCAGTAAAGAAACTATGTTATTCACTATCAAATTGGAATTTAATCCCCATTCTCTAGATCCTACAACACAGGACCAGAGAGTTAATTGTGAAGTCCATTTTTTTCCCCAACATCCCTACAAATCAGCCAAGCTGATCTTACCAGAAGCATTGCTGATGTTCCATTGGGTCTGGATAAGTGGATGGACATTTCAGGAAACATCCTGTCAATGCGGCTGATCACATCATCAACATATCTACGTGGGAAAAAAATAAACATGTGTGAACTACAACTCCAGTTAAGAGCTACAGATTAATAGTATTCAAAAGACATTGCTTTTAAATGTAATTTTAAATCAATATAACACATTTTTAAGAAGGCAAATAGAATTAGAAACCTTTTAGTCTTTACCTCTGTATGACCAGATAATGTGTTTTTAATGCTAGTTCTTGATTTTTCATTTTAAGGCATGACTATTAATCTTCTTTTATAGGAGGTCAGAATTTAGCTGTGTCACCTGCTGGGCCACTGGACTCCAACAACATGGCCCCCTCCCTTTGTCCTTCCAGTCCAGGATGGCAGCAGTGTCCTGCTGTTGCGCACCTCCGGGCTGTCTCACTGTCTCATCTGGCTTCTCCTTTGAATCACTGGAATAACCAATTCCCAGGATTAAATTCCTTCCTTTTTTTTATTTTTATTTTTTCTTTGAGACAGAGTCTTGCTGTGTCACCTAGGCTGGAGTGCAGTGGCGTGATCTCGGCTCACTGCAACCTCTGCCTCCCGGGTTCAAGCGATTCTCCTGCTTCAGCCTCCCAAGTAGCTGGGACTACAGGCAATCCCCACCACACCTGGCTAATTTTTGTATTTTTAGTAGAGATGGGGTGTCACCATATTGGCCAGGCTGGTCTCGAACTCCTGACCTCATGATCTGCCCGCCTCGGCCTCCCAAAGTGCTGGGATTATAAGCATGAGCCACGGTGCCCGGCCAATTCCTTCTGTTTTAAATACCTGAAGTCATTCCTGATCTCCTGGTTGTGCTCTAATTCAAGTTATATCACAATTTTTACTTAAATCAGTAGTCTGTGATTATATTCTAAAATCTCTGCATATATTTTTAATAGCTGAGACACACAGTGGCTCATGACTACATTTATTTACTTATACAGCTTTCTGTTTTCTTATATTTCTATTTTGTCTTCTCTTTTTTTCTTTTTTTGAGACTGAGTCTTGCTCTATTGCCCAGGCTGGAGTGCAGTGGTGCTATCTCAGCTCACTGCAACCTCCGCCTCCCAGGTTCAAGTGATTCTCATGCCTCAGCCTCCCAGGTAGCTGGGATTACAGGCACCCACCACCACTCCCGGCTAATTTTTGTATTTTTAGTAGAGATGGAGTTTTACCATGTTGGCCAGGCTGGTCTCGAACTCCCGACCTCAAGTGATCCACCTGCCTCAGCCTCCCAAAATGCTGGGATTACAGGCGTGAGCCACTGCACCCAGCCCTGTTTTGCCTTTTCATTTGATTAGTTTTCTATGTATCTGTTACAGTTTTATTCCTAAACTCTCTGCCTGGCTCTTACTCCAAACATATCAGGCAAGCTATCAGCTTCATGTTTTCCTTGGAGATATCCCACCAAAAGGGAATCCTCTATTCTTATAGCCCAGATGAAACCTGTATCTCTTAAGGTTTTCAGTGACATTAAGGACTTAGCATGAGAACTGGCACATATAAAGGACTCAAAAATTTTAAGTGCCCTGATTGATAGTTCTACCACTTACACCATGGGCCAATTCTGCAAAAATGCCCTCTCTTACTGGGATAAATTCTCCCCTACAGTGGTAGCGCATTGTGAAGACATCAGCCCATAGCACTGAGTAGGGTCTGGCTCAGGTCCTTTGAGAACAAAATCATACAAGAATTTGTGTTCACCATCCAATTACACTGGACACAAAGAGGATGTATAATATAATAGCTGACATGTAAAACTATCTATTAAGGATTTTACATTGGATTTCATATCCATTGGCTACGACAAATTAAATTACATGTCCATTAAGTCAGGGACATATAAAAGGTATATTCTCTTGGGGTAAGAGGGAGATTAGTTCTCGGTTCACAACATGAAAAGATTTTAGTTTGAACCTGGGGCTCATGAAAGATAGCAGAAAACATAATGCCTTTTGTTAAAAAGCGAACACACACGCCAGCTCTGAAAGTCAGAAAGTGACCCTACCTATTCTCTAAGGAAAGCCTATCAGGCTTTCCTTAGAGAATGTTATGTCGAGTTTTAAAACTTTAAGCTGAAGAAGGAAGGGAAAAATTAGAGAGGGCCCGGTGGTAAACAATGACAACAGTAAGAAGACTGCAGCAGAGATGAGTGAGAAGGCGTGGAGGTGCACTGAAGGGTATTTGCTCCTGGAGAAAAGAAGGCCAAGGGAGACTTTGATATTCTTCAAGTGCATGAATGGCTTTTATGATCTCAGTACCAAACAGCATCTCCCATCTCTCAAAAGCACCATACCGTGAGGATATGGCACCAAAAAGTGAACTTGCTCAGAAAGAATGACAGGCATTTCTTAAAGGCAAGGCCCCATTCTGCTGAAAAAAAAATTTTTTTTTTTTTGAGACCGAGTCTCGCTCTGTCACCCAGGCTGGAGTGCAGTGGCGCAATCTCAGCTCACTGCAAGCTCCACCTCTCTGGTTCACACCATTCTCCTGCCTCAGCCTCCCAAGTAGCTGGGACTACAGCCACCACGCCTGGCTAACTTTTTGTATTTTTAGTAGAGACGGGATTTCACCATATTAGCCAGGATGGTCTTGATCTCCTGACCTTGTGATCTGCCCACCTTGGCCTCCCAAAGTGCTGGGATTACAGGTGTGAACCACCGTGCCCAGCCTCTGCTGATTTTTTAATAGTTTAATAAACAATCTTTCCTGGATGGCTAAGACACAGGCTGACCACACATCATCTCTCGTGGTTCCCTCTAGATTTACAGCATCATGACACACAACCTTGGATCTAAGCTTAAATGCTACAAAAGGGGTGAGAAGTGAAGAAAGGAGGAAATGAACTCATTTTTCATCATTGCCTGACGTTTCTTGAAATGGTGAAGGCACATGACAAAAACATCATGCCCAAAGTTTATACCAGGTCACTGGAAACATTTCTGCATGTATATACTTCTTCTCTAAATCTATATGTGTGGTTTAAACCCAGTTTCTTCCGACTCAGCAGGAAGCAAACATCCACTGTCCTGTGTGAATGGAGGTCATTGCTAAGTATATGCTAATGGGGAGGAGGATAGGCGATGTCTTCTGAACTGATCCTCAATCAATAGCCATCATAGCTCTGGACAGCAGAAAGCAGATGAATATGAAGATCTTCAGCACAAAGGTAACATCATAATTTGCTTTCCATTGTACCTTTCACCTTGAAGGCGTCAAGATACATTCTGGAAAACTAGTCTCCTTAGGAGGCTAAAAAAATAAAGAAATGAGGTGGGTTAAGTGATGATCCCAGGTCAAGCAAAAAGCCACAAACCAAGCTCAGTGTGTAGATTTCTAGAATTCCATGCCAACTACCTAACTTTGCTTGCTTTTAGTAAGGGCCAGAGTTCTAAATGGGCAAACAAATGTTCCTGGCCATTTTTGATTCCTTTATTGATGAGATTTTTACCTGTAAGAAAAGGCAATGGCAGAAGAAAAATAAGTTCCTAGGAAAAATATCTGCAGTTGGCACAGGTAAGTAAAGAGATCTGGGTGGGTTTTGTTGTTGTTGTTTTGTTGTTTTTTCCCCAACCCGTGACCTCAGACAAAGCTCAGCAAACTCAAAGACTGTATGAAGCAAAATGGATTTTCAGGAGATTGTTTTCCATTCACATGCCTAACACAAAGAAGATGCAAATTTCTTTTCTACAGGTGACATTATGTATTTGCCAAAAGGGAAAGAGAGAAAGTCAGCTGCATTTTTAGCTGAGGAAAACAATGTCTAAATTCTCGAGGCAAAAATCAAAACATTTCATTTTCAAACAGACCCAACCTTTGAAACACAAATCAACCACTAGTGACTTGACAGAAATAAGGAAAGCTTGGAAGCTCAAATTAAAAATCTAGAGACAAAAATGACACTCTTTCTTGTTGAGGGAGGGGGTGTTGGTATGGGAGGTGGTCTCTGGCAGTACTCTCTGAGTGCTGCCTCCCGAGATGGTGAGCACGGCTAGCGTCTGCAGCGGGCTCTGCAGTGCGGCGCCCCACTTTGAGAGCAGGGCTAAGGACAGGTAGGAACAGCGTGCTCCCCTCCTACACTTCCACCATATGTTACACTCTGTTCTGTGGCAGAATCAAATTACTTTAATTTTTACCTTTGGAATATAGGCAAACAAGCAGTAACACAGCAGTGGTGACTAGTTTACACTTGAGCAGACGCGGCGCGGAAAGACATTAATTTAGTGCCAAATTGAGCAGTGAGTCACAATTTGCACATATCTGTCAACCTGTTAACAGGGTAATAACTTGGCAAGACTGCTGTTCCTATTTACATTACAGAAGCCTTTCGAAAATGGAGAGCTGCTTGGTTCTCCTTTTTGAAGTATTTGGTCAATGAGCTGGCTTGATGGTCCAAGAACTGGGCTAGAAACACAAACTTCTAGAAATTACAGATTCAAATCAAGGTATGATCCATAACTTCAGTATGTTCGGATAGAAAAAGAACTTTTAAGCAACCAGAGCATTCTGTTTCCCTGCCCTTTGCCCCAGCTGCGGTAAGACTCTCAACGGTTTCCAATCCACTTTTTTCCAGCACAACCCAACCATCTCTTCCAGAAGGACAGCTTCAGTCTCAACTGCCTCAACATCTCCGCTGCATCAGAAACAATCCCACCATTTTCAAATGGCGAAAATGGATTTCAAGAGCCCTATACTTTTGTTCACTTCTAATTTTCTTCAAGTAGCCCAGCTTGCTCCTTTCAATGGCCTTAGTCCGAGAATTAAAGAACACCAGGACCTCAGAGGTCCTCTCATCCAGTGTCCCCAACAATTTAGGGCTTTAACAGCATCTCCAACAGGTGGTCTGCATAAATACCCCCCATCGCCACCTCATGAGGCAACCCCTTGCATTGCCTGACGTCTGATTGTTTCACATCCACTTACTAGTATCTGCACCCAATCACCCTACTTTAGCCTTTAGAACGACACACAAATATTTCCTCCAAAACCTAAAGGCTTTCTGGGGTCCATGAATGGACTTTATAAAAGACTGTTGGGTTTTCTGATTTCTTTCATCAGTGGTTTTTAGTCTTTTTTTTTTTTTTTTTTTTTGAGATGGAGTCTCGCTCTGTCACCCAGGCTGGAGTGCAGTGGCGCAATCTCAGCTCACTGCAACCTCCACCTCATGGATTCAAGCAATTCTCCCTGCTGCCTCAGCCTCCCAAGTAGCTGGGATAACAGGCACCCGCCACCATGCCAGGCTGATTTTTGTATTTTTAGTAGAGACAGGGTTTCACCATGTTGGCCAGGCTGGTCTCGAACTCCTGACCTCAGGTGATCTGCTTGTCTCTGCCTCCCAAAGTGTTGGGATTACAGGTGTGAGCCACCACGCCCGGCTGTTTTTTAGTCTTTCTTGGGTCACAGATCCCTTGGAGAAGGTATGAAAATTAAAACACATGTCTGTACAACATTTTGTATACAATCTTCTGCAGTTCATGGACCTTTAAAGCCCATTCATGGATCCCAAGTTAAGCATCCCTGCTTTAGCCCTGTTCTAGAACTGTGGTCCCTGGTTTGCTTTTTTGTTCTTTTCTGAATGGTTAACTTTCATTTTTCAATAAAGCTACTTTTATTTATATATAAATATATATAAATATAAAAATATATTTGTTGCAGCCCAGAAGTGAACATAACTGAAATGGCATAGGGGGTACAAAGAATCTACTAATTCTGATCATCTTTACATCATGTTTCTGTGATAGAGCCGCAGGCTAGTTTTTGTTTATTTATTTTTTAATTGACAAATAAAGATTGTATATATTTATCATGTACAACCTGTTGTTTTGAAATATGCATATATTGTGGAACAGTTAAAGCAAGCTTATCAGCACATACACTGCCTCACATATTTAGCATTTTTGTGTGTGTGTGGTAAGAACACCTAAAATCTACTGTCTTAGCAATTTTCAAGAATATAATACATTGTTATTAACTACTGCTACCATGTTATACAATAGATCTCTTGAATTTATTCCTCTTACCTACTTGAAATTTTATATCTTTTGATCAGTATCTCTCCCCAACCCCCATGCCAAGCCCTTGGTAACTACCATTCTACTCTGTACTTCTATGAGTTCAACTTTTTTAGATTCCACATAGAAGTGAGATCGTGGCCAGGTGCGGTGGCTTATGCCTATAATTCCAACACTGGGAGGCCAAGGCAGGAAGATGGCTTGAGCTCAGGAGTTCGAGATCAGCCTGGGCAACATGGCAAGATCCTGTCTCTTAAAAAAAAAAAAAAAAAAAAAAGTTAGCTGGGTGTGGTGGTATGTACCTACAGTCCCAGCTACTTGGGAAGCTGAGATGGGAGGATTGCTTGAGCCCAGGAGTTCAAGGAGGCAGTGAGCCATGATTGTGCGACTGCATTCCAACCTGGGTGACAAATCAGATCCTATCTCTTAAAAAAAAAAAAAAAAAAGCGATCGTGCAATATTTGTCTTTCTGTCCCTGGCTTATTTTATTTAATATAATGTCCTCTAGGTTCATCCATGTTGTTGTAAATGACAAGATTTCCTTCTTTTTCAGGCTGAATGGTATTCCACTGTGTATATACACCACATTTTCTCTACTCATTCATCCACTAATAGAAAGTTAGGTTGATTCCACATCTTGGCTATTGTGAACAATATTGCAATGAACATAGGGATGTGGATGTCTCTCTGACACACTGACTTCATTCCTATGGACATATACCCAGTAGCGGAATTGCTGGATCATATGGTAGTTCTATTTTTAACATTTTGAGGAACCGCCATACTATTTTCCATAATGGCTGTACTAATTTACAGTTCCATCAACACTGTGTGAGGGTTCCCTTTTCTCCACATTCTTGCCAACACGTATCTTTTGTGTTTGTTTTTAAACACCTGCCTCTGACTGTTACTCATCCTTCCAACAAAATCAAAGACCTACCTCCATGACTTCAGAGGTCATCTGATTGGGGTAACCACTTTTGCCCTCTAAAGCCACATTTCTCATGCTTTACACCCATGCTCCTTGTTTGTATAAGTAAAGGGCTCCCTACGTTTTGTATCACTGTTAAGGCACAGCTCAGTGGTGAACTAAAGTCTCAAGTCCTAGGAGGGCCAAAGAGACCTTCACTCCAGCTGCAGTGACTGTTACAGCCTCATCTAGGCTTCCTCCATGTCCCTGAGCAGGCTCACTCTATCTTGGACACTGTGCACACTCTGTCTGGAAGATTCTTCTCACAGGTATTCTCACCCCCGTGCCTGGGTCATTCCTATTCATGCTTCTGTCTTTGAGTTTTCATCTTAAATGATGCTTCCTCAGGGAAGTACGGTCTCACACTTCCCTTGGCACCCCATCAGTCGGTGTACCCCATTTCATCTCTCATGGTACTTTTAAATTTGCTTTGTGCTCCTGTCCCCTTTGTCATTAAATAATTTTTTGAGTGATTATTCAACACCTAACTCCCCTACAGAATTCTATGGGAACCTATGACTGTCTTCTTTGATGCTGAATCCCAGCACCTTGTCACAGTATCTGGCACCCACTAAGCATGCCTTATATATTTCCTGAATGAACAGACTGTACATTAAAAGTAAGCCACGGAGACCCAAATTAGGCCATTATAAAACAACTACAATACAAAGTTCTCTTTAGCAGAGAAGATGTGAGGTGTCGGGGGTCCATTACATTAGCCATCAAAAGTCACCAACAACAGCAACCAGAGAACTCCACAAAACAAACCTCTAAGAAAGCTGCAGAGATCCTTTATAGTCTTCCAGCTTAATATGCAGCTCCAGAATCCCTGCATGTGTTTTAGCAGAAGCTCAGTGCCTCTTAGAAGCAAAACCTTCTAAAGAAACACACTGTTATTGACATGCCAATTTTAAAATGTTGCTTTTAATGAACTAATTAATTCTGCAAAACATTAGTACAAAGATGCACGCTACCAAATTGGGATTACAATACTAAAATGATAACAAAACAGAATGTGGAAGACATTTCTAAAGATATCGCCTTTGCAAAACATTAATTTTTTACTCCACACATCCAAATACATTGCAAACTATTTGTTATTAAAACCTTAAAATAATTTATTGGACAGATGGCTTAGTTCTCTAAAGACTGACCCCCTCCTCAAAAGAAAAAAAAAACACACACACACAACAAATCTGGGCCCTAGCCAGTGATCCCATGTTAGTGTGACACTTAGCAGCTAGAGCCGGATTTAAATAGCACTTACCCCACACAATGTGTAAAATACATGCTGTTCATTTTCTCCACCCGTACAAAATCTAAAAGTTAGGAATGCATATATTAAGACCACCTTTTGGGGAAAAGGGTAATGCCCAGTAGATATCAAGAAGGGAATCATTTGCATGATCTGAAAATGATTTAAGATTTCCCTCTATACCTGTCCGCAGTGATGAGACTGAGAGGCCTTTGACAATGGGTAGAAACAGACGAGGGCTTGTTTAATTACTTCAGGAGATGAGATTGACTGAAACTACGACTATCAATCTCAAGATGCTGAAGAAAGAGATTGGAAGCTTAGGTCAAATTTGCTTACTTCTCAGATTTATAAAATATTTATATCACGGTTGTGAAACATTTCTGATTATTTGCTCAAGAAAATCAAAAATACTTTCTAAACTGTACAACCAGGCTGGGTACAGTGGTTCACACCTGTAATCCCAGCACTTTAGGAGGCCAAGGCAGGAGGATCAGTTGAGGTCAGGAGTTCGAGACCAACATGGCCAATATGGTGAGACCCCGTCTCTACTAAAAATACATAAAAACTAGCAGGGCATGGTGGCAGGCGCCTGTAATCTCAGCTACTCAGGAGGCTGAGGCACAAGAATCGCTTGAACCCAGGAGGCAGAGGTTGCAGTGAGCCAAGATTATGCCACTGCACTCCGGCCTGGGTGATAGACACTCTGTCTCAAAAAAAAACACAAAAAACAAAAAACCAAAACATAACACAACCAACCAAACAAAAAACAAAACCGT
This sequence comes from Gorilla gorilla gorilla, assembly GCF_029281585.2. Classification (NCBI taxonomy): domain Eukaryota; kingdom Metazoa; phylum Chordata; class Mammalia; order Primates; family Hominidae; genus Gorilla; species Gorilla gorilla. The sequence goes on from NC_073237.2 coordinate 128,323,614, forward strand.
ACAACTAAAAGCAAGACTAGATGTACTGCAGACAGAAATAAACACACACTAGCTTAAATTTCCATACCATCTCTCACTACACACCCTTCTCATCCTAACACAACTGGCTACTTATCTACTGTGTTGTTCTCTTCCAAGGAAAGACGCTCAAAAACTTCAAGATCTCTTTATGGCAACTCAACACTTAGGCAGGCAGAGCTGGCAAGATGAGGAAGAGCTGCTTCCTGGGAGGGAAATGGTGACCAGGCAGCAGTAGATGGGGAGCTTGATCCTGTCTTCTCCTTAGTAGCTCTTGAATTGTGAGCCATGTGAATATATTACCTGATGAAATGTAGGCGAATCACCCAGGCAAGCAAATAAAAGCTACCCCTCCATTTCCAGAAGTCGAAATCAATGCACAAGGGCCCAGCACACGCTGAAACGTATAAACCAACCTGCCTACCTTCTTCCTGCTACAGGGTGTCAAGTCGCCCTTTGAGTTCATGGGTACGTCATGAACTAGAACACATGACAAATACCATCATAAAATAGAGTTCTTCTTACACATGACTTAGCATGATTTAGAGAAGAATTGTTTACTATTCCTACAGTACCTATTAATAAATATTTTTGAGTGCCTACTCCTCAATAATGACTGTGTTCTAGGAATGATATTAAGTACTAAGGATAGAAAACAATTATGGCAGCTGGCTCACAGGCCTTGTGAGAGGGGAGGATGGCGGGGCCCGAGCTTGGCCTTTCTGCTAGAGGAGGGAGAGTGACAGAGCAGGCACTGTTTTCCAGTTTTCAAAGCACTTTTGCACTCTTTGCCTCGCTCAATCTCTCGCCAACTCTGGGAAGTAAGCAGGGAAAGCAGAAAACTCCTGTTTTACAAATGACAGAAAAAAGAAGGCTAAGTGACTTGCCCAGGAAGACACTATGGCTGAGTGGCACAGCTGAGCCCAGAATCCACGTCTCTGGATTCCCCATTCTAGGGCTTTCTTACACACCACAGTGCTTTTATTAGGTCTGCAAGGATTCCTTGGAAAAAGCAGGTTTCATTTTTGTCATTCTTCAGGCTTCTCATAAAACAACTGAGAAATCTTTTAGTAGTGTAGTAACAAAATGAAAACAATTGATGGTTTTCTTTCTTCCCAGTCATTTGGTAAATATTCATGCAGTGCCTAAGTGAGCTCAGGGATGCAGTGATGACTAAGGCAGTCTCTGCCTTCATGGGGTTTCCAGTTTCTTCAAGGCAGAAGGCTTGTCTCCAGAGAAACAGGACAACCAGGTTAAACTTCCTGAAGTTCTCCTGCTGGGTTTTTGATTTTGTGACTCTCAATTAATGTGCAAAATTGGCAGGAAACAGGGAGGAGTGAAACAGTGAATACTTGCTTTGCATTTCATTTTATATTAATAACTAAAAATATTAATATAATTAATAATTTCTAAATTTCTGTTCTTCTTGCATTACAAATTTACTCAGGTATCTTGTGGGTCCTAGTTTTCCCTAAAACATTTAAGAAACATACTAAGTTTGGGAAAGAATTTTAATGTCACTCAACAGCTACCTGCTCTGCATGCCCTTATATCTTTACGAGAGAGAAAAAAGAAAAAAAAACCCTAATAATAAAACACCTGTGTTGAGCTTTCCAGCAACACCAATTAACAACAGTTATTAAGTCAGCCATTTCTGTCAGATCTGGTGAAATGACGCTTGGAGCTCAGATAGGTGGTGAACTGAGATGCAACAATTCACATGGAGTTAAAGCAAAGCAACCTGTGGGCGGCAGACATTCAACCAGGAGCTGGCGAGGGCAGATGATGCCTGCCTTCCCACATTCCAATGGCTTTCCCTCCCGTGCCCAGGTAGGGCTGAGGACTGTCACTGCGGCACCTCTTGGCAATGCTCGGATGTGGTGACTGCTCCCAGTTACTCAGTTGGCCGCACACGTGTAGAACCATTATTTCATTTCCATTTGATTTTTTTAACGTCCCTGAGAATATACATGGTAGATTTCACAAAAAGAAACGCCAAAGAGAATGATCACAATCACTGAACGACTTGTTCTAGTCATAACCATACATTAAAGCAAATGCACACTCAGAGTCAGAAAAAGTCAACACATCTGAGGAAACCGCAGAACCCCTCCTGGGACAAACACGCTATTTGTATGACAGTAAGTTTGATCGTCATTCATCAGACAATCAACTCCTTGAGGGGAGAGTCTGAGGCTCACATCTTTAATTCCTGCAATAACTCTGCACATAATACATACTCAATAAACATGTGGTGAACGGGACTGATTTAAGTAGACTGAATCAAAGAGAAATAAAGATCCCAGAGTAAACACAACTTTGTTCTGTAATTGTTTCTTCTACAAGCAGTAAAAATTTCTTAATCACAAAATGTCATCCAACAAAGTGAACAGACACAGTGAAGTTGTGCCCTTCCTCTCCCCTTTACTGAGGGCATTACTGTAGGGCAGCTGGGTTATAAAGCAGGACTGAGATGATGACAAACGGAAAGTAACTCAAACAAAAACAGACCTTCCTGGGAGAGGTGCCTCGGCTGGAGCTCCAGGAGATTTTCCCACCTCAGGACTCATCCCCCAACCTCTTAAGTGAATTGCCTTCAGGTGTCTGCTGAACAGAACTTTCAGTAGAGAAGTCTTCTCCATGGCCCTCAAATGCACACCAGCCAAGTGTCATCAATCACGGTATCCTTGCCCTGTCCTTCAGAGTACACATCACAGTCTATCTCACACATGTGGGGGAATGACTGTTTAATGTTTACCTTGCCCACTAGACTGAGAACTCTACAGGGGGAAGGCACAGGCCATATTTCTCCCTGCCATCAGCCCCCAGCACACTGTCCAGCACACAGCAGACTCTCAACAGACAACTGATAAATGAATCTTGCATGTGGACTCCTTACAACTCTATTCAGCACAACAGAGTCTGAAGCTGGGGCTTAGGAATCACAGGGACCTAGATGCTCAAGTTCTCACAGTGCCCTCATCTTGGACAAGTTACTTTAACCTCTCTAAGCTTTGGCATCCTAATCTGTGAAATAAGGTAGCATCACTATCCTCTTCACATAATCATTATGAGAAGTAAAGGAGCGAACACAGCACATAAAGCACTTAACACAAAATAGGCAAATAATGGTATTAGCTGTTCCTTTTATGTGTGCAAACATTGTCTTTTTCTGCACAAAAAGGTTAGGAACTTCTGTTTGTGTCTACAGAAATACAAAGCCTCAAAAAGTTAATTGCAGTCATGAAAACACCTCAAAGCATGAGCTTTAAAAGCAGGGATGTTCTTTCAGGTTTCTGGTTCATTTTACTACATCAATGCATTTCAGTTAGTAAGCACAGTTCTTTTCATTATTTTTCTAAGAAGGCCAACGAGAGAGTGGACAGACTGTTCATATTTGTCATGATCCTGAAACGACCTAGTCAGGAAGTGAGCTGGAGTAAATGGATCTGGCTTCTAGAATAGGGACTATGCTGGAGAGCTTTCGTTTGTCCCTCTGCCATCCCGCACTGTGCCCCAGGAGGCTGGCCTACACACAGATTACATCAACAAGCCTTTTTGCTCTCTGGCTTCCAGCTGTGTTCTGACCAATACTAGGCACTGGCCGGAGACTCAGAGGGCAGGAGAAGCACGAGGCCAAGGGTCCTTGTCCTTGAGGGCTAGCTGTGACAACTCAGTAACAGCAAAACACCAATGACTCCAATCCTACAGCAGGAAAGGTCTGGTTCATCCCACTATTCAGCAGAAGCACCAGCAGCAGAGGATAACAGGGACATGGACTGGGGGGAAGCAGAAATCACCCATGACCAATGACATCACAGACCTTTTTCCTGGCGGCAGGGGGGCAGCAGCAGCTATGTTTCATGTTCACTGTTTCTCCACCCCCTGCCCCACTGCCTTATGTAAAGAGCATTGGGTGGGAAATGACCAGAGCCTTCACCCTCTCCAGACCCACCCTCTCCACAGTGGTCTGTGCCCCAAAAAGCTGACCCACGTGGACTGCATCCATGGGCTCCTTTGCCCTCTGGCTGAGTTTGGCCAAAGGGAGATGTGGAAGGTGGAAAAGCAGTGAGGTCAGGGTATTTATCCTGCCTACAAAGTCCCCAGGAACTGGCTGCAACCCTCATCATAGCTCTGTCAGGATCCCTCTCCACGCAGCTCTCTCTCTCACTCTGGGCTGCAGTAAGTATGCCCTCCTCTTACCCCTGGGGGAAGGACAGTAACAGCTCCGCCCATGGGCACTAGCCCAGGTACTGCCCTAGTCCCTTATGGGTTCCTTATACCCTGCCCACACCTTTGGAAACAGTCCCTTTATTAAAGTCTCCTCAATCTGGAAATCGTTCCCTTAGACAATTTCTTCTCAGAACAAAAAGTTCTTCCTAAATAAAACACATGACATTAAAACCAACCCTGCTAGAGTAAGAAACATGGTAAACTGAAGACTATTTAAACCAACTGAAGGTAACAGGGATATAAGTATTCTAGATTAGTAATGAAACAAAATTTCCATGCACTCTGCTTAACTGAACAACATTCATTTAATAATTTTCCCCCTGGAGCATTTTAACTGTGGATGCGGCTAGTTTAGAAATTCAAGACATCCAAACAGGATAATGGAAGGATCTGCCTCCCTGAGAAACAGGTACCCCAGTCTGGTTTTCTGCTGTCTCTCTTATTTCCCCTTCCTTCCTAAAGTGCCCTGGCACCTCCAAACTGCAGCCACAAAGTAGTCCTTCTCAGGCCACTGCAAAGTTTGCTTTTTCCTCTAAGTTTACTGTCAAATTCATATTTGCAGGTGTGAATTTGCACAGACTAACAGTTTCCAAAATGTCATACACATAAAAGTGGTTTTAGGTGATATATGGATGAACATTTTTCATTTCAATATCTGTATGTATAGAACAATATACAACTAGTAAATAAAACCTGTGATTTCATAGATAGCATTGCTCAGTCATGGTACCATAGAGGCTAGGCTTTAAAAAATTATACAAATATTATACAAATTATAATTAAAATTACATTATTTAATAATATTAAAAATACTATACAAATAATAGAACAGCTGACCAAAGGTTATGGCAAAAATTCTACAGTTGGTTTGCAAATGACTGAGTTTAGAAACACTATCTTACAGGAAGGCAGGTAATTAAACAGCTTCGTTCCAAAAGGGTTTTGCCTTGTTCGTAAATTGTGGGGTTTTTCTTCCCCCACTCTAAATAAATCTTCACTTTTATAACTTTTTTTTTTTTTTTTGAGATGGAGTCTCTGTCTGTCGCCCAGGCTGGAGTGCCAGTGGCATGACCTTGGCTCACTGCAACCTCTGCCTCCCGGGTTCAAGTGATTCTTGTGCCTCAGCCTCCTGGGTAGTTAGGATTACAGGCCCCTACCACCACACCCAGTTAATTTTTGGCAGGGTTTCGCCATGTTGGCCAGGTTGGTCTCAAACTCCTGACCTCAGGTGATCCGCCCGCCTCAGTCTCCCAAAGTGCTGGGTTTACAGGCATGAGCCACCGTGCCCGGCCTTTATATCTTTTTAAAAAAGTTTTCATGCATATATTTGCATATATTGAAGGAGGAGAAATGGACAAGCACCCTAGGAGTGGCCAGGGTGTTTAGGTAAGCAGCACCACTAAGCAAGGGCTGCCAGTGATCAATCAGCTGGGAGCTGACCACATTGGGATGCGTGTCTGGGAATGTGTGATGTGAGCACAGGAGGAGGGCCTCCTTGATAGAAAACGTCTTTCCCACAGCCAGCAGCATGCACGCTCAGTGGCTCCAAAATCCCTTTTGCCCTTTTCAAAGAAGTTAAAAACCACACCAGAACATACTTCTCTCAGTGGAGCCAAATCTAGGAGTCTACCTGAGACAGGTGGATTGATGCTTGCAATGCCCTGAACAAACTTTTAGACGGTGCCCTCTACAGGCTTAAGGTGGCCTCAACAAACCATTAACTAGCCTCAGCTGTGATCTCCTGAAGCTGAGAAGTCTTGTGGCAGTCTTTCAAGTTCTGGCAGAAACTCTTTTATATTGCATATCGGAGGAGAAAGAAAGTGAATCAATTTGACCCCTCTGCTCATCAATGCTATCACTGCCTCTCTGAGCCCTACTATCTATTTCTCTCCCATAGCATGCCACCCCAAAGAAACTCCTCTGCCCAGAGAAAGGGGACAACTTCAGGGGTGAACAAAACCCATCATTCATAAGCAAGGAAGGTCATAAGAATTATTATTATTTTTTTAAAAAGCTTAGAAGGATGAGCTCATCCAGAAGATATAACAATCCTAAATGTGTATGCTCCTAAAAAATAGTCAATACCACGCCTCTGTCAGTAATTGACAGAACAAGTAGACAGAAAGTCAGTAAGAATACAGAAGACTTGAACAGGGTTAACCCAATGACATATATATTCTATATCCCAAAACAGTAGAAGGTACATCCTTTTCAAGTGCACCTGGAACATTCACCAAGACAGACCATAAGCCGGGTCTTAAAACAAGTCTCAAAATCACGCAGAATATGTTCTCTGACCACAACTGAAGTGAAAAATAAATAACAAAAATATAACATAAAGAGCCCCCACATATTCAGAAATTAAATATACTTTTAAACAACTCATGGGTCAAAGAAGAAATCACAAGGGAAATTAGAAAATACTTTGGGCTGAATGATAAAAATATATTAAAACATGTGGGATGCAGCTAAAACCATGCTCAGAGGGAAATTTATAGTTTTTAAAAGCCTATATAAGAAAAGAAAAAAGACTTGAAGATCATATATCTAAGCTTCCATTAAAAAAAGAAAAAGAAGAGAAAATTAAATCCAAGGTAAGTACAAGGAGGCAATAATGTGTGTAAATCAGTGAAATAGAAGACAGATAAATACAGAAAAATCACCAAAACCAAGAGCAGGTTATGGAAATAAAAATCAACAAAACTGAGAAGTCGCTAGTTAGACTGATCAAGAGCAAAAAGAGGGACGATAATTTATCAATATCAGGAATGAATGATGAGACATCGTTCAGATTCTAGAGGCATTAGAAGAGAATACTATGAACCAATCTCTTCGACAGCTAGACGAAGTAGATGTCTTTGAAAGATATAAGTTATATAACTGACATGAGAAGAAATAAAAATCTAAAAAGCTTTACATCTATTTTGCTAAAAGTGAATTCGTTATTAAAAATCTTCCCATGAAGAAAACTCCAGACCCACACAGATCCCTCAGTTAAATCTATCAACTATCTAGGGAAGAAATAGTATCAATCATATGGAAATTCAGAAAACAGAGAAAAAATATTTCTCAACTCATTTAATGGATCAAGCATTATCCTGATACTGAAACTAGAGAAAGACACTACAAAAGAAAAAGAAAGTTATAGACAATACTCTTCCATGAACAAAGATACAAAATTCCTTAATAAAATATTAGCAAATAGAATCCAGCAATATATAAAAAAGATAATATATCATGATCAAGTGTATTCCAGAAATGCAAAATTGGACTAACATTCAAAAATCAACCCATGCTGTGTTCTAGCCATACCATGAACTATTACTCTGACACCTGCTAAAGGTATGAACCTTGGGGAAATTATGCTAAGTCAGAAAAAAATAAATACTGTCTGATTCCACTTTTAGGATATACTTACAGAGGTCAAATCCATAGAGACAGAAAGTAGAATGGTGGCTGCCAGGAGATGGTGGAGTGGGAATTGGAAGTTACAGTTTACTGGGCACAGTTTTAGTTTTGCAAGATGAAGGGTTCTGAAGATGAATGGCGGTGATGGCTGCACAAAAATGTAAATGCACTTCGGGAGGCCGAGGCGGGCAGATCACCTGAGGTCAGGAGTCTGAGACCAGCCTGGCCAACATGGCAAAACCCCATCTCTACTAAAAATACAAATATTAGCCAGGCATGGTGGCAGGCGCCTGTAATTCCAGCTACTCAGGAGGCTGAGGCACAAGAATTGCTTGAACCCAGAAGGCAGCGGTTGCAGTGAGCCGAGATCACGCCACTGCACTCCAGCTGGGTGACAGAGTGAGACTCCGTCTCAAAAAAGAAAAAAAAAGTGAATGTACTTAATGCCACTGAATTGTAACATTTAAAAGTGGTTAAATTATATGTTATGTGTACTTAATAAGAATTTTTAAAAAATCAATCCATGCCATGTAACTTACCATATTAAAATAAAGGAAAATCATTTGATCACCTCAATAAATGCAGAAAAAACGTCTGACAAAATTCAACACCCAATTGATGATTAAAAAAAAAAAACACATACACACACACTTTCAGCAGAGTAGGACTAGAAGAGGGCAAAAGATCTGAACAGATACTTACTTTGTAACAAGGACATGCCAATCTTCAGGCCAGTAAGCACCCAAAAGGAGGCTCAACATCAATAATCAAAGGAAAATGCAAAATGTACTTGGCCTGCACTAGAATGGCTAAAATAACAAGGACTGGCAATATGAAATGTCGGTGAGGATGCAGAGCAAGGAGACGTCGCATTCGCTGCCGGTAGTAGTACAAAGTGGCAGAACAACTTTGGAAAGCTGTTTAGCAGTTTCTTATAGAGGTAAATATACACATACAACATAAGATTGAAGAATTCTACTCCTAGATATTTGTCCAAGAAAAGTAAAATGTTATATCTACACAAACACTTGTACACAAATGCTCATAGCAGTTTTATTCTTTTTTTTTTTTTTTTGGGAGACAGGGTGTTGCTCAGGCTGGAGTGTGCAGTGATGTGATCATAGCTCCCTGTAGCCGCAATCTCCCAGGCACAAGCAATCCCTCTGCCTCAGCCTCCTGAGTAGCTGGGACTATAGGTGTGTGCCACCACGTCCAACTAATTTTTTTTATTTTTAGTAGAGATAAGGTCTCTCTATGTTGCCCAGGCTGATCTTGAACGCCTGAGCTCAAGCGAGCCTCCCACTTTGGCCTCCCAAAGCATTGGGATTACAATGTAGCATGAGCTACAGACCATGTGCCTGGTCCAGTTTTATTTTTATTACCCCCAAAACTAAAACAATCCACATGTCTGTAAACAGGTGAACAGATTAAACCCATTGTGGTATATCCATACAATGAAATACTACTCCATAATAAAAAGAATATACAATGCCTGAACAACTTGAATGAATCTTGAGAACCTAGGCTGAGCAAAGGCAGCTGGGACACAAAACATGCTTCCATGCACCATATATGAACTCTCAAAAGACACATCTGGCTGGGCTTAATGGTTCACGTCTGTAATCCTAGCACTTTAGGAGGTCAAGGTGGGAGGATTGCTTGAGCCCAGGAATTCAGGACGACCCTGTCTCTATTTAAAAAAAAAAAAAAAAAGAAAGAAAAAAAAGACACATTTAATCTAGAGTGACAGAGAGGAGACCAGAGTCTGCCTGGAGTGCAGACTGGGAGGGGGCAGATGACTGGGGTGGAGCATGAAGAAATTTCTGGGGTGATTATCCTATCTTATTTGGGGTGATATTTACATAGATGCATATATTTGTCAAAACTCATTGAACTGTACATTCATAAACATAAAATACATAAAACTGGTATATTTTATTTTATGTAAATTATACTTCAATCAAGTTGATTTTTAAAAAAATGCTTGGAACATGCATTGAATTCTCAGCACTAATCTCAAATATTAATAGGATGAGAGTCAAATTCAGTGCGTTTTTTTTTTTTTTGAGATGGAGTCTTGCTCTGTTGCCCAGGCTGGAGTGCAGTGGCGCGATCTCAGCTCACTGCACACCTCCGCCTCCCGAGTTCAAGCGATTCTCCTGCCTCAGCCTCCTGAGTAGCTGGGATTACAGGCGCGCGCCACCGTGCCTGGCTAATTTTTTTGTATTTTTAGTAGAGACAAGGTTTCACTATGTTGGTCAGGCTGGTCTCGAACTCCTGACTTTGTGATCTACCTGCCTCAGCCTCCCAAAATGTTGGGATTACAGGCGTGAGCCACTGCACCCGGCCAAATTAAGTGGTTTTTAATAAGTCTTGGTTAGACAAGGCAAGAGACAGGATCCCCCAGGGACTCAGGTGATGAGAACTCAGGTTGCTTTGCTCTGCAGGCTGTGTCAGTGCTAGGGAGGCCATCAGCTCCCACCGTGGTGCCAAACCAGATGAGGTTCAGCAGCTGCCGTATCACCTGTGCCTGTGAAACTACAGTCCTGAAAGACTCAGGCACCAAGCTTGGTTTTATAATCATTGCTGCATTCCCATCTGAGCCTGTGACCGGTCTTTACAGCTACAACCTGGGTGAAAATGGACGTGAACGTGTTCAGAGATAGCTGGAGAGGAGACGCAGACTCCACGTGCTGAGCAGAATTTCAGCAGGACAACCTCATCCTGTGAAGCCCTTTGGCTCTTTATTTGCCTGTCTGGACTATTAAGAATTTCACATGTGTTTGAATAGAGAAAACATTTTTGACATATTTAAACCCGTACATTACTACCGAAGTAAGATATTTCCCTCAAAACAATTTTTGGATAGAAAATTCTTTTCATGTTGAATGGGAACAATTAATAAAACAGGAAGACAGTGCTGTAGTTTAGATCATGAAATCAGGCGTCCAACTGCCTTGGTCCAATTCCCAGCTCTATGAAGTAGGTGAGTTACTGGGCTTCAACTCTCATTTTGAAATGAGGACAATAACAGTATCTTCTTTCATAAGGTGGCTGTGAAGACTAAATGCGTAAGGCATGGAAGGAGCCTGGCACATTTCCTAGTACAACACACATGTATACCCGCACTAAGTGGTCAGTTATATGATGAAGATAACTCAGTACCTTAAACTCTGACCCAGAATCCAAGTAACTGGGTCTTCTGCCACAGTTTTCTCCACCACCTCACCTTAACCCAAAGCATAAAGGGCAGTGTAATCAGCTGAAAAAATCCTGGCACCGCTCTGGAAAAGTCTAGATTCCATCCTGGCTCTCCTCCTTGTACAGAGGGCCACAGTGGGCAAATCACCCAGCCCTCTGGCTTTGGTTTCCTCTTCTTTAGACAAGGTAATCTCTAAGGGTCCTTCCAGCTCTAGTCAGTTCGATACACATTTCCTAAAGCTTACTATATGCACAAAGAAGCAATTATACAGTTATAAAGACTGTCCATCTTTGAATGGTACATAGGGTAATTATTCCAGAAAACTCAAATTAATCAGAATACCCTATTTCTTAACCTCTGGGAATAACTGGAATCTATTATGCTTGATAGATTTTAGCGAAATCTATCAGTATATAACAGCAGAACAATTCCAAGTACCATTCTGGCATAAAATACGTGTTCTTTGCCACTATCTAGGGGGGCCCATTACTCGAAATTTCTGAAGAAACTTGTAACTAGAAGGAACTATTGCAACTAAGCCTGAGGACTAAAGATGAGTATTTTAACAAGAACCCCAGGAAACAAATTTTGTAATCAAGGAAATTTACAGGAACACTACAGTTCACAAATGAATATTTACTGTAGCTGAGTAGGCTGCCCTAATGTGGCTATGTAGGATGCTCAGAGGGCATGTGTAATTAAAGGGCACATACCTCATCTGTCTTTCACTTGAGGATCTCAGAATAGAACAGATAAAAACACTTATTTACTTAAATGTCAACGGCTTTAGAAATAGAAGCCAGGAATATAAGCATGCAGGTCTTTGAATTCTTAAATTTCAGACACCCACTCTTGTAAACAGGAGATCTGTTACAATTAACAGATGCAGGTGTAACTCAGATTCAGTTGTGTCGTATCAATCACTCCATTTAATGCTCCAAATATCACCATATGCACCTACCCCATGAAGGCTGTAGCTTGACGCTCTGACTTGTGAAGTGGGGTGTGTGTGTGCGCTCGTGCACACAAGAAATATTTGAGTGGGTACAGTTCAAGAGCTAGGGACACGGCTCATAATGATCCAGCAAAGAGTCTTTCTCACTCAGATCTCACCTTTGTCTTGACAGAGACTGTAGTGAATCACACTGTGAATGAGTCAACAACGCAACAGCGTTAAAGTCAACTGCTTAGAATTGTGTTAATATAAAGGATTACATGTAAAATGGGAGATAATCATTCCATTTTGGTAAAAACAGGTGTAGTACCAACATGAATAATAATGAGGGATGACAAATTGGAGCGTATGTACAGAAGATGAATACAGCCAGTAATCCCTTTGAACACAGGTATACAAAGCCTTAACAACAAGGGGAGAGTGTCTACCACAAAATAAGAGATGAGATGACACAGTCACTCCTAAAACATGCAAATGGAAGTTGCTGAGTGAAGACAGATCAATTATCCTCAGTCGATGAGAATAATAAGACAGAGTGACAGCAGGAAACACTGAGGTTAAATATTAGGCAAAACGTAACAATGGGAAGAATGCTAGCAGAGGAGAGGCTGCCAGGAGAGTCGAAGAAATGACCGCCTGTAGAGGCATGCAGGGTTAAAGCTGGACACCTGCCTCATTATGAGTGGAATTATTCCTGCCACAGCTCAGGGAAACTGGAGAAGAGTGTCATTAGAGAGGTCTCTGCTGATCTAAATGGGTACGAAAACAAGGAGGCTGAGCTCTTGCTTATCAACATTTTTAGCCCTCCAAAGTAAGTGAGGGTTTTGCCCACTGGGCAGCAGTCTTGACACTGAAACCCATCACATGCCTGTAAAAATGGCCCGCACGTGGCATATGTCACAGCAGGCAAGAAGGCAACACAATGGCTGCTTGTTTCAGAGACAGAAGCTCGAAGCTGTCTGGGCGGCGGCTCTGGGTAATCACATCCCAAACACAGAACAGGATTTTTTCCCTGCCTGAAATGCTCTCTGATATTTTTCAGCCTTAATTCAAAGGTTTCTTTCTTTGTGGAGTTCAGAACAGTATAGCATGTTTTCTGTTGTTAAACAACGTAAAGCATTTACACTTGATTAGCTGTAGTATGAGTATCAGCAGGACTCGGAAACTTTTCATCATCTTCATGAAGGTTCTGAGGGCCCGCTGACAGCCCTGGGAAATAGTCTTTTTCCAGATTTCCACTGTAAATAATGGCTGACCATTGGCCTCTGTGTTTCAAGGCCTGATGAAGGCAGCAGGGCACAGGACAGAACCGCTGCTTTCGTGAACTAGCGAAGGAACCTCATGCTGGGGAGGCGCTGCTTTCTACAGTCCCTTCCCACTTAGGGTAGCACAGCCTGGCCATATCCACAGGGGCCCTAAACACCCTACAGCTAAAAAGCCTTCTTCTGCTCTCTTTCTCTCTGAAAGATGACAATATGTGCTGTGCACCTTTAGCGCTATTTTCTCCATGAAGTGAAAGGCACTTCAGTGAATCAATCCATGTTTGGAAATATATTCCAAAAGTTGATAGATTTAAGAATTATAATGATAATCTCCAAAGGAATCATATAATCCTGGAGACAGAAGACAACTGAGAGGACAGCTAGTCCAAATTTGTTACTCGATGGACAGGCTAGCTGACTTGTTTAAAGACTTCTATCTAGTGGTAGGCAAAGCTGCGACTGGAACTCAGATCCTTCTGAATGTTTTCTTTCCCCCATACACTAGTCTGAGATAGAGACATTTAAAATGTGGCTACTGATAAGCATTATGAACCAATAAACTCTTCCAAAAGGCAGATTTAAGATACTCTTACAGCCACATGTAAAAAAGTTTCCACTGTTATTTATTTATTTATTTTTGAGACGGGGTCTGACTCTGTCACCCAGGCTGGACTGCAGAGGCGCAATCACAACTCACTGCAACCTCTGCTTTCCAGGCTCAAGTCATCCTCCCACTTCAGCCTCCTGAGTAGCTGGCATTACAGGCATGTGCCACCACACCCAGCTAATTTTTGTATTTTTTTTGGTAGAGACAGGGTTTCACCATGTTGTCCAGGTTGGTCTTGAATTCCTGGGCTCAAGTGATCCACCCACCTCAGCCTCCCAAAGTGCTGGGACTACAGGTGTGAGCCATTGTGCCTGGTGTGTGATTTTTTTTTTTTTTTTTTTTTTTTTGTGATAGGAGTATTATATTCTGATCCACTCTTACTTTTCCAGCAATACATTCTGGTCATAGTTTACATGTAATCGAAATTATCCCACTAGGTTTTGAGAAAGCTTGATCTATTTTCAAACACAGACTCAAGAAATCATGAGTTTGTGTTTAAAGTGGATGCTTGGACATACTCAACTCCATCCCGGCTGGGTGCTATTTTATGCTCAATTAGTATCTGTTTTGGTATTTTCTTTAAATCTTTTGGAATAAAACAGTAATCCTGTTAAATAAATTTTTGTAAATATTCTTGGCATTCTTTCCTTTAGTGAAGAGGAAAGCTGGATGAAGTTCATAGTAAGATGGTTTCATTTTATCTGAATTTTAAGTAACTGGCTAATGATTTTCATTCCGCAGATGTGGACGACATTTCAGCATTGATTCAAATACACTTGATTCATCTATTTTGGTTTGCAAGAAAGTTTCTAATACAAAAATAAAACTTTAAAAAGCCGAACATAAATTTCTAAACCTGTGCCGCAATGGCCAGTAAAATATTAAAGCATAATGTTCAGCTAAACTATTTCCAAGCCATACATCATTTTCTGTTTGGGTCCTACCCAACTGTTTCAAAGTTCATTTTTACAGTGTTCAGGGATAATAGCAACCGTATCATTCACAGGAGCCATGGCCAGTCAATTTCTACAGAGAGGAAATGGAATTGTTCCAAATAGATTAAGTTTTAGTGTAGAGAACAAAGACCCCCTGAGGTTAGCATTTCTGAAACAAAATGGCCAGAAATTAAGTTTAGATAATTTCAAGGGATATATTTCAAGTGTGACTAGCTTAAAGTGGCAGGCCCCCTAACTTAAACATGAAAATTTTTAAAGCCCCCAGAAGCAGCAAGCAGAAGAAGATGGGAACAAGGGAGACACCTATATCATGGCAAAAGTATTTATGACACTAACAGCTGTAAGGAGCCAGGCTCAGTGCCCCAGCCTCCCCTCATTTGTCCACCACTGCTGGAGAATGTGCCCTTTCTCATTAGCAAAGGTTTCAGATCCTTCATGCCTATCTCTTCGAATGCCTATGCTTAATTTTTTCTATTTTTATGAGTATCTTTTTAAAACAAAGATATACTTACATTTATTCCTAACGAGAAAACAACTTAACTTTTGTGAATGTTATGAGCATCGGCTCCTGTGCTTTATATTTATAGTTCTGCCCGTCTCCTCTCTTGTTATATAAGCATTGGCTCCTAGCTGTTGTTAGTATGTGCGCTGCATGTTTCCAAATTCGTTACCCTGACAACCCGGAGAAAATGGGCTTTGTGAGAGGGTCTTTGACAGTATGGGAAACCGATAACAGCACTTTCGGTTAGGCCTCCTCTCATACTTCTTGGTTCTTGACTGCGTTCCAATTTGTTACAGGGGTTAAAAAATGAATAGTGAATAAGTAGTGAGTGTGCCCTTCTATGATGTTGACTACCCACCCAGAGTAAGTACTGATCTGATTGTGAGGAGAGTGGAGAAGGTGGTATAGAAGCTGAAAGGGTTAAAAATATGGGCTCCAGTAAACCTGGGGAAGTAATTAATCACTCTAAGCATCAGTTTCCTCATTCATAAAATGAAGATTGCAGTTGCACCTAGTTCAGAAGGTTGTTAGGATTAAATAAGGTAATCAGTGTTAAGTGCTTAGAACAGTGTCTGACAGAGTAATCACTCAATAAATAACAGCTGCCAGCAGTGATGGTGGTGGTTGATAGCGATTGTGGTGGTGCTGGTGGTGGAGGTGATGGTGGTGGTGGTGCTGGTGATGATGGTGGTGGTGATGGTGGTGGGGGGTGGTGGTGGGGATGGAGGTGGTGATGGTGATGGTGGTGGTGGAGGTGCTGGTGGTAGAGGTTATGGTGGTGGTGGTGATGGTGGGGGTGGAGGTGGTGATAGTGGTGGTGGGGGTGGAGATGGTGATGGTAGTGGTGATGGTGGTGATGGTAGAGGTTATGGTGGTGGTGGTGGTGGTGATGGTGTTGGTAGAGGTGATGGTGATGGAGGTGCTGGTGATGGTGGTGGTGGGGGTGATGGTGACAGGAGGTGGTGGCGATGATGGAAATGATGGTGGTAGTGAAGGTGATGGTGGTGGTGATGGTGATGGTGGTGATGGTAGTCGAGGTGATGGTGGTGGTGATGGTGGTGGTGGTGGTGGAGGTGATGGTGGTGGAGATGATGGTGGTGGTGGTGATGGCGGAGGGTGTGGTGGTAGTGAAGGTGATGGTGATGGTGGTAGAGGTGATGGTAGAGGTGACGGTAATGGTGGAGGTGATGGTGGTGGTGATGGTGGTAGTGAAAGTGATGGTGGTGATGGTGGAGGGTGTGGTGGTAGTGAAGGTGATGGTGGTGGTGGTGATGGCAGAGGGTGTGGTGGTAATGAAGGTGATGGTGGTGGTGGTGGAGGTGATGGTAGCGGTGATGGTAGCAGTGATGGTGATGGTGGTGGTGATGCTGGAGGTGACAGTGATGGTGGTGGTGGTGGTAATGTTGGTATTATGCCTGTGAAGTAATATTCAGGCTCCTTTGTGCCTTCAGTAACTCCTTCACTGCCAAGATGGTCAATGAAAATTTCAGCCACTAAGACAAATCACTCTAGCCAAGTATCAGACAGGACCACAAATACAAAACTGGGTATTTTCAATAACATAAGAACAAGAGAAAGAAGGTGGCAAGGAGAATCTGGATTGGTGATATTGATACCTAATCCCCATCCTAAATTCTCTTATTTAAACCTTGAACCAAGGACGTGCAATTCTTATAAGACAGTGGTCTGTTTTAGAAAGTGGAAGGCATAATGTTTAAGCACAAGGGATCAAACTGGTCTGCTTTGATGAAGTCCTTTCCGATACAAGGACATATTACCCATATTTTAAGCTTTCCCATGGTACTATGCTAATGCATGTTCAACGCTACATCTAAAATCCCACAACCCTTCCAGCAATTCCATACTCAGTTCTTATTTTAAACTCATTGTATTTACATGCCTACACCTTTTCAATAAAGGCTTTTTAAAAGTGAAAGTACAATAAACTTACATACATTGTGTATGCATTATGACTTTTATTTATCTGGATTTACAGCATTTGTAGGTATTTTCACTTAAGTCAAAAAGGTTTGGGAAGGTGAAAAAGTTCAGATCCCTTAATCTTTTCTTCTGAAAATAAATTATTCATGAAGCTCTCTCCCTCATTCCCAAATGGTTAGGTTTAAACAATTGCTTAAAGTGCTGATTTTAACTGAAGAACACATTATTCATAAAGCCTACAGCCCAGGAAACACTTACTTGCTAACTGGTCATTTTCATCTGATCAATGACTTCACAGAGTTGAAACATACTACAGTGGAATGTGCTTCTAGCGCGAGGCCATGGCATTAACTGCCTGACTCTCATAAACAAAGCAAGCTGGTTAATGGTCATTTTATGGTCCACATACTACTCTGAAATCTATTAGAGTGTGGCTTAGTCAACCTTATCAGAGATGATTTGGGGGTACTAAGCACAGTGGGAACCTTCCTGTAACAGGTTAATGGATCAATTTATTTATTTCAAATTTGTTCTTTTCAAGTTGAAAAGCCACTAAAGACTTTCCAAGAGATCAGCTCAATAACCACAAGGAGAGGCAGTGATGCTGGATCTGTTGCTCTTGGTCCTTCTCTGTCACTTATGGTTCAGAGCCACCGGCTCTCTGGTGACACCACAGCAGAGCTGACTAAGATGAAAGCCTGGCTTTGCCTCTTAGGAGTCTACATGTTGATTAAAGTCCTGGGATACCTTATGTTGCAAGGCATCACTTCACTTTTTCTTGAACAAAAAATAAAGGATTCCACTTAAACAACAGACCCTAGGCTGTTCCCCTTTCTTGATAAATGTTATTTCAAATTTTTGATAAAAACATGTCACTAACTTTAGACCTGTATCACCACCACCACCCGCTGGGAATTCTCTTTTTAAATTAACACTTTTTCAAAGTATTGTTTTGCAAAATATAACGCACCATTGAAAAGTAACCAAGCATCAGCAAGGCAGCAGGTGACCTTCAGAGACCCGGGAGTCTTTAGTGCTCGCAACCATGCGCATCCCAGAGAGGACTTCCACCTTGCAGTATGGTCTGACACCTAAGAATAAATACTGCATTTTGGCCAGGGGTGGTGGCTCACACCTGTAATTCCAGCACTTTGAAAGGCTGAGGTGGGAGGACTGCTTGAGGCCAGGTGTTCGAGATCAGTCTGGGAAACACAGTGAGAGCCTGTTTCTTTAAAAAAAAAAACCAAAACCAAAACCAAAACCAAAAGCAACCGATTTGCCAGGCATGGTGGCATGTGCCTGTAGTCCCAGCTACTCAGGAGGCTGGGACAGGAGGATCACTTGAGCCCAGGAGGGCTGCAGTAAGCCATAATTGTGCCACTGCACTCCAGCCCAGGCAAAAGAGCCAGACCCTGTCACAAAAAAAAAAAAAAAAAAAAAGGAAAGGAAAGGGAAAAGGAAAAGGAAGTGTATTTCCACTAATGGTCCCTAAACTCGAGATTTCACAGACCAGGCAAGAGGAAGTTTTATTTGTGCTGAATTTCAGGTTACATGCTATATGGCTAAAAACCCAATGTTATCCCTAACATAAAAAACAACAAGTTTAAAATGTCTTTACTTAGGATCCCTTGTACTCTTCTAGTATCACTTTTAATGAAATGGTTGAAAGCAAGAGCTTTGGAGTCTGTCAGTCACTATACTGATGCTGGGTGGCATGATCTAGTGGACAAGGACCTGGACTCCCGACGCTTCAGTGCCCAAGTTCAAGTCCTTGCTCTGGCAGGACCTGAGCTAGCTATGTGACCCTAGCCAAGTCACTTAACCTCTCTGTGCTTCAGTTTCCTCCTTTGCAAAAAATACCTAATAATATCAACCTCACAGGAATTCTGGAAGACTCAATGACTAAAAAAATGCAGAGTACTTGGACTCTAGCACGTAGCAAGTACTATCTGGATGCTCACCAGAGCTATGACCATCTTCACTCTTCACTAGCTGTGTGGCATTAACTTTCTTGTATCTCAGTTTCTTCATCTGATAAAGAGGAACAATAATATTTCACTCACAGCATCGCTAAATAACCATGCATGTAATGTGCTTGGCACAGGGTCTATCTAGCATATGATATGTGCTTGATATGCAGTAGCTATCATTAATGTTCTATCAGTAATTGAATACTTTCTTACACTGTTCTTTATTCTGTACAAAAATCTTTGTGCTTGAATAAATATGCCATAAGTTTATTCAAAATATAAACTCTAGGCCATTCCAATTTGTGGGTGTTAATTCAAATTTTTCAGAAATGCATGGTACAATTTTCGGAACTGTACCTTCCCAATAAATCTCTCTTAAATGTATCCCCCATGACACCACCACTGTGAATCAACAAAAAATGCTCAATGGCTACTTGCAAATGGATAATTTTAAAATTAAACTGAAGTATAGATTTTAAAGTTATTACTTCTGCTTTCATTATCAGGCTGCACTTACAGCAGAGTCTCCAGCTCAGAAAACACTTTCATGATTCTTTTTTTTTAAGTTTTGAGATGGAGTTTCACTCTTGTTGCCCAGGCTGGAGTGCAATGGCACGATCTCAGCTCACTGCAACCTCGGCCTCCCGGGTTCAAGCAATTCTCCTGCTTCAGCCTTCTAAGTAGCTGGGATGACAGGCATGCGCCACCGCGCCCAGCTAATTTTGTATTTTTTTTTTTTTTTTTTTTTTTAGTAGAGACGAGGTTTCTTCATGTTGGTCAGGCTGGTCTCAAACTCCCGACCTCAGGTGATCCGCCCTCCTCAGGTGATTCGGCCTCCCAAAGTGTTGGGATTACAGGCGTGAGCCACTGTGCCCAGCCTCTCATGATTTTTTTTTTTTTTTTTTTGAGACGGAGTCTCGCTCTGTCGCCCAGGCTGGAGTGCAGTGGCAGATCTTGGCTCACTGCAAGCTCCGCTTCCCGGGTTCACGCCATTCTCCTGCCTCAGCCTCCTGATTAGCTGGGACTACAGGCGCCCACCACCATGCCCAGCTAATTTTTTGTATTTTTTTTAGTAGAGACGGGGTTTCACCATGTTAGCCAGGATGGTCTTGATCTCCTGACCTCGTGATCCGCTCGCTTTGGCCTCCCAAAGCACTGTGATTACAGGCGTGAGCCACCACCCCCGGCCTCATGATTCTTATACTCAGGAATTAGAATGAGTCTTAAGCTAAAAGATATTTATGCTTATAAGAATGTTGAGACCAGGCACGGTGGCGCATGCCTGTAATCCCACCACTCTGGAATACCAAGGTAGGAGGATTGCTTGAACCCCGAGGTTCGAGACCAGTCTGGACAACATAGTAAGACTTCATCTTTACAAAAAGTACAAAAATTAGCTGGGCATGGTTTTGCATGCCTGTGGTCCCAGCTACTTGGGAGGCTGAGGTGGAAGCATCACTTGAGCCCAGGAGGTTGAGGCTGCAGTGAGCCTAGATCACACCATTGCACTCCAGCCTAGGCAAGAGAGAGACCCTGTCTCAAAAAAAAAAAAAAAAAAAAATCATAGTACTACGAGGTGAAAGGGACCCAACCCTCTTCTTTTACTGATAGTAGAAACCCTGGTGCATGAAGAGATAGGCCCAAGGTTGCATCATTACTAAGGGGCAGAGATGGGACAAGAATCTTGCTTTGTTTCTGGCTCTAAGTCCATCTTTCTTCCCATTATTTTACAGGACTCCCTAATGGAAACACTTGAAAACATTGTATTTGTGAATCTAGAGCAGGAGTCTCCAACCCCTGGGCCACAGACGGGTACCAGTCTGAGCCTGTTAGGAACTGGGCCGCACAGCAGGAGGTGAGCGGTGGGCGAGCGAGCAAAGCTTCATCTGTATTTACAGTCGCTCCTTATTGCTCACATTACTGAGCTCCACCTCCTGTCAGCTCAGCAGCGGCCTTAGATTCTCACAGGAGTGTGAACCTGATTGTGAACTGCACATGCGAGGGATCTAGCTTGCACGCTCCTTATGAGAATCAAATGCCTGATGATCTGTCACTGCCTCTCATTAGCCCTAGATGGGACCGTCTAGTTGTAGGAAAGCAAGCTCAGGGCTCCCATTAATCCTACATTATGATGAGTTATATAATTATTTTATTATATATGACAATGTAATGATAATAGAAATGAAATAAAGCGCACAATGAATGTAATGTGCTTGAATCATCCCGAAACCACCCCCCGCTCCTGCCCCCCGCACCTTCTGTCCATGGAAATAGTATCTTTCACGAACCAGCCCCTGGTGCCAAAAAGGTTAGGGACTGCTGATCTAGAGATTGTTTACTCAGTCTTAGATATCAGGGACTCCATAAAGGAAAGACAGAAACCAAGATATCAGTCCTCTTTGCTGGGACAAGGTGAGCCTGGATTTTTAGTTTTTGGTGACGGTTGATTCAGTGTATATTTCATTACTATTTTAAACATCTTCAATGGAGGTTTCTTCTTGCATTTTGTACATTAAGTGCTCTCATAACATTTTAGAAAAAGATTTTTCTTTTACTCATATTTCAGGGTAACATAATCATAATAAAGAGGTTGAGAGCTTTTGGGAAAAGTTTCCCAGTTTCTTGGTGGCAAGGGAGGATAAGCCCGTTGTGCCCATCATTTATACTAGGCCGCTGCTATTCTAGCCCAAGAGGGATTGGAGAGGGAGCCAGATGGCCCTGGCAGACTGCAAGGATGAAGAGCAGGTCCGGGGTGATGTGCGCCACACCCAGAGCTCAGAGGCTTGAGAGGGCGGCGCATGAGAGTGGCTACTTGGAGGTGGTCAGGAAGGCCCTGAGGCAACCTCTCATCTGATGGAGCCAGCATAATTTTGGAATCTCTCTAAATCTCCTCCTGGAAACCAGACAAAGCAGCTATAATAGTGAGAGCTGAATGAACTCTTCAGTAAAGCCAGATTTAAAGAACTCCCCATGATCCACAGCATATAGGTGGGCAGCACCGCCCAGCATCAGCAGCCATGAGGCTGGAGGGCTGGGGGGGCGGTGGGGGCATAGGAGGGAGGTGAAAGAGGACAAATGACCTGCCCTAGTGCCACAAGATCCCAAGATCTCCAGGAGATACTCACCTCCGTAACAGGGCCCTGCAGCAGGAGCCTTGACAAGTGGGTCTGTGGACAGCAAGCAAATTGGGCAAGGTCCTCTGAGGGTGTGCATGCAGATGCCCACAAACCCTTACAAAAGGGTCACCAAGGGGCTGCAGAACCACCCAGCGAACCTCCACTCAGAAAAGCAGCTCCTCTTCTGTGGACACGTGGCTGGGAGCAGAACTCAAACAAAGCCGGCGGGACGCCCGGAGTGGAAGGAGGGTGGGCTGTCCAGGGCCTGGCAGGGCCACCAGCACAGCACCTGAAGGCCGGGACAGCCACAGAGTGCAGACAGGTACCCAGTGCCTTCGTCCTCACTGAGGCCAGGAGGCCGCCCTGGCTACCATGCTCTCTCCATGGAAGAGCCCTCCACGGGGCCAACACAGAAACACTACACCCAGTACTACAAGAGAAAACAAGGTGAACCCGAACAGGACAGTCCACACCACGAAACAGTGACCACAAGCCGGTGAAAACTGTAACCAATTATTTCAAACTGAGCTGAAAGAAATTAACGAAACAACTAACTGCTGCTTTGAAAAAACAGCACAAATCAGGAATAGACGTTCTCAGAAGCGAGATGGCTGGACAAGAAGAACATGCGAAATGAGAACTGGCAAAACTCAGTAAAATGTGAAGGAAAACAATGTTAGAAATAAAGACCAAATTAAAAGAAACATAAGAGCAAAGAGACATCACAGAAAGCACAGCAAGATAAACGGAGGCTAGGAGGAGAACAGTAGAGAAGACAAACACCAAACAGATCATGTGGAGTTCGTTTGGATCCTGATAAAAAACAAACTGTAAAAAGGCATTTTTAGACAAGTAGGGAAATACGAATACAGGCAGAGTATTGATGATATGAAGGAATCACTAGTTCTGTTACATGCGATAATGGCATTGTGATTATAACAGTGAACGTCCTTATTTTGCAGAAACAAGTGTTCGGGGGTAGAATGACATGACACAAGGGATTTGCTTGAAAACATTCCAGTAGCAACAACAAAAAAGCAAAAGCAAAAGACAGAAACAAAGGATAGATAAAGAAAACACAGCCAAATGTTGGTGATTTGGGATTTGGGGGATTATCCCATGGGAGTTCATTTTCCCATTCTACTTTTATGGATTTTAAAACTTTAATAATGAAAAAGCATGCTGGGAAGAAGGACACCTGACACACTGTGAAGAGAGCACAGCTGGCAGAAGGAACAGAAAGTGCTGAGGCACAGGTGGGCTCAAACTTGGAGATTTCCCGGAACAGCGAAGAAGCTTAGCAAGGACAGGGTGAGAGAGAGGGAGGTGGAAGGCGATGAGGCAGCGGAGCCAGGAGGGTCCAGATCACGGAAGCCTTTGCAGACCAGCAATAAGAGGAGTTTGGAATTCATCGCAAATGTGATGAGAAGCCACTGAGGGGTTTAACCATTAGGGGCGAAATTAAGTCTATGTCGTGAAATGTTGCTCTGGCTGCTTTATGTAGAGGCCAGAGTAGAAGCAGAGTCCAGTGAGGAGACCCTGGCTGGAACCCAAATGCCAAAAGAGGGTGGCCCGGACCTGGGCCCCGTTAGTGGTGACGGGGAGAAGAGCAGGACTTGAGATGTAATCTAGAGATATTGCTTGTGGGCTAGACTGGGGGCGGGGGGCGGGGAGGTGAGGAAAACAGACATTTATTTTTGGATTCCAGTCTTAATTACCTGTCTGATTTTAATCCTTTTCCCAGAAATGATAGGAAAACTTTGCAGTTTTCTATGGTTTATCTCTATGCAAAGGAGTCTGCATCTCTCAAAGGGAATTTCAAAAGCACTATCAGATTTAAACCATTTCAGAAGTCTGACTTACATGTGTGGTCACTGAGGTCGCTCTTCCATATAGATATGACAGTGATAAGCTTGCAGACTACACAGGTAACTGACAGAAGGGGTTTTACTGCAAGGCTAACTACTCTCTCTCAAAAAAAATCTATGTTGGCAATTTCTGTTTGCCTCCCTCTATCCCTCTTAATTCTAGTACAGATAGCTTCTAATCGGATTTGTTGTGATTAGAACATACAGGTTTCAAATATGAGAGGTTTGAAGCAATGAATATTTATTTCAGATCCTTCTGGAGGAATGAGTACTAAAATGATCTATTCCTTTTCCCTACATGGAAAGTGAGGTCAAATTTCATATTCCAATTTACAGTTGGAGCAAGTCCCCAATACAAAATAGTGTCTTTTAGATTTACCAAAAAGAATAATAGCTTGAGCAGGCAGGTTTTGCTCACTTATTCTTACACCAAATGCTATTCTTCAGAGGTTCTGCACTATAAATAGAGACAGACACATGCAGTTGATGGACAAAGCAAAGAAATATCCTAAGGCAGTAGACAGCAAATGTAACCTCCAGCAAGAAATTCCTCAAAAGCCACACTAAAGTCTCAGGTGGTATGTCCCTGCCACCCAGAATCTAGCACTCAGCCCTGCATACATTCACGTTTAGTAAATGTCCAATGAATGAATGAATGAGTATTAAATCTTTGACTCCAATTGTCCTGCTTCTCCCCTGAACTCTCCAAGTCCCTGGGCTGAATGAAGAGAGACTCAGGTAGGGGTAATGCTTTCATGGGAACAAGGTCAAGAAGACCCCTGGTAACATTCATGGAAAAGAACTGTTATACCAAAAAGGCTAGACCCAACACAGAGTAACCTACAGAGTTTGCCCCATCAGTCCTGTTCAGAAAACCAACAACAGGGAGGCTGACACAGGTGGGTCATCTGAGGTCAGGAGTTTGAGACCACCCTGGCCAACATGGTGAAACCCCATCTTGACTAAAAATACAAAAAATTAGCCGGGTGTGATGGTGTGCACCTGTAATCCCAACTATTTCCAAAACTGAGTATGTACCTCTCTATATTAAAATGCAGAAAGTAATTACTATCACAGAATTTATAAATGAGGGAAGCAATACAAGAAAATTTCAAACACTCAAATGCTCAGAGCAGGAAGATAACTGACATTAATCATGAACAATCTTCCTGTCACCAACTCCTTCCTAGAAGAAATTATAAACTTTCTAGTACACTTTTTTCTTTTTTTTTTTTCTTTTTAACTTTCTAGTACACTTTCTTGCTTTAATAGTTCCCTGTCCATTCCCTCTTTCCTCCTTATGAACAAAACCCTGCCTGTGACAATTATCCCCTTTCAGGGAAGGGCCTATCCCCAGCTGTAGGGATCCTGAGCAGGATGACACTATCCCCTCCAAGATAACTCTGGGTCCTTGGCAATGACTGGGATGCCAACAGGCATGCATGTGATGTGTGACCATTCTGGCCAATGAGACATGAAGAAATCGGCCGCAGGGCTTCTGAAAGAGGCTTCCCTGTTCTTTTTCTTTTTCTTTTATTTTTTCTTTTTTATTTTTTGAGATAGAGTCTCACTCTGTCACCAGGCTGGAGTGCAGTAGCACGATCTCAGCTCACTACAACCTCCGCCTCCTGGGTTCAAGCGATTCTAGAGGCAGAGTTACCTGGGACTTGGCTTTGTCTTGTCTGACTGGATGGGCTGCAGCCGTCTTGCAGCCATCAAGGGAGCAGCCGGAGGAAGAACAGCAGTTTACAAAGATGACATCCTTGAGCTACTGAATTACTGTATTACTGGATTCTTTTTTCTTCGAGACGGAGTCTTGCTCTGTTGCCCAGGCTGTAGTGCAGTGGCGTGATCTTGGCTCACTGTAAGCTCCGCCTCCCGGGTTCACACCATTCTCCTGCCTCAGCCTCCCAAGTAGCTGGGACTATAGATGGCCGCCACCATGCCCGGCTAATTTTTTGTATTTTTTTTTTTTTTAAATAGAGACGGGTTTCACCATAGCCGGGATGGTCTTGATCTCCTGACCTAGTGATCCACCCGCCTCGGCCTCCCAAAGTGCTAGGATTACAGGCGTGAGCCACCGTGCCCGGCCTACTGGATTCTAAGATACATTTCCCTCCACATTTATTAAACTCTGAAATCAGATGTGTTTTATAAGCTGCAGTATGTCATCATGTAACTGGCAGAGATTTTCCTTCCTTAGTGGAACATAGTATCAGGGCACATCTTACAGTTGGTGACATCTCAGAGTTGACTGCAGTTCACCCTAGTGCTGCCCTCACCTTGGAATTTCTTTTTATAATAAACTGTCTTGTTACAAATGGATTGTCCTGTTTCGGTTAGTTAAATTAGTTCCACTGTTAAGTTAGTTTAAGTTAGTCAGTTGCAGGGTTTCTGATACTTGCAGAAGAAGGTACCAGGCTTAACGGATATACAGATCAAGTAGGAATCCCTGAGGCTCCTGTGTCAGACTGACCAGCATCCTCATTACCATTCTTACCACACAGTTCTGTTAGTAGACTGAACTTTTAATGATCCCAGGACATTGGGGATGTGTGATTATATCTGACTAAGTAGATAGTGTTTTCAGAGTGAGAAGGGGCCTTGGAGATTGCAAAGTTTAATTCTCTCATTTAAAAAGTAAGGAAACTCAGGCCCGGAGAGAAATGACCTGCCCAAAGAAGAGGAGTGGGTCAGACAGAGCTGGGGACAGAAATCAGGAGTCTGGACTGTTTTACACTCACAGGGGCCTCCTTTGTTCATTTGCCTGAAATGTGGAACACGGGAGAGAAGAATGTGGTGGAGGGTTATACTTGACTTTGACTGTAAACTTTCCTCCCAACTCACCTGTTAGGCAGGACTTTGGATGTGCTCTCGTCACTCGAGCTGTATTCCAGTGAGTATCCTCCATCTGTCACTTTCACCAGTTACCTCGTTTGCTATCACTTCCTCAGTGTTTTCCTACATCTCCCCCTTCATTCCCTCAGTTCAGAAGGGCATATATCTTTTTTTAAGACCAGTAAACCCAAAAACTTGGCTGGTAGTGGGTGTTCGATGGAACCTAAGTGATTCTCTACCTGATATGCTCAGTTCTAAGTTTAACTCTCATCTATTTTCATGCTGACCTTTAAGCCAAAGCAAAAAGCCACGAAAAGAAACATAATTACTTTGTAGTCATTTGTAAAACTGGTTTTAGTTGCTGTTATTTATCTCTTTTTCCTTTAAATATGTGATTTGGAGAATACTCAAATTACATCTTAGAGCCAGTCTTTTTCAAAAGGAATGTATCTCCAATTTTATAATCAAATAAATAGCAGCTTAGCATTGTACCTCCACTATGAGAAGTTCACCTACTTCTTAAAAATTGTAAACAGTCAACACTCTGTGTTATGAAGAATATGTAGGAATTTGGCTAGTAGGTCATCCCGACCAAGTTACTATTCCTTTCATCTTGCTGAACAGTTCATTGCTTACTCACACCTCAACAGACAAGGGCAGAAGCAAGGACAGTGGGTAAGTCCTGAGTTCTCATCTTGTTTCTGCTTCTAAATGAACAAGCTTCATCAATTTTCAGTGAATATCATCTCTCTGGGTTAGTTTCCTTGTTTTAATTAATTTTGTTTTAAGCAGCAGTGGTCCAGTCATTCACTCTTTTGAGCACCATTGACCACATTCCTATACTGCCATTAGCGCTGGGGGAGCAAAGATGAAGAAGACACAATCCCTGCCCTCAAAGAGTTAACGGCTTAGAGAAGCAGAGTAACGCAAATATGTAATAACTGATGAGAAAGGAACGATGGAGAAACACAATGCATTATGAGGATACAGAAGATGTCATCAGGATCAACTGGCTGCAAAGAACAGGAACCCACTAAAACTAAGTTGAGTAAAACAGGATGTGGGGTTTCACTGGCAGGACACCCAAATGTCCCTCACAGATTCAAACATCAGGAATTCTGCCAGCTCTCCAAGGGAGAGGAACTACAAACTGAGGGACTGTCAGAAATCTAAGCAGCATCTCTCTCTCCTTCTCTGTCAGCTTTGTTTGATTCTCTAGGACATACTCATTCCCTTTCCTGTCCTCCATTTAGCAGGGTCTGTGATCAAAGGCCATGGGGTGTGAGGTAGGCAGTTTTCCACGAAGGGCTGTAAGGGCACAGAGAGAAGGACTGACAGAGGCAACAAGTGTCATCTCCAGGAAAGAGGAGGTTCTGTGTGGACCAGAGCTGTATCATACAGAGGAGTTCAAAGACACCTCGGGACTCGCTTAATCCAACTCCTGGTAACTAAAAGGGAAAAAATGGAGGTGAACTAAAAAGTCAGGTGAGCCCAAGGTCACCTGGCTAAATCAAGAAAGCCCAGAATGAACCCAGCCTCTGGTCTCTTACTCAATCCAGGCATCTAAGCATACCCCAGCAAAATGCTGCAATGCTGGAGATTCAATTATCCTCTCCATTATCCTAATCAGCTGATAAGTTATGCTCTTAAAAACAAAGGCCAAGAAAATAACAATAAAAACAGTCACTGGGCAGTGGGTGTAATATTAGTAGGTTATCTTATTACTGAGATGAGTGATAGGATTATTCCCAGGACCCTGAGTGCAGGTCCTGTAACCAAATGTGAAGAGCAAATGTTATCACTAATCCAATCTCCCATTACAAATAGGCCTTGCCAATGAATTTAAACAAATACTGCCAGGAAAAGACAGGTAATTTAGGGAAGTTAGCAAAGAAATATCTACAAAGTCTTGTTTCTTCCTTGACAAACTGAACTTTTGACCAACTACTTCATCATTTGCTTTAAGAAAATCTGTAAATATAAACTGTTTACAATGATTACAAAAATAGCTACCAAAAGACACCCAACCAAATAAATGAATACAGCAGTAAACTAAGCTGGTCCTGTCTCTAATCTACAACACTATTATCTAATCAGGAAAGACTGAAAAACAGATCATTACGCTTTAAGAACACTATAATTAAAAGAGGCCTTCCCCCTTTCTGCTCTCCCAAACCCTGATCACAACACAGTTATTTCAAGATTCTACTTGCAGGAGCCCCATTTAAACAGGAAAAGCACTAATTGGGGCTCTAGTAGCAGCTGTACTACTTTGATGTCAGTTACAAGGATGAACTTGAACAGAATTTTTTATGGCCCTGCCAAGCCAGCCAGTCACCAGTCCAGTTAACCCTTCAGCCACTCGT
Source organism: Gorilla gorilla gorilla (assembly GCF_029281585.2). Classification (NCBI taxonomy): domain Eukaryota; kingdom Metazoa; phylum Chordata; class Mammalia; order Primates; family Hominidae; genus Gorilla; species Gorilla gorilla. The sequence continues at coordinate 128,352,856 of NC_073237.2, forward strand.
TATTCCAATCATGATTCCTGGAACCGTATTCAAAAGTTGCTTCTTCAGGAACTCCGCGTGTGCCACATTCTCTGCCTGAAGCCCCTACGCAGAGCAGAATGGTGACCATCATAGAGCAGCCAGGTGGCAGCCAAATAAGGAAGTGGCGGCTCTGGAACCAAAGGCAGTCAGGTCAAAGCCTGGTTTGTGGGAAGTAGTACTGAACTGAAAGTGAGAAAATTCAGGCTCTAGTTACCACTTGTCATTACTACTGCAGCCTTAGACAATATTTCTGGGCCTCATTTTCCTTGCCTGTAAAAGTAAGTTGGTCTGCATGATTGTTAAGGAATGTCCGACTCCTTGAAAACCACCGTTAGGGCAATCTGATTTGATTTCTCCAACACAGCCCTTGTTCCCAGTCAACTCTCTGGGTGGTGTGGACCACTCTGCTCTGCGGCTGGCTGTGAAGAGATCTTCCCCTCCCTGAGAGCTGTGTACTGGTCTCTCTGGAGGGGGTTCTGGAATGCAGTGCAAATAGCAGCACCCCAATAGCCTGGGGCTGCTCTTGGTTCATGTAAAGGGCTTAGGTCATTGCAAAAATGAATGGTCCTAGCCAAAAATTATAGTTATGTTCATTTCAAGAATAATTAGAAAATAAGTAAATTGGTCATTGTTGAGGGGTGCTAGACAACCAGCTCTATTCTGAAAACTAGAACACAAAGAAACGAATCAAGCATTTACTCTGCCTGTCCTGTAAAAGTTATACCACAGAGCAACCAAATTGTTTGAGATGGGGAAGTTTGTCTTTGTAGACGTGTTCCAGCTGATAGATGAACAAGGAAGACAGCATGACTGTATCACCTCCCTGCACCCTGAGGAATGTAGACACTGAGCATAAGCGGCAGCTAATGTCATCAAAAAGAGAGACAACCAGACATTTTGTGCCTCCTGCTAGAACACAATACCATCGATGAAGCAGCCTTGTGAAAACAAACAAGCAAATCAAACATGACTCTGATCAAGCCTCTTCACCCAGCCACCAAATCTACAGTATAGACCAAGCACAGACACATGTTTAACGAAACCAAGGAGATGAAGTCAGCAAAATCCAGACTATGGAAAACAACTTGGTGTCTTCAGCGACAAAATTTCAGGGGGAAAAAAAGGGAGATGTGGAAGGAAAAATTATATATACATACATTTAAAAAGAAACAAAAGACATATCAATCAAGAAGTGGATTTTATTTGGATCCCAATTCAAACAAACTGCTTAAAAAATTATGACACCTATGAAACAACCAGAAATTTATAAACTGACTAGACAGCTGACATTACAGAACTATTATTAGTTTTATTTTAGGTGGGATAATAGTATTATGGTTTTGTTTCTTGAAAGTCTTTACACTTTATGTATCTTGAAACTTTAGAGGTCCATAGTGAAATGCTTATGGATTAAATGATATCTTAGATTTGCTTTGAAATAGCATAAGGATCTGATGGATGCCGGAGTCCATATGAGTTTATTTCAGTGTTCTATGTGTGTGGACATTTGAAGTTCTCCATTAAAAAGTGAAAACAACAACAACAACAACAAAAACTCTTAAGAAAAATGACTGTCCAAGCATGGTTTCACTCTACCCCAACATTTAACCTTGTACCATTCTGCACTGGATCCAAACGGGCCGAAACATACCACTCTTCAGAACAACTGCAGAACTGGAGAAACCATCGCAAGAGGGCGTTTTATTCAGGTTTCAATTGTGTATGTACAGAACTTGGAGCAAAGAAAATTTCCTTGCTGTCTATAATACGGCTAGATCATCCCTACCCTTTCTCCCACTTTCCTTGCTCTTCGTTTATACTACAAAGCCCTAAAAATTATGTCAGGGAAGAGCCCTTTATGTAAAGAAATGAATTATCATCTTTACATACATAAGGTTAGCTGCAACTACCTGGTGACAATTTGCTGCACAAGCTTGTACAGGCAAGTGATGAACCGCAGAGATGATGGGTGTCACTTGGCATCACTTGCCTTTTTCTTTTTCCCTCTCACCCATGCCTTGGACCTTGGGAGCTCCCTGGACATTATCTGGCTCTCCCGAGGCACAAAGCTGGAGGCAGCAGACCCAATCTAGGTCAAATATGGGACCTAACACCTCCCTCTTTGCCTCACCATTTTAAAGAACAGCATCAGCACAACCAATGAATGAAATCAGGTAAGATCCAGAGTATCTCTGCAATCTCGTTTTATGCAGATTAGAGAATGTAACCAACGCTTATGTATCTTCCTTTCTGTATTAGGAGCATATGATAGATCTGAGCAAACATTTTATTTTTCCAACTAAGTCACACTACTTATTTGCTACTAAATATTAAAAGCTGTTCCAAAAAAAAAAGAAACCCCCCACAATAACCCAATCTGGATTTTAGTACTGAAACTAGATCACCTAGGGAGCCTGGTCTTAATGCTATCTGCCATCCGCCTTGCAGAGGGCCTGGAATATGGCAGGTGCTCAATGAAATATGGCATTGAATAAAGAATGAAGGAATCACTCTTAATTAAACTCCCCCATTTTAGGAATGGAGAGTTTACATTTTAGAAATGTGACATCTCCATAAGGACACCTGCTCAGTGGCAAAGCCACTTATGCCAAAATATTCCTTACCTTGGATGGGTTCTGTCTACTAGTCCATGCTAACTCCTTGTAGAGTGGCACCTGAAAACAAGATGGCTAGCTGGCTGGCTGGCTGGAGAGAATTCACCCTCGGGATTCTATGGGACTTCTTTCCTCAAAACCTTAGGCTACTTGGTTTGCCTAAATTAACATTTTAATTTTTTATTTAAAGCATAATAAAACTGTATACATTTCCAATTCAGAACTTAAGCTCAAACCTTAACCGTTTCTTTAAATGGCTTTTGGTCTATGAATTGCCAAAAGCACAGATATATCTCTAACAAGAAAATTGTTATTTCCTGGGGGATGGGGGAAGGTAATATATGTGTGTGTGTATATATGTGTGTATATATTATAGTGCCACATACACATGCACATGTACACACACATGTATGTATAAAAGCTTACAATGGGAAAATGGGAGGCGGGTGGCGGGGGGGAGAGGGAGGAAAGTGAGGTGCTATTTAATAAGAGCAGTTGCTCTAAGCACTGAACTGCCTTAAAAATAAACCAGCCACCAAGTTCATTAAATATCAAATGCTGGACCAGGCAAAATTTTTCCTCACATTCAGAACACACCGGATTTTGATGCTAAAACAAAGACTATGGTGCAATCAGCAGAAGGCTTCAATGATTGAGAGATTCTAGTATTCGCGAGAGCTGAAAACAGACTGGCAGGCACCCCTCACGGACACAGCATGCTATTTCATGTGTCTGCACTTTGTCTTTCCATAAAACAAATGGGACCTTAGGGCAAAAAGGTAAGGGGTACAAAATAATACATCACTCTTCACTTATCAGGAAGCATTTGACAGAAGACAGTTATGCTTCCCAATTAGTTCCTAAAAATAAACGCACAATATTCCATCATTTTATGGATTCTGCCCTTCTTGAAAACTGTTTTAAAATGGGCTTTGACTGTTTACTGGAAAAACTGTATAGAAACATGAGCCTGACTAGTCCCATTTAAAAAAAAAAAAAAAGGTACAAAAATGTCACGCTTTAACCACTTCGCTGCTGCTCCAGAGAGCCTTCTTAGTTCAATGAATTCTGACACTTCCCGCAGCAGACAGCAGGCAGCACAGACACAATTGAATTTCTTGTTAGTGAAGAAACAGTTCAATGGAGCAGATTAGGAAATAAAACCCTGCAGGAAGAGTTTCAGTCACCCCAAATTTTTGACAGAATTTGCACATTTTTAAAGCAAGGATTAAACTCCAGGTTTTCACACACACACAAAAAATTCAGTATAGCTTTCTTTATCAAGAGCTAAATCTGGATGATCGTATCATTTCTTGAAGCAGCAGGACTCCTAATTGCAACAAAGAACACCACTGAAATTGTTACCCAAAATATAAATATGATTTCAGAGCTGTTGGCTAAAAGCGCATTTTGTGACTATATGAAACTTAATTTCACACCTTGTATAAACATTTGCTCATTCACAGCAATTGTTACAAGTTTTAAGGAAAACCACTATTTGTCTTGGCTAAATTACAATAAATCATATCCTTCTGATTTTTGCACAGGGTGATGGCTAAAGACGTTTTCCTTCAAAACTGGCGTAAGACATGTGTAAAGCCCCATGGAATCTGGGCGCATGTGCTGAAATGAAACTAAAATACGATCTCTGATCATGAAGAAGTCAAACACATAAGAAAATGCACAGATGATCCAAAATTCCTCTCTCAGTTTATTTTAAAATGTGGCCATTTGTGAGAACCAATCCTAACTGAGGCAAGCTGTACAGTTCTTCCTTCCTCAACTATTCCCAGGAGAAGGGACTGCTAGTCCAAAAGAGGAGGAGGAGCAGAAAGGGCTCATATAATTTACAACAGCCTGGGCCATTGAAGCTGGTGTGCATCCGCAATAGCAGGAAGGCAACTTACCACGTCAACACAATTGCAGAGCAAAGCCAGGAGATGGGGCAGAAGGCTATAGTCAGCCCTGTCACCCAGTCATCACACTGCTACCCCAAGCCAGCAAGTGGAGCTCAGGGAGAGGGGGCACACGGCGGCCAAGGAGGCAACGCACTCTCTAACAAAAACAGTCCTCCAATTTCCAACCAGATTTGACAACTGACTCCATTTTCTTCCTACTTTATTTTGAAGTGGTAGAGAGGGTAAGAAAAGGGACTCCAGTCAGGAGGAAAGCACCTAGGGAAAGGCACTTACTACCCCAGACCCTCCCCTGACATCCAGCCTGCCATGTATATGTTTCTATCAGCAGCAGTAGCAGAAGTGGTAGATACCACTTATCATGCACTTCCCATGTTCTTCCATGCTGGTAGTCTGTTTCACTCATGGTCCCCGGTGGAACACTTCCCAGTATTTATGCCCTTGTGTAGTCTCCTCCCCTTGAGTCTGGGACAGTCTTGTGACTTGCTTTAAACAATAAAACATGGCAGAATTGACATGGTGTCAGTTCCAGGCCTAAGCCTCAAGAATGCTTGGCAGCTTTTGCTTTCGCACTCTTGGGAGCCCTGAACTGCCACCTAAGAAGTCCAGCTCTTCTGCTCAAGAGATCACGTGCAGAGGCCACACGGAGAGGGAGGGGCTCTGAGGCTACCGGGAAAGAGAATCAGCTCCCAACCAACCACACAACTGAATACAACTCCCTGAATGATCACTGACAAGACCAGGAGTAGAATCACCCAGCTGGGCCAGACCAGACTACACAATCGTGAGTAAACAAAATGTTTTGTTGTAAGTAGCCAAGTTTTGTCATGGTTTGCTATGAGGCAAACGATAAATGATTCAACATGTATGGCCTCATTTATTATCATGACTACCCATGAAGCAGATACTGTTATCCCCATTTTACAGATGGGAAAACAGCACACAAGTAACTTGGTCCACAGCTACTGACGGGCAGGTGAATTTGAACCCAGTCGGTGGGACACTAGAGTGGTCCTCTAAATTGGGGACCAACAAACATCTTCTTGAAGGCCCAGGGAGTAAATATTGTCAGCTTTTCTGGCTACAGGATCTGCTGCAATGCCTGACCTCTGTGCATCTCCAACTGTAGTACAAAAGCAGCCATATGCAATATGGAAATGAATGGGCATGGCTGTGCTCAATAAAACTCGGTTTACAGAAACGGGTAGTAGGCCAGTGGGCCTTGGTTTGCCAATCACTGCTCTAGTCAATGTTTTTCCAGCTGTAATGATATTCACCACCTGAGGATTTTGTTAAAATGTAGATTCACATTCAGGAGGATCTGCGACTGAGTTTCAGCAAGTTCCCAGGAGACCATGCTGCTGATCCACAGACCACACTTTCTGACTCATGACACTCAGAAGTGCCTCATGTAATTAACGAGCACTTATTTTGTCCCAGGCATAATACTAACCACTTTCTATGCTTCCTCTCACTTTACAATCATGTAAGTTTTATTTTTATCCCCATTTTACAGATGAGGAAAAGGATTAAAGTCACCTGGGCCAGATCTTTTCATGAAGAAAGCTACCATGGATTTTCCCTCACTGCATGGCTCCTGTTACTGGATTCAATAAAACTTACTCTTCACATTTCAAGAACACCACACTTTAGAAGGAAAATTTTAAGACATGCACAAAAAACTTTAATGATGGCTAACCTGCCAAGCAAACTTTCTCAGTGTTTCGTCATTCTGCAAACTTTCCTGTCACTAAATAGGGAAGAGGGTCCTTTTATTTCAGCAGTAGCCCCTATTTCAAAGGCTCCTGTAATACTTTACAAAATTGGCTTTGACTTTGGTGAGAGACAAATGTATGGAAGCGTATTACTATATTAAACCTAGTCTTCCCATCCAATCATTAACAATGAATATTTTTAGCATCTAAAAATGTGCATTTCAGGCAGATATGTAAATATTTAGCACTATACTTTTGAGACAACCTTTCATTTTCAATCATGCAGAGGTAGGTGTTTTCACTAATAGTCTAATTATATCGCATATTTTCATTCTACACAGTATTTTGCCTCTATATTTGAAATAACTGAATTCATCTGTGTTAATAAATGTTCTAAATGGACATCTTAATAATTGAAATTAGCACATACTATACCCCTCAAAACAATTTATAAAACAAGAACTATTGTTTACATTACACAACAAGGCAAAACCAGCCATGATAGTAGCTTGGCTCCAGGTCACATATCAGGTGAAATTCCTCATGCGGCTCCAACTGATCCAGCTGTATTTGATCAGAGCCACTTTCTGACCTCTCGTCTCAAGAGTAAGTCCAAGCCTTGGTGTTCACGGCCTCAACTTGTCTTTACCCCCTTATGTCACTGTTCCCCATCCTCTGTGTTGCTCTGTCTGGGACACCTACCCTAGGGACCTACACAGCTAACTCCCTCCCCACATTTGCTCAGATGTCACCATTTCAAGGCAGTTTCCCTGACTGTTCTTTTTAAAGTCGCTGCCCACCTCCCACAAGCCCAGCTCTCCTGGCTCTTCACATCCGCCCCACTTTCCCCGATAGCACTAATCACCTCCTCACATTCTGTACATGACTTCTGATTGTTTGTCTTCCACACTCTCCACTAGAATGTAAGCACCACAAGGGCAGGAGTCTGTTCACTCAAGTGCTCAGGGCTCCTAGAACAGTGCCTGCCATTTAGCAGGCACTCAGATGACTATGAACTCAAGATCGACTTGTTTGCCAGGCACTGTTCTAGGCACTGGGGTTACAGCAGTCACCAGAACAAACAGGGTCCCTCCTTCACAGGGATTTGGGCCAAATAACAAAACAAAACACAACATAATACACCCATAAGAGAACAGCGGAACAGAGTGCTACAGAGATCTTAAAAAGGTGTATGATACAAAGTGACTGGGGAAGCTACTTTAGATTGGGTAGTCAGGGAAGGTCCCTCTGAGGAGGTGACATTTCAGCTAAAAACTACAATAAGGAGAAAGTATTTAAATCTTCCACATGCTTCTCTGATTTTCCATCTTGCTGGTCTGCTGTGAACTCCTGAGGTGAGTCACAGTCCCTGTTTCTCCTGGCGCTTCCTGACATTTATACATTTATGCTGGTATTTTGAGCCTGGGACTGACCTGTTATGGCCTCACTGTGGACTTACATTCTGTCCTTATAAAGCTTCTCTTTGCAGCCATTTATACCATATGCCTTGAGCTCAACCTTATCTAGTATTTCTATTACAAGTCCACTTTTCTTTTAGTTAGAAATACAGGATCTGTCTTTGTCTACTAGCTGTTTTATGTTGTACATAGCAGGGTTTAATTCTGGGGACAATCTGAGTCTTTTTCCTGTAGTAGATATTTATCTCATTGGTATTTATTGATATTGCAGGTGTGTGGGCTAATTTGGTGGTCTTATGAGACTGTTTTGTTTTATCTTCTTTTATGTCTTACTTTATTTCATGTGTCCTGCTCCGGATGCTTGCTTTGGTTCTTTGTCTTTTGCTTTGCGGACTCTAAGTCTTTACTGTTGTCTTCAAGACTCTGGCATCCCCTTTCTTTTTAGTGCTTTTTAAGAATTTTCTTTCAAATTTTACATAATATACTAAAACCTCTATTTCTTAATGTTTAGATATATCTCTTGCTCCCAAATAAGATGAGAAAATTTATCATCCCAATCTCCTCATTCTATTTGCTTTGTGAATTTTTTTGCATTCCTATGTTTTATAACACAGTCAAGTGTCGCATAACAGTGTTTTGGTGAGACCGCATATACGACAGTGGTCCCATAAGATTATAATGAAGCTGGAAAATTCCTATCACATAGTAGCCATGGTAAAGTCACAGCACAACACATTACTCATGTGTTTGTGGTTAAGCTGGTGTCAACAAACCTACTGCACTGCCTGTCACATAGAAGCATAGCCTATACAACTATGTACAGTACAGAGTGCTTGATAATGATAATAAATGACTGTTACTGGTTTATGAATTTACTGTACTATAATTTTAATTTTTTTTTTAGCATATACTACTTCTACTTATTAAAAACAGTTGACTGTAAAACATCCTCAGGCAGGTCCTTCAGGAGGGATCCAGAAGAAGGCATTGTTATCATAGCAGATGACAGCTCTGTGCGTTACTGCTTCTGAAGACCTTCCACTGGGACAAAATGTGAAGGTGGAAGACACTGATACAGATGATCCTGACCCTGTGTAGGCCTAGGCTAATATGTGCATTTGTGTCTTTGGTTTTAGCAAAAAAGTTTAAAAAGTAAGAAAAAAATAAATAAAATAAAACAAAAATAAAAAATAGAAAAAAGCTTTACAGAATAAGAATATAAAGAAAATCCTTTTGTACAGTTGTACAATGTATTTGTGTTTTAAGGTAAACGTCATAACAAAATCAAAAAGTTAACAAAATGTAAAAGTTTATAAAGTGAAAAAGTAAGGCTAATTTATTACGGAAGAAAAAATGTTCTTACAGATTTAGTGTAGCTTGAGTGTACAGTGTCTGTAAAGTCTACAGCAGTGTATAGTAATGCCCCACACCTTCACATTCACTCACCATGGCTCACTGACTCACCCAGAGCAACCTGTAGTCCTGCAAGCTCCATGCATGGTGAAGTCCCTGTCCGGGTGTACCATTTTTTATCTTTCTTTTTGGTTTGTTTGTTATAGAGGCAGGGTCTTGCTATGTCGCCCAGGCTGGTTTTGAATTCCTGGCCTCAGGTAATCTTCCCACCTCAGCCTCCCAAGTACTGGGATTACAGGCATGAGCCACTGCACACAGCTCCATTTTTTTTTACCTTTTATACAGTATTTTTACTATACATTTACTATGCTTAGGTATGTTTAGATACATAAATACTTACCATTGTCTTACACTGCCTTTAGTACTCAGTATGGTACCATGCTGTAGAGGTTTGTAGCCTAGGAGTAACAGGCTACACCATATAGCCTAGGTGTGCCGTGGGCTCTACCATTTAGGTTTTTGTAAATATATGTTTGCACAATGATGGAAGAGCCTAATGATGCATGACTGTATTTACCTTCTGAAATATTATTCCTGACAATTACTTGGCCTTGGCTGTTTATTTAAACAGACCACTCACTTCACCATTTCTCATCAGAATGTAAGCTAATGAACCATTACATCCCCAATGTCTCAAACAGGGTTTGGCATGTAACAGGCAGTCAATAAATATTTGCTGAATGAATGAACTGACTTCGTTGATCCCTTGACTCACTGCATTTTGTCACTGAGTAGTTTTTTAAAGAAAGACTCATGGGCCTTTCCTCGAGTTCACGGATTTTTTTTTTTTTTTTTTTTTTTTTTAGAATACTACTATCTTTCTACATAACTTGGTTCAGTATAAAATTATTGGGTCAAACTTTCCCCCAAATTTTGTACTGCTCCACTGCCTCCTGGTATTAAATGACAGCTGTGGAACTGTAATCTTCTGTGATAACTTCCCTTGCTGCACGTTCTCAAAGAGGTTAAGTCCCTTCCTGTGACTGACTAATGCTGGTGCATCTTTTACTAGTTTTAACTTCTTTTTTGTTTCTTTTACTAAGTGTATGAACAGGAAGATTTCAGAATCTGGGGTAACTCTGCCATCTAACATAAAGCCTCCAGAGTATCTGTAGATGTGGAGATGAGAAGGGTCAGAAGTCTCATGCGATGTGGTGTGTCCCTAAAGTAGCAAAGCGGAGTCATTTACTCAATGCGGGGAGGGGGAATGGTGGGAATGTGGACAAGCAGGATCTTGAGCTCTTTCCAAAGCTGCATAAAACTGAGAGAAACTTCATTCTAAATAGAGTCTGTCTTAAAGAAATCACTACCTCCCACTAAATAATCACACCTGGCAATGCAAGAGATCAAACTGTTATTCAAATGATATTAAGTCAGTCTTTAAGGTATTTCAAAGGCATTCTTATTTTCTTGCAAATTTCCTCAATTTTCTGTCTCCTCTTGCTTTCTATTTACATTATCTTAGCTGTCAGGAGGACAATATTTTGACGCAATAACAGGCAATTAAAATGCTATGGGCAGTCATGAAGAATTATGCGTGAAACTGGTCCTCTCCCTGCTGGAATGGGTACAAGAAAACCTCATTAATTCTACTGGGGCAGTGGGGAAAGCAGTCAAGTAGGAATCAGGACACTGTGGATGGCCCCCGGTTCCTCTCTTAGTTGGGGCGAGAGTCTCCAGTTCCACAAAGAGAGTGTGCTCCAAGGTCCAATGCAGTAAAAACTGTCTGAAAAGGCCACAGTCTGTGTCCATTAAGACAAAGACTGGTTTAGGCGATTTTTAGGTTTACAGTTTTTAAAAATGTGAGCTAGGAAAACCATTTCCATAAATACAACAGTCAATAAGTAAAATCATGGTATTAAAAACCTAAAATTGCGAGTTCTTTTGCTTTTTTCAAAATTTCCTATAGCATAGTGGCTACTCAATCTTTTTAATTTCAGAAAACAACATGATATTGAGAAATAGTTTTTGTTAGCTACTTAGCCATGCTTGTCTACAAAGGAATAGTTATTAATATATCAGTGGTACCTATTCATTAAAGGAGCCATTTATTCTGGCTCTTGCCATTTGAAAAAATAAAAAAAAAGAAGCCATTTATAGCTGACCCTTGAACAATGAGGGTTTGAACTGCATGAGTCCACTTATACTCAGATTTTCTTCTGCCTCTGCTACCCCACAGGCAGCAAGACCAACCCCTCCTTGCTCCTCAACATGAAGACAATGCGGATGAAGGCTTTTATGAGGATCCATTTCCACTGAATGAATAGTAGATGTATTTCCACTTCCTTATGATTTTCTTAGTAACATTTTATTTTCTCTGGCTTACTTTATTGTAAGAACACAGTAATATAATATATATAACATACAAAATATGTGTTAATCAACTACTTTGCTTTTTTGGGGGGGGGGGGGATTGGGGGGAGTGACCAGGCTGGTCTCTAACTCCTGGGCTCAACCTTCCCCTTTGGCCTCCCAAGGAACTGGGATAACAGGCATGCACCACTGTGCCCAGCTAACCGACTGTTTTTGTTATCAGAAAAGCTTCTGGTCAACAGTAGAACAGTAGACTATTAGCAGTTAAATTTGTGGGAAGTTAAAAGTTACATGTGGATTTTTGGCTGTGTGAGGGTGAGCACCTCCAACCCCTGCATTGTTCAAAGATCAACTGTACTTTACAAACCTAGTTCTTTTTTTAATTTTACTTTAACCAAGTGCAGAACATGTAGGTTTGTTCCATAGGTACACGACTGCCATGGTGGCTTGCTGCACCTACCAACCTGTCATCTAGGCAAACCTAGTTCTGAAGGAGGATCTTCAGAAGTGTGGAGAGAGAAATGGTGCTAGATTTTAAAATATTCATTATCTCACTTAAACTCTGTAACTACTATAAGGTATAAATATTATTATCCCTATTTGTAGATGAAGAAACTAAGGATTATAGCATTATATAAGTGGCTGGCGAATGCTAGAAAAGAACACTTTTATTTATAACACTTTGAAAGGATCCCACTATTCAGGCTTCCTCTTAGAAAACAAGCTAGGAAACAGGTCTGGTTCTAATATTTTGCCTAGAACTTACCTTTCAGGACCACAGCAGGAGCCTAGGATTTCTCCTAACCTTTTATTCCATGAAAACGTGTCTTGAGAGGCTTAGGCAATAGGTTCTGTGGCTGCTGGACAGGGTCTGATTACCCCCTTTGTAGGTAAGCTATGTATTTTTTAATTGTGGTAAAATATCTGTAACACAATATTTACCATCCTAACCATTTTTAAAAATTGTTTAAAAAACACATAAAACAGTTACCATCTCAACCATTTTTAAACATGCAGTTCACTGGTAGTAAGTAGATTCTCACTGTTGTGAAACCAGTTGTATTATGTTTAATTTAACTCTATTATGGAAATGTTCAAACATACCCAAGAGTAGAGAGAACCATACAATAGACTTTTGTGAGCCAGCTCCAGCAATTATCCACGTTGCCATCCTGTTTCATGTATCTCTCCCCTCCACATAAACATACTTAAAAAAAAAAAGGAACAATGCAAATCCTGACATCACTATCAATTCGCCTATAACCTACAGCTATGATATAGCTGTACTCAAACACCTGCCGTTAGGAAGCAATGTATCTACCTGGCAAGTCACTGGGCCAGCAGAGCCTTGCTCAAAATACCTTGCTATTGACTATGTACTAGTTAAAATCTAACTTCAGCTTGCAACCAAGGCATTCCAAATTCAGCCACTACCCTCCTGTACTGCAGCTTACACACCACCTGGGCTGTTCACTATGGTTCCCCCGCACACAGAACCTGCCCCACTTTAGATCCTTCCCAGACGGTGCTTCCCTGGCCCACCCCCACCACTGCTTCCCCACAGCTTCTCTGTTTACTGAAAGTCTTTGCCTCCTTCAAAGTCCAGCTCCAGTCTTGTCTGCGAAGGGTCAGGACCCTTAACAATGCTTTTTCTTCCCATGATTGAGCCCACAGATACCATGTAATAAATACCTGAGGCTCATCTCCATCAATTTAGTGATGCTCCGAGGAGTCAACCCCTCTAGAACATTCCTTCATCCTCTGTTTTACCTATGAGCCTCTACCTGAATTGTCTCTCTCTGACCAACTCTGAGGTCCTTGTCCTGGGGTCCTGAAATTGCACACGCTATTTATATGTTCACAAAAACTATCACTGCCATGAGGGCAGGGATTTGTTTTGTTGTGCAGGCCCAGATCCCTAGTGCCTGGAAGAGTACTCAGAACACTCATTCTGCAGTCATCCCAGAGTGTTTATGGAGCATCCTCAAATAAAACGTTCAGAACCACTGATCCAGTCCTTTTGGACCTGTGGATTGCTTGCACACCCCACCTGGCCAATGATTTCAGTGTCACCCCAGGAGGATGTGGTCTCTCAGTTCACCCTTGACTCCATGCTCCACATCCTGAAAACCAGTCTTGTCCCAGGAATGTGGGTTCTGACCAGATCTAGGATTCCCATTAGTGCAGCAGCTGTGGCTGAATCGCACCTCCTGGAGGACTGCAGCTCGCAATAATTTCATGGCCCACCTCTATGCAAATCACCAGGAACAGTATTCTCTCCTCAATCAAGGGCACATAACACTATGCATTAATCAGATATGCAACGGGAAATCCATAACACTTGTAGTCAATTCATTAATCAATGTAACTGGCATTACAGGGGTAGGGTACAATGAGAAATCTGGGGGGTTCTTGCTAAAAGACAGGACTAGCTATGCTAAAGAGTGGAGCATAGCGAGTCCTGTCTTTTAAAACATAACTGAGAGCACTAAAACAAGAGCCTGTTTTCCCTTCCAAGACAACCTTGACGGTTTCTCATAGCTACTACTTGTACCCAAATATCTTTGAGGCAGCCATACAAAACAACAGACACTTGCTATGTTAAAGTACAGCTGCGTTTCAAAAAATGCAAGTGCCATCAGGGACCTAAATGCACCTGTGAGAGAGAAATACTCTCAGATACAACTGCTCAGAACTTAATTTTAAAGCAGAGTTATTATTTCTATATTCTCTAACCAAGCCAGGAATTCCTTAGAAAATAGATAGGAACATTCTAATTTCATTAGTTGCTGTAGAAATTCAAAGCCTCTATTTTTCATCCCACTATTAGAAGCAAGAAAAATACCTTTAGCAATTATCCCTGCCCACACCCTACAAAGATGTGAACCAAACTCAATCACTGTAACAGGCAAATCTTTACTGAGCTCTGTAAATGATCCGTCCTCTCATAAAGCTGTGATATTTTTAATCTAATTTCCTGTTTTAAGGCACCACACTTAACATACATAAATAAACAATTTTCAAAATTAAAATACTATAAAACTCAACACAAAATATATAGCATGAAATTTAATTTTTCTTCGAAGGTTTAGGAAGGAACTAATAGTTTTCAGCGTCTTGGAGACATCAATCATTTATTTATTTGTTTGTTTATTTATTTATTTTAGACGGAGTCTCGCTCTGTTGCCCAGGCTGGAGTGCAGTGGCGCAATCTCTGCTCACTGCAACCTCCACCTCCCAGGTTCAAGCGATTCTCCTGCCTCAGCCTCCCGAGTAGCTGGGACTACAGGCGCACGCCACCATGCCCGGCTAAGTTTTTGTATTTTTAGTAGAGACGGGGTTTTACCACGTTAGCCAGGATGGTCTCGATCTCCTGACCTCGTGATCTGCCTGCCTCAGCCTCCCAAAGTGCTGGGATTACAGACGTGAGCCACCGCGCTCAGCCACATGAATTATTAATAACCAAGACATTTACCCAAAATGAACTTTGTGTAAGTTCACCTGGTGACATCTGTTAGGACATTTTATTATCCTTCATTGCCCAATTCCCATATTATTTGGAAAGAAAACAATGTCCTTCCATGTGTAAGAAATATGAGAGTGTGTGTACACAGTGGAAAATATCAATGTTGATTATAGGTGACATAATTTTATCTCAGTTTGAACCAATGAGAAAAAAAGGAAAGGAAAGCCTTGTTATAATTTCTTTCACCATTAACAGGATCTTTGAGATGTGAACATGGAAAACATCTCAATGCAAACGGGGATAAAAATCTACAAAATTCCCATCTGTCAATACTGCACCTCTTTTGGTACCTTCATTCATTCATTCGTTGAGATAGGAGTCTCACTCTGTTGCCCAGGCTGGATGGAGTGCAGTGGCGTGATCACAGCTCACTGCAACCTTGACCTCCTGAGCTCAAAGGATCCTCCCTCCTCAGGCTCCCAAGTAGCTGGGACTATAGGCACGTGCCACCACACCCTGCTATTTTTTAAAAAATTTTTGTAGAGATGGGGATCTAACTACATTGACCCAGCTACTTTTGAACTCCTGGCCTCAAGCAATCCTCCCGCCTTGGCCTCTCAAAGAGCTGGGTTACAGGTATGAGCCACTGCACCTGGCCCAGTACCTACTTTTAAAGAGGAATGCACATATTCATACAAAAGATAACTCTTCAGAGCCCATCTGCCCCATAAGCCTTCCTCCTTGCCCCTTGCTGGAATCCCTGAGAAACTCACCACCCACAATATTCAGCTGGGACATACTACTGCCACTCTAAACAACAATAATTATAATACACAAGCAGCTAGCACTTACTGAGTGATCGCTGTATCATAAACACGGTACTCTCATTCCATTATTATCCCCATTTGACAAATGAGAAGACTAATGGTGAGAGGGGTTGAATAAGATGCCCAAAGGCACACATATGGGGCATGGGTGACCCAGGGTTCAAGCCCAAGAAATCTTACTCCAGAACCTGTTTGTTTAGCCTATGCGTCTTTATTTTCATATGCAGGATGTTCCAAATCCCCAGCTTGACTGTAAATTCCTGAGAACAAGGGCTCTCTGTATTTCTAGAGTCTACCACCATGCCTTACCTAAATCTGCTGGATAAATAACACCATAGTTTAACATCAGTTGTTATTCATGTTTTTTTTTTTTTTTAAATTCAAGTTTTTCCTTACAGACCCTTATTTACCATGTTGAAAGGTTGTACCAAAAAGAATACTAGGGGAAGGGGGAGAAATGAATACAGGTATTCTTGATCTTAGCCATACAGCAACAGTATCACAGCTGAGGACGAAAGAGGGTGGGAGACACAGAGACGCCTGCTCAGCTCCCCCTCAGGAATGCTACCCAGCTGTGGGAGGACAGTCAACACGTGGGCTCCAGCTGTCAGCTCACGCAGAGTCAGCATCAGCTGCAGAGAGCCACTTCTTAGAGTTAACACTGATTCTCAGAGACCTGAGGCTTCATGATGCCCCCGTTCCAAGTGGGAGCACATGGGGAGCAGGTAATAAATGGAGCCCTGGCCAAGGTCTAGTTTACAGTGGATCCATCCACTGGGTCCACAGACCCATCTCATCATGACTAATTGAGACCAACATACAGCAGGTCCTCAAATAATGTTTTGTTCAACACATTTCATTAACATCGATGACAGGAAAAAAAATCCATTCCCAGCTGGGGCCACTGTCTGTGTGGGGTCTGCAGGCTCTCCCCATGTCTGTGTGGGTCTTCTCCATGCACTCTGATTTCCTCCTACATCCCAAAGACATGCACGTTAGGTGAACTGGTATGTCTAAACTGTCCCAGTCTGAGCGGGTGTGTGTGAGTGTGCCCTGTGATGGGATGGCGTCCTGTCCAGGGTTGGTTTCTGCCTGGCACCCTAAGCTGCTGGGATAGCTGCCAGCCACCCAAGGCCCTGAAATGGAACAAGCAGGTAAATAATTATCTTGTTTCTATTAATCTTTCTTAAATGTACGTATAGCTCACATTTACTTCAATGTTTAATATCAGAAGTGTTTTGGTCTTAATTTAGAAGTTTGGTGATGTTTTGCTGTAGGAACTTAACTCTTGTTATTTCAATTAGCCTAGGGTAAAATTAGTTTTGTTATATATTGTTTTGCTTCAAGTCGCAATTCCCAGGAACCTATCGATGATGCTAAATGAGAACTTACTGTATTTGACAATTTCTACAACCACATTAGGTCCTTGGTCTATGGGGTAAGATCTACCAGAGTAGGGAAGGCCGAATGGAAGTCTCTGATACACCCTGCTTCTGCACTGCCTCCCCCACCCCCAATACTGCACTAAAAACCAATATTGCATCCCAGGGCAATGGCAGAGATTAGTGCCACCTCGAAGGATCTAAAGGACGCAGGGGGCAGTGGTCCCACTTTACGTCTGTTTCATTTACCAGCCTGCCCCCTGCAGAAACCAGATGAATCCTGGAGGACTGCAGACCTCTGCGAGCTCAATCAAGCAGGCAGCCCTGATCGCCACCATGGTATCAGATGTGGCATCTTTGCTAGAGCAGAACAATATGGCCTCAGGTCACACAAAGCCATCACTGATTTAGTGAATGCCTTCTTTTCTATCCCAGTCAAAAACAAGACTCAGGAACAGTTCATATTTCCATGAAATAGACAATATACACTTAGAGTTCTGACTTAGGGCAAGTTCTCTTGCCCTTTGTTATAATATATAACACCCATCACAGTAGTCCCAGTGGCCCTCTCCAGCTCATGCCTGTGGTTGCCTACATGAGCATACGGAGGAAGGGGGAAATGTCCAAGCTTGGTTTACAGACAGGTCACTCTGGCATGTGGGTAAAAGCCAAAAATCCATGGCAGCTGCATTACAAACTCACTCGGGGTGACAGAAAAGACAGCTGTGAGGGAAAAGTCTCCCAAGAAGTAGGGCTTCAAGCAGTGCCCTTTATATGGGAAAAGCAGCAGCTCAAGGCTAGACTACAGGAAGACTCATGGGCAGCAGTGAGTGGTCTGCTCAGATTGTCAAGGTCCTAGAAGGAAAAAGATTGGAAAGTCAGGACAAGAAAGTATGAGGTATGGACATGTACATGGGCATATGGGGAGGGGACACGAAGGGTGGAAAAGCTTTGTGTCACATGTCATCACCCACCATGGAAAAGGCATTAAAAAACCAAGCAGAAAAGTGACCCAACCAGTTGACGTCAGCCATCCCATTGTTAGCATGATAGACTCATGAATAAAGTGGCCACAGTGACAGAAACGGACCCAACAGCAGGGACTTGCACTTATTAAAGCTGATCTAGTTGCTAATGCCAAAAAATAACCCATCTACCAATGACAGAGACCATCATCAAGTTCGCAAAATGGCACTATTCCTCAAGGAGCACAACCATCAATGTGGTGCAAGTTAATGGACTCCTTCTATCTTGGAAGGCCAGATATTTGTCCAACAGAAATAGACACGCCTTCCAACTAAGGGTTTGCCCTTCTGACTCACAGGGCCTGAGTCAGCACCACCATCCAAGGGCTTAGTGACAATCTTTGAACCAACAGCACTGGATCCCACATAATATTATATCAAATCAAGGAACCCACTTTCTGTAGTAGGCCCATGATCATGGAATTCATTGATCACATCACATACTACCACCCAGCAGATGTGGTCTAGCCTGCTGAAGGCACAGCTGAAGCACCAGCTTGGAGACACTACTCAGCAAAGATGGGGTATGGGGTACCATCCTCCAGGATGCAGTATATGCATTGAATCAAAGACCTTTTTATGGTGCTCTCCCCTAATAGGAAGAATACTTGGGTCTGGGAGTCAACGGGAGGAAGCAGGAGTGTCCTCTACACTCCATAATTCCTGATATCCCATGGCAGACTTCGAGCATCCCCCTTCCAGAACTCTGGGCTTTGCAGAGTTAGAGATCCTGGTCTGCAAAGTCCAAGTCTGGATCCCCACACTTTTGCCTGGGAATAGCAGGGATCTCACTGCATTATAAGCTATGGCTGCCACCTGGGCACTTTGGGCTCCTGGTCTAGGGACCAGTAGTCAAAAAGAAGAGTCACCATCTTGCCAAACTGGTTCTGCTCATAAGAAGCAGGGGCTGCTGTTACACAATGGAAGCAGAGACAAATATTGTGGAGCCTGGGTACCCCTGGATACTCCCTTGCTCGATTTTGACCGTGAATGAAGACATAGCAACTCTGGCCCGAGAAAGGCACGGTGATGAGGGGCTCAGACCTGCCAGGGATGAAGTGCTGGGTCTTGCCGCTATGGGAGCCACTGGAGCCAGCAGAGGTCACAGCTAAGGGTGAGCCAAATCTGGAATGGATGTCAAAGGAGAGAGAGAACGAGACTAACTGCAGAGGCGGAGGCTATAGTTGATCTTGATCCCACGAAGCTTCTAAGCTCTCCCTCAGGAAGGGAGGCCCCACTGGACTCCTGGAGGGGCAGCTCCTCAAATGTACGTAGTAGAATTGTAGAAGTAGAACTGAGCAACACAGGACAGCTGAGAAGACAGGGAGACGCACTGATACATAAGTGTCTGGCAGTGAAGAACACAGCACAGTTGGCCCTTGAACAACATGAGTTTGAACCACACAGGTCCACTTAAATATTGAGATTTTCTTCCACCTCTGCCACCCCTGAGACAGCAAGACCAACCTCCTCCTCCTTACTCTACTCAACATGAAGACAATGAAGATGAAGACCTTTATGAGGATCCACTTCCAGTTAATGAACAGTAAATATTTTTTCACTTCCTTATGATTTTCTTAATGACATATTCTTTTCTCTAGATATTTTATTGGAAGAATACAGTATATAATGCATACAACCTACAAAATATGTGTTAATCAACTAGGCCATTGGTAAGGGTATTAGTAGTTAAGCTTTTGGGGAGTCAAAAGTCATGCACATTTTTGACTATGGTGGGGGATGGGTACCCCTAACGCTGTGTTGTTTAAGGGTCAACTGTAGTTTAACAGTGGGTATTCATTGTAAAAAATAAAATTAAAATTAAAAGCCAAGTTTTTCTCCTCTGTAAGCCCTTATCTTATCATGTTGAAAGGTTGTACAAATCTGCCGCTTCAGGAGAATAAAGAATTAACTTCCAGCATGCTGGAGCTTAGCCATCTAGTAATAGTATCACAGCTGATGAAGATCAGGGTAGACAAGGAGATGCAATGGCAGATCCTCTTCCAGGAAGAACCTGCTGTCTGGCTACAGGACAGCTATTGACATACAGCCTCCAGCTATCGGCATGTTCAGGGTCAGCCTCTGCGGCAGACAGCTATCTCACCGAGGTCACAGCCTTCCTGGAGCCACCTGCATATGGTGACTGAGTGAGGCAGGGGTACAAAGGCCCAGCCTTTTGGCCAACGCAGGACAAGGCAGGTAACCCTGCTGCAGAGATCCCCTGGGTTGACCGAGGTGTTGCCAGCCCTGCACTGCAGGCTGCCATCTCCCCCAGCAGTCCTGCTTCCTCCCACTTTCTTTCACAGGGGGTGATCCCTAATAAATATACTGCAGCCCAATTCCAACTCAACCTCTGCTTCCTGAGAACCTAATCCTCTGCCTTGTACTACAGCTGAGACATACAGATTCCAGGTTCTCTGTGCCCAAGTTTGAATTCCAGTCCCAGCACTTCCTAGCTGGGAGCCTCCAGACAAGGTGGGAGCTTCGGTGTTGGACTCTGTAAAGCTGAGGCAAGTAACGGTACCTCTCAAAGGACAGCGTTCAAACTACGTGAGTGCTCTATGCGGTGGCTTTCATTATTAACCAGTCCGATGGTGTTCCTTCCCTCACTGCAGACTGCTTTGGTTGGTGATCTCTCATCTAATTTCTTTGAACTCTGAGTCTATAAATCTGGGCTCATTTGTAGAACAGAAATATCTGTTCCCACTGGCTGATAAAGTCTTGCTGCTCTGCCAAAAAGCACTGCTAACAGGGCAGAGTTCCAGGGCCACAGAGCACCAAAGCAGAAAGCTCTAATTCTTAGTACACGAGTGCTGAAACCATCCCCTCCATTTGCAAAGAACCAGAAGGAATGGGCGAGGTTCACACGCAAGTCTCAGAAACAAAAAGGGAAGGAGCACACTTGGGGAGAGCTACGAACAGCAAAACAGGGTAGTGATTCTATAATACCACTCAAAAGCATCATCTTAAAAAAAAAAAAAAGACACATTTTTAATATCCTTTTTTTTTTTTCCTTCCTCCTCCATTGGTCACTTTCTGTCCTCCAAGAAGGGAAGACAGTGGTAGATGATCAGTGGGAGCATTATAGGAGCGGGAAAGCAAGAAGTTCCAGGCCTGGATCTGTTACTGAAAAGTCTCACAACTCGCTGGAGAAAAATGCTTCACTTATCTGCATCCTTATTTCCTTCACCATGAAATGAGGGTAGAAAGGAGATGCCTTCTGGCTCTTCCAGGTCTGGGTTTTCATGACGCTCTAAATACTACCCAACGATATCAGAGGTTCCTTAGGGGTGAGGGCAATTCCATCTACCGTCTAAATGCCTACTCAATAAACTGCACTGAATTAATTGGTCATAGGAGACCTTTAAATTCTAAGTGCTCCTTTGTTTAAAATTAAAAAGTGTAAAAAGTATTAATAAGGAAAAGAATGGTGGGGTGAGGTCTGTACAAACCAATCCTAGCCCCACATTTGATGTGTAAAGTCAGGTCCTGTGCAAGCCACACTTGGGAGGCACGTCCATGTTAACTGACAGGAAGAAGGAGGGAAAAGGAAATTGGTGGTTTTGATTTACTTAATGTATTTACTTAATTTCAATTGTTTTATTTTTTCCACTGTGCCCAAGTCCACCAAAAAAAAAAAAAAAAATCTAAATCTATTTTGTTACCTGTCAAATAGGGAAAGGACAGCTTTCTAGAGCTACTGTGCCTGGGATTCATGCTAGTTTTTAAGGAGCTGATAAAACATGAAACAAAAATTTAAGACTGTGAGAGACTTCTAAGGAAATCTTTGGAACACTGTGATGCCCCAAGGTTTCTTCTCCGGGGACATTAAGTACCCAGCAAATCGAACTCCCTGTGTGGGGACCTGGGGAAGCTGCAAAGAAAGAGTTCCATTCCTTTAAAAGACATACCTGGGAATATCTTTGCCGGAGCCCCAAAACATAGCAGGGTAAGAGAGAGTTGGAGGGTGATGAGAAATTTCAGCTCAACAATCCATAATGAAGTCTATCTATGGGCTGGGTCCACTAAAAAATTCCCAAAGCTGGTCCTGTCCTATCATGATGTGTCTATCAATGTCAGAGACTAGGTCTTTTGTAAGTTTCATGTGAGACCCAAGTCTGGAAAAGTCTCTTGGTGTGGTTACTGAAGGGTTAAAGACAAGGTTTCTAAGAGACAAAGATGAACAGGACAATGGGGGTCACCCTGGCATTGACCCCAGAAGAAAGGCCTTCTTCTGGATCCAAAAGCCCTCTTTGCTGGTCCCCAAGGTACATTGCAAGCTCCTTAAGGGAAGGTTATTCATCACTGAATACCAGCACCAAACACTGTAGATATTAGATTTTATTTACTGAATTGCAAAAATGAATAAAAAGCATAGTGCCAATAAAATAACAATTACAGATAAAGAGCAAGAATCTAGACTTCAGTGCTTCAAAGATAAGTTTTTCTACCAAAAGAAAATAAAAAATCAGGACAAACTAATTAAAAGCCTGTTACCAGCACCAACTCCAGCCCCACAGCTATCACATCTGTACAGGAAAGGAGGTGACAAGGTTAAGAAACACCATGAAATACTTAAGCAAAACTTGGAGTGTTTGGACTCGTTGGTGTTCCAGCCCACAACTACTGTTTCCTCTGAACTCCTCACAGCAACTAGTGGAATGATGAGCAGACAGTGGGTGCCCAAAGGACGCTCACCAATCAATCAGTACAAAATCGATCTAAGACAGGCTCTACATTAAGGCATTTTCAAAGCCATGAAAGGAAATTCTGAAAACCTGTATTTCTCAAAAGTAAAATCACTTTTGATCAAAAGTAAAATCACTTTTGAGAAACACAGGTTTTCAGAATTTCCTTTCATGGAAAGAAAGCCTTAGCCTTTTTCTGCACTTCACCAAAGATATATGGATGGCAAATAAGCACATGAGAACATGCTCACCACCATTACTCATTACGGAAATTCATGTTAAACCACAATGAGATACCACTGCATACCTGTCAGAATGTCTAAACATTAAAAAGATGGACAATGTCAAGTGCTGGTGGAAGCACAGCAACTGGAACTCTCATACCCTGCTGGTGGGAAGGTAAAAACGACACAACCTTTTGAAAAACAACTTGGCAATATCTTTTAAAAAGTTAAACACACACCTACCATATGACCTAGCTATTGTACTCCTCAATATTTACCCAAGAGAAATGAAAGCACATGTCCATACAAAGACTTGTACATGTATGTTCATACTGGCTTTATTAATAGCCAAAACAACCCAGTTGTCCATCAACAGATAAATGGATAAACAAACTGCAGTATATCCAATTGGTGGAACACTATACAGCAATAATAAGAAATAACCTATTGATACATGCAACAATATGGATTAATCTCAAAATGACTATGCTGAGTAGAAAAGTCAGATTTAAAAAAAATTTTTTTTTTTTTTTAGAGATGGGGTCTCACTATGTTGTCCAGGCTTGTCTTGAACTCCTGGGCTCAAGTGCTCCTTCTGCCTCTGCCTCCCAAATTGCTTAGCTTACAGGCATGAGCTACCACGCCTAGTCAAAAGCCAGATAAACAAACAAACAAGCCAGTATATGCTAGGCCATCTTTACAAAAAACTTAAAAATTAGTCAGGTGTGGTGACACACACTTGTAGTCTCAGCTACTTGGGAGGCTGAGGCAGGAGGATCACTTGAGCCCAGGAATTTGCAGCTGCGGTGAGCTATGATCACACCACTGCACTCCAGCCTGGGTGACAAAGCAAGATCCTGCCTCAAAGAGAAAAAAAGAAAAAAAAAGTATACGCTGTATAGTTCCTCTAATATGACTTCTAGAAAATGCAAACTATAGTGACAAAAAGCAGATCACTGGTTGCTTGGGGTGAGGGTGAAAGGAATGATAAAAGGGCATGAGAAAACCTTCAGGGTAAGAAATATGTTCACTGTCTTGATTATGTTTGAGTAAGGTGATAGTTTCAGAGGTATATACATGTGTCACAATTTATATACTTTAAACAGGTATAATTGATTATATTTTTGTAGCCTCAAATAAACCTGAAAAAATACAGCTATAAAGGAAAAAACAATACACATCAGATCACAATAAATTAAACTGTATACTTCTGATTTACATAAATGACAATGCAATATGCTTAGTCATAGATACCAGTTTAACTAGAGGGATCAAACCACTATTATAAAATGAAATAATATATTCAAAAGAAAAAAAGCAAAAAAATCACCAGCCTATCCTTTTCTGTGGATCTGAGCATAATAAGCTAAAAGAGGTCAGGAAAATGATTGGCATTGATGATACCAGATACATTCCAGAGCTGATGAGGCAGCAACAAAGTTAGGATCCGCCTTCTTCTAAGTTCTAAATTCCAGCAGGTTCCCATCTGTGGCCGTGAGCAAGTCAGCTCTGCCAGCATTCCCCCCACAATGCTCATTTCCCTTACGGTATAGATGCTCTGACAACTCTTGGCCCAGAGCCTCCATCGCTGGAGCAATCCTCGTACCCCTTCTGGAGCAGTGGTTCTGAGTCTCAGCTGCATGCAGGAATCATCCCAGGAGCTGCTTAAAAATATGGATGACTGGGCCTCTTCCCTGAAACAACTCCCCGTAAGATTCTAATGTGTAGCTAGGGCTAGGAGTCACTGTTCCAAAGTCCCCCTTACCTGCAGAGCAAAGCTGTGGCCCTGCATCAGCTGGCTAGTCCCTTTAATTGGCAGCCCATTATAGTCTACTACTACTATTCAGCTGTCAGATGTCCCCAAAGTGAGGACTGGCCCTGACCACTCCTCCTAAGGGCCAGCAGGCCCTGAGCTCAGAGCGTAATTGAGGTTTAGAAACACCTTTAGTACCCATCCCCCTCACCACTGCCTCCAAACACAAAGAATGTCCAGTTCTTTCCACACTAACCAAAATTAGAGATTTAATGTCTCTGCAAGCTAGAAATAAGCATAATCTGCACTGAAAACAGGTTTTTCATATTATTATTAAGAATTCCTGTGTATCTATTTTAAACGAGTACTCTCAGAGTGACTGGTACAACTAGAATAAAATCTGTTCTGCTCTAAAAGACTCAAGCTAGGAGACAAAGCCACTTTCCATGCATGCCTATTCTCATGTTACTGAGGTCACTGTACCTGTGAGAGCTGGTGCAATCTTCAACACAGGTGAAAAGAGAAACTGGCTTACTGCTTCTTGATGACTTATAACCCTAACCAGGGACTTGCTTTCTGGGCCAAAATCTATATGGCACAGAGACAGAAAGAAAAAAGCATCAAGAAACCATCAAAATTGGCCGGGCACAGTGGCTCTCGCCTATAATCCCAGCCCTTTGGGAGGCTGAGGCAAGCGGATCACTTGAGGTCAGGAGTTCAAGAGCAGCCCAACCAACATGGTGAAACCCCGTCTCTACTAAAAATAAAAATAAAAAATTGTCCTGGTGCGGTGGTGCATGCCTGTAATCCCAGCTACTCCAGAGGCTGACACAGGAGAACCGTTTGAACCTGAGAGGTGGAGGTTGCAGTGAGCCAAGATCACGCCACTGCACCCCAGCCTGGGGGACAGAGTGAGTGAGACTCTGTCTCAAAAAAAAAAAAAAAAAAAAGAAAAGAAAAGAAACCATTAAAATTACTTTCCATTCCAAGAAAGAACAGAAAGATCTGAAACAAAAGAGTTTCACTTACAACCAGCATTAGTTGGGGGATGGCATGGTGTGAAATATTAACAATCCTGAAGCTCTTTGTTATGCAAAGAGAGATTTAAAAAAAAAAAAGGATCCAGCTTCTATGTGATGAGCTGTACTACACAACCACCCATTTCTTTTCTTCCTTTGCCCAATAATGGCCAGTGATGTAATAACCACACCAGACAGCTGTCTTCCTGGATAAAATCACCTTGTAAAGGAGAAATGCAATTAGAGGATGCAATGAAATATAATTTTTAAACTGCTTCTGCAGGCTGCCACATTCAACTTAGTGCTTAATGGCCAGGTTCTTTATTACAGTTTTCTGTTTTATGCAATTTCTCTTTGACTCAGTATCTACGGAAGACACTGGGTTTTAAATTTTAGTCTATGTCACAAGGGGTCTGAGACAAACATAGGTCAGGTTAGCTGAGAGTGAGGCCAGGATCAGAACCAGATAGTAACGGCTACAAGGGGCACATGACAGTAGGGCCTGAAGGGTTGGCTAGAGCAAGGCTAGACGGGGAGGCAGGGATAGGTGGGATGGGGTGGCAGGGCTCTGTCACCAACTCCTCTGCCTGCTCTTCTGGTCTCCCTCCACAATTGCTGGCACAACATATCCACTCTGAGACTTCTACCCTCCCTGTGTGCTCATGAACAGAATCACGCTCTCATCATGCAGTTTTAACCAATTAGCAACTATTTTTCCATACTCCTCTTCCGCACCCCACCGCCCAGTACTTTTGGGAAGGGGGGATTGGAGTATTTTAAAGTGAATCTGGTTCATCAAATCATTTCACCCAGGTTTAAGGGTACCTCAAACTTGACATGCTTCAAATGAAACCCATTAATTTTCTGTTTAAATGCAGTAGTACTTTCTGCACCTTTAGATTCTCGGCGTGGTCAAACATACATCTGGCCTGTGGAAAGTACATAAAAGCTTTCAGAGTGAACATACACACACACACACACATACACAGAAATTCTCTCCTCACTCTGTCTCTCTCTTCTCTCCCTCCCCCACCAGGACTTCCTCCTAGCTTTCTGCCACAGGCCAGTGCTTCTAAAGATGAGGGAACCGAGGAAACCCCCCGGGACGCAGCAGGGGAGCAAATCAGTTCTCCTGTCCGCCTGAAGTGTTCCATCCCTGACAGGCTACAGATTTCAGTCTGTGGCTTATTGAACTGAGTACGGTTCTCTCAAGGGGAGAAAAGTAACTTTTACAACATATATGCTAATGAAGCATAACGACAGAGAGCATTTAAAACAAAATGTCCCTATATTTATTCTCCATAGACAGAGTTTTGCATTAATATTTATGAGGGATTCCTCGTTTATTTCTCCCAGAGATTTTTCTCTTGCCCAAAGAGAGGGGATAAAAGATAAGTAACATGAACCAATTATCTTTTAAACAGTTACAAAGGACTATCTTATTTATCTGCATCCTGCTACTTGATTAATCTTCCTAATATACCACTTTCCACATATCAGCCCCTGCTCACAAGCCCCGGGGGCCTGCTCTCCCTGTAGCAGCGCACTGCAAGGCCTCTGCCTGGCTCTGGGGCCCTGCTCGCTGCCAGTACCTCTAGATCCAACCCTATCCATCCTCACTCTGCAGGAAGGGTTGCCACTGCCACTGGGGACAGACCTGCAGCTACAGAGCCCTACCCATAGGCATTTCTGTCTGTCCAAATGCCACCTGGTTCCCGGCCATTCAAATACCCAACACTTACACTTCCAATCCACTAAGAGCCACGGGCAGTAGGAACACACGTCCAGAACATGCTGTGAAAAGATGTTTTGAGCCTCATCAGCCAGGTGAGTAGCACACAGAGGAACGAGCCTTCAGGACTCATTCATTCAACCAACAGTGCACAGTCAAGACTAGGCCGTAAAAGAGACACAGGCAGCGCCAGTCCTCAAGGAGTTAAAGTCTCACAACATGGGGCAGAAAGTGGCAACTGCCCTGGAAGAGACAAAACTGAAACCTTATAGGAGTAAGAAGCTGAAGGTTTCTTTCTGCCCAATCACTGAATCACATTTTTCCTTCCCTCATCAAAGACAGACTGAGAGAGACACTTTCCTCTTCTACCTGCCAATAACAGGAGTACATAAAATAAATACATAAAAAAGGACATTTCAGCAACTATTACTGGGTGTGACTTCTCTGACGCCTCAGATGAGAAACTCTAAAGAGCAATGAGGACAAGGCGACATTGGAGATGGCACACATAAGGAAGATGATCCCATACCCTTGGCCTCAAAATGCCTTCTGAGTCTACTTCAAGGCAAATGGAACAAAAAAGCAGAAGGAGAAAGAAACAGTGCTTGGGCCATTAAATGTTTACAATCCAACCAGGCAAGGCCTTTCTCTGTTCCTGTGTGAGTCTGAGAGTGTAAGCTGGCTTCAAGGAGCTCTGAATGCCAGGTATTTGACCACGAAGGGTTTCTTTCTGTCACCATGTCAAGGTGGCCTGGTAATGTCTATAGTGCTCCTGACCCTTCATGAGCCACAGTTATAAAACCTTGGCAGGTATGCTAGTTCCTACCAATCTTTTAACTTTTGCAAAAAAACTGGCCGAAATTGGGATCTTAAATCTTGAAATTCATTCTATCCCTCTCTTTTGGCAACTGAATAATTTTCCATCTAAGATCCCAATACGGGTAACCCTTGCTGTCTAAAACATTCCTATTCACACTAGGGACATGGAATTGATACGGATAAATATCTGGGATAAGAGTGGTATCCCTCACCATTCCTGGAGACAGCTCCAGTCTTGCAGGAAAAAGGCAAAAGCAGCTGTCTGAGTCGGACAGCTTAAACATGACTGATATTAATAAACGAGCTTAGGTAGTGTCGGTTATTGGAAACTGATCTCCTCCTTATTAATATGGTCCCGCAATGGAGAGAAAAGATTTCTCCATGTTCTAGAATGCAAACAATGTTTTAATCTTTAATTATATTCTCAATTTCAACTCTTCTAGAGAGTTATAGCCACCTACGCCTAGGATTATTTCTTTATTACATAGCCTCTCTGTGGTATTTAATGAATACTGTTACTTAATACTTGCCAGTAGGGGAAAGAATGACTTAGCAAATTTCTACCCAAGTTTTGATGACTTTTTCCAAAACTCAGGAAACTTACAGCTGCAAAGTTCTCTGTTTCCTTTGTGGGACATTAAGCCAGGCGACATCTCTGCCCACCAGCCCAAGCTCAGGGTGAGCCAGCCTGCTCCCTTTGTACAGTGTCCCTGGAAAAGGAGACTGAGGAAACGCTCTGCATTTCCAAGGCTTGTGGCAATGAACCAGTTTGCATCACATTCATGGTTTATTCACTGTTACTTTGCTCAGAGGCAAACTAAATTCAACTCCAATAAAAAGAGATGCCAGATATTCTTGTTCAAGGTTCCTGTCCCTTCAAAGTTGAAGAATTTAACATAAATGAATCAGCATATAACCAAATTCTGCCCTCAACAAAATACCAAGAGTCCAGGAACAAAACAAACCCCAGGTAATCAAGAAGAAAATCAAGTCCCTGCAAGGACACATGTTCACAGTCACTATGTAAATGGTATCTATAGTCAGGTTTTTGTAATCGAACTGCAGAAACCTGGAGTTTTATACCTGTATGGCAGAGGAAAAAAAAAAACAACAACCTTAAAAAAGGTCTCAAAATGAGCAACAGAAGAGATAATGATATAATGGCCAGAAAGCTACGAGAAGAGACTTGTTTAATGAGCTTCATCCTGGCAAGTGTTTGCCTTGCTCAGTTTAAACAGCAATGACGATCACCCCCTCTTCATGCATCACTATTGCCAAAGACGGATTCAAGTTGCTGCTTTGCTCTCTGTGATTCCCACTGGTTTTACATCAAGCAAAAAACAACATGAGCCTCTGACTTTCAAGAACAGAAACAGCATCTACCACACATCTTGGAAAGGATCCAATCATCTGGATAAGCACCATGTGTAATTTCAAGTCAATGATCTTCTTGGGAATTAATGTGCAAGGCGGTGGCAGAAAATGAGCCTCTTTCAGTTAAACTCCCAGAGCCAAATCAGTGGCCGTACCAAAGGCAATCTGCTGTTCAAACACTGGAAGCCCTAGGTGTGAGTGCTGTGTCATTATCCCTGTTACCTCCTGAATGGGTGGCACTTCCTTCCAGCAACACTTGTCACTGCATGCTGTTTTTGTGGTGTTATTGTTACTCAAACCTGAGAGGCAAGTCATCCAAGAATCGAAACGCAAAGTGAGGACTCTCTGCTCTCTTGAAAGTATTACAAGATACTGAAACAAATGCAAACGCTGAGGAAATGGCACCAGTAAGCTCCAAAGAACATCGAAAAAATACTATTCAGCAATAAAATGGAACCAACCGCTGATACATGCAACATAAAGGAATCTCAAAAACATGTTGAGTAGAAGAAATCAGAAGGAAAATATTATGTTCTGCATGACTCCACTTATACAGAAGTTCTAGAAGAGGCAAAGCTAAGGTATAAGTATAGAGATCAGAACAGTAGTTGCCTGGGGTGGGAGAGAAATTGGAGACAAGCATAATCCACCCTTTGGAGGAGTTTTGCTATAAAGAGGAGAGACACGAGGTGGGAGCTGGGAGGCAGAATGCAGTCATGGATGTGTGTTCTTACAGGAGACAGTTTTCAGGGTAAGCATGTTTTGTCTATGAATGAGAATGATCAGGAGAAAAGGGAAATAATTACGGTGTAGGACGGAAAAAGGAGACCAATGGAGACAAGGCCAGGAGTAGGTGAGAGGGATCCATCAGCAAGTAGATGGGCTGTTCTTAGCTTGGAGCATGAATAGCTCACCCCCAGGGACCACAGAGAACAAAGCCCGGGAAACAAGTATGCCCTTAATCAAGCAGACAGAATCTTTTCATGGAAGATAATATAATGCAAGAGAAACTGCCTGTCCCCACAACTTCCAGGGCATGGAGGTAATAGTTTTCAATGTAAGCTTTCTGAAAAACTATTTGTTTTCCCTCAAACCTAAATAAGATCTAGGTTTGCTGGATACGAACACAGTCACCTCTGCTGTTACTGAAAGCCGGCATTTCATCAGGCCAAGTTGTTGAAACTCAGAGGAGTGCTAGGCCATTCAGCCTGGCCATACACTGATTGAAAGCAATATTCCATGTTAACACAAAAGCACACAACACTGCATTAGAAAATCGAGGCTGCTATCTAAGCCAGAACACAGGTAAACATAGCTACATCTCTCAATAAATACATAGATATCTCAATATATAACTCATAGATCAATTAAATAAGATATAGCCACTCTCCAGGCTGATCCCAATCCTATGAGGCTCAGAAGCCCAACAATGTTTGCACAGCAACAGTGGACACAGCCTCTCAGCCTCTTTACGGAAACGATAGCGCCCCTCGTGCAAAAACCTTAATTTGAGCATTTGGAAATCCTAGAAGTGAGGTCACTTCATCAGTGCCCTCTGAACGCTAACAAGTGATAAAATATCTTTCGTCATGAACAAAATCTTGATCTTCTATCAAGCTTCTTTGGAGGGGGAGAAAGATATGAATCATTAATCCCATGAATCACTCACCCTATGGGAGCTCAGGGAGGAATCTGAGTCTTCAGAGACTACCGTTAGAGCCCTGCATTTTAAAAACAAACACATCGTACACATCTCCTGCATTCCTGCCACACCTGTGCTCTCTGCACAGTTGGGCAGAACTAGTAGTTTTGCTGTAGCAGCCTTAGTGCCATCCAACTGCTAACACAAGCCACGCAGAAACCTACCCATCACTGCACTAACACGCACAGGGTTGCAGAGAAAGGTGTGTGAGGAACCCAGATGCTAGCCCTTCACTGCTTTCCTCCACCGTTTAAAAACAAAACCTTTCCTTAGAATCCTGTAAGCCTATGCAAGAAAGCATCTAGCATTCTCAATGAAATAAAGCCTCCATCCTTCACAGCCAGCAGCAGAGAAATCTGGTGAAGGGCGGCTGGGCTTCCCCAAGTGGACCTCCCTCCCCACTCTGCCCGTGGCCTTCTCAGGCACTGGAAGAAGGTCATGTCAGTCAACTTGGTCCATGTTGCTATGATGCTCTGCTCCTTGTTTGCTCATATCTCTACTCAGAACTTCCCAAAAACCAAGATTATATCTTATTCATCTCCGAATCCCCAGCACAGTGCATAGAACCAAGCATTTGTAGGCCCTGAGTAAATATTTACTGAATAAATAAGTGAATGGGGTTTACAGGCTCAGCCATTGTTCCTGTGTGCAATGTGATGGTTTTAAAATAAATATGTCCACAAATTCTTTGACACGTCTTTCTTCAAAAGGGAGAGCCTCATCCCCTCACCTTGAATGTCAGTCAAACTTCGTGACTCATTGCAAATGAACAGAATGGGGTAGAACTGACGCTGTGTGTCTTCTGAGATTAGGTCATAAAAAGGATGGCTGCTCCCTGGCTCTCATTCTCCTAGATTGCTGGCCCTGGAGGAGCCAGAAGCCATGTCATGAGGATATTCAAGCAGCCTGCGGAGAGGCCTAGGTGGAGAGGAACCGAGACCTCCTGCCAACGGCCAGCACCAGCTTGCCTGCCATGTGAGTGAGCCACCTTGCAAGTGGAGCTCCTAATCCCAGCCTAATCCCAGTCACCCAGTAAACCTCAGGTGACTGCAGCCTTACAAGAGGCTCTGAGCCAGAACCACCCAAACGAGCCACTCCTAGATTCCTAATCCACAGAAACTGTGGGAGATAATGTTCACGGCTGTTAAAGCACTAAGTTTTAGAGCAATCTGTTATGAAGCAATAGATAATTAACATAGCAACCTTGGAGGATTTCAGTGTTTTATAAGGGGGTTGAAAGGATTTTCTTAATGACAAAAAGTTAGTTTATAGTTATGTTGTGCTTATAATAAAAATTTTGTTGATGGGGTTGTTTTTTCTTGTAAATTTGTTTGAGTTCTTTGTAGATTCTGGATATTAGCCCTTTGTCAGATGAGTAGATTGCAAAAATTTTCTCCCATTCTGTAGGTTGCCTGTTCACTCTGATGGTAGTTTCTTTTGCTGTGCAGAAGCTCTTTAGTTTAATTAGATCCCATTTGTCAATTTTGGCTTTGTTGCCATTGCTTCTGGTGTTTTAGACATGAAGTCCTTGCCCATGCCTATGTCCTGAATGGTATTGCCTAGGTTTTCTACTAGGGTTTTTATGGTTTTAGGTCTAACATTTAAGTGGGTGAAGCATATGAACAGACACTTCTCAAAAGAAGACATTTACGCAGCCAACAGACACGTGAAAAAATGCTCATCATCACTGGCCATCAGAGAAATGCAAATCAAAACCACAATGACATACCATCTCACACCAGTTAGAATGGCAATCATTAAAAAGTCAGGAAACAATAGATGCTGGAGAGGATGTGGAGAAATAGGAACACTTTTACACTGTTGGTGGGACTGTAAACTAGTTCAACCATTGTGGAAGACAGCGTGGCGATTCCTCAGGGATCTAGAACTAGAAATACCATTTGACCCAGCCATCCCATTACTGGGTATATACCCAAAGGATTATAAGTCATGCTGCTATAAAGACACATGCACACATATGTTTATTGCGGCACTATTCACAATAGCGAAGACTTGGAACCAACCTAAATGTCCATCAATGATAGACTGGATTAAGAAAATGTGGCACATATACACCACGGAATACTATGCAGCCATAAAAAATGATGAGTTCATGTCCTTTGTAGGGACATGGATGAAGCTGGAAACCATCATTCTCAGCAAACTATCAGAAGGACAAAAAACCAAACACCGCATGTTGTCACTCGTAAGTGGGAATTGAACAATGAGAACACTTGGACACAGGAGGGGGAACATCACACACCGGGTCCTGTTGTGGGGTGGGCGAAGTGGGGAGGGATAGCATTAGGAGATATACCTAATGTAAATGACGAGTTAATGGGTGCAGCACACCAACATGGCACATGTATACATATGTAACAAACCTGCACGTTGTGCACATGTACCCTAGAACTTAAACTATAATAAAAAAATTTTGTAATAAGGAGTCTTCTATAGAATACAACCAAAAGATGGATATTGATATGCAAATTTGAATATTCCATAGATCAAATTATGCTCCCTTAAATGTCACAACTATATTCAATAAAAGGTTGAGATATGAAATAGAACAATACTATAATATACTCTGTTTTGGAGATTATTTTGCTTTTAAAACCTATTTATTGCTTCAAAAAAACTATTGCTTTTAAAAACTATATATGACATATGCACAGAAAAAGTCTAGAACAATATCCATCCTAATCTTAATAACTTTTTCAGATAACAAAAACATTATTTTTTAACGTTTTTGTTACCTTTTCAAAATCTACATTATGTATATACTATTATTGTTCTATTTCCTAGCTTAAAAAAGAAAAACAAAACTTTTTAGACAGGCAGCCATGTTGCATTTCTAGCCAACATCAAACATAATGAGTGGCACATAGTAGGTGCTCAGTGGAAGTGCAATGGCGGGGGACGCAGTGGCTCACATCTATAATCCCAGCACTTTCAAAGGTCAAGGTGAGAGGATCATTTGAGCTCAGGAGTTTGAGGCTGCAGTAAGCTGTGATCACACCACTGCACTCCAGCCTGGGTGACAGAGGAAAAACATGCCTCTAAAAAGAAACAAAAAGGGGAGTTGAGGAGGCAATTGATGTCTTTTAGATATAGATTCTGCCTACTGGACAGTAGTTCTATAAAGGGATTCCAGGATAATGTAAGCCCAAAAAGCTCAATGATGTGAAAAGGCAGCAGTCCATTTTCACAGGAAATAGGCTACTAAGTATAGGAAATCATTTCTATGTTGTATTCTTAGCACATAGTAACCACTTTTCTCTTTGAAACTATTTTGAGTGATTTATTATAAATTTATAATGACAGTTGTGAACACCTCTCGCTCTTTTTTTTTTTTGGCATGAGAACAGTCAGTTGATTGCCCTAATGCCTAAAATAGTTTCTAAGTGTCCTCACAATAGCATGTCACCTGTAAACAGGTTTCAAGCCAATGCAAATTAACAAATGGTGAACAGATGGACTAAGAACTGACTTTTGTCAAGAGAGAGTTAGCAACAAATACTTTTTGGCTCCAGTCTTATGGGACCATTAGAAAGTCTTTTACTTCTCGCCAAACATCTTGCCTCAGTAGACAATCCATGCAGGGAAAATGACAAGTTACAAGGCCCATTAGACTTTAGAGAGCTGAAAGTTGAGATTTGCAGAATCACCAAATCGACACACGAGAAACAACAGATAGAATAATGGCCCTTAAGAAGCATTCTGCCAAACAGTCAAAACTCTGGCTTGCATCACTAAAAGCAGCTGTCCCTGTAGTGAGCTTCTTTTTGAAAAATATGGCCCCTGTGCGTGCAAGCAACAGACACAAGCTACTTGTCGAGGCTGGCTGGTTACATTCCTCCTATCCTGGAAGCAAGTGTGAACTGTGAAGAAAGCCTGAAAATCATGGAAGTGGTGGCATAAGAACGTCCACCAGCTAGAGAAAGGATCCCCAGAGCAGTCAACCCTTGGGATCTCCCCGGCTCTTCACTGGTCTTTCTCCTCCTCATTCGTCAAGTCTCTGCCTCATGTTGGCTCCTCAGAGAAGCCTTCTTTGATCACCCTATTTAACAGTATCCCCCACTCCCATACCTTACCCCACTCTGTAGTCCCTTCCTAGCACTAAGCATAACTACAAATTATGGCGTTAATTTATTAATTTGTTGAGGGGTGCTTGTTTGGTCTCCTCCCACCCCCGAAATGAAAAGCTTAACAAAGATGGGACAATGTCTGTCCTGCCCATGTTTATATCCTTGGGGCCTAGAAGCATGCCTGCCACAGAGTAGGTACAATAAATATTTGCTAACCAAACAGCAAATGAGACCTTGAGCAAAGGTAAACAATCAACTCATATATGCCAACACTCCCTTGGACTAGAAAAGAATGCTGTTTGTAACTGAGGATGTAATCAGAAGAAGGTACAAGGGGTGAGCAGGACAGGCGAAGGAACGCCTCTCGGGCATCTGGCCCTCCCAGAGGAGTGTGCACACTGACAGAAAAGGGACTGATGTGCCCACATTTCTCATTCCACATCATTGAGGGAGCCTTTGCACTCACCTACTAGGGCTTCTAATACAAAAGAACCCAACAGGTTGAACGAACCAAGTGGATGAATCAAATGTGGCATATTCAAAGGAAGACTACACTGCAACAGAAAAAGGACAACTGGATGAATCTAACACATATGATGTTGAGTGAAAAGAAGCTCATACAAAAAAATGACACTGCATGATTCCATTTAAATGAAGTTCAAAGACAGGCAATATTAACTATTTAAAGAAGTCAGAATGGTGTTAAACTTGGGAAGGAGGGCAGCACAGGTATAGACAGAGAACAATGAGGAGGAACCCTTATGGGATTCTGGAAGTGGTGGCTACACGGATGTACATGAGTGTGAAAAAATCATTAAACTGTATGCCTGTGAGGCTTACTGTATCTGTTATCCTTCCTAATGGGAAAAAGAAGAACACATATACTACTATTTTTAAACGTGAACGAATGAACCTAGCATTTATTCTAATCTCAGCTCTAGCAGGTTCTCTAGGTGGTCTGCAGCTTAACCAAATGTGCTCCTCAGCTGTCTCATTTATAAAATAAGGACAACTGTACTCATATTCTACCACCTTTGGGAATGTGATAAGGAAACAAATAATAAGCTGTGAGGTCTCTTAAAATCCTAGGTGGAAAAGTCACATACAAAATATGTAAAATAAACTGCATTATAGCTGTTTCACAAAGATCTATGCAAATTATGTTACCATCATGCTTGGTTTCTAATCCTAATAGATGCCTTTTTAAAAGAAAGAAATAATTCTGGGCTGGGTGTGGTAGCTCATACCTGTAATCCCAGCACTTTGGGAGGCCGAGGCAGGTGGATCACCTGAGGTCAGGAGTTCGAAACCAGCCTAGCCAACATAGTGAAACCCCATCTCTACTAAAAATACAAAAATTAGCTGGGCATGGTGGTGTGCACTTGTAATCCCAGCTACTTGGGAAGCTGAGACATGAGAATTGCTTGAACCTGAAGGGGTGGGGGAGGGCAGAGGTTGCAGTGAGCTGAGATCATGCCACTGCATTCCAGCCAGGGTGAAAAAGTGAGACTCCGTCTCAAAAAAAGGAAGGGAGGGAGGGAATTTTGAAGAAAACAGTAACTTTCCACTACCCAAAAACGAGTATAAAGTAAAAAAGTTCACCCAGTACTAAAGTAATTTTTCAAATCCATCACTCACTGAGGTGGTAGGACAAGAGTTGTGGGCTGAGCCTTTGGTCTACGTTTGGCAGATACTCCCATCTGATTAGCGGAACGCTTCAATGACTGCTGATTTAAAAGGCCAGAGGCTAGTCCTGCATGGTACTGCAACTGCAGAGAAAAACAAAACAAAAGGGGAAGAAAAATAGCATTTGGTAAAAGTAGGACAAATGGTATTAAACTAGCAATGCTTGATAATCTTATCCCCTTAGAACATTTTAAGTAACTTCAAATACAGCTGCTCACATTCTGCTTCAAGGAATTTACCCATAAAAAGATAATCAGACAAACAGGAAACGAAACAAGAACAAGACTGTTCATCACAGCATTACCGCATGATGAAAAACTGGAAGCAGTCGGAATGTCCAACAACTGAGTGTGAAACTGATGAAAATAGAGAAAGAACTTCACAACACCATTTTGCTGAATTAAAAGAAAAAAGGTTCCATTGTAAACAGAGAGGCACTTAAAAAAAATGTTCTCTAAAATGCTAACTGTATTTTTCAGTAGCAGAATTCGAGTGATTTTTACTTTCTTCTTTATTTTTGACTACTATTCATATGCTTTATGTAAATGGTTTTAAAGCCTACGTAATTTTTTAATAAGAAAATCCAGAGGTTTTCCTTAGAGACAAAGTTAGTTCTGGGAAGTCTTGCTACCACCATATCTTGCTTATAATAAAAACCATAGAATTTGTAGTCTACCGCAATACACCATGACCACGACATGGTTTATCATACACAGATTCAAACATACTATGAGTCTGCATTCAGAACCACTGAGCTGTCTTTTCAATGGTTAAATTACAAATATCAATCATAAGAACAAGCTTATGAATATATCTTACAACAATGTATACAAATGGATATAGGCTCATTGAAAAGAATCGAATGGAGAAGCCAATTTCAAGTCCATGGACATGCAATTGGAACAATGTCACGGAGGTAAGGAAGCAGCATGCTTTAAATGTGTCTGGTGCCAGCATCCCTTGCTTGATCCCTGGACAAACTGCTGAGCTTCATGGTGACTTAGGATAGATAACTTTACTTCTCTATACTTCAATTTCTTATTGGGAAAGAGAAATGATACTGCCCAGTTCTAAACCAAACAAAACTTTGAATTCTAATTTATGTAAAATATAATACACACATTTTAAGTGAACAGTTTAATGAGTTTTGACAAATGTATATACCTGTATAACTACCACCCCAAGCAAGATAAAGCAACTTTCCATCATTACAGAAAGCTCATTTGTGCCCTAACGCAGTCAATCCCCTTAGCACCTAACATCAGGAAATTCTGATTTAAAATATAACTCATCATTCTCACTCAATGCGAAATGAAGCTTATATCCAATTTGACGTGTGACAATAACTTTTAGCTTCCCTTTCTAATTCTATACTTTTGTATTTTAGATCATAAGAGTTGTCATCAATATCGCTATAATAAAATTATCCTTGAAAGGTATCCCGATTTTGAGCAGATGTAAATAAAAGATTCACATGTGAAAATGCCAAGCTAAGAACTTGGATAGAGACCATTTATAACATCCAATATGTTTCTTCCTCTCTTCTCAAATTAAGCAAGGTCTTTCAAACATTTATTTAGAATTATCTAAACATACAAATAGTAATTCATTCTAAAGCTCTGAATCAATTTCTTATCAAAATGCTCTTCCAAAGCACAGATTTTCTTTGCCGAGTCAGCTGCATTACAGCTCACGGTACTGAAACTGGCGACCACCATATAAAAGGGGCTGGGCCTTGGATGCAAAGGGCAATAATGTTCTGAAAAATAAATGGTCTCACCTAAAGCCAGAGGGCTGCATGCAAATAGAGAGCAAAGACAACAAAACCAATTGAAATGATCTGCTCCTGGAAAGTGGCTATAAAAATGAGGCCATCCAGTGATCCAGTACAACAGAAGTATCTGTGTTTGGAGCATCCGTGCTGCTTTTTAACAGACTCTTGATTTACTTGGTCGATTTGCTGTGGGAGCCTTACAGGTGCCCAATAAAAGACAAACATACATCACATTCATAATAAAGATGGAGCTCTTTTCAGGGTAGAAAGGGGGGGGGAGCATAATTTGGCTCTAACAACTCATCTTAGACCAATGAATTTTGCTCAAATTTGTTTTTTCCCTACAGATTTCTTAAATGGGAAATCAATGGAGGCAAGGGACAGTACAAGTTTGAAAGACAATGTTTCAAAATGTCAGCTACTTGGGTTTCGATCTTCCCTGCCAGAATTTGCAATGAGTGCAATATGCATGGGGCTTTATGGAATTACAGGGAAAGACAGCTTGGCAGGGGCCTCCTCCTGGCTCAAGGAATCGACTCTCCTTTTGGCTCTCCTCCTTTGTATTTATTAGGGTCCATGCAAGCTCAGCCATTCCAGCCCTGCTGACTCTTTGAGTGGAAGAGGCCTGCTAACTATGCAGAGTGGCAGGGTGATTTTGCCCACCTGGCATCATTTTGATCATTTGCTCAAACAAACAAACAAAAACCCAAACAGCAGAAATGTACGCTAACTGCTATCTGTCTTTTAAAGGGCTCCTCTGAAACCTCAACCACCTTGGATGCTCTCAGTGTACAGTGCACCTCTAACAGCACACGTAGGTGGAAGGACTCTTCTTCCCCCAAAACAAAATCTGCCCTTCAGAGCTGACTCATAATGATTAAGCAGCACTTGTTAATCATATATATGTATCCCAGTTTCCAGGAACATGGCTCTGACTGTCAAGATCTATAAGAGGCCCATTAAATATTTACTGAACCACCTTTATAATTGGAGAAAAGGTCAAAGTTAATAAAACTGACAGGCAGCTCCTGTCCAACTGGATTATACATTATTTAAGCACCAAAACTCCATTCCATGGAACACAGTTTAGATCTGAAGAGGCTCTTGGAAAATGTTCACTCAGCCAATGGTTCTAAAACAGCAGAAGGGAGTTCAGAGTGAATCTACAAATTAACATTAGAAACATATAACTCCCCAAAATACTGCCATAAGTTCTCAATTACAGGTTCTGTAATATTTTCTATAAAAATATATTTCAATAAACATACTTCTCTCCAAATGTCTGCAGCATGGAAACAACTCTATTTCAAAAAGCAACTTATCAAAGTTCTAATGTGATTTTTCTATCAAAGATCGTTTCTCCACTAACCGGGAGGAATAAAAATGAAAGAAGGAGAGAAATGATCTATTCTTTTAACTTCCATATCTTACAAGTGTGGGGAATGAGAGTGTTTATGTGCTGAGTTGGAGGGGAAGGTTCGTGATTTACTGTTAAGTTACTGCTCCACAGGAACAGCCATTTCCGTGTTGCAGTGTTCTCTGGATTTTTTAGAGTATTTCTCTCAGTTACAATTTCACTATCTATTAATTTCCACTTTCTATTTTCTATGAATGACCTAGGATTTTTCTATCAGTTCTCAACCTAAAGCCCTTTCTAACCAATTATATCTACTAATTACCTCTATACCTGAGAAAATTTTAACAATTAATAATGGTCTGAGGAAAGACCAATTAAAATTAGGAAAACTTTGATTTACTGAATCGTTTTTAAAATAATGCTGTTTTAGTCATATTGAACACGTAAGAGGCTCCAAGTTGTCAGGCAGGGTCCTGATGAAATGTAAGTGGGAGAGGAAGGCCCTCTGTAACCAGCAGCCTCTTTGG
Organism: Gorilla gorilla gorilla; assembly: GCF_029281585.2. Lineage (NCBI taxonomy): Eukaryota > Metazoa > Chordata > Mammalia > Primates > Hominidae > Gorilla > Gorilla gorilla. The sequence continues at coordinate 128,393,710 of NC_073237.2, forward strand.
AAATGTGCTCCTGGGCTTTGCTGCTACCAAACTGGGTGACCTTACACATCTCCTGTCCCTCTCTAGAAAATATGCATGACATTTTCTCTGAGGACCCCCAAACTCTAAAATTCAATTCCTTTGTATTTCTAAAGGCAGAAAGGTATTTGACGTGAAGGAATGTCCCTACAACATGAATACGAGAGACTTAACAAATCTTTTTCTGTTGGATAGCCAAGGTCTTTACAGAATCCTCTTTTAAAGAGTCCAAACTACTGGGAGTCCAAATTCAATTAGCTTTAATACACTTCAAATTACAAATAACAACAAATACTGGAAGCAAATGATATAAAAGGAAATGATAAAAACAGGATTCAAATGCAAAGTTTCTGACTTAAATCTTGAGTTCAAGAAATCAGATGAGCAATCACCCCTCTCCCGTTCATTCTCCACTTGCATGATGTCTTCTGCATTGTTCTGAATGCTTCTACCCACCCCAAAATATTCATAGGTTAATGTTTTGCACTGGACCAAAGTTTGAAAAGAGAACAGAAGGAAATTCATCAAACCGATCATGTTCAATATACTAATGAAGCCAGTGGCATTCAATTAGGCCTAGTACTTAAAAGCTGAAGTGTATGCTGGAGCCTCCCTGGGGTCCCCGCTACAGCATCCCATCATATGCAGCACTGCTCTACCCTTGCCATCTGGCCCGAATCCCACTTTAAGAGAACCTGACATTTGAAAACCTCAAAACTTATAAGCCAGATCAATCAAGATTTGATTCTTCTCACTATGAAAATCACTATTCCCTTCTCAAGATTCACCAAAGGCTTCTTTAAGGGTAAAGGGGAAAAAAGAGCTCTCCTGGACGTAAGTTACGATTCACTTTATTTTTTTTTAAATCACTTTGCATATAATTACATATAAGGGCAAAGAATGGCATAGAACTAAGTTATAATAAATTCTGTCTGGCTTAGACCAGAGGACCCACAGGAGGGCAGAAGAGATCAAGCGGGTAGGGAGCCCCACCATCTCCTCTGCCAGGCACTCTAGGCCAATTTCCTTCTCCAAGCACAAAGCTCCGGTCTGTACTGGGAAAAACGCCCAGGAAAGACAGCCTTGTGTTATTCCTGGGTCTGGGAGTGAAGCTGCCACCCAGGGAGTCTTATCTCTAGGGCACAGACCTTGTTATTGATGACTCTATTCTGTACAATGTCCAGGATAGTGCATTGAATACAGGTGATGCTAATGAATTTGTCAACTAACAAGTAGACTGGCAGATTCATGGGAATGCTGGCTTGGCTTGGCACTGCAACCAATCTAGAACAGACTGCCTCCATCTGACAGTCCTCTTATGGCTGGCCTCTTACGAAAGCAAACACACTGCTTTCTAGGTGCTCACTGTCAAGATAGAACCACAAAAGAAACCTTTTTTCCTCTTATTCCAGTTGCCTAGAAAGTGGGTATATTCACAGGCTTGAGCTTGGACCAAGCTCAAAAGAAAAGGGGTCCATAGGGACTGCCCCTGGATGACTTCAAATCACAGAATTTAACAATAGAGAAAGGCCATAGTAGATGCCAATCTTCCCCCCTACCCACAACCCCATTTCACATGAGAGGAGATGCCAGCCTTAAAGAGGTCACTGACCCCAGGTCACACCATTCACAGGAGGACGGTGGGCCATACAGGGTTTGCCTTAATAGCTCTGTCCCGCGGGGATAGGTATGCTGCATCTTTCTAACTGGAGGTACTGATGTTTATCTTCCCTTCGGCAACAGAACACAGCGATCCCCCCTGGATGAGAGCTGGCCCATGCCAAGCAGGCAGCCACGTTCCCGTCACCAGCCTCTCCTGGCTCCTGCTTGTCATGATAGAACTCTTCACTCTGCCCTCCTGCAGGCGCTGAGACGTTGCATGCTTTTCCCTCCCACTGACTCCAGTCATGTGTTAGGTGGTGAGTTTGAAGAAGTTTTAAACTCTGTTGTCTTCAAGTTTTAATATTCACAGTTAAATACTTTAGAGAAAAGAAATCAAGACACCATAGTTTCATCAGAAAATCTAAATTCCAGATGCACAGTGGCATGTTGAACCTTCCTAGCAGTTTTGATATGGCTCTGTCATAGAGCAGTTGTGCTTCTGTCTAATGGGTTTCTAGGAGATTCCACATGTATACTCTGTTTCTACTGAAGAATTCTCTTTGCAAATGTATGTTATATATAATGATAGCAAGCAAGGACACTAGTGCTACTTCCCCTGTAGATCACTGACCAAAACAGCCAGAGGTGGCTGGCATAAGTGCACTGAAAATCCTTCCAATGTATAACAGAACACACCAAAGCCCACAGCCACAACCTAAGGACACATGACACCTGGAACAATCCACATTGTGTACACCTGGATCAAGTCACACCCCATACAGCTGGGATGTGTGTTGCGACACCGGAAGGTAGGGTGCTAATCTGAGAGTCTCACATAGTCATGTTTCCCCAGACCATTAAGCTTTCAACTAGAACTAAGATTTGTGCAACATCAGGAAACTTTGTCACCACTGTGAGTTGCAAGGACCTTTGCCCCTCATTACTGAAATATGTTTTGTTTCCAGCTAATGAGAAAGAATCATGTATTACAATAGAGTTCTGGTTCTTCTTTTGAACATAACTCCAAGCAAAAAACAGGCAAGCTTGTCTGGTATTATCTGTGCCAAGGAAAACAGCTACAGAAAAATACCATAAATCTAATTGTTTTGCTTGGGTTTTAATCTAAATATCAGATAATGATATTAGCTTCTTTCCTCCTTTTATCTCCTAATGCTTCTTTCAAATAGCCAATAGTTTAGAAAAAAACACCTTAGACTTGAGCTTTTATGGGTAAATAATCTTTTTACTTGGTCAAAACAGCATCAATAAACCATAAGAAGGAAGCCTCCAATTTACTTGCCTATTTGTTCTCTCCTGGAAGCTCGGTTTCACAGCTCCTTCAATTACTAGGAAAGCAGGACAGCAAATCAGGGCTGCGCTTCCTGCTCCACTGTGGCATTATTTATATGCTAAATGCCATTTGAGTTTCTTCTTCCCTACATATTAGTGCTCAAATGTCCAAACTTCAAAAGCTATCCAAGAAGTAAACAGAGACGATGGATAGCAGCCCTTTTCTTTCTTAAATATCTGTAATGGTTAGGGTTGTTTAGATTGTTCTACTGCAACTCCCCAGAATTTGCACCTTTATTAATAGGACTTTCTCCACAACTGCTCCTGTTTACACTACAGCTGTATGCATGTTATCATCCTTCAAAGGTGCCAGTCCAATAGAAGGAGAATGACTCACATATCTGAATGAATTCACTAACAAAGCAAACTAAAATGTGGCTAACAATGGAAGAAACAACCATCATAGGGATTATTTGTAAAGGGAAAGAGAAAGACAACAGAAGAAAGGGAAAAAAAGGGAAGATGAGCAGCTAAGAAAAGACAGATGAGGGTATATAAAAATTGGTGTTTTCCTGTCTCCCAGGAGCCCCCTCTCACTTCACACCAGGTGCTCACCCCATCTGCCTTGCATGGTCTGAGAGAGCAATGGACAGGGTCATAAAGAAAGATCATGTTGGAGAGTCACCTGGTGTCAGGGGTTGAACGTTTTTGTCTCCCCAAAATTCTTCTGTTTCAATACACATTGGCCTAATTCCCAATGTGATGGTATTTGAAGCTGGGGACTTTGGGAGATAATCAGGTTTAGATAAGGTCATGAGGGTGAAGGCCCCATGATAGGATTAATGCCCTTATAGGAAGAGGAAGAGATCAGATTTCTCTCTCTCCACCATGTGAGGATATAGCAAGAAGGTGGCCATCTGCAAACCAGGAAAAGAGCCCTCACCAGACACCAAACCTGCCAGCAACTTGACCTTGGACTTTCCAGCCTTCTAAACTGTGAAAAATAAATGTTTGTTGTTTACCCCAGTCTATGGCATTTTATTACAGCAGCCTAAACTAAGACACATGGCCACTTAAGAAGATGCAGGCCAAAAATATAAATAGGATCAACACAAAATTTGACAACACAGTAATGAGAGCATCATGACAGATTATTGACAGGCGGTGACAATGAATGAGAATATGCCCTCTGAAGAGGGACAACATGGTGGGCTATCTTGTTTGCCTATGTTTCTATTGGGGGAAGAAGGCCATGTCAGATGCACCATCATGTTCTTGTCACCAGCTAAGGTTGAACCACCCCAGAATCCTTATCCATTTGCATATTATACTTCTGGACTCAAGAAAAACAGATTGTGCATCTGATCTTTCAGTTATTAACCAAAGACAGAAGTAACAGGGAAGAATGACACATCTCAGGATTATCTTTATATTTCTACCAGAAATGTAGGACATTAGTTTTTAAACACGTACTTAAGGCCTGAATCAAAAGTCTACAAAGCAAGGCTAGAATTATGTCTGAGGTCCTAACACTGAAATCCTGTATTATAAATATTACTTTGAGCAGTCTGCACTTGACTTCCTAGTACAAAAATCAACATCAGTGAAATTCAAATATGGAATGCAAACATTTTACTAGTCACCAAAAGTCTCCAATTAAGGCAGCTAGTGAGGGGTTGGTGTATTAGTCCATTTTCACACTGCTGTAAAGATACTTCCAGAGACTGGTAATTTACAAAGGGAAGAGGTTTAATTGACTCGCAGTTCCACATGACTGAAGAGGCCTCAGGAAACTTATAATCATGGCAGAAGGCAAAAGGGAAGCAAGGACCTTCTTCACATGGCGGCAGGAGAAAGAAGCAAGCAAAGGAGGAACTTGCCAAACGTAAAACCGTCAGATCTCATGAGCACTCAATATCATGAGAATAGCATGGGGGATCCGCCCCATGATCCAATTGCCTCCCACGAGGTTCCTCCCTCAACACCTGGGGATTACAATTAGAGATGAGATTTGGGTGGGGACACAGAGCCAAAGCATATCAGTTGGGAAAGGGCTCCTTGAGATGTCTTAGGCCTAGCAAAAGTTGAAATCAAATGCAATGCTAGAGCCCTAATAGGCACTTGAGCATTTACTGACATACAATACTTTATTGGTTTTTCTTTCCAAACATTCATAGGTGAGGCATGGGGGAAGAACTAAATATTCCCATATAAGAAATATGACCCTGAATATTTCTCTTTTTCCCCCCCAAAAGAAAACAGATGTTTTTCAACTAAGCCATGAGTACAATGAGAACCACCACTGGACATTTCTATGTCTCAGTTCTAAACACTGAATTCTAAGCATCGAGTCACTCATTGCCAAGGTATCCAGTCAATAAAACTAATAAACATGATTTTTTGAAAATTGCCAATCTGATGTTTTATAAACTTCTTCTTTTGTGGGTAGTGTGAAAAAGGGATAGCTTCTCAGAAGAGAAAAATGAGTTTCTATGTGCCTCCTAGTCCATTTAGATTTAGCTGGAGAGTTTATTTAGCTCTTCTTTATTCCAGTGTCATGAAATGCCTGTTTCTGCTTTAAGCACCATTTTCATTATGGTCAGATGCAGCCCCATTAGCCTCCTCGGCTTCCCTCCATAAACCAATAGTCTGCTGGGAGACACCTGGCTACAAATCAGGGATTTGATCAGCCATCCCCTTACTCCCTGCTTACTGGGGATATACAGTCAGAAGAAGCAAGGAAGAAGGAAAGACAGTGAAAAGAAACTCAGACGGAAGGAGACAGGAAAACAGGGAGCCATATAATCACTGACTGGAAAAAGATATATGATGATGATGTCAGAAAAACAAAAAAGTATAGGAGTGGAAGTGAGACAGCTGCTTAGTTAGGAGGCATGCAAGAGCAGAAATCAGGAAATAGGAGAGAGCTCTTAAGAAGGAATTTTTTTTTATTGATCATTTTAACAACTGCGTTGTCCTTTTGGGAACAGGAAGAACAAGGCATGGTGGCTCAGGACTACGAGGAGGCAACGGGTCCAAGGAGGCACCTGCTTTCCTTTGTACTCGGCCATGAAGCGGCAAAGGCTGACACTCTGGAGGCAGTGTGGCCCAATGCACAGAAGATGCAGCCTTGCAGTGAGATGGCCCTGAGTTCAAACCCCAGCTCAACATGAGTGATTCTGGGTGTTTTTCCTCCCTTCTGAGCCACTTGCTTTATCAGCTCAGTAAGAAAGGCAACGTTCAGTCTTGTAAGGAGAGAGTTGTCTTTGCGTGTATTGGGCACACTCCCTAAGGCAGGCTTTAAAAGTGCCTTTTCCCTATCTCACAACAAACCCATGGGGGGCAGTATTGTTGGCCTCCTTTTACAGATGAAGAATGGTTGTTGTTGGAATTTGGCGGTATAATGTGTGCAAAAGCCTTAAGCATAGTGTCCAGCAAACCGCAAACAGGCAAAAAGAGCTGTTCTTGTGATTTTCACAAGTGCCATACCTAGAAATTCGCTTCCTCCAATAACACCAGGAATGGCTGAATTTTCACAAAATTGATGAGAATGATCACCTTTTAAATCAAATCCTGTCACCCTAAGCATGTCAGATAATAAATTGATAAATGTAATGAGAAAATAGGAAAAATGTACCCACTAGGTCGTTCTAAATGAGTAGCTATATTGAGAAGGAAATCTAACTCAGAATTCTTCTCATACAACTGTGGAAGACAATCTATTACAAGATGATGCCTCTTGGCATCATCAAATCCTAAGGACAATTGTCTAAGGCCTGCAGAAACAAGGTAAGCGCTCTAAATGAAAGGCAATCCCGAGGATTAGTTGGACAGCTCCTTCTAATATACTGTAGAGATTGTTCTTTTTAACCTACACACAACCTAAATGCCCAGAAAGTTGGCTCAAGCTTGACACGTGAAACAATCAGGTTAAGGAGTGCTTCTTAGGCATCTAGCAAAGCATTCGGTACTAGAAGATCAAAGTCTCTCTCCAGACTCCCACAGCACTCTATTTCTGTCGGTCTGTTTAAATTCTGATTGTGATTATCTACACACAGGAAGTATGAGAAAAGGTAATGCAGGTGGAAGCCTGTGTGTCAGGATTTTCCCACATAAATACAGGACTACGGCTTTTCCCCTTGGAAGGAAAAAAAAAAGCCAAAGTCATACATATTAACAACGGGCATGTTTTTGGTTTAAAAGAAACAACAGATTAGAGTGAATTTTTTTTGTTTGTTTGAGACAGAGTTTTGCTCTTGTTGCCCAGGCTGGAGTGCAATGGTGTGATCTCCTCTCACCGCAACCTCCACCTCCTGGGTTTTCAAGTGATTCTCCTGGCTCAGCCTCGCGAGTTGCTGGGATTACAGGCATGCGCCACCACACCCAGCTAATTTTGTATTTTTAGTAGAGACAGGGTTTCTCCATGTTGGTAAGGCTGGTCTCGAACTCCCAACCTCAGATGATCTGCCCGCCTCGACCTCCCAAAGTGTTGGGATTACAGGCGTGAGCCACCGCACCCGGCCCTGAGTGAATTTTCTACTGACCAACAAGAGCTAGGCAGAGAAAGAGTTCTACTACTCTTAATCTAATTAAGAATGTGGGTTCATAGTCAACCATCTGGGTATACAACAGAGGCCCTCTCCTTAACCAGCTCTATGACCTTGGGAGAGTTCTTCAATTTTCTGAAGCCTTGGCTCTCTTCTACAATTGGGGATAACACTGCTACTCAATACTATCTGATTACTCTAGGAACAATCTCAGGTTTCACTGAGCAAAATCATACTCCGGTTATTGGAGTTAGTGAGGGTTAAGAACATGAAAAGGGCTCAGCAAAGTGGCTGGCACAAAGCACACATTCAATAAATATTATGATGATTAGTGTTAATCGGCTGAGATTGTTGAGCCATTAACACTTAAGCTAAGTCTTAGGAGTGACTGTGTCAATAACTGGAAGAACTCGTATCTGATGAAAAAAACCTTAGGAAAGATAGACAAGACAAAAACAAGTCTGTTCCTGTGGATTTGGGGAAGGGGAGTGCACAGGAATGGCTGAGTCATAAGAGAGTTGAGCCTAATACGAGAAGGGCTACTCCAATGTGCATGTTCCCTACTCCAACTCCAATGATGCTCAGCAGCCTTACTCAAACTTTCCCAAATCTGCTGTGAAGAACAAGCCGAGCAACCAAAATGAGGAGCAGCAGCAGCCAGCTGGGAATGTCCAAGAAGGAATATTCACGCGTCCATCACCAACCACGTCCATCCAGAGGAAGAGCCCAGATATGGAAAGTAGCCTGCTTTGGGACCAGGAGTGAGAAAATAAGAATAGGCAACTTGTGCGACATCTCATGTGTCCTTTTGGTCCTCAATACCCAATAAGTAGGCTGCCTTTCCCTTTAAGTACCTGGCAAGTAGGGAGCGGTGAAGAACTGAAGCTGCTCAAGCCAGACGAGAAGCCTTTCCGAAACACCTTTCCCAAGGCTGACCACTGTACATGATAGTGTGGGGGTTTCTGTGTATCTACCTTTACTCTTTTCCCAAAGTGTATGCCACAGGAGTGCCGGAACTGTCTTGTACTCCATTTTAGAAGCCTTACTGGCCTAGCAGAAGGGTCTACGTGAGCATTCAATAAAAATGTGCTGAGAATGGGATGGCCTGATGGATGCAAAGCCCAGTGCTGGACATGAATGGACATACAAAGAAACCCTCTGCTTTTAGAAGGTCAAGATCTGCCTAGAATGTAAGCCCCGTAGGAGTAGATATCTCCCCTAGTCCTCACAGCTACATCCCCAGTGTCCAGAACAGTGCTTGGCCTATCAATAAAAAAAAATAATAATAACATTAGTTAATGTGTATACAGGACTCACTATGAACCAGGTGCTATTCTAATTCATTTAATTAATCTGTACAACCACCCTGTGAGGTAGGTACTATTATTATCATCTCTGTTTCACAGATGAGAAAATTGAGGCACAGACGTTAAGCGGCAGGGTCAGGACTGGTATTCGGAGAGACTGGCTCTGGGGCCCCTGCTCTGTGACGACTACACTCAACTGCCTCTCCAGGACTTAGCAGGCTCTCAATAAGTATTTTTTAAATAAATGAGTAAATGAATACATTAGCTGGCAGGAGATAGCCTGAGGGGATGTAAGTAAACTTCAAAGCATGGTAGGAATTTGAATTCTGAATCAACTGAGTGAGGATGGTGGGGATCTAACGACTGCTCTTATTATCCAGTTAGGACTGCAGGTTACAACAAGCACAGTTGTGCTCTGGTTACCCAGGTAGTAAGGGTCCACTCTGTGAGAAAGAAGAGAACACAGGAGCCGTGTCCACAACCAGGCCTCTTAGAGACCAGAATGCAGCCCACCGCAGCCCAACTGCTCCAGCAGCTTCCAGCCATTTGCCCTACTCAGCTTCTGGGATTCGGATTCTTCTGGGCTGCTTCTTCCAACTCCACCACAATCAACTCCTCCTGACTCGCCTCTGCTCTCTCTGGGACTCTGCCTGCTGCAGCCTGAGCAGGCACACTCGTGTGCACACACCTTTTCACCCACTCACTGCCTTCTGATGCTTCACACCCAGAACAGAGGAAGGGCCAAGAATCTGCCAGTACACAGCCATAATTCCCTTGCACAGTATAAAATGTATAAAAAGTTCTGAACATCTAAAGCCTTCTCATCGATGTAGGCGCCAAAACTCATGTGGCAGCAAAACCTGACGTGAACTGATGTGAGTCTATTTAAATCTTAATTTATCTCACTTAGTGTGAATAGTCATACATTTTGCTGCACAAAATTTGATTACAGGGTACTGCTCCAGACCCCGCTGGAGAAATTAATGGTATATGAGCCATGCTACCTTTCTATAATATAAAATGTTGTAAAATCCAAAACACATTCAGATGCCCAAAGCTTTGATAAGGAGCTGTGAACCTGCGCCAGGCCGTGGAGGGTGAGTGTCCTGGGCACAGCACCCATGCTGGCTGGGACCTCATCAACTGCTGGCAGTCACCGGCCTAGGTGCCCATCTCTGATCTGAGCAACCACAGCCATAGTAGAGTCACAGGGCACACACACAGCCGGACAACCTATGTGCTCCGGCCCCAGCTCCTCCTTCCGCCTGCCTCACCAGCATTCCACCACTCTGGCTGGCTTCCTTTCTGTTCCTGTTTTGAGGCCTCTTGCACTAGCTGTCCCCTCTACCTGGAACGCTCTTCACCCTGATCTTTGCATACCTGACTTCTTGTTGTGCAAGTCTCAACTTGAACTTTACCTTCTAAGAGAGCCTTTTCTGGCCGCCTAAAGGAGCTGGGGGTGCTTTCTATCACAGCAGTTTTATCTTATTCACAGTAGTAAAGTCGGCTAGGTATTACATACATAGCATTTGTTTGTTTAGTTTCTACTTCTCCCACTCACCTTCTCCCTGTCTCCCATACCTTAGAATACCTTAGAATATAAGCTCCATTAGGACAGAGGCTTCTTAGTCATGACTGTAGCTGCAGCACCTAGGATGGTGCTTGGCACATAGCCATGGCTGAATGAACAAATAAATTTAAAAAAAAAAAAATCCAAAGAGGTCTGTAGGCATTGCATAACTGCACAGCCAGACCTATATACCCTGCCTACACGAATGACAAGTCCCAATGCTCCCAAGTAATATGGAATTTTTACACCTTCTTTGGACTTCATGTAGTAGACAATTGGGGGAGAGGTGTCATTGGAGATACCGAACAGGGGAGTGGTATAATCAAGGACATTATAGCCTTCAAATCATTTTCAAAACACAGCCAGAGATCATCTGCAACAGAATCATCTACAGAGTGCTTGCCAAAAGTGCAGATTCCAGGGGCCCACCTCCAATCTGTGGGATCAGAACTTCTACCGAGGAACCCAGGAATTCACACTGTAACAAGCACCCCCAGGCAGCTCCAAGACGTGCTAAAATCTGAGCACAATCATAGTACACTTTCAAAATTAACATTTGCAGATTCACCGGTAGCTTCAGGAGGCCAGTCTCTTGAGACCTGGAAGCCATCAGAGATGCCACGGAGAGAAGCCTCAGACAAGTCACGGTCAACTAAGAGAAGGACATAGCTCTTGTTGGTTCACCAGAAAGACTCAGCACTGTACTTCCAGTATTGAGAGGATTCCTTCTTTCCACCTCCTGTCAAAAATCTGGCCATTTCATGCATGTATTGTTGAAGAGTCAGGGAGCGAGCAGGATAGGAACAAATAGTAGAGATTGAAAGCTTTTAGAATTCTGAAACCTTACTCTAGTACCAAGTTACTTGATAAAGCAAATACAGAACATGCATTGCACAAGTCTTCAAACAGTTAAATTTTCAATCTTTATAAAAAAGAAAATCCATCAGATTTGATTGATAAGTATACTTTTTAAAACTAAGAGTAAAAAAGTAGAGATTGGCAACATTTTTTTGCCATATAATTTGCTTTCTTTGCCTTTTTCCACAGCACTGCACATAAATCAAAGAAATGTTAAAGAGGCCCATATATCACCAACTGGCATTTCAAAACTATTTACAAAGTCTTTAACAGACACAGGACAGAGTATGAAAAACCATGACCAGGGAGGCTAAAATGAAAGGGAGAAAATCAACTCAAACACTGACAGAGAGTTAATTAAGTTTACAAATAACTCTCCAATGAGCAAATTATGATATTTAATAAGAAGGGCCTCGGTGAAGCAAGGTTACAAAATATGGAAGGAGGTGGGGAGGAAGACAAGCCAAGAGTTTTCCAAGCAAGAATAATGTATATTTGAACAAGCTGGCTTTCTATGATTAAGCACAGAAATCTGGGAACAAGGCAGGGGAAATGATGTTTTAATAAAGTCTGAAATAGGCCTGTGAGCTGCATTTTGTATTACCCTTGCAAAAAAAAGTGTCGGTGTGTGTGGGGGCGGGGGAGGGGAGCAGAGCATGGTCCAAAAATTGCAAATCAAGGTATACAGGCTATGGTATGTGAACTGCCACTAGAGTGGCAGGAGGTAGAAAAGGGTGGAGTGACATGGGCTGGCTGTGCTTCCCACACAGAAAATGTGAGGATTTCCCAAAGGCAGAAGACAACAAACTGGTGACTTATGTCCTGGTTTTCAAAGACAGGGAGGGATGTGAAAAGGTGTTACTGGTCCATCTGTTGGGGGTGGCACAAGCCTGACCAGTGTTAGGGGATTCGGGCCTCTGCCCCCTCTTCAGGGGAGTGTGCACCAGTGCCAGAGCCACATTGTCTCAAAGACAGTGGTGCCCCTCATGACAGCGCTGCCTGGCTCTCCAAGGCCCTGACCCAAGGGAGTGGCTCTAAGTCTAGTGGAGTCTCTGTTTCTTTGAAAAATTCAGCTTCTAACACTGCCATCACACACCAGGTACTCTTGCCTTCAGCTATTCCACTCCAGAAAAGCTAACTGCTGAGAGCCAAAATAGTAAGAGCACTGCTGAGAAAGAGGTTTTTAAAACCAGCATGCACCTAAAAGAGGGGAAGAAAGGCCAGTCCTTTCTTCTCAGGAGCTTCGTGTTTTATCATTTCTCCCTCCCGCTACATAATGAAATACTAGCATCCGACGGATCTTCTTAGAAAGCATACTAGAGACCCAGAGACATTATTACTCTATTTCAAAGCAGAAATGTGCATGTCTGCACACATTTCTTAGAATCATGTGATGAAAAGAAGACCCTTCATGAAAAATATAGACCCATTAAATCAAAATGTGCTTTTTGAAATACAAAGATGCTGTAGACCTATGTGTGAAACAAAGCAAAATGTATCAAAAACAGGAGCCAGAGGCCTTCCTGTTGAACACAGCAGAATGAAGTAATGTTCACCTGCATTCTCTCCCCAAACCACTAAAATGACAGCAAATGAATAAACTCACAGTATGAGCTTACAAGGACAAAGAGAAGAGGAGACAGCAACAGAAAGAGAGGTCAACTACATTTCAGAAGACAGGAAGTAAGTGGACCAGCACTACCTTCGCAGAGTGAAGTATACTAAACACCTACCCTGAACAGAAGGGAAGGTTGGGAGGGTGGGAGAAGTCGATTTTTAAAAAGCAAGCTGAACTGCACTGCAGAATTTCCAAAGACTGAGGAAGTGGGGGCACTCGGTGGCCTGGAAGGCCAGGTGTCAAGTAGTCATAAAACAGACGGACTGGTTAAATCTTTCTTGAACACCCAGATCCCTGCTCCATCAGAAGCCAGGTGGTGTCCTCTCTGGAGAGGCTGTCCTAGAGGCTCAGGGTTTAGGGACAGCTGAAAACAGGTGGATAAATCTGCACACTAAATGGTGAGCAGCCCTCTACCTCAGCCTTCACCAACAGAAATAGCAATCACAGTATCCTACATGTCTCCACTATAAAAAACATTTCATAGTCATAATAATGTAAAAACCAAGTATCAATCAAAGCAATGCAATGGGAAGACGGTGGTCTATAAAAGCTAAATCTTCATCTTCCATGGCAGAGGCAACAGATAACTTCTAAAACAGCAGTCTAAGCAGGTTATTTAGGAAAATGTGGGCAAGTATCCAAGGAAAGAGCTAAAAGAGTTAAGAGAAGCCAGGTATGGTGGGGCACACCTGAGTCCCAGCTATTCAGAGAGGTTGAAATGGGAGATCACTTGGAGTTACAGTCCAGCCTGACCCCTCCTCTAAAAAAAATAAACAATGAAATACAGAGTTAAAAGGAGTTGCCTCTGAGGAGTGGCATAGCAGAGTTGGGCAAGACCAACACATCTGGTATAAATCTTGTAGTATTATTTATTTGCCTTTTAAACTACGTACCTATGTTCCTTGGATGAAAATAAAAACTATACCAGGAAAAAAAAAAACAAGGCCTCAAAGTTAAACAGATCCTGAAAATGGAAGCCCCTACACACTACAAAATGTGCTTTATCACCTGGGGACTATTAGTTGACTATAGTAACACTTAATTTTATTTCAAGTTTTACTGCCACAGTTAAAGGCTTTTACAATAGCAGATGCCTTCCCTCCCACACATCAATTAATTTGCAAATTCACTCAAGGTTGTAGAAATAATGAGGTGTGGAGAGAGTTCGTTCCACTGGTGGGCACTGCCATCAGAAGGTGGATGTGGTAGGCGAGGCGCTAAGCTTGGCCGCTGCTAGCTGCATGCCATGGGAGCCTGGGCACGGGGGATGGCTCTGCCACAAGCCCACGAGCCGAGCCCACCTTGGCTGCAAATAAAGTTAAAGAACGTAATGCCAACCACCTTGAAAGCTGAAAAACCATAGAAAAATTAGACAGGCAAGGCATTTTAAGTCTCATGAAATAAAATCATGTTTTTAGGCTCCTTTTTATAGGTTCTTATTTGGTGTTTACCGAGAAAGTGAACTTTTTGAAAAGAAATGATGTGGCACTCTGAATGCAACTCTGGTCTGTACTTTGGCAAAACCACCTGTCAAGCCCACACATTTGATTTTTTTTTTCTTCTTTCTGAAAGAGCTGAAGTAAACCAATGTTGTTTCAAAACACAGGGGTTGAAAATAGTTACACAGTTTCTGCTCTGCCAAAGAACTGTCTCTTTTCTCATTTTCACTTAAATCTTGTTCTTTAATGACCTAAATGATAAGAGGAACAAGAAGACACATTTTCATTTGCACCTAAGCAAATAGGATTGTAACAGAATGTGTTCCCAAATGTAGCTCTTAACTAACTTGAGGGGTTGACAGGTCCCAGGAGGCAGAGCCAGTCAGGAGGGAATGCAGAATGCCACAGATCACCAGGGCCCACTTCCTGCTTCCACTGGCTTTAAGTGATGGCTCTTGTCACCTAGCCACTCTCTTGGCCTCCCCTGCCCCTCCTCTCACAGCCCTGCGCCCAAGCCACTCTTCTCATGGGGATCACCTAGTCCCGCGCTCCACCCTAAGCCTCTCTCTAGGTCTATAATAAATTGTCTGACTGTGAATAAGCATTTCAAAAGGCTTCCTGCTTTGAGAATTCACCTTTCCAACAAATTAAATAGGTGTCTACAACAGCCTGACAGGTAGCAACATTTTTTCTTATCCACAATTGGTCTGAACAAGAAGTAAAATATCACTCAAATATTTTTCCTACCCCGCCAGCTAAAAGCAGCCCCATACACGCTGTTTGTGTCTCTAAACATATCACTCTATTAAGAATGCCTGTCATAGTCTCTGGATTTTGAGGACAATAATTTTCTTTACACGATTATGAAGGCAATCCAAAGCTCCCCTGACATTTTCTGACCTGGTATTGTCTGTAAAGGGCACAGGTTAACAATGTTTAAGAAAAGATCACATACAATATATAAATCACGAAGCTTCCTGGGACATTGTATGGTCCAAGGCTTCGGATTCAATACCACATTACCAAGAAAGAAACTGCTTTTCTTTTCACTTACACTCCATACTGGGCTCAAAAAGCACCATTAAAATGCCAACAAAGGCATTTTTGGATCTACAATCATTTGACATTTTTTTCTAAGAAAATTTAAATTTGAAAAACTTTGGTAAATTTAGAGTCTTGTGAAGTACCACCCGCCTCCCCTTTCACTCCCCTAAAAAGGGCAGGAAAATTCATCATCAAAGGTTACCTCTCCATCGAATGTCATCAGAGTGTGGTATTTCAGCACATACATTTGTGTATATAAACTTCCAACTGTTCTGAGATCTCTGCCATTATTGGCATAACTGGATGAGTTAATAACGGAAGGCTGCCTTCCTAAACTCCGGTGTGGATTTGGGCTTTTTGTTTTTGCTTTTGTCAGTGTAACTTAGATCTTTGGTGTTCTGTGTGTCTCCAGATTCTATTTGGCATAAAGGTAAGAGGAAGCCACTTTCTTTCCTTTCTCCACCTCCCTAACACAAGAATCCAAGGACATTCATAACATGGTTATTAAAAATACACTGTTTGTATTTTGAAAGTTCAACCATAATGTATTCCTTTCTTTAAAAATTTTATAGTATCTACACTTTCAATTTGAGATTTTTCATTCATGCTAGGTGAGGCTCTTATGTTCTGTATTAAATGCAAGGCTTGTGTGATCAGTACCATTAATAATATCACAGTGCCAATCTCAGAAGCAGCAACACAGCACCAATACAGCCCCGTATGAATAGATGAGGAGTCATGAGTACCGCCGCAATCTTTATTAAACATATGGGAATAAAGAATGTGGCTTACTGCTCTCCCCCTCCCCCAGCTCAAGAATCAAGAGGAATTTTTCCTCTCTTCCCCAAAGGCATAACATATCATTAGGTCTCATAAATATAAACAGATCTGAAGCAGAAAACAAGTGATTACCTTTATTAGATTCAAGGGAGCAAAGAAAGAGGAGTTTAAAAGTGTCCATGGACAAATCAAGATCATAAATTCATCAAAGTATGTCAGACTCAAGGACTGAGGGTCACTAAAGTCACCTACTATCACAGTAAGACAAACTCTGGTCCTCACGTCTCCAAGAACTACAACCCTAACAAAGCCTGCCCTTCGTTTTGATGCTATTGCAGCGCTCTGTCCAAGGGCAAAGGGCAACTTAAGAAATGTTCTGGAAAGATGTCTGCAGAAGAATCACAAGGTACATCTCACTTTTAGGTCGAAAGGTAGCTAAAACTGAGCACGTGATCGAGAACAGAACCTCAGCGCGATAGCTTGGGTTTCTGACACGGTACCAGAAAGCCACGCCCTCCTGTCTCCTCAGCAATCTCATGTAATTCAGGGACAGCCCCTTCCCTGGCACCCAGGGGGTTCAGGAAGAGCACCAGACTATGCACTGACTGTGGCCTTCACCTTCTCGACTGGCTATGAGCACAGGTCAACCAGAAAGAAACTCAAGGTAGAGGGACGTGACATGTAGGTCTTCATTATAAAACATCAAATTGTTATGTGTAAAAAGTGGGGAGCATTTGTGCTGAGACTTCAACTCTTAAAACTATCTGTGAAAGTGGCCTAGTTTATTCACTGATTACCATAATCAGTTCACCGGACCATATACATGTATGTGCACACAAACAGACACCCCCCTCAAATGAGTAGTATGTAAACGGAAAAGACCAATCAAGACTCTCAGGCTATGTAACTTTTGAAACGGTAATAACAGCCTCCAAGTGTTCACTGTGGGGCAGGCATTAAATCCTTGCAATGCAATAAAGGGGAAGGTGTTCCTACAACCCACACCACCAATCAGGAAGGAGGCTTAGAGAAGCTGTCATTTGCCCAAAGTCACACAGCTGATCCCAGGTCCAAATGAGCCCAATACCTGCAGGTTGAATTACAAAGCTAACTTGTCTAGCCAAACAGCATTTCATTCATTCAATAATGAATAATAAATATTAATACATCCTGAGTCAAATGTGCCTGGCACTGCTCTAAGGACAGTACTGGGAATAAGCAACAAACAAAACAGACAGAGACATCCATGCTTGTGGAGAGTACACTCCAGAGGAGAGATAGGACAGACAATAAACAAAGGAATAGGTACAACATGCAGGATGTTCAGTGACAAAAAGGAGGACCATGAAAAACGCACAGGGAAGCAGATGGGGGGTGGTGACGAGAGGGCCACAATAGTAAATAGTGTGGTAAAGGAAGGCTTTCCTGCGAAGGGGCCACTTGAGCTAAAACCCGAAGGATGCAAATGCATCTTAGAGGCAATCAAGGAAACCTTCTGACAGAGGGAAAAAAATGCAAACGATCATCTCAACAGTGAAAACTCCAAGGCCTGGTCAGCCATGGTGGCTCATGCCTGTCACCCCAGCACTTTTGGAGGCCAAGGCAGGAGAATTGCTTGAGCCCAAGGGTTCAAGACCAGCCTAGGCAACATAGCAAGACCCCATCTCTACCAAAAAATTTTTTAAATTAGCTGGGCACGATGGCAGACACCTTTAGTCCCAGCTACTTGGGAGGCCGAGATGGAAGGATCACTTGAGCCCAGGAAGTGGAGGCTGCAGTGAGCTCTGATCACACCACTGCACCCCCAGCCTGGGCAATAGAGCAAGACCCTGTCTCTAAAAAACACAAAAACACAAAAAAACTCCAAGACCACAGAGAATGGGGCCTTTGTATGACTCAATCCCATTCTGGTGCTGGGTTGTTTAAAGCAGAGAAACAGGCATTTTAGAAACATGAAAAAGCAAGAAAACAAAAATATTCCCTGGCTAACGTTTATTAAGTAGGAACATCTCTTTCTCCTAACCATTTTGATAGACTCAGAATGCAGGTCTTTTGGTTTATGTATTACTGTTTTGTTTTTTTGTTTTTATAGACAGGGTCTCTCTCTGTTGCCCATGCTGGAGTGCAGTGGTGAGATCACAGCTCACTGCAGCCTTTAACTCCTGGGCTCAAGCTATCCTCCCGCCTCAGCCTCCTGAGTAGCTGGGACCACAGGCACATATTACCACACCCAGCTAATTGTTTCTATTTTCTTGTAGAGAGGTCTACTATGTTGCACAGACTGGTCTCAAGCTCCTGGCCTCAAGACATACTCCCACCTTGGCCTCCCAAAGTACTGGGATTACATGTGTGAGCCACTGTGTCTGGCCGTTACTGTTTTCTGTCTGTCTTGGTCATTCATATGTCACTCGTGCCGGCATGCGCTGCTTCTTAAGAAGAGCTGAGAAAAGAGCATGGCTCTACCACTTACCACCTGGATGATCTGGGCAAGTGATTTAACCTCTCTTTATCTCAGTCTCCTCACGTGTAAAACAGAAGTTATACTATGCATACGTTTCATAGAGTTGTCTGTGAAAACACATTTATTACAGAAACATGACTCAGTCTATTTCCAGGTACAGTGTTAGGTGCTAATAAAGCTTGGAACCTCAAAGAGGTTACAGCCTGTAAGTATTGACAGACATTAAATAGGTAACCCCCTACACTAAAAATGAATGACCTTTGTGTCAAATGCCACAAAGGAAAGACAGAGGTGCTGAAAGCCTATGCCAGAAGGACAGTCCAGGCCGAAGGAACAACATGTAAAAGCAAAGGCACTGCCTGTAAAATTTGTGACCGTGTAAAGTGACAGCAACAGAGAGAAAGACAGACAGCCCAAAGAGCAGAGCAAGGAGAGCTTGGCATGTTAAAGAAAATGAAAGAAGCTGTGGGTGGAAGACGAAATGTTGAAGCACTGCGCTGGGCACAGGTGAACGCTCAGCAAAGGACGGCAGTAACAACAGATGCTGCTGCTAGGACTGAGAAGCGCGCCACACACAATCACGCTCACAGACCCCTCCATTTATCACAGAGAACAGTAAGCTGAAGTCACAACGCGAATAAACATGCTTGAAGTGTAATCCTAATCCATGAGCTTACTATATTTAGGGTTACTATATACTGGTATCTTTCTCAAACAACTTTCTGATTTAATGCTCCCTATCAGGATGAAAGCATGGACAGTAATAGTCGCATATGGTGGTTCTCAAGCCCATGGTTCAGTCAGATACCTAGGTACTAGTTCATTCAGCCACAGTGACTGCCCAACGCGCCTACACAACAGAAGAGTAATCTAGGCTTTTAAAACGGTGATTCTAACAGTTGAAAGACTAGTTACTGGCATACAAAACAAACAGTAAGCCATTGAAATCCTTGGAGCGGTTGGTAATTCATATTTCAAAATCTAAAGCTTGGATGGTAAAGAGAACAGATGGCTGTGCAATATGCAAACAAATCCACAGCAACAATGGGCTTGGGCTGGCTTCGGTGGCAATGACAGAAAACCGGAGCTGCCCTGCTGGTGATGGGAAATGACAATGGCATTGCAAAGAGGCTCTGGAAACATCACCAAATGAAAGTGGGCAAAACAGTCAGGCTTTCACCGGGCAGCTGTAGGCTGGGAAAAGTGCTGTGTTTCTGACACATGAGCTTTGGCTGACACACAACATGTCCCGACCCCAGATAGGAGCTGCACGTAGATCTCTAGATCTAGCAATGCAGGATATGTCATCTGCCTCCCCAACATCAGCTGAATTCTGCCTGCCCCGCGAATCTCACATCCTAGGGTGGGTGAGGGTGGATTTGTGATGCATTGACGCAACCAATATGCAAAGAATCAACAGAAGTTACAATTGGGAGGATGTATGTCATCTACAGCAGTACAAGCTGCTATTCTACTTTTTTTTTTAAGGCCCCAAAGAGAAAGCAGCTTCACCAAGGCTACACTCTCATTCATTCATTCATTCAGCAAATATTTATGGGCCAATCGCTAAAATGTGCCAGGCATCCTTCTAATAAGCATTCGAGAAATATCACTGAAATAAACAAAGGCTACTTCCCAATAAGCACTCTTTTTAAAGTAAAATATACAGTATATTAGAAGATAGAACATGTTATAGTTTTTAAAATGTGCAGGGCATGGGAGTGGGCTGCAATGTTAAATGTGGTGCTTACTGAGAAGATGACACCTGCAATGTGATCTGAAAATGAGGATCTAGGTATTTGGCATATTTGGGGGCAGAAGAGTCAGCACAGAAGCTCTAAGGTGGAGATGGGAGTGTGCCTGGAATGGCTTTGAATCAGCAGGAGACAGGGAAGAAGGAAGGAGCTGAGGTGGGTGGGGGCGGCCATTGTAAGCTTTCCTCTGGATAAGATGGGTGCCGTGGCAGGGCTTCGAAAAGAGTGACAGGACTTAACTGTCCTTGCTAAATGACACTCTGCCTGCTGGTAGAGAATAGGCAGCAGAGCAGAGAAGCCAGCCGGTCCATGGCAGGGCTACGATAAGAACATGGAGGTCAACCTGGTTTCATTATGGCTTCAAATGCAATTAAACAGTATGATTTTGGTCTCTTTGCCTTGAACCTGGACTTCAAAATTGCAAGGAATTCCATAAACCAAAATGACTCCCAATGGAATAAAGAGTCAACGATTTCTAGATGGAGAAGTTCTCAAGCTTGAAAGCAAAGAAACCACAAAGAACCCTATTAAGAGATTTGCCGTACAGTTTAACTTTATCATCAAACCTGTCACTTACCACGTGAGTGCTATGTGTCGGGCACTCTGCTGAGAGGCGGGAGAACTCAGGGGCTAGTGAAGAGGAAGCTGTGTAACTGAAGCTCTGTGCACCTCAGTTTCCTCGGCTCTCAAGTGAGAACGATAATAATAATAGTACACACGCCTCCAGGCTCTTGTGGGGACTAGATGTGTTAATTCATGCAAAGTACCTAGCACGGTGCCCCGCACATGGCAAGTGCTCAATAAGTGCCGGCCATTGTCATTATGAGTCGTAACAGTGCAGCTCCAGTACTGACTCCATCCCGAGGTACTGAGGGAAAAGAAGGTTGGGTCTCACAGCAAGTGGCCACTGAGCTAAACTCACCGCCAGTCTGTCTGCCATCAAAGGCCACACTGGATCCAAGGTACACTTCAAGGAGGGGAACCCTACTTCAAAGGAGAGTGAGTGAACACCCTGTGTCCCAAGGACGAGTGGAAGAGGACCCAGGAAGCCAGAGTCCACCTGCTTGGCAATCCCTCCTACCCTTCAACCGCCACTGTGTGCTCCGTTCAGTGCTGGCCCTGGGGAGAAAAAGACACTCAAGACAGGGTCCTGCCTCTAGGAGTTTCACTGGCTACAAAGGACACCACTCGCTTCTGTGACTGCAGGTCCCTCCCTTATAAAAGATAGTACTTCTGTGGCCTCTCTGCTAGTTCTGAAATTTCATGATTCCAAGCTTTGTTTTGTTGTCTTGTTTCATAAGACCATAGAAGGGTGAAAAGTATCAATAAAAAAGTGGGACATTTTGATAAAGAGAAAATACACAATATTCCCCTTTCACATACACTTTACGATATGATAAATTTCACTCATACCACTACACCAATATCAGCTCCTTATACATCACTTTTCAAAATGCTGTCAGCTACAAATTGATGACCTGTGAGATTTCACCTTGTCGTGCTCAGCATCAGTCCCCGCATATGGGCTGCCCAGCACTAAACAAAGCTGCTGCCAGCCACCAGGGGCCTCAGTCTCTTCCCTGCGGCGGGGAAATGAATTATTAAAAGCTTAAAAAGCAAATGCCATCACCTTTTTGCTTTATTTCCCTGTGGGAGAATACTTTAAACCAAACCAGGTAAGAAACCGCATGGCAGGTTGCTTAAGAGCAGCCATTTATACACAGAGAAATCTAAGTCGGGATGAGAGGTGGGGCCGTGGAGAGCGGCTGGCTGGGCTTAGGCGGCTCCACACGCAGAGAAGGCATCACCTGACGAGAGACTGCCCGTACAAATGTCACGAGAAAGCTATAAATAGGGCTTTAGATCTATACATTGGGCAAAAGTGTGGTGTGGAAAACAAATACTAAGGCAGCATGTTTACTTTTAGCTGGGAGCAGACGGCAGAGCTTAACTACACCCAGACCTTCCAGCCCATCAGGCTTCAATCTGGTCAAGGACATGAAGGTCCCAGCAAGGAGCACTCAAGGTGACAAAGTGCTCGGCTCCACCAGCACATCTCTGTTTCTGCCGGTACGCCCTGTGCACGTGCACACACGCCGCACACTCAAGCACCAGCACACACGGCAGGATATTCTAGGAAGGCCCAGGCAACGGTTTGATTTCCTCCCATATGCTTTGTCAAACAACTAGGTGCTTCCATCATTTTCCCTCATGTTGAGATTAGGGGAGGGGAGGGGGCCACAGCCTGGTTCCAAAGAGTTAAGCTGCACTCGCAGCCAGGACCCAGAGCCACTGCCATCTCACCATCCAGAGGCAAGGCGTACAATTTATCTGGAAGCAGTGCAACACAGCAGCCCTGCTGGCAGCTGTCATCAGACCACACCATGGGCAGCAGAGAAGAAGAGCAGAAGGGAAGAACAAGAAAGAGGAAATAAAGTAAAGAGGGGTAGAGAGAAGAAACAAAAAGAGCAAAGGGAAAAAGAGGGTTGCCAATAACTGCCTCTGTGTCCCTCAGCACCTAATGTGGGCTGTGAGGGAGACGACAAGCTCGCTAACAGAGCAGAGAGGATGGCAGTGAGGGTCCAAAGTGGGAGAGTAGACAGTCATGCTGAGAGCCCAGACTTGAGTGGACTGAACTGAGCACGCACACGCGACTAAAGAGTCTGCATATTTTCATGGCTCACACATCCACTCTCAAACCATCAGCTCTGTGATTTGGGTGCAAGGAAACATTCTGTAGACACCAAGCTTTGGGAAGAACCAGGTATGGCATGTAGGGGTAGCACCAAATGAACATTTAACATAGGGGACTGCAGTTCTGCCAGACAGTAACCATCATGCTACCGACTGCAGTGTCCACAGAGCTAAGTCGCTCCCCATCTTCCTGTCGGGCACTGCAAGCACAGCCTCACACGGCGTCAGAAGGCCTGCAGTGCCCATGTGTGTTGTGACAAAGCTCAACTGAAAGATGGACAGTCACAGGATGTATGGAACAAAATGAAAGAGATTACTTTTTAAATTTTTAAATAGTCAAATAGTCAGTGTGCTGAAAAACTTGTTCTTAAGGGCCAAAGTCCAAATCAGTATGGTATGGCAAAGAAGAAAAGGGAGAAGCAATTACGTGCAAGCACGTTCGTGGGGCCTGGCCTACGGTGGCAGCTGCCGCTGACTTTCTTCTTCTCAAGAATGCAAATGATTAAGATAGATTAAATACCTACTTTGCTTAAATACTCTTGATAATGAGTTTCTTTCCTTCTTTTAAGGGTGTTTGATGTTGGCAGTTGATGGATCTTGAGTTAAATTGTTTTAATTCAAAACAGGACCATCTGTTGTTAGGATCTGCCGGCACTGCAGAGAACCAGGGGAGGTGACAAAGTACGTGATCTAGAGATATGTGGAGACAGGCAGGTGGCGGGGTGGAAAGAGCACGGCACGGGAAGCGCAGACGCTGCCAGTCTTGTCCCAGCTGGGCTGATGAGTGGCCACAGGATCTGGGACTCAGTTTCTTCCTCTACAAATGAAGAGGCTGGCTTAAGGATGACAAAGATGATGGTGACGGCCATCACTACTGGCAGCTACAGTTATTAACCCATGCTGTGTGCCAGGCACGGAGAAAAGGCTTTCACAGAAATAGTCTCATGTACACCCTATTTATACATTGTATAAACTCTTTATGCTCGAAAGTGTGTATACTGATGTTGCCCCCATTTTACAGATGAGAAAACAGGCTTCACGAGGTAAAGTCACTTGCTGCAGGTCACAAGGCAAAAAGGAAGTGCCAAGAGGTATGAGACTTCAACGTCTGCACTCATAACCACAATGCCATACTGCCCAGGGACCTCTGGGACTGAAGATCCCACAATTCCTGCCCCTCCTTTATCCACAGTCTAGTGGCCACAGTCTGCATTCACCGTGAGTCAGCACTGAAGCAAATGCCAAGAAGAACACTAAGCATTTCTGATGCTGGAATCTTAGATCTATGAGTGGACCCTGCTGCACAAACCACCATTGCAAGATAGATCTTGTTTCACTGGGCTTCACTTTTAATCCACATCTGTGACCTGAATGTTGATGTGAGTTATAAAAATTAGCAAAAACTGAACTAGAGCCAGTGGAAAATCCCCAGCATTTGACTTTTTGAAAGGCTAGCCATCTTTCAAGATAGGTTTATTCATTTGGAACCATGGTATTGATTGTATAAAAGAGGTGATCACGTACCGATTAATCATGTGTACATTACCTTTGCCAACTCTAGCTATGGGAACAAATTAGAGAGGTCAATACACAGATATCCCATAGACCATAGGTACTTTTGTTTTTGAGGGACAAGGTAAGTTTTCTCGTAACATCTGGAGTAGGCAAATGTAAAACTCTCAGTAATAAGAGCACTGCTTCCCAAAAATTTAAATTACTCTTCAGAAAAAATCTATATAGTTAAAACCAATAAAGTTAAATCTATATAGGGTGAGGGTCAAAAAAACCACAATACTATCAACACAATGAGGAGGTATTACAGTGTTTCAGAACGGAAAGAAAAAGTAACACTTATACTAGAAGTCCAAGATTTGGGTGCTAGCATCACAGTTATTTTCACTGCCAGACCCTGGGCAACTTACTTGATCTTTTAAGGCTTCTATTTTTTTTTTTTTCTTAAAAAAAAAAAGGAATAAAGATGTCTGTCTTCAGGAAATAATAAACTCAAAATTCAGTTAGGTGGGGTACATTGGAGGAACTAGAAGGAGAGAGGGAGAATGAGGAGGGGCTCATAACACACGCACAGGAACTGCTGCCTGCTCTGTTTCATAAGCTGGGAGCAGGTACATGAGCATTTATTACACATCTGCATTTCACATATATGATATATATAGTTTCATACATAAAATCTTTTGTAATTTAAAAAAGAAAAAACCCTTCTAATTCCACTATTACAAAGATAAAATGAAAATATATGCTATCAGAAAAGAGTAAACTGAAAAAAATAATTTTCAATTAAAACTTACATTAACTGATTTAATAAGGAATTCCTAATGGCAATGGAATTTATGATCCAGGAAAAAGGTTCTTAGGGCAAAAGAACCAAAGCTCTACAGTATAGTAGAGGTGGAAGGAGCGTGGATATCAATAAGAAAAAAAATGCCACACCAAGCAATGCAGAAAGGGCAATGGCATGAACTTACAATGTGCAAAAGATGATATGCAGGTCCCATCTTCCTTCAGGGCAACTGGCAAAGACTGTCTTCTCATCTCCATACCGAGTGCTGACAAACCGTGAAGGGAAATGAGACTCATACACCGTAGTCAACTGTGTCAACTGGCAGGGATGTCTTCTTGCTGATCTTTGCTATATTCTCCAAAATTTATATAATAAATTTGTTACTTTTATAATTTGAGATGTTTTTTAAAGTCCCTCATGAGATAACAAAGGAAAAGAGAAAAAAAGTCACAGAGGGGCAAAGAGTAGATGGGAAAGAAATAGGGAGGGGAGGAGGGAAGGGAGAAGTACTCTGAAGTTTGGGGGCAGACACAAGCCTGGCTCCACTGCCTGGTGGCTGAGGGACCCGACATGGGCCACCTAACTCTCTAGACTGTTTTCTCCTCATTAAAGGAGGAACAATAATGCATACGTCATGGAGTTGCTTCTAGGTTCAGCAATTGTGTCAAGCACCTTGCACAGTGTTTGCTCATTTATAAATGCATGATAAACTTTCTTTCTCTTACGCTTCTTACTTCTCACTCCCAGCGCTTTTTCAGTGATCTTGCATCAGAAACTCCCAGAGGGAGAGGGAGAAGGAGACAGAGATGGAGAGAGTAACCATGAGATGCTCTGTCCTAAGGGGCAACACGAACAGAAGGTGAAGACGAGGCTGACTTCACCTCTTCCCCGGGTGGGTGCTCTACCGGCAGCCAGGCCGCCCACTGCACCAGATTTTCAGTGTGTAAGCTAACTTTGTTTATCCTTAATGCAGTTGGATCTGCTGACCTCACATCTGAAGGACAACTCTGTATCTGCTTCAGTGATCAAAAGCAGTCCACATTTTACCCTCAAATGCCATGGCTGGAAAATTACCTGTAGAAGCCAATCAAATGAAGACACTCTAATTTTTTTTCCCCTTCATTTCTGGTCAGTTTTCATTTAATGAGAACTCTTATCATTCAAGTCAAAAATGAAATTTATTTAATTCAGTGGAAATACATTAAAAACAGGAAAAAGTTTTAATTTGGAGTGCTACTTCATACCGTACACCAAAAGTAATTTTAGATCAATTAGAGTTAAAAGTATGAAATTAAATCACAGAGAAATATGGGAGGAAAAACAGATGTGAACGTCTCACAACTACTAAGTTTCAATGAGACAGGTGAAAAGAAAAAGACCAACAGATTTGGCTATGAAATTTAAAATTTGTATATGTTTTTAAAAAAGAAAATATAACAAAATATAAGGCAGACAACAAATTGGGGAGATACTTTAAAAAAACAAAAATGTCTAAAATTAATAGATTTAAGGAAAACAAAGACAAATATATGTACCAACTATGCCAAGACAGATACTCAAGATTGTTCCCTGCAGGCATATTTGTAAACATAAAATAGCTAGGCAACATATCTATCGATACAAGAAAAGTTAAGTAAATTACAGTACATTCATATAATAGAATGTTGTATGTATGGTGTACATACATATGATTTGTATGTATATTGTTGAATGAAAGAAAACTCGAAGATAATGTCTAAGAAGAGGAAATTACACACACACACACACACACACAGACACACACCTTTTACATGCATAATAAAAGGTTCTAAGAAACTATTTGCCAGCCATTAACAGTGGTTATATTTGAGAGGTAAAGGGACAGGATAGGGAGGAAATGCCAACCCAGCCATTCACCCTTGACTTTTTAGGCCTCTATTATGTTTGTTTGCTTGTTTTACAACAAACAGATATAATTCCAAAGGAACTAACACCATGGCAGCCACTTCTAACTGCATGTCAGTATTTATTCTCCACTACGTTTTGAGTTACGGAACTCCAGTTTTTTAAACAGGATTCTTTGCTGCCCAGCTAAAACACTCTGTTTCTCAACAACCCTTGCAGCGAGGTAGCCAAGTGTCTAAGTTCTGACCAATAAGAAGTGAACAAAATGTTATCTGTAGGTTCTGGGAAACCTCCTTAAAGCTCATGAGTGTTCTTTGTTCCTTCTTCTTCACTACTTCCTCCAGGTTGCTGCTAGGAATGAAAGCCTAATGGCTGGAGCTCCAGCAGCCATAGTGGACAACTTGGGAATAAAAGATACATGTGGCAAAGCAATAGGATAATGGAACCTTGATCCCTGGAAATACACAGCTCCCAGACCAACCCTGTGATATTTTGAGAGGTTTATGTTATTTTATAGTTAAAAATGACCATGTATAAATATGAACACTAAATTTAGCAAGTAGGCAATGGATCAGAACTGACGATTCGAGAGAAGAAAAGAGATATGTTAAGGTAATAAATATACAGGCAAAAGTTCAACCACACTACTAATTAAGAAAATAAACTAGCATGGTAAGCTGCAGTGGTTCACCTATCAACTAAGTAAAGATGAAAGTATTTTTATTTTGTTATTTTGTTTTGATTGTTTTGACAATTTTTTCTAATGCTCACAAAAGTATACTGAAACAGGCCAACTAATATTGCTATGGAATATAAACTGGTATAGCTATTTTGGAAAGCAATTTAGTAATAGGTACCAAGAGTCTTTAAAAAAAAAATCCATACATTATTCTGGAAGCAAGTAAGACAGAGGGAGTACTCTCCACCCTGACTTTCCACTGAATGCAGCTATAAAAGCTGAACAGAATATATGGAGCAGTTATTTGAGGACTATGAAGAGTAAATAGTAATGGCTGAAATCATCTGTTGGGTTTTTCCCGTCTCTCCGTTCTCTCATGTCCCAGCCCCCAAGCAATCATAGCAGTGGTGATGACACTGGCATTAGCAGCTGCAGTGGGAACCCAGAAGATCCTAAAATGTTGAGGGTAGAGAAATTTCCTTTCCAGTTAAAGGAACAGTAGTCCCAAGAGAGTGAAGGAATCTGTCCCCCGCACATACGCACATACACACACATGCAACCCTTGCTTTTATTCTCTCTCTGCCCTGCTATAGTTTTGTCACAAATGCAACTGTGAAAGTACCCAGCAGAGCAGGGCAAATAAAGCCCCAGTTTTTTGGCTAAGGAATCAAAAAGGAGAGCCTCAAGAAAAGTATAAGAGAGATTACACAAAAAGAGGCACTTGGAAAAGTTACCTCATAAAGTTGATGAACTCCTGGCTTCATCCTTAAGCTGAACATGCATAGGTTTCACCTTAGAGAGCGTATGTGTTGTGTGTGTGTATATATATACACATGCAATCTTAAAGATATGTATGTAAAAGACCATATATCTATATATATCTTTAAGATTGTACTTGTTTCAGGGATCTCTCTGCCTTTACAGCTTTGCACCTCAGTTCAGTATTACCCAGAGAGAAAATAACCACGTGGAATGGGAACGTGTATTCAGCAGCAAAGACAGAGGCAGAGCATGAGATGAGGGGAGGAGGAGCAAGAGTGAAGGACATAAGAGATCGATAACCACGAGGAAGAGTACCAAATACAGTTGGGGTCCCATCTGCAAAATGGCAGAAAAGAGCCACCCATATACAGGTAACCTTACAGTTTAAGGCCAAACTGCTTGGCAATTTTAAAATGCTTCATTTCATAATGTTTTAGAAACACACACACACACACACACACATCTTAGTCCACTTGCAACCTGTATAGTGGTTCAAATGGTGACCTATGGTTTTGTAATAAAGCTTGTCCAAATCATGAAAAAAAAAATCCATACTCTTTGACCCAATCATTCTTCCAAGACTCTATCTTTAGGAAATACTCCTAAGCAAAAGATATTTATGCCATCAGTATGTGTATCAGTGGTAAACAAAATTTCCAACAACAAGAAAATGGTATGAGAAATTATAGTGCATGCCCTGAATGGAATATTTTACAGTTTTTAAAATCCAAAATTTCTGAATACTATATAATAACATTATCATATAATATCATAAAAATTCGTAAGCTATAGTGGGAAACAGGGCGAGGCTAGTTTTCATTGCATATCAAGAATGAACACAACAAAGCTAAAAACGAAAACATTTACCTAGAAAAAAAGGCTAGAAGGAGGTATAAAAATGCTGATGGTGTTTAAAGCCCATTTATGCCTAGTGTTCCATTATTGGAACACTAAGCATGTGGGAGTTATTTATATCCTACTGCTCAAGGTCATTGCCAAGGTCTGATCGCAAAAATTCAAAAAACTGCAACCTCAGGTATACATTGGTTAGGTGGTGAGATTATAGATAACTTTTTTCTTCTTTCTGCTTTTCTGTTTTTCAGGCTGGGATAATGAGCACATATTACTCTGAAAACAATAATTAACCATCCCCTACAAAATAATAATTTTTCTTCTATCTTGCAAACATCCTTGACATTATCTCTTAGGATACTAAGTCATGTTATAGATTTTCCAATCACAATTTTTCTCTCAGGAATGGAAAAAAAAATGTTTCTTGAATGCAGGAATCTCAATTACTCGTTTCCAGTCCTCCAGTCAACCACTACGGAGAGGAAAAACATTCCTACAGCTGATAGTTAATAAATAATGTGAAATTACTCAGAACTTTCATATCAGACCATTCCTCCTTATTAGGGAAAAAATTAATATGACACATTTGCAAGAACACCATTCCAAAGTAGTTTGGTCTCTGTGGACAATTACAGAATGTCAAGCTGTCACACAGAACGCCACTAGTAACTAAACTGTTCTTTTGATTCATCATAACTTAAAGGTCCCCACCCTCCCAAACTGTCAAGAAGGCCCCTTCCTTTCCATCTGTTCTACAGCCCCATGCTTAACATGAAAGGCCAACAGCAGAACCCCTCTGGACCTGTCAGCTCGGTTCATCAACCGCTCAGATAAGCCAGCCCCACTCTGTGGCCACGGCCCGTCCTTCATCCGACACCTGCATCACGGGGGTGGCGGGCAGGGCTTTGGCAGCATGCTGGGGTGTCATGCCATTCATGTTAGGATTTCCGTGGGCAAAACAGACCATTTCTAAACCACAGACAACTGGCTGTGACCAATTTTCAGGATAAAAAATGCACCCTGGGTTTTGCCCTTTAAGCACAGGTATAACTGCTTAGTAAATGAGAGATGTCCTGTTAAAAGCAAATAGCACCAAAGGGGAACACAAAGTCAACTATGGAACTTAGGCAATTTGGAGTCTTCTTCAATCTTTCTGAAATGTGATTAAGCATGACCTTTAAGAGTAGTGGAGCAACCAATCAGTTTTGGTGAAACAACCTCGCACAAGACGAAAGAGCACACGGCATGGAGGGAGGAGCCCACCATGGCAGCAGAGCCTAACCACCTCATTGTGCAGGAAAAGTTACTGAGGTTTATCTCCATTGATTTTACTTGCAAGAAAAACACATCAGAAAACTGCAACCTCAGCAGGACACTAAAGGTCGGTCTTGGCTTCTGGAGGGATGAACTTGATATCAATAGTTATTAGGACACATTCATACAAGACACACAAGAGTGATGGAGAGAAGATACTGGTAATCTTACTTAATCCTGGTGTGGCCCTAAATCAGGCTCTGCAGACTGTGGGAAAAATCAAGCAAAAACTTCAATATTCCTGAGATGAGCTTCTGCAGGCATGTGCTCAAACTGGAGCCAGAGGGAGAGCAGCGGTAAAGTGGTCATTCTAGAGCCCAGTGGGGGGAGGCAACAGACTGGGAGCAGGAAGACGGCCAGCACGGTTGCCACACTCTCCTCTCAGCTCTAAGGGACAGGCTGGCAAGGTCTGGTGAATGTCCAGCAGAATACGGTCAGCCCAGCCAGGAAACCAGCACAGAGCATCATAGAGAACTTGGGCCTGGACAGGACCTTCCAACCAGAAAGGGCTGAGAACAAAACAAAGCAATGTGAGCACTCCGAAGCTGCACACTTAATCTCTGGCCCACCAACTGTCTGCGAGACTGGCTCCCAGAAGCCCACATCACCCTAACCACACATTCAGCTCTCAGAAATAGGAGGAAACTGAAAAGACTGCCAAAGAGAAATGGGGGAAATCCAAAGAAACCCAAAAAAGGTAAAATTTCTTCTAAAGAATCCAGAATTGGAATGTCTGTATGTTTTACACTATTTTAAGTTAAACTATTTTTTTTTTCCTCAAACCTAACACTACAAAGAGTCCTTGAGTTCAAGGCCAAGAAATCGGAGAAATATAACATGGGATGGGCCTGATCATACTTATTACCAACTCAACAAATATCAGGGCATTGCTCATGATGTAATCCGAACAATCCGTCACCAAAAATCAGGAAATAAGGGTTCCGGCCACAGCTGGGTGGGTGTGGTCAAGTGTCCCAGGAGAAGGGACAGTAAGCAGGCCTTTAAGGATGGGAAGGATCAGGGAAGAATTGAGGAGAAAAGTTTGTTTCAGAAAAGAGGCACCACGTGAACAAAAGGGAAATCTGAAAAGTACCAGCTATGTTCCAAGGACAGAAAATGGAACAGTCTGACTACAGAAGGCAACGTGCAGGGCCTCAGATGGGAGATGAGGGGCAGTCCAGGTGCCGGGCTAAGGAGGACGCTTGTCCATGGGATCACCATGGAAGATGCTGACACAGCTCGTGGGAAGACAGCCCACTGCACGTGGCAATTAACAACCTGATTTTGGCTGAAGTTGTCCAATGAAGACAGTCGCTCCGTAAAAGACAGGGTCCAGGCCTGATTATGTTCACAGGGAAAAGAAGAGTAGGAAATCAATATAAGTTATAGATATCAAGAGCCCCTTTTGTGACAGCAAGAAATACTAACACCTTCAACTGCAGCAGAGTGCCTTCCAAAGACTCCAAGGCTGGACTTGCAGTTTCCTCTGCTGGAAGGCGCTCTCCAGACACCACATGCAGGCCTCTGCTCAGACTCTGCTCTCCACACAGGCCTGCCCCCAACCCCATCAAAGGGACTTACCCCAGTCTTTCTGTAGCCCTTATCCTGCATGATTTATCACTACCTGCCATTGCTTTTATAGTTTTGTCTCCCCCGGCAGAATGTAAGCTCCATGAGGGAGGGTGAGGGCTGTGAGACCTTGACTTTTTCATTACTACATTGTCAACATCTCAGCATATGAATGGCACTCAATAACTACTGGATGACTGAAAAGACTCAATGATGGCCTTATTCATGTTTCTCCAATCATCACTTGTCCAGGAAACCCTAGGCTCAACACATGCATCTATACAACTGCACATTCACCCACACACACTGCGGCGAATGTTCTAATGGATCCATCCTTTTTCAAATGAAGTGTCAAGACACAGTAGTTTTCGTAATCAATTATGAGATGTGTCCCAAATAACATGTTCCCGATAACAGTTAAAGTACATGAGATTGTCAATTATTTACTGATAAATTAGATCAGATTCAAGGTTATCCCTAATAACATTTCGGCCACTCATTTGCATTCCAGTAAGCTTTCCTGAGTGGGAAAGCAAGTGGTAGAATTACAGCTAGCTAGTACATGGATTTCTGAAAGGATTAACCCAAATGCCAAATGTACTTTGTTCTGAAGTCTAACTACGTTGGGGAAAAAAGAGGGCTTGTCTTGGCCACAGAGTCCAAGGCTCCCTGTCTCAGAGGCTCTACGTCCTTTCTCACCCCATCACTAGAGCTGATACTTTTCAAAGCCCTATCCCATCCCCTGCCCCTCCTTAGCTAGACATAAAGACTGTGGAAATATGCACAGTGAAGGAAAAAAGGGTTAGGTCAAGCACTCATCTACATGGCCCAAGGTTCCTTCCAGCCTCCAGATCTGTGTTGTCCAACATAGTGGCCACTGGCTACAGGAGGCTATTTAAGTTTAATTAAAATTAAGTAAAATAAAAGACTTATTTCCTCAGTAACACTAGCCACATTTCAAGAGCTCAACAGTTACATGTGGCTAGTGGCTACCACGTGGGATAATGTGGATATAGAACATTTCCATCATCACATAAAGTTCTATTGGCGAGCACTGCTCTGATCCCAGAAAATATGTCACATATCACATTAAAACCAGAAGAATCCCGATGGACGAGACTGAGGTGCCAAAACAGGTCCCTTTCCTTGCCGTTTTAACTACGATGAGAGAGTTTAGCTTATAATAGTTGATCAAAAGGTGAATAAAACAAAACAACTGTGTTCCAGGAAAAAGGGCAACAGGAGAAAATAACATGGCTCCATTCAATCTGTGACTTGCCTCATCCAGCCCAAGCATGAGATTTCACGAGACAGGGGTGGGCGGCGGCATAGCTCTGACAATCAGAGATGGATGGCGACACAGAGAGGGAACACCAAGGGGGAAAACGGCACCAGCAGGCCCTGGGTCTCCTGGCTCTGACAAGGTCGCCTCAAGACAACTTCATTCTTGTACATTTCCTTTAAGAGGGGTCAGTTATTCATCTACAAACTTCTGCTTCAGAAGCAAAATCAAAACACTGTGGACAAAAGCAGACATTTAATCTGCAAACAGTCCCTATTTTGAGGTTGAATAATGAAGGTTAAATCCACGCAGTAGTGATCTATTAGTTATACAATATATAAGTTTTTGAAGTATGTAACAGCTATCAGGATAAAGCCTAATAACTCTTTGTAGAGGTCACATTTCAAAGCTAAGATTTAAATACATACACAGGGAAAAAAAATCTCTCTGCAGCAAAGCCCAGCCAAACACAGGTGCAGTGAGAGTTTCCACACCACATTCCAAGTCAGCTGAAATTACCTGTCTATTCCATTCTCTCTCTTTAAAAAAAAAAATAGTGGTTTCAGCGTAACCATCACCTGAAGAGTATACATCGTCGCCGTTAGGCAATTTCTCATCCTTCCCACCCCTCCCACCCTCCCACCTTTCTCTGTCCTCAGTGTCTATTATTCCACTCTCTGTGTCCATGTGCACACATTATTTAGCTCCCACTTAACAAGTGAGAGCATGCAGTACTTGACCTTCCATTTCTGAGTTACTTCACTTAATAACCTCCAGTTCTATCCATGCTGTTGTAAAAAACATAATTTCATTTTTCGTGGCTTAGCAGTATTCCATGGCATGCACACATCACACCTTCTTTATCCAATCGTCTGTTAATCCACCTTCCATTCTTTATGAGTGTGCTCTTTAAGGCTCCCATGAAAGGGCTGCTCAGGGCTGGGCGCGGTGGCTCATGCCTGTAATCCCAGCACTTTGGGAGGCCGAGGCGGGTGGATCACGAGGTCAGGAGATCGAGACCATCCTGACTAACACAGTGAAACCCCGTCTCTACTAAAAATACAAAAAATTAGCTGGGCGTGGTTGCAGGCACCTGTAGTCCCAGCTACTCGGGAGGCTGAGGCAGGAGAATGGCCTGAACCCAGGAGGCGGAGCTTGCAGTGAGCCGAGATCACGCCACTGCACTCCAGCCTGGGCGACAGAGTGAGACTCCCGTCTAAAAAAAAAAAAAAGAAAAGAAAGGGCTGCTCAGACACCTGTGAGTTAGGCTGGCTGCTGAGAAAACATGATAAGGGAAAAAATAATGGGGTACGGAGGTGCTAATTTCGTTAGGATGAGCACCAAAGATCTCAATATAGTATACCAGGGAGAAAGAGATTTGGGTACCTAGCAGAAATGCTTACCTCTTGTAACAAAAAAAAAAAAAAAAAAAAAAAGGAAAAGGAAAATCTATTGAGAGGCTTACTATGTCCCAAACTCTGTAGTGAATAACTTATAGACATTACTGCATCCTCACAATAACCCTATAGGGTGGACACTATCCCATTTCACAAGAGAAAATTGAGGCACGGAGACATGAAACAACATGCCTGGAGTCACACAGCTGGGAAACAGCAGAAGCAGGCTGTGGAACCAGGCTGCCTGCTTCCAGACCCAGCTTGGTAACTCTGGGCCACACTCCCCATCTTCCTGCTCTGCTTCTACTTTTCTCCAAGTTTTCAGACAAAACAGTCGAGCCTCTTCGCCAAATACAGAGTTCCCCAAAGCGTGTGAGGTGTACCCCTGGTGAGTACCAGGTGATTCCTGGGTAGATCCCAGGGGAACACTGTTTCTCATTTTAGTGTTTATATATTTATTGTAATATGTATTGGGAAAAAATATATATAAATTATATATAATATGCAAATTATAAACAAAATTAACAGATTAAATAAGTGACAAAATTTCCTTCTTAAATATATTCAGAAAAAAAAATCTGCTTAAAAAGATATCAAGTAATCAAAACTAAAGATAATACAGGAGTATGGCAACAACAACAAAAACTCAAGAACGTAGCATGCTGATATAGTTTGGATATCTGTTCCTGCCCAAATCTCATGTTGAAAATGTGATCCCCAGTGCTAGAGGTGGGGCCTGAAGGGAGGTGTTTGGGTGAGGGGGGCGGATCCCTCATGGCTTGGTGCTGTCCTGGCCATATTGACGTCTCCTTTAAAAGTGTGCGGCACCGCCCCGCTCCTCTCAGTGCTCCTGCTCTGACCATGTGAGGTACCTGCTCCCACTTTGCTTTCCGCCATAAGTAAAAGCTCCCTGAGGCCTCCCCAGAAGCCCAGAAGCTCAGCAGATGTCCCGCCACGCTTGTGCAGCCTGCAGAACGGTGAACCAATTAAACCTCTTTTCTTTTATTTGAGACAGAGTCTCACTCTTTTACCCAGGCTGGAGTGCAGTGGCCGGATTTCTGCACACTGCAATTTCCACTTCCTGGGCTCAAGCCATCCTCCCGCCTCCCAAGCAGCTGGGACTACAAGGGGCACGACCACACCCAGCTAACTTTTTTTGTATTGTTTGTAGAGATGGAGTTTTGCCATGTTGCCAGGTCTCAAACTCCTGGGATCTAGAGATCCACTCGCCTCGGCCTCCCAAAGTGCTAAGATTACAGGCATGAGCCATCACGCCCCACTACCTCTTTTCTTTATAAATTCCCCAGCCTTGGGTATTTCTTCATTGCAACCCAAGAACAGCCTAACACACCTGCAAATCTAATTTCTTAGATTAAGAAATTTAGGAACCTAGTTGTTTTGTTTACCTTTGCTCAAACTGTCCTTTCTACCTGGAATATTCTCCTGCCCTCCTCCCTACCCTCCACGTGTGCCTGTCAGAAGCAGACACCCTTTGGGGCAGGCCAAAACTCTCCCCTGGTCTTCTCTAGGGTACCCTCACCAGTGCTGCCTCCTCCTCAAGCCTCTCAGAAGGGCGCTTTCTTTGACCATCCCAGCCTCACTGCTCCCTCCTGCTGTGTACCCTGTGGATCTGCTTCCTTGCCGTCCCCCTCACTGCCCTGGAAGCGCTGTGAAGGCAGGGCCTTCAGTTGAGCATACATCCCTGCACATAGTGGGCCCTCAAGAAGCATTTCCTAAATGACCAAGCTGGGGCTCCCCCAGCATTCTCAGGAGACAGGATTAGGTATTCTTCATTTCTGTCAGCAAACAGGAAAAGGTACAAAATAGTTATGCCCCCAATATTTCCTGAAACAAGGGACCCAAGCAGGAATCTCCCAGACTGAATCTATAAGGAACTGGAAATTCTTTTTCATTAACGCTCACCAAGTTTTATTGCAACTCTGCAGGCCTAAGCCCAGATGCAGCTTTTGTAAGTCCTCCACAATGGACCTAGTCATCTATGAGTACTTTATAAACAAAATACAGTAATTAACCTTGGGACCATCGAAAACCACATGAACAACCAGACTAAATTAATATTTACAAGATCAAACAGGACAGCAAAGACGATTAGATCAAGGAAGATTTAGATGTGGCTCAACTCACACTGCAAACCACAAATGAAATCTGCTATTAAGATGCCTTATACTCACTCATAGCACTGATAAGCCACCTCTAAGACAGAACATTAGGACAGGTAAAGCATCTGGACTAGTATCAGTATTGAGAGGACTCCCCATTATCCATCCGTTCACTGGAACCAAGAAAGCAGCCGAGACCATTAAATCCACAGATAACACAAAAGCCTCATTTTAGTCAAACCCCCACCACAGTGCAATTGCAATGATTAACAACGCTAAGAAAAGTAGCCATTTATTGAGTCCTTATGATGTGCCAGATGCCACTTTAAGTACTTCAGGGGATTTAATTCATTGAAGCCTTAC
The DNA here is from genome assembly GCF_029281585.2 of Gorilla gorilla gorilla. Lineage (NCBI taxonomy): Eukaryota > Metazoa > Chordata > Mammalia > Primates > Hominidae > Gorilla > Gorilla gorilla. The sequence goes on from NC_073237.2 coordinate 128,431,213, forward strand.
AACAACCCACAGAGGCAGCTGCCAGCTTAGGCCCATTTTTCAGATTAGGAAGCAAAAGGAGACGAATTCGCCCCCAGGACAGCCAGGAAGGCAGTGGTAAAAGCAGGGTCTGAACCTGGCGTCAGACAGGGCCCGTGTGCTTAATCACCATGTCATACTGCTGTGCACCTAAAACTGCAATTTTATCCTCGAATATAACAGGCATAACATTTGCTCACATTTCCATCAAAATAACTATGGCATATTTGCTTGTTTCATGCCTTCCTTATGGTGACTTCATTAAGTCAGAGAAATACTAGCATTTTTTATACCTCATTATTAGTTCCACAACAGACACTGCTCAGGCAAGGAACACAAAGATTAACCCTCTTTCTAAATCTTAGCGGAGTTCTAGCTGATGCAGTCATGACGGGGAAAAGCAGCAGCAAACTTCAAATGTATAAGGCTGATGCCCTAGTAAATAATTACACAGTAGCCGGCCTCCCATCCCAATGATAAAATGAGAATCGCTGGGTGAAAATACCACCAATTTCCAGGCAGGTACAAGTTGAGCATCCCAAATCTCAAAATCCAAAATCCCAAATTTTTTTAGTGCCAACATGATATTCAAAGAAAATGTACTTTGGAACATTTTGGATTTCAGATTTTTGGATTTAGGATACTCAACTGGTAAATGTAATGCAAAATCTGAAAAACCTCTGGTCCCAAGCATTTTGAAAAAGGGATGTTCAACCTGTATGAGCTCTTTCAGAAAAGCAACTTCTCAACTTTCACAGATTAGGAAAGGTATAGACACTGTGACAGAGGGCTCACACCTTGCAGAGGATGACTCAGGTCTAGTGCAGCATAACACCTCTGTCTCTGAGAACTGTACACCCCAACTCCATGGACACATTCAGTGGACCAGAACAAAGAGCTGGCTCCAGATGCTCTCTCAAAAAATGGAACTAAAGATTCTTCATTCGGCTCATATGGCTGACCGACGCTGAAGTAATGTAAACTCAGAGGCCATGAGGCCATCGTGCCCTGACAAGTACACCCATCTGCAGACAGCAAAGCCTGATAGAGACTCATGAGGAAGCAGAGACAAGGGACCATGGGGCCCCACAGCACCAAGACTCACAAAGGAGTTGCTCTAGCTCTTGGTGCCAGGCCCTTGCAAGGCCTGGCTATACTGTTTGCCCTCTGGTTCCACAAAACACCTAAATAATGCCTCCTTTTTGTTCACATGAACTCAAGTGAATCTTTTCCTTTTAATCACAAGAGCCTAGACAAAAGCACACCACCCGAGGTAATCCTCTGCCAGTCCCACCAAACAGGATGATCTACAGTGCTTGGCCATCCAGAGCTGTCTGGTTTCAGGCAAGGCATGTGTCCTCCTGTAGCCTTAGCGTCCTCATCTGGCAAACCAATCTAGTCTAGATTCACAAGTCACTGGGGACCAAATGAGAAACAAATGGAATGCGGGCTGTGGTCTGCTGTGAGCAGTTACTTCTATGGGTAATCACATATGGAGGCAGCATCGGCAAAGGTCTGCCACTGGTTGGTGTGCCTTCAAGAGGGAACAGAGCTGGGCTGCGCGGGCCACGGGTCACATGCATATGGTGTTTAAATATTCTCTTGCATCTGCAGCTAGTTTCCAGCCTGAAATAATCAGGAATAACTTAGTGGGACCTCCTTAAACTTCATTTGCTCTAGGATAAACATAAGCCAATGCGATGGCAATTAATTCAGTTTCCCATACTCACCTAGGGAGTGACTAGAAAATTCTGCCCGTACCTTGGATTTCCTAACACGTGGTCCCAAACGTTACTCATGAAAGTGAAAAGACCTCCTGAGTTTATCTTTCTTTGAGACTCACAAATTGTCAATGCCCCCTCCACTTCCTCAGCCCTCCCTGGTGACAACAAAGGAAACATCAGGACTGTGGCGCCCAGTGAGTGGAGCCCGGTGAAATGGCATGCACCAACAATCCCAGTTACTTGGGAGAATGAGGCAGGAGGAGCACTGGAGTCCAGGAGTTTGAATCTAACCTGGACAATATAGTAAAACCTAATTTCTAAAAAATAAACAAAATAATAAATTAACAGAGTGGAATGTTCTATCCTCAAGAAAAAAAAACTTGTCAAGCGATAATCCTATTTTTTTAAAGTTAAGAATTATATGAGGCTTGGCCACCAATTTTAAAAGTAAAAACTTTAAGCTGAGTGAAAATATGTAGAATGTGATCATCTGAAAGTCACACATAAAAAGCACAATATAACATGATTTTTCCAATCTTTTTGTGCATAATCTAGGGATACTGGTCTCCCTCTTCCTACCTCACAGAGAGATGGGTACATTACTTTTTTAGCAACTTGGAAGATGGTACAATTTGGCTGTGTCCCTACCCAAATATCATCTTGAATTGTAGTTCCCATAATCCCCACATGTCGTGGGAGGGACCCAGTGGGAGGTAACTGAATCATGGGGTGGTCATCCCCACACTGTTCTCATGACAGCGAGTTCATTCTCACAAGATCTGATGGTATCATAAGGGGCTTTTCCCCCTTTGCTCAGCACTTCTCTCTCCTGCCGCCATGTGAAGAAGGACATGTTTGCTCCCCCTTCCAGTGCAATTGTAAGTTTCTTGGGGCCTTCCCAGCCATGCGGAACTGTGAGTCAATTAAACCTCTTTTCTTTATAAATTACCTAGTCTCAGGTATTTCTTCCTAACAGCCTGAGAACAGACTCCCATAGAAGGTCATGTGAAGGTCACTGGATGACACAAATATCTGAGGTCTCCAAATCCACATCTCTACAACTTCAGTGAAACTGTATCAAAAGCTAAGGGTTTTATAACCAGCCCCATTAACAACATATCACATTTCACTTATTCTAAAACCTGAAATCATGGTGCATTTTACGGTCACAGTGTCTGAAAATTACCTGTGGCAGCGCTTTATCTTTCTTAGTGGTACAAAGAATGAAGCGTCTTACACTTTATGGCACTTTACATTCAATAAAACAGAAGCGATTTGGTGAGTGTCACCCTTCCCCACCGTGCACACCTCCTTCCCATCCCTGAAGGAACTTTTAAGCCCACTCGGGCCCCATTCTGAAAACCCCACTTGACTGGAAAGAAGCAACAGCAGCAGTCGGCTACAGACTCACACTACTTCGCAGAAAAATGAAATTTAACTCACATGCAAAGATAAAAGGGGACAGCTCTCCGCAACTGAGACACAACATACGGGACCAGAATCCAAACAAGTCCTTTCTTCAAAGCTTCTAACCCGAACTTTGGAGAAAGTCTGGTATCTCAGAGAGGGCAAGAGGAACAGATCAGCCTCAGAAAGACTCTGGTGGAGCACTACAGACCAGCCTGGGGGCTTAGTGAAAGGGAGGCCAGCTTCAAGTTTTAACAGTAATTTGTGCATAATGATCCTCTCAGGTTGACACAAGATAAATTAAATAAATTAATCAAAGTACAAATTGTGCTGGCAAGCTCTAGTGCCTAGCTTCTCCTAAGACCAACCTGCCAGCAATGCCAAGGCTGCGCCTCACAGCCACCAGCTCAGAGCTGGCAGGTGATGGGGCCGAGAGATGCAGTCACACTCTGAGCCAGAGGCAGCAATCTGAGGGGCGGGCCGAGGGAGGGCTCTGCTGAGCCGTGACAGTGGAAGCCTTAAACACAAGATCCATTACAGCCTCAACACCCACAGCCATTTGTACATCATGGCTGGAAATAAATCCTCGGGAAAGCAGCCATTAATGCGCCTTGCCCAAAACCCAGCTGAAGATCCCTGTCTGCTGATTTGTGATACAGGGACATACGACTTCCCTCAACTTCCTCGCTTGGTATTACCAGTCTGAATGGCAGCTTAGGTGACTGTCGATATATTTAGTACCAATGCTCACTAATAAATTTCATTATCATACTCCTCAGAGCTAACACTGAGGGAGCCCTGAGCTAAGTTCTTTACCAGGGTTAGCTCACTGAGTCTTCACAGACATCCTAGAAGGTAGGAACCATGATTCTCTCCATTTAAAGATGTGGAAACTAAGACTCAGGGGAGGTCAAGCAACCTACCCAAGGACACAGTAAAGAAACTGCAGAGTTTGGACTTGATCTAGTTACCTAATGCTGCTGGGAAGTTGGTTTCAAGGTAGGAAAACAGAAACAAATTAACAAAAATTCAGTTTCCATTTTTTTTGTAGAAGAATCACTGATTAGCATAGGTATGACCCCCATGCGTAGAGATTAATGGGAGAATGAGGAAATGGGTGGCCCCGTTTTGGGGGAGGCAGTGACACACCATCTTGTCGAAATGCAGACACATCACCACTGGCAGACAGACACAGTGGAAGAAGATGAGTGTTGACAAAAAGCTGTAGACACAAGCTTGACCTCTTTGGCTGCCAGTTCCATGTACACCTGTAAGATACAGATATCCCTGTCACAAGGCAAATTTGATGTAGGCCAACTCTCAAAGGCCTTTCTCATCAGTTGGACAAATGTGCAGAGGGACGGCAAAAGTTACTACTCCCCCTCCCACCCGACTGTGACCACTGCACGGTCCCACATGATGGCTTCATTTCTATAGAAGCTTCCCCTTCAAGTTCCGCCCTTTCCAAGCTTCTACAGGAAACCCTTTACGGTCCCCACCAAGCACACTGTGTTGCTCAACTGGAAAATTCAGTTTTCAAACAAAATGTTTCAAACATTTCCCAGCTGGGCACAGTGGCTCATGCCTGTAATCCCAGCACACTGGGAGGCTGGGACGGGCGGATCACTGAAGGTCAGGAGTTCGAGATCAGCCTGGCCAATATGGTGAAATCCCGTCTCTACTAAAAATACAAAAATTAGCCAGGCATGGTGGCAGGTGCCTGTAATCTCAGCTACTTGGGAGGCTGAGGCAGGAGGATCACTTGAACCCACAAAGCGGAGGTTGCAGTGAGTGGAGATCACACCACTGCACTCCAGCCTGGGTGACAGAGCAAGACTCCATCTCAAACAACAACAACAACAAATCCCTTTTTTCTTTCAGAGGACAGTGTCTACAAGTTTTAAGTTTCTTTTCATCTCCTGTCACCCTACAAGTAGCTCTTTCTTCATCAACTAATGGACTGATACAAGAGCCTTTCTGCATCTACAGCCATTTCTCCAACACTAAAGGACACTTTAGGATAGAAAGGGGGGTGGCAAAAGGATGTGGGTGAAACCTTGATGGATGGAGGCTGAACCTTAACTTCAGACATAAGTTCTCCAAATGAAAAGTAAGTCAGAGCTAAAAGGGCCAACGGTGCCTTATTCACAGCACATTCCTGCAGGCCCTGTCCCTTGAGGGCCAAGGAGTGGCTATGGGAGGGTATGTCTCAGTCTCACCCAGCATGGTTAGAATTGGAGGTGATGCTAAGGTATAAAAATAACCATACTTTACACCTTTTGACTTTGGTTGTAAGATCTTGCTTTTTATACTGACACTGCTAGTAGTTTGTAAGTGAAGTTGATGTGGCATACTTTCAAACTATATTGTTTTAGCTTGAATGGTCTATAATAAACTTTTATAGAGCATAACATGTTAATCACTATAAAATTTGTTGTATTTTAAGAAGGGTCTAAACATTTTATTAATAAAATGCCTTGTTTACAAATCACTCCTGCCATCAACCTCATTTTACAGATCAGGAAACAGGAGTGAGTTGAACAATGTCACCAGTTACTAAAGGGCAGCAGCAGGGCTGGCACCCAGGCCACCCACCGGGCCCCAGAGCCCAGGCTTTCACCCCATTCATCGCAGCTGCTCCTGGCTTGATGCAATGACAGGCATGTCCATGCTTCAGAAACTGTGAAGGGCTAAAATAAACATAAGGTGTTTCTCTGACTTTCACTGTCTCCTTTCTTCGCCCTTTTCATAACTGCCTCAAAATAATCAGGATAATTTACCTTCTGTTTGTATCCCCAAACTAGTTTTAAAAAAGAAAAAAACAAGCCTTAATATGCATGCTCCTTCAGCAAGCCGAGCTGTGAGTGGAATGCATAAGCCCAACACAGACAGTGCAGCAGCCACGTGCTCTGGAGACACAGGACTTAGTAGTCATCTCCCACCAACCTGCAGAAAAGTGGGCCTGGAATCCTACCTATGCTCCTACCTCCTCTCAAAAATACGCCCAATTAAAGCTATCATATTGTCTTCAAAGATAATTAAGCTACTCATCTAACTGAAAGTGTTTTGTTAGTTTGTTTTCTTCTGATGGACTTGCTAGATGTTGGAAATACAACGGGGTACAGGCCGATCTGGCCCCAGGCCCTGTCCAGGTAATCAGTACCTACAGTCCAGCATGAATCAGGCCATGATGTGGGCAACACGGGAGCAGGCAGATGGCCTGCAGAAGCACATAGGAGGGCTGCCTCACCCCAACTTGGGGAGTTAGAAAAGACTCTCAAGTAACAAATATAGAAAAATGAAAAAGTATTCGCCATGCATAAAGTGAGGTGGGCCCATTTGAACATGGCAACAGCTCAGGCAGTAGCAAGGGCCAGCAGGTCGAGTATGGTGGCTCAAGGTGACTAAGTACCAGAGCTGGGGTGCTATGGGAGCCAGACCTGGACCACATAGCGAGCTACATTATGGAGACTGTCTTCATCCTGAGCACAAGAAGGAGTCATCAATACTTTTTTTTTTTTTTTTAAACAGACAGGGTCTCATTCTGTCACTCAGGCTGGAGTACAGTGGGGTGATCACAGCTCACTATAGCCTCAAACTCCTGGGCTCAAGTGATCCTCCCACCTCAGCCTCCTGAGTAGCTGGGACTTAGGATTATCACATACCACCACACTTGGCAGATATTTTCATTTTTTTGTAGAGACGGAGTCTCACTATGTTGCCGAGATTGGTCTTGAACTCCTGGGCTCAAGCTATCCTTAGCATCAGCTTCCCAAAGTGCCGGGATTACAGGTGTGAGCCACTGCACCCAGCCATCAATACATTTTCAGCAAGACAGTTATGTGATCAAACTTGCATCCTGAAAGGTCACTCTGACTATGTGGGAAAAGGACCAGATGTAAGACAGGGCTCAGTGAGGAAGCTGTTGCAAGTGTCCTAGTGACAAAAGATGGCCTGAAACAGGGTGGGAGTATTTGCTCATTCAGTTAGCAGCAAACTCATTAGTATCATCTGAGGAGATGGGAGATGCAGTCACTAGGAAGTGCCTTCCAGAGCACGCCAGGCTGCAGACAGTGACAATGTTCCCATCTGGGTTGCTTATGGGAGGCCTATAATAGGCCTTTTCCATTTTGCAACTCATAAGAATAAAGCAGTTCCCCCAGAAACCCCCTCAGCTAGCCAAGAGCTCTGAAACCTTCCTTGAAAGCAGTACATACCCATCACTACGTGACTGAGAAGGACAACACTTCACTATCTGGAGGAAGTCTCAACAGGAAAAGCAACATTCCCCACAAGACATCTCGCTAGGAAATTACCACGTTCTGGCTTTATGAGCTGAGGTCCCCAAGTACAACGTTTTGGCCGAGGATTCCAACCAACTGCCAGCAGGATAATGTGGTTATGCTGTCTGAGCTACTGTGAAAATGCATTAAAATCTCAATGTTTGAGCTCATCCAAGCAATTAAAATTAACACGGACTGTTCTGTTTTAGACTGGGAAAAACAAGGGATAGGGGAATGTTGGCCTCCATAATCCTCTGCTAGTTTCTTAAACATTTTAAAGGCATTTGGAGCTGGCATGGATGCTATCCAAACTGAGTGTGAAGGGAATCTAGTTAGGCAGGAACACCTCCACCGCTCAAGTGTTCAGGGGCAGGGGGAATGGCAGATGGGAGCTTGGGGTAATGAGCAAAAAACTTAGACCTACTGGGCACCTACTATGTGTCAGCCCGAGCTAGGTGCATTCACCACCCGGAAAAAGGAGTATCTTCAAACCCATTTGGCAGGTGAAGTGGAAGAAACTTGGAGAGGATCTAAAGCACACAGAAACTATCATGGAGACACCGGAAGGAAAACGCACTTCCGCCTTGTTGCTAAACAAAGCTCTTCAATGGTCACTTCATCATTTTCTCCTCACTAAGACATCAAGAATTCAGTCTATCTTGAAACTCAGGTGATTCCAATTCTTATCACAAACAACATGGATGATGTAGCATTTTGAATCAATGCATTCAATTCTGGGAAACATGCAGAATACCAAGTGTGACTTTAAATGGCAAGGTAGATAAATCTTGCTATGATTGGATGACTGGATGAAGAGCAGGTGGGTGGTCAGACACACCAAGAGAATACAGAGCATCCGGGAACCCAGCATGCCCGGAGGAGGTGCTGAAGTCAGGGAATAAGGCCGGTCTCACGCACGGGCAAAATCGGCCTTCGGGGATCTAGAGGAGATGTAAACAGACCCAGTCCGAAATACAAGGAATAACAAATATGTAGCTTCTTTGCTACAGAGTCACCAATACATATCTCAAAGAACATGTAGAAAGTTATCTCATGATAGAAACAGACCAACTGAGTCACGTCTGAGGTCGATGGAACCCTAAAGCTAATTGAGTGGTTGCCTTTCCTCCATGGGCCACAAATGTAAGATATATAGTGTTCTCTTCCAATCAATGAGAATCCCTTAAAGAGAGCACAGCCTTAGGCTAGAAAAGGATAAGGGAAACTGGTGCCATGCCAAAGGCAAATAAGCCAGAAAACGGTATATCGCTAACAATACATTTGCATTAAGTGTGGAGCAGAATTAAAATGCACCATACTATAAAAACTGGGTGATATTTAAGACACCAGGATAGCAAGACAAAATTTCCTTCATGTTCAGACACTGCTTTAGATAAGTTACATTTGCCAATTTAAGTCACCCGGCACTCTGTCATGTTCCTTTCTGACAGTAAGGACTGGTAAGCTGAGGCATTTAAGGCCACTGGTTAAGAAAAAAAAAGACAAGCAGTAGGGCCAGAAATTATTACTAAAACCAGGTGCTTTGGGCACTTTACTCCTCTGTCGACCAGGAAGGTGGGGAATTACTGGCTTCATTCACTGTGTGTAGAACAGCAACCGGAATATAGAGGTGCTCAATAAGTGCATATAGACTGGATGGACTGGATATTTCCTAGCAAAAAGCACACTACCCAAAAACACAGTTGGAAATGATTAAGAATTAGCACATTGGTAGCAAGTGCGACCATTTTCTCACACGTTAATGCATATACACATTCAAAATCTACAGATTCTCATCCTTCAAAATTTAACACATATAGCGGCATCAACAGAGGGCTAAGACCAGAATGCACAGTGGTGGGAACTACTGATAAGTAATCAATAATCAGTGAAGCCTACTGACTAAAAATAACAGTGGTCTACCATAACCCTCCAGTGCTGAAACACACAGACACACGCAAACAGGGAAAGGAGAAGAGCGGCGGGCATCTCAACTTATGAACCCAATGGGTGACCAAGTACGATTCCTGTTTAAAACAAACAAAAAGGTGCAGGGGTGGTGCCTGTCTTGACACAGCCATTCTTTTGTGCCCCCTCCCACCCCAGTAAGGGGCTCCTGGGCCCCTTTCTCTTTCCTGGGCTCCTTTCTCTTTCATGAGACACCCCTCAAAGATGCCAGTGAGTTGCTCAGATCCCAGCTTACCGTATCTAGAGCTTAACGCACACAAGGGTGCCTGACACTCCCGAATCTGAGAGGCCTGCAGCTGCCTTCCTCATAAAGGTCAAGGCAACTCCTCTAAGCTATGTCCATGCCCGGGCTGGGCCCCATATGGCTGTCTGTGGATCACACCTGTCCCCAGTGATTCCCTTTGGTATGTCTCATGGACGGACCACTGGTCCTGCTGCACTGATGGGTGTCGCCTGGGGGAAAAGGCAGTACCTTAATGGGCCTCAATGGTAGAAGAAACCTCTCTGCTTTTCTGGACATTCTGCTGACATTCCCTTTTATAGCTGCCAAATACTGTTGGTCCCAGTTAGAGGGCTAGCAGCATGGCTTTGGACAAGTCACTCTCTATCAAATGAGATGTGATGCCCAACCTGGTCACCAAGGTCCCCTAACAGTCAAACGAAGTACAGTCCCTGGAGTGTGCTTGGAAACATGGCAGAGGTGGTGCTCAATTACTGCATGCCTGCTCTGTACTCAGTGCCAGGCATGCCAAGACAACTCCAGTCCCCACCCTGGAGAATGGGGCCAGACCCATAGAGCAGGCAGCCGCAGTGTGGTCAGCGTGACTGCCCAGAGGCTGTGGGGCAAAGCCAGCTGAGCTAAGCTCTGCTTGGTCTTCATCGAAGAGACACTTTATCAGGGCTGGAGGAGAGAATGCATTCGCAAAAGTGCAAGGCATTCCAGGCGGAGGCATGGCGAGCAGCAGGGCACAGCTGACCTCTGCAGGCTCCTTACAGCTGACCCAGGGTGCATCTCGCAGAGCAGCCACAGATGAGGCTGGAGGAGACTTCAGAAACAGCCTCCAATTCCCAGGGTTGAAACAAGTTTGGCAACGTGATAAAAAGACAACAAAGTTCTTGACTTGCCGGCAAGTACTAGATGAGCAAACCGTCCCCAGTGTGATGTGAGGGTCTTAGGGAGTTCCCTTCACCTGGAGAAGTCAGCAAGGAAAAGCAGAAGCTGAGCCAAGACCCTGGCCAGGGACTGGCCCCAGCAACAGGCCTCACCAAGCCCAAGAAACTGTGGTGAGCTGGTGCCTCCCAAAACAAGTAAGTGACTGCGGCAAAGGAAATGCAGAGAGCAAGTTCCAGAAGCCAAAGAAAAGTGCAGTGAGCAGGAGGCAAAACAGATGCCCCAGCTCCCCTCCCGCACACAGGCCAGAAGTCCTGAGCCAGCGCAGAGGATCCCTAAGATTAGCACAGAGCGTAGTTTGGGAATCTTCTACTGCCAGAAAGAAAATGAAAAAAATAATAAAAATAAAAATAAAAGCACATAGCAGCCAAAGAATTGGAGAAGAAGCCTCCTGGCACTCACTCCCAGGCCTCCTGCCTCTCAGTGCTCCTGCACCTGACAACAGCCACAACCAAAATCTGAAAAAGTTAAGGTGATGCAAACAGAGGCAGATTCAGAAGGAAAAGAAACCACAATCTAAAAATGACCGAGGAAGAGACTCAGAGGCTCCAATTTCACTCCATTCAAATACTGTTTTATTGCACACTTAGAAATCGTTAATACCAATAATTACCATTTATTAAATGCCACTGTGCGTCCAACGCTGAACTAGAAACTTGATATACATTTTCCAGTTAGATGCTTAGAACAGCCCTGTGAGATCAGCGCCATGCCCATTTCACAGTCCAGCAGGTGTTAGGTAACTGGCCCAAAGTCTCAGGGCTAATACAGGACAAGCCTTCATCTTGCAGGGAAAACAGACAAGTAAATGCAATCATGGGGTAAACACAGGGAGCACCTAATTTGGATGCATCTCAAAGCCTTGCTTCCCAGAGATGTTTAACAACTAAGCTGAGACCTGAATGACTAAGCGTTTTCCACAGAAAGAAAGGAGGAGGAAGAACAAGTGCAAAGGCCCCAAGACGAAGAGATGATGGCCCCTTGGGGAACGACAATTACTTCTGTAGACTAGAAGTGGCAAAAAGAAGAAGAGCAGGGAAAGTGGGGAGAGAGGAAGCTGTGCACTAAAGTCTCCATAGACAAAATGCAGGATGTCTGGGCTCCATTTTCACATATGGACTCCAGTCCTCGCTCCCCCACCAAAAAAGCAAGCAAGCATGCAACAAATTTAGCAAAATGTTCTTTTTGTTGTTGTTGTTGTTGTTTTGAGACGGAGTCTTGCTCTGTCGCCCAAGCTGGAGCGCAGTGGTGTGATCTCGGCTCACTGCAAGCCCCGCCTCCCGGGTTCACGCCATTCTCCTGCCTCAGCTTCCCCAGTAGCTGGGACTATAGGCACCCGCCACTACGCTTGGCTAATTTTTTGTATTTTTTAGTAGAGACGGGGTTTCACCGTGTTAGCCAGCATGGTCTCCATCTCCTGACCTCGTGATCCGCCCACCTCGGCCCAAAATGTTCGTAATAGTTGAAGCTAGGTCATTATTCTCTCACTTTTGTGTATATTTGAAATTTTCCATAATAAAAAGTTTTCATAATAAAAAGGGTTTCTTCCCCCTGCAAAAAGGGGGGAGGAAACAAGCTAGAAGAACCAGTGGTGCTAGACCATGACGACAACAATGGGCCTGTGCTGGGGCTGCTAACGGTCAACAGGTCATGTACAGAGACTCCCCCGGGCCACACACTCGCATGCAGTATTCACATCATCCTCACTGCTACCCTAAGAGGCAGGACTACTCGTGGCATTTTACAGATGAGGAAACTGAGGCTAGGTAAGCCGGCCAAAGGACTCGGGCTCCCGTGTACTATTACTAGAAAGCCTCCAAGTGCCAGCGAGGGAGCTGGAATTCATCCTGAGAGAGAGGGAGGAAATCACCGAAGAGTGACAAAATCAGATCTCTACATTTTAAAGATCCCTCGAGAGCTGCAGAGTGGAAAATAGATTAGAAAGGGTAGACTACAGGCCAGAAACCAGTGGGGAGGCTGCGGCATTGCCCTGAGCAATAATGGAGGCCCGGGGAGAGGCAGCAGTAGTCAAGATGGAGAGGGAAGAGCTGAGAGGCTGTGAAGAGGGGAAATCAATAGATCTGTCAGAGGGTGTGAGGGACAGGCAGAAGCGACGGATGACACCCAGGGATCTGGGTAGGTGGCTGGCTAAGGCATCCCACCACGAGAAGCAGGTTGGTGGTGGGGGTGAGGATTTCAGTTCTGGACTGCTTCAGTCTGAGAGGCCTGTGAGTCTCCAAGGGCAGCTGTCCAGCTGGGCCCTTTGATACATGGGTCTGGATGTCGAGGGAGGGAGCCAGCCTGGTGATGGAGTTAGATGTCATTGTGTGTGGCTGGCAAGTGAAGCCACAGAACAGATGAGATGGCCCAAAGAAGGGAGAGAAGCACTAATAACCCGGCGGCCTTCTCCCAAACCAAACCACCATGAAGAGAGAAGACAAGAAAACAGGAGCCTTCTGTACATGTAATGATATTCTTCCTTCCCACCACCAATGTGCAATTTTGCATAAGGACAAATGACAGAGACAATTTCCTTTCTACTTAACATTCCTGGAAGAGAAGAGGAAATGCCCTTTGTAGGCTCTGGTTACAATGTACAGAAGGCTCTGGACAAACCACACAAACTTGATCATCCCAGAAAAGGCTGATGGAAGAGAGTCAAGCAGGGTATCAACGTGAGTCCCCACGGCCAGTGGCTCCCAGAGGGCAAGTTGACACACGTCCAGCAGCCTCTGCAGCCTCCCTGGGGCCGGCCAGTGAGGCTTCCAAAGACAGTTCCTGCTCTTTTACAGAAAAGAATGAGGGAGTCACAAACCTGATTCCAGGCAACAATAAAATGACTATTTTCAGAAACCACAACTAATAAGTAGAACATAAAGACATGGAATTGGGCCAAAGCCTTGGGATAGAAACCGTTTAGAATGATAGGGGCATGGCTTGATTTTCAGTAATATTTACCTGTGGTGTGTCACAAGAGGCGAATGCTGTCTGCAGAACCTTTGCAAGGTGATTTTCCACTAAAGTCCCTGGGGGCTGCTGCTCCACTCTGGGATATTCTGAGATGCTCTGGAGCATACACAAAGGCTGTGTGTACTTCAGAAACATTACTGGACTAGAGCTGAAGAGGTGGAAATACCCTCCATTCCTCGGATTACACTTTTGTTTCCACGACCACAGAAATGCAATGATGACTCCAATGAACCTCTCCAGGGCAGAGCTGGAAGGGACTGAAGAGATCACCCAGCCCAACCCTTCATCCTACCGATGAGGAAGGTGGAACCCAGTGGGGGAAAGCCACTGGCAGGAGGCCCCATAGCAGGACAGTGGAAGGCCGAGACTGAACAGTGCTCTCTAGAATGCTCTGTCCAGAGTTCTCCTGACTGCACACCGCCAGACGCAGCTTCACCGTTCATATTAAAATGAGCAAGAATAAAGGACAGTCGCCGCAAGCGCGCCACACTGGGCACCGGCCTAGGGCCCTCAAATGTGCTCAATGCCTTAGTCCCCACGATAGCCCCGGAAGGTGGAAGCTACTGTTATCCACACTGAACAGATGAGGAGGCTGAGGCAAAGACACGTTCTGCCACTCGTCCCAAATTAGAAAGCTGGGAAAAGGGGGATGAGGATTCAAACCCTATAAAGTCTGACTCCAGAGCCCTGCTGATAACAAGCACCCAGTTTACAACCTGGAGAGAATCCAAAAGTTCTAAATTAGCCTTTGTGTTCAGATATTGTCCTAAAGAAACAGGGCTTGCCGAGTGTGGTGGCTCACGCCTGTAATCGCAGCACTTTGGGAGGCCAAAGCAGGAGGATGGCTTGAACCTAGGAGTTTGAAACCAGCCTGGGCAACATAGTGAGACCCCCATCTCTACAAAAAATTTAAAAATTAGCTGGGCGTGGGTGTGCATGCTTGTAGTCCCTGCTACTTGGGGGGCTGATGCAGGAAGACCTCTTGAGCCCATAAGGCTGAAGCTGCAGTGAACCATGACTGTGCCACTGCACTCCAGCCTGGGCAACACAGCAAGACCCTGTCTCAAAAAAAGGCTAAAAATCCCAGACTGGCCCACAAGACTTTTCCCACCAGGTAAGAGGACTATAAAACAGATCTGATTTCCTAGCTCTTACTGAGTACCAAGATGAGAAGAGTCCCCTTTGGTGTGCACAAATGTCTGCCTGGGGCAGAATATGCCCTTCTCACCTCCTCTCCATGGTCCTCTCACCGCTCCTGTGGTTTGTCCCCAGGATCCTCGCCCTGCCTTTGCCCCTCGACTCCCACACCCCCCACCAAACCCCCAGTCCCTTACCTCCACCCCCAGGTTCTGTGAGGAAAGAACTGCCCCACACACACTAATTCATATTAATGTGTGAATTGCTGTCTCACTGGAAAAGGTGCTGATTATTCAACAGAATCTCCAATGTGAAGAACTTCAGGAGAATACCAAAGTCAGGTGTGGGAGGCCTGGTGAGGGAGCAGAAGCCACTGGAAGATGGGCCACCACTGCCTGGAACCTGTCCTCAGCATCGTCTTAAGACAATAATAGCAGCCACCGGAGAGTACTGACTCTGTGCTAGGTTAAGTGCTTTACTTGTATCACCTCATTTCGTCCTCATAACACCTTTCTGAGGTGGGTACAATTATCATTCCCATCTTAGAGAATGCAGCAGTGAAGCACAGAGAGGTTAGCCTCACAGCTGTCAGGTAACACAGCATGGGAGCCAGAGTGGTCAGGCTCTGGAGCCTACGCTCTGAACCACTGAGCAACACTGCCACTTGATAAACGAGTACACACGCATACGAGTAACATGCCCCATAAACGAGCACACACACAAGAAACAGGCGTCCCATGAATGAGCACACACACATACGTGTAACATGCACCCCATAAATGAGCACACACACGAGTAACACACACCCCACAAATAAGTCCATACACGTACGAGTAACACTCACTCCATGAGCACACACACATGCGAGTAACACACACCCCATGAACGAGCACACCAAGCCACAAGTAACCCGTATCCCATGAACCTGTGCCCCATGAACGAGCACATGCATACAAGTAACCCACACCTCATGAACGAACACACGCACGAGTAACCCGTGCCCCATGAATGAGCACGTGTATACGAGTAACACGCGTCCATGAACGAGCACACATGCATACGAGTAACACACGTCCATGAACGAGCACACATGCATATGGGTAATGCACGTCCATGAACGAGCACACATGCATACAAGTAATGCACGCCCCATAAGTGAGTACACACACACACATGCATAACACGCGCCCCATGGACGAGCACACAAGCATATGAGTAACACACACCCCATAAATGAGTACACAGGCATATGAGTAACATGCAATCCATGAGTACACAGGCACAGAAGTAACGCACGCCCCATAAATGAGCACACACATGTATGCGCAACACGCACCCCGTGAACGAGCACACAGGCACATGCATAACAGACGCCCCATAAATGAGTACACATGCATATGAGTAACAAGCACTCCATGAGTACACATGCGTACAAGTAACACACGTTCCATAAATGAGTACATATACATGAGTAACATGCATTCCATAAATGAGTACACACATGTGTACTATCACTATGCCTGGTCATTATAACTACCATTTACTTAGCACTTACTATGTGTGAGTTACCCTAAGACATTTGATGTGCATTATCTCAATCTTCGCTTCAACCCTATGATCCAAATACTAGTATTATCCCCATTCTACAGATGAGGAAACTGATACTCAAAAAGATTTTTTTCCCTTGTATCAAGGGTTGTGAGCTCAAGCATGAGCACAGAGCTGGATCAGAACTCAAGGTAGTCTTGACTCCAGAACTTACATCTAAGTTTTTATATTTTTGTTATACCTTCCTTGACTTCAGAATCCTACCATGTATCTGGCTGTCCAGGAGACTGGCTGTATTTCATTGTTTTCTCTGGTTGGCTGTTCTTTTCACAATGGCTCCCACAGTATCCAGGGTTTGCAGGTGGGGAGGGAGGAGGAGGGTGTAGGGTTCAAGGCTAACCAGGGCAGTCTATACTACAGCCAAACCCACTATGCTAGCAAGTTCATTTTGAGTGATGGGGTGCTACGAAGGTTAGATTTAGGTGAAAGAACACCTTTGCTAATAAAGGACAATCCAGAAGGGTGCTCAATCCTAAAGTCATGATGATTAAATTGTGAGGGGCATTTAAGTGATTTTCTCTCCTATTATATTCTGAAGGAATCTGTATTCCCTGAACATGTAGCAGCTATATGGAGAGAAGAATGAGTCAGGGGTGGGCCTGGTGGGAAGGAAAACACAAGTAGAAATCGGTTATAGGTAACTCACAAAGTAGGATAACCCTAAGAGGCTGGTGGAATTGACTCTCCTCTTCCCAGACAGTTTTTACACTGCTGCCAAAATGACAGCCGCCACAGAACACCTGACATCAGGTGCAGCAGCTCAAATTAGCCTGACTCAGGCAACTCCAAAAAACTTCCACCAAGTCCCATTAGAAGGGCACACCAGGTGACAGATGATGTGGATAAAACTGCTACAATCAGCCTTCAAAGAGCTTATCATTGGTTCACCCAATGACCTCACCTTGGCCTTCCAAACGACCCCCAGCCCTGGCCTCCATCATAAGATCTCCAAATTTCCTCCCATCCAAGCACCACAACTGGCTTTCTCAGTAATGGCTGAAAATGGAAATGCCCTCATTGTACTTCATCAAAAATACAAGCAAGCAAACCACAAAAGGGGTTGTAAATTAAAAATTCAACAGAAAACGCTTCGATTCATTTATTCTTTCATTCACTCAGTGAATCTTCACTGAATGATTACAGTGTACCAGGCGCCTTGCTAGTTGCTGGGGACTCCCAGCAAGGAACAAGATGGACATGGTGCCTCTCCCCTGGGCCTTATAGTTTACCCTTAATAGAGGACAGAGTCCCTAAAGGAAAGGCTCTGCGTTGCAATGTAAAACGATTCCAACCCTGTTAGTTCCATGATGCAAAAACAGAAAAGAGCACCTTCAGAGACAGATGTGAGAGGTGAACTTTGCAGTAACTTAGTCATTAAGCAACTGGATTCTAATAAGAACAGTTCCGGAGGGCAGGAGGGAGGAAATGTCTTCAGACTTTCCAATGGAATATTCTTGGAATAGAAAGTTGCTCTTTCTGTAATAATAAAAAAAATCAAACGTGAAAAAAAAAAAAAGGTAGCAGCAGCACCTCGCTCTGGGCCCATTTCCCAAGCCCAGTAAAAAGTGACACTTCTGGGGTCTTTGCAGCTTCAGATGTCACCAGGGAAAGGCGGACGTCTTAGTCTGCTTTTCCAGGCAAATATACAAGTAGCCTTCTGCCATAAACAAATGAAAAAAATCAAAGCCAGAAATAAAAGCCTGGTGACAGGATGCCAGAAACCTTCAAAAGGGGACCTTCAGAATAAGTTCAGGTTAACTCTCAGCATCTCTGAACATAACAAGCACTATCAAGTCTACGTTGACTATTTTATAGCAAGGACAGCGTTGATGCCAATTATTTTTTGCCCTAGTCAAGAGAGCTTGTCATCCTTCTCAGAACAATTATCTATAGGTGCATAATAGTGAAAAGCTAAATTCTTTCCCCAATTCAGTACAGGAAAAGTGCTGCTCACAGCAATTTAACATCATTCCATTAGATGCGATTCATTTTTAAACATGTTATTCTAACAATTATGCCAAGTACCATGTAATTAATATTCCAACTGACTTTACAAAAATTACAAAATCCCCTAAAGAAAATAATTAGTCATTAGGCATGAACGAGACTTTTCTATGGCCAACAGCACATAAAACAGAAAGTTCATCTCATAATGGATGGGTATCAAAGCCTTTCTCATATGTCCTTCAATTCTTAGCCAATAGTGCATAGAGCTGACATTGGCAAGTTACCCCAAACTTCACTTAACCCATTAACGCACTTACTGGTTTAAACTCTTTGAGGGTAAAATGATGAACGATGAAAGCTTTACCAGTTAAAAAGCTCTTTTCATTTGTAGGAAAGGCAAGATAAACACATATAATTAATTGTTTGCTTCTTCCATGTCCCCAGCTGGAAATTAGAGTACTGGCTTATTTCTTGAGGCTACTTTTTGTGTTTATTAAAGAAATGTATACAGGCATCCTCATCCTTGTTCTCCCTCTTTTCTTTCAGGGTTTTGTGTATTCTTATAATCTACTTTAAATCCCTTCTAGAAAAAGGTAAGGTATAAATAAGTAATAGTCACATACGACATTATCTGCTATAACAGAAATAAAAAACATGTTTTCCTTGCCGCCCTCCTCTGAATAACTGGCAGTGGCTGCCTAGCGCCAGAACAGAGAGTTACAAGGATTCTAAGCCAACATACACACAGCCTCAGCAGGAAAGAATACAATAGTTGATTAGTGATGTCTGCCCTAGAAAAAGCAATAGGTTAAGAATCCACGTACCATGTATTTGCCATCTCCACCCTTTGATAAATCACTAAAAATTAGAAAAATACATACAGTTTCATGAATAAAATACAATGTGAATTGTTTCCAGGATGCAAGTAAATGTAAAAAAAAATGTTTTCTACAGTTGAAAACCTTAAGCAAAACTGGACTAAAACATCAAGTTTTAGAGGAAAGAACATTGAACCAGGTCAGGAAACCCAAATTCTGGTCTAGCTTGGGGAGTTATAAACAGGTCAGTTTACTGGGCCTCAGTTTGCACACCTCTAAAATAAGGGGCTGAGTCTCTTAACTGTTCTCTTGTGCTGGTGAAAGAACATAGTTCTTTTACAGATGCTTAACCTCAGCAGGCCGGGGACATGGCTACAACCTCGACACCTCCTCACATTGCTCATATGAGATTTATAATCTGGGATAAATGCATACAGATATTTTTAATCTGTAGCATTTCCAGCACAAGAAGTTCCGCATACATAACATTTCTTTTCCTTAATACAACCTATTTTCCACTGTGGGGCAAGGGTGGGGGTTGAAGTAGGAACTTCTAATAGTAGAACAATTCAGTGATTAAAGTACCTTCATTCAAAAGTTCAGTGTCATCACTTCAATGTAAGACTAGTCATTTCCACGAAGTGTCCCACTCACTCATGGTTTTGAGATCAGCCTGAATCTTCTCACCACTGAATAGCCCTTGTCACTGTAGCCTATTTTGAGAACTTTACCCATGGGATACATCAACATGGCTTCCTTTTCCAAACACCTATCTGTGTAGAGCTGGAACAGTCCCACGTCTGGCCTAAAAAACTGCAGCAGACATCTGTGATTTCTTCATCTGCCCTGCATCCATCCCTTCTGGGAACTCCCTCTCTCCCAACTCCAAGGAACCCCATTTCCCGTGTTTCAGGTGCTCTGAGCTGAGGATCCCACTCACGGGTGCAGTGAATCATCTCAGAGGGCACCTATCAAGTTTGGGCCAGAATCCTTTTTCAGAGCCTGACATGGACACTGGGAGGTCACCAGGTATAAGAACTATGTATATCCACAACTGCTGAGCCATGTTTTTTATCCCTTGGAGAGCATCGGGACAACAAAGGAAAGCAGTCCTAGAGAGGGCAGGAGAGTGATGTTCCTGCCACCCACCCAAGCACCCTGATCCTCCTGAGTTCAGCCACAGAGAAGTAACTCCCTGAACATTTTAGTTCCTTGAACCAATGAAGGCTCCCATGCTTTTTTTTTTTTTTTTTTTTGGCTAAATCTAGACCCAGCTGGGTTTCTGTCACTGGCAGTCCAGAGTTTTGGGCAAAGGCCTTACAGGCTAAATGTATGCATTCAAGGTTCAAGTTCTTTCTTTAGTAACCCATGATAAATCACCTTCCTGAATCACAAATGCAGCTCCCACGGTTCCACTTCAAACCAAAGAACACTAAAACACCCTCAAAGAGAAATTCAAATAAAAAATTCTGCACACCAGAAAAACTCTCAAGCTTTAGCTCTTACCCAAGACCTAAGGGGAAAAAAAACCACAGAAAAGAGGAAAATGACAATGGATTACTGGAGGGGGCACAACCCTGCATACAGTTAAACAACCAACAATTCTAACAACAATTATTCAAAGAGGCAGCACAGTATAATAAAAGAGCTTCCAAAATCATTCCTAAAATATATATTCTAGTTCCCAATCAACAAAAAAAGCCCATACACACATGCACGCCACACCACATAGCACCCAAACAAAAGGAACTTGTTAGTAAACAAACGAACCGTTTCCAGATTCATGAGCCTAATTGTTTCTATTATTTTTCAACTACAGTTTAGTTTGCCACTTACAGCTGTCCTAGGGTCTCTGCCACAGGCCTGCCTGCTGAAAGAAACCATGAATATCAAACTCTACAGAGCATGTTAAGAACAATCTCCCTTAGGTGGCATCTAAGTAATTAGAGAGTCATCTAACAAACGGTATTCTAGTGATGCTCATCCATCTGTGACAGAGGAAAAGACAATACAAGAACATAATGTGCGCAGCTAAACATTTAGACACCTCCTGGGGGCCACAGATTCCTCTGCGAACCTGACGAAAGCTAGGAAGCCTTCCCTAGATATACATGCACATACCACAACATACTGCATATAATTTTAAGGGGTTCATAAGAGTTGCTCCCTATACCCAGTCTCCAGGTTAAATATACCTGAGTTAGAATTTTTAATATGTAATCACCTGAGCATCATGAATCCCCAAAGACTTCAAAGGACTACAAAATAGGTTACAGAAAAATTCTACAACTTCCGACTCTATAACCCCATGCTGAATCAAGAACATAAAAAGCAATAAAAACTTACTCTTGCTTTCTGCATGTATGGAATATAACAAGACTTGGCTTTCCATATATTAGCTCCGTTTATTACATCTCCCTTACCTTGTTTGACCACTTATATGCTTGAAGGAGTTGACTATAGAGAGGAGTTTTGTCCTGCACAGGATCCAGGCTTAACAGCCCACTGTTATGAAGAGGATGGTTCTCAGATGGCTTGCCTACCAGATTGCTCAGACGTTCCAGCTCACTGAAAAGCAAAGAGACAAGGCAAATAAACCTAAGCCCATTTACACTCCAGGGTAAAGCCAGCCCCCAGGATCAAAGACTGCTCTTCAAACCATCCATCAGAAGTCCCTTAAGAAGAAATACTTTTTGAAAGGTTAAAAAATACTTGGGACACTTAAAAAAAAAAAAAAACCCTAAATGAGAGTTTATCTGACTTTAAAACAGAGCTTCTGGTGCCATTCCAAAGGAGGAAAAAAAAGGTAAGGGCAGTAGAATCAATAAGACCCCCATAATCAGAAATTAACAACTCAAATTCATCCCTGCAGTGGGGAGGAGACTTTCTGGAATTTTGAAATGTGGTATAACACTGCCTCTCACTAAGAGTTTTCAGACCCACGTGCAGATCATTACACTTGGCAGAACAGCAAGTACCTGAATAAATGATGATTATTTATCATTCACATAGGGATAGATTTGTACATGATGCTTCACAGATGGTAAAACTTAACAAAACAAAGAAGAGATAAAATAAACAAATGGAATGGGAAGACACCACCGAGGTGGCTGTGTCAAACAAACACACTTCAGTCTAGCAGGAAAACCCTAGAGAAGCTTGGGAAAGCGAGCCAACAAGAGCACATTCCAGGAGTACGTTCTGAGGGGCCAGTCCCAAACTGCCAACAAAAGACTCTCTAGGAACAGCTTCTTATGCCACATTCATTTTGGAATCATCAGCCACCTTCTTCTTGGCACTACTGTACAAAGGATAATGTCAGCACTCTTAAAGTTTCTATTTAAAATGGTGAAGGGTTATAATATCCTGAACATTACAAAGGGAAGTAACTCGGAGAGAAAATGGAAAGAAAACAGAAGATAGGGAAGAATAGCCAGTGCATCCCCTGAAGCAGGGAAAGTATTAACTGGTGCTCGGCGCTGTGCCAGAGAACAGCAAGCGGATGTGGGCGTTGAGGAGGGGTGTGTGATTTATGGCAACTACTTAGGGGGAAAACAAAAAGGCACCCATCATTTGGCCACCTCCTCCTCCTCCTCCTCCATCCTACCTCCTCTTTCCATCTGGTTACTAAGGAGACCAAGTTGAAAAAACAAAAATCCAACCAGTCCAGAAATCAAAGGATGACTAGCTCACCAAATGCTTTCCCCTACTCAGGTCAGTTCTGAGAAGTAAAAGGCAAAAATCCTGAAATTCTAACCTTCCTGGGAAGGACTGACTCTCTTATAAAAGAGAAGGCAAGTTCAGGACCTAAGCAATCAAGAAGTGCCTACTATGTGCCAGGCCCTTTACAAACATCCTCTCATTTAATCCTTACAACACTTAAAAAGTGTAAGTGAAGAAGGTACTTTGTAAGGAAGAGGAGGAAAAGTGGAATCCTTAACCCTAAAAGACTACAAATTAAGAAGCAGGGGCGTTAAGCATAAGTAATTAAACTGGTCAAGAGATTAGAGAGTAGGTCTCTACTGCGGAAGGAACTCCCACAGGAGTGGGAGTGAGGAAACTGATCAAGTGGTTTGGGAGAGGTTAGGGGAAAAGGTGAAGACAGCTCAAGGCCTGGCCTGTTCGTCGTGGTTGCGGGTGGGTGGTGGTGGAACTGATGAAGTCCAAGTTCAGGGCCGGGGAATTGGGGCTAATCAGATCGGGTGCACTTGGGTTTGGAGCCGACTGACAGGTCCTGTCTGTACTATTACTACATTCGGATCAGACGTGATGGGGCACAGAGGGCCTACAGGTGAGAAACCTGCCAAGCTCAGAGAAGTGGAAGTTCATGGGAAAAGCATGCCTCCTTGTTAGGAATGGAACCGCCACAGAAGAGGTCGAGGATGGCGGAAGACAAACAGGACCAGGAGGCCAGGAGAAGCAAGACGAGAAAGCGGGGATGGTGTTAAGATGTCCCTGAGGGACAGGCAGAGGCTTGGAGAACAAGAAGAGAAAGAACAGGGATCAAGGGAAACGGAGAACAGCCCCTGCCTGGGAAGACTCGAGCGACGTAGGGGCAGGGTCGGAGCAGGGCCGGTCCCCGACCCCGGCCCCTTCAGCCGGTACCTACTTGAGGTCCCGGTTGACCGAATGTAAGTTGTCCTGGAAGTGCGCAATAAAGGCCTTCTCCCGGCCCTCCAGCGTCTCCTTGTTCCGCATCCCATCCTTCAGGCAGTCGAACACCCTGCTCACGCTGGAGCGCAGCGCCTGGATGGCACTAATGGCCTGGGAAAAGGCCTCCAGGTTCACACTGACATTTATCACGTCCGCCATGTTGCCGCCGCCACAGCAGCTCTCCAAAGCCGGCTTCGCAAGCAAAAAGCCGCGCTCGCTGATGACGTATCTCCGAAGACCTCTGGGAAATGCAGTTCGCGCGGGGCTACCCAGAAAGCACTTTCGAAAAAGGGTTTCCTCTTGAGCTAAACTAATGCATGGGCAGGAAAGTGATTTTTCTCAACTTGGGGAAGTCAGGTTGCACTCTCGGTTTGCTTAATGGTGACAAAGAAATACAGAAAGTTCCCGCATTTCCCCAAACTTGCACTCTGGAGAATCATAGGGAAAAGAATTGCTCAGAGCAATAGTGTAAAAAGGAAAGGAACATAGCCCATTCAATAAAATGAGTCCATATTCATAAACAAAGCGGGGAGAAGGAAAGTTTCTTCTTTCCAATAGAATGCCAACTCATAAATGCAGAAAGACTGATGGAATTAGAAAATTGCCATTTGACAACCATTAGAATAATTGATTCAGATAGAAATCGATGGATGCTAAAACTAGTGGGTGAAAGTGTCAGAAAAATAACAGGTTTTTTAGGTAATCTCAAAGTATCGTCCCCCAAGATGCTTATTAATGAAGAAGAGGAAAATAATGATCCAGAGATTCCACTTCTGGGCATATACCCAAAAGAAGCGAAAGCAGGGACTCAATACTTGTACACATGTTCATAACAGCATTATTCACCAAATAGCCAAAAGGCAGGGGAAACCCAAGTGTCCATAAACTGATGAATAAACAAAGTGTGATACTGGCATACAATGAAAAATTCTTCAGGCTTAAGCAAGAAAATTCTGACATATGCTACCTGGAGGAAACTTGAAGACATTATGCTAAGTGAAATAAGCCAGTCACAAAAAGACAAAATTCTGTGTGACTCCACTTATATGAGGAGTTTAGGGTAGTCAAAATGTTAGAGACAGAAAGTAGAATGGTGGCTGGTTTACAGTGAAGCACACACCTCTGAAAATAACATACATAGCATAGAGGTTGTGGAAGAAAGAGAAGGTTTGGGATTTAAATAAAACCAACAAAATGTTGGCCAAATCTGGCTTTATGGAAAAATCCAATGTCTCTTTGTCCTGTTGGCTATAGACAGGTTTCTGAAAATTTATTTTCTTTTTACTAAAGGGAACCTGCCCAAGTCCTCATGTTCTTTCCTTAGAGGAGCTGGGGTTGCATAGCTTGGAGCAGAGAAGAGGAGAGCAGGAGGTAGATCATGATTGTGACCTTCAACTCACCTTCATGTCAACCCAAGACAAGAGTCCTCCTTGGTTAACTAGTGGCAATAACAATAACCAGTTGTAGGAAGGCTGTAGAGAGGAAGATTTCAGCATAAAATTGCAAAGGGCCATATTTAAGTCTGTACTTAAAGAGTACAGACTTGGAAAAGTTTTACAGCTGGATGGTGGTGATGGCCATACAACAATGTGATTGTACTTAATGCCACAGAACTGGACACTTACAAACAGTGAAAATGGTTGATTTTATATTATGTATATTTTACCAAAAAATTTTAAACAATTCATTAATGTAAAAATAAGGGGGGATGGATAGTGACTTAATAGTGACTTCACAGTGGAGAAACATGGCAGACACCAGCTTAACCAAAAGGCCAAGGTCAACATCACCAGTGACGGGACATGTTGTGCACCTCCTGATACAATGCACTGGAAAGAGCACAACATGACCTCCATGATATTCTTGCCAGCAGTGCATAACCTGAATCTAATCAGGACATCAATAGAACTCAAACTGAAAAACGTGACAAAATAACTGACTGACCTATACTTTTTCAAGAAATATCTGTGTCAGGCCGTACACGGTGGCTCACGCCTGTAATCCCAGCACTTTGGGAGGCCAAGGTGGGTGAATCATTTGAAGTCAGGAGTTCGAGACCAGCCTGGCCAACGTGGTGAAACCCCGTCTCTACTAAAAAGACAAAAAATTAACTGGGCGTGGTGGTGGCCACCTGTAATCCCAGCTACTCGGGAGGCTGAGGCAGGAAAATTGCTTGAACCTGGGAGGTGGAGGTTGCAGTGAGCCAAGATTGCATCATTGCACTCCAGCCTGGGCAACAATAGCGAGACTCAGTCTCAAAAAAAAAAAAAAATTACGTATATATATATATATATATGTCTGTGTCACGAAAGACATGAAGGTTGAGAAATTCTTCCAGATTAAAGGAAACCAAAGAGCTGTGACAACTGAGGGCAATGTGTGAGCTAGGATCTTCTTTTGCTGATACGACTGGGACAATTGGTGAAATCCGAGTAAGATCTGTAGATGAGTTAACAGTATTTTATCAGTGATTGTATTGGTCTGTTCTTGAACTGCTATAAAGAAATACCTGAGACTAGGTAATTTGTAAAGAAAAGAGGTTTAACTGGCTTATGTTTCTGCAGGATGTACAGGTACCATGACTGGAGAGGCCCCAGGAGGCTTTTAATTATGGCGGAAGGTGACAGGAATCAGGCGCGTCTTACATGGCTGAAGCGTGAACGAGGAGGAGGTGCCACACACTTTTAAACAACCAGATCTCGTGAGAACTCACTCACTATCACGAGAACAGCAACGGGGGAATCCACCTCCATGATCCATCCGCCTCCATGATCCAATCAATTCCCATCAGGCCTCTCCTCCAACACTGGGGATTACAATTTGACATGAGATGTGGGTGGGACATAGACCCAAACCATATCATTGATAATTTCATGATTTTGTTCATTGTACTGTGGTTATGGAAGAGGATGTCTTTGTTTTGGGGGAAATACACCCTGAAGAGAAAAAAGATCATCATTATGTCTACATGAAAAAGAAAATAAAATGAATATGTTTATTTAGAGAGAGAAGGCGAAAGCAGATGTGGTAAAATGTCAACAGACACGGAATCTGGGTGAAGGGTATACAGGAATACTTTGTATTATTCTTGCAAGTATGAAATTATGTCAAAATAACTTTGTTTTTGTTTTTTTTTGAGACGGAGTCTCACTCTTTCGCCCAGGCCGGACTGCAGTGGAGCTATCTCGTCTCACTACAAGCTCCGCCTCCCGGGTTCACGCTATTCTCCTGCCTCAGCCTCCCGAGTAGCTGGGACTACAGGCGCCCGCCACCGCGCCCGGCTAATTTTTTGTATTTTTAGTAGAGACCGTGTTAGCCAGGATGGTCTCGATCTCCTGACCTTGTGATCCACCCACCTCGGCCTCCCAAAGTGCTGGGATTACAGGCGTGAGCCACCGCGCCCGGCCAATAAGTTGTTTTAAATGGCCATCCAGGCCAGGCGTGGTGGCTCATGCTTGTAATCCCAGCACTTTGGGAGGCCAAGGCGGGAGGATCACCTGAAGTCGGGAGTTTGAGACCAGCCTGACCAACATGGAGAAACCCTGTCTCTACTAAAAATACAAAATTAGCCGGGCGTGGTGGCACATGCCTGTAATCCCAGCTACTAGGAAGGCTGAGGCAGGAGAATCGCTTGAACCCTGGAGGCGGAGGTTGCGGTGAGCTGAGATCACGTCATTCCACTCCAACCTGGGCAACAAGAGTGAAACTCCGTCTCCAAAAAAAATAAAAATAAAAAAATAAGTAAATAAAAAGGCCATCCTTAAGAGGCAGGGAAAGTCTAAACCACCGTCTAGGTGGTAAGAAAAATCTTCAGTTCAGCCAGGCTGTGCTGACAAGGATTTTGAAATTGGGTAGTTCACCTCAGTTCCACCTCCTTAATAATTCCCCGCTTCCCGGCCAAGTGCGGTGGCTCACGCTTGTAATCCCAGCACTTTGGGAGGCCGAGGAGAGCAGATCACTTAAGGTCAGGAGTTCAAGACCAGCCTGGCCAACATGGTGAAACCCCGTCTCTACTAAAACATACAAAATTTAGCCGGATGTGCACAAAACTTAGTCTGGCATGGTGGCACGTGCCTGTAATCCCAGCTACTCGGAAGGCTGAGGCAGGAGAATCGCTTGAACCCAGGAGGTGGAGGTCGCAGTGAGCCGAGATCGTGCCACCACACTCCAGTCTGGGCGACAGAGCGAGACTCTGTCTCAAAAAAAATTCCCCACTTCCTCCCAACCTGACCGCACCACCTCGGTTCAAATCCTCTAGTTCTGGAAACACAAAGATGAATTCTGCTAAGAAACTGGACCCTGACAAACCAACTATTAAACACTATTTAAATTAATTGTCTCTTGCACGAAAGCTGTTTTGTCTTGAGATTATATAGTTGCTTCCATTTCCTGACATCTAGCTCACCTTTACAATGTGGTCATTTATAGCTTTTCTTAAGGGAAGGGATGAAGATAACAGGAAACTTCTAGCTATGGAGCTTTAACAAGTTATTGAACCTCCCTGAATCTGTTTCCTTGTCTGTAAAACAGACTGGTAATAATACCTATCTTCATAAAATAGCTGTGAGGTTTAATAACACCTTGCAGGTGAAGCTTTTGAAATAATGCTTGGTAGATAATAAACACTCAGAAAAGCATAGCTGTTAGGAGAAGGTGTCTGTGAATTATGCTTCTCATCCCACTGAGAATTCTTTACATAGACTCAAGCAAGGATTAGCAATGGGATTATTAGTTCAAATTATCTCTAATGACATGACCTTGTTGCTAATAGCTTGTCAATGAATTTTATCCCATAATTCACTATATTTGGTGTTTTTTTTGTTTGTTTGTTTTTTGTTTTTGTTTTTTTTTTTTTTTGAGATGGGTCTCACTCTGCTGCCCAGGCTGGAGTACAGTGGCACAATCTCAGCTCACTGCAACGTCCGCCTCCCAGGTTCAAGCAATTCTCCTGCTCAGCCTCCCAAGTAGCTGGGATTACAGGGGCACGCCACCATGCCCTGCTAGTTTTTGTATTTTTCGTAGAGATGGGATTTCACCATGTTGGCCAGGCTTGTCTTCAACTCCCAGCCTCAGGTGATCCGCCCACCTCTGCCTCCCAAAGTGCTGGGATTACAGTCGTGAGCCACCGCCCCTGGCCTTGGTGGCCTTTTTGTCACCTTTGGAATGTAGGGGTAAGGCTTTTTCCTAAGGTTTTGGTAGAAAATATTTTTTAACTTTACAAAAGTAAAGGAAGTAAAAGTAAAGAGAAATATCTTTGTTTGTTGGCTTGTTTTGGTTTTGGCTTTGGTTTGTTCATTCTTTCTAGGAAAAGTGTAGAGGAGACAAATTCTATTATCTTAGTTACTTACCTTTTGGGGGTTCCTGAAGGATTAGAAAATGTGACTCATGTGGTATATTTTGTCCCCAGGAAAAAAAAAAGTACCAATCTATTTCTACCCTCACCCACATATGCCCATAAACATGAGATTTTACGTACAATTTCAGGGGGTTCATAGCACCACCCTCCAAAGCCCAAACATGAACCTCTCATTAAGGATCATACTCTAGCACAAACACCGTTGGGTGTCCAATGCCTGGGACTCAATAAGCACTCAGTATAAGTTGGTGGAAGCAATTAATTAATGCAGTATGTTATATTTGCTTTCTTGGATCCTCTCTCCAAATTATTCCATCTCTTTGTGTATGCAGATCCCATCTCTGCCTCATGCTTAGTCTCACACATACAATAAGATTTTTCTTTGTCTCACTCTCTGATTCAGTGGTTTAGACTCTGATTGGTGCAATAAAGTACAAATAGACTTTGCTCCCATAGCCATTAGTTTTCAGGATTTCTCTGTGGCTCCCCTCTTCTGGGAAACTCAGAAATTGATCAGTGGAAATACACATTTCCCCTGAACATAGTAAGGAGTCTTTTATCATGTCAACAGAAAACTTTTCATTTTGGAAAGGAATGGACAGAGTTTCTCTAAGGGGTTGTAAATTCTTGGGAATGTTGGCACTTACACGCCTGCATCTGTGTGTGTTTGTGAGATATAAATTACTTTAAAGGAGTTCATTTCGAGCAATATCAGATCTTAATTATTATGATCTTATGTTTGGGTAAAAGGCAGCGCCCTGCTGTTAATATCTTCCAAAATGAACAAGCCATTAGCTTGGTGCTATTAGCTCAGGAGTATTAGAATGAGCAATCAGAATTAAAGTTGTCAGTATTTAATTAAAATATGCTGCAACTCCCATCATATTCGGAGAGCATGTGGTTTAAGCATTCAGACTGAGAAGGCACCCTCATTAATTAATAATTATTAAGGATTCGCTAGGTGCAGAGCAATGCATTCGACAGTTGGAATGTCACCAGAGAGATTTAAAATAAAATCTGCCTCAGATAAGCCACAACGTAACTAAGCCACATGTCGTAATCAGTGTGGCATAACACTTAAGACCTTGCAGGTTGTTCTGATGATTAAATTAAGGAAGCATCCAGTTCTGGGGACATAGTAGGCATTCGTTTTAGTCTCTCAACAAATATATATTGAATGTGCCCAACATTTTGCTAAACCTCTGAGGAGTCAATGGTACAGCCCAATAAATATCACTGAAAATATCTGAAGTGGGTTTTGTGTTCTTCCATGTTTACCTGGTTAAGGCTCAGAACAACCAACATTTTTAAATTGCTTAGAATCAGGCTTATTATAACTAATCTAAAACAAGTATGGTAAAGCATCCTCTTTTAGTCCTTTCTGAACTTTTCCTCTTATTTCCTTCCTATGATGATTTTGACACGATGCTGATGCTGACGATGATTACCATGAGGACAATGACCCACATGATCCCAGGGACAAAGCAGACCCTGGAAGTCAGGAAATCTTCATAGACTAGGGCCTGTGGCCCCACTGGTATCTCTCAGATGCATAAGTTAACCCTTCCAGGCCTCAGTTCTTGCAGCTAGAGAGTAAGAAAGTGAATCCCCTCCGGGGCTAACAATCCAAGGGTAGGTGATTCAGAGGAACTTGTTCAAGAAGGAGGACAGGGAGGGAATCCTTAACCGTCAACCCTGATCATAACCACCATGCCAGGATTCCTGCATTCCTGATTCATTCATTTATTAGGGAGTATCCACCCAATAAAAGGATTAAATAAAGATCCAGGTAGAACGTGTTCCTGTTCTCATGGCACCTGCCCACCAGCTTGGTAGGGTAGGCAGACACGATCAGAACATGAAACACAGTGAGGTTCAAGTGCAAGGTAAGAGACATACATGGAGAATTGTGGAGTCCCTAGACAGTATGGTCAGAGCATCCTCCTGGAGAGGGGAGGCTTGAGCCATACTGCCAAGGTACATAGGTGCTGACCAGGTGAAGTGGGGGTAGAGGTAAGGGAGGACTATCTGGCCAGTGCAAAGTCTCCAGAGTGAGAAGCCGCATAGAGTGTGGAGGGGCGGAGCTTGCAGCAAGGAGCCAGAAAGGCCTTGGATGGCATTTAATAAATAAATGGAATAACTGTTGTGTATCCTGAGCTTCCCTCTGTAGGTAGGGGCGGGGCAAGTGCAATAGATGGTTAAAGCAGGGGGTGTCATGTGATCAGATCTCTTTTTGCAAGTCCGCTGTCTAGCTATGGAGAAAGTGGGCAGATGTGCGCGAGCTCAGAAGCAGAGAGATCAGAAAGGCAGGGGAGACCTCCACCTGCAGAACAGCCAATGAAGGACACACAGGAGCCATACTCTTCCCATCACAGGAAGCCAGAAGGTATTTTAAATATTTTAGTAAATTATTGATTTCCCATTTGGATGCTCACTTAATCAACCACTGGGCATGTTGTTAGGGGCCTCCACTCTC
The DNA here is from genome assembly GCF_029281585.2 of Gorilla gorilla gorilla. Taxonomy (NCBI): domain Eukaryota; kingdom Metazoa; phylum Chordata; class Mammalia; order Primates; family Hominidae; genus Gorilla; species Gorilla gorilla. Next base: position 128,462,749 of record NC_073237.2, read on the forward strand.
TGCCATGTTCATACGTAATTAAGTACAAGATGTCTCAGGAACGGACCCTTTTACCAACACATTAGGCCAAATCAAAGTGGAACAAAACACGCGTTGTTTGTGCAGCCTCAACCGCAGCCCATTTGAGGGAGGAATTGCCTTCTAATTCTATTACTGAGTTATGCGGATGGTGCATTTTAATCAAGAGGGTCAGTGGTCTGCCAGCATCAGAAGCTACTAAACCTGGAGTCTTCACCCAGCACCTGGGTGCAAAGGGCAGATGCCTAGCTTCCAAGGCCCCAGGGAAGGCCAGGGCACATGGGGCCGTAGCAGCTCTAGGATTTTTGTCTCAGGAGCTCCCATTCAGCTCTCCCTACCCCTCCCAACACCCTCTCTAGCTTTCCCTCCCCCAACTCTCCATAAGACAACAAAGGGAGCTAGTGAGATTCCAGACAAAGCAACAGTCCATTCACCTTGAAGCAAGAGCCTTATTTTTCTTAATTTTCCTGATTACAAAATACATGCTTACTTTGCATCTGGGAAACCATAGAAAAAGCCTACATAAGAAAATTAAGACCGGATGAGGTTGCTCACACCTGTAATCCCAGCATTTTGGGAGGCGAAGGTGGGAGATCAATTGAGCTGAGGAGTTTGAGACCAGCCTGGGCAACATGGTGAAACCCTGTCTCTACAAAAAATGCAAAAATTAGCCAGATGCGGTGGTGCCCGCCTATAGTTCCAGCTACTCAGGGGGCTGAGGTGGGAGGTTCACTTGAGCCAGGGAGGCAGAGGTTGCAGTGAGCCAAGATGGCACCACTGCATTCCAGCCTGGACAACAGAGTGAAATTCTGTCTCGAAAAAAAAAAAAAAAGAATGGCCAGGCATGGTGGCTCATGCCTATAATCCCAGCACTTTGGGAGGCCAAGATGGGTGGATCACTTGAAGTCAGGAGTTCAAGACAAGCCTGGCCAACATGGTGAAACTCCATCTCTACTAAAAATACAAAAATTACCTGGGTGTGGTGGTGTGAGCCTGTAATCCCAGCTACTTGGGAGGCTGAGGCAGGAGAAATCGCTTGAGCCCAGAAGACAGAGGTTGCTGTGAGCTGAGATCAAGCCACTGCACTCCAGCCTGGGTGACAGAGACTTCGTCTCAAAAAAACAAAGAAAAAAATTAAGATATGCATAATCCTACCACTCCACATTTTGATTATTTCCAAATATACTTTCTTTTACAAAATTAGAATCATACTATTTGGAGACCTCCATCTTTCATAATATAGATTAAATACTCTATCATTAAAAAATCATCTTCCAAAACATCATTTTAATGACCATCAAAGATTCTATTCAATGGCTTTGCAGAATTTATTGAATTCCCTATTGCTGATGGCTTAGGTTTCCTACCTTAAACGATACAGCCAGCTGTGGACATGCTAATTTGTAAATCTGTGTGTGTGTAAAGTAGACACATTCCCTGCAATTGATGCGTGGTCACTGTTTGGCTAGAAAACACCTTCCCTGTTTGGGAGTAATCATGCAGAGGACAGCCAGGAGCCTGGTTTTCACCTCACTGGTATCACCAGTCCATTATTGGGAGGCAGTGGGTGGTAGAAGTGGAGAGAGAGATGATGATATGGTTTGGCTGTGTCCCCACCTAAATCTCATCTTTAATTGTAGCTCCCATAATTCCCACATGTTGTGAGAGGGACCTGGTGGGAGATAATTGAATCATGGGGGTGGTTTCACCCATACTGTTCTCATGGTAGTGAATAAGTCTCATGAGATCTGATGGTTTTGTAAGAGGTTTACCCTTTCGCTTGGGTCTCATTCTCTCATTCTCTTTGCCTGCCACCATGTAAGAAGTGCCTTTCACCTTCCGCCATGATTGTGAAGCCTCCCTAGACACATGGAACTGTGAGTCCATGAAACCTCTTTTTCTTTTCTTTTTTTTTTCCTTTTTCTTTTTTTTTTTGAGATGGAGTCTCACTCTGTCACCAGGCTGGGGTGCAGTGGCACGATCTCGGCTCACTGCAACCTCCGCCTCCCAAGTTCAAGCAATTCTCCTGCCTCAGCCTCCTGAGTAGCTGGGACTACAGACATGCGTCACCATGCCCAGCTAATTTTTGTCCTTTTAGTAGAGACTGGGTTTCACCATGTTGGCCAGGATGGTCTCGATCTCTTGACCTCACGATCCGCCCGCCTCGGCCTCCAAAAGTGCTGGGATTACAGGCGTGAGACACTGTGCCCAGCCAAACCTCTTTTTCTTTATAAATTACCCAGTCTTGGGTATGTCTTTATCAGCAATGTGAAAACAGACTAATATAGATGGAGAGGCTTTAGGAGACAGACAGACAGACGTGTGCTCAAGTCCCAGCTCTGCCACTTTTGGAGTGATCCCATTATAGAAGTGTGGCCACACTAACAAATGCATAAAAAGCTACAGGTGGTTTGAAGGGAGAAGAGTTTATGGTCTTGCATGATGAGTGGTCTGGAGATACATAATGAGAGGCTGATGCCAGGGTTCATCAGCAAGTCTCCTCTTTCATCAGTCTGCCCCACCACCCTTAACCTCATCCTCATTTCTGTCACTTCATGGTTGCAGGATGCATTATAGGCAGGAAGAAGGAGGAAGCAGAAGAGGTGGCACCAGCAGACATGCTCATGCCTCGCTGGCCAGAACAATGTCACATGGCCACCTCTATCTGCAGAGAAGTCCAGGAAGTCAAGTTTTTCTTTCTTTTCCAGCCCCCGTTAGCACTGCTGGCAAGAAGAAATAGAATGTGAGCTACATGTTTTCTAATAGTCACGTTTAAAAAGGCAAAGAGCCTCATACCCACTAGGCCAGCTATGATCAAAAACAAAAACAGCTGGGCGCAGTGGCTCACGCCTGTAATCCCAGCGCTTTGGGAGGCTGGGGCGGGTGGATCACCTGAGGTCAGGAGCTTGAGACTAACCTGGCCAACATGGTGAAACCCCATCTCCACTAAAAAAAAAAAAAAAATTAGCCAGGCATGGTGGAAAATTAGCTAGGTGTGGTGGCACACGCCTATAGTCCCAGCTACTCGGGAGGCTGAGGCAGGAAAATCGCTTGAACCCAGGAGGCAGAGGTTGCAGTGAGCCAAGATCGCGCTACTGCACTCCAGTCAGGGTGACAGAGTGAGACGCCATCTCAAAAAACAAAAACAAACAGAAAGTAACCAGTGTTGGCAAGGATATGGAGAAGTTGGAACTGTGTGCATTATTGGTGGGAATGTAAAATGGTACAGCCACTGTGGAAAACAGTATGGCAGTTCTTCAAAAACTTAAAAATAGAATTACCATATGATCTAGCAATTCCACTTCTGCATGTATACCCAAAGAATTGAAAGCAGGGTCTAAAAGAGATATTTGTATGCCTATGTTCATAGCAGCGTCATTCACGGAAGCCAAAAGGTCTAAGCCACCCAATTGCCCAGCAAATGAGTAAACAAAGTGTGGTCTAGCCACACAATGAAATATTACTCAATCTTGAGGATAAAGGAAATCTGACACATGCTACAACGTGGATGGACCTTGAAGACATTATGCTAAGTGACTAAGCCAGGCACTAAAGGACAAATACCGTAGGATTCCACTTATGTGAGGTACCTAAAGAAGCCAAATTCATTGGCCAGGCAAGGTGGCTCACGCCTGTAATCCCAGCACTTTGGGAGGCCCAGGCAGGTGGATGATGAGGTCAGGAGTTCAAGACAAGCCTGGCCAAGATGGTGAAACCCCGTCTCTACTAAAAAAAAATACAAAAATCAGCCAGGCATGGTGGCAGGCACCTGTAGTCCCAGCTACTTGGGAGGCTGAGGCAGGAGAATCACTTGAACCCAGGGGATGGAGGTTGCAGTGAGCTGAGATCACGCCACTGCACTCCAGCCTAGGCAACAGAGTGAGACTCTGACTCAAAAAAAAAAAAAAAGAAGTCAAATTCATAGAGACAGAAAGTACAGAATGGTGGCCACCAGGGGCTGGTCTTCAGTGAAATTCATACATCTGAAGAGAACACAGCATAGAGGTTGTGGAAGGAAGAGAAGTTTTGGAATTTAAACAAAACCAACAAAATATTGGCCAAATCTGGCTTTACAGAGGTTTAAGAGGTCCCTGGAGTAGTCAAATTCATAGAGATAGAAAGCAGAATGATGGTTGCCAGGGGCTAAGAGTAGAGAGGAATAGGGAGTTGTTGTTTTATAGGGCAGAGCTTTGGTTTGACAAGATGAAAAGAGTTCTGGAGATGAGTGGTGGTGATGGCTGGACAACGATGTAAATATGCTTAATGCCACTGAGCTGTACACACAAAACGGGTCAAGATGGCCAATTTTATATTATATATATTTTGCCACAATTTTTTAAGAAAGGTAAAGAGCCACAGTGATGTGGTTTGGCTGAGTCCCCACCCAAATCTCATCTTGAATTATGGCTTCCATAATTCCCAAGTGTCGTGGGAGGGAAGAGGTGGGAGGTAATTGAATCACGGGGGTGGGGCTCTCCTGTGCTGTTCTTGTGATAGTGAATAAGTCTTATGAGACCTGATGGTTTTATAAATGGGAGTTCCCCTGCACAAGCTCTCTTGCCTGCTGCCACGTAAGATGTGACTTTGGTCTTCACCTTCCGCCATGATTGTGAGGCCTCCCCAGCCATGTGGAACTGTGAGTCTATTAAACCTCTTTCCTTTATAAATTACCCAGTCTTGGGTATATCTTTATTAGTAGCATGAGAACAGACTAATACATACAAGAATTAATTGTAATAATATATTTTATTTAACCCAATATATCCAAAAATTATTATTTTAATCTGCAATCAATATAAAAATTACTAATGAGATAGTTTACATTCTTTTTTTACACTAAGTCTTTGAATTCTTTGGGGATCTTACAGCACATCTCAAATTGGACATTAGCTACCCTTTATCTATTGTGCCACATGCAGCTAGTGTCTAGACTATTGGACAGCTCAGCCCTATAATAAAGATGGGCATGGGAGAACCAGGAGTGGGAAATAGAGATTAGGTCAGCCAGCCTGACCCGTCTTTGAACCTTGGTTGGGACACTCAAACTCCTTGAGCTGGGAGATGGTGGATGGGTGGATGATAATAACCAACTTCTATGGTTGACGCAAGGATTTTATTGGAAAATATGTGGAAAGCCCCCAGTAAACTCTCTGGCACACAATAGCTGCTTTTGTAAATAGTGGCAATTGCTATTCATGTTTCCATGGAGAATAGAGATAATAATAAAAAGGACATTATAGAAACTTTTTAAAAAGTTTGTAAGATAATAAGAGAAACTTGAATATGTTTTGTATGTGTGTGGGTTTTTTTGTTTTTGAGACAGGGTCGCAGGCTGCCACCCAGGCTGGAGTGCAGTGGCTTGATCATGGCTCACTGCAAACTCCGTCTCCCAGGCTCAAGTGATCCTCCCACCTCAGCCTCCCAAGTAGCTGGGATTACAGGCGTGTGCCACCACACCAGGATAATTTTTGTATGTTTTGTAGAGACAGAGTTTTGCCCTGTTACCCAGGCTGGTCTCAAACTTCTGAGCTCAAGCAATCTACCGGCCTCGGCCTCCCATGCCTGGGATTACCATGCCCAGCCATGTGTGTGTTTTTAAAGAGTCCTCTTTCAGAAGTACATACTGAGATATTGATGGGTAAGATTATATGTTATATGGAGGAGCAGAGGTAGATGGCGGAAGGTGAAATCAGATTGGCTATCAGCTGAGAATTATTGAGACTGGGATTCATTCTACTGTTCACTCAACTTATGTTTGATAGTTTGATAGTTTCCATAATGAAAAGTTTAGAGATTTTTTATTTTTGTTTTTAGGTACGTTATGTGGGTACTCAACATGCCATGAGTTTTTCAGATTCTAAGTTGCTATTTTGGGAATTTCTTGGTTCTCTATTTTGTTGTTAGAAATGAGGTCTCCCTCTGTTGCCCACGAGTGCAGTGGCATGATCATAGCTCGCTACAACCTCGACCTCCTGGGCTAAAGCGATCCTCCCAACTAGCTGGGACACAGGTGTGTGCCACCATGCCCAGCTCAGGAATTTGTTGGTTATGGTGACTGCCTGGTAGAAATAAACAGGCCGTGCGGACTCTTGGGCACCATAAGCAACCTGTCCACTGTCCACTGTGATGGTCACTGCTGGAAAGGATGAAGATAACATGATACTACTAGCAATCACTTTACTTCCTCTGCATAATATCAACAGGAAAATGACTTCTGTTTTTATCTTTGCCCAAAACATTGATGTCTTGTGTTATTTGCAATGGGAGGAGATAGTTGAAGTCTGTCAAAATGGTAGTTGATTCTATTCAACTGCTTGATTTATGTGTGTGTGTGTGTGTGTGTGTGTGTGTGTGTGTGTGTGTGTGTGTGTTTTCATAACAGATGTAAATATGTAAAAGCTACCTATGGTAATCACTTTTATCAATTGTTTAATTATTCAAAGATGAAGACTAATTTTTTAGAAAAATAACAGCTACATTGAGCTATAATTTACATACCATAAAATTTACCCTTTTAAAGTGTGCATACTTTATATATCCACAAAGTTGAGCAGCCATCACCATTATCCAATTCCAGAACACTTTCTGTCCCTCTCAGTCTCTGGAAACCACTTTCGGTCTCTATGGATTTGCCCATTCTGCAAAATTCATGTAAATGGAATCATACAATATGTGGTCTTCTGTGTCTGGCTTCTTTTACTTAAAATAATGGGTTTTTAAAAGTTTCATCCACGTTGTAACATGTATCAGAATTTCATTCCTTTTTATGGACAAAAGAAGTGGATAGACCACATTTTGTTTTTCCATTCGACAGTTGATTGGCATTTGGGTCATTTCCAATTTTTTTACTATTATGAATAATGCTGCTGTGAACATTTGTGTATAAGTTATTGTGTGGACATATGTTTCCAATTCTCTTGGATATTTATCTAGGAGTGGAATTGTTGGGTCGTATGGTAACTCTGCTTACATTTCTGAGAAACTGCCAAACTGTTTTTCACAGTGGCTGCACCATTTTTCATTTCCACCAGCAATATATGAGGGTTCTTACTTCTCTCCTCATAGACACTTTTTATTATCTGCCTTTTTGATTATAGCCATTCTTGTGTGTGTGTACTGGAATCTCATTGTGGTTTTGATTTGCATTTCTCTAATGACTAACGTATTAGTCAGGGTTCTCTAGAGGGACAGAACTAATAGGATAGATGTATATATGAAAGGGAGTTTATTAAGGAGAATTGACTCACACTATCACAAGGTGAAGTCCCACGATAGTCCATCTGCAAGCTGAGGAGCAAGAATGCCAGTAGTGGCTCAGTCTGAATCCCGAAACCTTAAAAGTAGGGAAGCCAAAAATGCGACCTTCATTCTGTGGCTGAAGACCGGAGAGCCCCTGGCAAACCACAGTGTAAGTCCAAGAGCCCAAAAGGTGAAGAACTTTGAGTCTGATATTGGAGGGCAGGAAGCACCCAGCACGGGAGAAAGATGAAGGCCAGAAGACTCAGCAAGTCTGCTCATTCCACCTTCTTCTGCCTGCTTTCCTTTTTAAAAATTTTTTATTTCCATAGGGTTTTGGGGAACAGGTGGTATTTGGTTATATGAGTAAGTTCTTTAGTGGTGATTTGTGAGATTTTTGTGCACCCATCACCCGAGCAGTATATGCTGAACCCAATTTGTAGTTTTTTATCCCTCATCCCCCTCCCATCCTTTTCCCCAAGTCCCCAAAGTCCATTGTATCATTCGTATGCATTTGGATCTTCATAGCTTAGCTCCCACTTTGGAGTGAGAACATACGATGTTTGGTTATCCCTTCCTGAGTTACTTCACTTAGAATAATAGTCTCCAGTTCCATCCAGGTTGCTGCAAATGCCATTAAGTCATTCCTTTTTATGGCTGAGTAGTATTCCATCATATATATATGTATGTATATATGTGTACATATATATACATACATACATGTGTACATATGTATGATGGAATGCATACATATATACGTATATATGTATATGTGTGTGTGTGTGTGTGTGTGTGTGTGTGTGTGTATATATATATATATATAACATTTTCTTTATCCACTCATTGATTGATGGGCATTTGGGCTGGTTCCATATCCTGGCAATTGCAAATTGTGCTGCTATAAACATGCATGTGCAAGTATCTTTTTTATATAACAACTTCTTTTCCTCTGGGTAGATACCCAGTAGTGGGATTGCTGGGACTGCTTGATCAAATGGTAGTTCTACTTTCAGTTCTTTAAGGAATCTCCCCACTGTTTTCCACAGTGGTTGTACTAGTTTACATTCCCATCAGCAGTGTAGAAGTGTTCCCTTTTCACTGCATCCATGCCAACATCTATTTATTTTTATTTTTTTTTATTATGGCCATTCTTGCAGGAGTAAGGTGGTATCTCATTGTGGTTTTGATTTGCATTTCCCTGATCATTAGTGATGTTGAGCACTTTTTCATGTTTGTTGGCCATTTGCATATCTTCTTTTGAGAATTGTCTATTCATGTCCTGAGCCCACTTTTTGATGGGACTGTTTGTTTTTTTCCTGCTAATTTGTTTGAGCTCCTTGTAGATTCCGGATATTAGTCCTTTGTTGAAGGTATAGATTGTGAAGATTTTCTCCCACTCTGTGGGTTGTTTGTTTACTCTGCTGACTGTGCAGGAGCTCTTTAGTTTAATTAAGTCCCACCTATTCATCTTTGTTCTTGTTGCATTTGCTTTTGAGTTCTTGGTCATGAATTCTTTGCCTAAGCCAATGTCTAGAAGGGTTTTTCCAATGTTATCTTCCAGAATTTTTATAGTTTCAGGTCTTAGATTTAAGTCCTTGATCCATCTTGAGTTGATTTTTGTATAGGGTGAGAGATGAGGATCCAGTTTCATTCTCCCCCATGTGGCTTGCCAATTATCCCAGCACCATTTGTTGGATAGGATGTCTTTCCTCACTTTATGTTTTTGTTTGCTTTGTTGAAGATGAGTTGGCTGTACATTTTTGGGTTTATTTCTGGGTTCTCTATTCTGTTCTGCCTGCTTTTTCTAGCCACACTGGCAGCCAACTGGATGGTGCCTACCCAGTTTGAGGGTGGGTCTGCCTCTCCCATTCCACTGACTCAAGTGTTAATCTCCTCTGGCAGCACCCAGAAACAATACTGTGCATTCTTCAATTCAATCAAATCGACACTTAATATTAACCATCACAGCTAATGATGCCAAGTATCTTTTCTTGTGCTTATTGGCCATTTGTGTATCTTCTTCGGAGAAATGTCTTTTCACATCCTTTGTCTATTTTTAATTGGGTTATTCATCGTTTTCATTGTTGAGTTCTAAGAGGACTTTTAAAAAATGAGCTCTAAATGACACCTGACAGAGTGGACATAATTGAGCAGATAGTAAAAGTTCTTTGAGATATTAATCATACTGCACCTCAACCCCTCTGCTCACCAGCACTCCCAATTTACTAGGTATGAAAGGCTTTCATTATGAAAAAAAAAGATATTTCAACCTAAGTATTTCCAAAACCTTTCCATTAAAGAGAACAGAGGGAGGAGGAGGATGTCATTCCTTTTTATACCTTGTGTTTCCTGAGCACCTGCTGGCATCTGGGTGAGTGATTGCTCTCTGGGAGTTGTTCCTAATGAGATATGAATACAAGTTTCTAAAACTCAAGTTGCTGTGAGATCAAGGCCACCTCAATAGTGACCACTGGGTCTGAAGAGAACACATAGAAAGGAGAGTCACTTTATCTAAAGGGTTAGAGAGGGCTCAGGAAGGACATAGCATGAAAGCTAACCCAGTCATTCTCAAGTCTGTCTGCAGGACATTCTGAGAGTCCACAAACTGATCTGCAAACATAAGAAATAGAGCAAACATTGATTAATGGAATACTCCATGCCAGGCACAATCTAGGCCTAGGGAACACAGCAGGATACATAGTGAGATAAAGTCCCTGCTTTATGAAACTGACATTTTAGTGATGGAAAGTGGTGAGATATGTTAAGAAGAGAATGAAGTAGAATGAAAGGACAGAGTGATGCAGAGGTGCCATTTTGATAGATAAGGAGATCTTTGAGTAGTTACCTGTGTGCAGGCAGGAATCGATGAGGCTGTGAGGATATCTGTGGGAAGGATATTCCAAAAAGGAAGAACAGCAGGTGCAAAGTCCTCGGGGAGGCTAGGCGTGGCGGCTCACGCCTGTAATCTCAGCATGTTGGGAAGCCAAGGCAGGAGGATTGCTTGAACCCAGGAGTTCAAGCCTGGACACCCATCTCCACAAAGATAAAAAATTAGCTGGGCATGGTGGTGTGCACCTGTAGTCCCAGCTACCAGGGAGGCTGAGGTGGGAGGATTGCTTGACCCCAGGAGGTCAAGGCTGAAGTGAGCTGTGATTGTACCACTGCACTCCAGCCTGGGCACCAGAGCGAGACCCTGTCCCCACCCTCTCCCCACCAAAAAAAAAAAACAACCCAAAAAACGAAAACCCAAAGTCCTTGGCAGGAGTAGTGAGGAGACCAGAGTGGCTGGAACACAAGAGGAAAGGGAGAGGGTGGATGGGAGCTGAGATCAGACAGGCGAGGGAGGCAGGGTCTCATGGGACCTTTCACTTGACCTTGAACGTCTACTGCAGAGCAAAAGAACCCTTGGGCCACACATCAAGGATGTGCATGCACATTCCAAAAAGTCTTTATTGGAGTCAGCTCATGCTGAGTCTCCCAATCTTGTTGGCATGTCTTCTTCTCATGGCAGAAGAATGTCTGAGGGATCCCTTGACTGGATGGTGTGTTCTGTAGGCCATTCCCTTTGAGAACATCTCTACTAATCAGAGTCTGGTTTTCAGCAAAGTCCACGCCTCCGAGGAACATACATAGAGGTTGTAGAAGGAAGAGAAGGCTTGGGATTCAAACAAAAACAAAAACAATAAAATACACTGGCCAAATCTGGTTTTATGGAGGCTCAAGACATCCCCTTTGTCTCTCTATCCTATCCACTATGGACAAGTTTGCCAAACAGTTATCATCCTTGTTACTGGAGAGATCCTGCCAAGTACTCATGTTCCTTTCTTAGAGGGGCTGGGTGTGCTTAGCTTGGAGCAAGAGAAAGATCATGGCGGTGATCTTCAACTCACCTTCATGTCAGCCCAAGAGAAGATTCCTTCTAGGTTATCTTGCGGCAATAACAAGAACCTGTTGCAGGAAAGCTGTAGGGAGGAAGATTTCAGCCTAATATTGCAGAGGACTTCCTACAGTTGGAAAGGCAGTGAGTTCCCCATGACTAAACGTATTCGAGTAGACATTAAAAAGACATTAATCTGGGACTCTAGGCAGGAGATCCCTGCACTGCTTGATGAGTTGGACCAGAACCCCCTCAGAGCTAAGATTCTGTAATCATATTGTGCTGTCTTTCTTCTGGGTAAAAATCAAGACCATTTTTGTGACTTCATGAATCTCATCTGTGAAGGAGAACCCTGTAGAACAAGTTGAAGGTCATGTATAGTACACCCTGAGTCTTCTTCCTGGAGTTGTGTGCTGTTAAGGGGGCTTTAATTAAGCTTTCCCCTCCAGGCACAACCAGCTTGTTTTGGTGGGTGCAATATGCCATCCCAGAATATGTCAAACTTCATTTGCAAAATATCAGACTGCTGTTTTTTTTCCAGAGCCAATCTGCAGAGTAATACGTTCAATAACTTTTGCTCTTTTTGCTCTCAAAGATAGGTCTCTTTTTGGAGTCGATAGTGCAATAAATGCGGATCTGGTGCAAATTCCAATGGAAAGAAAAGATATTGTTATTTAAAGGCCAAATAACGGCTTAAAATTAGAGTTGTGAAGGCATTGAAAAACACCAGACTTCCCAGATGGCTTGGAGATAATTCACTTTGCACTCAGTCCACTCACACGCTAAAAAAAAACACTTTGACTCTGTTTCTCCTCAGATTGAAAGTTGGTGCCTGCTTTAAACATATGTGCTTCTCTCTTTAAATTTAGCTCTGAGTCATGTTGTATTACATTAGGAATTCAGCAGGCAGGCACTTGGAAAATGTACATCAATGCGTTTATTTTTAAATTATATAAAAATAAAAATATATATGTTTAAATATATTAGGCTATATTTTTGCCCAATTTCAAAATGGTTGTCCTCCAGAACAGATTAGATAAAACAATAATAACGATGATGACACTATGGTTCTGGAACACTGCCCGTTCCCAAGGATCCCAAATCAACTTGACAAACCCTGTCGCTTCTAGCCCCCAGTCCAGCTATGCGCGGGACTTGTCACAGAAACCTCTGCCTCCGTGGGGGACCAGGCAGCTCCCCAAACAGCTGCAGGGTGGCCTAATTAAGATGCTCCTTCCTCCAGAGTGTCAGGTCTCTGCTCAGAAGTCAGCAAAGGCTGGGGGCTGGGGACAGTCAGGGAGGCAGAGGCAGACAGTCTGGAGGGACATCTTTAGCTTAGTGGCTAAGCTCATGGGCTGAAGGCCCCACCAAACAATGCTGGGTGCAAATCCTGGCTCTACCCCTTCCAATCTATGCATCCTTAGAGAAGGGATGAGGCCTCATTTGTGTCTCAGTTCCTCACCTGTGAAATGAGTAATGGTTCCTACTTCCCAGGGTTGCTGTGAGGACTACCAGGGATAATCCCTTTGATTCATTTAGTCATTCACTCACCACATATTTATTAACATCCACAGGACAAAGTGGTGAATAAAACGAACAAACCCATAATCCCAGGCCTCATAGAGCCCGTGGTCTAGTGGGTAGAGAGACATGAATGAATAAAAAACCCTGATGATTTAATCAGAATTGTGATGAGCGCAATGAGGGAGAATTTGCAAAGTAAGGCCCACCCAGATCAGAAGGCTCCAGAAAGCTTCAGCAAAGAAGGAATGTAGACTGTGGTCCGGTGCCTGCCACACAGTAGGTGCCTGTTAGTTCCTGTATGCATTTCCTTTGGTTGCTGTCGCAAATTGCTGCAAACTTAGTGACTTAAAATAACATATATAGATCAGGTGCAATGGCTCATGCCTGTAATCCTGGCACTTTTGGAGGCCATGGCGGGCAGATTACCTGAGATCGGGAGTTCAAGACCAGCCTGGCCAACATGGCAAAACCCCATCTCTACCAAAAACACAAAAATTAGCTGCGCATCTCACACCAGTTAGAATGGTGATCATTAAAAAGTCAGGAAACAACAGATGCTGGAGAGGATGAGGAGAAATAGGAATGATTTTACACTGTTGGTGGGAGTGTAAACTAGTTCAACCACTGTGGAAGACAGTGTGGCGATTCCTCAAGGATCTAGAACTAGAAATACCATTTGACCCAGTGATCTCATTACTGGGTGTATAGCCAAAGGATTATAAATCATGCTACTATAAAAACACAGGCACACATATGTTTATTGCGGCACTGTTCACAATAGCAAAGACTTGGAAAGAACCCAAATGTCCATCAATGATAGACTGGATTAAGAAAATGTGGCACATATACACCATGGAATACTATGCAGCCATGAAAAAGGGTGAGTTCATGTCCTTTGCAGGGACATGGATGAAGCTGGAAACCATCATTCTGAGCAAACTATCACAAGGACAGAAAACCAAACACCACATGTTCTCACTCATAGGTGGGAATTGAATAATAAGAACACTTGGACACAGGGTAGGGAACATCACACACTGGGGCCTGTCAGGGGGAGGGGGGAGGGGGAGTGATAGCATTAGGAGAAATACCTAATGTAAATGACGAGTTAATGGGTGCAGCAAACCAACATGGCACATGTATACATATGTAACAAACCTGCACATTGTGCGTATGTACCCTAGAACTTAAAGTATAATAATAATAATAATAATAAATTAGCCAGGCATGGTGGCTCATGCCTGTAATCCCAGCCACTCAGGAGGCTGAGGCAGGAGAATCACTTGAACCCAGGAGGTTGCAGTGAGCTGAGGTCATGCCACTGCACTCCAGCCTGGGTGACACAGCAAGACTCTGTCTCAAAAAATAATAATAATATTAATAATAACATTAATAGTATCTTGCAGTTCTGGAGGTCATAAGTCTGAAATGAGTCTAATTTGGCAAAGAGCAAGGTGTTGGCAGGGCTGGGTTCTTTTCTGGAGACTCAAAGCAAGAATCTGTTTCCTCGCCTTTACCAGCTTCTAGAGAATTCCTTGGCTTGTGGCCCCTTCCTCCACCTTCAAAGCACATCACTCCAACATCTGCTTTCATGGTCATATCTCCTTTTTCTGACTTTGACCCTCCTGGTTTCCTCTTATAAGAATCCTTGCGGCCAGGAACAGTGGCCAACACCTGTAATCCCAGCACTTTGGAGGCTGAAGTAGTAGGATCACATGATGCCAGGAGTTCAAGAGAAGCCTGGGCAACATGACAAGACCCCGCCTCTATACAAAATTAAAAATTAGCCTGGTATGGTGGCATTGGTGACCCCAACTACTCTGGAGTCTGAGGCTGCAGTGAGCTATGATTGCACTACTGCAATCCCGCTTGGGTGACAGAGCAAGACTTTGTCTCAAAAAAAAAAAAAAAAATCCTTGCTGTTTGATTAAGCCCAGCTTAATCTCCTCATCTTAAGATCCTTAATATAATCACCTCTACCAAGTTCCTTTCACCTGTCAGGTAACATATTCACAGGTTCTGGGGATTAGGATGTGGAAATCTGTAGAGGGGCATTATTCTCTCTACAACAGTCCAGGAAGTTCAATATCCAAAATGAGGAATTCCAGGCCAAAAAAAAAAAAAAAGAGATAGAGAGAAAATAGAGGGGCAGAAGTTATCAAAGAAAAATAATACATGACAATTTCCCAAAACTTTAGGGCAAACATTTCCAGATTTAAAGAGCCTTCAGAGTGCCAGTTAAAAGCATGTCAAAAGCTTCCAAAGACAGAATGTCATACACAAACGATCAAGGATCAGGCACTGGACTTTTTTTTTTTTTTTTTTTTGAGATGGAGTCTCACTCTTGTTGCCCAGGCTGGGGTGCAGTGGTACAATCTCGGCTCACTGCAACCTCCGCCTCCCAAGTTCAAGCGATTCTCCTGTCTCAGCTTCCCAAGTAGCTAGGACTACAGGAATGCGCCACCATGACCGGCTAATTTTTATATTTTTAATAGAGACGGGGTTTTGCCTTGTTGACCAGGCTGGTCTTGAACTCCTGACATCAGGTGATCTGCCCACAGGCATTGGACTTTCTAACATCATCACTGGAAATTGGAAGAAGGCACAGGCTTTCATAATCTTGAGTAAAAATATTTCCAACCTAGAACTTATTGATAATCTTATTTTATTTTTAGAAAGAGGGCCTTGCTATGTTACCAAGGCTGGAATGCAGTGACTCTTCACAGGCACGACTGTAGTGCACTAGTCAGGCTTGAACTCCTGGCCTCAAGTTATCCTTCCACCATAGCCTCTCGAGTAGCTGGGACTAAAAGCATGCACCACCATGTCCAGCTGATAATTTTTTTTCTTTTAGAGATAGGGTCTCACTATGTTGCCCAGGCTGGTCTTGAACTCCTGGACTCAAGTTATCCTCCCACAGCCTCTCAAAGTGCTGGGATTACAGGTGTGAGCCACTGCACTCAGCCTCCAGCTGATAATTTTATCCATCAAGTGTAAGTGTGGACTAAGTATGTTTCAGACATGGCTGGTCTCACTGAATTTCCCTTCCATGCATCTTTTCTCAAGAAGCTACTAGAGGATGTGCTCCATCAAAATGAGAGAGTAAACCAAGAAAGTGGAAAACAGAGAATCCAGGAAATAGGGGATGCAACAGAAGAGAGAGGTAAATGTTATTACAGAGGACCCAGACCACAGGTGTGCACAGGGCCCAGCACAGCAACCAGGCTGATTGCAGCCCAGGATGGAGGGCTTAAAGCAAGACACAGAACTGATAGGTTCTGAAGTTTTAATTGTATTAACAAAAGCTTTAGAGTTGTGACAGAGATAAATTAGCAACTACATTGAAAATATAAAAACCCACCAAAATTACTAACTCTGAGAAAAATGAAATTGTACCAAAAAACGCAATCACAGTGCATTGGGTAGTCAGTGACATATAATATTTTCCCAAGTCATAGGACAGTAAACACTGAATATCGGTTTAACTAGAACCTGTGATCTTGGGGTGGTGAGATGAGAAGATAAACGTGTGTGTGCCTGTGCCTAAGAACTAAATCCTCATTTTCTATAGCAGGTAGTCGATTATATGATGCTTAAGGCTGAAACATCAAGATAAAGCTAAAAGAGTTGAAGGTGGCTGCCTCTGGGACAAGGGATCAGCACCAGTGAGTAGGGCTATTTTTAGAATAAACCTTATAGGGCTACTTGATTTTTTAAACTACGTACATGCATTTCTTTAACTATATATCTATATATATATACATACACACACATATATATACACACACACATATACACACATACGTATATATATGTGTGTGTATATATGTATGTGTATATATGTATATATGTATATATATGTGTGTATATATATGTATATTTTTTTTTTTAAAGGGGGAGAGAAAGGAAGAAAATCCTCTCTGAAAAAGGAGGCATTGGCGGGTTTTGGGAAGAGGCGGCCCCTCTGGCATCTTTGGGTTTTCTCTGACTTCAGCCTCATTAAATCACAGGAGGGAGACGACCTCAGCAAAGGACATCAAACCTGTGGGAGCACCTGTGAGGCCAGAAGTCCCCTGCCCTCTACCCTCACCCTCCCCAGCCATCACAGTGCGGTGGCAGACAGGCCCTGTGAGCGGCAGGCACCTGTCAGCGCCAGAGTCCTCCCAGCAGGCCTGGTGGCCCTGGTGAAGGGGTCAGCTTGGGAGAGACGAAGCTTCTTGGGATGGAGCTGGGTGGGAGAGGTGGAGAGGAGGACTTCACGGCTACACAGTACATTACAATCATGCCTGTGAATAGTCACTGCACTCCAGCCTTGAAGGGAGATGGGGCAGGGGGTGATGGAGAAACTTCCTTGCAACATGGACCTGAGTGGATGCCACCCTCCTGACACCCAATGGGAATGTTAATACGGCTCAGCTTGCTCCGGCAGCCAGAGACACCCTCTGTCCCCTGAGGTCCTCAACTCTCTGCTTCAGTCTCCAACTAAGAGAAAATCTCAAGAGAGGAGCATGGCTCCTGGCAAGGGGGTTGGGGAACAAAAGAAAATGTCGCCTCCCATCAACAATGGGTATGTGGCTCCTGAGAGGGCTGACTCCTGGCACACCCCCACCCCAGGTCATGTAGGGTCACTTTGGGTGGGGCTTCTGGGTTCCTAGAGGCAGGAGGGATTTGAGCAAGACCCCAGGCAGAACTCAGGCTCTGCAGCTCTGACACCCTGGAGCTCAGCACAGTCACAAAGAAAAGTGGTGAAGAGTTCAAAGAACATGGGTCACTCCTGGCCTGCGAACAAGAGAATGGCAGGTGACCCTAAATGGCGTCCTCTATTCTCTTTTAAAATATGGCCGGGCGCAGTGGCTCACACTTGTAATCCCAGCACTTTGGGAGGCCGAGGTGGGTGGATCACCTGAGGTCAGGAGTTGAGGATCAGCCTGGCCAACATGGTGAAACCCCATCTCTACAAAAACACAAAAATGAGCCAGGCGTGGTGGTGGGCGCCTGTAATCCCAGCTACTCAGGAGGCTGAGGCGGTAGAATCGCTTGAACCCGGGAGGCAGAAGTTGCAGTGAGCTGAGATCGCACCATTGCACTTCAGCCTGGGCAACTGAGCGAGACTCCGTTTCAGGAAAAAAAAGAAAAAAAGACGGTCACCATCAAATTGTACTGGGCTTTCAAGGGGAAAAAACATGTGAGATATGCTATCAAAACACTGAAAGCATAGACTTTAAGTGATGAACGTTCTCAAAGGGAGAAGGAAATTCAGTGTGGAGCTCCGTGAACAGCGGACGTCTCTAATTTGAACCCAAGAAGGAATAAGCTTATTCCCCAGATTCTCCACAGAATCAAAATCCACATCGTAGGGAACTAACTAGCATTGGTGGATGGTAACATGTTAAAGAGCAGGTGTGGGGACAGGATGTGTCTGGGGTCAAATGTTTGGAAAATGCTGAATTAAACAAAGGAAATGGGCAAGAATGCTCAATAACATTCATTGTAAACATCCCAAAGAAGTTTATATCTTTTGACAGTTGCACCTGTTTTTAAGAAGCAATGGATGGGATTATAGTTCCATGGAACACATTTTGGGAAACACTGGCCAAGTATCTCAAGCCCCTGAGGGCTTGGCCATCCCTAGCACCTGTCTGCAATATGCTTGGCAAGAACACACATCTGTGAGCTTCTTTGCTCCCCAAACCCCCACCTAGCTAGGAAGTTCTGAAATATTTGCAGGATGGACTCCATCTTTTTGTCATGCACCAGTCATGTGGTTTATGGTTTTTGCAAAAAGGTGTCTGTCTTTCATTAATTTTTTAGACATGGGGAAGAGCCTTGGAAAATAGGACCTTAGCTGACTCGATTCTTCTAGTTCTTACTTTTTTTTTTTTTTTTGAGATGCAGTCTCATTCTGTCACCCAGGCTTGAGAGTGCAGTGGTGCAATCTCGGCTCCCTACAACCTCCACCTCCCAGGTTCAAGCTATTCTCCTGCCTGAGCCTCCTGTGTAGCTGGGATTACAGGTGCCCACCACCACTCCTGGCTAGTTTTGTTTTTTTTTTTTTTTTTTTAGTTTTCACCATGTTGACCAGGGTGGTCTTGAACTCCCATTCTCAGGTGCTCTGCCTGCCTCAGTTTCCCAAAGTGCTGGGGTTACAGGCATGAGCCACCAAGCCTGGCCTGGCTCTTCCTTTCTTGATTCCGTGGGTCTCTCTTCAACCCCACACATCACCCTGAGAATCACCTGTTTTCATGCCCTTATTCCAAGTGCTGTTTGTCAAGCCTTAAATGGCTTATGTATTTATTCAGTGTCCCTTTACCTTTTTAAAAGGTGGAATGCCACAGGCCCACTTGCAACAGGGGCTTCTCATGCGATATTGGTGCCCTTGAGGGTGTGGAAATGCGCAGGCGACAAAAATCCGCTCTGCAGTCCATTCACCAAGTCTTAGTTGATTAACGCTACTATGATACCTGAGACTGGGTGTCTCATAAATAACAGAAATTCATTCTCTGAAAGTTCTGGAGGCTGGGAGGTTCTAGGAGCCTGCAGGTTCCATTGTCCGGTGAGGGCTGGTCTCTGTGTCTAAGATGGCACCTTATTGTTGCATCCTCCGGGCAGGGTGGGGGGCAATGCTGTGTCCTCACATGGCAAAGGCGGAAAAGCAAGGGAGCTGAAGGCTGTGTGAAGCCTCTTTAGTAAGGGCCTTAATCCCATTCACAAGGGAGGACCCCTCATGGCCTAATCACCTCTTAAAGGCCCCATCTCTCTTAATTCTATCACACTAGCAACACCTGAATTTTGGAGGGGACACGTTTGAACCACAGCACCAATTCCAACAACATGGTTTGGGGCTGCATCTACTTGGCTGGGGGGTGGGGGGGTGAGGAGCACCTTTTGCTCACTGGCACAAAGGTGCTGCTGAGTGGGCCAGTGGCAGCTCTGACTTCCTGTAAGGTTATAGGGTTTACAGATTTCACCAGATTAGCATAACCTGGGAGTAGCCTCGTGTCAATGATTTCTGAGTTGATTAACGGTGTCTTTGAACTCCAGAATTGAGCTGAGCGGTTTTAGACCCACACGAAGCCAGCAGCTCTGCACTGGCACCTCTGAGAAGGGAAGGGAAAAAGGAAGTTTGACCAATTATATTAAAATTGCGGGCTGGGCATGGTGGCTCATGCCTGTAATCCCAGCACTTTGGGAGGCTGAAGTGGGAGGATCGCTTGCGTCCAGGAGCTCAAGACGAGCCTGGGCAACATAGTGAGACCCTGTCTGTAAAAAAAAATTAAAAATTAGCCAGGTGTGGTGGTGTGCACCTGTAGTCCTAGCTACTTGGGAGCCTGAGGTGGGAGGACCACTTGAGTCCAGGAGGTTGAGGCTGCAGTGAGCTGTGATCACACCATTGCACTCAGCTTGGGCAACAAAGTGAGACCTTGTCTCAGGAGAAAAATAAAAAAAGAACTGCTGCTACTTCCTTCCTAAAAACAGGCCCCCTCTTCCTTCCACTGTGGAACTGAGCATTCAGCCTTAGCCACCAACTTTGTAAATACAAATTTCCCCTTCCCCTCGCACACTGACCCTCAAATCTCTAAGCAGCCTGAATAGCACACGAGGGTACTATAGGGCACATCAGCATGCCCTGAAGGCAACCTGGACGTTTAATTTTTTTAATTTTTTTAATTTTGTTTTTTGAGACAGAGTTTCCGTCTTGTTGCCCAGGCTGGAGTGCAGCTGTGTGGTCTCAGCTCACTGCAACCTCTGCCTTCCGAGTTCAAGCGATTCTCCTACCTCAGCCTTCTGAGCAGCTGGGATTACAGGTGTGCACCACCAGGCCTGGCTAATGTTTGTATTTTTAGTAGAGACAGGGTTTCACCATGTTGGCCAGGCTGGTCTCGAACTCCTGACCTCAGGTGATCCGCCTGCCTCAGCCTCCCAAAGTGCTGGGATTACAGGCATGAGCCACCATGCCCAGCCCAACCTGGCCTTTTTAATTTTTACCACTTCAGTGTTTTCTCACTCTGGGTGGGAGGGAATCTTCTGTATTATAGCATTTCAGAAACACTCTTGAAGACAGGATGGAGACATGTAATGAATCTTTTTGATTTCCAAGGTATGTCCTGTGTTTGTGAGTGAGATTGTTTGGGGATATGAGTTCCCTGGCTCAGTGCTTCTCAAATTTTAATGTGTAAATGAATCACCTCAATACTGATTAAACATGCAAATCGTGATTCAGCAGGTGTCTTTCTAACAAGCAGCCAAGTAATGTTGATGTGGCCAGTCCACCGGAGGTGCAAAGCATGGCGATGGTGCTGCCCGTGCTTTGGGATCAGAGACCCCCTTGTTACAATCCTGCTTCTGTCTTTTACTCACTGCTTGACCTTGAGTAAGTTATTGACCTTTACGGAGCCTTAGCTTTTTCCTCTGGAAGAGACAGAGAAATGGATATCCACTTCCAAACACTCTTGTTAGAATCACATGAGATCATCTACCTCTTAACATTCTTGTTAGAATTACGTAAGCAGCATGGCTTCTGGCATGTTGGAGGCTCTCAATCAATGGTGGGAATTCCATATTTTTTCCTCTGCCTTTTAAAAAACAAATATCAGAAAAAGGGAGAAAACTTCATTAAACAAAACCTCAGTTGTAACGTTTACCTGGTCTTTGCCACCGAGTTTAGACCACAGGGGCTCCCAATGTTTTTGTCTCGTCCCAGTCCACCTGAGGGCCAGGACTGTGCCTGCACGTGGTTAACGCTCACTAACTGGTTGCTGAATGAATGACTAATACACTTCCGCCAATAATAGTAGCTGTAGCTGGCAGTGGGGCCCACTTCTCCCTAAGGCAGCAAAATTAGAATGTGTGGGAGGTGGGGATAGAAAGTAGATGAGAAAAGCTCTCTCCAAGACTCTAATACTCCCCCAAGGGGGCATCCCTTCTTCCCATTTAGGAATCAATAGTCCAAAGGAACTTCCAGAAAACTTAATTTTACCTCTTCTAAAATCATACGTTGTTTGGTTCTCTTGTTTCCTGTGAGCCCCTAGAGAGGAACAAAAAACCAAAACTGCAAGGGCGGCCAGGGAACCATTGTCAGCTGTGCTGGAGAGGAGGGTGGCTCTCTTCGGGTGCTCAGCCTTGGAGGCCCCGTGCTGCCTCATCCCTTCCCTGGGGCTTAGCACAGCTCTCTTTGTTGAGTTGGCAGGTCTTTGGCTAAGGATTTGCACATCGTCAATGTTACAACCTGCTGCCACTGTTGTATCTCGTGGCCGCTCTGCCCTCTGTGCAGCCCAAGAAGTCTTGGCATCCCTCTGCCCAGGCATGAAGCTTCCAAGTCTTCGCCCCACTCTCCAAGCCAAATTGAGCTGTCTCTGCCTTGCCTTTCATTTTCTTTCTCTGTGGGTATAATTGTGTTGACAGCCACAAGAAACCAAATGTTTCCCTACATCATTTAGAGATGTGTGGCCTATGAAATTCCTTTCCATTTTGTTGTTTTCACCATGACTGCAATGAGCACAGTTGTCAGGAGAAAAACCTCAAAACATTTTGGGGAAATAGAGAAAACTTAGCATCCTAGCAATGTGTTGCCATTAGACTAATGAATCAATCAGGCAGCCAGATCACAGTGACTGCCTGAACAGAATGCACCTAGCTCCATGCAGATGTAGCCTGGGATGTCACAGCCATGGCCTGTCCAGTGCATCCCAGGGCTAAGTGAAACACAGACCTAGTTGGGAGCTGACAGGAAGGATGGGGTGAATAGCCAAGGGGGTGTCACAGGACAGATGATGAGTAGGTAAATTACTGAAAGCTGCAGTTAAGATCTGAGACTAGGAGTTAGAAAGACAGTGAAGGTGGCAAGAGACACAAACATGGGATCTCCCTAAATCCATCACACGGATTTATTTTTTGTCTTAAAGGGATATTTTCCCCTGATTATAAGAGTTCTATTGACCTATTAAAGACAACGTAGAAAATATAAAAGTAGTTGGATGCAGTGCCTCATGCCCTTAATCCCAGCACCTTGGGAGGCTGAGGTGGGTGGATAGGTTGAGCCCAGGAGTTGGAGACCAGCCTGGGCAACATGGCAAAAGCCCATCTCTACAAAAAAATTAAAAAATTAGTTGGGCATGGTGGTGCATGCCCGTAGTCCCAGCTCCTCAGGAGGCTAAGACAGGAGGATTACTTGAGCCCAGGAGACAAAGGTTTCAGTGAGCCAAAATCACACTACTGCACTCCAACCTGGGCAACAGAGTGAGGCCCTGTCTCAAAAAAGGAAGAAAAGGAAAGAAAGGAAAGAGAGAAAGAAAGAAAGAAAGAAAGAAAGAAAGAAAGAAAGAAAGAAAGAAAGAAGGAGGGAGGAAGGAAGGAAGGAGAGAGGAAGGAAAAAAGGAAGGAAGGAAGAAGGAAGGAAGAAGGAAGGAAGGAGAGAGAAAGGAAGGAAGGAAGGAAGGAAGGCCGGATGGGCGCAGTGGCTCACGCCTGTAATCCCAGCACTTTGGGAGGCTGAGGCAGGCAGATCATGAGGTCAGTAGTTCAAGACCAGCCTGCCCACATGGTGAAACCCTGTCTTTACTGAAAATACAAAAATTACCTGGGCATGATGGTAGGTGCCTGTAATCCTAGCTACTCAGGAGGCTGAGGCAAGAGAATCACTTGAACCTGGGAGGCGGAGGTTGCAGTGAGCCGAGATTGCGCCCCTGCACTTCAGCCTGGGCAACACAGCAAGATGTTGTCTGAAAAAAAAAAAAAAAGGAAAGGAAAGAGAAATAGAGACAAAGAAGGAAAGAATAAAGAGAAAAGAAAAATAAAATATAGAAGCTCATGAAAAAGAAAATGAAGATTGCTTACAATTCCACTTTTGGTTAAGTATACTCTTTATATATATTCTATTAATTTCTATTTACATCCACACCAGCCAGTCTATCTTGCATGGTTCAGAAGGGCCCTGGACAATTGTTAAATAAGTACATCCCTTCTGCTCTTTACCCAACGCAAGCTTCCTGAGGTTGTCCACGTGAGAAGCAGCCCAATTTCAGCCCAACATCTGCATTCTGAACATCACCCTCATGACCTTTAAGGCTGGAATTAAAATTTGCTCTGTTTTCTACATTGGCGGTGTCTTATCATGTGTGGTATGTCATCTAATCAGTCATCAAGTCCTGATTGTTCCACCATCCAAATGTATTTTGAGGCCAGGCGCGGTGGCTCACGCCTGTAATCCTGGCACTTTGGGAGGCTGAGGTAGGTGGATCGCTTGAGCTCAGTAGTTCAAGACCAGCCTGGGCAACAAAGTGAGACCCGCCCCCCCACCACTGTCTCTACCAAAACAAACAAGCAAACAAGATTAGCCAGGTGTGGTGTCGTGTACCTGTGGCCCATTAAACCTCTTTTTCTTTATAAATTACCCAGACTTGAGTATGTCGTTATTGGCAGCATAGAAACAAATGAATACAATCTTAAACCACAGACTTTCAGAATATGAAAATCATAAAATTTTCGAATCCAGATTTTACAGTCATTGGAGATTCCAGAAACCAGTCTAATAACTCCACCGTATAGATGGAGAAACTGGGCCCAGTGGGGCTCAATGACTTGTTCCAGGCCCAAGAGTTAAGGGCAGAGGTAAGATCTCCCCACATCAAGGCAGACCTATGCTTCCATAGCAGTAGTTTTCAAACGGACTTCTCCAAGGCATCAAGGTTCCTTAGAAGTATCATAGAGGTTTCGCCTGCAAGACATTGAATCCCACTAGGCCTAGTTTCTCCATCTATACAGTGGAGTTATTAGACTGGTTTCTGGATTCTTCCATGACTGTAAAATTTGGATTCCAAAATGTTATGATGAAGGGAGGGATGAGGAAGGGATGAGCAGAGAGTGGAGCCTCAAGCCTATAATTAAAACAGTTCTACTTTCACCTCATTGATCTTGAGACCTGAGTAGTTGTCTTTTTTTAAAAAGGGGTTTTCTTGCCCCCAAAAGTTTCAAAAACTCATGAACTGTATATTGTGTTTAATAAATAATCATGAGCAGCAACAAAAAATTAAACCAAAACCAGAAAATGAAACCCCACACATGATCACAATGGTAATACAAATGAAATCTTTAAAGATATTGGTTAGGAACACTCAGGTTGATACAAACATCCTAATTTTGTTTCCTGCAGGTAGTGGTTGGGGGTTAGAATGACAGCCGTCTACAATAGAATACGGCCTAGAAATCTGCATCTGAGTTCCTGTCTCAAATAGAACTGAGCAATTTCAGATTCTGGGTACAGAGAGGAAGAGAAAAGACTGTCCCAAAATGTTCCTCTGGCATCACGTCAGGAACTGCATGTATTTACAAAGAAGGCACTCACTCCTGAAAGACCGTGGTTGATAATGACATGCTTGGAGGATTGGATCCTAATTCTGATTAAGACTTTCAGCTACACAAATAAAATATTTTCATTGATCAAGGCTGAATCTTCCACTTTTACTCCCCAAAATGCATGTTTTCTATCCTGGGGAAGTAACGCCCCCAAACTTTAAAAAAGGTAACCAGATCAGGATTCAGTCAGTAGCAATCAACAAGGACAAATGGATTAATGACTGGCGGTGGAAAGACATTTGTCCAGGTCTACAATTTAATTTTATGTATGTATATATATATATTTAGAGACGGGGTCTCACTGTGTTGCCCAGGTGAGTCTTGAACTCCTGGTCTCAAGTGACCCTCCAGCCTCGACCTCCCAAAGTGCTGGGATTACAGGTACGAGCCACTGCACCTGGCATACAATGTCAATTTTTAAAATTTACAGCATCAGCCAGGTGCAGTGGCTCATGCCTATAATCCCAGCACTTTGGGAGCCTGAGGCAGGTGGATTACTTCAGGTCAGGAATTCGAGATCAGCCTGGCCAATGCAGTGAAACCCTATCTCTACTAAAAAATACAAAAATTAGCCAGGAGTGGTAGCATGCGCCTGTAATCCCAGTTACTCAGGAGGCTGAGGCAGGAGAATCGCTTGAACCTGGGAGGCGGACGTTTCAGTGAGCCAAGATCCTGCCACTGTACTCCAGTCTGGGTGACAGAGTGAGACTCCATCTCAAAAAACAAAAAAAAAACAAATAAACAAACAAAAACCTTACAGCATCTTCATAAATAAACTGCTTCCACTCTAGGACACTTTGAATGGAGGATAAAGGGTGCCAGGGAGCACACTCTTTTAGCCCCTAGCTTTATCTTTGTGTCCTGGTTCCTAGTGCAACACCCTGCAATAGGTTGATTAGAAAGACACTTACGTATTTTTTGTTTTGGTTTTGGTTTTGGTTATTTATTTATTAATTTATTTTGACGGAGTCTCACTCTGTCACCCAGGCTGGAGTGCAGTGGTGTAATCTCCACTCACTGCAACCTCCACCTCCTGGGTTCAAGCGATTCACCTGCCTCAGCCTCCTGAGTAGCTGGGACTACAGGTGCGTGCCATCATGCCCCGCTAATTTTTGTATTTTTTAGTAGAGATGGGGTTTCACTATGCTGGCCAGGCTTGTCTCAAACTTCTGACCTCGTGATCTGCCCACCTTGGCCTCCCAATGTGCTGGGATTACAGGCATGAGCCACCGCGCCCAGCCACTCACTCATTATATAATGGAAACCTCACTTTCACTTTGCCGGGATCAAGGTATAACTTCACTACAGTTCAGTATTTCCAGGACTGTTGAAAGATTACAGACAAAAGAAAAGCTACCCAAAGCAGAAGGGACCTTCATGAGGGATAAGACCCTGCTCTCTTGCTTTCTAGCGGGTTTTAAGGCAACTCTTTTTTGTTTACTTTGTCTTTCTGTTTCTGCTTGTTTGTTTTTCACACACGTTCAACCCAAGGATCATAAAAAAGCTTGGCACTCAGGGCAGTGACAACACCTTTTATTTCGGTGTGCTTTATTTTTTTCATAACTCAAGTAACGATGTAACTTATGATCCAAATGAGACTATGAGAGGAAAGGGGAATATTAAGAAATATTGTATGTGCATTTACTTTCCCGCATATATTCAGTTTCCATCACCCCAGCATCCAAGCTCCACGAGGGCTGACTTAACCCAGCCCGCCACAGTGCCCTCAGCACCATGGACAGCGCCCAGCAGAGCGCAGGCGGGTGGAGGAGGCTGGGCGGTGCAGTCAGCACCTGGGAAGCAGCTGATGAGGCAGGCCAGAATGCCTACTGTGAGACCTAAAGGATGAGTGCGGGTTTTCTAGATGAACATCGGGGAAGAGAATATGCCAGGCTTCTGTACAAACTCTGAAAAGAGAAAGACGAAGACTTGTCTGAAGAGCTGCCAAAATGCCACCATGGCTACAGTGGAAAGTGGAAACGTGAAGAGGGGTGAGACAGACTAGGCAGGGACTCTGGAGGCCTGGACTTTATCCCAAGAGAGTTGGAAAGCCACTGAGGTATATAAAGAGGAATGATGACTCTTAGTTGCTTTTTTTTTTTTTGAGACGGAGTCTCGCTCTGCCACCAGGCTAGAGTGCGGTGGCAGGACCTCGACTCACTGCAACCTCTGCCTCCCGGGTTCGAGTCATTCTCCTGCCTCAGCCTCCTGAGCAGCTGGGACCACAGGCGCATGCCACCAGGCCCAGCTAATTTTTTTATTTGTAGTAGAGACGGGGTTTCACCATGTTGGCCAGGATGGTCTAGATCTCTTGACCTCGTGATCCACCCACCTCGGCCTCCCAAGGTGCTGGGATTACAGGCGTGAGCCACCGCGCCCGGCTTTTTAAGTTCATCCACATTTAATGATATCAATATACTACAGGGTATTTTTCTTTTACTTTTTAATAGGTAATAGTTTTACATGATTCAGAATTTGAAAGCTTTCAGTGGTAAGTCTATCTGTCCCCTCTATTTTTCCCTGGAGTCATCTGCAAATGTTATTAATTTCATATTTATGTGTCCAGGGATGTCATGCAGCTATATAAGCAAATATTTTCAAAAATAATATGTCTTAATATATCTTTGTACCCCTTTTGCTAAAAGTAATGAATGCATGCTTTACACACTCTTCCGCACCTAGCTTTTTTCATCTGATGCAATATGCCGAGGGGATCTTCCACATCAGTTGTATATCTTAGTTTAGCATTTAAGGCATTTCATCTCCTCAAAATCGTTTCCTGCTGTTTCTCATTATCTTTTTCTGTGAGGCCAATTCTTGCCTTTGGTCTCAATCTTTAGAGTATTATTTTCTAAACTGTGTTTTATATTCACAGACATTCCTCACCCTACCCCACTCCCAAATAAGTTTGGGAAGTGCCAGGTTAAACAAGGTTCAGCGTGTCTCTTTTCCGCAGAACTTCTCTGGACTGCAGTAGATTTAATGTCCTAGTCCTCACACTGGCTCTCACAGAAAGGACATGGTGTGCAACCTTTCCCATCTGCATTTGTTCCTGGAACCTTTTCCCTGAGCATCTCAGGGGAATGTTGTGCTGTAGAAGGGATGTAGGAAAATGCTGCTTCAGACAGCGTTTCTCTCCCTAGTCCAGTACTCAATAAAGACTGACCAGTTCCTGCTGTCTTTCTATCTTTTATGCTTGATGCTGACCAGTACTTTTCTGTTAATAATTCCTCTCCAGACAGGTTAGAGCAAAATCAATTAGGTTACCACTTTCTTAGTCAGTGACCAGATATACCCCGGTCACCTTGATTAGATTTGAGTGTTTCCCAAGTCAGCGAGGCATCCAAAGGCTACTTCTCAGAGAGAGCAAATGTCTGTGTTTATGTGTCCTATGCTGATTCTGACTAGGTCTGCATTGTAAAAGGGACTTCTGCTCCAAAGTTGGAGTGCCTTACCCTAGCTCCCTAATGACCGACCATAGACCAGAGAACTCTGGGCTCCATCTCCAGGCATCTCTCTCCTATCCCATGGCCTCCTCAGCCCCTGTTCCCATACTCAGTTGTATAGGATATTATATTGGGCACCAATCATTTTTCTCCAGCAGAATTACAAATTTGTTCAAGTCAGAAACTTTGTTTTCTTCTTAGTGTGTTCCATATCAACCTCTCCACCCTCCCCCAGGGCCAGGCACACTAGAACTCATTATTTTTGAAATAACTTTATGGGAAAAATAGGTACCTGATATGGTTTGGCTGTGTCTCCACCCAAATCTCATTTTGAACTGTAGACCCCGTAATCCCCACGTGTCATGGGAGGGACCCAGTGAGGGGTAATTGAATCATGAGGGTGGTTGCTCCCATGCTGTTCTCCTGATAGTGAGTGAGTTCTCATGCGGTCTAATGGTTTTATAAGGGACTTTCTCTCACTTCGCTCTACACTTCTTCCTGCTGCCATGTAAAGAAGGATGTGTTTGCTTCCACTTCCGCCATGATTGTAAGTTTCCTGAGACCTCTCTAGCCATGCTGAACTGTAGGTCAATTAAACCTCTTTCCTTTATAAATTACCCAGTCTTGGGTATGTCTTTATGAGCAGCGTGAGAATGGACTAATACAGTACCTATACTCTCTCTCTCCACTTGTCAAGCAAAAAAATGTATTGCTCAATAGAGCTCTGCAAACCAGTGGACTTGTGGGTGGGGATGCGTTCTGTCTGCACCTGCCCTCCGTGTCCTCACCTGCCCCGGCTCACAGCCAACATTCAGTGAACACTGGGGGTGGGGGCCACAGTCTGCCCATTATTTGAATATTCACAGAACCAATGATGATAAAGGCTGGGGGTCCTTGGAGATCATGGAGTCTGACTCCCCTCATTTTGCTTATGAGGGGCCAAAGATGGCTCTGGCTTGCCCCAGGACACACAGAACTGGGACTCAAGCCTAGGTCTTCTGCCTTCCCTGGCTCTGCCACTGGCAACATTGTCTTCTTGGTAAAACAGGGTTAATGATATCCACCTTGCAGGACTACTGTGAGGCTCACTCTGCCGAGAGGGTGCGTGTAGAGTTCTTGGCACAGTGTCTGGTGCTGTTACTGATCAATGTATAGTGGTTATTATGGCTAAGCAAATATCCTTCCCCCCATGCCTTAAAAGCTCAAAAGAGAAAAGCTGATTTCTCTGTATTTCTAATGTCTATCAGTGTCTTACGGTTAATAGAGCCCAGCAAGTATTTGATGATGATAACTGGTTACCTGGTTACTTATGTAACTTTTACCTTATAGCCCCAAGAGAAATTGGCCCTGTCCCCTTCTGAAGGATGATAGTGTCCACTCTGGTAGAAAATTGAGTTCCCATGTGACTTTGGTTAGACAAGACTCTTCCCCTTGCCTCGATTTCCCCCATCAACTCACTAAGCTTGGCCTGAGGAAGAAGATGCAGTAAACCTTGATTTATGGATTCATTAGGGCTTGGAAAGGGTCCCTAGTCCTCAGAGCCAAGCACTGTTATTTAAAGAACACTGATGGAAGAGTGGAGTTAGGTACTCAAATCGCCCTCAGAGGACTGACAAGGCAGCCAGTCATTGTAGGGCATTTACAGAGCTAATTCCTTGTTTCAGTATTTAAGGCCTTCGAAAAAGCTACATCCATCTTCCATGAAGAAAAAAAAAATGTTCTTGCATCTTCCTGCTATCTAGAGATTATTTAGTACTCTGATATTGACACCACTTCTGTAGAAAGATTTAAAGATAAAAATGCAATGTATTCAAGTGCTGATCATTTTTCATCGTCACTTAGTGACAGTACAGCCTGGAGTCAATTGCAGCAGATTTATCTTTTGTGATATGGATTGCGTGCATGTGTGCTGAAGCTGTTTGCAAATACCTGGCTTCATCTATGAGGGGGCACTGCAAGCACTGGGGGTGGGAGGCTTGGACAAAGAGACAGGGCTTGGTGAGGACACTGCCTCTAGCTTTTTGCACTACAGGAGAGTCTGGATGGGCATTGCTGAGAAAGAACTGGACCAGGAGTCCCAGAAAAGGCTGATCATTAAATGTCTGTGGAGGAACCTACTGTTTAGTCATCATGTAAAGTCCCTGAGGTGTTAGGAGTGAAATGGTCGGGAGTCATTTGTGTCCTGAGGCTTATAATAAACATGCAGAGCTGGAGTTCCAGCCTTCTTTGAAATTTGTGTCTCCTCCCTAAAAGTGTGTGGGTCAACAGCTCCCCAGTTGGGGAGATGTGATCCCAGTCAAGTCATTCAAACTCCCTGGTCCTCAGTCTCCCCATCTGTCAACAGCTCCCCAGTTTGGGAGACAACTAAGCCCTAGAATGACACCATCTTCCCTTCATAACAACAGGGCTACGATTTACAGCCACTGCACTGGCCATTTTCCACACTACCTTATGAAGAGCAACCCTGGGAGCAGGGGAGGGAGGATGCTGAAGTTAGGGTGGGTGGTGGTGATCGGTATCCTTCATTTTAGAGGACACGGCTGAACTTTAAGGAGTCAAAGACCTTGCCCTTAAACCACCTGCCTTTCGTGCAGTCATTTCCTTCCGTCTTATCCCCACTGGTGGCCACTTCCTGGATTATTTTCTTTCAAAGCCAGCTTCAAATCCTACACTGTCTCCCTATTAGGGAGTGGTTCTCACCAGATCTCAAGTCCCCATTTTAAAAAATGACAGTAGAGTATGATTCAAGAAAAAAAAATAAAAAAGAAAAGCAATGGGTTAGAAAATAAGAAAGTAGAATTCTGGGCCTGACTCTGCCACTAGCTTATTTGGTGACCTTGCTACTTATCCTCCAGAGACCTCAGTTTCCTCACCTGTAAAATGGATTAAAATGAAAGCATATTGAGGTAAAGGCATCAAGAGCTATTCCTCAGTTCATGTAATAAATATTTGTTGAGACACGATTCAGGTTGGGGCACCTGCTTTATTCTGTACAGCGTTGATATGTCTTCTAAGGCAGTGGAAAGTTATTGGTTTCAGGGTCAGAGACCTGGGTTTGAATCCTGCTTCAGCCTCTTGCTCATTGTATGATTCCAGGCAAGTCATTCAAACTCCCTGGCCCTCGGTCTTCTCATCTGTAGCATTGAGATGGTGATATGGTTTGGCTCTGTGTCCCCACCCAAATCTCATGTTGAATTGTAATTCCAAATGTTGGAGGTGGGGCCTGGTTGGAGGTGATTGGATCACAGGGGTGTTTCTAATGGTTTAGCACCACCCCCCCAGTGCTGTCTTGTGATATAGTGCTCACGAAATCTGGTTGTTTAAAAGTGTGTAGCACCTCCCGCTTCTCGCTTTCAGTCTCTCTCTGTCCTGCGCCTGCTGGCCATGTGAAGATGTGCTGGCTTCCCCTTCACCTTTTGCCATGATTGTAACTTTCCTGAGGCCTCCCCAGAAGAAGAAGCCTGTGCAGCTTGCAGAACCACGAGCTGATTAAACCTGTTTTCTTTATAAATTACCCAGTATCAGGTATGTTTTCACAGCAGTGTGAGAATGGATGAATACAGACAGTTACTCCTGCCCCACAGGGCAATTATGGGGAGAGGAGAGCACTCATATGGCCCAGCAGGGTGTACATTAGAAGCACAGCTGATACCAGTTACTCAAATGACTTTCAGGGCATGTTTGAGGTCTCAGCTCTCTTCTAACCCATGCCTACCACTTGCTGGTGGAAATGGGAGCTCCCAAGCACCCCTCCCCAAGCTCCCCACACTGAAAGCCATCATGGGCTTTAAACACCTTGGGTCCCATAGAAGACCAAGCCCCAACCAGCAAAGGTCTATTTGAGCCCCACTTCAGGATGGCTGGTCATCCTGGTTGTAAATGCCAAGAATTTCTAAGAAGGCCAATCTCTCACTGTCAGGGAGCTTTTCCTTGATATTTAGTCTACACTGACTATTCCTAAATTTCATCAATCATGCCTCCTCAGACCCAGCTAAATCATTCCTCCCCTCCTCCCCATGACTCTACACTTTTTAATACTGGTCTACGTTTTCCACCTGATACCTATTTTGATGCTTCAAAGACATCAAAATAGGGATAGAACCAGGAAACAAGGTTCTCGTTCCCTGCTCTGCCCCAGTCATGGACACCCAGACTTTTGGAGATGGGAAGGACCTTAGAGATTATTAAGAATTTACCCTCTTACTGTCCAGGTAGGAAAACTGAGGCTCAGAGAGGAAATAACCTTGACAAGGTCACAAGCCCATGCTTTCAAGATAGTAGCCTTTTGAAAATAAATAAATATAATATTAAACAAAAATGAAATAAGTCCTTGGATTTTATTGGATAAAAGAATGCATATTACTGTCACGGGCAAGGTCATTTGCCGAGAGCTATTAGCTTGGTCACAACTTAATACGGTTTACTGAGCACTTCTCTGCCGGTCAGGAAATGGGCTTCCCAAGGCAGGTGATTTATCTCATTCAGTCCTTGTGGCAGTCCTTGGAGGCGGGTGCTATCACCCCCAGTTCCCAGCTGAGAACACTGAGGCTCAGAAAGCTTAAGTAACTTCTCCATGGGTCACACAGCAAGCTAGAGGCAGACCTGAGTTTCAACTCCAGGCCTTCCCAACTCAACATCCATCACTTCTCTCTCAATAACACTTGAGATCAGAAGTCAAGAAAGTGGCAATAAAGCATCAAGAGGTTCAAATTCCAAAGATAGGGAAAGAAAAGGGAAAGTGTTACCTCTAGGAACCAAGCCACTTGGCCTGGGACCTAAGGAAATAAAGGGCAGGACATTTTATTGAGTTGTTTCCTCTGCACTGGGAGCATCCAGTGCAGACAGGGGGCTTACTTATCTCTGTATCCACAGCACCTGGCACAGAGAAGGTGCTCAATAAGTGTTTGGTGAATACTAATTGAAGAGTGTGGAAAATGACCTTACCAAAGGGAAGGCCAGGAGGGAAAAAGTGCACGCAGAAAGAATATTATTGTCTATGCCTCTCCAATATTACACACCTGGGAGAATAGGAGTGTTGACATCACCCCAGACAGGAAGTACTAACAACTAGCTAAGATTCTACCCCAAGATATTCAGAAAATTCCAGTTTGTTGCCGATTGTCTTGTGTATAGTAATAAGGTCAGAAGAGTTACCATTTACTAAATCCTTACCAAAGGTCAGACATAACACTAAAATCTTTAAATGCATCATTTCATTTAAGCCTCACACCAGCTCCCAAGAGGTAGGTTTTATTGGTGTTCCCATTTTGTGGAGGAGAAAACTGAGTCACAGAGAGGTTAAATGACTTGCCCAAGGTCACACAGCTAGTGAATATTGAAGCTTAAACTCAAAGCTCAGTCTGCTAACACCAAAGGTCCACTAACTCAAAGTTAACCAGTTGACTTGAAGTCAATGGCTGGTTGTCCTTATCACTGAATCATGGACTTGAGACTCCAAACAGCCACCAGCCTGGAAGCCATCACTTAAAAATATTGTTCTAGCATCAGAGTATTAGAACATGCTGGTGATCCACACGTTACTTTCTTGTTCTTATTATTTATCTTCATCATTCTAGATCCTCTCCCAAGTTCTTTAATCATTGCCTGTCACCTGCTGACCTGTTTGTTTATTTTTTCTGTGTACAGTGTTTTGGATTTGTACAATCGTCTGGAGGATATCTTCCTAGAAAGGAATTTAATCATGTTCCCACCCTGCTTTCTGTTCCTGGAGAGGCAGGTGGCCACCAAGGCCCAGTATGGTTCCTAGCATGTACACTCCAAAAGGGCAGGCACCTGTCAGATTGGATGCCTGGCACTGTAGCGGGTGCTCACAAAATGTTTTTTGAGCAAATGGATTTCATATCTCTGTTCAGCAGAAATGGTATTGGCATCTCCAAGCAAGGTAAGGTAATTTCTACCATGCAGAGCATCAAATCTCCCTCATCTCATAGGCCCTGGGAAATCTTTCCAGAAGCTGCTACTTCTCTTTCTCTGGTCCAGAAAACTGCAAAGCATCTGCTTATTGGGCCAGCCTGACTGGCCTGAGTCTAGTGGCCTTCCAGGGACCATCCTTTCCTGGCCCGCAGTGCCCTCCCCAAGTATAAAGTTTCTGGGAATTGGACATCTAGCCTCCGAAGAGCCAGGATGACCTCACCAAGGAAATTCCCTTTAAGGACACTTTTCCAGGCAGAGGCTCTGGGCCCTAGTGACCTGCGTGACCCAAGATGGAGCCTCTGGAGTTTTCGAGGTGGGTGAGGAGCCAGGGCAGGGATACTAGCATTGGATCGTATATCTCCTTTTCAAATGTATTCCATAATCTTGGCCATTTTCACCACATCACACCTCCAGCTAAGATCGCTCTCTGCCTGAACCTCTTTCAGTATTATTTTTGCATTGTTCTTCTCTCCAGGGAATATCCTGGTTTAGACTTTCCTCCCAATTGAATTTGCCTATCTCCCCTCTGAGCCGAATCCTATTTTGTTATTTTCCATTGGTATCTTTAACCATCTTTGAGACATCTGCATTACCTCTCTGCCCTTCTTGGTGATAGCAACACCTCCCAATTAAGGATCTTATGCAAATTTCGTTAGCGTGCTGTTGACTCATCTTCCAGATCATTATTAAGGATGTTAAATAAGAGCAGAACAAACACCGGTTTCCACACACCTTCAGGGAGGCCGTGCTCTGTCATTTTTCTTGGGTTTGGGTGTGTGCACCATTTCATCTGCAAAGTAAGTTCTTTTCCATTCCAGTTTGAATTTATTTCATGAGGAAAGTTTTATAATATATTATAACCAATGTTTTAATAAAAATCTTATAGCTATCCATGGTAACCCTGCATGTGTAGTCCCAGCAGATGAATGAATGAGCTTAGGTGACCTGCTTGCTTTCAGTAGAAACTTACATTGCTGGAGAGCCCGCAGTCTTCAGGGTGCCCTCTGAGTTTCCTTGAATATCTCTGCATTCCTTGCTGGCCTGGCCAAGAACATGTACTAAATACCTACTAGATTCAGGCTTCCACCTGTGCTGGAAGAGATGCCAAAATGGAAAAAGGGGCCCTTGTCCTCAAGAATCTTATGTCTGACTGAGTAGAAAGAACATTCCCACACACAGACCCTCCACACACAAGGAAGTGAGCAAAGCAAGATTCTGAGGAACGCAACGTTTAATCAGGTACAGGCTACAGTTTAAAATGTTTAAGCATGGCATGCGTTTTAAAACTTTAACTTGTTATTATGGAACGTT
Source organism: Gorilla gorilla gorilla (assembly GCF_029281585.2). Taxonomy (NCBI): domain Eukaryota; kingdom Metazoa; phylum Chordata; class Mammalia; order Primates; family Hominidae; genus Gorilla; species Gorilla gorilla. Next base: position 128,498,446 of record NC_073237.2, read on the forward strand.
TCAAATATACACGAAATGGAATGAGTCCCTATGCACCCATTATCCAGTTCGAACAGTTGCAACACTTTGCCATTTTTATTTCATCTCCCCACCCCCCTTTCTCTCTCTCTCTCTCTCTCTCTCTCTCTCTTTTTCTTGGAACACTTTAAAGAAAATCCCAGGCATCATATCACTGCACCAGTAATACTTCAGAAAGCAACTCTAACAGATAGGTTTTTTTTTTCTAACATAACCACAATGCAACTAGTACATCTAACATTATTAAGGATAACTCCTTATGACATACAATCTATTAACTGGTTCTTGTTCAACTTTTCCCGATTGTCTGAAAAATGTCTTTTTACAGTTGGTTCATTTGAATCAGGACCCAAATGAGGACCACACATTCTAGTCCTTATTTGAGGCATCTGGTGGACCTGCCTGTTAAGTCTCTTAACCTGTAAAATATCCTTTCTAAAATGCCATTTATTTATTGAAGTAACTAAGTCATTTGTCCTGTAGAATTCTAAGTGTAGTTCATTTTAAAGGACATTTGTTATATGAAATATAAACATAGAAAGATAAACCAGGAGATAAAGTAATATAAACTATGCGTGCCAAAACATTTGAAACATGGACCCTTCTAGTTGGAAGGAAGCCTAGAATTCCTTCACACAAACCCAGCCTCCACCCCTTTCCCTATCTTTGCCCCAGACACAAAATCCTCCTCAGCAATAACGTGATAGATGTACATTCTCTTCACTTTGTAGAAGAACCCACTTTGGGGTTCTTTTCTATACCAAATCTTTCCCATGCAGATTAAAAAAAAGTTATTCAACTTAGCAACAATTACAAAATCTATTCATACAAATCTATAGCAAAACTCTATTGCCCAAAATGTGCTACACCTGGGAAGAGCCCTGAAATTAGAAAGAGAGAAAAAGGGAAGGGAAGGAAAGGAAGAGAAAAGAAAGAAAATGAAAGAAAAAAAGAAAGAATGGCTGGGCACAGTGGCTCAAGCCTGTAATCCCAGCACTTTGGGAGGCTGAGGTGAAAGGATTGCTTGAGCCCAGGAGGTCAAAACTGAAGTAAGCTATGATTGCGCCACTGCACTCCAGCCTGGGTAACAGAGTGAGATCCTGTCTGGAAGGAAGGAAGGAAGAAAGGAAGGAAGGAAGCAAGAAAGGAAGGAAGGAAGGAAGGAAGTTAGGAAGGAAGGGCAAAAACAAAACATAACAAAATAAAGGGCCATAGATACAAGAAATTCCAGCTAGAGTTAGAGATGTTTAGGAGGCTAAAGGTAGATGATGGTTAAGAGTGAAAGATGGCTAGGCATGGTGGCCCATGCCTGTAATCCCAGCACATGGGAGGCCAAGGTGGACTGATCCCTTGAGCCCTGGAGATTGAGACCAGCCTGGCTAACATGGCGAAACTCCATCTCTACAAAAATTAACCAGTCGTGGTGGTGTGCACCTGTGGTTCCAGCTACTTGGGAGGCTGAGGTGGGAGAATCGATTGAGCCTGGGAGGACAAGGCTGCTGTGAGCCATGATCACACACCACTGTACACCCTCCTGGGCAACAGGGCGAGACTCTGTCTCAAAGATAACGAGCAAAAGATGATGGAAGTTTGTTGGACTAGAACATGACCCTACCCCCTTCTACTCTTTTGTCTAAGACTTGATGGCTCACTGAGGTGGACAGGGAGGCAAAGCCAAGTTCTGGATGGGAATGTTGTCTCTGTTTTAAGCAATGGTTTTAACTTTCTGAGCCCGAGTCCCCGTCTCAGTGACCTGGGATGATAATTCTTACCTCCAGGTTGTGTGCACGAAGCCAATAATGTGGGAACGGGGCAGGCCACCCAGTGTCTGGCACGTGGCCGGAGCTCAATGGGGCAGGGTGTCTGTTGTGTGCATGGTGGGGCTAAGCTCCACCTTTAACACTCCAGACAGACAGCCTGTTCATTCTGCCTGATGGCAGGTCATTGCACTGGGGCAATCTATCACATTGATTGGCTCTCCTAACAGGTGGATTGGGGGAAAATAAAACATTCGACGTAAGTGAAAAAACGGGAGTAGGTGAATCCGTGAGCCCTGTGGGGAGGTGGCCCCATGGTGAGCATTCCAAGTGCAGGTGAGTGAATTTGAGAACAGCTCTTCTGTTTTTTTCTGAAGTATTTGTACCTCATTCAGATCATTTTGCATTTCCGGTCTCAGCTTTATCCTTTATAATTTTCCCCAAATACTAAGTAGGTTATACAATTCCTCCAGGGCTGTCGGATGCTCACTGCCCTGATGTGCTGATGGTGCATTTGTTTACCAGAAGGGATCCAGGTGACGGGAGGGCCTCAGCCCCTCTCAGCCCGCTTCCTGCCTCCCCGCACCTCCTGGAAAACCTGAACCGCTTGCATTCATAGTCAGCAGGTGCTCCCTTTGTCACACGACAGGAGAAGGACCTCAGCCTGCACCTTCAGGCCCCTCCGGCCCCTCCCCAAGGGATTTCCACCAGAAAGTTTAAAGCTCACATAAGGATCTCAGCCTCTCCCAAGAGAACGGCGAAATAAACACAAGCTGTTATTGGCATCATCTCAGTATTGATCAGGGCTCATAACTGCTTAATTCTTCATTTTTATCAAGTCTTCCCAAACTCCCAACCGTCTTCAGTGCTTGGGCATTTCGGCTTCGTGTTGAAACGAGGTCGGTGCAGCAGCTGTTTCTGCATCAGGGGCTGCATCTCCCACCTCCCTTGGTTATGAGCAGACTCGCAGCCCCTCCTGTCTTCTCTTCTCCATGGCTAATCTGCAGCTGATGGTTTGGTTTCCAGAGATACAACAGAGCCTTCCCGAGTCCATTAGAAACCCATTATTTAGGGCGGTCGCCCCTACTTCCTTCCAGAACCCTCACCCCACTGACCACAAAGATCCCTTATCAGGAAAGTTGGTGTTTGGTTTCCTGAGGGGGAAAAAGCCCATCTACATCCAGAAATGACTCCATGTGCCACCCTCGGAAGGAAGGCCTTCCTGTTTGGATGCAGGAGGGCAACGTCACTGCTTGCACGAGGCCCTGTCTCAACTCCAAACTCACCTGTCAGCCAACAGAGCTCTCCAAGTCCTGGCAGGGAAAGCAAGAGGGAAAGAAAACAATCTCTGAGTCCTTCAAAGACAGAGCTCTTTTTACGACCACGATTTCCAGCAATCGATCACTTATTTTCAATAAGCAAGCCTCTTACTCCACCCTCCTATGCACGAGCCCCCAAAATAAACTGTGCTAGTCATTAACGCCCCCTCCCCCGTTCTTGTTCTCATCTTTTCCAGTGCTGACTTGAGTTTCTTTTTTATCGTGGGGATTTCCTCCACCCCCTGCCTGTGACCCCCTCTTAGGAAACGTAAAATCGAAAGCAGCAATAGAGCTGCGGTCTTCACGAAGAATAAAATCAGTGGCTGCCAACCTGGCCCACGGCCTCCCGAAGCAAGGCTCACCGAGGACTCATTCTAGCTGCTCCAATCACATCGTGATTTTAATAATTTAGCCCCGGGTGGGATTGTCTCTGCTGGTGAGTGGCTTCGGGACCTCAAGTTATCAAAATATTAACGCTACTGATTTGTCAGCCCTCACCGATGGAGCGTCAGAAGCTTCTGGTAGTTGCAGGGGAGGCAGACTTGTAATAACAGAGACAACGCTGGCCAAATGGGAATCTCTGAGTGAGGAAACACAGGCAGGCGTGTCCTCTGCCCCTGGCTGTCCTGGGACCCCGAGGGGAAGACTGTGGCTCAGACCTTGCAGTCAGACCCTCCAGGGATCAAGGGCGAAAGGGGGATGGATGGTGTCGCAAACCTGGTGATTCAGATTTTTGAAATCTGGCATAGGGACTCCCAGTGGAGTGTCCTTATGGATTATTTTGCTGTCTGCCAACACGTGGGTCGCATGGCCCTGGTGGTTAGTGGAAGGGCTTTACTGGAATCAGGCATGGTGTTGAATAACATTAAATCACCTCATGAGAATGACTCCCTTTTCCAATTCTCTTTCAACTTTCACATTGCTTAAAGGGAAATTTCAGGTGCTCCGGGTCTCTAACGCCTCCCTAGTACTTACGAATCTTCTTCCTTAACAAGGAGAGCTGTCCTCAGGCTCCCAGCCTCTAGTGGGAACACAGCTCTAGAAATTGACAGCATTATTTGGTTTTCATTATATTTATTTTTATAGTTACCTTATGTTTGTAGCAAGTTGTACTGATTTTCCATTTAACGTGGTGATATAGTTTCCTTTTAAAACACGTGTTTAAGTTAATGTTTAAGTTAAACATTAGATAATTCCAAATAAAACTATTAAGAAATAAGAGTTAAGGTGGGTGCGGTCGCTCACACCTATAATCCCAGCACTTTGGGAGGCCAAGGCGGGTGGATCACCAGAGATCAGGAGTTCGAGACCAGCCTGGCCAAAGTGGTGAAACCCTGTCTCTACTAAAAATACAAAAAGTGTTAGCCAGGCATGGTGGTGCGTGCCTATAAGCCCAGCTACTCGGGAGGCTGAGATGGGAGAATCGCTTGAACCCAGGAGGTGAAGGTTGCAGTGAGCCAAGATCCCGCCACAGCACTCCAGCCTGGGTGACAGAGCAAGACTCCAACTCAAAAAAGAAAAAAGAAATGAGTCTGGGTGGTATGTGGATAGAGCAGTACATCTGAAAGTGAGTATGGGTTGAAGGGCCTACGGTCGGCGGGGAGAGCAGCTCTCCACAAGCAGGGAGCACTTTTCATTCGAGCTCCCATGGTGCTCGTCTCATGCTAGTCCTCAGGAGACACACACTGCCCACGCATCTCTCGGGGGCTGATGTGAGCCGAGGCCGGGTGGGGTGGGGGAAGCCGAGGCTGGAGAGCCAGAGGGAAGCACAGTTTCCCTCTCGGGGCCTCTGCTTGCACATGGGGATATTTAGGTTACTTCAAAAACAAATGAGAAAAGTCTGGGGAGAGTTCTGGTAAATGGGGAAAGTACTACAAAATGTACATAATGGACACGTTTAACAATGTCACATACTGGATCTCCGACTGCCGACTGGCCTCGAGTCCCCCAGACCCAGCTCCCTCCCAAATAGAGCAAAAGCTTCAGGCTCAGAAGGCAGAGTGGGTTCCCATTTGTGCCACTGTGGGAAACGTCCTGAGACACTCACTCACCTTCCAGCAACCCCAAAGGGGGTGGGGTCTGCCTCAGCCTCAGAAGGAGTGGAGGCCTAGCAAGGGGAGGTCCCTCCACCAGAGATCATGGCCACCATGTCACTCAGCCCAGGAGTCTGACACCAAAACCCGCCCTCCTCCCTTCTCTGCCCTCCTGCCTGATCTTTTAACAGCAGTAATTACGTGGTTCAGAAATCAGACTAGATAGGAAGGTGTTCACTGCAAAGGCCGGCTTCCACCCTCCATCCTCCACTACCGGGAAGCATGTTATTACCTTCTGATTTAGCCTTCCAGGTTCCATACACAAATAAACACAAACAAACGGGGTGCATGTGCGTTTTATGTACGTATATCCTTATTCCACCCTTCTTTTTAACTCTTTTTTACTGTGATAAAATCACATATATATATATATTTTTTCCATTTTAAGTGTACAGTTAAGTGATATTAAATATATTGTAATGTTGAGTTACATCTCTAGAACTCTTTTTTTTTTTTTTTTTTTTTGAGACAGCATCTCACTCTGTCACCCAGGCTGGAGTGCAGTGGCGCCATCTTGGCTCACCACGACCTCCACCTCCTGGGTTCGAGTGATTCTTGTGCCTCAGCCTCACGAATATCTGGGATTACAGGCAACCGCCACCATGTCCAGCCCATTTTTGTATTTGTGGTAGAGACCGGGTTTCACCACGTTGGGCAGGCTGGTCTCGAACTCCTGACTTCGGGTGATGCATCCGCCTCGGCCTCCCAAAGTGCTGGGATTACAGGCATGAGCCACTGTGCCCGGCCTCCAGAACTCAGTACCCATGAAACAATAACTCCACACTCCCCTCTCCCTCCAGCCCCCGACAACCACCGTTCTACTTTTTGTTTCTATGAATTTGACTATTCTAGGTACTGCCTGTATATGGAGTCATACGGTCTTTGTCCTTTTGTGACTGGCTTATTTCACTTAGCATAATGTCCTTCGGGTTCATTTACGTTGTAGCCTGTCGCAACGTCCTTCCTTTTTAAGGCTGCAAAACATCAGTATCCAAAGTGTGATGCAGTGGTGCTAATTAGAGCATGGCTTACTCTGCCTGCGACCTCAGTGTGACTTAGCTGTGGTCGACCCTTTTCTGGGAAGTCACAGAGTCCACTGCTGTGGCTAGAGCTGGAGGGAGGTCAGAGAGGTGGGTGGGAAGGAAGGCGGATGGGCTGCAGGCTCACTGAAGGTGTCTGCTGTAGTGCTCCTGGTAGACCAGGTGTCTAGGCACACTTCACAGGCTGGGGGCAGGTCCTCAAAGGGCCTCAACCAGAAAAAGGTGAGTGCCGCCTGGTGCCTACATGACAGGCACTGTGACAGTGCAAAATGCAGCTCCCGCCTGGAAATCTCACACTAGGTAAAGTGGATGTCAGGACGTGACTGCGTATCTGTTCAAACACGCTCAGCATCCTGCTGGGGACCATCACATGGGGGAGATGGGCATGAGGACGGGGGCCTTTGACTCGGCGTGGCGTGAACAGGGTGTACCTGCAAGCACTGGTCACTTCCAAGAAACCTGACACAGCCTGCCCAGGGGGACAGCCCTGTCCTACACCTGGGCAAGGACACTCCCCTTCTGCAGCCACCCCTACCTCGGGGCCTCAGAGCCTGCTAGTGATGTCAAAGAGCAGAAGGAGTCCCTTGGTCCTGATAGGGGCTGAAATCATCTGTTGGAGTCCTAGGTCTCAGTACTCAAAATATGACTGTGTCTGGGGAGAGGGACGTTAAAAGGGGAATTAAGTTAAAATGAGGTCATTAGGGTGGGCCCTAATCCGATATAACTGGTGTCCTTAAAAGTAGAGGAGAGTGGGGCCGGGCACAGTGGCTCATGCCTGTAATCCCAGCACTTTGGGAGGTCCAGGTGGGTGGATCACCTGAGGTCAGTAGTTCGAGACCAGCCTGACCACCATGGTGATACCCTGTCTCTACTACAAATACAAACATTAGCCAGGTGTGGTGGCGTGTGCCTGTAATCCCAGCTACTCAGGAGGCTGAGGCGGGAAAATCACTTGAACCTGGGAGGCAGAGGTTGTAGTGAGCTGAGATCACACCACTGCACTCCAGCCTGGGTGACGAGTGAGACTCCATTAAAAAAAAAAAAGTAGAAGAGAGTGGGACACACAGATCCTGTGACGACGCAGGGAGAAGATATCGTCTATCAGCCAAGGAGAGAGGCCTCAGGAGAAACCAGCCCTGCCAACACCTTCATCTCTGGCTTCCATCTTCCAGAACCATGAGGCAATACATCTCTGTTGTTTAAGCCACCCAGTCCCTGGTCCTTTCTTGCAGCAGAATAATACTGATCTGGCCTGCTGTGCGATACCGTGAGCTGCGGGAGAGAAGCCTTGCTCCCTGCTCTGCCACCCTCTCTGTGCCTCACCCCGCCCTCTTCCCAGAGGGTGCCTGGGAAGCCCTAGCCCCATCCTTCCCCTGCTCTGAGTATTTTCAATCTGTCTTTGGACATCAAGGTGCACATTTCTGGCACCCATGGCCTCAGCTGTAGAGTGAGGCCAGCCCCACCTCACTGGAGAGTGCAATTGCTCAGGCCTGGATTTTAATCCTGCCAGAAGGATTAAATCCTCCACAGCTGGTGGCCGCAGATGAGCTTCTTCACCTCTCTGAGTCTCCGTTTCCTCGTCTGGAAAGTGGGGGAAATGTGGGCTTACTGGGGGGATCACGCAAAAGGTGAATGAGATGCAGTGCAGTGTCCAGCACATGCTCCAGTAAATGGCCGTTCACCCTTCTCTTTCTTTCATCTGCCAATATTTACTGAGCTCTTACGATGTGCACAGTCCCAGGCACTGGGACACAGCCGGCAAGAACAGGCAAAAACCCCTCAGGAACATCCTAATCGAGGGAGACAGAAAACAAACACAATAAGTGAAAGGTAAGGTCCGTTAGATGTTCAGCACAGTGGAAGGAAAGCTCAGCAGGAGAAGGGATGGGGAGCAGGGTGGGGGGTGGGTTTGGGTTGCTCCACTCCCTGACCCGCAGAGCCATTTGGGGTTTCGGCCCAGGATCGAGGGGTGCTTCCCTGCTTCCCTGAGCTGCTGAAACAGCTGATTCGAACAGGGATAAAGGCAGGATAAGACGAGTTGACCGTCTCACGGTGGGCAGTGGTGGGGAGCATTGGTGGGGGAAGGGTGGGGCTTTCCTCAGGCTCACACTGGCTTCTTTCTCCCCTACAGATGGTGAGGGGACGGCAGAGGAAAGGAGGTCTCACTGGTGCACATGACATTCCTGGATTCTCTCCTTAGTGGTTGTTTTTCTTGATAATAGTAGAAACAGTAATAGTAGCAACAGCAGTGGTGGTAAACGTAGCATGAACGTTAAGGAGATTCCTCTGGGTGCCTTCTGGCTCCAAGTTCCTGAGCAGAGCTGGGCTGCATGGAACAACCAGAGCTGTCTTCCTGGACAGCTGACATCCCTTTTGCTTTCCTGTTTGCTCAGATGTCTGGTTAATTTCTGCACGGGAAGGTCATATCCGGAGCTCCCGAGGCCCTTCTAGAATGTTCTGTCTTGCACTTAGCAGATCTCCTTTCCCTTGACAAATGGACTCCATCTCCTCTCTTTAGACTGGATTTCGCTGATTTGTGTAAATTTGGCATTATAAAGTATTTATATGGCTCGGTGCTGGCAGTGGCCTCTCTCCAGCCTCCTGGCTCTGTTCCTTCCTGGGAAGATGAGTGACTGGGCTGGACAGTGACTGGCCACGACTGTGGACACTGCCCAGAGTAACTCCTGGCACCTCCACCCTTTCAGTCCAATTCCACGAGTGTTTACTGAACGCTCCCTCTGTACTCCGAGTTTGCTCCATGAGAAATTCAGACATGAACAAAAGGTGGTCCCGCCACGGAGGGGCTTACACCTGGCAGGTGAGGCAGGGATGGAAACAGCTCCACCTGGGCTGGTGGCGATAAGCCATAAGAAAGGGACACATAGAGCCCTTCAGAGTCCCAGTTTCAGGAGGGGCAGGGAGGGCTTTCTGGAGGCCATGGCACGTGACCCCAGGTAGAATGGGGGCACATGGAGAGGAGGGAGGGGGATGTGGAGTGAAGGGAACAGCACAGGGAACAGCAGAGGCAAGTATGCAGGAAGCAGGTTGGGCGCCACAGGGCTATGTGCTTAAGCAAAGCCTCCGCCCATGAGACAAGGTGGAGGGGCAGATGAGGGCCCCAGGCTGCAGGGTTTTCTTTTGTTTCTGAAGCCAGTGGAGGGGTGAGGGATGGGGATGGGTGAGCCCAGACTGGAAGTGACAAGAATCAGGTGGAGCTTCAAGTGGATCATTCCAGGAGCAAGAGATGGAAACCAGCTCCTACGAAGCATCTACTCTGCGCCTGTGTATTCGTTTCCTGTTGCCACTATAGTTTGTTATGGGGTAGCAAACTACCCCATACACTTAGTGGCTTGAAACAACACACATTGGCCGGGTGCGGTGGCTCACGCCTGTAATCCCAGCACTTTGGGAGGCCGAGGCGGGTGGATCACCTGAGGTCAGCAGTTCGAGATCAGCCTGGCCAACATGGTGAAACCCTGTCTCTACTAAAAATACAAAAATTAGCCGAGCGTGGTGGGGCTTGTCTGTAATCCCAGTTACTTGGGAAACTGAGTCATGAGAATCATTTGAACCCAGGAGGCGGAGGTTGCAGTGATTGCACCACTGCATTCCAGCCTGGGTGATAGAGCAAGACTCCATCTCAAAACAAAACAAAACAAAAAAATCAACACACATTTATTGCCTTACAGTTCTGAAGGTCACAAGTCCAAGATCAGTCTCTGTGAACTAAAATTAAGGTGTCAGCAAAGCCAAGTTCCTTCTGGAGGTGCTAGAGGAAGGTCAGGAGCCACCAAATCAGACTGAATCAGGTCTAAGCTTGGGGCCTTCAGTGATGGAGAATTAACAGAGCTGACAAAAGAAGTGAGGAGATGAGGTTGAGGATGGGGGAAGGCTAGTGGCTGCATTCGGGGCCAGATGGAAGGGCCCAGGTGGAAGCTTACGCCAAGGGAGGGGTTGGGCTGGGAACAGTTCTGAAGGTCAAGCATAGACTCGGGGAGTCCCTGAGATGGGGTTGAGGGAGAAAAGGGTTGGGCATAGAACCAGAGCGGGGAACAGGGCCAGGACGCAGCAGAAAGGCTCCCAAGGTGTCATAAGGAGGAGAGAGGGAGGGAGTGGCCAGCAAGGCTGGTAGTGTCTAGGAATGTAGTGTCAGACACCAAAGGGAGTGAACAGAAAGATGGTCAAATGCCAAGTGAAGCTCTTGGGTTCAGCAACTTGGAAGTGTCTCGCAGCAAAAATGCAGGGGTTCCCACCATCACCAGCTCTCAGGTGGTCTTGAGAAGGGCTGTGTTTGGTGCTGTCCAGGCTAGGCTGGCTGTAAAGACTGCAAGACCTTTGTGAGATGCTTAAGCTCCAGGAAGATCCTTCTCAAGCCAAAGCAAGAACCTCCCGGCTGAGCCCAGTTAGCCTCCACCCTGTGAGAGATAGCAATAAGACTCCGATGCTGTTTAAGGCACTAGGCCATGGGGCAGTTTGTTATGCAGCCTTAATAGCATGGGTCAAGGATAACATTGGTAGTTTTGGGTGGAAATTTGGCAGGAAAATCAGAGGTCTGTTGGCAGATATTTTAGTTCCAAATCGTCCACGGGTACTCTAATTGGAGATGGGATTGGGAAGAAGAGAATTTTTATCTCCAGAGCTGCCTCTTCCCTCCCACTAACACACCAGCCCCTCCTTTCCCAAGGCATTCTGCTCTTGTTGTACCCTCATCATTCAAGTCTACTTTGGGGGAATCAGTGTGTTTTTCTTTCCAGGGCCATTGATGCCTATAACCTGAACTCTTCCTCTGAAAGGAAAGACTTGACTCCTCAGTTTCAGTGGCCAAGGGTTGGGTTGGCACTGTACTGAAGCTAGGTCATAGCTGAGGGTTGAGTTGGCACTGTACTGAAGCTAGGTCATAGCTGAGGGTTGAGTTGGCACCGTACTGAAGCTAGGTCATAGCTAAGGGTTGAGTTGGCACCGTACTGAAGCTAGGTCATAGCTGAGGGTTGGGTCAGCACTGTACTGAAGCTAGGTCATAGCTGAGGGTTGGGTCGGCACTGTACTGAAGCTAGGTCATAGCTGAGGGTTGGGTCGGCACTGTACTGAAGCCAGGTCATAGTGGCTTGAGAGAGCCAATCGTTACATTTTAAAGAATTTGGTGAGATGATTATTGTGATGGATAATTTTAGGTGTTTAGGTGTTTTGACTGGATTAAGGGATACCCAGATAGCTGGTAAAGCACTGTTGCTGGATATGCCTGTGAGGGTGTTTCCAGAAGAGACTGGCATTTGAAGCCATGGACTGAGTAAGGGAGACCCATCTTCATCCAATGTGGGTGGGCACCATCCAATCAGCCGAAAGCCCAGGTAGAACAAAAAGGCAGAATAAAGCTGAATTCATTCTCTCTTCTGGAGCTGGGACACCCTTCTTCTCTTGTCCTTGGACATCAAACTCCAGGTTCTCTGGCCTTTGGACTCTAAGACTTGCACCAGCAGCCCCCCTGGGTTCTCAAGACTTTGTCCTTGAAGTAAGAGTTACACCATTGGCTTCTCTGGTTCTGAGGCTTTCAGACTTGGACTGAGCCCAGCTTCCCTGGGTTTCTAGCTTGCAGATGGCATATCATGGGACTTCTCAGCCTCCATAATCACGTGCACCAGTTTTCCTGAATAACCCCCTCTCAGATCTCTGTATATACCCTATTGGTTCTGTCTCTGTAGAGAATCTAGACTAATATAATCATTAAACACAACCATTATTAAACATTTAATTACGGCTGGGCCTCATGGTTCATGCCTATAATCCCAGCATTTTAGGAGGCCGAGGTGGGGGCAGATCACTTAAGCCCAAGAGTTCAAGACCAGCCTGGGTAACATGGCAAAACCCTGTCTCTACAAAAAATTCACTGGGTGTGGTGGTGCATACCTATAATCTCAGCTACTTGGGAGGCTGAGGCACAAGAATTGCTTGAACCCGGGATGCAGAGGTTGCGGTGAGCTGAAATCATGCCACTGCATTCCAGCCTAGGTGATGGAGCAAGACCCTGTCTCAGAAAACAACAACAACAACAAAAAACCTTTTACCAACATGCCACTTCAACCTTGGGACAGGTTTGAGAGGGAGCCAGAATGGCCCCCTTAGCCAGATCCTTGTAGACTTTTGTTTGGAGCTTATGACATCATACTGTTCTCACCAAGGTTTGTGGTATCTGTTTGTCACCAACAAAGCTGATTTTTTTTTTTTTTTTTTTTTGAGACAGAGCCTGTCTTTGTCTGTTGCCCATGCTGGAGTCCAGTGGCACGACCTCGGCCCAGCCTGAGCACACAGCCAGTTCAAGCAGGTCTTCATCAATTCGTTGTAGTTTTTTTTTTTTTTTTTCTGAGACCCTCTTGCTTTGTTGCCCAGGCTAGAGTGCAGTGGCACAATCTCGGCTGACTGCAACCTCCGCCTCCCAGGTTCAAGCAATTCCCCCACGTCAGCATCCTGAGTAGCTGGGGTTACAGGCGCCCGCCACCACACCCAGCTAGTTTTTGTATTTTTAGTACAGACTGGGTTTCACCATGTTGGCCAGGCTGGTCTCGAACTCCTGGGCTCAAGTGATCTGCCCGCCTTGGCCTCCCAAAGTGCTGGGATTACAGGCGTGAGCCACCGCACCCAGCCCATTGTAGGTTTTAAGATCACTGGTATCATCCATAGTAAAAAGAGAGAGGGATGGTCATGTTCATAGACCTTAAAGTGGAAAGTCACCTACACCTGGAGGCAGAGACTTGGAAACTTCCAGCCACATGACCTCAGGAAAATCCTTTCCCTTGTTACGTCTCAGTATCCCCAACTGTAAAGCAGGAGGGAGGACCCTGATGTCCAAGGCCCCTCCGGCGCAGGACTGTGAAGTGCCTAGGATGGGCTCCCATGGACCGGCTGGAGTCCCCACATCCCCTGGGGTCCACCAACCCTGCTCCGGCAGCACACCCTGCGGGCTGCGACTCCCTCCCCTGCCCAAGTGGGTGCTTCTCAGGGAAGGGTCCAAATAGCTCTCCTGCCTCTCCTCCTGCCTTGACAGGGAGCAGGCTGCGTGGAGAGGCTTTTAAACCTGCCTGGCTGCTGTGAGTATTGATCAGCTTTGTTCCTTAATGGGATTCTTGTGTGCTCACTGCCGGCTGCCCCTCCTCCAGCCCCCATTTTTCTGGGCCATGGCTGCTTCAGGCCTCCTTCCCTCAGCTGAACAACACCAGAGGGTGGAAGAGCTGAGAGCGGCGCTCCTCTAAGGGGGAACGAGGGGACAAGCAAGCCACAGTGCTAGCTGGGGGCTGAGGGCTGAGCCACTGCCTGTCACAAAGGATGGCTGACTGCCGAGCACCTGTCCCAGGAGCTGCGGGCTACTTGGTGACCCCCACGCTGGGGTCAAGCCCTGGAGCCCTCTCCTGAGCCCAGCTGAGCCCCTCCTTCCTCCCTCATGGGTCCAAGCAAGTGTGGCCCTCAGGTGTGGGTGGCCGTGCCCTAGCCTCTCTCTCCCTGTTGTTGCCAAAGAACCCCCAAAAATGTCACCTGTGAACGTTCTGGATTTCCTCGACTTCGGGAAATGGCAGTTTTCAGGCTGGTCTGTTGCTATGGAATTCAAATTCATGGCAACTTTGTGCCATTGTGTTGGCTGCCTGCCTTAGCTCCTCTGACTTCCTTTACAATCAAGTCAATAAAAGTGTCACCTCGCCCTCATCTTTTTAGTATTTATATTTCAGATCAATGTGAGGCCTGAAGCCCATTGATTACCCTCCGATGAGTTGCAAAAAAGTGTAGTATTAAAAAGGGCTGGTTCTGAGATGGAGCCAGGGAAGTTGCTGGTCATGTGAGTCAAGTTGTTTTCACATACAGCAACATCTTTTATTTATACGATTGCAATGTCTACCTCTGTTGTAGCTGTTCCTGCCTTTCCCGTGACACCGGGGGCTGCAGTTCCATGCCCCGACAAGTTGCCCAGTTGTTGCAAGCACCCCACAGTGGCCTCCAGCCTGTGCTGGGAAACCAGCTCTGAAGAGCAGGGACCCTGCATTACGCCTTCCGTGACAGCCCCGAGGGGCATCTTCAAAAAAGAGACACACTCATGGCACTTAAAGGAAGCTGAATGTGCCTGTTCCTGGCTGGTCTGGGAGAACAGGCTTGTGCTGGGGACATGGAACACACTTAATGGCCAATCAATACCCAAGTCATGGTATCTGCTGCCCGCGGTTTACGTTTTCTAATAGGCGCCTCCTCCGGTCGTCAATACAGTGGTAGAAATGTCATCTTCAACTTCACACTGGCCCCAGGGCTGCTTTCAAGGCAGCCAGCACAGCCCCTTACAGCCTGGAAAGGAACACAACCACTGGTGAGCTGGGCTTACGCATCCCCAAAGAGGACACGGGAACAGGCCAGAAACACACACGGCAGAGACTGCAAGCCCCATGGCAGCCCCTACCCATTTCGTCCCTGACTCACAGCTTGATGATGTAGCAATGAGGGTGAAAAAGAGGCCCGTGCAGGCTTTTTTGTCTTGTTTTGTTTTGTTTTGTTTTGTTTTGAGACAGAGTCTCACTCTGTCGCTTAGGCTGGAGTGCAGTGGCGTGATCTTGGCTCACTGCAACCTCCGCCTTTGAGTTCAAGTGATTCTCCTGCCTAAGCCTCCCAAGTAGCTGGGATTACAGGCATGTGCCACCAAGCCTGGCTAAATTTTGTATTTTTTTTTTTTTTTTTTAGCAGAGATGGGGTTTCTCCATGTTGGCCAGGCTGGTCTCAAAGTCTTGACCTCAAGCGATGCCCCCTGCCTTGGCCTCCCAAAGTGTTGGGATTACAGGCATGAGTCACTGCGCCCGGCCTCGTGCAGGCTTTTGAAGCAGAGGGAAAGCATCTCAAAGCACGGCAAGAGGGGACAGAGCTGGGCCAGGGAAGGAGTCCATCATTTTTAATAGTTTGTAATTTAGGAAGTAATGGAGTGGCATGACGAGGGGCTTTGAATTTTCACACCCAGCTACTCTGCTTCATAGCTGTGTGATTTTCGGCAAATGACTTAACATATCTGAGCCACAATTCCTTATGCATAAACTGGGGATGATAACAGTGCCTGATTGGTGGGGCAGCCTGCTGGGAGCTTAACTGGGATAACACAGGTGATGAGTCTGGTCCAGGCAGCTGGCACAAAGGAAGTGCTCCCTCCTTCTTATTACTAACTCGTGTTATTGTTACTGTACAAAATGCCTGACCCTCCATCAGACATTGCACCCCATGGCACGCTGGCCATCCCCAAGCAAGGCCTCTACACGTGCCTGTGCATGCCTTCTCTGACAAGGAGGGGCTGTGTCAGCTCCGGCCACCCCTGTATTCTCAGAGCCCAGTACTCTGTTTCACTCGTCACCAGGCTCTGTTTTAAGTACTTTTCTGTGCACTAGCTCATTAGATCCTCAATAATATGATGGCTAGCCATTCATCACAACAGTTTCTAGAAAATTCCTTGCAGATGTGAGAATGTGGCTGGTGTCATTGTGGAGTTTGACGGCATTTCTCTTGGTGGGTGATGTTGGGAGTTTAATTAGAAATGGTGGGGCAGGCCAGTTGTGGTGGCTCGCACCTGTAATCCCAGCACTTTGGGAGGCCAAGGCAGGCAGATTGCTTTAAGGCCAGGAATTCAAGACCAGCCTGGGCAACATGGTGAAACCCTATATGCACACAAAAAAAGAATGAGCCAGGTGGGGTGGCATGCACCTGTAGTCCTAGCTACTAGGGAGGCTGAGGTGAGAGGATCACCTGAGCCCAAGGAGATAAAGGCTACAGTGAGCCATGATTGCACCACTGCACTCCAGCCTGGGCGACAGAGTGAGATCCTATATCAAAGAAGAAGGGAAGGGAAGGGGAGGGAAGGGGAGGGGAGTGAAGAAGAGAAGAAAGAGAAGGGGAGGGGAAGGGAGGAAAGAAGGGAAGGGCTGGGTGCAGTGGCTCATGCCTGTAATCACAGCACTTTGGAAGGCTGAGGCGGGTGGATAACCTGAGGTCGGGAGTTCGAGACCAGCCTGATCAACATGGAGAAACCCCATCTCTACTAAAAATACAAAATTAGCCTGGCATGGTGGCACATGCCTGTAATCCCAGCTACTCAGGAGGCTGAGGCAGGAGAATCACTTGAACCTGGGAGGTGGAGGTTGCAGTGAGCCAAGATCGCGCCATTGCACTCTAGCCTGGGGAACAAAAGCTGAACTCCATCTTAAAAAAATAAAGGGAAGAAAGGGGAGGGGAGGGTGGGGGAGGGGAAAAGCAAAGCAGTGGGGCAAGTGACCAGACCATGAGAGTGTCGAAGGACCCCTTGCTGGGGGTGCCTAAAGACCGCGTGCAGCTCGTGTCTTCTTGCCTGGCTTCTTGCTCACTCTTTTTTGTCTTTTTTTTTTTTTCTTTAAGGTGAAATTTACATAACAAAGAATCAGCCACTTGAAAGTGACCATGGCATTTAGTACATTCACAAAGTTGTGCCACCACAACCTCTAACTAGTTCCAAAATATCTTCATCACCCCAAGGTAAAACTCTGTATCCATTCATGAGCAGTTACTCCCTACTTCCCTTCTCCCTCCTGCAACCACCAATCTGCTCTCTGTCTATGGATTTACCTATTCTGGATATTTCATATAAATGGGATCATATAATACACGACCTTTCGTGACTGGCTGCTTTTACTTAGCATAATGTTTTCAAGGTTCATCCTGGTTGCAGCACGGATCAATACTTCATTCCTCTTTAAGGCAGAATAATATTCCGTTGCCTGGATAGACCACATTTTGTCTACCCATCGCCTGTCAGAGGGCACTTAGATTGCTTCTACCTTTTGTCTCTTGAGAATAAGCTGCTGAGGACACGGGTGTGCAACTCAAATACTCTTGATTTGCATCACAGCTGGAATTGCAGCTCTCAAAACCATCCCCTCTCCTGGTTCTGCCCTGGTGCCCCCATCCCCCTGGTTGACTCCTACTCACTCCTTAGGGCTCAGCTTCATGCCACTTCCTCCAGGAAGCCTCCTTGCTGTGCCTGGACAAGGCTGGTGCTCCTTTTCCTGAGGGGTTCCGTGACACTCTGGACATCCCCAAGCAAGCCCTCTGCACGTGCCGATCACTGCTTGTGAATGTCTTCCCTGATGAGGATGCAGCTGTGCCTGTGCCAGCCACAGCTGTATCCTCAGAGCTCAGCACAATCCTGGGTGCACAGGAGGCACTTTAAAATGCTTGTTGATTACCTAGGTGGCCATCACCTCTGCAATTACTGGGACTTTGTGGCAGCTTCATAGGTTTTCTGACCCAGGAGTGATCATCAGATTGCAGGTTGGAGCGAGGTTCGTTTAATAGACGGGAGAAGCCACCTGCAGTGATTATCCCAAGTGGTGAAAGGCCCTTGGGAGACTTGTTGATAAAACAAAATGCAGTATGAAAATGGGAGCAGGCCGGGGAGCGGTGGTTCACGCCTGTAATCCCAGCACTTTGGGAGGCCAAAGTGGGTGGATCGCCTGAGGTCAGGAGTTTGAGACCAGCCTGACCAACATGGTGAAATCCAGTCTCTACTAAATCTACAAAAATCAGCCAGGTTTGGTAGTGCATGCCTGTAATCCCAGCTACTCAGGAGGCTGAGGCAGGAGAATCGCTTGAACCCGGGAGGCAGAGGTTGCAGTGAGCAGAAATCGCGCCACTGCACTCCAGCCTGGGTGACAAGAGCACAACTCTGTCTCAAAAAAGAAAGAAAGAAAGAAAGAAAATGGGAACAAAGCTGCCATTAAAAATGATTAATTAGAGCCCTGCTCATAGGTCTATGAGGAACAACACTATTAATATTCATGACCCTTAAACATTCTCCATGCACAGCCACTTACTCTTTATTTCTGTACTTGCTACTGTGTGGGCTCACCCCTTACCCTGAAGCTCTCCGAAGCATGAATTCTTCCCCAGAATGATTCCCTCTGGAGGGAACTGGGCCAGAGTTTCTGCCACTCACTTGCCTAAGGACTGTCACCATTGTTTACCCGCTCCCCAGACACCCGCGCCGGTCAGCTCAGAAAGTGCTTCCCCTCCCACCCCAGCCAGGTAGCAGGCAGAATGAGCCTTTTTTACAGTTTTATTTTGTAGCTGAACAAAACGGTGGTTTCTGGGAAGAAGGGGACAATGCCTGACCCCACGGGAGAGGGCTTAGCTTTCCCTAATAAGATGACACAGAGAGAATGAAGGGACCGCTTCAATAGGGCAGCTGAAAGGAAACCATTCACGAGGGAAGGCAGAGTGAGAAGCCCGCAGGGGCAGGCGCCCCAGGAGCCCGTCAGCTCCACGGCAGCTCCAGCTGGGGAACATGCCAACCGCAACCTGGGAAAGCGCCAATTAAAAATATTAACCCCTGTGCAGGGCTCCGGACGCGGACGCTGGTCATGGCGGAGCAGCTGCTCTGTGCTTTGAGGAAGATGTGTAGGAGAAGGAAGTGCAGAGAACCCAGTCGGGCTCATTGTTTTGCCTGTCCTGGTGGGAGCAAAAATCACTCCCTAGCACTTTTTACCTGTTTCTTGCCCCTGTGGCATCTTTGCTCTCCATCTGCCTCTTAGGAAGGGCCTCCTCTCTGCAGTGCCATCAACCCTTATGAGGGCTCCGTGAGGATAAAGACCGCGTCCACTTTGCTTGCTGGGGCCCAGCACACAGCAGGCGCTCAATAAATGCTCGATGAAGGATAATTCGGTTATTTAGCCCTATTTAATTACAAGCAACTCTCAATTGTCTTTAAAAATGATCAGGAGGGGAAGAGAACATTCAAACATGTCTATTTGTCTTGGGAGTGGGGTTCTTGGGCTGATATTTCATAATACATGTGATTACACCAGGTATTTTGCAGGAATTTTCTTCTCCAGGTCTGAGATGTGTTACGTAACTTTTCTTCTTTAAATGTAATTGACATTCACTGGGTGCTGCACAGGCACTGGGCGTGGTCTCAGGGCTTCATCCTCACATGCTCCGGGATGGAAGTGTGATAGTAGCTGCACTTCCCACCACTAGGAGCATGACTTCATCAGGTATGTCCCGAATAATAACCAGCCACACACACCACACACACACACACACACACACACCACACACACCACACACACGCACACCACACACACCACACACACCACACACACACCACACACACACACACACCACACACACCACACACCACACACACCACACGCACACCACACGCACACCACACACACGCACACACACCACACACACGCACACACACACCACACACCACACACACACACCATACGCACACCACACACACACACCACCACACGCATACACACACCACACACCACACACACCACACACACGCACACACACCACACACCACACGCACACACACCACACACACACACCACACACTCACACCACACACTCACACCACACACCAGACACCACACACATGCACACACACACCACACACACACACCTCACACACCACACACACACCGCACACACACACCACACACACAGAGCTTCATGGCCATATTTAGTGATTAGCTAATATAAAAAAGTTTGCACAAAGCTGACTTTACCCAGCAGGTACATTCCTTACCTTGTGATCTTGATGGGGAAACTGAGGCTCAGAGAAGTGAAGCAACTTCCCAGGTTCACACAGCTAGAGACTGGCAGACTATAGGATATGGTGTTTACGTAAATGCAAATGTATTTGAAAGCTTTTGATTCTGAGGCTAGAAGTTCATTCAAGAGGATCCGACTATCTTCTGCTGCACGTAAACGGGATCTCCCGCTTTGCTCTTACGTGACTGTGACTGGCTTCAACCCCTGTTGTGGAAGCGAGCTGGTGCTCCCTGCACCGCCCTTGCCTGGGGCAGCTACAGCTCAGCCTGGCTCGGCACTCCCCATCTTGCCAGACTGCCCCAGTCCCTCTAGACAATCAGTCTGGTCTTCCCCAGCCTCCCAGCTCTGTCTTCAGTGCCCTTTAATTAAACAGCAACTCTCCGCGGAAAGCAATTGAATTATCTAATTATGCCCTCCTAACCCAATTGCCGTCGTTAACACCGGCGACTTGGCAAAGGAGGTGTCTATGGGGCTCAATGGGAACCAGCAGTGACCCCCAAGCCACTCCTCTCTCCCACCCCACCCAACCCCAGACCTTGTCCTAAATAATGAATAGCCCAGAACCTGATGGCTGTGCTGGCCGGGACCTCAGATGCTGGCAGGAGCTTCAGCTGCCCTTAAATGCTCCTGAGTGGCTGCAAAGGACAGGGAGGGTAGAACATCCATCCGAGAGACCTCCTCCTGCCCTGGCTGGGCCCCGGACCGCTCTGTGGCATCCAAAGCATCTGGCTTCATATCCACTGGTTTGTTTTGTGTAATCATCCTGCAGCTCCCTAGCGGGCATCTCCTGTGTGAGGGCACACTGCCAGGGGCTGGGCATCAGAGATGAAGTCTTACTGTCACCTGGCTATAGTCCCAGGACATGGCCTTCACCCTGACTGAAGCTGGGGCTGGCTGACTCACCCCCACCTTTTCTGGGGCCCCCAGCTCAGAGCCCCTCTTGGAGAAGGATTCAAGGCATATTTGAATAATAACTATTAAGAAAAAATTCTAATATTGTGTGCATAATATTTAATGTGCTTCCTATGTAGCAAGCAGCAGGTTCTTTTAATTTAAACGTAATTCTTACTTTTTTTTTTTTTTTTTTGAGATGGAGTTTCGCTCTTGTTGCCCAGGCTGGAGTGCAATGGCATGATCTTGGCTCACTGCAACCTCCGCCTTCCGGGTTCAAATGATTCTCCTGCCTCAGCCTCCTGAATAGCTGGGTTTACAGGTGCCCACCACCATGCCCAGCTAATTTTTGCATTTTTAGTAGAGATGGTGTTTCACCATGTTGGCCAGGCTGGTCTCAAACTCATGACCTCAGGTGATTTTCCCACCTCAGCTTCCCAAAGTGCTGGGATTACAGGCGTGAGCCACCACGTCTGGCCTTACTTTGTAATTTGAAAAAATGTCAAACCTATGCAAGTATAGCAAAATTAATTCCTGTGTACCTTTCCCTCGATTCCCAGTTTGTGAGCACCTTGCCACATTGCTGTCTCTCTCCACACAGTCTATACTGTTTTAGTTTTGTTGACTCCTTCTAGAGTTAGTTGCAGACATCATGCCCCTTCACCACGAATTACTTGCAGCTTGTGTCATCTAAGAACGGGACACTCACAGCCTCAGGACAATGATCAGATTCAAGAAATTTAATGCTGATAGCATACCACTGCCCTATGCGGGAGATGGTCCCTGTGCACGTTTTGCTAATTTTCCCAATACTCCTCTTTTCAGTGATTTTATCTTTTCCCTTGACCCAGGGTCCAGTCCAAGACCCCACATTACATTGGGTTGTGCCTCGTCAGCCCCTGTAGTCTAGATCAGCTCCTCAGCCCATATATATATATATATACACACACATACATATACATATATATAATGTATATATATAATGTATATATATACACACACATATATATACATATGTATATATGTATATACATATATGTGTACCTTATATATACGTGTGTGTGTGTGTGTGTGTATATATATATATATGTATTTTAATTTTGGAAAAATTTTAGATTTACAGAAAATTTCCAAAGATAGAACAGAGTGTTCTCCATAACCCTTCATCCAGTTCCCCCTAATGTTATCATCTGACGTAACCACAGTACACCTGTCAAAAGTGAGAAAAGAGCATTGTTGCTGCACTACAGACCAAACTCCAGACTTTGGATTTCATCTATTTTTCCACGAATGTCCTTTTTCTGTTCCAGGATCTCACTTTGTACTCAGCAGCAGCTGTTGATCTTTCAAGAGACTGATGGACGTTAGGTTCTTTCCAAACTTGTGTCATTTTAATTTCCTCAACAACCCTGCAAAGACGGTGTGTTATCGAGGAAACTGAGATGAGAGGAGGTGAAATGACTCACCCAAGGTCACATGGCTAGTAAGTGGAAAAGGCTGACTCAAGCCCTCAGCCTGGCTCCAAAGCTAGCTCTAACTTCATCTGCATCATGAATCTCTCTCTCTGTCTCTCGCTCTCATGCATACATCACACTCACACAGAGGTGCACACACAGCGTTTTACCCATATTTAGCAATTGGCTAACATAAACAATTTTAACAATGTGCCAAATATTAAAAGAATCCCTCACTTTATCCAACAGGTATATTCCCAAAAAGTTGACTGTAGTTCTGTAGAAGAGCTCACTAGAAAGTAGCCATGTATCGGCCGGGCACGGTGGCTCACGCCTGTAATCCCAGCACTTTGGGAGGCCAAGGTGGGAGGATCACCTGAGGTCAGGAATTCAAGACCAGCCTGGCCAACATGGCGAAACCCCATCTCTACTAAAAACACAAAAATTAACCGGGCATGGTGGCACGTGCCTGTAGTCCCAGCTACTCCAGAGGCTGAGGCAGGAGAATCACTTGAATCCAGGAGGCGAAGGTTGCAGTGAGCCAAGATCACACCACTGCACTCCAGCCTGGGCGATAGACAGAGACTCCATCAAAAAAAAAGAAAAAAAGAAAAAAAAAAAAGTAGCCATGTATCCCTTGCCTGCTATGGGCTCAATGCTTTGCATATATTTCTTCATTTGATCAGTACACAACTGTTGATGGGATGTGCTGTCACGCCCATTTTAGAGATATGAAAATGGAGTCACAGACATGAGAATTGACTCATTCTAGGTGGAACGGCCAGTTACTAGCCGAGCAGGGATTGGAACTCAGTTCCCTTTGTCCCCAGTGCCTCGTCCTTAACCACCAGGTTCAACTCACTCCCAGATGAAAGGGTTCCCGCTGTCCTTGTGCGTCCTAGTGCAGTGGCAGTGGAGAACACTGGACAGAATGGCTGCAGAGTCTCTGCGGTAGGCCGGACGCCGCTCATGATTCCCAGGGACTCCTGTGCCTCGGGCAGCCGGTGCCACCCTGTCACTCACAGGGACGAGGCTGATCCAAGGGCTCCACTTTAATAACGGGTCCAGCTGGTGCCAGCTTTTATTTTAGCGACGTGTGAATGCTGTTGCCATGGAATGCAGCCTTATACCCAGGGTGCAGGAATTACCGAGAGGAGAAGCTGCTCTGGGCTGTGTTTTTCCCTCTATCCAAATTTCATTTCCCTCTGCGTGTTCCACCACTGATTATCTTTTTAATCTGCATAGAAAACTGGCACACAGAGGACAGTTTGAGTCAAGGCGCTCTGTGCTTTATCGTCCCCAGTCCCCATGTGTTTACAAGCCACCACTTCTGAGAAGGGAGGCATATGAAATTGTTATTTTCCCACTGTGTGTGAAAATAGCATCCGAGTAGAGCGTGGGGCAGGATTGGTCCAACATGCCAAACAGCAGCTCTTCCTTCTCAGTAGGACAGCGGTCCCCAAACTGCTCCTTAGACACCCTTCACTCCTGTTAAAACTTGGCTTAAAAAGTCTCTTTTTGAAAAGAGGGGCTTGGGACTCCCAGGAGTCTTTGCCTGGGCATGTACACAAACCAGCGGCCCTCTCGGCCGTGCGGCGCGTGGAGGTTGTGTGAGCCCTGGCTTCCGCACCTGGACTTAGCTTCCAACAAGCTGGGTGAACTTGGGCCAGTGACTTAACTACTCTGGCCCTCCTCAATTGCCTCATTTGTTTTTTGTTTTTTTCTTCGAGACGAAGTTTCGCTCTTGTTGCCTAGGCTGGAGTGCGATGGCATGATCTCAGCTCACGGCAGCCTCCGCCTCCTGGGTTCAAGTGATTCTCCTGCCTCAGCCTCCCAAGTAGCTGGGATTACAGGCACCTGCCACTTCACCTGGCTAATTTTTTGTATTTTTAGTAGAGACAGGACTTCCCCATATTGGCCAGGCTGGTCTTGAACTCCTGACCTCAAGTGATCCACCTGCCTTGGCCTCCCAAAGTGCTGGGATTACAGGCATGAGCACTGCGCCTGGCCAGTTTCCTCATTTGTAAACAAGGGAAACAACTGGTTACAGCTCAGAGCTGGGGGATAAAGAAAAAGGCTGTAAAGCCCAGTGCCCAGCACAAACTAACCGCGCGGTGACAGGAGTTGGCAGCAGTATCGCCTTTTCTTCCCATGACCACTCCCTACTTCCACTCCCTACTTCCTTCCTTCCTTCCCCCCTTCCTCCTTCCTGGACAAAAGGACAGGGCATGAGGTTGGGGAGGTGGTGAAGGGGGTGGGTAAAAGGCTAAATGTGTGCTTTTAGCCTAGTAGAAGGCACAATACATATTTCCAAATAGCTGCAATGCCTGTGAGACTGTACTCACGGCCCGTGGTCACCGAGCACAACCTCCACCTCCCAAGTTCAAGACCAAGTGCTTCTGGTACATGTGGTTTTAAGTGCAACCTCTGCCTCCCAGTTTCAAGACCAGGCGCTACCGGTACATGTGGTTTTAAGTGCACTTTGTACATGATCTTTCTTTTCTTTTCTTTCTTTTTTCTTTCTTTTTTTCTTTTTTTGAGGCAGAGTCTCACTCTGTTGCCCAGGCTGGAGTTAAGTGGCGCAATCACGGTTCACTGTGGCCTCTATTTCCCCGGGCTCAGGTGATCCTTCCACCTCAGCCTCCTGAGTAACTGGCACCACCATGCCCCACTAATTTTTGTATTTTTTTATAGAGACGGGGTCTCACCATGTTGCCCAGGCTGGTCTCAAACTCTTGGGCTCAAGTGATCCTCCCACCTTGGCCTCCCAAAGTGTTGGAATTACAGGCGTGAGCCACCTCACCCGGCCTATGGGATCTCTTCTAATCCTCAAAACAATCCCATGGGGGAGGGGCTATTCTTATTCCCATTTTGCAGATGGGAAGACGGAGATTCAGAGAGATTCACTAATACATCGAAGTCACACGTCTACGGGAGGGTGGGGGCTGGGGTTTCAAGCTGGTTGTCTGCAGAGCAGTAAGCTTTGTCACTACCACACCCTTCCCACAAGAGCAGTCCGGGGCCTCAGGGTCAGGGGCTGGCATTAGTTCTTCCAGGGGGGAGAGCCAGAGATGGCTCCTCAGAGGAGGGAGCAGCAGGGTCAGCCCCTGAAGCCCTGTAGGATGTCCTGGAGACCTACGGCGACGGCAGGCCTGGGTTGGGGGCCAGAATCCACCGTTTTCAGTGCCCACTATTTTGTTCCCAAGGGAGAAACGTCCAGGCCAGGGGCATCGCAGGTGTGTATGGGAAACAGCCTGGACCCCCGGACTGCAGCATGGAGGGCAGGAGGGAGTAACATGAAGCGGCTGTTGGGGGAAGCTGGGCTAGCGTCACTTTAGGGCCACTTGCAAACCTCATTCTCTAGGCAATGAGAAACGGAGGGTGGCCAGGGAATGGAATGAATGGGGCAGAAGGGGTGTGAGGCTCAGATGATGGCATCGAAGGTACAAGTCAGGAACTGGACTGTCTGCTGAGGGGCATTCATGGTCATCCATTTACTCATCTGTTGTATCCTTGAACTGTTACATTCTTCCCAACTAACATACAAGCTCGCTGAGGTCAAGTGGAGGAGCGAATGCTGTGGGTGCTCAGGGGGCCGTGGGGAGTTTCAGCGATTGGGGGCGGCTCACCGCTGTCAGCACCGTCTACCCCCTCCCCCCGACCTGGCCCCTTGTCTCCAGTTGCCATGGTTTTTTCTTCTTCTTCCTCCTCTAGGGCAGGTAAAACCCCAAGGAATACCTGGAAGTGGGAGGAGTGGAAAGCGGGTGGTGAGGGGGGCACCCCTCTTCATCCGCTGTGGGAATTCCAGGCAGCTCGGGAGAACTTGGACGGACTGTTTTCATTAGAAGTCATACCCACTAACCCACACGCAGACCTCTGCACTTCTCATCTGAACACGGAGAATATATTTCAGAGCCGTGATTGTCTCACTATGTGTGTGAGGGGGAAAAGCTGACAGGTAAGACAATCCTATTCAGGAGAGAGAGAGAGAGAGGGGGGAGTGTGCAATAGCAAGAACTAGAAGGAAATGCACTTTTATTATTATTATTATTATTATTATTATTATTATTTTAAGACAGAGTCTCGCTCTGTCACCCAGGCTGGAGTGCAATGGTGCAATTATGGCTCACTAGGTAGCCTCGAAGCCCTGGGCTCAATTGATCCTCCCACCTCAGCCTCTTGAGTAGCTGGAACCACAGGCGCAGGCCACCATGCCCAGCTATTTATTTTTATTTTTATTTTTTGTAGAGATGAGGTTTTGCTACATTGCCCAAGGCTGGTTGCAAACTCCTGGCCTCAAGCCATCCTCCCACCTTGGCCTCCCAAAGTTCTGGGATTACAGGTGCAAGCCGCTTTGTCTGGCCAAATTTGATTTTAAATATGCCAATTAGCATCGATGCTGATCCTATTAATCCACTAATTACTTAGCTTTACCTGAGCACACAGGAGTCATTTAATATAAACTGCACATACCCCTCTTCTTACTCATTGCTTGTCGGGTCATTCAGCTAGCACACATGTATTGAGTGTCTATTGTGTGCAAGGCACAAGAGGTCTTCACTGAGCCAGCCGGGCAAAGCCTTCCCCTATGCAGCTTGCAGTCTGGTGGAGGTGTGAGGAGGGGGCCCCAGTAACCAGGAAGTCACAGCATGGTGTGGGCAGGGCTCTGTATCAGGGGAAACATCGGATCAGGTGGGAGCTGCGGAGGCCTGGGCGCCCCCAGCATCGGCTCCCTCTGACCCTCTGACTGTCCGCCTCCTGACCCATCTGGGTTTCAGGAGGGTAGAACTATATCAGTCTTGTTCTGTCATTCTTCTGGATAAGGCACATGGAACGGCCCTGGTGGGTACTTATTAGATGAATAGACATCACTTTTTAATACCTACTCAGGCACAGCCCTTGGCATGACCGGCCTGTTTCATGCTGCATCATTGCTGTCTCTATTTCCTTTTTGTAGATAAGGGGACTTGGAGAGGTGAGATTGTTCGCATCAGGTTGTATGGTGAGAGAGTTGTAGAGTGGGGATTGGAACTACTTCTTTCCCAAGATCTCATTCCCCCCATTCCCCCTTCTCCCAAAGCCAGACCTGCTTCCATCAGCACCTGCCACCTTCTCAACAGCCTGTGCCAGGTAGAGGTGAGGGAAGGAAGGGCAGGTGGGAAGGAGGGTGGAAGGAGAGGGCAGTCTGGAGGCAGGAATATCCGCGGCGCCCAGTCTTGGCGTCTTGTGATGCTGAAACTCAAGAGCCCCCTGACTCAGCAGGATATTAATAACCCTGGCTGGTCCTGGGAGGGCACTTCTGCCAGGGAGGAGAACAGCATGGCTGTGCGCCCTCCCTGCCGCCGGTGGCAGCTCACACTCCACTGTGCTCACCTTGCCTGGCTCCCCACACAGGGAGCTCCCTGGAAGCTCCTTGGAGCAGATGCTGCTCTGTATCTCCAGACCCTAACACAGAGCTGGGTGCACTGAAGGCACTCAATAAATAACTGTGGAGAGAATGAATGGATGGATGGATACATAAACAAAGCTTCAAATTTCCCAGAAACATCCCTCCCAGTTCCTCTCCCTACTTTATCATCCTGTTGCACATAATGTGTGCTCAATGAACACAGGTTGGCCAGGCATGGTGGCTCATACCTGTAATTCCAGCACTTTGGGAGGCTGAGATAGGAGGATCACTTGAGCCCAGGAGTTTGAGACCAGCCTGGGCAACATAGTGAGACCCCTGTCTCTACAAAAAAAAAAAAAAAAAATTAGCCAGGCATGGTGGCACACATTTGTAGCCCCAGCTACATGGAAGGCTGAAGTGGGAGAATTGCCTGAACCTGGGAGGTAGAGGCACGTCCTCACCACTGCACTCTGGCCTGGGCAACACAGTGAGATCCTGTCTAAAATAGTAGTAGTAATAATAATAATATTAATAATAATAATAATACACACAGGTTGCTTGTTTCATGTTTAACATTGCCCTCAATTGAACACATTTCTCAAGTACTGTGTGTGTCTGGTGTGGCCCTGGGCTGTCTATAGGGTGGGTAGAGACTCATCCTCATCCTCTAGAACAGGGAGAACATGGAGTCCAATGTGCCTCTCCCCCATCCAGACAGACATGGCGAATCCATCGCCAGGCAGCCATGACTAGTCAATCACAGCACTCTGTCCTGATAACCTGGGATCCAGCTCAGCACAGCCCCCTGGTCAACACTGATACTTGGAATTTTCCCCCTCTTCACCCACTCTGCCTGCTGCACTTCTCCATCTGAGTCTGAGAGACCACAGACGACGGCAGCCAGAGAAGAGCCCCCTCTTCCAGAAGCAGAAGCTACTCTCCTCTCTGGTTATAAAATGCAGAGTGGTGGGTGGGCTTAGCTGGGGGAAGGTTACTGGGGACAGTAAAGCATAGGCTCTATAGGACCAGAAGTTGCCTTCCTGCTCTG
This sequence comes from Gorilla gorilla gorilla, assembly GCF_029281585.2. NCBI lineage: Eukaryota > Metazoa > Chordata > Mammalia > Primates > Hominidae > Gorilla > Gorilla gorilla. The sequence goes on from NC_073237.2 coordinate 128,527,060, forward strand.
CTGTGGGAGGACCCCAAGGTGGCCCGACCCCAGTGACATGGGCCCTGAGGGGGATGCTTGGGAGCGGGGTCTTCCTGAAAACACCCTAGGGAATCCCAAGGGCAGCAGACAACCACATCACCTCAAACTCTGGGCTGCGGGCATGTGCACATGTGTGTTTGAGGTCAGCAGTGATTATCAGTATACTGAACAACCAGCAGGCCATTGGTGCCGCCCAAGGGGACAGGCAGGTGCCAGGTGAGTGCAGGAGTGAGACCTAGAGGTCCTGCTGCTGTGCCAGGCACTAGCCCAGGTAGCTGCTGGGTTTGGGGGAGGTCTAGCTATCTAGAGGTTCCCAAGGAAGGGTGCTGAGTGGTCTGGGAAGTGGGATGGGGAGACCCTCCAGGGGCCCAGAATAGTGGCTCTTTGCCGACAGTAAATGCATGAAGCATTTCAATGTTTCAACAAATGGGAGTGGTGGCCCTCGTGCAGACCAGCCGGACAGCAGCAGCCCCACATATGGATGCCTCATGCCAAGAGGTTCTTTCTGGAAACTGCCTGGTCATACCTGGTTAAGAGTTTCCAGCCTCACCCTTGGGCTCCCAAGGCCCTGCAGACACAGAGCAGTTGCTTGGTACATGTTTGGCCATTTAGCTGCAAAAGGAGAGTTTTTCCCAGTGTACCATAAGGCATTTCTGGAGCTCACATTGACAAAAATTAAAAATCAAAGTGCAGACCAGAAGCTCAGGCCTGTCTACCCGGCCCGCCGCCTCTGCGTTCCCCAGTGGCCGCGCCGCTGGCTGCCCAGGGCGTCACCTGTGCCATGTGCGTGCTGTGTTAACGTCAGGCTTCTAACAATCCTGTTCTTGACGCATGTCTCTCCTCTCCTTAGGGAGTTGTCATTGTGCTAATCGTTCAGGGAAACATTTGTACTGGGTGAGCTGAGACTCCTGTGTCAGGAGAGGACCTGGGAGGCCAGCAGCTTATCTGAAAATGTTAGCACTGGAAGGACCCTCTGGTGCCACCAGCTCAAACTCCTCCCTTGATGGATGAAGATCTTGAACCCCAGAAATGGAGTCAGGGACTCAGCTACAGTCCCAAAGCTTTCAGGGGACAGAATTGGGACAAGAAATTCTGAGAAATGTGGGCGGGGAAGGGTCAAGGCACTGGCCGTGGGGTCACAGGCGTGTGTTTGGATCCTGGTGTAGGACTTGGATCAAGTTGTTTCACCTTTCAGAGCCTCAGTTTCCCTATCTGTAAGGAGGGGACAAAGAAGAGCCCCTGCTTCCAGGTCTGGCACATGTTCTGTTATGTGGGGCGCGAGTAGGGGTTTGGAAGAGAGAGGTGGTGCTTTTGGCTGCACAGCGAATGGGTGTTGTAAGCTGACCTCAGAGAATGAGTTCATTTGAACAGGAGTTCAGGGATACATCCCTCTACTTGACAGGAAAGTATATTTTCTTTGCCTTCTAATGTTGCCCTAGTTCACCATCTTATGAATTCAAAGCCAAAGGTGGCCTTTCCCCCTTTGAGGTGGGGTGAGCACTCCCTGTTGCTAGAGGCCCAAAGGCTGTGCTAGGTAAGGGGAGGCCCTTCTGCTCAGGCTGGGGACACTTTCCAGGGTCAAGGGTTCACCTGCCGCCGGCAGGCTGATCACCTGCGGGGCTTCTACACCCCTCTGAGCACTCTGCAGTCATCATTGCATTCTTAACTTCTCACGACAACCCTGAGAGGTGGTGCTGTTGTGCCCATTGTACAGATGGAAAATTGAGGTGAGAAGGTGTGCCCAAAGATATAAGTGGCAGCACAGGGACTCTCAGCCTGGGCTGTCAGGTTCTGAGGCCAGGCTCATAAATGTCAAGCTTACCACGAATGTGGCCAAAGACCATCATATAGGCCACTGGAGGACCATCCTGGGGCCGTCTCAGCGTCCCCAGGTGACCATGCCACACGTGCTTGGCCCAGAGTCCTATCGGCCTCAAGGTGATCTCCAAAAGCAGTGAAAGAAGCTGGGGTCATCAGAACTACAGAGAGGGGTCCTGGAGGAGCCTCTGGGCAGGGCAGGGAGTGGGCCAGATAACCACAGAACTGCATCGTGCAGCCAAGTTGGACTCCAGAACCAGCAGAACGAAGAAGAGAGGAAGTCGGGCCCAGAACTTTTGTTTTCCCAGATTCAAAAGAAAAATCTCCTGGGAGTCCTTTTGAATGTGAGAAGCCATGTCCCTCCAACTCCCAGGTGACGCAAAAAGCAAAGCATGTGGCCAAGTGACCCTGGCTGCTTTTCCCTCCCAGCCTGCACATCTGTGTTTACTCCACCAGTAAAAAAAAAAAATGAACCCAGTGAAAAAGGAGTGAAGGGTAGGGATGGGAGGCAGAAGACTCTGTGAGGAATCTCCAGGGCGTACAACTCACCGGGACCCCCAGGAGGGGGAGGAGTCCCACCCCCAGAAATGGGGGCAGCATGGGCTAAGTGTGGACATCCTAGAGGTCGCAGGCAACGGCCAGCCAAGTCCACGGAGTGAGAGACCAGTGGCAGCTGGAGCTGTCTCCATCCATTAGGTCAAGTGTCATGAAACAAGAAATCCAAGCTGGTTCCCAAGATCAGGAGTTGACTTTGTGAGCGATGGTACCTGCCACCTTCTAGGGAGCCCTGATCCCAAGGCCTTCCTTTGAATAGAAAAGATCGACCAAGAGGGAGGCAGGACGAGGAAGAGAGAGGGACCCTGTCTCACCGTGTCTTACAGCCTGGACTGCTGGAAAGCACAGATGTGGGGATGTTTGGGGAAACATCAGTGTTTCCTTTTGGCAGGATTCAGAACAAGGGCCAGGGCCAAGGTCACAGGACTCAGAATTCAGTGCTTTGATGGACCAAGAGTTTGTATGCCAATGGTGACAACTTAATGAGGAAATGGTTGCACACAACACAGCATGTGTGAATGCGCACGTGAGATCAGGAAGGAGGCAGCCAGGGAATACTCTTCTGTTGATCAGTTTCTCTTGCTGTGGGTCGTCTTTCAGAATTTTCAGCTGCCTTTCGTTACAAAGATTGCTGCGCCCAGCTTGCCTACAGCTGTCGTTCATCTGTGTAGGACTTTGCATGGTTGCAAATGGGTGCTTTTGGGGTGGGGCCTACATGGGGCTCTTTTTGAACGACGACAATGATCAAGCGAGCAGGGTGTGGGGGTGCAGTGCTCTGAAGGCCGCTGCAGGGTTCGTGAGCTCCCCAGGGCAGTGGGAGGCAGAGGGCTGAGGCACAGAGCAGGTAGTTCTATAAGTGGGTCAATTATTTAGTGATCAGCACATGTCTGAGAGGAAGGCCACATCTGCTTTGCTGTCCTGGAGGCCCAGATCCCCTGCCCAATAAGGAAGAAAGATGTTTTCCTCTAGGGGAGGAGTCGCCGGGTGGGAGGGGGAGGCAGCTTCCTCCTGCTGATAATGCATTTTCCCTTCTGATTGCAGCCTTTCCTCAGCTCCTGCTCTCCTTGCTGATGCAAACCTCTTCCCAATCACCTCCACATGCCCCTGCTGCCCCAAGCGGGAGGCTGTGAGAAGCCTGCACACCTGGCGAGAGGATGAGGCGGACCCAGGAGAAAGATTCCATGACTCGGCCAGCTGCGGCTCCTTCCACAACTTCTCCTGCTCCCCACATTGGGAGTCGGGAGAACTGTCCCAAAAGCAGGAGAGGAATGGGTGGGGTGAGGGTGGAAATTCGGATTCGGATTCAAGAGCAGATTCTGAATTGTTCATATGTGAAAAGAGACATTGTGGCTGGGAGGAGAGCTGGGGCTGGTGTTCCCATTTATTTCCCAGGCTTGATGGCCAGGTGACACTAGTTAGTCTAACCCCATTGCTCTTCTGACACGGAGCAGTGTTCCCCTGGACTCCCCATCATCATGGAACAGAGAGCCTTGGCCAGAGGAGAGACTCGGCCAATGACGACTAATCAGAGCCGACATTTCTTGATCATCTACTACCTGAAATAATTCCTACACATTTTCTCAGTGAATCCGTCCAACAATCCCAGGAGGTAGATGCCATGACTATCACCACTTGACAGGTGAGGAACTGAGGCCCAGAGAGGTGGGAGTGGAGGTCTGGGTTCCCACCAAGCCTGGGGATTGCTCTTGGCGCTCCTAGTTTGAGCTTTCCTTGTCTCCTATCCTGAGAGGTAGGACTCGCCTCCACCATTGACTTTGTGTTGTCTAGTGTTTTTGGCAATACTGCCAGGCCAGCGTGCTCACACTCTGCCTGCATGCATGTGTGTGCATAGGCATACACATACCCACTCACACTTCCTCAGACTGCACCACCTCCCTGGTTTGGCCTGTGTCTGGCACATAGTAGGTGCTCAGACAACCTTTGTGAGGTGCACAGGCAGCCTGGTCCATGAGATGTGAATAATCCCACTAGACTTGCTGCACCCCAAAGGCAGGACCCAGTGGATCTGTTACCATGGGCATCCCCAGGGCTGGGGGATGCTGGCCCACAGTAGGTACTCAGTGGGTAGGCCACAATTGCCCAGAAGATGCCCCCTGAGCTCAAAGCTGGCAGGGCTGGGCAGTTACCTGCTCTCACTGAAAAAGGGGTGCCAATGCTCCTTTGCATCCTGTCTCCTGAGACTGAGGAGTCCTCAGGGACTCCGGAATTTATGGCAGTGAGCAGCGATGGGTCCTGCCTCTGGGGCTTCCAGACGAGAGACCGGCTGCCTGGCTGGCTGTCTGCTGCTCCATGGAGTGTGGAGGAGGTGGGCTTCCTTCTCACAGCAGCCACCCCTCGCCAGGGAGCTGAGCAGCTTTGCCTGGAGGAGCCTGGGCTCTTCTGGGCTGAGCTTTGCTGCTTTCCTCTCCCTGTCATGCTGCTGGAACTCGGGAAAGAGACATTTCCATGGGAACTCATGGATTGGAGGGATCCCAGCCAGGCTTCTGGTGGAAGAAACTTTGCAGACAAAGGCACAGTGGCTCAGTAGTATTTCCACCCAGTCCACAGGGGCTGTTCTCACCTGCCCAGGGCTCACTTGCCATGAGCCCTGGAGAAGGCACCAACTCACTCCCAGCTCCCAGTCCCTGTATCTTTTTTTTTTTTTTTTTTGGCTCTGTCACCCAGGCTGGAGTGCAGTGGTGCGATTCAGTCTGAGCTCACTGCAACCTCCACCTCCCAGGTTCAAGCGATTCTCATGCCTCAGCCTCCCAGGTAGCTGGGACTACAGGCACGCACCACCACCACGCCTGGCTAATTTTTGTATTTTTAGTAGAGATAGGGTTTCACCATGTTGGCCAGGCTGGTCTCAAGCTCCTGACCTCAAGCGATCCACCTGCATCAGCCTCCCAAAGTGCTGGGATTACAGGCGTGAGCCACCGCGCCCAGCTAGTCCCTGTATCTTTTGCTGGCAAGTGGAGACTGCAATGCCGGTTCCCTCCCAGGGCTGTTGGGAAGAAACAATCTTGGAATGATAAGCTTGGGACTGAGACCATATATCAGCGAGCCCAGCCATGAGGCCTGTATTCAAATAGGAGCCCTGCCTTCCCGGAATAACCTAGGACACATCCTTCAACCTTGGTATTCTCGTCTGAAGAATGGCCAGGATAAGAGTCTCTTTCACAGAACGGTGGTTAAAGCAGAAATTGGAGATTGTCAGTAAACTGCTGTGCTTGGTGCCTGAGTGTGTAATACCAGAGCCACCTTGTGTTAAGCACTTTCTAGAAGCCAAATCGATTTCAAGTATTAGTTCACTAAATCCTTAGACCAAGCCTAGGTATTGGAGACCATTCTAACCTCCATTTTCCAGGTGAAACAAATGAGCCTTGGCAAGGTGAGTCACACAGCCGGGAATGGGACCCCAGGGCTGCTTGACTCTGAAGCCCCAAATTTCAACTGTGACTGTATTAAGTGCTCATTTAAGATCTGGAAGGACCAACAAGGTTCAGCCACCATCCCATTTCACAGCTGAGAAAATTGAGATCCAGAGCAGGGAAGAGCCCAGTTGAGTCACAGAGCTGCTGGTGCTGGAACCAGGCCTAAGGTTCCACAATGGCTGCTCACATTTATCGAGCACTTACTGTTTGCCACGTTCGAATTGCTTTCTGTCCATCATTTTATTTGATCTTTACCATAACTCTAGGAAGATGGAGACTATTACAATCCCATTTTTCATTTGGGTAAAGTGAGGCAGAGAGGGAAGTACCTTACTCAAGGTTGCACAGCTAATTAGCAGGAGAGGCACGACTCATACCCAGAGAGTCAGGCTCTAGAGCCCTCATCCAAGCCGCTTTGTGGCACTGCCTCCCAGCCGGGGCAGGCTGGCCTTGCCCGGCAGCCTGGGGCCTAGGTCGACTTGCCTGCCAAGGGGGTGGAGTCTGCACGACTCCTACGGTATGGCCGCCACCGGGCAAAGCAGGGTGCCGCTGAGCTGCAGTACTCAGGGAGATGGGCACGGAGCGGGGACTGGCAAGCTCAGTGTGCTTGAAGGCCATTAGCCCCCTGCGTCTCCGAAGAGAAGTTTATCCAACAAAATGCAGGCAAGCAAAGAACACGTTCCACTTTATGTGTCTCTTGTTGTAGGCAGTGCACATCTTGGGAGATGTGTGGATGAAAGGCGCCATATAAAATGCAATCAATTATGAATCACCATTACTGAATTAATCACATGTATGATTAATACAGTCATAATAATTAATGGGAGTATGGTCTAGAGATTAGAGCTGAGGACTGACAGGGAGGGGTCAGAGTGCTTCTAGTAGCCTCTGCCACTGCCTAGAGGTGTCACCTTGGGGAAGGCAGGTTCCCCCTGCGCCTACCTTGGCAGTAGAAGGGGCCCCAGGATGTCTTGAATACCCCTAGATGGTCCTGGGCACAGCATCTTACCACCTCCCTAACAGCTGCATCTCAACTGCTCAAGGTCAAGGGGACAAAGAGTTTGTCGAAGAATCAAAATCGTGGCCTGGCATAAGTGAACAGAGTGAGCGAGGAGAGGGGTGAGAACTTGGTAGGGGGTGTCCTTTGAGCTTGCACTTGACTTAAATCAGCAATGTGAGCTCATTTCTTCTGTCTGTCTGTCTGTCTGTCTGCATCAGGACTTGCCTTCTCTTGGAAGTCCCCAGAGGGCCTGGACCTCATCTGTTACCTCTCGTTGCAAAGCTAGTAGATTATTTTTGCTTGTGACTTTATAATTTCCTGTTACTCATCTATACCATGCAAATTTCCTCATTGTAAAGAAGTCAGGCAACCCAGAGGGGATATCTATAATAAAGCACATCGGTGCCCCCTCATCTCCCCTGTTCATACTTTGGTGTATGTCTTCATTGTCCACATATATAATGGATGTGTCCATATATATAGTGGACTTATATACAATCATATGTATATAATCATATATATGTATGGTTATACACAAATCCTTTTTTAAAATATAGATGGAATAAAATTAAATGCATTGTTCTGCAGATGCTTTTTGATAGCAAATTCCACATACACAATTCAAATTAAAACTGTGCATTGGAGCCAAAATCCCACCAGTGAAGAGGACGATTAGGCTGCTGGTGAGAGGGGAGCCAGCGGTTATTTTCAGGGAGATTCATTAACACTTTCCTGCCCCTGGTGCTCAGCTTCTTTTCATTGCCAGAAAAAGGTCATTTGTCAGAAGGTACCTTAATGAAGTTTAAAAATGAACGTCCGTCAACCACCTGGTCCCCGCAAGGCTGAAATCCTATTTGTTCCCTATCTTGGAAAATCAGTGTTTTATGGTTCACTTGAAAGGAACATCGTCTCCTGGAGGCTGCTGTGGAGTGCGGTCAACTCAGGATCATAGCAGAGGGACCACCCTCCTGGACAAATCCCCTCATCGTGCAGATGGGGAAACTGAAGCCAAGAGCAGGGAAGGGATCTCCCCCAGCCACACAGCGTGGTAAGGGCTGAGCCAAGAAAAGCCCATTATCCCAACTCTCAGTGCGGTGCTCTTTCCATTATCCTGGGGTCTGGAAATGAGGAAACCAGAAGACAGCTTCTGGCATAGGTCCCCGAAAAAAGCCTGTTGGCATCAGCTTGTTGCAGAGGCAAGGAGTATTGGTGAGGTGGGGGCTGGCGGGGAGGCATGTTAAAAATTGTTTCTAGTGGCACATATCTTTGCATATGGGTCACTGAAACCATCCTGGCAGTGCTAGGGAGGAGGCACCCCTGGTTCCTCCACTGTGTTTAGATGAACTACAAGTAAGAAGCAGCCCCTCCGTCTCTTTGGCCATTCCTGACAGCATCCAGTCCACAGTGATGATGGAGGAGCAGGGCGGTTCCCAGGGATTTGATGACCATGCCCTGGGGTGACAGCAGGCTGAGGGCTGACCCTGGTCATCACTCACTCTGTGCAGGAGCCCCACACCCTGCCCTTCACTGCTGCCTGCAGGCTGAATGCTTAAAAATCAAACCACCAAGATCTGTTCTCTTCTCCCAAGGAGCTTCCTCCTGCATAGAACAGGTAACCAGGAGCGGGCCCATGTCTGCCTTCCTGGGCTGCTTGGTGAGACAGGCCCATCTCCAGTGGTAGGCAACTGAGAGCATGTGCAGGTAGAGGCACACAATGGCCGTGTTTTGACCCCTCTTTGAAAAAAGAAGGATTTACCGTTCATATCTCACATATGGGGAAACTGAGCCCCAAAGCAGTCTGGGCCGTGTTCCAAGTTCACCAGCCAGCCAGGCCAGTGACAGAGCATCACCCAGAAACCCAAGAGCCCTGCCTCCCCGGCCACAATCCTTAGCTATGTGACCTTGGGCAAGTTACTTAACATCTCTAACTTAAGGCTTTGCTACCAGCAGTGAAGTCACAGGGCTTTGGCGAAGATTCAGTGAATAATGCACACAAACTGGTTTGCATGGAGTCTGGCATAAAACAGGTGTTCAATAAATATATTATTATTATTATTACAGCAGATGACAGTCTTTAATTCCGCATCCTCTTCCTGTTTTGTCACAAGATTCCAAATATTATTCAGCAGTATAACTCCGTCTCTAGTTTTCAGGGCAGCTGAGAACAGGGAAGGGTTAAGGTGGAGGTGAAGGGTGGCAGCAGGGCGGGGCACTGAGGTGCCATGTCTTGCTCCATTCCCAACACCCTCTGTGACCTTGGGCTGGTCTCTCTCTCTCTGCCTGTCTCTCTGTCTGTCCTCAGGCCCTTTGTTCTTGATGCATCCAAATGACAGCGCTGGCTGCTCAAGGCTGCAGTGAGCCCACCCCAGGAGGCCAGGAGTGTCCGAAAACCACATGTGCTTCTGGAAGATGTGGAAACTCTCCCAGAAGCCCTGGGAGGCAGGCTGGCAGGAAACCTCCCGGGGGTCAGAGAGCCCAGGGCTGCCGGATGTGATATTGCCCGGTGGCCTCTGCCCGGGGCTGCTGCTACCGGAACCCTCCCACACCTGCCTCCCATGCTTGCAGGGGAGGGAGACAGAGAACCCCTCAGCCAGGCCCCTCCTGCCCCACTACTCTGCACTCCCTGCAGAGCTGGCTTGGCTTCGTCAAAAGCAGGGCCCATCAGGGTGGAGGCGGCGATGTGTCAGCTGGTATTCAGGCTCTGGTTGTGCGCTCAGATCGCTCCCCCTCCCCATCTCCCCAAATCCACCCACCCACCCCGGTACCCACTGCTTGGGGCCTTCTGGGTGGCAGCACTTCACAGAGAGAGACCGAGGAGCAGCCCTGAGCCCTTGGCTGTGGGGGGTGGGGGAACTGACTCACTTGGCCCCCCTCCCTCGTGCCGATGGGGCAGCCCCCACACCCATGGGCGCTGGCACCCCGGCAGGCCCCCGGGTTTTGGAAAAGGAAGCTGCAGCCCGGCTGCGCCTGACCGGAGCCGGCTGAGGATGCGCTCTGGGCGCAGGGACCCGCTGGCCCCCAGGCCGGGAGGCGATGTTTAGGCAGCGACCCCCCAGAAGCTGCCGGGGCCACCCTGGCCACGGGCCCGCCGGGACGCCCCTGCTCGCCGCGCCCCTCCCCGGGCCGTGGCGCGTCCCCCGAGCCGCGCAATATTTCCTTCCTGCACCTTTAAGAAGACCGTTGCTCCGTGGTGGGATGGTGTGTTAAAGCCACACAGAGGAAGTTACGCAGCCCGGATCAGACCGAGAGATAAAAGCCCCGATGGTGATCGTGAGTGATGGCAAGAGGATTTAGCCTCGGCATTAACTTGGAGCGGAGTGCAGGGGGGCAGTGAAGCGCCCGCCATCTGGCCCGCGCCGCGCCGGGGGGATGCCCCGGCTCCCCGACGAGACGCCGCGAAGCCCACCCGGGCCGGGGGCTGCCCGGCGCCCGAGAGCGGGTCCTCCCCGGGCCGCCCAGGGGAGCCAAAAAGTTTGCACTTGTTAGCGGCGACCTCCCGCTCAGCCCGGGCGGGCGATGCGGGCGGCGCGGGCGGCCCCCTCCCCCGGCCCGCGTCTCCGGGACGGCTGCGGGCGGCCCCCCCGGCGGCCGGAGGGCTCCCCGGCCCCGATCTGACGGCGGCGGCGGCGGCGGCCACAGCGGCGGGAGCGGCGCGGGGAAGGAGCAGCGGCTCGCAGCCCTCGGCCCGCGCCCCCACCCAGCGCCAGCCCGAGGGGGGAGGCGCAGCGCCGGAGGGTGGCGGTCCTCGGCCCTCCCGGGTCCCCGCGCCGGGAAGCCGCTCCGAGCCGGGGTAAGGCGGGCGGGGAGAGCCCGGGAGGCGGGCGGGGGGAGAGGCTGCAGCTTGGCCAGGCTGGTTTCATTTTTAAAGGGCTTCGGTGACCATGCAGGCTTGCCCGGGCCCGGGAGCCACTTACAGCGGCCCGGCAAAGGCTCGGATGCAAAAGTTGTTTGGTGGCGGCTGCTGCGAGCTGAGGACTGGAGTCGCCCCAGAGGGGTGTGTGAGGGTGCGTTCTTAGCAGCATCTTAAAGGGGTAGCTTGTCTTTCTGGCCAGTTCCCCCGGGTCCTTTCCGTCGTGTGTGTGAGAGGGAGTGTGTGTGTGTGTGTGTGTGTGTGTGAGAGAGAGAGAGTGTGTGTGTGTGTGTGTGTGTGTGTGTGTCGGGGAGGGATGTTGCAAGGATGCTCGGATGTGTCTCGGAAAAGGAAACTAACCCTGCTCCCGCGCCTCTCCCCCACCCCAATTCCACCGCCACCGCTTAGAGCCACCCCCATCCCGTGCCCTCCCATCTCTCTGCAAACTGGGAGCCTGTGAGTTGCACAGAGAAACTCCCGGCCAGTCCGGCCGCGGCTGGAAACTTCTCCCGGCGCCGGGAGGGGGTCGGGAGGTGAGGGGGCGCAGGCACTGGTTTGGGGCCGGCGTGGAGTCGAACCTGGAACTGAGCGGCGCGCAGGTGGGGGGAGCAGAGGCGGCGGGAAGGCGGGAAGAGAGGACCGCGGGCTCGCGGGGTCCGCCCGCTCCGGAGTAAGTTGGCCGTCTGGGCTGGGGGCGGCGGCGGCCGGGTCGCCACAGGCGGCAGCGCCGGGGCAGAGGATCCAGCCAGTTCCTGGGCGCCCTGCTCTGTGTCTTTTAATTAAGGGAGGCAGTGCCGAAAAAGGGGGCACCTCAGTCCCGGCCGGGCCTTTATTACGGGCTTAATTATTAATTGCTCCCGTGGCTTGCACGCAACTTTGGGAAGACGAAAAGCAGCTGCGGGGCTGCCGGGTCGTCGGTGTCCCAGGCACAGGGCTCGCAGCCGGCCCGAAGCACTGACTCGACCCTGGCCCCGGCCTCGACCCCGCCCGCCGCCCGCCGGGACCCACCCGGGGGCTGCTGCTCGCGCCCCGCCTCCCGCGCCCAACTTTCCAGGGCTCCCGCGGGCGGGGACCCAGGGGCCGGATAAAGGGCCCGCTCCGGAGCAGGGGGACGCCGGGGCCGCCGGAATTAGGACGCCCGCCGAGGCTACAGGGAGCGCGGGGCGCCCGCTGGACCCCTCCCGGGGCAGAGGACGGGAAGGTGACCCCGCCGGCCAAGCTCCCTTTCCCTCCCGGCAACCCCCACTCTCCCCTGAAGGCAGATTTCACCCCCCTCTGCCGCCCCTGCCGAGGAGGGAGAGGGAACCCCGGGGTGGGCTGAGTCCCCCCTAGCCCCAGGAGCCCCCAGCGCCCTCCCTCCCGTGCCCCCAGGGGCCCCGCGCCCGCCGCGGCAAGTTTCCCACACGGCGAGGGCGCAGCAGGCAACTCCAAGAGGAACCTGCTGGCGAGCCCAGCCAGCTCGGGAGGCGCTAATTCAATAAGACAGAGAAATCTGAGTTCAGAAATCCTGATAAAATCTAATTTTCGAGTTTTAATACCCTGGCTATCAGCCCCCCTCGGTTCCTGAGGACTCTTAAAAGAAAATAAAGCACATTGATTCTATTTGTTTCTGGGAGCTGCAGTTTCTTAATAATATCAGGTGAAGATAAATTTTCCACGGAGAAAACGATCCTCCGGGATGCAGCTTCTTACTCTGAAAATTTCCCTGCCGACTCCTCACTCTCTGCGCTCCTCCTCGTTATCCGGGGACTCCTGCCTCTCTTCCCCCTTCTCTTTTTTCTTTTTGGCAGAACCCGCCTGCAATATTCGTGTGCTGAGCTCGTAATTCCCCCTGCGATGCCAGCAACGCCCAATTGATTGACTAGTTGTAAACACATTTTTCCCCTGGCAGATTTTGTTGTTGTTAGGGTTTTTAAAATTTATTTATTTTCCAGGGAATGCGTGGCATTTAAACCAGCAGGACTGCAATTAATAGATTTGCGAGTTGCGCCGCGCGCGCCGCTCGCCCCAGCCTCCCGGCCTCCGGGCCTCGCTGCCTCCCCACGCCCGGCGGCGTCCAGCGCCCTGCAAGCCCCGAGCAGCCGCGGGTCCTGCAGCTGAAGGAAGGTTGCAGCTGCGCCCTCCTTGCAAGCCGCAGCCCGGCGTCCTGGTTGTCCCAGCAGCCAGGAGCTCCCTACCTGTTAGTGAACAGTTAGGAGTCGACTGCTGGAAGAATTAATTAGGAACGTGCTGTGCTCTGGGCAGCGCGAGCTCGGGTAGAGGCATCCAAACCTTTGCCGGCCGCGCTATTTTATTTTTACTACATTTTCTCAGGTTGCAAAAATAGACACCGGGCACGTTCTTTCTTAGAGTTTTCTAGCAAGGAGCGCCTTCAAGGCCAGGCAGGCTCTGTAACAGGTTCCCTTTTAAACAGCCAGAGGTGAGACGGGGAAAATGGTCCTGGCTGGGTTCTCATTCATCTCCATCAGCAGTCCTTCACCCAGAGAGAGGGGCAGGGGTCGCCCTAACTCAGATGAATGAGTCCCATGCCTGGAGCCCTGGGGCCCTGGCTGGGGGCTGCTCCGAGCCTGAGGTGCTCAGGGCGCTCAGGGCAGCAAGTGTCCGCCACTTCGGTTTGTCATTTTTGGCAGGAGCGTTTTTCTGTCTGGGTGGAGAATGGAGTTTCACGGAAACACAGTTAACTCTTCAGGGGCCTTGCAAGTACAGGAGGTGAAGAGGATGTCAGGGGAGAGCCAGGTCCAGACTGGACATTTGGGGTGGTTTGGGAAATCAAATGCAAACATCGGAGACATATTAACCAGAATAATTAATCATGCAGGCACTTCTGCTGTAACTTACTGCAGTAACCTTTGCCCTATTGGCCAATATTTTTGGCCAGAATCCCATGCTGGCTGGACTTGGATTCTCCGGGTGACGTATCCAGTGTCTGGAACACACCACAGTACTGCAGTCGTGTTATTTCCCAATGTAACATTCATGTAACTGGTATCTATTTTGATATAATATATTAATTATATCTATTTTGATTTTAAATAATTAACAGAAGCTTAAAATAGCACAGCAATAATCGTAACCCATTTATAGACATACCCTCTAAGAATGATTTGCAAAATGCTGGCCTTGATCAGAAAAATCTGAACTCACAAAGCATTGTTACCTCTTTGGCAGTCTTCAATATCCCTAGTTTCTTACAGTTAAAAAAAAATTAAATTTGCCATTTCAGATTGTTCCTATGATTGGGGAGCTGTTTCTCAGTGCCTGGCTCTTCATGGTTGGCCAGCACGTGGAGCACTCTGTTCATCTATACATATAGGTATGGGTCCATCTGCACCTATAGTTACATGCTCATCTTTGCCTTTAACAACTTTGACATTCTGACTTGACAGTCATGGTATTTTAAAGCAACCATTAAATCTTGGCTCCTGGGGATGCTTTCGAAAGTCTCTGACCCCCAAGCAGGGGCACTTCTGCTGAACTAACATTCCCATAAATGAGAGAAAAATGCACCACCTTTTAAATAACATGCCCGATCTCCAAATGTGCAACTCTGATATTAATAAAAATAACCCAGTTTTCTCGGGAGACTTTGCTAATGCAGCCTCATTTTTTGCACATTTTGCCGGAGAGCTTTTGTTCTTATACGTCTCTATTCTCCCCCTCTTTAATTTGTTGCAGGTGTTGTTGCTAATGAGCTCTCTCTCTCTCCTCCCCTCTTACAATGAAAGACAAGTCAGACCCCAGGTACCTGGATGGATTGAGAGCTGAGATCTCAGAAACTTCATAATAAGTTGCCGATGGCTACCAGCCAAGGTCAGCTGGGCCCCATTAGTGCCGGCCCCCACCAAAGCAGAACCAAATAGCCTTCTCCCCAGTGAACACCTCAGCAGCTTTTTATTCTAGTCCAGTCACACAGCTGTTGCCACCTTAAGCTCATATGAAAGAAATCTCTTTTATTGGTCTGAGAACCCAAGTCCAGTCCCAAAGAGGGAACATGTTTCCAGCTAACATGCCCACCTCCTGATTTTATTTTATCTTTACAATGCAGGCTGGAGGGTTGTTTTGCCGTTGTGTTGAGCACGTCACCCATTAAGAGCCCTTTAAAGACCTGGATTGATTGGAAGGACAAAAATTAAAAGCAATCTGATCCAGCCTCATGCAGGATCCCTGCGGAATTTCTCCTTATCCCATTTCCATCCACTGTCACAATTTGAGAATCTGCCTGATTTGATCAGATTCACCTCCAGGGGAGGTGTGATGCCAAGGTTAGGAGGACGTGAAGTTATGGGCAACTTTCTGATCTGTCCATCAGCAGTCTGAGAAACGCTGGCTCTGAATTTTCCGTGTCGGCCTTTTGGAAACAACAAGTTCCTCGCTGTTTGCAAAGCTTCAGTGCTCGGGTCCCTGGGACACCCCGGCCACCCTCGCCTGGTAGATGTGGCATTTCCATGCTGAGGCCGCGAGTCCCGCCTGACCCCGTCGCTGCCTCTCCAGGGCTTCTCTGGGCCGCGCCTCTGCAGACTGCGCAGCCATGCTGCACCTGCTGGCGCTCTTCCTGCACTGCCTCCCTCTGGCCTCTGGGGACTATGACATCTGCAAATCCTGGGTGACCACAGATGAGGGCCCCACCTGGGAGTTCTACGCCTGCCAGCCCAAGGTGATGCGCCTGAAGGACTACGTCAAGGTGAAGGTGGAGCCCTCAGGCATCACATGTGGAGACCCCCCTGAGAGGTTCTGCTCCCATGTAAGTCCACTTACTGCCTTTTGTTTGCCCAGGCCAAGTGGGAGGAGGTCTGGAGTAGATCCTTGGGGTGGATGAGCAGAGCTGGAGGACTGAGACGCAAGGCTGACTTTCCTGCCTCTTGACCAGGTCTGGACCAGACCTGGACCAGGTCTTTGTCCCACCTTGGAAATGTGTCAAAACAGAGGACACCCTGAGGACACTGGGGTCATGTGACATTGTTCTCTGGGGTAGGGGCATTCTCGGCCAGCTGGCCACTAGTTCAGTTCCCTCGGGAAGCCTATAGTATTCAGCTCCGCAGCCTTGAGGCTAAGCCCCACCTCCTGTGTAGGAAGTCAGCATTCTGGGCGAGTGAGCAAGATGCTACCTGCAACATGATACTGTAAGCTCCCTCTGTTCATCCTTTCTGCGGTGCAACCTCTTAGCCCACTCAGTCCAGTCCAGCAGATGGTACCGTGAAGCTAGAGCATGCCAAGCACTGAGCTGGCCCTTTGCATGGGGAGGTTTGACGGAGGCGCAGAGGGGATTCACGCAGGATGAAGTTGGGGGTTAGGCTGGGACAGACAGTGCAGCTTGGGTCCCCTTCCAGTTCCATTCCTACATGCAGTGATGGCAGCGCCTGGGTAAGTCGGGGGAAGGCAGACATTCAGGCATTGTCCCTTGCCTCCCTAGCTAGAGAAGGAGGGGTCCTAGGGGCACGGAGTACTTCAGTACTCAAGTAATGTTAACAGCAACAACAACAGCAGAGATGGTTGCGTGCGAGCTGCCTGAGTGTGTGGGCCGAGCCTGATGCCATTGTGAGGAGTCCTCCCCTCAGCTAGCCAGGTGGATTCTGTGTTGTATAAAGCAGGAGCGTCAGGGGAGGGCTCTGGCCCAGTGACATCTGTGGGCTTCTGTTCTGTCATCTGCAAAATGGGCACACTAAGAGCACACACCCCTAGGGTCATTGTGAGGAGTTTGTGGCTTAATTAATGTAGGTAAAGTGTTCGGAATAGGACCTGGCACAGAGTAAGTGCACGCAGATGTTAGCCGTTGTCATTCTGGTCATACAGGTGGGGTAACTGAGGCAGCCCAGGGGTGACGGGTAAAGGCATCTGGCCAAGGTCACACTCCAGGAGGTGGTGAAGCTGTGATTCCAGCTTAGAGTGGCTCCAATGTCTCTGAGCTAAGCTGCTTCCCACTGGGCAGTGCTCCGGAGGCCGTCCCTGGCAGGGCAGGGCAGAGCTGGGTAGGGCAGCCAGGCTGCAGAAGCTCACAGGAGGGGCTTGATGCCATCCCCAGGCCGCTGGTACCTCTGCGTGTCCTTGGAGGAGCCTCCAGGTCACTGGGTTTGTGGTGGGGCTGACCCAGTGCCCCCACCTCAGAGTCCTGAGGACTTGATCTCATGGGCCGGCTCTGCTCACATCACAGGGCAGTCAGCCTGAGAAGGTAGCTTCTTACTCAGGCTTGTCAGTGGTGATGAGGCTGTCACTGTGGGTGGTGGCTGGGCCAGGGCCAGCTGGGGAGAGAGAGAGGGAGGGAGGGAGGGAAGGAGAAGGCGGCACGAAGCCAGGAGCTGGGGCTGGATAGTCTGTGGCCATAACTGCCCCGGGGACCGCAGGGCCGAGCAAGGGGGCTGGGCTCTGGAAGCCAGGAGGAAGGCCAGGATAGGGGCTGGTGCTCAGTCCACATCTCAAAGCCGGTGGGAGGGTTCTCCACACGCTCTCGGGCACGGTCAACCTCTGTCTCTCGTATTAGAGTCTCAACTGTATTTTTTCTCTTAAATACTAATCACTGCCTTAACGTGCTTGGGGGAGCAGCTAAATCATAATTCTAGGACCAGCTTTGGGTCGAGGGCTTGAGGTGGGGAGATGACCCTCAGAGGCAAGTCCGAGGCCCTCTCCTTGCCAAAGCTGTCTAGGATGTCATTGGCCCTGGACCTCTGCCCTGCCCCCACCCTCAGACAGAGAACCCAGTGCAGTGGGTGGCTGTTCTGGGGAGGTGGTCACCCCTCCCAGTCCCAATGCCGGCAGAGCCTCATCCCAGGCAGCCAGCCTCAAGCCCTGGGGTCTAGAAGAGTGCTCTCTCCCATCCCCATCCCCTGCTCCTCTCCTGAGCAGACAGGTGGGGAAGGCAGGGGAGAAAGAACAGTCCCTCCACAATCTCCCACATGGGCAAGTCCTCGGCGTCTCGCCACCTGTGTGATGGACTTAAATATTTCATCATGGGCTGCCATCCATCCAGCTCTGCTTTGATTACAGATGTGTGTCCGATGAGGATGGGGAGGCCGCCGTGGCAGGTGGACGGCAGCCTTTTGCAGGGCTGGCTTTTGGAGGGCTGGCTTTGGAGGGCTGGCTTTTGGAGGGGTGGTTTTTGGAGGGGGTGGTTACTTCTAGATAGATCTGGGTTCAAACCCTGATGCCACAGTTTATTGTGGCTTCCCCTGGGAGGGTCCGGGCAGTAGGATGCTCTGAGGTAGGTCCTATTCTAATCTCATTTTTGGGATTAGAAAGTGTTGCCTAAATCCTGCCAACATCACTCCGTTGAGAAGGCAGGCTGGGAACTGCCTGTAGCCAAGGCCCATGCCCACCCACCAGGCGGCACAGCCTCCCCTCTCTCCACTTCTGACCTCTCTGAGTTTCACTGTCTTCCTCTGCCCAGTAGAAACCATAATGTAGGAGTGTCACGGTCCTGGCGGGACGGCACAGCCCGGCCGTGCTGCCGTGGTAAGTGTGGACACATAGTAGGTACTCAGTGTGCAATACTAGTCACCAGCTTATCACTGTTGTGATTATGGCCTCGGTGATTTTCCTGGCTTCGCTTCTTCCCCGGGGTCCTTTGCCTCTCCCCAGCCTTGGGGACGCCACGCCTTGTATTGCTAGTCTCTGGCAGCATGTGGAAGATGCAGGCTGGGGGAGCTTCCTCGCCTGCAGCCCCAGCAGCTGTTGTTAACCAGCCACCAGGGGGCGCCCTAATGGCGGCCAGATGCCCACTGCCCCCTTAGCCTTGCCATCGCCCATGGGTCCTTGCTCCCCATCGCCCCTTCAGCGGCAGGTGCTAGGTGTGTCCCAACATCCAGCCCACGGGAGCGCAAGCCCGGCTGCACTCCGAGGGTACAGGAGGGACCCAGGGGCGGACGGCCTTTTCAGATGCGGGGTGCAGACCCTCTCTCTTTCCCAGGCTTCCTGTCCTTCAGCAAGGCCACCTGAGAACTGAATTGTAAATTCCAGCCTTGCAAGGAAGGGGAGGAGGCTGAAAGACAAGATAAATGAATAAATAAAAACCTATTGGCTCTAAATGCACAATGAGAATTAATAGGGATGAGCTCTCAACAGAGGATTCTTGGGCAAGGACAAAATTGCAATGAGGGCTGTGGGAGAAGAGAGGCGGCCCGCACCCACATTCCCAGGGCCTGCCCCTGAGGTCAGCCCAGCAAGGCTGCAGGCCGGGGAGGAGGCAGGAAGGGCGGCGGGCAAAGGCATCTCAGCCCCTCACAGGGCAACTGCTGCTTGCAGGACCCTTGGAGATGGGGAGGGCGTGACTGGCATTGGGAGGTGCCCCTTAGCGCTCTGCAAGATAGGTCTCCTGCCGGCCACCTGTGGTCCCCGTGAGAGGAAGGGGGAAACCCTTCCTTTGTGCCTTGGAGACAAAAGCTAGCCACCCGAGACTCAGGGGTGAGCTGACGAGCAGGAGAGAGAGAGAGAGAGAGAACTACTGCCCAGGCAGCGGGGTGCCAAGGGAATCCTGCCACTCCCCCTCAGAGCAATCGCCTCAGTGCAGCAGCGCTGACCTCACCTTGATAGAGGTGCAGAATCCCAGACCCTGCCCCACAACTGCCGAGCCAGACTCTGCCTTTTAACAGGAAGTCTCTGGAGCGCTGGGGTGGGGTTGGTCCAGGATGGTGGATGAAGCCTGCCGTTGACGAAGGGGCCAGAGGTCTGTGGGTCCCATGGGGTCTGTGCAGGTTAAGGGGAGAGGCATTGCTGAGGGGAGACAGGAGCCAACAGGAGAGCAGTAGGGGGTCCTGGGAATGGAAGGACGGAGCTGGGAGCCGAGATTCCCAGATGCGGGCCTTGCTTGCCAAGGCGGGGGGTCTGTGCTTCTGAGCAGGAGCCAGTGGAAGGTTCCAGAGAGAGGCAGCACTACCTCCTGACAAGAGCTACAGGCCTGGAATCTGAAGCCCTGAGCTCACATCCCAGTGTTGTCACTTGGGGGCTGGGTGGTCTGAGGTGAGTCATTCAAATTCTCCAAGCCTCAGTTTCCCTATCTGTAAAAGGGGTATGATCTTCACTGCCTTGCCCACCTCACTGACTTCCTGGGAGAGGAAATGCCTCTCACAACATAACGGAAGGTGCTTGGCAGAGACTGTAAGTTCTTTTCTAGTGTGAGGCTTGAATATTATTGTTTATCCAATCTTGATAAGCCTGACATTTCTACATTGACATGGGTGAACATTCAAATTTCAGCCATGTTGGAGTCTCCAGCATACAGAGGCACCTTGGCTTTGGTGGACAGGAAAGCCAAGGGCAGGCTGTGAACGTGCATCTTTGAACACACATCTTACTCAGTTAGAACCTGCTTTAGCTTCTCTGTGCCTCAGTTTACCCAGCTGCAGAGCAAATGGTCCCATTCTTCCCCCAGGGGGTCTGCTGGGCTGTTGAATGCAGACGGCAGGCAGGTCCTGGAGTCCTTGAGCCACTCCCCACTGTGACATTGAACACCACATGCAGAATCAAGGTCACAGACACTCTGCCTCCTGCCAGACCTTGAGGATCATGAAATGTTTCCATCCAACAGTGCAGAGCTGACCAGCCCGATGGCTCTGGTCTCCTTCCCCCTCTGCGTTTCTGGCCCCAGCCTCCCTCCTCTCGCCATCAAACCCCTCCAGTCGGCAGATGTTTCCAGGTATGACCTCATGCCAGGCACGTTGTGATGGGAAAGTGAGATGACTAGAGATAAATTAAGTGAAAAACAAGAGAAAAACACAACAGACATTGAAGACAATATGCAGCTAACCACAAATGGTGACACCGGGGCCTGATATGATAGGAGCTGGGGAAGGAGGAGGGCGTGCCCCTCCCCATGAACTCTCCGGGCGCTCCAGCCTTGGCCCGTGCTGTCTCCTCCACCCGAATGCCTGCCCCCTCCTTCCTTTGTTTTCAAGGCTTCTGCTTCTACCTGGATAACCCTGGCTCCTTTTTCAAGGTTCAGGTTGGACCCTACCTCCTCCTCCAGGAGGCCTTCTCTGACTCCTTTGCCCAGTGGGGTGAGGAGGCCCTCATTTGGTCATCATCCTGCTTACTGACTGGCCTATCAGTGAAGAGTTCTGGCCCTAGGAATGGAGAGTTTGGAATCCCGTGCTGTGTGATCTCTGATGTGAGACCTAACCTCTCTGAACCTTAGTTTCTCAATGGGAGCTATTAATAGAACGTGCATAGGAGACTGTCATGAGCACGGTGCTTGGCACATAGTAGGTGCTCACTGCGTGCTGGCTGTTGGGACCAATTCTGTAACTTTAGATGTCTGCTTTCCCCCTGGACTGTGAGCTCCTCAAAGGCAGGGCTGTCTCGCTATCTTTGCATCCCCAGCACCTCCCTCTGGGCTTGATCAGTGCCCAGTAAGCATTTCCTGAATGAATGGATGCATGGGAGGAAGCATGGTGTGATCCAGGAACGCTTCTCGGAGGAGGCAGGATCAGGGCTGTATTTTTTTTTTTTTTTTTTTTGGAGTCAAAGTCTCGCTCTGTCGCCCAGGCTGGAGTGCAGTGGCGCAATCTCGGCTCACTGTAAGCTCTGCCTCTTGGGTTCACGCCATTCTCCTGCCTCAGCCTCCCCAGTAGCTGGGACTACAGGCACCTGCCACCACGCCAGGCTAATTTTTTGTATTTTTAGTAGAGACAGGGTTTCACCGTGTTAGCCAGGATGGTCTCGATCTCCTGACCTCGTGATCTGCCCGCCTCAGCCTCCCAAAGTGCTGGGATTACAGGAGTGAGCCACCGCGCTCGGCCAGGGCTGAGTCTTGAAGGAAAAACTGGGGTTTGGGTCAGGACAGAGGAGACCCTGGAAGCCCCTGCTTCTCTCTCCACTGCAGTCCCTGTTCTGTGTGATTTGCGACTGGATGAAGCCGGGAGGTTTGCACAACTCTGTCCTTAAGTCAGTTGCAAGTGACTTTGGCACCTGAGCTGCACCAGCCGTTAAAGCCACTCAGTCTCTTGAAATGCCCGAGGCAGGGCCCAGCCTAGGACAAGAATAGTTCCGTGAAATGACATCTTGTTGCACAGTGAAGTCTCCCTCCTGGGCAGTAGACAATGAGAAGACCGAGGCCCGGGGCCCAGGGAGTGAGACCCTTGCTTCTGACTTCCCTTGAGGGAATGAGGTTGGGTCCAGACACCCCGTGGAAGGCAGGCAGCTGTGTGAAAGGGCCCAGACGGGACATCTTTCCAAAGAATGTCAGAGACTCAGAGACCCCAGACCTTTCCGGTTTGTGCATCCCCACCTTCCCAGGCTGTCTTCCTCTGTGCTTCCTAACTCTGATGTTTCATCCATTTCCCTTTTTCTCATTTACTGTGGGTATGATGACAAGCTGCCTCCAATCCCACCTGCGATGGGGCAGGCAGTGGATGGATGGACAGACGAACGGACAGACAGGCAGGCCGCACCATGCTGCGGATGAGACGGATGGATGGATGGACGGACAGGCAGGCAGGTCGAACCATGCTGCGGATGAGACAGATAGATGGATGGACGGACAGGCAGGCAGGTCGAACCATGCTGCGGATGAGACGGATAGATGGATGGACGGACAGGCAGGCAGGCCGCACCATGCTGCGGATAAGATGGACGGATGGACAGACAGATGGACAGACAGGCAGGAGCACCATGCTGCGGATGAGATGGATGGACGGACGAACGGACAGGCAGGCAAGTCGAACCATGCTACGGATGAGACGGACAGACGGACGGACAGGCAGGCAGGCCACACCATGCTGCGGATGAGATGGACAGACGGACAGACGGACAGATAGGCAGGCCGCACCATGCTGCAGATGAGACGGACGGACGGACAGGCAGGTCGAACCATGCTGCAGATGAGACGGACAGATGGACGGACGGACAGACAGGCAGGCCGCACCATGCTGCGGATGAGAACTTGGGCTTCTGGAGGGAGGAGATGGGGCCCGGGGGCATCCCGCACTTCTGCGATGTGGGACTTTGGATAAGTCCCTTGTGACCCTGAGCCTTGGTTTTGTCATCTGAAACTGGGCATGGCGCTGGACACAACCTCGAAGGACATGTGTACAAATAAGACGAGACCAGGCGTGTGATGCCCTCAGCTGGGTGCCAGCACAAAAGGAATGCTCAAAAAAAGGGCCGGGTGCACGGTGGCTCAAGCCTGTAATCCCAGCACTGTGAGAGGCTGAGGTGGGTGGATCACCTGAGGTCAGGAGTTCAAGAACAGCCTGGCCAACATGGTGAGACCCTGTCTCTACTAAAAATACAAAAATCAGCCGGATGTGGTGGCGCACGCCTGTAATCCCAGCTACTTGGGAGTCTGAGGCAAGAGAATCACTTGAACCTGGGAGGTGGGGTTTGTAGTGAACCGAGATCGTCCCACTGCACTCCAGCCTGGGCAACAGAGCAAGACTCTGTCTCAAAAAAAAAAAAAAGTGTATTTTTATTTTTATCCTTTTTAATTCTAGAATTTAGCTTGAGGGACAGAAGAGGACCCCATAGGCCAAACCCACAGCCAGAGGCACAGGCCGTGGGCTCAGAAGTGGGTCTTGCGGGATGGGAAGGGTCAGGAGAGTGAGGATGTGGGCAGAAGGAATGGTTCGTGCAGAGACGCAGGGAAGGGGGCCGGGTGATTCAAGGGGAAAGTGTGTGGGTGACAGAGAGGAGACAGTCCACTCCCCCTGCCCACCTCATCCAAGCCCCTGTAGGTCTGTTACTGTGCATCTGACCGGTGAATATTCTGAGACTTCTCAGAGCCCACTGAGTGTAGGAGCTGGGGTTCAGCCTTCCTGTGTCTGGCTCCTGACCGCTCGCTAGGGTTAGGAAGGATTACGGCACGGGCTCTGAAGGAGCAAGAGGGGCAGGAGGGCAATTGAGGGGCAATTGAGAGGAACCCAGAACATGGAAGCCCTGTGCCGTGGGGCTGGTCCAGAGCTCACCAGGCTGGACCACGTGGATGCTGAGCCGTGGCCCCTGACCGGGGCTGACCTGGCCAGAGTCCCTGTGGCCAGCACTGATGCAGGACTCCTTCCCAGAGGGGCCGGGCCATGAGGAACGGGAGAAACGGCAGATGATGCGGGAACCGGTCTGTTCGGCTTTGGTTTGCAGGATCCGATTTGTTTTTCATCAGCAGCAGATTTGCTTAAATATATGAAAATGTGTTTCTAATTCCCCGAGCACACACCAACTGCTGGCGGGGGGAGGGAGCAGTGCATAGGAGCAGAGTGAATGCCACCGGGAGTCAGAGTGCTAGGCCCTGGCTGCTGAGAGAGCGAGAATACGCCCCCAGCCTCAGTTTCCCCAACTGAGCAGCCGGGGAAGATTTGGCTAGATTAACCAGTTCATTCAATGTTCCCTGCTGATTGCCAGGTACATTCTGGGAGTTTAGGGAAATCCAGATTGGTCAGAGACAAAACCACACAAAACGGTGGACTCCAGTGCAGACAGAGGAGTCCCAGATGTATACCCCGGGCTCAGCATAGCAATAATCATTTTTAAAAAGATTTTAAAACATTTTTAAAACTCAGGTGAAGTTCACATAACATAAAATTAACCAGTTAAACAACGTTTTGGTGGGTGCAGTGGCTCACACCTATAACCCCAGCACTTTGGGAGGCCAAGGCAGGAGGATCACTTGAGGCCAAGAGTTTGAGACCAGCCTGGGCAATGTAGTGAGACCCCATCTCTCAAAAAAAAAAAAAGTCGTATTGTGTCTAACATAAAACTTGCCTTTTAAACTATCTTACAATATACAATTCAGTACATTCACGATGTTGTGCAACCAGCATCTCTACTTAGTCCCAACACGTTCCATCGCCCCAATAGAAAACCCTGCACCCGTTAGTTACTCCCCATCTCCTTCCCCTGCCCCTGAAAACCACACGTCTACTTTTTGTCTCCATGAATTTAGCTATGCTAGACATTTCATACAAATGGAATCAGACAATATGAGGCTCTTTGTGACGGCCTTCCTTCACTGGCAAAATGTTTCCAAGGTTTGTCCACAGTGTTGCATGACTCAGTGCTTCATTCCTGTTTATGGCTGCATAATATGCCATCATGTGGACACACCATATTTTGTGTATCCGTTTCCTAACTGATGGACATTTGAGCTGCTTCTGCTTTCTGGCTATTAGGAGTGATACTGCTGTGGACATTTGGGTCTCCGTTTTTGCATGTGTGTATGTCTTCATTTCTCTTGGGTGTCTACCTAAAAGTGGAGTTTCTGGGTCACAAGGTAATTTAACTTTTTGGGGAACCACCAAACTGTTTTCTACAGGTGCTGCACCTCTTACGTTCCCACCAGCAATGTACGAGAGTTCCAGTTTCTCTGAATCCTTGTCAACACTTGTTATTTTCTGGTTTTGTTTTGTCTTATTAGGATGAGCCTAGTGGGTATGGGGCAGTATCTCATTATGGTCTTGATTTGCATTTCCCCGATGGCTAATGATGTCAGTGTGCTTCTTAGTCATTTTTTTGTTTTTGTTTTTGTTTTGTGTTGTTTTGAGACAGAGTCTCATTCTGTCACCCAGGCTGGAGTGCAGTGTTACGATCTTGGCTCACTGCAACCTTCACCTCCTGGGTTCAAATCATTCCTGCCTCAGCTCCCAAGTAGCTGGGATTACAGGTACACACCACCACACCCACCTAATTTTTGTGTTTTCAGTAGAGACAGGGTTTCACCATGTTGCCCAGGCTGGTCTCGAACTCCTGGCCTCAAACGATCTGCCCGCCTGGGCCTCCCGAAGTGCTGGGACCACAGGCATGAGCCACCACGCCCAGCCTATTTTAAATTTAATGAACTCCAATGTATGTATTTTTTTCTTTTGTTGCTTGTGCTTTTGGTGTCATATCTAAGAAACCATTGCTAAATCCAAGGTCAGCAGTATTTACCCCCATATTTTCTTCTATGACTTTTATAGTTTTAGCTCTTATATCTAGGTCTTTGATCCATTTTGAGTTAATATTTGTATCTGGTGTAAGGGAAAAGGTCTATCTTTATTCTTTTGCATGTGGAGATCCAGTTTCCCCAACGCTATTTGTTGAAGAGCCTATTCTTCCCCCACTAAATGTTCTTGGCAACCTTGTCGAAAATCAGTTGAGCATAATCTATGCACTTACTTCTGGACTCTCAAATCTCTGGTTTTGTTTGTTTGTTTGTTTTGGAGTCAGAGTCTTGCTCTGTCACCCAGGCTGGAGTGCAGTGGTGCGATCTCAGCTCACTGCAACCTCCCCCTCCCGGGTTCAAGCGATTCTCCTGCCTCAGCCTCCCAAGCAGCTGGGATTACAGGCACTAGCCAGCACGCCCAGCTAATTTTTGTATTTTTAGTAGAGATGGGGTTTCACTATTTGGCCAGGCTGATCTCGAACTCCTGGACTCAAGTGATCTGCCCACCTCGGCCTCCCAAAGTGCTGGGATTACAGGCGTGAGCCACCGCGCCTGGCCTCAAATCTATTCCTCTGAAGCATCAAGCATTCTGTGTGCACTACTTCATGAAACCCTCCTGGATATTCTGCACAGTAGAAACGATTACTCTCCTGTTGTGCCCATTTTATAGATGAGGAAACTGAGACTCCAAAACTAAGTGAAGTCAAGGCTCAAACTCAGATCCCAGTCATTTAATGACTAGGCCACAGTGAGGCCTGAGGAGGGGAAAAATCCCAATGGTTACCCTCCCCTTCCCCTCCCCACCCTCATTTTCTTCTCCCTCTTTCAGGCTGGGATGTGGACTTGGATTCTCAGAGCAGGGTCCTTGGAAGGAGATGCTGTGACTTCTCTCTGGCCTCCAAATACCTCCTCAGCCTCCACTCCACCTCCGTCCCTCTCCCACGCAGCCAGGCACTGTTCTGTCCTCTTTGTCCCACAGTCAGTGCTTGCATGTAGCAGGTACTTAATAAATGCTGAAGATAATTATCCATCATTTCAAATAGAGACACACAACTTAGAAGGCATGCTGGGGATTGTCTAAGGCCAGAAAAACCCCAATGTCGATAAGCATGTTACAGTGAAATTGACTGCGCCCAGGAAAGGGAACCCCAGAAGCAGGTGGCTGGTGTCCCCCTACCCTGCCCCAGGCCCCTGAGTTCCCCAGTCCACCACTAGGAAGTCCTGGGCTCCTGTGAAGACAATATAAAACCACTGATTAGGCCAAGTGTGGTGGCTCACACCTGTAAATCCTAGCACTCTGGGAGGCTGAGGCGGGCGGATTGTCTGAGCTCAGGAGTTCGAAACCAGCCTGGGTGACATGGTGAAACCCCATCTCTATTAAAAATACAAAAAAAAAAGAAATTAGCTGGCTGTGGTGGTGCACACCTGTAGTCCCAGCTACTTGGGAGACTGAGGCAGAAGAATTTCTTGAACCTGGGAGGCGGAGGCAGAGGTTGCGGTGAGCCGAGACTGTGCCACTGCACTCCAGCCTGCACAACAGAGTGAGACTCGGTCTCCAAAAAAAAAAAAAAAAAAAAAAAACTGCTGATGAGGTACATCCCCTCTCATTTCCTATGAAGGAGAAACTGAGGCCCAGAGGGTTGGAGTGACTTCCTTGAGCCCCCCATGAGGAGCTTCAGACCCTGGAGGCTCCACCCCAGGCCAAGGGCTCTCCCAGAGGTAGACTGGAGCCATGAGGACAGGGGCCCTCCCCAACCAGGTCTCTGTCCATCTACACATGCCCTGGATCTGACTTCACGTGATGGCATCTGGTGGGGGACACGGGATGCCTGCCCGGATGCCACCTGCAGCCAGTGGGGGCCGGAGCTGCCTCTTCAGGGTCAGTGAGGGTGATACATCTACTTCCCAGCCTGCTTAGGTGAGCTCCCGCCTATGTGTCACTACTGGTGACTGGCATGGCTCAGAGCCAGATCTTGGGGGCCCTGAGGGGATCAAGAGAGTCCCCTAAACCCACCTGCCAGCTGTGGTCTTCTCTGTGGTGGCAGCATCACAGAAAGTGGACAGAAAGAGTGCTCTGTGCCAGGAGGGCAAGGCCGGGTAGGATGGTGGCTGGAATGCTGGCGATCGCAGCAATGCCGGCGATCATGGTGCTGGGTTTCAGTGGTGTGCTGGACGCCTGGCAGCCTCATGAGTGAGAGATTGGGGCACACGTGCTTCCGTAGTGCCATGCACTGGTGGCAATTCAGAGAAAGACGCTGTGCAAAGCACCCCGTGTGTGCAGCTTTTTGCCCTCTCGTAACAGGACGGAGCCAGGTCAGAGTGCAGATGAGGAGAGGAAGGTGCAGGGAGGTGGAGATGCTGACCCAAGTTTGCACAGCCAAAACTAGGATCAGTCTCCAGGTCCTCCGTCACTGTCCTGTCCTGCCTTCTGTCACACAGGAGTTTGAATGGTCATTCTGAAATTGAGAGCTAGCGGGGCTGGGATCTCACTGGGCAGCCACAGAGGGGTCCCCTGACCTCTTGGGGTCTCGTTGGCAGGAGGGAATTGTATTGGAATATCCAGGTGTGTGGATCCCTGTGAATCTAACCCTGGAGTGTTCCAGAACTGCCCACCCTGTGGAAAGGGACTCAGGCCTGTCTTGAAGGACCTGGCATCCTTCTGTCCCAGGGCAGTTTGTCTTGGGTCCCTTGGGGACCGTTTGGGCCTCTTCAGCCCCTCATTCCACCTCCCTCCTGCTGCCCAAGTCATTTGTCCACTTGACTCCAAGAGTCGGCTGGGGAAATAAAAGGAAATGAAACACGACCAGGCATTTTCCCTTGGCCGAAGCAGAAGTCTGCTGTCGGGCAAAAGGTGAAGAAGAGACCAATGAGAGATGAGCCCACGGCGCTCCTGCCCTCCGCCAAGGCAGGCCATCCTCTGCTGCCAGCCTACAACAAGGCAGTGTCCTTCTGGGAGGTGTCCCTCCCTCTGGGGGATCAAGAGATGGCCAAAAGCAGGTGGCAGCAAGTGGAGAAGGCTGTTAATCCAGAACGCACCTTGTCTCTGCCCCTGTCCCCACCCAGGCAACATCCAAAACCTTTGCCCACAGTTCTGGGGCTGGGACTGTCCTGGGGCTCAGCTCCTAGGGACGGGGCTCCCCCGGGCACTGGCTGCCAGGAACTGGGTGGCCCTGGGCAAGTCTCTTCCCATTTCGGGGTATAGACTTCCTGCCTGTAAAATGAGGGAGTCTGCAGGTCAACCTCAGAGTCCCACTGTACCCCCAGATTCTGCTTCAGGGAGACGGAAAGAGAGAAAGAACGATAGAGAGATGCAATAACCTCCCAGCATCCACGAAGACCCAGAGGAGAGAAATGCAGGGAACCTACCCAGAAAACCCTGGAGCGGGAGCTTCTCACTTTTAATGGTCATGGCCCCACTTGAGAATCCACGGTGCTCTTCCTAGAACCACGCATGTGCACACGTGTGTGCAAATACTGGGCTCTTGCACAGGCACACACACACACATATAAGGTTGCAAACACTTTCAGGGACTTCCCAGATTACTCTGAGTCCATCCGTGGTCACTTTCGGTCAATCATCTGGCCTGAGCAGGTTCTGCCCTCTGGGGGCTCTTTTACCCTCAGGGAAATCAGGGTTTGGTTTCCTGTAATTGTCTGGTCCAATTGTCTGAGGACTTTCTTTTATTTTTGAGACAGGGTCTCACTCTGTCACCCAGGCTGGAGTGCAGTGAAGCAGTCTTGGCTCACTGCAGCCTCGACCTCCTGGGCTCCAGTGATCCTCCCACCTCAGCCTCCTGAGCACCTGGGATCACAGGCATGCACCACCGTGCCTGGCTAATTTTTGTATTTTTGTAGAGATGGGGTTTTGCCATGTTGCCCAGGCTGGTCTTAAACTCCTGGGCTCACTTTCTTTTTTTTTTTTTTGAGACGGAGTCTTGCTCTGTCACCCAGGCTGGAGGGCAGTGGCATGATCTTGGCTCACTGCAACCTCCACCTCCCAAGTTCAAGCAATCCTCCTTCCTCAGCCTCCCAAGTAGCTGGGATTACAGGCACCTGCCACCATGCCTGGCTAATTTTTGTATTTTTAGTAGAGACAAAGTTTCACCATGTTGGCCAGGCTGATCTCCTGACCTTAAGTGATCCGCCCACCTCAGCCTCCCAAAGTGTCGGGATTACAGGCGTGAGCCACCGTGCCTGGCCATAGCCAGACTTTCTTGATTCTATATCCTTCTCCTCCTCAGAGCAGAAACATCGAGCATTTGTTGGGTGCCTCATGTATACCAAGCCCTTAACCTAAGCTATAGCTCTTGAACTCTCACAGAAGACTTAAGGTAGAGCTTGTATTTAGATCCGTTTTGAATATGAGGAATCTCAGGTTCAGAGAATTTAAGCCACTTGCCGAAGGCCACACAGCTTCTAAGTAGAGGAGGCTGGCACCTCCAGCCTGGGCCGCCCGGCCCGGCATCCAGGTTCCTAAACAGGCTGCTCAGCTGACACGAGTCGCTCTGGATCTCAGAAAGCGCCTGATAGACGGAGGCGGCTGTCATCTGTGTGTGTGTGCGTGCGTGCAGCCATGTGTGCTGGTGAGCATACTGTCCCTGTCAGCCTCTCCTCCCCCAGCACACCCCGGCAGTCCAGAGAAGGAAGGGCCCGGAGGAGTGACGGTGGTGTTCCCCACCCCCTGCCCTTTGAGACACGATGGAGTCTGCTAATCCAGTTACTTGATAATTCACTTATTTCATGTCTATTTGGCAGCGAGCGTGCTCCCACGCACCAGCTCTGGGGAAGGCGAGATGGCTTTGCCTGGAGGAACCTGATTGTTTTTCTGGGGAAGGAGTGGGGAAAAAAATTGCACCCAACAATGGACAATAATGGGCCTAAAAATAGAGGGTGGAGGGTGCAGGGGGTGGAGGAGTGTGCCGTCTGCCAAGGGAGGGCTCCAGGCCTGTCTGCTTGGCACGGGGCAGCCCTACCCTCCTGCCCAGTTCCCCTCCCCTGCGCTGGGTTGGCCGCCTCTCAGCCTAGAGGAGGGGCACCGGAAGGAGGAGGCCCAAGCGGGTGGGGGGCTGGGTGGCCTTCCTTGCTGTCTCTGCCCGCTCCAAAATGGAAAATTGTCCCACCCAGGGGGTCCTGGAGGCAGCTGCGCCTCATCAGCCCTGACTAGCCGTGATGCCCAGGACCTTCCCCCAAGGGGCTCGGGCATCAGCTGAGAACTGCAGCCTTGGGTACGGAGTACGGGTTGTCTCCCAGCAGGAAAGGGAGGTTTCAGGTTTTGTGGCTCTTTTCCATCTCCCAACACTTGGGGCAGTCTTCTCGAAGGCCTCAAGCCCAGCGGGCAGCTATGACCCCACCAGGAGCGGAGCGTATGACCCCACCAGGAGCGGAGCGGGCAGGGACCAGGCTGCCCTCTAAGCCACTTGGCTGGCTCTCAGCCGGGGTGCACACTGGACTTGCCTGGGAGCTTTTCATTCCCCCCCTGCCTCAGCTGCCCCCAAGACCAGCTTCAGCAGCCTCTATGGGCGGCCCAGCAGGAGGAGGCATTAAACCTCCCCAGGTGGTTCCAGTGCACAGCCAAGTTTGAGAAGCACCGATTGAAACCTCTCCCAGGCCTGCCCTGGAGCCCTTGCAGCCTGAAGCATCTTGTCGTCTTAAAACTGAAAGACCAGGAGGGAGAATTCCATGGCCTGCCTCGGCTCTCTCGGAGCCTCTCTCACATCTGAGCTGCAGGTGCTCTGTTCTCCTTCTGGCTTCCTGGGTGCCGAGGGGTGCCGGCTCTCCAGGCTTGGGAGAGGGCCACTTGAGCCCTCACACTTTGTTCCCAGGCTCTTCACCTGCCTTCCTGGAAGGAGGGGGCCGGCCAGCATTAGGGCTGTCACGGGCGCTGCTTAATGTCAAGCTGCCCATCTGGCTCCTGGCCTCCCTTTGGCCTTCTCTCCTGCGCTCCCCACCAAGCTCCTGGCTCAGCAGCGTGCATGCGTTAACCCATTGCCCCCCTGCAATGTTTTGTGTGTCCAGCCTGGCCCTTTGCTCAGTCGACCTAGAGCACCATCCTCCCAGACTAGTCTAGTGTCCCTCCACCTGTTCTGAGTCCAGATGAAATCCCACCTCCCCCAGGAAGCCTTCTGACTGCCCCAGCCCGTCACCTCCAGGGCTTGTCATCTGTGCCACTTATGGGGACCAGGACACAGGTGACTTCTCTGGTGGACACAGCAGAACGGTCGACATTCCCAAAAGGGAGCAAATTGCCCGAGTCACCAGAAGTGTGACCTTGAGCAAGCATCTGGCTCAGGGGCTCTTGGCTTCCCCACCTGTAGGTAAAATAACAGGCACAGTGTCATCGTGTGGGGGCCCTTCCCTGGACCACCTGGACCAGCCTCTCAAACCTGGCCGCACATCTGAGTCACCTGCTGAGGGTTTTGGTTAGTTGGTTGGTTAATTACTCGATTGGTTAGTTTGTTGGTTTGTTTGTTAGCTTTCAATTTGGAGTAGAATTTCTGACCTTAGGGCCCAGGAATGTTGCCACACCCCTCCCATCCCCAAGTATTGTCATGTTTTCATGGGTGGCCAAATCTAAGAGCTGCTTCTCTGGGGCTACTTGGTGCACGAAGGATGTTCACAAATAGTTGATGAATAAGTGAATGAATAAATCAATGAAACTTACCAGCCCAGCCTCACTACTCGCACCCACCCCCCACGGCCAGCCAGGGTTCATCCACAGAGGGGTGTACCTGTCCAGGTGTCCCCAGGTGTGGGCAGACCCAGTAACTTTACTCTTTCATCGGCCCCACCGCCTCTTAACTCCTCAGAGACCAGCAGGAAGAAACCCTCGGAGGTCGCAGCTTCTGGCTGTTCTCAGGGGCAGGCCCCGTCCATCGGGTGCTGTGTCTACTCCTAAGACCTGGTTCTGAGTATGGAACACCTGGAGAGGGAAGGGGCCGAGGAGGGGGAGTCACTTGGCTGTGTCAGGCTCCGCCCCTGCCTTCCTGAAGCGCACAGTGGGGAGGGGACACACCCGTCATTAACCGAAGAAGCCACTGGGGAAAACTGTGACCCAGCGCTCCCTTGGGACTGGGGGACAGTGGCCAGGGGTGTTTTCCCTGAGGAAAAGAAATTTGAGCAGACACCTGCAAAAGGCTGGAGGGAGAGCTGTAGACAGAAGATGGCTCAACCTGAAAGCTCAGCGGGGTGGAGGGGGCATCCAAAGGGCGGGAGAGACTGGTCAGTAGAAAACGAGGCCAGAAGCCGGACATGGTGGCTCACGCCTGTAATCCCAGCACTTTGGGAGGCCGAGGCGGGTGGATCACCTGAGGTCAGGAGTTCGAGACCAGCCTGACCAACACGGTGAAACCCAGTCTCTACTAAAAATACAAAATTAGCCAGGTGTGGAGGCACATCCGGTAATCCCAGCTATTTGGGAGGCTGAGGCAGGAGAATCACTTGAACCCAGGAGGCAGAGGTTGCAGTGAGCCAAGATCGTACCAGTGCACTCCAGCCTGGACAACAAGAGCGAAACTCTGTCTCAAAGAAAACAAGGCTGGAAAGACAAGAGAGAGAGGCAGAGCTGGTGGCAGAGCCAGGCCCAGGGTTTGGACTTAAGAAGGGGAAGGCGCTGGGGCTCTGAGGAGGAGCTGGAGACAACGTGGGTGTTTTACGAAGGGAAGGGCGTCTGGCTGCAGGCTGAGAATGGGCTGGGGGTGGGGAGGCTGGAGGGGTCGGTGGAGGCCCCCACCAAGGCGGGGCAGGGGAGAACAGAGTGAGCCTTAAGGAGAAACCACTGCTGGGGACCAGGCTTCACTCTCAGCCCATCCGGAAACCTCTTTCAGCTGATGCTTCCCCCGACCCCCTTCCCCACCCTGGGCCTCTGTTGGAACCTGGCTGAGGCCCTGTTGATCAGCAAGAAAGCCCAGGGCAGCTCTCAGAGAAGAGGAGAGGGGGCCCAGAAAAGGCCCCCAAGATCTGGGGAGGGGATCCGAGGAGAGGCAGCTACCGAGCGCCCCAGCCAGGGGGGCCTGCCCCTCACCCCACCCCGGCACTGAAACCCTCACAGCCACTTTTTTCCTCCCTCCGTGATAAAATATTCATGGCGGCAGAGTGGGCCCTCTTTGGGAAGGCTGCCTGGGTCTAGCTTATGCTTTGCACAAGCTTTTAAAGAGCAGGGCGCTGTTCCTACTCTCTAAGCATTTTCTAAGTCCTGAATCAATAATGCACTTTCCTGGGCTTCTCCGGATGTAGCCCTCTTCCTCTCGGTGCCTTTCCCCCACCCACCCCCTTATCTTTCTTTCCCTTTTCTTCTCTCCCGTTCTTTCATCCTTCCATCTCTCCTTTCATTTACTTTTTTAAAAAGTATGAAAGTGTTGAGCTGTTTGGGTGGCCAGTGAAGCCTTGAGTAGGGAGTGGGCAGGAAGGGAGGCGCCAGATTGAGCCCCTGTGTGTGCAGGGAGGAGGAGGAGGAGTGGGAGGAGGAGGAGGAGGGAAAGGAGGAGGAGCAGCAGCGGCTGAGCACTCCCGCTGGCCCTGCTAGGGAAGTGTTTGAGGATCACTGAGCTCCTGGTGTGGGGAAGGAGGAGGGCTTAGCCTCACCCAGCCTCCCTCTCTCCTTTTTCTAATCAATTAGAAAATGTTTACAGCATAGCCAGAGAAAAATAGGGAACGTGGGACGAAGAAAAGATGCAAAGCACCCGCCAAATTTCAGCCCCACACTCGAAGGAGGGAGCAGTGGGGTTTGACCTATCTGCCTTCTGTGGTAATGAAACCCCTGTCGCTAGAGGTATGCAAGAGAAGGGGAGCCTTACCCTGTCTGAGACAGATGCCCATGTGTCTGGTCCATTTTGTCAGTCGCCTGTGGGGTGCCCCAGGGATGCACGGGCACTCTTCAACTGGGATAGAATTTCCTGCCCCAAACATTCCTGGAAATCTGGCTGTGGGAAGAATCCACATATGCCCAGGGCAAAGCAGAATGTGTCCTTTAAAAAAACAATAATACATTTTTAAGTTCCTGGAGAGATTAACCCTTGTCTAGCTAGAGCCATGGCAATGCCTCCCCGCCCACCACACTCTGGTGGTTCGGCTGACGGAGGAGATCAGTCATTCAGGAGTCTGCGGTCCTGATGAGCAGTGGGTGCCCACACCATGCCTGGCATTTCATCCTTGCTTTCTGACCTTGGCTTCCCAGTAGACCCTCTCCCGGGCAGCTCGTCCATCAGGGCAGCCCAATGCCCTCAGGTCCTCCGAAAGGATTTCAGGGTGTTCTGTGGGGGCAACCCGAATTGGGGTAAGAAGACTAAGCAGTCGTTCTGCTGGAACAGCATCCCCAAAGTGGAGTGAGGCCCGCGGATGCCCACCGCCTCTCCCCCAGGCAGCGTCCTACCTGGATGGAACTGCCTGGAGCCACTGCAGAGGGTCCTCGCTCAGTTAGGGAATGTTTGTCATATACCACTGTGTGCAAACAGCTGTTGGGAGTGTGGCACAAAGGTGGGTGAGGCCCCTGCTCTCCCAGAGTTCACACTCACAGAAGATTCTGGAAGGAGGAACACTGTGGGCAGGGTTGAAAGACCTAAAGTGCTCCCTTTCCTCCCAAATAATGCGGGGTGAGGGGCGGTGAGGAGAGCCGCTCTGAGCAACCAAGGAACTGAGATGCATTTTCTGGGTCTGCTTTTGAGCCGAGGCAGGTTCGAGAGGCAGCCAGAGACTCTGGGTTCAAGGTGGACCTGTGCCCAGGCCATGCCCACCGTGGCCCCCCTGGGGGAGGAGTGGGGGCGGTCGCCGTGGCTTCGGGAGGCTCATTGCTGGGACAAGTGAGTCCCTGGGGAGGCAGCGCTTGGAGGCTCGCTTGCCTGCCCCTGCCTGAGTAATTGCTTGGAGCTGGGAGGAAAATTGCTCCAACCAGAAAACAAAACAGAAAAGCCGCCTTGGCCAGCTGCAGCTCCAGCCCTAAAATGCCAGGTCGGTTTACGCTGATTCACGAGCGGGGAGGGTGACCTTGCTGTCTGTCGTCCAGGGCCTGTGCACGAAGAGAATCCGGAAAGGGAAGGAGAGAGAAGCCTGCACACTGGGGAAGGAATTAGCAGCACAGAGAGCAAGAGGGACAGCGATCAATGAAACCATAGAAGGAGAATGAGAAACACACACACAGAGAGCGAGAGGGAGCAAGAGAGAGAGAGACAGAGGGACAGAAAAAGAGAGGGAGGGAGGGAGGGAGGGAGAGCTCAGAGAGTTAGAGACCGTCAGGGCCGCTAGAATTAGAATCAGCTCTGAACAGAATCTCCGTTTCCGCTTTGTTAATAATTTATCCCCTCTGCAACTTTTCTTACCAATAAATAGGAAGTAATCTGTTAAAGAGAATTCC
This sequence comes from Gorilla gorilla gorilla, assembly GCF_029281585.2. NCBI lineage: Eukaryota > Metazoa > Chordata > Mammalia > Primates > Hominidae > Gorilla > Gorilla gorilla. Next base: position 128,562,919 of record NC_073237.2, read on the forward strand.
CCTAGCACCCCGGCTTTCTCCCTGGAGTCAGGGGAGGAGGATGTGTCTCTGTGCCCTTCCTCCCTAGCAGCATGGGGGCCTGAGGAACACGCAGAACTTGAGACTTTAGGATGTCAGGGTCAGAGGCGGACAGCCCACTCCTGCCCGGTCATTTTGTGAACGGGGAAACCAAGGCACAGATAGAGCAAGGCCCTGGCCAAGGTCACACATGGTGTTAGGGGCAGTCCCCTGAGTCCTAATTCCATGGCCCCATGGGTCAGGGCACCTATTGATTTATGCACCTGCCCAAGCCATAGGGTTTCCCCCAAAATGGCAGAGGCCACGTCCAAGGAGGAGGGTGGGGCTAGCTCGGCTGCCTTTCCTTGCCTTCCCCCATGATTGCTTCCCCCATGCTTGAGTCCTGGCCCTCTACCTGGGCACCCACACCCAGGGCCTCTCCTGGGCAGCCTCCAGCCTTCCACCTCATATGCAGCAGCAGCCTCCCGCCCTGGTGAGGCTGAGGGGCCGAGGATGAGAAGGGTTCCGTTGGCAAATCAGCAACAGCAGTCAAGAGACGTGCCGCCTGCCTCCCCGTGGAACCCGAGTCTGCAGGAGCACAGTGCGGCCCAGGCAACAGCGTCCTTTCCCTTTTGGGTGAAGGGCACCATTTCCCAATTTGTCTCAGGGCCCGGCTCAGTGGGCCGTCCCCTGGCTTCTTATCCCACCTCGGCTGCTGCTGAGCCGCATGACCCTGGGACATTGCTCAGCCTCTCCAAGTCTCGGTTTCCTGAGGATCGCACTCTCCAGGATCCCTGGGAGCATGGGAGGTGGGGTTGACGCACACAGGGCACCCAGCACAGGGCCGAGGTGGAAGACATGCTCCCTAACGGCAGGGCCTGCTGTTTGCTGAAGCACCAGGCCAGACAGTGGCCATGAATGTTCTCCCAGCATCCATCACCCATGAGCCGGCACCACCGAGGCACTTGCCATGGTGCACCTGGCATCATTCCTATGACAACCCTGTGAAGCCAGTGCTAGTAACCTCATTGAGCGTTCATTCATTCTCCGAAGATTTCCCGAGTCCCTGAGGAGGGCTGGGGGCTGGGGCTGGAGTGGGGACAGGATCAGATGTGGTCGCTGCCCGCATGAAGCCTCCCCTCCAACTGAGCAGCTGAGGCTCTCGGGCAGGAGAAAGATCTTTTCCTCCCCCATTCTATGTTAGTGGCTGAGGGCCCACATAACAGACAGATTAACACGACCAAAGCATACCAGTGGATTTAATATAAGTTTTATGTGAAAAAGGCTTTAAGGCTTTCTTTTTTTTTTTTTTTTTTTCCAGACAGGGTCTCACTCTGTCACTCAGGCTGGAGTGCAGTGGCACAGTTATGGCTCACTACAGCCTCGACCTCCTGGGCCCAAGGGATCTTCCTATCTCAGCCACCCAAGTAGCTGGGACCACTGGTGTGTGCCACCATGCCCGGCTAGTTTTCTTTTTTGTTTTTTGAGGTTTTTTTCTGTACAGATGGCATCTCCCTGTGTTGCCTGGCCTCATGGGAGCTTTCGTAAGGAATGAAGACCCAAAACATTGGTGAACATCTATTTTGTATGCTAGGTTTAATGGAGAAATAGTCATGGAGAAGTATGATTGGCTTTAAAAAAAAGTATCATCTCCTGGTGATAAACTGGTGGGAATTTTGCAAGACCTGTGTGTCCAGGTCCCTCTCTGTGACCCTGCATCTTTGGAGATGAGAATGTTCCTTCCTCCGGGCATTGGGAGGGCACCTCTCAAATGAGCCTCATGTCCTGCTTCAGGGAAGAAGGGCAGGGGAAGGTCAAAGAGTAACCTTCCACTTCTGTGGTTTTCTCAAATCCCTTCAGCTTAAAAAAAATTTTTTTTTTGAGACAGAGTCTCACTCTGTCACCCAGGCTGGAGTGCAGTGGTGTGATCTCAGCTCACTGCAACCTCTGCCTCCCAGGTTCAAACGATTCTCGTGCCTCAGCCTCCTGAGTAGTTGGGACTACAGGCACGAAACGCTATGCCCAACTAATTTTTTATTTTTTTTAATTTTTAGGAGAGACAGGGTTTCACCATGTTGGCCAGACTGGTCTTGAACTCCTGACCTCAGGTGGTCGGCCCGCCTCAGCCTCCCAAAGTGCTGGGATTACAGGCGTGAGCAACTGTGCCCAGCCTAAAATATTTTAAGAAGGTTTATCCTGTAATCCCGGCACTTTGAGAGGCCGAGGCGGGCGGATCACGAGGTCAGGAGATCGAGACCATCCTGGCTAACACGGTGAAACCCCGTCTCTACCAAAAATACAAAAAATTAGCCGGTCGTGGTGGTGGGTGCCTGTAGTCCCAGCTACTCGGGAGGCTGAGGCAGGAGAATGGTGTGAACCCGGGAGGCGGAGCTTGCAGTGACCCGAGATAGCGCCACTGCACTCCGGACTGGGCGAAAGAGAGAGACTCCATCCCAAAAAAAAAAAAAAAAAAAAAAGAAGGTTTTAGGGTAGCATGTCCTGGGCCTCATTGGGCTCAAGGAAATTGGGGGACTCGCCGAAGCCTGTGGAGCTGGGGAGCTGCTGAGGGAGTGAGCCAGTGCATCCCTCCACAAACCACAGAGCCCTGCCCAGGACACCCTGGCGATTTCATCCCAACTCTGAGATTTCATCCCAGCGCAGGCTTGGGTGCAAGGCCAGCTGCATGACGTTGTCTGTTCTTCTTCCTGAGACTTGGTGACCATTCCAGTGACCGCCCCTCCACGGCCTCCTTAGTCAGGGGCCTGGAAGTTCAAATGGCTGGGCTTCCCACGGGCACATTTACCTCCATTCTTGCTAACAGTTCACTTTCCCATTCAATTACGTTTTTTGCCTGCAGCTTGCCTATGATGTTTACAACCTGGCCTCTGACTTTGACTGTACCCTTTGCACAGAAAATAACATAAAAGGAAAAGCATTTAAGCGCCCATGACGAGGCTTGAAAAGCATGGCATGAAATGGTTTCTCCATAGAATATTTCATGCCAGGAGCTCAGGCTTGGCGTCTGTGTAGGAGGCTCCTCCTCACCCGGTTCTCTGGTGCTATGGGCCTGGCTGGCTGCCTTCCCTTCCCTCTGCCCACCCTCCTTTGACTTCTAGCCACACTGCCTGACCCTTCAGGTGACTTGCCTGTGTGTGTCCAGAGAGATAGGAAAGCTGTAGACATGACGGGCTTGGTTTCCCCAAGATTCCTCAAGGTTGGGTCCCATGGAGTCCAGGGGATGGGTAAGTGATGTGCGGCCATGGGTACTTAGTGTCTTATCTGAGACGTGGAGCTGACTGTAGCACCTGCCTCCCTGTGGGTTGCTGAGAGGGCGCAGGGAGGAGCGGCTGTGAAGTGCCCAACCCAGCCCGGGCACAGGGCTGGCACTCAGTGAATGTTACAATCATCACACTCTTCTGAGTCAGCCGTTCCCGGGACAGTCCACACCATGAAGTTCTAGGGTTTCTCATGCACAAGCCTGGTGGTCTCAGCCTCATCCCTTCCTCCTGCGGAAGGTTGCTGGGAGTGGAGTGTCCCTGAGTTAATACGAAGCTGCTGTTTCAAAATAATCGCTCCCGTTTGGAGACATTTCCTAGGGATTCTAGGTAGTGTGAGACACAGACCATCTCACATGGCAATCAATAAGAAAATAGAGACTCAGAGAAGTCAAGCGACTTCGTCAAGGTCACAGAGCCTCAAAGGAGAGAGCTGAGAGGGAACTCAGGGCTTTCAGACTCCAGGGCCCAAAACTGTATGGAAAATGGGTATGTTAACTGCATCTTTCTTTTTCTTTTCTTTCTTTTTTTTTTTTTTAGACAGAGTCTTGCTCTGTCGCCCAGGCTGGAGTGCTGGAGTGCAGTGGCGCGATCTCGGCTCACTGCAAGCCCCACCTCCTGGGTTCACGCCATTCTCCTGCCTCAGCTTCTTGAGTAGCTGGGACTACAGGCGCCCGCCGCTACACCCGGCTAATTTTTTGTATTTTTTAGTAGAGACGGAGTTTCACTGTGTTAGCCAGGATGGTCTCGATCTCCTTACCTCGTATCCACCCGCCTCAGCCTCCCAGAGTGCTTGGATTACAGGCGTGAACCACCGCGCCCGGCCATTACCGCATCTTTCTAGAGAAAATCCCAAGACTGTTTTTAAAAATCAGGGGTATGATTTTTGTTGTTGTTTTAATTTTCATGAAATATTTAAAGAGGCAGCTACTACTTCTGATACTATCAAAGGGCGGCTTTGGAGCCATCCTGAAAGGCTAGAGGTGTGCCTAACAGTCTCTCCGTGTATTAGGCCACTTTGTTCTGACTGCAGTTTTTGTGATTAGTTGATCTGCTGTCCTGGAGATGAGTGGAAACGCGCAGTCCCAGAGGAGGCTGGCAAACCTTCACCCCCACTCAGAGGAGATACTCCCAGTCTCAGCCCCACCCCCATGACGTTATCAGCTGTCAGATGCTGACTGGGGACTGGGGTGGGGGGGACTGGGGTAAACTGGTCTTCTAATACCCCGGTGGGTCCCCAGAATTCCCCCAGTGACGAATAGAAGGTCCAGGTGCAGTGGCTCACGCCTGTAATCCCAGCACTTTGGGAGGCCGAGGCGGGCGGATCACCTGAGGTCAGGAGTTCGAGACCAGCCTGGCCAACATGGTGAAACCCTGTCTCCACTAAAAATACAAAAATTAGCCAGGCGTGGTGGCGCACGCCTGTAGTCCCAGCTACCTGGGAGACTGAGGCAGGAGTATCGCTTGAACCCAGGAAGTGGAGGTTGCAGTGAGCCGAGATTGTGCCGCTGCATTCCAGCCTGGGCCATGGAGCAAGATTCTGTCTCAAAAAACAAAACAAAACAAAACAAGAATAGAAGGAAAGTGAGAGGAAGCAATACTGTGTTTGTAGAGGAAAAGGAAGGTCAGGCCAGCGCCAACAGTGCCTTTGCTGGGATGCTCCACACTCCTGACCAGCTCAGTGGAATTCTGAGACCTTGGGGAGCAAAATCAGAGGGGGACAAGGAGAAAGACAGAAAGAGAAAGAGGGAGAGAGAAAATTGTGTTGGCCGCGGCTTGGGATTTATTTATTGTACTTGCTGTTGACTGAGCTCGCTCCACAGCAGGCGAGGGGCCTGTAAACACACAGGCTGATTCATTAGTTTCTGACCATCTGCTTCCCGGGCCGGGGCAGGGGCTGGAGTGCCCCATAGGTTGGAGCAGCCAGCTTGGAGCCCCCATCTCCAGCCAGAGCCAGCTGTGTCAGTCTTCCCAGTGACAGACAGGCCGGGTGCAACTGGGGGCTTTGAGGGATACCCTGTCGCCCGCCACAATGCCCCCACCCCATAGAACCCATCAGGGGCCTGGGCAGGGCAGGGCTAAGTAAAGCAGGAAGACGAAGAGAGACCAGGGAAAAGGTGAAGTGTGGGTGGCTCAGCAGTTGGGGTTGACGGGAATACTATCAACACTCAATAGGAGATATGTCAATATCACTGTCATTTTATTAATAGCTTATTAATATGATGATAATAAGTATAATTGAGTGAGTGGTTACTGAGGTCCAGGCCCAATATGCAGGCCTCACTACACTGTCCCCAATAAGCACATTAACAACTCTATGATGGATGATGAGAGAATGGGGTTCAAAGATTGATTCAAGTCAGGAGGGCCTCCTGGAGGAGGCACATGTGGGAGGGCTCTGAAAACCAGGAGGACAGACAGTGGCCAAAGGAGCACAGGCTCTGAGGTGGGAGGGGACGAAGTGGCCTGGGAAATGGCACAGCTTCAGTGCTGGGTTGATAAGAGCTTTCTGGGTAGGTGATGCAGTGTGACGCCACTTGGTGCCAGCGTACTGAGAAACCAGGCTGGTGGAGGAGACCCCAGAGACATCCTCTGGGGAAACAGGATCAAAAACTCCCAATTCGTCTCTACCCCTCTGAGCCATTCCTCCCGGCCTGTTCCCTCTTTGCTCACCTGGCATGAGGCTTGTCTTAGTCAGCTCCGGCCACCATAACAAAGTAGCACACGAGACCCAGGTGGCTTAAACAACAAAAATGTCTTTCCTTGTTCTGGAGGCTGAAAGTCCAAGACGAAGTTGTTGGCAGGTTTGGTTTCTGCAGAGGCCTCTCTCCCTGGCTTGGAGCCAGCCGCCTTCTCACTGTGCCTTCGAACGGCCTTTTCTCTGTGCACATGGGCCCCAGCGTCTCATCCGGCAGCCAAACTTCTTCTTCTTCCAAGGCCACCAGTCAGATTGGACTAGGGCCAACCTGAGGGTCCCATTTAACCTCAATCACCTCTTGAAAGAGAATCTATCTCCAAATACAGCCCCATTCTCAGATACTAGGGTTAGGGCTTCAACATAGAAATCTGGGGGACACCATTCTGCCCCTAGGAAGTCCCCAGGGGCAGCAGAAGCAGCACTGGGACTTCAGGAAGGGAGTGATGGCTGGGCTGGGGGAAGGGGGGCATGTTCCTGGGTGCCAGAGCCCAGGTGCAAGTTCTTGGAGCATCTGCCCATCACTCCTCCTCCCGAGCGGCACAGACAGAGCCCATTCTGCGTCCAGGCTCACGGCACCCTTCCCGGCTGCTGGCTCCCTCACGGGTCAAGCCTGCCTCCTCCAGCCCAGCACCTGCTACCCACTCAGGCCTTTGGGCCATCCCCACAGCCTCTCAGTCCCTCACCATACCAGGCAACAGCACAGAACAGGGTGTGTCTTGCCCAGAGTCACCCGGCCAGTGAGTGAGGAAGCTGGGAACCCCCCCGCCCCATGTCCCTCTGCTGTCCTGGCATGGTGGGCTTGCCAGTGGTGTGGATATCTCTGATGGTAACAGCAGACTCCTCCTCAGAGGTGCCATCTGCTCTCGAGAAGGCTGGGGCCAGTCCTACCCTGGCCCGGGCCTCAGTCCCCCCATCTGCTTAAGGAAATATTGGACTCTATGGTGAGCTCCTGCCACCCTGAGGTTGCATGGGGGCCTGAGGACAGAGCTATTTTGGTCAAAGAGGGATTTGTGGAACCTGCCTCAATGAACCGAGGGTCAGCCCTGCCACCGAGGAGCCCCAGGCAGCTGGGGGACCTGTCCTTCACCCTAGAGGATCGAAGCCCACAGGCTACGGCTGCTGCAGTGGCACCTGGTGGGGGCCGCGGGGGTGTGGCTCAGCCCCTCAGAAGGCGGTGGGCCCCATTTCCCCCATGGGGGCCAAACAGCTCATTTGAGAGTGAGAGGTTTTAACTTAGATCCAAGCCATTTTGTCTCTGAGCAAACCAGACACCTGAAACATTCATCAAAAAGGGCCACAAGTGGTCTGGAGCACTGGGTGGTTGTTAGTGACAGTGTTCGTTTTTTTCTTTCTTTCTTTCTCTTTCTTTCTTTCTTTCATTCATTAATAGACTTTATATTTTAAAGCAGTTTTAGATTTACAGAAAATTGAGCAGATAGTACAGAAAGTACCTAAAACCCCATGCCACCCTCCCCCACCCACCATCTTTCCCTGCCTATTATCCCCATCTTGCATTAGTGGGGGATATTTGAGGTTTTGGGGGATTTCTTTTTTTGTTTGTTTTCGTTTTTTTTTTTTTTTTTGAAACAAAGTCTCGCTCTGTCGCCCAGGCTGGAGCACAGTGGCGCAATCTCCGCTTACTGCAAGCTCCTCCTCCCGGGTTCATGCCATTCTCCTGCCTCAGCCTCCCGAGTAGCTGGGACTACAGGCGCCCACCACCACGCCCGGCTATTTTTTTTTTTTTTTTTTTTTGTATTTTTAGTAGAGACGGGGTTTCACTGTGTTAGCTAGGATGGTCTCGATCTCCTGACCTCGTGATCCACCCACCTCGGCCTCCCAAAGTGCTGGGATTACAGGCGTGAGCCACCACGCCTGGCCTTTGTTTTGGGGAATTTCTTTAGAGACAGGGTCTCCCTCTGTGATCCAGGCTACAGTGCAGTGGTGCTGCATAGCTCACTGCAGCCTCAAACTCCTGGGCTCAAGCAATCTCCAGCCCCAGCCTCCCAAGTAGCTAGGACCACAGGTGTGCACCACTATGCCCAGCTAATTTTTAAATTTTTTTTGTAGATACAGGGTCTTGCTGTGTTGCCTAGGCTGATCTTGAACTCCTGGCCTCAAGTGATCCTCCCACTTCTGCCCCCCGAGTAGCTGGGACTAGAGGCACGTGCCACCACACCACACCCAGTTTATTTTTTATTGTTTGTAGAGACAGGGTCTCTCTGTGTTGCCTGGGCTGATCTCAAACTCCTGGGCTCAAGTGACCCTCCTGCCTCGGCCTCCCGGAGTGTTGGAATTCCAGGTGTGAGCCACCATATTAGTCATGTCTGATGAACCATTGTTGATACATTATTATTAACTAAAGTCCATAATTTACATGAGAGTTCACTTACTGTGTTGTACAGGTCTATGGGGTTTTTTGTTTTGTTTTGTTTTTGTTTGTTTTTGTTTTAGTTTGATACAGAGTTTCACTCTTGTTGCCCAGGCTGGAGTGCAATAGCACGATCTCAGCTCACTGCAACCTACGCCTCCCGCGTTCAAGTGATTCTCTTGCCTCAGCCTCCCCAGTAACTGGGATTACAGGCATGCACCACCACGCCCGGGTAATTTTTTTGTATTTTTAGTAGAGACGGGGTTTCTCCATGTTGGTCAGGCTTGTCTTGAACTCCTGACCTCAGGTGATCTGCCCGCCTCAGCCTCCCAAAGTGCTGGATTACAGGTGTGAGCCACCGCGCCCGGCCCGGGTCTATGGGTTTTGACTCATTCATAATGGCATGCATCCACCACTGCAGTATTATACGGCATAGCCTCACTGTCCTAAAAATGCCCTGTGCTCGGCCTAGTCATCCCTCTGACCCTGGGGACCACTACGTTAGTGACATTTTCAGATCCCTCTGGCCTGTTTCCATCAATGACACTTCTCACACCAAATGTATGGGTTTTCCACACCAACAACCTAGTCTCTAGCTCTCTGGACACCACTGGGTGTCCGATGATTCCATTCAATTCTGACACTGCCCAGAGCTGGCATCAGAAGCCTCAGGTGAAGGGCTCAGTCGCACCACACTTCCCCCACCTCTGATGCAATTGCAAGTTCCTGCCTCCCGTACTTCTGTCCAATTGGCTGTAAATTGGGGGTTCCCACGACCCCTCCCTCAGGTTTCATAGTTTGCTAGAACAGCTCACGGAACTCAGAAAGGCATTTTCCCTACATTTACCTGTTTATCAAGTTCAGGAACAGCCAGATAGAAGAGACTCACAGAGTAAGGGATCGGGGAGAGACCCAGAGCTTCCAGGCCCTCTTTGAGCACCTCAATGTGTTCACCAATCCTAAGGGTACAGGTAAAAAGGCTCAGGGGCCGGGCGCAGTGGCTCACGTCTGCAATCCCAGCACTTTGGGAGGGCAAGCCAGGTGGATCAACTGAGGTCAGAGTTCGAGACCAGCCTGGCCAACATGGCGAAACCCTGTCTCTACTAAAAACACAAAAATTAGCCGGGCGTGGTGGTGCATGCCTGTAATCCCAGCTACTTGGGAGGCTGAGGCAGGAGAATTGCTGGAACCTGGGAGGTGGAGGTTGCTGTGAGCCGAGATCGCCCCACTGCACTCCATCCTGGGAAACATAGCAAGACCCCATCTCAATAAAAAAATAAAATTAAAATTAAAAAATAAAAGGCTCAGGAAGGTGACTCAGCTAAGGAGATATTTAGAGAGTCGAGAATGTGAATGGGAATTTTTGAGGCAGACAGAGTGGAAGGGCACATGAAGGAGACAGAATGCCATCTGCAAAGGCTCAGAGGTACAACCAGGCAGGGGCAGGAGGACAGCTGTCCTGGGGAGGCCCAGGCACAGTGTCACCAGGTGTGGGAGGGCGGGTTGGGGTTGGTATATTACAGAGTCAGGACTGTGTATTCCAGGCAACGGGGAGCCATGGAGGGCTTCAAAGCAGGGGACTAACACCCAGCCTTCTTGGTTGTCTGTATTTAGAGCAGGGACAAGTATGCATTTTTTCTTTGGAAGCCATGGGATTGCACACCTCTGCACGCATTGAGGAAATGGGCACAAATCTCCCAGCTGTGTCTGGGCACCGGAGCACAGGCCCTGTAGCCACAGAGCAGGTGTCTCGGCTCGCAGGCAGGGGCTAGGTCGCGCAGAGGCTTCCCAGGCCATCCCGAGCATCCAGCACCCACCCTTCCCTTCCCCTCTCCCCGCTGCAGGAGAATCCCTACCTATGCAGCAACGAGTGTGACGCCTCCAACCCGGACCTGGCCCACCCGCCCAGGCTCATGTTCGACAAGGAGGAGGAGGGCCTGGCCACCTACTGGCAGAGCATCACCTGGAGCCGCTACCCCAGCCCGCTGGAAGCCAACATCACCCTTTCGTGGAACAAGACCGTGGAGCTGACCGACGACGTGGTGATGACCTTCGAGTACGGCCGGCCCACGGTCATGGTCCTGGAGAAGTCCCTGGACAACGGGCGCACGTGGCAGCCCTACCAGTTCTACGCCGAGGACTGCATGGAGGCCTTCGGTATGTCCGCCCGCCGGGCCCGCGACATGTCATCCTCCAGCGCGCACCGCGTGCTCTGCACCGAGGAGTACTCGCGCTGGGCAGGCTCCAAGAAGGAGAAGCACGTGCGCTTCGAGGTGCGGGACCGCTTCGCCATCTTTGCCGGCCCCGACCTGCGCAACATGGACAACCTCTACACGCGGCTGGAGAGTGCCAAGGGCCTCAAGGAGTTCTTCACCCTCACCGACCTGCGCATGCGGCTGCTGCGCCCGGCGCTGGGCGGCACCTACGTGCAGCGGGAGAACCTCTACAAGTACTTCTACGCCATCTCCAACATCGAGGTCATCGGCAGGTAAGGCCGGGGGAAGCCCTGGATGTCACCTGCAACCTGGGATGCTAGCTGTTACCTGGGACGTTATTGGATACCTGGGATGTTACCTGGTATGTGGAACATGACCGGGTTCTTAGGATGTTACCTGGTTCCCCGGGGGTTACCTGGTATGTGATACATCGTTACCTGGTTCCCCGGGGGTTACCTGGTATGTGATACATCGTTACCTGGTTCCCTGGGGGTTACCTGGTATATGACACATCCCCTGGTTCTTGGGATGTTACCTGGTACCTGGGACATGACCTGGTTCTTGAGATGTTACCTGGTACCTGGGACATGACCTGGTTCTTGGGATGTTACCTGGTACCTGGGACATGACCTGGTTCTTGGGATGTTACCTGGTACCTGGGACACTATCTACTTCTTGAGATGTTACTTGGTTTCCGGGAGGTTACCTAGCACCTGGGACATTACCTGGTTCCCAGGACATTACCTGATATTACATCATAGGGACTGCCTAGGATGGCTGGGGCTGCACAGACCCAGTGCCTGAGCTTTTCCACGGAAGAAGGTGCACATGTCGGAGGAAGGAAGTGCATGTGTTGGAGGTGTGGAGGGCAGGAGTGGAGCCTGTCTGGGCAGAGCTGGGCTAACTCCTGGTGCTGACTGAGAGAAGTGCTCTGAGGCTGTCCACTGACTCAGTGAATGGGCTCTCATGTTCAGGGGTTTCCAAGACCGCCTCAGGCTCCATGATTCACTAGAAAATCTCACAGAACTCAGCAAAGCTGCCATATTCACAGTTATGGTTTATTACAATGAAGGATACAGATTAAAATCAGTGACAGGAAAAGGTGCACAGGGCTGGGTCCAGGAGATACCAGGTGCAAGCTTCTCATTGTCCTCTCCCAGTGGGGTTGTGCAGGCAGCACTTGATTCTCCCAGCAGTGACATGGGACAATGCTTGTGAACTATCGCCAGGCAGGGATGCTTACTGAAGCCTCAGTGTTCAGAGTTTTTACTGGGAGATGATGGTATAGGCATTGCTGATGATCTGGCTGGCCTTTGGCTCCAATCCCTCCAGAGGTCGAGTTGATACTACATGGCCCAAGGCATAGGCTCTCTGATGTGGCCCAAGACCCACAGGCAAACATGGACACTCTTCCTAGACAGGACACTCCAACAGCTTATGGATTAGAGGTCACCTAGCAGAAACCAGGCCGGAGTCAGATCTTTCTTTGGAATGTGCAGGGTGTGGACAACCCAGGCCTGCTGCAGCAGCTCTTTCTTGCCCAGCTCTGGAGAGGAATGTGTTTTGAGGAAACTTTGAGGAAGGCAAAAGACTGTCATAGGAGATGAAAGCAGCCTTTACCTCCCAAAAACTGTTTAGACTGTGGATGATTAAATGGTTCTGTGTTGTCCTGGGTCATTTGTTCTTTTGGTAGATAATATGCCAGTCTGTGGGGGCAATGCCATCTACCCTGGGCCATCTGTAGAATGGGGATGGTAACAAGCATAAGTCTCTTGCTGGATTGTAGTGAGGGTTAAATGAGTTAAAGTTGATGAAGCACTCCGAACAGTGCCTGGCACATAATATGCACTAAAAAAAGTGTTTAATAAAAAAATTGGACAAAATAATGGAGTGAGAGGGCTGGGGCGGGCTGAGGGAGGAGAGAGTTGAGACCCAGGGGTGCTGGGGCAGTCCGGGCCAGGAGCCTGGCTTAGGCAGTTGCAGGCAGGGGCTGCACCTGGGGAGCCCAGCTGGGATGATCACTGTGGGCATCTCTCCACTGCAGGCTTTCAATGTCCACCCAAATCTGTAATTCCTGACAAGTGGAAAAAGTGATTTGCTGTATGGCAGGTAGAGCATAATCCTGTTTTTGTAAAATATATAATATGCCTTGTATATCATTTCTGCGTCTTGAACAGACGTTGGCTGTAAGTGTGTACAGGACCGGGAAAAACATCATGGGTTGGGGAGAAAGGCTGGAAGCCCATTTGCCAGCCATGTGCTGTGGTGATGCCTGCACCGTGAGGCTGGGCAGGCCGCTGTGGTGCTGCTGTTTCCAGCTTGTATTTGCATTTTGTTTCACTTTGACAGTGTGTGTGGATTCCAGGTGGGCAAAGGCAAAGGCAGGTCGTTCATGAAGCTGGAGTCAGCTTCAAGTCTGGCAGATGGGAGTGAAGCAGGTGCAGACAGGGGCCCGTGGTTCTGACACCCGTGATCTCTAACCCACCTCCAATTGGGACAGGATATTCAAAATCAAGAATGTTCTGGAAACCACCCCATATATAGGCACTGTTGTGGAACTGGTGTCCAGACTTTCAGCCCCTGGGCATCTCCGTGACCTCTGCCCTCGGGATGCAATTGTCTGGTTGTTACTAGACACCTGCCAATCCCTGCAGTCCCACTGGGCTTAGCAGCTCAGGGCTGGGAACCAGCTCCCCAGGCCCTGCAGGCTCCTGGCTTGTCTTCTGACCTTGGACTGCTCAGGGAAACCCTCATCTTCAGGCAACTGTTCAAGGACCCTGCCTTACCTTTCATAAGGTGGCTCATGTGGGGCCCTCATGTCTGGGCCAGCTGTAGGATCCAGACTGGGACTGTGATGCTCAGGGCCTGGTGGTGCCCCTTCAACCCCAGCAGGGTGACCTGGGGTTCAAACCCTGCCTCTCTGCATCCTGCCTTGATTTCCCATCTGTGACAAGAGGCCTGAGGCTGCCTGGAGCCCATGTCTCCCTGGAGGTGGTTCCGCTTGGCACCCAGCCTCTGCAGGCGGTGGGGAGGAGCCGAGGTGGTGGCGAGAGTGTACAATCAATTCAGAGAGAGAGTAAACACTCTTCAGGCGGCAGCTGGGCTTGTCGTTGAACTCGGTTGGGTTAGACGGTTCAGCGAAGGACTGAGGTTACCTCCCCTTTTCTCTCTTCAGTTCTGCTGGGAAAGTCCAGCCATGCTGAGAAGCCAGAGACACAGGACTGGTGGCAAAGGGGGATGTGGGACCCGAAGTTCCTGAGTGGGCACCAGGGACCCCTGGGGGTTCCCAGGCTCTGGGAGTTTACACTGAACCTGTTCTGGGGATTCCCTCAGAATTTCGTGACTGCCATGTTGCCCAGTGGCTCCGCTGTGGCCCACTAACAAGAACAGCAAACGTTTATCGAGCATTTGCTGCAGGCTCATTTGCTATTGAGCGCTGTTATTAACGGCTTCATGTGTATTTTCTTGTTTAATCAATAGCCGTTTAATTCCCCAGTGGTTATTGAATGGCTCAGATCCCACAAGCCAAAGACACGGCACTGAGCAAGCCAGACCTGATCCCCGCCCCCTGGAGCACTCCCTGCGGGGGCAGCGCTCCCCCAGCCTCATGTTTTCAGATGAAGAAACCAAGGACTCTGAGGTCAGAGAATAGAAGGAGACTGCACAGTGCCACTACATGGCAGACAGCTAACATCTAGACACAAGCATGTCCAGGCTCAAGACAGACTCAGCCACCGAGCTGTCCCTAGCCCTGGCCTGGTGGCTGCCTCATTTCTGGTTCCAGCTCTGACTTGAGCCCACCTGGAGCTCAGGTAGCCTGTATGATGGGGCGATCCCACGGGACTCCCCTTTGAATCGAAGGTTCTCTGATGGGTGGTGGCTCCCTGCTCTGCCACTCAAGTCAGTGATTTCCAGCTCCAAGGGGGACCCCAGTGGCAGGCAGCGATGTAGGCAGGAGGGGAGGACAGAGGCACCTGGCTGCAGAGGAGGAGCTGGAGCAGCTGCAGCCAGCCCAGGGCCCTGGGAAGGAGGGACTGGTACAAATGGTGAGGGGGACAAGAGGTGGGGACAGACTGAGCTGCAGCCCCACAGGGGGCAGGTGGGCTGCCGGTGGCTCTGAGAGAAGCACAGGCACCAGAAAGTCCCAGCCACACCCCCTCCCTGCCTCCCGCGGAGCCTGCTCCACGTGCCCATTCCTGGAAGGCAGGCAGGGGGTGGGAGCTATTTTCTCCTTCCACACATGGGGAAACTCAGGTGCGGAGCCTGGAGAGTGGCTGGCTTCAGACTGTGCAGCAAATCTGGGGCAGAATCTGGATTTGAGGAGGAATGAGATCATCCCTTTATGGTGCTTGGAGCGGGAGGGGCCTCCGCCCCCCCCCTCCACACAACCATTAAGAGAAGCGGGGTCCAAACCTGACCCAGCATCTCACAGGAGAACCATTTAAGACAGGGTTCCCCAGCCCCACCACTGAGAGCTTTGGGACCGGGAGGCTTGGGGTGAGGTCCAGAAGTCTGTGTCTTTGCAAAGCTCCTCAAGTGAGCTGGAAAGGTGGAAGCTGCTGCATCCATGGAGATGGATGACTGTAACATGTTGGAACCTCAGTTTTCTCATCTGCAAAATGGAGAAATAGTAAAGACTTCAGCTGCCTGCTGTGAGGAGTCGATGAAATGCTGTATTCAAAGAGCTTATCCCAGTGTCTCATTCCTCTGGTTAGACTGTGGGAGAGGGAAGTGGGGGAGGCTTGGGATCAGGGCTGCCTAGATATGAGGCCATTCCTGCACCCACCCCAGGTACTAGAAGGAGTGTGGAAGTATGCCTCTGGGTTCATAGGGGTTGCAATCCCAAATGTCTGCAGAGGCTGGAAACACAACTTACGTGGAAGCCAGGCATGGTGGTGTGTGCCTGTAGTCCTAGCTACTTGAGAGGCTGAGGCAGAAGGATTATTTGAGCCTGGGAGGTTGACGCTGCAGTGAGCTATGATGGTACCACAGCGCTCCAGCCTGGGTGACAGAGAGAGATCCTGTCTCTAAAAAAATAATAATAATAAATTCAAATGAATAATAAAAATAATGAGAAGAAGATAATGTACATGGGTACCTATGGTATCAGCAGAAGCGATAGGGAAGGGTGTGGCCTGGGGAGAAATGGAGACAGCAGGCTCCTCACAAGACAGTGGACCAAACATTCCAGACCTTCTGTGGTTACAAAGGAAGGTGCACAGAAGTATCTATGTAAAGTCTCTTGCTTTCAAAAATATTGGCACCTACTTCAAAAAGTTGTTTAAACTCTGTGCAAGGAAAACAAAATACCCCTGCAGCCCACGGCAGCTCACGAGCTGCCAGGGAGCACCCCTGCTCTGAAATGCTCAGTGTCCTCCTGCAGCCGTGGTAGCAGCTGCATTCGACGGGCCCAAGGCAGGGCCAACACACTGGAGCCAGGGCACGGGCAAGATAGCAAAACAGCCCAACCAGCCCTGCCCACTCCAGACCTGGGAGTCAGAGGGAAGGGGGCATCATCCCACGCAAGTTCCTCTGCCCAGAAAACCCAGGAAGCTCCAGGAAGGCAGCCCAGCGGGTCCTTTGCCAGCAGGAACAGGAAAGGAAGAATGAGTTCCCCATTCCTGGAGGTATTCAAGCCCAGTGGGTGATGTTTGTGGGAGATGATGAAGGGAGGTCCTTTGCACCAAATTAAGGTCTTGTGTGCCCATTCTGTTCAAAAGGAATAAATGTGGATTAAGGGAACAGGAAAGGCAGGTACCATTTATTGGGAACCTATGGGTTACGTGCCAGGCATTGCATCCTCACCCCCTTTCTGCCCAGGAGGAGGCTGAAGTCCTTGAGCGAGAGGAAACCCGTGAGTTCCAAGAGGCTGAGCTGGGCCTGGACGGGCAGATCTGAGCTCCAGACTGGCCAAGCCCCGCTCCTGCAGACCCAGCTTCCCCAGACCCTGCGGGGGTCTAGCTGCTCTATGTCCCTGGGCCTCCCCCAACCTGTTTTTTCCTCCCTTGACACCCTCCCCTCTTTCTTGCCTTCTTGTTTTCTTCCATAAACGTCCTGTCCCTATTGATCGCCCCGTAACTGGAGATGGACGGACACCGGACTAGAATAGAAACAGCAGAGGGAAGAAAACCATGGAGGGTGGGCAGGTGGGCGCGGGGAGGGGAGTGCAGAGACAGGCGATTTCAGCCGCCCTATTCCTGTACCCACCCTCCCTGCATCTCTTTCTCAGCTGCTCTACAGGAAAAACAGGGGCAAGAAGGGAATTCTGTGATGTTATTCTGCCTGCACTGACTCCTTGAAACTCTGGGAAGGCAGAGACTCCTCCCTCAGCAATATTAACTGTCATTCACTGAGAATTCCCATAGCCCAGGTAGCATCCCGAGTCCTTTATGTGCATTTCCTCATTAAGTCCTATCCTGTGAGGATCATTGTCCCCATGACACAGATGAGGAAACTGAGGCCAGGAGGTTGAGATATAGATGGAAGGGCTGGGTGTGGTGGCTCGTGCCTGTAATCCTAGCACTTTGGGAGGCTGACGCAGGAGGATCTCTTGAGTCCAGGAGTTCAAGACCAGCCTGGGCAATATAGTGAGACCCCCATCTCAATGAAAACAAAATAGATGGAGGTACCCATGAGGATGGCTATTATTGGAAAAGCAAAAAATAACAAGTGTTGGCAAGGATGTGGAAAAATCGGAACCTTCATGCATTGCTGGTGGGAACAAAAACGGTGCAGCCACAGGGGAGAACAGTATGGTGGCTCCTGAACAAGTTACATATAGATTTAGCAATTCCGCTCCTAGGTATAGACCCAACAGAACTGAAAGAAGGGACGTGAACAGATACTTGTACACCCATGTTTATAGCAGCTTTATTCAGAGTAGTCAAAAGGTAGAAACAACACAACTGTTCATCAACAAATGAAGACATAAAATGTGACCCATCCATACAATGGAATATGATTCAGCCTTAAAAAGGAGAGAGAACCTGACACACGCTGCAACACAGATGAACCCTGAGGACATGATGCTAAGTGAAATAAGCCAGACACAAAAGGACAAGTACCATATGATTCTGCTTACCCGACGTCCCCAGAGTCATCAAATTCATAGAGACAGAAAGTAGAATGGTGGCTGCCAGGGGCTGGGGGAAGGCGGAATGGGGGTTAGTATTTAATGGAGACAGCTTCAGTTTGGGATGATTTAAAGTTCTGGAGAGAGATGGTAACAGTGCTTGCACAGCACTGTGGATGTGCTAATGCCACCAGACTGTACACTTAACAATGGTAAGGTGGCTGGGTGCGGTGGCTCATGCCTGTATTCTCAGCACTTTGGGAGGCCGAGGCGGGCGGATCACTTGAGGTCAGGAGCTCAAGACCAGCCTGGCCAACATGGCAAAACCCCATCTCTACTAAAAATACAAAAATTACCTAGGTGTGGTAGCGGGTGCCTGTAATCCCACCTACTTGGGAAGCCGAGGCAGGAGAATCGCTTGAACCAGGGAAGTGGAGGTTGCAGTGAACTGAGATCGCACCACTGCACTCCAGCCTGGGCAACAGAGAGAGATTCCATCTCAAAAGAAAAAAACATGGTAAGGTGATAAATATATACGTATATTTTAGCACACTAAAAAATGAAGGAAATAGATGGGTGGGTGGTCTCCATGTCAGACTGTCCAGGTGCAAATTCTGGATTAGGTGTGACCCTGGGCAAGTTGTCTAACCTGTCTTTGCCTCCTTCCCACCTCCACAAAATGGAGACAATCACCCTGGAGTTTAAGTGAGACCATCCAGGGAGAGGAGCCACGACTGTCAGGGTTACGGAGAAAGAACAGCAGATCACAGAGGGCCTGGAGGTTCTTCTACCGGGGCCTATGGGCTCTTAGGAGCGCAAAGGGTGGGTTTCAATCATCCATGGACTCCCTGAAATATATGCTAAGTGTCGTGTGTGTGCAGTCAGTTGGTGAGAGCCCCTAGTTTTTGTTCCATTCTCAAAGGGGGTCCATGATCCCAAAATATTTGGAGAGTCCCTGGAAAGGCAGCTTTGTGTTCTGCTTTTCATTGTTTAAACCCAACTCTTTGCTGGGCGTGGTGGCTCACGCCTGTAATCCCAACACTTTGGGAGGCCGAGGCAGGCCCATCGCCTGAGGTCAGGAGTTCAAGACCAGCCTGACCAACATGGTAAAACCCTGTCTCTACTAAAAACACAAAATTTATCCAGGCGTGGTGGCGTGCACCTGTAATCCCAGCTACTCGGGAGGCTGAGGCAGGAGAATCACTTGAACCCAGAAGGCGGAGGTTGCAGTGAGCCGAGATCGTGCCATTGCACTCCAGCCTGGGTGACAGAGCAAGCCTCCGTCTCAAAAAAATAAATAAATAAATAAAATAAACCCAACTCTCTGGGGACACCCAGCTCTCTGGGGACAGACATTTTGTTAAGTACAGTTCACACACCTTCAACTGCATCTCCCAGGCCCCCTGAGCTACTGCTTCCCACCAAAAAGCGGGCATGCACGATTCCAGACCACATCGGCCTCCACTGAGAAGTGCCGGTGTTGGGAAGGGGCCAGACTATGCCGAAGAGTTGGGGGGTGTGGGGTCCACTGCCAAGGCGGGTGGTTGACCCCTGGACCTGGGGTCTCCTCTGGTCTTTGGCTCTGCTCCACTGCTGGGTGGGGCGGAGAGGGCAGGAGGGGCATCTCGGCCTTGGCCAGGGTCACAGGAGGCTTGGGGAGCCCTGCAGGTGCTTGGGAGAGAGTCACGCACAGCAACGCCTTCCCGGCAGCACTAGGCAGAATCGGGGTTCCCTCTTCTCTTGCCTGAGAAGGCATTTCCTCTGCGAGCTTTCTCGCCATCATATTAATTCACTCAACAGATGTTTTTTCTCAGACCTTGCAGGGATGAATTAACACATATTTCTAATGGGCACTGCCTTGGTTTCTTGGAGCCTCCATAACAAAGTGCCACAAACTGGGTGGAGGTCAGGAGTCTGAAATCAGGGTGCAGCTGGCTTCGCTGTGGAACCTGCAGGGGGGAATCTGTCCCACACCCTCCGCCCTCCGCTCGCTCCTGGTGGGGCCGGCAGCCTCTGGCATTCCTGGGCTTGCAGCTGCGTCACTCCAGTCTCTGCCTTGTCTTGCGGCTGTCCGCTCCCTGAGCATCTGTCTTACACGCTGTCTCCCCGTGTCTCTTCCTACAGGGACACCAATCACATCGGATAAGGGCCCGCCCTCCTCCAGCATGACCTCAGCTTAACTTACATCCTCATCATATCCACAAAACCCCATTTCCATGTAAGGTCACATTCATAGGCACTGGGGGTCAGGATGTCAACATATCTTTTCGGGAGACACGATTTGGCCCACAGCAGGCACCTATGACGTGCTGGACACAGCAGGGTGCCAGGGTCCAAGAGCATGGAGGGGCGGACGCTCCCGTAGTGGGAGAGCAGAAATCAACAAACCCAGTACCCCCAAGTTCCCACAGGTGCACGGTGAGAAAGAAACCAGGGCAAGGCCAGGCACGGTGGCTCACACCTGTAACCCCAGCACTTTGGGAGGCTGAGGCTGGCGGATTGCTTGAGCGCCGGAGTTCAAGACCAGCTTGGGCCACATGGTGAAACCCCATCACTACAAAAAATACAAAAATTAGCCAGGCATAGTGGTGTGCGCCTGTGGTCTCAGATACCTGGGAGGCTGAGGTGGGAGGATTGCTTGAGCCCAGGAAATCAAGCCTGCAGTGAGTTATGACTGTGCTACTGCACTCCAGCCTGGGCAACAGAGCGAGACCCTATCTCAAAACCCAGGGCAATATGGGAGTGGAGCTGGGAACCAACCTGAGACCTGGACCCAGGGGTCAGGGAAGGCCCTCCAGGGAGGGGGCTTTGAAGGAGAAACCTGAAGGGGGAATGGGGGCACGGCATTTGTGGCAGGGGGCAGCAGGCAGGACAGGTGCGGTGCCTTCTAAGGACTCAATGTGATAAGGCTGTGGTGGGTGAGTAAGATTCCAAAGAAGAGCAGGCAGGGCCAGATCACGCCAGCCCTGCAGCCGCGGGAGGAAGTTGGTTTTGGTTGAAGTTTGGTGGGAGGGCTACAGGCAGGGGAGAGGTGTGATCTGATTTCCGGTGTTTGGAAATCTGAGTTGGGGGTGGCAGTGCTGGAGGCCTGCAGGAGACCGGGCGGGTCCTACCAAGACTGACAGCAGCCTGGCCGGGTTCTGGCAGGGACAGGGGCTGTGATGTGGGCCGCCTGGAGGTGGTCTTTGGTGGCAGTGTTGCTGAGTAGCTGGTGGGAGCAGGCGGTGGGAGGCATCATGGAGGACTCCCAGGCGTCTGGCTTTGAGACACTGGGTGGATGGAAATTTTGCCTTGTCAAATGGGGACAGAGGTGAGGGGATTTTCTGGAGGGGAATTTTTTTTTTTATTTCTTAATTTTTTATTTTTATATTTTCATACAGCAAAATGGACCTTTTGGGGGTACAATTCTAGGAATTTTAGCACGTGGATAGAGTCATGCAACCGCCACCACAGCCTGGGTCCACAACAGCCCGTCTCTCCAAAAACTCCCTGTGCTACCCTTTGGAGCCACCCCCTGCCCCCGTCCCGAGACCCCTGGAAGCCCCCATCCTGCTCCCTGAAAATCTGCTGTAAGTGGAGTCGTGCGGCAGGTGGCTCTTTCAAGGGGTCTCCTTCATCCTCACTGTGCCTCTGAGGCTTATGGCGTGGCCGCCTGCGTGGCTCGGGATCCTCACTCCTGAGTAGGACTGTGCCGTGTGCACTGCACACCGTGGGTCTGTTGTTTACCCATTCTCCGTGGAAGGACGTTTCGGTGGCTCCCAGTCTGGGGCGATTATGAGTAGAGCTGCTATAAACATTCGTGGAAAGGTTTTTGGGTGAACATAAGTTTTCGCTTCTCTTGGGTAAACACCCAGGTGTGGACGGCTGGGTCGTCTGGTGAGCGTGTTTAACTCATGAGAAACTGCCAGGCCGTCTTCCAGCGCGGCTGTGCACTGGAGGAAGCCTGACTTCTATTTTGGACCTGTTGGTTGTGAGCGTTTTGGAGGCATCCGGAGCATTTGGGCCTCTGAGTGTGAAGCGCAGGCGAGACTGGGCGCGGGGAGTCCTGAGCTCCGCGGTGACGATGACGCCCGCCGTGGGGGCGTGCGAGACTTCCGAGAGGAGAGCCGGGGAGCCGGGCGGGCTGCAGCCCTGAGATCAGAGAGAGGGGGAATCTGGCAGGGCGGTGCCCCAAAGCCACGCGGGAGTGGTTCCTGCAGGGCAGCGGCCACCTGTGTCCGTGCTGCGGCGGGTCCAAGTGGAGGAGGCCAGCGTGGGCCCATGGACCTGGGAAGATGGAGGTCACAGTAGACGCACCCAGAGCAGAGCCCGGGAGTCCGGGATGAAGGCCGTCGTGGGGTAGTTTCAGGGGTGAATGCCAACACTTTTAAAAGAGTGAAATAGGGGTGAAAAAGAGGGGGTGTAGGCAAGCTTTTGAAAACGTTTTGTTCGGAAGGGGAGCAGGGAGATGGGGTGTGAGCTGCCGGGGGAATGGGGAGGGGAGAGGGCTCTTCCTGAAAGGCGGGAGGCGCCGCAGCGTTGGCGTTGGGATGGGAAGAATCCACCAGGACTGAAGATAGCTGTGGGGAGGGCGGGAGGGACGCTGGGGACAGGAGCCGAGGAAGTGATCGGGGTGGGCGGAGAGCTGACGGGACAGAGGGCCCACCAGCATGTGTAAGGAGGAAAGGCTGACTGATTGCATATTTAGGTCAGAAACCCTGCTTCTAACACCTTCTAGAGACTCCATGTCCATCTTGACAACCCAAGGTGGCCCACCCTGGTGGCTCACAGAAGTCCCTTTGTCCTGAGTAAAGAGTGGCACATCACGGTGCCAGCAAGCAGCCTGCCTGAGATTCCAGCTCTTTCCATTTGCTCTTTTCTGGCAAGTCTCTTCCATTTCTCCAGGCCTCAGTTTCCCCACCTGTAAAATGGGATCCCGCTCTTGTAAAGATTGTCTGAGACTTGCCGGCTCAAGTCCCAATACTCAGGAGGTGCCTGAGGAAGGGGAGCCATTGATCCCTTGAAGGAGTCGGTATTTTGTCACCTGAACACACAGACCATGTTCCTCCGTCACTCACCTGGGGCTGAGTGGAATTCCTTGGCTTTAGCTCCAGCTCTGTCCTCTGTCCCTTCATCAGTCAACAGTCATGCAGGAATGAGAAGCTCAGTTCATAGTAGATGTAGCCAAAGGGACTTTGGAGGAGAGTGCTGCTGCCAACAGCGGACGGGGGACTGAGCCCCACCCAGTTCTGCCTGGGCCACTCTCTCTGGGTCTGTGGCCACGACACCCGGCAGGCTCCTGTCCCCCCGACCCCAGCTCTGTGGCTTGCTGGGCCTCACCAGCTGCGATTGGGCAGGACAGATGGGGTTGGAGAGGGGAAGTTGAGTGGGGAGAGGACAGGCCACATCCAGGCTCATCCTCAGGCCTTGTTCTTCCCCTGGGCTGGGCTGCCTCCCTCCACATCTCAGCAGAGGGAGCGTGGGGTGGGTCATTGTAGAGGATCCCTGGCCCTTCATCCCATGTGAAGCCTGTTTTAGACTCACAGATGCTCCCTTAGATGTACCCGCCAAGTCACACACACACGCAGCCATTCACTCATCTGTAACATGCCCCTGACTCACACATAAACACACACCTGCCCCACCCACAGACGAGAATCCACTTCCAGAAGCACCCAGTCATAGACACATCACACTCCACATGGCTGCCTTGCACCCCTGCTCACAGACGCAGACCCGCAGGGTGAGCGGAGGCCTCCGCAGCAGCCCAGGGTTCACCAGAGGCCTTGGCTTGACTGCCCTGGGCTCAGGGCTTCTCTGTGCTTCTCCCCCATGTTGAGGCACCCACTTCATGCTTGGGTTCCTGGAGGCCTCTTTCCACTCTGTGGGACAAAGCCCCCTCTGGGCTTCTAACCGTCCCTCCATCCCACTCTCAGCCTGAACTAGGTCCCAAGGTGGACCCCCTATCAGCAGCCCTGTCCCCTAGAAGAGAGGTGCAGGCTGGCGTCAGGATTAGGTTTCGGGACATGACTGGCCTCCCTCCCTCCCTTCAGTCTTGCCCTTCCTGTAGTTTTTTGTCCCTAAACACAAACCCAGTCACTTCTCTGCACAATATCTCTAGTGGTCTTCTACTGACCTTAGACTCAAGTCTGTGCTCTGTGACCACAGACTTTCCCTCTCACCTCCTTCAGTAGCCTGGGCTCTGAGACTCCCAAGATCAGCCACCCCAAAGGCTGGGTCTCTCGGGCTGGCCTAGGGGCTAGTCCTTCTGCCTGGAACATGACCTAGCCCTCCCCAGCCTTCCTGTCTGGCAAACTCCTCACCCCTCAGGACTTGGCTCAGAGAGCACCTCTCTGGAGCTCCTGAAGGCTGGAGACCTGTGCAACCAGCCAGCCCCTCGGTCCCCTTCTCCAGCCTTGGCGGCTTGCGACAATTCCACAGCCTTGCCATAGCTACCATAGCTATGCACGTACACGTCTGACACCCGCCCCCATAGGCTCTGAGCTCCAAGGGAGCAGGGATGGGGTCTGGCTTGTTCTCACCTTAGCACCAGCACCCAGGACCAGGTAGGCGTGCTGTATAGTGTGGAATTCATTCATTCATTCAGTCAGTCAGTCAGTCATTTATTCATTCATGAACAAATGAACTTACATGAACAAAGAAGTCTTACTATCTGGAACTCTTTCCAGAGAAGAAAGAGACTGGAATATAGGCGCTAGGAGGCAGAGAGGCAGGACCAGCTGGGCTTGCTAGCACCCACCCTTGTCGCCTCCCACCCTTCCACCATCACACCCTGCTCCTTCTCCTGTTTTCCTTGTGTGAGAAATGGGCCTCTCTGGGCTACCACCTGGGCCTGGTCCTTCCCTCGGGGGTGTTGGGACTTCCTGCAGGGGAAGAAGCAACCTTGCTGAAGTCAGCTAGGCTGCTTAGGCTGGGGGTGCCTTTGCAGGCCCTGGCCATACCCACCGTGTCACCCCTAAGCCGCACACCCAAGCCTCCCAGCACCCGCCCGTCAGCCTCTGTGTTGTATGCAAGGAAGCTGCCTCTGGCTTTGTAATGGGTAATAGGATTTATCAATAGACTGAGGAGGTGAGGTATGTTAAAGCACTTAATAGAAAAGGGCTTCGCACAGAAGCCCAAATTTGATTTAGCCAATGAACTCAATTGCCAGCCTGATTGCGTTCCAGGAGGCGCGGCAGCCAGCATTTGTCCATGTTACCCTGGAAAAGCCAGGCTGCGCCAGGTGACCAACCCAGACCACCCAGACCTCCCCTCTGCCCCCACGGCTCTGTTGTTGGTTCCTCGCTTTCTCAGGGTCTCAGGTTTGAATGGCAGTCCTTTGACCCAAACAGTCCCAAGTTCTCCAGCATCCAACAGCCTCCTTCCCTCTAGTGCCCAAGGCTTCCCCATCCCATGAATTAGCTAGAAGTGCAGTTTGCTACCATGTTCCTTTCACCATGATCCTCAAATCCGTGTGTCCTCTGGTCACTTGTCACCTCTTACTCAAGCTGGCCTCTGCAGGCTTCCCTCCTGACCATTTGTTTCTTCTCTGGCTGCTGCCCATCTCCCCACACTGCTTGCCTGAGCCAAGGACACATCTCTCCCAACCCCCCAAAGAAGACCAAGATCCCCAGGCCACAGTGTTTCATGACGTCTTGACTTAGGCCTGGGCATAGCAGATGGGAATTACCATGTAGAAAAGAAGGACTTGAGGCCGGGCAAGGTGGCTCATGCCTGTAACCTCAACACTTTGGGAGGGCAGATCACCTGAGGTCGGGAGCTCGAGACCAGCCTGGCCAACATAGTAAAACCCTCGTCTCTACTAAAAATACAAAAATAAATAAAAAATTAGCCAAGCATAGTGGTGCATGCCTATAATCCTGGAAATGCAAGAGGTTGAGGCAGGAGAATCACTTGAACTTGGGAGGCGGAGGTTGCAGTGAGCTGAGATTGTGCCACTGCACTCCAGCCTCCAGCCTGGGCGATGACAGAGTAAGACTCCATCTCAAAAAAAAAAAAAAAAAAAAAAAAAAAGAAGAAGAACAACTTGAGAGGATTTCCATTAGCCATCACCAACCTTGAGGCCGTCCATCGTCCATCCATTGGCCACGGCCACCCACCGGCTGGGGAGGAGAAACCCCTTGGCCATGTAAGCCCGCAGCCCCCTCCCAGGGCAGCATCATTCCTCACTGCGGTCCAGGTCCCCAACCCCAGCTCTGTGAGTCCTCAGAAAGCGAGCGCCCTTGTTGCTTCAGCCTCCTCCTTCATCCTGCAGAACACGCCAGCCTCCCTTGTGAGCATCTCTAGGCCACCGTAAGATCTGGGATTTGCTTTAGGTTATTTTGCCCATAACCCAGAGGCTCATGAAAAATGTTTTTCCCAAAACAAAAGAACACTCTTTACCCAAAGATAAATGCGCTATCTGGCAAGAGAAATTGGAAAACATTGCTGGCTGCGTTAAAGTAGTAGTCTAACTTTAGCCCCCAAGGTACCAGAGCTCTGTGAGGCCAGTCTCAGTATACACGACATGTAATAATGTGGGGACGGGTGGTAACATACCAGGAAAGAAGGACCAGGCAATGTGATTAATGACCAGGAACCCCCATGGTCCTGCAAAGAGGTGCTTTGAGACAAGTTGGGGACTAGCTCTCCCAGCCCAGCACCTGCCCACCCTAGTTCAGAGCCATTGCTGTGAACACTCTGAAATCCCCGTGGGGCTTTGCCTTTGCAGAGAGCCAGCCCTGGGGCCTCCTCCTCCCTGCCCAGCTCCAGCACCATCCCTGGCTCGCTCACCCAAACTCACCGCTTCCTCCGTCGTTCCCCCCAAGGAGTGGATGACATCACTCTTTCCGGCAGCCAGGAGTTGACCTACATTCCACCCGCCCTCCTGTCTGGGAGACTCTCCAAACCCCCCGCTCCTCTCTCCCTGGGAGGAGGGAAGGGCCCCGCTCACGATTTTTGTGGAGTGACGGTGCCAGGCCCGGGTCCAGATGGTGCCCCCGCAGCAGCTCCCAGGCACTGCCTGCCCCTCCCTGCAGCGCAGGGCACGCTCCTGCCTGGCACGGGCCAGGGCCCCTGTCATCCTTCATGTGGCTGTCGGGTCCCCAGCTGGGCCTGCCACGTTTCCCAGAAAACTGGTGTTATCCGGGCTGGGCTTTCCCCTGGAGGTGAGGCCCGGTGCTGCCTACTAACAGTTGTGGTCTCCAGGGGCTTACTAGGGACTCATCCATTCAAGAAAAAGGGAAACTTAGCTGAGAAGGTGGCTGTGGCTCTGTCCTTGCTGGCAGCAGGGCCAGCTTCCAGCAAGCAAGTGAGTGCGCCCCATGTCAGGCCGTGAGAGAAGTCAGGGTCTGAGCAGAGGGGCCAGACAGCCACACGGGTGAGCCGGGTAGCAGGTGGGCCTGCCAGATGAAATATGGGATATCCAGTTAAACCTGAATTTCAGATAAACAAGGGAATCATTGTTTTTTAGGGTAAGTATGTCCCAAATATTTCATGGAATATACTTGTACTAACAAAATCATTAGTTATTTATCTAAAATTAAAAAAAAAATTTTTTTTTTTTAGAGACAGGGTCTTGCTCTGTCACCCAGGCTGAAGGGCAGTGCAGTGGCACAATCACAGCTCACTGCAGTCTCAACCTCCTGGACTCAAGCGATCCTCCTGCCTCAGCCTCTGAAGTAGCTAAGACGACAGATGCTCACCACCATGCCCTGATAAATTTTGGTTTTTTTTAAATTTTTTTGTAGAGATGGGAGGGGGGGTCTCACTTTTTTGCCCAGGCTGGTCTCGAACTCCTGTTCTCAGGTAATCCTCCTGCCTGGGCCTCCCAGAGTGCCCAGATTACAAGCATGAGCCACTGCACCAGGCCTAAAATTCAAATGTAACTCAGTGTCCTGTATTTTTATTTGGGAAATCTGGCAACCATTGTGGCATGGGGCTCTGTGGGGAAATGACTCCAAGAGGCCAGTGGGGGCCAGGCGTGGTGGCTTATACCTGTAATCCCAGCACTTTGGGAGGCCGAGGTGGGCGGATCATTTGAGGTCAGGAGTTCGAGACCAGCCTGGCCAACGTGGTGAAACCCCATCTCTACTAAAAAACTAAAATTAGCCGGGTGTGGTGGCGGGCGCCTGTAATCCCAGCTACTCGGGAGGCTGAGGCAGGATAATTGCTTGAACCCAGGAGGTGGAGGTTGAAGTGAGCCAAGATCGAACCACTGCACTCCGGTCTAGATGACAAAGCGAGATTCCGTCTCAAAATAAGTAAACAAATAAAGGATAAATATCTGGCAATATGTTACTGAATCCTCCAAGAGGCCAGGGGGTGTGTCACCTCTTGTGGGCGCCCCAGGGGCCTGGAGAATAGGTTGATTATCTCTATTTTGGGGAGCTGCAGGCTCTGAGAGAGGCTCTGGGGTGGGTGTTGGATGGGACAGCATGAATAAGGGGCCCTGCCCTTGGGGTCAGGCACCTCAGGGCTGCCAGGTAAGGCCGATCTTGGCACCTGGGATCCCCTGTACTCTCATCTCCGTCCCTCCCTCTATCACCTGTTGGCTGTTGACAATAGCAACAATAATAATAGCTGACGTTTCCGGAGGGCATGCTCTGTGCCAGACCCAGTGCTGAGCCCTCGACGGTACCAGCTCAGCTTGCCCTTCCCTGACCCCTGACAGTCCTGCCACATGGAAACAGCCACTTCCTAGGGTTACAGGACACCGACTGATTCCCCAAGGCTGGTCACCTTCCTGCCTTTGCCTAGCTTGAGGGGTCAGAGGTTTGAACCCGACTGTCTGGCCACCGCGCCACCTGGTGCTGCAGCCCAGCCGTGACACTCACCGGCCTTTAACCCAGCAGGTGCTCCATGCCGGATGCTGCATACAGAGCTCCCATGCATTATCCCCTTCCTCCCTTGCTTCTTTCTGCAAACATTGAGCACCTACTGTGTGCCAGGCAGCGTGTTAGACATTTACCAAAAATTAAACCCAGAGAAGTGACTTGCTCAAGGTCACCTAGCAAATCAGTAGCAAAACCTGAGTAAGAATCTGGCTGCTGACTCAGCCTCTCTCTCTCTCTCTCTCTCTCTCTCTCTGTGTGTGTGTGTGTGTGTGTGTGTGTGTGTGTCCCATGGAGCGTTCTTGCTGCCATCTGAAGAGCTAAAGCCGTGGGATTCTGCAATGGGGCAGGGGTGGAGAGGGAACAGCCCTGGTGGCCTGGGAGGGGTCCGCTGGCCTCATGGGCTGGCCAGCATGCCCTATCTCTATGTTCATTATTAAATCATCCTTTCTGATGGATGAGCTGAAAAGTGCTGTGTCGGGGGATCAGGTGGCCCAGGTGATGGTTTTCTGGTGAGATTGATGGTTCCTGAGGGTGAAATTCAGAGAGCGATCGCTTGGGAAAATTGATCCCACAGAAGAAGGGGAAATATCTGGGCTGGAGTGCAGCAGGAGCCCAGACTGCCCGCCCAGGTCCAGATCCAGGCAGAGGCTGGTGCCAGGAGGGCACGTGGCAAAGGGGGCTTCTTTCTTCTTCTGTGGCTGCATTTCCTTGGCCGTGGCTGGGCCGCAGAATTGGTAAGCAGGGCCACGGGCGGCAGGCATGGGGGCATCTGGCTTAGTGGCCCCTTTCCTGGCCTTCTTTGTCCTCATGGAATGGACGTGAAGCCAGCACTGAGAGAGACGCAGGCAGCAGGTGGCTGTGAGATCCAGCTCTAGTGCCATGCAGCCCCAAGTGCCAAGCCTGCTTCTTCCACCCACAGCCCTGGCCCTTGACCCATCTGAGCCTCACATTCTCACCTGTAAAGTGGGAAGGACAGTGCCTTCTGCATTTTCATGAGGATTTGTTTAATAATGCATGGCGTCTCTCCACGTAGGAGCACTCAGCAAATTATTTCTATGTACTTGCTTATTTATTTCATTTACTTCATCTCCCGAGGGCCTTCCAGAATAGGGCAGAGAAATCACAGAAGGCCGGCAGCCTGAGGCAGGGAGGGGAAGGGTGTGCCTGTGTCTGGGGGAGCTGTGGGGTGGCTGCAGTTCCAGGAGCCTGAGTCTATCCAAGAGCCAGCACACTGAGACTTTTCAGGCTCTGCCCACTGCCTGCCCACTTCCTAAAGTGGGGTTCACTAGCTGTGTGGCCTTAGGCAAGTTGTTTAACTTCTCTTGCCTCATTTCCTTGTCTGTGAAATAGAGATAGTCATAGTATACTCTGCATAAGGTTCCTGTGAAGAGGTGATAACTTCACTTGTTGAAACCTCTGAGGATCCCTGGCTCTAGGAGCTCCTGAGTATAAGAAATGGAAAACTGGCATGTCCTAGGCACCTGTTTGTCTCATGCAAGAGCTTTATAGACCGTCTCACAGTTGATCCTTCCAACAACTCCATGAGGCAGGTGTTACTGCCATCCTTATTTTACAGATTAGAAAACAGCCCAAGTGAAATTCAGCCACTTTCCTGAGGTCACACAGTCGTTGGCAGAACATCCCAGGCCAGTGGGGCCCGGGGGATGGGGTTACCATCTCTCAGTCACCCAGAAAGACAAAAGGAAGGCACACAAACCCCAGTGGGCACCGCTCTGTGCCAGGGCTTTTGTTTCACCCCAACCATGATGAGTGTGGGTGATGTGGCCGGTGTGGTCCATATCGCTTCTCAGGGCCAGTGTCACTGGTGTGCGTGGCAGCCTGTGGCATACACAAGATATTGTTTCCCGCTCTTCAGGTGAGAAAAGCGAGACTCAGGTTGGCTAAGAATTTGTGCAGGCCACACAGCTGTGTGCACCATGAGCTGGGCAGAAGCCCTGCCCACCAGCACCATGGGGGCTCCCGGCTCCTGCCACACAGGCCACCCGGGAGTGCAGACACTAAGTGTGGCTCTGAATCGAGCTGCCTGGATTCAAGTCCTGCGTCTGCCCCTTACCAGCTGTGGAACCTCAGGCAGCTCACTTCACCACCCCAAGTCTCAGTTTCCCCATCTGCACAACGAAGATAATAATGACATGTCATTCAGAGGATTGCTGTGAAGGGCTAATGTTCTAATTCGGGTGGCACTCTCAGAAGAGTTCCTCATGCAAAGTGAGCACTCACGCATCAGCTGTCTACCCAGGAGCCTTCCTTTGAGGCACAATGTGATAGCGTTTTGTTTTTTTGTTTTTTTCGTTTTTCTGGTTTTTTTGAGACCAAGTGTTGGCTCTTGTCCCCCAGGCTGGAGTGCAATGGCATGATCTCGGCCTACTGCAACCTCCACCTGTTGGGTTCAAGCGATCCTCCTGCCTCAGCCTCCCGAGTAGCTGGGATTACAGGCGCATGCCACCACACCCAGCTAATTTTTGTATTTTTAGTAGAGACGGGATTTCACCATGTTGGCCAGGCTGGTCTCGAACTCCTGACCTCAGGTGATCCACCCGCCTTGGCTTCCCAAAGTGCTGGGATTACAGGCGTGAGCCAACGCGCCCGGCCCCAGTGTGATAGGTTTATAAAAATAGGAAAACAAATCTCTGAAGATTTTTAGGAGAGATACTGCAAGAAAAGCCTGGAAGCTGTAAGCCCTTCACTGTTTCCACACACCCCGATCATTCATTCACTCACAGCTTTACCCAGATGTGATTCACACGTTGTACAATCCACACATGTAAAGCGTACAATTCAGTCGCTTTTAGGTTATTCACAGAGTTGTGCAACTATCACCACGGCAGATTTTAGAACGTTTCCATCACCCTAAAAAGACACTCTGGCCGGGTGTGGTGGCACACGCCTGTAATCCCAGCTACTTGGGAGGCTGAGGCAGGAGAATCACTTGAACCCAGGAGGCAGACATTGCAGTGAGCTGTGATCGTGACACTGCACTCAGCCTGGGTGACAGAGCAAGACTCTGTCTCAAAACAAAAAAAAAAAAGAAAAAAAGTCATCTACCTATCCTAGACATTTTGTGTAAATGAAATTATACAAGATGGCTGGGCACGGTGCTTCATGCCTATAATCCCAGCACTTTGGGAGGCCCAACTGGGAGGATCACTTGAGGTCAGGAGTTTAAGATTAGCATGGCCAACATGGCAAAACCCCATCTCTACTAAAAATACAAAAATTAGCTAGATGTGCTCGTGGGCGCCTGTAATCCCAGCTACTTAGGAGGCTGAGGCAGGAGAATCACTTGAACCCAGGAGGTGGAGGTTGCAGTATGCCAAGATCATACCACTGTACTCCAGCCTGGGTGACAGAGCAAGACTCCGTCTCAAAAAAAAAAAAAGAAAAGAAAGAAAGAAATTATACAATATGTAGTCTTTCATCACTGACCGCTTTCACTTGGCATAATGTTTTCAAGGTTCTTCCATGTCATAGTGTGGATCAGTATTTCATTACTTTTTCTGGCTGTATAGTATTCATTGCCTGCTTACACCACATTTTGTTTTTCTGTTGATGGACATTGGGTTGTTCCCACCTTTTGACTATTATTAGCAATGCTGCTATCAACATTCATGTACACATTTTGTGTGGACATGTTTTCATTTCTCTTGGTTATATACCTAGGTAGAATTACTGGGCAACTCTAAGTTCACCTTTTGCAGAACTTCCAGACCACTTTCCAAAGCAGCTGCACAATTTTACATTCCCACCAGCAGCATATGAGGGTTCTGATTTCTCTGCATCCTCACTGGCAGGTGATTATCCGTCTTTTTGACTCTGCCTATCCTGGCGAGTGTGAAGTGGTATCTCATTATGGCTTTGGTGTGCATTTCCCTGATGGCTGTGATGTTGAACATGTTTTCATCTGCTTCTTGGCCATTTGTATGCCTTCTTCGGAGAAATGTCTGTGCTGATCCTTTCCTCATTTTAAAAACTGGATTATTTGTCATTTTATTATTGAGTTATAAGTATTCATTAGATGTTCTAGATATAAGTTCCTTTTTAGCTATCTCATGACTTGCAATTTTTTCTCCCATTCTGTGGGTTGTCTTTTCACTTTCCTGACAGTGTCCTCTGAAGTACAAAAATATTTAGTTTTGATGAAGTCTAATTTATCTATTTTTTTTTTCTTCTGTTGCTTTTGCTTTTGGCATCCTGTCTAAGAAACCATTGCTTAATTCAAGGTCATGAAGATTTGCTGCTATGTTTCCTTCTTTTTTTTTTTTTTTTTTTTTTTGAGACAGAGTCTCGCTCTGTGCTCAGGCCAGAGTGCAATCTCAGCTCACTGCAACCTCTGCCTCCTGGGTTCAAGTGATTCTCATGCCTCAGGACCTCCCAAGTAGTTGGGATTACAGGCACCCACCACCACACCTGGCTAATTTTTGTGATTTTAGTAGAGATGGGGTTTCACCATGTTGACCAACTTCAACTCCTGACCTCAGGTAACCTGCCTGCCTCAGCCTTTGAAAGTGCTCAGATTACAGGCGTGAGCCACCGCACCTGGCTCCCTACGTTTCCATCTGAGAGTTTTCTAGTTTGCAGCTCTTTGATCCATTTTGAGTTAATTTTTATATGTGATGTGAAGGGTCCAACTTCATTCTTTTTATGTGGGTCTCCCATATTATTTATTTATTTGTTTACCTAATAATTTCTTTAAATTAATATGCTTTAAAAATTTGGTTTCACTTAGGCAGTATTTTTGTGATCCCAGGTCTTATGAGTCTGACATTAAAAAAAAACATACTGTGTATTCAAAAACAAATAATAGCCTGTGGAGCTGTTTTACAGTCCATGCGCCCATCTCCCCCAGTCATCTTGTACACCCCACTTTGGGAGCCAGTGCTGATCATGATGAGTTTTATGGGGAGGGAGAGTGTAGCAGGGGCTGATTTGAGGTAGGGGTTGTGAAAGGCCTCCCCAAAGAAGTGGCATTTGGCCTAGAATCTGACACCACCTCTAAATATTAGCTCTAGGAGAAGGGGCGGAGCCTGTAGTACATTCCAGGCAGAGGGAACAGCATGTGCAAAGGCCCAGAGAAAAGCAAGATCAGAACATCTGCTGGACAGAGACATGGAGAGAGAGACAAAGAGACAGGAGAAGACGGAGACATGGAGAGAGGGGCACTGAGAGAGCCAGAGAGGCCAAGAGGTCATACACAAACACCATGTCCACACACACAGACACAGAGGCAGTGCCACCCACAGTGACCTGCAAAAGTCAGACAGACCAGAAGCACCCGCATTGACCAGGTGCCATGTGTGTGCCGGCCTTGCCAGCCTTTCCCCACACAGTGCCAGCTCCTCCCTGCAGCCCTGCTAGACAGGGCAATTCTCTCCTTTGGAAGAGGAGGCACTGTGCTCGTTCTGGGGCTCGGCCAGCGAGTTGAAGAGGCCAGGACATCTTCTCCTGTTCCCGAGGAAGACAGGACTGATAGGAGGGGCTGGCCAGGATGGAGCCTGGGCAGAGCCAGCTGGGGAGGGACGTCTGGATTTGGGTCAGGAGAAACCAACTGTGTGACTTGGGGCGACTTCTCCCTACCTGCACCACCCAGCCTGTCCAGCTCTGACATCCAATGGCTACCTATTATCACTGTTACAATATGCTTCTTGGATTCGGCCGGTCTTCTATGCATCTTTACTAAGCCAAGGTCAATGTTATCACCCAAAGTTGATGGCAGTCTTTTCTTCCGGTAGCTGATATCTAAAAATATCCCTTCCTCAGGCCAGCAGTGTAGAGCACAGCCCTGGTTCCGTACAGCTGAGGTGTTCCTCTCCAGCCAGCTCAGGGGGGTGTTAGATAGGAATTCAGAAGTTGCGAATTAAAACCTCCCCAGGTCAGATTTTGCAGACAAACTCTTGTTAGACAAAGTCAGACAGGTTTCTTCCCTGCAGGTCTTGTCAGAGCCTTTAATCTGCTGAGATGGATTATGACCCTCAGTGGAGTGAGGTAGGATCAAGGAGCAGATGTCAGGGGATTTGGAGAGCAGCATCATATGCTTGACCACAAAGGTTTAAGCGCAGAAACTTTCTGTGCCAAGGACCATCTCTGGGATCTGGCGTCTCCAGAAAGAAGGGCCGCCCGTACCAATAGGTGCCTGCTGTCCCCCTCTGTGCCTTTCCCTGAGCTAAGCACATAGCAGTCCTGCAGCACGCATGTGGCAATGGAGGGATGAGAATTCCAGGGAAAGAGTGAACAGGCTTTTTAATGCTCTATTTCAGCTTGGTGTTGCAGGAAAACCTCGGCAGGGTTAGTGTCCGGGCTCTCAGGGGAAGATGGAGTTAAAATCACACAGACTTCAGCGGTGGCTAGCGCTGCTGGCCAGGGCTCTTGCTCTGCCTCAGAATTCTGTTCCAGAGAAGTCCTTCGTCCTGGGAACTGAGCATCACGGCACAGTGGATACATGTAACCTAAAGCGATGGGTTCCTGAGTGCCCCCTCTCACATGGCCCACCCAGGGCCTGCAGGATTCTCTCTTCCTCCTGGGAGGAAAGGCGTCAGCTCAGAAACCCACTGCCTTCTCCACCCTGGCCTGACCTCATGTTTCTAAATAACATTTCTAAAACATGGACTTTAGGCCAGGCGCAATGGCTCACACCTATAATCCCAGCACTTTGGGAGGCTGAGGTGGGCAGATTGCTTGAACTTCAACCAGGAGTTTGAGACCAGCCTGGGCAACACAGGGAGACCCTATCTCCACAAAAAATAAAAATGAAATTAGCCAGGCATGGTGGCACGCGACTGTGGTCCCAGCTACTCGGGAGGCTGAGGAGGGAGGATTGCTTGAGCCCGAGAGGCGGAAGTTGCAGTGAGCTGAGATTGTGCCACGGCACTCCAGCCTGGGTGACAGAGTGAGACTCTGTCTCGAAAAGCAAAAAGACTCCATTGCCTGGATTTACCATAATTTCCCTAACCATTCTGCAGGATAATTCGAGGACAGAGAGAAGACCCCAAGGAGGAAGGCAGCCCTGGTTACCAAAGCTGGCAGATGGGGGTTAGCTGGAAGCCCCAGGGCTGGTGGACGCAGGGGCCACTGTTTCCCCACCCAGATCCTTGCTCTGGAAGGCGGCCCCCAGGGGACCCTTCATTCCCAGTCAGACGGGGACAGAGGCGGGGCAGAGCCGAGGGAGGAGGGCTCAGATGAAGCGCCTGGCAGGACTGAGATGTGAGGGAGGCTGGACGCGAGGAGGGAGCTCTGCAGCCTGTGGTGTCCAGGAGGATTTGGGGAGTGTGAGGTGAGAAAACAAAAAGCCTCACCCCTCCCAGTGGAAGGGGAGCATGAAGAGAGAAGAAAATGCCAGTTACACATCCTCAAAACAATCTCTGAATGGACGAGAGCCAGTCAGGGGGAAAAGGAAGCTGCAGTGAGCCAAGATTGTGCCACGGCACTCCAGCCTGGGTGACAGAGTGAGACTCTGTCTCAAAACACAAAAAGATGCCGCACACCCCAGGCGGGACGGGTGGGCCCAGGTGCCCTGCCCTGGTCCAGGCCTCTATTCGCAGGATCTCACTGATCTCTCCCTGCCCAGGCTTTTGTCTCCCAGACAAACCAGTCTCCATGAAGCAGCCACAGCGATATAAAATATGGCCCAGAGCAGGACACGCCTAACCAGTCAAAGGCTTGCAGAGTAAAATCCCGCCTCCGTCTCCTGGTCTGGCCTCCTCCACCCCCCAGCCTCATTGCAGACCTCACGGGTGGAACTTCTTTCAGCCCCAGGGCTTTCCTCATGCTCTTGCCTCTTTCTAGAAGGTTCTCCCCTTCTGGCCTGGCAACTCTTGATCCTCCTTCAGGTCTTAGTTTAAAACTGTTCTTCCTGGAAACCGTGGACTCCCGTGATGCCTTCTTCTTTGCACAACCCGTGGGCTCTTTAAACAGTTGAAATGAACACTGGAAGAGGTGTGTGATTCGTATTGTTATAATTAATAGACTTTATTTTTAGAGCAGTTTTAAGTTTACAGAAAATTGAGCAGATAGTACAGAAAGTTCCCATTTCCCCACCCCCCTGCACAGTCTCCCCGATTTTGGAGTATATGTGTTACAATGATGAGCTAACACTGATACAGTGTCATTCACTAGGGCCTGTTATTTACATTAGGACTCACTCTGTGTTGGACACTTCAGTGGGTTTTGCCATATGCATGATACCACATATCTACCATTGTGGCATCATAAAGAATGGTTTCACCGCCCTAAAAATCCCTGTGTGCCACCTGTTTATCCTCCCTCCCTGTCCCCTCCAATCACTGATTTTGTTCATTGTCTCCCTGCTAGACCTGAAGCACCATCAGGGCAGGGAGCCATCTGCTTTGTTGACATTATACTCACTGTTCCCAGCTCAGAGCCCCTGCCACATAACAGGTGCCTGATAAATATTTTTCTTTGCATATTTTAATAAAAATAGGATTCTACTAAACCCATTGTTCTGCAATTTGCTTTTTCCAAATATTGACAATATATCTTGGAAATCTTCCCATATCAGAATATAGAGCACACTCTGTCTCTCTTTCACTTTTTATTATGGAGAATTTCCAACACAAAAGAAGATGGAGTCTGCTATGATGAACCTCTGTGTACGTCTCACCCGACTGCAGTTACCAACTAGTGAATCTTCTTGTTTCATCTGTACCTCTGCCCATCAGATAATTTCATCTGTAAATATTTCTATGTGTATCTCTCTCTGCTTTGTTTTTCCTTTTGAGATGTAGTCTCGCTCTGTCTCCCAGGCTGGAGTGCAGTGGTGCAATGGCTCACTGCAACCTCTGCCTCCTGGGTTCAAGCGATTCTCCTGCCTCAGCCTCCCCAGTAGCTGGGATTACAGGTGCACCATCACACTTGGCTAATTTTGTATTTTTAGTAGAGACTGGGTTTCACCATGTTGGACAGGCTGGTCTTGAACTCCTGACCTCAAGTGATCTGCCTGCCTTGGCCTCCCAAAGTGCTAGGAATACAGGCATAAACCACCATGCCTGGCCCTTTTTTTTTTTTTTTTTTTTTTTTTTTCCTGGAGACAGAGTCTTGCTCTGTCTCCCAGGCTGGAGTGCAGTGGTGCAAACATGGCTTGCTACAGCCTTGAACTCCTGGGCTCAAGGGATCCTCCTGCCCTAGCCTCTTGAGTAGCTAGGACTGCAGTCATGTGCCACCACACTGGCTAATTTTTTTATTTTTTGTAGAAACAGGATCTCACTATGTTACTCAGGCTGGCCTCAAACTCCTGGGCTCAATTGATCCTCCTGCCTCAGCCTCCTAAAGTGCTGGGATTATAGGTGTGCACCACCACGCCTAGCCTGTGTGGTTCTCTAAAAGATAAGGACTTTAAAAAACATAACCACAATATCATCATCACACCTAGTAAACATTAATATCATCTAATATAGGCAATGTCCAAATTTCCAGTTATCTCATAAATATACGTTCCATTTGTTTGCGTGTTTGATTTTACAGGATGTTTGAACCAAGGACCAGAGGAGCTTCACTTCTGCCATTAATTGGTATGCTTTTGAGGTTTCTCTTGCTCTAGGTCCATCCTTTTTCCGTATCAATTTTTTCTCCATGCAACTCATCTGTTGGAAGAAGTGGGTCATTACTGCCGGAGTTTCCTCGAGTCCGGATCTTGCGGATGGCGTCCCCTGGTGTCGTTCAGGGTGATGCTCTGTCCTCTGTCTTTCCTGTGCGCTCACAGCTGGGTCTAGAGGCTTGATCTGATTCAGGTTCAACTGCTTTGGCTTCAGGTGGGGGTGTGTTCTTCTAGAGACGCTCACTGTCTGCTGGCCTCTCAGTGGGAAGTTCTGGGCTGGTACGGCTCAGTGCCTGGAGCCATTCATTCATCAGGGACTGTGAATTCTCTCGTGAAATGCTTCTATAAAAAGAAGCTTCCCCTCATCAACTTTCGGTTACCCCGAGGTACAGTTTATATAGGACAGGCAGGATAAATGCTTGATTCTTTCCCTTTATTTACCAGTTTTCAGAATAATGAGTCGCCTATAAATATTTGAATGAATGGATGAATAATACACGTGTGAATGAACTGACGGGGGTGTGGGAGTTGGGGGTTCTATCTGTTGCCCTCAAGGGCGTGGCTGTGGGCCACAACCTGACAGCAGAGGTCCAGCCTGAAGCCAGGTGCCTTTCTACACAATGAAGTGCAGCCCATGGCCAAGTCTCTGTCTACACCAGGTGCTGGCAGCAGCCTCTGTCACCCATCAACCCACCTCAGTCAAAAGCTAGGGTGATCAGAAGCTGCATTACTAGGAATCTAGCATCTGGGACAAGGCAGTATCATCACTCTCCCCAACTGAGATGTGAGGAATCCTTGAAACCAGCATCAGAGCAGAGAGGAGAGCCGCGCAGTGAGTGCAGGTGTGGCCTTCGGAACACGGCGTTGATCTCTCTGCAGGAAGGGGAATCAAGGAGTTTCTGGCCTAAAGGTTGGGCTGGTGGCCTCCAGGGTTTCTTCCTGGGTAGCCCAACACCCTCCTGGGCCCCTCCTGGGAGGCGCTCCTTTCCACAGAGGCCAGGCCAGGCTGCCCACAAGCTCTCTGACATCTCTGCCCTCTCGGTGTCTCCCCAGGTGCAAGTGCAACCTGCACGCCAACCTGTGCTCCATGCGCGAGGGCAGCCTGCAGTGCGAGTGCGAGCACAACACCACCGGCCCCGACTGCGGCAAGTGCAAGAAGAATTTCCGCACCCGGTCCTGGCGGGCCGGCTCCTACCTGCCGCTTCCCCACGGCTCTCCCAACGCCTGTACGTGCCATGCCCCGGGGCCACGAGCCCACATGGCTATAATCTTCCCCGCCCGTCAATCCCAGGAGCTGTGGATCATACACACGCACACAAACCTGCACACAGGCACATACGTGTGCACATGCATGCAAACGTGCACAGAGAAACATACGAGCATACATGCACAGGCATGGGCACACATATAAATGCACAAACACGTGCATGCACAGAAACACACGTGCATGCATGCACCCCCACACACACACCTTGTTCTACAGCTCCCAAACGCCAGGTCTCGTAACAAGTCCCTCTAGCATACCTGCATCCTGCCGAATGCTAAGCTGCCCTTCCAGCCCTGGTCCACAGGGAAAACCGAGATGAGCTGCTCAGCAGCATTTCTGCAACCCTTCGCCTTCTTGACCCTGAAGGCTGGCAGGCGGCCCCCGTGGGATGGCAGGGAGTGATGGGGTGGGACCCCCACTTCAGGTGAGGGGATCAGTAGCATCATCCCTGATCATAAGCATCTCTGGGGTGTTTGGAGCGAGCCACCAAGGCCAAGTGCTGCGTGTTCAGCACTCACCTCCATCCTCAGAGCAACCCCTGGGAACTGAGCTTCTGTTATCCCTTTTTACAGATGTGTCCTCTACGGCCTGCACCAGAGTCCCCCCGCACGTGCTCGCTGTCCACCCCTCTCCTGTCCTCGCCCAGCCATGCCAGGGAGCCATCCTCAGGGCCTGCCCACTCACATCTGCATCATAGACCCCCTTCTGAGGACCACCCACTCGGGGGCATTAGCATAGTCTGCACTGTCTCCATGAAATCAGAATGCCAGGAAGCCCCTGGGCTGCAAGTGGAGAAGGCCACAGACTGTCCCTGGGGTGGGCTCTCCCTGACCCCCACCATTGCCACTTTACGGCCGTTCTCAAGTGTGTGGTTGGTGCCCGAGGCCCTCCTAGGCACTTTGTGCATCTCGCTTCACCCTCACACAGCCCCGCAGGGTGGAGTCCTTATTACGGTCCCTTCTCCAGATGAGCAGACTGAGGCCCAGCGAACCTCGGGGCCCTCCCAGGTTTCACAGTGAGTTGCATGCCAACGCCAGGGCTTAGGGCAGCTACTGGATCTGATGCCCAGACCAGGCCTGGGCAGGGGGCTCCTGCATCCCATCTGAGCATCCTCCCTCGACGGGTGAAAGATTTATGTGACTTTAGGCTGATCAAAGCTGAGAGCCACGTGCAGAGGCCATGACAGGCATGTCACGCGTGTGCTGCAGCAGGCGGTGAGACAGGCCTTTGAAGGGGTGACTTGGCAGGCACCCGACAGCACTCTCGGGTCTTCAAAGGCACAAAGAGCACTCCGGGGGCTGACAGCCCACTCCAGCCGCTGCCTCCTCCCAGCTTCCTGTCCCCATCTCTTTGTGGTCCAAACCCTTTCCTGAGGTCTCTCTTTAGTGGCCGTCACTCTCTCCCTGACTCACAAATTTGCTGCCCTTTCGTCTGTCCTGAGAGCCACTCTCTCTTCCCTCCTCTCTGTCTCAGTTCTCTCCACCATCACACCCTCCTTTTTTTTTTTCTTAAAGATAAGTCTCTCTGTCGTCGAGGCTGGAGTGCAGTGGCGCAGTCATGGCTCACTGTAACCTCAACCTCCTGGGCTTAAGCGATCCTCCCACTTCAGCCTCCCAAGTAGCTGGGACTGCAGGTGCATACCACCAGGCCCAGCTAATTTTCATGTTTTTTTCAGGGAAAAGGTTTTGCCATGTTGCCCAGCTGGTCTCGAGCTCCTGAGCTCTAGTAACCCTCCTGCCTTGGCCTCCCAAAGTGCTGGGATTACAGGCATGAGCCACCACGTCTGGCCACGTCTGGCTTTTTTCTTCCACTTGCCCCCTGCGCCTGGAGGGTTCTGCCCATCTCTGGCCACCTGAGACTCTTACCTGCAAGTCACACCCAGGAGGATCCACTGTCCCCACCCTCACCCGCAGTCACCACCTCCAGTCTAGCCAGTGATGGATAGACAGGCCTGTAGGGGCTGGGCAGCTGGGTCTTCCTTACTTAGGGGAGACTCCTGAGCTGGCCCCACCTCCTGCTTCCCTGGGAGTCCCCGGGAATTGCCTTTGAGGCCACCAAGCCCCAGGAAGGAGGGGTTTCTTCTGGCATTTGCAGGGTCACAGGTGAGGCTGGAGGCACTGCTGTCCTCAGCACCCGAGTCTCCTGCCTTCTCTGGGGTGCCAGCAGGAAACAGCCCAAAGAGACACAGAGGCTAATTTTGCCCTCACCCTGCCCCTACCGTGACCCCTCCTCAGTAAGTGGCACCGACACCCATGGGGCCAAGTGCAAGTCTGGGGGTCACCTTGACTGGAGACCCTCCTCCCGCCACGTTCTTTGAACTTCCCTCCATCCCCTCCAAGTCTCTCCCGATGCCATCCTCAGCCCTGCAGCAGCCCTCACTCCCATGCCTTCCCACCTCCTCACCACTCTGCCCCCACCTGGCCAGCCCATCACCCTCCAGGGCCCAACTTGGAGCCCCCAGGACCTCCCCGTGCCCTGCCTGATGTCCCGCCTGTCCCCACAGAGCCTCACTTGGTCACCACCCAGTCCTGGCCCTTGCTTACTGTGGCTGCACCCCAAGGAGTCCTCAGGGTCTAGCAGGTGCCTGCCCAGACATGGAGGTGGAGGAAGGAGTGGGTGGGGATAGGCTTGTCCTCCCAGGCCTCCCTGCCTGTCCTGCTGGCCACAGCCTTGGCTTGCCCAGGAGAAGCCCATGGGCCACACATCCCACTGCCAATCCCACAGCGTCCTTTCTTGGGAACACCGTGGGGAAAGCTGTGGCACCAGCTCCTTCCTTTTGCAACTGTGATGAATCTCACCCAGGGATTTCAAGGCCCCTGGCCACACCAGGATCATAGGCCTCCCCCATCCCCTGGACACACAGAGACACACCTGGATTCAGGTCAGGCCTCGCCCACTCTCAGCTATATTTCTCCCCAAGCCGTGTGTCCTCAGCTGTAGAATCAGGACCATAAGGAAGTTCCTTCATAGGGTTATTGTGAGGACGGCACGATTTATGTAGGGGATGCTGACACCGTGCCTGGCACGTGGGACGCACTCCACCCGAGGCGGCCGCTCCCATGGCTTCTC
The DNA here is from genome assembly GCF_029281585.2 of Gorilla gorilla gorilla. Lineage (NCBI taxonomy): Eukaryota > Metazoa > Chordata > Mammalia > Primates > Hominidae > Gorilla > Gorilla gorilla. Next base: position 128,605,263 of record NC_073237.2, read on the forward strand.
AGTGAGTTTTCCAGCCACACTGCACTTCTTAGACAGGAACACTCCATACAATGTCCCTGTCCTGCACTGGAGGGCCCAAAAATCTGAAATAAGAGGAGGAGTGCTTGTGAAGCTCCCAGGGGAGCATTTGGCACCTGTCCAGCATGTCCCCAAGGGCAAGTCATGGCTCTGAGATTCAGTGTCTCCTTCTGCAAAATGGGCCAATAGTGGTTCCTCCCTCCCAGGGCTGAAGTGAGGATGAAACGGGATAATCCACCCCCATCCCCACACCCTGCAGGTCATCATCATTGCTAGCAGTTGTATGGTGGAGCAGGTGCTCTTGAGGGAGCGACACCTCCAGGTGCTCCCCTGCCCTGCTGGCCCCTCTGCAGGGAGGTGACACCCAGGCCCCTTCCCCTGGGGCAGCCAGCTCACACCCCTCTCTCTCCCACAGGTGCCGCTGCAGGTTCCTTTGGCAGTAAGTACACACCGGGGGAGGGCGGCCAGGGCCCCCACTGCACGAGCCTCTTTGCATGTCCTGGAAAAAGCAGGAGAGAAAAAAGGGGCTTCAGTGTCCCCTCTGGGACTTGGGCCTATTCACTCCCTCCTCTAATTACACTCCATCTGCTTCTCCACCTCTCCCCCCTCCACCTCCCCCCCTCCACCCGTCCCCACTTCACATCATATGCCATGTGTCATGTGTCATTTTGCTGTGGCCTGCGGCCCAGCAACTCTCAGGCTCTCCCAGGAGCTCCATCAGTGTTGCTTTGGAAAACGGGACAGGACTTTTTGCAGGTCTCTTGGCCCCTGGGTGGGCTCCCTGCTCCTCCTGCCACCCACGCCTCTTCTCTCACCTGGATCTGGGAGAGCAGTCTCTCCTGCCAGTCAAGAGTGGGGTGACCTTCCCCCACCAGGGGCAGAATCCACCCCCTAGCCTAACCATGGGGGCAGCCTCCCTCTGGGCAGCCTCTGCAGCCAGCTTGGCCCAGGGCTCTGCTCGTCCAGGTCAGCTCAGGTCCCAGGGGAGTCGGACCAGGGAGGGGCATCTGCAGGAGGTGGGGGTCCTGAGAGTTCCCCAGGAGGGCGAGGGCGACATGGTGCCCACAGGTTATCAGTAAATGTCATCGAGACTGTCCCCAGACACTCACAGGGCGCCAGGCACGGTCTCTCATTTCAGCCTTGCAAACCCCTCCCACTGGGAGGTCGCCATCTGCTCTGAGAGGCAGCAGGAGAGGACTGGCCAATGTCAAAGAGCCAGCCGGGAGCAGACCCCAAATCTCAGAAATGCTTCTGGGGTGCACCGTCACCCTCCACCAGGGCTCTGTGGGGCCCCACATCCCACCCAAGTTGTCCCTCCTGGACCCAGGGGGCCCCTGGCTGGGAAGCCAGTGAGCCGAGAGGGTGCCAGAAAGAAGCTGGACCCTGCAGGGACGCTGGTCTGCACAGCCGTTGTAAGTTGCTTCTCTATGGTGTCCCCACCCCGGCAACCCCCCAACCCTCTCTTGCTTTTCCCATCTCTCGCCAGGCATCAGCAGGTCCCAGAAAGACCCCAACCCCAAAGGCCCTGTGGCCACTGCGGCCACCACAGCCATGACAGGGGCCCCTACTACTCCTGTCCCCTCCACGTCCACTGCCTGGGCCCCCATGGCACCCAGCACCCCACAGCCCACAGGTGGGTGCCAGGGTACAGTGACCCCTGTCATCCCACCCTCTCCTGCTTCTAGCCTGGGTCCCTGCCTCTCTTAGGGTGGGAGGGTCGGCAGCCCTGGGCAGAGAGCAGGGGCTTGGCTCTTAGAATAGAGACGCTAGAACCCTAGAGCTGGGAGGCCACAGGCCAAAGGGGCTTGAGGACACCTGGGTCAACCTGTTCCTGAGCCCAGCCAGGGGATTCAGGGATCAGTTCAGCTTCCAAAATCGTCTTCCTCCTGCCCTTCAAGCCATTGCTTGGAAGGGCTCCCAGACCATTGTGGCCAGACGGCTGCAGGAACTGAGAGGAAAGGGGCTGGGGGCAGCGAGGCCATCCTGACATGCAGCCAAAGACTGGCCTTATCTCCCAATGGTGCTTCTGCCTCCGTGGTCCCTGGAGCCCCGCCCACACCCTGTCCCCACCTGGCCCCCAGGGCCTCTCTGTCCTTAGCCCCTCAGCAGCGCACCGGTGGGATGGATGGAGCAGGGTTAGCCCAGAAAGCAAATGTCTCTGATCAGCAGGGCAAAGGGAGCCTCTGGAGCTGAGTTTGGACACCGTGGGCTGCTGGGAATGTGGAGGCTGTGTGTGTAGTGCAAGGCCAGGCCAGGGCAAGACGTCCTGCCCCCTCAGGGGTCTGCCACAGACAAGCATGGAAACCTGATTCTCGCTCCCCTCCGATGGAGGGATTCACGTGTATTCAAGGCTGGGGGTGCTGGGGTGGGCCTCTGCTCTCACCTGGACTCACCTGGGGAGTATCCCTGCACTCTGTGCAGTGCAGGTGCCAGGGATCTGAAAGGATTTATCCTTCCCAGAGGGCACCAGGAAGACGATGACCAAGGGGAATTCTTCCTGGTCCCAGCCAGGGAGGGGTGCTCCAATAGCCTGCCACACCCTGTCCCCTGCCACCCTGCAGGGAGGACCTGGTGGGGACTCCTGGCCCCTTGGGTAGTGCCCTGGCCCTCCATCTCTCTGATCCAAGGAGACCTGCCCCACTGATCCTTCCCCCTGGGGGGGTGGCATTTCTAAAGGGCAGAGTCCCCTCCATCAGCTCCTGCCTCGGCCTGTTGCTGGGTGGACACTCAGGCTCCCCAGACAGGGGCAAATGCTGAGAGAAAGACCTCCTCCTTCCTAGGCCATCCAGAGCGGCTCCCCTGGGGGCAGCACACCCCACCTCTTTCTACATCCTTCCTTTTCTTCGGGAGGCATTTACAGGAGGCAGGGGCTAGCCAAAAGATTGGAAGATTTCAGGGAAGCCTCCTGACCCAGGAATCCTCTTTGGGGTGGAAGACATGGGTCACTCTGAGAATTCTGGACTTCAGACATAGGTTGGCCCAGCCACAAGGGACCTGTGCTTTGCTGCTGAGCCTGTGGTGGGCAGACAGAAGCAAAAACAGTGGTGGTGGGTGCTGTGCCTGTCTCCAAACGGGTCTGGCTGGGACGATGACACACACACAGGCATGCACACACACATGTACACACACACACACACACACAGAGGAATCCATTTGCAGAGCTGCTTCTGACTTGGTGCCAGGGCAGCCGTGGGAGGCTGGGCAGATTGTGCAAAGTTGGGAATTAAAGAGGAAAAGTCAGAGGCCAGAGTGGGAAATGCGGGGGAGGTGAGGGTCCCCAGGACCCCCTCAGTGAGCAGAAGGCACACCCTCCCTCTCGGCAAGACAGTGCTGCTCTGCACCCTCAGCCCTGTGTCAAGAAGCGGGACATTAGGGGAGGAGGTGGCTCCAATGTGACAGCCAGTGGCCCCCACAGCCCACATCTAGGGGCTCCTCCCTCCTCTATCAGCAACTGAAGCCCCTGTCCAGAGCCCCCATTAATGAAAACGATCATTGCAGTAGCTGAGGGTGAGTTCTCCTGGGCTGTGCTCGTATCATCGTATCATCATATCATTGTATTCTGGGCTCACACCTCCGTGAGATGGAGGCTGTTATTTTCCTAGTCCCAAAGGTGAGGGGATCGAGGCTTAGGAAGAAGCAGCTGGATTTTATGATATGTAAATTACACCTCAATCAAGCTGTTTCAGAAGAAAAAAGAGGCAGCTGCTCAAGGTCCCAGAATTATGGAGAGGCACGGGCAGGATTTGAACTCAGGGCTCACCAACTCAGCCACCCAAAGCTATTGTCCTGAGGCCTCCAGGGGCTATGAGGTAGAGCTATCCTTTTTTTTTTTTTTTTTTTTTTTTGAGATGGAGTTTCGCTCTTGTTGCTGAGGCTAGAGTGCAATGGAGCAATCTCAGCTGACAGCAACCTCCGCCACCCCAGGTTCAAGCAATTCTCCTGCCTCAGCCTCCCGAGTAGCTGGGATTACAGGCACCTGTCACCATGTTCAGCTAGTTTTTGTCTTTTTAGAGAGACAGGGTTTCACCATGTTGGTCAGGCTGGTGTTGAACTCCTGACCTCAAGTGATCCACCTGCCTCAGCCTCCCAAAGTGCTGGGATTCCAGGCGTGAGCCACCGCACCTGGCCAAGTAGTGCTGTCTCCAAGGCCTGGCTTGCAGGGCTTCCCAGTTCCAAAGGAGCAGATCGGGCTTCCATGGGGCCTTGGCACAGCACACAGGCCATGGCGAGAACTTGCTTCCCACACACCTGAGTGTGTCCCTGGGCAGCCCAGCCAGGACTCTCTCCCTCCCCAAGACCCTGGTCCCTGAAAGATCCTGAATATCCCCGAGTGCCTCCCAACAGGTGCTTCGGGTTCTTTGACCAGAGTCCAGCTGGGCCTCTGAACTCCTGGGCCAGATGTTTCTCCCGCCTGCCAATGTCAAGCTGTCTGGAGGACAGCGCTGCGGGCGGAAAACGCCGCTGGAGACACTAATCCTTTCCTGGGCTGGGCCACGGAGGATGGAGGGAGACAGGCTCTGAAGCAAATGCCTTCAGGGCTGGCTTTCTCGTGGCTCTAATTAAGCCCTTGCCAATTTGGGCCTGGCGGCCTCATCTTCCCACTGAACATCATATTAAAGTCAATTCATGTCCAAAGCTCCCCGCTCCCAGCTGGAAAGTCTTCCGCACTTGTTAGCTGGTAGCTTTTCCTTTTCTTTCCCCACAGCCACCGTTGTGTATAATCCCTTCAAGAAGCGGAAAACAGCAGCGCTCCCCTGTCCCTCTGGGTTTGTCCTTTGAAATTTGGGCACAGGGCAGTTCTTTGCCAGCCCTGCCTGCCTTCCTGGCTGTGTGTCCCGTTAGTCTACGGGCTGAGCGTTGTGTCATTGGTTCATGCTGGGGTCCCTGGTGAAAATGGGCCAGGCCAGGGGTCAGGAAGGTAGAAGGGCAGTGATCAGGGAAGCAGGTCAGATGCTGGGGGAGGCTCCGGTCCCTGGATTGCGGCTGGATGGGAAGGACGCCTTCCAGGACACTTCCAGACACATGTAAGATCTTGGCCGGAACACATGTCCCACTTCGCAGCCATTAGCCAGAGACATCAGCTCAGAGAGGTCTGGGCCCAGAGGCGGGACCTGGTCTAGCTCTGTCCTTCAGTCAGAATGGGGACCGCACAGGGAGTGTAGAAGGGTCTCGCTGAAGAATATGCAGATTCTCAGGCATGGGTCCACCTCTCATCTATCTGGCTTTAAGTCTGCATGTGCCCTCCACAGGCTGAAATAGTGTAGATGCTGCCTATGTAGTAGATTTGGACCCAGTTCCTTTGGCCAGTGTAGACAGAGCCTCTCCTTATAGTTCTGCTGCTTCTAAGGGGCCTGTGGGGTGCGGGGCTGTGATGCCTCAGTATGTACCCAGCTTCCCTCAGCACCACCCCCTCGCATAACTTGGTTTCTTCTCTTCTTCCCCCCAAGAGTGGACCAGGCCATCTACGGCTGCCCCTCACTCGAGCAGGTGGTCCCAGGTGGCCACCCGTGCAGAAGGTATGAGGGGCAAGGCCTGTGATGGGCCTGAGACCCCGGGGAAGCGCCCTCTTAGACTCATAGGCCCCTCCCTCTGTAGTGGAAGTAGCAGGTGTGCATGGTGGGGACCTGAGGTTGGAGGGGGCCGCAGGAACCAACTGAGGGCACGGGTGTAGAATGTCGGTGCCTGGGGAGCTCTAGGGCACAGTGGTGAGGGAGCGGCCTGGTAGAGCAGGTCTACCAGCTCTGCCCCCAAGCTCACCTGCTTCAAGAGGTTCCATGTGGCACCCCCACGCCAAGCCCTTCCACCAGCACTCCCTCCGAGGGCTTCGGAGTCTGGTAGAGGCCCTGCCTCCCACGACAGGAAACCCCTCTCCAGCCGCCCTTGCTCACAGGACACCTGGGCAGTTGCTGGATCAGAGAGAGTCAGAGGGGGCTTCCTGCAGGAGCGGGGGCCATGAGACCTCGGAGGGTGGACTGTGGCGGGTGAAGGGAGAAGGCAGCACATTCCAGGCCGCAGGGCCAGCCAGGGCAAAGGCTTGGCAGTGGGATGGCAGGGAGCCTGACAAAGTGGAAAATGTGTGGGTTAAAGGAGGGAGGGCGGGGTCCTGGAAGACACTGACATCCTCCTGCTACGTGGGAGGAGACACAGGGCTCATCTGTAGCCATAGACAGACATGCCAAGGAAACGCGCAGGCCTGCCCGACTCTCCAGAAGGGAAATTGTCCCTGGCCCCAGCTCACCAAGCCTGGGTGGGGAATTAGGGCCTGAGGTCTAGGGAACAGGTGAGCTGTTCCTTCCAGCTCACATGTTCAAATTTCCTCCAGCCCCAGCTCTGAGCAGCGAGCAGGGCTTTGAGCGCCCTCTACTGGCAGGAAGCTCTGGCGCTGGAAGCATGTTTAGAGAGCGTCTGAGGTTCGGTTCCTAGAAACCTGGAGGACCTGGGCCTGGTGTCCTCTGTGGTGCTGGAGACAGAGCTGGCGGGAGCCATCGCTTCCCTACCCTGGGCCAACCAGGGCACCACAGACCCCCAGAGGGAAGCCAAGGTAGTGACGATCCCGGGACAGTGGCCTGCTCACCCACAGATAGGGCGCTGGGGTCCCAGTGGGATTCTGGGCAGTGGAAGGCAGGTGCCGTCCATGTTCCTGGCTTGACAGCACTTGCGAGTGGGACTCCAGGGACAGCGAAGGATTCACTTTGGCTGGAGCAGGAAGAGTGTTTCAGAAAGGAAGGGAGATGCCAAAGTCCTTAAATGCCAAGTTTAGTCTCTGGGTTTGATGCTGCAGGAAGTTTGGAGAGGCGGTGGGGAGAGCAAGAGACGGGCGTGGTGTGCAACGTGATGTCAATCCATCTAAAAACAGTTTGGCTTCCAAGAAGGCCTTAGCAGGGCGCGGGGGGTGTCAGGGGTTACAGAAGTCATTTGGAGGATTAATCCAGCCAGATGTGTCCATGGTCGCAGAGAGGGGACCAAGGGCAGGGCTGATTTGCAAGCTTGGGATGTGCTGTGTTTCCTTCAGGAAGGGGCCCCACCTCCCGGGGCTCTTCGAGGAGAGGGGCTGTGTGATTTGAGGCCAGAGGGGCCTCTCCCTCCCTCACATCTGAGCAGGCGACAAGGCTGCCTGCCCTAGAGCTGGCCCAGGGCGGCTTGGAAGCCTTTGCTGGGCTCTTTCCTGGGCAGCGGGACCATGACAGACGAAAGAACCTGTTTCTCATCTCTCCAAGCTGTGGGCAACCCTGCCGCTGCCCCTGCCCCTGCCAAGGGCTACAAACTTTTCCAGCTCAAGCCCAAATCTCCTCAAGTGATGCCTATTGAAGAATTCCAAGGTAAGAGGATGGGCCTGGGGCCCCATCAGCCCTCCCTGTCACCTGTTCCCCAACCGCCACTGGAAAAAGACGGTGCAGGATAGAGGACCGATGCCTGGCTCCGAAAACCCTCCTGGAGTAGCTGGGTCAAGGTTAAACTGAGTCTCTCTTCCCTACAGGCCTCCCTCCCCAAGGGAGCTGGGAGCAGGTATGAGTCAGAAGCCAACTTGGGCACAGTGGGCAGGCCACACAGCAGGCAGAGCAGATGCCAGAAATAGCCCATTCCGGCTCCCCTGGGAGGTGTGGCCCAGGGGCTCGTCTTGGTTGAAGCAGAATCTGGGACACACGGGTCACCGATGCTGCTCTTTGGGACACTTAGAGGATGCCTCATCTCCTCATTATCTCTGGAGGGACAAAGTGAAGGGGGCAGGACTAGGTGGCCCACAGGTGGGAGTGCCCACCGTCTCTCCTGGGCACAGGCTGTTTCTCCAGAGTCTTCCATGCCCTTGACCACCGGGTCATTCCCTCCTTATCCCATCACAAAAGGGAAGCTGGGTGTTCTAGAGATACACAGATGGTGTTTCAAGAGGGTGGCCGGTGTCCTTCCTTGTTCGGGGGCAGCCACATTGGCTTTCTTGCTGGAGGGTGGGTGGGTGGGTGAGTACTGTGTCCCTTCGTAGGAACATCAAGGGATGCCCCCCCATTCTTAGGGATGGTGACCTTCCTCACCAAATCCTCCATTGACAATGTGGGATTCACCTCCAATCCCTGAGAGCCTTGCCCCAGGCAGTCACGGGCTTGTCAGGTCCTTGGAGCGGAGCTGGTTAGGCAGGGGTCAGCCTGAGAACCACGTAGGGGTGGGGTGCAGGAGGCGGCAGGACATGGTGGTGGTGGTCCTTGGTATGAAACCATGTGCTTCCAGGAGCAGCGAGTCAGAAGCCGGGCCAGGACCAGGGGGAGGCATGCAGGTTCCCAGGGCTCCTGCTTTAAAGTGGCACTCACTCTTAGCATCCTGCAAAACAATCAAACTTGCAGAAAGCTCAGGCTAATAAGAAAGGGTCTGGCAGGTGGGCGTTTTCCTCCCAGCCGTCTTCCAAAGCAGCATGGGCAGGAGCTCCTGGCCCATTGCATCTTGTCCAGCGTCCATCCATGCATTCATCCACCCGAGGATACCACGGTGAGCGCCGTGAACCCAGGCGCCGCCCTCCCCCAGTGCACAGCCAGGTGGCATGACCCTGCCCTCCTTGCATGAATCACTTTCTAATCACCCCGGCATGCGGGCATCCTTCAGCGAGCGCTTGGCCCTGGTGCCCAGCCAGGCATTAGCAGGTGCTGCCCACTGGCCCTCCCTGGTTCCCTGCCCACAGGGCCAGGTGGGAATCCCTGGGCTCAGCCTACTCAGGTTCTCCTCTGGGCTCAAAGCAGGGAGGCCTCTCTCTTCCTGAATCCGATGGAAGGGTGGGAGGCCTAGGGCACCTTCCGGTACCTTTTCCAAAGATGCCTTCCTCCGTCCCTGCGTGACCTGGGGTGAGTCCTTCCTCGCCCTGTCCCTCAGTTTCCCTGAATGCTCGCTGACCATTGGTATTTCTCCCACTTGGCCGGCCCAGACTGCGAATGCTACGGTCACTCCAACCGCTGCAGCTACATTGACTTCCTGAATGTGGTGACCTGCGTCAGCTGCAAGCACAATACGCGAGGTCAGCACTGCCAGCACTGCCGGCTGGGCTACTACCGCAACGGCTCGGCAGAGCTGGATGATGAGAACGTCTGCATTGGTGAGAGGGCACGGACACGGCACAGGGAACTTGCTGGAATACGTGCAGGGTGCACTGCCCTGCGAGGTGGCCTCTGGGGCCCCCTGCATCAGAATCACCTGGGGAGGCTGTGGAAATTCTAACTCCAGGGCCCACTCCAGTTGAGCATCTCTAAGGACAGAAAGCTCCAGAAACTGCTCTATTAGTAACCTACCCTTGCGGTTCTCCGGCAGGCACTGGAGTTGCAAAACTTACCAGTGGCCTTTCCCTCTCTGGGCAACTGGAGGGGACACTGACCTTTCCTGGCTCCAAAGAGCTGTGACTCTGGCAGGTGGCAGGCACTCAGTGGCAGAGGCCACTGAGCATCTGTCTGGGGCTGGTGGGGTGGGGGGGGTGGTCCCCCTCCATAGCTCCTTTCCAGAAAGGTGGAGGAGCAGCCTATCCCTCCTCCTGCGGGGGCCCAGTTGAGGGCCAAAAGATGGCCTTGCTGCGTGCATTTGGGCAAGTCCCTTCCCATTCCTGGGCCTCAGCTTCCTCATTCATCAAATTGGGAGGCAGATCAGATCAAAGGTTTTCAGCTCTTTTTTGTGTCTGAAGCTTTTCTTCAAATGCTTTACCAGCCCGGGTCCAGCTATAAAGCTGCTCTTCACCCCTGGTGGGCACCCAGTCTGCTTTCTTCCAAGTTCTACTCAAGGACTGGCTTCGGGGTAGAGAAGGAAGTCCATCAGGGCCCTGGGCCTGGGCAAAGACCAAAGCCATGACCGCCAACCAAAACGCACCAGCCTGGAATGGTTGCCCCTGTCGTCAGTAGAGGCCAGGTCTCGGCCCCAGGGGCTGTCCCCCAACCCTGCCCAGTCAGGCCCCTTGGGACACCATCGCCCATCCCCCACCCAGCAGGCGGCTCTGGCTGCCCAGAGGAGGGGCTCCTGCAAAGCTGGAGCTGTCGGTCTGAATTATGGCGGCAGCCTTCGGATAATTCCATCAACTCTAAGTGATCAAAGCCGCTGACGTCACAGGGGGCCAGCTGCAGGGACAGGGCAGGGCCTTTGGATCCAATTAGAGGTGCCCACACCCTGGCATCCTCCTCCTCTCCCTGGCTCTCCCTGCCTCCACCCCCAGAGCCAGCACTCAGCTGCAAGGTTTCTCAGGGTGGAGGATATTCACCCTCTCCCACAGAGCCCCAAGGCAACCAACTGGGCCCACCCCAGGAGCAGGAATAGGCTGTTCCTCCACTCCCCTGCAAAGGAGCTATGGAGGGGGGCCACCCCCACAACACAGCAGCCCCAGACATGCTCAGTGGCCTCTGCTGAGTTTCTGCCACCTGTCGGAGTCATAGCTCTTTGGAGATGGGAAGGACAGCGACCCCTCTAGTTGCCCAGAGAGGGGAAGGGGCTGACCCAGGCCACACCAGTGCCAGGGCGGGGAAGGTGGGGCTGGGACGTGTTTGATCCCAAGGAAGGAAGCCAGAGTCTTCTCTCCAGGCCTGGACACCCTGGGAAGTCCCCACCCGCCGTCCAGCCGCGGGCTCACGTGGACCCAGTGTGGGGAGCATCCCCTGGGGAGTGTGGAGATGCTCCCTGCGAGGCCGGGAGAGTGGGGGTCCGAGAAGACGGCGCCCACAGGTAGCCCTGACCGCGCGCCCGTGCCCGTGTCCGTCCAGAGTGTAACTGCAACCAGATAGGCTCCGTGCACGACCGGTGCAACGAGACCGGCTTCTGCGAGTGCCGCGAGGGCGCGGCGGGTCCCAAGTGCGACGACTGCCTCCCCACGCACTACTGGCGCCAGGGCTGCTACCGTGAGTGCGCGCCGGTCCCCCGTGGGCGGGGCCTGCGGAAAGGGGACGGGGCAGGACCGAGGCAGTGGGCGGGGCCTAGTGGGACGGGGCAGGGGCGGTGGACTGGGCCTAGCAAGACGGGGCAGGGCCGGGGAAGTGGGCGGGGCCTACTGGGACGGGGAAGCGGCGGTGGGCGGGGCCTCGCGAGACGGGGCAGGGCCGGGGCAGGGCCGGGGCAGTGGGTGGGGCCTAGTGAGAACGGGGCAGGGTTGGGAAAGTTGGCAGGGGCCTGGTGAGATGGGGCCGACCCGGGGGCGGTGGACGGGGCCTAGCGAGACGGAGCTGGCAGGTGGGCGGGGACAGGATGCTGCTGAGGTCCGGGGCCGGGCCGAGGGGCGGGTCCAAGAGCTCAGGGCGGGGCCTGATGCGACCTGAGGCACGGTGGTGCCTGGTGGGAACTACGAGAAAGACCGAGCTGGGGTTGGTTGGAAAGGTATTTGCGGGGACAGAGGGAGGGAGGCTGTCCGAGTCGGCGTTAGCCGCGGGCACAGGGTGAAAGGAGGCTCCAGGCGCGTGGAACAGCACGTGCACAGCTCTGGAGACTGCAGGCGCGTCTGAAGAACAGCACCAAGGCCAGTGGGGCGGGGAGAGAGGGGCAGCGGTGGGAGGCAGCCGGGGGCCAGATCTCGCCCGGGCGCCGTCACCCTCCGAGCGGGGACGTTTCGCACCCAGCGCGCCTGGAGTCTCCTACATCCCCGGCCCAGACGGCGCCCCCGGGAGCTCGCACACCCTGCTTTGCAGGAGCTCGGAGGTTGGCGGGGGGACCGGGCCACGCCCCGTGCTGACCGCCCCCTCCGCCTGCAGCCAACGTGTGCGACGACGACCAGCTGCTGTGCCAGAACGGAGGCACCTGCCTGCAGAACCAGCGCTGCGCCTGCCCGCGCGGCTTCACCGGCGTGCGCTGCGAGCAGCCCCGCTGCGACCCCGCCGACGATGACGGCGGTCTGGACTGCGACCGCGCGCCCGGGGCCGCCCCGCGCCCCGCCACCCTGCTCGGCTGCCTGCTGCTGCTGGGGCTGGCCGCCCGCCTGGGCCGCTGAGCCCCGCCCGGAGGACGCTCCCTGCACCCGGAGGCCGGGGGTCCCGGGGTCCCGGGGTCCCGGGGCGGGGCCGGCGTCCGAGGCCGGGCGGTGAGAAGGGTGCGGCCCGAGCTGCTCCCAGGTGCTACTCAGCAGGGCCCCCCGCCCGGCCCGCGCTCCCGCCCGCACTGCCCTCCCCCCGCAGCAGGGGCGCCTTGGGACTCCGGTCCCCGCGCCTGCGATTTGGTTTCGTTTTTCTTTTGTATTATCCGCCGCCCAGTTCCTTTTTTGTCTTTCTCTCTCTCTTTTTTTTTTTTTTTTTTTCTGGCGGTGAGCCAGAGGGTCGGGAGAAACGCTGCTCGCCCCACACCCCGTCCTGCCTCCCACCACACTTACACACACGGGACTGTGGCCGACGACCCCTGGCCTGTGCCAGGCTCACGGGCGGCGGCGGACCCCGACCTCCAGTTGCCTACAATTCCAGTCGCTGACTTGGTCCTGTTTTCTATTCTTTATTTTTCCTGCAACCCACCAGACCCCAGGCCTCACCGGAGGCCCGGTGACCACGGAACTCACCGTCTGGGGGAGGAGGAGAGAAGGAAGGAGTGGGGGGCCTGGAAACTTCGTTCTGTAGAGAACTATTTTTGTTTGTATTCACTGTCCCCTGCAGGGGGGACGGGGCGGGAGCGCTGGTCACCGCGGGGGCCGATGGTGGAGAATCCGAGGAGTAAAGAGTTTGCTCACTGCTGCCTCCACGGCCTGTTTTCTTTCTGTGTTGGGGACGCTGGGCAGGTGTGGGGCTTAGAGAGGAATCCACAACACAGCCTTAAAGAAACGGTTTCCCTATTGGGGCCACCATTTCCCTGGGCCTTTCTGTGGATTCCAGCAGACAGTGCCCCCTCCCCGCAGGCTTGGCTGGCAGAGTTTTCCACCCCGCGGCCAGGCTGCAAGTGCCCCACCTGTTAGGAGCCTCCCCACACTGAAAGGCTGCCTCCCTCCTTTCCCAAAAAAGAAATCCGGAGTGTATTGGCCCTTTTCTACAGAAATCCAAGGGAAATGACTCAGGGATAATCCTAGCAGAGGTTGAATCCAATGCTCTGATTTATACTGTGTCTCGGTGGCCACCTCCGATGGATGTGTCATCTCAGACCTGTTGCAGCCGGAGCCTCAAGTCCAATATCAGGTGAAGCTGAACCCACAATTCGGCCACCACCTCCTTCCAGAGTTTCAGATGGCCAGTTGGGCAGAGGCGGGCAGTGCAGAGACCCCAGACGTGCCGGCCCTGTCCTCCCTACCTTCTCAAGATTAGGAAGGGGTGCTGGAGGGGACAGGGGCAGCTTGGGAGTGGTGAGAGGAAGCTCCTAGATTCAGGGCTCATCCCCTGGGGCCTCTGATTCAGAGGATCCAGCAGTTCTCCCAGCCTCGCTTGGTGTCTCCAGCCCTGGGGCCACACTTCCCCCTCGGTCCAGTCTCCTGTCCACCTATGTTTATTTCAGAGCAGTGCCGGGGGTCCGGTCCTGGTTGCTAACTGCTGCCACTGCTCCACCTGCAGGTGCTCCCAGCACTGGCTTCTGCCACCACACCTGTTCTTTCCCAGCTGCGAGGTTTAGACCTGGGTCCTTCCCTTGAGTCCCCAAAGCTAAGCTAAGACCAAGTGGAACAAACTTGGCCTTGGGGACAGCAGGAGATTACAACACACAAAAGGAGGGGGAGGCACAACGTGACACTGCGTAGGCCTCACAGTGTCCCGAGCCCACACACCAGCCCCTCCTGGCCTCCTCTCTCTGCTCCCACCCCCAGCACCCTGCTGACCCGGAAGTGCCTTCCGACAGGCCCTGCGTCCTCCTGCAGCTGGCCCATCTCTACCCTCATATTCTTCCTTACGCACAGAACCCCACTGCCTGGGACCCAAAGTGCCCATATAAAATAAAACACCTCTCTGGGGCTTCTTGTGGATAGGAGTGGCCAGGGGACACAGCTCTGGGCAGTGAGATGTAAGCAGGAGTGATGGGTGGGCTTCCAGAAAGTTCTCAAAAGTCATCCCTTCCTCCACGCCCCACAAAGCCTCAGTTGTCCAAGTTTGTGGCTCTGGTTTTTCTCTCTCATCCCTCCCTCTGCTCTTCAGTCAGCAGGATGGGGAAGGAGCCTTCTTGAGACACTGAGCATAAGAGTGTCACCCTCAGGACAGTGAAGGGTGGAGCCGGGGGTGGAAGTTGCAGATCCTGGGACACCTGCCTTGGCTGCAACCTCTGCACTGCTTTTATTTATCTACTTATTTTTATAGAGTTGAGGTCTCACTATGTTGCCCAGGCTGGTCTCAAACTCCTAGGCTCAAGTGAGCCTCCGGCCTTGGCCTCCCGAAGTGCTGAGATTACAGGCGTGAGCCACCGCACCGCCTGCCTGTCTTACTGTGTGAGAAAAAAAAATAAATGGTGATGTGATTAAAACACTAGAATTTGGGTTTTCTGTTCCATGCACACTTTCCAAGTCCTTGGCCCTTCCTGATTGGCGTCCAGGCCCCCTGAGCCCTCTAAGGCCAGAGAGAGACTGAAACCCACCCTTTCTTGGCCGCACCCCCCCATGGTGACCCTCAAGTCACCAGGAAGAGGAATGTCCATGACTCAGGCCGAGGAGTCCACCTCTGTCCAGAACAGGACTGCCCCTGCCTTCTAGTGAGCACAGGGCAGCCGAGCAGAACTCACCCCAGAGAAACAGCAGCGCTGGCCGCAGTCGGTAAACAGCAGGCACTTCCTCCTAGTCATCAAGATGATAAAATGTCACCTAGAAGCAGAACTAGAGGCAGAACTTGAGACAGGGACAGCAGGGCCCAGCCCCAGTGGCCAGCCCTGGCCGGATCCACGAGGCTGGGGGCCCTGGAGCGTCAATGACATCCCAGCACTGTTCTTGTCTGGAGGCAAGTGGGCCACCCTCTGTCAGGCACCAGTGCCAGGCTGGCATGGGGGCTGCAGTAGAAGCCCCTGGTGCAGAAGGTGGGCGGCTGGGGGCTGTGAAGAGGCCCACACGGTGGTGCAGAGGGCATGCCTCTTTATGTCACCCTGGGTGTGTCCCCGAACACCCTCGAGGGGTCTGGGAGGTGGGGGGCCTCTGTGGGCAGTCACTCTGTCCTCCTTGACCTCCATCAGCTGGGCCCACACTGCGTCAGCTTTTCTGGCACCGGCCTGTACATCCAGGGCTGGGGAGGTGGAGCTCTTTGTAAATCAGAGTGGCAGCCCCAGTCCCCAGGGACACACTCAGGCCCTGACCTCCCCGGAGGGTGGAGGGAATGTTGCCAGTGGCCATTTGGAAAAACTCTGACATCTTCCAGGCAGCAGGAGGAGAAAACAAGGTCAGCAGAGCCAAAAGTCCTAGACCATCCTCTTTTCAAATGGCACACCCTTGTCCCCAGAGCTCATATTTTGACACCTGGTTCTGGGAGGTGAGGAGGAAAAGGCTCCCATTGTGCGGCTTGGATCATCATCACCGCATCCCTAGGCACCGCGCTTACATTACTGCATCAACCCTCACCTGCACCCTAGGGCAAGGTTTTCAACCTCAGCACCATTGACCTTGGGGGCTGGGTAATTCTCCATGGCAGGGCGTGGGGGCTGCCCTGTGCACGTGGGATGTGCAGCAGCATCACTGGCTTCCGTGTGGCACTTCAATGTGCCCCGTCCGCAGTTGTTGCAACTCAAAGTGCCTCCAGTAATTGCCAAATTGGGGGCAAAATCGTCCTAGATTGAGACTCGCTGCCTCAGGAGGAAAGGATGGTCATGCCCATTTTACAGAGGGTAAGTGGAGGCTGGGAGAGGCAAAGTCACTTGCCTGGGGTCACAGTTTCTAAGAAGCAGAGAGGAGAGTTGAACCCAGGGCTGACTGACTCCAGAGCCCAGTGTTTCACCCCCAGGCCAGGCAGCCCTGGGCAGGCATTGGGCATCCACTCCCCGGCGGGCAGCCGCAGCTGCCCCCCACCTCCATGCCTCCAGCTGCCTGCCTCCTTTGGCGCCCACAGCCAGGTCAGGCTGAGCAAGGAACCTGGGGAGCCCAGCTTCATCTGAACCGCTCTGCTGTCAGGGGAAACGCCTCCCCTGGCCCTCTGCGGCAGCGTGGCCTGTCCCCTGCCCCCACCCACTCCCCTAAATAAGCAGAATTGCTGCGTCGGCATTTCCTGCCCAGCTCATGCCTTACGGTTACGAGGCATTTATGGGAGCCTGGGGAGCAGCCAGCAGCATCTCCCGGCAGACCTGAGCCCGCCTCCCTGTCTCCCCAGGGGCCTGGTCCATCCCAGCACATCCCAGCCAGAAGAGTTAAGGAAAAGGCCCCAGGAAGAAAAACATTACTTATTTATTTTTCCGTTTAAATCACATGTCACAACTTGTAGGAAAGTTCGAAAATACAGAAAAGCAAAATCATAATAATTTTTCTATTAAACTCACCCACAATTCTTCATCCAGAGCTAATAACTATTAATACTTTTTTTTTTTTTTTTGAGACGGAGTCTCACTCTGTCGCCCTGGCTGGAGTGCAGTGGCACGATCTCGGTTCACCGCAACCTCCACCTCCTGGGCTCAAACCATCATCCCACCTCAGCCTCTGGAGTAGGGGGAACTGCAGCTGTGCACCACCACGTCCAGCTAATTTTTCATATTTTTGGTAGAGGCGGAGTTTTACTATGTTTTCCAGGCTAGTCTCGAATCCCTGGGCTCAAGCCATCCTCACTCCTCAGCCTTCCAAAGTGCTAGGACTACAGGTGTGAGCCACCACGCCCAGCATAACTGTTAATGTTTTCTGATAGATATTTCTAGTGTTTTTCCATAAAATAAAACCCACACTCAGACATCGCCCCCCACCCCTGCAATTGCTAAGCCCTAGCACTGAGGCTGGACATGCCTTATTTCAAGGGTCCCTACAGTGATGCTGAGCGTGGGATCAATTAATATAATATGGCCATCTTACAGCTCCACACACCAGGGCTCTGAAAGCGTCCTGGCCAGGGACCTTAGCCACAAGCACCGAAACAAAACACCAGGTGATTTGAGGCAGAGGAGATTATTTAAAGGATCACAGACCCCTCAGACACATGTCAGGAGAACAAGGTAAGAGTAGGGAAAGTGGGCCACGCGGTGGCTCACACCTATAATCCCAGCACTTTGGGAGGCCAAGGCAGGCGGATCACCTGAGGTCAGGAGTTCGAGACCAGCCTGGCCAACATGGCGAAACCCCGTCTCTACTGAAAATATAAAAATTAGCCAGGCGTGGTGGTGGGCACCTGTAATCCCAGATACTTGGGAGGCTGAGGCAGGAGAATCCGTTGAACCTGGGAGGTGGAGGTTACTGTGAGCCGAGATCGCGCCACTGCACTCCAATCTGGGCGACAAAGCAAGATTCGGTCTCAAAAAAATAATAATAATAAAAATAAAACTAGCTGGGTGTGGTGGCAGATGCCTATAGTCCCCCCAACTCAGGAGGCTGAGGCAGGAGAATCCCTTGAACCCAGGAGACGGAGGTTGCAGTGAGCCGAGATCATGCCGCTGTACTCCAGCCCGGGCAAAGAGCAAGACTCCGTCTCAAAAAAACAAACAGCTGGGCTCAGTGGCTCATGCCTCTAATCCCAGCACTTTGGGAGGCTGAGGTGGGTGGATCACCTGAGGTCAGGAGTTCAAGACCAGCCTGACCAACATAGAGAAACCCAGTTTCTGCTAAAAATACAAAATTAGCTGGGCGTGGTGGTGCATGCCTGTAATCCCAGCTACTCAGGAAGCTGAGGCAGGAGAATCGCTTGAACCTGGGAGGCAGAGGTTGCAGTGAGCTGAGATTGTGCCACTGCACTCCAGCCTGGGCAACAAGAGCAAAACTGCATCTCAAAAACAAACAAAAAAACAAAAAAGAGGAGGTAAAGTGGAGTCAGGAAGGGCACCCAGTATCCCGCCCAGGGTGGCTGGAGAGCCAGAGCTTCAGATGCTGCCCTGGGCGCTGCCCTGGGCACATCCCTCACCCCCAGGGCTACCCCCTGCTGGCCTCCCCACCACAGCCCCCACCACGCACCTGCACCCTCCAGTCCAGCATTTGCCACTCCAGCAAGGGGGGTGGGCTCTGTTTCCTCAACCAGAGGAAGAAAACAAAGAAAGAATGTCCACCACGGAGCGGGTGTGTAAGTTGCCCGGGGTCGCACAGCCAGGAAGAGCCAGAGGCCAGGATTCAAATGCACTCTCTTGGGCAGGCTGCACAGCCCTGCACCTTTTCTTATTTTATTTTTTCCCTTTATTTATTTATCTTATTTATTTTTAACAACAATGGCCTCATTGTATACACATCCTTCTTTAGCCTGCTATATAAAACTTAGCACTGTATATAGACTATCAAAGGAGGCCTTTTAAAATAAAAGAGAGGCCGGGCGTGGTGGCTCACGCCCACAATCCCAGCACTTTGGGAGGCCGAGGTGGATGGATCTCCTGAGGCCAGGAGTTCGAGACCAACCTGGCCAACAAGGTGAAACCCCTTCTCTACTAAAAATATAAAAAATAGCTGGGTGTGGCTGCAGGTGCCTGTAATCCCAGCTACTCAGGGGGCTGAGGCAGGAGAATCGCTTGAACTCAGGAGGCTGAGGTTGCAGTGAGCTGAGATCATGCCATTGCACTCCAGCCTAGGTGACAAGAGTGAGACTCCATCTCAAAAATAATAATAATAATAAAAGAAAAAAGAAATGCAAGGCCAGGCACAGTGGCTCATGCCTGTAATCCTAACCCTTTGGGAGTCCAAGGTGGGCATATCACTTGAGGTCAGGACTTCCAGACTAGCCTGGCCAACATGGCAAAACCCCATCTCTACTAAAAATACAAAAATTAGCTGGGAGTGGTGGCAGGTGCCTGTAATCCCAGCTACTCGGGATGCTGAGGCAGGAGAATCGCTTGAACCCGGGAGGCGGAGGTCGCAGTGAGCCTAGATCATGCCACTGCACTCCTCTGGGTGACAGAGGGAGACTCCGTCTCAAAAAAAACAAAAAGAAATGCAAAGCCCCACCTTTCATTTTTTGCCCAGCCTCTCACCCTCTTCCCCTCCCAGCCTGGGCCCGCTGGCAGTGGGACTCTGGCTCCCAGGGCAGGGGGTTGCCATGTACCCTTCTGACACCTCAGGGTCTGGCCCAGTGCCTGTGCTCCTGGTGGCACAGGAGACCTTGCTGCCCCACAGGGGCGGCCAGGTGGAGGCACCTGCGGCCAAAGTGCTCCAGATGGCTTCCAGCCAGAGGCTCTCTCCCTGGATGATGGAGCAGGTGGCCCTTGGGACCCAGCCAGGAGTAGCTGGAGTGAGGCCCAGAGTCCTGGGAGCCCGTGCCTTTCACTGCTGACCCAGTGCCCGCATTTCTGCCCCTGAAGGAGAGGGCAGCTCCTCAGGCAGAAGGACGGTGAGCTCTGGAACCTGATTTGGGCTTGAAGCTGTACCCCACCACCTGCCAACTATACATCCTTGGGCAAGTTCCTCAGTCTCTCTGTGCCTTGGCCGTCTCATCTGTGAAATGGGGATGTTAAAAATAGTGCCTGCAGGGTGGGGCCATTGTGAGGAGTGAATGAGTTGAGCCGCGCAGTGTTTAGAACAGGGCCTGGCACCAAGTCAGCCATCCCTAAGGGTCAGCTGCTGTGATTGCTTTGTTTCCTCTGTGCACCCCTCCCCAAAACCTGCTAGAAGGGTTCAGGCTCACACCTCCTTTCTCACTCATCATATTCCTGAGCACCTCAACATGACCAGCCTGGCCCAGTGAACGAGACAGACACAGGCTCTGCCCTCCTGGAGCTCCCGGTGGGCCCCTCGCTGCCACCTGCCTTACACACCAGGCAGGATTGAGATTCTTAGTAATCTGCAGAGGGTCCCAAGCTTTTGTGCCAACAAGAAGGACCACGAAGACTCCCGAAGCCCCTGCCCACCCCACCACCCTCACCTGGCCAAGCCCGGCCCGACTCAGCAGGCCCCAGAAACCTCGGTGCCTGTTCCTCAAACACCCGGACACCTCCTTCCCCTTTCCCCTCCTGCCCACAGAGAGCTTAGGATTGGGGATGGGGTTGTTTGGGGGGTAGGGGATGAGGGCAGAAGGAGGCTCACAGGACTGGGGAGGTGGGGTGTAAATGGGACAGTTGGGGACCAGGAAATGGAGTTTCCAGCGCCCTTCTAGCAGGCACAGCTGACTGTGCCACCTGCCTTCAGAGGTTTCCCCATGCCCAAGAAAGGACGCATGGGCCCCCTGGCTTGGCCCAGCAGGAACATGAGGGCCAGGCAGGGCCAATTCCCAAGAAGCTGAGCCTGCAAGGGACCCGTGGAGAAGACGGGCCTATAAATTGAGGATGGGGCTCCTGGAGGCCCCCCACAGCCCAGGCCAGGCTTGCGGTGCTGGGGAGTACAGGCCTGGACAATGCCTTTGACGGGGTGGCTTTGAGACCTGTGACTCGAGTTTTGCACAGCCAGGCAGCGCTAACCCCGGAGACCAGGATCCCGACCTCTGGATGTCAACATGGCGCCCCCTGCATTTCCAGGGCTAGGACAAGAGCACAGATGGAGGCTCCTGTACCACGTGTCTGGATATTTAAAGCCGCCCATCAAGCTGTTGAATAAAGTTCAGCCAGTCCTAGACAAGCAATCCCTTCACAGTGACCTGAAAGGCTGGGCTCAAATCTGTACCCTTGGACTCCTCCAGCTGTGGCCAGCACGTGGTGGGGTGGCTGGGCCTGGCTTCCCCAACCAGTCACCCTACCCAGGCTCTGATCCTGGGTGGCCTAGAAGGAGTGTGCAGGCTCTGGGGGGCACGCCCCTTAAGCCCATGGCGGGGTTGGGGAGGCCCTGAGCAGGGCTGGAGATACCCAGCCTCACCTCCTGGGGCCCCCTGGGGCCACAGAAGCTATCAGGCAGCCTCTGTGACCCCTCTTGGAATACCGGCCACAAATACCCACGGTCACATGGTGCACATAGGGGCAGAGCTCTGGGGTAGCAGGAAACCTACGAGTGGAGACATTTGGGCCCACCCCCAGCCAGCCAGCTGCCTGCTTGGCCAACGGCAAATGCATACTGCTGTGCGTGCCAAGCTGGACAGCCCTGTGCCAGCCACTGGGGCAGCCAAGGGAAGTCTTGAGTGAGAAGCAGCCTCAGTTCAGACTGACGTGTCAGGGGGACGTAAGCCCTGGTGTTGCCGGTTCTTTAGATCAGCATTTCCCCGTGGACCAGTTTCGTGGAAGACAATTTTCCCATAAATAATCAGAGTGGGGGATGGTTTTCAGGTGAAACTGTTCCATCTCAGATCATCAGGCATTAGATTCTCATAAGCAGCATGCAACCTAGATCCCTTGAATGCACAGTTCACAATAGGGTTCGTGTCCTATAAGAATCTGGTAGGAGGTGGAGCTCAGGCAGTGATGCTCACTTGCCACTCGCCTCCTGCTGTGTGGCCCCATTCCTAGCAGGCCGTGGACCGGTACTGGTCTGTGGCCTGGGGGTTGGGGACCCCTGCTCTAGATGTTTCAAGAAAAACCAGAAATCTCAAGTTTAATGTCAACCTTTGGATTTTCAAACATTGACAACTACCTTGTCTATCTTTAAAATCATGGGGACCAATTCTTCAAAAAGTCAAACAGAATTCACATCAGATCCAGCAGTTCTGCTCCTAGTACAGGTCCTCAAAGAACGGAAAGAAGGTATTCAAACAAAAGCTTGTACACAAATGCTCACAGTGGCACAATTCACAATAACCAAAGGCTACTGGGAAAACAGCACAAAAGCCACATTTGGGAAATAAATTGTCTATCAACTATCCATCAACTAATGAATGGATAAACAAAATGCTGTACAGCCACACAGTGGACTGTGATTCAGTCAGAAAAAGGCATGAAGCACTGATATACCTACGATGTGGGTGAACTTAAAAACATTATGCCGGCTGGGCGGGGTGGCTCACGCCTATAATCCCAGCACTTTGGGAGACCGAGGCAGGAGGAGGTCAGGAGTTCAAGACCTGTAGGGACCAGCCCTACAGGATCTGTGGGTTTTTCTCCCCGTGTGGAGAGATGAGAGATTGTAGAAATAAAGACACAAGGCAAAGAGATAGAAGAAAAGACAGCTGGGCTCGGTGGACCACTACCACCAAGACACGGAGACCGGTAGTGGCCCTGAATGCCTGCCTGCGCTGTTATTTATTGGATACAAAGCAAAAGGGGCAGGGTAAAGAGTGTGAGTCATCTTTAATGATTGATAAGGTCATGTGAGTCACGTGTCCACCGGATAGGGGGCCCTTCCCTGTTAGGTAGCTGAGGCAGAGAGAGAGAGAGGACAGCTTACATCATTATTTCTTCTATGCTCTTTTCAGAAAGATCAAAGACTTTAATACTTTCACTAATTTTGCCACTGCTATCTAGAGGGCAGAGCCAGGTGTACAGGGTGGAACATAAAAGTGAAACAGGAGAGTGACCGCTGAAGCACAGCATCACAGGGAGACGGTTAGGCCTCCGGATAACTGCGGGCGGGCCTGACTGATGTCAGGCCCTCCACAAGAGGTGGTGGAGCGGAGTCTTCTCTAAACTCTCCCGGGGAGAGGGAGACTCCCTTTCCCGGTCTGCTAAGTAGCGGGTGCTTTTCCTTGGCACTGACGCTGCCGCTAGACCACGGTCCGCTTGGCAACGGGTGTCTTCCCAGACGCTGGCATTACCGCTAGACCAAGGAGCCCTCTGGTGGCCCTGTCTGGGCATGACAGAGGGCTCACACGTCTTCTGGTCACTTCTCACCATGCACCTTCAGCTCGTATCTCTGTATGGCCTGGTTTTTCTTAGGTTATGATTGTAGAGCAAGGATTATTATAACATTGGAATGAAGAGTAATTGCTACAAACTAATGATTAATGATATTCATATATAATCATATCTATGATCTAGATCTAGTATAATTCTTGTTATTTTATATATTTTATTACACTGGAACAGCTCGTGCCCTCGGTCTCTTGCCTTGGCACCTGAGTGGCTTGCTGCCCACAAAGACCAGCCTGGCCAACATGGTGAAACCCCATCTCTACTAAAAATACAAAAAATTAGCCAGGGGTGGTGGTGGGTGTCTGTAAACCCAGCTACTTGGGAGGCTGAGGCAGGAGAATTGCTTGAACTCAGGAGGCAGAGGTTGCAGTGAGCTGAGATTGCACCATTGCACTCCAGCCTGGGTGACAGAGCAACACTCTGTCTGAAAAAAAATATATATATATATTACGCCACACGGAAGAAGCCAGACACAAAAGGTCAAAAAATGTATCATCCTTTTCTATGAAATGCCCAGAATAGGCAAATCCATGGGGACAGTAAGTAGACTGGTGTTCGCCAGGGGCTTGGGGAGGGGAGAATGGGGAGTGCCTGCTTAATAGATACAAAAATTAGCCAGGTGTGGTGGCTTATGCCTGTAATCCCAGCTACTTGGGAGGCTGAGGCAGGAGAATCACTTGAACCTGGGAGGCAGAGGTTGCAATGAGCTGAGATTGCACCATTGTACTCCAGCCTCGGCAACAAGAGTGAAACTCTGCCTCAAAAAAAAAAAGAAAAAAGAAAATTTGAAGTTTTTAGCCTCCAGTGTGGCAGCGGATTCAGGCAGGCTCGTAGACAGATGCTCAAGGCACTGGTGAAGGACCTGTGGGCCACAGGGCACTCCCATGGCCGCAGAGTTTTACCCCACAGATGGCTGATTAATTACAAAGATGGGAAGCTTGTGGACACCCCCTGGAGCAAGTGACCAACTCAATGCCACCAATAATGGGACAAACATATTTTGTGCTCGTGATACAACAGCACAGGAAGGACACACCACCACTGACGCAGTGTTCTTCCCCCAAATATGTAGCCTGACTCTACGCACGAGGAAACAATCGGACAAATTCAGATAGTGAGGCATTCTCTAAGATAACCGGCCTGCACTCCTCAACAATGCCCATACGTGTGCAGGAAGGCTTATGTTGGAAAAAATAATAGTAAAAACAAGAAAATAAATAAAAATGCCAATATTGTGAAAGACCAACAAAAAATAAAATAAAAAGGGAGTGGAGTTGTTCTGAATGAGGAAAACTAGAGATACAGGACAGCCACGCACAATGTATGATTCTATGTTGGATCCAAATCAAATCCTTTTAAAAAAAAAAAATATATAGCAATAGGCCAGGCACGGTGGCTCATGTCTGTAATCCAAGCACTTTGGGAGGCCGAGGTGCATGGATCACGAGGTCAGGAGTTCGAGACCAGCCTAGCCAATATAGTGAAAACCTGTCTCTACTAAAAATACAAAAATTAGCCAGGCGTGGTGGCGCGTCCCTGTAATCCCAGATACTCAGGAGGTTGAGGCAGAAGAATTGCTTGAACCCGGGAGACGGAGGTTGCAGTGAGCCAAGATTCCGTCACTGCACTCCAGCCTGGGCGACAGAGTGAGACTCTGTCTCAAAAAAAAAAAAAAAAAAACAGCAATAAAGGACATCTTAGGACCACTGCAGAATTGTGACTATGGATGATATATTAGCTCATGTTATTATATCAAGTTTAGATGTGATAATAGTGTTGTGATCATGTAGAAAAATGTCCTTATTCCGGCCGGGCGCGGTGGCTCACGCCTGTCATCCCAGCACTTCGGGAGGCCAAGGCAGGTGGATCACGAGGTCAGGAGATCGAGACCATCCTGGCTAACACGGTGAAACCCCGTCTCTACTAAAAAAATACAGAAAAATTAGTCGGGCGTGGTGGCGTGCGCCTGTAGTCCCAGCTACTCCAGAGCCTGAGGCAGGAGAATGGCATGAACCCAGGAGGCAGAGCTTGCAGTGAGTGGAGATCGTGCCACTGCACTCCAGCCTGGGAGACAGAGCGAGACTCCGTCTCAAAAAAAAAAAAAGGAAGAAAAATGTCCTTATTCCATAGAGATACATGGTGAAGTGTTTGGGAGTGGAATAGCATGACACCATAGCATACTTTCAGATTGCTCAATGAAAACTGAACACATAGAGGAGCTCATGACAGCCTGGGCAACATGACGAGACCCCGTCTCTAAAAAAAGAAAAAAAGAAACAAGGGAGTGCACTGTGGTGAGATTGGTGAATCTGGGCAATGGCTATTTAGATATTCCTTGTACTATTTCAACTTTTCTTTAAACTTAAAATTTTCAAAATAAAAATTTGGATAAGAAACAGGCCAGGCGCGGTGGCTTATACCTGTAATCCCAGCACTTTGGGAGGCTGAGGTGGGTGGACCACCTGAGGTCAGGAGTTTGAGATGAGCCTGGCCAACATGGCGAAAACCTGTCTCTATTAAAAGTACAAAAATTAGCCACATGTGATGGCGCATGCCTTTAATCCCAGCTCCCCAGGAGGCTGAGGCAGGAGAATCTCTGGAACCAGGGCAGCGGAGGCTGCAGTGAGCAGAGATTGTGCCACTGCAGTCCAGCCTGGGCGACAGAGTGACTCCATCTCAAAAGAAAACAAAAACAAAAATTAGCCGGGCCTGGTGGCAGGTGCCTGTAATCCCAGCTACTCAGGAGGTTGAGGCAAGAGAGTCACTGGAACCCTGGAGGCGGAGGTTGCAGTGAGCAGAGATTGTGCCACTGCACTCCAGCCTGGGTGACAGAGCAAGACTCTGTATCAAAAAAAAAGAAAGAAAGAAAGAAAGAAACAAAAAATGTTGAATGACTATTAATAAATAGAGCTAGACTGATGTGGTTGCATTTATGAGAAGTGAGGAGAAAAATTCTATCCCTTCCACATACCATGCCCAAAATAAATTCAAGTGGTTAAAGACATAAATGAGAAAAGTGAGGCTTTAAAACACTTAGGAGATTGATTAATTCAACTACATTAAATAAAAACTACATTAAAATAAAAACCAGCCAGGCGTGGTGGCTCACGCCTGTAATCCCAGCTACTCGGGAGGCTGAGGCATGACAATCTCTTGAACTTGGGAGGTGGAGGTTGCAGTAAGCCGAGATCACGCCACTCTATTCCAGCCTGGGCAACAGAGCGAGACTTCATCTCAAAAATAAAATAAAATAAAATAAAAACCTTCTGTACAACAAAAGACACCAGTAAAGAAGCACAAGCCACAGAGCGAGATAAAATATTGGAAATATATGTGATACTTAAAAGATTAACATGGAAAATATTTGGAGAATTTTTCTTTTTTTCTTTTTTTTGAAATGGAGTCTCACTCCGTTGCCCAGTCTGGAGTGCAGTGGTGCAATCTTGGCTCACTGCAACCTCCACCTCCTGGGTTCAAGCAGTTCTCCTGCCTCAGCCTCCCAAGTAGCTGAGATTACAGGTGCACGCCACCACACCCGGGTAATTTTTGTATTTTTAGTAGAGACAGGGTTTCACCATGTTGGCCAGGATGGTCTCCGACTCCTGACCTTGTGATCCACGTGCCTCAGCCTCCCAAAGTGCTGGGATTACAGGTGTAAGCCACCGCGCCCGGCCAAGAGTGATCACCAAAGTAGTAAAATAGTGAAAAATGGAAACAACCCAAACACATAGGACCGAGAGGCTGGATGTGTGGCCCGCTCCCATGCTGGAACATTCTCTATCTAGCTCTTACAATGAGTGAACTGCAGAGGAATCCTCACCCTGAGCCTGGCTGACACTTCGGACTGGATAACCCTGTCGTGGGGACTGTCCTGTCTATAGTAGGATGCTCAGCAGCACCCCTGGCCTCTACCCATGAGACGCCATAGCATCCTCCCGTGTGACAACCACAGATGTCTCTACATATTGTCAAATGTCCCCCTGAGGGGGCAGAATTGCCCAACTAAGAACCACATTAGACAGGGCACAGTGGCTCACGCCTGTAATCCTAGCACTTTGGGATGCCCAGGCGGGCGGATCACTTGGGGTCAGGAGTTCAAGACCAGCCTGGTCATCATGGTGAAACCCCGTCTCTACTAAAAATACAAAAATTAGCCGGGCGTGGTGGCAGCCGCCTGTAATCCCAGCTGTTCAGGAGGCTGAGGCAGGAGAATTGCTTGAACCTGGGAGGCGGAACCTGGGAGTAACCTGGGAATTGCTTGAACACGCCACTGCGCTCCAGCCTGGGCGACAGAGCGAGACTCCGTCTCAAACAAACAAAAAGAACCACATTAGAGCCATATGAATCCTCATGGATAAATCTTAAAACATAGTGGTGAGTGGAAAATCTATATCACAGAAAGGTGGATGCAGTATAACACTTTTCATATGAGGGCTAAAAACACACCAAGAAAACATGATGGCTGCGCACATATGTAGTGAGGTCTCAGGCTCATGTCACTTCTGCAAAGGGAGAGAGGGACAGAGCATGCCACAGGGCTCCAACTGTATCTATAGTTCTTCATTTATTTCCTTAAAAAGTAAAAGATCTAAGGCAAAGAATCAGGAATGGTGGGTACAGGGTGTTCCTTATACTATTATTATCCTACTCTGTATGCGTGAAATAGCTCCCTTTAAAAAAATAACAAGAGGCCTGGTGCGGTGGCTCACGCCTGTAATCCTAGCACTTTGGGAGGCCGAGGTGGGTGGATCACGAGGTCAGGAGCTCGAGACCAGCCTAATCAACATGGTGAAACCCCGTCTCTACTAAAAATACAAAAATTAGCCGGGCGTGGTGGCCCGTGCCTGTAATCCCAGTTACTCGGGAGGCTGAGGCAGGAGAATCGCTTGAACCTGGGAGGTGGAGGTTGCAGTGAGCCGAGATCGCGCCACTGCATTCCAGCTTGGGCGACAGAGCGAGACTCGGTCTCAACATAAAAAAATAAATAACAAGAAACATCACCTGTCTGCGGAAGGCGTACTGTGCTCTGGTCCTGGGATCCGGCTAAGGGATGTGGGGCCAGGGTCAGAGTGTGGCAGATGGGCCTCTTCAGACAGGGACCAGCTTCCCCAGGGAGGCCTCCTAGCTGAGCCTGGTAAAAGGATGAAGAACATTCTAGGGGGCTAGGCTGGAGAGCCCAGGAATTGCAGACAGAAGTGAGCCAGGCAGGGGCACTCCACATGTGTGTGGGTGCGAGTGTATAATAAATAATGGCTTCAGGGTGAGCCCCAGTTCTGCTAAGGCAGGAGGCAGGGGAATGACTCTTACGGCTTCAGGGGTCTGAAGAGGGGCAGGGGGATGGGAGGCTGGTGATCCTAGTTCAGCAGTGACAAAGCAGGTGTCTGAGGGAGCCTGGTGGGGGGGTGACCCTGGGTTTCTGCTTCCAGCCCTTTGAGGAGGATGGGCTTTGCGTGCCCTGTCTCTTGGGGTCACACGTGGGAGTTACTGAAGTGAAGGCCCAGGCACATCCGCCTAACAGGGGCGGGGCAGCTGCAGTCCCGCCCACGGCCACCGGGGGCGGTGTGTATGGTTCTCCGCACAAGCCGAGGAGCTGAAGAGCACAGGGAGGATGAAATCTTGCCCACTCTGCTCTGGCCGTCTGGGTGCAGCTGCGTCCTCCTGGAGGCAGGAAGGGGCACCAGGCGGGCTAGCGTGCCACAGACCCACAGGTGAATGGGCCCACAGCCCAAGTCCTCACCAATGCTCTCCTAAGCAAAGGGAAAGTATCCAGGGAACCTCGGGGTGTTGTTAGGGTTAATGTTTACGAAAGGCTTCAAAGAGGGGCCGGGAGCGGTGGCTCACGCCTGGAATCCCAGCACTTTGGGAGGCCAAGGCAGACGGATCACCTGAGGTCAGCAGTTCGAGACCAGCCTGGCCAACATGGTGAAACCCCGTCTCTACTAAAAATACAAAAATTAGCCGGGCATGGTGGTGGGAATCCGTAATCTCAGCTACTAGGGAGCCTGAGGCAGGAGAATCACCTGAACCCGGGAGGCGAAGGTTGCAGTGAGCCGAGATTGCACCACTGCACTCCAGCCTGGGTGAAAGAGCAAAACTCCGTCTCAAAAAAACAAACACCAAACAAACAAAACACCACAAGAATACCAAGGACTGCATCCCCAAACCAGTAAATCAGTAATGCTAGGATGGATCCCAGGCAATCAGAATTTTTTTTTTTTTCTTTTTTGGTTGTTGTTGTTTGGGACAGTCTTGCTCTGTCACCCAGGATGGAGTGCAGTGGCACAATCTCTACTCACTGCAACCTCCGCCTCCTGGGTTCAAGCGATTCTCCTGCCTCAGCCTCCCAAGTAGCTGGGATTACAGGCGCCCACCACCACACCCGGTTATTTTGTGTTTACGAGACGGGGTTTCACCATGTTGGCCAGGCTGGTCTCGAATTCCTGACCTCAGGTGATCCGCCAGCCTTGGCCTCCCAAAGTGCTGGGATTACAGGCATGATCCACCGCACCCGACCTCAGAATTTTTTTTAAAAGCCCCCCAAGTGAGCCCAATGTGCTCCCTAAGGTTAAAAACTCAAGGCTGAAAACTACCAATCTGACAATTCTGTTGCAATGCTGCTTGAAAACAAAGATAACTGTGTCTACTGAGCGGACAGGACAGCAACAGAGTTCCTCCTCCTGCAGTTTCAAACACCCAAACCACGAATGCCATTTCTGCCATTTGACTTGGCAAATGCCTTCTGTGTAGTAGGACAGGGTGACGATAACTCAGGTCTTTGGAGTCATGGAGGGATCCCTTGTGTACAGAAACGGCCTTTGTGGTGCTGTACAACACTATCAATTCTATTTGAGCTGAGGCTAAATTTTAGTTTCGTCCCTGAATTATTTATTCCTCAAACAATGAATGGTGAAACCCAGGAGGTGGGGGCGATTGTGGGGGCGGATGGGTCAGGAGAGAGATGTCTGGTGACTTCAAAAACCGTCACTAAGGCTGCTGCAGTAACAAATTCCACAAATGACCACCATGCAGCACTCATCTCTCGCCTGGCCATTGGGCAAATTTATTACTCCCCCTAAGTCCCAAACACACCATTTTACCCTCCCTGGTAATTTGTGTATGCATACTGAACAAGCCAAGCAGGCCAAGTGGGCTGTGTGCACACACTTCTGGGTACAGAAGGAGACACACAGGCGGAGGTCAAGCGCCTTTTAACATGCACAAGTGTGGGGAAGCTGACTACATTTCCTGAAGTTATTGTTTTATAAAGTATGTTCCACTTCTATAACCATCAGCAATTACCCCTGGCCAGGGCAATTCTACCCTGTCCCTCCACCAGTGCTTCTGGCAGCCCCTTTCACAGGTCACTGTTCGTCTGTTCCTCCTATCTCACCTCCACCCCAATTCCAGCCTAATGATCAGCACATATTTCGGCTGGACCAAACTTCAGTCTGTAACTAAACAGCACAGCTGGCCTCAATGCACCTCATTACTGTACAGAGAAGATTCCAAAAGGAGCTAGGAAGGAGGGCCGGGCTGGATAATGAAACTTTTTATATCTGAATTGCACAAATCCCCACCAAGTAATTTCAGCATAAAGCAAACCAAATGGCAGACGAAATGATGTTAGTACCTTGTAGTTTACTTCATAATACATAACCTCTAATCCATGTCCGTCATCTTGTTTCTGCTTTTAATTCTGCCATTTCCTCTTAAAATTTAGGGTTTAACAAAGACAACAGGGCTACTGTTTGCCAAATCGCAGCTATTAATTCACAGCATAGAAAAGTCAAAGCTATAGCAAAAAATTGCTAATCTGCACAACTTTAAAAAATAGTTCAGTACATTTTTGTTATAAAATTCATTTACAGGAGGTTATTCACATGTACTTGCCAAATTTACTCCTGATAATTCACAAAAACATACAACTCAACAAACTGTGCACAATAAATCCAAGGCAAATTATATACAAAGAAACAAAACAAGTTTTTAAGTAGCACATATTCATTTGAAATAACTAATATTGAAAGAAGACAGGGAACTTTCTTTTAATGCCATGGCAAAGACGAAGCAAAGAGCCACACTTTACACCTTGTAAAAAGAATAGCCCTGTTCAACAATGCTGCACTGACAGCCATATCAGGAGGGGCCACGGTGAACACAGGAAATGGCTTTGGCAAATACTTGTACCAACTGGAACGAGTGAAGTTTCAAAAATAATGTGAGGTACAACTGCATTCCGCTGTGGAAGGCCGTCACAGGACACAGGCTCGTCTGTTAGAAAGGATGATCTAGTTCTACCATTAATTCTTGCAGAATCAGATCTGCTGAGTGGTGAACCAACAGGTGAACACAACGTTAAGAACAGGCATCAAACTTCACTGGAAATAATATTGTTCAGTGTGTGGCAGCAAAATATGCATTTTAGAGAAAACTTATTTCTCAAATCGTGTTAATAGTATTAACATGAGCAGCGTGAGACATCCTGACCCCAACTGTTTTTGCCATGCCTCCCTTTAGAAGCTTAGGAGTTTGTACATTCCCTAAGTGGTCACCACTACAAGTGTCTGCTAAAATGGGCACTTCATCAAGATAACAGGAAGGCAAACTTAAAGTAACGAGATTTCTTCCCAAAGGCACATGGAAGAAGCTGATAGAGCCCTTGACCCAGACAGAGTGGGACCCATCCCTACCCGTCCTGAACTGTCGCACACTGCATGGCCAAAGACAAACTCTCCACCCCCACAGAGGAAGCAGTGGCTGACTCTGGGGACAAAGCACTCTAGGAAGTCACCTGCTCCCTGGGTTTCAGGAGCGTTCAGTTGACATTAGTCAGATGTCTGGACACCAGTGAGGGAGACACAGGTAATGAAATCAAATGCTCAAACTTTTGGCAACCGAAAGTTGTTTTTTAAAGCTCTTTATAATCTGCTCAAGTAGAATTTCTAACACAAAACCCTTTTTTGCTTAAAAAGCAGATGACAAAGGAAATGTCAAATAATGCACATGAATCTTCAGCTATTTTCCTACCCCCAAATGAGATAAGGGGCTGCACAGCATTCACTGCAGACCCCTAGTTTTTACAACTGTCAACTGTACGTTCTCATGTTTAGGATACTCCAGTTCACTGTGTGGATATTTGGAAAACTGGACAAAATCAGGCAGCCCACCCCTCCCTTGTCCCGAGCTTCCTCGATCTCCATTCACCATGACCCATTTTTTCCCCCACAAAAGCACTATCACCTCTAATAGTAGCTGGAAACACCTATCAGATATTCTAAACAGCATGTATTTTTACCAGGTAGATGATTTCTGAAGATCACAGGAAGTCTACCACTCTCTTCCCAGTTCTGAACTCCTCTGGTTACGCTTCATTTTAAATCGGGTGCTTCTTTCCCACCCAAAATATTCTATTTGGCCTGCCCCAGTGGTTCCCAAGCTGCCTGGTGATCAGAATCCCTTGGGAAATGTTGAACACACAGCTTCCCAGGCTTTCTGGAAAACTAGTTAGATCTGTCTGACAATCTGTAAGCTGAGGCGATTCTTCCACAGCTGACCCAGCGCTAATCTAGCATTTGGCAACCAAATGTCTGTACCTCACCAGTCACACAAAGCTCACAATATGCTGGGAGCATTTGAATGATAGCTCAAGAATTATTCTTTCACTCCATATTCTTCTCTCTCAAGAAGATTAGGAATTTTAGCTAGGGAACTATGTGCATACTGAAACAGGTAAATGAACTCATCACAGAAATATAATACCCCGGGCCAATGCACTCTATCTAAAAATGCACCATGTCAGCAAGACTTTACCTAACATAACCGTGCTGCCCAAAGTGTCCCCTAGGAGACTCCAGGTTTTTGGGGGGTTTTTTGCTTTTTTTTTTTTTTAATAGAGCCAGAGACACCTGACCCACCAGCACTAACTCAGCTTATTCCAAGCTAGGCTGTTAAATAAATCTGTCTTGCCCTAACAATGGTTGAAAGGACCTGCCCTCCTCCCATCTTTTTTTTTTTTTAATATAAAGATTGTTCTGTTGAAAAATGATTAACATTTTAAACAGGGAGAAAGAAAAGCGGTCTACTAGATTAAATTTTAAAAGGATTTTGTTATTTGCTATACAAATATACATTTCAACTTTTACAATATTCACTCCAGTCTGACCTCCTTGTCTATAGAAGACTAAGAGATCAACATTTCCAGTCTCTGACTTCAAGGACATTATTACGGATACACAATGCCCTCTGAAAGCTTTTGCAAATGACAGAAAATACTGAAGATGACCAGAGGCTCAGGTGTTAAGGATGCATTTTCCATGTTTTCCAACAGCACACAAACTCCTTACAAAAAACAAGCTTATCTAGATGGTCCCACGAGCTGGTCATCTTCAGTTTACAATATGCTGTGGCTGCTGGCCCATGTCACTGGGCTTTCCTATAAAAGCTTTCTTTTCTTGGAACTGCTGTCGTCCTGCTCCAGTGTCCTCTTGTCCCACCTAGAGTTCCTCCTGGTGTGATGGCTCTCGGAACCACACTTCTCCTGCTCCCCTTCACTGAAAGCCCTGGCCTCTCTCCTGTGACAGAGCTCCTCTTCCGGGTCATCACATTTGCTCTGACATGTGGAAGCCTCGGGACTGGCAGCTGGAGGTTCGCCCCGCACGGGAGGTTTGTGGCTGCTCAGAGCAGCCACTACAGCAGCGGGCTGCTGTACATGGCTCAGGTCCTGGTGAACGACAGGGAAGCCCGGCTCGCCCGTAGGAGGTGTTGCTCCAGGATGCTGGGGGCTCGAGGGTTGTGGATCCCAAAGGAATATTCCTCCTTTGACCTCAATGCCCATCCTCTTCAGCAGTCGTGGGTCCTGAAGTTGGTCATGAACAGGAGGTCTTTCAGGGTCCTTTGAAGTAACAGTAACAGTAATTTCCTTGGAGTCAGAGGGTGTATGGTATAGAGAAGCAGCAACAGATGTCTTGGCAAATCCACTGTCTAGCTTGCTGCTGGGCAAACCACCCTGGGGTCTGGACCCCTCTGGGGCTATGGTAGGAGGGTGAGTGAGACTTCTCTGCAGCACAGGCTTGAGTTTCAGAATCTTCACTGCATCATGTCTATAGTTTTTGTCACAGGTCTTAATAATGGCACCACGCTTCTGAGCATCCTGAATCAGCTGATTCCAATGCTGGTTTTCCTTGAAACAATGAGAAGGGAGAAATAATTATACCCCAAAGAGACACTGCTTGGGAAGCATAGCGTTCCAGCTTTCATTTCTGAACAAATAATACATATTATTGTATGAACATATTCTCAAGATTCATTACTCGTCAGACAAGGATGAAAGGAAAAAATAAATTCAAATACAAAATGATAAAGTCCCATTCCTAAAAAATAAGACCTGGTCACAACCTATAATGGAGAACTTCACCTTTTTTTGAGACAGAGACTCACTCTGTCGCCAGGCTGGAGTGCAGTGGCGCGATCTCGGCTCACTGCAACCTCCACCTCCCGGGTTCACGCCATTCTCCTGCCTCAGCCTCCCGAGTAGCTGGGACTACAGGCGCCCGCCACCACGCCCGGCTAATTTTTTGTATTTTTAGTAGAGACGGGGTTTCATCATGTTAGCCAGGATGGTCTCGATCTCCTGACCTCATGATCTGCCCGCCTCAGCCTCCCAAAGTGCTGGGATTACAGGCATGAGCCACCGTGCCTGGCCGAACTTCAACCATTTTTATCAGTGCATTTAACTGCAATGCAGGTCTGCACTAGTCACTAGGAGCATCATGTTGCTATTTATATTTCAATAAATTAAAATTAAAAATTCTGTTCCTAAATTGCATCAGCCACATTT
The DNA here is from genome assembly GCF_029281585.2 of Gorilla gorilla gorilla. NCBI lineage: Eukaryota > Metazoa > Chordata > Mammalia > Primates > Hominidae > Gorilla > Gorilla gorilla. Next base: position 128,639,797 of record NC_073237.2, read on the forward strand.
CAAGTACACAGCGGTCACACACGACTAATGGCTATTGTACTGAGCAGTGCAGACACAAAACATTTCCGTTATCACAGAAAGGTCCTTTGGAGATTGGTGATCTAGAGTACTGCCTACACCTCTTGGCAGGGCTAACGTTCTGAAACAGGAAGGTCTGGTTTCAGAAAGCAAACTTCTGAGTGCATGTGACTATTCTAGAAAAAGGCCCAAGGCTTTCACTGGATTTCTAAAGGCCTCCCAAACCCCGAATGGCTAAAACATCTTCATCCACCGAGATCTCAAGATATCATCTCACTTTCTGCCTGTTTCCTACAGGAGCTTAAGATATTAAATCCCATCGGGAAAGTCGCCAAACACATGCATCTCTCCTCTCTTCCTGAGTTTCTTCAGAGGAGGCTGCTGCTTTACAACCACTAGAATTCGGGTCTCTTTAGAAAGAAGAAAGAAAAGAAAAAGGATAGCTACCCTCTCATGGGGGCTCCTGTACTGTTCATAAAGGTATGTTAGGGAAGCAGTGAGGCTGCACAGTATTTACTTGCTGTGTGACCTTGGTCAAGTCACTTGACCTCTCTGAGCCTGTTTCCTCATCTGTACAATACGAGTAATATTTTATTTAATGGATTCTGAAGTGCACGTTGCTTTCACATTTTAGCATTTCTGACCTTGGGGAGCCTCTTGACCATGTACCTATCCTTGGAGATTACATGATGAGGCAATTATAACCCTTAGACTTTTAGTCAATAAACCATTTAAAAATCTTGCCTGAAAACCTTCTACAGACATTTTCTGATAAGACAAGATAACACCAGCATTAAAACTTATGCACTGGGCCAGGTGCAGTGGCTCACGCCTGTAATCCTAACACTTTGGGAGGCCGAGGCGGGCGGATCACCTGAGGTCAGAGGTTCGAGACGAGCCTGGGCAACATGGTGAAACCCCGTCTCTACTAAAAATACAAAAAGTAGCCAAGTGTGATGGTGCACACCTGTAATCCCAGGTACTTGAGATGCTAAGGCACGAGAATCGCCTGAACCCAGGAGGCGGACGTTGCAGTGAGCTGAGATCGTGCCACTGCACTCCAGCTTGGGCAACAAGGTGAGGCTCTGTCTCAAAAAAAAAAACCCAAAAAAACCTTATACACTGGAGATAAAGGGTTCTAAGAAATCCTGGAGACAATGGTGAAACTCTTAGCAAATGCTAAATTGCCAACCTTATTATTGCACTGCGGATGAATGACAACACTGATGACTATGGATTGGGAAGTGATTCATTCGTGCTAGATTCTGTAAGTGAAATATTTTTAGGAATATCTTGACCTATTATTTTACTTGTATTTTCTATGTATGGATAAGAATATGGTAAAAATCTGTCTAAAGTCTTAAGAGTCCTTTCAATAAATATGAAAGTTCTAAGTGAAAATAAGGCACTGTGTCATAGTCTAATAATGGTACATAAAATAGTGGTGCATATTATAATGAATGGTTTCTTGAATTTGATAAACTATGGTAATAAGCTGACTTCACAGTAGTTTTTCAAGGTTTGGAGAAAGTCATGTGACCAGAATAAAATGCTTGGCCCGGTGGCTGGCATACTGAAGACAGGTCTGTGGAGGGAGCGCCAGGCTCTGGGGCTCAGTTCTCTTTCTCACTCAGATCTCTAGAGATCCTTAGCCTGTGGCTCAAACACATATGTGAAGCAGATGGCCTTGCGATTTTTGCTAAGTTCACTACACCTAAACTTGGTGTTTAATCCATTTCTAAGATCACAGAAACAGTTCTGAGCAGGCACTATTAGCCTTGGTTTCTCAGAGGAAATCAAACGCTTTAATGATTGATCCCATTTCTATAAGGGGAACTAGGCTAAAAAATTAGAAACAAAAGCAAACGAATCCCCAAAACAACAAAGAAAAAGCCCAAGGACAAAAAAAGTTAGGAAGCCCAGCTGACATGTCGGGAAGTTTCAGATTCTCGTCTGTCTCTTTTTGTAGCACTGCCTTCCTAGAGGGAAGACAATGTCGGTGCCATTAGCTGGAGATCAGTGGTCTGCACAGTTGTGGAAGTGTGACCCAGGGGCTCCCAAACACTGTCTAAACGGAATGTGAAAAAGGGTTACAGAATAACCTTCCAAACCCCACTTCCCATGTCCTCCTTGGGCTGCCCTGCCTCCTGCACCACACCCTTCACAATCACGATGCGCCTCATCCATCCAGAGTGCACTGCCAAGACACATCAACACCATGAGGTGCCAACTTAAGGGAGGATGAAAAACAGTAGTGCCCACGAAGCCTCCTTTAATCAAGGCATCACTAAAAGATGTATCTCTAGTAACATTTCATTTACTTGTCAGGTTTAAACATGATCAAAATCTGTGATATTAAATATATTTGTCTTGTTTTGCTCAACTGTACAAGTAAGTGTTAACAGGCTATTCAATTGATAAGAGATCACGTTTTAACACTCAGATGCTTATGGTCACAGGAAAAGCAATTTTTAAAAATCCAAACCTATATTTTGAGATAACTATAGATTTACAGGAAGTTGCAAAGAAAGTACTGAGAGGTTGCATGCACCCTTCACATGGGTTCCCCAAATAGTGATAAAAATCAACTTTTTAGGCCGAGGTGGGATGACTTTAGCCCAGGAGTTTGAGACCAGCCTGGACAACATGGTAAGACCCTTTCTCTACTAAAAGTACAAAAATTAGCTGGGTGCGGTGGTACATGCGCCTATAGTCTCAGCTACTCAGGAGGCTGAGGTGGGAGAACGGCTTAAATCTAGGAGGTGGAGGCTGCAGTGAGCTGTGATTGTGCCACTGCACTCCCGCCAGGGGAAAACAACTTTTTAAACTTTCAAGTTATACAGAAATTTTTGTGAGAGAGGTGTAGATCAGTGAGATTAATTTAAAGGCTTTTAATTCTAAAAAGAGATTACCCCAGTGAATCTTATCCTAAACAAGCAGGAATGGAAGTACAATTTCAAAGAGAGGAAAAAATAAAATAATACTGCTTTCTATTCCACTGGATATATTTAAGAGTGATGTAATAATTTTAATTGCTGTATTTTAAAATGTCAATATTGATAATACATCAGAAACATAATCTTCAGTAATATTTAAACTTACAAAGATTTTTTCTATCAACTTAAAAATAGGAGGTACATAAAAATAAACGGTACACAGCTTTTAAAACTTCCTTCAGAGCAGGCACACAAACGACAAAGGCTGGAGGTGACAGAGGAGTGAAATGAGAAAGAAGGTGTATCTGGGCGCCACCTGGTGGCAGGAACCAAAACCAGGGGAAACAGCCACCAAGTTGGCTCTTCTTAGATGAAATCAATGACTTCATAAAAAAGAGAAATGAGGAAAACTACAAAGTTATTACCCCTAATAAGACAAACAGCAAATACGTGCTACATCTAGCTGTGATATCAGTGAATTAAGCTGTACCATTTGTCTACTAAAGTTGGAAACTCGTACACCTCTTCCAGAGGGGCGCCTGTCCTGGCAGAAGAATGCCGGAGGCGCTAAGTGCTGGAGAAACAGAGTGAGCAGCACAGCTCCCAGTGCCAGCAGAAAAGCAGAGCAGAGCACGCGCCTGCAAACTCTCTCTGGCATTAAGCTGGGCCAATAACAGCCACATTTACTGAGAGTTTACTAAGTGCCAAGCAATTGCTATGGCACTTTACATTTGTGGGTTTAATATACCTTCTTAACAATAATCCTATGATGTGGATAATTTGTTTTAAAATGGTCACCTTGAGAGCCCAGTGCAGATACTTGGGTTCTGGGCTGAAAAAAGGCGAATGGTTCACGTGTACACAAAAGCTCCTAGGAAGAAGTTGCTGGAAAACATAACAACCATTATTTTGTAATCCAGAAATCATTTACACTTTGATGGAAAATAAGAACAAAAACTCAATCCAACAACAGTAACAATGGGTAAACTTCTGAGCTCTCTGGTACCTACCATCAGGGTCCTCAAATGTCCGAGGATGAAAAGGCTGTACTTGGCTCGTGTGATGGTGACATTCAATCTCTGCAAACTTGCCAGGAATCTAGGCAATAAAAAAAGAGTTCCTTCTTTGTCTAGAATGACTTAACATGCCCATGTGAGACACAGGTGGACTCTAGAATGACTCAACGTGCCCGTGTCTGACAGAGGTGGAATCTAGAATGACTCAGTGAGCCCGAGACACAGGTGGACTCTAGAATGACTCAGCGTGCCCGTGTGAGACACAGGTGGACTCTAGAATGACTCAGCGTGCCCGTGTGAGACACAGGTGGACTCTAGAATGACTCAGCGTGCCCGTGTGAGACACAGGTGGACTCTAGAATGACTCAGCGTGCCCGTGTGAGACACAGGTGGACTCTAGAATGACTCAGCGTGCCCGTGTGAGACACAGGTGGACTCTAGAATGACTCAGCGTGCCCGTGTGAGACACAGGTGGACTCTAGAATGACTCAGCGTGCCCGTGTGAGACACAGGTGGACTCTAGAATGACTCAGCGTGCCCGTGTGAGACACAGGTGGACTCTAGAATGACTCAGCGTGCCCGTGTGAGACACAGGTGGACTCTAGAATGACTCAGCATGCCAGTGAGACACGGGTGGACTCTAGAATGACTCAGCATGCCCATGTGAGACACAGGTGGACCGCAGGCAGCTTTTCCGGGACTCCTTCACTCCTCTAGAAGTCACAGTGCTTTCTTACTCTCCGTCCCAATACAGGGTACCGGGCACAGAAGAATTCCTATTAAAAACAGGAAACAAACCAAAACCTCCAGGCTTCCTTCAAAGTGATGCATCTATCAATTTCCTATTTTAACCTGGATAAGATAATTGGAAATTTTAACAGTGCAATCTTGAAGCCTTGAAAAATCCTAAAAATGTGGTACCAGCCTAATCACTTTATTCTTACGTTTAAATATATCTAGATTGTTAAGATATTGTAGAACTAGTGTAGAAATACATGAACACCAGATAAATATTTCAATAGATCAGAAAAAGAGCTCAGAAATAGAATTGATGTATGATAAAAGTGAAATTTCAAATTAGCTGGGAAAGAAAGGACTATTTATAAACTGACCCTGAGATACAACTGGGCTCTGTATATGCAGCCCATCCCAGGGAGGGGCAAAGATTACTTTAATTACTATTTTATCTGAAAACAAACTAATTTATAACCTGTAAATTCTGTCTGCTTCTCATGACAAGAAACAAATAATCATGTTAAGAGTCTTGGGCTTGGGATATTTTCTGTCACTCATACAGGTGTCCTCAGCATCTTAAATAAACTGACAGTAGTTAAGGTGAACAAACTTAGCCGAAGCAGGAAAACACAGAAAACAATGACACTTTGACACATACCATGCGGAGTAACATGCCTCTGCAAAGTATAATCTAATTATTTATTTGAATCTTATTAAATAAAAGAACAGATTCACACTATGAAATGGGTTAATATAAAAGACACCAAGGCCGGGCGCAGTGACTCACGCCTGTAATCCCAGCATTTTGGGAGGCCAAAGCGGGTGGAGCACTTGAGCTCAGGAGTTTGAGACCAGCCTGGGCAACGTGGCAACACCCTGTCTCTACAGAAAAATACAAAAATTAGCTGGGCGTGGTAGCACATGCCTGTAGTCCCAGCTACTCGGGAGGCTGATGCAGAAGAATCGCTTGAACCCAGGAGGTGGAGGACGCAGTGGGCCAAGATTGCACCAAGATCTAACAGTGGGTCTATTTCACAACTTAAAAGAGAAACTTCCATGGTATTACACAGGTTTTCACAAAAGAAAATTAAGAAAGCAAATGGTGTTCTCTAACAGTGATAATGAACCTAATCCTGAATTATAAACAAGCAACAATGTATACAAGTATAAAAGAGCAACAATGACAGTAACTCACCCAATTGAACCTTGCATGCTATTTGCTCTGACACATGTAACAATAACACAATCCTTCTGCCGACCCTGGAATGCATCCACAGTATCTACTTCTGCTGGTCTATTTACAAAAGAGAAACATATTTACTGGAAAAAGGAAGATAATTATTAAATATACATATTTATAAACTAGTTTTTTGGTTTTTTTTTTTTTGAGAGGGAGTCTCACTCTGTCGCCTAGGCTGGAGTGCAGTGGCGCGATCTCAGCTCACTGCAAGCTCCGCCTCCCAGGTTCATGCCATTCTCCTGCCTCAGCCTCTTGAGTAGCTGGGACTACAGGCGCCCGCCACCACGCCCAGCTAATTTTTTGTATTTTTAGTAGAGACTGGGTTTCACTGTGGTCTCGATCTCCTGACCTCATGATCCGCCCGCCTCGGCCTCCCAAAGTGCTGGGATTACAGGCGTGAGCCACTGCACCCGGCTTAGTTTTTTGGTTTTTGACAGTCTAGCCTCACTCTTGTCCAGGCTGGAGTGCACCAGCATATTCACAGCTCACAGTAACTTGAACACCTGAGCCCCGTCTCAGCCTCCTAAGTGGCTAGGACTACAGGCATGGACCACCACCCTAATTTTTCCATGTTTTGTAGAGATGGGGTCTTGCCATGTTGCCCAGGCTGGTCTCAAACCCCTGGCCTCAAGCAATCCTTCCACCTCACCCACCCAAAATGTTAGGATTATAGATGTGAGCCACCATGCCTGGCCTTACAGTCTTTATTTTTAAAGAAACTTAAAAAAAAAAAAAAAAAGAGAGAGAGAGAGAGATAGAGTCTCACTGTGTTGCCCAGGCTGGACTCAAACTTCTGGGGCTCAAGCAATCCTCCTTGCCTCAGCCTCCCAAGGAGATGCATGCACCACCATGCTCGGCTGCTAAGACATTTTAAAAACATTTTCTTGGAGGTTAGCCTGAATTTCCTCCTCTCTCCATTCCCTGGCAACCACTAATACACTTTCTGTCTCTACAGATTTTCTTATACTGTGAGTTTCACATAAATGGAATTACAAAATGTGATTATTTGTGACTGTTCCCTTAGCATAACATTTCCAAAGTTCATCCATGTTGTAGTATGTAACAGAACTTCATCCCTTTTTTCATTAATATTTCACTGTACCACATAGTACAAGTTATTTACTAAGACTTGGTGTTAAGGTGGCAGCGCTCCCCAAATTGATCTACAGATGTATTCCAACTGCCTTTTTTACAGAAATGGTCACGCCGATACTAAGTCTTTGGCTGGGCATGGTAGCTCATGTCTGTAATCCAAGCACTTTGGGAAGACTGTGTGAACTCAGGAGTTTGAGAACAGCCTGGGCAACTTAGGAAGACCTTGTCTCTACTAAAAATGAAAAAACACACAAAAAATGCAAAAAACAAAACAACACTAAGTCTTCCAGTCCATGAAAACAGGATGTCTTCACATTTATTCAGGTGGGTTTTTTTTTTTTTTTTTTGAGATGGAATTTCGCTCTCGTCGCCCAGGCTGGAGTGCAATGGAATGATCTCAGCTCACTGCAACCTCCGCTCCCCGGGTTCAAGTGATTCTCCTGCCTCATCCTCCAGAGTAGTTGGGATTACAGGCGTGTGCCACCATGCCCAACTGATTTTTGTATAATTAGTAGAAACAGGATTTTACCATGTTGGCCAGGCTGGTCTTGAACTCCTGACCTCAGGTGATCCACCCACCTGGGCCTCCCAAAGTGCTGGGATTACAGGCGTGAGCCACTGCACCCGGCCTATTTAGGTGTTCTTTAATTCCTTTCAACAACGTTTTGCAGTTTTCAGCCTACAAGTCTTATACTTCTTTGGTTCTATTCATTCCGAAGTGTTTTATTCTTTTTGATGCTATTGTAAATGGAATTGTTTCAACTTCCTTTTCAGATTGTTCATTGCTAGTTGCATCAAAATATAATCAACTTTCACATATTAATCTTGTATCCTGCTAAGCTTATTATCTCTAATAGTGCCTTTGAATGGCTTTGTTAGGGTTTCTAGAAATAAGATCATGCCACCTATGAAGAGAGAGTTTTACTTTTTTCTTTCCAGTAAAGATGCTTTTTATTTATTTTCCTTACTTAACTGCTCTGGCTAAAACCTCTAGTACAATGTTGAAAAAAAGCAGTAAGAGTTTCAAACATCTTTCCTGGTCTTAGAGGAAAGGCTTTCATTCTTACCATGAAGTATAACGTTAGCTATGAGTTTTTTGTAAATGCCTTTTATTAATAAAAAAAGTTCCTTTGTATTCTTTTTTTTTTTTTTAAATCATCAAAGCGTTTTGGGTTCCGTGCAACTTTTTTTTTGTATCTACTGAGCTGATTATGTGGGTCTCCTCATTCTTCTAATATGGTATATCATATTGATTTTCATATGTTGAAGCAATCTTGCATTCCTAGGATAAATCCCACTTGGTCTTGATGTATAAATCCTTGTAATAACCTGCTGAATTCAGTTTGTCACTATTTTGTTGAGGATTTTTGTATCTAGTCATAAAGGATTTGGATCTGTAGTTTTCTTGTGATACTTTCCCTTGGCTTTGATATCAGTGTAATACTGGCTTCAAAAAATGAATCTGAGTGTTCTATTTATTGGAAGCATGTGAGAATGACTTGTGTTCATTCTTTTAATATTTGATAGAATTCACCAGCTTAGCTTGGTTCTGGGCTTTTCATTATTGGGAAATGTTTCATTATTTGTTATAAAGGTCTGATTTTTTCTTTTTTTTTTTTTTTTTTGAGATGGAGTCTCGCTCTGTCACCCAGGCTGGAGTGATGCACGGGGGCAATCTCAGCTCACTGCAGCCTCCGCCTCCTGGGTTCAAGCGATTTACCTACCTCAGCCTTCCGAGTAGCTGGGACTATGGGAGCGCGCCACCACGCCTGGCTAATTTTTGTATTTTTTTCAGTAGAGACGGGGTTTCACCACGTTGCCCAGGCTGGTCTCAACCTCCTGACCTCAGGTGATCTGCCCGCCTCCGCCTCCCAAAGTGCTGGGATTACAGGGGTGAGCCACCTCGCCCAGCCTACAGGTCTGATTTTCTATTGTTTTCTAGATTCGATTTGGGTAGTCTGTGTGCTTCTAAGTTAAGATGATTTTAAGGTTATGGATCTCCAATATTTAATCTTTAATTTTACTGCTGAGGTAAGAAGGAAACAAAAACATGATCTTCATTCTATACATAAAGGCAATACAAGGGTTAAATCATTTATTTAAAGTGAAATGTTACTTTTAGTCTTGCTAGAACAAGAATTCAGATGAACAAGTCATGGAACTAAAAGGTAAAGACCTGGCAAGTTTCTTAGTCAATTCCACTGCCAAGGAGAATGTTGACATTCCAACTGCCAGGAAGTACCCTGTCTACCCAGGAGCCACACAGCACAAGTCTATGAAAGCCAGCAGCATCCCAGCTTCCTCGTGCCGTATCACCAATTTGCACAGACCACTCCTTAAGAGCTTCCCTTTTCTTCTTTCCTTCTATATCCTCTCATTCTAATTCAACAAGAAAACTGGGAATATTTATAAAAATGCCTCACCCTTTTCTATCGAACTCTTTGTCCAAATCCTTCTGAATCATCGTCTTCTGGGCCTTGTAATGAGTTATTATGCCAATGTTTCGAAAACTAACATCCTTTCTTTTGTCTTTAATAAGCTTAATTATTTCCATCACCAGTTTTATTTCTTGAACATTTATATATGAGCTAAACAAGATGGAAAAAGAAAACACAGTGTTATCAAAACTAATAGCAGGCTAATTACTAACTTAAGTTCCACTGAGTTTGTTTCCCATTATAGTAAAGGGCAGGCAGATAGGCTTCATCTTTTATTCAGCTAGCAGTGACTCCAAGAGGCTGTTACAATGACCATTAATATGGTATATATGAATAAATGTGAAAATACTATGGTAAATATGAATACATGTAAAATGCCCAGTGAAAAATGAAGTTGTAGAGAGAAAAGAGTTTGAAATCAACTGAAGTTTAGGCACCACTTTCTTCATCTGTTGAAACAGGGAGAGCAGTAGTAAGAACAGCAGTATTAATAAGAACAAAGATGTGAATAAGAGATAGCTAACATGAATTAAGGATTAACTATCTTCCAAACACCGAGAAAATGCTTTACATGTATGATCTCTCTTGTCCCTCACCGCTGGCTGCATACAACACACACCACACAACCAAGCAGCTGCCATCCACACAGACTCAATGTGAAGGATGTGTCCCACTTGACCCCAGTTGAACAACATGGGGCCCTGGAGCAGGTTCATGTCCTCTTTGTAGTCCTCAGCAGCCTCATATCCTGCACTCTCAACCCCTCCTGAAAACACATGCTCCCTCATGACCATACCGGACCCGAAATGCACCAAGACCAGGGGATGCACTGCCCCATCCCTTGATTCCTGAGGCTACCTTACCCGCCTTGCTTTACGAGCCTTAAATACCCATTCTCCTAACTTTGAGACTTACTAAATGGACAACCCAGTCAGCTAGCGATCTCTTCCATCCCTGAAATCTTCATTTTCCTTGGTCCCCTCCCAGATTAACCCTCTGTGGTCAACATTCCACTCATAACCCTCCTTCCTCATGATGCTCTGGGGCTTAACTCGCAATCCTTTGCTCTCCTCCAACAGGCCCCATTAAAACCTTTAGGCTGCAGTCCCTCCAGCACTACAATCCCATGGCCAACAACTCCTCTGTATGTGTAACCTCTTCAATGAGTGTTCCCTACTTCCACCTCTGTATCTTATCTAACGCCTGATTCTCGCCTGAGGACGCCACCTGCTCTGCAGCCATCCCATGATGTAGAAGTGGGATTTGCGTTTCCTCCTACTTCATGACAGAGTGGTACTTGTATCCGTGCCAACAAATGCTGCCCCTAGACCATTCCTCCCCTACTCTCTCACAAGAATCCCCAGCTCCTCTGACATTGCCGCTTTCTAGCAACACCACTCCTCTTTGCTGTCATATACAGACCACCTGAACACATGCCCTTATTCACAACCCAATACCATCCAACCTCTGTCACTACTTCCTTCCTCCCTTTCACATCTTCATTCAACTGAATTATTCTTAGCCTTCACAGTACTTAACCCAACTGGAATAACTGCTTACCCAGGTGATGACCTGCTGAAGGCCTGTCTTCCCATGAGACCACCATCTTGCAATGGGCACGTCTGTTTCCCTCACTGCTGTGAGCTCAACAAGTATCTATTCAAGCACTTGCTTATGACATTAGGTAATATTATCCCCATTATACAGAAAAAACAAGCATCAACTTAAGTGAAAATGACTGTGCCCTGACACTAGGCAGAGAGATGTGTATAGGAAATGTATTTAACAGAGATATGAATGCAAGTCATGTAACAATTCTGGGACTATCAGAGGACTGAGGCAAGAGGAGAACATACTCATTATCCCGTCTTTCTGAACCATCTCCAACATCAAACACAAGGTATGGCTGAAATGGCCAGTCTGATGAACATCGAATGGCTTCTGTCTGTCTGTAAAAAAAAAAAAAAAAAGCAGTCAACATTCAGAATAAAGTCAAGATTTAAGAAAATATTTTGGTATTACTACAATTTTTTCTGTGTGGTGATGTGGGCTGGGGCAAGTAAGGGGATAGCAGGAATATTCTTTTCTAGACGTGTATTAGTGAAAGGTACAAAACAAATTCTATTTCTTTCCTGGTGCTAGGAGAGGTATCTATATCATTAAAATATAACAAGTATGATTGGAAAGACACTCATAATAGAGTAAGCCACAGAATACTATGTTAAGTATGGTCCCACATTTTTCCTTCAAAAATTTAAAAAGTAAAAAAAGATATGCATAGTAAAAGGACTGAAACTTGGCCAGGTGCGGTGACTCTCGCCTGTAATCCCAGCACTTTGGGAGGTCAAGGCTGGTGGATTGCTTGAGCTCAGGAGTTCGAAAGCAGCCTGGGCAACATAGCGAAACCCCGTTTCTACAAAAAGAAAAATACAAAAATTAGCCAGGCATGGTGGTGACTGAGTGTAGTCCCAGCTACTCAGGAGGCTGAGGCAGGTGGATTGATTGAGCCTGGGAGGTCGAAGCTGCAGTGAGCCAGGACTGTGTGCCACTGCACTCATCCTGTGTGAGTGACAGAATGAGACCCTGTCTTCAAAAAAAAAAGGACTGAAAGTGGATATACCAAAATGTTACCAGTGATTATTTCTGGGTAGTATAAATATAGGTGACTTTTTCCCCTTTTCTTTTTTATGTGCTTTGCTGTATTCAACATGATGGCTATTATAACAGGACAAAATTATTAACCCTTCATGATTTATGCTCTTTATGACAAGACCTAAGACGACAGTAAAATGTCTGTTCTTCATAAGTAGCTAAACTACAACAAAATAAGGTCACAAACAATAAGGGGAACTCACCTATTTGTTTTTAAGTTTCTGTTATAAACATAATTAGAAGGGAAGAGGCATATGTCTGGATGCATCCTGTACTGAACAGTGAGCTGTAGAATGGGCAGCCTGCTGATCATGTTGTGTTCTACATTCTCTTCCAGCAGTCTGCAGAAGCGAGCCATCATTGACTGGTCATAGCCATACTCCTGTGCTTTCTGTGAGGGGCAAAATAAAGCAATAATTTCAAAGAATTCATTGATATCCTTCCCACTATTATAAACACAATTACTGAGATCTAATACGTATATGGCAACGTTCAGGTAGCATAAGATTACCAACCACAGCTTCAGAGAAAAAAGGTGTTTCTGACTCTGAGCCTCAAAATGCCATGAATCTTTTTTTTTTTTTTTTTGGAGACACAGTCTCGCTCTGTTGCCCAGGCTGGAGTGCAGTGGCATGATCTCAGCTCACTGCATCCTTCGCCTCCCAGGTTCAAGCGATTCTCACGTCTCTGGCCTCCTGAGTAGCTGGGATAACAGGAATGAGCCACCACACCTGGCCAAAATGCCATGAATCTTGAATATATGTGGAGGTCTTTTCTACTCATATACTGCTAATGAAAGAGATATGATCTTGTGAAAGACAACTGATGCTATTTTGATGCTACAAGACGCCACCCAAAAAAACCAGTAATAAAGGAAATGTAACACAGATTTTAACAATTATTTCTGGGGGTACACCCTCACAGACAGACATATTGAATGCCACTGTAAACAAGCCTTTTGAAGACAAAATTCTTCATTCATCCATCTAATATGTACTAAGCATCTATAATTTGAAGTGCTAAGATCACTAGAGTGAATAAGATGAAGTCTCACGGGACTTAATTTCCAGTGAAGGAAACAGACTCGACTTATGTGTTGACCATCCCTAATCCAAAAATCCAAAATACTCCAATGAGCATATCCTTTGAGTGTGAACTTTAAGCATAAAGTCAGCACTTGGGAAGTTTCAGATGGTGAAGCATTTCAAATTTTTGAATTAGGAACGCCGAAGCTGTGCTAAATGGATTTCACAAACCACATAATGGGTTATATTCTGCAATCTGAAAAACAGTGACCTAAGTGACAAATGGGATAAACTGTCTTGATGTTACCACAGTTGTGCCTTGGGATATACTTTCCGATGGCAGCAACACAGAAAGTTTCGAAAAGGGGAGGGGGAGGGATAGCATTAGGAGATACAACTAATGTAAATGACGAGTTAATGGGTGCAGCACACCAACATGGCACATGTATACATATGTAACAAACCTGCACGTTGTGAACATGTACCCTAGAACTTAAAGTATAATTAAAAAAAAAAAAACTTCAAAAAGTACTCTTTAAGTATATCTTAAATAACCCTGAAGTAAAAATGTGCTGAAAACTTCACTAAGATGATGGAATCTTCATGAGTGATGTGAAAGATACTGGCACTGAAGACGTGCAAAGCCTGAATAAACTTGTTTCACAAACTATGGGAGTGGAAGAAAGGCATTACTTCTTAACCTATTTATATGTGTGATTTTAAACAGGTTTGTGTAAGCATAAAATAATTATTAATAGATATATGCCAATTTTGCCTAAATCCTCAAAAGTTTATCTGCGTTAGCTCACAAAACCTAATTTTTAATCTTTTCTTTGAGGAAACAGAAAAGGAAGTTATGTAAGGTAACGCATCTACCTCCAGACAAAACCTTAGTCCATTCTACAAATGACATAGATTTATTAATATATATTCTGACATGGGAGGATGTCCCTGATTTACTGATTGAAAAAAAAACCAATTCTGCACAGAATGATTTTGCCACCTTTAAACAAAACCAAACCCACGTACATATACACATAAATATATACATGTATACAAACCATATACCACTTTTTAGTAACTGACTCACTGTTAACCCCTAGAATACAAACATCATAAGGGCAGGGATTTTGTCTGTTTTCTTCACTGTCATAACCCCAGCACCTAAACAGTGCCTGAATTATGCTGGCACTCAATATATACATACTGAAAAAGACGGATAAACACACAAATGCCTAGCAATATCTGTTAAAAATACTCACTTTCACTGTAATTATCACTAGAAACAGGTGGTCAAAAAAGGCACCTTATGGAAATGAACTTTGTAATTATTTTCTCAAAATAGCCTGTTTTATTTGTACAACAATTGAAACAGCACAAATGGATTTTTTTTCTAATTTTTGTTGTTTTTATCAATCATTGAAGTAGGCAGTAAAGTTGAGGCCCATTAACAATCTCTCTTTTCACTATATGCCAAGGCCCTTCAATGAAATCCTGCATCATTTAAAGAAATGGGATACAGAATTTGCTCTTCATTATTCTCCGTGAACAAAGTTACCTGCAACGGTTCTTCCCTACTCACACGGGTTTTCACTGGGTGACGGGTGTGTTTCTGGGCCACACTCTAACATGATCATGTACCTGTGCTCAAATGTCATACAAAGAACTGCACTATCATTCTGAGTAATTCCAAAATCAAAAACCACTAACGATAACCACCTGCATTCATTCCAAACTTCAACAAAAATGCTTTGAAAATGATCTGTTCTCTAGGATTATTTATGAAGCCACTGCTCAATTATCTGTATAAATAATCTATGCTATTAGTAAAAAATACACATTTCATTAAATTTCAAAACCTCTTCAGATTACTTCAAAACATCTACTGGATCCTGATTCTAATGTGCATTTCCAGGAGAATCTTTCGTGAGATTAAAACAAACCAACAGAGTAGAGTAGACTACAGTCTGGTTCTTCTCTTCCCAAAGTCAGAGCTCATAATTGAGTCTTTTTTTCTCCTGTACCTTCACTTTCAGATGATGTGAGGGGCACAGACATGTTCTTGTATTAACACTAGAATACCAAATTCTAAAAATGGAAATGTACTCCAAAATTAATTTAACTTCATGTTTTCCTCAATTTGTACATATTTAAACAAAAATGAGGACGGTAGGATTCTTCTCTTTATTTCTGAAGTTTTTCTTTTATTATTGTTTTGGTGTTTGTATGATTAAAATAAATCAGATTCAGCTCTTAAAAGACTTAAAAAAGGCAGACGTGCACACTGCCTTTCCCAAAGCTTGGTTTCCATGGCACGTCATCCATCTAGGCTCCAAGTCCCTGCCACACTGCTTCTGCCACACATACACAGAAGAACAACTATGACCAAATGGGCATTTTTAGGAATTTTTTTTAATTTATTAAGTGCTTCTCTTTTCTTAGTTACTGCTTACTTTTCCCTCCAAATTAAGAGGCCAATCCAAGAAAGATGTCTCTCCCTCCTGAAAACAAAAATTTTAAAAAGCCCCTTCCATTTTAAAGCAATCTGAACATAAAAAACTTACCATAGAGATGACTGTGGGAGGGAGCTGCTTAGGATCTCCTACTAGGATGAGCTTATTGCAGCGATGGATGAGTGGAGTAAGAGTCTCAATTTCACAAGACTGTCCAGCCTTGGTAAGATACAGAAGGGAGAGGCAGTCTTAACAATCTTTGCTATTTATCCATATAGTTTATCTGATTAAAGTTCTAACCATTCAGAAAAGTATCACACTTCTCCTGCACCAAATATCAAAAATACAAATTTTCCCTGAAAACAAAAAACAAAACAAAACCAACAAAATAAACCCTCCAGGCTGTGTGCAGTGGCTAACACATGTAATGCCAGCACTTTGGGAGGCCGAGGTGGGTGGATCACCTGAGGTCCGGAGTTCAAGACCAGCCTGGCCAACATGGCGAAACCAAAAAAATTAGCTGGGCATGGTGGCAAGTGCCTGTAATCCCAGCTACTCGGGAGGCTGAGGCAGGAGAACTGCTTGAACCCAGGAGGCAGAGGTTGCAGTGAGCCGAGATCACATCACCGCACTCCGGTATGGGTGAGTGCAGACTCCGTCTCAAAAAAAAAAAAAAAAGCAAGACTCCGTCTCAAAAAAAACAATAGATAAATAAAAAGTAAACTCTCCAAACACGTCTAAAAAAAAAATCAAACTTGTATTTTTGAAGTCAGCCACCAAGGGGGCCACTACCACTTGGGAACCAGCCGTAAGTTCAGAAGGCCATGCACATCCTAGATGCGTGCTCTTTGTTCCTGCTGGGCATGAGCCTGAAAAAATTTTTCTCCTTTAAAGTCCTTTTAAAACTTTATTTTAAATTTTTTATTTATTTTTTAACTTATTTATTTTTTTTTTTAAGAGAGTCTCACTCTGTCACCCAGGCTGGAGGGCAATGACATGATCGTCGTTCACCGCCTCCCGGGCTCAAGCAATCCTCCCACCTCAGCCTCCCGAATAACTGGAATTACAGGCACACACCATCAACTCCTGGCTAATTTTTGTCTTTTTAGTAGAGACAAGGTTTCACCATGTTGCCCAGGTTGGTCTCAAACTCCTGGGCTCAAGCGATCCACCCTCCTCAGTCTCCCAAAGTGCCAGGATTACAGGTGTGCACCACCATGCCCAGGCCCTTTTCAAAACTTTGTATTTGAGGTTCAGAAATCACATTAGGAGTGTCCATGAGTGTGTTTCCCCATATCTTTCTTCCTTGTTCCTCAGCATGCCTCTTTGATGACAAGACTCAAATTTCTCTTAAATTCAATGACATTTTCTTCAACTATTTAATCATTTCCACTTTTTGTCCTTTCCTTCTGGTGAAAACTGGATCTTGGGTCTCCTGATCACTCAATTCTCTGTTATCTCCTGCTCCATCTCTTTTGTCTTCTGACTCTACGTTCTGACAGACAGTAAGTACCCAATAAATGTTTGCTCAAAGAGTGAACTAGGAATAAAAGACATCAGGTGAACATACTATGGCTCAAAGCTATCCAAAATTATATTAAAACTACTTCAAAAGGTTACCAGAGATATTCTAAGCAGGAGTGACAGTCACTCAGCAGAGATTTTGTTAGAAACCATCAGTCATCCTCAAGACTAACCCCCAATACTGGAAAATCCACTTTCACTATGGAGGGTCATTAAGGAGTGTATTTCTACATAAGGGAATACACAGGTAATAGCAAGTGAAAATCAGATGCAAAAAAAAAAAACACATTTCCTCAGCATCTCAGCAGCCACAATTCATCTAAGACTTACTCCTCATAGTACTAGTCAAAGTTGTATGGCTGACCGTTCACTGACCTCATCAACAATGACACAGCTGAAGGGGACACCCCCTTGCCCACGGAAAGCAGACTCAAGTAGTAAACCACCACTTGTGCTCAACGTGCAGCAGATGATATGGGACTCTAAGATGATGATACTCTGTGTTTTCTGTGGGCGTCCTTGAACCTAAGAGAACAAAGGTTAAATCAATATTCAGCTGTACATCAATCCTTGACTATGACAGGCCTATGTTTACTATAAAACACTCACTATTTATTAAAATATATTTATGACAGAAAAATATTTAGTAAAAGTTAGGGGAAACCCTCAAATCTAGGAAACAGCAGAAACATTTAAGATAATCACAAACCAGAAAGAATGTGTGCTTCGCGGCTGAAACACAGAGTATGATTTAAGCACATTAAAAATTTTTATCCAGGGTTTGATTTGGTCAAAGTAGATTACAATCCTTCCTGTAGTCAGATATATGTAGGTAGGTATCTGAAGTAGAGATGTAATAATTCTGAGTTGTGAATTATATGAGTAAAGTCAGGGGTGGAATTCAGCCTGAATGTACATTTTTCTGTTAGTTTTTAAGTATATAATATTGCCCTGTCTTTTTTTTAGTGCTTTTGCTAGTACTAACAAAAATGCCTGTGAACCTGACAAATCCTCTATTTCCACAGTAAGAAAAACAAGTCTGGTCTCTTTCTCTAAGGCAGTGTGCTGTGATGGAACCAGACAACGTGAGTGAAGCCTCACAGTCACACCCACACTGCTCAATCAATCAGCATTTCCATCAGAGATTCAGTTTGCTGCTTTTTGCTACTAAGAAGTAGTGGTGATTCATCTCAGCACATATGATAGATTCAACCATGGAATTCAAGGCATGCATGTGAGCTTTAGGAAGAGGGTGGCACTGTGGTCCTCCACGGCTCACACAGTAAAGCACTGTCAGACACTGTCCTCAGCCACCTAGTGAGTGAAACTGCTGAGCATAGTTCCATGGCCCACAGAACACATGTGATGAGCAGCAAAAAACATCTGTGAAGATGGACTTCATCCTTGACTCAGGAAAGATTAATCTGGGGTTCTGTTTAAAATCTGATTAAAATCTGTTTAATCAAAAGCTTTCACATAACTTTTAGTTTAAATAAACTGCTAATGAAAATATGCATTAAATTCAACTATATTTTAGTCACATAGAGAAAGACCATAATCCATTCAGGAGAAAACTTCAGCAAAAATACTACTAACGTCATCAGTTACTATTACCCTCTTTCCCCGACCCCAGTGTGGTTTGATTAGGGCTGCATTCTGACAATCAGGGTATACACCTGGCTCGGCCAAGCTTCAATTAGTCTAAATCTTACAGGATATTTTCACGTCCAAAAAATACTGGAGAAAAGCTACAAAATGTTACAGGAGTCTTATGATCCAACACAAGTACAAGGAGTTTATGCTCTAAGCCAAGAATTGCAAAAAACAAAAACCAAAAATCAAAGTGCTGTACTTTCTTATGCCGAATTCTGCCCACCATCACTCTACTTCTATCCAGGTTGGAGCTCTGGAGGGCTCACGGTTGCCACCCTCCTCCTAAAGCTCATATAGGTGACTTTTTTTTTTAATAGGGAAAACACCCACAAAGCTATTTTTTTTTTTTTTTTGAGACGGAGTCTCGCTCTGTCACCCAGGCTGGAGTGCAGTGGCGCGATCTCCACTCACTGCAAGCTCTGCCTCCCAGGTTCACGCCATTCTCCTGCCTCAGGCTCCTGAGTAGGTGGGATTACAGGTGCCCGCCACCACGCCCAGCTAATTTTTTGTATTTTATTAGAGACGGGGTTTCACTGTGTTAGCCAGGATGGTCTCAATCTCCTGACCTCGTGATCCGCCCGCCT
The DNA here is from genome assembly GCF_029281585.2 of Gorilla gorilla gorilla. Classification (NCBI taxonomy): domain Eukaryota; kingdom Metazoa; phylum Chordata; class Mammalia; order Primates; family Hominidae; genus Gorilla; species Gorilla gorilla. The sequence continues at coordinate 128,659,166 of NC_073237.2, forward strand.
CGGCCTCCCAAAGTGCTGGGATTACAGGCGTGAGCCACGGCGCCTGGCCAAAGCTATTTTCATTAACTGTTTATCTGATGATAATTATCATAATTGTTTTTTGCAGTTTATGGGAAGCAGAAATAGAGCACCTTATAAGAAAGAATTTAAATATTTACCAGACTTAAAACAGAAAAAAGATAACTTATAACCACCTCTTAGAAATCTTAGATGGTGGTAAGAATTCATTCTTAGGTTAAAGAAAAAAATGCAAATGTTGTTACACCATTTTCTCCACTTCCACAGATGTTTGTAATTTTTCATAACAATTTAAAATGTAACTGAGAAAAGCCCATAGCTGGCCAGGCATGGTGGCTCACGCCTGTAAAGCCAACACTTTGGGAGGCCGAGACAGGGGATGACTTGAGGTTGGACGTTCCAGACCAGCATGGCCAACATGGTGAAACCCCGTTTCTATTAAAAATACAAAAAAAGGGCCGGGCATGGTGGCTCACGCCTGTAATCCCAGCACTTAGGGAGGCCGAGGTGGGCAGATCACAACGTCATGAGATGGAGACCATCCTGGCCAACATGGTGAAACCCTGTCTCTACTAAAAATACAAAATTTAGTCGGGCGTGGTGGCACGCACCTGTAGTCCCAGCTACTCGGGAGGCTGAGGCAGGAGAATCACTTGAACCCGGGAGGCAGAGGTTGCAGTGAGCTGAGATTGTGCCACTGCACTCCAGCCCGGCAACAGAGTGAGACTCTGTCTCAAAAAAAACACAAAAGAAGCCAGGTGTGGTGCCTCACGCCTGTAATCCCAGCACTTTGAGGGAGGCTGAGGCAGGAGGATCACGACGTCAAGAGATCCAGACCATCCTGGCCAACACGGTGAAACCCCGTCTCTACTAACAATACAAAAATTAGCTGGGCGTGGTGGCACATGCCTGTAATCCTAGCTACTCGGGAGGCTGAGGCAGGAGAATCGCTTGAACCCGGGAGGCAGAGGTTGCAGTGAGCCAAGATCACGCCACTACACTCCAGTCTGGTGACAGAGCAAGACTCCACCTCAAAAAAAAAAAAAAAAAAAAAAAAAATTAGCCAGGCATGGTGGTGCACGCCTGTAATGCCAGCCACATGGGAGACTGAGGTTGCAGTGAGCTGAGATCATGCCACTGCACCCCAGCCTGAGAGACAGAGTGAGACTCTGTCTCCAAAAAAAATAAATAAATAAAAACCCATAGCTTGTCTGAACAGTCATACTTAAATTTTAAAAAGAAAAAAAAAAAAAAATCAAGAAAATGCTACAGGTGAACTACTTACCTCTTTAATTTTAGAAGCAAGTTCCTGCCTTTCCTTAGAAACTTTGGAAATGTTTTCATCTAATTCTTGCCTCTGGAAAAAAATTCAAATGTCACAATTAAAACTAAACTAAGCATTTTTAAATGCCTTCCAATGGACTACCTCTAATTTTAAAAGAGCCTGTATTTCACCAATGAAAAATGTATTTACCCAGCTTATTTCCTCTTTACCACTGGAGTCCTGACACACTCTGTATGCTGCTGCGTAAGACTCAGCTGTGTCCTGTGCGCTGCACGTGAGCTGTCTGCTTAGCATTCCAGCACTGGGAGCATCACGCCACCCTTAACTTCCAGGTGATTCAAATGAGGCTGTAAATCACACCCCAACCATTCCTCTGGCCACAGTGATGGGCATCTAACACAGGCCTGGCCAATCATGCACCCATCTTCTTAAAAATAGGGATTAGACCTGCTTGCTCACCCAGGGACTAAACTAACTGCTTCTTTGGATACATGGATGCTAAGAGAAAGACTTTCTCTCCCTCTGGGGTTTCTAAGCTGAGATGGTGGAAGCCCTGAGATGCTGACACTCACCTTTCTCAGAAGAAATGGCTGACACACAGAAAAACAAATTATGGAGTGGAGAAATGATATCATGTGACCCTCTGGATCCACCCATACTGAAGCTAATTCCCTTTCTGTCTAACCTAATTTGAACTGGGCTCAACATGCAACTGAAAGACAACTAATAAACTCAGTACAGCTTTAATATAAGGCAGTACAGCCTATAAGCCAAATGCAAGGCCATGTGCAGGGACTCATGCCTGTAATCCTGGCACTTTGGGAGGCTAAGGTGAGAGGACTGCTTGAGGCAAGAAGTTCAGACCACCCTGGGCAACATGGCAAGACCCAGTTTCTACAGAAAACAAACAAAAAAATTAGCCAGGCATGATGGCACACGGCTGTAGTCCCAGCTACTCAAGAGGCTGAGGCAGAAAGCTCACTTGAGTCCAAGAGCTTGAGGCTAAATTGAACCACAACTGCACCACTGCACTCCAGCCTGGGCCACAAAGTGAGACCCTATCCCAAAAACAAACAAAAACGCAACACCCCATCTATTTTCATAAATAAAGTTCTACTGGAACACAGCCACATCATTTGTTTATGTATTATCTATGGCTGCCTTTGTGCTACCAAAAGTAGAGTTGAATAGCTGCAACAGAAACCAACCATATGGCTTGCAAAGCCTAAAATATTTACTAGAATATCTTGCCCTTTACAAAAAAGTTTTTAAAAAGATTTTTAACAAAAGTAATTTTAATAAAAGAAAAAATTAAAAAAAAATTAAAACCAAAAGGACAAAAAAAAAAAGCAGAAAGAAATGTGTTAACCTGAGACACATTTTTAGTGTCTTAGTACACATTTTTATACATGAATCATGCCATTCCCCAATAAATAAAGGGCATTAAATACTCATTAATTAGGCTGGTCGCAATGGCTCATGCCTGTAATCCCAGCACTTTGGGATGCTGAGGTGGGCAGATCAACTTGAGGCCGGGAGTTCGAGACTAGCCTGGCCAACATGGTGAAACCCCATCTCCATTAAAAATACAAAAAATTAGCCAGGTGTGCCGGCACAACCTTGTAATCCCACCTACTCGGGAGGCTGAGGCAGGAGAATCACCTGAACCCAGGAAGGTGAGGCTGCAGTGAGTCAGGATTGTGGTACTGCACTCCAGCCTGGAAGACAGAGCAAGACTCTGTCTCAAAAAAAACTGGTTAACTAGTTTGTATACCTGAGTTATTATTCAAGAAATGCAAAGATACCTGTATTTCCCGTCCACCTCGGCATAGAGCTCGCTGCCGGGAAAGCTCATCCAGCTGATAATCTAGAAATTCCTTTCTTTTATGCATCGCCTGAACATGAGAAGGTAACTCTTTTTCTAATAAAAATAACATAAAAAATTATATGCTATTCTAACAAACTCACACACATATACAACACAATGAGAAGGAAAATTAGTTCCCAAAGCCAGACTAATTCTGGAGGCTTCAAATTACCTTTAGTGCCCAAGTCATTTTCCACCAAACAAAACAGAGCAAACACTAGTATATACCACATTCAGTACTTACTCATTCTGTGGTTTACTTGGCTGTCCAAACTGAACTTTAGAACCTCACTATTAATAGACTTTTCTGGACCCAGTCGTACTAAATTTATATCTCCACAGTTTCCTGTTGATAAGAATCACAGTTAAGGACTAATAAGGACACTGCTGATCAATCCTGTCTCTATACATAGTATCTATATTTCTAAGTAAATATGTTAATAATCAGAGAAGGGAGCAAACATGAACTTCCAATTAACTAGACAGCAGGGACTACACCACAAACTTCTTATACATTATTTCAGATATTGTTCCTAACAATCCTATAAGGCAAGTACTTATCATTTCTACCTAATAAAGGTTAGCAAGGCCATCTAAACAGTACACTACAGAGTTGAGATTCTATTACAGTAACATTTTCAAACTATGTTCAGCAGGACATTCCATAGCAAAATAGTTTCAAGAAAAATGATGAGATAAAATAAATGAAGTAGTTCTCTCATGTTGGGGAAAGGGCTTGTGGGGTGCCTGCATAAACCAGCCATAAAAATATGGAACAGTAAGTTGTAGAAAGCCACAAGAGGCCTCTGAGGAGTAAAGCCTTCTAATTGCCATCACGTTCCCATGACCAGAACATGACCTGCTCTCCTATCTATAAACACTGTGCTCAAGGAGAAAGACACTCCTTTGAAGCACTAGAATGTGGCCAGATATGCCAGCTCCTAGTTAGGCCCACTCCCCACAGCTGCTCTCTGATAAATTAAAAAATAAATCAGTAGTTAAGTTTATACTGCTTCAGCACAAAGAAAATTTACCTAAACCGCCATTCCTATAGATTAGGTGTATGACACACCGCCCTCCTTTCACCATTTCACTATTTATTTCAATAAACAGTGTGGAGATCATAGCTTGGCGCCTTTGCAGCCTCTGATTTGCTCTGGCCCCCTGGCTCCCTCCTTTATGAACTCTTAACCTGTCTCTTCTCATTTCTTTGTCACCACTGGACTTCCGGTACCCTACAGGTGGTACTGAGGCTGGTCCCCAACACTCTTAACTGCAGAATATTTCAAGAACTTTTATATGTTATATATTGATACGTAATTTTCAGAACAGAATCTTATTTGACCATCGAGCCTTCTTTTGCAGAATACTCAGAATAAAGCTTTTAAAACTATGTTCCACCTCACCTTGACACTCTAGAAACTAAGGGACACAAGATGATAGAAATTCTTGGATATAATAATTGCAAGAACTATAAAAACCAATTTAACCTGCCTGTTTACTAACCACGTTTTAATCTCAGGTTAACACATTGCTTTTTTCTTGTCCTTTTGGTTTTAATGTTTTTGTTTTTTTCTTTTATTATAATTTCTTCTATTGGGTTTTTTAAAATCTTTTTTCTGGCCAGGCACAGTGGCTCACGCCTATAATCCCAGCACTCTGGGAGACAGAAGTGGGCAAATCACTTGAGGTAAGGAGTTTGAGACCAGCCTGGCCAACATGGCAAAACCCCATTTCTACTAAAAATAAAAAAATTAGCCAGGCATGGTGGCACACACCTGTAATCTCAGCTACTCAGGAGGCTGAGGCAGGAAAGTTGCCTGAACCCAGGAGGTGGAAGTTGCAGTAAGCCAAAGATTGCACCACTGCACTCCAGCCTGGGTGACAGAGCGAGACTCCGTCTCAAAAAAAACAAACAAACAAAAAAACACCTTTATTCGTCTTTATTTTTTTTTCCCACGTGTTATTATTTTATTTAAAAATTCTCCACTACAAGGCTGGTTGCAGTGGCTCACGCCTGTAATCCCAGCACTCTGGGAGGCCAAGGCAGGTGGATCACGAGGTCAGGGGTTTGAGACCAGCCTGGCCAACATGGTGAAATGCCATCTCTACTAAAAATACAAAAATTAGCTGGACGTAGTGGCACATGCCTGTAATCCTAACTACTTGGGAGGCTGAGGCAGGAGAATTGCTTGAACCCAGAAGGTGGAGGTTGCAGTGAGCTGAAATCACGCCACTGTACTCTGGCCTGGGAGACAGAGCGAGACTCCGTGTCAAAAAAAAAAAAAAAAAAAAAATTCACCACTACAGTCAGGTGCAGCGGCTCAGGGCTGTAATCCTAGCACTTTGGGAGGCCAAGGTAGGCAGATCGCTTGAATCCAGGAGTCTGAGACCAGCCTGGGCAACATGATGAAACTCCACCTCTATCAAAATTGACAAAAATTAGCCAGGCGTGGTGGCCTCCCCCTGTGGTCCCAGCTACTTGGAAGGCAGAGATGGGGGTATTGCTTGAGCACGGGAGGCAAGACCAGTCTCATAAATAAATAAATGAATAAATAAATAAATAAATAAATATCCCCCACTATATCACTGGGCTAAATTATGCAATCATGTAGAGTTTGTCAGCATTTATTCTAATTGGACACGTCACAGTTATTTGTTTACTGTCTATCTCCATCCTTTAAATGTTAAGCCCCAAAAGAAAAGGGTTTTGATCACCACCTAGAAGAGTGGTGGGCACACAATAAATACAATGATTATATGAAAAATGAATGGCTTATTTTTAGTTATCTACAGCATATTCCTTATCCCAGTTCAGCTCATTTTCCTAAATTTAAGGTCAACATTTACTTGAGGGTTTGAAAACCTCTTTTTTTTTTTTTTTTTTGAGACGGAGTCTTGCTCTGTCTCCTAGGCTGGAGTGCAATGGCGCAATCTCAGCTCTCTGCAAGCTCCGCCTCCCGGGTTCACACCATTCTCCTGCCTCAGCCTCCCGAATAGCTGCGACTACAGGCGCCCCCCACCATGCCCAGCTAATTTTTTGTATTTTTAGTAGAGATGGGGTTTCACTGTGTTAGCCAGGATGGTCTTGATCTCCTGACCTCGTGATCCACCTGCCTTGGCCTCCCAAAGTGCTGGGATTACAGGAGTGAGCCACCTCGCCCGGCCTGAAAACTTCTTAATTCACTTAGTTTCCGCTAGAAATTCTGGTAGATGAGATTACCTGGAAACCCACCTACTATAAGCACCCAGAAATGTTCCGCAAATTATAACAGATATCCTTTACACTGCTGGGTAAGCTCAGGGGAATGTTAAGAGAAATCCCTAGAGGCCAAAAACAGAGAGAGAGCTGAAAATCAGATTTGAAAGCCCCTGAGCTGTTGTGGCACCCATAAGGGAGCAAGGCTGGGCAGTGTCTAGGTGCCTGGGTGTCTGTTTTGTTCTTTAACATTCTTGAGGTATAATTTACATTCAGTAAAATGAACAGACTTTAAAATTCTATTGAGTTTGACATTGCTAAAGCTACCATTCCAATAAAAACATAGAAATTTCTACAATGGGACCTTGCAAATGCCCACAAGAAAGTAGAGGGGCCTGGAAGAGGTGGAAGAATTAAAAACAAGTGTAATTATCTTGGCTTAGGCTCAGCTGGGCCAGGAAAAATGATTTTAATTAAAATATAAACTATTAATTAAGTGATTTAATTAAATTTAATTCCATCTATTAATTACTGATTTAGATAAAATAATTTTAAAATAATTTATTTTTTCTGGTTTACAAAAAATAAATTTTCTCCTTGTACTTTCCTACCCCTAAGCCTGTGTCACATGTGCATTTAGGGAATAAATATATAATACAGCAAATGTGGTCAGGGGCAGTGTCTCATGCCTGTAATCCCAGCACCTTGGGAGGCTGAGGCAAGAGCATTGCTTGAAGCCAGCCTGTGCAACACGAGGAGACCCTGTCTCTACAACAAAAATTTAAAAATTAACCCAGTGTGGTGGCAAACCTGCACATCCAGCTACTTGGGAGGCTGAGGCAGGAAGATCACTTGAGCCCAGGAGGGCAAGGCTGCACTGAGCCATGATCATGCCAATGTACCCCAGCCTGAGCTGGGGTACAAAAAAAAAAAAACATGATTAGACTTATAATCATTAATGACATTTAAACAGTAAATAGAAATTTACTTATTCTGTTAAAAAAAAAGACAACAAATACAATACTAATAACAAATTAGCCTTCAAGAAATAGACAAGCTGTCTTATACAAAACATTCCAAAGAATAACAAAAAAGTTCCCAACTCATTTTTTCTTTTCTTTTTTTTTTTTTTTGAGACAGAGTCTCGCTCTGTCGCCCAGGCTGGAATGCAGTGGCGCGATCTCAGCTCACTGCAAGCTCCGCCTCCCGGGTTCACCCCATTCTCCTGCCTCAGCCTCCCGAGTAGCTAGGACTACAGTACTACAGGCGCCCGCCACCATGCCTGGCTAATTTTTTGTGTTTTTAGTAGAGACTGGGTTTCACCGTGTTAGCCAGGATGGTTTCGATCTCCTGACCTGGTGATCCGCCTGCCTCGGCCTCCCAAAGTGCTGGAATTACAGGCGTCAGCCACTGCACCTGGCCCCAACTCATTTTTTAAAGCCTGTGTAACTTCAATACTAAAACTAGACAAATACAGTGTAACAAAAATTACAGGCTGGCCTCATTTATGAACATTAATTTCAAAGTCCTAAATAAAACATTAGCAATCTAGCAGTGTATTAAAAACTAATACAAGACACCAAGGTGACCTTATTCTCTAAGAATCAAAGATATTTTAACATCAGAAAAATACTATAATTTACCATATTAACAGATTAAAGAAAATTTTCATTACCATTTGAAGCATGCAGTAAAATTCAACACCCATTCATAACAAAAACACTAATGAGAAAGCAACTCTTTAACCTGGTAATGGGTATACACAAAACCCAGAAGCATTATACTTAATGGAGTGACGTTCAAGTCATTTCCTTAAAGGAGACCCAGGACCACAGGAAATAGTGAAAATGAAAGTACTGAAAAAGAAAAAAAGGTCTCTGTACTCAGAGAGGATATCATTTGCTCTCTTATTTATTTATTTATTTAGAGGCAGTTTCACTCTTGTTGCCCAGGCTGGAGTTCAAGGGCGCGATCTCGGCTCACTGCAACCTCCACTTCCCGGGTTCAAGTGATTCTCCTGCCTCAGCCTCCCAAGAAGCTGAGATTACAGACCTGTGCCACGACGTGCAGCTAATTTGTATTTTTAGTAGGGACAGAGTTTCACCATGTTGGTCAGTCTGGTCTCAAACTCCTGACCTCAGGTGATCCATCCACCTTGGCCTCCCAAAGTGCTGGGATTATAAGCGTGCGCCACTGTGCCCAGCCTGCTAATTTAAAAAAAAATTAGGCTGGACGTGGTGGCTCACGCCTGTAACCCCAGCACTCTGGGAGGACGAGGCAGGCAGATCACGAGGTCAGGAGATCGAGACCATCCTGGCTAACACGGTGAAACCCCGTCTCTACTAAAAAAATACAAAAAATTAGCCGGGTGTTGTGGCGGGCGCCTGTAGTCCCAGCTACTCGGGAGGCTGAGGCAGGAGAATGGCGTGAACCTGAGAGGCAGAGCTTGCAGTGAGCTGAGATCGCGCCACTGCACTCCAGCCTGGGCGACAGGGTGAGATTCCGTCTCAAAAATAAATAAATAAATAAATATCCAACCTAGACACCTCGTTTGCCTCACCTTAGTCCTGGCCCGGCTGTGCAGTCAACATACACCTGAAAAGCAGCTTAAGCTCACGCCACCAGGGAAAGTTAAATTAAAACTACCAACTGTACGCTGCACAGGGACTGCTCTCAGGAGCTAACTGGTACAATCACTTTCAAGAAGAATTTGGCACTACCTAGAAAACTGAAGATGTACAAACTCTTGAACCCCCACATTTTCACTTCTAGATATACATACGCTAGAGACCCATGTTTTAATAAAGTTTTTTTAATGCTCATCTCGTTTGAAATAAAAAATCGAAAAGAAACTAAACTATCGATGAATAAGTTTTGCATACCTTCAATGAAACACCCTATAGCAGTTAATATGAGTGACTGCAGCTATTCACAAAATCAATCTCACAAATGTAAAGGCAAGTGGAAAAAAGTAAATCAGAGACTGACAATGTACTGTATGTTTTAAGAGCAAATGAATTCTACGTGTAGGTAATACATATGTGATATAAAGGAAAATGTGTGTGATTCCTCAGAATAAAGATGACATGTTCCAGCCTCTCTTATACCTCGGTGTGGCCGAAAAGAAATAAGCAGAGGCGCTATTGGCAGGACCTAGAAACTTTCCTTGTAACATGGCTAGTATGTTCCCTCTGCCCCTTCTTCATCTTTTCCTCACACTTGCTGGAGCTGGAGCAGCTATCCTGACCACAGGTGCACTCGAGAATGGAGGCCACACATGGTGGAGCAACCAGATGGAGGCTGGGTCTCCAAGGACTCTCTAAGGCAGAGTAGCCATACCAGTGGCTCTGGTATCAGTTCTGAACTGCCCACCTCTGGGTTTTTGATTTAAAAAAAAAAGAAGTAAACTTCTATTATATTTAAGACACTGTATTTGGAGTCTGCTAAATCAAATCCTGTTAAAAGGCACTGTTAGGTATCCTTAAGGAAAACTAAATTTGGTAGGGAAGACAAGACATATGAGCTTGGAAAGGTCATCAAATACAAAGCCATAACTATACCACTCAACACGAGTGATATGAAAAATAAGTGTTAAGGTTAAATAAAATGAAATAATTTCACATCTTCACTTTAGTGCCCTGAATCATCCGTTGTAATGCTCATTATTATCTACATTCTACCGAAAAAAAGTTATCCCTCTAGTGTATTTAACATTTCTAAGCTTCAGTTTCCCCACCTATAAAATACAAATGGTAGGGTTAACACCAAGTTCATGGGATTATTTTGAGAATTACTGACACACAGTCAACACTCAGTGACTGTAAACAGTGACTGTTTTCACTGTTTTCAATAAGCTTGTGCTTACTCAAAGCCTCATCTTTCACTGCCACCTAATGCTCTGGGAACCTCATGAACCATCTGAGGCTCTCTTGCCCTGATTCTTTTTTTTTATGGCAATCTCTGCTGCTCAAGTACTCCCTAACCCTCTACTGCCTGTGGCTAACTCCTAACTGCCCTTCTCTAACCCTCACACAACTGAATCGGGGTCCCTCTAAGGTGTGTGGAACACCCCACATTTTAGCCTCACTGTGGAACTTATCACTCTGTACTGACCTCTCCACTTCCTCACTAGGCCGTGTGTCTCCTTGAAGACTTCACTGATGAAACCTCAGTACCTGGCACAGGCCCTGGCACAGGGTAAATGTTCAATGAAATACTTGCTAAATGAACTCACAAGCCACAGATTCAAGTAGAAGCTATTACCAGGACTGGCCTGCTCTTTCCTTTGTCATTCAAAGTTGCCTACACTTAACACTGAAAACAAAAACAAATTTAAAATCCACAAAAGTATCATACCTAAAGGATTCTTCTTGTCTTTACATTTTTCTTTGAATTCAAGGATAATTTTTTTCATGAGTTCATCAACAGCTGCATTGGAAGGTGCACACACAAGGACACGGTTTTGTTTGATTTTGGCATTGGAGTTTTCGTCTGAATGCCCCTTCCTCTGGTTCTACAATTTGCCACATATACATACCAAACAAACACACAAAAAATATGGGTGAGCTCTATTACATAGCTTTAAAGTTTGTCTTTACTTCCATGTATTTTTGAAAGTTCTCATAATAAAGTTAAAAATAAATAAAAGCATCTACATCTAACACTGATATTTAAAATTACTCCAGCAAAAAAATTTGTCATAACTGCTCTGAGCCTTACTTTATCATCCACTTACTTTAATGAATACTTAATCCAAGCCAGGCACGGTGGCTCACACCTGTAATCCCAGCACTTCGGGACACCGAGGCGGGTGGATCACTTGAGGTCAGGAGCTCGAGACCAGCCTGGCCAACATGGCGAAACCCCGTCTCTACTAAAAATACAAAAATTAGCTGTGGGTGGTGGTGTACGCCTGTAATCCCAGCTACTAGGGAGGTACTCGGGAGGCTGAGGCAGGAGAATCACTTGACCTAGGAGGCAGAGGTTGCTGTGAGCCAAGATCGTGCCACTGCACCCTAACCTGGATGACAGTGAGACACTGTCTCAAAAAAAAAAAAAAACCACAATCCAACCAAAATGCAGCCCAGCATTCACAGCATTCTACGTGACCTACCGTGAAGCCTGAAGACCATCATTCTAGTCCTTACAATTTGTTTCACATAAGATAGTGGTTTTTTCCTCTTTTTATTTCCCATAACCTTCCCTCCTTCTGCCACCCTTTTCTCTGACACAGTTACACACAATATAAAAAATATACACAAATCAAAGAGGAAATGGCATGTTAATACTTATTTACATGTCAGTTAACTCAAGTAAAGTAAAATGATACAGCTAGTTAACAGCATCAGTGCCCTCACCCATACGTACCTCTGTCAGTAGACGATAGAGGAGGCCAACAATAGTTTTTGATTTTCCTGTTCCAGGTGGTCCATGAATCAAGCAGATTTTGGCAACTGATGGTGAGTGTTTCACCATAGCATATGCAGTTTCTATTGCTTTCTTTTGGTCTTCATTGAAATCTCTTAAGTACGCAATCTATATAAAAAACACATTTTTGAGAATGAGTTGCTGTTTCTGTAGTGGAATTTGAAAGGAAGAGCATGAAAAAGACCTGTCCAAATTTCTTTCAATGCATGAGACAAAAGCTTTGGTTATGGTCAGACAAGACAAGGATACCAAAGTGACCTTTAATCTAAAAAGCACGTTCACTACTGGAAAGAAAGCTAATTACTTACTAATTACTAATTAGTGTCTGTAAGGCTTCAAGTACTTACAAATACAACTGTACTTTTATTTTTTATTCTTACAAAGATAATCACAATAAACTGCATTTACTAATCCACAACTTTTCTTCTATTTACTACTCTGTTTTTTTCCTTCTTTAGTCAATTTTCTCCTTAGTGAAAACATCCCAAGACTATTTATTTCCTAACACATGTGATACAGTGGAAAAAGCATGGATGTCAGGGGCAGATCTGAGTCTAAGCTTCACTTGCACTTACAAGCTAGGCCACTACGCTCCTAACCCAGGCCTTGGCCTCTGTTACTCATTAAATCTAGGATTCCTTAAAAGGTGAGAACAGACTGAGATAATGCACATGAAAGCCATAGCATACAGCTCTAGAGTTTCAAAATAGTTAGTTTCCTTTTGCATTTCTGTTAACTTCCTAGAGTTTATACACAGCTTCACATGTTCAGTTGACAACTTCATCTTTGCATTTCCAACAATACCGGCCAATTCTCCATCAATCATTCAAATGTAAATTTAACACCACTAAACCTGAGACTTCTCACCTAATGCACATTAAGTAGGCTGCTGACCTAACATTTTAATGTTGCTCTTCCAGCAACCTTCGACTCTTATTGTACTGTACCTTTTCCTGAAGTGAGCTGACTTAATCTAAATTACATACTTTGCAATACTAAAGAAAACTAACACTAAACTGTTCACCGTGAACACATTTTTGTTGTAAACATATAGGAATACATAGCAGCTAAAAAATATGATGCTTTAACATCCTAACATGAAATTATCTAGTATCATACAATCATCACTCACAATTCTCTCAGATGTTGTAGTCAGTAAGTCTTTTGTACAGAAGTCCATAGGGTTTGGATTCAGAACAGCTCTAGCCAGTTGGTTCCGACTACCCAACAGAGACATGGCTTTCAACTTCCTTTGTGTAGTTACCAGAGAACTGATTACAATACAATTCACAAGTTCGTTTAAATTGGCCGGAAAGTTCTCTTGAGTCTGGATGGAAAGGTAACACTCAGCTTTCCCATTACGCACTATCATCAAGAAAGAGAAAAAGCAACTTCAGTTATCACTGAATAATGCTGCCTAGTTTTAAAGGTCATGCAGAATTAGGTATTTTTAACATATTTTTGGATATTATTTACATAATTTACCCAGTAAATATTTATGGACTGCTTCCTGAACCCAGTAATGTTCTGTCCTCCGGAGGCTTATTTTCTAGAAAAGGGAGGCAGATAACCAAATAAATATGTCAGGTGGTAGTAAGTGCTCTGAAGAAAGCAGACAAAGGGAAGAAGTGATGGGGATGGAGGCGGATAAGCTGGTCCGAGAAGGTCTTCCTGATGAAATATTTGAGCAGAGACTTGAAGTAAGGGAGTAAACAGCACTCAGCAGGGGGTAAACAGTACTACATGCAGAAAATGAGCAACTGCAAAGATCATAAGACAGAGATGTGCCAGGAATATTTTAGAAATAGGGAGAAGGCTAACATGGCTAGACGGAAAAATAGGGAGAAGAACGCTTAGCGACTCAAGAGTACAACGGGGCTACATTTTATAGGGCTGTGCAGATCACAGTAATGACTCTGAACGCTATTCAGGATCAGGGTAGAAAACCATCGGGCACTCTGTGTAGGGAAATAACATGCTCTATCTCACAAACTAAAAGAACCACTCTTACCTCAGAACAAAGAATAACTACAATGAGAAAAGTACAGAAACAAAAAGACCACTTACAAGGTTACTGTAGTAATTTAGGTAAAAGTTAATGACAGCTTGGACCAGGATGCACTAGTAGAGGTGGGAACTAGATTTGGGATATATTGCAAAGGAAAAGTCAATCAGATCTGCTGACAAATTAGAAGTGAGGTGTGAGAGAAAGTAAGGATCATGGATAACTCCAAGGTTTTTGGCCTGAGTAACTGAAAGAAGTGAGGCCCCAATGAACAAGATGGGAAAGAATGAAGGAAGTGCAGATGTCAGGCAGAAAATCAAGTGTTAACTTTTGGACTAGTGGATTTGAAATGTCTAACACATTTCCAAATGGAGGTATCCAAGAGATGATTTTGATCTATGAGGAGTTCAGGGAATGAGACTGCGTTAGAACTATAAATTTGGCAAAGGTAATCATTTTCAAGAGCCAAAATCACAGAGTAAGCCATCAATCCTCACTGCAACTCTTCTAAATGTATCCTATATTCTACAGAATTAAGCCCTGATCACACAAATAAACATGGTACACCTGTTATAATGCAGTACGATGTTGACACACCTTATTGCTATATTAAGATATCATGTAAAAAGGAGAAGGAATAATGAAATAATGTTCTTCTCTTCACATAACTAAGACTAAAAAAGTTGCAATTGCCAAAAAGGCAGTTTGGCATAAGAAAAACAATGTGGACTTTGCAGTCAACAAAAGCAGGCTTCAATTCTGGACTTACCAATTAACACTGATGACAGCCTTGAATAGGTTTACTTAACATCCCTGAACCACGATTTCCTGAGGAGCAAGGAATAATTTCTTCTACCTTTTGGGGCTTCGGGGAAGATTATAAATGTGCATAAGAAGGACAAGTCTCGGCTGGGCACGGTGGCTCATGCCTGTAATCCCAGCACTTTGGGAGGTTGATGGGGGTAAGGAGTTCGAGACCAGCCTAGTCAACATGGTGAAACCCCGTCTCCACTAAAAACACAAAAAATTAGCCGGGACTGGTGGCGGATGCCTATAATCCCAGCTACTTGGGAAGCTGAGGCAGGAGAATCGCTTGAACCCAAGAGGCGGAGAGTGCAGTGAGCCGATACAGCACCACTGCACTCTAGCCTGGACAACAAGAGTGAAACTCCGTCTCAAAAAAAAAAAAAAAAAAAAGGGACAAGTCTCACTGCATACATCTGGTATTCGTTAAATTTAGGCTAATATTTTTGTTATTAAATTACCTACGGAGAAACATACAACGGATGGAAGTGATGTAAGCAGATTCCTCAAGCTGCCTTACAGTGAGTTTTATGTTTGGTCATCTCATTAGTAATTGGCCACAAAACCAAGGATGAAATGTAATTTAACAAACAACAGATGGTCTGCAAATGGTCCATTTTATAGCAAACACAATGATGGATAAAGAAATGTAACAAAAGGATAGAACATTACAAAAATAGATACAAGGTCTTTTCCAGGTAAGTCTAGAAAAACTAGAAAAGAGACTCTGAATGGCCATGTAATCAACATAGCAAAAACATGTTCGGTAAATGTCTATCAAATACACTTGATATACACAATTGAGAAGTAGATTATTAGATGAGACTGTATCTGACATTTCCTGTCAATGCCTCATTATTTACTTACTGACTGAAGTGCGGCGAAATTTATGAACATAACCAGAATGATATTCATGGAGATCTTGTATGTCATTTCTCTCTGTATCTTTCTTCTCTTCATTTATTCTCTCAGGAGCTAAAAACACCAAATCGTTTTCCTTTGGATAAAGCTGTTTAGCCAGTTCACATTCTTCCAGATAAACTATGAAACAAGAAGAAGTCGGAATTCATATAACTCTAATAGAATTATTTTAAATAAGATTAACTTAAAAGAAATTAAATCCTTGTATTAAGTTCAAAAATACACAGCACTAAAGGACTCTGCATATACTTTAAAATGGTAATCTAATCCAATCAAAAACTTCAAATATTAAAAATATCAATTATAGAATATAGTTTTCTTCAAAACTGCTATAAGGCCAAAATAGACAAAACTGTAATATTGAAAAGTAGCTAATAAATTTTCTTTCCTTTAGGTTTATTCTGGTTTGTTTTTTTTGTTGTTGTTGAGATGGAGTCTCGCTGTGTCGCCCAGGCTGGAGTGCAGTGGCGCGATCTCGGCTCACTGCAAGCTCCGCCTCCCAGGTTCTCGCCATTCTCCTGCCTCAGCCTCCCAAATAGCTGGGACTACAGGCGCCCGCCACCATGCCCGGCTAATTTTTTTGTATTTTTAGTAGAGACGGCGTTTCACTGTGTTAGCCAGGATGGTCTCGATCTCCTGACCTCGTGATCCGCCCACCTCAGCCTCCCAAAGTGCTGGGATTACAGGGGTGAGCCACTGTGCCCGGCCTATTCTGGTTTTTAACTAAATTTCTCTCATTTGTTTCCAACTTTCAAAACCCCCGAAGAAAATTCGGAAACAGATCCAAGCAGTTATACACCGCATAATGATGTTGTGGTCAGTGATGGACTGGATATATACAATAGTGGTCCCATAAGATTAAAATATATTTTTACTGTATCTTTTCTATGTTTAGATACACAAATACTTCCCCATGTTACAATTACCTACAGTATTCAATACGGTAATATGCTGTACAGGTTGGCAGACTAGGTGTGTGGTAGGCTACACCGCCTAGGTTCCTCTAAGTACACTCTTACTTCTCATGATGTTGGCATGATGATGAAATCGCCTGACACATTTCTGAGAATGTATCCCCATCATTAAGTGACATGTGACTGTACATACAAGAATTTTGCAACTTCTACGCATTTCAAACAAGTGGGGAAAGACGGTTGTAAACTACATGGGACTAGGAAAACAGAGAAAGCACTGGAATAAAGTTCAGTACCAACTGCCGAATCTAGCCCTATACTCTGAAAAATACAAACCACTGCTGAGAGAAACTGAAGACAGCCTGAACAAATGAAGAAATGTACTAAGTTCAAGGCCTAAGACTTAATACTGTTAAAATGTCAGCTGTCCCCAAATTAATCTTTAGAGTCAAAGCAATCCTAGTAAAAATACCAGCAGGTGGCCGCCAGGCACGGTGGCTTACGCCTGTAATCCCAGCACTCTGGGAGGCCAAGGCAGGTGGATCATGAGGTCAGGAGATCGAGAACATCCTGGCCAACACGGTGAAACCCCGTCTCTACTAAAAATACAAAAAATTAGCCGGGCATGGTGGCAGGCACCTGTAGTCCCAGCTACTCGGGAGGCCAAGGCAGGAGAATGACGTGAACCCAGGAGGCGGAGCTTGCAGTGAGCCGAGATCGCACCACTGCACTCCAGCCTGGGTGACAGAGCAAGAATCCATCTCAAAAAAAAAAAAAAAAAAAGGCCAGGTGTGGTGGCTCACGCCTGTAATCCCAGCATTTTGGGAGGCCGAGGCGGGCGGATCACCTGAGGTCAGGCGTTTGAGACCAGCCTGGCCAACATGGTGAAACCCCATCTCTACTAAAAATACAAAAATTAGCCAGGCGTCGTGGCAGGCGCCTGTAATCCCAGCTACTTGGGAGGCTGAGGCAGGAGAATCGCTTGAACCTGGAAGGTGGAGATTGCTGTGAGCCAAGATCGCGCCATTGCACTCCAGCCTGGGCAACAAGAGTGAGACTTTGTCTCAAAAAAAAAGCAAAAAAAAAAAAAAAACCAGCAGGCATTTTTATAAATGTTGACAAGTTGATTCTAAAACTGATGACAATAAAAAGAAACTTTTTACAAAGAACAAAACTGAAAGGCTGAAACTATCCAATTTCAGTATTTTTTATAAAACAACAATAAGAGACTGTGGTATTGGTGGAAGGCAGCTATACAGATAAAGAAAACAGTGTCTAAAAGCAGACCTGCAATCAAGATCAACTGATATTCTGACAAATATGCCAAGTTATTGAATGGCAAGGTTATTCAATGAGAAAGGCTACATTTTTTAAACAAGTAACACTAAAACTGAGCACCTATTTTTACATTGTTTTTGATTTATTTTTTTAGAGACTGGGTCTTGTTCTATCTCCCAGACTGGAGTGCAGTGGTATGATCACAGCTCACTGCAGCCTTGAACACTTGGGCTCAAGAAATCCTCCTGCCTCAGCCTCCCATGTCACTGGGACTATAGGTGTGTGCCACCATGCTCAGCTAATTTTTTTTTTACTTTTCTGTAGAGACAGGGTCTTGCTATGTTGCCCAGACTGCTCTCAAACTCCTGGCCTGAAGTGATCTTCCTGTTTTGGCCTCCTAAAGTGCTGAGATTACAAGTATGAACCACTGCGTCTGACTTCTACCTTTAAAAAAGCAAAAAAAAAAAAACCCTTAATCCTTACATATGTCATATATAAAAATAAAATTGAAATGGTCATCAACATAAACACAAAAATTAAACCATAAAATTTAGAAAAAAAAAAATAGGAGAAAACTGTGACCGTGGGTTAGGTAAATGCTTCTTAGGATACAAAAAGCATGAACCATGAAAGAAAAAAACTGATAAATGGGATGCCATCAAAATCAAAACTTTTGCTCTTCAAAAGATACTGTTAGGAAAATTAAAAGGCATTCCACAGATTAGGAGTAAATATTTTCAATATATAAATATAATAAATAACTTGTCTCCAGAATTTATAAAGAACTGAAAAATAAGTAAAAATAAGAGGACAAATAATCCAACTAAAAATGGAAGATACATGAAGGGGATATGTACATTGCCAGTAAGTCTGTGAAAAGATGCTCAACATTGTTAGCCATTCTAGAAAAGTAAATTAAAACCACAATGACATACTACTACACACCCGTTTGAATCACCAAAATTAAAAACACCACCTGGGCGCAGTAGCTCACGTCTGTAATCCCAGCACTTTGGGAGGCCGAGGCGGGTGGTTCACCTAAGATCAGAAGTTCGAGACCAGCCTGCCCAACATGGTGAAACCCTGTTTCTACTAAAAATACAAAAATTAGCCAGGCATGGTGGGGCGCCTGTAACCCCAGCTACTTGGGAGGCTGAGGCAGGAGAATTGCTTGAACCCGGGAGGCGGAGGTTGCAGCCACTGCACTCCAGCCTGGGGCGACAGAGCAAGACTCCGTCTCAAAAAAAGAGAGCTCAGGAGCCTCAGCCAGCTCCAAATCTACCAGGAGAAGGGTAAGACGAGCTCAAGTGTGAAAACACTAAAGCAGCATCCTGACAAAAATCAGAATACAGCATACAGCACAGGGTATGGTCCATGGGGTTTGAACTGGCAGTACTTGAAACTCAAAGCTTCTGAGGGACAAGAGAAGAAGGCAGAAGTACCCTTTTATAACTGCATACTGTAGGTAGAACCAAAAGGGGAGAAAATTTAGGGTCCTGCAAGACCCTCAAAAGTGGAACAAACTCTGGACTTCACTACACTTGCAGAAAAGGGTGTCACTGAACTTGTAATTGTGTAAACCATCTCATTACCTCAGAAATAGAAATAAAATTAATAAATCCATATGTAAAGATTACAAAAAAAAAAAGAAAATGGAGATCCAACATACTAATGAAAATTCTCAGCCTGTGAGTTTGAGGCTGCAGTGAGCTGGGATTGCGCCACTGAACGTCAGCCTGGGTGACAGAACAAGACCCTGTTTCAAAAAAAAAAAAAAAAAAAAAGAAAGAAAGAAAAGAAAAAGAAAATTCTCCCCAAAACCACAACCGGGAAGGAAGAGAATACTGAATTAGGCTGGGCGCAGCGGCTCACGCCTGTAATTTAGGCACTTTGTGGGGCCAAGGCAGGAGGATCACCTGAGGTCAGGAGTTCAAGACCAGCCTAGCCAAAATGGCAAATCCCCATCTCGACTAAAAATACAAACATTAGCCAGGCATGGTGGCACGTGCCATAATCCCAGCTGTTTGGGAGGCTGAGGCAGGAGAACCGCTTGAAGCCAGGAGGCGGGATGCAGTGAGCTGAGATCACACCACTGCACTTCAGCCTGGGTAACAGAGTGAGACTCCATCTCAAAAAAAAAGAAAAAAAAGAATACTGAATTAAACATATTAGCTACTTATTTGGGGATATAAAAAACTATTTTGGGCCGGGCGCGGTGGCTCACGCCTCGCCTGTAATCCCAGCACTTTGGAAGGCCGAGGCGGGCGGATCACGAGGTTAGGAGATCGAGACCATCCTGGCTAACATGGTGAAACCCCGCCATTACTGAAAATACAAAAATTAGCCAGGCATGGTGGTGGGCACCTGTAGTCCCAGCAACTCGGGAGGCTGAGGCAGGAGAATGGCGTGAACCTGGGAGGCGGAGCTTGCAGTGAGCTGAGACTGTGCCACTGCACTCCAGCCTGGGTGACAGAGCAAGACTCCATCTCAAAAAAAAAAAAACAAAAACTATTTTGAACAAAAACCTCAAAAATGAAAAGAAATAAAAAGAAAAAAAAATTTTTTAAAAAGGACAAGAAACTGGATATTTACTCATTACAAATGAAAAAATAGTAACTTCACAGTGGAGAAACATGAGACGCCACCTTAACAAAGTGATGGAAGTTAGTATCACCAGCAATGAGATTTATCAACGTCATGTACCTCCCAATCTGACAGACTGAGAAGAGCACAAACTACTTCTATGTTTTTCTTGCCAAAAATGCAAAACCTGAATTTGACTCACAAGGAAATATCAGAGAAACCAAAATGGAGGGACATTCTGCAAAGTAACTGGACAGCACTCTTTAAAAACATTTAGGCCATGAAAGACAAAGAGAGAATGAGGACCTAAGTGTCCTAGACTGAAGGAAACTAAGAAGACATCACAACTGAATGGAATTTGTGATTCTAGATTGGACCCTGGAGCAGAAAACAGACATTTGTGGGACAAGCAGTATAATATGAATAAGGTCTAATTAGCTCTTAGTTTATACCAACATAAAACCCTGGCTTTGATCATTGTTCTGTCTTTATGTTAAGATGTTAACATTTGAGGAAACTTGGTGAAGGTTATAGGAACTCTACTAATTTTGCAATTTTTTTGAAAAATCTGCAATTATTTCAAAATAAAAAATTAATTCCTCCAAAGCAAATCCAACCCCATAGGATTCTTCATCTCCTTACTCCATCCCATGCAACTCCCTTCTCCCATAACGAGGGAACCCTGCCTCCTAACACCAGCTTTCTTATACATTAGCTCTATTTTACAATACACAAAATCATCTAAGAACTACTAATACTAAGCCAGTTCTACTACTGACAACAAATCTCACAAATTTTGGCTGTTTTTGTCACCCAGGATGGAGTGCAATGGCGCAATCTCGGTTCACTGCAACCTCTGCCTCTTGCATTCAAGCAATTCTCCTGCATCAGCTTCCCTAATAGCTGGGATTACAGATGTGCACCACCACACCCGGCTAATTTTGTATTTTTAGTAGAGACGAGGTTTCACCATGCTGGCCAGGATGGTCTCGAACTCCCGACCTCAGGTGATCCACCAGCCTTGGCCTCCCAAAGTGCTGGGATTGCAGGTGTGAGCCACTGTGCCCAGCCGAGTCTACTATTTCTAAAAGTACTTATATCATTTTTTTCTCTGTGGGTTATACATGTGACCAATTTAAAATATAATTAGGTTCACCTACTTCAACTGTATTTCTTTTTAAGGCTTGCTTTTTAAAATTCATCTTTGTTGATTTAATTGTTCAAGTCATATATATGTAAAAAGTATACTCTAGTTCTATCAGTTTTATTTATTTATTTATTTAGAGACAGGGTCTTGTTATGTTGCCTGGGCTAGAGTGCAGTGACCATTCACATATGTGATCATAACACAGTATAGCCTCAAACTCCTGGGCTCAAGTGATCTTGCCTCAGCCTACCACGTAGCAGGGACTACAGAGGCACAGGCCACTGTGCCCAGCTCTTTATCTATTTTATTAGGTATATGCATTCAGAATTGTCATATATTCTGTTGAACCAAAATACTCCCTTTTTATCTCAAATAATGCTTTCTGAGCTGGGCATGGTGGCTCACGCCTGTAATCCCAGCACTTTGGGAGGCCGAGGCAGGCGGGTCACCTGAGGTCAGAAGTTCAAGACCAGCCTGGCCAACATGGCAAAACCCAGTCTCTACTAAAAATACAAAAATTAGCTGGGTGTGGTGGTGAGCACCTGTAATCCCAGCTACTGAGGAGGCTGAGGCAGGAGAATTGCTTGAACTCGGGAGACAGAAGTTGCAGTGAGCCAAGATCAGCTACTGCACTCCAGCCTGGGCGACAGAGCAAGACTCTGTCTCAAAAAAAAAAAAATAATAATAACAACAATAACAATAATGCTTTCTGCCTTAATGTCTATTTAGTTTGATATTAACAGAGCTAAATAAGTTTTTTTTTAATTTGGATATGGATGGTTATCTTTTACTTACAATCTTTATGTATCCTTATGTTTAGATGTATTACCCACTAATAGCATATAGCATGCCCAGATTGGTGCTGAAATACTGCTTTCAACTAAAATATAGCAAGGCTCCTTAGAAAACTGTAAGCTCAGTTATGGGATAAAAACAATATATATGATGAACTTGGAACATCTTGTCATAGCACATAGCCTCAGAGCCAACTAGAAGGAGCTGACTGAAATGGACTGAAACACAAGCATACCAATCCATGCACTCACAGTTCTTTTTTAAGCTTACCAGTCACCACTGGCACTTACTAGTGAATTTTTTTTTTTTTTTTTTTTTTGAGATGGAGTCCTGCTCTGTCTCCCAGGCTGGAGTGCAGTGGCACGATCTCGGCTCACTGCAACCTCCGCCTCCAGGGTTCAAGCAATTCTCCTGCCCCGGCCTCCCTAGTAGCTGGGACTACAGGTATGCGCCACCATGCCCAGCTGATTTTTGTATTTGTAGTAGAGACGGGGTTTTGCCATGTTGGCCAGGCTGGTCTCGAACTCCTGACCTCAGGTGATCTGCCCCTCGGCCTCCCAAAGTGCTGGGATTACAGGCGTGAGCCACCGCACCCGGACTACTAGTGAATTAAACTCGTTATTCTGAAAACTGGTCAAGCAGCAAATATTTATACTGCCTTTCCTTTATAAACTATACTACTGAGTAACCAAATAGTAGTAGAGAATTTTCTCTCTAGAGAAGTATTCCAGCTAACATAAAATGATTAAAGTATCACCATTTTGCTCCCTTTAATGAATTAGTGACTAAGTACAAGCAGCTGTGATTATCAGAAAAAGAAACCAGATATCACGTACCTGCTGCTGCTGATGGAACATACCACCAACTATAAAATAGTTTTGCCAAACACAAGTAACAAAAATTTACCTGAATTGGATCAATCCTCTAGTTCCAGGTATCGATATATAGGAAACACACAGAGGACAGAGACACATTCTAAACACCACCAAGGGGATGCAATATCAGCAAAATCCAGACCATGATTAACTCTATAAAACTAATTCAATTTTTTCAACAAAAAAATTGCAAGGGAAGAAAATGAGAGAATTCTAGTTTAAAAAGACCTATCAACCAATGCCATTGGGTGGACTACTTTGGATCTCAAGCTGAAAAAAAGTGTTATGAGATAATAGAAAATTTGAACACTGACTGATATGAAGGGATTATTGGTAACTTTTTAGGTATGACTTATTTTTAAGCTCTTATTTTTTAGAGATAGTCACTAACATAGTTACAGATGACAAACTAACCGAAGATGACATGCAAAGCCTCTCCACAGAAAACTATAAAACACAGAAAAATTTAACCTAAATAACTGAAGATATATACCTTATTCATGAATTAGAAAGTATTAAAAGTTGTCAATTCTTCCCAAATTTCCACTTCTTTTCCTCTAAAATTTATATGGAAATGCAAAGGGCCAAGAATAGCCAAAGCACTCAAAAAGTAGAGCAAGGTAGGAGGGGGTGAGGTGCCGTGGCTCACACCAGCACTTTGAGAGGCCAAGACGGGCAGATAACTTGAGGCCAGGAGCTTCAGACCAGCTTGGCCAATATGGTGAAACCCCGTCTCTACTAAAAATACAAAAATTTGCCGGGCATAGTGGTGCACACCTGTAGTCCTAGCTACTAGGGAGGTTGAGGCAGGAGAATTGCTTGAACCCGGGAAGCAGAGGTTGCAGTGAGCCAGGATCGCGCCACTGCACTCCAGTCTGGGCGACAGAGCAAGATTCCATCTCAAAAAACAGAACAAACAAAACAAAACAAGGTAGGAGGACTTGCTCTATGAGTTATTAAAACTTCTTATAAAGCTAGATTAAGTAAACAATGTGATATGAGCCCAAGGGTAGGCAAATGATCTCAAGAAGAACAGACTGATGCCCAGACATTAAGTGGACTCCAGACGCATGACAAACATAGCAGTGCAGTGAAGCACAAATGGTCTTTCAATAAATAGTACTGGGATAATCAGACCTCTACTTGGGGAAAAAAAAAAAAATGGAACCCAACCCACATGCCTCAGTCACAAACAAAACAAGAAAGCTTCTAGAAAAGGGGTTCCCAAATTTCCTCTGTAAAGGCCCAAACAGGCTTGTGAGGCCACACATAATGCCTGTTACATACTCTTTTTTATAGAGCTTTAAAAACGTAAAAACCAGCTGGGCGAGGTGGTTCACACCTGTAATCCCAGCACTTCAGAAGGCTGATGACGCAGGAAGATCACTTGAGACCAGGAGTTTGAAATCAGCCTGGGCAACAGCACAAGACCCCATCTCTACATTTAAGAAAGAAAAAAAAAAAGGAACATAAAAAATGTACCCTAGGGCAATACAAAATCAATACATGGGGTAGGTGGATCTGCGAGCTGTAGTTTGCTAACCTTTGTTCTAGAAGGTAAGAGAGATCCGATCCATGGGTGATGGGGTGGGGGCAAAGGAAGGCAAGAGAATGTAATTTGCAACCTGTAGCAGAGAAAGATTTCTTACTCTTCATTTAAGAAACGGGACACAGAGCACTGACAATAAAAGACTGATGTATTTACTATGTTCAAATAAGCAATTCTTAATAAGAATGAAAAACAAATTTTTAAGACATCACTAAAAAGAGTCAGAATGTAAGTCAAAGTGAGGAAATGACTTCTACCCAGATTATATAAAGAACTCCTACAAATCAACTGAAAAAAAGACAACAGAAAATGACCAAAAGCCTTGAACAGGCACTTTCCAAAAGAGGTTACCGAGACAGCTACTAAATATGTGAAAAGATGCTCAATCTCCCTAATGAGGACATTACAAAAGCCCACAAAACACCATCAATACACACAGCCCAACAGCTAAAAATCTCAAAACAATCTATACAAATGTGTTGCTGAAGACACAGAAAAATGCAACTTCTCATATACTGCTGGTGGAATATAATTTTGTACAACAGGCTTGGCATTATTTACTGAAGTTGAACTTATACACACCCTAATATTCCACAATCTACTTCTGGATATAAACTGAACAAAAATGCATTCAGAAGAACACTGAGAGCTACATGGGTGATCATAGCAGCATGATTCATAACATGCCGTGCAGAAGAGAGTTAACATAGCAGGCATGCTATCCTTCAAAAGACCTGCTTGCGAGGCTGCCCCTTGGCTGGTATCTAGGAACTTAGATTTTAGGACAGTTCTCATCATGCCCTAATAAAAATGGCTCACTGTTACTAAACCATGTGTGAAAATGGTAAGTTCCCGCCAAACATCTGCTTTCTTTCTGCTTTGTGACTATTGCATCTCAATGTACAGCTGACAATTGAACATGAGTTTGAAGTGCACAGGTCCACTAATTCATAGATTTTCCTCCATCTCTGCCACTCCTGAGAGAGCAAGACAAATCCCTCCTCCTCTTCATCTATCTACTGAGTGTGACGATGATAAAGATGTAGACCTTTATGATGATCCATTTCACTTAATGAATAAATATATCTTCTTCCTTATGATTTTAGTTTCTTTTCTTTAGCTTTATTGTAAGAATACAGTACATAATACATATAACATATAATTGTTGTTGTTGTTTTTTGTTTTTTTTTGTTTTGTTTTTGAGACAGTCTCTGTGCCAGGCTGGAGTGCAGTGGTGCTATTTCGGCGCACTGCAAACTCCACCTCCCTGGTTCAAGTGATTCTCCTGCCTCAGCCTCCCAAGTAGCAGGGACTACAGGCGCTCGCCACCATGCCTGGCTAATGTTTGCATTTTTAGTAGAAACGGGGTTTCACCATGTTGGCCAGGATGGTCTCGATCTCTTGACCTGGTGATCCCCGCCCGCCTCGGCCTCCCAAAGTGCTGGGATTACAGGCGTGAGCCACCGCACCCAGCCTCATTTTTTTTTAAGCACATCTACAGAGGAGGATGGATGGGGGTTGGGGGTAAAAAGAGGACTTATTCATTTTATTTTAAAGAGTTCTGAATGTTTGGTGTATTTATAACTAGTATATAAAAGTGGTATGTAGTTGGGATCAATCATGAAATGAAAAGACAGATGCCAGGAAGATTTACTCAGAATCTGTAAAGACTATTATGCAACACCCCCACCAAATCCCTCCACTCACCCTCTCTCCCATTCCCAGCCCCCACTGACAATTCAGCCTGTAGTATTCTAACTACAGAGTGGGGAAAAAAATCATAAATTTTACATTCATAATTGTTCCAGTAACTATCCTCATTAAGACTTTAAACATATTCTAAGAAGTCACAAATTTAGCTTAGAAAATTTGTGTCCCCCTAAATTCAAATAATGCTATCTCCTCTTAATTAGAAATCTCCAATTATTATATCATATATTCCAAGTTGCATAAGAAAAAACTTACCTGCAAACTCCCAGTATTTTATATAATCGGCAGGAAATTTTCGTACTTGCAACTGATAGAAATTCTCTCTATTTGGAGAGTTGAGCCATTCCTGTGCCACCTATACAAAGCACAAAAGCAAATTAAGAAAGCAACATTCTGGAAAGTGATACTAAATAGTAACATTTTCCAAAGTTAAGCAACAGTAAAATCCAGAAGCTAGAATCTAGGTGACAAAAACTAAAAATTGATTCGCGGCAGGTTAATACAATTATCTGGAACTGTCCCGTCCAATTCAGTAGCCACTAGCTACATCTGGTTATTTACATTTAATAAAAATGTTAAAAAATAAAAATTCTGTTCTTCAAACTAGTCACACTTGCAGTGCTCAACAGCCACCTGTGGCTGCTCCGCTGTGGGCAGATGTGGAGCATTTCCAGCAGTGCATAACGTACTGCTGGACAGCTCCGGTAGAATGCTACTTCCCAACCAGATCAGCTAGCTCACAAGTCCAAAAGGACCTAGATTTGTTGCAGACCTTAGGGATTTCTCACCAACATGTCATCCTGCCAGTTTATAAAATGCTCTATACCCATCTCCCAGTCTGTCAAAGCTCCAAACTCAGAAGTACCCTTAAGATCTTCTGAGAAATAAGACTATTCCCAATCCCAAATTTAGGAAGACTACTAGTATAAAAAAGTCATATTAGCTTTCACTTTTTAAAAAACTAACAAATATATTACCTTTTGGGCCCCAAGGAGGGTTTTGTCTAAATGTAACAGTTAGTCATTAAGTATTTAAATCAACAAATAGTCTTTCAGTTCCTCTGAAGAAACTTATCCTCAAAGACTATTGGTGTTGAACTGCTTCTGCACTGGTTAACCAACCAAGACTCCACAAGGGTTATGCTATGGACAGGGGAACAAAACAATACTGAATCTGTGTTATCTGCTAGTAAGGTCAGACTCTGGACCATGATAGTCATGATCAGTTTGTATCACCCAGAATACCCTACAGTAAGGCAACTCCATAGAATCATCATCAAAAGTGCATTTTATGTTCACAGCATTATTTACAATCACCAAAATCTGGAAACAACCCAAATGTCCATCAGTTGGTGAATGCATAAACAAATGTAATATATCCATACAACAGAATCTCATTTGGCAATAAAAAGCCATGGCCTATTAATACATGCTACAACAAGGATGGGCCTCAAAAGGTTACATCAAGTGAAAGGAGCCAGATTCAAGAGACCACATATGTACACTTCTATACAGATGGCATTTCCAGAAGAGGCAGATTTATAGACAGACGAGAGATCAGTGTTTGCCTGGGGCTAGTGGTAGGAATGAAGAAGGACTACCAATGGGCAGAAGGGATTGTTTTAGGTCAACAGAAATGTTCTAAAACTGGGTTGTGGTGATGGCTATACAACTATAAATTTACTTTAAAAAACCATTCAATTATACACCTTAAAAGGGTGTTATTTTATGGTATAGTATACCTTAATAAAGCTGTTAAAATGCATCCTAGTGTGTACAACAAAGATAAAAAAAAATGGATCAATAAAATTTTATCACAAGAGATTTACCTGAGAGTACCTAGAAGATCCTAGGTAGTTCCCATCTTGGAAAAAGGAGGGCAGATACTTTTAGTTTGAAATTATTTGGGCCTAATATTAACTTCTACAGCAACCCCAGGAGCCAGAGATTAAGTGGATCTCTTATAGTCAAGCTACAATGACCGATTAATGATAGCTGAAATTCTGGAGCTATCAAAGAGAAACTTAGCTAGGTAAAAAGTCCTAATTAATATATACTCAATACACTACATAATTCACAGGTTTGTGTATTTGATGCAGTTACAGGTTTATCTGTTTCATAACTCATGTGGCCTTGGGAAATTAAGAAATCATAAATTGCATGAGCTAGTAGTTTCACAGTAAATGAAATAACTTCAAAGTACAAACAAGAGTATGTTTGTGGTCCATCAGAGCATTATCAAAGTTAAAAGTAATCAATCAGGTTCAGAGGATGAAAAATCATGCAGATGGTTAGAAAACATACTCCTTTCAAAAGGTGTCAGCTGCTGTAAAAAAAAAAAACAATAAAAAGAAAACAAGCTCCCTGAACATAAGAACATTTAGAATACACTGAACAGAGATGAATATACAATGTGGCCTTCCAAGTTTTTTGTTTTGTTTGTTTGTTTGTTTGTTTTTTGAGATGGAGTTTCAGTCCTGTTGCTCTGGCTGGAGTGCAATGGCACGATTTCCGCTCACTGCAACCTCCACCTCGCGGGTTCAAGCGATTCTCCCGCCTCCGCCTCCCATTAGCTGGGAATACAGGCATGCACCACCATGCCCGGCTCACTTTTTTTTTAATTTTTTTTTGGAGACAGAGTTTCGGTCTTGTTGCCCAGGCGGGAGTGCAATGGCGCCATCTCGGCTCACCACAACCTCCACCTCCCAGGTTCAAGTGATTCTCCTGCCTCAGCCTTCCAAGTAGCTGGGATTACAGGCGCCCACCACCACGCCTGGCTAATTTTGTATTTTTAGTAGAGACAGGGTTTCTCCATGGTCAGGCTGGTCTTGAACTCCTGACCTCAGGTGATCCACCTGCCTCAGCCTCCCAAAGTGCTGGGATTACAGGCATGAGCCACCGTGCCCGGCCCACATTTTGTATTTTTAGTAGAGACAGGGTTTCACCATGTTGGCCAGCTGGTCTCAAACTCCTGACCTGAGGTGATCGACCCACCTCGGCCTCCCAAAGTGCTGGGATTACAGACGTGAGCCACCAAGCTATGTTCCTTTTCTTTCCACTCCAGACAGGAACGACAGATATCCAGTTAGGCCTCATCTTCAAAGGAGGTCTGAGTTCTCTTTTTTCCCAGTAACTAAGAATAGATTATTCTACAAAACTGGAGGTTCCTAATAATTTAGTAATTTAACATTTTTCAGATCAAATAGTTTAATATTATGTTTTGATAAAAATACTTCCACATAGACTAAATACACTGTTTGGTTATAATGAGGTTTTTTTTTTTTGTGACCCCAAGAAAATTCTCTTTAAAAAAATTATTATTATTATTATTATTTTATTGTGTTTTTTTTTTTTTTTTGGAGACAGGGTCTTGCTCTGTCGCCCAGGCTGGAGTACAGTGGCACGATCTCAGCTCACTGCAACCGCCACCTCCCGGGTTCAAGCAATTCTCCTGCCTCAGCCTCCTGAGTAGCTGGGATTACAGGCACGTGCCACCACGCCCGGCTAATTTTTGTATTTTTAGTAGACACAGGGTTTCACCAAAGTTGGCCAGGCTGGTCTCAAACTCCTGACCTCAAGTGATGATCCGCCTACTGTGGCCTTCCCAAGTGTTGGGATTACAGGCGTGAGCCACTGTGCCTAGCCAAAAAATTACATTATTAAAACAACAGCTGTTTCACTGGGGAAAAGAAGTTCCTGCAGCACTGGCTCCCAATAACCAAGACTGTCCTTGACTTACATAAAACAGCCAAACACAAACCCCAAAACAGACAAAGCAACTGACATTCATCTCCATGTCCTGTCCCCTTTCAATACAAAAGTCTAAGGCAAACTCACTGATTGCTGTCCTGGAGCCCTCTTCCTTTGAGGACTTAAACTCCTTTAGAGTTATCCATTTTCTTGCATCAATTTCTTCCTGCCCATTGCTCATTCCCATCAGCATACACACTGAATTCGCTCTAAGAACACTCTGCCACCAATAAACAAAACCCTTCCTTGTCTCCAAATGACCACTCAGCTTACTGCCCCCTTTTTCCTGCTCCCAATCAATATGTATGTTTTCAAAACACTCCTTCCACTCACTTCTTTGTATATCTGGTTTCCAACTTAACCACTGCTGCACAAAAATTGTCCACCCATCAAACTCAATGATGACCTCCTTGCTGTTATTCTTCCTTACCCATCTCAGGTAGAGCTAATCCAAATCTCCGGTTCGTGATGCACTGTCAGGAGTCTATGCAAGGCCCTCATCATTTGATTTCTCCTTCGTCCCTGATTCCACTTCCATGACAACCTCCACCCTAGGTATCCACTACAACTGTGTTAGTATAACCGAAAATCCAGAAGGGGTGTGTGTGAGAGATTTAGACAAATGGTAATCTACCATAAACTAGGTGTTTTGTTTTTTCAACCAACTTTTAAGTCTTCTGGGACTGACTCACATAGTACTCTTTAGTATGTAATGGCTTCATTTTACTCATCCATCCTTTTAACAAGCTCCAACTCTATATCCTATAAATGACATCCTAAGACATAGAACCCTCATAGACAGGCGTGTATATGTTCTTCTGACAAGGCTACGCAGGAATAAGACTGCTAGATCATAAAGGATCACAAACTTTTGCTCACCTGTTATTTTAACTTCCTTTCCTCCTTTCAGTAACACTTCATATACTTATTACCACC
The DNA here is from genome assembly GCF_029281585.2 of Gorilla gorilla gorilla. Classification (NCBI taxonomy): domain Eukaryota; kingdom Metazoa; phylum Chordata; class Mammalia; order Primates; family Hominidae; genus Gorilla; species Gorilla gorilla. The sequence goes on from NC_073237.2 coordinate 128,690,228, forward strand.
AAGTTTTCTGCAAACTATTTGTCGTCCATCTTCTACTGATTTCCCTGTTTTTTGCTGTTGATTTACAAAAGTGCTTTGTGGGTTTTAGCTACTAATCTCTTGCCAGTTTAGGAATGCTTTAAAACTCTCTTCTTCACATCTGTTAACTCCAAATAGAGTCCTTCACTAAAAAGACATTAACTTTGACAGAATAAAATCCATTAATATCCATTAATCCATTAATGTGGCTAATGCTTTTTACGTTTTTATGATTACCTTCATCACCTAAACTGACGTTTTGATATTTTCTTCGTTTAGTTTTACTTTCCAAACATATGTGATTTAACCAAAGTTTATGTGCTATAAAGTACGAATCTTAGCCTAATTTGCTTTTTCCCCAATGAAGTAGGCCAGTTTCCTCTAACGATCCATACTTTCCCCACTGATTTGTGATGTCCTATTTATCTCGTTTTATCTAAGATTGACACATATGCAAGAAGGAGTTCCTTCTTAGGAGCCAAAGGGTCTCCCACTGTTTCTCCGGGTATCTGCCTGCCCCATGCCACTCTCATATGTGTCTATTACTATGGCTTTGAAACAGCTTCATAGCAGATAAAGCAACTATCACTCCCCCCATGCCCTAGTTATGCTGTTCTTTTCAAAGTGACTTTATTATAATAGATTTTGCTTTTCCTTACAAATTTTAAAATAAGTCTATCAATCACCTCAAAACAATCCTGCTGGGATTTTAACTTGAACTACATCAAATTTATAAATGAATTCAGAAAGAAGTCACATCTTTACAATGTGAAGCTATCACATCCATGAACATAGTGCTCTCCATTTTGAACAAAAGACTAAACATCTTCCTTTATCACCTTTAAAATAGTTTTAAAGTGTTTTCCATAAATGTCTCATGCATTCATCATTAGACTAATTACTAACAGGTGTGCAGTTCCAGTTACCGTGCTATCTTCTTTCATATTTTCTAACTGGCTATTGCTGCTACAGAGGGACACTACGTATTTTTTTGCACATCCATCTTGTGCCCAAATATGGATGCTACTGGGGTTTCTGTGTAGGTCATCTGCAAATGATCAGAATCGTGTCTCTTCCAATTATTCATTGCTCCATTTTTGTCATTTTAATGAACTGTATCACTGAATATCTGTAGCAGCTGTCATCATCTACAACTGTTCCATCAATTGTTGCTTCGTACATTTTGAAATTATTATATACATACATGTTCACAATCGATTATATACGCTTGGGTAACTGTTCCTTTCACTGATATCTAGTGTCTTTGCCCCTCTGAATTGTTCTCATGTTAAAGTAAATGTTGATTGTAAAAGTGCAACTCCAGCTTTCTTTGGTTCATGTTTGTTTGCCGTTATCATTTTCCTTTTTTTTTTTTTTTTTTAAAGGGACAGGGTCTCACTTTGTTGTCCAGGCTGGTCTCAAGCTCCCAGGCTCAAACGATCCTCTGGCCTCTGCCTCCCAAAATGCTGGTATTACAGGCATGAGTCACTGTACCTGGCCATCTTTTTCCATTCTTTCATCTTAAACCTTTCTAGCTTTTTTTTATTTCTGGCAGGTAACATTGTTCCTGGAACTTATGATTTTAAATACATTCTAAAGGTCTCAATATAACTGCTTATGTATACACTTACTCAGTTATATTCCCTTGGCATTAAAAGCCCTCTCAACTCCTTCTCTATTTCTAAGAAAATCTTGGTCTTAATTTATCCCCTTTTTCTCTCTGAGATCCTTATTACACATATATTAACACTTCTCTATCCACTTTATTGCTTTTTCTTTTCTATTTTCTGCTTCTATCCTTTCGTGATAACTTGTGGGAGATCTGAGTGGACATTCTAGCTTGCCTACACGTTCTTCAGTTGTATCCACGTACTATCCACTCCATTTACTGAGTTCTCTAATGATTGTGTCCTCTATCCCCAACTAGCTCCTGTTTGTTGTTCTTTATGGTTTCTCCTTCTTGCTTCATGTTTCTATTTCTAGCATGCTCTATTTTTTCGAGAATATTTAATATGCTTATAGCTAAATTTTATTCTGACTATTCCAATAATTTTGCTTTACCTGCTCCATGTTGTTCAGTTTGTTACTTTTCTCTTATAGTGACTACACTCCAGACAGGAAATGCAGATGTTCCCCTCTGAATTCATACTCCCCAGGGAGACCAGGCACATCAGCTACAAAGGAACACTGCAGGAACAAGGGGCTATAGCCTAGCACCACCTAGCTTTTGTATCTCTACTGATGAGTAGGGTAGAGAGTCATGGGGATACAACTCTGGGAGTAAGCATTTCAGTATTATAATCTCTAAGTCTACCCTGATACTTACCTTTCTGAATTCTGACTTCCTTGGTTACAATAATTCAGCCCTAGGGATGGGAGGGAACAAGTGAACTTTCAAGAACCAAGCAATCCAACTATATCCACTGTTAGTTACTCCTCACAGGAGCTGGGATACAATGCCACTCTAATGCTACCCACTGCAGACATGAGCTAGTTCCAACTCTTCTGCCCTGCACCACAAGGTAACATAAGGGTAGTACTCTAGCCCAGGGTAATGAGGGGAAGAAAAAAGGGGGAAAACCTAAGAAATTCTTTTCTACTTTAATTCCCATCTATAGGAATTCTAGTCTGCTCTACTTACTATTTCCTTCCCATCCCAAGAACCCAATCACATCCTAGGCTGCCGCACAGTTTCTCACAATATGTATCAGTTTAACATCTTCAACCACACTCCCTGGCTTCAGCAATGTCACTCCCAAAAGAGAGGGCCATTAGTCCATAATCATTTGACATCAAGTAAACAGCATCACAATCTAACCAGATGCTTAAGCCAAAAACTTCAGAATCATCCTCCCTTCTTAACTCCCACATCAATTCTATCACCAAGTCTTCTAAGTACTCTCTCCAAAATTTACCCCCAATATATTGAATTCCTCTCCATTTCTACAGCTCCCACCCAAATCAAGCCACCATCACCTTTCTCCTGGGCTACTATAGTAGCCCCTTGACTGGTCAACTGCATTTATGCTTACCTTTCTAAAGATTACTCTCCACAGCAACAGCAAATGGTGTGTAAAAAATGTAAACTGGTTACTATTACTATTCCCCCAGTCTAAATGACCAACCAAATAAAAATCTTTCAGTACCTTCTCACTGAACTGAGAATGAAATATCAACCTGCAGCTTACAGGGCTGTATCTGGCTCTTATTTCTCCAATCTTATTTCATTTCTCTTTACCCCTTATCAGCTACTTCACTTCGGCCATACCAGCCTAATCTCTTTCTTCGTTAAAACTCAGTTCCCATCTCATGGCATTACATTCTTGACATTCCACCCCACCTCCTGAACAATACTTTCTTCTTCTGGATGTCAGCCAGGTCTCAAGAGCAGCCTCCCAATATCGCCACTCACAACAATTCATCATTTCTGCCTATTTGTTTCCTTCACAGAACTGATTACAATCCGAAATTAGCCAAAGCGTCCATAGCCATACCACCCTAAATTCACCCAATCTTGTCTGAAATTAGCCACAGAAATAGAGCCATCTCCCTACTGGGCACTGAGAATCGAAGTTAGTGCCTAATGGTACTAAGTTAGTGTCTAAGGGTACTCCTTGCCTGCCTGCTCCCTGTCCATGCAACCTACAATGACCTCTACACAGGAGAGGCAACAGTAGAGGACTGCAGAAAACAGAAAGCATATCTAAGTTTTAAAATAAATGAGCATTTGCCACAACTGACTGTAAAAAATTGGCCCCTGGCAAAACAGTGCACCTGTATCCAATTAACACTTTTATGTGTTAAATACAAGGATTAAAAAAAAATTCTTCTTCCAGTCACATCAATATACAAAAGACTCATTTCTAAAAGCTGAATCTGTTCTCATTTGTCTTTCGTAAGGGATAATTCTACGTAATGTCACTACATTCCACTTGCAATAAAACATAACCAAATAATTAAATCTATGTTTCAGGTTCTAAATAGGATATAAACCAAATTTGGTAATCCCAAAAAAAAAAAGTCTAGGCCGGGCGCAGTGGCTCACGCCTGTAATCCCAGCACTTTGGGAGGCTGAGGCGAGCAGATCACGAGGTCAGAAGATTGAGACCATCCTGGCTAACACAGTGAAACCCCGTCGCTACTAAAAATACAAAAACAAAAATTAGCCAGACGTGGTGCCGGACGCCTGGTGGCGGGCGCCTGTAATCCCAGCTACTCGGGAGGTTGAGGAGGGAAAATGGTGTGAACCCGGGAGGCAGAGCTTGCAGTGAGCCAAGATCGCACCACTGCACTCCAGCCTGAGCAACAGAGCGAGACTCCATCTCAAAAAAAAAAAAAAAAAAAAAAAAAAACTAAACAAGGCACCTTTATACCACCAATAATTATTGGCCTGTATAAACCAGAAATGCTTAAATAAGACGGTTGAAATCGTATGGTTAAAAAGAAAGGTGTAACTTCAAAGTAGATTGAACACACACCATTTCCTTCCCTCCTAAAACCCCACTAAAACACCAAAGAGATTTTAAAAAACAGCATTGACCAATTAGAACAAAAAGGACAGAAGAGGAGACAACAGTAACCGAACTTTGGAAGCTGCAAAGCAGAGGGATGAATGTAACTAACTTAGCAAGCCCAAGAATGTGAACTCCAACTGGGAAGCAACAGCTCTCTCTAGAAGGATGGCTGGAGGGAAACTGTTCCTCCCTGGTCCCAGCAAAAAATGACAAGAGATTTTGTCTCTAGAAAGGATAAGCAGTCTCTGACCTTGAGGACAGCAAGGATGAGGATACCATATAGAAAAAAAAAAAAAGAGAGAGAAAGTAGTAAATGTTTATACACTGAATGCTTTAACACCTCTCCTCCGTCCCCCACTCCTATCCCAGCCCTCTTCCCACACTCAGCTCCCTGCCACGCCTACATTTCCCAGGTAAAATATTTGACGATTCCTTTTCGGGAACTGAGACCTGACAGGAAAAATAAAGACTAAAGACATTGAGAGGCTGGGTGTGGTGGCTCACGCCTGTAATCCCAGCACTTTGGGAGGCCAAGGCGGGTGGATCACCTGAGGTCAAGAGTTTCAGACCAGCCTGACCAATATGGCAAAACCCCACCTCTAGTAAAAACACAAAACTTAGGGCTGGGTGCGGTAGCTCACACCTGTAATCCCAGCACTTTGGAAGGCCGAGGTGGGCGGATCAAGATGTCAGGAGATCGAGACCATCCTGGCCAACATGGTGAAACCCCGTCTTTACTAAAAAATACAAAAAATTAGCCAGGCATGGTGGCAGGCACCTATAGTCCCAGCTACTTGGGAGGCTGAGGCAGGAGAATGGCATGAACCCAGGAGGCGGAGGTTGCAGTGAGCTGAGATCATGCCACTGCACTCCAGCCTGGGCGACAGAGCGATATTGTCTCAAAAAAAAAAAAAAAAACTACAAAAAAAAAAAAAACCCACAAAAATTAGCCGGGTGTGGTGGTGTGCACCTGTAGTCCCAGCTGAGTTACTCAGGAGGCTGAGACAGGAGAAATGCTTGAACCCAAGAGGCAGAGGTTGCGGTGAGCCGAGATCGTGCCACTGCACTCCAGCCTGGGCAACAGAGTGAGACTCCGTCTGAAGAAAAAAGAAAAAGAAAAAGAAAAAAAGACATTGATTGACATAATGGGGGGGGTGGGGCTTCCTAATGAAGTGCCAATGGTCAACAAGCCCACCCTTTCACTCAGAGCTTCTGGTGTTTTCATCTTTTATACATATAACAAAATACAGATTATAACTGCACCTAAGCACAAAACCTAACCATGAAGAATGAAACTAATGCTGGGTTTTACCCTGCTATGGCGCCCTTCAGATCACGTTTGCCTTCCAGAGTGCAACCATAAAGAGGCTCGTTTTTGTAAAAGTATCTGAAGGTTTCATGTTTCCTAGGCATCTTTTTTAACCTATTGCTAATCAAATTTATTCTCTTTTTAAAGTAATATTTTTTAAATGGAGATAGTATTTCATACAACATAAAACTCACCATTTTAAAGTGTACGTCTCAGTGGTTTTTAGTACTATGGTTTTATTTCCTATGCTGTGCAACCATCACCACTACCTAATTCCACAGCATTTCCATCACCCCAAAAGAAACAGTGTACCTATCAGCAATCCCAATTCCCCCCTCCTTCCTTCCCCTGACTACTACTCATCTTTCTGTCTCTACAGATTTGCCTATTCTGGACAATACATATGAATGGAATCATATAATATGTGACCTTCTGTCCCTGACTTATTTCACTTAGCACAATGTTTTCAAGGTTCATTAGTGAACACAGATCTTCACTTCTTTTTATGGCTGAATAATATTCCATTCATTGTATGAACAGACCTGTTTATCCATTCATCAACTGACACGCATTTGGGTTGTTTCCACTTTTTGGCTACCATGAATAATGTTCCAATCTACTCTTTAGTTTCCTGTTCTTAAATGTGAGTAGACCACCAGAAATCATTACCACCTGAAAAAAGGAATTAATAGAAAGGACTATAAACACTAAAATGAACAGGAAAAAACCAACCGGGGAAACAGGAACCATGCAAAAAGAGAAAAACTTTTAGCTAACTTTAAAATTATCATTAATAAACTTTAGCTAATAAAAAATACCACATCCATGAAATAGAATATAAAGGACTATTCAGAGAACAAGAGTTCCAGGAAACTAAAAATACGCTAAAAAGGATTCAACGGATTTGGGAGAAAAGTTGAGGTGGCCTCCAAGAAAGGAGAACAAAAAGAAAATGAGATGAAAGATAGAAAAAATTAAAGAAAATGAGAAGATTAAAGAAATTCTAAGACATGCAAGATTTCAAAAATGTACCTCTCATATACCCTCTTCTCTGGAAGCCTGAAGGACAGGCCTCGCTAACATGAGTAACCAAGAAAGATGACGGGGGTGGAGGAGATACAGACCCAACCCAAGGATAAGGACTACTATTTCAGGAATATCATCATGCACCACACACAGAACAAATTTATAGATTAACTAATGTACCTGATCATGAGAAATTTAAACATTCAAGAAAAGACATCCTGGCATTAATTTAGTGATAAGTAGAAAATTAAATAAACATATAAAACAATAAATCCAAGAAAAACACAGAGTTTGGAAGGAAATGGAAAGGCAATTACAGCATACTACATGGCTTAGCTGAAGATATCTTTCACATAGTCAAAATAACAAAAATGGATCTAAAAATTTCAAGACAATCCCATAATGAGGATGAGGGAACAGGAAGTGTGTGTGCAAGGGTTGGGCTGGAAATGGGGGTAGTTCCTGAAGCAGGAAATAGAAACGCCTAAAACTGAAAAATCAAGGAGTTACAACATGGACATGTTGTTCAGAAATATGGAAGGAGGGCCAGGCGGGATGGCTCACGCCTGTAATCGTAGCACTTTGAGAGGCAAAGGCAGGTGGATCACTCGAGCCCAGTAGTTTGAGACCAGCCTAGGCAACATGGGAAAAACTCTGCCTCTACTAAAAATACAAAAATTAGCTGGACATTATGGTGTGAGCCTGTAGTCCCAGTTATTCAAGAGGCTGTGGTGGAAGGACTACCGGAGGCCAAGAGGTTGAGGCTGCAGTGAGCCATAATTGTGCCACTGTACTCCAGCCTGGGGGACAGGAGTGAGACCCTGTCTCCAAAAAAGAAAAAAAAAAAAAAAGATAAAAATGGAAAGAAATTTCCAAAGGACTCATTAAGAATAGAAAATAGTTACTTGGGGGGATGAGGGGTGCCTGATGTTCTTTATAATGGGCCAGATAGAAATCTTTGACTATTTTAAACTCTGTATATGTACAAATGGAACTTGTGCTTATTCTGTTTTTAAAAAGCTGAGACTACAAAAATGTCCTGAAGGAAATAAATCTTAATAAATATCTTTTAACTCAGGAAATGAAAGTATGTGTCTACCCTTCATAGGGTTATGAATGGCTTCTAAGCAATTTAGTGCTTTCCAGCAAAAATAAAGCAACTCCTGCTAAAACAAAAGTACCTTAGGAAAAAAAAATAATAAAGCAACTCTCAAAAATGGCTAAAATTTGAGGTACAAATTGATCAAGATTTAACATAAAGTACATTCATGAAGATACGTTCACTCAAGCTTTATAAAAGCCATTTATCTTGCCATGTACAGTGTTAACAACTCACTTCTCTTCTTTTGTAGTAGACTTGTCCCTTTGTACATTACACTTCCTTCCCCAGCACTCCCATCTTGTTACCAGACTGTCTCTGCACTCCACTCTGCCTGTAACATACTCCCCACAGTTAACTCCTAGTCACTTGGGTCTCAGTGTAAAGATCACCTGCTCATAGAGGTTATCTGATCTCTCCAGAAAGCGCCCTGTCCCCTTTGTTCTAGATCATACTAGAGTCCTTATCTCAATCCGAAATGGTCACTTCCAGAGAGCAGAGACCTCATCTGTCTTGTTCACCACTTTATCTCCCATGCTTGTAAGAGCACTTGGCACATACTAGGCACTCAAATATCTATCAAGCTAATGAACCATGACTATTTACCTCAACACTGTTGGTTTTAAGAGTATTACTGTATACACGAAGATTTCTTTTGAGGATTAACTAAAAATTTGCTCCCACTTCTTACCTGCCTTGAAAACACACACACAAAAATCCTTCTAAACGCAGTTGAATGCTTACACTGAAGAATTATTTGCTGTTTTTCTCAAATTTTAACTGGGAATCATATCGTTTGTCAACTCTACTTGAGTAAGGAGAAGAGAAGAACCAGAATAGGATGTGCTGGGGTTGGGGAGGCTGTTACACAGAGCAGCTGCTGTGATGAGTAAGAAACTGGCAGCCGGGTGCGGTGGTTCACGCCTGTAATCCCAGCACTTTGGGAGGCCAAGGCGGGCAGATCACAAGGTCAGGAGATTGAGACCATCCTGGCTAACACGGTGAAACCCCGTCTCTACTAAAAATACAAAAAATTAGCCGGCCATGGTGGCGAGAGCCTATAGTCTCAGCTACTCGGGAGGCTGAGGCAGGGGAACAGCCTGAACCCGGGAGGCGGAGCTTGCAGTGAGCCGAGATCGCACCACTGCACTCCAACCTGGGCGACAGAGCGAGACTCGTCTCAAAAAAAAAAAAAAGAAAGAAAGAAACTGGGAAGTCTGATGTGTAGAGAAATTTAGGATTCATTACTTTGTGTTCAATGTAATTCACCCTTTGCCACCTCCTCAAGAAAACTACAGCAGAGGTCTCTTACTTAAAAACAAAACAAATGCAGATGGGAAACTATCTCCTCTGAGAAGTCTTCCTTTATCTGTGCATCAATAAACATTTCCTTCTGTGTTACCTCTGGACTTGGTATATTAGCACCCTGAGTTGTGTCTATCAGCTCCAAGGAGCAGTTTCCAGCCAGGCACAGTGGCTCATGCCCGTAATCCCAGCACTTTGGGAGGCCGAGGCTGGTGGATCACCTGAGGTCAGAATCAGAAGTTCGAGACCAGCCTGACCAACATGGTGAAACCCCTTCTCTACTAAAAATACAAAATTAGTGAGGCCTGGTGGCGCAGGCCTGTAATCTCAGCTACTTGGGAGGCTGAGGCAGGAGAATCACTTGAACCTGGGAGGCAGAAGGTTGCAGTGAGCAAAAATCGCACCATTGCACTCCAGCCTGGGCAGCAAGAGCAAAACTCCACCTAAAAAAAAAAAAGTGTTTCCTCTGTATTGCCAGTATCTAAAACAGTGGCTGGCACAAATGTCTGTTCAACATGAAATCTAAAACCAGTATCTAAATCGAAAGGGTCAATTTTAACTATACTTTTTTTTGTTTTCTCTTTTGAGACGGAGTCTCACTCTGTCGCCCAGGTTGGAGTGCAGTGGCGCGACCTCGGCTCACTGCAACCTCCGCCTCCTGGGTTTAAGCAATTCCCTGCCTCAGCCTCCCGAGTAGCTGGGATTACAGGTGCCCGCAACCACGCCTGGCTGATTTTTTGAACTATACTCTCATTTTCACCCAGCAAGGTAAAGAGGTAACTTGAAAAGTTTGGAGAGGCATACAAATGAAACACATACTTACTGTTTCAAAAGTATTCAATACCATCAAAGGGAAAAAAACATTAAAATAATCTCCATAATTGTGAAATCTGACAGGCACAGGTCTTGAGATGGACTGACAAAGACTTGCAGGGGGCCCACACTGACCAAAGTTCAAAAACATTTCATATTTCCATTTTAAGACCTCTTTAACGAAGGTGTCAGAGACAGACTGTGATGACAAAAGAATGTTTACTGGAGAGGAAGATGGAAAATATTTGCTTTCACCAAATGGAACTTTGCAACCTTGCCTGTTGGAATTATTCGGAGACTGAGGATGAAGAACATTGCACGAATTCTTCATTTCACCAACTGGCTTCTGAGCTATGAGGGGAACTGGCTGTGGTACTTTCAAAATCGACTGTATCCCCTTTGACTTATTTTTTAGAGACGGTGAAAGTGCTGAAGAAGTTTCCAAAGATTTAGAAAGACCAGCAATTCGTGAAGTACTCTTTGAGCTAAAAATCTTAGTGGTACGTCTCAAAGGTTTAGATGCAGGAGGAGGCAAGCCAGGTTTACGAAATACATCTTCATCTGCTGCTTTCACTTCAGAGTGTTTTGGGCAGTATTCACCCTGGTTTTTTGTGGTTTCAAGACAATCTTTGTACTTACACTTTGTGCCACTCAAAGATTCCAACTGAGGCCGACTTACAGAATCTTCTTCAACCTCAACTGTATCTTTTCCATGAATTAGTTCAATGAGTTTATAATTGTCATTCTCCATTTGTGAACATAAATCCATATCTTCAGGATCATTTTGGGTTAAAAATAAGTTGTCTTCCTCTGCATCACTGCTGGAGTCAGGCTCTCCCTCTTTCAAAGTTGCCATCTCTATATGACGTGCTGTTGGATCACCTCCACCCAGAGGGTCCTCTGAAGTAGAGACAATTACTTCATTTGTTGGTATTGTTCCATTTAACACTACAGAATCACACTGGTTCAAAGAGCAAGCATTATCAGTTGCTGGAGACCCATGTTTTGCTTTTATGGTTTCTGGTTCAGACAGCATGCATTTTATTAACTGTTTTCTGTTACTGGTGGCGAGTACCTCAGTTCCTCCTGTACAATTATAATCTGACCTATCAGATTCTGGTACAAATATGTCAGAATTCTGTGCTGTATGTGACCCTGCTCTTTTAACATCTGTACTTTCACAATCAGCAAGTCTTTGTCTATTTTTTTGTGATTTGGGTCTGATCTGCCTTTGCATCTGAAGTTCTTGACTAGTCAGAAGTTTCTTATTATTTCTGACAGACAGGTTCTGAGGAGAAATTAATTTAGTCTTTCTTCGGGTATCAACTACTCCAACAGTTTTGCCATGATCACGTAATTGAGCTACATAATCCAAAGACCGCTGGGACAACTCATATGCCTTACGAGGACCCTTTTTCAGGCCAAGTTTCTCAGCTGTTGAAGTTGGCTCAGGACACTGACGAAATTTCTTTGGCGGCACTATAGCAGGAGTTGTTCTACAACTTAGGTAATTTGAACTTCTATTCTGTCCTTTTTTGGCATCTGAATGAGTTTTCTTAAGGGTCTTAGAAACTGGAACTTTCCTGATGGGTTCTGTACAAGTACAAAGCTTTGAAGACTTCTTTTGTGAAACCGTAGTGGCTCTCTGAATACGTGAATTGGGAGTTGAAGTCCTTCTATCTATACTTTTAAAATCATTTCCCACAAGATCTCTCTTATTAGTATCAGACTGGCCCTCATTTCTGACAGAAGATGAAGGCCTCACAGCATCTTCAGCCATTGGTTTTTCAGATCGTTTTCTCTTAGGCTTTTTTACTTCAATTTCACAAAATTCTTCAACAGAAATACTCCGTGGTCTTGTGTGTTCTCCAGTGCCCCCTGCTCCTTTTTTAACAACTTCAGATACATAATCTGTACAACCCTGACCATTTGTGGTATTGGCTATAGGAGCCAAACATTTTTTCTCACCATCTTGAACTGAATTATTATCGTCTGGATGATCTTGCCAAACTGAAAACACTTCAGATGAACTTTCAAACTCAAAACACTGAGAATCAGATTCCTCAAACTGAAAAAGAGTCTCTGTCTTTTCTTCCTTTACTGGATTCTTTTCCTCCTTACTATTAACTGTTGAAACGTGCTGCTCTGGACGTTCTCTCTCAAGGCATATTTTGTCCTGTTTAGTGAGTTTCTCAAGACTCAGGATTCTTTCATCATCATCATCATCAGAATCTGAAATAATAATAACCTGTCCACGGGAGGTATCTCCAACATTATTTTGGTTAGCTGTGAAACATCTTTTATCTTCTTTTACTTTCCTTTGCAGCTGCGATGAGTTCTGAGGTGAATCGGATGGGAACGTAATAACACTGGCTTGAGCTAGTAAAGATAATTTGTGAAGGTCTCTGTCTATCTGAGAATCCGTTAAGGTGTCAGATTTAGGACTGATGTCAGGGGCCTGTTCTCTTGTCAAGTTAGAATAAATCACACTGGTACTATTACTCATCTCCTCATCTCTTGATTCAGGTACAGTCATAAGATCTTTAAAGGGAGATGATTTCTTCTCTGAAGTATTGGTCATTTCTGTAAAAGGGATCAATTCTTTATCATCAACATGAAATTCCTGTATTTTACAATTGTTTTCACGGGAAGAGAAAATATCTAATTCTTCATTCTTTAATTGTTTCTCTTTTGGCAATACATTGTTTTGAGATTTTTGTTCTCCATTCTTATCATCCAGAACACCACTAGGGTCTAAAGAAAGATTGTGTATGAAACCATCTCCTTTCTGAACTCCTGTGTCTTTCCTTGAACAGAAACTCTCAATGTTAGATACAGTCAAATTTTCATCTAAATTGATAGTATTATCGACCAAAGTACTCTTCCTGTGTTGCTTCTTTATTACATGTGATAACTTTGCACAGATTTCATCTTTCTGTACCTTAGTTTTTCGTTTTGAGGTTTTAGCAAGAGCATCATCCTTTAAAGAGAAATCTTCATTTGATGTGGACACTTTTTCCAAAGCATCAGTGCTAGAATCAGTCAACAAACGTGTTGATACTATTATTCCTCTGTCACATCCCCTTTCTGGACCATTTATTGAAGTACAATCCTTTGGTGTATATGAAGAGATCTCTTTTACAGACTTCTGCTTCCTTGTACTTATTTTAATTTGATCTTCAGCTCTTTCAGTAAAAATGTTTTTACTACTCTGCTTTAAGCATGACCCAGCTAAGAGATGGTCTTCTAGTTTCACATCCTTTATATAATTTTGCTCATTATTGTCACTTTCTATAGTGTTATCTGCTTTGATCAATACACTGTCTTGCACTTTCATTGGTTCTTTAGAAAATGTTGGGCTGGAAGCTTCCAAACAATGCATATCTTTTCTAGACGTCTTCCCCATTTGTTCACTTTCTTCTTTATTATAAGATGCAGGAGAGATTTTACATGCAGAAGTCAGATCCACAAAAGTGTTACATGGAGGTGCTTTGAATTTTATGTTTCTAATAATTTGCTTTAAGCAAGTTTGTAGCTCATGGGTTTCCTGACTAGTCAACTGCCAACCTAGAGATAAATTTCCTCTAAGGAATAAGTTGAGCTTATCCCAGAATCGCTTGCAAAGAGACTGCTGCCCAAGCTGATAACCTTCTTTAAGGAGACTTCTAATCAGCTGCACATAAGCAAGTTGTACAGAGTTAGATGGCATGGAATGCAACGACAGTGATGATATCATTGCTGTTCCTTTGGAGCAATTTCCAGATGATTTCTCAGAACTCCGTGTAAACGCAGTGGTAGGAAGTTTGGCACATTTAACGACGGCTTCCACCCATTGCTGGGAACTTACCCACAGCAAATGCAAACATTTTTTATTTCTATGCAGTTCAATCACTGATACCAAAATTAGAAGAAAAAATTCAGTGACTTTGTCACACACAGCATCTGTTTGGTTGAGGACTTCTTTGACTTCAGAGTACAGATGATTAACAACCTGTGCTATGTAAGCCACACCCAAATCCTTAAGATCCATGAGGGACTGGACAAAAGGGATGAACCACAGAAATGTGCTGTTATGAACACGCATGTCTTGACCAATATCTGACTGAAGTACACTGGCTAATGTTTCCATTTCTTCATACATGTTAGGACAATAATCTGGGCAAATGGCTGTTCTCCATCCAGAATCCTAAAATGAAAGAAATGCTGATGTTCAGATAAATAAGCACCACTTATGACAGGTTCAACACCCAAGTCGTTAAGAAAAATAAGTTTCTCAACTCTCTTATTTTGGTTTACCACATCATTATTATGCTATACAATGGTATAATTGTGGCATATAATTATATCACAATCGTAATACACCTAACTTCCAAGAAAGTGAAAATATAAATTGAATTTTGAGTTTTCATAAAAAGACAAATTGGTAACACCTTTATGTACTCTCACCTTCTGTCCACTAGCTAGTTTTGATTTCTAGTCATGCCATGTATGTCCCCATAAACTTTCCATCTTCCCTAAATGTACTTAGAAATTAATTTTCCAAAGTATGCATACTGTAGTTAGAGTCCATCTTCCCCAACACACAATACATCTGCTGTTCAATGAGAAGGGCTTTTACATAGCAGTAGATTGAGAACAGCTACATATCACAAAATTTGCAACTCAACAAATTATATAAAATAGTCTACACAATATAAAGGCAATAAAATAGCATCTGAATTTTCAAAGTGTTTTATACCTTTTTGGTCTTTTCAGGATTATAATTGTATACAATCTGGCTGCAAGTCACCATATCATCCAAATAGGACTCCGGTTCTAACTTGGTCCTTAAATATTAAGAATAAATAGAAATTACTGAAACGAAGGGGGAAAAAAAAGGAAGAAACACCTCTTGTTAAGTACTGGAACACACTTTCTTATAGAGATGATGTTTAAATCCTGACATTAGCTGAACTAACCTTACAGAGCTGTTCCGTATATGTCGGATCTCTCTATTGTAGCTTGCGTTGTTGATAATGGTTTGAAATGCCACAATAGGATCCATAAGTTGACCCCAGACCTTAGATCCAAGCCGATCCAGAATCACCATAAAACAGTGTAACGCTGGCCAGAAAGGATCCACACTATCATCTGAAATACAATGGCACAATCATTGAATTACTAAACAGTTAGAAAAACATACTACAATATATTGAGAATTAAGCATATTCTTTATCTGGTGAGTAGCAACCCAACTAAAAGCCAAAGAGCAAATAATTTAAAGCAGTGCCGCCGCCAGTCCTCAGACACACAGAGGGTTTCAAAAGCAGCCATATTTTCAAGATTTTTTGCAAGCAATACTATGATACGTCTGTAAAAAAAAAAAAAAAAATTAGTGGCAAACAAATTACTTAATGGGCAAGAAAACAGTCTAGGTAAACACAATCTTTTCACACCCTGTTTGCCATACCAGAAACAACCTTTTCTAATTCAGCTCCTCAACCCCTCCCAAAACTTTGTAGTCCCGTCCTCCAATAACTAACAGAAAAGAAGAGGAAAAAAATAAAGGAAAGAAAAAGAAACTTGGTATTTACAGATCTACATGAAGCCCATAATACAAGAAATTCTCTTTCAGCATCATCCTGAATTTTGTGTCACCCATCTAGTGTAAATGACTAAATTCTTTAGCTAAGGAATAAGGCAAAGATACACTCTTCATCCATCTGTATCTCAACATGGCTTTGCTGTTACCTACTTTTCATCCAACCTCCTGCTTCTCTATCAAATATGCAGTAGCAAGATACTGCCCTACTCAAAGACCTTCAATGGCTACTTAATGTCTTCCAAGAAAATTCAAAATCCTCAGTCAAGAACTTAAGATATTGATCTACTGTTTATTTCCATTTTTATTTTTCATATTCCTATAATCATACACTATCTACAGCACAAATAGATCACTGGCTTTTTCCAAAATAAGCACTAGAATGCCCTCACTTCTAGCACAACGTATCAAAATCCTATCCATCCTTAAAAGTCCAGCTTAAATGCCTCCTCCTATATTAAACATTCCCCCACTTCAGTCATCTACAGTACTCTTCTGAGGCAAGTGCTTGAATTCACGCAGTCACTGCTATTGCTACGTCATCCTAGAACTTGTGACTTTACTTCCCTCATACTTCTCAGACTTTACCACAGTTATTTGAACTTTCTTATATATTTTTGTATCCTCCACTGCATCTGAAACAGTGCCTGTGTCTAGTAAGCTCACAAGAAACAAAGTAGTTAGATGAAGACAATTATGAAAAGTTTCTCAAAGAGGTAATTAAAATTTTGAAGACAAGGCTGGGTTCAGTGGCTCACGCCAGTAAATCCCAACACTTTGGGAGGCCGAGGCAGGAGGACTGCTTGAGGTCAGGAGTTCAAGACCAGCCTACACCCATAGTGAGACTTTGTCTCTATCAAAAATTTAAAAATTAGCTGGGTAAGATGGCACATGCCTGTGGCCCCAATTACTAGGGAGTCAGAGGCAGGAGGATGACTTGAGCCTGGGAGGTTAAGGCTGCAGTGAGACCTGATTGAGCCACTGCACTCCAGGGTGGGTGATAGAGTGAGATCCTGTCTCAAAAGAAAAAAAAAAAAAAAAAAGGTGTTTTTTTTTTTTTTTTTTTAAGATGGTTAAGGGAGCTAGCTTAACAGAAAGGACAGAATTATACATGTAGTTAGGCACAGGGAAAGAAATGAACAATTTATGCAGTGAATGTTGGCAAAAGAGTAATAGCCTCAGACACAATCTAGCAACAAAATATATGCCAAAGGCCGGGCGTGGTGGCTCATGCTTGTAATCCCAACAGTTTGAGAGGCCAAGGCAGGCGGATCACATGAGACCAGGAGTTCAAGACCAGCCTGGAAAACATAGTGAAACACCATCTCTACTAAAAATACAAAAATTAGCCAGGTATGGTGGCGCATACCTGTAATCCCAGCTACTTGGGAGGCTAAGGCAGGAGAATCGCTTGAACCCAGAGGCAGAGGCTGCAGTTAGCCAAGATCGCACCACTGCACTCCAGCCTGGGTGAGAGAGAAAGACTTGGTCTCAAAACGAAAAAAAAAAAAAAAAAAAAAAAAATATATATATACACACACACACACACACACACACACACACACACACACATATATGCCCTATCAACAAAAGAATAACATTAATATATTTATATTAGAATGTCCCACAAATGAGTTTATATACAACATTCAAGTTGCATGAAGAGAAGAGAATGAGGGGAAAAAATTATATTCATTATGTTTTCATAGGATCTGGTATACTTGGTCTTTATTAATTCATTACTTCCTAAAGATTAGAAGCACTTATTTAATTACAGATCCTTCATGATTAGCATGATACAAGCATCAGCAAAAGGAGGTCAGGATCTAATAATAAACATGACTACAAGTTTTAGGCCTCATTATCTAGACTATCTGGAGCAGCATATCCAAGAGAATGCTCTGTGATGATGGAAATGTTCTGTCTCTGCATTGTTCAATACAGTACAGGATAGAGTACAGGCACGTGTGGCCATTGAGCCTTGAAATATGACTAGTGGGACCAAATAACTGCATTTTTAATTTTAATTGACTTAAATTTATTTTAATAATCACATGTGGCTGGCAGTTACTGTATTAGAGAACCACAGAGAAACAAAGAGGCAGGCAAAGGGAGGCCACGGGACAGAGAAGGCTTTCCCCACAATGTTAACCACAATGTCATTACAAATGGGTCTCCCAGAGGTTCTGATGTTCATCCTACCACCAACTTTTTCATCATGAAAAAGTAGATTAACTTCCCTTCTTCTATGAAAGGAAGGTATTGAATTAAATTATAAAGGTCCTTTCTGATTTAAAAGTCTCATGCCTGTAATCCCAGCACTTTGGGAGGCCAAGGCAGGCAGATCATCTGAGATCAAGAGTTCAAGACCAGCCTGACCAACGTGGTGAAACCCCGTCTCTACTAAAAATACAAAAAAATTAGCCGGGCGTGGTGGTGCACGCCTGTAGTCCCAGCTACTTGGGAGGCTGAGACAGGGGAATTTCTTAAACCCAGGAGGTGGAGGTTGCAGTGAGCTGACATCGCACCATTGCACTCCAGCCTGGGCAATAAGAGTATGACTTTGTATCAAAAAACAAAACAAAACAAAATAAAAAGTCTGAATCTATTACTAAACCAGAAAAATTCTTTTCTCCACAACATACACCAATTCCTGCAGTGACACTATCATTTTTAAAGTGCATCATCATCACTATATTCAACAACATTCAGCAAGTAAAGTTTATTACCATCTGCTTCCCTCTCCATAGTGTGAAGTATCGATTGCATAAAATCATTTTGTTTGTCTGAGCCCAACAACAGGGAATCCATGGCTTGTTCCTCAAGAATGGTCAGCAACATGCAAATACCTGTAAGATCATTTAGAGTTATCTTGAATTGATGAAATAATACTATACTAATGCCTGGTTTAGTTTGCAAAAGAATAACAAGGCAGGAAGATGAAGCAAGATAGTATTTAGTTTCTCAAACATTTAAGTCTCAGATATTCACACACAACTGCTCCCAAGTAATAGAACTCTAGACTAATTCAAGTGTGAAAGTAGAAAATGGTTAGAAAACAATTTCTAACATAACTACCATGTAACTTGTATCTCATCAATATAAGATGCCTTCAATTTTAAGATGTACCGTATTCCATATACCACTAAGAAAGAAAAAAAAAATCACTGCCATTTATGACACGTGACCTTAAGATTTGGAATCAAGGAAATGGTATAGAAGTATTTTGAGGCCGGGCGTGGTGGCTCACACCTGTAATCCCAGCACTTTGGGAGGCCAAGGCGGGCAGATCACAAAGTCAGGAGATCGAGACCATCCTGGCTAACATGGTGAAACCCCGTCTCTACTAAAAATACAAAAAAATTAGCCGGGCGTGGTGGCAGGTGCCTGTGGTCCCAGCTACTCGGGAGGCTGAGGCAGGAGAATGGCATGAACCCAGGAGGCGGATCTTGCAGTGAGCCGAGATCGCGCGACTGCACTCCAGCCTAGGCAACACAGCAAGACTCCGTCTCAAAAAAAAAAAAAAAAAAAAAAGTATTTTGAGCCACAATAGACTTGTAAACAATGCTGACAACTCTTTCTACCAGGAAAATTTAATTTTTTTTTTTTAAGAGACAGGATCTCCCTCTGTCACCCAGGCTGGAGTGCAGTAGCACAATCCTAGCTCACTGCAGCTTCAAATTCCTGGGCTTAAATGATCCTCCCGCCTCAGCCTCCCAAGTTGCTGGGACTACAGGCGTGCACCACCATGCCCAGTTCTACCAGGAAATATTTTACACACTGAAAAAGGAGTATTAACAATCAAATCCTATTTAAAGCCAACTATTACACTAATATTTTGTTAATAAAATGTGGCCGTAAACAAGATTCGATTCATTTGCCAGTGCTTGAAAATGTACCGCTTACTACAGAAAAGTTTCTAGGATATAAATACTGTTTAATAACAAGATATGTAATAGTTAAATCAACTTAATGACAGAATAAGAACTGAGAACTATAAAATCCTATCTTCAGCAAGTTTCATCAGATCACCAAAGAGAACACTTTCCTTTTAGGACCCTCATAGGAACTACAGGGCCGGGCACGGTGGCTCACGCCTGTAATCCCAGCACTTCAGGAGGCCAGGGTGGGCAGATCAATTGATGTCAGGAGTTCAAGACCAGCCCGGCCAACATGGTGAAACCCCGTCTCTACTAAAAAATACAAAAAATTAGCCAGGTGTGGTGGCGTTTGCCTGTAATCACAGCTACTCGGGAGGCTAAGGCAGGAGAATTGCTTGAACCTGGGAGGTGGAGCTTGCGGTGAGTGGAGATGGTGCCACTGCACTCCAGCCTGGGCAACAGAGTGAGACTGTCTTAAAAAACAGAACTATACAAAAATACTAATTATATTAGTGTAGGAATAATACTCACCTAACCAATAGCTTTTGTAGTTGGTAGTATCATACATGTGTGAGGGCAGAAGAATCAGTTTACCCTTCTCTAGGACAGAAGAAGTATAAATGTCTGGACTCTCTAAAAGCCCCAACTCAATGACTTTAAAAAGGCAAAGTAAAACTTCTTGTAAGTCATAATAATCATCTCTGTCCACTTTCCCCAAGTTTCTTGCAGTCAAGATAGCCCAACGCCGAACCTAAATGCAGAATATATTTATTACTTAATTCAATAAACAATGGTCTACAAACAGCAAGAACATAGAAAACAGGATTCTCTGCAGATTTTAAAAGACATGTGACATATTAATTAATGCAATGTGTGGACCTTATTTGATCCTGATTTGAACATACTAACCCCTAATAAACAGTTTTAGACAATCATTTCCATTCATTCAAACACTGACTGGCAAGACAACATTAAGTAATTATTCTTTTAGATGCAATAATAGCATTTTTCTGGCTGGGCGCAGTGGCTCACACCTGTAATTTCAGCACTTTGGGAGGCTGAGGCGGGCAGATCACCTGAGGTCAGGAGTTCAAGACCAGCCTCGCCAACTTGGCAAAACCTTGTCTCTACTAAAAATACAAAAAAATTAGCTGGACTTGGTGGTGCACTCCTGTAGTCCCAGCTACTTGGGAGGCTGAGGCAGGAGAATTGTTTGAACCTGGTGGGGAAAGGTTGCAGTGAGCCAAGATCCTACCACTGCACTCCAGCCTGGGCGACAAGAGTAAGACTCCATCTCAAAAAATATATATATAATAATATTTTTCGTTTTTTTAAGTCTTTATTTTTTAGAAATACATACTGAAATATTTTGTGGATGAAATGCTCTGATGTCTAAGATTTGCTCTAAACTAATCTAAAGGGGAGTGGAATGTTGACCATGTATTGATAAAGCTAACTGATGGATTATGGGGGATTCATTACACCATTCTTGCTACTTTTATGTTTATCATTTTCCATAACAGAATGTCCAAAAAAGGAAAGAAAACACAAAATGAGGAATCTCAAAAGAAATCAAAGGGCATTTCTAAACGGCAGAATAGCATAAAGAAGTGATTTTAAATTTCTTGGAGACTATGAATTAAATTTAGTGCTCACAACCAACCTTAAAAAAAAAAAAAAGAAAAAAAAACTAAATAGAACAGAAAAATACCAAGAGTGCATCCTTCATAGTAAAAGTATTATTTTACAAAATACATTATATAGGCATATGTATACACAAGGAAAACATTTTTTACTACAGATTGTAATCAAAAAGTTGGAAAAACACAGACCCCACAGGTAAAAGCATGAGCTCTATGCCAACATAAGCAACAAATTATAAACTACTGAAAAAGTTTTGGAATCCATGAGACCTTACTGATAATAAGTGGTAGAAGGGGAAAAGACTCTTGATTACTGTACAATCAATGTCAAGTGGTAAATAGTAAACATGGAGAGTGCTGGAGTTAGGAAATGACCATCTTGCAATCACCATAGTTCAGGCAAGACACATTAATGAATGCTAAATTTTGGAGACCTTGATGAAATGCAGAGTATTTACATGGTCTTAAAGTATCTAAACAATAGAAATTACACAGCAGAGAAATGGGACAGCACCTTCACCGAATGCTCAAAATTTACATCACCATGAGTTGCAAAGGATATGGTGTGCCTCTGTCTACATATGACAAGCTGAGAAGGACAGTAACATCACTTACATGGTACTCCAGCTGGGAATGTGTAACCTGAACCTATGCATGAGGAAACATCAGACAAACCCAAAGTGAGGAACACTCTTTTTTTTTTTTTTTTGAGACAGAGTCTTACTCTGTTGCCCAGGCTGGCATGCAGTGGCACCATCTCGGCTCACTGCAACCTCTGCCTCCCGGGGTCAAGTCATTCTCCTACCTGAGCCTCCTAAGTAGCTGGGATTACAAGGGTGCACCACCACGCCCGGCTAACTTTTGTTATTTTTAGTAGAGACGGGGTTTCACCATGCTGGCCAGGCTGGTCTCGAACTCCTGACCTCATGATCCACCCACCTCGGCCTCCTATAGTGCTGGGATTACAGGCATGAGCCACCGTGCCCAGCCTCACTTATTTTTTTAAAAAGAGGCAGAGCAGGAATGACTGTATTCTTCAGAAAAGTAATTTTCATGTAAGACAATGAAATGTTCCAGATTAAAGAGGACTAAATGGACATGACAGCTAAGTAAGACCTTTTACCAGCAATAACAAGAGATTTTGCAAATGCATGACCTCTCCAAAATTGTATTCGCAGGCTATCACACAAAAATAAAATGGTATATCATTGTGGTCTTATTATTTCCCTGACCATTAAATAGAAAACATTCCTTCATATATTTATTAGCTATTGGTAGTTCCTCTTCTGTTCTGGGACATGCCTGTTCAGATCCTCATCCATATTTTTCGCATTGTTAGTAATATGATTATCTTCAATTTTTTACTTTATTTTTTTGAGAAAGAGTCTCACTCTGTTGCCCAGGCTGGAGTGCACCGGCAGATCAGGGTTCACTGCAGCCTCAACCTCCTGGGCTCAAGTGATCCTCCCACCTTAGCCTCCTGAGTAGCTAGGGCTACAGGTGTGCAACGTTATGCCAAGCTAATTAAAAAAAATTTTTTTTTGTAGGGATAGGTTCTTGCTATGTTGCTCAGGCTGGTCTTGAATTCTTGGCTTCAAACAATCCTCCAGCCCTGGCTTCCCAAAGGCCTGGGCTTTCGAGCATGAGCGACCATGCCCAGCCCTTTTCCCAATTTTTAACTAGTATTTTCACTCTCTTTATGGTATTTTTTGATAAACAATAACTTTTCATTTTAATATAGTCAAGTTCATCAACTTTCCTTTCATAATCAATGCTTTCGTTTTTATAAAACCCTTCCTCAGGCCAGGCATGGTGGCTCATGCATGTAATCTCAACACTTTGGGAGGCTGAGGTATGGGGGCACTTGTGCCCAGGAGTTCGAACCCAGCCTGGGCAACACAGCGAAACCCCTACAAAAAATTAGCTGGGCATGGTGACCGAGGAAGGAGATTTTGGTGAAATGCCTGAGCCTGGGAGGCAGAGATTACAGTGAGCTGTCATCACGCCACTGCACTCCAGCCTGGGTGACAGAGCAAGACCCTGTCTCAAAAAAATAAAACAAACCTTTCCTCACCTTACAATCTAAATGCTGTACACCTCTATTTCCTGCAAAGAGTTTGAAAACTGAACCTAACTATGGTTTTTTAGATAGATTTTGTCATTATGAATGATAATAAGGTAGGGATCTAACTTCTCTTTCCATATAGTACAACTTTCCTTTTGTGAGATGGAGTTTTGCTCCTGTTGCCCAGGCTGGAGTTCAATGTTGCAATCTCGGCTCACTGCAACCCCTGCATCCTGGGTTCAAGCGATTCTCCTGCCTCAGCCTCCCAGGTAGCTGGGACTACAGGCACACACCACCATGCCTGCCTAATTTTTTTGTATTATTAGTAGAGACAGGGTTTCATCATGTTGGCCAGGCTGGTCTCGAACTCCTCGCCTCAGGTGATCCGCCCACCTCAGCTTCCCAAAGTGCTGGGATTACAGGAATGAGCCACCGTGCCCAGCCATATCTCCGGTATTTCTTTGTCCTGATTTTTATTTTTCTCTTTCTGGGACGTCTTACATCTTTGTTAACACTACTACTTCTACCCTCCATTTATCTTTTAGCTTTTCTTTTTATATTTTCTATTTCCCTTTTTCTTCTTAGGGATTTGCTCAATCTGGTCTTCTAATACAGTCACTCATTCTCTTGGCTGTACCCACTGTATCATCTATCCCATCTCCTGAAGCCTTTCTTTTAAATATCTCATTTTTCAATGTTACAACAACTTGGCTTGGTTCTCACATTTTCTTTCTTTTTTTTAATTATACTTTAAGTTCTAGGGTCCATGTGCACAATGTGTAGGCTTGTTGGTTCTCACGTTTTCTAGTTCTCATTTCACATTAGTATCTTCCCGTATTTCTTCCAGCATGTTTACTATAATAATTTTAAATTTACTGGACAAGCGTCCTAATATATCTGCTTCTACTGAAATCTTCATGTTTCTCATATGTCTATTATTTTTAGTTTGTGAATTCCTTTTCACTCTGGGGTACTGGCTCCTATCAGGCGGTGCCTATGGAAGGCCAGACTCCAGACTGGCTTATGCCCAATCAATTCAGGGCTGAGTGATGGATAAAATCCAAGCCAGAAAAACGTAATCACTCACTGCCACGCATTTTAGTTTTCTAAGTCAGGTTGTCACCCTTTACTCCCGGGCAGAAGCAGCATTAGAAGACACTACTGGGCTGTAATCCCCCAAGTCCTGGGGTTAAGAGGGGATGATAATGAAGCAATTATCAGTGGTTAATTGGTCTCCACCTGCTTGTCTCAGTGCCTCACAAACATTAGGGGTTATCCACTGTGCTGATTTCATTCCTACCTTCACCTGGATCGGATCTTTTAGTTGATAACAGATTTGGATGCAGGTTTTATTCATCTAAGGCAATGGTGAGGGAGAACTGGAAGCAGAACCTTAACAGTTCCTTTTCTATTTTATTCTCCCACAGCCCATTTTATTCTCTGGCTGTGGGAGAATGCTCTGAGAGGTCATTCCATAGTGCCTCCCACAGGCACGGCCAGATAGGACCCAATACCCCAGAGTGAAAAGGAATTCACAAACCAAGGATGTTCTCCTCCCCATCTCCCACATTCACCTTTCAAAACAGCCCTTGTCGGCTGGACGTGGTGGCTTACACCTGTAATCTCAGCACTTTGGGAGGCCGGGGTGGGTGCATCATTTGAGGTTAGGAGTTTGAGACCAGCCTGGCCAACCCGGTGAAACCCTGTCTCTACTTCCAGCCTGGGCAACAGAGCAAGACTCTGTCTCAAAAAATAAAATATAATAATAAAAAAAATTTTTTTAATAAACCAGCCCTTGTCAACTCAGAATTTTTCTCAATGTTCTCCATTTTCTCTTTCAAGTTCCTCTAGAGTTAAACCTAGACAAAGGACCAACAGTGCTGGTCTTTGTTCTGTCAGAGCATGCGCTTTCCTCGTGTGTTTCAGGGATTTGGTTTGCAAGCTCATCCGACAGGGAGGAATTCTGTGTCCCTCCTACCACTACCCCTCCCCTTCCTAAATATAAATTTGGGCTGCTTTCTATCCATCCTTCAGAGTCCTGCTCCAGAACTAGGTCTACTAACAGCAGCTCAGGGCTCCCAACCTTTGGTTACATAAGGGCTAGGCAGACTCAGTCACCAAGGCTGCAAGTGCTTCGCCCAGGCACTGGTTACAAGACCAGACCTGCTTCCTCCATATGTAAACAGCTTTTAAAAAGCCAGTGAACCTTTTTAATACTTTGGCAACCTTCTTTCACAGGCAAAGAAGCACCCCCATCCGCCCCTTGTTTGGAGTGCGGAGTTTGGCTTTGGTTCTTTGCCTTGCCTGGAGTATACTTCTAATTCCTGTTGTCCTGCACAAGCTGAATCCCGAGCTACCCACCGCCACCCAGGCCAGGTTTCCACTCATTTATTACTTTATGTTTCTGTTCCATTGCTGGTCCACAGAAATAAGTTTTCCTTTGGAGGAACTGATTATACCCCTTTAATTTCCTCCTTTTGCTTTTTTTTTATATCATTGGTATGTGTTTGGCCCAGAGGAAACTGAAATTCACCATCATCTTGACTGGCAATCCCATTACCATGCCTTTTTTTTTGAGGCGGAGTCTCACTCTGTCGCCCAGGCTGGAGTGCAGTGGCGCGATCTCGGCTCACTGCAAGCTCCGCCTCCTGGGTTCACGCCATTCTCCTGCCTCAGCCTCCCGAGTAGCTGGGACTACAGGCGCCCGCCACCACGCCCGGCTAATTTTTAGTATTTTTAGTAGAGACGGGGTTTCACCGTGTTAGCCAGGATGGTCTTGATCTCCTGACCTCGTGATCCACCCGCCTCGGCCTCCCAAAGTGCTGGGATTACAGGCGTGAGCCACCGCGCCCGGCCGCTTTTTTTAAAAAACGTAATTTTTCTTGCTTTACATTGGCAGAGTAGCCCTTCCTGGCTACCGGCTTAATGTAGTCACTCAGTTCTAGGTGGCATTAGGCATGAGACCTGAAGCACAGACTGTCTTACCACAAAAGGTGACAAGATCTCAAACCTTAGCCAAAGGGCTATGTCAGGTTTCAATGCTATCTGCTTCTGTTCCTGCTCACTGTTCTGGATTTTGTCCTTCTTCATCTCTAGCACCAGATTTTCCCAGTCTCCCTCCCTACCTTCCCTTGTTTTAATTCTAATCTATCAGCAAATAACTTTTCAAATGTTTTAACCGGTATCTCCATGTGTCTGCAGTGGGTCAAGCAGGTGAGAAAGTCAAGAGAAGAGGTCTTCTTGAGTTCAATTCGACATACTGAAAGGACATCAAGTTATTCCCGTTTGTCTTTTAAGATCAAGCATCACCTGTTGGTAAGTATCCCCTATCCTCTGAGATCCCCTCTTCTTTGACCCCAGAGCGCCCTCTACTTAACTGTAGTAAATTTTAAAGCAAGAAAAATTGTAGCAAACATTTTAAACAAAATCCACACCAAAAACTGCTATTATAGCTATCTATAGGTACAAAAGTACAATATACCCTTCTATCGCCCAACACTCACACTCACCATTTCATTGGGATGGACTAAAAACAAATAGATCCCTGGATGTTTGTCAAACACCTGAAAGGAGCAATTGGCTTGTTCCATCCGACAAAGTGCTTCAACACATAACTCGTCTAAAAAGAAAAAAATAAGTAAAATACATAAATCTTATCACCTTATCAAGATTCCCTAAATTAGGCTCCTTGGGCTATTCTGTAAATAAATAAAAATTTGCTTTTTATTTTTCCAAATTGAGGCATAAAAATGCTTATATTGTAAATGCAGGAACAATATTTACCTGACAGGCTAAATCCGTTGATCACAGGGTGTTCTTAGAAATTATTCTGACCTTATTAGAATAGATCCCTTTTTTGCCGGGCGCGGTGGCTCACACCTGTAATCCCAGCACTTTGGGAGGCCGAGGCAGGCGGATCACAAGGTCAGGAGATCGAGAACATCCTGGCTAACACGGTGAAACCCCATCTCTACTAAAAATACAAAAAATTAGCCGGGCGTGGTGGTGGGCACCTGTAGTCCCAGCTACTCGGAAGGCTGAGGCAGGAGGATGGCGTGAACCCAGGAGGCGAAGCTTGCAGTGAGCCGAGATCGCGCCACTGCACTCCAGCCTGGGCGACAGAGCGAGACTCTGTCTAAAAAAGAAAAAAAAAAAATACAAAATTAGCCAGGTGTGGTGGCGCATGCCTGTAATCCCAGCTACTCAGGAGGCTGAGGCAGGAGAATCGCTTGAACCCAGGAGGTGGAGGTTGCGGTGAGCTGAGATCATGCCATTACACTCCAGCCTAGGCAACAAGAGCAAAACTCCACCTCAAAACAAACAAACAAAAAAAGAATGTAGCTCTTTATTCACACTTAGAATAATTATCTCCATAGGGAATGTATAAAGGACCTGTAACCATATGGTTATAGGTCCAACTCCATTTGTATCTTATGTTTTGATCCACCTAGACTTTATCTGATACGAAAACAAGGAACAAAGTCAGCTTTACCCCTAAGTGACTAGCTATCCCACTCCCATTTATTGAACAATCCATTTACCCTTTCAGATGAATCAACTTTAGCTGTAAAATTTCAAAAAATATTGTCGTTTTTTCATATTACATTTTCAATATCATAGTTTTTTCACTAGTGACAGTGGTTGGCTTTAGGGATGGGGAGGCATAATGAGTAGAAAAGCATGAAGGGCACTCCTAGGATGTTGATAATGTTTCGATTTTTGATCTGGATGCTGGCTACACAAATCTGTTTGACTTGCAAAAAAACATCAAGCTTATATACTTTTACGGATAGATTATTCTTTAATACTTGAAAAAGTCTTAGAATTTTCAAATCTAGCTACTTTGAATTTATTGGTTTAGACAAACAGTACAGGAAAGAAATCAGAAAAATCCATAAAGTATGTTATCCTACAGGGCAAATATATGGCCTCCCTCAACAAGTCAAACTCATGGCCAAAAAAAAGAAGAGGGCACATGTTGGTTTCTGTACAAACATAGTTGGCACGTGCAGGGGTTTGGCTCCAGGATACCAAAATCCACACACAGCTGAGTCCTGCAGCTGGCCCTGAGAAATCAGCATATACCTAAAGTCGACCCTCCAGAGAAGCGGGTTTTGCAACCCATAAATATGGTATTTTTGATTCCACTTTGGTTGAAAAAAGATCCATGTATGACTGGATCTGCACCGTTCAAGGGTCAACTTAAGATTGTTTTTGGGTTTTTTAGAGACAGGGTCTTGCGCTGTTGCCCAGAATGAAGTACAGTGGTGTGCTCATGGCTCACCTCAGGCTCAACCTCCTGGGCTCGAATGATCCTCCCACCTCAGCCTCCTGAGTACCTAGGAATACAGGCACATGCCACTATATCCAGTTAAATTTTCTTTTTTGTAGAGATGGGGAAGGGAGGGTGTTGCTACACTGCCGAGGCTGAGAAGACTGTTTTGAATTAAAAGAGCTGGAAGAACTATGTACCAAATGCAATGTGTGGTCCCTGACTAGATTCTAATTTAAGCAAATCAGCCAAAAACACATTTTGCAACTATTGGGAAAATATGAAAATGAACTAGATTTTAGTATTGTTATTTTGGGCCAGGCACGCTGGCTTACACCTGTAATCTCAGCACTTTAGGAGGCCGAGGTGGGCGGATCACTTGAGGTCAGGAGCTTGAGACTAGCCTGGCTAACATGGCAAAACCCTGTCTCTACTAAAAATACAAAAAATTAGCCAGGTGTAGTGGCAGGCGCCTGTAATCCCAGCTACTCGGGAGGCTGAGGCAGGAGAATCGCTTGAACCCAGGAGGCGGAGGGTGCAGTGAGCCAAGATCATGCCACTGCACTCCAGCCTGGGCGACAGTGAGACTCTTTAAAAAAAAAAAAAGGTATTGTTAGATTTGATAGGTTAGGGAAATGCCTTTACTTTCAAGAGATTCGTATTATGAAATGCAAATATCAACAACCAAAATCTAGACAGCTATAATAAGCCATGCCATCGTGGTTAATGAAAATTACCACAGAATAGCATTTCCCAACCAGGGGTGATTTTATACCTCACCCCCCAAAAGGGGTATTCAGCAATGTCTGGAGACATTTTTGGTTGTCACAAAAGAGATAGGGAGTGCTAGCGGCATTTAGTAGACAAAGGCCAGGGATGCTGCTACACATCCTACAATGGACGGCACAGCCCACAGCAAAGGATTATCCAAAATGTCACCAGTGCAAGGCTGAGAAACCCTGCCACAGACATACTACAAGAATGAAAATTATTATTATTATTACTATTTTTTAAGACAGAGTCTCCCTCTGTCACCCAGGCTGGAGTGCAGTGGCACAATCTCGGTTCACTGCAACCTCCGCCTTCCAGGTTCAAAGTGATTCTCCTGCCTCAGCCTCCTGAGTAGCTGGGATTACAGGTGCCTGCCACCACACCTGGCTAATTTTTGTATTTTTAGTAGAGACAGGGTTTCACTATGTTAGCAAGGCTGGTCTCGAACTCCTGACCTCAGGTATCTGCCTGCCTCAGCCTCCCAAAATGATGGGATTACAGGCGTGAGCCACCATGCCCGGCGAGAATGAAAATTATTAATAATTGAACAAAGAGGTGAACAGATACGTAATAAAGCAAATATAGCAAAATGTTAACAACCGTATAAACTATGTGATGGGTATATCATGTTCACTGTATAATTTACTTTTCTATGTTAAAAAATTTTCACAATAAAATGTTGAGAGCCAGGCATAGTGGCTCGTGCCTATAATCCCAGCAATTTGGGAAGCTGAGGTGGGAGGACTGCTTGAGCCCAGGAGTTCAACACCAGCCTGGGCAACAGTGAAACTTCATCTCTACAATAAATACAACATAAAATTAGCTGGACGCAATGGCACACACCTGTACTCCCAGCTACCCACAAGGCTCAGGCAGGAGTATTACTTGAGCCCAGGAGGTAGAGACTGCAGTGGGCCATGACTGCGCCACTGCACTTCGGCCTAGGAGACACAGCAAGACCCTTGTCTCTAAAAAAAAATAAAAACAATCTTCAGTTACCCTCTGAACAAGATAAGTTTGAACTGTGCCCCAAAAATAGGTATTTTGTGTTTGAACTCAAAAAATAAAAAATGTTGGGAAAAAAATGAAGTCCTAATTATATATCCTAATAATATGTTTAGCAAACAAATTTGCAATATAGATAAGCCTAAATTCTTATGATACTAAAACAATAAAACTGATATAACTTGAGGAACCATCAAGATACTCACTAACACGTTCATGTAGAAGCAAGTAAGGATATTTCAGTATTTCAAGAAGAGGAACTCGAAGCTTATTTTCAAAGTCTTGCCCAGTGATGTCAAACAGTGGCATCTCTCCATTGTTGTCTACTATATATAACTCATCATCATCTCCAATTTCTGCCTTCATGGATTTTTCAAAGTGATTTATGAGACGTAAGGTTTCTAATTCCCATAAAACCTAGAGGAAAATAAAATGGGCAGTGTGCATTATGTCTTATCATCAACAAAATACACTCAATGTGACGACCTAGAAAGTCTTTTCCTAAGTACAAAAATGCTGAAATGTAAAGTATTAGAGATTGTATTTTAGATTTAAAGAAAACTATTCAAATGCGGCCACTTTTATGAAAAATGAGTACACACAGTATGAGATATTGGCTAGGCACAGTGGCTCACAGCTGTAATCCCAGCATTTTGGAAGGCTGAGGTAGGAGGACTGTTTCAGGTCAGGAGTTCGAGACCAGCCTGGGTAGCAAAGCAAGACCCTGTCACTAAAAAAAAAAAAAAAAAATAGAAAAATTAGCTAGGTGTGGTGCATGCCTACAGTCCTAGCTTCTCTGGAGGCTGAAGCAAAAGGATCACTTGAGCCAAAGAATCTGAAGCTACAGTGAGCTATGATTGTGCCACTGTACTCCAGCCTGGATGACATAGGGAAACCCTGCCTCTAAGAGAAAAAGAAAACAGGCCAGGCACACTGGCTCCTGCCTATAATCCCAGCACTTTGAGAGGCTGAGGTGGGCGGATCACCTGAGGTCGGGAGTTCAGAACCACCCTGACCAACATGGAGGAACCTCGTCTCTACTAAAAATACAAAAATAGCCAGGCGTACTGGTGCATGCCTGTAATCCCACATTCGGGAGGCTGAAGCAGGAGAATCGCTTGAACCCAGGAGGCAGAGGTTGCAGTGAGCCAAGATCACGCCACTGCACTCCAGCCTGGGCAACAACAGGGAAACTCCATCTCAAACAAAAAACCAAACAAACGAAAAAAAACAAGAAAACAAAAAATAGTATGATATGTTTAAACACTTTTTCTTTTTTTTTGAGACAGAATCTTGCTGTCGCCCAGGCTGGAGTGCAATGGCGTGGTCTCAGCTCACTGCAACCTTGGCCTCCCGGGTTCAAGCAATTCTCCTGCCTCAGCCTCCTGAGTAGCTGGGATTACAGGCGCCCACCACGCCTGGCTAATTTTTGTATTTTAGTAGAGACTGACTTTCACCATGATGGCCAGGCTGGTCTCAAACTGCTGACCTCGTAATCCACCTGCCTCAGCACCCCAAAGTGTTGGGATTACAGGTGTAAGCTACAGCGCTCAGCCTTAAACACTTATCTTGTAGAAGTTTTCTATAAATATCTCAACATCCCTATCAACTACATTCAAAAAAAAAAAAAAGAGAAGCTGGAGCTTCTCTGTCAAATGCAAAACTGAGGCCCTTCTATGTCTTCCCTTCTATGTTCTAGCCATAGCTAACTACCTTAGCGCAGCTTGTAGTATAAAAGACGCTGGATAGCTTCATAATTAGAAAACTTTATAAAGTGCACATTTCTCAACACGAGTCCATTACTAATCATCCTCTCCTCTATATACTGTATGTATCTCTATGGTCTACGTTCTGTTTTTCATCAAATAAATAAACCAAATATTCAAAGCCAAATATTTAGAATTATATCTTTCACTTTTGTTATCATGACTGGAAAATATGCTTGCCCTTAGAGGTTTATGCCATTTGCCCATTAAAAAAAGAAAAAAAGAAGTTATTATTACCAATTAAAAAAAAAAAACCCTGGCCAGGCGCAGTGGCTCACAGCTGTAATCCCAGCACTTTGGGAGGCCGAGGTGGGCAGATCACCTGACGTCAGGAGTTTTGAGACCAGCTGGGCCAACATGGTAAAACCCCATCTCTACTAAAAATAAAAAATTAGCCGGGTGTGGTGGCACGTGCCTTTAGTCCCAGCTACTTGGGAGGCTGAGGCAGGAGAATCGCTTGAATCCACCTGGGAGGCAGAGGTTGAAGTGAGCCGAGATCACGCCACTGCACTCCAGCCTGGACGAGAGAGTGAGACTCTGTCTCAAAAAAAAAAAAAAAAAAAAACCCACTAACAAAAACCCAGGCCATTCAGATACTCAGATACATGCATGTATTATAGCACTGACCAAAAAATTATGAAACAAATCCCCTCCCAATGACTTTATTTCATTAAATTATTTTATACCAATGTGACTAAAAGCAACAGATCATAAAATTCTGATCCAGGTTTCAATTCCATCCGTGATAAACATTTACTCAGCACCTAGTATATACCAGGCAATGAGTTAGGTACTTGACTTATATTAGCCTTCAAAGTCGGCCAGGCATGGTGGCTCATGCCTGTAATTCCAACACTGGGGGGCCAAACCGGGAGGATCACTTGAGCTCAGGAGTTCAGGACCAGCCTGGGCAAAATAATAAGACCTCGTCTCTACAAAAAAATTGTAAAAATTAGCGGAGCATGGTGGCACATGCCTGTAGTCCCAGCTACTCAGGAGGATGAGGTGGGAGGATGGCTTGAGTCCAGAAGGTTGAGGCTGCAGTGAACCGTGATCGTACCACTGCACTTCTAGCCTGGGCAACAGAGCAAAGACCTTGTCTCCAAAACATAGCAAAACAAACTATGAAAACCCATGTGGCCCATGGAAAATCATGAGACAGCACTTCCACTTTCAGGAATTTGTCCTAAGAATATACTCGAATGTGTAAAATGATATATGTATAATCGCTCCACTGCACTCCAGCCTGAGTGACAGAGTGAGACTCCATCTCTAACAACAACAAAAACAAAACAAAAACAAACAAAAAAAACCCCACAAAGTTGAAATCGTATCATCATTTCTCTGAATACTTCCAACGGAGTTCAAACTTATTCTCTTCCCAGCTATCAAGCTCTGAAAAATATTGCCCATCTAATATATTTTACCTCATGCAAGAACGGCAATTCATCTCTTGCTTTGTGGTACTCAGCCACACACTCCAAGCAGTAGCAGAGGTCTTCGTCAGCTGTTTGAAATTCACCGGAGGGAGTGTTGGAAGCATAGCGCTTTAGGAAGTCAATGGTGGAAGCACCACCTGGCGTACACCAACAACATGTGCTCATTCTGTACCTACAGCCAGAAAAGATGACATCAAGAAGAAAACCAACTTCAGACCTACTGTGTGTCAAGAATAGGTACACTTCCAACTTGTGACCCTGGTTTCAATTTAAAATGTGTCACTAAAACCCAAATCTTCTGCTGGCTGGCTTATCAATCACCGATTCACTAAACTAAAAAAATCCTTCTATTTTTGACATACGAAAAATACAGAAAAATGAAAGCATTGTATAAGGAATAAGTATCATAAGGCAACATAAAGTTGTGCTACAGAGAAGGCTCAAAACAACACAGTACTGATAGAAAATATACAGAGACCCAGACTTACCAATATTTTCGAAGTACAGATTTTGGAATGGGGAAAAAAGTTACCAACTACAAACTTAAGTTCATTTCATAAACTGAATGGACCTAGCTCAGCACTCTCATCAGGAGTGATGTCACCCTCATCAGGAGTGATGTCACCCTCAAAGAGATCTAAAACTAGTTAGTGGGACGTGAAAAAGCCCTCCTCTTTTTAGATATAAAGCTCAGATAAACATACAGTACATAGAGACACAATATATTGGTGGTAATAAAATTCACAGGAGAGGCAGTTTTTAAAAATGTTTAAAAACTCTCCACTCAGGGAGAAAGAAGGTTAGAAGGAGGTTAAAAAACCTAAGTAAGCTGGGAACGGTGGCTCATGCCTTTAAGCCCAGCACTTTGGGAGGCCGAGGTGGGCAGACTGCTTGAGGTCCGCAGTTCGAGACCAGCCTGGCCAACATGGTGAAACCCCATTCTCTACTAAAAAGAATACAAAAATTAGCTGGTGGTGCGCATCTGCAATCCTAGCTACTTGGGAGGCTGAGGCAGGAGTACTGCTTGAACGTGGGAGGCAGAGGTTGCAGTGAGCCAAGATTGCGCCACTGCACTCCAGCCTGGGTGACAGAGTGAAACTCTGTCTCAAAACAAACAAACAAAAGAAACCTAAATGAAGACACTGGGTATGTGGGAATGGAAACGTGGCAGTGTGAGATTTTTGAGTATCACCATCACCCTAAAATTCAGAATACATAATCTTTACCAACAGGAAATATAAAACATCTCAACAGAAACTAGGCTTGGCTGCTGAGGCTTCTGTGGCATAAAGCTAGTTCCTAAAATAAAGTGATTTTTTAAAATTCTTCAATTTCTTCTTATACCCACAATTAAATAATTATTTAGAAATG
Organism: Gorilla gorilla gorilla; assembly: GCF_029281585.2. Lineage (NCBI taxonomy): Eukaryota > Metazoa > Chordata > Mammalia > Primates > Hominidae > Gorilla > Gorilla gorilla. The sequence continues at coordinate 128,725,106 of NC_073237.2, forward strand.
CATAAGCATAATCAAATACATTGTCATATGAATGGATTTTTTAAAATTTATTAAATATTACTTTTACTTATGCTTTTGAAGAGGTATACTTTCTTCATGGTTCTAAAAAGAATTTAGGGTAGCTTTCAACATTAAAGTACATACACACAAAAGGACATTTAAAAATGAGATTTCAAAAAACAAAATCAAAACTTCTTTAGAAGAAATTTAATTTCACTAAGTTCTACATGAGGAGCTTCCTGAAAGCGGAGAAAAAGGATAACATGAGTTACACAGTTCTCATCGATGTGGGGGGGGGAAAGAGTATGCAGTGATAGCCACAGAGTACCGCCCTTTCCTGACACTAACTCTAGTTCAATTACATTTTATTAATGCCTTCTAGTACAAGGGCACTGCAGACTAGGAAATGCCAAGTAACATGGGATAAGGTCTTCAATGTATTTCTGCAGAATTTAAAATTATTTTATTCAAAAGAAGAATTACTTATTCCTAAGAGGCCAACATCACACTACTAGTAAGTTAACAGCTTGCAGAAGCTTTTTTTTTTTCCGGTAACCTAGTTTAATATGGAAAGTGAACTCAGAAGACGTAAGAACAGAAAGTGAAACTTCATGGAGGTTTCTCAAACATCTGAAGCATGATTTCAGCAGCTAACAGACTGCAGCCAATTTAAGCTTTAAAAAACTTAAGTGAGACTACCATGCAAATAAAATGTTGCATACTTCTTTTCCCACTTACCTTACTTGAAGCTCCAAATGTTGTGTACTTTAAAATAATTACTAACAAAGGAGACAACAAAAGAAACCTTCTATTAAGAAAATTACAGAATTTGCTTTTTATTTCACTTAGAAAACTAGCCTATTTCCACAACCAAAAAAGCAAGACTAAATTGTCTCAAAATATATAGGAGTTACTACCAAAATAGGTGAGTGTCATGGCCACTAGAAGATAACGGAGAACACTGCTGCAGAGCACACCAAGAGAACATGTGCTTCCATGGTTCTTCTTCAAAAGGCTGTGTGTGTGGTTTTGTCTTCAAATTTAAAATCATCACTGGCCTAATGGCTAAGCCCAGGAAACCTCAATAGGGCATATTTTGTCTTTTAGGGAGAAAATTATTGCTTCTAAACTACTGTGAATCCTCTTAAGCTTTTATACAACTCAGTTCTTCCTGAGGTCTATTTTGTTAGTTTCATCAGACTGTAACGGCTTGCAATCATTAGTGAATGACAAATGGGTGTGTCCAGACAATACTCAAGTTGCAAAACCAAAATTAAAGCAACTCTCTGAGCACCCACCAAAAAGAGAGCTAATGTGTCAAAACCAAAAATATAGGATGCTTCACCATAGGTATCACTGTAATTTTCTACAGACTTATCCTTAGGCTATCCATTTCTCAACATTAGCTAGCCAGAAACTTCAAATAACAATCTCTTTCTTCTAAACTTCTCAGCTATACATCTGGAAGTTTAGATTCACTACCTCCCACCTCTTCAGCTCCTTTGCACTCTGGCTTCTATCCTTAACACTCCACTGAATGTGAAGTCCCTAACAATCTTTACATTACCAATCCAATAGGTTCCTGACCTGACTCTGCTAAAGCATGTGAAAATGCTGCCCATCCTTTCCTTACCTACAACACACCATTTTTTGGACACCACTTCTACCCAATCACCTTCATAATTACCCCTGCCTTTGTTACTCATATAAATGCTAAAGTTTTCGAAGGCTTGTCCTGAGAATTCTCACCTCTTCATTCAGTACTCTTTCTGGGCGACCTACTTCAAACCACTGCTTCAACTACTGCCTAGATTGAAGCTGCCCAGACTGAGAATGTATTGTAAAACTTAATGCAGGCAGGGCGCAGTGGCTCACACCTGTAATTCCAGCACTCTGGGAGGCCGAGGCGTGCGGGATCACGAGGTCAAGATATCAAGACCATCCTGGCCAACATGGTGAAACCCCGTATCTACTAAAAATATAAAAATTAGCTGGGCATGGTGGTACGCACCTGTAGTCCCAGCTACTGGGGAGGTTGAGTGAAATGATGCACTGTTCCACCTACTCAATAACTGACAGCCTAGCCTAGAACTCCAGATATATTCAATATCCAACTGCATACAGTGTATCTCTACTCACATATCTGACGGGCACCTCAAAGTAAACATGACCAGAACCCAACAAAGTCCTTCCCTTAAATCTGTTATTTGTTCTATATTCCCTTGTTGATGACATTACCATACATTCAATTTTCAAACCAGTAACCTAGGAATTATCCTATACGCTCCTTCTCCCTCAGCCGCAATCTCTGAGCTCCAGAGCCTACCCCTTCATTACATCTCTACTTTCTTCTCAGTGCAACCGCCACTACCTTAGTTCAATACATTTTCATCATTTGCCTGGATTACTGAAGAAGCCTAAATGATCTATCTCTTGTTTGATCGCCACCAATTCCTCCTCCAAAATGCTGCCAGAGGCCAAAGCCCCAAAATGGACTTCGAAAGCACAAATGACTCCTCCTCCAATGTTGGGATAAAATTCAAATTGCTGAGCTCAACACACACAAGGCCCGCGATGATCCAGCTTCCACATCATCTCTTTCCTCCACACTTACCTCCCTTGACTTGCTCTTCCTAAAACCATTCATGGTGACTGATATTCCCTGCCTTTATGGAAGCTCTTCCACTGGCCTTGGAAACCCACCCTCCTACCTCTGCCTGGTACTTAACTGTGAATGCACATCAGACTTACCTCAGGAACTTAAAAAAAAAAAAGTAGAAAAGATCCTACGGATAAAATTGTTTCCCTTTTAAAGAACTCCACTAAGATTCGAAGAGAAAGCTGGATTTGAGAACAACCAGTGTGCAAGCCCCTCCTGAGTGTCATCACGTCTGGGGGGGGCCTGTCCGACCCGTCCTCTCTTCCAGTCTGTCTCTGATGACCTTCTTCTCTGTCCCTTTAGGACTCTGCACATGTTTCCATCATTGCACTTACCTCGGCGCTCTGAACTCCTGCTAAAAAAAAAAATTATTACCTGGACAAATGGCCTACAGAAAAGTGATCGTCTCAGCTGGGCTTAGTTGTGAACAAACACGGATTTGCATTCATATATGCCCAGACTCTGGCCCCAAAAGAACATTTCTGAAATTAAAAAACAAAAAACGAAATTGGTAAGTGGCATTTATACTCTTTATCTCATCTCAGCCTGGTATCGATACTATTACAGACAGATACTGCTGGCTGATGAGGAAGCCCAGATAGGTTAGACAACTTGGCGTGGACTTCCAGGTAACAGCAGAACTGCAATTCTGACTCCTAGTTCCACAAGGGGCTGTCCCCACTCACGGGGACAGCTAGGCACCGAGCCAAAAATCCCCCAAGTTATTAGCCCGCGCAGGTAACATCAATCCTAGGATCCTCAGCTGTGTCACTTATCAAATACCACACTCGGCCTTCTCCTTGTGGAGCTCTTTTCCCTCAGGGCAGTCACCCCCGTTTCACTTGGGTCGTGCAAATTGCTGGGCACATCCTTAGATCCCAGAAGTTGGGGAGGACGGACAAAGTCCTGTGGCCAGAAGCAAAAGCTCCAGGCCCTCCAAGTGGGAGAAACAAACTCTCCTCCAAACGAAGGGACCGGCCGGGCGCGGCGGCTCGGAGGATCCCTGGAGCAGCTGAGCCCAGCCTGGGAAAGACAGCCAGGCCCTGTCTCTGCAACACATTTTGGTTTTAATTAGCCGGGCGTGGTGACGCGCGCCTATGGTCCCAGTTACTCGGGGGGATGAGGCGATAGGATCGCTGGAGCCCAGGAAGACGAGGTTGCACCGAGCCGTGACTGCTCCACTGCACTTCAGCCTGGGTGACAGAGCGAGACCCCGTCTCAAAAAAAAAAAAAAAAGAAAAAACAACAAAGGGAGGGACTCCAGGCGGGAGGTAGACGAGCGTGTGGAGGGAACCGACACTTTCCACCCCGAGACCTCCCGCTCAGCCCCAAGGAAACTACGCAGTGTCCACACCAAAAAACAGCTCACACGAGACCGCAGTGGACAACGGAAGGACAGGGGGTCGCAGCGGCCGGGTCCAGCGCGCAGGAAGGCAACAGGCGGCCGCCAGCCGTCGAGGGGTGCTCCCGCCCCCGCACCGAGGGAAGCGGCCGAGCCCGCGCCGACTCTTCCCCCATCCGCCCACCGGGACCTAGGCGCCGCGATGGTTCCCCGACGCGACCCTGCAAGCACAAGCCGCGCCTGCGCTCACGCCCGCCCGACCTGCGGCCTCCAGCCCGCCGCTACCCTCACCGCTCTCTGGCTGGCGTCGGCCTCTAGCCCACCTCCATACCCGGCCCCGCTCTAGGCCACCAGCGGAAGTGCGGGCCCGCAGCCGCAGCTACCAACCAGCTGTTGCCGCGAGATAGGCCCCGCCCCCGCGCTGAGTCGGCCGGCCGCAGGCCCCGCCCCGGCCGCTGCTTTCGGGTTTTGGTGCCCCCCCCAGGGGGCGGGGCATGGGAAGAGCGGCCGCCGTGCACCGCTCACGCCGGGCGCTGGCGTCACGTCCGGGCAGCTGGGGCCCGACCAATCCCGAGTCCCCGTCAGGGTGGACGGGGAGAGTTTGCCGCGGAACCTTGACCTCGGCCCCGCCCGGGGCTTCCCGCGGGCGGGGCGGCTCCGGGATGAGCTGTGCTGCGGGTGGGGTCAGCTCTTACCCGCTGGCCATTTCCGTTCCGTCTTTTTTCTTCTTTTTTCCACGCCTCAGGTGTCTCAGGGGATGTACTACGGTGACGAAGTAATTTTTCTCTTTACATTTCCTTTAAAGACCTGAAATGTAAATTATGTAAACGTGTAATTTCGGAGGAATATGTGTATATCCTTTATATTACAAGAAAGGGAGACCTTAGGTCTTGCGAACAATGCGCGCGATGCGCAACACAGCAGAGTAAATCCCGCGGCGGCGCGGTGGCTCCCGCTTCTAATCCTACCATTTTGGGAGGCCCAGGCGGGAGGCTCGCTTGAGCCCGGAGTTCAGAGACCAGCCTGTGCAACATAGCGAGACACCCGTGTCTACAAAAAAAAAAATAAAACTCAGCCACCGAGGCCGGGCGCGGTGGCTCACGCCTGTAATCCCAGCACTTTGGGAGGCCGAGGCGGGTGGATCACCTGAGGTCAGGAGTTCGAGACCAGCCTGACCAACAAGGTGAAACTCCATCTCTACTAAAAATAAAAAAAATTACCTGGGCGTGGTGGCGGGTGCCTGTAATCCCAGCTACTCAGGAGGCTGAGGCATGAGAATGGCTTGAACCTGGGAGGCAGAGGCTGCAGTGAGCCGAGATCGCACCACTGCACTCCAGCCTGGGCAGAGCAGCGAGACTCTCTCTCCGGAAAAAAAAAAAAAAAAAAAAAAAAAAAAAAATTAGCACCTGTGGGCCCAGCTTGTTGGGAGGCTGAGACGAGGGGGGGATATCCATTGAGACCGGGAGATCGAGACTGCAGTGAGCCGTGACTGTGCCACTATACTCCAGGCTGGGGAACAAAGCAAGACCCTGTCTCAGAAAAGTCTATAAATAAATAAAAAAGAGTAAAATCCACTGGAAAGCCTACCCCCCCCACTTTTTTTTTTTTGAGATGGAGTCACGCTCTGTCACCCAAGCTGAAGTGCAGTGGCGCAGTCTCGGCTCACTGCAACCTCCGCCTCCTGGGTTCAAATGATTCTCCTGCGTCAGCCTCCCGAGTAGCTGGGAGTACAGGCGTGTGCCACACGCCCGGCTAATGTTCATGTTTTTAGTAGAGACGGGGTTTCACCATGTTGGCCAGGATGGTCTCAAACTCCAACCTCAAGTGACCCGCCCTGCCTCGACCTCCCAAAGTGCTGGGATTACAGGCGTGATCCACCGCACCCGGCCCCTACCCCCTTTTAGTAACGCCTACTACTGACCACGATGATGCAGCGTCACCATCTTACAGTTAATAGAGGAGACAGGGAAATTAAACAATTAGTAGTGGTGACTCAGGCGATAAAGAAAAGAAGAGGCTGAGATGGGCCAGCTTGGGAAAAGTGGGTCAGATACAGCCTTACCGAGGAGAACCCTGGCCCGAGGATGAGGAGCAAGCCTAGGGGAACACTGCGGGAAAGGCCCAAGGCGAAGGAAGATTCTAGCAAGGGGGCGTGGCTTGTTGGAAGGGCGTGGTGGCCGTTATGCAAATTTAACCGTCCAAGGAGCAGCACGCCTTGACCGTTATTTTCCTCTTTTCTACTTCTTCATCCTGTCAAATATTTTGAACATATTTTGTTTTACCATGTAACACTAATATACCAACACAGCCTTTATACCAACACAGTCATAAAATATAATTTTTTTTTTTTTTTGAGACGAGTCTCTCTCTGTCGCCCAGGCTGGAGTGCAGGGGCGCCATCTCGGCTTACTGCAAGCTCCGCCTCCCGGGTTCACGCCATTCTCCTGCCTTAGCCTCCGGAGTAGCTGGGAGTACAGCCAGGTGCCACCACGCCTGGCTAATTTTTTGTATTTTTAGTAGAGACAGGGTTTCACCGTGTTAGCCAGGATGGTCTCGATCTCCTGACCTCGTGATCCGCCCGCCTCGGCCTCCCAAAGTGCTGGGATTACAGGCTTGAGCCACCGCACCCGGCCATAAAATATAATTTTTATCATTTTTTTAATGGAGAAAAGTGCCATGAAGGTAACGTGTGCCCAGAGCCCACAAAAGTCATAATTTCCTCCTGTCCCTGAAGCCCTCTGTAGGCCTTATCATCTTCCCACATTTTTTGTCTGTAAACAACATATAAATTTTACATGCTTTTTAACTCTGTATATGGAATTATGGAGGATGTATTTTTCTGCAAATTGCTTTTTACACTCAATGTTATGTCCTGAGACTCATTGATTCAAGGTGCATTCAGGGATTGTTGAGCCCAAAACTTACACAACCTATAGAATGTTAAACAGAAGCACTGCAATAGACTTTGTAAATATAAAATTAGAAATGAAAATTAATACTTATTTGGAATGAATAAATAAGTACAAATTACAAACTTCTAAAGCTGATGAAACCATAAACATGGCCAGGCGCAATGGCTCAGGCCTATAATCCCAGCACTTTGGGAAGCTGAGGTGGGCAGATCACCTGAGGTCAGGAGTTCAAGACCAGCCTAGCCAACATGGTGAAACCCGGTCTCTACTAAAAATACAAAAATTAGCCAGGCTTAGTGGTGCATGCCCGTAGTTCCAGCTACTTGGGAGGCTGAGACAGGAGAATGGCTTGAACCCGGGAGGCGAGGCGACAGAGTGAGACCTCATCTCCAAAAAAAAACAAAAAAAAAACAAAAAAAAAAACTGGGAAGTATGAGGCCTCCAGTATCGTTCTTCTTTTTCAAAATTGTTTTAGCTACTTAAGGTCCCTTGCTATTCCATGTGAATATTTAGAATTGGCTTGTCCGTTTCTGCAAATAAGTAAGTACAAGCAGTTGGAATTTTTATAGGGATTGAATTGTATTTTTAGATACATCTGGGGAATCAATTGACACCTTAACAATATTAAGTATAGCAGGTTCTCTAATAAGATCATTTTGTTCAATGTGGTTTTGTTATAACATTGATGAGAGAAAAAAAAAAAATCCATTCCTGCTCAAGGCTTTTTTTTGAGACGGAATCTCCCTCTGTAGCCCAGGCTCTGGAGTGCAGTGGTGCGATCTTGGCTCACTGCAAGCTCCGCCTCCCAGGTTTCGGTTCAAGCAATTCTCCTGCCTCAGCCTCCTGAGTAGCTGGGATTATAGGCACGCACCACCACGCCCAGCTAATTTTTGTATTTTTAGTAGAGACGGAGTTTCACCATGTTGCCCAGGCTGGTCTTGAACTCCTGACCTCGTGATCCGCCCGCCTCAGCCTCCCAAAGTGCTGGGATTACAGGCGTGAGCCACCGTGCCTGGCCCTGAGGCCACTTTGTGTGTGGAGTTTGCCCCTTCTCCCCATGTCTGTGTGGGTTTCCTCCAGGTACTCCGATTTCCTTCCCAATTCCAAAGATGTGCCAGTTAGGTTGATTGGCATGTCTACATTGTCCTAGCCTGAGTGAGCATGGGTGTGTGTATGAGTGTATACCCTGCAAAGGGATGGCATCTTGTCCAGAGTTGGCACCCACCTGGCACCAGGAAAGATTCTGGCCATCCACGATCCTGAACTGGAATGAGTGGGTAGATTATTACCTTATTAATCTTATTAATAAAGATTAGTCTTTTATTAATCTTTCTTGAATGTATAGCCCACATTTATTTCAATGTTTAATATTAGAAGTGTTTTGTATGTTTTCTTAGAAGTTTGATCAGAATAAATGGCTTTTATGAGACAAGTCAGAACTTGTGGCTCAGAAGACAAACCCCACACACATTCAAGTGGATGAAAACAAGCCCCCTACAAGGGCTCTATCCTCCTCCTCCTCCTAGTTGTTATTTAGTTTCAGGACCTGTTTGATGTGTTTTTTTAATCCTATATATATTTTACGGTTGTGACTTATCCATTGTTTGATTTTTGTACAAGAAAATCTTTGCTATAGAAATCAGTATACTATTTTTATCTGGAGAGAAGATATTATGGCAACTTAAACTGTGGTCAGATGTTAGAGAAAAATGTATAAATGCCTTCTTGCCATGCTATCAGTCATATTACATTCATTTTATATTGACTGACAATATCGAAAGTTTCTTTTTTTGTTTGTGTAAACTCTAATTTCTATCAAGGCATAATGAATATTTAAAGTTGGTTTTTCATTACAAATCTCTCAGTGTTGGTTAACTGATTTTTGCCAGGACCATTATGCATTAAGCAAACAAATTCCACAGCCATTTGGGGGTAAAAGATTAGGTTACTGATTTGAGATATTTCTTCTTTTTTAATATAGGTGACTACAGCTATAATTTGTCCTTGGAACACTGCTTTTGCTACATCCCATAGATTTTGGTATGTTGTATTTTTGTGTTCATTTGTCTCAAAGTATTTTATTTTATCTATTTATTTATTTATTTTTGAGACAGAATCGTTCTCTGTTGCCCTGGGTGAAGTGCAGTGGCATGATCACAGCTCACTATAGCCTTGATATCCAGGGCTCAAGCGATCCTCCTACCTCAGCATCCCAAGTAGCTGGGACTATAGGCAAATGCCACCATGCCTGGCTGATTTTTTTTTTTTTTTTAGTAGAGACAAGGTCTTGCTATATTGCCCAAGCTGGCCTCGAACTCCTGAGCTCAAGCAGTTCTCCCACCTCGGCTTACCAAAGTGCTGGGATTACAGGTATGAGACACCACACCCAGCCCAAAGTGTTTAACTTCCCTTTTGATTTCTTCTTTGACTCATTGGTTGTTTTAGAGCATGTTGTTTAATTTCCACATATTTTTGAATGTTTTTGTCTTCCTTCTGTTATTTGCAGTTTCATTCTATTGTGGTCAGCGAATATACTTTTCATGATTTCAACCTTTTTAAATGTATGGAAAATTGCTTGAGGCCTAACATATGACCTGTTCTAGACAATGTTTCATGTGCACACGAGAAGAATGTCTATTCTGCTGCTGGTGATTGGAATGTTCTGTATATTCCTGTTAGGGCTAGTTGGTTTATAGTGTCATTCGATTCCTCTGTTTCTTTAATGATCTTATATCTGAGTGTTACATCCATTATTGAAAATGGGGTGTTAGGCCAGGCGTGGTGGCTCACGCCTGTAATCCCAGCATTTTGGGAGGCCGAGGCGGGTGGATCACAAGGTCAGGAGATTGAGACCAGCCTGATCAACATGTGAAACCCCATCTCTAGTAAAAATACAAAATTAGCTGGGCGTGGTGGTGGGTGCCTGTGATCCCAGCTGCTCAGGAGGCTAAGGCAGGAGAATCGCTTAAACCCAGGAGGCAGAGGTTGCAGCGAGCCAAGATCGCGCCACTGCACTCCAGCCTGGGCGACAAGGCTAGACTCTGTCTCAAAAAAAAAAAAAAATCAGCTGGGTGTGGTGGAGGGCACCTGTAGTCCCAGCTACTCCGGAGGCTAAGGCAGGAGAATCACTTGAAACCAGGAGGCAGAGGTTGCAGTGAGCCAAGACCATTCCAGCCTGGGCAACAAGAGCAAAACAACGTCTCAAAACGTGAAAAAAAAAGAAAATGGGGTGTTAGGGCCAGGCACAGTGGCCCACACCTGTAATCCCAGCACTTTGGGAGGCCGAGGTAGGTGGATCACTTGAGGTCAGGAGTTCAAGACCAGCCTGGCAAACATGGTGTAACCCTGTCTCTACTAAAAATACAAAAATTAGACAGGCGTGATGGCTGGCACCTGTGATTCCAGCTACTCGGGAGGCTGAGGCAGGAGAATTGCTTGAACCCAGGAAGCAGAGGTTGCAGTGAGCCGAGATCACATCACTGCACTCCAGCTTGGGTGACAAAGCGAGACCCTGTCTTTAAAAACAAGAAAAAGAAAGAAAAGAAAAGTGAAAAAAAAAGAAAATGGGGTGTTAAAGTCTCCAAATATTATTGTACATCTATTTCTCCTTTCAATTTTATCAGTTTTTGCTTCATTTTTGAGGGGCTCTGTTAGGTATATATGTATATATATACACACATATATATATGGATTATATATATATAGGTTATATATGTATATATATTTATAACAGTTATATCTTCTGATGGATTGATGCTTTTATCATTATATCATGTCCTTTGTTCCTTGTAACAATATTTGTAACAAGCTACAAATTATACTAATTTGTCTGACATTAGTGTAATTACTTCTGCTCTGTTTTGGTTACTATTTGAAAAGAATGTTTTACTCTTAACTATTTATGTCTTTAAATATAAAGTGAGTCTTTTTTTTTTTTTTTTTGAGAGAGAGTTTCCCTCTTGTTGCCCAGGCTGGAGTACAATGGCGCAATCTTGGCTCACCGCAACCTCTGCTTCCCCAGTTCAAGGGATTCTCCTGCCTCAGCCTCCTGAGTAACTGTGATTACAGGCATGTGCCACCACGCCCAGCTAATTTTGTATTTTTAGTAAAGACAGGGTTTCTCCGTGTTGGTCAGGCTGGTCTCGAACTCCTGACCTCAGGTGATCTGACCACCTCAGCATCTCAAAGTGCTGGGATAACAGGCGTGAGCCACTGCGCCCAGCCAAAAGTGAGTCTCTTGAAGACAGCACATTAATTGGATCATTTTTAATCCAATCTGCAATCTGTTTTATAATTCAAGAGTTTACTCAATTTAACTTTAATGTATTTACTGATTAAAAAAGATGTCACTTTTGCTATTTTTCTATTTGTTTTCTGTATGTCTTATATATTTTTTTCAGTTCCTCCAATGCTGCCTTCTTTTGTGGTAAATAGATATTTTATAGTATACTATTTTAATTCTCTTGTAATTTATTTTACAATATGTTTTTGAATTATTTTCTTAGTGGTTGCTCTGCAGATTACAATGTACATCTTAGTTTATAATAATCCTGTAGGATTAATATGTTGTTTTTTTTTTTTTTTTTTGAGACAGAGTCTCACTCTGTTGCCCAGGCTGGAGTGCAGTGGTGAGATCTTGGCTCACTGCAAGCTCCACCTCCCGGGTTCACGCCATTCTCCTGCCTCAGCCTCCCGAGTAGCTGGGACTACAGGCGCCCGCCACCAGGCCCGGCTATTTTTTGTATTTTTGGTAGAGACGGGGTTTCACCGTGTTAGCCAGGATGGTCTCGATCTCCTGACCTCGTGATCCACCTGCCTCGGCCTCCCAAAGTGCTGGGATTACAGGCGTGAGCTACCGTGCCCAGCCTGATTTAGTTTTAATAGCATAAAAAATCTTTGCTTTGCTCTCTCTTTATATTGTTATTTCTGTTGTTGGTGGGCCAGTTTAGGTTCTTGACTTCACTGTACAAAAGAATTTGAGAGTGAATCTAAAGTGAAAAATACGCAAAAGAGGCCGGGTGCGGTGGCTCATGCCTTTAATCTCAGTACTTTGGGAGGCCGAGGCAGGCAGATCACCTGAGGTCAGGAGTTCGAGACCAGCCTGGCCAACATAGCGAAATCCCGTCTCTACTAAAAATACAAAAATTAACCAAGTGTGGTGGCAGACTCCTGTAATCCCGGCTACTCAGGAGGCTGAGGCAGGAGAATCGCTTGAACCCCGGAGGCAGAGGTTGCAGTGAGCCAAGATCTCACCACTGCACTCCAGTCTGGGTGACAGAACGAGACTCCGTCTCCCGAAAAATAATAAAAATAAAAATAAAGGCTGGGCACGGTGGCTCATGCCTGTAATCCCAGCACTTTGGGAGGCCAAGGCAGGTGGATCACTTGAGGTCAGGAGTTCGAGACCAGCCTGGCCAACATGTGAAACCCTGTCTCTACTAAAAATACAAAAACTAGCAGGTCGTGATGGTGCATGGCTGTAATCCCAGCTACTAGGGAGGCTGAGGCAGGAGAATTGCTTTAACTCAGGGGTGGAGGTTGCAGTGAGCCAAGATTCCACCACTACACTCCAGCCTGGGCAACAGAACGAGACTCTGTCTCAAATAAATAAAATAAAATAAAGGCAAGAGCAAAATGCCTTTCATAAAAATACTGTATCCAATAATGACAAGTATCAAAGATACTATTTGGTGACTGACAATTACCTGCTACAAAACAGGAAGCACAATATATTTACTGGATTGTTTTTCAGATTGCAGGTGCCCTCTGGCATCCAAAAGAGGGATTTCTCATAAATAGAATCTGCAGTGACATCCACTTCATCATTTATTTATATCAATTTTTTTTCTTTAATTCTTTTTATCTCCCTGCTCCATCTCACAGTGACACTATGTTACTAAAAGCATTACATATCTGGGATTTATGCTTCAAACCAAGACATCATTTGAGTAATTTAAAATGATATACAGCTCTCATGTAAAAATGATGCTTTGTGGTCACAATTACCTCAAAAAGTAATTATTTCAAATAGCCTGAGGTATCATGCTTTAGCAATTACAGAAGCATGCTTTTGACACCTAGCAACTTTTCAAGTTAGGCAAGTGTGAAATGCTGAAAGATGTGAACAGCTGTTCCTCTGTAAAAGTTGAGAGTGCAGCAAACTCAGGTAATGGCTTTACTTTTTAAATTAACCTCACCAGCCCACAGTTACACATACTAAATCCAAGACTTTTGGAAATACAGATCCAAAGAAGGGAATACCTTTATCAAGTCACAAAAGTTTGCCAAATCAATATAGTAGTCTTTAATACAACACAATCATACTTTTGTTGAAGTCATATTATTTTCATGAAAATTTTCACACTAAAAATATCCTTTAAGTGCAAAATTGCAACATTGTATATTTTAATGGTGGTTTTGAACGTGGCAAGATATTTTATACAAATTAATATGGGTTTTGTTTTTTTTTTTTTTTGAGACAGAGTCTTGTTCTGTCACCCAGGCTGGAGTGCAGAGGTGCAATCTCGGCTCACTGCAACCTCCGCCTCCCAGGTTCAAGCAATTCTTCTGCCTCAGCCTCCCTAGTAGCTGACACTACAGGCATGTGCCACCACGCCCGGCTAATTTTTTGTATTTTTAGTAGAGACGGGGTTTCACCATGTTAGCCAGGCTGGTCTTGATCTCCTGACCTCGTGATCTGCGCGCCTCGGCCTCCCAAAGTTGTGGGATTACAGGCATGAGCCACCACGCCCGGCCTAATACAGCTTTTAAATGTTGCAATTTAGGGATGGCACTGTGGTTCACATCTGTAATCCCAGCACTTTGGGAGGCCAAGGCGAGAGGATCACTTGAACCCAGGAGTTTGAGACCAACCTGGACACTACAATGAAACCCCATCTCTTAAAAAAATTGCAGTTTCTCCACTTAACATGAATGCCATCTTGCAAGCTGTTGAAGTTTAATGCAGCAGCGCAATTGTGTGTGTACAAAACGCTCTTCTTGATTCTGCGGTTGGCCCAAATCCAGATAGAGTTCCAAAGTACAAAGAGCCTTCAAATTCTACCTTAAGGAGATTCCACAGTCTTTGAAAGTATTTGTCAGTCGGGCGCAGTGGCTCATGCCTGTAATCCCAGCACTTCGGGAGGTCAAGGCAGGCAGATCACCTGAGGTCGGGAGTTCGAGCCCAGCCTGACCAACATGGAGAAACCCCCGTCTCTACTAAAAATACAAAATTAGGCCGGGCGCGGTGGCTCATGCCTGTAATCCCAGCACTTTGGGAGGCCGAGGGGGGCAGATCACGAAGTCAGGAGATTGAGACCATCCTGGCTAACACGGTGAAACCCTGTCTCTGCTAAAAATACAAAAAATAGCCGGGCCTGGTGGCGGGCGCCTGTAGTCCCAGCTACTTGGGAGGCTGAGGCAGGAGAATGGTGTGAACCCGGGAGGCGGGGCTTGCAGTAAGCCGATATAGCACCACTGCACTCCAGCCTGGGTGACAGAGCAAGACTCCGTCTCAAAAAAAAAAAAAAAATACAAAATTAGCCAGGTGTGGTAGCGCATGCCTGTAATCCCAGCTACTTGGTAGGCTGAGGCAGGAGAATCAGTTGAACCCGGGAGGCAGAGGTTGCGGTGAGCCAAGATTTTGCCATTGTACTCTAGCCTGGGCAACAAGCGAAACTCCACCTCAAAAAAAAAAAAAGTATTTGTCAATACTTTATGGTTTTTTGCATGGAGGACTTGCACAAATTCTATTAGGGTCATTGCTTGGAATAGTTTGTTGTTGTTGTTGTTGTTTCTTTTTTTTTTTGCACATGGAGTCTCGCTCTGTCACCCCGGCTGGAATGCAGTGGCACAATCTCAGCTCACTGCAACCTAGGCCTCCCAGGTTCAAGCAATTCTTCTGCCTTAGCCTCCCAAGTAGCTGGGATTACAGGTGCCCGCCACCATGCCTGGCTAATTTTTTTTTTTTTTTTTTTTGGTAGAGATGGGGTTTCGCCACGTTGGCCGGGCTGGTCTCAAACTCCTGACCTCAGGTGATCCACCTGCCTCAGCCTTCCGAAGGGCTGGGATTACAGGCATGAGCCACCGTGTCCGGCCTCATTGCGTGGAATTGGATGGTCTTTTGGGTTATTATAAATGGTGACTGTGGGATGCAAAAGAATGGCCCCCAAAGATATTTATTTCCTAATGCCCAGAATCTGTGAATATGTTACATTTCACCACAAAAGGAAATAAGGGTTGTAGATGGAATGAAGGTTGCTAATCAGAGAGATTAAGATAGGGAGACTAGCCTGGGTTATCCAGGTGGGCCCAATCTACTTCCGTGAACCCTTAAAAGTGAAAGACAGGCAGAAGAATGGGCCTAAGAGGTGCCACCTGAGAAGGATTCAATGGCCTTGCTGGCTCTGAAGCTGGAAGGAGCCACAAGCCAAGAAATGCAGTGGCCTCTAGAAGCTGGGAACAGCCTTCAGTTCACAGAGAGCAAGAAAACAGTCCTGCAATCACAGGGAACTGAATTCTACCAAGCCATTAGCAGAGAACATTCTCTCCTAGAGCCTTAGAAAAGAATGCAGCCCTGCTGGCATCTTGACTGTAGCCCTGTGAGAGCTATCTAGAACTTCTCAGCTGCACAGCTGTAAGATACTAAACTTCTGTTGCTTTAAGCCACTGAGTTTGTGATATTTGTTATGGCAGCATAGACATTTAGTAGAGATTTACTTTAAAATGTTTATTTTCTGTTTTTGTATCTAGCAACTTTACCTAATTATTAATTCCCATACATTTTCTAAAGATTCTTTTAGATTTCCTGTATTTTCAATCAAATCATCTGAATTATGGCAGTTTTATATCCTCATTTCCAATCCACGTAGCTTTTACTTCCTTTTCTTGCTTGACTCACAGGCTGGATAATGCTGTAAAGAAGTGGTGAGAGTATACATCATTCTCTCTCTCTCTTTTTTTTTTTTTTTTGAGAGATGGGGGGTGGGTCTTGCTGTGTTGCTCAGGCTGGTCTCGAACTCTTGGGTTCAAGAGATCCTCCCACCTCAGAGTATTATTCTTTTTCTTAATCTGAACGAGAAAATTTTCACCTATAACAATAACGTTGACTACCAGTTTTTGTAGATACCTTTATCTAATTAAGGAAACTGCCATCTCTTCCTATTGAATGGATTTAAAAGTTATCAGTGTAATTTATTTTTTGGTTTCTCATAATTTTTCTTCTTTATTAACATGGTGGATTGCACTGATGGGTTTTCTTTCTTTTCTTTATAAAAAATTTGTGGTGGCTATTTGTTCCTTTTTCTTTTTTTTCCTTTTTTTTTTGTTGTTGAAGGGGAATTCACATAACATAAAACTAACCATTTTGAAGTGAACAGTTCCATGGTAATACACTCACAATGTTGTGCAACCACTTTAAATAGTTCCAAAACATTGCGTTACCCTTAAATGAAACCCCACACCCATTCAGCAATTGTTCCCCACTTCTCTCAGGCTCTGGCAACCACGAATCCGCTTTCTGTCTGTATAATCATCGATTCCATTTCATATAAATGGAATCAGGCAATATGTAACCTTTTGTGTCTGGCTCCTTTCACTGAGCATGATATTTTCAAGGTTCCTTCACGCTGTAGCATGGATCACTACTTCATTCCTTTTTGTGGCTGAAGAGTATCCTATTGTATACCATTTTTTGTTGATCCATTCCACTGAGTTTTATATGTCTATTATTTTCTTTTTTCAGTTACTATTCTGTTTGTTTTATTTAATAACTGGTTGAAGGCCAGCTACGGTGCTTTGCTTACCTTATGGGTTTCCACTTTCACCACCTTTCTTGCCAGCTCATTGATGCATTTAATAACATTGAATAAAACCTTTATTCAACCTTTCTGGTGTTCAGAGGAAGGTCGGGGCAGTCTGGATACCTACACTGCTAAACTGCTAAAAACAAATCCCTATGCAATTTTTTTAAAACCCAGAATGATTTTAATATATGTTTTTTCTCTTAAAAACAGCTACAGTGGGCTGGGCACGGTGGCTTACACCTGTAATCCCAGCACTTTAGGAGGCCAAGGTGGGAAGATCACTTGAGGTCAGGAGTTCTAGACCAGCCTGGCCAACATGGTGAAGACCTGTCACTACTAAAAATGCAAAAATTAGCCGGGCATCATGGTAGGCACCTGTAATCCCAGTTACTTGGGAGGTTGAGGCAGGAGAATCGCTTGAACCTGAGAGGCGGAGGTTGCAGTGAGCTGAGATTGCACCACTGCACTCCAGCCTGGGCGACAGAGCAAGACTCCATCTCAAACAAACAAACAAAAATTAGCTACAAAGGCCTTGGAAAAAGTGATGTTGAAAAAAGTTTTGAGTACATAAAAGTTTAAGGTAAAAAGCACCCTGCATCCTGCCATATATTCAACAAACATCGAGTAAATCCTCACTGGAGGGTGGTTATGACCAGTCAGTGGCATTCACATTCAAAGGGAGGCACAGGCATTAGGTTAGCAATTTCCACTGTGCTGAAAGTTACACAAGGGTGAGTACAGGGTGTTCCGAGAGCCTTCTCCTTCCCAACTGGGTTAAGCCCTTCCAAGGAGGCCTGTATTCTCAGTCCCACCTTCAGACCTGGGCAAGCCCTCAGGGACCCTTGCTGTTTGGAGTGACTTCTCAACGTTTTCAAAGTCCCTCTCTACTGCGTGGGACAAGTTGGGGCTGGCAGTACTGTTCCCAGACCAAGCCCAGGCCGGGTCTGGCTGCGTGTTCTAGTGGCTCAGTAACGACAAGAAGATAAACTAGGAAAGGAAGTTTATTGCTGTAACCAGATACAGGGAGAAGGTCGGAGATAGTTTCACCAGACCAGCTCGAAGCGTTACAGTTTTCTCAGTGCTTACGTGTGTGGGGGTTATATGGCTATGTGTGGTATCGCATTCGGCTAAGTCTATAGGTGACTAATTTTGTTCTAACTAGAAGGTTAGGAGCCAAAAATGCCTTCTAAGTTTAATGAATCTATGAGGACCCCAGTATCATCAAGGCCTGTCTCCCAAATTCTAATTAATGAGGACTGTGGTACTGAAGTGATTATTTCTATCTTCTCTCTTTTACGGTTTGGTCCAGAGAGCTGCCTTAGACTATCCAATAAATCTGTTCACACAGCTGCCTTTGTTACCTTGACGCGTCCCAGATTTCATTGACCTGAGATGGGTCCTGGCACAAGGAATGTAAGGCTGTCTCCATTATCTTGACTTGCTCCAGGTTTGGGAGAAGCCTGTGCAAAGCTTCTCCTGAATGTATGTTTCATTTCTGGCTTTGAGATCTGGGCATCGATTTCTCTGGGTCTAATTATTAGCTCAATGTTAACGCAGTGCTTTGGAAATTTGTCTGTGTAACTGGGGTGCTATGCAGGCCTGTCTGTGTTACTGTCAGGGAGAATTGGCCTGGCCCAGTACCTTCCCTGGGCAGAGCCTAGAGCAGGATTTTGAGGTCCTCAGCTCCAATTCTCCCTGTTGGGGACACCCTCCAACTCTCTACCCCTACCCCTTGCACGTGGGGTGGACCAGATGTTCCCAGGAGCTTGGGGAAACTTGTACTGAGGGGCTTCTTCCAGAGCTATGTGTCTGGCTCTGGTTCTAGGAAGGTAGGGTGGTAGGCCAATTCAGCTGACCAGTGAGCTATTTCTTTTGCAGAATTGCCTGAGATTGGACCACCAGCATGGTGTCTAGAAAATGACTTTGGGGTGTCTCAAGTTGCTTATATAGACAGGAATCCTGGCTCCCCCTCCTCCAAATTGCCAGCCACCCCTTCCCCTTCCCCTTCCCCTTCCCCTTCCCCGCAAGGATAGCCCTGCCTATAATTCTTTGTAGCATTCAACGTGATTGTGATTGTTTATTGTCTTCCTGCCTGGCTTCTTTCCTTCCTCTTTTCCTCCTTCCCCTACTATTCCCTTCCTTCCATTCATTCATTCAACCCAGACACCATTCAAGGTTCTGGGGGATGTGGGAATAAATGCATTTCTGCTTCCTTGGAGCTTATATTCTGAGGCAGGAGCTGGGCAGTAAAAAAGTAATTCAAAAAGCAGGATAGAGATAAATGCTATACACATAACACCAGAATGAGGTAAATTCATGGGGGTCTACTTGGCACCGGGGGGAGGTCAGATAATGTCTTCTCTCTGAGGAAACCACATTTGAGTGGAAACCTAAATGAGGAGTCAGTCTTGCAAAAATGAACCTTCCACTCTTTTCCATTGAGTAGAAAATTAAATGAGGAGTCAGCCTTGCAAAGTTTTGTTGCATTGTTCTAGCGAAGAAACGGTACCTGCAAAGGCCATGGGGTGTTTCCTGCTATTCATTCATTCACTCAACAGCAGGTTCCTGGAGTGTGGTGGGTGAGAGGAATAAGAGCCTGAGACAGGGCTGAAGAGATCAGCAACAGCACATTGTGCAAAACCCCTGTAGACACGATGACATAGAGTTTGAATATTATCCAAAAGCATGCGGGAAGCCATTTCAAGGTTTCTTTCTTTCTTTCTCTCTCTCTCTTACTTTCTCTTTCTCTCTCTTTCTTCTCTTTCTTTTTTGACAGAGTCTCGCTCTATCACCCAGGCTGGAGTGTAATGGCATGATTTTGGTTCATTGCAACCTCTGCCTCCTGGGTTCAAGCAATTCTCCTGCCTCAGCCTCCCAAGTAGCTGGGATTGCAGGTGCCCACCACCACACCTGGCTAACTTTTGTATTTTTAGTAGAGACAGGGTTTCACCATGTTGGCCAGGCTGGTCTCGAACTCCTGACCTCAGGTGATCCCCCTGCCTCAGCCTCCCAAATTGCTGGGATTACAGGCATGAGCCACCACCCCTGGCCCCATTTCAAGGTTCTCAACAGGGTGGTGCAGTATCAGTTTTGCAGATGTGGGGACTACAGATTGGAGAAGGGCTGGTAGGGGAAGCAGGGAGATCAGTGTAACTCAGAGAATGAAGTCTGAGATCACGGCAGGTGGCAGTGGAGGTGGCTAGAGTCCAGGTGGGCTTGGAGACAAATGTGGTGGGGTGGGGTTTGCTGTTAGGTTGGATGTGGAGGTCCTGGAGGAAAGGATGGAAACAGGATGACTTCTAGGTTTCTGACTTGAACAAACAGAACGACAATACTGTTAGGTAGTTAGATGGACATTAGCAGCTGGGAGAGAGAGAGAGAAGAAAGCAGGAGGGCTGTCACTAAGACCGGCCCTAGCCCACCTAAGTTCAGCCCGAGACCATCCTAACTCCACCCTAATGGATGGAATTTATGGTACAATCTGGGGCCAGCACATCCTGGAGAAAGAAAAACGGGGGCACAGATAACGATGGCCTAAAGCCACACGTGCCCAGTCCATGTAGGCCATAACCCTGGGAAAACCCATCCTCATTATAGTCGTTATAATAAAATTTACATGTAGTTTTGCCTCTCTGAGTGGGCTTTTCTTAATGAATTATGGGTAAAAACATGCGCAGTTTAACTTCAGGGATATAACCATAAACTGCCAATCAAATGATATCATCCCGTCACTCAAACACAGCCCAAGCCTCAACTCCTCCAACAAACCCCATAAAAGCACCTTGAGTTTTGTAAAGAGGGGCTGATTTTACTTCCCAGAAATGAGCCTGCTCTCCCCCAGAGTGTTTTACTGTGTTGCGATAAATCTTGCTTTAAGCTTGCATTTCAGTGTTAGTTTGCCTTTTTTTTTTGAGATGGAGTCTCGCTCTGTCGCTCAGGCTAGAGTGCAGTGGCGCAATGTGCCTCAGCCTCCCGAGTAGCTGGGACTACAGGCACCCGCCACCATGCCCGGCTAATTTTTTTGTATTTTTAGTAAAGATGGGGTTTCACCGTGTTTGCCAGGGTGGTCTCGATCTCCTGACCTCGTGATCCATCTGCCTTGGCTTCCCAAAGTGCTGGGATTACAGGTGTGAGCCCAGCCTAGTTTGCAATTCTTTGCTCACTATCACAAGAACTGAGATTGCTGGTCCAGAGCTCCAGCTCTGTTGATCTTGGTTAAAGAATCCATTCCAACACAGGATGCCCGGTAACAATACCACTGGCAGAGATGAGGAAGCCTGGGGGACAAGTGACAGATTTTGAGATGGGTGTCAGCAATTAGAAAGTTATTTGTGCTGGGCGCGGTGGCTCACGCCTGTAACCCCAGCACTTTGGGAGGCCGAGGCAGGCGGATCATGTGAGGTCGGGAGGTCGAGACCAGCCTGACCAACATGGAGAAACCCCATCTCTACTAAAAATACAGAATTAGCCAGGTGTGGTGGCACATGCCTGTAATCCCAGCTACTTGAGAGGCTGAGGCAGGAGAATTGCTTGAACCCGGGAGGCGGAAGTTGCGGTGAGCCAAGATCACATCATTGCACTCTAGCCCGGGCAACGAGAGCAAAACTCCATCTAAAAAAAAGGAAAGAAAGAAAGAAAGTTATTTGTAATATGATAATAGATTTCAGGTGTAATACCTGAGTGGAGATAGTGAGTAGGCAGATGAATTTTTTTATCCTGGAGTTTGGGGGAGAATCTGACCTGTAACTATACACTTGGGAGGAGGGATCAGCATATACACATTATTTCAAGGCATGGAGAGAATGTGAAGAAGCCCAAAATTGAGCTCTGAGGAACACTAACTTTTCAATGTTGAGTGCAGCGGGAGGAGTGTAGCAGAAACTAATTGAGTCCATGTATATATACATATATTTTAAATTAAGATGAGTTACACTAGAGCCTGTTTGTATGCTGTTAATGGTCCAGAACAGAAGGCTGACAATTTAGGAGAAGGATCAACAAAATATCAAAATCTCAGAAAATGCAGGTGGTAGCCAGGCACTCACACCTTGTAATCTCAACAGTTTGGGAGGCAGAGATGGGAGGATCACTTGAGCCCGGGAGTTCAAGACCAGCCTGGGCAACATACGGAGACCATGTCGCTACACAAAAATAAAAAATAAAAACTAGCTGGTGTGGTAGCACATGCCTGCTGTGGTCCCAGCTACATGGGAGGCTGAGGTGGGAGGATTGCTTGAGGCCGGGAGGTCAAAGTTGCAATCGGTCGTGATGGTGCACTCCAGCCTGGGCAACACAGTGAGACCCTGTCTCTTTAAAAAAAAAAGAAAAAAAAAGCAGGGGGATGAGCTGCAGGAGCTTAGGTGTAGGGATCGGCGTAAGTGTGGCTGGAGGTAGGTTTGTCTGCTTGGTGGAGGGAGGAGGGAGCTTATGTCTTATGGCTTCACTTTCCTAAGTGGATTATACATGAGGCAGAAAGGGAGTGTGAGAGGGCTGACTGTGCACATGAGCTGATGTGGGGAAAAGCAAAGCAAGCCTACTAGAGATTCAGAGTAGGACCCTTTGGTAACATTGTGTCCGTTTGAGCTTTATCATCATTAAAGTGAAATCTGCCAGCTCAGTTGTAATTTTCTTCTGGGAATATTCAGCTCTTCAGGTGCAGGTAACAGGCAAAGGGAAGGGCTCACCCAGATCTGGTGTCTTAAACAGGGAAGTGCCTCAGGGGGAGAGAATGCCAGGATTGAGGGTGTTCAGAAAGCAGTGATTGTGGCAAGGGACCATGTGACAGCCTGGGTAAGCTGGGAGTGACCTGATAGCACCGAGGGAGGCTGAAGAAAGCCTGCTCATGTATTTCAGGAAATAAACAGGAAATGGTGTTCAGGAAGTGCTGGACTGTGTAGCCTCCAAGAAAGCAGGCCCCAAGGCTGTACTGTCAATGCTTGTTTGTTTGTTTTTTTTTTTTTTTGAGACGGAGTCTCTGCCGCCCAGGCTGGAGTGCAGTGGCGGGATCTCGGCTCACTGCAACCTCTGCCTCCTGGGTTCAAGTGATTCTCCTGCCTCAGCCTCCCGAGTAGCTGGGATTACAGGCACGCACCACCACGCCCAGCTAATTTTTGTATTTTTAGTAGAGATGGGGTTTCACCATGTTGGTCAGGCTCCTCTTGAACTCCTGACCTCCTGATCCTCCCGCCTCGGCCTCCCAAAGTGCTGGGATTACAGGCGTAAGCCACTGTGCCTGGCCTGTCAATGCTTGTCTTTTTAGCTCCTAACAGTACCTGGCTCACTGCAGGTGTTCACCAATGTTTGTTGAGCTGCACTTGTCAAAGTGAAGGTGGTGCTATGAAGTCAGTGGATGTCTTGGTCTGGCTAAGATGCTAATTTCTGACCTACTTGGTATCTGCCGTGCTGGGCCACTTTGTTGGGTAATGAAGTCCATCAGTGAAGACAAACAGCTGAAACACATGACTAGGGACAAGGACAAAATGACCAAGAACTGAGCCAAGAACTCAAATAATGCATAGTCAAGGCTGTTTAAAAACAATTTTATGGGCCAGGTGCTGTGGCTCACGCCTGTAATCCCAGCTACTCTCAGGAAGCTGAGGCAGGAGAATTGCTTGAACCCGGGAGGCGGAGGTTGTAGTGAGCCGAGATCACACCACTGCACTCCCGCCTGGGTGACAGAGTGAGACTCCATCTCCAAAAAACAAACAAAAACAAAACCAATTGTACATGTTCCTCAGCCTTAGTTCTTGTGAGGTGGGTATTGTCTTTCTCTTTTTACCTTTGTTCGCTTTCTGAATCACTTTCTTTAGTAAAAAGTGAGATTTATAGGATCTGAAACCAGAACATTGACTCACTTTTGTTTTTTGTTTTTTTTGAGACAGTCTCACTCTGTCGCCAGGCTGGAGTGCAGTGGCGTGACCTCGGCTCACTGGAACCTCCGCCTCCCAGGTTCAAGTTATTTTCCCACCTCAGTCTCCTGGGCAGCTGAGACTACAGGCGCAGACCACCACACCCGGCTAATTTTTGGTAGAGATGGGATTTCACTATGTTGGCCAGGCTGGTCTCGAACTCCTGGCCTTGAGTGATCCACCCACCTCAGCCTCCCAAAGTGCTGGGATTACAGGCATAAGCCACCATTGCCCAGCCTCTGTTAATTTTAATTTTTATTTTTTTTTGAGACAGGGTCTTACTCTGTCACCCAGGCTGGAGTGCAGTGGTGTGATCTCAGCTCACTGCAACCTCTGCCTCCCAGGTTCAAGTGATTCTCTTGCCTCAGCCTCTCAAGTAGCTGGAATTACAGACACACGCCACCATGCCCAGCTAATTTTATTTTTTGTATTTTTTTTGGTAGGGATGGAGTTTCATCATGTTGGCCAGGCTGGTCTCAAACTCCTGACCTCAAGTCATCCGCCTGCCTTGGCCTCACAAAGTGCTAGGATTACAGGTGTGAGCCACTATGCCCGGCCTCTTCAGGCTTTGATGTATCTTACCAAATTGCCCTCCAAAAGGAACATAAAATTTATATTAAGTTCTTCTCCATTTGAAATATCTCGGGTGGTTTTGCTTTCCTGATTGATGGAATAGCCCACCATTGAAATTATCTTTGAATATCCAACAGGAGTTGTGCGTTGACACTGACACATTTATTTTTTTCTTTTCTTTTTTTTTAGGAGTCTGGTCTGTCTCTGTTGCCCAGGCTGGAGTACATGGTACCATCATAGCTCACTGCAGCCTCAAACTCCTGAGCTCAAGTGATCCTCCCACCTCAGCCTCCTGAGTAGCTGAGACTATCGGCTGCACTACCACACCTGGCTAGCACCTTTCAATAAGTATAACAGAGTGTCCCCTCCCCTCCTCTCCCTCCTTCCCTTCCTTCCTTCCTTTTTATAGAGACAAGGTCTCACTATGTTGCCAGGCTGGTCTCGAACTCCTGGGCTCAAGTGATACGCCTGCCTTGGCCTCTCAAAGTGCTGGGATTAGACGTGAGCCACTGTGCCTGGCCTAAGTCAGCTTTTCTACAAGCAATGGAAGAGATTGCTGATTTTTGTTTGTTTTCAGTTAAATACCAGGTAAGTTCAATGACTTGCTTTGACAGGACATCTTATATGAAAAATACCTATCTTCGAACACTAGAATCAAACTCAGGAAGTTGAGCTATGTACACTATGATAGGTACAAGGGAAAGAGACCAGTTTGAGAGAACAGTGGATTCACAACTTCCATCTAACACGAATGTGATCCATATATACATGGAGAGCAGACATCTAAACAACTGGAAACACAGCAGAAGGGCATGCTTTTTCGAAATTGTTAACTTTCTCATTTTTGCTCAGTACCCATATAGCTGAACTCACGTAATGAAATGTTCATAGAATGTGACCCTATTCTCTGCTACAATTAGAGGGATCTGTGAAACTTTTGTCATTTAATAAAACCATTAGTTGTAATTATTTATTAAATCAATTCATATGTTCCTCTCTTTTCACATTCAAATACATTTTAATAGGAATGGCAATATATTTTAATGCTCCAGAGGAAAGAGTAGAACTCTGGCCATTGTACATTCTTTATTAAACATCAATACTGAAAACAGATTTACTGACATATGTATATAAATATAATCAAACTGAGAAAAAGGGACAAGAAATAGTAATCTCTCTCATGCGGTGGTGCGATCTTGGCTCACTGCAACCTCCACCTCCTGGGTTCAAGCAATTCTCCTGCCTCAGCCTCCCAAGTAGTTGAAATTACAGGTGTGCACTACCACACCCGGCTAATTTTCGCATTTTTAATAGTGACAGGTCTTCACCATGTTGGTCAGGCCGGTCTCGAACTCCTGACCTCAGATGATCCACCGGCTTGGCCTCCCAAAGTACTGGAATTACAGGCGTGAGCCATGCATGGTGCCTGGCCTTCGCTTTCTTTTTCTATGTCCTCTCCTTCACTATCGTCTTCATAATAAAAGATGTCTCGAAATGGGAAAACTTGCTTGGGTGCTTCAGGAGTCTGGATTTTAGTGCCTTTTTTCTCCATCATTTTTTCTAACTTTTCCTTCAGCAAAGGTAGAGTCGTCTCATAAAGGTAGTCGATGATCTCTACAGAAAAGAAATTTAATTGTGCAGTTATCTGTCTGTACAAGGCCTCTTATCAAGGTCGAGGCATACAGGAGACTGGTAATGAATATGAACTGCTCTTGTTATTGCTGTGTGTAAGGTCTGGTTCCAATTGGTTTACCCACATTCACTTCTTCAATCCTTGCAAAAATCCTACGAGGTAGGCACTGTTTTTAACTTGTTTTTCAATTGAGGAAACCAAGGCATAAAGACATTAAGAGACTTGCCCAAGGCCTTGGAATTCATAAGGATTCAAACCCAGGTAGTGATGTCTGCTGAATGCAAAGATGCATTTCATCACAGCCCAGGGTACGATATCACCCAAATGGCAGGTCCAGGAGAAATACCAGTGCCGCGCAGACTGCATGAGAGAGCGCAGGCCTGCAAGCTTGTTAGTGAAAATCCAGGTTCTGGACTCGGTCTAGAGACTAGGAATTGGTACGTAGGTCTGAAATGAGGCCCAGAAATCTGTATCTTTTTTTTTTTTTTTTTTTTTTTGAGATAGGGTCTCGCTCTGTCACCCCTGCTGAAGTGCAGTGGTGTGATCACACTCACTGAAGCCTGGAACTCCCAGGCTCAAGCAATCCTCCCACCTCAGCCTCCCCCTCCCACCTCAGCCTCCCGCTCCCACCTCAGCCTCCCAAGTAGCTGGGAACACAGACAAGCACCACCATGCCTGGATACTTTTTGTATTTTTTGTAGAGATAGGTGTGTGTGTGTGGGAGGGTCTCTCTATGTTGCCCAGAATGGTCTTGAACTCCTTGTCTTAGGTGATCCTCCCACCTTGGCCTCTCAAAGTGTTGGGATTACACGCATAAGCCACTGCATCTGGCCAGAAATTTGTGTTTTTAACAAGTTCCTCACATGGCTCTGATGATCTGAGTTTGGGACTTACATATCTAAACCATCCACAAATGGCTACAAAGAAGGAACTGGGTGTCTTTTATTCTTTCTGGAATGTGTGTATGCTTCTGTGTGTGTATGTGTGTACATGCATGTGGTGTGTGTGAGTGCATGCATGTGGTGTGTGAGTGCATGCATGTGGTGTGAGTGCATGTGGTGTGAGTGCATGCATGTGGTGTGTGTGAGTGCATGCATGTGGTGTGTGAGTACATGCATGTGGTGTGTGTGAGTGCATGCAATGTGGTGTGTGTGAGTGCATGCATGTGGTGTGTGAGTACATGCATGTGGTGTGTGTGAGTGCATGTGGTGTGTGAGTGCATGTGGTGTGTGAGTGCATGTGGTGTGAGTGCATGCATGTGGTGTGTGTGAGTGCATGTGGTGTGTGTGAGTGCATGTGGTGTGTGAGTGCATGTGGTGTGTGAGTGCATGCATGTGGTGTGTGAGTGCATGCATGTGGTGTGAGTGCATGTGGTGTGAGTACATGCATGTGGTGTGTGTGAGTGCATGCATGTGGTGTGAGTACATCCATGTGGTGTGTGTGAGTGCATGCATGTGGTGTGTGAGTACATGCATGTGTGTGTGAGTGCATGCAATGTGGTGTGAGTGCATGTGGTGTGTGTGAGTGCATGCATGTGGTGTGTGTGAGTGCTTGCATGTGGTGTGCACAGGCATGTCATGTGTGCATGTGCTGTGTGCACGAGTGTGTGTGTGTGATGGCAACACCAGCAGGACTCAGTTATTTACAGAGTGGTCGCTAAGTTTCAAGCACTGGGATGACCACACCTTACACGTTCATGACTTCATTTAGGACTTCTGGAAGTCCTGTCAGATAGGGATTATAATCTGCCTGTTTCCACCATTTTGCAGCTGATGACGCTGAGGCTCTAAGTCCAGTCACCTGCCTAGGTGACTTTCATTACCAGCATGTGGCACCAAATGCCATGTTCTTAGCCATATAAATATTAAGAATACTAACCTGGAAAAGTCTTTTTCTGCCAAAATGGAACATAGACAGCTTTCAGCCTAGAAAATTTAGTTTGAACGTAAGATGGAGGAACATCACTTTAGAAAAGGAAAGAAAAGATAAAAAGCAAGTTAGTTTAAAAATCTATCATTTCAATACAGTGTAGTAAGTACATTTATTCAGGTGAGGTTTATAGTTTTTTTTATCATAAACATAAGATCGTCATACATGTGTGATACAAATATGACACAATTTTTGTGGAATATGGAAAGCTATTGTTTATTTGGTTTAAAAAAACGTAAAGGGGAAAAAGAATCAGTAGTACACAATGGATTCTATTTAAATTAAGATAACTTGTATCACTAGTCGAGAAGGCAAAGTATAATGCCGGCTAACAGGCTGATGCTTACCTTGTGCTCAGCCCTGCCCTAAGCACCTTAACTGCAGCAATAAATAATCCTCACGACAACTCAAGGAGGGAGTTACCACTCTCTCCCTCGTGCTGGAGAGACGAGGAAACTGAGGCACAGAGAAGTTGCCCAAGCTCACACGGCTAATCAGGGATAGAGCTGGGACTTCATCAAGTAGTGTGACTCCAGATCCTACCCTCTTAACCATTACACTCAGGACACATACATATTGGTCACAATTCAAAGACAGATGTTCCCTGATGTTTATTTCACAAAGCTAAAAAGAGCAAATGCTTATGAGGTTTTGGTACGTTTTCAATTTACAACACATTTCAATTTACAATAAGTGGGTCAGAAATTATTCTTAAATTGTTTTTTAAAGTAAAAACCACTAAACTTTTTGGGCACTTTTTCCTAATAAAAGGGGAACATTAAAAAACAATTAACTAATCCAGTTGTTAAAATGATTAGCATGAAGAATTTGATCTGCTAAGTATGTAGAGGTAAAAGATGATCAGATTCTTCCGACCTCTTCATCACAGCAACCACTAGCTGAGAATGTATGTGCCAGGTACCAGACAATGTCTCTTTCTTGCATTATCTTCTTTTTTTGTTTTTTTGGATGGAGTCTCGCTCTGTCACCCAGGCTGGAGTGCAGAGGCACATTCTCAGTTCACTGCAACTTCTGTCTCCAGGGTTCAGGTTGTTCTCCTGGCTCAGCCTCCTGAGTAGCTGGGATTACAGGTGCCCACCACCACGCCCAGCTAAATTTTTGTATTTTTGTATTTTTAGTAGAGATAGGGTTTCACCATGCTGGCCAGACTGGTCTTGAACTCCTGACTTCAGGTGACCCACCTGCTTTGGCCTCCCAAAGTGCTGGGACTACAGGCATGAGCCACTGCACCTGGCCCAGTATCTCCTTTAGCCTTCCTAACAGCCTATTAAACCATAATGCAGGTGAGGAAATAAAGGCTCAGACAAATAGGGAACAATTGCCCACAGACTTTAAGTGGAGTCCCTGGACTCTATGCCAAATCTGTCTCACTCTGAAACCCCAGCTCTAAGGCAGCCTGTGCCTTTTCCCTTCCCATAATGCTGTGCGCCCAACATGCTGCAGACCCAAGCCCATGCTTCAAGAAGTAACAATAACTGATCTGGACATTTTAAAACTAAGCAAGTGTTACACCTCATTAGGTGGAGATGCTATCCTTAAATCCTGCTTATATAATTCACAAAGTCTTTAAGAATCTGAGAAGACTGAACCTTCAATATAATTTTTACCATTTTGTTATTAAAACTTTGAGAGTACGTGGTATTTCAAACAGTATTTGACTAGATGCCATAATCTCTATCTTAGAGTTTTGAGATTCGTAAATCTGAAATAGATAATCAGTTCATCAGTTACCCCCTACCTGGATTTTGTGGGGCCCTTTTATTTATTTTTATTTAATTTATTTTCTTGAGACAGGGTCTCACTCTGTCACCCAGGCTGGAATGCAGTGGTGTGATCTTGGGTCACTGCAACTTCTGGCTCCCAGGCTCAAGCGATCCTCCCACTTCAGCCTCCAGAGTAGCTGGGACAACAGGCATGTGTCACCACGTGCAGCTTAATGATCAGCTTTTAAACATGTAATTTTATTTAAAACCATAAAAACCCATTTTAATTTTAAAAATCATGTGATCTGAAGAAATGTCACAAAGCATACACAAATTTAATGGAAAAGTTGAATTTTTTTTTTTTTTTTGAGACGGAGTCTGGCTCTGTGGTCCAGGCTGGAGTGCAGTGACGCAATCTCGGCTCACTGCAACCTCCTCCTCCCGGGTTCAAGCAATTCTGCCTCAGCCTCCCCAGTAGCTGGGATTACAGGTGCCTGCCACCACGCCCAGCTAATTTTTGTATTTTAGTAGAGATGGGGTTTCACCATGTTGGGCAGGTTGGTCTCAAACTCCTGACCTCAAGCAATCCACCCACCTTGGCCTCCCAAAGTGCTGGGATTACAGGCGTGAATCACCACGCCTGGCCGAAAAGTTGAATTTTTAAAAAGTGGTTTGACATTATAAAGGGCTTTGTCAATGTAAGTCGTTCTCAAGATGGGAGCTGGTGGGGTGCACATCAGCGTCACCTCCTTCAAAGCACCTGGCACCCTCCCTGCTTGGGGCCTATGATGCTGAAGAGTGGGCACCCTGCCCCTCAGATGA
Source organism: Gorilla gorilla gorilla (assembly GCF_029281585.2). Lineage (NCBI taxonomy): Eukaryota > Metazoa > Chordata > Mammalia > Primates > Hominidae > Gorilla > Gorilla gorilla. The sequence goes on from NC_073237.2 coordinate 128,755,411, forward strand.
GCTAGAAAAGAAAAGGCTTTGGGACCACGGCATGTATCTGTGAGTCCTGGCAGGGCCTGGACTAAGAATTTCCAATTCTCCACATTCAAGAAGGAAGAGACGGATTGCCCTTTCTTGTTTGGTTATAATCCCAAACCATAAATAACTAACCACCAGAACCAGTTTAAACCCTCCCTAATGGTTCCGCAGAATATTGACTAGAAACAGAACAAAACCTTTCCTAATGGACCAATGGCAACCTCACACCAGTAGCCACACTTCTGGAAGTCAGCCAGGCTGCAGCGGCCTCACCCCACTGTCTACCTTCCAAAACCAAAGGCCAAACAATCCCTCAACATCCCTGCATCTGAAAGTCACTGATCCCCGAGCCCCATGATGCTCGGCAACACGTAGAGGGCCTGTGCTCTGCAGCCCAGCTCTCCCTTGCTTAGCAAGCAGTAAGTTCAGATATCGAGAGTGGTGGGCCTCTCCAATCGCAGGAACTGATTAAAATGCAAGAGCTATGTACAGTGAAGGCTCACAGTGAAGGGAAAGAGAGACAGCTTATAAACACAAGAGCCATGTTCAATCTCACTTCTCACATGAGAAATGCAAATGAAAACCACAAGGAAACTGACAGAAGCTTAAAGAGGAACAGGATCTTTATATACTCTTAAAATGTCTTCCCACAGCCATTTCTTACCACCAAAGGAAGAACCAATATTTTTATACAGCGGGGAAAAGAGGCAGATGCTGCCTTAGCTAAATAATAAAAAAAAGTCAAAACGAGAATCATGTACCTTGTGATGTAATGCAGTGATAGAAAACATCAGGAATATGCTGTACTCCTGCCCGAAGGACACAGCCTGAATCTCCTCAAGAGGAAATACCAGACAAGTGCCAACTGCGGACATTCTGCAAAACACCTAGCCTGTATTCCTCCAAAATTTCACTACCATCAACAGCAAAGATGGACGATCTTCATAGATTAAAAGACAGTAAGGAAGGCCGGGCGTGGTGGCTCACGTCTGTAATCCCAGCACTTTGAGAGGGATTAAGGCCAGGAGTTCGAGACTAGCCTGGACAACATGGCAAAACCCCATCTCTTCACTTAAGGCCAGGAGTTCAAGTATAGCCTGGGCAACATGGCAAAACCCCATCTCTACTAAAAATACAAAAAAAAAAAAAAAAAAAAAGGTCAGGTGTGGTGGCTCACGCCTGTAATCTCAGCAATTTGGGAGGCTGAGGTGGGTGGATCACTTGAGGTAAGGAGTTTGAGACCAGCCTGGCCAACATGGTGAAACCTTGTCTCTATTAAAAATACAAAAATTAGCCAGGTATGGTGGCAGGTACCTGTAATCCCAGCTATTCAGAGGCTGAGACAGGAGAACTGCTTGAACCCGGAAGGTGGAGGTTGCAGGGAACCGAGATCACGCTGTTGCACTCCAGCCTGGGCAACAAGAGTGAAAATCCGTCTCAAAAAAAAAAATTAACTAATTAAAAAAAAAAAAAATTAGCCAGGCAGGGTGGTGCATGCCTCTAATTCCAGCTGTTTAGGTGGCTGAGGCACAAGAATTGCTTGAACCTGGGAGGCAGAGGGTGCAGTGAGCTGAGATCACGCCACTGTAACTCCAGCCTGGGCAACAGAGTAAGACTCTTGTCTTCAAAAAAAAAAAAGGACACTAAGGAAATGGAACAATTATTAAAGGGGGAAAATGCTATCAAGGACATCACTGGGACAACTGGTGAAATCTGAATGTGGACTATGTTTTAGAGGGTGTACTATATCAATGTGAAACTTCCTGATTCTCGATTGTACTATGGTTATGTAAAATAACATCCTTGCTTGGGAAGTGGTATCTGCCACTAACTCTTGAATGGTTATGGGAAAAACCATATTCCCTTGGAGGAGGGAGAGAGGGATGGTAAAGTGAACGCAGTAGAATGTTCAGAAGAGGCGACTATGGGTAAAGGGGATGCGGGGTTCTTTCTGTTACTCTTGCAACTTGTTTAGCTTTTTGAAGCCTTTAAGAGACTTTGCATACATTTCATTTGCCTTTCTTGGGTGTCTTCGGTGGCAGGTGGGCTGGAGGGAGGGCTGGTCTGATTTATTTGGTCCAGAGCACAGAGACCGGAAGTCTCGAATAAACACACACATTGCAGCTTTCCTGTTCTGTGGCGCTGGCACGCCACCCTGCAACCACGCAGTGTTTCCTCACCCAAGACTGTATCTTGGCGCTCTCTTTGCCCCACCACCAAGGGGCTTTCTCATGATTTTTTGTAGCTATAAAGAATGTCACTCTATGGGTAAAATACGTATATAGCCAGTCCCCTATTAACAGGCATTTTGCAGTCAGTTACTCTGTATACAAGTCATTTCATGTATGTGTGAAGTTGTTTTGTAGAATGTATTTCTAGAAATGGAATTATTTGATTCCAAATGGAATTACTAGAATTATTTGAATTTTGAATGGTACTAAGGCTGCAAAGTATGTAAAATTTACCAAAAAAGATAACAATAATTGGAGGGAGTGAATGTAGATGTTTAATAAGGATGGATGGATTTTGACAGTTGCTGAACTGGGGTGATGGGTACATGAAGCTTCATTTATTTTGTATCTGTCTAAAATTTTCCTAATAAAGTTTCTGAAAAAAATAATTGGGCATTGCTAATAAAGCAGTACTTAGAAGAAAATATATGGCCTTAAATGTATATTACAAAGAAAGAAAAATGGAAAATGAGCTAAGAACCCATCTCAAGAAGTTGAAAAACAGCAGCAAAATAAACTCGAAGAGAGCTGAAGGGAGGGTATGATAAAGAGCTGACATTAGAATAATCACAAGATAGGGTCAACGCAATCAAAGCTGGTGCTTTGAAAAGACAATCTCTGGTAACTCCTATTCAAGCAGTAACAAAAGAGAGTAGGTATAAATAGCCAACATTAGCCATCAGAACATCACTCAGATCCTGCAGACATTTTGCATAAACCATCTATGGAAAATAGATACTGGTTTCCTGTAGGGCTACGCGTGGCTGGTGAGTGGTAAGGGGACACTTTTCACTGTGTTTCCTTTCAGGTTTCTTTCTTTCTTTCTTTCTTTCTTTTGAGATGGAGTCTTGCTCTGTTGCCCAGGCTGGAGTGCAATGGCACGATCTTGGCTTACTGCAACCTCCGCCTCCTGGGTTCAAGCGATTCTCCTGCCTCAGCCTCCTGAGTAGCTGGGATTACAGGCACCTGCCATCATGCCCGGCTAATTTTTGTATTTTTGTAGAGACGGAGTTGAACCATGTTGGCCAGGCTGGTCTTGAACTCCTGACCTCAGGTGATCTGCCCACCTCGGCCTCCCAAAGTGCTGGGATTACAGGCAAGAGCCACTGTGCCCAGCCTACGTTTCTTTAATTCTGGACTACGTAATCTATTACCTATTCCAGAAAAACGGCAAAATCAAACTGAACAGTCAAGTCCTTTTTCCTTATGGGTGGGGCATGATATTCAGTTCTGTATTTGAATTGTTACACACAACTAAAACGTTCTAACTGGGAACCGACCAAGTCATTTAACCAGCGCTAAAGCACGGGGTCTCGGCAGGGTAACACATCCGAGTCACCTGGAGCTCTGAACAATCCTGACAGCCAGACCCCACACCAGACCAATCCCATTCATGCGAAGCCAGACCCCACACCAGACCAATCCCATTCACGTGGCACTGGTATTTTTTAAAAGTTCCCCAGATGATTTTGAAGTGAGAGCTGGGCTGAAAACCAGAGAATTGCTAGTGTTTACAAAGTTCCAAATTGGGTACACAAAGGTAACTGGAACTCCTGGATGTCTGGAGCGTGTGCTGTGTTGTCAACTGTCTGAAGTCCCCTAAGGCGTGGGAGTCTGGCCTGCACACGCACCCAGCCCATCGCTGCTGTCATTTTACTCACTGTCCTGGGCCACCTGGTCCCTTTCCAGTCCCTTGAATATGCCCAGCCAGTGCCGGCTCAAGGTGTCTGCATTCACTACTCTCTGTCCGAACACCTTTAGTCTCATCCCCGCATGGCTACCCTGCCACCGCTTCTGCTTCCAAAGTCTTCCCTAACCACCCTATCTGATTGCCCCCCAAGTCCCTTCTACTCTATTTTTGTTTTCTTTTTGGTACCATGCTATCTGAAATGAGCTTATTTGTTTACAGTCTCTTCCCAGAACTAAATGTGAGTTCCTAAAGTCCTTATTCATCACTACGTTTTGTGCCTGGTATACAGAAGGTAGTCAATAATTATTATTAGTTTGATATCATTATCATCAATGTAGTTTTTAGGTTAATTCTATACTATACAAAACTTGGCATTTGTGTCAGCAGAATGGATGCTCTACCAGGCAAGGAACTTGTCTTTTGTTCAATGCTGTGTCCCCAGAGCCTAGAAAAATGCCTGGCATATAGGCACTCGTATTTGGTGGGTGAAGAGTAATTCTGAGCCTTTGATTTTTCAATAATTGGAATTGATAAAAGGTATGTACTGGGAAAATTCACTTCATTGTTACTAAAGTACCTATACTATCACCTCCAATGCCTGCCAAGGTCAACTCGACTGTATGGTAATACTTCCTTACACGATTATTTTTCCACTGGAAAACTGAAATAGGAGGGAGGTGGGTGGGCCATAGGTATTATGCTCTAGCTAAAATCTGTAATCACAAAACACCTGAGGTGTGATGATCTATGTGACACTAAAAAAAGGGAAGAAAAATGAAAAACATATCCAACTAATGATGTATTTAGTGTCATGAAAACCTGATCCACCTAGCAGCTCAGAGCCTTTACGTATACACTGCTCCTAAAATTACTGTTTCCTCTGCACTAACAAATTGGTTTCCTAGCAAATACACTGAATTTTTAACCACCACTTATACAAAATTCCAAATGCAGCATCATTATCAGCCCTGTAAGATGATAGGGAGTTATTATATTTATTAAGTCATCTCTATATTTTAATTAGTTTAATATTAAACAAATGGTCTTACCCTATGGCACTAGCAAGATCTTCCCAGTCTATTTCATTAGTATCTTCCACATTTATTTCATACAACCTGTGAGAAAAAATAAAAATTAAATTTTCAAGCAAAAATAATCATGACAGCCATCTTCATGGACGCGTGGAGTGCTGAGAGCTGGAAGGTATGTGTGCTTTCACCGCATTCCAGCTCCCTCGTTACACATGCACAGTGAGCTCAGCATCCCAGCCCAAGGTTAATCCAGGTCAGTCAGTTGGTGGGCTGCAGAGATGGGCTGAAAAGACTTCTTTCCTCTTTCTGAGCCCTTTGTGTCTCTCAACAAACCATGCTGCTTTCTCACAGTAAAAAACACCACCTCATCATTCAACATAGACACACAGTAAGAGGACATCTGTACTATGTGACAGACACTGTGAAGGTCTTTTTTTTGATACAGGGTCTCGCTCTGTCACCCTGGCTGGACTGCAGTGGCGTGATCGTGGCTCACTGCAGCCTCGACCACCTGGACTCAGGCAACTCTCCCACCTCAGCCTCTCAAGAAGCTGGAACCATAAGCACGTGGCACCATGCCCAGCTAATTTTTTAGATTTTTTGTAGGGATGGAGTCTTGACATGTTGCTCAGGCTGGTCTCAAACTCCTGGGCTCCTCCTGCCTTGGCCTCCCAGTGTTGGGATTATGGGTGTCAGGCACCACGCCGAGCCAAGTTAAGACCTTAAAGTGCACAAATTCATTTACAGTAACCCTCCCTCCCATCTACAGACAGGGAAATGGTGCCAAGAGACACAGTCATGGGCTCCAGATTGCATGACTAATAGGTGGGGCTGACACTGGAACCCAGGCCTGCTTGACTTGAGATGCCCTTCTTGGATCTGGTAATCTATGCTGCCTCTCTAGCAGGGAAGACTGGGCGGGGGCATAACCACCCCCCGATCCACCCCTAGGAAAGAGGATCAGGAAACCCACAGTGAGCCTTAGGCAGGGCTCACGTGTGAGGCAGAGGGAATGAAGGCGGACAGCAAGGCCAGAACCCACAGGCTTCTGCTGCTCTTTCCTGTTCCTCAGTCAACACGGGCCAGGTCCACTAGTCTCACACGCATCACAAAACGGGCCCATGTCTCCCTTTTCCTCGTCACCCTTCAACACTTTAGGGGGGACCCTGCATGGACAAGGAACTCAAAGACAAAACCAAAGACAAGCAAGGGTGACACCAACAAGCTCATGCTGGAGCACAGCAGGGCTCTGCCTGAATCATTTACCCCCATTTTCCAATAGGCATAAATAATTTATATCCATATGAAATGCTTCAAAGACTAAAATAACTACACGGAGTACACAGTATGTTTCACACGTTATTTTCTTTTATCCTCCTGAAAGCACTAAGAGCTAGGTACGATTATCGTCATCCTCAGTAGATGAGTTGAGTAAACTGAGACTTAGAAGGGTAGGTCATATGCCCACAATACATGCGGAAAGTGCTGGAACAGGGATTTGGACCTTGGCAATCTCACTGCAGACTCTGCTGGGTTAACAACTTCTCTTTGGCTAGAGACAGAAACAGTTAAGAGGCATCCGTTTCTATTTTTCATACCTTTCAATAAGGCTGACCTTGGCCCGCAGGGCATTCATGCCATAGTATATGCGCCGACCATTAGTCATCCTCTTGGTTAGAATTTCTGTCCTACATTAAAAGGAAGAAAAACATAGTTTACTTTCAAGGGTAGAGTTTTCATTAAAATATCCTATATTTTTCTCATCTAAATTGCTGTCATTCAGAACCAACTTCTAACTTTTCTTTTTTTTTTTTGAGACGGAGTCTCACTTTGTCACCCAGGCTGGAGTGCAGTGTTGCGGTCTCAGCTCACTGCAACCTCCACCTTCCGGGTTCAAGCGATTCTCCTGCCTCAGCCTCCCGAATAGCTGGGATTCCTTACAGGTGCGCACCACCACGCCCGGCTAATTTTTGTATTTTCAGTAGAGACAGGGTTTCACCATGTTGGCCAGGCTGGTCTCAAACTCCTGGCCTCAAGTGATCCACCTGCCTAGGCCTCCCAAAGTGCTGGGATTACAGACATGAGCCACAGTACCTGGACCTCAATGTACTTTGACTATTTATGCACAGACAGGCATTGCTCTTATTACCATTACCAGCCTTGGAACATCAAATAAGACAAATTTAGTAAAGTGAGAAATGATTTGATGATTCCTCTAATGCCAAAGCCAGTGGCTGCAGGCTGACTGAAGGTTCTAGTAAAGGCAGTGACCCAATTAAAAAGATTTTAAAAGTACTTATCTTGAATAGCAAAATTTGTCACAATCTGATAGACAGATCATTAGCTGTTATATTTACATTCTTGGTAACGGAGATACACACGCTGATCAACAACATTGTTGCTCTTAATGAGAGCCATCCACGTTTACAGGGTTGAAATGTACCAGTGGAGGTCACTTCAATGTTACACAAGGTAAATATACGTTCAGAGTTTAAGTTTCCTATTTTTATCTCAAATTAATAGCTAAATCTTGCATGTTATCTTAATTATGTTGATCTTGAACCAGTACTACCCTTAATGATTACCATGTCCTCTTTTTAACATTGGTATGTCATCCTCCACTTGAGGCTTATAACTCACTCTTCCTTTTTTTTTTTTTTTTGAGACGGAGTCTGGCACTGTCGTCGGGGCTGGAGAGCAATGGCGTGATCTCGGCTCACTGTAACCTCTGCCTCTTGGGTTCAAGCAATTCTCTTGCCTCAGCCTCCCGAGTAGCTGGGATTACAGATGCCCGCCATCCCGCCAACTAATTTTTTGTATTTTTAGTAGAGATGGGGTTTCACTATGTTGGCCAGGCTGGTCTTGAACTCCTGACCTTGTAATCCACCTGCCTCAGCCTCCCAAAGTGCTGGGATTACAGGTATGAGCCACCGTGCCCGGCCCTCACTCTTCCTTCTTTTAGCTAAAAATAGAGGTAAAAAGAGCTCTGGTTCCTCCAACATTCCCTGTTCTTTGGAGTTTATTCCCCTGGAGTTGTAAGGTATATAAGCAGTATGATCTAGGAGTTTGCTTTTAACACAAAATATGTCTACTCTGGATTTTACTCCTATTTATTATTCAAGAGCCACTGAGTGCCCTTCATGTGCAAGGTGGGGGGGTCATGAGCATGCAGAACCACTGGTTTGAGGAGTTGGCTGCAGCTGGACATCCAGCTCCGCGACTCTCCAGGTCTTGGAAAAGCTATATCCAGCAAAGAATGTGTGGCAGAAGCAGGACTGAAACCGTCTCTATGTGACTGACGCAGCCAGGAGCATGCCTACCTCGCTTCATCTGAGGAACCGCAGAAGCAGAAAGCACATTAGAAGGGTGGAGCTGCTACTGATCACTGCACTTGTGATTTCTCTCTGTATGTTAGTTTTCTATCTTTTTTCTCTCTCTCTATTTTTTATTTTTTTGAGACAGAGCCTCACTCTGTTGCCCAGGCTGGAGTGCAATGGGGCGATCTCAGCTCACTGCAACCTCCACTTCCTGGGTTCAAGCGATTCTCCTGCCTCAGCCTCCTGAGTAGCTGGGACTACTGGTGGCTATGAGCCACCACACTTGGCTAATTTTTGTATTTTTGGTAGAGACAGGGTTTTGCCACATTGGCCAGGCTGGTCTTGAACTCCTGCTCTCAAGTGATCTGCCTGCCTCAGCCTCCCAAAGTGTTGGGATTACAGGCATGAGCCACTGCGCGAGGCCCCCTTTTTTCTAATGCTGCCAACAGATTGCTACCTTGTTTTATTAAAGACTTAGAAAGAGAGTGAAGAAATCAGAAGTCAATATTCAGTTTTAAAAAGGTTCAAGTTCTTTAGGAGGAAAGCATACACTCTTCAATGCATCAGGGCTAGTTACGTGCTCATTTAAATCAGAGAGTGATACGGAAGCAGCGGGGGCAGCAGACTAGACACGATTGTTCTTGACACGTCAGCTTCCCCACGGCAGTTACACAGATATTCTTGGTAAACTCACCTCTCCACAGAAGCTGGAGAGACAGAGAAAGAGAGAGGGAAGAACTTACCACTTACTTTTACACTGCATCCAATTTCTGGTTTGCACTTTAGCTTCTACTTCTACCCAAGATATGCCCTTGTAGAGTTTTTCCCGAACAATTGATAGGCAACTTTCAGGATTTTCTTGGAGTTTGGAATCCACCTCTTTTAACTCCTGGGGAGACATCTTCTTCAGAATCACTTCTTCGACAGCCTTGATTAGTTTCCGGGTTTCAGACTTACTCCAAGCACCACGATTTCTTTCTGTAGATATAAAAAGATGGTCTTATAGTTGCTAGTCTATTTGCTTTCAAACACAATATTAAAAATGAAATGATAAATCGGGTACTTTTCAGAAAATAATGGGCATCTCAATTATATAGACATAAAATGAACACAATTATGTGCATATTAAAATGAAATTACTAACACGGTCATGGATTCTTTTTAAGAACTAAAGCCAGAAATTATTAAATAAGTCCTTTCTTAAAGCAATGTTTTATTTATTTATTTCAAAACAGTTGTTCATCCTGTTTCTGAGAACAATGTCTCCCGCATGAAACTGTGAGGTTCCCAAACATTTAATGGGGGAAGAAAAGCCAGCCAAATGGCTTTTATGTTATGTACATGTCTCTTGGCCAAGAGTTCCTAGTGTAACAATAATAGCTACACTGATACCAACACAGTACTTGATGAAGGCACCTGAGAATTTCTGAAGCCAGTTATCTGTGGCGGATGCCCCAAAGTATCAACGGTTCACCCTTCTTCACTAGAGACATTCACGGTCACGCTAAGTAAGGAGCCTCACACTGGCAGCTGTTTGGCTGTGCTTTTGGTCTGGCCCACAGAATGTTACATTTTCCCCTCAATAACAATTTGGATGAATATTTAAAAATCAAGAGATTTCCAAGAAAGAAAAAAAGATAGCTAGAGTTCACAAAATTAAAAAAAAAAAACAATTTAAGATTTTCCTCTAGTTCTTGGAAACTTGAAGAACTGGCTGCAAGGCACTAGCTGTGTGGCCGGAGTGTGTGAGCCCCTGTGCTAAACAGAAAACCCAGTCAGGACTGTCTTCTGAAAGGAAACCTTTTAGGAAAGAGGAGACAGAGACAGGAGGTCACCAACACTGGTTCTGAGAAGAGTCCCCGCCTGACGGGCACGAACTGCATGCCTGCCTCCCTCCCAACGTGTCCCGTGCCACCGCGGGGAAGTGACCCTCCGCCCAGGCTCTCCCACCACCAGTTTACTGGGGTCCTGGTCCACTTGGGAGTTATATTTGCACGGACAGTTACTGAAGGGTGGTAAAAACCAGCCTAGTGGGTAAAGGTCACATGGCTTCACTGAACGCACGAGGAAACCAAACAAATTAGTATAGAGAACAGCTTAAGAAACAAAGCTCTCGCGGAAGACAGGTCTGCGGTGATTTCTGGGCATTGGATCGGTTACGGCTGAACCAGGCCTGTCAGGGCTTATTTCTTCAGCGAGGTGGGCACTGGGGGCTGCCACTTACGACTGCTGATCTGTGAGAACTTGAGGGCCACGGAGAGGCTACTTCGGGCCACCATCTCACCAATCGTCTTCCAGTCATTCCCAAGCAGAGAATGGTACATCTTTAACTTCTCAGTATCTCCTTCGCTATACCTAGGAGAAAGGGAAAATGTTTTACAAGTTTAAACAAACTATCAGATTAAAAATGGTATTCTCATCCCAGTACGCAGCAATCGTGGGGAAAGCTGAATGGGGCAGGCTGTCAGGGAACCCCGTCACAGCTCTCTTCACTTCCTGTTGGCGTCTCAATGGTGGTCATCCTATCAATCAATCACTGAAGTGGAGACCAGAGGCCTGGCTCAACTGAACAGCAGCCGGAGCAATCACTTAGCCCTTCTTCAGCTCAGAGCCTCTGTCCCTGTGGTGGAAACGGCCTTCCTCCACCCCACCTGGACAGTGCCTGCATGCTCGCCAGTGCCGTTTAAAGGGTGCGTTTTCGGGGAGCGCCTCTCTGACCCCCTTAGCCTGAAGTCCCCCTGTTGATTGCTCCTGGAGGACACCGTGCTTCTCTTCCATAGCACTGGTCACAACCTACACTCACACGTGCACCGGCTCCCTTGTTCACGCCTCTTCCTCTAGACCAGCACTGCCCAACAGAAACAACACGAGCCTCTTACGGAGTTTAAGTTTCCTAGTAGTCATAGGAAAACTCACTTTACCTAGTTTTAATAAAAGGAACTTTAAGAATATATTTCTTACATGGACATGTTGCGTGATGAAAAACAAAAACAAAAAATAATATATTTCATTGAACTCAATACGTTAAAAATGCCTATCATTTCAACACGTCATCAGTATCAAAAAACATCAACGATGTATTTTACATTCGGTTCTTCATCTTGAGCCTTCAAAGCTCAGCATGTGTTTTACTCTGACAGCACGTCTCAATGTGGACTAACTACATTTCAAATGTTCCACAGGCCCAGGAGGCTGCTGGTCACCATACTGGAAGACACAGCTCTAGAAGGGAAGTTCCATGAGGGCAGAGATCTTGTCGGTTTCGTATACTATGTTATCCATAATGCTTGACAGACAAAAGATGGCTTTACTGTATAAACTACATAAACATGCAACAAACGGCTTTACTGTAAATATGTAACTACTTGAGAAATGTAAAGTGCATTCATCCTACATAAAAATACATGTTGGGAGCAAGCCCCCCCAAAACTGGCCATAAACAGAATCTCTGCAGCGCTGTAACATGTTCATAATGGCCCTAATGCTCACGCTGGAAGGTTGTGGGTTCACGGGAATGAGGGCAAGGAACACCTGGCCCGCCCAGGGCTGAAAACCGCTTAAAGGCATTCTTAAGCCACAAACAATAACATGAGCGATCTGTGCCACAAGGACATGCTCCTGCTGCAGTTAACTAGCCCAACCTATTCCTTTAATTCAGCCCATCCCTTCGTTTCCCATAAGGGATACTTTTAGTTAATTTAATATCTACGGAAACAATGCTAATGACTGGCTTGCTGTTAATAAATACGTGGGTAAATCTCTGTTTGGGGCTCTCAGCTCTGAAGGCTGTGAGACCCCTGATTTCCCACTTCACACCTCTATATTTCTGTGTGTGTGTCTTTAATTCCTCTAGCGCCGCTGGGTTAGGGTCTCGCGGACCGAGCTGGTCTCGGCAAACACATATATTAAAGTACTAAGAAAAGCACTATAATATTATAAATGGATTTTAAGATTAAACACCTAAATATTTAAATAAATAAAAAGAAATCTTTATAACATCTTCAGATTCCTATCTGAGTAGGAATGGTGGTTTATGTCATCACTAAGAAGTCCTAAAAAAATACAATTTCTTTTTTTTTTTTTCTTTGAGACAGGGTCTGGCTCTGTCACCCAGGCTGGAGCACAGAGGCATGATCATGGCTCACTGCAACCTCCACCTCCTGGGATCAAGTGATCCTCCCACCTCAGCCTCCAAAGTAGCTGGGACGACTACAGGTGCATACCAGGCTAATTTTTGTATTTTTTGTAGAGCCACGTTGCCCAGGCTGGTCTCAAACTCCTAATCCAGTGATCCGCCTGCCTCAGCCTCCCAAAGTGCTGGGATTACAGGCATGAGCCACCGCACCCAGCCAAAAACAAACAATAACATCGGAGCATTTTCAGACATTTGTCTATAAATGCAGCGTATGGTGAATAGAAACTGGTTATTCTTCACTATTTTTTTTTTTGAGGTGGAGTCTTGCTGTGTTTCCCAGACTGGAGTGCAGTGGCGCAATCTCGGTTCACAGCAGCCTCTACCTCACAGGTTCAAGCAATCTTCCTGCCTCAGCCTCCCAAGTAGCTGGGATTATAAGCGTTTGCCACCACGCCCAGCTAATTTTTGTATTTTTAGTAGAGATAAGGTTTCACCATGTTGGCCAGTCTGGTCTCGAACTCCTGACCTCAAATGATCCGCCCACCTCAGCCTCTCAAAGTGCTGGGAATTACAGGCGTAAGCCACTGTGCCTGGCCTATTTTTCACTATTAAGAATCATGGCTGTAAGCCAGGTGTGGTGGCTCAAGCCTGCAATCCCAGCACTTTGGGAGGCTGAGGCAGGAGGATCACTTGAGGTCAGGAATTTGAGACCAGCCTGGTCAACATGGTGAAAGCTCATCTCCACTAAAAATATAAAAATCAGCTGGGTGTGGTGGCACACGCCTGCAGTCCCAGCCTCTTAGGAGGCTGAGGCAGGAGAATCGCTTGAACCCAGGAGGTGGAGGTTCCAATGAGCCGAGTTCGCACCACTGCACTCCAGTCTGGGTGACAGAGTGAGACCCTGTTCCAAAAAAAAAAAAAAAAATTGCCAGACACGGTGTCTCACACCTGTAATCCCAGCACTGTGGGAGGCTGAGGCAGGTGGATCGCCTGAGGTCAGGAGTTCCAGACCAGTCTGACCAATATGGTGAAACCCCGTCTCTACGAAAAATACAAAAATTAGCCGGGCATGGTGGTGGGTGCCTGTAGTCCCAGCTACCCGGGAGGCTGAGACAGGAGAATTGCTTGAACCTGGGAGGCGGAGGTTGCAGTGAGCCAAGATCGCGCCATTGCACTCCAGCCTGGGCAACAGACTGAGACTCCATTTCCAAAAAAGAAAAAACAAAAAATCAACAACAAAAATTAAAAATTAAAATAATAATAATTCTTTGATTTTTTTACTTTCTATTTTTTTTAAGTCAGGAATTGCTTGCTATAAAAATATTCTAAGGGTAAATGATCACCACAACACAAATAATATAGCACAAAGAGATGAACTGTTAGATTATTAGAATGACTCTAAAAATTACTCTAAAAATTTCATTCCTGTGTGTGTGTCACAGGTGGAAATATATTACCTCAGCTGCCACCATTAACCTGCCAAAAGCATTCTTGTAAGTCCCATTTAAAATGTTACCTTTAGTGGATTTTCTTAAAAGTTCTGTTCACAATTGTCTAACCTCAGGATTGGGGAAAACAGGCAGGGCAGGTCTCAGTCTGTGTGTGAACTTTCCTCACCTAAGGCTGATTTATTTCTGTAAAAATTTTAAAAAGGAAACCGAGGTCATATCAACGTTGGAAGTTTAGGTAATGACCTATGTCTCAGTTTACAATCACAGAGCTAAGCAGAACTCAACTGCCGCTGCCAGAAGATTTATGAAAGCTGCCTCTCAGAGAGAGGTCAAGCAGCTGAGTAGAAGGTAGTTTTCGGGGGCCGTGGAATCCGAGCTAACACCTTCCTGCTTCTCCTTCTGTCCCTGAGCAGAGTGCTAACGTGCTAACCCAAACACTCGGTCTACATTTGATTTGTTTTTAAATGTGTTGGAAACAAATTATAATCGGATATTGTATTTGGGGAAAAGGAAGGAGAATGACAACCGGGTTAAGCACCCCAGGTTGATACCACTGAACTGCATTTAAGGGACCGAATCCCAGCACTTACCTCCACCTTCAAATAGTTACTAAAAACCCACAGCACTCTGCTAAGTGCTGAAGGGAACATGTGTCGAGATGGGATGTTTGGGTTCACAAGGAGCTTATGACGTAAGCAGAGAGCAGAGCAAACAGGAGTCACAGCACATGAAGCAGTGTATGGGGAGTGCTACAGAAAAAGTGTAGAGAAAGCTGCAGATGCAGGAAACAGAAGGTCACCACGGCTTCACTAAAGGGGTGGGGATGGAAAAGGCCATGAAGACACACACTTGACAACAAATACACCACCTGGTTTCACACACACAAATCTGCGTTATTTTTACTGCTAATCCACTGCTGTGAATATTTTGATTTATGGTATCAGCAAAGACTAGAGAAATGTTCTGTCTCAAGCTGCTAAGACTATTTTCTTACCTGCCTTTGTAATTGTTGACATCGAACATCTTCTTTGCTCGATAGTATATAAGTTTCCAGGGCCGGGCAATGTTCCTAGCTAAAGTCAGAAGAAAGGTGATCAGAGGGACTCACATGAAATGAAGTCGCAATTGTAAAAGGAACCCAGAATGGCCCTTATAACAACAAGAACTATCCTAAGCCCCGTGTTAAGACTGGGATTTCCTATGTCCTGAAGAAAGCTGTCTTGTTTTTTTGTTTTTCTGTTTTGTTTTGTTTTGTTTTTTTGGGAGAGTCTCACTCTGTCACTGAGGCTGGAGTGCAGTGGCACTGTGTTGGCTCACAGCAACCTCCATCTCTTGGGTTCAAGCAATTCTCCTGCCTCAGCCTCCCGAGTAGCTGGGATTACAGGTGTCCACCGCCACGCCCAGCTAGTTTTTATATTTTTAGTAGGGACGGGGTTTCACTAAATGAAACCAGGCTGTTTCATTTGGTGAAGGCTGCTTCACCAAATGAACCAGCTGGCCAGGTTCATTTGGTGGCCAGGCTGGTCTTGAACTCCTGACCTCAGGTGATCCGCCCGCCTCGGCCTCCCAAAGTGCTGGGATTACAGGCCCGAGCCACCGCGCCCGGCCTAAGAAAGCTGTCTTGAAGAGCAGATACACACAATCACCAGTTTCCTTGGAGATCTCCGAAAACTAAATGCTTAGTACCCTGAGGCTCCAGCTTCCGGTCTATGCAATTCTTAAGGAAAGAATCCTTAAGAGGCAAAGTAGTTTTAAGATAATGTGAATTACGAGGAAGAGAACACTGCGGTGGAGAATACAGGGTAACAGTTTTCCAGAAGATGAACAACAATCTTTCCCAAATCAGCTTTTCTCACTTTCTCACTCTAAGGGGAAATAATCCCTCCACGGGGGCATACTAGCCCGCTTTTCTTCGGGGATTCCACACAACACCTAAGAAATTATCCTCTTTAAATTCAAGACAGATTTGCTTTCGCTCTGATCCTATATGACAGCATGACCTTCTAACTTCACAGGCAGCACCTCCAGTCGGAGGGTTCCAGTTACAAAGCACACATATGGCCACACTTAAAAAACACGGGAGACCATGGTGCGTATAAGGACGTGCTTTGTGTAGCGTACACAAAATATAAATAAGGAACAGGAGGAGAAATCAAAACCACAACTATTGCCAAGGAAGAAAGGTAAAAGTTGATCATTTAATTTTTCACCCTGAACTTGGGAGACATGAACACATTCCAAATCCCAGAAAGTACAGCCTGGCAATAAGAATACCATCAGGGCTGGGCGCTGTGGCTCAAGCCTGTAATCCCAGCACTTTGGGAGGCCGAGGCAGGCGGATCACGAGGTCAGGAGTTCGACACCATCCTGGCTAACAAGGTGAAACCCCGTCTCTACTAAAAATACAAAAAATTAGCTGGGCGTGGTGGTGGGCGCCTGTAGTCCCAGCTACTCGGGAGGCTGAGGCAGGAGAATCGCTTGAACCCCAGAGGTGGAGGTTGCAGTGAGCCAAGACTGCACCACTGCACTCCAGCCTGGGCAACAGAACAAGACTCCGTCTCAAAAAAAAAAAAAGAATATCATCAGCCATCACAGCAGTTAACGTGCGCCGCCTGCAGGCAATGGGCCAGGTACCGTGCTAACACTTACCATGGGTTATCTTGTTTATGGCTGGAAGGCTGTGGATGGTCAAAGAGTGATTGTTTCTAAACTTACCAATGTGTAATCTAAACGAGTATCTCCTTTTTAAGTTGGTGATCACAGATTTTTCCTCAGGATATCTGTCCGTGTACAGCAGCTTGTCTGCACTCTCAATGCCTGTCAGGGCTAGAAAGTCTTCCACATTTTTCTCTAACTGCTTATTTTCCTTTACAGAAAACTTGCCAAATTTAATGGCGACACCTAGAATTGGGAAGGAACAGGGAGAAAGTGTGTATTGTTAATAATGAACAAAAGCAAACCTATGACTTGGTTTTTCATCAGCAATGACAGTACCTCGGCCCAACAGTCCCAACACCTGACATTCGCCCTCCTGCCCGCACTTGCAGATTTGGCCTTTCCTTCAGGGTTCAGCCCAAGCTACACCTCTTCTGTCAATGTCTTCCCGGGTCATCCTATTCCAAAGTGACCTTTCCTGTTTCATCTATCTTTTTAAAAAATAGTTTTCAAATTTATTTATGCATTCTTTAGAGATAGGGTCTTGCTTTTTCACCCAGGCTGGAGTGCAGTGGCATGATCAAAGTCCACTGCAACCTTGAACTCCTGGGCTCAAGTGATTCTCCTGCCTCAGCCTCCCGAGTAGCTGGGACTACAGGTGTGTGTGACACCTGGCTAATTTTTTATTTTTTGTAAGACGGGGTCTTGCTGTTTTGCCCAGACTGGTCTTAAACTCCAGGCCTCAAGCAATTCTCTTGCCTTGGCCTCCCAAAGTGCTGGGATTACAGGTGTGAGCCACCTTACTTGGCCTAGGTTTACTTTAAAAATATCTTATGGGCAAGGCACAGTGGCTTATGCATGTAATCCCAGCACTTTGGGAGGCCGAGACAGGCGAATCATGAGGTCAGGAGTTTGAGACCAGCCTGGTCAATAATATGGTGAAACCCCATCTCTACTAAAAATACAAAAATTAGCTGGGCTTGGTGGCAGGCGCCTGTAGTCCCAGCTACTTGGGAGGCTGAGGTGGGAGAACCACTTGAACCCAGGAGGCGTAGGTTGCAGTGAGCCGAGATCATGCCACTGCACTCCAGCCTGGGCTACAGAGCAAGACTCTGTCTCAAAAAAAAAAGAAAAAAAAAAGTCTTTTATGAAATACATACTCATAAAAATTTCAACACAATACACCAAAATGGGATTCTATACCACTCTATAATTGTGTGTACGTGGGTAGTGCTGTCTTTTTTGCTTAATTTGTCTTGTCTATTTTTCTGAATCTCTTCAATCCCATTAATTCTGGAAGGTTATGACTCCTCTTTTTACTTTTTTCAATGACCAGTTGTATTGGGTCTCACACAACAGATACTCAGTAAATATTGCTCATTTGTAGTATACAGCCTTAAATTTGCAGTTTATTCTTAAATCCAATAAGCTTTATTATTGGATTTAAGAATAATAAAGGTTATTTATTATTCTTAATAATAATAAAGGTTATTTATTATTCTTAATAATAATAAAGGTTATTTATTATTCTTAATAATAATAAAGGTTATTTATTATTCTTAATAATAAAGGTTATTTATTATTCTTAATAATAATAATTCTTAATAAGAGAGGTTCAGAAACACAGTGAAATCAAGAAGGTGATCATTTCTACTACAACTGGCTCACCATCAATTTAATATCTTGGAGAAAGAAACGATACCTCATTAAAGTTGATTTTAATTTGACAGCATTTTAATTTTATATAACTGTTGTATCATTTCAAGTGTCTCAACCAATTAACCTCTCGTCCCTTCTCTTCTTAGTGGGAATTAATTATCTGGTCTCTTTAGCCCCATTCTTCCTGGCCACCTTTACCAGAAACTGGGCAAGAAGAGGAAAAGCAAGTGCACTTTATTTTGCTAATTTTACAGCTTGGACAATTCTGGTAGGAGATAGAGGTGAAGGCAGAGAAAGAATGCTTCTTGTCGATCTATAAATCTGAATCATCCATAAAAGAAAATCAGGTGCTAGCTCTGCATACAGGAAGTTCAACAAACACTAAGGCCCCACAAGCTCACCTTGTGCTTTAAATTCCTTAAACCGTTCCAAGTCGTCCCGGTACATCCGCTTGATTGTGCTGGTGGCCCTGTCCTTGATGTTAGGAATGAACTCCTGAAGCTGTTTCACGGCAGTACCCAAATCCGCATCTGAATCATCGGCATCTCCTGAATCTGCAGATAAATATCTTGTTTCGGAATCTTCAGCTGTTTCCACATTGTGTTCTTCATTTGCAGGTTCTAACCTAAGGGGTTAGAAAATTGGGTTGACTAACATTAACACATCACTTGACCTCATAACTTTTAAATTTTTCCTTCTTTTTTTTCGTGAGACAGAGGCTTGCTCTGTCGCCAGGCTGGAGTGCAATGGTGCGATCTCAGCTCACTGCAACTTCTGCCTCCCGGTTCAAGCGATTCTCCTGCCTCAGCCTCCAGAGTAGCTGGGACTACAGGTACGCGCCACCACGCCCGGCTAACTTTTGTATTTTTAGTAGAGACAGGGTTTCGCCATGTTGGCTAGGCTGGTCTCAAACTCCTGGCCTCAAGTGACTCACCCACCTTGGCCTCCCAAAGTGCTGGGATTACAGGCATGAGCCACCACGCCTGGCCTTAAACTTTTCTTAAAATGGCTCTCACTTAGGCTACTAGAATATTAAAGCAAGATGAGATCTTGGAGTTGACTCAGTCCGTGATTTTCAAACTTTTTACTGGAACTTGAATTACTTGGCTATATCTCAGAGGGAGCCTAGAAGCTAAAAGTGCAGCCCTAAGCCCTATTTCCACTGGTTATTTGCTCAGACTATTTTTCAAAGGTAATTTGGGCTTTTATATTTTTCAAAGGTAATTTGGGCTTTTAAATTTACTCATAGATTTTCTAGGGCTGGAATAGTTCTCAGTGAAAATAGAATCTGTCTTATTTCACACATGAAGAAATTAAACTACCTGCCAAGTTTACACAATTAAAGATGTACGATATTCTGTACAATGAGGGTCTACCTCTTGATGATTTTTGCCATTTAATATGTATGTGCTAAGGGTAGGCACGGTGGTTCACGCCTGTAATCCCAGCACTTTGGGAGGCTGAGGCAGGCGGATCACCTGAGGTCAGGAGTTCGAGACCAGCCTGACTAACAAGGACAAACGTTGTCTCTACTAAA
This sequence comes from Gorilla gorilla gorilla, assembly GCF_029281585.2. NCBI lineage: Eukaryota > Metazoa > Chordata > Mammalia > Primates > Hominidae > Gorilla > Gorilla gorilla. The sequence goes on from NC_073237.2 coordinate 128,775,135, forward strand.
ATTTCAAAATTAGCCAGGCAAGGTGCATGCCTGTAATCTCAGCTACTCAGGAGGCTGAGGCTGGGGAATCGCTTGAACCCGGGAGGTGGAGGGTGCGGTGAGCCGAGATCGCACCATTGCACTCCAGCCTGGACAATAAGAGCAAATCTCCATCTCAAAAATAAATAAATAAATAAAAATAAAAATAAAAATAAAAAAAAGTCTGTGCTAAATAAAGAGGTATCGGCAGAATCCATACAAAAGAAATATACCAGCAGCTGGAATACCACTCCCTCGTTACCTTGGCGCCTCTTGCACATGCTTGCTTGCTGAACAGGCCTGGGTTTTCTTTTGTCGGGGCCTAGATTTCACACCTTCTTCCATCATGGCGCCATCACCTTCTACTGAATCAAGGAGTGCGCTCTCAGAGTTCTTACTGGGCACTGAAAAATCATCACCAGACACTCGTGCCCTTTTGACAGACGTAAGCTTCTTTTTCTTAGACTTCTTCTTTGTACTGTTGGATTCCTTGAACCCTTTAAGAGCCGTACTGCCTTCCACAGTCCCAACCTCACTGCCCACCTGTGATCCTTCAGGGTATGCACTCTCGAGGCTCTCAGGCATGGCCACTGCCTCAAATTCCTGGTGATTGGACTTTTTCTTTTTTTTCTTAGACTTGTTTTTATAAGCAGGTGCTGGTATTTCTGCAGTTTCACCATGCAGGCCCACAGCAGGCCGGGATTCCTGCATATCAGCCCCAACCTCACTGCCCACTTGTGATCCTTCAGGCATGGCCAATGCCTCAAATTCCCGGTGATGGGACTTTTTCTTCTTTTTTTTCTTAGACTTTTTTTTGTGAGCAGGTCCTAGTAGTTCTGGAGTTTCATCATCCAAGCCCACAGGAGGCTGGGATTCCTGCATATCAGTCCCGGCCTCTCTGCCTGCTTGCGATCCTTCAGGCATGGCCAGTGTCTCATATTCCTGGTTACTGGACTTTTTCTTTTTTTTCTTAGACTTGTTTTTATGAGCAGATGCTGGTAGTTCTGTAATTTCACCCCCTGGACCCACAGAAAGCCAGGACTCCTCCTGGTGGGATTCCGACTGAGGCAGGGTGTCCCTTGCCCGCTGGCTCTCCCAGGATGCAGCTTTCCTCTGATGCTTTTTATTCTTTTTCTCCCTAACTTTACTGTGCAGTGCTTCTGATTTATGTGCATGTGACTTAGCAAGTACCTGAAATTTGTCTGTTTTAGGCTTTCTTGGTAACTTCTGTTCTATGCTCATATCAACACAAACAACATCAACATCCTTTCTAAAATGCTTTGGTGTGTTGTTAATATTTTCTTTATCCACAAGGACAACTGTAACACCTGCTTCCTCGTTCACCTCCAAAGCACTATATCTTCTCTTTTTTCTCTTTTTGAGTGTGGAAGTGGTATTTGCAGTCTCATCACAGATTCTGGATTTTTTCAAAGGAGAAGAAATGAGATGCTGGAAATCTTTTTTCCTCTTTTTCCTCCTAGTTATTTGAGACTGTTCATTCACCAGGGAGGAGTCTCTGAAAATTTCGTGGGAATGTTTCCGAGGTCTTTCCTTATGTATAGAGCACTTTTTCTTTTTCTTGTCAGAAACTGGAGTGTGGATTTCAAATCTGCTTGATTCTCCTTCCATTTTATTCCTATATGGAAATGTGACAACAATGGTTTATTTTTGCTTTTTTTTTGAGACGGAGTCTCACTCTGTCGCCCAGGCTGGAGTGCAGTGGCGCGATCTCGGCTCACTGCAAGCTCCGCCTCCTGGGCTCATGCCATTTTCCCGCCTCAGCCTCCCGAATAGCTGGGACTACAGGCACCCACCAGCATGCCCGGCTAATTTTGTTTTTGTATTTTCAGTAAAGATGGGGTTTCACTGTGTTAGCCAGGATGGTCTCGATCTCCTGACCTCGTGATCCGCCCACTCCAGCCTCCCAAAGTGCTGGGATTACAGGCGTCAGCCACCGTGCCTGGCCTATTTTTGCATTTTAAACATAGCCTCAGCAGAAAAAATCACAGCAAAATGAAATTGTATGACAAATGACAAGCCTGTAGTCATGATTACAAATTTCAGATTATTCTAGATACACAGGTGGCTCACTGGAATTCTCTCTGTCTGGTCCCACTGCCTTTATGATGGAGAAAAAAAGAGTTAACAGAGAACAACAGTGCCCTGCACCATAAGGCCCCTGTCCCCCACAGCCTCACCTCTGAACTCATCTTTCCAACTCTACGTTTAAGCCACAAGCAGCTTGTTTTGCTTCCTCAAACGTGCCATAATAACCTTTCCCCCCCAGCTCTCCATGAAATTCTCTCCACAGCCTCCCCACCCTCCTTGCCTCCTGCCATCCTTCAGAGCTTGGTTTGAAGATCAGTTCTTCAAGAAAGTTTTCCCTGATTCCTTGGGCTTGGCCTGATTCCCAAGTAATATACTTTCATATTTAAAAAATAAACATTTCTTTAGTCATTTACAGGCTGTCTTCTCTGCTTTAAAAAAAAAAAAAAAAAGACAAAGAAAAAAGAAAACAAGGAAGAAAAAGATGGTTTATCTGTCTTGTTCCCCTCTGTGTTTGTACCATGGAGAAGCCATTAGACTCCATTCGAGTGCAGGATCCACAGAAGGGCTTCGCAGTGGGGATATCAGGTATCCACTGACCTCAAACCAGAAGTTGGCCTCTTTGTGAAAGAAGTTGGATATGCCTTGTTAGTGTCCAACAAAGAGCGGACGTTCTGCGATACACTGGAATAAATTTCACAAGCCACTAACGTTAATACTCACATATAGGGTGTGTGCACTTGGAATTAAAATACAGAAATATAGATGCACTTTCCAAAAGAGATGATTAAAAATATAATTTTGCAAACATGTCTTATTGTTCTCTTTGCTCTGTATTGCTTCTGGGTTTCATTTTTTTAGATTTATCTTTGGCTAAATAACACATTTACGTCGTACATAAATAAAAATGATCTTCATATTTCCTCTCCTTTTTTACACAGAAGGTAACACCTATATATTGTGATCTGCATTTGCTATTTTCACCTAACAATAGATCCTGGAGCTCTCTCTATATCAGCGGTCTTTAAACTCTCAATGCTAAGCACATTTTCTACAGAAGCTACCTAATTTATCCTGGGTAGTAAATATCAGCTGTATTAGACAAGAAATATGTTACTCCCCCAAGTCTAACACACCTACTTGCACTGCCACATCCTCTCTCTCTCTCTCTTGCTGCAACAAAGGAAGTGTCCCTTCCGTCAAAGGCTATTTCCTTCCGTTATAGGAAGGAAAATGTGTGCTGGCTCCCAACCCTCTCCTGCCTTCTCAGAGAGATGGTGGTCTCTCCGTATCGTCTCTCTCATCTCTCTCCTGTATCTTCAGCCTGCGTTTTCTAGCAAAATACCAACAATATTTAATCTCCTCTAACTTAAAAAAAAAAAATGCAACTGTCGCCTAACCCTAAAGTCTCATCCAGCTGTTCTCTTTCTTCCCCTTCACAGCAACATTTCCTGAAAGAGAAATCACTCTTTCCAATACCTCATCTTTCATCCACTTATTAACCCACATCCTTGTAGCTCCCACCCCACTACTCCACTGAAACCGTTCCAGCAAGAGTGCCTTTGTTCTTAAAACCACAAATTTCAACAGACGCTTTTCAGGCCCATCTTTTAGGACCTCTCAATAAATCACGAACAGAGCAAAGCAGATTATTTCTTTTTTTTCTTTTTTTTTTGAGACGGAGTCTTGCTCTGTCGCCCAGGCTGGAGTGCAGTGGCGTGATCTCGGCTCACTGCAAGCTCTGCCTCCCGGGTTCACGCCATTCTCCTGCCTCAGCCTCCAGAGTAGTTGGGACTACAGGTGCCCGCCACGACGCCCGGCTAATTTTTTTGTATCTTTTAGTAGAGACGGAGTTTCACCGTGTTAGCCAGGATGGTCTCGATCTCCCGACCTTGTGATCCAACCGCCTCGGCCTCCCAAAGTGCTGGGATTACAGGCGTGAGCCACCCACCGGCTGGTTTCTTTTCTTTTCTTTTTTTCTTTTTCTTTTTCTTTTTTTCTTTTTTTTGGAGACAGAATCTCGTTCTGTCACCCAGGCTGGAGTGCAGTGGCGCGATCTCGGCTCACTGCAACCTCTGCCTCCCGGGTTCAAGCGATTCTCCTGCCTCAGCCTCCGGAGTAGTAGCTGGGATTACAGGCGCACGCCACCAAGCCCGGCTAATCTTTGTATTTTTAGTAGAGACGGAGTTTCGCCATGTTGGCCAGGCTGGTCTTGAACTCCTGACCTCAGGTGACCCACCTGCCTCGGCCTCCCAAAGCGCTGGGATTACAGGCGTAAGCCACAGCGCCCAGCCTTGATTTCTTTAAATAACATTTCCCCTTCCATCAGTTCCTTTCCTTCTTTTTTGTAAATACTTCCTAGGCTGCTCTCTGGTCTCTGGAGCCCAGTACAACCTTCTAAATATATAGTCTCTCCCTGCTAAAAACTTTTTAGGGTTCCCCTGTTATTCTTAAGATGAAGTCAAAATCCTCACAGACCTGCAAGAGTCTTCATTTCTTCATAATCTAGCCTAGAGATTGACAGAGGTAAGTCCATGCCTACCTCTCTACCTCTCACTTCTCTCTAGGTTTCAGAAACCCTGCTGTTTTCAGTTCCTAGAATACACTACCTTCCTTTTCGTCTCAGGAACTTTGCAAAAACAGCCCATTCCATCAGGAAAGCTCTTCCTCCGCATTACCTTTCTGCCCTTTAACTGGTCCAAGTATGAAAGCCACTTTCTCAAGAGGACCTCTCTAACTCCTTAGCCGGTCTCATCTTTCTGGTTAATAGTGTTTCCCAACAACCAGCTGCTCCCCATCGCACTTTTGGCAGTTATAATATGATCGGCTTCTTGAGAGCTGGAATCCTGGCCATCTCGCTCCCAAATGGCTCCCCAGTCAGTGCTCGATACATATCGAACGAACGGATATGCACTTATCCCCCCTTACTCAGAACATACACTTCCCGCTCTGCAGGTACGTGCCCAAACCTGGTCCCGGATTCTCTCACTGCCTTTGGGGTGCGAGAGAGACCCCGCTCTGCTCCCGGTTGGGCGCTCCAGGGCTGAGACTGGAGGAACTAACCAGATGTGAATTCTGCATCTTCTCACTCCCAAAGACCCAAGCCGCGGCCGGGCGCGGTGGCTCACGCCTGTAATCCTAGCACTTTGGGAGGCCGAGGCGGGTGGATCACCTGAGGTCAGGAGTTCGAGACCAGCCTGGCCAATATGGTGAAACACTGTCTCTACTAAAAATACAAAAATTAGCTAGGCTTGGTGGCGGGCGCCTATAATCCCAGCTACTCGGGAGGCTGAGGCAGGAGAATCGCTTGAACCCAGGAAGCGGAGGTTGCAGTGAGCCGAGATCGCGCCACCGCACTCCAGCCTGGGCGACAAGAGCAAAACTCCATCTTTTAAAAAAAAAAAAAACCCAAGCCTCAGTTTCCCCGAGATAAGGCCTGGGGCGAAGACCGCGGCCTGGAGACCTCAGGCCAAAAGGCGGGTCTCCCAGAAGACGGGGAAACCCACCACCCCACGCTGAGTTTTTACGCGCGCATTTTGAAAAACAGAAACAACAAAGGCGCTTTCAACTTACCCTCCGAAAGCGCCGCCACCTTTCTCCCAACCCGGAAGTGCTGCTGTTGAGGAAGCGGAAGTAGTAGTGCGTCGCCTTCCGGCCCCCTCGGCGTCACGCTGCCATGGTAACAGTGCTACCGCTAGGCCTTGGAGGCGCGCACATTTGCCTACCCATTTTCCTTCAGGGTCCTTTAGAGGTCAGGTGGGGTAGAGAGTGCTCCTGAAACGAAGAAAGTAGGACAGAATCCCCCTCCATTGACGTACTAATGCATGCGTGCATTCCATTTATTCCTGTTTTTGGTGACCTCCAGGAACAACTTGGGAAGACAGATGACAAATCAACTAAGATAATTTCAGATTATCTTGTAAGGAAAATAAAATAGGGTGACGTGATGGAGAGTGACTAGGGGACGGTGGGTGCTACTTTAGATGTAAGAGAGGGCTCACTGAGGAGTGACATTTGAACTGAGTTCTAAATGGAAAGGGCAGGCAAAAAATCTAGGCAGAAGAGTGTTCCAGGCTGGAAGTGAGTGCAAAAGTCCTGAACTTGGTTGCTGGAGGACCTGGGACAAGGCCAGAGCAGCTGGAGCACAGAGTGAATCCACACAGTGAACCCACAGGGTGACAGACAGGTCGCATACGCCCAGCCTAAGTGAATGCATGTGAATGCAGGGGAGGGGGTGGGAGATGAAGTCAGAGGTCTGCAGGGGCTATCTGGTGCAGAGGCTGATGGATGTTAAGCTTGGATGAAGTCTCAGAAGTTTAGAGTTAGCAGGAGCTTTGGAGATCTATCCCAGTCTTCCCATTTCACCAGAGTCCTGAAGAGACTTAGCCAAAAGGGTAGCTTTAACCTGACCATCAATTCGAGGCCATTATATTTACCAACCAAACGTTTAACCTTTTTGGATAGTGAACATATACGATATAGGCAACAAGTTTTCTCACTTAATCCTTGTAATGAGGTATTATTAGCCCCATCTTGTGGATGAGAAACCTGGGTTTACAGTAACTTGTCCAAGGTGACTTAAATGGGCCAGCCAGAAATCAGACCTATGCTCTTTCTACTACTCCACTATCTTGCCCTTCACTGTTCCACCTGACTTCTATGTGATCTGCCAAGTGGCTTTGATTAAAAAATGCACAACCTATGCTTCCGTGAAAGTCTGGAAGGGAAGCAGGTTGGAGAAACGATGAGCCTACATATGTACTCATGTTGCCATGCAAGGGCTGCTCTGGGATGTGGATGTGCAGTTGGAGCTCCGTCTGGAGAAGTCTGTAAATGTGGTGTTGTCCGCTGTTGATATGGAAGGCCTTGAAGTCCAGCTCCGTCATTGGTGTCACGTGTTCTGTGGTGACCCCACTTACCCAGAGCCTTGTGGTGCTAGTGATGCATGAATGAACCCACAAAAGGCTGGCACTAGAGGAGAGATTAGATATCATCCAGTATCGATTCAGGAAAACTCCAATAGTGGTTTCCAATCCTCCTCCAACTGCACCAGTCACCTGGGAAGCTTTTTTTTTTTTTTCAAATGCAGAGTCTCAACTTTGCAATGGATTTTATATTAAACACTATTGTATCACATTAAAATCTTCGGACATGATAATGACATTGTAGTTACACATGGGAATGTCCTTGCTACATGATGACGTACTTAGGGTTAAATATGGTGTTGACAGATATTTTTCAGGTGATTCTGTAATGTGTGTATGTGCATGCTCACAGAGAGAGAGCAAGAAAATGTGACCAGTGCTGGGGACGGGTGAATCTGTTAGTCCAAACTGCACCATTTTGTAAGCCCCCTGCCATTTTGCAGATCTTGGTTAAAGTGAAACATTCCACGGGGGTTCAGGCGGTGAGAAACAGCCTGCCTCTTATCATATTCTGCTGGGAGAAAGTGACAGGAACATCACATTCCACCAGAACAAGGGCCAAACTGCCTCATCATGGGAATACCTTATCAACATCTTCCCGGGCAGCAGGCCATACCCGCTGGGCCCCTCCCCGCCCAGGCCTATAATTTCCCCAGCCTGTAAGCAGCGGTAGGCACTGGCATTAAGCCGGTCTCCCACCTCTGTAGGTCTCATGCTGGACATAAAACCTGAATTTGCTGTAGAGCCGCCACTCTTTCTTTAACCCTCCCTTTCCCTTCAAAATCTAACCGAATCTAGGTGAAGCCTATGTGTATTTTCATTGTATTCTTCTTTCAACTTTCAACTTTTCTGTAGGTTTGAACTTTTTCACCAAGTTGTGGGTGGGTGGGTAAGGGGATTTTTAAAAATGCAGCATCTGGCCTGGTGAGGTGGCTCATGTCATTATCAGAGCAAGACTCTGCCTCTTAAAAAAAAAAAAAAAAAGGAGAGCCTCAGATGCCATTTCCAGATATTCTGATTTAGTGAGTCTGGGGTGAGTCCTGTGAATCTTCATTTTTCTTTTTTTAGCACATGGTCTCATTCTGTCATCCAGACTGGAATGTAGTTGCCGAAACACGGCTTATTGTAGTCTCAACCTCCTCAAGTGATCCTCCTGCCTCAGCCTCCCCAATAGCTGGGACCACAGGTGTGTGCCAGCACACCTGGGTAATTTTTTAAATTTTTGGTAGAGATGAGACCTCACCATGTTGCCCATGCTGGTCTCAAACTCCTGGGCTCAGGCCATCCTCCCTCCTAGGCTTCCCAAAGCAATGGGATTACATGGGTGAGCCACCAAGCCCAGCCCAAATCTGTATTTTTCAATTTCCCTTCATTCTGTTGCTTAAATTTGGGAACCATTGATGTAATCCAACTCTAGCGTTTCCTTGTCACCCATCTCACAGGAAAAAAAGAAAAAAAGGCCTTAGGATCCAAGAGGATGACTTGCCCGAGTCCTCCCAGTGGGTCAGCATCAGCATCAGGCTTGGAATGCATTTCGTGCTCTGTCTCAGGTGTGTGCGTGGTGCAAAGAGCAGAGGTGGGGAGGGGTTGTGAGTGGAATGGGGGTGAGCGGAGGATGGAGTCTTCGACTTGGAAGACAAATGTAAATGACCCTCTATGAGCCACGCCGCTTTGATTGCAACCCACTGGAGATTCTCGGTTCTCCTGTATCGATTCAGGAAAACTCCAAACAAGTCCACACTGGTAGCCACCAAGAGTTTCTTGAAAGAAAAGTACAAGCCGAGCCGGGCTCTGTTGGCGTCCCGTCGCCAAGGAGACGGGCCGTTGCATTCGTCCTCCAGGGGTGGTCTTGGTTTTCTTTCCTCTCCCAGTCTGCAACGCGGGGCCCAGGAGACGCCCTGAGGATCCCGCGGGGCTCCTGCAGGGCTCCGGGGCTCTTTGCGATGAGGGGCCGGCGCGAGCGGGGCGCGCCTGGCTCCGGAGGGGTCCTGGCATCTGAGTTTCCCCCTCAGGATCCCGGTGGTGCGGCCCGGGCCGCCCGGCAGGCACTTGGGAGCTCCAGGCTGTGCCCGACGTGGGGAAGCGCGCCCAAACCAGCCCGCTGGCCGGCTCCCCGGCGACCCCAACGATGCCAGAGGCCAGGAGCTCCGGCCCGGACCTCACGCGATGGAGGAAGCAGCAGCAGCCTGTGCGCCGCACGGTCAGCCAGGTCTGCCCGCCCCCGCGGCGGCCCCTGACCGTGGCGGACATCCGTTCCGGCATGGAGAACGAGCGGCTGGGGGTCGTGCGGGACTCCATGTTTCAGAACCCTCTCATCGTCAAGGTGAGCACCCCACGCCCACCGCGCTTTCGCTGTCGCCGGCTCCGGGCACCCGCGCCGCCGGGGGTCCCCACCCGCAGCGCCCTGGCCCCGCGGCCCGGGGTCCGAGCGCAGCGTGGGAAGCTCCAGCTCTGGTCCAGACAGGCCTGGACCCCCGTGCAGGTCGCGTCGCCTCTCTCAGCCTCGGTTTCCCCATCCTCACAGTGGGATGATAATGGCACCACTAAAGGGACTGATTGGGAAGATTGAATAGGGTAATTTCTGCGGGACCTCGGGACAGCGCCTGACATGGGGTAAGGCTGCAATGGGGGCTGCTGTGGTTTCCCACAGAGTGAACCCACAGGGTGACAGATAGGTCGCACACGCCCAGTCTAAGTCGTGGCTGCCAGCCCTCCCAGGGTAAAGGCCGCCTCTCCCGTTCCCCTGCACGCCTGGGGTACGTCTATGCAGCGGTGGCTCCGTGTCTGTCCTGGAAGCATCACGTCGAATGTTCATTTCCGTCCGATCATACTAATTTCTTACCCAAATTACAACCCTAAGAGAAAAAAAGCATAATCTTTGGCCTAGGAGGCTCCGCAGAAGAATGAGGGAGCTGCGGTTTCGGGCTGGATCACTTTCCCTTCCATTACACTTCCCTCCTCCCCACCTTTAGCCTCGCTTCCCACTGATGGGAAACCAACACTGCTGTGGCGGCCACACCTTCCCGGGGGCCACTGGAGAAGTCAGGCTGAGGCTTGGGGGTCAGGGAGCAAGCCTCGAGGCGAATTTATCTTGCGCCGCTGGAGGGCAGTGCGCCTTTAAAAATGGGCCCCGCGTCCCAGGTGCGGGAGTGGAAGGCGCAGGTGGTAACTGTGGATTCAACAACAATTATTTGTGTGACCGCCAGGCGCTGAGTAGAGCCCAGAGGTGGTGGTGGCGGTTTGTTTTTGTTTTGGGGAAAAGGGAACCCGTGCTAGAATTAACTGAGTTAATTGGCTCCTGGCAAAACATTGACTCCCTCCTCTTGCCTTCCCTAAACTCGGTCCTGCAGAGGAGGAAGTATACTGCCTAGGCGCAGGCTGCACCTGGGGGAGGCTGGCTTCCCACACTCGTGCCTTTCCATCGAATAGGCTCCTTTCTTAGGCCTCTCAAAGTGGAACAAGGTCCTTCACTTACTTCTACGTGAGAAGAGCCACTCTGAGTGGAGAGGCAGGACAGGCAGGTGGGGCCCATTATTCTTGGATGAAGGAGAGAATCACGTCCGCCACCTCTGACTACCTGCATTAAGGTTAGGTCGTTGCTTTTGTTCAAGTAGTTAGTAGTGAGCCAACTTCTTCCTACTGAAGTGTAAAGTGAGGGCGTATGGAGTTATTCTCCATGGTGAGTTAGTGTGTGGTGCCCACGCTGAGCAATATGTACACACACACACACACACATGCATATGCATTTGTGTATGCACCCATATACATACAGTTTACATCTATCATATATACATGTATGCATATGTATAATATACATGTACGTATGTGTAAAATGTATGTACATATATGTAAATTTCCCCCTTCTTTTCCTTTTTCCTTTTGCTTCCCCCGCCCCACCCAGCTATATCGAGGACAACATTTGGCCTCTGGATGGCACTAGCTAAACAGCTTCTAGGACCAATTCAATCCCTGATTTCTGAACCCAAGCTTAGGGTTGGAAAATGTACAGGAGGTGACTCACCCACGACTGGGGTTCTGTCTTCAGGGCACGAGATGCAGAGCAGGTCTGCCCTGGCCCCTGGTGACCATGCTGGAGCAGCAGGGACCCACGTCCAGGCTCGTGCTCTCTGATGATGGAGCCTGGGGTTCTCTTCTTCCATCAGGGACAGCCAGGGGGCAGCCTTTACCTCTGGCTTTCCTTCGTGGGTTCTTCAGGGTCTTTAAGGTACTTTCTGGAGCAGTTAAGATGACGTCCACTTTTCAGTATTTACCATATATAATATTAGAATATCTTATAACCTTAGAGGTCAAAACCTGACATAAATAAAAGTTGGCAGAGAAATTGACCGCAAAAGGGAACTTTGACTGTTATCTTTTCCGGACCCTTTTTGCAAATGAGCACACTGAAGCCACCTCTGTTGGGTTTTTTTGTTTGTTTGTTTGTTTTGTGTTTTTTTTTTTTTTTTTTTTTTTTGCTCAAGGTTTTGGCAGAGATTGGGTTTGCAGCTTCGTTTGCTAACTCCCAGCCCAGCAGTATTTTTACCACTTCAAACAGCTTCCTATATTAGTTTTTTTAAAAAAATTATGAAACAACTTTGGTGTTTTTGACTAAAGAAAAAGAGAAAATGGAAAATATGTGAGGTTGTGGAGCTTTAAGATTTTTTTCTTTTCATGTTATGGAAATTTCTACTGAGCTTGGCTTGTGGATTTCTTCATTGTGGCATGTCAGTTTCACCATCATAGATTTTCAGCTCCCTGTAGTAGTGTGTGCCTTTCCGCTACGTATGGTAGAGGTTGGGAGTGCACTCTACCGTGGTGTCTTTAGGAGGGTGATTAGAACTAGAGTATATTTTGGTTTTGTCTAAGTCTGAATCTGAAGGTGTGCATCTATATTGGAAGACTATAGCACCTTAGAAATAGGCATTTATTCTACCATATTGGGGGGTTGTTTCGTGGGTTGTTTTCTCCAATGAATAGGATCAGCATTTTTTTTCATTTGAAATGTAGAAATACTGACTGAACAAACTCAACAGTGTTATTTCACATCCATAAAATTTAGCAGGATGTATACACATCAGTTATTCAAGAACACGTCTGCAAGTTGCCACCGTAACCAAGTGAAAAGTGAAAAGCTGAGACCTCCAGGCAGGTATTTTATCTACAGATGCTCAACAACCATTTGCCTCATTGAAAACCAAGTCAACTGGTTATTTAATAGGAGTGATTGAATCAAGTCGGCGTTTTACGTGGCCACAAAAGATGTAAATATTTTCCATTAGAAAGGGTTTCAACTCTAGTGTACACAGTGATGTGCAGTTAGCCCGTTTTCCTTGAAATGTGACTCTCTGGAAAGAATAAAATCAAATAGAGAAAGAACCAAGCTTCTCCCTGCTTGGTTCTCATTTCCCCAGAATTCTGTGACTCCACATAGAATCCTGCTACAATAGCCTTCAAGACTCCTTCACAAAACCTGTCAGGGTTGCACCTTTCCTGCCATCGGAACTCAGCTGATAACCTGTCAATACAATTATAGGGAGAGACTGCTTGGTTTGCTCCCCTGACAGCCTTGGATCTTCTGTCTCCCTGGAGAGGCTGCCTATGTACGGGGGTGGAATTTATGGAATCGAGCACCCTTAGAAAGTGCAAAAGATCGTAGCACCCGATTTTTTCATAATTTATTATTGACTTTGTTTTTCTGTGAGGTTTTATGTAACCAATAAGAAGTGCATGCATTTTTAAAATAGAGTCATAGAGCAGACACGGCATTTGGGGCTGGAAGGCATCTTACAGACATCTAGTCCACCTCCTTTTTTGAGGAGATCAAGGCCCAGTGAGGGGAACAGACTCGTCCGAGGTGCTATCCTCACCTGGTGGCAGAATTGGGATGACACTAAGGTCTCCTGGCTTCCAGCCCCACGTTCTTTTGGCCACAACATACGATTAATTAACCAATGACAATCCAGATTGGTAACATGATGTATAGCAGGCAGTCAAAAAGTGTTCACAGATTAATCAGATTCCAATATCATTTCATTCAATATTCCTTCCAAAGTGAGCTCTACTGATTTCTTAGGACTTGTTGACAGCCAAGAAATATTTGTTGAAGGTTTATCAAGTGCCCAGTGCCATCCTAAGCTTTCCTGGGGGCATAGAAACAAATTTAGAATTCAGCGTTGCTGAATTTCATAGGAGTTAACCATTTACTATTTAGTTGGGCAGATGGGATACATGCACACATTTATAACTGTACAGATAGAGATGAACGCGAACAGGCAGGCAGCTTAGCACAGCACCTGCCGTAAGGAAAGCTCTTGGGAAATGTTAGCTCTTATTCACACACACACACACACACGCATGTATGCACAAATAAGACAGGCATTGTGATGGGTCCCCACCCCCGTAAGTTTTCAAGTGAGCTGCATTGCCCGGAAGAGTTCAGATTTGCAGGAAGGGAGTTCTGGGCAGGTCTCAGGGACCTGGAACCAGACCTTGAAAAGTGAAAAAGCAGAGTTGGGAAAGTCATTCAGCTCCATTCCGCCCTCCTCAGCTCCTAAATGCTTGTAGGTTTTCACCCCAACTTGAGTCCTAGTTTACAAGACCCAGTGCTGCCACAGGGATCATTATCATTATCATCACGAGGAAGCGTTTATTTAGAGCCAGTGTGTTCAAATTGGATGCTCTACAAAATTAGGCAACCACACCATGCCCACTAATAGCTTAACATCTCTAATAAATATTGATGCTGGCGAACATAAAGGCACGGAGAGAGACCAACACAAAGAAGGCAGGCAGACAAAAGCCCAGTTGTACAAATATCCCAGCGTGGGTCAGTATTTTTATTACATTTGAGTACAATCTGAAAATGTTACACGCAGCTTTATTGTTGAAGAGAATATACCCCTGATTGCTCCAGTCCTTTTACATTCAATTACAATGTAATAGGAGAAAATAAAACCTTAGGAAGGGATTTAAAAATGAGCTGCCCATCCTAATGGCCCCGTCTTGGAGGGCCAGTGGGTCAGTTTCATTTTTCTAGAGAGTGCCGTGGGTTGATCCATCCTTGCAACTCTCTCCCTCGTGGCCCTTTTTTCCTTTTTTCTTCTTTTTAAACCAAAGTCTCCCACTTCTGGGTGCCCAGGTACATCCTTCAGTGAGTCGGGCTGAGGCAGGAAACTTACCCCCCCCCCGCCCAGCTCCGTGGCCATTTCAGAAAGCCGAGCTGCCCCCTTCACCGGCTCGTCACCACCCTGGGGCAGCCGCTGCCCTGCCGGAGGAGCCTGCTGTCCTCTTTGTCCCTCTGAAGAAGGTGTGCTTTGGCTTTGAAGCGTTAATTAAGCGCAGACCTCAGCACTCAGGTTCCTCCTGTTGAACTCAGCATTTTCCTATTATGTGGCTCTCAGAACACTGCGGTGGCATGGCAGGAAGGCCGTTCTTCCAGGAAAAATTCTGAGGCTGGGGTGAACTAATCAGAGGTCTCTTCTCACACCTTCCAGAGCGTTCCAGGCTCAAGCGTTGCTCACTGTATAATCCTGCCTGCTTGTTCCTTATTTTGAAAGACAAAGTTTTCTTCATTTACAACTGACCCTGCGGATGAAATTTCAAAACCCCGTTTTCTATTGCAGTGGTTTGCAAACTGTTCTGTGGTCTTCAGGAGCATTGGAGGTCTCGCGAAATGTCTGATTCAAACAGCCTTTTAAGAAAATGCATCTTTATATTTAAAGTTTAATAAAAACATCAAGATAATTAAATGTATTTTATATCAAATGCTAACAATGGAGACCACCAACATGTTAGCTATGCTTGGAGTTTCCTAGCTTTGGGGTGTTAGTTCTCTGTGTTTGTGTGTGTGTAATGCTTGTAAAATGTGTCACAGACAATGAACATTGTAACCAGGCATAGGACTTTGGGCTGAGCGAATCCCTTTGAGTAGGACAGTGTGCTGAGGGCTTTGCGGTGGTCCCTGAGACCTGGGCTGTGTTAAACCTTAGACCCGTCTGCTGGGCTCTCACTCCTGCCTCAAGAATCTCAGGTTGGCTGGGCAAAAACAAGGGAGGCACACAGTCACACTCATCCAGTGTCTGGTTGATTTTTGGCATATGCTATAACTGTTGATATGCTATAACTGTTAAGTGCTTCTTATCTGATATTTGTTTTTGTTTTTTGTTTTTTTTTTTTGAGACAAAGTTTTGCTCTTGTTGCCCAGGCTGGAGTGCAATGGCACGATCTTGGCTTACCACAACCTTCGCCTCCCCGGTTCAAGGGATTCTCCTGCCTCAGCCTCCCTAGTAGCTGGGATTACAGGCACGTGCCACCACGCCCAGCTAATTTTGTAAGTTTTTTAGTAGAGACAGGGTTTCTCTATGTTGGTCAGGCTGGTCTCGAACTCCTGACCTCAGGTGATCTGCCTGCCTCAGGCTCCCAAAGTGCTGGGATTACAGGCGTGAACCACCACACCGGGCCTTTTTTTTTTTTTTTTTTTTTTTTTCGAGACAGAGTCTCACTCTGTTGCCCAGGCTGGAGTGCAGTGGTGCAGTCTTGCTCACAGCAGCCTCCGCCTCCTGGGTTCAAGTGATTCTCCTGCCTCAGCCACCCGAGTAGCTGGAATTACAGGCATACACCACCACATCTGGCTAATTTTTGTATTTTTAGTAGAGACAGGGTTTCTCTATGTTGGTCAGGCTGGTCTCGAACTCCTGACCTCAAGTGATCTGTCCACTTCAGCCTCCCAAAGTGCTGGGATTACAGGTGTGAGCCACTGTGCCCGGCTGATCTTTTGTATTAGTTTTTTTTAATGCCAGCGTTTGTTGGTCATTGGTAATGATTCAACTTTAAATAAAATTGTCCTTGGAATCTTCCTTCAAGCTCCTGCATCAGTATGTGAAGACCACAGTATAAATGAGGAGGGCTGTTAAAATGATTCCAGACTGCAGCTTTTGTTTTCTTTTTTTCTTTTTTTTTTTTTTTTGAGACGGAGTCTCACTCTTTCGCCCAGGCTGGAGTGCAGTGGCACAATCTTGGCTCACTGCAACCTCTGCCTCCCAGGTTCAAGCAATTCTCTTGCCTCAATCTCCCGAGTAGCTGGGATTACAGGTGCCTGCCACCATGCCCAGCTAATTTTTGTATTTTTAGTAGAAACGGGCTTTCACCATGTTGGCCAGGCTGGTCTCAAACCCCTGACCTCGTGATCTGCCCACCTCGGCCTCCCAAATTGCTGGGATTACAGGCGTGAGCCACCATGTCTGGCCGCAGTTTTTCTTTTCACACAACCACAAAAGATATCGAAATAGGTTGGTTGCCCAGGCAGATAGAAAACTGCACCTACTTCAGCAGAGAGGAAGGCCAGCAGTGTGGTATAGATGCCAGGTTGGAGCCAGCAGATCCTAGAGTGAGTTCTGTCTCAGCCACTTACTGGCTCTGCCACCCACGAGACTATTTACCCTTTAATCCTCAGTTTCCCCTACTTTAAAATGGAACGGTAATAGTTAGCACCCCAGCATGGGAGAGTTTTGAGGGTTCAGTGAGACAGTGCAGGCAGGGTCTGGCCCAGGAAAGAGCTTAATAAGTGAGCATTTTGTTATTTTCCATTATCCCGAGTCCAAATATTTATGTTTCTCAAAGCTACCTTATTGTTCTCAGCAATTGACTTTAAGTCAACGTTAAATGTCTGAACTTATAAAGAAATGGAGAATAAGACAAATCCACCCAAGTGCTTACATTTTTCCCCCTTTCTGCTCTCACTGAAAAATACTGTCACCTACCTCATCTCTTGTTTCCTGTGGCCATGTGCCCTAGTTGCAAGTGAAACCATCCAATTTCTAGCACTCATGCCGAGCTTACGCTTGAGGGTTCTTGGGCAAGTGGCTTAATTTCTCAGCCTGGGTTTCCTTATTTGGAGAGTCTGGGTACTAAGACCTACCCTACCTACATCTCAAGGTTGTAACGTGGTCAGATTCAAATGAGATACCATATGATGGAAGAGATTATGGCAAAGTGGAACAAGGCCAGGAGTTCTTAATTGAGGGGGGCAGTTTTGCTCCCCAGGGAACACTGGGCCATGTCTGGAGACATTTTTGGTTATTACACCTGGCGAGGGGGTGCTGGTGGCATCTGGTGGGCAGAGGACAGACATGCTGCTCAGCATCCTGCTATACACTGGACAGTGCTCCCCACCCCAAAACAAGGAATCCTCTGGTCCCAAATGTCAATAGTGCCAAGGCTGAGAAGCCCCAAACCAGGAGACATGAAGGAGACATGGGAACTTCGTTATCCTTCACCCGTGGTTCATGGTCTCTTGAAACCTAACGCAAAGACTCTGGAAATGAGCCGGTTTGGTTTTAATTGCTTCTCTACCCATTGTTTGCTTCCGATTGTCTTCCTCTCGTACACTTTATGGCTATTTAAAATCCCCGCCTTTGAATCCGTTTCGTTTCCCGAGCAATGTAGCTTACATGAGTTTGCTAGCTTCTGTCTGAGACTTGTCAATCTCTAGCCTCACCCATGTTGTCGTTTAAAAAAATAAAAAGCATTTCTAGCAATCCATACAGTGTGGCTCAATAATTCATTAGATAAACTCATTAGCAAAGGGGCTGATTTGTTGAGTAATCACTGACCGGTAGACAAGCTTTGTTTCCCTGGTGCACCAACTTCCAAGGATCTTGTTTGGTTTGGTTTTGTTTTCCTCAGCATGAACTAATCTAAGATTTAAAACAAAATTGATTGAGTACACCAGAAATTAAGCTCACAGTGGGCCAGGGCCCCATCACAGACTCTGTGCTCTCATTGTGGCACTAAATACAGCATTTCAGGGAAGCAAATAAATATGCTTTATAAAGAAAACAGCTGTATTTTTCCACCCATTCACTTAAAGGCACGTCAGGGTTCGGGCGAGAAACTGACAGACATGGGTCAATGAACAGGAAGGTCAACATGAGTAGCACACAGGAGGGAGAATGGCCACCAAAAGGATTGTGGAAAACACATAATGAGCCAAAAAGAGGGATTTTTGATCTTTTATATGAACCAAACAATACATATTTGGGAGACCAGTGAACTCAGAAGCATACAAGATAAATTTCTTTGTGTGGATCGAAATCTTTTGTGTTTGTCCAGAGGAATGAAAGTGGAGGCTCAGAACTCTTTGATTTCAAGGTATGTGTGGCATTAGTGAGAGGCCACACCGCTGCCAGGTGGCTGGTTGTTTGTAACCAATAGCACAGCGTCTAAGCTGTGCCGTGGCGTCAGAGAAGCAGCCCCAGGGAGCCAAAGCTCGGATGCCACAGCCTCCCACAAAGATGGGGCACCCAAAAAGGCAACGAGAGAGGTGATCTTTCGGCCACAGCATTTCTGTTGAGGGAATTAGAAAATTTACTGGCAGCTTTATTAGTTAATTTTACTGGACAATAGTGAATTTGGCCGTGTCACCACATTAAAATGCCATCATAATATTCCCATTATGTAGAATCGCATTTATATTTTCCATCTGCTTCCCAGGAGATCTTTAAGAGCCAAGATATTGGCTTTTTTTTTCCTTTTTATGCATTTAAGACTGCTAATGAACCCATCAGCCAATGAGCAAATATTTATTAAACACCTACAATGTGCAAGGGACCGGAGGAAACACAAGAGGTTGAAGACTTTGTGTCCAAGAAGTTGTAGTCTGATCAGAGAGAACCAGACTTTGCACATTAAAACTCATAAGTTATTAAAAGTGGGTGGCTGGGGGCAGTGACTCATACCTGTAATCCCAGTACTTTGGGAGGCTGAGGCAGGAGGATTGCTTGAGCCCAGGAGTTCGAAACCAGCCTGGGCAACATAATGGGACCTGGCATCCACAAAATTTTAAAAAATTAGGCGGGTGTGGTAGTGTGCACCTGTAGTCTCAGCTACTCAGGAAACTGAGGCAGAAGGATCGCCTGAGGCCAGGAGGTTGAGGCTACAGTGAGCTGTGATCACACCACTGCACTCTAGCCTGGGTGACAGAGCAAGACCTTGACCAAAAAAAAAAAAAGGAAGGAGAGGTGATGAGAGGCCAGAATGCCACGTTTAAGTGTTGAGGCAGGAGCAGTATCAGGGCTTTCCAGGCAGCGCAGACAGCTGATGAGGTTGGGCTAGGCCTGTAGGATGGACTAGATTCCACTGGGGGAACAGGACAGGAAGGGGACACCTAGAGCAAAGGCACATCACCTGGAATGTGCAAGGTGTTTTCAGCAAGAGTGGACATGCCTGTCATCCCAGCACTTTGGGAGGCCGAGGTGGGCGGATCACTTGAGGCCAGGAGTTCGAGACCAGCCTGGCCAACATGGTAAAACCCTATCTCTACTAAAAATACAAAAAAAAAAAAAAAAATTCTGGGCATGGTGGTGCACACCTGTAATCCCAGGTACTCGGGAGGCTGAGACAGGAGAATTGCTTGAACCCAGGAGGTAGAGGTTGCAGTGAGCCAAGATCGCGCCATTGCACTCCGGCCTGCAGCCTGGGTGACAAGTGAGACTCTGTCTCAAAAAAAAAAAAAAAAAAAAAGAAGAACAGAACAATAACTCTATGATTCTATGCATTCATTCACTCACTGCTTTAATTAACACTTTTTGAGCACATAATGTGTACCAGGCACAGTACCAGGCACCAAGGATACAGGGGTAAACCCACCTGGATATAGGCTTTGTCCTTGAAGAGCTTACAATCTAGCAGGCAGAAGCAGACAGAGATGAAAATCAACAGCAAAGTGGTACAGACGTGGCCACAGCCATCTGGACAGGATCCATGCCCAGCACTGAGGGCAGCTCCATCTTCACCTGGACGAAAGGAGATGAGGAAAGCTCTCACAGGCTGATGGCTTGGCTTGTGTCTTTTTTTTTTTTTTTTTTTTTTGAGACAGAGTCTCGCTTTGTCACCCAGGCTGAAGTGCAGTGGCGTGATCTCGGCTCACTGCAACCTCCATCTCCTGGGTTCAAGTGAATCTCCTGCCTCAGCCTCCCAAGTAGCTGGAATAACAGGCGCCTGCCACCATACCCAGCTAATTTTTGTATTTTTAGTAGAGTTGGCCAGGCTGGCCTCAAACTCCTGGCCTTAGGTGATCCGCCCGGCTTGGCCTCCCAAAGTGATGGGATTACAGGTGTGAGCCACCATGCCCGGCCTTGGGCTGAGTCTTGACACAAAGACTAGCAAGTATGTGGGGGGGAACTGAAGAGGTGGGGGCAGGGTGAGATCCAGGTTTTGCCAGGCTTAAAGTTTATGCAATTTTGGGATCCCTCTTTAAGAAACAGAATACAGAATTACAAATAATTTTGAAAATTAAGTCCAAGGCCTTGAAATGTGCTGGAGAGTGACCCTGAAGCTAAACTTCACTAGTTTCATGGTAAATCAACTTTGGGAGAGAAAAAGCTTCCCAGGAAAAGGGATAGCGTGTTCAGCGGGGCTGGAGTTTGGAGGGATGCACACTAGACCATTAGACTTGAGAATCCTGGGTTCTTCTCCAGGCTTCGTGACATTCAGTCATTCATTCATTTCTTCACTAAGCATTGCACAGTTCCCCTGAACCAGGCACACCAGGCACTGGAACCACAGTGAGGAGTTCACAGTCTACTGCACACTCTCATTGGCTCTGAAACCTTGAGTGACTCACTAGATGTCTCTAAGCCTTGATTCTGCACACCTGAATGGCTTCTCTCCCATCCTTCATTTGCGCATTTGACCATTTGCAAAATGTTTATTGAGGAGCTGTTATGTGTGCTGGGCCTTGGGGACACCTCAGTGGATAAGACAGCCTTAGTCTCAGGTGGCTTTTTTTTTTTTTTTTTTTTTTTGAGACGGAGTTTTGCTCTTGTTGCCCAGGCTGGAGTGCAATGGCACAATCTCAGCTCATTGCAACCTCCGCCAGCCAGGTTCAAGTGATTCTCCTGCCTCAGCCTCCCCAGTATCTGGGATTACAGGCTCACACGACCATGTCCAGATAATTTTTGTATTTTTAGTAGATAGGGGGTTTCACCATGTTGGCCAGACTGGTCTTGAACTCCCAAACTCAGGTGATCTGCCTTCCTTGGCCTCCCAAAGTGCTGGGATTACAGCTGTGAGCTACTGT
Organism: Gorilla gorilla gorilla; assembly: GCF_029281585.2. Taxonomy (NCBI): domain Eukaryota; kingdom Metazoa; phylum Chordata; class Mammalia; order Primates; family Hominidae; genus Gorilla; species Gorilla gorilla. The sequence continues at coordinate 128,796,201 of NC_073237.2, forward strand.
GCCCAGCCCAGCAGGTGGCTTTCAAGGCCCTGCAGAAGACAGACAGTAAGCCAAGGACTCCTCACTCAGGGATACACATTGAGGAGGAGTGCAGAGCACTCAGAGGCTAGGGAAGCCCCACCTGGAAGATACCACGGATGCTATGTTTTAGCCCAGCCCTTCGAGCTGAGGGGTCCTGGTCAGTGAAGAGTTACTGGAAGTAGAGTGTGTATGTGTCCGTGTTCAGATGAGCAGTGGGACGAGACTGTTCCAGGCAAAATAAGAGATTTTATGAGAAGACCCAAAGCAAGGAGGAACCTGGAGCTTTGGGGAAAGAGGGCCAGGGGGCTGCAGTGAAGCAGCAGGGAAAGGCAGCACTGAGGTGAGGCTGGGCAGGAAGTCAGAGGCCAGGGACACCTGCAGGGGTCAAAGCAGGGGGAATACACAAAGGGCTGAGAGACAGGTCCAGAAACCAACAAGAGGCTGCAGCAACCACACCTCCTTCCCTCTACTGAAGGTGACAACAGGCCGACAAAGGGATACACTCCCAGTGGCAGCGTGCTGCGATGTGACAGCTGGAATGGACATGTTAGTTGCATCCTAGTCCCCAACCAGGCTGGGCACAGATGGCAGGACGTGTCCTTCCAGGCTGGTTTAGGGTTAGTGACTACGATTTGTTTACTTTTTGTAAGTTACACAAGCCCAAGTCCGCCGCGCTGTGTATTTTCACCAAGTCGTTCAAGGGAACCTGCTGGAGCAATTCCGGGGAGTCCCTTAGGGCTGAGTGTTGGGCTTCGCGGCTGCCTCCAAAACCGTTACAAACCATCACTGAAGATTTTGCTGTCTCTGTAGGCACCCAGGGGGCATAAATTTGGAGGTTTAAGCAAGTCTTTAAAAACTACTCTTCTAAAAGGAAAGCGCCTGTTGGGCGAACCTGAAGGCTCTGTCTTTTCTTAGGCAGCCGCTTGCTTCTTGGGGAGATCTTCCCAGGATCACCTCACAGGATGCTCACGGATCTGACTTCTCCCGGAGTGGGAGGATGAGGAGGAGGCTGAGCCTGGAGTCTGGGTTTCCAGGAGGCTCCTGGCTGTAGACCATTTCATCAGCAGACACTCCAGTGTGCCCACTGACAGCTGCTGCCCTCTGTGCAATGTGCTCACTGTGTGCCGGGCACTGTGCCTCTCCCTTACATTTTTGCAACAATCCTGAGACAGGACGACTATCATTCCCATTTTACAGATGGGGAAGCTGAGGCTTATAGAGGTCACACAAATTGCCCATAGTCACCCAGCTCATGCCTGGAGGAGCCAGGCTTCCAACCAGGTCTGTCATCCCAAAGCCTGAGGTTGTAACCGCTGTGCAGATCCAAAAAACTTAGTGACATCAGTGGCCATCACTGGTTGAGTACCTGGCCAAGTGCCAGATCTTTTACATATATTATCTCAACTCTGCAAGCTCCGTGTCTTGAGCCCAGAAAGGCTCAGAAACATGCCCAACGCCACATGAAGGGTAAATGGCAGGATTGGGGCTGGCAGTGTGGCCTGAGTAAGTCCACAGCTTGTCATGCTTCCTACATGTTATGCCACACTGCCCATTACCCTGGGAGACCCCTTTGTCCTGATGGGAGAGAAGAATCCAGTTAATCCATGTGCTTATCACCTGCGTCTGTATCTATCTGAAGGGTCAAGCTCATCTGGGGATGTGTTTTCTGTTCTCTAAGGACCTTACAGTCTAGTTGGGCAGAAAAGTCACATCATACACGTGCACCTACGGCCAGAAGTTGACTGCACAAGGCTGAAACCAATGCAGCCAAGACATCCGTGGCTGTTAAAAAAAGAGTTAGGAGGCCTGGTGTGGTGGCTCACGCCTGTAATCGCAGCACTTTGGGAGGCAGAGGCAGGCAGATCATGAGGTCAGGAGATAGAGACCATCCTGGCTAACACGGTGAAATCTATCTCCTAAAATTACAAAAATTAGCCGGCATGGCCTCGGGTGCCTGTAGTCCCAGCTACTCAGGAGGCTGAGGCAGGAGAATCACTTGAACCAGGGAGGCAGAAGTTGCAGTGGGCTGAGATCGTGCCACTGCACTCCAGCCTGGGCGACAGAGCAAGACTCCATCTCAAAACAAAAAAAAAAAGAGTTAGGAAGAGGGAGCAGCCCTGGCTTGGCCTGGTCCAGAAAGACCTGTGGAATTGCTGGAGGGCTGAGAAGAGGAGGGACAGGTGTAAACAATGGCTGGACAAGGTGAGAAATTGGCTGCCATGAGCTTGGGTGCATTTTCAGGGGAAGTCTGGAGGAAGCACACTACCAAGAAGGCGGCAGAGGGAGGTTCCTGGGAAAGGGATGCTGGGATCAGGTGAGGACCGCTCAAGGAGCCTTCACTTTGGGTGTCACCACTTGAAAGTTTAAAGAAGAGACTCGGGATAAAGACGCATAGATACCGGGTTTCCCACGGATGTCGGATTTCAGGTTATTCCAAACGTGCGCATCTGCCGGCCAGGGAGCCAGGATGGCTGGGGGCAAAACCTCCATCAAGGCTGAGCAGAGCGGCCTCCCCCTTTTCAAAGGAGAGGCATCCCCTCCTCCTCTCCCAGCCACGGCTCCCTTCTTCTCCCCACCTCCCTAATCAGAGAGAGCAAATTGTTATCAGATTAGCGCCAGCAATGAAAAGCACAGTCCCGCTCACCCTCGCAGTTAGTTAGCATTTAGATAGACTGGGACTGGGGCCCACACAATAGGCATCAAAGCCCAGCTCAGGGCGGCGGGAGGGATTAATTTCTTTAACCAACAGGCCTGATCTGGCCTAACTCATTACCCTGCCTTGTCAGTGTGGATGTTAGATTCGATTGAAGATTATACCATTTAGGCCTTTCCCTTGTTTTCTGCCGAAATCTGGGCTATTGAATTGCACATTCTTGCGTCGCCCCCATCAATACTCAGCGGCCTGAGGTTCTAATTCTGCTTCATTTAAACTTCATCAACTTTTCCAATCAAGTGGAAGGATCCGAAATAGGCTCTGTGAGCAGAAGGGCCCGATTCCCTTTGTCAGATAATTTATTCTGTTTTCTCCTCCCCCACTCCTTTGCTCTCTTTCTCTCTCCAACCTCGCTCCCCAATCCCCTCTCTCAGTGCTCCCCCCTCCTTATCCCCATGCTGAAAATGAGATTACAGTATTTAAATGACTATGGTAATCAATCTAGGGACCCCGAGCTGAGATTGAGGTTAATTTTTCTTAGCAGAACAAAGAAGCGTGATGCCTTTGGGGATGTGAAGGTGCAGTCTGGGTTTCTTGCTTGTGTTTTTTTCCCCCCCGAAATTGCAGTTTTAGGAGTCTTTTCTTGTTACTAACTAGGCGCCGAGTGTGATTTTTAAAGGCAGCAGCCCCTAAGAGGGCAGAAATGTAATTTTGAGCTGATAAACAGCTAACGGCCTTCAATCAACAATTTTAATAGGAAAAAAAAAGTCACTTACATGATCTGGGTACAGATCTAATGAAAGGGTGATCATTTACCTTATTTATTTTTAAACACACATGGAATAATTTCCCACTGTGTTAGAACTAGTAATTACAGCCGCACGGTGCGTCTGTAAACTTTTGAATGAAGAGCCTTGTCACTCAGACGGCCCTCTGCCTGGCAGCTTTTGCTGCTATAAAAGTTGAGATTTTGTCATGTTTTGGCTAATTGGAAACCGGGTCATTATACCATTGAAAATCTACATGAAAGTGACTTGTTCGATTGTTACCTGAAGCATTCACAAGCCGGCCAGTCATTCTGCTGAGACTCCCGCCTGCCTCCCCCAGCTTCTAAAACAGAGAGAATCAAAATATGTATATTTCTTTGTCTCCCTTTGCTATCTTGTCAGAGCTGTTTTACATGCTGCCACCCAATGTTATCTTTTATTTGTGTCAGGAGAAAGGATCTGACAAGTTCAGTATACAATGTTCATTTGGCAAGGCAAATTTTTCATACCAATTTTGAGTTAGGAAATGAAACTATCTTTCAACAGAATGAGCAACATCATTTTTGGACAGACTTATTATGAGAGAGAGGATTGCAGAACTTTATTTCCTTGCATGATCCCAAAAAGTCTAATACATTTTTTTAAAAGTAGGATCCCGTTTCCACCTGCAACCCAAGTTGGGGGAAATGAGAAACAACAGTAATGTCTTCACACAGGGAGGCCTAATGTCACATTCCCCACCCCCGCTCCCTGTTTCCCGCCAGTTATTAAAAGGCTGGAATAAATTGTTCCTCTTCTATATTATAATGACTTTGCTTCAGACCCTTTAAACTGTGGGTGAGTTTCTGACAGTCATCCACATTTGCAAAGCAAAATATTTATTAACCATCATCGTCTAAAGCAGCAACGGAACCTGAGGCAACCTTGTTTGTGCAGAGTGAGATTCCCCCGCCCCCGTACCCACTTTCCATCACTGTTTGCCTAAAAAAGAAGACTCTCTCACCCTCTGTGCTACCGAATTCATTTGGGGCAGTGGTTTATGGTGACATTTTTCTTTCCTAAAGCAAATATTGACTCACCATGGGGAAATTAAAACTCCATTAGGCATCGCTACATTGTTGAGCAGCCTGCATTACAGCAGTCAAGCTACTATTAATTGGTTTCTTCCTCAGGAATAATTCAGGGAGGGCAGAGGGAATGGAGAAAGAGAAGATGGATCTCAGCCGTAATTCCTTAAAATGACACCATCTAAATCAGCAAAGGTGATCATTATGCGGTTATTAATCTAAATATAAAGAAGACACTGCCTAATAATAGGATGAATTTATCCATATAAGAAGCCTGCAGCTAAGTTATTTCTGGGCTGGAGAGAATACATTTTAAGACACAGGTGGGCCAGCCTTGGCCAGATTTGGGCCAGAACCGGCTTCCCCAGAGCACGAGAAGCCCCGATTCTTCTCTGCTCTATCTGGATGAAGAAGTTTTCGTTTCCTGCAATAAGGTAATTAGCTGTTCCTGCAGCCCATTCACGGCTTCCTTCTCAGCACCAACATTCTGCTTTTTCACCCTGACCATTCCCTCCTTGGCCATCCAGCAGTTCCGGCCATGCCCAGCCCATCCTATGTCCCACCCACTCCCCTAAGACTTCTCCGGTCCTTCTCGGGTCTAGCGGCTCTTTGCCCTCTGTATTAGGGCTGCCTAACGAATGACCACACATCAAGTGGCTTAAAAACAGGTATTTTGGCTGGGTACAGTGTAATCCCAGCTACGTGGGAGGCTGAGGCACGATAATCGCTTGAACCCGGGAGGCGGAGGTTGCAGTGAGCCGGGATCACACAACTGCACTCCAGCCTGAGCAACAGAGTGAGACTCTGTCTCAAAAAAAAAAAAAAAAAAAAAAAAACAGATATTTATTCTCTCAGAGTTCTGGAGGCCAAAGGGCTGGTTCCTCCTGAGAGCCGTGAGGGAAGGATCTGTTCCAGGCCTCTCTCCTGGTTTGTAGATGGCCCTCATTATGTTCCCATGACATTCTGCCTGTAAAGGTGTCTATGTCCAAATTTCCTCTTTTTATAGGGACAACTGTCTCCTGCAGTATCATCTCATAATTAACAAATTATCTTGCCAATGACCCTATTACCAAATGAAGCCACATTCTCAGGTACTGGGAGTTAGGACTTCAGCGTATGAATTTTGAAGAGACGGAGTTCAACCGCTAACATTCTCCATTGACCCCATGGCTCAAAGTTTGTTGAGCATTAGATTCTTTCTTTTTTTTTTTTTTTTCTGAGACAGGGTCTTGCTTTGTCACCCAGGCTGGAGTTCAGTGGTACAATCATAGCTCACTGCAGCCTTGACCTCCTGGCTCAAGTGATTCTCCCACCTCAGCCTCTTGCATAGCTGGGACCACAGGGGCATATGCCATCATGCCCAGCTAATTTTTAAGTTTTTTTTTTTTCACAGAGACATGGGTCTTCCAGTGTTACCCAGTCTGTTCTCAAACTCCTGGGCTCAAGCAATCCTCCTGCATTGGCCTCTCAAAGCGCTGGGATTACAGATGTGAGCCACTGCGCCCAGCCAGAGCATTAGATTCTTAATAACTGCAAGGAGCCGGGCACGGTGGCTCACACCTGTAATCCCAGCACTTTGGGAGGCTGAGGCAGGCGGATCACTTGAGGTCAGGAGTTCCAAACCAACCTGGCCAACATGGCGAAACCTCGTCTCTACTAAAAATACAAAAAATTAGCTGGGCGTGGTGGTGGACACCTGTAATCCCAGCTACTTGGGAGGCTGAGACAGGAGAATTGCTTGAACCTGGGAGGCGGAGGTTGCAGTGAGCCAAGATCGCACCACTGCACTCTAGCCCAGGTGACAGAACGAGACTTCAACTCAAAAAAAAAAAAAAAAAAAAAAAGGCCAGGCCCGGTGGCTCATGCCTGTAATCCCAGCACTTTGGGAGGCCAAGGCAGGTGGATCACAAGGTCAGGAGATCAAGACCATCCTGGCTAACACGGCGAAACCCCGTCTCTACTAACAAAATACAAAAAAAAAAAAAAAAAATTAGCCGGGCATGGTCGCGGGCGCCTGTAGTCCCAGCTACTTAGGAGGCTGAAGCAGGAGAATGGTGTGAGCCCGGGAGGTGGACAGTGAGCCGAGATCGCGTCACTGCACTCCAGCCTGGGTGACAGAGCAAGACTGTCTCAAAAAAAATAAAACTCTGCTTTTCATGATCATTGCTTTAGTCTGAATGCAAATGCCACCATTGCTTTCTGCTTGGTGAGAGGCTCAGTTAACCTTGGAAGGGAAGAGGCTCAGTTAACCCAACTGCTTCCAAAGCAGCTCCCCAGATAGTCCACGACTGCTGCCCCAGAGCCCTCTTTTCTCTGGTACATGGGGTCTGCACTTGGCGTTCTCCTGGGCACTCCCTGGCTCCGTGGCCGTCATCTCCTACACTTATTTCTGGTGGTGGTTTCCTCTGGTTTTGCTTTTCTGTTTGTCTGCTTCTGTCTAATTTCTATCATTCATAATTTTTTTTTAAATTTCTGGTTCTGTGATAGAGCTCCCTTTCTTATTTTCTATACTATTTTGGATTTTTTTGCCTTTTGGAAAATACTTTCTCTGTCCTTTCGTGGCATTTGTGGGATGGGGGGAGAAAAAGTAGATGAATAGGTTCAGTCCTCTGTTTTGATCCAATCTCCTCATTTTTCCTTCCTAAGATTTTTGCAAGCATTAGATGTCATAATAAACTGGTAAGGAACATTCCAAATCATAGCCTTAAGTTAGTTACATTTATCCCCTACAAAAAGAGTTTTAGAAACTACCTTAGCATCTACTTATAATGCAGCCAAGAATGTTTCCATTCTTCCCAATGACCAGAGCTATCCTGTGAACTAGAAAACCACTTCTTTGTTGTGATCTGAAGAAAAGCCCTCCTGTCCCAGTCGTTCCTACCAGATTGCCAAGTACCAGGAAATCTCAGCAGAATCTCTCTGTCTTATCTGACACATCTGGGACCTCAGTCAATATGTCAGAAGGAAGAAGCAGCACTTCAAGCTATTTTTACCCAGTAACAGAAAACTTGTTTCTCTTCTGGTCATGGCCAAGTAACCTCCTATCATATCAGCCCTCCCAGAGATAACATTTATATACTCCAGATAAAATGTAAAAAAAAAGAAGATGCTAGGAAGTGAACAAATGCAGGCAGATGCAGCGGGCAGATGAGGGAGTCAACACTTGGAGGAAGACAACAGCAGGAAATGACTTTCCTATTTTAAAAATGACCTTTATCCAAAGGCCAGGCTATAGTCAATGCTGCACAGCATGTCTACAGTTTGGATAGAAACCTGTGATTCTAGTCAACCTGTGGTTGAAGAACCAGAAGACAGAATTGGAGCAACCACCATCGCTGGAAGGTGAGGGAAGAATCCAGGAAAGGAGAGAGCCAGAGAAGGGAAGTCCAAATTCAGGGTCTCTGGATAATCCCTGAGCCCATACAAAAGGCACAGATACTACAAAGCCCAAATAAGGCTAAAATAAATAACAGAACTTAGACATGAACTTCCGTCCACTGCAGAAGAGGCAAAGTTTGCACTTTGAGTTCAATCAAGTTAGCTTCTTGCAAACAAAACAAACAAACAAAAAATGTTTTAAAAGAACATAAATAATCCAGAGTCTCTACAATGGGTCAGTCACAATGTCCAAGGCACACCTCAGAAGTATATTTGACACGCAAAGAAATAGGAAAATATGACTCATTCTCAAGTGAAAACATATAGAATTGAGATAATTATCCAGATTTAGAATCAGCAATCCTGAATTTAAAGTGGATGCTATGACTGCGCTCGAGATGTAAAGAAAAATATGTTCTCAATGAATGAAAAGATAGGACAAAAAGTAACCCACAGGAATCTAGAAGTGAAAATACAATGTCTGAAGTAAAAATTCACTTAATGAGCCCAACAGCAGAATCTAGATAACAGATGACTCAGTGATCCTGAATATATACCAATAAAAGTTATCCAATTGAGGAACAGAGAAAAAAGATTGAAAAAAGTGGGCAGATCCTCAGGGACCTGTGAGGTGGTATCAAAAAGTCTAACATGTTTTCCCGAAGGAATAGTAGCCCAAATTTCCCCAAATTTACTCAAAGACATATTAGGCTGGTGCAAAAGTAATTGCAGTTTTTGCCATTACTTTTGCACCAACCTAATACATCTCAGTGAATCCCAAAAAGATTTATTGAACTACTGGCCTCAAGCAATTCCTCTGTCTTATCCTCCCGAGTAGCTGGGATTCCAGGTGTGAGCCACCACTCCTGGCTATTCAAACGAGATTCCTAAAAAATAACAAAACCACACCTGTGGACATCATAGGCACATTGTGAAGAACCAAAAATAAAGAGAAAATCTTGAAATCAGACAGAGAAAAATAACACATTGCACGTCAGGGAACAACAATTCAAATAATCACAGATGTCTCGCTGGAAACACGGAGCCCAGGAACACAGACCTTGGCCCAGAGTCCTCTCTTAGAATTTCTAGTTCTATAAAAGGACATCAGGAAGCAGGACACAATATAAGTGAGCCTGGATTTGGGGGAGGGCAAAAGGGTGATGTGTGGAAGAAATGTGTGGTTTCAGGGACAAAGTGGAGTGGAATCCCTAGCAAGATGTGAACAGAGTCTGAGGGCTTTACATGGGAGGAGTTGGGTGGCTAGGAACCCATATTTGAGAATGTCAGCTTGACAGTCTTGTTGGGAGCCAGACCCGTCCATAGATTGTAGCTGGGACTTTGGACTTGGATAGGTCTGCAGTTTACCCCTCCTTCTGCTGCTTGCTAGCTGCATAACCTCAGATAGCAAGAGGGTCCCTTCTTAGTCCTTGGTTCCTTTTTTTTTTTTTTTTTAAGATGGAGCTCGCTTTGTCGCCCAGGCTGGAGTGCAGTGGTGCGATCTTAGCTCACTGCAAGCTCTGCCTCCTGGGTTCGAGCAATTCTCCTGCCTCAGCCACCTGAGTAGCTGGGACTATAGGCATGTGCCACCACACCCAGCTAATTTTCATTTTTTGTTTTGTTTTGTTTTGTTTTTGAGACAGAGTCTCACTCTGTCGCCCGGCTGGAGTGCAGTGGCGCGATCTCGGCTCACTGCAAGCTCTGCCTCCCAGGTTCACGCCATTCTCCTCCCGAGTAGCTGGGACTACAGGCGCCCGCCACCACGCCCAGCTAATTTTTTTTGTATTTTTAGTAGAGATGGGTTTCGCCATGTTAGCCAGGATGGTCTTGATCTCCTGACCTTGTGATCTGCCCGCCTCAGCCTCCCAAAGTGCTGGGATTACAGGCGTGAGCCACTGCACCTGGCCAATTTTCATATTTTTAGTAGAGATGGGGTTTCGCTATGTTGCCCAGGCTGGTCTCAAACCCCTGACTTCAAGTGATCCACCCCACCTTGGCCTCCCAAAGTGCTGGGATTACAGGCGTGAACCACCATGCCAGGCCCCTTGATTCCTTTTCTATAAATGAGGGCTGATAATAGCGCCTACTTCATAGGGCTGTTGCAAAGATGAAATGAGACAGATGTGTGTAAAGCTAAGTGCAGAGCTTGCTCAACGGTAAGGGCCTCAGAAATGGCACTTGCTCTGAGGGCTGCTGTGTTTCTGTTTGCCAGCCGTACTCGTGTGTGAGCTCTTCTAGCCTTTGATGGCCCTTCTTCCCTTACCACTCTCTGTGAGTCGTGATTATGCCAGGTGGTACTCACCTTCTTACCTCTATGACAAAGGACAGCACAGATGGCATAAACTAGCCACCTGCCTGTGGGCAGACTGCCCTCCACCCTGACCTGAGATGCCACTTCACTGCGCTCCCCACACTTCTCCTGTCCTCACGTGGCTATTCATTCATTTTTTTTTTTTTTTTTGAGTCAGAGTCTCACTCTGTCACCCAGGCTGGCGTGCAGTGGCACAATCTTGGCTCACTGCAACCTCCGCCTCCTGGGTTCAAGCAGTTCTTCTGCCTCAGCCTCCTGAGTAGCTGGGATTACAGGTGTGTGCCACCATGCCCAGCTAATTTTTGTATTTTTAATAGAGACGGGGTTTCACCATGTCGGCCAGGCTGGTCTTGAACTCCTGACCTCAGGTGATCCACCTGCCTCGGCCTCCCAAAGTGCTGTGATTACAGGTGTGAGCCACCTCTCCCAACCTATTTATTCATCTTTTAAAACCCAGCTTTGGTCAGGCACTCATGCCTGTAATTACAGTATTTTGGGATCACTTGAGTCCAGGAGTTAGAGACCAGCCTGGGCAACATAGGGAGACCCCATGTGTAAAAAAAAAAAAAAGAAAAAAAAATTAGCTGGGCATGGTGGCATGTGCCTGTAGTCCCAGCTACTTGGGAGGCTCAGATGGGAGGATCGCTTGAGCCAAGGAGGCTGAGACTGCAGTGAGCCATGGTTACACCACTGCACTCCAGCCTGGGTGATGGAGCAAGACCCTAACTCGAAAAAATAAAAATAAAATAAAATAAAATAAAATAAAATAAATAAGGCCCAGCTCTGGGTCCTCTCCTCTGGAAGTCTTTCCAGACCCCATCCCCGCTCTGAGGTGTTTTACGTGGCCCCGCTCTTTGCCGCCTTTGTATCCTGTGTGTATTTCTGTCATTGTTCTTACCATGTATATGAAAATGTCTGTCCTTGTGGGTTCCTTGTGGCCAGGAACCAGGTCTTTTTAAATTTTTTCTATCCCCAGTGCCTGCAGTACTTGGCATAAAGTAGGTGTTCAATAAATGTTTGTCAAATGAGCAAATAAACAGTTTAATGAGGACCTGGGAGACTGTCTCCTAGTGAATAGTAGCCTTGGCATTTCTACAAACATCTAGATGTATTTTCGATCCAAACTTAAGACACTTTCATTTTAAGGTTCAAAGACAGGCTTTTCTCCATGAAGGAAGGCACAGCTATGTGCACAGGTGGGTGGAACCTATGAATTTGCAATTTGGTTTCACCGAGAAGCAAAATATCTGTGCGTACAACTTTGTGTAATTGAAACACGATTCATATCACAACAACCTGTGTGTTATCAAGCCCCCAAGCGCCCATGAGCAGTGCAAACGGATATAGGAACCTGTAGGGGGGCAGAGGGATTGCTTCTGGTCTGGCTTTTGATTTGAGCATTTAACAAGTAAATCCAAATGGGCACTTTGAAACCGTGATCCCTTCCAGCATGGCCACTCTGTCAGATGCACGCTCTGCCTGGGCCGCCCAGAGCACAAAAGCGAAAAGGAAGGAACACATGGCCAAGTCCCAAGCCAGAAAGGGCCTTTCTGTGGCAGGATATTGAGCTGTTTGATAAAGCCCAATATTACGCTTGAATTATACTTGAATGCTTAGACAAAGAACATTGTTCAAAGACGCTTAACATGGACTCAAGTGGATCCCTTTCTTCCGCCGCCTTGGAGGTGGTGGTGTGGGCTGTAATGATTTGGTATTGTATTTATAAGCTGACAGGGTAATCCTAGGAACAGCGGGAGGGAATGCAACCCAGGCAAGACTTTTCCACCCTGCTAATTAAAACAATCCTTCCTCTCCCCGTGAAGGCTAATGAGACAGAAAGCGAGTGGGCTAATGAAAATGTCACCACGAGATTGCCCACTTATTTTATTTATTTACTGAATGTTGTAACTTCCATTTTGGGGTTCTAAGAGAGAAAAAGAGAGAGATTTTTAAAACTTTACTAGAAAGCCCTCTCTCATTCATCACTGCTCTGCCCAGGATGAGCTATCACCATGCGTAGCTTTAGTGATCTGAGATTTTATCTCCAGTTGTCAATAATAACGACACGCTAGGAAAAGACTGTGTTCACTTCAAACTAAATAAAAGTGAAGGAATCTGAATGCTTTTCAGCGTATTTCCCCCTGAATCCAAGAGGCCAGTTTGTTTATGAAAGGCTTGGCCCCTGGGGTGGTTGGTCGAGTTAAAGAAGCTTCGTCGATACCGAGTGGTGTTTGGTAGACCGGAGCAGTGTGTCCAAGCAGACTTAATGTCTACACCAACAGCGTTTGGCACTGCCAAGATAGCAGGAACTCAATTAACATGGTATCGGATGGTGTCCAGCATGACCTCACCCTTCAATACCATGAGGGCACCCCAGGGCCTACCTTCATTTCAAACCCTTGCATTTTTCTAGAATGTTTGGTGATGTCAGCTCATGACTTTATTGGCACCCACTGTACACTGGACCAATGAAAGAAACACAGGGCTTACCTTTATGTAGATTCTGCTAAGTGGGATTTTTATGCTAATGAGTCTGAATTTTTGGTCACCAGAGTGCATTTGCTCAGTGAGTGAACTGAGATTGGCAGCAGGTGCGCATTCCCAAGGAGAACCCAGGGAATGAAGAAAGGATGATGGTCTCGTTATGGACTTGGCAGGTGTATTCATTTCCATGGCTGCCATCGCAAGTCACAACTTGGTGGCTTGAAATAATAAGAAATGTATTCTGTCACAGCTTCAGAGGTCAGAAGTTTGAAATCACAGGTGCTACCTGGGCCAAGCTCTCTCCAAATTCTCCAAGGGAGGGTCTTCCCTGGCCTCTCCCAGTTTCTAGTGGCTCCAGGTGTTCTTGACTAGTGGCCGCATCACTCTGATCTCTGCCTCTGTGGTCACGTGTCCTCTCTCCTGTGTCTTCTCATATTCTCTCTTACGAGGGCACTTTTTGTTGGATTTAGGATCCTCAAGGATCATCCAGGATGATCTCATCTCAAGATTCTTAATTGCATTTGCAATGATCCTTTTTCCAAATGAGGTCACATTCACAGGTTCTGGGGACATATCTTTTGCAACCCACTATAGTAGGGTTTGCAAAAAAGTTGAGTTGGTCACTTGATCCAAGTCAGTTACACAAGCATTTTTCACTCTTGCTTCAACAAAGAATTTCTCTTCCTAGTTTTTCATGGCATGAAGATATATGCAGAGTGATCTTTATGAAAAGAACAGTCAGGAAAAAAAATACAACCTTTTGAAGACATTTAAGTGATATCTAGTGGCCATTCCACCATTCCCCATTTGAAGCTGGAAACTTTAATGCTACGGCAATTCAAAGTGATAATTATGAACACTTCAAGGGAGATTCCTGATGGGGAAAATGCCCATGATAGGTTGATGAGTGAGGCAGTGAGGAGGAGGTGGAACACAAAATTATATGTCTAGTATGATTGCAGTTTTGCAAAAATTATCCTTGTCTGGAGAGTGAACTTGTCTGGATAGAGCCAGGAAGTGAACTCTGAAAAATGAAAAGTGGTAAGTTATAGATAGGGGCTGGATTTTCCCCCCACCCCTACTTTACAATTTCTGTTATGAGGATCATTTTTAAAGTTACAGTAGAGCTTGCCTCTGTGGGGAGACAGGAACAGGAGGGAGACCTGCTCTTCATTTCACACCCTGTGTATCATCTGACTTCTGTGTCATGTGCATGTAATACCTATTCAGGTAACTCGATGCATAAAGAAAGATGACAATTCCTGTCATCATGAGGCCTTCCCTGATTGCCTTGTCCCCAAGCGCTGGGCCTGCTTTCTGAAGACTCCTTGAGCTGTTGATACACTGTGAGTGTGTTTATAACCTTACTCTGCAATTGTTTGTTTGCTGTTTTCTTCTTGTGCAAGGAGTGAGACCATGGGCTAAGGCTTGAAGCAGAAAGACATTAAGGTGTACTCCAGGAACAGAAAGACGGTCAGTATTACGGGTTCAAACTTGACGCAGGACGTGGCAAGAGGCAAGGCTGAAGGAAAGAGTCGTGGATGTCACAGTAGGAGTCTGGACTTTGTCCGAGGGCAGTGGGAAAACATCAAGAGGGGCGGGACCACTTTTGCATTTTTTTTTTTTTTTTTTTTGAGACGGACTCTCGCTCTGTCACCCAGGCTGAAGAGCAGTGACGCGATCTCGGCTCACTGCAAGCTCCGCCTCCCAGGTTCATGCCATTCTCCTGCCTCAGCCTCCCGAGTAGCTGGGACTACAGGCGCCTGCCACCACACCCGGCTAATTTTTTTTGTATTTTTAGTAGAGACAGGGTTTCACCATGTTAGCCAGGATGGTTTCAATCTCCTGACCTCGTGATCCCCCCGTCTTGGCCTCCCAAAGTGCTGGGATTACAGGTGTGAGCCACCGTGCCCGGCCCACTTTTGCATTTTAGACAGATCACCCCGGGTGTGGAAAATGGGTATATAGTAATTTCGCCATATAGCTGTAATAGATATAAAGAAACCTCAAGAGTACAGGGAAGAGTGAGATATTGTCCAGGCGCAGTGGCTCACTCCTGTAATCCCAGCACTTTGGGAGGCCGAGGCCGACACCTGAGGTCATGAGTTCGAGAGCAACCTAGCCAACATAGTAAAACCTCGTCTCTACTAAAAATACAAAAATTAGCAGGGTGTGGTGGGCTACTGTAATCCCAGCTACTCAGGAGGCTGAGGCAGGAGCATCACTTGAACAGGAGGCGGAGGTTGTATTAAGCCAAGATTGCACCACTGCATTCTAGCCTGGGAGACAGAGCGAGACTCCGTCAAAAAAAAAAAAAAAAAAAAGACATTGGAAAATAATTAGAAAGTGATGACTTTTGAGTATGTATTGCATTGTCTTTATATAACTTAAAGTTTGTATAATTTAATTTTTAATGATGTTCCTATTTTACATTTGGCTTGCAAGTTTCCTGATACTTAATGATTGGCTCTGGTGAGCTGATAGAGACTGATTTTGTATACCATTGGTTTCTATTGAGTCTCAAATGCATGTATTTTAGGAAAATGTAATATACTTCCACACATAAAAATTTCCAAGATAAAAGGATTCTGAGTTCTCCTTTATTTGGGGGGACAGATATGGTATATATATATATGTGTGTGTGTATATATATATGTATATATATGTGTATATATATGTGTATATATATGTGTATATATATGTGTATATATATATATGTATATATGTGTATATTTATACATATATATATATATTTTTTTTAGACAGGGTCTCAAGTCATCCAGGCTGGAATGTGGTGTCACATCATGGCTCACTGCAGCCCCAACCTCCTGGGCTCAATCAATCCTCCCACCTCAGCCTCCTGAGTAGCTGGGACTACTGGCACATGCCAACATGCCTGGCTATTTTTCATTTTTTATAGAGATGAGGTTTCACCATGTTGCCCTGGCTGTTCTCAAACTCCTGAGCTCAAGTGATCCACCCATCTCAGCCTCCCAAAGTGCTGGGGTTATAGGTGTGAGCCACCGCACCTGACTGGCCAATATTCTTTGTTTCTTTTTTTTTCTTTTTTCTTTTCTTTTCTTTTTTTTTTTTCTGAGACAGAATCTCAATCTGTTGCCCAGGCTGGAGTGCAGTGGTGGGATCTCAGCTCACTGCAACCTCTGCCTCCTGGGTTCAAGCGATTCTCCCACCTCAGCCTCCTGAGTAGCTGGGATTACAGGTGCACACCACTACACCCAGCTAATTTTTGTATTTTGAATAGAGATGGGGTCTCACTATGTTGGCCAAGCTGGTCTCAAACTCCTGACCTCAGGTGATCTGCCTGCCTCGGCCTCCCAAAGTGCTGGGATTACAGGCATGAGCCACCATGCCCGGCAGTCAATATTCTTAAATTAAGGCTTAGGAAGCAGTTGAACATGATGTTTCACTCTGCACTGCACCCAGCCCTGAGTCCTAAAGAACAAGACCTGGCTCATGTGGGTAGAAGCTGCTAAGCCAGAGAGGAATTTCCTGGTAGGGGCGTGCAGGACCAGGGTTTCCTGTTCTTTCACCTGCTTAAATCACTGGCTTTGGCTTCCTTCCTCTGTGAGGCTCTGTGATTAAGCTAACCCAGGCAGCTGAAGCATCTTTCTGGTCACTCCCCGCTCTGAGCCCTGAGCCGAGAGATCCAGCTCTCTGTGGTCTGATTTAGTCTTCCTGATTCATCTTCAGATAAATCAGCTACTGTTATAGTTTCAGCTCTTACTCTGGGTAAGATGCTCTAATCTGGCCGGGAGTGGTGGCTCACGCCTGTAATCCCAGCACTTTGGGAGGCCAAGGCGGGCAGATCACGAGGTCAGGAGATCGAGACCATCCTGGCTAACATGGTGAAACCCTGTCTTTACTAAAAAATACAACAAAAATTAGCCGGGCGTGGTGGTGGGTGCCTGTAGCCCCAGCTATTGGGAAGGCTGAGGCAGGACAATGGCGTGAACCCGGGAGGCGGAGCTTGTAGTGAGCCGAGATTGTGCCACTGCACTCCAGCCTGGGAGACAGAGCGAGACTCCGTCTCAAAAAAAAAAAAAAAAAAAAAAGATGCTCTAATCTACCTGTCCAGAGCAAACATCTCTCTTATTCCTCGATCCTATGGTGCAGTGATGTAGATCACCACTCAGGGAGAAATGGAGGATATCACTCTTTTCATAGATCATCATCATCAACATCAGCATAATGGCATCATCATCATTATCAACATTATAACATCATCCTCAGCGGCAGCAGCAGCAGCAGCAGCAATAACAATAATAACTGCTCTGGGAGGCCGAGGCGAGGGGATCACTTGAGCTCAGGAGTTTGAGACAGGCCTGGGCAACATTGCGAAGCCCCCTCTCTACAAAAAATAAAAATAAAAAAATTAGCTGGGCATGGTTGCACATGCCTGTAGTCCCAGCTACTTGAGAGGTCAAGGAGAGAGGATCGCTTGAACCCAGGAGGACGCGGCTACAGTGAGCCATGGTCACACCACTGCACTCCAGCCTGGGTGACAGAGTGAGACCCTGTCTCAAAATAATAATAATAATAGTAATAATAATAATAAACAACTCACATTGACTGAACAGTTTCTATGGGCCAAGAAATGGTTTTACAATGCATTCTCTCATCAAATCCTCTTAACAACCTGACCAGAGTAGATACTATTGGTATTCCCATTTTACAGATCAGAAAACCAAGGCTCAGAGAAATACAGAAACTTGCCTGAAGTCACACTGCTAGTGAGTGGTGAAACCAAGATCTGAACCTCCGCTAGGCTGAATCCATAGCCCATCCTCTTGTTAGTAACTCTGCTACAATGCCATTGACTAGCTATTGACAATTATGATTAACATCTAGATCATGTTTGAGGGTTTACAAAGTACCCTTGAATCTATCATCTCATCTGCTACCACCCTGGGAGGGCCATCATTATTTCTATTGTCATTTGAGAGTCCAGGGAGCCGAGGCTCAGAGAGGTGTAGGGACTTTGAGAACCCATCAATGGTAGACAATGGTTCTGAACCTGGGTCGGATGCTGCAAGCTGTGCAGGCTGCCCTATTTTACATAGACACTTTCTGGGGTCTGGACCATTCCTCTTTAGCAAACACCTCCCACATACAGGACTTTCTGATGCAACCTGTGTGTGTGTTCCCAAAATAGCTATTGAGTGACAGTCTAGCCTCCTTGATTTGAAGCTTGCAAAGACCACTGTTTTCACCATCACCCTTCTCTCCTTGCCTCTTACTCTCTTTTCCTCCTTATTCCCTTTTCCTCCTCTCTGCATCCTAAACACACAATACCAGGGTCGGTGGGACCTGCAGCCTTTGTTTTCAAAGTAAAGTGTTGAGAATTTCACCCCACAAATCTGTCATTTGCATACTGTTTCTTTGGGAGTAGGGGGAAAAGGAGACTGTGGGCCAGATATTTTCATGCAATTCTACTCATTATTTACGCAGACAAGGAGATATTTCAGTAAAACTGCACTCAACTCTGAGTGACAAGGTATCTTTCTGCAGTGCAAGGTTCAGGGAAATTGTAGTGAAGTTGACAGCTTTTTAATGTACAGTTGCTATTCCACTGAAATACAGCGTGTTTTTATTTTGAAAGTACAAGATGACCTATTTATTAGCTGTGATTCAAGCTGAGTTTACATGCTGGGAAACACAAAGGGAGAAGAATAGCATATTTCTTTTGAGGGCCACAGACACCCTCCCCGCTCCCCGCCAACCACACATAAGAAAACATTGAAACCGAGTGTTCTGAATTGGAGTGGACGTATTTTCCTTGAAATGACAGCCTACCTTGGAATCACGGGAAAAAGTTGCCAATTACCTTAATCATCCTCCTCAGGGTAACAACAAGGAAGTGCTTAGGCTGCCTCGGTGCGAGGAGGCAGAGTGAGCAGTGAGTTCTGGGGAAACAAACAGCCCCGGGTTCAAATACCAGGAACCCGATCTTCTTCAGTGGCAAGGCTCGGGTCAGGCACGCCTGAGCTCCTGTTCCTCCAAGGGCGGCTGGTGTGTCTGCAGCGTCCACAGCCCTGGGCACTTGCTGGAGAT
The DNA here is from genome assembly GCF_029281585.2 of Gorilla gorilla gorilla. Taxonomy (NCBI): domain Eukaryota; kingdom Metazoa; phylum Chordata; class Mammalia; order Primates; family Hominidae; genus Gorilla; species Gorilla gorilla. Next base: position 128,814,954 of record NC_073237.2, read on the forward strand.
GCAGAGTCTCAGCCCCCACCCCAGACCTTCCTAATCATCAGAACCTACATTTCAACAAGGTCCCAGGTAATCTGTGTGCATATTCCAGTTTGAGAAGTGCTGGGCCAGCCCAGAGTATCTTCTACCCTTTGTGCATCTTAGGGAGGTTCAGTTGTGCACTGTTCAGTTGTTCACTTATTTGGCACCTACTACTATGTGCCAGGAGCTGATCTAGGTACTAGGAATACAGGTGGTAAGACAGACATAGCCCCTGCCCTCCCTTGGGAGTTTCTAAGACAAGCAGTGATATGGAACAAGGAATTGCAGTGGGGATGGATTATAAGACCATTCTCTCCTGGATAGAATGGCATTCGCATCTTGATGGGATTGTAACTGGCAAAATTTATTCAATAAGAAAAAACAGGCTGGGCACAGTGGCTCACACCTATAATCCCAGCACTTTGGGAGGCCAAGGCACGCAAATCGCTTGAGCACAGAAGTTCGAGACCAGCCTGAGTGACATATGGCGAAAACCTGTCTCTACCCAAAATACAAAAAGATTAGCCAGGTGTGGTGGTGTGCACCTGTGGTCCCTGCTACTCAGGAGGCTGAGGTGGGAGGATCGCTTGAGCCCCGGAGGCAGAGGGTGCAGTGAGCTGAGATCAAGCCACTGCATTCCAGCCTGGGCAACACAGTGAGACCCCATCTCAAAAAAAAAAATCTCTGTGTTATAATTTATGCTGCATCATTTTACATAATCTTATAAACCTTTTCTTATAGGTTATTGTGTACTTGGAGATAATCATGCCCATCTTTTTTTTTTCATCGAGGCAAAATTCACATGATATTCAATCATTTTTATATACGTACTTATTTTTTGTAGAGATGGGATCTTGCTATATTGCCCAGTCTGCTCTTAAACTCCTGGGCTCAAGTGATCCTCCCACTTCGGCCTCCCAAAGTGCTGGGATTACAGGTGTGAGCCACCACACACGGCCAAACCATTTTAGAGTGTACAATTCACTGGCAGTTCATGCATTCACGATGTTGTACAACTAGCACCTCTGTTTTGAAAGTTTTTCATCACCCCAGAAGAACACCCCAAAACCTTCCAGTAATCACTTTCCATTGCCCTCTGCCAACCCCTGCTAACCACTAACCTGCCTTTTGTCTCTATGGATTTGCCTATTTTGGATATTGTATATAAAAGGAATCATAACATATGACTTTTTGTGTTAGGGTTTTTAACATGTTTTCAAGGTTCATCCATGTTGTAGCAAGTATCAGTACTTCATTCCTTTTAATGACTAAATAATATTCAATTGTATAGATATGCTGCAATTTATTTATCCATTCATTCATTGATGGGCATTCATGCTTATTAAAATAAAAAAGTTTTTTTTTCGTTTTATTTTTGTTTTTTTTTTTTTGAGACGGAGTTTCGCTCTTGTTGCCCAGGCTGGAGTGCAACGGCATGATCTTGGCTCACTGCAATCTCCGCCTCCTGGGTTCAAGCGATTCTCCTGCCTCAGCCTCCCTAGTTGCTGGGATTACAGGCATGTGCTACCACACCTGGCTAATTTTGTATTTTTAGTAGAGTTGGGGTTTCTCCATGTTGGTCAGGCTGGTCTCGAACTCCCGAACTCAGGTGATCCGCCTGCCTCGGCTTCCCAAAGTGTTGGGATTACAGGGATGAGCCACTGCACCCGGCCAAAAAAGTACTTTAATTTAAAATAGGCCGGTGTTTATCTTAGGTAAAATGGACCATCTTGGTAAACGGCCCTTCATGAAGCAACAATGCTCAGTTTGGATTATGTCAGTTATTGTCACTTACATATGTAGTAGTAGTTTTTCAAGATACTAACCCAAGATGTAGGAAGCATTCTTCCTGAGAAGGACAACACTACGGTCTGTAAGGCTAAAAATGGAGCATGACGTTGAAAATAGGATTCCAGATTACATGCATGGGGCTTCTGGCCACGCTTGAATAGGAGACACTGGACTTGAAAATCACTTGTTTGGGTCTGCAAAGCATGCATTTTGCACCCACAACACTGCCCGGAATCAGTGTCAGTTCTGGGCCATTTTCCCATTTTATTCAATCAACTGTTGAGTTCACACGCCAGCCATTCCTTGAGTGTCAGTTCTGAGCTGGGCCCTGGATAGATGACAGTGGCCCTCCCGGGCCCACAGGCCAGGCTTCCGGACATGCCCAAGATGAGAGCTGAGCAGCCACCAGGGTGAAGGCTCCACCTCGTCCTTCACTGGATTCTGAGAACACCCTTTCCTCTTCCGCTTCCCGTTTCCTACAGAGGTGGCTTTGTAGCTCCGTGGGAAATCAGCTTTTGCACGTGGAAGCCCTGGGCATTAGCAGAAGCAATGGAAGAAGGTATTTGTGAGGCTAAGGCGCTCAGATGGGGTTTTCCAGCCAAGCAAACCCAGAGCCACCTGCGGCATTGCCAGGGAGACAAATGCCACATCTGGAAAGATATCTGCATAATCCACAGCTTGTCATTTGGGCAGGAAGTGTGCTCTCTCCTTTGAGAATCTGCCTTATTATGGGCTGGATCCATGCCAGGAAAGAGGAACGAGAGGGGAATGAAGCAGGAGCACATGCACTCAGCACATTCATGCCATGGTTTGTCCTCTTGGCTCATGGCCCGCCTCCAGGGCCCCACAGGTTCAGGAGGTGCCTGTGGTTAGATTCAAGAGAGATGGCCATGGCAAGGCAGGAAGGCTGACCTGAGTCCTTCCGGCAGGGTGGCTGGGTCTTGGCTGTGGTCTCCCGAAATCGTGCAGTGTTTGGATCCATAGCGAGGGTGTTGTAAATCATTTGTCGCTACTGGTAAAATACTGACTTTTGCAGGTTATTGATCTTTGTTCTTTAAATTTTTTTAAAAAAAATTGTAGTAAAATATGCGTGACCTAAAATTTGCCATCTTACCCATTTTTAATTGTAGAGTTACGTGGCATTAAATGCTGAACCGCATTAGATACTGTGTCATTGTGCCACCATCACCACCATCCAGCTCCAGAACTCTTCATCTTGCAAAACTGAAACTCTGTCCCCATTAAACAACTCCTCATTCCCCCTCCACCAGCCCCTAGCAACACTGTCCTATTTTCTTTCTTTCTTTTTTTTTTTTTCAGACGGGGTCTCACTCTGTTGCCCAGGCTGGAGTGCAGTGGTGCAATCTTGGCTCACTGCAACCTCCGCCTCCTGGGTTCCAGCAATTCTCCTGCCTCAGCCTCCCGAGTAGCTGGGATTATAGGCACACACCACCACGCCTGGCTAATTTTTGTATTTTTAGTAGACACAGGGTTTTGCCATGTTGGCCAGGCTGGTCTCAAACTCCCAACCTCAGGTGATCTGCCCGCCTCGGCCTCCCAAAGTGCTGGGATTGCAGGTGTGAGCCACCGTGCCTGGCCTCACTGTTCTATTTTCTGTCTCTATGAATTTGACTACTCTAAGTACATCATAAAAGCAGAAGCCTACCATGTCTGTGTTTTTGTGTCTGGCCTATTTCACTTAGCCTCATCTTCATCCGTGTTGTAGCTTGTGTCAGAACTTTATTCCTTTTTAGGGATAAATACTATTCCACTGTATGGATAGACCACATTTTGTGTATTCATTCCTCTGTTGAAGGACACTGGAGTTGCTTCTACCTTTAGGCTATTGTGAATAGTGCTGCTATGAAGATGGGGGCACAGGTTATTGGCTTTTGAAAAACAAAATAAATATGCTGGGCGCGATGGCTCACGCCTGTAATCCCAGCAATTTAGGAGGCCGAGGCAGGCAGATCACTTGAGGTCAGGAGTTCAAGACCAGCCTGGTCAACATGGTGAAGACCTGTCACTACTAAGAATGCAAAAATTGGCCAGGCGTCATGGTGGGTGCCTGTAATCCCTGCTATTCAGGAGGCTGAGACAGGAGAATCACTTGAACCTGGGAAGTGGAGGTTGCGGTGAGCCGAGATTGCACCACTGCACTCTAGCCTGGGTGACAGAGTGAGACTCGATCTCAAAAAAAAAAAAAAAAAAAAGAAAGAAAGAAAAAAACAAAATAAATAAGAGAATTTCTCTGCTCTTGTGTTCTCTAGTGCTCTTTTAGGGGAGGGGGCTTCCAACTGGGCAGGGTGCGTTAGGTGCCCCTCTCCACCTGCCTCATCTCAGCCTGTAGTGACAGGCATTTGCTGTTGACCCTTATGTAGCTGTTCCAATTATGGGTGCTCATTCTAATGTAATTGTCCTACAAATGACGCTGGTGGGGACTTTCCTCAGGATCTAGGTTTGCTCACAGGCATGGTGAGCACATGAGAACTTGATCCATGAGATATTTTTCATTATGGAAAAAAAAGTTCAGAAGAGCTTCCTTAAAATCTAGGAAATTAAAGAGTCTGCTCGGTCGTGCCAGAGAGCAGGGCTGAACCCTGATCCTGGAGCCCAAGGCTGTGGCCCTCAGACCTGGGTCTCTGAGTCGTCTGGTCATGCGTGGTCCTGGTTTCTGTTTTCACTGGGAACACCAGCTCGAATGAAGCCCCGATAGATCGCGTGCAGTGCTTCACTCTTCACCTAACTACCGACGGTGCCTGCCAAAGATATGGCTCTCAAGGTCGGGCGTGGTGGCTTACGCCTGTAATCCCAGCACTTTGGGAGGCTGAGGTGGGTGGATCATGAGGTCAGGAGATTGAGACCATCCTGGCTAACATGGTGAAACCCCGTCTCTACTAAAAAATACAAAAAAATTAGCTGGGCGTGGTGGTGGGTGCCTGTAGTCCCAGCTACTCGGGAGGCTGAGGCAGGAGAATAGTGTGAACCCAGGAGGCGGAGCTTGCAGTGAGCAGAGATCACACCACTGCACTCCAGCCTGGGCGACAGAGCAAAACTCCTCCGTCTCAAAAAAAAAAAAAAAGAAGATAACATGTGGCTGGCTGACTGAGGGCTCTACTATGTGGGAAAGCATGCCAAATGCTTTCAACATCATCTCATTTAAGTTAATCTTCCCAGCAGCCCTGTGAGATAGGAATCAGTTTCCCATTTTATTTTTACTTTTTAAAATTAATTTTAAAAATAAATACAGATGTGGGGAGCGGGGGTCTCCCTATGTTGCCCAGGCTGGTCTCAAACTCCTGGGCTCAAGTGCTTCTCCCGCTTCGGCCTCCCAGAGTGCTGGGATTACAGGTGTGAGCCACTGGGCCTGCCCAGTTCTCCCATTTTCCAGAGGTGAAGACTGAGGCTCAAGGAGGTTAGATGATTTGCCCCAAAGTCTTAGGGTAAAGCAGGAGAGCCAGGATTCAGACCCCAGTCTGACTCTCTCCAGATTCTACACTCTGCCACTGATTCTGCATTTTATGTTTTCCCCCCTTAAAATCAACTAATGAGCAGAAGAAACTTGGTGCAGAATGCAGCTGGAAGTGCTGGGCTTCCATCTGTCAATTAGAACCTGCCTCTTTCTGGGGATGCAGAGAGTGAACTAGGTCGAATTAATGATCATTGTTGTGTTAGAGGACCTTTGCCAAGAAAGGAGAAGTCATATTATTCAAATTCCAGTTTCATTTGAAGCCTAGCAGAAAATCGAAAGCAGACTTCAGACTAGTGTAAGGTGGCCCGCCCTGACTAGGCTGCCTGGGGTCTTGTCTTCACTCGCCAGCTTGGACGTGATCCCTGCTCCTGCCACCAGGAGCGCGTGGCCTTTTCTTAGCCATCCCCATCCACAAGGCAGCATGCGGAGTGGCTGCGGTCCGCGTAGATCAGCATGTCGGTTACACACAGGGTGTCCGCCGTGTGTTCGGACCTAACACTCCTCTCAAATACACACTAAGCTGCTGACAGCGGCAAACGCGGGGACTTCAAACACCTAGCACAATGTATATGTTGAAAGAGTGGTTTTCTAGAATACCAAAAGGTAGAACATACTAGAAAATTGGGCTGATTAAAGAACCAACCTGCTACTTCCTCTCTGTACTCAGCCCTAGAATATTTCTTAATAAAACCACCCAACATTCAAAGGATATCCACTGGAGGAAAGACCTACTTAGGAGTGCAGTTTACAAGGCAGTGAGATTATTTGTTTTACAGCAGCTGCTGTATTATGCAGTTAGGGGCTGCCAGGGGAGGTACCCATTGGTAATGTGGTGACAATGTTATGTGCTTTGTTTGGGAGTGTGGCTTAATTAGATGACAACTTGGAGGTGCTAGCTGTTCGCAAGGTAATACTGGTCTCCTGGGCTGAGGACTAATTTAGCTTTTTCGTTTAATTCAGAAATGGGGAGAGGGAAGAAGCTCAGGTTGTACTGGATCAAGATACACACACACACATGCATACATGCACACACACACACTGTTACTATATGTACATCACAAAACTTTGGTTGCATGACCCTGGGAAGGATTGTGGCCTCAGACAGAGTAGAAGAATGGAATGACTCTCACATTCAATTAGGTTGATTAAAACACATCACTGCTGAGGCCTTTCTCTTCCCTCATGCACCATAGCAGGCAGTGTAATGTTGTGTTAAGGCACAGCTTTGGCTCAGGCAGACCAGACATTGGGCAGGTATTTACTGAACTTCTCTGAGCCTCCATTTCTTTATAAAACAGGGATGGTAACATTCACCTCCTGGGCTGGTTGTGAGGATCCAGCACTTGGCAGAGTTCTTAGAACACAGGAAATGCTCCCCAAATGAAGCCTCTGTTTTGTTTGTTTGTTTGTTTTTGTTTTTGTTTTTTGAGACAGAGTTTCGCTCTTGTTGCCCAGGCTGGAGTGCAATGGTGCAATCCCGGCTCACTGCAACCTCCACCTCCTGGGTTCAAGCGATTCTCCTGCCTCAGCCTCCTGAGTAGCTGGGATTGCAGGCATGCACCACCACGTCCAGCTAATTTTTGTATTTTTAGTAGAGACGGGGTTTCACCATGTTGGCCAGGCTGGTCTTGAACTCCTGACCTCAGGTGATCCACCCACCTTGGCCTCCCAAAGTGGTGAGACTACAGGATTGAGCCGCCGTGCCTGCCTGAAGCCTGTGTTTATTATGAGCAGTCGGGGAGTGGGGATACATGAAGAGACCAAGGACCGTGCCTCTAGAATAATCGGGAGATAGGCACCTATGACGTGGAGATGAGGTTATGGGAAAAGCCCAACAACTGGGCTGTGGACAAGAATAGGGCACCGTGGAGGTGGGAAGTCAGAGAAAGCTTCACAGAGGGGGCCAGTCTGGAGGTCAGTTTACAAATTTCCTTTATGGTTCATGAAACTATGATATTTCTGCCATAAAGTTGATCCATTTTAAGCATCCAGTTTGGTTGATTTGGCAGTTGTGTGCAATCACGTAACCTCCATCACAGTAGAAATAAAGAACAATTTCCCCACCCAAAGAAGCTCTCTTTTGCCCCCTTGCACTCACCCTCCTCTCCTACTCCTGGCTGCACTCACCCTCCTCTCCTACTCCGGGCTGCACTCACCCTCCTCTCCTACTCCTGGCTGCAGCAACCACTGATTGCTTTTTGTTGCTACAGTTTTGTTCTTCCTAGAATTTGATATAAATGGAGCCATAGAGTACACAGGTGTTTTTTTTTTTTTTATGTTTTATTTCTTTCATTAGCATAAGGCACCTGAGATTCATCCATGTTGTGGCCTATAGCAGTACTTCATTCCTTTTCATTGCCAAGAAGTTTTCCATCATATGGGCTACCACAATTCACTTATCCATTTGTTCAGTTGTTGAACATCTGGGTTGCTCCCAGTTTAAGGCTGCTATGAATAACCTGTGATTTCCAGACAGACACTTTCGTGGGCATATATTTTCATTTATCTTGGGCAAATACCCAGGAACAGGGTTGTGGAGTTACACAATAAACGTCTGTTTAACCTTGCAAGGTTCTGCGATATCATTTTCCAAAGTGGCTGGACATTTCACATTCCTACCAGCAGGGTATGAGCATCTCAGTTGCTCCTCGTTCTCACCAATAGTTGGTATTGTCAGTCTTTTTAAATTTAATGGTTGAATTTCCAGGGATGATTAAGAGTTTTTTGTTTGTTTGTTTGTTTGTTTGTTTTGAGATGGAGTCTCGCTCTGTCGCCCAGGCTGGAGTGCAGTGGCACTATCTCGGCTTACTGCAAGCTCCGCCTCCCGGGTTCACGCCATGCTCCTGCCTCAGCCTCCTGAGTAGCTGGGACTACTGGTGCCCGCCACCACGCCCGCGCCCGCCACAACGCCCGCGCCCGCCACCACGCCTGGCTAATTTTTTGTATTTTTTAGTAGAGACGGGGTTTCATCGTGTTAGCCAGGATGGTCTCGATCTCCTGACCTCGTGATCCGCCTGCCTCGGCCTCCCAAAGTGCTGGGATTACAGGTGTGAGCCACCACGCCCAGCCGATTAAGAGTTCTGTAGGCAAAAGAGGTAGGGAAGATATTCCAGGCAAAAAAAAAAAAAAAAAGCATTTGGAGAAGCAGGGAAACAGGGAGAAGGATGCAATGTGTGAGAACTACAGGTCAGTGAGTATTCCTGGGGCAAAAAGTGGGGGCCTGGCAGTGGAGAAGTTGGGAGAGCAATAGATGGCCTCAGGATGTGGACAGAGGCTGGACATGGGTCTAGACCGTTAATAATAAAAACAATGACTGCAAACACTCATTAAATTCTTCATATCAGCCACCAAACTTCTGTGAGATAGGTCCTCCTATTATCCCTTTTCACAGATGAGGAAACTGAGGCATGGTTCATTAATGTGCCTACCTACATATAGCTGGTAAGCAGAAGAGCAGAGATTTGAACTCTGGTGGTCTACCTAGACAGGCCATGAGCTTAACCACGGCACCACACTGCCCACCAGGAAATTTTGGTTCTGATACTGTAGGCCATGAGATGCTTTTAAAGATGTTAATTGGGGCAGTGAAATGAACAGACCTGTCTTTATGCAAGACCATGTGGCTGCAGACTGAGCCTGGATTGGAGCGGGTAAGCCGGGAGGCTCAGAGACCCAGGAGGAGGCTATGGCAGTTGTGTGAGTGAGAGGTAAGCAGCAGAGGGCAAGAAACAAATGAATGGGTTGGAGAGCTACTTAGGAGACAGCCTGATTGAGTATGGAAGATGAGGAAGAGAAGCTAAGGATGGATGTCAGGATTTTGGCTTGAGCAATGGCAGTGCCTCCAACCAAGATGGAAAATTCCAGAATGGAAGCAGGTCTGTGGAAAGATCATGAATTGGGCTGGGCGCGGTGCCTCACACCTGTAATCTCAGCACTCTGGGAGGCCAAGGCAGGTGGATCAGTGGAGGTCAGGAGTTCAAGACCAGCCTGGCCAACATGGTGAAACCCCGTCTCTACTATAAATACAAAAAATTAGCCGGGCATGATGGCACGCACCTGTAATCCCAGCCACTTGGGAGGCTGAGGCAGGAGAATTGCTTGAACCTGGGAGGCGGAGGTTGCAGTGATCTGAGATCGCGCCATTGCACTCCAGCCTGGGCAACAAGAGCGAAACTCCATCTAAAAAAAAAAAAAAAAGAAAGATCATGAATTGGATGTGGGTAGTCGGTCTGCCACAAACAGTGGTCTTTTAGCGCTGGTGGTTTTAACACTCAAGTGAGGGCCCGGAAGGCCCATGACATTCAATGATTCATAGTTTCGCGAAGATTCAAATTTGAATACCCTGCACTGTGAGGTGTGTCTGTGTGTACAGGAGTCATTTGAACTAGTGAGTGTACCTCATCAGCCACCCAGCATCTACACTGCCACCTTACTCCATAGTTCTCTCTTCATTGTGTGACACTCATGAAGATTCCTTGTCCCTTTCTTGATCCCCACCACGCCCCCTAAGTTCAGGGCCATCACTGTTTGCTCCCCGAGCCAGTCCTGGTTGCCTTCATTATGGCATCTCTCCACCAGCCCTCACCCCCTCCACTCTGCCTCCCACCCTGAGTCAAGGAGATTTTCTTTTTTCTTTTTCTTTTTCTTTTTTTTTTCCAGAAGGAGTCTCACTCTGTCGCCTAGGCTGGAGTGCAGTGGTGTGATCTCGGCTCACTGCAACCTCCGCCTCCTGGATTCAAGCGATTCTCCTGCCTCAGCCTCCTGAGCAGCTGGGACTACAGGTGTGTGCCACTATGCCCGACTAATTTTTTATATTTTTAGTAGAGACGGGGTTTCACTGTTAGCCAGGGTGTTCTCGATCTCCTTGACCTCATGATCTGCCTGTCTCGGTCTCCCAAAGTGCTGGGATTATAGGTGTGAGCCACCGCGCCCAGCCTGAGATTTTCAAAAGAACAAATCTGGTCCCATCGCTCCCCCATTGCGAGCCCATTAGGGCTCCCCTTGCCGTCTGCAGGGTGGGTCACAATGCATGTGTCTCCTCCCAGTTGGTGTGCCCTTGTGGGGAAGGTCCAGGGCAGATAGAGCTCTTCTGCAGTTCGTGCCTTGACCAGAGCATCCACTGCCTTCTCCTAAGCGGAAAGTCAAGCCTGTTGAGAACATTCTTACAGCAGCCAGGTGGTGTTGGTTTGGGCACTGATGTTATAAATAGGCAAGACCCCTTCCAATGCCCCTGCTTTGCAAAGAGCACCTGGGCTCAGCTCTGATTACCTTGGGTACTGCGGCCTGAAGAGGAGGGGGCCAGGTTGGTGAGCAGTCCAGAAACCACAGGAGGACCAGTTGAAGGAGAAGAAAAGGCCAAAATAGAATTGGATCATGATTTTCAAGTCTCTGAAGAAGGTGGCTTTTCTGTTTTACTCCAGAGAGAGCTATTGAACTGCCACTAACATTGGATTCTGCACCAGGAGTCAGGCCTGTGCCCAGCAACTAAGAATCAGGACTAGGACCTCGGTAGAAGCTCCAGGGAGGCAGACTCCAATTGGATATAAAGAAGAGGTGCCCAAGAGTTTGACGGATCTGTTGCTGAGATGGGGTGCCTCATGCAGCAGGGGTGCTCTGTCCCAGAAGGAACTAAACAGCCTGGAGACCCACTGACTCTGCAAGGAACATTTATTGGACCTGAGCAGGAGGGAGGACCAGATGACCCTTTCTGACTCTCAAATTCTTTGACTCTAAGAAGGAGTTCCATTCCTAATATACCCGAAAAGCTCTTAGTGGCGCTGCCATTAAGCAGAGTTAATGGCAATAAATTCTGCCATTGTATTTCTTGGCTAAGCAGAGAAAAGCATTAGACTCATGGTGTGTGCTCAGTCAACACGAACCACTTGGCTTTTCTTTTGCCAAGCAGCAAGTTAGTGAAGCTGGATGAACCTGGGGCATGGACCTGACACTCAGCCTTCACTCTTCCCTTCATGCCCTCAGTGAATCTCCATTTCCTCTTCTGTAAAAGGAAGGGAGTAACAGTGATTCCTAAAATCCTTCCCAAATTTAACGTTCAGCTTTTTTAAAAAGCCAATATAGGCTGGGCGCAGTGGCTCACACCTGTAATCCTAGCACTTTGGGAGGCTGAGGCAGGTGGATTGCCTGAGCTCCGGAGTTCGAGACCAGCCTGGGCAACACGGTGAAACTCCGTCTCTGCTAAAATACAAAAAAATTAGCTGGGCAAGATGGCATGCACCTGTAATCCCAGTTACTTGGGAGGCTGAGGCAGGAGAATTGCTTGAACCCGGGAGGCGGAGGTTGCAGTGAGCTGAGATCACGCCATTGCACTCCAGCCTGGGCGACAGAGCGAGACTCCGTCTCAAAAAATAAAATAAAATAAAGCCAATATAATTCATATATCTGGTGGAAGGAAATATATATCATGTTGGTTCCAATTGAAGCCAAAAGATTCATTTAAAAACTCCACAGAAACCGTTTGTTTTCATAAAAAGGGCTTCAGTGTGGGGGCTGGAGCCAGGGGCACCAGGTAATGAACCCCAACCCTGTATCTTGCTGCCCACTCTTGTAGCAATTCTTGGATTCTTGGGTAGGACTCAGAAAGCTTGGATCATTCTGGATGTTTTCTCCCTTAATCAATCATCTTTTGGTCTCTCACTTCTGAGTACGTAAGAGCCATTTGCTTTTCACATTTACAATACTTTCTTTTGGAATGTTGTCCCTTACTGATTCAGAGAAAGGAGGACATTTGTTTTAATAGATTTGAATTTTATCAGCATGTGTATTTGCACCAAAGCATAATAATAATAAATTACAGTCCTAATAAGTAGGTTGCCCAGAAGGAGGGTGGTGGCACCCCCAATAATTGACGTACATTCTTTGGAATTTAGGGACATCATAATTTATCGGGGTTCATTTTTTTGTATCCAATTTGAAGAAAGGCAGCTGTGTTTTGTATGCAATAAACTCTGCCATTGTATTTCTTGGCTAAGCAGAGAAAAGCATTATAATTTTTTGCCTATTTCCTAGTTATTACTGCAGTATCTAGTAGCTTCTTTATGGGAAAGAGTTTATCAATATTTCAATTGTAAACTCCAATTTTCAGGAGGGTTGTAACTCATCTATTTAAAAATCAGATCAGGCTGAAAACACAGTGAGTAGCTTGTCATCCCAGGAAACCGAGGGCTTTCTAAAATATTAAATAACCAGTGTAAGTCAGTTCGATTTCTTTGAACTTTTAGGGTAAAACTTTGGTTTTTCTTCCCCACATGAATAAAGTGGAACTAAGCTTCTTTCTCCATAAAACGTGTTCAGGTGTTACTGAGGTTTCCATTTGCAAGTAAAGAGAACAGGTGCTGAAATCGGCATCTCTGATATTGTTCATTGGTTCGTGTGTTCTGGAAAAGCTGCCCACACGTCACATTTTTTACCAATTGAGTGATAGTTTGATACAATGCCCTTTTGAATGGAACCACGTGGTGAATCCTTTTCTAGAAGTGAAGACTACTTCAGGAAAGCAAGTAAGCACTCCTAATTATGCAACAGTATCCTAGCTTTGAGAAGGCAGACATACCTATAACGTAGCCAGGGGCCAGCATTGCCCTTGGCATTGAGTGGATGGGGACAGGCCAGCCATCTAGTGGCCCAGCCCTCCTGGTAGACATGTGGACCTCAGGCACCTAAGGCCATCTCTTGACTTCAATCAGTCAGTGACTTGAGCCAATTCTCCCCACCCAAACCACACACTGAGGCACTTCTTTCAAAGTCCCCTTAAGTCAGAGAGTGATCACTTAGACCATCCCAGGATTACCTGAAGTGAGGACATCACAAAATGTCATAACATCCTACAAAAAAAGAAAGAAAAGGCAATAAATTAGCCTGCACAAAGAACTCCAGTCCATGGGAAGGCCCAGTGATATTTTGTGAAGTTTGTTCTACTCGCAGATCCTAGCTGGCCCTTTCCTAGGCCTTATCAGGCCTGGGACCTTGTTGATGGCAATACCATCTGTCATTGCAGCAGAGCCCAGTAGTGTGGGGTTCTTACCTTAAAAAGTGGAACTGGCTGGGTGCTGTGGCTTACACCTGTAATCCCAGCACTTTGGGAGGCCAAGGCGGGCGGATCACCTGAGGTCAGGAGTTCGAGATCAGCCTGGCCAACATGGCGAAACCTCATCTCTACTAAAAATACAAAAATTAGCCAGGTGTGATGGCGGGCACCTGATATCCCAGCTACTCGGGAGGCTGAGGCAGGGAGAACTGCTTGAAACCAGGAGGCACAGGTTGCGGTGAGCTGAGATCGTGCCACTGTACTCTAGCCTGGGTGGCAGAGCGAGACTCCTGAAAAAAAAAAACTTCGAGACCAGCCTGGGCAACATGGCGAGACCCTATCTCTACTAAAAATACAAAAAAATAGCTATGTATGATGGTACATGCCTGTGGTCCCAGCTACTCAGGAGGCTGAGGTGGGAGGATCGCTTGAGCCTGGGAGGCGGAGGTTGTAGTGAGCTGAGATTGCATTACTGCACTCTGGCCTGGGTGACAGAGCAAGACTGTCTCAAAAGCAAAACAAAAAAGCAAAACAAACCCCAAATGTCTCTCCACTCAGCTCCCAACAGGATGCAATTGTCAAGGAAAGGCTGTAACTCTTAACTGTGGGGTTTGGGGAGGCCACAGAATATAGTGGCCAGGATGTGGGCTTTGAGGTCCACAGACACAGACCCGAGTTCTCATCCAGCGTCAGCCACTTATTAGCTGTGTAACCTTGAGCAAGTTATTTATCCACTCTTAGTTTTCCCTTCTCTAAAATGAGGACAATTACACATTCCTGGTGGCACTGCCGTGGCGATTCAATGAGGAAATATGAGTGCTGGGCCTGGCACTCGTCCATCCACGAATATTTTATGAAGCACCTGCTGAGTGTCGGGTACTATCCTAGGCTCCGTTGAACGAGACAGGTGAGCTGCCTCTCTCGTGGTTACATTTGAATGGAGAAAGACAGACAATAAATACACAGCCGAAAGGCAGCATCGCTTATAGTAAGTGGCTGGGCGGGGAAGGCAGCTCAGAATGGGTGACTGAGGAGGGGCTCTGTCCACAGTAGCTGTTGTCCTGCCCCCCATCTTGACATCTGCTGCCCCTCTCCCAGCCTCATGTGCCTTGTCACGTGCCTGTGCCTGTTCCCATTTGTACCCCATCTTCAGCCAGCGCTTGACTCATTCATCTTCATATTCCCTACGGCGCCTCCTTGGTATGGCGCCAGGCATGCGGTCAGACTCCAGAAATGTGTTCAAATGAACCTTCTGAAAATACTAGACAGGGGCAGTGCCTTCTAGCCCTGTGGGTGCACAGAGTCCTGGCCCTGAAGCCATCTCTTATTCAGTGATGGACTTGAGCGCCGTGCAGAATCCTATTAAGATTTCCATAGCCTGGCCCCACTCAGCTCCCTCAGTCCTAAGTCCATTTCCTCTTCCTCTGGTCTTCATGGAAAATAGCATCTCAAAGAAACCATTCAGTTTGGGCAATAACCACCTGGGAGATGGGAAGAGGCCGCTGATCCAACTGGAGATTTAAAAAAAAAATTTTTTTTTTTTTTTTTGAGACAGGGTCATACTCTGTTGCCCAGGCTGGAGTGCAGTGGTGCAATCTCAGCTCACCGCAACCTCCACCTCCTGGGCTCAAGCGATTCTCATGCCTCAGCCTCCTGAGTAGCTGGGACTACAAGTGTGCACCACCGTGTCTGGCTAATGTATGTAGAGATGGGGTCTCACCATGTTGTTGCTCAGGCTGGTCTTGAACTCCTGAGCTCAAGTGATCCACCTGCCTCAGCCTCCTAAAGTGCTGGGATTACAGGCACCTGGCCCCGGGCAGATCTTTAAAAAGACCCATGACTGGCCCCTACTGGGACAGCAACTCAGGGCAATCCTTCTTATGTGTGCAGGAGCTGACTGAGCCCCCTAAACCGGTCACCCCCACCCCTGAAGATGAGGAGGATGAGGCCAAGGTTTGCCGTATTCTCTGGATGAAGCCCTCGGCCTGGGTCCAGTTGTGTGATCCTGAGGACTCGCTCCCACGCATGCCCGCCACACTCAGAGCCCTAGGAACTGACAGGCGGCCGCATCTTAAGACGGGGACGGGGGTGGGGGGATGGGGGGAGAAAGGATTAAAATCGGGATTTCGCTATTATTTTTCTCTGATAAAAGTGCAGTGAGGAATAGCTCGACTGTGTCACTGCCTAGTTTTTCATTTGTGTTTTTTGTTTCCTGCTTCAATATCTTCCTCCAGCTGCTCGTGTCTCCTTTTCTTTTCTCCTCACTTTGATCTATTCGTTTTCCCCAGAAATGGGGTTTATAAATCATTGTAATGCAGCCTTGGGAAAGATGGTGCTTAGTGCAGGGAGAAATACATCGCCGCTAACAGCCCCGGCAGGGAGAAAAACTCTCGCCTTGTTGCTGGATTCTGGCGACAGGTTACTGATGGTATTTGCTTTTTATGTCTGCACGCGTGCCATCGGGGCAGGGCCGTAGGGAGCGTTCCGCACGCCACCTTGGTAATATTTCAAGTCTCCTCTGGCAGTCGAAAACAAACTGCTCCTGCCTGCTCTCAAGGAGGCAGAGAGAGAAAGGGAAGGGAGACGCGAAGGCAGGGAAGGAGCATAAAGACGCGTGCCTGTGATTCTCTGGATCCCACCCCAGATAAAATCAGCTCCTAAAACACCCCTTTCCCTCCCTGAAACCCTCTGCACATTTGGATTGACTTAATCTAGTGTCCCAGATCGTCAGGACCGACTCTCCCAGGCACAGTTAGGAGTCTAACAGCCCCGATCCCTTATTTCCGAAGGCCCGGGGCCTCCCTCCCTCGTCATATTTTATGATCCTATTTTCTCTGCAGCTCAGAGCAGTAGAGAAGCGTGGGGCTTGAGATGTGGGCCTCCTTCTTACTCAGAGCGGCCTTGCGGTGCGTGTGAGATCCGGGGCGAAGCAATGAAAATCCTGAGAGGCCTTAAATCAGAACATAAAGAGGGACCCCGTTATCCCGGAGCCAGGGGCGCTTGCACAGATCCGGGCCCCTGGACGGGTCTGAGATGTGCAGAAGTGCAGCTTACAGTTGCAGCGACAAGGTTTTGATTTCTTCTTCACCGACAGGCCTCTCCACCTTTGTCTTCCTGGCGGGGGTGGGGCGGGGGTGTGTGTGTGGAAGGCTCAGCTCATCCACACTTTCCCGCATCTTCTTTTCTCCACATAGGGAATTTCGACTGAATTTTCCCATCGTTGCTGCATCTGTCGACTTCATCTTGCCTGTGTGGGCTAGGTTTCATCCTAACAGTGATCAGCAGAAGAAAATGTTTATTCCTCTTCATAGGTCAGGTCCGCACAGGACAGAGTGAAATGGAGACAGTGAGTTGGGGAATTAGCATTGGGTAGCTCAGCACTGTCCGGTGGAAATTTCTGGAGGGAGCTCTCTCTCCTGTGTCCAGTAGGGTCACTACAAGCCGCATGGCTAGTGAGACTGAAGACTAAATATCTAACTTGACTTAATTATAATTAATTTAAATCTAAATAGCACTCGCGGCTGGCAGGTGTCATATTAGGCAGCACAGATGTAGCCAGGCAAGCTGGAAAATTCAAAGGAGACGCTTCTTTTGGTGATGTCTTGTTATACCTGGAACCACTGTTTCCAGCAGGCTAACACTAAAACACTGAGGCATGTGCAAGGAAATAAAAGGGTGAAAAAAGCATGAAATGGTTGAACCCTTTTGAAGTCACACTCTTCCTCCAAGTACACCCAGGGGTGAGGATAGTCGCAGACTTGATAACCAGACCAGATCGTGGGAGAAAATTTCCTTCGGGGTAAAAATGAAAAGATAGTCTGGGTAAATTGTGACTTGCCCTTCTGGTGGCAGCCCAATCTACAGCCCTGAAACTGTTTTTTTTTTTTTTTTTTTTGAGACAGAGTCTCACTCTGTTGCCCAGGCTGGAGTGCAGTGGCGTGATCTCGGCTCACTGCAAGCTCCGCCTCCCAGGTTCATGCCATTGTCCTGCCTCAGCCTCCCAAGTAGCTGGGACTACAGGCGCCCGCCACCAGGCCTGGCTAATTTTTTGCATTTTTAGTAGAGACGGGGTTTCACCATGTTAGCCGGGATGGTCTCGATCTCCTGACCTCGTGATCTGCCCGCCTTGGTCTCCCAAAGTGCTGGGATTACAGGCGTGAGCCACCGCACCCGGCCGCCCTGGAACTAATTTATCCCATGCATCTAATGTGGCCTGGATGAATAGGGTGTGTGTGTGTGTGTGTGTGTGTGTGTGTGTGTGTGTATGTATATGTATTTGTGTGTATATATGTGTGTATATGTATGTCTCTGTTTAGGTGGGTGTATGTGTGAGTGTGTGTAGGTGTGTGAGCATGTGTGCATGTATGTGTATGTATATATATGCCTGTATATGTGTGAGTGCATGTATGTATATGTGTGTATACATGTGTATGTATGTGTGTATATATGTCTCGTGTGCATATTTGTGTATATGTGTGCATATGTGTGTGTTTGTGTGTGTGTTTACCTGTATGTATGTGTATATGTGTGTGTATGAGTGTGTGTGTGTGAGAGAGCATGTGTATGTGAGAGCGATGTGTGTATGTGTGTGTATGAGTGTGTGTATGTGTGGGAGTATTGTGAGTCTATGTGTGTGAGTGTGTGTATGTGTGAGTGTATGTGGGTGTGAGTGTGCTATTGTGTGAGTGTGAGTTTGTATGAGTGTGTGCGTGAGTGTGTGTGAGTCTGAGTGCGTGAGTGTGTGCGTGTATACTTCTTAAAGACCTTCAAGACACTTCTCCTGACATCCAGGTCTTCATGCATCCTTCCATGCAGGGCGTTGCACCCTGAGGACTTTGTAAGCAGAAGGGCTTCCTGACCAGCCCCTTTGGAGTGAATGGAAGAGTGTTTATGGATGTACCAGGGGATAGTCCAGAAAAGCTACTCCATCCATTTCCTGCTGTTGCTCTCTCTGCCTTTGCTCTTGCTCCAGCCCTTCCCCAGTTCCCGGGCAGTTCAGCGGTCAGACTGCCTGGCCACCTCCCACCTCCTCCACTTTATGAGGCACAGGGCCTTGGGTAAGTGACTTGACTCCCCAAAGCCACTGTGTTCTCCTCTGCAGAGTGGAAATGATAATAGCACCCACCTCAAAAATGTTTGAACGTCCATCAGCAGATGAATGGACATAAAATATGGCCTATCCATATGGTGGAATATTACTTGGCCATTAAAAAGGAATGAAGTACTGATCCATGCTACAACATGGACAAACCTTGAAAACATTATACTAAGGGAAAGAAGCCAGACCCAAAGGACACATATTAGATGATTCCATTTACAGGAAATATCTAGAATAGGCAAATCCATAGAAAATGGATCAAATAGACCAGTGGCTGCTAAGACCGGGGAGATGCGGGTGTGAGGAGTGGCTGCTCAACGGGTATGAGATAACCTTTTGGGGTGATGAAAAAGTGTTGGCACTAGATAGAGGTGATGGTTGTGCGACATTGTGAATCTACTCAATACCACTGGATTGTGCACTTTAAAAGGGTCAATTCTCTATCGTCCAGGCTGGAGTGCAGTGCAATCTCGGCTCACTGCAACCTCCGCCTCCTGGGTTCAAATGATCCTCCTGCCTCAGCCTCCTGAGTAGCTGGGATTACAGGTGCCCGCCACCACGCCCAGCTAATTTTTGTATTTTTAGTAGAGACGGGGTTTCACCATGTTGGCCAGGCTGGCCTCAAACTCCTGACCTCTGGCGATGTACCTGCCTCAGTCTCCCAAAGTGCTGGGATTACAGGTGTGAGCCACTGTGCCTGGCCAAAAGGGTCAATTTTATATTATGTAATTTTCACCTAAATTAAAAAAAATTAATGTAAAAAATGTATGCTCATTTATTTACTCAAAGCCCTTCGCACAGTGCCTGGCACAATAGCAAGTGCTGAATGAAGGTTGGCTTTTAAGAACAGTAACAGTGACACAACTCACCTCCAATCTCTGGAAATCACACTTCTTACAGATGGAACATGAGAGGAGGAACTGGGCAAAGCGCCCCTCGTTTTGGGGTTAGACAAAACCCATGCATTGGACGAGGTGTGTGGCCAAGGGTGTGCCCAGGTTCCGGGACTGCTTTTGCAGGTCTCTCTGTCTTACGCCAGGATGAGTTAAAGACCCCTGGTACAGCCCAGTGCTGCCAGCTACAATTTGGCTAATGCGTTAATTGCATCTGCTTCAGCGGCCTTCCTTCCGGCTCGGGGACCATGTCTATTTCCCTGCTCCCTGGTCCCCAGCAGCCAACTAGGGCAGGCCCCAGCAGCAGAGCAGCTTGATTCCTTGAGCCCAGGGAAGCTATAAATCTAGAGCTTTAATCATGTCTTCATGATCATTCAGCAAAGAGTGACCGAGGATTTATTCTACCGGGACGGCCAAGGGAAGACTGCGGGGGTTTGTCGTGGGGGATATTGGTTTAGCAAAGGCAGAACTGCTCCCCTGGGCCCTTCCCAGGCCTGGCCGATGAACGATGACACCAATGGCCATAACAAGGCAATTACAGTGTGTGCGGGCAATGCTTTGTTAAAGACAGACAGGCTTCCCAGCTAAGGCCTTTGTTGTGCCACTTCATCCGCCTCACAGAGTGGCTGCGATTTCCCCCCGTTTCTGCTCTAGAGCCTGCGTCCTTGAGAATGCAGTAAGCATTTTTTAAACGCCCCAAGGGTCCTTTCCAGTTTTCTCTGCAAATGTTAAGGAGGAGGAGAAATCAAGGAAATCCAGAGAGGACTCTGTGGTCCCTTGCACACGGCAGGCACCTAATATCTACCTATTGAACATCTCCGCTCCTTCATTTTATGGGCGAGAAGAAAGAGGCCCAGAGAGGTAGCGATTAGTAACTGTCACACAGCTGGTCCCCCAATTCCCAGTGTGAGCTGGCTGCTTCAGTGCCTGGCCTTGTTTACAAACCGCAGTCTTGGAGTCGCAGAAAGGGAATGGGTTCCCCTGGGACGGAGGGAAGAAAGCCAGCCTCAGTGCCTGCGGCTGATCTCTAGGACGTGTTTCTTGTGAGTTACTCTGGAATAACTCTAAGTACGTGCAAGTGGTCCTGCTCCCCCGTTTGTTTGCTTGTTTTGTTTTTCCACGATGAGATGCTGCTTCACTCATTTATCTGCCAGGCACAAATTGGGACATTTTCATAGCAGAAGGTGTTGGTTTCCCTCCTTTTTAAAATGGCTGTGACTCGTTCCATTACATAGATGTCCCATAAATATAGGCTTCTGTGCCCCCACCCCAACAACACCTCCGGCAATGGCCATTTCTATCATCTCCAGGTTTTCAACATCATAAAACTACACTGCAAGAACACGTTTGTCTTTGGGAGGCCGAGGTGGGTGGATCACCTGAGGTCAGGAGTTCGAGACCAGCTTGGCTAACGTGGTGAAACCCCGTCTCTACTAAAAATAGAAAAAAATTACCCAGGCGTGGTGGTGGGCGCCTGTAATCCCAGCTACTCAGGAGGCTGAGGCAAGAGAATTGCTTGAACCTGGGAGGCAGAGGTTGCAGTGAGCCGAGGTCGTGCCACTGCACTCCAGCTTGGGCAACAAGAGTGAAACTCCGTCTCAAAATAAAAAAAAATAAAATAAAGAACATGTTTGTATATACATGCACTTTGTATATAAGTTTATATATATTTTACAGAGTGAACTCCATGAAGATAGGCCTAGGTCTGTCTCTCCAGCACCAGGTCCAAGGCCTGGCACATAGTGGATGCTGCAGGATTCATAGATGTGTGTATTATTGCGGAGCACCTAGCTGCTATCCAGCAGTCCAGAGTGGGCTGGATAGCAGGACGGGGAGAGGCAATGAGTCAGGAGCATACAGAAGAAGTATATAAGCCGAATAGAGGAGGAAAGGGTGCCTGGGCGGGCTGGGAACGGATGGAAGGTGGCCACTCTCGGGTGCTGTGGATGACATCGCAAGTCAGCCAATCTTTGCGAAAGGCACTTTTCAGCACCAATGACATTTTAAAATGTTGAGTACCCTTTGGCCCAGAAACTCCCCAGTTAAGATTTAAGCTCCAGAATTATGTGCACATATATACAAACGTGTTCTTGCAGGGTGGTTTTAGAGTGTAGAAAACCCAGAAACGAGAGAAATGGCCATTGCCTGGGATGCTATCTGGGGGCAGAAGCTTATTTTATGGTACATCTGGGTAATGGAAAGAGTTGCAGGCATTTAAAAAGTCAGGAAGCTGGGACGAATTGCTGAATGAAGTCGGAAGCTTGCTGTCCCCTGGGCCACCCACCTGGATACCTGAACGAAGTGGTCTTTCCTCAGGTGTCCACCACACAGCAGAGGTTACTCACACTAGAGGAGGGAGCCTGGCCCCGGTGGAAGACCCCCAGTGATACAGCAGGAAAGGGGGCACCAGGCTAATGACGCTAAGGGGGAGGGGATGCTGCCATACCTGGGGACCAGAAGAGATGGTGGAGAGTGGTGACCCCAGTGGGCACCGTCTCTTCCCATTCAGCCCAACCACCCAGGGCTTCAGAAGCAGGCCTGAGCCTGGAGGCAAGGGGGAATCCAGGCCCAAGGACAGCAGCGGAGGCCCCTGGTGTCCCTGCTATCTGTGCATGGGGCTGCTGACAGGAAGGACACAAACACTCACCTGGCTTGGCCTGGAAGGGCCCTGAACTCGGCCCAGGATGCACAAGTGCAGGTGGATTCCACTCCAAGGATACCTGGGCTGGGAGCCGCCTGATGGTTTTAGTTCCTGGTCATGGCTGGGTGACAGGCAAAGGGGTCGGATGGGAATCACGGAAAGAGCGGAAAGAGGCTGGTTTCCCTCATTCTGCATCACAACCTGCTGTGCTTACAGTGAACGTCTCCATAGAGAAAAGTGGTTTCTTAGTGACTGACAACAACAAAGTTCAGGTATTTCCCAGCAAATGGCACCTAAAACCACTGCAAGCACTGTATCCTTTCATATTTTAGGGAAACATGCACATCTTCCCATCAGTAGTGAGTGTATTGACAGCCCTGATAACTGAGTGTGCCCTGGGCCAGATATAGGGCTCAGTCTCTGCCGCCTCCTCCCAGAACTCTCCCAGCATCTCCCATTTTACAAGCGAGGATACCAAGGCTTGGAGAGGTGAAATTGCTCACCCCAATTTAAAAAAAAAACCGGACAAGGCAGAACTGTGCTGTCTTCAGAGCCTGTTCCTGCAGGCCACACAGCTGTGGAACAGCACAGGCCCAAAGGGTAACAACGCAAGCCTTGTGCAAGCCCTCTAGGTAGTTAAGTGTTCTAGAAGCCACATTCAATATGTAAAAAAGAAACAAGGGAAATTAGTTTTAATGACATATTATTTAACCCACTATGTCCAAAATATTATCAGTGCAATGTGTAATCAATATAAAGTTATTAATGAGCCCGTTTTCCATTCCTTTTTTGGCGTGACATCTTGGAAGCCTGGAATGTACTTTACACTCACTGCACATCTCGATTCCAGCCTGCCGTGTTTCAAGTGCTTAGTGGCCACACGTGGGCTGTGGCTATTGTATCCAAGAGCATCACTCAAGAGAAAGAATGGTGACTGTTTCATTGACTTGGAAATGCTGGGCCGGGCGCAGTGGCTCACGTCTGTAATCCTAGCACTTTGGGAGGCCGAGGCGGGTGGATCACCTGAGGTCAGGAATTCGAGACCACCCTGGCCAACTAAAAATACAAAAATTAGCCAGGTGTGCTGGTGCATGCCTATAATAATCCCAGCTACTCGGGAGGTTGAGGCAGGAGAATTACTTGAACCTGGGAGGTGGAGGTTGCAGTGAGCCAAGATTGTGCCATTACACTCCAGCCTGGGCGACAGAGCGAGACTGTCTCAAAAAAAAAAAAAAAGAAAGAAAAAGAAAAGAAAAGAAAATGCTGGCTCGACAGTTCCCTTGACTTCTTCCCGGTGCTTTTGTGGCAAGTAGTCTGAAGGAGTCTCTTAAAAGTCAAATTCACATATTCTTTTGCTTAATTCTCCAGCTTTTGGGGATCTTTACTATGGAGTTCCATTTTGGATACTCTCTTCTACTGAAATTCATTAGTCATGGAATTATGTGCAAGAGTGTTTCCTGAAGCCTTGTTTGCATTGCAGCAGCAAAAAAACAAAAATAAAAAACAAGAAACACCTGGTCATGAAGGTTGTGTTGGGGGAACAGTAAATCTACCGTGTGGAGTATGATACAGCCAGGAAAAGGCATGAGTTAGACCTAGATGTGGGCCTTTGATCTATGTTTGAGGGACTGGCAAGGTGCAGATCCCAAGTGTGCAGGGGAAATGCCTGCACTTGCAGCCGTTGGTGTGTGTGCCCAAGTTCAGGTGAGGGAGGCACAGAAAGACACACCCTGGTGTTCACTTGGGGGACCTCAGTGGGTGAGATGGAAAAAAAGGGATTGTTTATTTTGCCTTTATACACATCTGATTGACTTGTACAACAAGCATGAATTAACTTAAAATAGACTACCCATAACGTTTTCTAAAAAAGTCTCTTAGTTCTGCCAAACTCTGCTTGAGTCCTCAAAGCAGAACAGGCAATTCTCTGCTCCTTGTCCCCAACACTTCATGGGAGCTGTTAGCTTTTAGAAACAAACAGGGTGAGCTGGGCTGATGGCACGAGGAGACATAAAAACTTACCGGAGGCAAGTGGTTCAAAGTAAGGCAGCGATGAACTGGCAGGAGGAAGGGCCTGCACCAGAAACCTGAGAACATTTTGGTCTGCCTTTACCTGTGGATAGCTGGCATTAATACCATTTGAACTTGAAAATCCATGGCGGGGGAGCTTAAGCTATGTCACAGAGGATTCTTGACTGCAGAATGTCTAGGGGTGGGATGCAGACATGAGCACTTTTTTTTAAAGACATGGTCTTGCTCTGTTGCCCAGGCTGGGGTGCAGTGGCTCCCTGCAGCCTTGATCTTCCAGGCTCAAGCAATCCTCACTCCTGAGCCTCCTGAGTAGTTGGGATTACAGACGTAAGCCTGGCTGACATGAGCATTTTTAAAATGCCCCTTGATGATTCTAGAGAGCAGCTGGGGTTGAGAATGTCCAGTTTACTCTCACGACAGGACCCATCCCGGGAGGCCTTTAGACAATGCTTTGATTGACACACATTCAGGCCAGCTGCATTTAGCAGGACTGTGTCTCCACTGCATGAAGCCAGGCACCCTTATACACCAAGTCCCAGGAGGAGCACAGTTCCTGGAACTTGTGGTCATGGGATGGGGACATTCTGCAAAGCCAGATGCCGGAGAACAAATGTCGCATTGCCCTCTGCACTATGTCGGCAGTTGGTACTCTCTTCCCAAGGACCCGATGTCAAGTAATTTCCTGCACATCCGGTCCTTGGGAAAGAAAGACTGCATTGGTGTGGGGACACCTGGCAGAGGTGCCCCAAAGAGCTATTTTTCCTCTTCAAGAAAATAGCTCTGAGTTAGTTCCCCCGACCTCCCGGCTTCCTCCAGAAGCCTGTCTGGCCCCTCCTCACCACATCCCAAGGACTTGCCCAGTAGAAGGGGCTGGCAGAGATGACCTCTGGGCTCCTCCACCTGCTCTAATTCTTTGATTCAGATCAATCAATGACATTTGTCACAGCCAGGTGTCCTGGGGCTGGGAACAGCCTTTGTTTTCATTTGAAATTGTAAAATACAGGCCGGGTGCAGTGGCTCACACCTGTAATCTCAGCACTTTGGGAGGCCGAGGTGGGTGGATCACCTGAGGTCAGGAGTTTGAGACCAGCCCGGACAACATGGTGAAACCCCGTCTCTATTAAAAATACAAAAATTAGCCAGGCGTGGTGGCATACGCCTGTAATCCCAGCTTTTGGGGAAGCTGAAGCGGGAGAATCGTTTGAATCTGGGAGGTGGAAGTTGAAGTGAGCCAAGATCGCACTACTGCACTCCAGCCTGGGCAACAGAGTGAGACTCCATCTCAATAAATAAATAAATAAATAAATCATAAAATATACATAACAAAATTTACCATCTTAACTATTTTAGGGTGTGCCGTTCCACAGTGTTAAGTACCTTCACATCGTTTGTGTAATTGATCTCTAAAACTCTTTTCATCTTGCAAAACTGAAACCCTGTCCCCATTAAACAACATCTCCCCATCATCCCCCTCCTCCCCCTCAGCCCCTGGCAATCACCATTCTCCTTTCTGTCTCTGCGAATTTGACTGTTTTAGGTACTTCATATAAGTGGAATCATACTTTGTCCTTTTGTGACTGGCTTCTTTCACTTAGCACGCTGCCCTGAAGGTCCATCCACACTGTAGCATGTGTCAGAATTTCCTTCCTTTTTAAGGCTGAGTAATATTCCCTTGTATGGAGGGACTATATGTTGTTTGTTCATTCTTCCATCGACGGACTCTTGGGTTGTTTCCACCTTTTGGCTATTGTGAATTATTCTGCCGTGAACATGAGGACGAACATATCTCTTTGAGTTTCTGCTGTCACTTCTTTTGGGTATCTACCCAAAAGTGGAATGGTAGAATCACACGGTAATTCTATATTTAAATTTTTGGGGAACCAGCATTCTGTTTTCCACAGCAGCTGTATCCTTTGGCCTTCCCACCAATGGTGCACAAGGGTTCCAATTTCTCCACATCCTTGCCAGCACTTGTTATTTTCTGGGTTTGGTTTTTTTCTTTTTTTTAATAGTCACCATCTTAACAGGTGTGAGATAGGGGGAACATCCTTGTCAAAGCTCTGTTCATGAAGTGTCCTGGGATAAGGGGCACACAAGCAGATGTGGATCTGATGAGCTCACTCCCCCTCCTGCATCCAACCCTTCAAAGGCCCCTTGCCTTAGAACTGCAGATTAGGGCCGGGTGCGGTGGCTCACACCTGTAATCTCAGCACTTTGGGAGGCTAAGGTGGGTGGGTCACTTGAGGTCAGGAGTTCGAGACCAGCCTGGTCAACATGGCGAAACCCCGTATCTACTAAAAAATACAAAAAAATTAGCAGGGCGTGGTGGTGCACACCAGTAGTCCTAGCTACTCAGGAGGCTGAGGGGGGAGGATTGCTTGAGCCCAGGAGGCCGAGGCTGCAGCGAGCCGAGGTTGCGCCACTGCCTCCAGCCTGGGCACCAGAGTGAGACTCCATCTCAAAAAACAAAAAACCACAGATTAGAACCCTTCAAACAGGCCACAGTCCTCTCTTTTCCATTCCAGCACTTTCCACTCCAGCCTCATTCCAGGATGCTTTCTCTGGAACAAGGAACCTCCCATGCCCCACCTCGCCAGCCCCTGCCCTGAGCCCACCTCGTACTCACCCAGCACTTCCTTACTCTCCATTTAGTTCTCAACTCAAATGTCCCTCCCTCCAGGAAGCCTTCCCTGACCACTCAAGAGCAGGCCACAGCCCTTGCTATGCATTTTCTAACAATTGTCACAGGGGTAATTCAATGCTTCGTCCTGTGATGTCTGTCTTTCCAGATGGGATGTAAGCATCGTGAAGGACTATGATGTCTCTTTTGCTCACTGTTATATCCCAGGACCTTTCACATTGTAGGTGCTCGGTTGGTATCTTTTGAAAGAATAAGCACACACACACGCACGCGCACACACACACACACACACACACACACACGCACGCACACACGGCACCCATGTGGTCAAGTTTAACTCTCAGCCTATGTATACAAACCAGGACAGCCCTTTTCAAATGGGAAGAATAAAAATAACTATAACGTGTCCTATTAAAAGAACATTTTCCAGCCCCCAGACCTGGAAAATGATCTGGAGAAAGAGATCTGAAGAAAGAGAAGAAAGTCTCTTCTCTTTCTCCAGTAGGTATAAACGCACTCATCTTGGCCACTTCCATCTTTGTAATGGAGCCAAGGAGCTCTCTAAGAAGAAATAAAAAAGGCATGCTCCCTTGTTAGCAAAAGGGGTGGGGGTGGGGGGACCCAGCACTTGCCAGGGTAGAACGAGCTCTCTGTGAGAAGCCAGTGTACCAGGGGCAGAGACCCAGCCATGAGAAGGGCTGGAGGACCAGCTCATGCAATCACAGAGATATTTTCCCCCAAGCGCCTTACAAAAGCAGATAAAGGCATGATAAAAATACCTTCCATTTCCCCCCTAATTTGTAGTTTTCTGGTGTTAGCAAGGCTTATAAGACACATGCTCCCAATTAGCTGCTCCTCTTAATTTAAATGCTTCATAAATTATCTCCTGTGCGTGTGGATTATCACTTCATAATGCGAGTTAGCATTTAAATAAATAGCTGTGGTGTAGAAAATTAGAGAGGTTTACTTCTGAGGCGCTGGCATAATGAAGGAAAATACCACGGCAGCTGAAAAGGGGCAGAGGGAGGAGGCGAGGGGACATAGAGCACATCCGTGCTTCCCAGAAAAGGGGAGTTATCTGCAAAGTCCATGCATCACTTATGGGCTTCAACATTCTCTTTCAAAAAAAGTATTTCATTTGCCCACCATTTTAAAAAAAACTTTTAATTTTGAAATAATTACAGACTCACAGAGAGGTCTCACTTACCCTGACCCCAGTGCCCCACCCCGGTGGTGACATCTTAAACATCTAAGAAATAGTGAAACTGGGAAATGGACAACAGTCCATCTGCAGGCCTTATTCAGACTCTGCCAGTTGCTCCGTGATTTTTTTTTTTTTTTTTTTTTTTTTTTTGAGATGGAGTTTTGCTCTTGTTGCCCAGGCTGGAGTGCAATGGTGTGATCGCGGCTCACCACAACCTCCACCTCGTGGGTTCAAGCGATTCTCCTGCCTCAGCCTCCCAAGTAGCTGGGATAACAGGCATGTGCCACCACACCCGGCTAATTTTGTGTTTTTAGTAGAGACGGGGTTTCTCCATGTTGGTCAGGCTGGTCTTGAACTCCTGACCTCAAGTGATCTGCCCTCCTCAGCCTCTCAAAGTGCTGGGATTACAGGCGTGAGCCACCACACCTGGCCTTTGCTCCATGATCTTTTAAAGAGTGGCCTTTTCGAAGCCATCTCCGTGTGCAGCAATGACAATCGCAGCAGTCATTGGGTGAACACTTATGCGCCAAGTCCAGGTGCCTCCCAATCAGTGTCTCGCTGAGTCATTACAGCAATGCTAGGAGGGAAGTGCGCTGGTTATCCCCATTTTACAGATGAGGGAGCTGAGGCTCAGCAGGTTGCGCCTTAGTCGAGGCCTCCAGCTGGTAAGTGATGGAGGCAGGATGAGGACCCAGGTGACAGTTATTGTGGATCCTGAGTCCTCAGCCCTCAGTGGCTACCGAGGTGGTGGTGACAGTGCTGGGGAGAGGTGGAGTCCAGTTGGCCTCGCATCCCAGTGTTCTCTCTGCTGGCATGTGTGGTGCCCCCTGGGCAGTAGGGTCCTGAAATCTGGATGGTTATTCTTTTTTTGAGAAGGAAATTTGGGCTGTTTCCCAAGCGCGTCCAATGCTTGGAATATTTGCTGATGTGTGATTGACCCAGCAGCAGGCCCACAGTAGAGCCATCGCAGGCTCTGGGCACGTCTGCCTTTGTGCGCCCGTTTAAAAGATTATTTAATGTGGCCGGGCACAGTGGCTCACGCCTGTAATCCCAGCACGTTGGGATGCCAAGGTGGGTGGATCACTTGAGGCCAGGAGTTCCAGACCAGCCTGGCCAACATAGTGAAACCCCATCTCAACTAAAAGTACAAAAATTAGCCTACTCAGGAGGCTAAGGCACGAGAATCACTTGAATCCAGGAGGTGGAGGTTGCAGTGAGCCAAGATCGGGCCACTGCACTCCAGCCTGAGCGACAGAGTGAGACTCTGTCTCAAAAAATTTTTTTAAATGATATTTTATAAATGGATATGTTTATTTTTTTTTTCCTTATGCTTGGAAAATAAATTAAAACACTCGTGTGGGCCCCTATAAGGACGGTGGGCCCAGGGCACTGTGTCCCACTGCCTGATGGGTGAGTTGGCCTCACATGCAAGGCATATGATCCAGAGGTTCAGAGAAGCGGTCAGAGCAATGTAATCAGTCGGGAGAACCACAGACCTCAGAGGATTCAGCCCTGGAAGCTGTGACCCAAAGCCCACTGGGAAGTGATGCTGAATGAGAGGCAGAAGTTGAGAAGTTCCCATAGAATAATCTGGAGAAGGTAGCTGTGAACCCAGCGCCCCAGAACTCCGTTGCAGGAGCCCCAGAGCCTCAGAGTCATCTTGGGGCACCCTGCCTGCCCACAACTCTCTGGTGGGAGAGAACTGGGGTCCATCCACTTCTTCCTATTCCTTTAAGGGCCCCCCACCGTTGCCCGCACACTCACCTCAAGTGAATGGCCACACCCTCAGGTCCTGCACAGACTTCCAAAGCCACTTCTCAGAGTTTCACGTTTCTTTCACTTTGGGATCTTTTTATGTTGTGCTATAAACATAATCAGGTAGGTTGGTGATAGGAGAGACTTGGCCAGCCCCAGGTTACAGCTAACCCAGCTATTACAGGATTTTTCTGTGCAGGAGCATTGTGACAGAGGGGGGTTGTTTTTGTTTTGTTTTGTTTTGTTTTGTTGAGACAGGGTCTCACTCTGTTGCCCAAGCTGGAGTGCAGTGGTGCTATCATGACTCACTGCAGCCTCGAACCCCTGGGCTCAAGCTATCCTCCCACCTCAGCCTCTGGAATAGATGGGACTATAGGCATGTGCCTGCTACCACGCCTGGTTAATTTTTGTATTATTATTATTATTTTTGTAGACACAGGATTTCACCATGTTGCCCAGGCTAGGCCCAAACTCCTGGACTCAATCTGCCTGCCTGGGCTCCCAAAGTGCTTGGATTACAGGTGTGAGCCGCTGCACCTGGCTTCACTGGGCATTTTTATTTGCTAAATCTGGCAGACTAGCTGGCAGCCCAGCACCTGTGCAGACCTTTGCAGATCCCCCCACCGCCCCCATGACTCCATCCCACCACCACATGTTTTCTCCTTTCTGTTACTCAGAAAACGTCAAGTTTTAGGGATCAGGAATTGTGTCTCTCACTTCAATATTCCCAGCACTGGGCACAATCTCTGGCACACATCTGACACTGGATATCATCTGTCAAATATGTATTGAGTGCTGGCACTCAGGGAGGTCTTTGTGAAGAGATGGACCAGTCATTTAGGAAGTAATTTGCAAGACTCTTTATTGTAGAATGCAAAAGCCATTCTATAATTAGCTGCATTGTGGCTAATCACATGACTGTTTCCACAGTCTACTTAGGCATAGCACAGTGATAAGTGTGCTCATGATGTAGGCAGGTGTGAACACAAACATAACCACCATCGTTGGCCAGGTGCATTGGCTCACGCCTGTAATCCCAATGCTTTGAGAGGCCAAGGTGGGAGGATGGATTGAGGCCAGGATTTCAAAACCAGCCTGGGCAGCATAGTGAGACCCCCATCTCTACAAACAAAATTTAAAAATTAGCTGGGCGTGGTGCAGCTATAGTGGTGCCTGCAGTCCCAGCTATGCAGGAGGCTGTGGCGGGAAGATCACTTGAGCCAAGGAGATCAAGGCTACAGTGATCCATGACTGCACCACTGCACTCCAGCCTGGGTGACAAAGGAGATCCTGTCTCTAAAACAAACAAACAAAAAACAATGGCTCGGATTAACTCAGTGTTTGCTGTGTGCCCGGCTCTGGGAAAGCATTTATATTGAACCGTATGAAATTGCTTCTTTTTCCAGTTAGGGCCATGTCTTAGTCTGTTTTGTGTTGCTGTAAGTTAACACCTGAGGCACAGAGTGACTGATAAAGAAAAGAGGTTTATTTGGCTCTGCAGGCTGTACAAGACGCATGGCACCGGCATCTGCTCAGCTTCTGGTGAGAACCTCAGGCTGCTTCCACTCACAGCGGGAAGCAAAGGGGAGCCGGGGTGTGCAGGGACCCCTCTGTGAGAGGGAGTCAGGGGTTGGGGGAGGGAGGTGCCAGGCTCTTTTTAACAAACAGCTTCCAAGAAACTAACAGAGTGAGAACTCATTCACCCCTAAGGGACGCATTAATCTGTTCACGAGGGATCTGCCTCCCACCCAAACACCTCCAGCGTCATTCAGGATCAACTTTCAACACGAGGCTTGGGGGAGCGACCATCCAAACTATAGCAACCCACAAAGTGGGCACTGTGGTATGGGCGCCAGGCATTCCCTCATCTAATCCCCAGACACACCCTCAGAGGCAGTTACTATTTGGCCTCCCTATTTTACAGCTGAAGAGACTGAGGCAAAGAACAGTGATGTAACTTGATCCAGATCGTCCTGATGAGTAACAGAGCTTGGATTTCAACCCAGGCAGTTGTAGTTCTCAAGTCCAGACACGGATTCCCTTCCAGACTGTATACTCATCAGGACACCTTCCTGTCTGTGGAGAGGGTGGTTCCAGGCCAAACCAGACGTGTGAAAGCCAGATGATCCCTAGTTGTGTCCCTGGAGCCTTCCCCAGTGCAGGCGAAGGGCAGCTCCTAGTCTCAACCAGAGCTGTCGCTGACCTTGGAGTTCTATTTTTTTTTGAGACAGAGTTTCACTCTTGTCACCCAGGCTGGAGTGCAATGGTGCGATCTCAGCTCACTACAACCTCTACCTCCCAGGTTCAAATGATTCTCCTGCCTCAGCCTCCCAAGTAGCTGGGATTACAGGCGTGCACCACCACGCCCGGCTAATTTTGTATTTTTAGTAGAGACAGGGTTTCACCATGTTGGCCAGACTGGTCTCAAACTCCTGACTTCAGGTGATCCACCTGCCTCGGCCTCCCAAAGTGCTGGGGTTACAGGCGTGAGCCACCGTGCCCGGCCTGATCTTGGCTTTCTGAACACAGACTTCCCACTGATCACATTGCGTCCTCTCCTCACAAACTCGAGTCTATTTGCCGGCCCTAGAGATGTAGCTGGGGTGCCCTGCATGTGTCAAAAACTGTTTTATAGATTTTGGGTTGTCTCTTGTAAGGGTTTGCATCTAGAAAAAATCTTGCTTGATTAAAAACAAAGCTCATTGTGCATTTTCACATCTGTATCTTTTTGCTTTGAGTAGAGAATACATGTGGTCTGGTGGGTGCCTTGCTCTGGAAGAGTGTGTTTTTCCAAGCCTCTGTTCTGTTTGGCTTTCTGTTGGACAGTCATACACTTACGAACGCCTCGGGACATCATTCATTTATTCACTCACTCACTCGTTCACCCAAACACGTAATTATAAAACTGCGACTCCGGATCCCTTCATCCCAGGAAGGAGCGTGACTCAAGTGAAATGGGATAAATGTGGGGGCTGGTGGGGCGCAGGGATGCGGCTGGTTCACATTGCTCAAGTATGCAGGGATCAAAGGCCACCGCTGGAATGTTCCAAGACCTTTGAAGCTTGCAACAAAGGGGTTTCTAAGAAAGTTCAGCCCTTAGGACCAGGGGGGGAATGCACAGATGGAGCTGCTGGGGGTTGGTGACAGGGCCACTCAGTTCGGGTGGTGGCGGTAGAGAATGATTAGGGAATTACCAAGTTATTGACCAACAGGCACACAGGGCCAAAGGTTGAGAAGAAGGCAGGCAAAATGGTACGTGTGACTCAGGGCAGGTTGTTTGGGGGGTATCAGAAATGCCTGGAGGAAGTTTTCTCTGAAATAGTCAAAATTGGATCCGACGGCTTATGTCTTTCCAACTGATCTACTAATCGTATTTCTTCAAATTTTATATCCCTGACCCTTGTAAAAGGATTGCATTGAAGGCGTGTTTTAAGCTGCATTTTAATAAGTCAATAAGAAAGCTCAAAATTATTTAAAGCTTCTTAAAGAGGATTATATTTGATTTCTTGTGGGAATTCTGGGGTGTGGAAGAGAAAGGGGCTCAGTCCTTCTGAGGTTGTTTAACATGAAGGAAATGCATCATTTCAGACAAAAACTTCTAACTGTTTTGTTGTTCCAATAGAGATGATTTAGGACAAGGAGACTTTCATTATCTGCTGGTGGCATTAACCGAGCCTGAGGTCTTCCAGCGAGAAGAAACTGCATTTTAAACTTTCCAGCAAATGTGAGGCCCTCCTTTGCAGTTTATTCCCTAACCTTTAAAATGAGAGTTTTCTGATATTCTGAAAAGGGCAGTTGGATTCCCCAGGTATCTGGAAGAGCCCAGCCTGGGTATCATGCATCTTGGGAAATAGACACTGGGCCTGAGCAGATGTTGAATTCTTGCTTTCTATGGCTGCATCTACCACTAGGCCCCTTCGCTAAGGCTGGTCTGCAGTTGGGAGCATTACAGAACCCAGGCTGGTTCCAGGCCACAGTCTCCCTGCTGAGGGGATGCAGAGCCCACTTTGGGACTGAGCCGATAATCGTCTCTGAATTGCCTTCGTTTTTGCCAGTCTTGAATGCCTCAGTTAAGGGGTAAATCCACAGGAGTTAGGCAGGGAGAAGTGACTCGGTTAGGAGCAGGAAGAACAAAGAAGCCACATGAAATTGGGCTGGCAGCTTTCTGTACCTCTAATCAGCTTTGAAGATATTTGGGTCTGAAGACCTCAAGCATCTTGCATTTGCCACAGAGGCCTGAGCATTGCTCTCCTAGTTCAGACTCTTGTCGCCTCCACCTGGAGTGCAGAACCAGACTCCTGGGTACCCCCACCCTCTGCTTTCTCCTCTACCCCATCCTGTGCCCACTACCAGTCCAGCTTTCCCAAACTGCAATACTGATCCTACCATGGCCATGGAACCACAACCATCCCTGGCTCCCTATTACCTCTCAAAGAAGATAGCCTGGCACAGGCTGGCCCCATGACTCACCTTCCGTCTGGTCTGCTGGATCATTTGCCGCTGCCTGCATTTCTGTCCAGGCTTTTCTGCCATCTTGGCCTGCGCTGTGAAATCCTGCACCATAGCTCTGCATTCAGCATTCCAAGTCTTTCTCGAATGCCACCTCTTCTGGGAGGTCTGGCCTGAGCCTGGCAGGCAGATGAGCTTGCTTCTCAGAGTTCTCGTGGCCTGTAAGACTTCCCTTGTGGCGTTCCTCTATGCCCAGCTGTTCTGTAAGTGTCTATCTCTGCTTGGTCCTGGGGTTGGTTGCTTCCAGGAACACCCTCAAGATTGACTATCAGAAAAGTCTAACTCAACCCTCACTCACTGCGTCCCATACCGCATGCTCTGAGAAACCTTCCCCCAGTGACCCACCCTCCTCCTGGGGGGCTGGATGGTGAGCTGTCTTCAGTCTCTGGGTCCCCAGAACTTTGCTTATGTCTGTCTTCAAGCTCTGATCTTCCATCTCCCCACAAGCTGTAATAGGGGCACACAGGTGGTGTCTGTCTGAGCAGATGGGTGTAGCTCATCTAGATGCAGTGCTTGGTACTGGGATGGTTCTCACAAGGTGCTGGCTAATGAGTGCTGTGACCTTACTTGGAAATAGGGTCTTTGCAGAGGTGATCAAGTTAAGGCTCTCAAGATGATACCATACTGGATGTAGGGTGGGCCCTAAACCCAATGACTGGTGTTCTGACAGGAGAAAGGGGAGGGAGATTTGAGGCACAGAGACACACAGGGGAGAAGGCCATGTGGAAACAGAGGCAGAGATTGGAGTGATACAGCCACAAGCCAAGGAGCACCGCAGACCGCCAGCAGCCACCAGCAGCCGGGAGAGAGGCCTGGAATGAGTCCCCCCTCGGAGCCCCAGAAGGAACCACTGCTGCTAACACCTTCATTTCAGACTTCTGGCTTCCGGAGCGGTGAGATTTCTGCTGCCTTCAGCCACCAAGGTGGTGGCAATTTGTTGCAGCAGCCACAAGAAATGGATACAGAGGCGATGGTTTGGGGCCAGGAGTGCATGATCAGGTCTTCCCAGCCGCCGGTGCTGTGACGCCAACCTCCTCTGGTCTTGGGGCTGCCGGAGCTGCAAGCAGCCTCGTACATCTGCCTGTGTGTCTCCTGCCAGGCTGACTGGTTTCTCTGTGTGCCAGGATGCTCAGAAGGCTGGGAGGCACCGACAGTGGGGCCAGCATGAGGGACACCTAGTTGATTACTGAGCTCTGCCTCTGGCGATTAGCGAGGTGACCCTGGGCACATGTCACCTCTCTGACTAATCTGTAAACCCGGCACAAGAGTAGACCTGCTTCACAGGTCATAACGATGAGCCTTCTGTTCATTCATTCAGCAAAGATGCATTGAGCAGCTACTACGTGCCAAGAACTACTCCAGGCCCTGGAGACAGCGCAGTGAGCAAACCAGCCACCAAACCCCATCCCACACAGCTTGTTTTAGGGAGAAGAGAAAGATGATGACCCAAATTCATCAGTAGAATACATAGTGAGTTGTTGATTGGTGCTACAAAGAAACACAAAGCCAGGTGGGGGTGCAGTTCCCAGTGGGAGGTCGGGTCAGGAAGGGTCAGGGGTCAGCAGGGGTCAAGCGCCTAGCCTTGGGCAAGGCATTGGGCACATAGTAATTGCTCAGCACACATGAGCTGTCTGCACTCCAGGCTGGGGGCCTCTTCCCTTTCTCTCCACGGGATGCTCTTGCCTTCTCTTGCCCTGCATTGGCTTCCAGTGCTGCCTCCTGGCTCCCTTTCTTGAGCATCTGAATGCCAAGGCAGGTGTCTGGGGGGTGAGTAGGGAACTGGGCCAAACTCTGATGGAGACGTGGGAGGCCGTAGGCTCAGACGGGCAGCCTAGGAGTCCAGACCCTCTGAGTCTGGACCAGCATTCACGAGGGAGGAGCCACTGAGACAACCAATCTGGGGGCAGCGGGGCCCTGCCACAGCTGCCTGCTCTCTCAGTCATTCTACTTGCTTTTGTTTGGAAGATGAGAAAGTCCAAATGTTTGCAGTTTCTTTGAAAACTAAGACAGGAGATTAAGGAGTCAGTGTGGTGGAATTTTTTTTCCTTCTCGTCTACCCAACCTAACCAGGTGATATGGTTTGGCTCTGTGTCCCCACCCAAATCTCATGTGGAATTGTAATCCCCACATGTTGAAGATGGGGCCTGGTGGGAGGTGACTCGATCATGGGCGGTGGTTTCTGCCCCATGCGCCTCTTCCCTTTGCTGATTTTAGCCTGTGGCTTTTTACTATCATAAACCATAACCGTGAGTACAGTGGCTTTTCTGAGTTCTGTGGGTCCTTCTGGCAAATTCCTGAAGCTGAGGGTGGTGTTGGGGAGTCCTGAATGGCAGCCAAGCCTCAGCCTCTGCTTACCCTGCACGAGGCTCACAGGTGAAGACGCGGCACTGTTTTCCCCCCATTTGTTCTGTCAGTGCCAATGGCTCCGGGTGTGCATTCAACCCTCCAGACTTCAGAGGCTGTACTCGCCGAGAACAGGAGCAAGTTCCTCTAATAATCAGCCTCCCCCTTGGCTTTTATTACTTTGGGCAAAATAAAATTTGCTCCCGAATAAGCAAAAGCTCCCTGACAGCCCTGTCGGCGCGAGGTGTCCTATTTGAAAAGACATGAGAGGCCAGGGACCAAAAACGCGAGGCTTCTCCAAGGCAGATGGGGCCCGGCGTGGGCTGGAGGTGACGAGGAGGGGACTCGGAATCTAATGAAGAGGAGAGGGCTGGGGCCGGAGACGCTCATCTCAGCCTAGCCCTTTAAAACCAAAATGATGGAGTTCATTTGCATTTAGATCTCCTTGGCTCCGTCTTTTCATCTAAAGACAAATCCTCACAAAAGGCTGCTTAATTAGACCAAATTAGATTTCCGCTCTGCAGCTTGTCATTCATTACAGAATGCTGTTCTTTTTCTATTTTGGTAATTATAGGCTGGTCTATAACCAGTTTGTAAGCATTCACTCCAGCCATTGAATATGACTAGCATTCCTGATTTTGTGCAGAGAGGAGGAAAATTATTCAGTTGCACCAAATCTGTCTATTTTATAAGTTGGATCAAGACCATCGCTGGAGTCTTTTTACAATAATGGGTATTCTCACTCCTAATTCTTTAATGATTAATTGTAGGAGCAGCACAGGGCTTGGTAATTTTGAAGACTAAAAGCTAAGTACAAATAGATTTTCGCATGTAGCAATTATGCCACATACTCAGAATCTTTACCTTAGTGATGCAACCCCATTGCATCTGAGAAGCCACCCATTAAAGCATTTACAGCACAACCCCTCATGCTCAGCTCACAGTGCTCAGCCATCTTTTGCCCTGGGCACCCTCAGGGAGCTCAGACCTTTTCCCCCATAGTTCATCCCACCATCGTTCATCCCACCATCGTGCATCCCATCCTCCCAACCACAGAACCACAGAGTTTCCAGTTTTCAGTTTCAGACACAGACACAGCTGGGTGGGTGCATGGGGGAGGGCCTTGGGGGGCTGGGCATTGTTTGGTTGAGCCAAGGTCCTCCTTATGGTGTTCTTGAAGTACTCTTCATTCATCCAACCTGCTGCAGCGCATTGAACCTGCTGATCCAATCACCTCCCACCAGCGATGCTCCTCCGAGTGGCTGGAGGGATGTGCTGCAGAGCCATGGCCTGAGTTCCCTCCAAGGATGGCCCCGTTGGCTTTGCTCAGGCCATTCTTGTTGAAAGCGTGTGGGCAGGTGGGCCAAGCTGGCCACCAGGGACAGATGTTGCTGATGGAGTTTGGACACGTAGCATCAACTCCCTCTAATAATAGTGGCCACATTTTCCTACTGCAGATATTTAGAATGGCCTACTACGTGAGAGGCAGTGAATATTCTCATCTGACACCAAGCCTATGAATTGGGTGGTGTCCAGAGACAGGCTCAAGGGTGAGGTCCTTGGCCAAAGTGACGCGGCTATCAAGCAGGAGAGTGGCAGTGGAACCCAGGTGAGGCTGGCTCTGAGCTCTGCACTGTGTGCCTCTGCCTCCCTGAGCAAGAGAAGCAGATGATGCGGCTCTGGACGACACGGATGGAGACGCGCTCCAGATAGGAAATGGCAGAGCTGGTGGGGGGGACCCTGAAAATCAACCGGCTCAGCCCCCTCATTTTGCAGATGGGACCACTGAGGCCAGAGAAGAGGAGAGGGGGCCTCCTCGGCTGCTCTCCTGGACCGCCCTCCTGGTCCACTGCCCACCCACCCTGCTCTGGGTCCAGAGACTCCAACCCTGTGGGGTCAACAGCAGGGCAGGACAGGGCTTTCCCACTTTTTGCCCTCATAGCTCAACTCCCTAGAGAATTTGAGAACAGATTCCAGACCCTGTTCTGGAAGACCTGCCCCAGATGGCCCAGGCCTGGGAGGAGTAAGCTTCCATAGCAGCGCCTGTGTGCCCCACCCCTTGGTGCTCAGTCACGTGAGCATCCCAGAGCATGTGCTGAAGACCTACTGTGTGCCGGGCACCGGAGACGCCACAGCAAATGAGACAGGTCTGTCCCGTGCTCACCCAGCTGACCTGCCGCAGAGTGAGACGTGGCAGAAACCACCATTTGAATGATCCATTCATCTCAAAGACGTGGGTCCAGGAAGGAAAATAGGTGACATCCTGTG
This sequence comes from Gorilla gorilla gorilla, assembly GCF_029281585.2. Lineage (NCBI taxonomy): Eukaryota > Metazoa > Chordata > Mammalia > Primates > Hominidae > Gorilla > Gorilla gorilla. The sequence goes on from NC_073237.2 coordinate 128,853,659, forward strand.
GCTGGGGTTTCTCATGGAGGCTACAGAGTCCGGGGCTTCTCCAAGGTGGTGACATTTCAGCTAGGAGTTAGCAGGGCCAGGCGCCGGTGAGGAGAGGGATGTGTCAGCCTGAGCACAGACTTCATGCAGGAAGGGGACTGAAAGTTCCAGGAGCCGAAAGAAGGCCCAGGGCAGAAAGCGGACAGTGAGCGAGAAGGCATAAGATGAGGCCAAGGCTAGGAGCAGAGGTGCCCCCATTGTGGTCCGGGGGCCCCTGTTATCAAAACAAGCCACAGACAGTCCCCGTGTATCCACCTTGGGTTGCTTATTTCTTCACAGCAGGCTGAGATCTGTTAGCTCGAAAGCACACTAGCACCAAACAAAATCTTACACATCCAGTTGTTTTAAAATATCTCCAACAAGCAGAATTTTAGCCATTTAGAGCCCACCTGCTTTGCACACCCACAAAGCTACACTCGTGTCTGCTGGCCATGGATATGACAGAGCCTGGGGACTGTAAGACCCCAAGCTACTGCTGCCCTTGGGAGCTCTCTGGGCCCGAAACTCCCTGCCACGCTGCTAGACGCTTCAGCCCTGTCTCCCCCACAGCAGCCTCGCCCTCTTCCTTCCTGGATGGTGGCCCCTCACTGTCACCTCTGGACAGTCTCACAGACATCCCTCCTTGGGGACTTCCCCTCTCCTGAAACCCCATCCAAGTCCTGCCCACTAAAGCTTGTGTATTCCTATTTCTTTTCCCTTTGACTAGCTGCCTAATCCTCGAACTCACTCCTTACACTCCTCCCTCCCCAGCAAGATTTCATCCATCTTTGTGTGCTCAAGGTACCGAGCACAGTGGCTTGCACCCCGTCGGTGGCTGCTGCCTCCGCTCCTGCTAGAGGAGGAGAAGCATTGCTGCTGAGGTCTCTGCATCATCTGCCCTAGGAAATGTCAATCCAGAACCAATCATAAAGCAACCCCAGAGGCTGCGAAGAGGAGGGGGTGGGAGGACCCTGTCCTCCAGCCTCCCAGCTTTGTGCTGAAATGAAGAGCCGCCGCTTCCTCTCCCAGCCGACCCCAGCCTTATTAACAGGCTTCGTTTTAGGGACGCCTCCTCCGCCTCAGCTATCTGCTATGCTAACAGGTCAGCTGCCATTTTGTGTTAAACTCCTTCTCATTTATTACAATACCACTTTTTATTGACGTGGAAATAAAACTTACAATCAATAAGATATTATGAAATATACATCAAAACAAAAGTCACTGGAGCGGGCGTTTTCATCTGTTCTCAGGAAGGAACAAGGGTTTATGGTGGGGGGGGCGGAACACTGAACATTTTTCTTCCCTATTACATGATGCGATTTTCAATGAATCTATAAAGAAAATGAAAACATAAATAGAGTAACCAAACAGAATGATCCCTGCAGCTGTCAAAACTTAAAACAGTTCAGTTTTCCTTTGATTTCTGTTTTAAGTTTTGAAAAGTACATAGATCATTCTCTGCTTTTTCCTTTTCTCTCTTTCTTTCTTTCTTTTTTTTTCTTTTCATAGGGAGCCTTTTTCTTAAATCTGCTCACTCAGGGTCTGCTGGCTGTGACCCTTGACAGCTAAACTGACCAAATGATCAAGTGGACTCTGCATTTCTTTCGTAGGCCGCCGGCCCGGCCTCGGTGGGAACCTCTTATTCTGTTTATGACTCCTCAGCGGTGCAGAAAGTTATTCCTTCCCTTGCTGGACACCACATCAAAGGAGGCCCACAGGTGTTTCTTCCTTCTGCTAAAATAGTGTCACCCTGGAGAAAAACGGGAAAAGAGGGGCCCCTCCCGGCTTCCGCACACCTGCTGCGTGCTGGGCACCCGTGGCGCTTCACCTGCACGGTCTCATCTAAATGTTGTCATTACGCCATGGGGTGGGGACGGTTATTCCCTGTTTAATGAGTGATGGGAAACTGAGACTCCGAGAGGCCAAGTAACTTGCTCAAAGTCACACAGCAAAGAAGGATCAGAGTCCGGTTCCAATCCTGCCTGTTGACATCGAGTGGGCACTGGCAAGGGCTGCCAAGGCAGCCTAGTTGGATTCTCATTTTTTTTTTCTTAAGAACACATGGACACAGGAAGGGGAACATCACACTCTGGGGACTGTTGTGGGGTGGGGGGAGGGGGGAGGGATAGCATTAGGAGATATACCTAAGGCTAAATGACGAGTTAATGGGTGCAGCACACCAGCATGGCACATGTATACATATGTAACTAACCTGCACATTGTGCACACGTACCCTAAAACTTAAAGTATAATAATAATAAAATAAAATTTAAAAAAACGCACCCTTCCAGGCTAGGTGAGGGGGCTCATGCCTGTAATCCCAGCACTTTGGGAGGCTGAGGCAGGCAGATCACCTGAGGTCAGGAGTTCGAGACCAGTCTGACCAACATGGAGAAACACCCTCTCTACTAAAAATAGGAAATTAGCCGGGCGTGGTGGTGCATGCCTGTAATCCCAGCTACTCAGGAGGCTGAGGCAGGACAATCGCTTGAACCCAGGAGGCAGAGGTTGCAGTGAGCCAAGGTCGCACCATTGCACTCCATGCTAGACAACAAGAGCAAAACTCTGTCTTAAAACAAAAAAACAAACAAAACAAAACAACAACAAAAACTCACCCTTCCAAAGAGGCCTGACTTGGAGACCCCCATACATAAAGCATATATTAGAGTGGCCACCCAGCTGGCTCAGGACAAGGGGCGTTGAGCCCCTGAGCTCCTCTGACCCACGAGGGGTTGTGCGGGACCTGCCGCAGCCACCCATCTTCTCCCGTGTCCTTGGTGCAGACAAGGCTGACGCGAACTGACACCTGGGTCTCCAGACTCACAGTCCAGAGCGCTCCTCCTTCCCCCACCACAGCCGTTCGACAGTGAGGCCATGGCAAGCAAAGGGGGCCACACTGTGAAATGGGATCCATCCAGTTTCATGGTTTCAGACATGCTTCCCCAGCTCCCACCATACTGTCAGAACAGCGAGACTCGGATGGAAACGGCCTTCACTATCCTTCCCAGCCCAGGGCCCACTCCCCACCCCATGCCCACCTCAGCACGGTCTCAGAAGAGAGCACAGTCTCCTCAGGACTGAGCCACGTTTTCAAAGCACGTGTCCTGCTGTGAGCAGCAGTCACTTTGTCTGCATGTCTTTCCTCTCCTGTCCTCCCATCCTTAAGGGAGAAAGAGTTTCCTCAATTGCTCGACAGGAACCATGGCATCTCCTTCCTGTGGAGGTATTGTCTTTTTTTTTGAGACACATTCTCACTCTGTTGCTCAGGCTGGAGTGCAGTGGTGTAATCTTGGCTCACTGAAACCCCCACCTCCTAGGTTCAAGAGATTCTCCTGCCTCAGCCTCCTGAGTAGCTGGAATTACAAGTTTCCACCACCACACCTGGCTAATTTTTTTGTATTTTAATAGAGACAGGGATTCTCCATGTTGGCCAGGCTGGTCTCAAACTCCTGATCTCAAGTGATCTGCCCGCCTCAGCCTCCCAAAGTGTTGGGATTACAGGTGTGAGCCACTGCACCCAGCCTAATTTTTCTTTTTATATGAGACTCACATAAAATCAACCATCAGCCATTTTTAAATGTGCAGTTCAGTGGCATTGACTATATTCGCAATGTCATACAACCATCACCCCTCTCTAATTCCAAGACGTTTCATCACCCCAAAAGGAAGCTCTGTACCCATGAGCAGTCTCCCTCCAGCTGCAGGCAACCACCAATCTGCTTTCTGTCTCTTCGGATTCACCTATTTGGACATTTTAAATGGGTTCATACACGTGGCCTTTTGTGCCTGTCTGGATTCTTTTCCTTAGCATAATGCTTTCAGGATCCATCCACATTGTAACATGGATCAGTGCTTCATTCCTGGTTACAGCTGAATAATATTCCATTGTGCGGATGTGCCAGGCTTGGCTTATTCATTCATCAGGACGTGGGGTGGTTTCCGTCTGTTGGCTATTGTGAATAATGCTGCTATGAACATGCAGGTACATGTGTTTGAATGCCTGTTTTCTTTTTTTTTTTTTTAATTTTTGTGGGTACATAGTAGCTATAAATATGAACACCTGTTTTCAATTCCTTTGGTATATCACTAGAAGTGGCATTGCTGGGTCATATAGGGTAATTTCATCTTTAACTTTCTTTCTTTCTTTCTTTTTTTTAGATGGAGTCTCGCTCTGTCACCCAGGCTGGAGTGCAGTGGCATGCTTTTGGGTCACTGCAACCTCTGCCTCCCGGGTTCAAGCGATTCTCCCGCCTCAACCTCCCCTGTAGCTGGGACTACAGGCATGCGCCAGCAAGCCCAGCTAATTTTTTTATTTTTAGTAGAGACAGGGTTTCACCATTTTGGCCGGGCTAGTCTCGAACTGAGAGCCACGGCACCTGGCCCTCATCTTTAACTTTTTGAGGAACCATGAAGCAGATGTGTTAATTGTATAACTAGTTCTCTATTCATACAAATGGAGACGGAATTGCTGATAATTCAAAACAGCAGAGTCTAACAGTGGCCAGTAGCTGGTATGACTACTTTTTATTAAGAAGATTCCAGGCCCTCTGCTGACAACTTTGCCTACATTGTGAAATGCTCTGCCACCCTCCGAGCTGGAGGCTCTCATGATACTTATTTTCTAGGTAAGAAAACTGAGACTCGGAGGTTAAGCATTATAACTTGCCCAAGGTCACGCAGAGTTGAGAAGCCAGAGTTCCAGCTCGGGTGGCTTGGCCCCCAAGCTCATGTTCTTAATCACAAAACTGTCATGTCCCGATCATGCACCAAATGGTTTCTGTTTGGATTGCCATGTGACAGGGTAGAGGCTGGCAGCGGCAGATCTCTGCTCCTAATTATGCCAGGCTCAGACTGTTATGAAAATGAGTTTGCCTTCCTTGAGCACGCCCCAGCTGTGAGCAGCGGGAGCTGGCCGGCAGGTGGCTGGAATGAAACCCCACACAGTGGATAACCCACCAAACAGACAAGTGATACTTGACTGCAAAGTACGACGCCAAGTGATTGCACTCCATCGCGGCGGTGAGCGTCATCCCTCCGTTCCTTCAGAAAACAGCCTATTGTCCCCATAACAGTTCCCATTTATTGGGCACTTACTCCATGTCCACCAAAGTGCAGAGGTCATCTGACCACAGACCGAAGAGGGGGTATTGTTTTCCCATTTTACAGACAAGGAATCGGGGCCCAGGTAGTTTTTGTAAACAGGTGACGAGCATACAAGTGTCATTCACTGAACTGGTGTCAGTCCAGGTGCTGGGATTTGAGAACACACACCTCATATATATATATATATATATATTTTTTTTTTTTTTGAGACGGAGTCTTGCTCTGTTGCCCAGGCTGGAGTGCGGTGGCGCAGTCTCGGCTCACTGCAACCTCGGCCTCCCGGGTTCGTGCCATTCTCCTGCCTCAGCCTCCCGAGTAGCTGGGACTGTAGGCGCCCGCCACCGCGCCCGGCTAATTTTTTGTATTTTTAATAGAGACGGCGTTTCACCGTGTTAGCCAGGATGGTCTCGATCTCCTGACCTCGTGATCCGCCCGCCTCGGCCTCCCAAAGTGCTGGGATTACAGGCGTGAGCCACCGCGCCCGGCCCACACACTTCCTCTTAATCAGAGGCATCATCGCTTTTAGGGACTTCAGATTTTGCCCGGGAGGAAAAGTTTCTGGGAGTTCCTTCCCCAAGACGATGAGCTGCTTCCTGCGAGTGACTTGGCTCTGTTCGTAATCTCAGATGATACCTAGCTAGTTTTTATTGCTCTTTAAAAAAAATATCCAATCAAGGTATTAGTTCCTTCCAACCTCTCACGTTCGCCTTTTGTCAAAACGCTGCGCGTTTCGCCCTCATTCCCCTAAACCTGCTGTTGAGTTACCGGCCCCCAGAGGCCGTGGACTCCGAGCGGATGCATCCCCGCACCTCGCTGCTCGCTGCCTTCTCCGAGTGTAATCAAACATCAAGCTAAGTAGCAAATAAATCTCTCGATCTCATAAGCTGCACAGCGAGATCATGTAAATGCAAATGAAGGACCTGATTTCAAGCTGTCGAGGGGGAGGGGAGGGAACGGTGGGGCCCTGTCACCGTGACCGCCTCACACGGCAAGGGCCATACATCAGCCGCCAGAACAGAGCAGGCAGCCGGAAGGGAGGCCGGGCTGCCCCGGGGAGCGGGGACCAGGCAGGCGGCAGAGCGCAGGCAGCCCCGGGCCGTGGGAACCAGACAGGGCTGGACTGGGGGGCGGGGCAGGACTGAGGACGCCTGGAGGGGCTCCCCACGGTCCGCGGCTCCCTTTGGACCCGAGCTGGGAGCTGCTATAGCAGTCTTAAATAAGACAGCAGTAATAGAAGCCATCGGTTACTGAGCAACCTCCTGGGCCAGGTACCATGAAACACTCTACATACAAGCTCGGGAGGTTTTGCAGGGGAGGAAAGAGACCAGATGAGGTGAGGGACTTACCCAAGGTCACACGGGAAGTGGCAGAGCTGGGAGTCCAACTCAGCTCTGAGTGAATTAGTATGCCAGCTACCCAATTCTCCTCCATGACCCCTCGCCCCCCAGCCACCAGCCGTCATCTTAGTCCCCATGATAAACCAGAGCAGAATTGCAATGACACAGAAGAGACTTTTTCATAGATAAAATAGAAACATATAACTTAAATCTATTGTGTGGCTTTTTAAATTATAAAAGTAAAACCTCAATATCGAAAAAAGGGCCCCCATCTATAACCACACATCCTCACACATCACAGTTATGGGGCTGGGTTTCCTTCCAGTATTTTTTTCAATGCATTTTTTTTTTTAACGTGGTCGTAACAGTAGTCTATGTAGAATTTTGAATCCGGCTGTGTTGTTTTTTTTTCACTTGACATTACTTTATACGCCTTTGATCACACATGGATGTGGTCTTCTCATGCGTGGCTTTTTCGTATCATTATGCAGTGTTCAACTGACACTCACACAATGCACAGGGTTCAAAGCATTGGGCTTCTAAGAGGATGCCTGAGCCCTTTGATGCATAATGCACCTGATTTTACATGATTGTTTATCTGAGGTTCTCATTATGGAAATAAATAAATATCCTCTATGCTAATAATGATCACAATTTGCATTTATATTGTGCTTTTCATTCGAGGATCTTAAGTTGTTTTGCAATAATGAACTACCCCTCCATGAGCAAAATGGTATGCGTGTGCCTATGTATGCATGGGTCTAGCTATATACAGATATTTATTTAATAACTACCAGGCAACGGGATTTCACACAACTGCGCTTTAACAAAATGCAGGAGAGTGAGTGGAGGCTTTTCAACTGTCAAACAAACATTAGTTTAGACGCAGGGCTGGAGGGTTAATGAGCTACACTATATGTGGTTGCCAGGAAGTGGGGAGTGATTGATTCCTTTGAGGGGCTAGCTCGTGATGGAATGAACGTCTTTGGTGGGTCTGACACTCAGGCATCGAGCTCCCTGACAGAAAACCTGCCACTTTGGAAGTGACCACTGGCCCGTTTGTCTGGAATAAGATCCAGTTCAAGGCTATCTCAGCAACAAAGCCAGCTGGCTTCCCCACTTTTCACCTCTTCACTTCTCATTTCTTATGTCTGGATTTTTAAGATATCTCGTGCAAAATCCACAAGTAGTTAAGGAAAAAAAAAAAGTAGATTGGGTGGGAAATGATTAGACTTGAGTTGCAAGGCTGGGTCACTTGTTTTGAAGAAGTTGTGCCATGTAAATGGGCTTTGGTGAAGCTCCAGGTCTAGAGACCTTCGTTCCTGGGTCCCAGGTAGCTTCGGATCAAAGCAACAGCCTGTGGGAAATGCTACCTGCACCTGCCTCTAGCTAGCCCCAGTAGTTCTTACAGCGACGGGCTGCTCCGAGGGGGCTTCCGGGCGCTGGGGCTGCCAGCCCAGCTTGGTTCCCAGCATGGGTTTCCAGGGCCTGGCCCTTCATGATGGGGAGTGGAGGAAGCTGATATTGCAGGAGGAGCCCGGAGAATCCCAGGACCCCCTGGGACGGGGAGAGAGATGGTTTTAATTAGAGCTGAGAGATGGGAAATAAGGCAGAGAGGGATGACATCTTAATGAGGTTTAATGAAGCTGTCTGCTGATGGGGACAGCTGTCACCCAGAGCTGTATTCCAGCCAAGCCACTTTGTGATGGAGGAAACTCGGAAAAAGGCGGTTTGAAGGCAGCTGAGGAGGGAGGGGTCAGACTCGGAGCTGGGATTTTTCTCCATTTGCCTCTTAATTCCAACACCTCATTGACAAGGGATTCCATCTAGTGGGCCACATTAAAATAGCTTCCAACACTTCAAAATTCTCTGTTGTGCAAAACTAAGGTGTGCCTCTTAAAAGACCTTGTGGATTTTGCATGAGATGTCTTAAAAATTCAGACATAAGAAATGAGAAGCGCAAGGATTTTGAGGGCTGAAAGGGGTCTCTTCCCTTTTTGAGCCTCAACTCCTTGCTAGTTCAGTGGGGATACCATGGCCTCCCTTGCAGAGTTGTTGTGAGTATTGGGGCGTGGCTGGGAGTTAAGCTCAGAGGTGTGATGTCCAGGAGAGGTGAGTTTAACCCCAGCTTTTCTATTGACTACCTGGGTGGTGTTGGACAAGTGTGAACCTCTTTAAGCTACTTGACAGTGAAGTTGGCTGAGTTCAGGGAGAAGCAAAAACACTCTCAGCACATGCTCAGCACATAGTAAGCGCTCAGTAAAGAGGGCACAGGACATCCCGTGTGCCCTGCACGGAGGAGGTGCAACACAAATGTTGATCCTGTTCCTTGTTTCTTTCTTTGCTTCATGGTGGTTCTAAGGGATCCCTGTGCAGGGAGGGTGATCTCAGCCTCCACATAGCCCAATAGCCAGGCCACGCCAGCTGTCCCAGGACCTTTGCACATTCCAGTTTGAGACCTGTCTGGGATACCCCTTTTGTCTCTGCAACTGGCCACCTCTCATCCTGGCCTGGGCTGGTGGGGCAGGCTGATGGGGCCCCGGGTGGCTGATCAGAGCTGAGATTTGGGACCGAGTCTCGTCAGTTTCACGGATGTCAGAGTGAGGTTACCAAACGTCCTAGTGTGTTTTTGCTGCTGTAACAGAATACCTGAGATGGGGCAATGTAGAAAGAATAGAAATTTGTTTCTCAGCGTTCTAGGGGCTGGGAGTTCCAGATCAATGCACCGGTGGTTTCTGTGTCTGGTGAGAGCCTAGTCTTTGCTTCCAAGATGGTGCCTTGGTGCTGTATCCCCCAGGGTGGGGACGAATGCGTATCCTCGCATGACAGACAGACAGAAGGGGATAAAAAGAGCGAACTCCCTCCATCAAGGCCTTTTATAAGGGCACCTATTCCCCCATGAGTGCAGAGCCCTCATGACTCAATCACCCCCTAAAGGCCACACCCCTGAATACTGTCGCATTGGGATTAAGTTTCAGCATGACTTTGGAGGCGATAAAAACATTCAGACCATAGCACCATGGAAAAGCAGGTGACCGTCAAGCCTCAGGTGGCCCCTGTGTTTTGATGGCAGCTGAACTCAGATGTCTGTCACAACCTGCTTGCCCGTGTCTGAAAGTTCGGGGTCAGGAGCTCCTTTGAGTGCCTCTCCCTGTAGGTTCTTAACAGGCTTCACACAGCCCCCCTGAGGTGCCCAGAGACCCGCCACCCCTCTGTCAGACAGCTTTTCTCTGTAGGCTTCTAGAAGGCCCCACTGGACAAGCTGGGGAGGGAGGCCAAGGGTCAGCGCTGGGCACTCCCACCTCTGGCTCCAGGCCGCTCCCTGCTCTAAGTCCCCTTGGCCCTCTTGCCCTCCCTGGCTACTCCTGGAATCTTCTTCAGGTCAGTTCTTCCCAAAATGCCAATTCAAGATCTGTATGTGTCTTTCTTTTCCTGACTACCCTTCCCCCAGCACAGTCAAGACAGCTGTCCCGGGTCCCAGTCACTTTAGTCCTGAACAGCAGCTCCTCTGTCATTTTGTTCAATATTGTTATAATGTTGATGAGAAAAGAAATCAGTGTCCAGCCGGGGCCACTGTCTGCCTGGCGTCTGCATGTTCTCCCCGTGTCTGTGTGGGTTTTTCTCCAGGCACTCTGGTTTCCTTCCACATCCCAGAGATGTGCACATTAGGTGAACTGGTGTGTCTAATGGTCCCAGTGTGAGTGAGCATGGGTGTGTGTGTGGGTGCACCCTGCGAGGGTGTGTGTTGGTGCTAACCTGTCCAGGGTCGGTGCCTGCCTGGTGCCCTGAGCTGCTGGGACAGGTTCCCGCCACTCACAACTCTGAACTGAAATAAGTGGATTGGAAAAATGAATGAACGAATGAGTACAAAGTATTAAAAATAAAAATCTGTGGCCGGGCATGGTAGCTCATTCCTGTAATCCCAGCATTTTGGGAGGCCGAGGCAGGCAGATCACTTGAGGTCAGGAGTTCCAAACCAGCCTGAGCAACATGGAAAAACCACATCTCTACCAAAAATACAAAATTAGCTGGGTGTGGTGGTGCACGCCTATATTCCCAGCTACTCAGGAGGCTGAGGCAAGAGAATTGCTTGAACCCGGGAGGTGGAGGTTGCAGTGAGCCGAGATTGTGCCATTGCAGTCCAGCCTGGGCAACAAGAGCGAAACTCCACCTCAAAATCTGTAAAGTTCCTTATGTGATCATTATACAAACGCACGACTGTGGACAAAGTGTAGAAAAGCGCTCAGCAAGCCCTTCGGATTGATGATGTTTGTTTTTACCTGCACAGTCGTAGGAGGGGCTCTTGGCAATTTTGGCTTTGCAAACATTTATTCCTTGATTTAACCCATTTCCACTCTGACTGCTGTCACTCATGGATTCCCCCCCAAATTGGGTAAATAATGATCTTATTTGTTTTTATTAATCTTTCTGAAATGTATGGATAACTCACATTTACATCAATATTTAATATTAGAATTATTTTGGTGTTTATTGAGAAGTTTGGTGATGTTTTTGTGACCAGACTGTGCCGTAGGAACTGAATTCTTGTTATCTATTAGCTTATGGGAAAATTGGTTTTCTTATATGTTGTTTTGCTTAAAGTTGCAATTTCCAAAAACATATTGACGATGTTGAGTGAGGACTTACTGTTATGTTTTCTGAAGTGATAGCTCTTCCCATAAACCTCAGTCTATATATTGAACAGTAGACTTTTGCCAGGCACAGTGGCTCATTCCCATAATCTCAGCACTTTGGGAGGCCAAGGCAGGAGGATGGCTTGAGGCCAGGAGTTTGAGACTTGCCTGGGCAACATAGTGAGACCCCATCTCTACAAATAATTTAAACATTATCTGGGAGTGGTGATGCGGGCCTGTAGTTCTAGACACTCTGGAGGCTGAGGTGGGAGGATCACTTAAGCCTGGAATGTTGAGGCTGTAGCAAGCTGTGATCGTACCCCTGCACTCCAGCCTAGGCAATGGAGCAAGACCCTGTCTCAAAAAAGAACCCCCCCAAAACAAAAAACAAAACAACAACAGCAAAAACAGCAGACTTTACCTGGGCTTCTCCTGTGTGTAAGGCACTGTGCTGTGCACCGTTGTGTGGGGCGGAGAAGGCCAGGAAGTCAAGGCTCACCTGTTCCATATGAGCCAAACCCCACCTGCAGAGATGAGGTCTGTGCACATGCAAATGCAATCCAGCCCAGGCCATCTATGCTAAACGCCAGCTCGTGAAGTAGGAGGCAGCAAAGACTGTGGAGTCAGATGTGGGTTCAGACCCACCTTGGCCACTCAGCCATGCGGCTTTGGGCAATCAGGACCCTCCGGCTGTCCATGCCTTCTTTTCCATACCTGTGAAATCAGCACAGTGGTTACACCACGTTACAGGACTGTTTTATGAATCGGCAGTAACAGGGGAGCCGGGCATGTGGATGCCAGGATTATAGATGTTTGATGAGCACATGGGCAGGTGGGTGTCCAGTTAGCCTGTCTTGTGGGGCAGATGAACTGGTAATGAGTGGATGTGCTGCTCCTCTTGGGCATTTTCACGTGAACAAAGGGACTCTGAGACACACCGTACTTGCACCTAAAGGGCTGGATTGTGGACAGTGGGATTTCAGGCCTTGGAGGTATCCGGGGCCAGGTGGAATACAGGGGAAGGTTGCCGAGGACTCCCACGGCTCCAGCCTGGGCGGACACAGCCATGCTCATTTGATCATGCTTTGCTTTATTGTGCTTTGCATGTAGGAGTCCTCACAAAGCCCCGTGGGTGGCCTCCGGCTGCGCCCAAGTGAGGCCCAGGAACCCCTGGGGTTTCCTACCCATGACGCTCTCTGACACTGTGATGTAGTGTATGTAGCCTGCCCAAGAAGGAAGGAAGTCCAGGTGCCAGGGCAGAAGATTGAGGGGATGATGGGGCTTTTCTGAGTGTCCAAATCTGCTTCTTGGCTGAATTCCTGGGAAGTTCCGCTTCATCCTTCCAGGCGATTCTACGGTCTGGAAAAGTCCTAGGAAATGAGAAAGCCACTGCTATGGGCATTCTTGGGGATTTCAGGATGAGACTCTCTAGTCTAAGAAACATAGACCAGAGAATGCATTTGGAAAAAAAACAGTCATTGTGTTGTTGTTGCTGTGGTTTATCTGGTGCCTGTGTTCATGCAGTTCTCATGTGAAGCTGGGTCTCCGCTGTGGACAGAGAGCACATTGCTCTATCAGCAGAGAGTTGGGGGAAAGGGCTGGCAGACACAGTCATGGATGAATGGCTCCTGGGGGAGGGCAGCAGGCTGCAGGTACGGTGTGAAGGGCACACGTCGGGTCAACAACATCATGACACCTAAAGCCCCCGGTGCTATCTTCGGTCACTGCCCCCACCCAGGGGTCCTGCACTCCTGACTTCTAAACCCAGAGACGAGTTCTGCTGGTGTCTGGCTGCATGGCTGCATCCGTGTGGAGCAGCACATCCCTTGTGTGTCTGGCTTCTTTCGCTCGACGCTTTGTGTCAGGACCACACATGTGGTTGCCCACAGTAACGTTCTTTCATTCTCAGAGTTTCTTTTTTTCTTTCCTTTCTTTTCTTTTTTCTTTTCTCTTCTCTTTTCTTTTCTTTTTTCTTTTCTCTTCTCTTTTCTTTTCTTTTCTTTTTCCTTCCTTCCTTCCTTCCTTCCTTCCTTCCTTCCTTCCTTCCTTCCTTTCTCTCTCTTTCTTTTTTTATAGGGTTTCGCTCTGTCACCCGGGCTGGAGTACAGTGGTTCAATCATGGCTCACTGCAGCCTCCACCTCCCGGGTTCAAGTGGTTCTCCCACCTCAGCCTCCCAAGTAGCTGGAACCACAGGCACACGCCACCATACCCAGCTAATTTTTACATTTTTTGTAGAGATGGGGTTTTGCTATATTGCCCAGGATGGTCTCAAATTCCTGGGCTCAAATTGTCTGCTTGTCTTGGCCTCCCAAAGGGCCGGGATTACAGGCGTGAGCCACCGCACCTGGCTCATTCTGAGTTTCTTAATCTCTGTGGGCACTGTTGGCATCAAGGGACAGATAGCTCCTTGATGTAGTGGGGTTGTCTGGTGCTTTGTAGGATGCCTGGCAGCATTCCTGGCCTTTACCCACAAAATGGAGGATAGCACCCTCTCCCAATCCATGATGACCAAAAATATGTCCAGATATGGCCAGATGTCCTCTAGGGCACATTATCACCCCTGACTGAGGACCACTACTGTAGGGCATTCTGTGTCATGAATATGTCACAAATTTTTATCCACCTACGATGGCCACTTGGGTTGTTTCTAGCAGTTGGCTATCATGAATTGAGCTGCTGTGTGCATTCTTAGACATATTCTTGGGTGGATGTACATATTCATTTCTGCTGGATGTCCAGGATGGAATTGTTGGGTTATCGGGCAGGCATATATTTAGCTTCAAGAGATACTGCCAAACAGCTTTCCACAGTGGTTGTAGCAGTTTACACTTTCACCAAGTGCATGAGTATACCAGTTGCCCCACATCCTTACCAGTAACATTGAATTTTTTATTTGCATTTCCCAGAGGCTGACACCTTGACATATGGCTCTTGGCCACTGGGACATCCTCTTAAATCAGTTCCTATTCAAGTATTTTGCTCATTTTTTTCTGTAGGACTATCTGCCTCTTTCTTATTGATTTGTAGTAACTCTTTATATATTATGGATAAGACTACTTTACTATGGATATCTTCTCTCACTCTTTAAACTCACAGACTTTTAGAACCAAGAGCACTCTGCTTCCCACATCAAACACCCTGGTGAACATGACTGCCATTGCTTAACTGTACTTTTTGCAAGACAGTGAATTTCATAAGAGCAGGGCTGTGTGTCTGATCTGTTCACCCTAGAACTCCCAGCACAGAGGGCTTAGCGCCGAGTGGGTACAAAATAAATATTTGTGGAATGAAAGTATGAGCAAACCTCCCATTGGGATTTTTTTTTTTTGTAGTCTAAATCTTCCACATGTTTCAGCAGTTATTGATTCCCAGGCAACCACACGAAAAAGCAGAGATTGAGGCACACGCCTGCTCCTTGCTCCCTGCCTGAGGGTGGCAGCCAGCTCCTGAGTCTGTCTGTCGTTCCCCTGCCAGCTGAAACTCTGCCCACCTGCACCTGCCTTGAGGGAGGCAGGGTCTCTCCCGGAGAAGTCACATTTTAATTAACTTCCCCGGCAGTCACTGGAGAGGCCGGATCATTTTCATAAACAAATGAGAGGCCAGAGCTTTGTCTGTAACTCAGAGAGCATAGTATGGAAGGAATTCAAAACAAGCCACCCTGCAGGGTCCCTATGCACCTGCCTGAAACTCAGAGCCCCATCACTCTTGAGGAACATTGGGGTCTGGGATTTGAGATGGAAAAGAAGCGGAAGAAAAATGATCAACTGTTGTGTAAAGAAGAGCCAATGGTCTCAAAGTAGGCTGTATGAACTGCATGTCTGTGTACCCCTAAAATTCAAAACCTAACTTTGGATGGGATGGCGTTAGCAGGTGGGTCTTTTAGGAGATGATTAGATCATGAAAGCAGAGCCCTCATGATGGAATTTGTGCCCTTAAATGAAGAGGAAGAAAGCTAACTCTATCTCTGCTCTCTGGCACATGAAGATACAACAAGAAGGCGGCCATCTGCAAACCAAGAAGAGAGCCCTCACCAAGACACTGGGTCTGTTGGTGTCTAGATCTTGGACTTCCCAGCCTCCAGAACTTTGAGAAATAAATGTCTATTGTTGAAGCCACCCAGTCAATGATAATTTGCTATGGCAGCCTAAGCTGACTAAGACACAGTATTTTACCCACTCATTTATTCAACCCCTATTTATTAGCATCTATTCTACACTGAGGCCTGGGAAAAGAAGAGTGAGAATAAAGATTCATGGGGTATACAAAAAAATCTCCATACCTTCTGCTCACTTTTGTTGTGAACCTAAAACTGCTGTAAAATATAAAGTCTATTTTTAAAAAAAAACCTTAAAAATAAAGATTGGATCACTTTCCTTGTGGGGCACACAGGCTCATGAGGGAAGACAGACATTAAACTGATCATTATGCAATGAATGACTTAAGTACACTACTTTGTGATTTTATTTGAGAAGTAATTCACATTCCCTACAGTTCTCCCATTTAAAATGTAGAATTCAATGGCTTTTAACATATTCACAGATTTGTGCAACCATCACCACAATCAATTTTAAAACACTTTCATCACTCCCCAAAGAACGCCTCTTAGCCATCACGGCTACAATCATTCCATCCGACCTGTCCCCAGCCCTGGCAACCACGAAGCTACTTTCTGTCTCTGGATTTGCCTGTTCTGGACATTTATGTAGATGGAATCATGCAGGATGCGGCAGCCCTCTGTGTCTGGCTTCTCAGCATGATGTTGCCAACTCCATCCATGCTACCGCGGGTACAACCCTGTCATTTTGTAAGTGCTGGGAAGGCAGGCTGAGGCTGCCGTGGTGCCACCATATAATAAGGAGGCTTGTCTAGGACTGATGCCAATCCGGGAAGGCTTCCCAGAGGAAGTGGTTTTTAATATCAGGCATTTATTGTGCACCTGCTGTGTGCCAACAGGAAAAAGAAGGTAATAGGAGCCATGGCTCTGGCTGGATAGGAGTGTGTAATCCAGGCAGGGGGGTCTGCATGTGCATTCATGGAAACCATGAGGGTGGCAAGTTCTAAGCCCCAAATGAGCAGAACAGATAGTTAAGAGTGACTGGCATTCAGACGAGGGTGAGCCATGGTGAACCCAGGGGTCCTGAGAGTTTCTGGCAGAGACAGGGCTTGAAGAATAAGGACCAGTAAGGGTGGGCCTTGAGCAAAGAGCAATGGAGGCGGCTGGGATGCCTGCGGTCCTTCAGATGAGGGGAAGTGGGTTCGTCTATCTCAACGGGGGGGCTGTGGGGGAGCCTGGGAGGCAAAGCTGCAGGGCTGGGTAGGGTTGGAGGGTGCAGGGCCTGGACTGCCAGCAGAGGGAAGGGTTTATTTCAGAGGCAGTGACGAGCCACGCTGGGTGGTCCTTGACCATCTGTCTACCTCTCAGCACCCAGCCTGTGGGAGCTGGAGAGATGGGGATATAGACGAGATGGCAGGAGACAGCGAGGCCAGAGCCCACCAGACCCTCTGGACAGTCTTTGGCGCAGCCAGAGTGGAGAGATCCCGGGAAATGTAACACCCTGTGACTTCGAACCCACCGCCTGTGGCCTGTGGCCTGTGGCCTGTGGACAGTGGAAGGAGCAGCTGCACCCACCCTTCTCAGTAATGGCCCCGGGGCCTGCTGGCACCAGGGAGCCACAAGAAGCTGGGGCTATGGGCATTTCTTTGGCTTGTGGATCTGAGCATGAGCTGGGGGCAGCCAGCCTGGGTTCCAGTCCCAGCTCTGCCACTTCCTACTGCTTGACCTGAGGCAACCTGTCGGATCTCTCTGTGCCTCAGCTTCCCCCTGAGAAACGGGGATGGTAATGAGACCTGCCTCACTGCGCAGCTATGCAGACGGCATGAGGGAAGGCCAGGGAGCCCCAAACATCATGCCTGGGATGCAGTCGGAACCCAGCAAGTGCCCACTGATGCAGCAGGTGCAATGGGGTTCGAAGCACTGTGCAGAACAGGGCCTCTGACCTCGAGGAGCTGCTGTGATAAAGGGAGACCGCGTGGCAGGATGATCAAGAGCGCCAGTCAGGAGGACAGGCATGCCTCCATGCGATGCCCTGCTCAGCGCTTGGGGGCTGGGGATATCAACCCTGCCTCTCTAGGCCTCAGTTTCTATAGCTATAAATGGGTGGTGGCGCAGGGTGGGGGCGGCTAATGTGGTTGATGACAGGGCAATTTCGTTTGCACAAACCACCTCCGAGAGGCCAAGGAGTTCCCTAGAGTCCCAGGGAGTAAGGACATCTGGCCAGGTGCGGATGGGTGGCAGTGGCCCTGTCACTGTGTCTTCCCCAGGTGAGGATTCGAGGAAGTGACTCCCTCATGTGCTACAGTGACGATGGTTTGAGTGGTCCCTGGTGTGAGGAAGGTGGGAATGAAGGTAGGAAAGATGTCTCCTTCCTTCGACGGGGCCTCCAGATGAGGCCTCCTGAACTGGGTCCTTCATTTCCAGCTTGAGCCAGCCAGGTCTAGGCTGCACCCCAAACACAGCGGCTCAGCTCGGGGACTGTGCTCCCCACTCCAACAATACAGATGTACTGAGAGGCCCCCTGTCTCTGATGTCTTCACTCGCCTTCAGCACAGACACACAGACCCGCTTCTGCTGTGTGACCCTGTGCCAGCCGCAGCCTGCGCTCCTCCCAGGGAGGGCTCTGCCACCCACTTCTGTGCCACCCTGAAGGCCACGGCAGGGCCTGGGGGAAATGCAGGCATCTGGTGCCTCCCTGCTGCCGGATTACAATACATTTGGTCTGAGACTCCACTCCTCACCTCTGCTCTCTGTCCTTCCCCTGACAGGCTGAACTCGGCAAGCCCCGGGAAAGAAGCTACAGTCTGCCCGG
Organism: Gorilla gorilla gorilla; assembly: GCF_029281585.2. NCBI lineage: Eukaryota > Metazoa > Chordata > Mammalia > Primates > Hominidae > Gorilla > Gorilla gorilla. The sequence goes on from NC_073237.2 coordinate 128,871,618, forward strand.
CATTAATTTTAATTATGGACTCTACATCCGAGGGCTTGACGGAGGAGTCCCTGAAGGTGAGCGAGCAGCTTTGGAGCATGAGGGCAGAGGAGTGGGCGGGAGGCTCACCCCTCTTCACAGACCCCTTGACCTAGCTCGCTGCTTGGCAACTGGTTGGGTGCTGGAGAAAGACCTGGGGACCGCCAGCCTGGGCAGCTGACTGGTAAAACCCAGGAAGTGGCCCAGACAGGGAGGGCCAAGCAGGGCCCTGGTGTGCAGTGTCAGGGAACTAGCACGGGCACCCCCCACCACCCCCGGCAGGGACTGTGTGCACTATGCTGCTCAGGTTACAAGCACGGAATGAGCCTGGGACCAACCCTCTGCCTGCCCAGAGGAAGTCAAGGGCCAGCCCAGCCCAGTTCCAGGGAAGATGCTTGGCTTGGGTACCTTCGGGATCTCTGGGAGCCCTGATCCCGCCCTTTTGGGCCATCATGCTTTCTGGGGGCCAGGCAGGGTTGTCACCCAGTAGGCTCAGGTAAATGGGAAGGCCAGGGACCTGCGTGCCCCCATTTCTTCTCGATCAGCTGCCTCAGGATGCTTACTCCCAGGCTGACCACTGCCCCGTGGGTCTCTCCCTGCCCTCAGCCATCGGACGCTGGAACGTGTTTAAGCAGCAGCCCACCTGCCCCCATGAGCTGACCCGGAATTATATTGCAATGAACCGCGGGGCGGTGAAAGCCGGCCTGGTGACTGCCCGGGAGAACTTGCTCTACCGTCAGCTCAACGACATCCGCATCAGTGACCAGGATGACCGGCGCATGAAGAAGGAGCTGCCCCCTCTCCCTCCAGACATGACATTTGGGATCCGGGCACGGTAAGGTGGCTGGCAGCCAGGGCTTCATCCCTTGAGGGGGTGGGGGTACCAGCTCAATCACGGACAAGGTCGGAGGGTGACAGGGAAGTGGAGCATCCTCCCAGCCCCACTGTCCTCTCTCCAGTGACTCTGTCTTGTGTGACTTCTGTAGCCACACCCTGAATCTTGCTGAGCTGTGTCCTGGCCTTATAGCAGGGTACCCTGTAGGGCTGTGCACAGGTCACCCACTTTCCCTTGATCAACAAACAGTGATTGAGACCTGTCCCTGGGCCAGGCCCAGTGACTCATCTCTGTAATCCTAGCACTTTGGGAGGCCCATGTAGGAGGATCACTTGAGTCCAGGAATTCGAGGCCAGGCTGGGCAACGTGGCAAAACCCCATCTCTACAAAAAAATTTTAAAAATTAGCTGGGCATTGTGGCACATACTTGTAGTACCAGTTACTTGAGGGCTGAGGCGGGAGGATTGCTTGAGCCCAGGAGGTCGAGGCTGCAGTGAACGGTGATCGCACCACTGCACTCCAACCTGGGCAACAGAGTGAGACCCTGTCTCCAAAAAAAAAAAAAAAAAAAAAAAAACGTATCTCTGTCTTCATGGAGTGAGAGAGGGGAGAGCCTGCCAAGTTACCCAAGCACGGCACCACCCCAGGGAAGCCAGGAGAGAGGCTCTGGAGCCTGGGCTCAAACCTGGACTCTGGCCATAACTGGCCGTGGGATCCTTGCCCCAGCTTCCACATCTGTAGAATGGAGATAACAGTAGCACCTGTTTCACCGTATGCCGAGGTTTCAGTGACGTAATGCATATAAAAACCTGAGCACAGGGCCTGGCCTACAAAGGGCACTCAACAAGTGTTAGCTACTGTTCATGTTAAGATATGATGTAATGTGAGTTGTAGATCCAAGAGCTATGAAATTTTTAAAATTTTTTATTGAGGTTTCACTTATACATAGTAAAATGCACAAATCGTGAAGGGTTCAGCTTAATGCAATTTTACAAATGGACACACTCAAGCAACTACCACTGAGATAAAGATATAGAATAAATCTGGCACCCCAGAACCTCCCACACTCCCCCTGAGAAATAGCAGTTCTATTCTATTCTTCCATCCCCTGAGAAATGACTGCCCGGTGGCCCCACTGTCACCGCAGTTTAGATGACTGGCACGCACGTCCCAATGGGTCCACATCCTCACCATTGTCAACAAGGGCACGACCGGCCTGGCGCTTAGATCGGCTCCCTAGTGCTAATGAGGGCCCACAGGCCACACGCAAGTAGGGAGGGAGATGGGGGGACACCAAGAGAAGAGCCATGCGTCCCATCCAGTCAACACCCCGTCTTCTTCTGACTGCCCTACAGAAACCAGCTAACTGCTCTCTCTTCTTCCAGAACTGGCGCTTCCCAAGCCACCTTCCACATTACTCCAGAGTTATCTTGCTAACACACAGATGAAATGAGCCAGACGTGACCCATGTCCCAACCCTGGCACACATGACATTCTATAAAAGCAGAATGTAGTTGCGTTTAATCGAAACTCACTCATGGCTCACATGATTGGAAAGTGCAGGGACAGCTTCAGGCATAGCAGGATCTAGGCAGTCAGGCAACATCATCAGCATCAGGTCTTTCTGTTTCTTGGCTGTGCTTCCTGATTTTGGCTCCATTCTCTGAGAAGCTTCTTCCTCACCTGCAAATGGCCAGCAGCAGTTCTATTCTGTTTTTCTCTAAACAGCCCAGTGCAAAGGGCGTTGGTGCTACAGACACCTTGAGTTCAAGACTCTTTGGGCCAGCTCAGGTTACATGACTATCTTCTTTTTTTTTTTTCGGACAGTGTCTCTCTCTGTCCCCCAGGCTGGAGTGCAGTAGCGCAGTCTCAGCTCACTGCAACCTCTGTCTCCCTTCCAGGTTCCAGTGATTCTCCTGCCTCAGCCTCCCGAGTAGCTGGGACTACAGGCGTGCACCAACACGCCTGGCCAATTTTTGTATTTATAGTAGAGATGGGGTTTCACCATGTTGGCCAGGCTGGTCTTGAATTCCTGGCCTCAGGTGAGCCACCCGCCTTGGCCTCCCAAAGTGCTAGGATGACAGGTGTGAGCCACTGCGCCCGGTTACATGACTATCTTCTACTCAGCCACTGTGGTCAGGGCTAAGATGCCAGGCCTGGGTCATGTGTCTGCCTCAGAGCCAATGGCTGAGGCCAGGGGAATCTGAAGCCTGGCTGGCCTGGTCTGATGATGCGCCCTTCCCTGGAGTCAGGGGTGAAATCAGTCCCTGCAATCTACGTGGGCTGATGGTGGAAAAGACGTACAGACCAGGGTTGTGTTCCAGGAGGGGAATGGACACCAGGCAGGCAGTAGGACTTCCCAGCCCTTTCTACCTCACTACACAAGCTGGTCATTAGCACAAAAATGACCAATATTTGTGCATTGCACTGAACAAATAAATAGAAGCAGCTGCTCCCAGACAGTAGTGGACTTCTTGCAATCTGAAGCCCCGTTCAGTGGCCTGTGACTGACAAAGCCAACATCTCAGCCCATCTGCATGGCAGCATCCTGCCCGGCCCTCATTTGAGGCCATTGACATTCCATCCCTAGCTTATCTTTCCAATCTCCCCTCTTGCTTCTCCTGGACTAGGTGCCTTCCTTTGACTGTGCCATCATATATATATATTTTTGGGGGGGGGGGTGGTAGTTCCTTCTTTATTTTTTATTTTTTCTTATTTTTTATTGTGGTAAAATATACATAAGATTTATCATCTGAACCATTTTTAAGTATACAATTCAGTGGGAATCATTACATTCACGTTGTTGTGTGACCGTCACCACCATCCATCTCAAGAACTTTCTCATCATCCCAAACCGAAACTCTTTCCCTATTAAACACCAACCCCCCAGCCCCTGGCACCCACCATTCTACTTTCTGTTCCTATGAATTTGACTACTCTAGAGATCTCATACGCACGGAATCATACAATGTTTGGCTTTTTATGTCTGGCTTATTTCATTTATGTAATACCCTCGTGGTTCATCCATGTTATAGCACGCATGCGAATTTCATTCCTTTTCAGGGCTGAGCAATGTTCCCTGTCACTCATTCATCCGCTGATGTACATTTAAGTTGTCTCCACCTTCTGGCTATTGTGAATAATGTTGCTGTGGACGTGGACGGACACGTGTCTGTTCCAGTCTTGCTTTCAGTTCTTTTGGGTGTAGACCCCGTAGTGGGATTGCGGGATCAGGTGGTAATCGTGTTTTAAGTTTTTGGGGATCCGCCACACTGCTGTCCACAGCATGTGCTGTGTGTGCTTTTGTATACTTTTCCCACCATCCTACTCATGGGAAAGAACCCTGAGGAATGAGTCGGTGGGAAAACCTACTCATTCTTCAAAGTTCAGCTCAGCATCGCCTCTTTGGTAAGTTTTCCCACCTCTCGTGGCCTCAAATACCAGGCACATCTCTCCCCAGAAATGCATTTCTATTCCCCAGCCCTGAAACCAGGAAGGTGACACTAGAGACACCTTGGAAAGTCACTTTGGGGCTGGATTAATGAACTCCTGTACATCGTCCTCCCTGTACCTTTGAAATCATCCCCCAAGTGGGTCCCCCAAGGCATCCCCTGTGACTTTTGCTGCTGATCCAGCTCCTCTTCTCAGCTCCCAACACATGTGCCCTCCCTTGCCCTGTTCTCGCAGGCTGCCTGGGGCAGAGAGGAGCCCCTGTTCCTGGTCCGTGCTGTGCACTAGGTCACTAGATCAGTCCATGCTGGTGACCAAGTGTCACAAAGACAGTGTGGTGGCAGGAGAGGGGCCCTGGGTCGGGAGTTGGCCTGGGATGCTAGTTCCAGCTTTGTCCCCAGCTCTCCACGTCACATTCCCCCCAGGGCTTCTGTTTCCCCATCTGTAGATAGGGGGCTGCACTAGTAACACATATACTAATCACAGCACTCTGTGATTCTCAGGCTACATTTCGCCTCCTCAGCTTGGGTCTAAACCTTCGTGCCAATTTATTTTCATGGTTATGAAAACCTTGTGCCAGAGGTGGGCAGGGTTACTATCCAACCGAGGCAGGCAGAGGTTAATTGACCTCCCCAAGTTCACACAACCTCTTCATGGCAGGGCTTGGCCTGGATTCTCAACCCCTAGTATGTTTATATTTAAAAATAGAGCCGGGTGCAGTGGCTCACGCCTGTAATCCCAGCAGTTTGGGAGGCTGAGGCGAGTGGATCATCTGAGGTCAGGAGTTCGAGACCAGCCTGGCCAATATGGTGAAACCTCGTCTCTACTAAAAATACAAAAATGAGTCGGGCGTGGTGGCATGCATCTGTAATCAGTAGGCTGAGGCATGAGAATTGCTTGAACCTGGGCGGTGGAGGTTGCAGCGAACCAAGATCGCACCACTGCACTGCAGCCTGGGTGACAGAGTGAGACTCCATCTCAAAAGAAAAGAAAAGATTAGAACACAAAGAACACTTGTGATCACCTGGTTCAAAGCCCTTATTTAAAACATGACAAAATAGAAAGAAGTTCAGAGAGGTGAAGTGAGCTTCCCAAGGTTGCACAGCAATTTGTTAACTGAGCCAGTTCTGGAGTCCAGTTGTCAGGCTCCCCATCCAGTGCTCCTCACTCTGTGTCCTACTTCCTTGGAACCGATGTGCAGCCGGAACACCCACAGCTTCTCATCCTAGTGCCGGGGTTTTCCACAGCATCACTGAAGTCAGCTGGGCTCCGAAAGGACAAGCATTATCATCCAGCTTTCAATATAGAATCTTAAATTGCTATAAAACCAAGTGGCCACAATTCCAGGGAAAGGACGTGATGAAGTGCTGGCTATATCTTCTGTGATGGTAAATGGGCTTTGCATATGCAAATTGAATGGATTTTAAAATGGTATTTAATGACAATTTTCGTAGTAGACATTAACATTAATTGCACAAAAATGAAAATGCTGCATTAGGTTGCTGTTAGCAGCAAATATCGTGGCCATAAAGCTTTATCTTTATCAACAGCAGCCCTTCCTGATGTGACGGGCAGCTCTGCAAATTGCAGGCAAAAGGGCTTTTATGGAGCAGAAATATCCCCCAAAGCAGGCCCAAATCAGCATCAATTTCGCTTTATTTCTTCGTAAATGGAGGTTAAATGGCTGCTGGAAAAGCTTTTACTGAGATGCCCAACCTGCGTGGAAAGCCTCCGCCTTGCAGCATAAGTGCGGAGGAAACGGTGACAAAATCATCGCCCCGCTCCCTAACGGGGCTATTACTTTAAAGTTATGGGGCCAAGGCCCATTTTCTAATGATCACCTTTTACAAGCCTCAACTGTATTTATTTCTTTACTTTAAAAGCATGCTAAAACACCAAATCCGATTACACCCGACAGAGGAGGTGTTGGGGAGGTTTGGTCCGATAAATAAATAAACAAAACAAAACAAAAACAAAATGAGTGTTATTTACTCACCATTACAGACGTGTTAAAAAAATAAAGTCCCACTTCAGACTGAATCCACTAACGCTCCCTCTAAGCTAGGATGCTAATGAGCAGAGGGGTTGTGACTGCCACCCTGTGAGCTACGATTCTGACCACAGCCAGCCCCCCAACCCCCATCCACGTCTAGATTTGCAGTGGGCAAATGAATTGCGGTGAGGGGTGCACCCCCTCTTCTCCGCACGTCTCTGAATCTGCCCATTCAGCCTCAGTGCCAGATGGGATGCAAAGCCGAATTTAGATTATTCAATTACTTCCTTCCCAGTTATCCTATTTGGTTCCCAATCCACACCGATTTGCTGCGGGTTGTCACTAAATCGGAAGGGTGCGTTTCAATCCCAAAGCCTCTGTGGCTTGCAGGAAGTGGAGACCTGAGGAGTTATCTGGAAAATGGGGGTTGTGTAGACACGGGGGCAGACTGGGGGCCGTGTAGACATAGGGTCAGTCCTGGGGCTGTGGCTAAATCAACCCACAGAGGAGTTTGGCTGGTACAGTAATTAAAGAAAAAAAAAAAAGGTTGAGTTGCCACATTTTTAAAAAGTCAGGAGATTTCATATAAATACCTGAATTTTCCATTTCCCTTGAACAAACAGAAGCCTGGGCAGGTAGATCTGCGCTCTGCCTGGCTCCTGGGGCTGGGGCTGAGGGGCAGCATCCCTTTGGACAGAATCCATGGACTGTTTATCCCAGTCCTCACCCAGACTGGCTTCTCTCATTTTTGTTACCACCTGCCTAGTCCAGGTAGGCACTGAGTTTGGAACCACTGGTGTAGACGGATTGTCTCGATCCCTCAGCTAACTGCAGCCTCTTTTTGTCCTCTGATAACAGTATGAGCCACCGCTAACAAAAGCTGCTCTGCATGGATCTTAAACGTGGCAGGCATTTTGCACACATAATTGCTAACCCTTATGTCCTTCCTATGAGACAGGTATCATTCTGCACACTTCACAGGCCAGGAAAGGGAGGGCAAGGGCCCTCCCCGAGGCGTTACGGTGCAGAGCCCGGATTTCTACCCAGTCTGGCGGCTGGCTTTGAAGACCACACCTCTAGGATCAGGCAGCTGGAAAGAGCCCCGGCATTCTCTCGCTGCTGTTTCACTGTCAAATCCCAGAATTCAAGTCAGGGAAGAATTTTAAATTCTCATTACCAGCGTGTAAGGCCCTAACACAGATCTCAAAGCATGCTGCCACCCAAGGTCCGGAAACAGATATGTCTGGAGGCCAGATATGTAACTATTAAAGACACACTTAATTATTGATGCATTTTAATAAGTGTTTGCAAATGTTCGCATGCCCTCGGCACATCTTAATTGTTACTGATCCTAATTGGCCCAGCACTGTCGATTATGATGAGTCAGGGATGGCCGGGAGGGGAGGAGCAGGGAGGGCCCGGCAGCAGCTGGCGCTCCTGGTGGACTCTGGGCACCCTGGGCTCTGCCGCTGTTCTGCTTGGGAGCCTGTGCCACACTCAAGACACAGATGCCAGCAGGAACATCCATCACTCAGTCAACCAGCAAGCAGCCCCTTGCGCATCAGTGTCTCACATGGGCCAGATGGAAGGTGGGAAGACCCTACTTTGCACTAACAATGGCAACTATGTGTTATTATTACTACCTCAGGTCAGACACTGCCGAGGTCCTCAGGAGCATCCTCATTAACTAACTCTGAATAGCTCAGTGAGTACGAAGTTAGCTCAAGTGAGTACAAGGTTGGAATGCTTCTATCCCCATTTTACAGAAGAAGAGACAGAGGGTCTGAGAGGTCAAGTCATTTGGCTTCTGTGCAGTGCGAGGAGGATTAGTGTGGCCTAAATGCCTATGACAGTGACCAAGGGTCTGATCTGTCTCCCTAACAAACACGGGGTAGAGGTGACACGGGCAGGGACTCTGCTCATGTTTTTCCAGCACTAGAAGGGCAATGAGACAGGATTCTGTGTAAGGCCATCCTGTCTGGATTTTTCTTAAAGCTTTAGAACTTAATCTGAACAGACCCAAAGAACCTGCTGAGCTTCTCCTTTCTGGGTCACTTCCTTCCCTTTCACATTCAGTGGCAACTACTTCCTGATAAACTCAAACTTCTTGACAGGGCATCCAGAACCTTCACCACGCTGGATGCTCTAGGCCTGCTTTTCTCACGCCAGGATCTCTGGTGCGGACCACAGTGCCTTTGCGGAGGAGGCCCTCGTGGAGTTGCTGAATGAGTGCATGAACAAATGGCCACATTGGGGTCCAGATATAAAGCCAGTTGCCACGTGCAACCTGAGTAGCATCCTTAGATCAGCACTAATTAGCCTGGTCTACACCCCGAATCCTGGTGCAGAAAGCCTTCCGACCATGGAAACATAAGAAACATCAGATAAGGGGGAAATGCTGCTGGCCCAGCCTTCTGTCTGCAGCCGCTGCTGGTCCTGCTATCAGATGCATCATCAGCCTGACGCTGACAAATGTGAAGGATGCAGGAAATTTTACAGGCTGTTAAAAAAATGTTTGCTGCCTGACAGGTTTTTTGAATCTCTCTGCCAAGCTGATTTATTTTACAAATTTACAGTGGGCCCATCAATCACTCTGGGTTATTTTGTTTCTCCTGGATCCGATGGCCAAAAAAATCCAAGCCACCCACCCAAGCTCCTATAAAATAATAATAAGCCCTTTCCCCAGCAGCCATCCCAGAGATCCAAGGCAGTTTCTGAAGGGCGAGACCACGTCTGCGTTTATTGGTGTCCTGAAACCCGGCTGAATGAAACCTGGTCTGACCACAAGGGGGAGCAAGTGGATCTCGCAAAGATCCCCGGGCCTCAGGGCCTGAAATGTACATTGCCCCCTGCAAAGCCAAGTTTTTCCTGTCCCCCGCATAATCTGCTCCCTGGCACTGACTGCGACTGTCGTTAATACTCCTCTGCTGTATGTCAGGTCCCAGAGCGCAGGGAGAATGTCAGTTTCATCCATCACTGCATCTTCAGCTTCCAACACAATGCCTGGCACATAGTGAGCACTCGAATATAGTCTGGGGCCCTTTAAGACTTTGAGACAGTTATCAGAAGCAAAGAGAGAGTCCATCTGAGACCCAGAGAGGGGACGTTAAAGCCAGAGATGACACTTAATAGACTCCGCTGTGATCCCCGCCCCCCGCCCCGCCGACTGATGTCATGAGTCTGCAGTGCAGTGATGCTGCCTCAGAGAATGAATGTGTTCCTCAGCCATGTTAATAGAGGTAGCGAGTTCAGAACAAAGGAGGTGACCTCCTTGCTCTTTTCAGCTGCTCAGGCCATACTTGTAGTATCAAGCTCAAGAATGCAGGACATCATACATTCAAGGGAAGGTTCATAAACAGGAAATCGTCTAGAAGGGAGCCGTCAGGATGATGGGTGGGAGAAGAGGAGGGTGTCTACTGTGTACAAAGAACAGGAGAAGAGATGAGGTCCTAGCTGGACGTGAAAAGATGCCGCAGAGACACAGCAGCTGTCTATAACCATCTGAAGCCCTGGGATTAGGACAGTGGAGGGGTTTTGCTCTCAGAGGCTTCAGAGAACAAAATGAGGACCAGAGTGTGTGTTGGAAGGGGGCAGTCCTCATAGCTGTGTGTGTTCAGAATGTGTGTTGGAAGGGGGCAGTCCTCACAGCTGACACTTTCCGGGCCCCCACTGAGTGACCGCTGCGTCCAACACTGAGCCCTGTACCTCATCTCATTAAATACAACTCTACCAAGTAGAGACTATCATCCCTATTCTACAGATGGGGAAACTGAGGCTGAGACAGTCACTTGCCCAAAGTCTCCTGGCTAGTTGGAGGCAGCACCAGGATTTGAGCCGAGTCTCCCTCCAGGGCGGCTGTTCATATCCACAGGCCGCATGCTTCCAGGAGGCAGAGCAAGGCCCTGGGCGAGGAAGTCATTTCTCATCCTGAGCTCCGTTCACGTTGGTGCCAGTGGCCTGGTGCGGAGGTGAGTCCTCAGCAGCGAGATGGCGGCTACGAACAACAGTTACAGCAATGAACAGCCAACGCTGATGAGCACCTACTGGGGCCTGGCTTTCCACAGAGCAACTGGATTAATCCTCACTGCAGCCCTGTGCAGTGGACGCCCATCACCTCTATTTATCCATGAGAAAAGGGAGGCATGGTGAGGTTCTGTCCCTCAGCAAGAGGTCACAGGTGGTGAATGGAGGTGTGGGGACTCTGTCCAGGCAGCTTACACCAGGACCCTAGCCCTTAGCGGCCTGAACAGGTTCTTTTGGGAGGTGGAGGCACTGGCTGGCTGCCCAGCCCGGGCTACCTCTGCTGGGGCTTTGGGAGCCCCCTGAACTGAGTCCGACAGGGGTCCCCTGCTCCTCAAGGCCTGCCTGCTTCCATGGGCCTGGATCTCCAAGGAGTTTTGTTAAAAGGGGCCCAGGCTGAGGGCCAGGCTTGCTTGGTGGCTCACACCTGTAATCCCAGCACTTTGGGAGGCCAAGGCAAGTAGATCACTTGAGGTCAGGAGTTCGAGACCAGCCTGGGCAACATGATGAAACCTCATCTCTACTAAAAATACAAAAATTAGCCAGGTGTGGTGGCGGGTGCCTGGAATCCCAGCTACTCGGGAGGCTGAGGCACGAGAATCACTTGAACCCGGGAGGTCGAGGTTGCAGTGAGTCAAGATTGCACCACTACACCCCAGCCTGGGCGACAGAGCAAAACTTTGTCTCAAACAACAAACAAACAAAAAAGGTGGGGGACAGGCAGGGAGCCATAACTGGGAGAAGGTAGCAGCCTGGGGCCCCCACTTTTCCCCCTTCCACTCCCAGGAAGCCCAGCCTCCCTGGGGCCCCAGACTGGCTGCTCCTGATCCACCCTTTCTCCCTCCCCAAACTCCTGCTGCTCCTTCCTCCTTCATGGGAGCTTTGTCTCCAGAGCCAGGACAGAGACATTTTTCATGCTTTGCTTTGTTTCCCTTTCGGCTCTCCTGTGGCCCGGACAGAGATTTATTCGCGGCCTGACACTCGCGGCATCCCAAGCAGGGAAGGCTCAGGGAGGCACTGATGGGCCCGTAATGGATGGGGCCGCCACTCCCCCGGGGCCTGGCCAGGCCCGAACCCTATCCATCAGGAGCAGCTCGGTGCCAAGGTCAGCGCTAACGAGGCTGGCCCGGCTGGTCCCCCTCGGGGCCTCCCAGGTTGCATCGCACATGCTCCGCTCTGCCTTTGATTTTTCCAGAGCTGGGCCTCGCCCGTGTCGGGGGAGGGGCACAGCGAAAGCCCTTCTGGGAGCCAACGCTGGAGTCCAGAGTCGGGAGTCCGGCTCGGTGCCTGGCCCGGCCGTGGGCCTCTTATCGCCTCTACAGCCTCCAGCTCACGACACAATCAGAGGGGCTGCTAGGGTGAGGTTGGTTTAGCTCTTTCCGGGACACGGAGGAGATGGCGCTGCTGTGAGCCAGCAGGCACCTCCCTGGCACTGCACGAAGAACCAGGCGTCAAGCCCAACACATCAGCCCACATCCCACTGTGGCAAGGGACCTCGCAAGCAAAAGTAGTCACAGAATGAGTGCGTCATGCAGAGGAGCGGTGAGCCCAGCCAGGAGGAGCTGCAGGCAGGCCCTGATCCATCCCGTCGGTGGCCAGATCATCTCATTATGCGGAGGAGCAGTGAGCTCACAGGACAGAGCTGCACCATGGGCCCCATCAGTCCCATCGGAGGCCAGATGGGAGTGGCTGTTCAAGCTAGAAACCACTGGAGCCTTGCATTCGTTTTGATGAATAATAGTGCCAGTTTCCAGGGCCAGACACCATGCTGGGTGCCTCATACACATCAACTCAAGAGATCCCCAGATGGGCCCTAAGGTAGCAACTGACTCTCTTATCCCCATTTTATAGATAAGGAAACCGTCTCTACCAAAGATACAAAAATTAGCTGGGTGTGGTGGCACACACCTGTAATCCCAGCACTCTGGGAGGCCGAGGCGGGCGGATCACCTGAGGTCAGGAGTTCGACACCAGCCTGACCAACATGGTGAAATCCCGTCTCTACCAAAGATACAAAAATTAGCTGGGTGTGGTGGCACACACCTGTAATCCCAGCTTCTTGGGAGGCTGAGGCAGGAGAATCACTTGAACCTGGGAGGCGGAGGTTGCAGTGAGCCAAGATCATGCCACTGCACTCCAGCCTGGGCAACAAAAGCAAAACTCTGTTTAAAAAAAAAAAGTAACAAAAATGGATCCTTTCCTAGCTCTGGAAGCCGGAAGTCTGAAATCAAGGTGTTGGCAGGGCCACGCTCCCTCTGCAGGCTCTAGGGGAGGGTCTCCCACCTCCTCCAGCTCCTGGTGGCCCCAGGTGTTCCTTGGCATCCCTTCAGCCACTGCTGCCTCAAACTTCACGTGGCTGTCTCTCCTGCATCTCTGTCTTCTCCTCTTCTGTCTCTTACAAAGATATTTGTCACTGGGTTTAGGGCTCAGCCAAATATCCCCAGATGATCTTATCTCAAGATCTTTAATGGAATTACATCTGCAAAGACCTCTTTTCCAAATAAGGTCAAATTTACAGGCTGGAGGAGGGTTAGGATATGGACACATCTTTTGGTGGTGGAGGGGAGACCATTCAGCCCACTCTAATCATCGAAGCATCTTAACACAAATCAAGTCAGAGTGTCCTGCATTTTAGGTGTCGTTGGGTTTTGAGAAAACAATCTTTAGAATTATAATTTTACAATGGCTTCCCCTGGAGTCTTGCTACCTGTTGGCCCCTTATGTTTTCGTGAAAAATGCAGAAGGGGTTTGTAATCAGTCAAAAGATGATAGGTATAGGCCGGGCGCGGTGGCTCATACCTATAATCCCAGCACTTTGGGAGGCCGAGGCGGGCAGATCACCTGAGGTCAGGAGTTTGAAACCAGCCTGGCCAACGTGGCAAAACCTTGTCTCCACTAAAAATATAAAAATCAGCTGAGCGTGGTGGCAGGTGCCTGCAATCCCAGCTACTTGGGAGGCTGAGGCAGGAGAATCACTTGAACCTGGGAGGTGGAGGTTGCAGTGAGCCGAGATAGTGCCTCTGCACTCCAGCCTGGGCGACAAGGGTGAAACTCCATTTCAAATAAATAAATAAATAGAGATGATAGGTATAAATGCTTTTATGAGGAGCAGGTATTTTATTTTTTTAATTAAAAAAATTTTAATTTTTGTGGGTACATAGTGGGTGTATATGTTTATGGGGTACATGGGATGTTTCGATACCGGCATGTAATGCATAATTATCACATCGTGGAGAATGGGGTCTCCAGCTCCTCAAGCACACAATCCAATTCTACTCTTAGTTATTTTTAAATGTGCAATTAAGTTATTATTGACTCTAGTCACCCTGTGGTGCTATCAAGGGAGCAAAACATTTTAACCAATCCTTTCTTTTGTGTTTATTAGAAAACTTTCCAAACAAATAGAAAAGTTCAGAAGCAACAAAACTAACTCCCGTGAACCCACTACCTGGATTTAGCACGTTAACCATCTGGCCGCTTTCGCTTCTGATCCTTTCCTTTAATGTTAAAGAAATAAAACGTGTCAAACACAATCTGCAGCCCCTGGGCACACCTTCCTAGCCTCAGCCCCTCCCCGTCTTCCCTGAGGACCCTCCCGAGGTTGGAGCACGCATGCTTTCCACCCAGCGTGCCCAGTTTTGCTCTGTTGTTAGCGATCCATAAATCACAGGGACTACTGAGCGGGGTCCTGTGCCCTGGAGGTCACTCTGCACATGACTCGCTCATCTCATGACACACGTTTGCAACATCACCCTGTCCCACTGTCTGAATCGTCCGCCACAGGTGTACCCATCTCTCTACTGCTAAGGCGTTTCTCGTGTCCCCCCGTGACAAGGCCCCCGCAAGCACCCTGGCACACCTGGTGCCCCTGTGCGAGGGTCCTCGGGGTTGATGTCCACGAGCAGAGCTGCTGGTTGGAATGAGACCTCCTCTGCCTGTGCCGACAACCCCAATTGTCCTTCCGGGTGCTGACCCCATCTGCCCTCCCATCTTCTCAACTTTTTCTACCTCCTCTGTGTCATTGACCACGGGTGACTGTGAGGAGATGACCCTTCCCCTGTATCCCTGACCACAGGTGACAGTGAGGAGATCCCCCCGTCTTGTGTCCCTGACCATGGGTGATGGTGAGATGACCCTTTACCTATATCCCTGACCACAGGTGACAGTGAGGAGATCCCCCTCCCCTGTGTCCCTGACCATGGGTGACAGTGAGATGACCCTTCCCCTGTGTCATTGAACACGGGTGACAGGAGATGCCCCCTCCCCTGTGTCCCTGACCACGGGTGACGGGAGATGCCCCTTCCCCTGTATCCCTGACCACGGGTGACAGTGAGGAGATCCCCCCGTCTTGTGTCCCTGACCACAGGTGATGGTGAGATGACCCTTCACCTATATCCCTGAACACAGGTGACAGTGAGGAGATCCCCCTCCCCTGTGTCCCTGACCATGGGTGACAGTGAGGAGATCCCCCTCCCCTGTGTCCCTGACCACGGGTGACAGTGAGGAGATGACCCTTCCCCTGTGTCATTGAACACGGGTGACAGTGAGGAGACGCCCCCTCCCCTGTGTTATTGACCATGGTGACAGTGAGGAGACGCCCCTCCCCTGTGTTCCTGACCACAGGTGACAGTGAGGAGACGCCCCTTCCCTGTGTCATTGACCACGGGTGACAGTGAGGAGACGTCCCCTTCCTGTGTTATTGACCATGGTGACAGAGAGGAGACGCCCTTCCCCTGTGTCATTGACCACGGGTGACAGGAGATGCCCCTTCCCTGTGTCATTGACCACGGGTGGTAGTGAGGAGATGCTCTGTCCTCCTGGTCAGGCAAAGGATGCGTATCAATGATCACCTTGGAAAAGGGGTAACTGAGGCCCACAGGTGAGCCTGTCCGCTGAGTTACACACACTTGTTGAGAATCCAGTCTCCTAACACCCAGTCCGTGGGGTCTGCCATCCTCACTACCTCCGGGCAGAGCTGCCCACCTGGGACTCACCTTTGCCCCGGGAGCCAGGATCCCCCTGCCCAGTCGGTTTCTGAGTGGCCTGGCGGATCTCTCGTTCTCAGCCCTTTCCATTTTTGCTTCACCGAGTGCTGCCTTCCTTGCCGCCTGCTGCCTGCACCGGTGCCGGAACTGCTAATTGAATTCATCCTTGTGAAAAGTGTTAACACGCTGCAGATGACCTCTCATTCAGATTTAGAAGTCAGGTGTGTGCTGCTAACCAAGCCTCCCGGCGTCATCAGCTTTTATGTTGGATCCACAAACAATTAAAAAGTAGCCACAAGCCCAGAGGTCCTCTTCTCTAATTAGTGCTAAGAGTCCTGCTAGGGAGACAGGCGGGGCCTCAGTTCCAGCCCTCTTCCTAGAAGAAACAGGCCCTGGAGCCAAGGGGTGAATTAAGAAAAAGGCAATGAGGGGATGAGGGTGGGCCAAGGGGTGCAGCAGCCCCCGGGGGGCCAGAGCTCAGCCCCCCAGCCCGCCCCAGCTCTCTGCTGGGAGGACAGAAGTGCTGGGGGCCAGCAAGTGAAGGGTCCCCTGCCCGGGAAAGGCTCAGAGTTGGGACCCTCAAAGGGTGCCAGGGAACATGTGTGCCAGAACCACTTGGCGGGGGTGGGGGAGGCACCCTTGTTAAAATGCAGATTCCTTGCCACCACCCCACCCCCCGCAAGGCCCAGAGAGCCAGAATGTCTGGGGGTGGAAGGTGACATCTCTACTTTTACTAAGCTCTCTAGGTGACTCTTATTCACTCTTCGGACAGAGAACCCGGGCTCGACATTATGAGGGAAGGAGAGACTGTGTCAAATGCAACTTCTTATTCAGGCGGAGGCCTGTGTCTGGGTCCAGGGCAGCTGGACCTGAGGACTGGCACCTCCCTCCCAGGGCTGCAGGAGGACTCTGGCACCCCTGGGCACACTTGCCTTCCTGTGTCCCTTCCTCTATGTAAAAAAATCTATTTTATGGTTATGTTAGTATAAAGATGAATATAATCCAGGCTGAATTATTTTTATTTTTTTCTGATTTTATAAGAAATTTAAATATTTTATGAGTCCCTAAAAGTGTCTTGGGCCCAGGCACGGGGCCTTCTCGGCCTGATGGGCGGGCTGGTCCTAGTTCTTCCTTTCAGGCCTCATTACTCCCTTCCCTCCTGGAAAGGAGGAATTCCCTCTTCTCTCTCCCCTCCTTGCCTCTCCTGGCACCCCTTTCTGCAGCGAGCAGAGATGAAGGCAGAGAGAGGATAGAGAACTTGCCTTGAAGCCTGAAGACTCGAGAGTCAACACAGACCTCTCCCATTTCCATGGTGAGGAACTTTGAGCAGGCCACACACTCTCCATGGGCCTCCGTTTCTCCCTCGGTCAGTGGGATTAACACTCCTTCCACTACAGGAAAAAAATTGTGTCAAATCCATCAGTGAATAGTTCCTTGGGCTCTTGGGAAGAGAGAGAGGCACCAAGTATTTTTGTTGTTTAATTGGCATAGATCCAGGGTTACAAATTCATGAGCCTGCAGAGGCCTGGCAGATAAAAGGGGAAGCTGGCCCTGTGTAAGGCTATAGGGAGTGGTGGGGACTGCGGAAAACTGGGGCACATACCTGGTCTAAAGTTGGCAGCTCCAGCCAGTTGTGGACACATAGGAATGTGTACCAGTGTTACCAGATCATCTAACATCTCAGTAAACAAAGCCAGGCATTTGGACTTTTATGTGAATCTTCTGATTTTTTTAAAAAAATATATTGGTTACTTAAGATTTCAAAATGCTACAGGCCAAACTAAGCATGTCTGCAGGCCAGACCTGGCCTAGAGTCTGCTATTTGCAACCATTTTAGGGCAGTAGTCACCCAACGCTGATCCTGAGTGAGTTATTTAATCTTGTTGAACTCCAGTTTATTTATACAAAAAGTGGGGCTGACATAATAGTAGTTCCTGTCTAGTAGGTTTCTTGTCGGGATGAAATGATGCGGTCCCTGGAACTTGAGTGCAGTGTGGAAGGGAGGTGGGTGTGGTTCCAAAGGACAAGAGGAGGGAGCTTGTTGGAATGGAATGTTCTGTGTCTTGACTATGGTGGTGGATACATAAAACAACACATGATTAAACCACACAGAAATACACACACACACACACACACACACACACAAGTATGGGCGAAATCAGGGAAATCTGAATGACGTTGTTGGACTGTATCAATGCCATTATCCTGGCTGTGATTTTATTCTACAGTTACCGTTGGGGGAAACTGGGTAAGGGGCACGTGGGATCTCTCTGCATCATTTCGTACAAACTGCAAGTGAATCTACAATGATCTCCATAAAAGTTTCAGTTTTAAAAAAAAATAGATTTAGTGGTAGCTTTGGTACCCACGGGCAATGTTATAATCGCTTGTTAGAAAAAAACCACGGTGAAACTGTAGGCACAAGCAAAGTGCTCAGTAAACAGCCATGGAAGTCACTTGACAGTCGGACAGCCACGCCATTCAGGAAGCCCTGGGTGCCAAGGAAAAAGGGAGACACCCCAGCCCTGCAGCACGCAGCTCGGGGCTGTGTGAGAACACGAGGGCGGTCTTCGGAAACCCCATCCGGCAGGTGAAGAGGGTGGATCTCCCTAGACGGCTCCACTTCTGGGTGTCCCTCATGGATCAGGTGTCGATTTCTATCGTGGAGAGAAGCCCAGCCCTCCAGGCTTCTCCCTCCTCCCAAACCAGCCATCTACGGCCTCAGGCCCAGCCTCAGAGGCCACCATCCGCCCCTCGTCCCTTCTGAGCTGCGAGGGTGCCAGCACCTCCCCGGCCCCCGGGAGCAGCAGACTGCTGGCATATTAGAGATGGATTTTAATTTTATTTTAACAAAATAGCTGTCTCCACTGGAAGAAGCATCAAGAGCCAAATAAGGACCCGTCTTGAGCGGAATCACATTGAACAGACCTCCGCGCTGTCATTGATTTTCCAGGAAGAAAAAAATCGCCTCTGGCTACTAAACCGAATTAGTAGTCACTGATGACCAATTATTTTAGCCCGCTGTGAATGGAGAGCCGTACTAAAATCCAGTTTGTCAGACCCAAGTCTCCCTTCTGAAACACCTTTCAACAAATGTGTACCTAAAGTCCCTCAGAAGGCTCCTCCAGCTTCCTCTCTTCCGCCAAGTTCTCCAGCTCCACAAAGTTTTAATGAGCAGCGAAGATGAAGATGGGTTGCCATGAAAGGGCCCCTCTAATCCACAGAGCACTCCTGGCAGAGCAGAGCCGCACCGGCAAATCAGAGCTGTCAGCCCTCATCCCCCGCACACACAAAGTGTCAGCCTAATGTTTGCAAATGATAATTTCCATTTCCCCTGCACATCCCCTGTGCCTGCATCGGAGATCAACCCCTGGTCTGGGGTATCAATCGCGGAGCAGTCAGGATGGGTTTGATGGAACTAATTTGAAGTTTCTGGGAGGCCTATCCCAAGTAGGAGCTGATTTCATTTCATTCCCCCTTTTTCGCTTTATGGGACTGAGTTTTGACCCGGTTTTGTTGCTAGTGGGCGCGTCCGGTGGTGAGAAACTTTTCTGGGGGGTTCCTGCCAGGTTATCAGCAAATAATTTGTCGAAGCTCTTAGCAGGGGCCCTGTCATCACGACACAGGCTGTTCAGGAGTCCACAGGCAAGCCCAAAGCCCGGCTTTCCAAACAGTAGAAACAGCAGCTTGGAAGCCCTCACAGCCTGAGTGTGAGGGCCTGAGACCCCTGGATGGGGCCCAGCGTGGAAGTCAGGACAAATCGGACTCCTTTGTGTAGGGGAAACACTCACTCAGGAGTCCAGGCAAGCAAACTGCCAACAAGCACAGCTTGACCAAGCTACCTCCACCTGGACGAGATGACTGGATCATTCAGACCCGCCTTGGAGCCGCTCAGCACACAGCTTAACCATTAGGGGCAAAAATCCTCAGGGCCAGGGGAACCCGGATTCGGATCCTGGCTCTCCTGCCTGGCTACTCTGCATCCCTGAGCATGACACAGGCAACTTGCTCCATTTCTCTGAGCCTCAATTTCCCCTTCTGAAAGCCAGGAGTCTCCATCCTCCCTTCCAGAATTGTGAGGACTCGGTGAGCTTTGCACGTGGAGGGCTTGGTATAGAAAGTGCTCATTGGGATGGGAGGCATTTGGAATCGCTCTTATTCTTCAGGGTGGATCAGGCCCATCTCCAGCTGGGAGTCCTGCCTGTGTTCACCCTGTTCCCTGTCTGGAGCTCCCCTGCCCGGCCACCTTCCACCCATCCCCAGAGATCTGTCCAAAGCCTCAGAGGAGATGTCCCTCATCCCACCCACTTGCTGGATTAACCTTTCTCTCCTCTGAGCTCCAGCCACACTGCACGTGGCTGTCTACACTGGCATTGGCCCTTGGCACTGCAGGGCGATAGGGCTGCAGCATGGCTACCCCCACAGGCTTACAATTCGAATGACTACTGCGTGGTCTTGAGCAAGACAGTGGCGTTCCCTGGGCCTCAGATTTCTCATCTGTAAAGTGAGGATATTGATATCTGTCTCTCGAGTTGTTGTCCCAAGGATTGAGGAGGCAGGCAGGGAGTGTGAGCTGTGAGGATGGTTATTTCTGCTGTATGCTCTGTGACCCCAGAGGGCAGGGAGCCACCCCCATGTTCAGACATACCATTAATGCTCCTAGATGGGCCGGATGGGTGGATGGATAGGTGGGTGGGTGGGTGAATGAATGGATGGATGGGTGGGTGGGTAGGTGAGTGGGTGGATGGTTGGGTGGATGGATGGATAGGTGGATGGATGAGTGAGTGGGTGGGTGGATGGATGGGTGGATGGATGAATGGATGGATGGGTGGGTGGGTGGGTAAGTGGGTGGATGGATGGATAGGTGGATGGATGGGTGGGCGGGTGGGTAGACGGATGGATGGATGAGTGGGTGGGTGGATGCGTGGATGGATGGGTGGATGGATGGGTGGATGGATGGGTGGGTCGGTGGGTGGATGGATGGGTGGGTGAATGGATGGATGGGTGGGTGAATGGATGGATGGGTGGGTGGGTGGGCAAGTGGATGGATGGTTGGGTGGATGGATGGTTAGGTGGATGGATGGGTGGGTGGGTGGGTAGATGGATGGATGGATGGATGGATGGATGGATGGATGGATGGGTGGGTGGGTAGATGGATGAATGGATGGATGGATGGATAGATGGATGGATGGATGGATGGATGGATGGGTGGGTGGGTGGGTAGATGGATGAATGGATGGGTGGATGGATGGATGGATGGGTGGGTGGGTAGATGGATGAATGGATGGGTGGATGGATGGATGGATGGATGGATGGATGGGTGGGTGGGTAGATGGATGAATGGATGGGTGGATGGATGGATGGATGGATGGATGGATGGATGGATGGATGGGTAGATGGATGAATGGATGGTGGATGGATGAATGGATGGATGGATGGATGGATGGGTGGGTGGGTGGGTAGATGGATGAATGGATGGGTGGATGGATGGATGGATGGATGGATGGGTGGGTGGGTGGATGAATGGATGGATGGATGAATGGATAGGTGGATGGATGGGTGGGTGGATGGGAGGATGGGTGGATGGATGGATGAACCGGTGGGTGGATGGGTGGATGGATGGACTAACAAACGAGTGAACGTAGAGTTGAGATCTCATTCACGAGGTGCACCGCCCTTCTGCTGTCCCCTTCCTCCCCCTGAAATGTCCTTGGGCCCTCAAATCCTGTACCATTCCCCCTCCCCCAGGTTAATCCACTCTGCTACACCGCACACCGCAACAGTGTCTGGCATCGTGCCCCCTCCCCTCTCCTCTCACTCAGAAACCATCTCTAGTACATTCATAAAGCCTTTCCTCTGCTATAACTCCTGCCTCAGCCATTTACTCCTCAATCTCGTCTTTTTAGTTTTTCTTTTGAAACAGCCTTATTGAGGTGTAATTTCCAGACAATACAATGATCCGTGCACAATTTGATGAGTTTTGACAAATTTATACACCTGGGTATCCAATGAAGATATAGTACATTTCCAGGCCAGGCACAGCAGCTCACACCTGTAATCTCAGGACTTCAGGAGGCCAAGGTGGGAAGATTGCTTGAGGCCAGGTGTTCAATACCAGCCTGGGCAACATAGACTCCCACCTCTACAAAAATTTAAAAATTAGCCAGTTACGGTGGTGAGTGTTGTAGTCCCAGCTACTCAGGAGGCTGAGGCGAGAGGATTGCTTGAGTCTGGGAGATTAAAGCTGCAGTGAGCTAAGATCGCACCACCGCACACCAGCCAGTTTCTAAATAAATAAATTAATTAAAAGATACAGCACATTTCCATATCCCAGAAGTCTCTCATGTCCCTTCTCAGTCAATGCCTTCCCCTGCCTCCAGGAGGATCCCCAGCCCTCACCAAGCTCCTGGCCTCAGGTCCGGTGTGGACCTGACCCAATTCCTTCTGCCCCCCGGCCCAGGAGCCCCTCCCCAGACACTGGCACAGGGCCAGCCCTCCATTCCTCTCTCCCTGGGCTCTGAAGAGCCTCGAAGGCCAAGAGGGCCGTCCTGCCTAGGAGCAGCCCGCAGTCCTGCATCCCTACCCCACTGCCCGGGCAGACCCTTTCAGTATCACACAGAAGCACAGACGTTCCCAAGCCTGAATTACTTCTGAACACAGTCCTGAAGATTCGTAAGGAACAGGTCTGAGAGCAGCAGATCTCCCTGGCTCCTCCAGCGTGTCCTCGGCTTCAGGAACCTTCTCTCATTCGTCTTCAGGAAGGGGTTGCTTCCATGGCATCTGCCGGCCTGGCTGGGCTCTCTGTTGTCCAGGGCAGTGAGGATCCAGGATCGGCCCTGACATGCCGACTTAATGGCGGATCTTCCCATGAGAGAGAGAGAAGGGAATCAAGAGGCCATGTGTCCTCGGTGCTTGCACCCGTCATGAAGGATATCGGGGCCACCCCACCCCCGTCACTATGTTCCCCAAGGAAAAGCCCATTTCTTCCAAAGACCTCCTCCTGGGCATTGCAGTTGAGGCCACAGGTCCTCAGGAAAGGAGTTTCCAAAGGCTTCCAGAGTCACTCAGCTTCTCTACTGAGTGTAGACGGTCCAGGCCTGGAGATTTGGAGAGGACAACCCAGCACCATCCCTGCTCCGTGGAGCTCAGAGCCTGGTGGGAAAGGTGGACCCTGAGCCGACTATTACAAAGAACTTCAAACACCTCGCATGTGTAAAGTGCAGGCATGGCAGAGTGGGCAGAGCTAAGGGAGGTCTCGAGAGGGGTCTGCCAGGCGAAGGAGAGGAGTCCAGGAGGAGGTATGGGAGGACTCTGCATTTGGGAGGGGGTAGGAGAGGGACTGAGCTGGAGACTCTCGAGAATCATGCACTCCCAGGGGCAATGGGAAGCCACCGGTTGTGCTGAGAAAGACAGAAATAGACTTGCTTTTTTTTTTTTTTTTTTTTGAGATGAAGTCTCACTCTGTCACCCAGGCTGGAGTATAGTGGCAAAATCTCAGCTCACTGCAACCTCTGCCTCCCGGTTCAAGCGACTCCCCTGCCTCAGCCTCCCAAGTAGACTACAGGTGCACGCCACCATGCCGAACTAATTTTTGCATTTTTAGTAGACACAGGGTTTCACCTTTTTGGCTAGGCTGGTCTTGAACTCCTGACCTCAAGTGATCCACCTGCCTCGGCCTCCCAAAGTGGTGGTATTACAGGCATGAGCCACTACACCCGGCCCCAGACTTGCATTTTTTAAAAAAGCCCTGGCTCCTATGAGGAGCAGGGGGCCAGGGGATGGGGGCTGTTGCAGGGTCCAAGGACAAAGGATGGTGTCTGGGAAAGTCTGGGGTCCTATATGAAAATAGCCAGGGCCCCTGGACTTGGCCTCTATCTGCAGCTGGCTTGCTGGGCAGTGTTGTTCAGCCTTAACTGCCCTCTCTTTTGTGAAAATTGATTCAAATTCTCTTGGCTGGAGACACTGCAGCCGGAAGGGTGAGAGTCCAGGCTTTGCTACTGGAGTGTGCTGTGTGACCCTGGGCAAGCCATTTGACCTCTCTGGGCCTCGCTTCCCATTCCCACCTTTTCCATGCTCATTTAGTGAGGATAAATAATTAAGATCCTCCATGTGAACCCCTCCAGCGCCTCAAAAGAAAGCTGCAGAAAGGACGGCTGTAATTGTTACCACAGGGGCTCTCCGCCTGGGGCAAAAATCGTTCATTTTGGGGGTGGGAAAAATGCCTATATTTTACCATAAAGAACTACATTTACTTAAAAAACTGAGCTTG
This sequence comes from Gorilla gorilla gorilla, assembly GCF_029281585.2. Classification (NCBI taxonomy): domain Eukaryota; kingdom Metazoa; phylum Chordata; class Mammalia; order Primates; family Hominidae; genus Gorilla; species Gorilla gorilla. Next base: position 128,895,188 of record NC_073237.2, read on the forward strand.
TTGTAAGGTAGCATCAAAAAATGGTTATGGAAGACAACAGGAAAAACAGCTCCTAAAGCTGCATTCTTGAAAGGTCAAGTACACAGGGAAATGCTAGATGTCCCCAGTGCATGGTGGGGTAGGGCTGGGCTCTGCCCATGGCTCCAGGAAGGCAGGATCACCCCCGGGTGCTTTGTGGTGGAAAACAAACGGCCTGGAGAGTTCTGATCTGATGTTCGGTGTGGACCTGTACATGGTAGGTGGAGCTGGGAATGTGTCCTGACCCCGAGTCTGGGGACCGGAATTCATCACCCTCACCGAGGCCACGCAGCCTCAGCCAACTCTCAGGAGTCCTTTTCTTTCCTTTTTTTCCTCTATCCTTTGCAAAAGGATCATATACAACCACTAAGTAAGCTGAAATATGAAAGTCTTCCTTACCCCATCCCTAGTTCTGCTCCCCTGCCTCGGGCCTCGCTGTGGACATCACTGGTAGGCTTCTTTCTTCCTTCTTTCTTTCTTTTTTTTTTTTTTTTGAGACAGGGTTTCACTCTCTTGTCCAGGCTGGAGTGCAGTGGCACGATCTCTGTTCACTGTAACCTCCGTCTCCCGGGTTCAAGAGATTCTCCTGCCTCAGCCTCCCGAATAGCTGGGATTACAGGCACCTGCCACCATGCCCGGTTAATTTTTGTATTTTTTAGTAGAGACAGGGTTTCACCACATTGGCCAGGCTGGTCTGGAACTCCTGACCTCAAGTGATCCACCTGCCTCAGCCTCCCAAAGTGCTGGGATTACAGATATGAGCCACTGCGCCCGACCTTCCAGTCTTTTTTTCATCCACCCACGTTTGTGCAGAGGCACCTGTACTGTATGTCTCCTCCCCTGACTTCTTGTTTTACACATGACATGTCTCAGGGATCTCTCTGGCTCATTACACACACAGCCACTTCATTCTTTTTGGCAGCTGCATAATATTTCATCATGAAGGCCGTCGCTTTTACAAATGTGACCAGCTCAGTGAACAACTGGGAGGCACAGGGGGGTCCGAGAACACCTGAGCCCTGACTGAGGGGCCTGTTCACACCTGCTCTAAGGGTCGACTTCTTTCCCGGTCCCTTAGGTGAAACCTCAGGCTTCCTCGCCTTTTCTGGTCACTTCTAATTACAAAAAGCAATCTCCATGCTCTAATTAATATGCCCAGGCTCGGGTATCATCAATACTGCCAATTTCATTGGAAGATGAATTTCTTTCCTCTCCTGGCTGGCTGCTTGGTGAGAAATGGCAGGGAGTGAGCTGCATCCATGTGTCTGGTTTCTGCCCCGCCACCCCCACTCCCAGGCTCCAGGATGAATGCAAGATATTGCAAGGGGCCTTTGCTGTTAATGCATTAGCCTATTTGATTTGGTGCTATTATACATAGTATCCTTTTTTAAATTTTCTAATTTTTTTTAGAGACAAGGTCTTGCCATGCTGCCCAGGCTGGTCTTGAACTCCTGAGCTCAAGAGATCCACCCATCTTGGCCTCCCAAAGTGCTGGGATTTGCAGGCATGAGCCACTGCGCCCAACCTATTTTACTTAGTATTCTTTGATTTGTGTTTATAAGTGAGACTGACCAGTAGTGTGTATATTCTCCTTGTCTCGGTTTGTGATCATAAAATGATTTGGGAAGCTGTTTTAGAAAAAGTTGTGGAAAGTTCTGGAATAGTTTCTATAGGACAATTGGGAGAGCTTGTGTGTAAAAGTACCCGGGGTCAGGCACTGTGGTTCATGCCTGCAATCCCAGCACTTTGGGAGGCCAAGGCGGGCGGATCACTTGAAGTCAGGAGTTTGGATCAGCCTGGCCAACATGGCGAAACCCTGTCTCTACTAAAAAAAAAATACGTAAATACAAAAATTAGCCAGGCGTGGCAGCGTGAGCCTGTAATCTCAGCTACTCAGGAGGCTGAGGCAGGAGAATCACTTGAGCCGGGGAGGTGGAGGTTACAGTGAGCAGAGACATACTCCAGCCTAGGCGACAGAGCAAGACTCCATCTCAAAAATAAATAAATAAATAAATAAAAGTACCCAGGCCTGGTTTCCAAGGCTCTACTAAAGTTTTGTATAAGCACTTCAGTCAACTTTGATCTTTTATATTTTCCTGGAAAAATTCCCTAATTTATTTCATTTATTGGCACAAAATGGTACATGATATTCTCTCAGGCTAATTAAAAAATCAAAATCTTCCCTGCATTCAGGACAGCTCCAGGTTTTGTGGAGTAATAAGCCTGGAGCTTATTCAAGCTTGGGGGCCCTCTTTCAGAAAAAAAAAATTTAAATCATGAATACAAATTCAGGCACAAAACTGAATAATTAACTAGGATGAGAAAAGAAATCAGAACAAATTGCAAATTTAAATTAGCTGACCAATACCACAAACCACAAAAACCCAGGAAAATAACATACTTTAAAAAAATTAAAGACGGGCATGGTAGCTCATGCCTGTAATCCCAGCACTTTGGGAGGCCAAGATGAGCAGATCACTTGAGGCCAGGAGTTGGAGACCAGCCTGGCCAATATGGTGAAACCCCGTCTCTACTAAAAACACAAAAATTAGCCGGGGACGGTGGTGCACGCCTGTAATACCACCTACTCAGGAGGCTGAGGCACGAGAATCACTTGAACCTGGGAGGCGGAGGTTTCAGTGAGCAGGAATTGTGCCACTGCACTTAATCCTGGCCAATAGAGCAAGACTCTGTCTCAAAAAAAAAAAACATTAATTGACACGTGCCATATTTATTTATTTATTTATTTTTTTGAGGCGGAGTCTCGCTCTGTCGCCCAGGCTGGAGTGCAGTGGTGAGATCACGGCTCACTGCAAGCTCCGCCTCCTGGGTTCACACCATTCTCCTGCGTCAGCCTCCCAACTAGCTGGGACTACAGGCGCCCGCCACCACTCCCAGCTAATTTTTTGTATTTTTAGTAGAGACGGGGTTTCACAGTGTTAGCTAGGATGGTCTCGATCTCCTGACCTCATGATCCTCCCGCCTCGGCCTCCCAAAGTGCTGGGATTACAGGCGTGAGCCACTGCACCCGGCCGACACACCCCATATTTATTTTTACCCTATATTTTTTGGCCCTATACTCTTTGATTACCTCTTTATGTGATAGTAATTTTTTTTTTTTTTGAGATGGAGCCTCATTGTGATGCCCAGGTTGGAGTGCAATGGCACAATCTCAGCTCACTGCAACCTCCGCTTCCCGAGTTCAAGCGGTTCTCCTGCATCAGCCTCCTGAGTAGCCGGGACTACAGGCATGCGCCACCACGCCTGGCTGATTTTTGTGTTTTTAGTAGAGACCGGGTTTCACCATATTGGCCAGGCTTCTCTTGAACTCCTGACATCAAGTGATCCACCCACGTTGGCCTCCTAAAGTGCTGGGATTACAGGTGTGAGCCATCACGCTCGGCCCCAATATGATAGTAATTTTAAAATATTTTTCTATAAAAGTATAAAGCTATTTCAGTCTTTCCACTAGCATGCTTGATTGCATTTAAAAAAATTTTACTTTGAGATGATTATAAATTCACAGAAAGTTTTAAAGAGAAAGTTTGTACAGAGAAAGCCCACGTCCTCTTCACCCAGTTCCCCACAATGACAAAATTTCACATAACTAGATTGCAAAATGAAAACCAAAAACTTGACATTGGTACTATGCACAGATTCCATTCAGCTGTCAATTTTATATGCCCTCATCTGCATGTGTGCACATGTGTGTGTGTGTGTGTGTGTGTGATGTATTTAGTTCTTGCAGTTTTATCACATGTGTAGATTTGTGTGACACAATCAAGACACAAAACTGTTCTGTCATCCAAAGATCTTCCTCACACCCCCTATAGTGAACCCTGCTTCCCTCTATTTCCCAATGCCTGGAAAATTTCAAGAATGTTAAATATATGGAATCACACAGCGTGTAACCTTTTGAGGCTGGCCTTTTTTGCTCTGCATAAGGCCTAGAGTTCATCCGAGACGTTGCATGTAGGGAGAGTTCATTCTTTTTCGTTGCTGAGTTGTATTCCATGGTATGGATGGAATTGCATGTTCTCCTGCTCTATAGCTTGTCTTTTCATCCTCTCCTTTTCATTCATTCATTGAAGGATGTTTTTGTTTTCCAGTTTTGCACTGTTACAGCTAAAGCCGCTATGTATTCTTCAATTACATCTTTAAAGAAAAAAAAAAACTAAACAAATAATCAAGTAAAGCTGCTATGAACATTTGTGAATAAGTTTTTAGGTCAACCTAAGCTTTCATTTCTCTGGAATATATGCCCAGGAGAGCAATTGCCAGGCCATCTGGTAAGTATGTGTTTAGGTTTTTTTTTTGTTTTTTTTATTTTTATTTTTTTGAGACGGAGTCTCGCTCTGTTGCCCAGGCTGGAGTGCAGTGGTGCGATCTCGGCTCACTGCAATCTCCACCTCCCGGGTTCATGCCATTCTCCTGCCTCAGCCTCCTGAGTAGCTGGGACTATAGGTGCCCACCACCACGCCTGGCTATTTTTTTTGTATTTTTAGTAGAGACGGGGTTTCACCGTGTTAGCCAGGATGGTCTTGATCTCTTGACTTCGTGATCCGTCCGCCTCGGCCTCCCAAAATGCTGGGATTACAGGCATGAGCCACAGCGCCTGACCGGCAGTTTCTTAAAAAACTAAACACATACTTGGCCGGGCACGGTGGCTCACGCCTGTAATCCCAGCATTTTGGGAGGCCGAGGCGGACGGATCACAAAGTCAGGAGATCGAGACCATCCTGGCTAACACGGTGAAACCCCGTCTCTACTAAAAATGCAAAATATTAGCTGGGCGTGGTGGCAGGCACCTGTAATCCCAGCTACTCAGGAGGCTGACACAGGAGAGTTGCTTGAACCCGGGAGGCGGAGGTTGCAGTGAGCCGAGATCGCACCACTGCACTCCAGCCTGGCGACAGAGCAAGACTCTGTCTCAAAGAAAAAAAAGAAAGAAAAGAAAAGAAAAAGAAACTGCCAAACAGTTTTCCGGAGTGGCTGTGCCATTTTCCATCCTCACCAGCAGTGCGTGGGAGCTGTAGTTTCTGTGCATCCTCATTTGGTAGTGTCATTATGCCCTCTTATTTTAGCTGTACTAATGGGGGCATGGTGATATCATGGTCTTCATTTGCATTTCTCTAATGGCTACAGATGTTGACTATTCTTTCATGTGTTTGTTTGCCATCCATATATTCTCTTTGATGAAATATCTCTTCATGTCTTTTGCCTATTTTCTTTCTTTCTTTCTTTTCTTTTTCTTTCTTTTTTTTTTTTTTTTTGGTTTTTGTAGAGAGGGTTTTGCCATGTTACCCAGGCTGGTCTCAAACTCTTGGGCTCAAGGAATCCTCCCACCTTGGACTCTCAACATGGGGGGATTACAGGCCTGAGCCACCGGGCTAGGCTTTGCCAATTTTCTTTTTTTTTTTTTTGAGACGGAGTCTCTCTCTCTGTCACCCATCCTGGAGTGCAGGGGTGCAATCTCGGCTCACTGCAACTTCCACCTCCCAGGTTCAAGCGATTCTTGTGTCTCAGCCTCTTGATTAGCTGGGATTACAAGCACCCGCCACCATGCCCAGCTAATTTTTGTATTTTTAGTAGAGACGAGGTTTCACCATGTTGGCCAGGCTGGTCTCGAACTCCTGACCTCAGGTGATCTGCCCCCCCCCCCCCCCCCCCGGCCTCCCAAACTGCTGGGATTACAGCGTGAGCCATCATGCCTGGCCATCAGTTTTCTAATGGGATTGTTTGGGGGTTTTTTGGTTTTGATTTGTTTTGTTTTACTGTTGAGTTTTGAGAGTTTTTTTTTCTAAATACGAGTCCTTTGCCAGATACATGGTTTACAGATGTGTTCTCCCTGTCTATAGCTTGCCTCTCCATCCTCTGAACCGGATCTCCCACAGAGCAAATGTTTTTAATTCTGAGGAAGCCCAATTTATCAGTTTTTTTCTTTCATGGGTTATATTTTTGGTGTTGAGTCTAAGAAACTCTTTATGTAGCCTTAGATCGCAAACATTTTCTCCTATGTTTTCTTCTAGAAGTTGTATAGTTTAATGTTTTGTATTTAAATCTGTGATCCATTTGAGTTAATTCTTATATCAGGTGTGAGACTTAGGTTGAGTTTGTTATGTTTGCTTTGTTGTTTATTTTGTCCAAGATGTCCAAGGCTCCAGCACCATTTGTTGGAAAGACTATCCTTCCTCCATTGAATTGCAATTTCCCTCCATTCGCTTCTTTTGGTTTATTATAACTCATATATAGCCCAATTGACAATATCCTGAATTATGAAAAGTTTATCTCCTAAAATTCTGCCTAGTCTTTCTCTCTGTCTCCTTCCCCCCTTCCCTCCCGCCATGTGTCCTCTCTTTCTCTCTCAGTCTTTTTCAACAAGAAATAATTACTGAGAGCAGCACTGTGCCAGTTCACACCAGATATAAACCATACCCGCCCTCGTGATGTTGGTGGCCAATGGCCAAGACCTGCTGTAAATCAGCAAACAAACCAATGAATGAGCGCCCCGCGTGGGAGGGCGCCGGAACAGGGCTGTGCTAGGATGGGCTGGTTGGGGAGGAGCCCTCTGGGGAGGTGGCCTCACTACTGGGACCTGAAGGCAAAGGGGAAGCTGAGTGTGTGCTGAGCGAGAGAAAGAGGATTCCAGGGCTTGGAAGACGAGGTGGGGGGTGGCATTAATGTCAGGAAGGAGCTGGAGAAGGAGGCAGGAGCCGCTGGAAGGGCCCTGTGGCCCGGGCAATGAGTCTGGGCTTAGGCTAAGACATGGGGGGGGGGCCATGGAAGGCATTTTAAGCAAGGGGTGATACGATCTGACTTATGTCCTAGGTTCTCCCCATGTCAAACCAGCTTCTCCACCTTTGTATCCAAGGTAATGCGCCACAGCAGAAGCGGGCACAGCCTGCCGGTCTCCTTCAGAGAACCCAGGCTGGGGCCGTTGGGACTCCCAGGGTTTGTCGGTTACTCTCATGCCCCAAGCCCCTTTCCCAGTAATAAGAGCTGCTGGCCGGAGCAAGACATGAGGATGTCAGCCGAGCCCGCAGGAGGGCTGAGGGTGCCTTTGTGGTGGCGATGGACGTGCCGGGGACCGCTGAGAAGACAGCTTTTCTGTTGTGAACGGCCTCTTGGGGTAGATATTTTCAGATTACGAATCTGGTGTCATTAGAAAACACAGCTATAAATTAGGCTGCTCAGAAGCATGGGGTGTGTAATAATTAAGTAATAAAAGTCACCGCAGGGGTAAAAGAACTGGAAAACAAAGAACCACCGTTTGTAGCTGCACCACAGGCTGCTGTGTGAAGGACCTCTGCGCAGGGGCGGCAGCTTGAAGCTGCTGAACCTTTGCTCAGACGGAATCCCAGCTCAGCCCCGGCCCAAAGAGAGCTGCGTGGAGGGGAGGCAGACTGGCCTCGGAGCACGGTCAGGGCCCAGGGAGTGGATATTTAGGGTCTGGTTTAGCTCTGCAGCTGTCTCTGGGCCATAAGCTGAAACACGTGGAGGAGCCCGGCAGAGAGCGGAGCCAGCCTGATAGGGCGATAGGGCAGGGTGAGGCCTGGGGCGGAAGGGGAACTTTTACTCAGCGCCGGCCAATTGCTGCAGCCAGGAGTGCAGTCCAGCATGGGCAGAACTTACAAATGTCAAGATGCTCCAGGAAGTTGTTTTTTGAATGGAAAAAATTTTAATTTTTAAGTGTTGACAATGATTTCAAAGTTTAAGACCACCAGGCAGGCCACATAAAACGCAGAGTGAGAGGCTCGAAGTCTGCCATCTCCGGTCCTGAGCTGTGTGACCCTGGGAGACGCTTCCCCTCTCAGCACCTCCATTTCCTCATTCTTTTTTCTGTGAAATTAAGCCACGGGGTAAGTTCTGAGGTTCTGACCCCTTCCTGGGGCATCTGCATCTTTGAAAAACACATAAACCAGGCGCGGTGGCTCACACCTGTGATCCCAACATTTTGGGAGGCAGAGGCAGGAGGATCACTTGAACTCAGGAGTTTGAGACCAGCCTGGGCAACATAGTGAGACCCATATCTCTACAAAAAATAAACAAAAAATTAGCCAGATATGGTGGCACACGCCTGAGGTCACAGCCACTTGGGAGGCCGAGAATATCAGATAAAAGCTGTGGATTCTCTCCCTAGATGAAAGTCTTTACATAGCTGCACAGAAATAATCGCCTGCACCTTCATGGGACTTTGGGAGGCTCAGAGCCTGGGGTTAGATCATCTCCAGGTCCTTAAGCCTTGAAGCATGAGGCCTGGATGCAGCGCCTCTAGCCGCCCCACGTGACTGAACCGGAGGTGCCCTGAACAAGATCCCATGGTGACCCAGGTGCGTAGTTTGAGAAACGCTGCTCAAAGGGCCCTTCAGCTGTCAAAGACTCTTCATGTTCCAGTCACTGGCCGTGTTCTGGATACCGCTCATGGGAAAGGTGTTTCCCATCAATGTTTCCCAGTGTGTAGGCTGAGGAACCCCTGCGTACGAGTGTCCTGTGGCCAGTGTCACAAATTACCATGAACTTGGTGGCTTACCCAACAGGAAATGATTCTCTCACAATTCTGGAGGCCAGAAGCATGAAACAGGAGTCAGCAGGCCCCGCTCCCTCCCAGGGCTCTAGCCTAGGACCGTTCCTGCCTCTTCCAGCTGCTGGCGGCTCCAGGCGTTCCTTGGTTTGCAATTACAGGGTAGCTCACGTTATATTAGGTTGGTAGAAAAGTAATTGCAGTTGTTTTCTGTTGAAAGTAATTTGAGGCCAGGTGCAGTGGCTCACGCTTGTAATCCCAGCACTTTGGGAGGCCAAGGTGGGTGGATCACTTGAGGTCAACAGTTCAAGTCCAGCCTGGCCAAATGGCCAAACCCCATCTCTTCTAAAAATGCAAAAATTAGCTGGGCATGGTGGTGGGCGCCTGTAGTCCCAGCTACTCGGGAGGTTGAGGCAGGAGAGTCACTCGAACCCAGGAGGTGGAGGTTGCAGTGAGCTGAGATCCCACCACTACACTCCAGCCTGGGCAACAGAGTGAGACTCTGTCTCAAAAAGAAAAAAAAGGAAAAGAAAAAGAAGTAATTTGACAATGCTGGGCTAGAGGCTTGATTACCTTCCAGTTTACTTTGGGTTTTTTCGCCGAACATGTTTGGTAGGCAGTACAGCATCCCTCCTAGCATATCAGTTCTGGCACAGTATCTATTTGTCACTGTCAGTGATGTCAAGATTGATAACTGGGGTCAATTTTATGTTGTGTATATTTACCACAATACTAAAATGATGGTCATATAAAGGGCTGGTCATTCGGTTCAGCTGCTGCAGCATGACCCATCTGCTGGGAAGCTCCCCATCAGCCTCCACCTAATCATTTTAGCAGCCACAGATGAATGTTCCCTAGATCCATTATTTCATTAGGAGTCGCAAAACACTGATTTCCCCACTAATTCTGTCATTCCTCCTGCATTTATGAGCTCTGGCTTTTCTATAAAGAAATTTTCCGGCCGGGCGCGGTGGCTCCTGCCTGTAATCCCAGCACTTTGTAATCCCAAGGCGGGTGGATCACGAGGTCAGGAGATCGAGACCATCCTGGCTAACATGGTGAAACCCCACCTCTACTAAAAATATGAAAAATTAGCCAGGCGTGGTGGCGGGTGCCTGTAGTCCTAGCTACTCGGGAGGCTAAGGCAGGAGAATGGTGTGAACCCAGGAGGCAGAGCTTGTAGTGAGCAGAGATCTGCCACTGCACTCCAGCCTGAGCAACAGAGCGAGACTCTGTCTCAAAAAAAAAAAGAACTTTCCCTTATCGCCTATTTGATTACCCCAAGATGCAGTTTGTACTAGAAAGGCAGGGAAATGTTCTGTTATTTATTTTCAGAATAATAATTTTGTGTCCCAGCAACCTCCAAACTGCACAAGGAGGTTTTCCTTTTTTCCCACCAGAATTATACATATATATCCATATGTCATATAGAGAGTGCTGTTTGATGGATTTCAACTCACAGCCATTGTTATTCTGTCTAACACTCAAATTGTCCTGTCTTTGGCCAATTTGGGCTGGCCCCTGTGGTCCATTTCCATGTCTCCCAGTAGCCTCTGACAGCCTTCTTGCTTCTGGCATGGGGACCTCCTGGGCACAGAGATCAGCCATTTCTCCAGTGATCCCTGGTTCTTTTGAGCAGAGAACGGCACTTAGAGACCACAGTCTGGGCACTAGGGGTGCTCACTGCTACTGAGTTGTTGTCACTTCTAGACTTTTACAGTGGACAGAGATAGGGATAGGAAACATGTTACTTTTTATCAAGAGGAAAACTAATGAGTTCATAATGATATTTACAATTCAAATTTAAAATTACACAGGTTTTTTTCTACTTCTTTGATTTTATATAGGTATTTCTTTTCTCCTAATGACATTTATATAATTACTAATTTGCTTTATCCTGGAATGTATACATAATAGTTTCAAACTAACAATATCAACATTATTATTAGCAACAAGGACACAGCTTCAGATTTCCTCATGGTTCTTTTTATCCTCAGGATATCTTACGCTAGGGATATTCTACCCAAATCTCTTTTAAAGTCACTTGAAGCCGGGCGAGGTGGCTCACGCCTGTAATCCCAACACTTTAGGAGGCCGAGGTGGGCAGATCACTTGAGGTCAGGAGTTTGAGACCAGCGTGGTCAACATAGCAAAACCCTGTATCTACTAAAAATACAAAAAATTAGCTGGGTGTGGTGGCTGGTGCCTGTGATCCCAGCTGCTCAGGAGACTGAGGTGGGAGAATCACTTGAACCTGGGAGGCAAGGTTGCAGTGAGCTGAGATTGCATCACTGCACTCCAGACTGGGTGGCAGCGTGAGACTCCACCTCAATAAATAAATAAATAAATAAATAAATAAATAAATAAATAAAGTCACTTGAAATCATCTGTGGTTATGCCACAACTTGACATACAATTAGGCTCATTTGCTTTCTCCTGTTGTTATTTGGGGTAAATGCTAATCCTTTCTCTTTAATTTTTTCATAATTAGCAAAAAAAACCATTTTTTTGTTTCCAAAGTCAAAACTATAACACAAAGTCTATTCGAAAAGTTCTAGCTTTCCTTTCTGTCATTTCCTTCCTGTTCTCTCCCTCATTCTACAGGTAGCTTCTTAGTTAGTAAGTTTGGTTTATCTTTTCATTTTCTTCCTCATGAAAATAGAAATATATGTATATGCATCATATATGAGATATACATCATAAATTCTAGATATCTATCTTATATATATGGGGGCATCCTATGGGACTGGTTAGGGGTGCTTATTTAGTTTTCTCTGGTTGGTTCTAAGCTCCAAGTGGGTACAAAACTTAGGGGAGCCAGGAGTTATTAACCAAGTCCTGGACATTCTGGGTTGGCTGTTTCAGGGTTATTCTTTGGCTTCCTGGCCTGTTGGTAGAGACCACAGTCTGACTTCCTACAAGTCTGGCATAGCAGGTGGCTTCCTGGGCTGGTTACTGTACAAAACGGGCTGGTTTCCTAGCCTAACTGCTGCAGATTGTGGCTCATAGTTCTTTTTTTTTTTTTTTGAGACAGAGTCTTGCTATGTTGCCCAGGCTGGAGTGCAGTGACGTGATCTTGGCTCACTGCAACCTTCATCTCCCAGGTTCAAGCAATTCTCCTGTCTCAGCCTCCCTAGTAGTTGGGATTACAGGCACACGTCACCACACCCAGCTAATGTTTGTATTTTTAGTAGAGACAGGGCTTCACCATGTTGGCCAGGCTGGTGGCAAACTCCTGACCTCAGGTGATCCACCTGCCTCGGCCTCCCAAAGTGCTGGGATTATAGGCGTGAGCCACCGCGCCCAGCCCATAGTTCTACTTTTATATGTGGTTTGGCCATTGTCCATTTGGATATTCTGTCTCTCAACCTGTTTAGAGATTAGGTCCCACCTGGGAGCAGTTGGCCATTCGCTGCTACAGAGGCTTGTGGCTGAGCGGGTCTGCCTTGCGGTGCTTCCCGTGCTGCTCTGGGATCTTACCCTTCTCATCTGTAAGATGGGAATAATACTAGTATCCATTTTCCTGTTGGGAAGGGGTGGAGCATACAAAATGCCTAGGGTAAGTGCTCCTTGGCTGGAAATCGTTGTCAAGGAGAACCAGAGCCAGACACTGATTAAAGGTGGTAAAGACATTTTATTCAATACTATTGCAATAGGTGAGAGGCTTCAGTATAGAACTGAGTTCAATTCCAGATACAACAGAAGTGGGGATGTTTAGCTGAGGAGCCAAGGGAGGGGCGGGGTCAGTGGATGGAAAATTACTAAGAGGAGACATCAAGGCAGGAAGATCCTTGCTAAAGGCAGGCCAAGGTCATCAGATATCAGGGGTGCGGGTGAGGAACTTAATCAGCTGTCAAGGGTAATCAGATGTGAAGGGGTGGGGAATCAACGTAGCAGGAGTCTTGGCTACAACTGGCTTCAGCAGGCCAAGGAAGGGCCCAGGGATGAGGCCTAGTGAGAAAGAGCTCAGAGGACCAGAACTCTAACGTCTTGTCAAGGAGGGAGTCCCACCACCATCCCAGGCCCAGCACTCATAAGCCTATGTGAGGGACCTGTTTCGTGGCTTTTGAGCGCTGGGAGAGAGGCTTTCACAGCCGGGGGAGGGAGAGAGGCTTTCACAGAGGTGGGAGTGATGTACCCCACAGCCCCTGACGTTTAGGAGGCTCCCGGGGGCGGGCGGTGGGGAGCGGGTGCCTCTGGTCTTTCCGGGGCCTCAAGCTCTGTCTGGACTTCTTCCCTCCAGGCCTTCCACACCCTTCTTTGATCTGCTGCAGCACCGGTACCTGCAGCTGTGGGTACAGGAACAAAAGGCCACCCAGAAAGCCATCAAACTGGAGAAGAAGCAGAAGGTAAATGCAGCCCTCGCTCCCAAGTTGCCAGCTGATGGGGTGGAGAAGAGAGAAGGGCTGGCCAGGGCCAAGCATTGAGATGACACTTGTGTATGTTTGTCATTGGGGATGAGTGGGAAATCAGGTTGCATCTTCTGACCAGCATCAGAGAATCTACAGCTGAAAGCATCCTGGTGATTATCCAGTTCATACCCTACCTAAGCTCAGAGCGTAGAGGAGATGGGTCCAGGCCATCACTCAATAGGCCCCGTGTGACCCTGAGCGGGGATGAGAACCCAGCTGTCCTGACTCCTACCTCGGGACCCTTCCCACCAAACCTCTGCACACACCCAAAATCAGATTTTAGACTAATCCAACCTGGCCCACACAGAAGTATGTCCTGTACAATCTATAGAGAAAAGGCCAATAAGGCAAAGTTGAAAAGGAAACCACTTCTGAAACGGTGCCTTAAAGAACACATTATATTAAACTTTGTAACATTTTATTACAAATTAACCAGGAAGCAGCATTCCAAACACCTCCCGTGCATGACGTGCATCCTCGCATCTATGCTACCAAAGCCACAAGGCAGGCATTGTAATCGCTGCTTCCCAGGCGTGGAAGTCGAGGCTTGGGGAGGCAGTGCCTGCACAGGGAAGTTTGAGCTGAGGTCCCAAGGATGTCCAGACACTGCCAATTGCTGGTGATAGGAGTCCCTAGCAACAAGCAGGACGTCAGGGCAGTGAGGTTTTTAGCAGGAAGGAAAACCATCTTTAATTGTTCGTTTGTGTTGTCATACACATGTGAAAATACTCAAGGCTGGGTGCGGTGGCTCACGCCTGTAATCCCAACACTGGGAGGCCGAGGTGGGTGGATCACCTGGTTTGAGACCAGCCTGGCCAACATGGTGAAACTCCTGTCTCTCCTAAAAATACAAAAATTAGCTGGGCATGGTAGTGGGCACCTGTAATCCCAGCTACTCAGGAGGCTGAGGCAGGAGAATAGCTTGAACCTGGGAGGCGGAGGTTGCAGTGAGCTGAGATTGCACCACTTCACTCCAGCCTGGGTGACAGAGTGAGACTCTCTCAAAAGAAAAGATACTAGAATGGTACTTCCTGGCTGGGTACGGTGGCTCACACCTGTAATCCCAGCACTTTGAGAGGCCAAGGCGGGCGGATCATGAGGTCCGGAGATCGAGACCATCCTGGCTAACACGGTGAAACCCCGTCTCTACTAAAAATACAAAAAATTAGCTGGGCGTGGTGGCATGTGCCTGTAGTCCCAGCTACTCGGGAGGCTGAGGCAGGAGAGTTGCTTGGACCCAGGAGGTGGAGGTTGCAGTGAGCCAAGATCGTGCCACTGCACTCCAGCCTGGGCAACAGAGCAAGACTCCGTCTCGATAAAAAAACAAATAAATAAAAATAAATAAATAAAATAGTACTTCCTTTAAAATATTCTGAAACTCGAGCTTTCAGAGAGATCAGATTGGCCTCCTCGGCAGTAGGTCCAGACTGACGATGGTAAAATCAGAATCACTCTATGTTCACACGGTACTTTATAGACTTCATCAAGGCGTGGCTCCGGCGTGGCTAGTTGTCATGACAATCACAACCAGCACCCTCCCCAAGCCTCTGAGCTGAGGGCTGGGCTGAGTATGCACCCTGAGTTTCTGCATTTAGTTCTCTCAGAATGCCCTGAGGTCAGTCTCTCCTCCTATCATCTCAGTTTGATTTATTTCACGGGGAAACTAGGGCTCAGAGAGATGAAGTGATTTGCCAACAGTGTCAGACCTAGGTGTGTCCAGCCTGAGAGTCCAGGCTCTTCCTGAAGAAGAGGTCCCACTCCTGCTGTTTACGGAAAAGCCTGGGGCTCAGCAACAGCGCCTATGATGTTCTAGGGCCAACCGGGGGATCGGAGGAGTCTTTCTAGAAATCCTGGTACCCTCAGGAGGGGCCAGGAGGGGTGCACAAAGTGGGAGGCTGAGGATTTCCAGGTGTGGCGGGTGCCAGGGCCTCTCCTGGCTCTTCTCAGCAGTCTGCAGAACGCCAGACACCTCATTAAAGAGCTCGGCCTTGTAATAACATTTTAAGAGCAACCCACGACTAGTTTATTCGTTAATGGCTCAAGCAAGAGTCCACTTGCTGTGGTAATGGCCGATTTCAGAGGGAGCATTGCCAGCACAAACTGCTTTCTAGCCCCGCATTAGAGCTGGGAGTTTTTTTTGTTGTTGTTTGTTTGCTTTTGTTTTTGTTTTTGTTTGTTTTTGAGACGGAGTTTCGCTCTTGTTGCCCAGGCTGGAGTGCAATGGGGCAATCTCAACTCACTGCAACCTCCGCCTCCTGGGTTCAAGTGATTCTCCAGCCTTGCCTCCTGAGTAGCTGGGATTACAGGCGCCTGCCACCAGGCCCAGCTAATTTTGTATTTTTAGTAGAGACGGGGTCTCACCTTGTTGGCCAGGCTGGTCTTAAACTCCTAACCTCAGGTGATCCACCCACCTCAGCCTCCCAAAGTTCTGGGACTACAGGCATGAGCCACTGTGCCAGGCTTAGAGCTGGGAGTTTTAATTAGCAGGTATTTCACGCATCCCAGAGTGTTGGTAAACCGACCCCATCTTCCAGCTCTAGGACAGAGCCCCTCCTTTTCAAGCAGAGCCCCCAAAACAGCTCGTGTGGTTTGGAGCAGGTACCAGCTCTGCATGTGTGGCTGAGTGAGTCTCTCTTTGTTGGGGTCTTGGTTTCTGCATTGGGTGCGGAAAGGGGTCTGATTAAACAAGGCCCCACCATACTGTGCCTGTTGGGGGAGGAAAATGTCTTTCCTTCTACCCATTCTAGACTCATGGCTGAGGGCCCTATCACAAAAGACAGATTTGCAAGAGAAAAGCATTCAAATGTCTTTCAGTTTTATGTGACACATGAGCCTCTGTAAGGAAATGAAGGCCCAAAGAAATGGTTAAACGCATATATTTTTATGCTGGATTTGGTGAAGAAGGGGATAGTTGTGGAGAAAGGATTGGATGAATAGTGTGATCTTTTGGTGATAAACTGGGGGAAACTTCGCAAGGCCTGTCTGTTCAGATTATCAGGATGTTCTTTACCTGTAAGTTTTGGGGGGCACCTCTCGAATGAGGGTCGCATAACCTGCTTGAGGGGAGAAGGGCAGGGGATGTGAGCGAGACGTCCTACTTCTGCCCTTTTTCAGTATGCCTAGGGGGCATATTTGGAGGTATTGTGAACCCCATCACTTAGCCCATAGCAGGCACTCAGAAAACACTTGTTGTACCAACCTCGTAATCTTGCTCCAAGATTCTCTGTGGCTGCTATATTGTCCTACAAATGGCTACAAACCCACCAAACGCTGGGAGGCTGTGGTCTGGGGTTGATAGACAATTTACCGGACTTGCTTAGACGGTCAGTTTGCAAAGCCACATCCCCACCACCACAGACCTCAGTGTCCTCCTTAAGCCTGTAAGCATCGGGGTATGTCCTGATTTGGATGGTGATGACCCCAGATGAAATTCGTGGCAACAGCTACCAATAAGTGAGCCATCATCTTGGCCAGCTGCCCTGCTCAGAGCTCAACTCAGCAAACCCTGCAAGAACCCTGCTCAGTGGGCGTTGGCACCCTATTGCCAGCAGAAGGAACCGAGGCTCAGACAGGTGACATGACTGCTTGCCTCTAATTCCGAAGCCTGGCTCCATAACCCCCGACTAGACAGCCTCTCTGCTTTGGTTCAAAGATAGTTTCAAAACCTTCTAGACATGACCAGGTGCGGTGGCTCACGCCTGAAATCCCAGCACTTTGGGAGGCCAAGGCCAGTGAATCACTTGAGGCCAGGAATTGGAGACCAGCCTGGCCAACACGGCAAAACCCTGTCTTTACTAAAAACACAAAAATTAGCTGGGCGTGGTGGTGGTTGCCTGTAGTCCCAGCTACTCGGGAGGCTGAGGCAGGAGAGTTGCTTGAACCTGGGAGCCTAGATCACAGCACTGCACTTCAGCCTGGGCAACAGTGACACTCCATCTCAAAACAAAACAACAACAACAAAAAACACAAAAATCGGGTAGGGGGGTTTGTAAGTGATTCACAGACACTTTCAGTAAAATTAATACAATAAAATCAGTAAAAGGGGTTTACTGGGGTGGTGGCACCTTCGATTAAACTCGGTTCAGTCTTTATTTGCCGACTGTGCCGTCTGTGTGCTTCACACCATGGGAGGTGACGCGGAAGGTTTACTGGGCCCCGCCCTTGGAAGACAGTTGCCTTTAGGGAAAGAGGAAACATAAGCCTGGTGAACCCCAGGGCAGATCCATGTTCTGTAGGGCCTGAAAGGTCTACAGTTTGGAATCCCAATTTAAGAGAAAGTACACAAAGGAAACCTGAGACCCTGTGAGCTCATGCCCAGGGCCCCTCCTAACTGAGCCCTGAGATAAAGGACTTGGCAGCATTGATGGCCTCAGGGCTACTCTGCCAGGCCTCTGACCCCAATACTCCCAGGGGGCTGCCCTGAGCCAGGTCTGTGGCTCTGGCCATAGCCAATACTGACGACTCCCAAACCAGGGCCTCCAGCCCATCCCCAGCCGCCTACGCCCCATCCCCTGGCACATCTTAGGACATGACACAGTCGAAGCCAAGTGCCAAGTCTGTTGGGTCAGTCTAGAACAGACCTTACGAGCTATGTGGCTCTAACAGTGGACTTGCTGGCACCTGTTAGTGGGCACAGGCACGCAGATCAGGAGCAGAGGGGCTTCCACTGTGTCTCTGAAATCACACCTGCAGAGACACCGTGGTGGGAGGTCCCTGAGTCCCCCGAAGAAGCTCTCACTCCTCCTGCACGAGCAGGCCATGGAGGACCTGCTCTAAAAGACACTAACCCCTGGAATCGTGCACTTCTTCATCCAAACACCATGGAGTCCTGGGGACCCACTGGGGCTGCGTGAGCCACGGAGGACAAGTTCAAGGATGACTGAGACACTATCCATGCCCTGAGGGTGGCTGCACGCTGGAATCCCACATGTTCCAGAGACTGGAATGCCCCGGGTGTCCTGGGGTCCCACCCCCTCCGGCCCAGTCTCCTGAGCTGTGGCCAGAGACAGGACCATGGAGGCAGGTGGTGTGAAACAGCCTTGGAGAAGGGCTGGGGCCAGAAGGAAAGTGACCGAGGATCTTGCCACGCCAAGAATCCCAGCCCTCTGTCTCTATATCCCTTCAGCACGGCCTTCTCCAGGTAGCCAGGCAACCATCTCACCTTTGCCTTTCCCTGGCCTGCAGGTGGTCCTTGGGAAGCTGTATGAGACCCGGAGCAGTCAGCTGAGGAAGTACAAGCCGCCCGTGAAGCTGGACACCCTCTGGCGCATGCCTCACTTCCAGAAGGTCAGTGTCACCTTCATCTACACCCCTCCCTGCACCTTGCTGGCTGCCGCTCGCCTTGCCAGGTCCTTACCTGCTGTCTCTGGGTTCTGTGGGCTTCTCACCATCGACTAGCACGACAGCAGCAGCAGCGATCGCAACAGCTAATGTTTCTTGAGCACTTCCAAGGCCCGGAGCTGAGCCTTTGTGACTTTTCACATTCACTGAAGGGGGCAGCTGCTGCTACCAGGCCTATTTTCCAGACAGGAAACATGGTGGATGCTGCCGAGTGGCAGAGTCTTGGGCTAAACCCAGACCATCTGGGTGCAGAGGCTGGGTGGCTGTCCACCTAAGGCAGAGGCAGTCTACCTGTAGAGGAGGCTGTCCACCTGGAGGAGGCTGTCCACCTGTAGAGGAGGCTGTCCACCTGGAGGAGGGTGTCCACCTGGAGGAGGCTGTCCACCTGTAGAGGAGGCTGTCCACCTGGAGGAGGCTGTCCACCTGGAGGAGGCTGTCTAGCTGGGGAAGGAGGCTGTCCACCCGGGGAGGGGGCTGTCCGCCTTGAGGAAGGAGGCTGTCCACCTGGGGCAGAGGCTGTTCACCAGGGGAGGAGGCTGTCTCCCTGGGGCAGGGGCTGTCTGGACCAAACCTCCCTCCAGGGAAGGGGTAGTTGATGCATGACATCCTGCGCTGGGAATTTTGGGGTGCAAGACAGATGCATGCCAAGCAGCATGAACTTCCCACAGAGTGATGTCCCTGAGGAGAGAGGAGCAAAGGTCTACCAAGGACTGGGGCAAGTGTGTGACACGTACCCAGACTGACCTAGATAAGGACCCAGGGAACACGCCACGTTCTGGCCTCAGAACTCAACCGGTGTTCGCTCAGCCTTGTAGCCCTGTAGCACCCAGACAGGGATTCATCTTCAACAGCTTTTGGCAGGGAAAGAACAATGTAAGAGCCGGGGGCACCGTACGGAGAAAGGGAAGTGGGAGATTTGGGAACAGTGGCTTCAGGATGGGGCCGGGGGAGGTGCGTGTGTCCAGCTCGGGCAGAGGGAGCCTTTCTAGGAGGCCACAAGGCAGTCGCCTGGCCCCGGGAAGACAGCTGCAATGTTCCCGGGCAGCCAGGCCCGGCCGCTGTGCCGCATTAAACTGCAGTTTAAACAATGAAGGGGCCGGTGCCTTTCTGAGCCTAATGCACTCGAACAGGCTGTAGAGCTTCACCGGAGAAACCTGCTCTGCCCCCCTTGACGCGGCCTCTCATGTCCTGCCCAAGTGGCCTCTGCCAGCATATGTCAATGACCATGCGCCCCGCCGCCCGTCAGTGCGCTGCCTCCGTGCACAGCAGACGTCAAGGGAGGAACAGGGCCGAGTATGTTTGGGAGGTGGTGGGAGTCACTGCAGCTCCGCAGCAACTCTCACCGCTCCTGCCCTCAACAGCGCGGCTCCTCTCTAGCTTCTCTACCTTTTCCAGCCATGTTGCTTCCTCTGCTTCTCCTGCTCTCTCACTCACTCAGCAGATTCTGTCCACAGCCTCCATCCTGGCCCTGGCTGTGGTCTTTCCTCACTGCCTATTTTTTTTTTTTTTTTTAAGGCTGGGTCTCACTGTGTCACCCAGGCTGGAGTGCAGTGGTGCAGTCACCTTCACTGCAGCCTCAACTTCCCAGGCTCAGGTGTTCCTCCTGCCTCAGCCTCTTGAGTAGCTGGAACCACAGGCTTGTACCACCATGCCCAGCTGATTTTTGTGTTTTTTGCAGGGATGAGGTTTCGCCATGTTGGACAGGCTGGTCTCAAACTCTTGGCCTTAAGTGATCCTCCTGCCTGGGCCTCCCAAAGTGCTGGGATTACAGGCGTGAGTCACCACGCTCAGCCACCTCCCTGCTCTTTTCTCTGTGAGAATCCCTGCAGTTTATGGGGACGCTGCCTGAGGAGGGACTGGGACCCAGTGTTCCACTGGCATGGGCTGCCCTCTGCAGCACTCTGCTTTAGGCCTTGACTCCCAGCCCCACTCAGCCCCCTCCTCTCTGATTTAGAGCCCAAGACCATGGACACAGGAGGCTCAGGTGTTCTCCCCTCAGCAGAGCAAGGAAAGGGCTCCAGGTAACAGTGCTGCACCTGTGCTGGGAGCTCCGGTCTCACTCACCTGTGTCCCATGACGCCTGGCCCGGAGTAGGAGCTAAATGCACATAGAATGAGTTTCCATTTTCCAAAGAGGGGATTTGACTCAGCTGACCACGGGTCTGCCAGTCTTGAGACCGTTGTTCTGAAATATGATTATGAACAATAGCAAACCAGGAATGATGGCCTCCTGTACCATGCCAGGCACTGCGTGAGGTCATGTGTGCATATTACTTCATTTCAGCCTCAGAACAAGAGTCCTGACCAGGTGGTGCAGATGAAAGGCAGAGGGGGAGCACCTTCCTTGCCCAGAGAGTGGCGGGGACAGGAACCCAGGTGTGTCGGATGGCAGGGCCCAAGCCGAGACACATGACCTATCGGGCCATAAAACTCATGAGAAAGAAAATCAACATGCAAGCCACAGCATCTACCGAGTGTTCTCCTCCTTTCCGAGGGTATTCGCAGGATGCTGGGAGTTAAAGCTGCAGGCTGTCTCCCTATCCTTGCCAGAAACCTGGGGCCAAGGGAAATGGGGAATTGTGCCGGGTTCATCCCTGGATGCCACCCTGTCCAACCCAGCAGAGACCCTTAGACACAAAGAGTGCTGCCGTTATGGGTGTCACACGCAGTCCCCTCCTTGTCAGGAAGTAACACCAACAAAAAGTATTTACCGAGCCCTTAGAATGCACCCGGCGCTGAGCAGGTCTCATCTCATAGATATCATGCCCCCATTCTACTGACATGGAAACTGAGGCTTGGAGAGGTGAGAAGTGGAGTCTGGGTCCAATCTGGGGTTTCCTAGCCCCAGGGCCTCCCGAGGACCCCTTCCCTCACCTCCAGGCCCCACCCGCAGGTCCCCATTCTCACCACCAAGGGATCCTTTCTTCCCCTTCACGGCCCTTAACTCTGCAATTAATTCACTGGGCAATTTTTTTCATCTTGCTCAGTAAAATGTGAGCCCCCAGGACCGTGCCTGTCAGTTCCATGCCTTGTCCCCAGAGGCCAGCAGGGTGCCTGGCACAGAGTAGCGGATCAGTAAACATCTGTGGAATGAATGAATGAGGGGATGAAAGACTGAACCGCCAATACAGCCCAGAGGGACAGAAGAATTTAAAAGTCTGTTACAGACCTGCTGAGCCTCCCCTTTCTCCCCTTCCCAAACCAAGCACCCACCATCCCAGCAGCCACCAACTGGGCCTGGACTCAGGGGTCCGGGCGGGCGGCCAGGGCCACTCCCCCCAGGCGGAGCTGCTGTCTGTGGTGTCTGTCACGTGTGAAGCCCCGGGAGGGCCTTTGTCTGCGCCTGGCTTTGCCGCTGATCTGCTGCCCCCACCGCAGCCCCATTATGAAGGGAAAAGCACTTCCAAAAAAGTTGAGCCTGTCACGGTGATGGATAACCTAAATGGACTCTCCCCGCTCACGAACAGATGTCGACGCTGAACTCTGTCAGAAATAATTAAACACCTTTCACACTGAAAAGCAGCAGGCAGGGCGCGGCTGCTGCACCGACACCACCAGCCACGAGGGGGCTGCCCCGCCAGAGGGGCTGCCGAGACCCCCGCCCTGGATAACCCGGGCCACTTACAGGGTCGAGAGAGGAGAGGGACCAAAGAGGGAAGAGGACACATCCCCCACTGTGCATTCCCTCCAGGCAGGGCAGTACAAAGATGTCTTCTTTCTGGTCTGTGCCACCAGCAACTGCCCCCGGTGGCCGGGGCCCAGAAGGGGGTTCAGCCAGCAGCCGGCGAGGGGCCCTCCTACCAGGACAGTTATGCGTGGGCTCTCTCTCCGGACCTCTGTTTCCTCAGCTGACAATGAGTGGGTGGGACTAGTTCTTGAGCGTTCCTTCCAATCCAAGATTCTGTGATCCCCAGTTCACTGGCCCAGGAGCCTTGTGGGAGGGGATGGGGGCCCTTGGAGGTGCAGACCCCAAACCCAGGGTGAGCCAGCAGGGGGAGCAGCTCAGATCCTTCTCAGGTGCCCATTTTGGGGATGGGACATGAACTCATTTTCTCCCATCCCTGAATGGAGGAGCCGCTGGGCTGGGGCTGATGCCCTCTGTGCCCTGGGGGGATAGAGACGCTCCCCTG
Source organism: Gorilla gorilla gorilla (assembly GCF_029281585.2). NCBI lineage: Eukaryota > Metazoa > Chordata > Mammalia > Primates > Hominidae > Gorilla > Gorilla gorilla. Next base: position 128,917,608 of record NC_073237.2, read on the forward strand.
CCCTTTGGCCAGGTGTTCTAGGTCTTCAGGGCAGACAGCCAGGCCAGCAAGGAGTAATGTGGTACATCTGTGTGCACGCATGACTCCAGGGACAGCCAGACGGGGTCAAGTGGTGACCCTGCCACCTACCTGTCAGGTGGCTTTACCTGTCTGTGACCCACTTCCTCTTCCATAAAATGGGCTAACAAATGCTCCCCTGGCCAGGCTGCTGGGAGGATCCAGAGAGAACATGTGTGCACCATGCTTAGCAGAACGCCTGGCCCATGTTAACTGCCTATAAGTGGCAGCTCCATGAGGATGGCTGTGGAGATCATTCATTCATTCATTCATTCCCCCGCTCATTCACAAATCTTTTCCACATGCGCCTTCATGCCGGGCCCTGTTCCCCGCACTGATGCTATGCTGGCAAACAGGCCAGACTCGGGTGTGACTGCCACCGTTGGGCTGCTGGCCGCTGGCTTGGGGTGACGTGGACAGACAGACCGACACACAGGCAGCTGCACAGCTGGGCTCCTGGGCCGGGAAGTCTGGAGAAGCTCTGCCCTAGGTGTCCTCAGGTGTCCCCAGGTGCGCTGTGTCCGCAGCCTGAAATGGTCCAGAGACACCAACCTTGCTTGAAGGGCGGAAGCCACTCCCATAACAATAGCCCCATTAAACATAACCCTGTGTGGGCCGGCCCACCCTGTTTCCTTGCCTTTTGCAGAAACTTCCTCAGGGCTCTCCAGGCAGGGTCCAGACACCCCCACTTGCCCAGGCAGCCCTCCCTGGGGCCCTGGCTAACAGCGCTTCCTCCGGTTCTCAACCAGCCACTCACGCACAGCCACACAAAGCAGACGGTACATCCTTCTGCCCAGAGATGGAGAGTGAGTGCCCCCAAAAGCTTATGGCCGATGACAATGGCGAAAGACTGGATGCCACTGATGAAGAGATGGCTCAAGTACACGTTAGGAGACCTTGAAAACCATGGCTTTAATCTGTACTTATTGACACTTTAATAACATATTGTTGGGCAAAAGAGTCCATGCCACGGGACCCCGCCTGGAGAGAAGCACCCGAGCATCTCTGAGGGTCTGCACAATGCCTACAGACATTCGGCAGGAGGGCCCCACAAATGGTAGCAGTGGTGATCTTTGGGGCGGGGGGTTGGGGGGTGAAGCTGATTTTCCTTTCTCTGATGCTCTTTTCTATATGGTTTGCATTTTTTTCAATGAGTAGATGTAGCTTTTCCAAAACCAGTAAGGCTATTTTTTAAAATGTTTTTAATAAGATGGAGATCCTGAGTTCTTCCCCAGGTGTTCATCCCAGTGTTCGACCTCCAGCTTTGAGCTCAGTTCTTCCTGATGTCTCACCAAATGCTCGCATGCTGCTGGCCAAGTCCGGTTTTGCAAATTCAGCTTCCCTCAGGCATGAAGGTCAGGGCTGTGCCCCAGCAGCGAGGCCTGCTGACTTCCGGAGCCTGGATCTTTATTATAAAGTCTATGTTATAATTAGAGACCCACCATCCATTTTAGAAGGAGGCTTGCCCAAGCATCTGTTGGGGGGGGGGGGTCTCCACATTCCCCTCCCGCCCCCACCCTCGGAACACCCGCCCCTCCGCCCACAGTCCTTGTCTCTCTACACCTCCAATACCCACCAACATTACATAGTCGTTCAGTCACTAAAGTATGAACAAATTGACTATATTTTCATTTGGCTTTTGGTTTCAGCCCCACTGCTTTAGAATAATGGCCCAAGCTATTAAGCTAACAGTTTGATTTACAAGCTTTTGTGCTCTGAACGCTGGGATCAGACTCCTCTGTTCGTGGAAGACTAACCCTGCTTCGGGTCTCCTGGGCCCCTGGCTCCCTAATAGAACAGGAGATGGAGGGAAAAAAATATATCTCAGCAGCCAGCCAAGCAGCGACACCCAGAGATGCAGCTGATTAGTGAAAGCTGCTGAATCTAAGAAAAGGATTTTCTTCCCCACCTTTAAGCTCTCTTACAAATCATAGCTGGCTGGAAAGTTAACTCTCTGCTACACCCCCCAAGCGGGCTCCTAGCCTGTCCACCCTGCCGCCTCTGCCTCTCCACAAGGCTTGTCTGGTTAAAATGAAGACGGGCCGACCCCCACAAAGGTGTATCCGACCCCAGGAAGGACAGATGCCAGATCTATGGCCCCTCCCAAGGGTCTCTGCACCAGTGATGTATTTTAAGAATCCTGTCGCTTCCTTGCATCGGAATAAGAATCATCTTATGTCACTGTGTAGGGCACCAAGTGCAGGAATGGAATGTGTCACATGCGGAAATAGGGCAATGGGAAGAATGATTCAGAGGCCCTGATGGAGTTGACACTTCCTCTGTAAATACAGATACCCCCCATTCTACATGGATCAGTATGCCGACGAGCTGACTTGCTACAGGGATGAAAGCAGGAGCTTGGCCGGGCGCAGTGGCTCATGCCTGCAATCCCAGCACTTTGGGAGGCTCTGAGGCGGGTGGATCACCTGAGGTCAGGAGTTTGAGACCAGCCTGGTCAACATGGTGAAACTCTGTTTCTACTAAAAATGCAAAAATTAGCGGGGCGTGATGGCAGGCACCTGTAATCACAGCTACTCGGTGGGGCTGAGGTAGAAGAATCGCTTGAGCCCCGGAGGTGGAGGTTGCAGTGAGCAGAGATTGTGCCACTACACTCCAGCCTGGGTGACAGAGCAAGACTCTGTCTCAAAAAACAAACAAACAAACAAAGCAGGAGCTTAATTGGTTTTACATAATCTGGCACCTCAGAGGTATAGAATTTTTAGGCACCTGCTCGTGAGGTGACATTGCTGCTCAAATACTGGCAAGCCACAAATAGCCAGAGCTGAAGTTCTGGGGCAGAGACAAAAGGAAAGGAGGTGTTCATGTATGTGGGGAGTGATGGGGGAATAGCGGCCAAGTTCCTAGAGCAGCACTCAGAGTCTGGGAGTGTCTGTGGTGGGGCCTGCAGAGGCCAACAGTGAAGGGACGACCGAAGCTGACACTTCCAACGGGACCAGTCCTACAACCTGGGAACCCCCAGCCTGGCTGCCCCCTTCATCCTTCCAGCTCCAGAGACTTTTCTGTCTAATCCAGAAGGTTCTTCTCCCTGATTATATGCAAAAATATTTCAGTTTTTTGTTGAAAATCACCAGAATCGATGAGTAAGACAGCTGGTTTGGGCATCAGTTACATCTTTCTAATTTCTAGAGGCAGCAAGAGTCTCATGTTGAATTTTGGGAGTTGATGGAATTTGGGGGGTCCCTGATTTCTTCTTCCGACTTCTAGCTCATCTCCAGGAGAATAAATCTCCGATGATCTAGAGAGAATCCCACCAGCTTGGGAAGGAATTTGGGGAGCGGCATCTTCCTCAACATCTCCCTTGAAGCTTTTTTTTTTTTTTTTTTTTTTTGAGACAGGGTCTCACTCTGTTGCCCAGGCTGGGGTGCAGTGGTACAATTATGGCTCAATGCAGCCTCTACCTCCCAGTCTCAAGTGATTCTCCTACCCCAGCCTCCTAAGTAGCTGGGACTACAGGCATGCAGCTGATTTTTAATTTTTTTTTTTTGTAGAAACAGGGTCTCACTATGTTGCCCAGGTTCCTTTTGGTTTCTGAGTGTCCCCACTTGTCAGCCTCCATCCCCTGGCCCCAGCGAGGTTGGTGGGGTGGGGACCCAAAGCCACCTGACATGGTGCCATCTGATATGGGGCCGTCAGCAGGTTCTTGCCCATAAATGGCATCAGATGATTTCCTGGGATAAACTCAGGGTTCATTCAAACTGAACTCTGGCAAAAGTGCAGGTGAAATGGACCAAGATGCTGCAAACACAGCCTGACTGGCTACCCTCAGAAAGGGAAAGTGCATGGCGTCAGTGAACACATTTGGGGTAGGGGGAAAGTAAGACAATGGGGAGGTTTTATGAAGACCGACTCTGTCTTCTTCCCCTCCTCTCCTCAAAGAAGTCCTAGGAAATGATGCCTTAGGGTGGTGCAAAAAAAAAAAGAAAAAAAAATGTGGGCAGTTTGACCAAAGTCCAGTGGCTGGGAGAGTGGAGGGGAGAAGTTATCCTAAAGATAGAGTTCCCAGACAGCAGCAATGATAACATCAACAGCTCACACGTCCTGACTCCTTCTTGGGTGCCAGCCTGGGTGCCCTTTTTTTTTTTTTTAAACTGTATTTTATTTTTTTAAGATGGAGTCTCACTCTGTTGCCCAGGCTGGAATGCAGTGGCACAATTTTGGCTCACTGCATCCACCTCCTGGGTTCAAGCAATTCTTCTGCCTCAGCCTCCTGAGTAGCTGGGATTACAGGCATCTGCCACCACGCCCGGCTAATTTTTGTATTTTTAGTAGAGACAGGGTTTTGCCATGTTGGCCAGGCTGGTCTCGAACTCCTGGCCTCCAGTGATCCGCCCACCTTGGCCTCCCAAAGTGCTGGGATTACAGGCATGAGCCACCACGCCCGGCCCAAGCCTGGGTGCTTTTGTGAGTTATCCCATTTCATGTCAATACTCTTAATAACCCCACATGGTAGAGATGAGTTGCCCTGTCTCTAAGGCAAGGAGGCTAAGGCTCGGAAGCTTAAAGTCACGTGCCCAAGGTTAATAGCTAGCATGTGGCCAGGTGGGGACTTGGACTCTGGCTGGCTGCCTCCAAGCCTCAGGCCCTGAAAGAGCTGATAAATACTAAAGACCTGCAACTGAGGTCGGGGGCCAGTGCAGGGCTAAATGCGGGGCCTGGGAAGGAAAGTGCAGGGCGGTCAGGAATGAGGGATTTTATGAGTGTCCAGGGTGTCGTGGCCGGGCCTGCTCCGGCTGATTTAAGCCCTGGCAATAAACCAAACTTCCCACTGCCCCAAAAGCCTCTAGACCTTGATAAAACCTCGGGCATCTTTTAAATTGCAGTTTGGCCTCAAGGCTAAAAAGGAAAGAGGCGGCTGATCCCGGATTCAGGCTTACTGCATTAAAAGTGGGAGGCTGAGGCTGAGCCCAGCAGGAGGGCTGGGTCTGTCTGTGGGCTGGGCAGCCATGCAGAGTGGCTCCAGGTCCCAGCCTGCCTCGTGCCCACCCCAGGTCTGCATCTGTGAAGTGGGAACGGCAACAGACAGGACCAAGTGCAATCATGCATGTGAAGCGCGTGGCACAGGCCTGGCTAGGGGACGGTCATGGGGCAACAAAGCCTCTGGGAGGGACGAGGCCCTGGAAGCTGCTCCTTTAGTAAGTTATTCGAAAACTTGGCTTTGCCTGGGATCCTCTGAGGAGATGTTTAAAATGCAGAGTCTAAGGCCCAGTGCGGTGGCTCATGCCTGTAATCTCCCAGCATTTTGGGAGGCCAAGGCGGGAGGATCACTTCAGCTCAGGAGTTTGAGACCAGCCTGGCCAATATGGTGAAACCCTGTCTCTAGCAAAAATACAAAACTTGGCTGGGCATGGTGGTGTGCTCCTGTAATCCCAGCTACCCGGCAGGCTGAGGCAGGAGAACTGCTTGAACCTGGGAGGTCGAGGTTGCTGTGAGCCGAGATCACGCCACTGCACTCCAGCCCAGGTGACAGGGTGAGACTCCATCTCAAAAAAAAAAAGCAGAGTCCAGGGCCTCTCCAGGACTCTGATCCAGTGGGTCTGGGACAGCCACCAAACCTGTATTTTCAGCAAGCCAGCTGCCCCAGCTCTCAGGGTCAGTGTCAACTCCACTCTTACAGTTACGTTCAAATATGTGTTTACTGTGGCAGGTGGATGTATTTTCATATGTTTGACATGAGGCATGATGGGGCTTTCAAAGGGAAATGTGCAGTTGGAGACCGCCTCTGTCTGTTAAACAGCCCTAAGGCTTATGAACTTCTGTCTTAGTCAGGCTGCTCTAACAAAATTCCATAGACTGGGGAGCTTAAACAACAGATGTTTATTTCTCCTAGATCTGGAGACTATAAGTCCAAGGTCAGGGTGCCAGCATGATCAGGTTCTGGTGAGGGTCCTCTTCCTGTCTTATAGCCAAGGCACCTTCTCACCGAGTCCTCACTTGCTGGAGAGAGAGAGAGGAAGCACACACTCTGGTGTCTCTTCTTATAAGGACGCTAATCCTATCATGGGGGCCCCACCCTCACGACCCCATTTAAACCTAATCAACTCCCCAAGAGCCTTATCTCCAATGCCATCACACTGGGGGTCAGGGATTCACATATGCATTTTGTTGGCTGAGCATGGTGGCTCCCACTTGTAATCCCAGCACTTTGCGAGGCTGAGGTGGGAGGATCATTTGAGGCCAGGAGTTCAAGACCAGCCTGGGCAACTAAGTGAGACTCTGTCTCTACAAACAAACAAACAAACAAACACCATATGCGAATTTTGGGTGGACACATTCAGTCCATAGCAAGCTCTTTTTCAAGTGCAGTGGAAATCTGCCTTCTACCTTCCACCTCCTCGTTGTGTTTCTTGCCTCTTGATCCCCATGGGATCACCTTCTCTCCCTTCTGCATGACAGCCCTGCAAATTCCCAAAGTCAGATACCATTTCTTCATAGACAACCAGGGTCTCGATTGCACCCCAGGGCAGAGTTCTGAATGTTGGAAGGGGGAACCCCGCGTTGCAACAACAGTGGACGGCCCAGGCTCCACGGTCTCCACCAGTCCATGCTGCATTCTCTACCTTTATCCACATGCATGGAAGATTTGTCAAGCTGCACTGCATTTCTATATATTTTTAAATAAAATTGTGACTGAAGCTGTCTATCAACGCCACTTGAATCACTTAATACAAGAACCTCCGTGAAAATTCCCTGCTGGAGGGCAATTTCAGGAAGAAGTTTAGTCGGATTTGTGTACTACTAATAGTAGTAATAACAGTACAAGCCACCATGTCTTCAGTGCCTACACTGTGTGCTAGGCACCATTCCAGGGGCTTGGCAATGACCCCACGGGATGGGTAGTATGACCCTTACTTTGCAGGTGAGAAACTGAGGCCCCTGGTCACACAGTTGGAAAGCGATAGGACCAGGATTGGAACTGAGATCTGTGGAACTCAAAGCCCTATGTCCCTAGTCATCGAGTGCACTGTCATGCCTTCTGTTGTGGAAAAAACATGCTTGACCTGATGGAATGTGCTCCATTTGGCTTCATGTGGCAGAAATTGAGCAAGGGTTAGAATCTGTTTAAACCAGGGGCCTGAGAGTCGCTACACTTTTCTTCAGACTATGCTTTATGCAACCCTTATTTTTTTATTTTTTTTTTTTGAGACAGGCTCTCACTCTGTCACCCAGGCTGGAGCACAGTGGCACAATCACAGCCTCAGCTTCCTAGGCTCAGGTGATCCCCCACCTCAGCCTCCCAAGTAGTTGGGACTACAGGTGCACACCACCATGCCCGGCTAATTTTTTTTATGTTTTGTAGAGACGGGGTATTACCATATTGCCTAGGCTGGTCTTGAACTCCTGGGCTCAAGAGATCTGCCCGCCTTGGCCTTCCAAAGTGTTAGGATCACAGGCATGAGCCACTATGCCCAGCCCTTAAATACCTTGTTTCACCTTGCGTGCAATCCGCCAGATACCTTCAAATCACTTGGAAGGAGACAGGGTACAAATACTGAAGAAAGTAAAACACTTCTTCCACTTAGAGTTTAAGCTGAGCAAAGCAGAGATCTTCAGGGTGCCTGAATCTTGGATGCATTCCTAAGGGCTGTGTTGCCTCATCCCCAGACTCCTGACCCACTCATCTGTCCATCCGTCCATCCATCTATCCATTCATTCATCTATCCAACCATCTATCCATCCATCTATGCATGCATGCATGCATCCATCCATCCATCCAGCCACCCATCCATCCATCCATCCATCCATCCATCCATCCATCCATTTATCCATCCATCCTCAGCCATCTGTCCATCTGTTTGTTCATCCAACCATCCAGCCAAGATTTGTTTGGTGTCTACTGGGTGCCTCTAAAAGTAGAGTTACCCCAAGACATTTGAAGGCCTCCTGTCTGCTGACATTTCCCTAGAACCATGCCCACAATATGGCATTAACATCTTTGCTATCTAGCTGAGGACACTTAGCTCTAATAGTCCTATTTGTGACTTGTCAGGCTTAGCCTCGTCAACCACAGAAAGGTTCTGCTCCTTCTTAAAAGATACCAGAAAAAAATCCTTCCTGGTCATTATTCCAATAAGATAAAAGGGGAATAACAACACCAAACCTCGTTGCAGTACACTCCACCCCCATGGGCCGAGGACACCAAACATCTGAGTGTGTCCCCAGCTTCCCTGGCAGTAACGCAGAAGTTGTTCAACAGCCTATATTAATGAGCAATAAAGTACTGACGGGCACTGCATGGACGGCTCAGCAAAGGACTTAATTTGCAGCCGAGCACAAAATCAAAGACTGTCAACCGAGGAACCATGTGGCTGGATAAGCACCTTGTGCTACCTGAGAAAGCACTGTCAGGTAAATTTCCAGAGAAAGTAATTAAGGAATCCCCATTGTCTAAATTCAGCAGTAAAATTTGGAGCTTTGGAATTTGATGGTCACCAGGGAGCTGGTGTCTCCTCCCAGCCCAATCCTTCATCAGAATGAACAGTGGAGGCTTAGGAAGGGATCAGCTGGCGTGCCTCCCGCCCTTTCCCTGAGACACCCCCCAGCCCTGTGTGGTCCTGCGTGTGCTGTCTTGTCAGAGAAGCAGAAAGCAGCAAATGAGATCTCCGCGTTGTGAGATGGGGGTGAGATTAATATACAAACATATAGACCTGAGATCTGGCAAGTGCCAATTAATATTTATCAAGCACCCACGGCGTACATGATACCGAGAATCAACATGCAAAACATACAGTCCCTGGCATCAGGCAATCTCCACTCCGAGTCACACGCAGGTTCCGCGCACAGATAGATGATCCGTGTGCTTGGAGGCACCTGCCCCGGTGGGAGAACCCACCAGTTTAAGTTAATATTGATACAAGCGCCCTCTTCATACTGAGACAATGTAGGATTCTCAAGCAGGCATCGTCAGCACCCTGGCCTCCACTGGGGGAACCCTGATGAGACACTACCCCAGATCTCTAGGGGCTGTCCCATTCACAAAGACACCTCAGCAGGGCCTCCGTCGACACAGTCCCTTCACTAACTTCTTCTTAGTCTTCACGATAAAAGAAAAAGTCCTCCTCCCCACTGAAGATCAGGCTCTGCTGTGACCTCCCCTGTCCTGATATTTCTAAGCGGGGGTGGGCAGGTTGTGGCAGGACCCCTCCAGAAGAAAGAGCTGAGCAGCCTCCCATCATCTGGGTTCTGCAAAGAAAAGGGAGGACCCCCTCCCCGGCGGCTCAGCTTGTCAGGGCCTTTGTTGACAACCCCATTGAAAGCGGCCTCACTGTCGCTGTGAAGTTTCCTCCATCTCCCATTCACTCCTTTCTCAGGCAGTTTCTGAAAGGTGAAAAGTCTGGAAAACACACACACACTCTCTCCCACCCCACGCCCCGAGCCCCATCACACAGAGGGAGAGGGGGGTGGCAGCTTGGGGGAGCCGGGCTGACGAGCCCCTCACCTGGCCCCGCGGTGCACCGCCTCCAATTAAATCAAAATGGTTTGTTTTTAATGGTCTTTTACACTGACAAGTGGGCGATCATTTTGGGCCCACGAGCTGTCAGGGAACTGAGGCAAATCCTCCGTTGATAATGCCCAATGCTTCCAATTAGGAGCCGAGGCCGCTCCTGGCGCGCTAACGATTCCCCAGCCAGCCCCCAGGCCCCTTTGGCGCTGGCTGTTTCTTCCGCCTCCTCCACCGCAAATTACTGACACAAAACGGAAGGCCCCGCGTCTCCTCCGCCACGCCAGGCCCGGGCCCTGTTGGGTTTAATGAGCCGATGGAAGTTTCGTGGCTCCGGCGCTAAATTCTTTTCTTGTTTGACAGCTGCTAGGCTAAGGCAAGTGTTGACCTTATAAAAGATTTAGTGTTTCTCATTATTTTCTGTCAAGCTTCACAAGCGATGGCGCGGCGGTTATCATTTGCATCCTGGGGTGTGTGTGTGCAGGGTGTGTGTTGGGTGCGTGTGTTGGACAGGGGCTCCAAGGTGCAGACGGGAAACGGGAAGGGGTCTTTCCCTCTCCCCGAGTTGTCCCTGGCCCCTGCACAGCAGCTGCCAGCGTGAGGTTCTTGCTGGGCCCAGGTGTTTCAAAGAGAAGGCAAGATGCAAGTCCAAGGTGATGGATGCTTCCACGGCTTCCCGGCCTCCCGGTGGAACCAGAGCCACCGCCGTGGGGGCACGGGAGGAAGCCCAGTGCGCACCGAAGTTGGTCGACTCTCAGAGCCTGCTGGGCCCAGCACAGCCAGGGATGAGCGCTGGGCAGCAGGACAGTCCCAGCCAGACTCAAGGCTGAGGACGGTTTTAGGGTCACGCTCAAGATTTAATCAGGGACCTCACTCTTGCCTCAAAGACCCTGGTTAAGGCAGTTTCCCAAAAGCTTCCTCCTTCTGCTCTACACCCGGAGAACCGATTTTTTCAAAGTGGCCGGCATTATTTTCCCCAAGCTGACTATGGGAACTTTGTCAGTCCTTACTTTGTTCTGGCACCCCATGCAAATCGAGGCCACTTGGTAACTCACAAGGCTGCCGGGAGTCCATGTGGCACCTTCCCCAGCCCCTACCGGCCTCCTCATTTCTTTTCTTTCCATCTCTGCATCCTCCCCTTGCTCCGACCTACCCGCTGGCTGCCCCAGGAACGGGTGACCTGAGGTTGCATAAAGAGTGACAGAGTCAAGGGCAGAGGAACGTGTAGATGTCTCCTCCCCCGGTTCTGAGTTTATAAGCATCACTGATACCACGGGAGACTCCACGTTGATCTTTTAGAGTGAAAACGTGGCACTCCACCTCCCTCCCGTGCCCACGGCAGACCTTACTAATCAATCGTTGTGTACTTTTTTCACCTGCCTAGGTTCAGCCTTAGAATATTTTGTAACAGAGGTTGGCCATCAGCTACCACCAGTCTATTAGAGCCAAGTAAAATGAAACAGTACTGCCATCCCTGCCTTAGAGAGGTCATGAAAATAAATTGCTATAGGTATTCCTAAAATTGCTTATCTTTTTATGCTACTTTAAGATGATATTTATAGAAAAGGAAATAAAATATATAGCCCACTACATAAAAATAAATAAATTAGACTTCACCAAACTTTGAAAGCTTTTGTGCTTCAAACGATACTATCAAGAAAATAAAAAGACAACCAGCAGAATGGGAGAAAATATTTGTAAATCATATGTCTGACAAGAGACTCGTGTTGATGAATATATAAATTACTCTTATAAGCCAGTAATAAAATCCAGGTGTGGTGGCTCATGCCTGTAATCCCAGCACTTTGGGAGGCAGAGGCGGGAGGATCACCTGAGGGCAGGAGTTCAAGACTAGCCTGGCCAACATGGTGAAACCCCATCTCTACTAAAAATATAAAAATCAGCCAGGCGTGGTGGCAGGCGCCTGTAATCCCAGCTACTCAGGAGGCTGAGGCAGGAGAATCACTTGAATCCAGGAGGCAGAGGTTGCAGTGAGCCGAGATTGCACCACTGCACTCCAGCCTGGGTGACAAGAATGAAACTCTGTCTCAAATAAATAAATAAAAATAAGGACGGGTGCGATGGCTCACGCCTGTAATCCCAGCACTTTGGGAGGCCAAGGTGGGCAGATCACCTGAGGTCAGGAGTTTGAGACCAGCCTGACCAGCGTGGTGAAACCCCGTCTCTACTAAAAATATAAAAATTAGCCAGACGTGATGGCACGCACCTGTAATCCCAGTTACTCAGGAGGCTGAGGCAGGAGAATCACTTGAACCCAGGAGGCAGAGGTTTCAGTGAGCTGAGATTGTGCCATTGCACTCCAGCCTAGGTGACAGAGCAAGACTCTGTCTCAAAAAAAAAAATCAGTAATAAAAAGATAAATAACTCAATTTAAAAATGGGTGGCCGGGTGCGGTGGCTCACGCCTGTAATCTCAGCACTTTAGGAGGCTGAGGTGGGTGGATCATGAGGTCAGGAGATCGAGACCATCCTGGCTAACACGGTGAAACCCCATCTCTACTAAAAATACAAAAAAAATTAGCCGGGTGTGGTGGCGGGCGTCTGTAGTCCCAGCTACTCAGGAGGCTGAGGCAGGAGAATGGCATGAACCCGGGAGGCGGAGGTTGCAGTGAGCCGAGATCGCGCCACTGCACTCCAGCCTGGGCGTCAGAGTGAGACTCTGTCTCGCAAAAAAAAAAAAAAAAAAAAAAAGAAAGGCAAAAGATAGGAACAGACATTTCTCCAAAGGAGATAAACAAATAAACACATGAAAAGATGCTCAACAACATCATGAGCCATCACGGAAACACAAATCAAAATCACAGTGAGATGGGACTTCACTCCCCCTACAACGGCTAGAATAAAAATGACAGACAACAACAAGTGTTGGTGAGGATATGGAGAAATTGGAACACCCATACGTGCTGGTGGGAATCAAAAATGGTGCAGCCAAGTTGGAAACACTTTGGCAGTTCTCCAAAAGGCTAAACATAGAGCTCCCGTATCACCCAGAAATTCTACTCTTAGGTGTACACCCAACAGAAATGAAAACATACATCCACACAAAAACTATACATGAATGTTCTAGAAGCATTACTCATAATAGTCAAAAATGGAAACAACCCAAGGTCCATCAACTGATGAATGGGTAACAAAAATGTGGTCCGTCCATACAAAGGAATACTATTCCCTGGAAAGGAATGAAGCGGTCCTCTGTGCTATAACGTGGATGAACCTTGAAAACATGTTGCTAAGGGAATGAAAGCAGCCAGTCACAGAAGACCTCACATTGTATAATTCCATGTATATGAAGAGTCCAAAATAGGGAAAGCCACACCAACAGGAAATAGATTAGTGGTTGCCAGAGGCTAGGGAAGAGGAATAGGAGTGACTGCTAATGGCTATAAAGTTTCTTTTGGGGGTGATGAAATGTTCTAAACTTAGAGTGTGGAGGTGATTTGTACAATCCTAAGAACAGGCTAAAATCGGTGAGGTTTATGGTATGTGAATTATATCTCAATAAAGCTGTTTTTAAAAAGAGTCACTTTAAAAAATAGCCCAGCTGGATCAGATGAGTGATCATTGCCTAGATTCTGACTTTAGGGGCCAGAACAGGGTGATAATTGGCCACCAAGGTCTGGCCTCAGACGAGGGGAGTCTGCTGTGTCCTCCACTACAACTCTCATTCACCTGCAGCCTATTGAACTTACAAGCTGAAGAAGCTTAGGAGCTGACCTGAGGTTTATGGAAAGTTCACACACACACCCCACCTTGGGACTGGTGTTACCCAATTATTTTGCTCCTAGCGTCTAGCAAACAGCTTCATTGTTCAGTTTTGATTTCAACTGCTGCTGACTGGCCTTCGCTAATCCTTGCGAATGACCTGGAGCCATTGGTATGGCTTCTCGAAGGAGCAAATCGATTCTCATTTTCAAAGGCACAAATGCCTAGCTTTCCTTCTGCTCCGGTAAGTCCCGCAGCCCTGCAGTCAGTCCATGGAGCACAGCTCTGGATTCCAGTTGGGGCTCTGTCACTTAGTAGCTGGGTGTCCTTGGGCCGGTGTCGTACCCTTCCTGAGCTTCAGTCTCCTTTGTCAAACGAATGGTCCCCCGCCCCATCCCCTCAAGGTCGCTGCTCCTCCCCATTCCCTGGGCACGGTTCACCGAGAGTGGTGCCGGTGCCATTTGAGAACCTACATTAGACCTTGCAGGAAGGCAGGAAGTTTGTTTTCCAAGCGGAGCTTGGCTGTTCTTTGAAATCGCAGCATGTGTCAGCAGGGAGGGTCGGGTCCTGTGTCCTTGCTCATCTATTTTTGGACCACAGAGAAATGAGAGCCAGTGGCAGAATAACAATCCAGGGGACCAGATGTCTCAGGAGAGATTGTTACCCTTGTTAATTACTTAAACGACAACCTGCTACATCAGAGCTGAGGACCCAGCCTGCTCTCCCACGATGTCCTACATGAATCTGTGTTCTACCGGAGCCTCTGACCTCCAGCTGCCCCGAACTTGACAGGAATTACTGACCTGGGACTGATCCATAATTTTCAAGTGCCTCTCATTAGAGGAGACAGCCTCTCAATCTTTTAAAGCAAAATCTCTCTCCCAGTCACCTGAGGAGTTGTCACTTAAAAACTAATCTAAAATCTCTATGCCTGTCATTTTTTTTTTTTTAGCTCTTTGGCAGATTTTATTTTTTTAAATCTGTTTCCCCCCCACCAAATCCTCCCTTTTGCCTTGTTAGTCTCCAGACCTGGCACTGGAAGCTTGGTGTTTAGTTAGGGGACCTTCGTGTGGCCAGTGCATGGGGAGGGGGCGTCTGCTGGCTCAGCTGCCCTGGCAGTGGGACTGGGTCAGGGACCTGGACTCAGAAAGTGCTGTGGAAAAGCTGATTGACCTGTGAATTTGTACAGCGCCAGGTTTGGTTTCTTCTGGCCATTGAGGTTCATGTAACACACACACACACACACACACCCCCACACACACACCCCCTCCATGTGTCTCTGGGATGGGTTCGCAAGCAACAGCAAGGCATAACACTGGACAAGAGGCTCAAGACAAAACACACGGCTCCTGCCCTGCCCTCCCAACATGAAGAGCCCCAGGGCTGTGGCTGCCTGAACCCCCCACCTGTGGCAGAGGCGTCTGGTGGAGGCAGTAAGAAGGCAAGGAAAGAGGGAAGGGGAAGAAGGCAAAGGCAGCCCGCTTTTCAGCTTGTGGACCGGAGCCATTCAACCCAGCAGAAGGCTGGTGCCGCCTCGCAAGGAGGAACGGCCAACGCCTCATCTCCAGGTAGAGCCTCTGCGTCTTGGATATTTTCTCAGGCATGGAGGTGAATTTACGCCCTCATGAAGCTGGATAAGCCCAACTGGAGGGGCCATCGGGAAGTCACATACGTAAGCCAACGTCACCCACCACTGGCGGCTACGGTTCCTATGGCAAAACTTTGTATTCAAATTTGGAATCCTACACACATCTCCAATAAGGGAAACTCATAAAACAGAGTTATCCTTTCTAAACTGTGTGTGGCACGAGGAGGCCCTCCCTCACCCCAGGTCACCTCCCACAAACGCAGTTTGAACCCACATTTGTTGTTTTCATATGAAAAAGAGGAAAAGGCAATAGTCCCATAGAAATAAAACTGAAATCCTCTCTGCTTCCCTCCCTGGGCTCACTCTCCTCCCTCCCAGAGGCAGAGCCTGGCGTGACCTCTGAGAACATTCTTTTCCTTCCGCCCCTTTCTGTCTAAGCAGATTCACACATATGCTGGAGCTAAACAGGGAAGCGTTTCGTATGTTTTTTATCTTTTTCATATCAAGGAAATCATGCTTAGGTTCCATTCTGTAAATTTTTTTTCATGCAACGTTGGGTTTTTGAGATTCATGCACATTGGTTCTGATAGACCTGGAACAACACTGTCTAATATAACTTTATGATAAAAATGTTCTACATCCACCTGTCCACTGCAGTAGCCACTGGCCACTCAGGGCCATTGAGCACTTGTTTTTGTTGTTGTTTTTGTTTTATTTATTTATTTATTTTGAGACAGAGTCTCACTCAGTCTCCCAGGCTGGAGTGCAGTGGCACAATCTCAGCTCACTGCAACCTCCGCCTCCCAGGTTCAAGCGATTCTCCTGCCTCAGCCTCCTGAGTAGCTGGGATTGCAGACACGCACCACCACACCCAGCTAATTTTTTGTATTTTTAGTAGAGACAGGGTTTCATCATGTTGGTCAGGATGGTCTCAAACTCCTGACCTCGTGATCTGCCTGCCTCAGCCTCCCAAAGTGCTGGGATTACAGGTGTGAGCCACCCCACCTGGCCACAATTGGGGGTTTTTTGGCTTTTTTTGGTTTTGTTTTCAGAGGCAGCACCTCACTCTGTCACCTAGGCTGGAGTGCAGGGGTAAGATCATGGCTCACTGCAGCCTCCACCTCCTGGGCTCAAGCAATCCTCCCCCTCAATCTCCTGAGTACCTGGGACCACAGGTGGATGCAACCATGCCCTGCTAAAATTTTTTCTGTAGAGACGGGGTCTTGCTATGTTGTCCAGGCTGCTCTCGAACTTCGAGTTTAAGCGATTCTCCCGCCTCAGCCTCCCAAAAAGCTGAAGTTACAAGTGTGAGCCACTGCACCCGGCCTATTGAGCACTTGGTATGTGGTTGGTGCAACTGAGGAACTAAGTTTCAGATTTTGTTTAATTTTAGTCCACTGACATTGAAAGAGCTGCATGCGGCTGGGGGCTGCCATGTTGGGTGGGGCCTGCCATGTTGGGTGGGGCCACTCTGGAGTGTCCACTGTAGTGGATGCAAGGTGTTCCACCGTCTGAATTCACCACCCTTCATCCGAGCAGGCCCCACTGATGGACATGCAGTTGTTCCCGGCATTTATTGACATGGTACTACCGTGAGGATTCCTCATGAACATCTCTTAGTGGACATTTTTGAGAATTTCTGCAGGGCATGTATGTAAACGTGGACTCGTTGGTTTGTAGGGTGTACACGTGGCCAGCCTTTCTGGCTATGCCAAGTCTCTCTAAAGAGGTTGTACGGATGAACACACTCGCTGGTAGTGCATGGAAGTTCCCGTTTCTCATGTCAGACTCATTCCCATTATTACCAATCTGATGTGTGTGGAATGCTTATTCTCTTGCTTAATGTGCTATTCCCTGATGATGCGCTGGGTTGAGCATACTGTCCTGTTTTTTGGCCACTCAGATTTCCCCTCTGGAAACCACCTGTTCCTTTCTTCTGCCCTTTCTTCAGCTGTGGGACCCCAGCACCAGCTACTCTTTCTCTTTGAGTATCTGCTTGTGTGCTATTTCCTCAGGGAAGCCTTCTCTGGCCTCAGTCAGAGTTGGAGTCTCTGTATCATAAGCTCTTACAGAACCTGGTACTTCTTTTAATACACAATTCTAATTGAAGAATTCGTTGTGTGATTTTATTTTTATTAGTAGTTTCTCACTCTATCTCAGGGACTAGCCCCATCTCTGATACACAGTGGATGGTCAATAAATAAGCATTGAATAAAATCATGAATACATAAATACAAGGACAAGGGCCACATCTTAGCCCCAACCCAGGTCCCATGGACATCTTCTCTAGGATAGCACCAGTTCATTCCACATGGGGATTTTTTCATTGAAAGTAGAACAGATTTTTCAAGCAAGAATACAAAGCAAAACCTCAATAAATACCAAAGGGTCTGACTTGTGAGGATTACTTTAGCACCAAAGAAATTGAATTAGAAATCAGTAACAAACCTAACTGATAAAATTGCCTGGAAATGTAAAATCACGCTTATAAATAACTTAGCGATCAAAGGAGAAATCCAAACAGAAATTAGATAGAAATTAGATTAAAAGAGAACTGAGCAAAAACAAATATACTCAAAACTTGTGAGATGAGCTAAAAGAGAATTTAGAGGGAACACAGTTGCTAATGCTGTTATATAAATGCTAATATTGGAGAAAAAAAAGATGAAAGGTAATTAGCTAAGCCAACGACTCTAGATGCTAGAAAAAGAACAACAGAGTAAACATTAGTGAAATGTCAAAGGTACAATTAAGGATATCCATCAAATGAAAAGTTGGTTCATTGCAAGTGGATTGGAAAAGCACAGATGCTTTCAAATGAGTTAGAAAATGGGGCCCACCGCTCTAGATGCGGGAAGCAAAGTGAGACCTCCGTTCAGGGACTGCGGTGCTGAGGAAGGGGCCTGCTGTCTGGCGGCTGGTCTCAGCTCTGCCCAGGACTCACGGGAGACCTGGGAGGGTCACTTCTCACCTTCGGGCCTTGGGTTTTCCATCTGTAGTATGGGAGAGTTAGATTCGATATCACTAAGGTCTCTTCCAAACCTAACTCTCTGGGAATATTTTATTCTGATCCAGTAGCAGGGAGGAAAAGGATGTTATCCCAGGAGGGAACTATGATTCCTAGGCACATGGAGTAGAAATCTCTTCTAGGATCTAGTAGCTGCTCATCTCCCCTGCCACATCCTGCTGCCCATAACAGCAATGGCTCACTTTCATTTCCTGGAATTCACCCCCATTCCTCCTTTGCCCCTGGCTTGCTCCTTCATCCTCCCCAGAGAGCCCTTCCTGAGCCCCAGATGGAGGTAGATCTCCCCAGTCCGCAATCTTATTAAACAGCTCTTGTCGGCCGGGCGCCGTGGCTCACGCCTGTAATCCCAGCACTTTGGGAGGCCGAGGCAAGTGGATCACCTGAGGTCAGGAGTTCCAGACCAGCCTGGCTAACATGGTAAAACCCCGTCTCTACTAAAAATATAAAAAATTAGCTGTGCATGGTGGCAGACACCTGTAATCCCAGCTACTCGGGAGGCTGAGGAAGGAGGATCGCTTGAACCCGGGAGGCAGAGTTTGCAGTGAGCTGAGATCACACCACTGCACTCCAGCCTGGGCAATGAGAATGAAACCCCTTCTTAAAAAAAAAAGAAAATAGCTCTTGTCTAAATGTCACA
The DNA here is from genome assembly GCF_029281585.2 of Gorilla gorilla gorilla. Classification (NCBI taxonomy): domain Eukaryota; kingdom Metazoa; phylum Chordata; class Mammalia; order Primates; family Hominidae; genus Gorilla; species Gorilla gorilla. The sequence continues at coordinate 128,936,100 of NC_073237.2, forward strand.
AACAATCACATGTACGGTGTGTTTAGTGACCACTTCCCAAGATGTCTCCCTGGGTCCATGTGGGCTCTGCCTTCCTGGCAGGTGTGTTTCCAGGGCACTGCATGGCAGCGCTCTGTCCTTATTTCTGCGATGCCATTTAGATTTGTGCAATGCTCCCCATTCTAACAGGACCAGCTCCTTCGCCAACCGGGATAAAGCCTCCCGCCCGCCCGGCTGCCAGGGCTGCTGGCGGCTGTGGCACTTGCCTCTTATTTACCTGCATTGACCTTAGAGCAGCTCAGAGCTCCATTCAGCAAAGCTGTCTCCTGCCAAAGCCGTTACAATTTCTTAGCTCCAGGCAGAGACAGACCGCAGATGGCTTAATTTAGAAGCATCTCAGAAGGAATTCCTTGCTCCATAGCTCTTCATCCTTTGACTCCAGGGGTCCACAGGGTCGTGACCACACAAGGGCTTGAGGCCTGACTTGTAATCAGGCTCCTCGTGTGGCTGGGCTGCTTGGAGAGGGGGGTGTGTGCATGTGCGGCAGAGCCATGACCTTGCAGCCAGCGACTTTTGCTTCATGGACTCCATGAGCATTTAATAAGAGGCAATGGAGCTCGTGACGAAGGGCTTGGGGCCTTGAGTCTTGCAGCCCTGGGTTCAATCGCTGAAATGAGGCAAATGACTTAACCTTCTGGGACCTCCACTTTCCCATCTGTAAAATGGAGACAACGATGGTGCCGGCCTCCTCTGGGCGTTCCAAGGCTTGTGTGAAATAAATGCACAGCGCCCAGCAAATAGCAGGTCTGTTCTTGTCCTAGCATTGCTGTTGACAAGGGGCTCAACATGCCAGTTCTGGCCTCCGGGACAAATTTTGCAGAGAGGCACCCAGCTACGAGGCCCGTTGAGGACTGGAACTCCCCTCTCCACAGACAACTGTTTTTTTGGTTAGGGATTTGGAGACTTCGTGGGTACAGAATAGGCCCCATCTCCGTTCTCTTTCTAAAGGGCCCATCCCATCTGAGGTGGACACTTTTGCTCGAGTTCGCTTTCAGTAGAGTCTGCCAGGCCCAGGCACTAAGCATCTCCTTTGGTTTTTGCCTCCAGACTCCGCCTCGCTGGGGCCCCTCTGGCCTCTGCGGATCTGTTTCCCTTCTGTTCCCTCCCTTCCCACCTCCCTCATCACAGTCCTTCCAGGGCACATTCAAGTCCCTCCTGGCATGAGAAGTCCTTGCTGGCCGCTGGAGGCCAGACAGATTCTCTCGATTTCCTTCACTCATCATTCATTCATACATTTGGGCGCCCACCCGACCTTCTTTAAACACTTCTCAAATGCCAGGTTCTGTGCCAGGCACTGGGGGTCCTTCAGGGAACAGGCCACGAGCAGACCCTGCTTCAGAGAGGATGAGCCCTTCCTCGAGCTCCCTTCTGGGATGAATTCACTCCGTGAGATTCCAGCTGGAATGGGATGTCATCCACATCAGAGACCACAGGTGACACGCGCTCTGCCTCTCCCGATGTCGGCACACAGCAGGTGCCAAAACGTGTGTGGTTAGTCATTGGGAGGAGCCTCTTGTGCCCAAAACACCCCTTTAGAAAACCAAGGGGAATATGGAACTTGGAACTCTGAAGTGCAAGGGGTGTGTGCTTAGCAGCTGCTGGCACACAGTAGGTACTTAATAAATATTTTTTAGATGGATGGATGGATGAATGCTTCTGCTTCAGCGAAGTTTCTAAGTAAATGGCGACTGCGAAAAAGAAAATTTCTCACCATGGTTCTCCTTTTGTCCTTGTGTGGTTAGACTGAGCAGCTCCTTAGGGCTTCAATCCTCCAGCCGCCTTCTTGGGGTATGGGATGAGTGGGTGCTGGTGAGCCTCCTGCCACCAGCAGGGCCAGCCACAGCCCCACCCACCATCGCTGCATGCTGATTTGCCCAGGGAATGGCTTGAGGGCTGTATTAGCTTCTAGAGGCTGCTATAACAAATTGTCACAAACCTAGGTGGCTTAAAACCATAGAAATGTTTGTTTTCACAGTTCTGGAGGCCAGACCAACAAAATCAAAGTGTCGTCAGGGCCACATTCCCTGGAAGGCTCTAGGGACAATCCTCCCTGCCTCCTCCAGCTCCTGTGGGCTCCCGATGCTCCTTGGTTGTGGCCACATCGCTCTCATCTCTGCCTCTGTCTTCACATGGCTGTCTCCTCTGTGTCTTCTGTTGCTACTAAAGATGCTTGTGATTGGATTTAGGGCCCACCTGAATAATCTAGGATGATTTCATCTCGAGATCTTTAATTTTATCTGCAAAGACCGTGTTTCCAAATAAGGCCACATTCTCAAGTTCTGGGGGTTAGTACATGGACCTATCTTTCTGGGAGTCATGGTTCAGCTCACTACAAGGGCCAAGGAGGAAGGAATGGACATGGCCGAGAGGTGGTCTGCAGAGCTATGCTCCCCTATGAAGAGCCATGGGCACCCAGAGAAGCAGAGAGAAGAAAGGTGGCTGCCAGGGACTTGGAAATGGGAGCTGCTAATCAAGGGGTATAGTTTCATTTACGCAAAATGAATACTCTCTAGAGACCTGCTGTACAACACTGTGCCTAGAGTTAATAATAGTGCATATACAGCTGGGCGCCGTGGCTAACGCCTGTAATCCCAACACTTTGGGAGGCCGAGGCGGGTGGATCACCTGAGGTCAGGAGTTCCAGACCAGCCTGGCCAACAAGGAGAAACCCCGTTTCTACTAAAAATACAAAAAATTAGCCGGGTATGGTGGCGGGCGCCTGTAATTCCAGCTACTCGGGAGGCTGAGGCAGGAGAATCGCTTGAACCCGGGAGGTGGAGGTTGCAGTGAGCCGAGATCACACCATTGCACTCCAGCCTGGGCAACAAGAGTGAAACTCTGTCTCAAAAAAAAAAAAAAAAATAGTGCGTATACTATACTGTGCACTGGAAAATGCTGCTAAGAGATCAGATCTCAGGTTAAGGGCTCCCACCAAAAAAGTCTCCAACAAACAAAACAGCAAAAAACCAACTGGGCATGAGGAAGCTTTGGAATAGATTTTTTTTTGGAGACAGAGTCTCTGTCCCATAGTCTGGAGTGCAGTGGCATGACAATGGCTCATTGCAGCCTCAACCTCCCAGGCTCAATCGATCCTCCCATCTCAGCCTCCCAAGTAGCTGGGACTATAGGCATGTGCCACCATGCCTGGCTAATTTTTGTATTATTTGTAGAGACAGGGTTTCGACATGCTGCCTAGGCTGGTCTCTAACTCCTGGGCTCAAGCAATCCACCTACCTTGGCCTCCCAAAGTGCTTGGATTACAGGTGTGAGTCACCTTGTCTGGCCGTTGATGGCTATTTTTGATTGTAGTGATGGTTTCAGGGCTATTTGCATATGCCCAAACTCATCAAATTTTACACATTAAATACAGGTTTTGCAGGTTAGGTAGATCAATCATACCTCAACAAGGCTGTTACAAATATCTTTCAAAAAAGTAAAATTAATTTTGGGAGGCCAAGGGAGGAGGATCACTTGAGGCTAGGGGTTCCAGACCAACCTCAACATAGAGACCCCCCCCCCCATCTCTACAAAAAATTACAGAAATTAGCTGGGCATGGTGGCGCACAGCCGTAGTCCTAGCTACCTGGAGGCAAGGCAGGAGGATCCCTTGAGCCTGAGAGTTTGAGGCTGCAGTGAGCCGTGGTTGTGCCACTGCACTCCAGCCTGGGTGACAGAGTGAGAACCTGATGCGGGGGGAGGGTGGTAGGGGGGAAAAGGAAAATTCTTATAGTGACATTGTAGCAACATGGATAGTTGTTTTCACATGCTAAACATTTTGCAAAGCTGAATATAAATAGTTATTATTACTATTTGAAAAATATGCCTGTGTTCTAAAAAACAAATGAAAAGACACCATTGGTGACTGGCCACCAGAGACAGCACAATTGCCAATCTGGATGCCACTGAAGGCCAGGGATGCCTTAGGTCCAAGCCGGCTGGACACCAGGGTGGCTGCATGCCCCCGAGACCCCAAGGTCTGATGCACCTGTCTTCCTAAGTGTCTCTAGCTGCCTTTTTTTTTTTTTTTTTGAGACGGAATCTTGCTCTGTTGTCCAGGCTGGAGTGCAGTGGCACAATCTCGGCTCACTGCAACCTCCGCCTCCTGGGTTCAGGCGATTCTCCTGCCTTAGCCTTCCCAGTAGCTGGGACTACAGGCACCCACCACCACACCCAGCTAATTTTTGTATTTTTAGTAGGGATGGGGTCTCGCCATGTTGGCCAGGCTGGTCTCAAACTCCTGACAAGTGATCCGCCCACCTTGGCCTCCCAAAGCACTGGGATTACAAGTGTGAGCCACTGCGCCCAGCCTCTAGCTGCCTTTTAGGAGCCACAGGCCTCAGGAAGATCATGTCACAGTGTAAACATCAGACCACCACTTGCCAGAAGGTCACAAAGGTGTCACTAGAAGCCCTTTGTCCGCGGACTATTTTCCTCCTGCACACTGTGCAAGGCCTTCTCTCTTCTCAGTGTGTCTTGTGAGGCTACTTGGACATTTTTCCGGAACATTGAGATTGAGCTGAGGGCACAATCATGGTTTGATTGATGGAGATCAGTTGCACAGCAGACATGCAGCCCTGGGTCCAGGTGGGCACTGGGTGACTGTGCTAGGCGCCCTGCCCTGAGGGGCTCAGTAGCTTTTGGGCTGGGCTCAGGCCTCTCCCTTGGTTGCAAGAGCCCCAAGGCGATTCTGAGGCAAAACCAAAAAATCTGAAACCCGAGGCTGGGGCTGGGACTACAACTGGTGCTGCGGCTGGGCTGAGGCTGGACAGCTTTGAGAAATGCTGCCATGGAGGGTCCCTAGAGGGACTTGCAAAGGGCCCTGAAACCTCCTAAATCGCCTGCACTGTTTTTTATGTAAGCACTTGTGGGCATTTTTTTTTCCCAGAGGAAAAGGGCCCATGGCTTTCCAAAGAGCATCCCCAAGGGGTCCACATCCGCTAGAAGGTGAAGAACATGGTTATTCCTGGAAGAACGGAGTCTCTGGTCACCATTTGATTTTTATGGGTTTCTAACAACGCTCCACAGCCCCCTGCCTTCTTTCACCTCAGCAAGTGAAGTGTAGGCAGCACCCTAGACACAGCATGAGTGGCAGCTGTGACACAATATTCTAGAAAGAATCCAGAACTTAGAGTCCAGAGGTTGGGGGCCACCAATTCCCTGTGGGGGCAGCCCTGAACCACACTCTGCCCTGGGCCTCTGTTCCCTCGTCTGTGAAATGATAAACACAGTCCGAGGGGGATCCACCGGGCCCCAAGCACAGAGACTTTCCCTACAAGCCCCTCCTTATCTTCCCTCTACCCCCTTTTAATATTTCATCCTCTCTCCCCACATTTTTCTTCTTCTGTCACCTTTCTTCACCCTAACCTGCAGCGCCGTGGGCTTAGCTAACCACTCCGGGGCGGTCAACCCTGGCCTGGATTCTCGACAAGCACCCTGTGGCTGTCCTAGGCATGGGTCCTGCTTTATCCTGAACCCGCTGCAGAGCCTTTGGCTGCTCCTGCAAATCCAAACAGGACCTGCCCTGCCCACCCTCTACCTGGCCGCCGCACCCCCTCACAAAGTTGAGCTCTCTTGGACCCCAGGGCCAGAAGCCACGCTACCCCCTTTGCCCTGGAATCCCAACCCACCCTTCGAGACCCCCTGTATGCATCTCTTCCCCAGGACCCACCCAATTTGTTCTCACTGCGCACTCCCCAGCCCTCTGTCCATTGTAATGAAATAGCTATGTAGTTACTGCTGGATGTCTGCTCTACCTCTAGATTAAAAGCTCCATGAGGGTAGAGCTGAGTCTCTCTGGTTTACTGCCGTATCCCCCACATCTGACACAGAGTTGTGTTCAATAAACATGCATTTCATGAATTAACAGATGGATAGAAGCCCAGATGCAGGAATAAGCACGTGAGCCCAAACCCTTCCCACCCTGTGCCGCCCTTAGGTTATCCCAAAGGAGAAATGCCGAGGCAGGAGGATGTTGTGCTGTTAATGGGATGGATTTTGTAGCACTTGGAGGTGATGTAACAGACACAGTGGACACCAGGAGACGAGGCGGGGTCTTCACCCACCACCATTTCTTGAGAAGAAAGGGCAGGCTGAGATACCGATTGCACAAAATCTTAACTGAAGAGGCTCCCACTCCTTGAATCTGTCTCCCTTGCATTTTTTTTTTTTTTCTGATTTATTCTTGAGCTCTGGTTCTGGTGATATTGAAGTTCAGCTCTTGACTCCTGTGGTGGCTGCCACCGGACAGGAGGGAAGTGATCTAATTCCCAGCAAGGGAGTGCAGACAGGGTCAGGAGGTCCCCCTTGGAAAGGGTGGCTTGTTTGGGGTTTTTAATGGTGGAAAAGTAGTGCGTGAAGGACACTGGCTACTAGGTCCCATTGCGTGGTCATCTGGTCATGGCCTGGTAATTTCTGTTCTGCCTGTATCTTCCCCAGCAAGGAGCTGGACAGAAGGACGAACAGTTCCCCCAGGTAGCCCCTGCTCTCTGCCTCGTGGCTCAGCACCAGGAGGCTCACAGCACTTGCTGTGACTTCCTCCCTCTTACAGCTATTTTTATCATTACTCTAAGATTGAAGCAGGGGGCAGGCGAGGGGAGCAACTGGAATGAGCTGCACCGAAGTCTCCCCTCACCCACCCACTCTTCCCTTCTATCCACAGGTGGGCCGCCACCTTGATACGTTCCCCACCGAGGCCGATCGTCAGAGAGCATTAAAAGCCCACCGGGAAGAGTGTGCCGTGCGCCAGGGGACCCTGCGGATGGGCAACTACACCCACCCCTAGCCCCTCCCTCCCCTGCCACGAGAAGCCATCTTGACATAGTGGAAAATTCCCAGAAGGACTCCCTATCTTGCCCCAACCCTGACATTCCCCCATTTTTATGCAGGTTCTGCTTCAAGGAGCTCAGATTCAAGTCTTAGGCTAATTGTTTTTGGTAAAAGTCCCCCCTTTTAGGTTAGCCAACATTAGTCTCCACTTAGCCCCAGTGACCCTCTACCTGGAGCCTCCTCCTCTCCTCCTCCTTCTCCTCCTAGGGCAGGCTCACCCTGCCTCTTCTCAAGCCCTCACCTGCCAAGACAAGCCCAAATTACAAGACAATTTTTTAGACTTCAGGCTAAGGGTCGATTCCATGGCTCTGCCCATTAAGTGTTAAGAACGACCTGTGTATTTGCTGCAGAAAGCATGACAGTGACGTGCTTTGAAAGCCCTCATTTTCTATTCCAAACATGAGTTTTAATTGCTCTTTTTGGGATGCCTGATGTCTCATCACGGCAGTATTATCTCTCTGGGACCTCTGACAGCAGGAAGAGCCAATGGTTCATTACTCAAGCCTGCCCCCGCCTCCTCAGTGCTGGGGCCCCGTCAATCAAGCAGGCCAAGTTGGACTCCTCCCCCAGGACTGACTTTGGAAGGTCAACCCACTCTGGAAAAAGCCTTCCAGGCCAGGGGGTAGACTGCCGAACACGGGCTGCTGAGCTTCTCAGCCGAATTCCCGGGCACTTCCTCACTCGGTCTTTCCGTGTGTTCTTTGGATTCTCTCTGCAAATTTTATGCTGATCTATTTTAAATTAAAAATGCTATTTGTCATCCTCCTTTTGTGTCTCCATTTGAAAACCAGTGAGCAAACCAGCCTTAGAGCCATCAAATGAGGGTGCTGCCACATAGAGACCTCTCAAGGTAAGCTAACCTCCAAAACATTCCAGCCACACCTTTTTTGAGGGAGGCAAATTTTCAAGTTTTAAATATCATTTCTAATCTAAGGGTTTTGTTTGTTTGTTTGTTTGTTTGTTTTTTTGAGACAGAGTCTTACTTTGTCGCCAGGCTGGAGTGCAGGGGCGCAATCTCAACTCACTGCAACCTCTGCCTCCCGGGTTCAAGCGATTCTCCTGCCTCAGCCTCCCGAGTTGCTGGGACTACAGGTGCGCACCACCACACCCAGCTAATTTTTGTATTTTTAGTAGAGATGGGGTTTCACCATGTTGGCCAGGATGGTCTTGATCTCTTGACCTCATGATCTGCCCCCCTCGGCCTCCCAAACTGCTGGAATTACAGGCATGAGCCACTGCGCCCAGCCAAGGATTTCTTTCTTTTTTTTTTTTTTTAAACAGAGTCTTGCTCTGCCACCCAGGCTGGAGTGCAGTGGTGTAATCTCGGCTCACTGCAAGCTCCACCTCCTGGGTTCACACCATTCTCCTGCCTCAGCCTCCTGAGTAGCTGGGACTACAGGTGCTCACCACCACGCCCAGCTAATTTTTAAAAAATATTTTTAGCAGAGACGGGGTTTCACCATGTTAGCCAGGATGGTCTCGATCTCCTGACCTTGTGATCCGCCCGCCTCAGCCTCCCGAAGTGCTGGGATTACAGGCATGAACCACCGTGCCTGGCCCCAGCCAAGGATTTAATGTTGATCTTCAACCTAGGAACCCCAGACTCTTTTTTAATTTATTTTTATTTATTTTTTGAGATGGAGTCTCGCTCTGTCGCCCAGGCTGGAGTGCAGTGGTGCAATCTCAGCTCGTTGCAGCCTCCGCCTCCCAGGTTCAAATAATTCTCCTGCCTCAGCCTCCTGAGTAGCTGGGATTACAGGTGCATGCCACCATGCCCAGCTAATTTTTGTATTTTTAGTAGAGATGGGGTTTCACCGTGTTGGGCAGGCTAGTCTCAAACTCCTGACTTCAGGTGATCCACCCGCCTCAGCCTCCCAAAGTGCTTGAATAACAGGCATGAGCCACCACGCCCGACCCGGAGACTCATTTATCCAACTGCCCACTCAGCATCTCCCCTTGGGTGTCTGGCATTCATTGTTAACCACCATAGCCAAGGCAGACACTTGACTTTTTTTCTGCCAAACTTACTTCTCCCTCTGTCTTTCCCATCTCATAAGTGAGATCACCATCTACCCAGCTGTGGAAGCCAAAAGTCTTCAATACTCATTTTCCTTCATCCCTCCAATCTCCCAAGCAGGCAGAGTCTGAGTGGGCTGGCCCTGAGCAGGCGGTAGCACGCCATACCGCAAAAGAGTGTGAAGCGCAGCTCTGCCCAGCAATTTCCGTGTGATCTTGAGCAACAGTCCTATCCTCTCTATGCCTCATCTCAGACACAGGACCCCACGCATCACAGACTGTGTCTTCAAGCTAAATTAGATGACCATTACATTAAAGAATGTGCATGACATGATTAGTACAGGAACTGGCACTTTTAAGCAATAGATTAATATGAATTATTATTTTTTTCTTATCACTGATGCACACTGCAGAGGCATCGACCAGAGCCCTGTGAGTGACTGAGGGACTGGGCAGGCCAGGACGCTCACGAGGACGGAGGGCTTTCATCCAGATACATCCAGAAGCTGAAGGATATTTTGAATCGAGCCCACTCTTTCGCTCTGAAATCCCCTACGGAAAGGGGAGGGGGCACATCAGGAGGCAGAAGAGTTTCTTGAAGAACCCAAAATTGGCCCCACTGTGGCAACAGAGAGAGATGCCCTCCCAGGCCTGCTTTTCCCCAGGACCTGGGCCGAGGCAGGCAGGACAGGCTCAGCTAGGAAATCTCTTTTGTTTCTCCAATCACTCCTTGCCCTATTTGCTGTGGGACCCGCTAGGGCTGTGGCAGATGCCCTGGGAGCATCACCCTGGGTGCTCTCTGGAGTCCTCCGGGTGCTCCCAGCCCAGGCCGGAAGCAGTGCTCACTGGAGAGACCCTCAGCTCCTTGTCCTACAGCGCCACCCGCTGGCGAGTCTGAGTCAGAGGCGGCGGAGATTCCCGGCCCTTCCCTCTCTCCTGGCGTCCTTCCCCCACCAAGCCTGGTTCTTCCCGCCTCATTGATTATCTGTGACTGCACAAAGCCCCGAGTCTGATTCTGGCCTGATTCTACTTTCTTGGGTATCCTGTCACCTCGGCCAAACCCCTGTCCTCACCTGAGCTGACCCTGGCTGGGGCAACTACCTGCCCTTTATGACCTGGATAGAGTCCCCACAGCGTCCAGCCTGGAAGGGCCTTGGGGATCATCTTGTTCGTCTCCCTCCACTGCCATTTCCTCAACTTCATAGGTGGAAAGTGGATGTGAAAGGAATCCTGAGTCCACTCAGGAAGCCAGGGCAGTGAACTCTCCCAGGCCAGTGACGTCCACGACACGTTCCAGAGCCTGCCCCCCAAAACCCCTTCCCAATGAAAGATGGATGGAAATGGGGATAGCCTAGCTTTCCATCCCAAGTCCTCCCAGTCACGCACCAACAAACGCCGGGTGAGCGTGAGTGTCGTTGGAGGTATGACTTTGTGCCTCCGTTTTGGCTAATTTCCTCACTGGTTGGCAGTTAGGAACATTCTACCTCCTGGTTGACCTTCTTGGCAACACCTCATAGGAGGTTTAACCAAAGAGGTCCACAGGCACTGTTTCCACAGGCCTAGGGAGGCAGCTGGTCTGGGCCGTCACCTGGCCTGCTTGAAATTCTCTGAAGTCCCCTCCAAGGTAAGAGGGAGGCAGCACCACACTTATGTGCACCTGGCAAGGTGGACGGGGCAAGTGCAGGACTGGGTGCCAGAGCATGGAGATGGAGCCATTGGGAAGAGGACTCATGAAGATGGGCAGGCTCAAGGACACCTGGAGACGAGGCGGGGTCTTCACCCACCACCATTTCTTGAGAAGAAAGGGCAGGCTGAGATACCGATTGCACAAAATCTTAACTGAAGAGGCTCCCACTCCTTGGATCTGTCTCCCTTGCATTTTTTTTTTTTTTTTTCTGATTTGTTCTTGAACTCTGGTTCTGGTGCTGTTGAGGTTCAGCTCTTGACTCCTATGGTGGCTGCCACTGGGCAGGAGGGAAGTGATCTACTTCCCAGCAAGGGACTGCAGACAGGGCCAGGAGGTCCCCCTTGGAACATCCAGGAGAAGACAAAGGGTGGTAGAGCTACTTAGCATCCATACAGTGGCAGGACAGACTTCCCGGATGAAAGGTCCAGCTCTCCTCCCACACTGACCCCCAATGGCTTCAGTCCATGGCCAGATTTTTAGAGCCCAAACTTCATTAATTCTGTCTCTCTCTCTAAGATATAACCATATAATTAACAATTTCCTTGGTCAGAAGAAAGAAGGTGGTTCTGGAGTCTCACTGTTGTGGAGGAATGGTAGCCATGAGCTACCATAAGGCCAGCCATGTCTGCTGCCTGCCTAGCAGGGGGCTCCTGGAAGCACTGCTCATAGGCCACAGACCCAATTCTAGTCCCCAGGGAGGTCCCTGGATCCACACAGAGTTGGTTTGGCTTTTAATTCATCTATCCCAGTGCCCCAACTAAACCACAGATTTAGAAGTCCAGGGAAGGCACGTCTCTGCAGCAGCAAGCTGATCCCAGCCTAGGTGCTGAGGTGTGCCCCCAATGGCAGCCAGACAGGTCTGTGTCTCCAACCAAGCACCTTCGCTTGCATTTATCCGTATGAACCCAATCATTCTTTTTGCTGTACTCATTTTTACTTGGGAAACCCTTTGATGCTTAAAATCATCATTAAGGAAAAATAAAACTAGGTTGGCTTTTTATGCAGGTTCCTAGAATTGAATGCAGGTAACTTATAAACTTGAATGTACAATGGGAGATTATCTATGAAGGGGATTTAGATCCATGGGCACCAATGCATTCTGTGGGCTCCATTCAAGTGGATCAGCTCTGTCTCACTCTCCATGACTCACCAGTATCTGGCATGATGCATAGGATGGAGGGTATGCTAGGAAGGAAGGGAGGAAGGAAGGAAGGAAGGAAGGGGAGGGGAGGGATGGAGAGAGGAAGGGAAGGAAGAAGGAAAGAATGGAGGGAGAAAAAAAGGGAGGGAGGGAAGAAGGAAAGAAGAAACAGAGAGGGAGTGAGTGGGGAGGGAAACAGGAAGAAAAGGAGGGTGAGAGGAAGAAGAGGAAGAGAGGAAGGAAGAAAGGGAGGGAAGGGGCAGGAAGGGAGGGAGGAGGAGCCAATGGGAAGGAAAGGAGAAAGGGAGGAGGGGAGGAAGACAGGAAGGAAGGGAGGGAGGAGAGGAGGAAGGGAGGGAGGAGAGGAGAAAGGAAGGGAGGGAGGTAGGAAGAGAGGGAAGGATGAAAAGAGGAAAAGAAAAAATATGTTCTTTTCCTGGTTTCAGGAGCTCTATGAGGTTTTAAGCTAAAACAAAACAACAACAACAACAACAAAAACACATAAGAACAGCATGACCTTGAAGCCCACAAATTGCCCAAATCCTTGTCCAACTCAACTGTTTGCAGAGCAGAGAGATGGCACCCAGGCCTGGCCTGTATCATTCGAATCCTCTGCTCACTTTGCCTTAAAAACTGGTTTTGGTAGGAAGACCCTGGGTAAAGGTGGGTGCTGATTTTTCTAGAGAGGGCTGAGGAGACAAGCCTGAGGACTCAAACCTGCCAGAGGAAAAAGGCTCTAGCTATTACTAACAGCAGTTGTACTATGAATTACATCATTGCTATTCTTCGAGCCTGCAGCCAAGTGCCAAGATTCCTCATACGAACCACGTGAAGAGGGCAACAATATCCCCACCTTACAGCTGGAAGAAAAAACAGCTCAGAAAGTGACTTGCTTTAAAAAAAGAAAGACAGCGATTTGCTGAAGGTCACAGAGTGCGTCCTGGACTACGATGAGACAGGAGAGGCACTCACATAAGGGGCAAAATCTAAGCGGTGCCAAAAAAACCTCAGGAACCAAAACCAATGATATTTTAATACATTTTTAAAATCAAAATGTAAAAATTCATGATGGATAAAATATCAACATTTTAAATAACATCTTATGTGACCTGCCTCATCTCCTTCACCTTAGTCCCAGCCCTGGATTCTAGAGTCTAGAGAATTTGAACTCAAGTCTGACCAATTCCGAGTCTGTCCTCAACAACCCCTGCCCATATGCTACCACTAGACCCAACTATTCAGAAGCTTGAACAGCTCTAGTAGGAGCCCTGCGTTTAAGCCACCATTCATAAGGGAGGAAAGACCACTTTGGGATCATTCTCAAAAAGCTTTGGGCAGATTGCTCTGTGTGATTCTGCCTGGGGACCTCGGTGAGCAAAACCAGCAGAAACAACCCATTTGCTAGCTCCAGGGCTGAGAGGTGTTACGTGGAGAAGGAGGTGGGGCTAGGAGAAAGTTGCTAAGAGCCATGACCTAGCCAGGGTCTCAGGCTTGCCCAAGTCATTCCTGACCCAAAGCCAAACCCAAGCCAAGAGCCCCAGGTGGCGAAGAAGGACATGGATTCTACAGCCAGGTGGCTTCTGAACAAGCAGGGGGACTCTCCCACCCTCATCTCTCACTGCCATGTTCCGATGTTAATGCCTTTGTACCCAAGGGAAAGCTGAGGTCTGGGCAAGAGAGATGAGTTGTCCAGAGTGTGGGCAGTGCCAGAGCCTTCTGGGGGCTTCTTCATGCACCTACCTGCCTGCCCTGCCCCTGGAGAAGAGCAACTGTGGTCGGCTCTGTGGGTATGGGTGGGAGGTCTTGGACCTGCTAGGGCTCTGAGTCCATCAAGAGGCTAAAGGTCTAAAAGAAAGCAACACCAAAGGACTGGGCAGGCAAGGACTGGAATTGGAAGCAAGAGATTTCAAGAGGAAGTGGGAAGCTGGGGGATGAGAGGAGTTGGGGTCCTGAAAAGAGAGCACAGAGAACACAGAACTTGGACAGTGGGGTGGCAGTTCTGGCTCTTGGTTAAGACTGAGTGATCCTGGGGACCCCGGCCCTTGATGTACCTTCATCACACTGATTTCTTTTCTTTTTTTTTTTTTGAGGCCCCCAATGCACCCCTGCCAGTCCCTTGGAGAGGGGGCCAAGAATTGCTCAGGGCGGGGACCTGGCGCTGGGGAGAGGGGCCTGCCTCCTGCTGTGTGAACAGGGGCTCAGAGAAGTTGGGCATATTGCCGAGGCTCACCCCTAGCTCCTTTAGACCTGGAAGCCCTGATACCCCACGCAACCAACCAGGCCTCTTTCCCAAAGGTGGGAAAGTAGGGTGGACTCAGGGCCCCCTGGACGCTGAGTAAATTCCCAGCTAAAGGAGAGCTCAGGTGAGCGCCCAAAAATCTCTTCCGCAGTGGACAGGGTGAGATGCAAGGTTCACACCGATAATGGGAAAAATCAGAGGAGGAGGCACCTGCATGGAGCTGGAAATCCCCAAATCGGAATAAAACGATGTTATTGAGAGAGGGCTAAATCCCAGAGTAAATTTCAAACGAAATAAATCGCACAGCACATTTTAGATGATAATAGACGGCGGTAACTCAATACTAATGATAGTGTACTGACAACCCGCTAATATTCTTGGGCTCCAAGAAGCCCGGCAAAACCGGCTGGGGCGGCAGGAGGTCCGGCTTTGCTGTTCTTTCCCACCGGGAGAGGTTGGAGCCACCCTCACTCCCGGCCGCTCTCAATCGATCGCAGCTCCCTTCGCTCCGAAGCTTCGCTTTCGCTGGGTCCGGGATCCAAATCCCAACCCAAGAGCCAAAGGCCAGAAAAGGCCCTGGCGTTGCCAGCTGCTTGTCGCCCTGGGGAGGGGCGGCTCGGGACCCGCCCGGGGCAGAGGAGGACAGAGGAGGACAGAGCGGACGCTCTGGGGACCAGGCGGTCCCGCGGATGCTTGGCCAGGGGCATCGCCGTGGCTAACAGGCGGGTTGTGGGGTGGAGGGGGCTCGCCGTCGATCTAAGTGAGGATCTCGGTGCTCCGAGGAAGATGAGATTCCTCAGGGGATGCGGGCGCAGGCCTGGGAGGAGTGGGTGATGGGGAGGGAAGTGGGGTCTCCAGAGACGCCCAGAGCAGGAGCAAGGCCAGGCTGGGGACTGGACTGGAAGAGCCAGGGCAGCCGGCTCTCCTCGTGATTTATGGGCCCCTCCTCATCCACCAAACTGAAATGAGCTGCCGGCCCGGCCCGCCGCGGGAGGTGCCCACTGCAGTGGCCGCCGCCGATCCAGAGCCTGGGCCCCCGCCCTCCCGCCTCCCCGACAGCTTGCAGCCGAGCCGGGCCACTGTCCCCGGGGAGCCGCCCGTCCTCACCCCCAGCCCGGCCGGCGGCGGGGCCGCTTCCAATCTGCCGGCGGGCACAGGGGGAGAGCGCCGGGAGCCGGGCGCGGGGCCACCGCCGACCTAGCCCGAGGGAGGAGAAAGTTTTTGCTCCTCCCGACCACGCCAGGCTGCCCCCGGGAGAATTTTGCGTTTAGAGGGCATGCGGGTGCCTTACGATTTGCTGCGGTCTCGGTCGCTGAGCCCGACGTAGGAGCCGGGGTAGTTTCCTGGGGGCTGGGGGTGGTGGCAGGGACGTGCAGGCCGGGCTGGAAAGGCCTGGCTTCCCGAGCCTGCGGGGGGTAAAAGGACGCCTCTGACCCGCCCGACCTCGATGAAGGCGTTTGGGCTCCGCTCTGTCCGCCCTTTCCGCCGCAGACCCGGGTTGCGATCCCTGGGGCTGTGCAGAGAGGATCCAGGCCCGGGACACAGTTCGGATCTGCCCGCGGTCCTGGGCCCCAACGCCGGGGGCTGACCCTAGAAAGGAGCTGGACTGGAGCCCGTGACGGGGTGGGAAGGGCGAGGGGGCGCATGATTCACAATGAAAAGGCCACGTTTCCAGAGTTGCCTTGAAAATGCATCCCTGGACGAGCTCTGGCTCTGCGTGGAATAAGAAGCCGTTAGCAGGCGTCTACACTCGCACTCGGAAGCTCTTGCGTGGGTCCTGTTCAGAGGTACAACAGCACCGGCCCCCCAAGAGGTGCCCATGGGAGAGGCCATCAGCGGGGGAGAGGCCATCAGCGGGGGGTGGGCGGGTTACTGCCTTCTTTGTTCCTTGAGCTGCCTCCCTTGAGCCACACGGATTTCTCGAGGTCTCCCTAACGCCCCTGACAAGATCTTCCCAAGTCCTCCAACCTCGCCCTGAAGTGAAGCCATCGGTCTCGTCACTTCCCAGGAAGACACCTGGCTTTCCCCACCCCCGCCAGGCCCACAGGGTCCCAAGAGGCCAGAGACAGGACTGCAAATTGTCCTACATGGGAAACACCGAGAGCCCAACAGAAATGCCGCAAACAACATAACTTGAATTTTCTTCCCCACACTAGAAAAGGGGTTCTCGACGCGCGCGCGCGCACACACACACACACACACACACACACTTCTTCCTCCGCTGGTTTTAGTCCCTTTCTGATGCTGGAGGAAGAAAAACGGGGGAAGGAAAAAGGATCTACAACAGACCTGCGGACGAATAATTTGAATAACTGTGGGAAAGGGTCGGGGAACCATAAAAAAAAAAAAAAAAAAAAAAGCCCAGCGCACATCCCAGCCCACCGCAGCGCAGTCGGCTCGGCCCCCTCCCCTCCAGCCGTACCCCCGTTGGCTAATCACCCTCATTAGGAGCTTCGTCACCGGCCTAATGAAAGCAAACCGTGTGGAAATCGCCGGTAAACAGTTGGGTCTGTGCTGTAATTAATTCAGTGTCTCTTTTAATCAAACTGAAAGGGAATCGGGCAGCGGCTTGCGGAGCCGTGACATCACCCCCAAAATCGGCCAGAGCCAATCAGCGTCATCACTCCGGGGACACGTGGGCGAGTCCCCTTAAAAAAAACACACACAACACAACGAAAAAAAAGAAACAACAAAAAAAAAACCTAGACCCAAAGTAAAAGTGACACAAGTTCATTTTTTAAAGGAAGGGGGGGAGGAGAAGGCGCGCGCGGACCGGCGGAGAGCTGCCGCCGAGGAGCAGGGAGGCGCTGTCCACGGTGCTGACGGGCCCCCGGAGCGGCGAGGGCGCGGAGAGAGGACCTCCCCGGCCAGGTGGAGAGTCATGAGCCGCGGGCAGCCGCCGCCGCTCTCCGCGGTGCTGATGCCGCCAGGCGCGCTCCTTTCCGCCCGCTGCTAGCGCGGCCCGGGCCCGCAGCTATCTGCGGTGCTGACCTGGCCACCCTCAGCCACCACTTGCCTGGAAGAAGCGTGCGGTTTGGATTTTTAAAACGCCATTCTTTATTTAGATTCCAACATCCTCGCGTTTCTTCTGTGCCAAGGGGGCCCTCGGGCCGTCCGTCTCCCCCTTTGCTCTCCCCAACTTGGCGCGCCCTCCCTCCCATTCCTCCCTGACACTCCCACCACCCCCCCTCGGCTCGGCGGCTCGGCGCGATGCTGCAGAAGACGCACTGAGCCCTTTTGGATCTAATGCGCAGAGGAGGTTGGCCCAGAGCTCCCGGGCTCCCCCAAGGCTGAACTCCGTCCAAGGTGCCCGCAGGCTCCCTGCCCGCCTTCCCCATGCCAGCCCGCAGCTAGGGGCAGGGGCAGCGGCGGCTGGGGTTGGGGGTGGGTGGGGAGCTTTTGGGGAGGACAGGTCGCAGCTTGGCCATGGAAGGCTCCAATGGCTTTGGGATCGACTCCATTCTCTCCCACCGCGCGGGCAGCCCCGCCCTTCCCAAGGGGGACCCCTTGCTCGGGGACTGCCGTTCGCCCCTGGAGCTGAGTCCACGCTCAGAGAGCAGCAGCGACTGCTCTTCGCCAGCCTCTCCAGGAAGGGACTGTCTGGAGACGGGCACCCCACGGCCTGGCGGGGCATCCGGCCCAGGTTTGGACTCCCACCTGCAGCCCGGGCAGCTCTCAGCCCCGGCCCAGTCGCGCACCGTCACCTCCTCCTTTCTGATCAGGGACATCCTTGCCGATTGCAAACCACTCGCGGCCTGTGCACCCTACTCTAGCAGCGGGCAGCCGGCAGCCCCTGAGCCTGGGGGCCGCCTTGCGGCCAAGGCCGCGGAGGACTTTAGAGACAAGCTGGACAAAAGTGGCAGCAACGCCTCATCGGACTCTGAGTATAAAGGTAAGAAAGCAGGAGGTGAAAACTTGGGGGGATGCTATGTATCTAAAAACTGACATTTAAAAGGAATACACATGGCGGGACATGCACTCGCTCACCTGGGGGCTCCCCCAGGGCTCAGGTTGAGCAGTGGTTCTCCTCAGAACATTTCAGCCAGTCCTGTGGTTATGCCTTTGAGCAACAAAGAGTCTGGTGGAGACAGTGTGGGCAGGGGAGGGATACTGTGTGCCCGAGGGGAGATTTCCCCAAAATGCACAAAGCAAACTTTCTAAACTTCGACTGGGACCCCTCCCTTCCAGCAGTGCTGGTGGACAGGAGCAGGTCCCAATCAGGCCAGTGGCTCTCTAGGAAGAAACCGTGCAGAAGCAATGGAAGACTGAAAGGGTTCTGCTTTATAGAGTGAAAATGCAGCAGAAAAATTTCAGCTGGAGCCCTGAGAACAGTCAGAATTTTCTGCTTTTTAATCTACATTTCCAGACAGGAAGAGAAACAGGGCTTTTCCTCCCAATGGGCCCAGTGTGATCCGAGTTCTGCGAGTCATGAAAAGAGGCACTCACTTCAAAGCAGAAACCTCAGCCAGGAAGCTGCCTGGGAGCAGGTCAGGGGGCTAGTGGAGAGGGCAGTACCCTGCACCCACCCCCCAACGGCTCTCATTGAATTTGATTTTAAGTGCCTTGAGCAACCAACTCCAGGTTTTATGCAAGTTCCAGGGATTCCTGAGTAACCAGCCTTTTCTCCCACTACACTGGGGTTGTTGCCCCTCCACTTTTCTTTTTGCCACTATGAATCGTCGTTGTTGTTTGTTCCATTTTCATCCCATCTTAACCAAGGAGATGAGATCAGGGTTAAAAGGAAAGGGAGAAGGAAGGAAGGAAGGAAGGGAGGGAGGGAAAGGGAAGAAGAAAAAAAAAGAATTCCCTAATTTTGTTTCTGACCCCCAGCCACTACCTCGACTTTAGCTGTTTTTCAAAGCCAGAGGCACAAAGTTCTTTCTAAGGAAGAAGTCAAGGGGCAGAAGGTGAAGAGGAGTATGAGGGCTTCATGGGAGACAGCCCCACGTCCCTATCTAGCAGATCACTGGGAGTGGGCAGAGGCTGTTCAGAGCTCTTTCAAGCACATAATTGATTCCCAGAAATCTTTTCAAGAGATAAAATTTCCCTGTAAGGGCAACTTCTTTATTGTCTTGCCTCCTCCCCCAACACCCCCACCCCGCCCCCAGTGCCATACCTCCTGGTCCCTATTTGGACCAAGTCTTCCCAAAATTTTAGGAAGGCTCATTTAACACCCTCCTCCCAACCAAGAATTCGTTTGTGGATATGTCCTGACTCCAAACCGAAATTCATCGGTCCGACTGCACATCCCATTTTCTTGATTTCCCCCACGCAAATGGCCGAGCCTCCTTCAGCCACGCTGTGCCGACCATGCCTGGAAAGTAGGCAGGTTTAACGGAGCGGCCAGGAGGAGATCCAGAGGCATGCGGGTACCCCCAGGCCGGCACCCGGGCCCAGTGGCCCTTGCTCCTCCCCCCGGGGGCCTGCTTAGAGAGGCAAAGAAAACTTGCGCTGGAGAGAGACTGGCACGGAGAAGGGGGAGGAGGAAGGAGGGGGAAGTCAATGTAAATATATATTCATAACATCATGGTTATTATTTACCATTTGCAACAAGAACGGCCCCGCTTTAGTTAGAGCAAAGAGCACGAATCTTCCACCGCCCATGTTAATGGCTGGAACTGGAGATAGTGACACAGTTAGGCCCTTGCCTCCTTTTATTTCTTTGCCCCCAGGAAGGATTTTGAGGACAGGTTTCGTTTAAGATAATTAGAATATCAATTTTCTTCTCCTGTCTCTGAGGATATCTGATCGGGAGGTGACGAGGGCCGGCTGTCTACATATCGCTTAGATAGGTTTGGAGCGAAGGGGGTAGAAGGTCTTGCCCAACCCCCACCCCAGGTGTTGCTGCCTTTGCCCCTAGTGAAAAAAGGAGCAGGGCCAGGCAGCGAGGCCTTGTCTGGAGCGTTTCTCAAACGTGGAGGGGACTTTTTCAGAGCTGAGAAACAGACACCCTGAGCCAGTCCGTGGAGCATTTAAGCTGGTCTACTCTCCAGCCGCCTTCCAAGCTGAGTCATTTCCTCCAAGGAGGGCATGGGGGAAGGTCAGCCTCATCCCAAGTTTCTGCTATCAAAGGCTCTTCAAACAATATTTATTTGATAATATTTAAAGAAGCCAAAACTCGGCTTTGAAGTAAGGTGGTCGGCGACACTAGCGGCTGGATCCAAGGTCCAGGGAGAACCCAAATCAGAGTTTTGTTCCCAGCAGGCAGGGTCGGTGAATGGGTCTGGAACTCGGGGACACGGAGATGTAGCCTCTAGAATCAGAGTCTGGGAAGCCAGTACCCCCTGGGCTGAGCCTATCCAAGAGGAGGCCAAGGCAGAGTGGGCACAGAACCTGCATTCAAAGGCTCCAGCCCACGCTGGAGGGGGAACAGAAGAAAAGACCCAGTAGCTGACCCATTCTTCCTGACACCACAAACTGAACACCTCCCGACCTCCAACGCAGACCTCGTCCCTGAGAAGCGGGGGATTTTCATTAAGTAGCCCAGGCAATTTGGTCAAAAAGTAAGAGTTCTACGATATCAAGTTTGAGATTTGGATGATCGTTTCCTCAAACTTATTTAAACTATCTGTCTGCACAGACGGAACTCAAGTCCCCCTATTCGAACACATCCCCTTCTCCTGATGGTGGCCATGCCCAAATATGGGGAGCCCACAGGGCAGGGAGAGCCTGGTGCCAGCCTGGAGGAGGCAGGTGGAAAGCCTTAGCGGGCTGCCGTTTCTCCTCTGCGCTCTCCTGGCTCACCAGGCTGGATGCCAGGCCCTCCTTGCAGCGAAGCGCTGCCTTTTCAGTTGAAAAGTCTCGATCCCTAGCGGCTCAATTAACCGGATTATTGTTTCCTACAGAGAGAAATCACCTTGCATTCAGCTGAACCCTGTTACTGCAAACGCCACGCACAATGAAACTCCACCATAAAAGAAAACAGAGAAAAAAGGGAGTAGGTTCGGGGAAAGCCCCAGTCTGAGCCGCCAATTTTGGGGAAGTGGTCTAGCTGGTTATATAATCGCTTTAGAGGGAGAAGGAGGGTGAGCATTGAGCTTGTTCGATTAAGTGTTTTCTGTGCAGTCAAAGCCGAACGAAAGTGTCTGGGATAAAGAAACTACCTGTGCCAGGTCTATCCTTCGACCTCAGGAGCTGGGCCTCCGGTGCAATTCTGTCCCGACTGTGGGGTGTAAACACACGATGCCACGCAGGTGTAGCAGGAGCCATCGTTAGCGGGCAATGTAATGACAACGGAACGCAGACCTGGGCAATGCGCGCTGCGCCCAAGGGGCAAGCGAGTGGCAGGGTGGCTTATTCTCCCAGTGCTCGGCGCTCGCAGACCCGGAGCCTTCCGCCCAGCGCCCTGTGTAGGTAGCGAGTGTCGGGAGAAATCATCACTACGAATTCGTTTCCATATAGGGGCAACGCCAGGCGGGGCACAATGATCTGTCCTTGAGGACAAAGAGTGGTTCCGGAGAGAGCAGGTTTTTGTCCCTCCACGCAGGTTTCTCTCCCCAGACCCCAGCCTTCGGCTTCCTCTCTTCCTGTCACGGACGCAGCCGGAGAAACTGGGGCCCAGACGCGGAGCTCACTCTGCCAGAAACCCTGGGTCCCCTCCCCTACTCTGGCAGGCTGGGTCCGGTTCCATCGTCGCGGCTCCGTTTATCCCTCCAGGGAGCGCGGGCAGAGCGCCGAGCGCGGCGCAGGGACTGGAGTTCTCGCCAGCTTCGGGTTCTTTCTCCCCGGAGCTGCCCGGGGGGTCTCGGCCTCGGGCGCTCCCGCCGCCGTCCTGTTCCCCTCAGGGTTCATGTCCTGTTCCCGGGGCCCCAGAGGTCCCGTCTAAGAGCGGCCCCCGCGAGCTTGGGTGTCGCGGAACCACCGCTGTCGGAAGCCGAGGTTACACAAACGCCACGGGCAGGAGCGGGAGGGCACCGGCGGCGGCTGCGAGGCCGGGCCCTGACATGCCGCTGTGTCCGCAGTGAAGGAGGAGGGCGACCGTGAGATCTCCAGCTCCAGGGACAGTCCCCCGGTGCGCCTGAAAAAGCCACGCAAGGCGCGCACGGCCTTCACCGACCATCAGCTGGCGCAGCTGGAGCGCAGCTTCGAGCGGCAGAAGTACCTGAGCGTGCAGGACCGCATGGAGCTCGCCGCCTCGCTCAACCTCACCGACACGCAGGTCAAGACCTGGTACCAGAACCGCAGGTGAGGGCCGGCTGCGGGGGTAGAGGCAGAAAGGGAACTTCCCCTTTCCTCACAGCTCCTGGAGGGGACCAGGAGCCTACAGGTTGGTGCTAAGGGAGGGCCCCAGAGCCTCCCCCATTCTGTAAAAGTGGGAAACTGAGTCCCTAAGGGGACAAGGCCTTGCCCAAAGTCCCCACAGTGAGGGACAGAGATGAGACTAGACTTGGTGTCCAGCGTCCAGACAGCCCTCCCCCAGATGGGTGGACAGACACATAGGCCACTGAAGATCCAAGTCCTGCCCCAGCTCAGCCGGAGTCGGGGGAGGTCTGCCTGGAGCCCCCACCTGAACCAGCGTGGGTCTTGGAAGCCCCAGGCCCTTGGAGGGGTGACAATCTTGATGCCCAGGAAGCCTGTGAAGAGGATGGCCAGGTAGTGGCCCTTGGGGTGTTGAAGCCTGGCCCAGACCAGGCAGCTGCCTCAGGGGCCTCTGAGTTTCTGTGAGGCTCTTCAGGCCTCCCCAGCCTTTCTGGTCCCAAAACCTGAGGGGGGAACTGGCCAAGCCCTTGCTCCTTGGGGACAGGGTGACTGGGAAGTTGGTGTTGGGGCACCGGACTTGAACCTGTTTCCTAATTTCCCTCCCGAACACGCTCACCAGACGTAGATGCAAATGTACAAACACACAGGCATCCACACGCTCAACCCAAATAGCCACACACCGACACACACATCGATACAACTTGCAGTCACACACGCACGCACGCTCAGCCCCACAGTCACTCGCACGCTCTTAGCAGAGGCAGGAATGGTGCTTTTCATAAACAAGCCTCAGAACACATCGCCCCATTAATAATAAATACTGATTACTGCTCCGGGCATCAATAATTAAGGTCTGTTACAGTAATTACACAATTATGATGATGATGAATAATTCAGGGAGGGAAACAGGGCTGGTGTGGCTGAGCCCACCTTAGTGGGACCCTGGCTGGTCCGCCTAGCCTCATCTGGCAGGTGAGCCTAGGGTCCAGGCCTGACTTCTCCAAACCCCAGGCCGTTGGCTGGCCAAGGCCTCTGGACTTTGGGGCCAGACAGTGCGCAGGGCTCGCAGTGCGAGCCCTGGAGGATGGCAGGTGCAGCCTGCTCCAGCGGGCAGGGCATGCGAGCCGGGAGCGGGTCCTCTCCGGTTGCCATTTCAGGCCTGCTCGCTTCTGCTAGCTTGCAGCCCGGCCAGCCTGCAGAGGAATCAATCGCATTCCCTTCCCTGACCAGAGCACACCCCCATCCCCTCAGGCCTCTCCAGGGTGATCCTACCTTCATAAAGAGGCACGCGCAGGGAGGAGCCCCCCTACCCAGCTCCAAGGGTTCGTTCTGCGATCTCCTGGGCAGGGTAAGGCGCAGTTAGAGCCGGGCTTTGGGGTCAGACAGCAGGGCTTAAAACCCAGGCTCCTTTTTGAAAACCGGCCCAGACCTCAGTTTTCCTCTCTGTAAAGTGGGGTAAGAGCCACGGAAGGCCGGTAGAACATAAATGGAGAGGATGCACGTAAGGCGTGCGATGGTGCCTGGCACTCGGTTATTTATTAACAAATGAGTACGATCCCTCTTGGCCTCCCTACAGGCTCTCTGGGCCAAGCAGTGGGGAGGGGCTGGGGTCGCTGGATGCCCTAGCCCTGATCCCGCCATACGCGTTTATTTCGGCCCCCAGGACTAAATGGAAGCGACAGACGGCCGTCGGGTTGGAGCTGCTGGCGGAGGCAGGCAATTACTCAGCGCTCCAGCGGATGTTCCCGTCGCCTTATTTCTACCCGCAGAGTCTGGTTTCCAACCTGGACCCCGGCGCGGCGCTCTACCTGTACCGCGGCCCCAGCGCGCCGCCGCCTGCTCTCCAGAGACCTCTGGTGCCCCGCATCCTCATCCACGGACTCCAGGGCGCCAGCGAGCCGCCCCCGCCGCTACCCCCATTGGCCGGCGTCCTCCCGCGCGCCGCGCAGCCTCGGTGAGGCGCCCGTCGGCTCCGGGGCCTCCTCCCGCGGGCTCGGCGTGGCCCCTTCCGCCCGCCTTTCTGAGGGCGCAGGTTCGACGCCCTTTCCCGGGAGGGGGCCCTGTCCGGCCCTCCCTGGCGCCCCAGCCCAGTGCCCCCCGAAGGGCCAAATGCCAAGTCCACTGAGGCCCGGACCCCGGACTGCGTCTCCCCAGCCCCCCTCGGCGTCCTCTCTCGCGGCCGCTCTGTCCGGGAGCCATCCCCACCCGCCGGGTGTACATACGCGTCTCTGCCACTCCCCACCCCCAGCCTCTGCCGGCTCCCCTAGGCGCCCCTTTCTCCCCAGGAGCGGGTGCGGCTGATTCCCAGGCTTCGCTCTCTCCCACGCCCCTTCTACGCTCCAGGTGGAGAACAGCCCCTCTTCCCGCGCCCCCGCCAGGGAGAGAAGGGGAGTGCGGAGCCCCGTCTCCCTACCCCTCGAGCACCTGGGCCAGCGGCTGAGCTGTACATACCGTGTGCAAAGTGTATATGAAGTTATTTATTCGTGACCCATGAGCCCGTGACCGTGTCCGTGGATTAGTGAGTCTGTGGCCTGTGCCCTCCCCACTCCCAGGCGGGGCAGGAAGGGGCCGAGGGGGCTTGCCCACCCACCCCGACCCCAGCCCCCAGCCTCAGCCCCGGTCCGGGGGCAGCCAGGCCTCTCGGGTTCTCTCTTTTTTAAATGTCGAAATAAACTTCTTACAAATGACCAGGCGCCTGTCCGCGCTCGCGTCGCTGGGTCCGCACTCAACCCCTCTCCCATCCCTCTCCTGGGGACTCGGTTTCCTTCCATCCTCAATAACGAAACATTTTTGTCCCCCTTCTCTTCCCCGGTGCTGTGGACATGCGCGGGGGCCCCGACGGGACTCGCTGGGGCCGGGGTCTCCCCTCCCTGGCCTCAGTCTTCCCATCTCTACAGCGACGCCAGCCCGTTGTTCCCTTCCTCCTCCTCTGTCTCCATCTGGTTCCTAGCGGCTCCCAGACGGTCCCGAGGGCCAGGGCGGGGGTCCGTGCCGGAACAGGCGGGGGTCAGCGCGGGGCCTCGGTCGGCTGCGGGGCCCTCGCCGAGCCGACTCATCTGGCCGCGACAAGGGCCCCGGCAGCTGGTGACCGGCCCGCCGGGCGCGGGCCGACAGATGGGCTCCGAGGCTGCTCCCCCCATCACTCCCACCCTCCGCCCAGCGTCCGGCCGCGCTCGGGCTCCCTACGCTCGCGGGCGCCAAGGCGGCCCCGGCCTCCCGGCCTCCCGGCCTCCCGGCCTCCCGCACCAGGCAGGACTCCGCGCGCCTTCGCTGCGAACCAGACGCCACATCGGGTAAACCTTCACTCCCACATCTTCTCACCTCCCCTTTACCCCGGGAGGAGGTTGGAAATGAGACCCAGAGGGGAGCCAAATCCCAGCGTCTGCCCCATCTCTTCTGGCTGCCCCAGACCGCAGCTCTAGCATCTCAGGGGAGAGGGGTTTAAGTCCCGAGTCAGACTCGAGGCTTCCAGTTCACGTTCAAAGGGCCACGGTCACCTGAGACTGCTCCCTCTCTGGGGAGGTGGGCGCAGGTGCTCCCTTCCCACACACCACATGCAGCTCGCTAACCCTCAGCGCTGGGAAGTTTTGGGGGCCGGCAAGCCGTGGCCCCTCTAGTTTGGGGGCAGGGTTTCTCTGAAGACGGGGTCTGTGTTCAGACTATAACCCCTCTCGAAAACCATACCCACAGCCAGGTCCGCTACTGTTTCCTCCCTGCCCCCAAACACCCTCGCACAGCAGCTTTCTTTCCTGGGATGGCGAGGGTATTATTCTAATTTTGCAAAATGCACAGCAGCTAATTAAGTCAAGGAGCCCCTCGGCTTTCGAGTTCTTTTGCATGTGAATGGGGGTTGGTAAATCCCCAGCTCTGGCTCTGGTGGGGGGTGAGGAGAGACTGTCCCCATCTCAGGGTTAATGAAGTGGGAAAGGAGTCTCTCATAGCCTCCTGCAAACAAAACCCCCCATGCAACAAACTCTGCCCAAATCCTACATGGATTGACTTAAACCCAGGGGATAAGTGCTTTAAATTAATCTCATTGAATAAGAATGAGACCAAACAAAACTCTTTAAAATCATATTAAAAATCTATCAAAGGACAACTTGCACTGGTGTGCTTTTCATTTTGTGAAAGTGAAGGAGATAGACCGTAGCAACCACCCTCACATTTACACAGTGGCAGCGCAAACCACAGACACATTCTCAACTATGTAATTGTCCTTGTACCTCAGAGGCGATTTCATACTTACATTAATGAAGAACAAGGCTTCCCTACAAGTTTATAATTAGAATATTTTAAATTGTCCTGCACATCCCATCTGTAATAATAACTTCACAACCTTTGCAGTGAGGTGGGCTCCTGCCTTCCATCCACTTAGAAGGCTAAATTGGTTTCTGTTCCCAACCCTGAGGTTGGGCGAGCTCTCATGTAAGAAAAAAAGAATGAATGTGGGACCCCAACAGGCCTGACAATAGGAGAGGGCTGAGAAGCCATCCTCCCCCGCTCTGCCACTGACCCATCCCCCCTCATAAACGCCGACTCAACAGGGAGGGGGCAACAAAGTTGAAAAGAAGTTTAGAGCTCCCTGCTGGCCCTCGGTCGCAAGGGAAATTGAGGACTGGGGCAAGTTGAGAACCTGAGCTGATTTGCAGGGTGCCCCACTCCCCCCACACCGACAGGCCTGGCTCTGGATTCTTCTTAGTGTGGAGCAGATTAAGAGATAATGTCTAATGGTCAAGGGGGAGGTTTAACAAGACCAGTTAAGAAGCCTTTTCAAGCAGGGCAACTTCTCCCGTGGAAAAGCCTTCAACTTGCGTCTCTACGAAGCGACGCCCGGATTTTAATGGCTTCCACTGACTGTGGCCTGAAGGGCTAAGCGGGGAGGCCCCTGGCAGTTTGGGAGATACCTGCTCCGAAAGGTCTCATTTACTCCCCTCTTCCCTAAAGTTCTCCTCCCTTCACCCCAGGGGGAAAAGAAAAAAATCAAAATAACCCACTGGGCTTCGTTAAAAAAAAAAAAAAAGGAAGTCCTTTACTGAGATTTGGTTGGTTCGTTGCTTCTCTAGAGTGGAAGGGGCTGTCTGCACATCAGCACAGACTTCATCTCTCAGCAAGTGGTCTCTGCCCTTCAGTGCGTGAGAATGAGGCCCGTCAACTGCTAAGGCTGTGGCAAACATGAGGATGTTTTGGTTTCCAAAAAAACATTCTACAAGCCCACTTGGGGGAAACGCTTTTAGGCTGCAACATTCTATTAAATGTCCAAATTCTGTGTGACTCTAAATATGGGAACCAGGCTTATGATATAGAGAGACATGAGTAAGTTTGGGAAATTTTAAAAAGAGGCATGATTAAACATACACAAAAATTAGAATATGTACAGTGGAATTAGGCTAAAGCTTTGCCTAATTGGTGCCTGAAATGTATAATCTGTCAAGAGCCATAATAGAAGAGAAAGAGATTTATTTTAAGGTTATTTAAATTTAAACAATATTAACCTTAAATCTGCTAAATCCATGTTTCTTTATTAACTGGGGTAATATAGTGAAACAGACCCACATAGCATCTATGGCAAGAAACCCTCACCATAAGAGTTAGCAGATTAAGTGTGTAAGTTTTGATCTTGGAATTATCGTCACTCACACGTTGCATGATTCTAGCACTTCTCTTTCCCCCCAGGGATGCCGAACTCTGCCAATTTGCCCTTTAGTGGAATGAGTACTAGGGGGAGAAAAAGTAAGGTTTCTCTTTGATCATCCCCAATCACTGGCATTAATCCTGTTTTTCACACAGCTGGGTTTTGTCTATAAAGTTTGATCCCTCCTTTTCTCATCCAAATCATGTGAACCATTACACATCGAAATAAAAGAAAGGTGGCAGACTTGCCCAACGCCAGGCTGACATGTGCTGCAGGGTTGTAGTTTTTTAATTATTATTGTTAGAAACGTCACCCACAGTCCCTGTTAATTTGTATGTGACAGCCAACTCTGAGAAGGTCCTATTTTTCCACCTGCAGAGGATCCAGTCTCACTAGGCTCCTCCTTGCCCTCACACTGGAGTCTCCGCCAGTGTGGGTGCCCACTGACATTCACCTGTGTCTAGAATGGAGGCAAGGATGCTGACCCCCCATGGTCCCTGCAGGAAGGCCAACCTTGCCAACTCTCACCACGCTCTCGTGGCCACTCAGACCTTCCATGGATCTGGGGGGATCTACTGAAGTGGTGCCTCAACACTGGTCCTGGGGAGACCACAGAGGGTGGCACAGTCACTGCAGAGGAGAAGGAAATTGAGAAGGCAAGACACAGTGGAGAGGACAGGAGCGGTGCCCACAGGTGTGGAGGCCTCCAACCCTTTCTCTTCTGGACCCCTCTGCAAGTGCCCAAATCTTACATTTATTGGGAAATCAATACGCTCCAGGGGGCCTCTTTCAAACCTCCCAGAAAACACAATACAGGGGTGGGGCGGGGGGGGGGGGGGCGCGGGCAGCTGTGGCCTGGGTCACAATACAAAGACCCCCGGACCTTTCTTGAAGACAAGACAGGATTCGATAGGGAAAAAAAGCTTGGGATACTGGTGCCTTTTGACTTCAAAGGCAAATAATAAAAAGCCAACAGTAAATCAATTAGCCCTGAGAGAGTGAGCTTTCAGTGGACATGAAAGAGGGAGCAATGCATGTAAATGCAACCTCATGTTTCCAGAAGAAAATAAGAGGGACCACAAGCCTGAAAACACATTCGTATTTTTTGACCCAGACCAAAAACTTTTGGTCCTTTTTAACGGTACATTCCTACATTAAGAAAATAATTAGTGATAAATATATTCTCTTTTTGTACAAATTCAATTCCAGTTTTTAACACCCTAATTCACAAAATTCATGCCAATGTATGCGCTGATAGGCTGAAGCCAAGCTGTGAAACTTCAGAACACAGTTAAGGGCAGCAATCAAGCCCGTTCCAGGCTGACGCGCAGGGCGTTCTTACATCACATCCCGGGGTGCCAGCTCAACCCTGGCACATCAGCACCTGGGTGAAGGGAGTGCCAGGCACTGATGGGATCAATACAAGACACAGACCCCTTCCGTCGGGAGCTGGCTAGTCTCTACATTGCCCCACACCACTGATTTCTATCAGGCTCCAGGGCCTCCCACGGAGGAGAAGGGCTGTGGCCCCTCTGATTCTTGAGGATGTGGTATTCAGGCAAAGGCGCAGTTATTTTTCACAAGGCTCCTCTGACAAGAACTGGACATCAATCCACTGCCACCCGGGGCTTCCAGGATCCACTCGAAGACCCAGAGAGATTTTAAACTTTCTGGGAAGTCTTGCTGTCCCGCTGTAAACCTTTTTGGGTTTTTCTCCATTTTAATGTTTTCCCACGGCCAAAGCAGGGTGTCGGCTGCAGACTGTGCTGCAGGGGCCGGCCACCAGGCTCTCCAGGTGCGTTTTGCTTTTTGACCTTGGCGACGTTGGCCTCCATGCCGCTTGAGTATTCCGAACGTAGGATTTCAGCGAGGCTGTGTTTACTCTGGGTCTTCTTATGAAGGTCAGGCCTGAAGAACAGTAACAGCAGAGAGGGAAAAGAATCTTTATTATTTTTCTTTCCCATTTGGAAAGAGGCTGATAGCAGCTGGTTCTGAGACTGTGAAGCTGACATTTTTGTATTAACAAAAGTACAATCCCTTCAATAGTACTTGTTTTGATATTCGATGCACCAGAAGATTAGATACGGCGCTGACAGATTTTCATAACGGTGGCAAAATATCATGGCATTTTTAAAAGTGAGGCTTTGTTCTGTGTTGTTTTCATGGGGAAAAAAAGAACTATACACCCTCATGCTCTGATGGCAAATGAGGTGTATGATACAGCGGTTTGCCAAAGGACAGGGAAAAACCCACCGTCACACTCAACAACATGAAGCAGTGAAAGCTCGCGGCAGCTTCCCGGTAACCCCTAAGCAGCTTAAAGCAACTGGCCTCCTCATGGGCTCCTGAGGGCTTCAGGACTCAGCCCTGCGGGAGCAAAGTCCAGCAAGTTCCACGCAGCCCTCCAGGGTCCCAGAGTGAAGGCTGGGATGACAGCCAGATAGCTCTTTATGAACGGAAAAAACTCTTAAACATATTTCTGACCCTACAAAACCCAAACCCAGGGCACAGCCTGGTCAATGTCTGCATCTAGGATTAGACCAGCAGCTTTCTGCAGCCCACACAAACCCGGGTGTTAGAGGGAGGTCTCTCCCTACCCTAAGTCACTCAGAAAATGCCAAAGGTTGAAAATCAATTTCCGATGTCGAATCCTGATAACTGTTCTGAAAAGACCGCAATTTTACCATTTGATTGGAAGATCAGAGGAGGAAATTTGTAGATGTTCAATCATACATAAGAAGAATGATTATGAAAACTGAAGAGTAAAACAATGTTTCTTAAGACAGGATTTTAACCAAAGCAACAACAATAAAACAATTACCAATAAATCCACACTTCCTTGCTGGCAACTCCTTCAATACCAAAATGGCAATGTCTTAGGATACTACAGTGTCATGGAGTTCTCACAAAGACATATGTTACGTTCTGCTACTACATTCAGAGCATTTTCTTTGCTGTAATCAGAGAATAAACTGAACTGAAATTGTGGTCAAAATAAATGTAACAATGCCTTTAAAACCCAAGAATTAGAAATAAGACTAAGAGTGTGTTGTTAACCTGACTGTGAAAGCTTGTAGAAACCCATTATAACCGAGCTAAAGCAATAATACCTGTTTCTAATCACACTTCAGAGGACAGGGTGACAGTCATACAATGGTGTTTTCTATTGCAACATACAGGAAGACACATTCAAGCCAACCTCTGCAGGAAAAGAAGATCTGAAACAAGGAGACAATGAACAGATAACATTTAAAGGCCAGGAGTTTATGGGGTGAGCACATCAGGGCAGGATGTAGTGAGAAGATTAGAAGTATACAGGGAAGACTTCCTGGGGTCTGTGGGAAATGATTCACATACACAATCTCTTACAATCCTCGCTCAACAAGGTGGGTACGGTTATTATCCTCATTTACAGACAAGGACACAAAGACTCAAGGAGGGTAACCTGCCCCAGGACCACATGGCTGATAAGTGGAGAAGCCAAGAGGCAAACTCAGGGCAGAGAACGATTTGCCGGGTCAGGGGGGGCAGGAGGACTCAGCTGGACCAAGGGTGGAAAATGGTGAGATGTGATGGGAGGGGTCCTCTGTGGTCTCCTAAGGACTACTTCAGCAGACAGTGGGGCAGGAGCCAGGCAACTGAGTAGGGAGTGGTGAGGGGAGACAGCAGAGCTGCAGGGTGGAGGAGGGAGAAGCCAGGGTTGGAACTTGACTATCACTCATCAGCTGAGGACACGGAATGAGTGACTTAGGCTCTGTGCCTCAGTTTCCTCACTGAGAATGGCACTCATAGGTGTGAGGATTAGAAAAAATCAAGACATATAAGGGGGTAGCTGGTGGTTGGCATGTGGATCGCAGTCACAGTTAAACATTAGGAAACTGAGGTCTGGAGATGCCACGCACCTCCCCCAGAGCCACACAGGAGCCAGGACTGGTGCTACGGCCCCTGACAGCTGGGCCGGGGCTCTTCTGAGAGCATCCACCACTTCCCAAAGAGCAGCGAGTCTCATCATGGGTCACCCGCCCCGTGCGGACCATGTGCACCAGTGTCCCTGGAGAAGGTCCAAGCTGCTGGGGGCTGACCTGTGGTTGGGAAGTGGCGGGAGACAGGGCCTGCGGTTGGGCGCACTCAACTTGTTCCAAACTGAAGGCTGCCAGTTCCTGTGCCTGTAGTTTATTTTTAGTCAGGTTATGTGACAGAGTGAAAAGGGTCTGACAGGAAGGAATGCTTTTTCTTCCCTCTTGTTTGAAGCCAGGTTCACAATGTGTATAATTTTAAATGTAACAACCTAAGTTTCAAAATATGCAAAATTTCAGTCAAAATATACTCCCCAGCATAAGCTCCAGCACTTCAACGATGGCTCCTGCTACCGCTAAGGCAAAATAAAGAACCAGCATCTTACTGGAGTGACTGATACACTAATTGCCTACAGAAGCGGTGCGGGCTGCGGGAGCATCTTCCAGGCACCAGCGCTCAGGCAGTGCGCCCGTGCTCCCAGGCTGCCATCCACCCAACAGAGCAGAAGCCCACACCCACAAATGCAGCCTACACAACAGGCAGACACCCACACCACTGGGGCCACTTCTACAGCTCCTCCAGACCTGTCCCTTCACAAACACCATGGGTCTGGGGTGGAGGAAGGCAACCACTAGTGCGTACATTGCGCCACTGAATAGGAACAGGAGAGCCCACGTGGTGGAAGAGGACGCTGTTCGAAAGCACGTTTTGGAGATGGGTCCTACGTGCCTTCAGTTATCATCACCACCTTTCCTGGCTATTTCATCATGTTAGTCAATGTCCTTTTGACCTGGGATGCAAAGCCAGCAGTCCACGCACTCAGAGGTTCCGGTGGTCAGCAAGCAGGCAGAGGGTGACATTTTCCAGCCCAGACCTCTTCCTTAGGTGGGAGAAGCTCAGGCCAACCCTGCAGGGGTTTCACCTGCTGTCATGACAGCCACCTCAACAAAACCCATTCATCCCTTGGCCAGCTCCCTGTCTCCTTTTCCTTTGTTCCAAGGCCCAATGCTGAAAAGGCGAAGTACAGATGGGAAGATGAACTGCTCTAAACCCAAGCATGCGATGGGCATTCAATTTCTCCTTCTGCCAAGCTGCAGTGCTCCCAGGAACCTGCCAACTTTCTCGCCCTCCTTGCCCTCCAAATACCCGCACCCCTCTCCAATGGCCTTCCTGAGCATCCACCATAGTAATCCTGTAGTTACCAAGCAACAGATCAGTTTATCTAACCACAGGGAACTCCCTTGTAGTGAAGGCTGAATAAACCCCCCCTCAGTTACCAGGCTGGATTACTCAGCAAGACAGGCAGATGCCACTTGCACCACCAATAAGGTGAAATCACAGCCTAATTAGTAAATCAATATACCCCGTTACAATGACCACTGGAGAAGAGAGATCGCAGGGCCTTCTCCCAACTTTATCATTACATTCTCACAATGATCTTCCTAGGTAAAAACCCATTCTAATTCAGGCTTTTGCTAACGGCACTCTTTTATAGGACAGAAGTTTAAATTTTATTTATGTACCGTTAAGGCTATCAATAGTTTCTTTCGTGTTTTATGGCTTTAGGGTCATGTTTGGGAAAGTCTTCATTCTAGGATTTCAAAAATATTAAAGTATATTTTCATCTAGCTTGCTACTGCTTTAATTCCATCTAAGTTTTATTTTGATTAACAGAAAAATGAACTGTTTCTTCCTAAGAGTTATCCAGTTATCCACAATGGTCACTGAACAATAACTCTTTTCCCCAAGGTCTTGAAGTGCTCCTCTAGAGCACTTCCTGCAGGCTCTGTTTGAAGAGCAGTGATGACCACAATGGCGCCCTTCATGGGCTCTACAAATAGATGAAAACATTGAAGCGAATACCAATTACACGGGTTGTTAATGGATTTAAATGTAAAACAGGTAAAATCAAAGCCATCCAAACCGACTACATGACATAGGCATTTAACTTACTCACTTTTCCAACCACCGCCTGAAACAGGTACTACTAGTATCCCCACTTCCTGGTAAGGAAACTGAGGCACAGAGAGATTAGGTCATTTGTCCAGGGCCAAAAATCAGTAATACAAGAGCTGGAATTTGAACTCAGGAAATCTGACTTCACAGAGTTTAATCATAGCAGTCTGCCACCATGCTACAGTTTTCAAAACAAGGGGCAAGTTCCTGGCATAAAATGTTTTTAATATACATAAATCTGTATGCCTGTATGTATATGTGCAAAGTCTGAAGGATATAGGAAATGTATCAGGATTAACCTGAATGTAGGCTTATGGTTAATTTTTGAGCTTTTCCCTATGTCCTGTAGTTTTGCAATGAGCATGCATTATTTTTATAATTAGAAAATAACAGTATATTTACTCTAAGGGGAAACAAAAGCAAATGGTAGAATTTTGTCCTATAGTGAAATGCCAGAGTATTTTAATTTCTACTCATCAGAAACCTCTCTGCCTTTTGGCTTTGAGTTGGTTTGATTTTGCGAGGGTGTAGTACAATTAAAACATAGACAGACAGACAGGGGTTCTTCAGAATGAGGACTGGTCAAGTGCACTCCTCTAATCTGAACGAGGCTGCTTATAAGCACATGTTCCAGGGCCACGGCTAGGCCCTGAAGGTCTCTGCTGACGACGCAAGTCCCCCACATGGGAAGAAAAGCCTGGGCTCTCAGTGAACGCAGGAGACTGTGAGGACTTCAGGTGGCCAGGGACTGACTCTAAGTCTCTACACTTGTGCCTGACTCTATGGATGACAAAAAGGCGGCAATGTCTGGGTAGGGTTTTGGTGGCTCTCAGGTCACAGTGAGGGTAACAGGCAACTCCAGGGGAATGTGACAAGCGGGCCCTCCGTATGCTTGTACACAGAGGAGCTGAGGGAAAGAATAAGCTGGTGTGGGATGTCATGACAACTTGACCTTGGCGTGGGCCGACCCAGGGAGGATGCTACCCTACCTTTTATGGTCAGTGAGGAAAAGGAACTGTATCTAGACTCTTTCAACCTCTGGGTTCTGTTCTGGTAGAGAAGTATGCTGGCAGACCAGCTGTTTTAGGGATGCTTTCTTTGTGATTTCTTAGGATCCAATCAAGTCTAGCTTTTGTAAAACTACCAGAGCCCCAGAAGACACTCGGCTCCAGTTGAGTCCTGCTGTGGCAGTGGGAATCATGGGAATCACAGCAGCATTCCCAGGAGGGGTTCTGTGGACACAGAGGCTGGTGAAAAGTGGACTTCAGCTTCGTGCCAAAGATCAAGATCTAGTGAAGCTCAGAACTCCAAGCCCTGGGCCAAGGACAGGCACAGTGGCAGGCAGCACAGACCACAGGCAACTGAGAAAAACCGCGGATGGCCCGGCACACTTGCTGCCTGGAAGACCATGCACACGATGGGCAAGAGGAGAGATCATATTTAGATATGGCTGATGTTTGAAAACGAAGGGCTTAACCAGAGCCCCAGAAATGGATGGGAACTTTGAGACTATTTAGCCCAGGTGACCAAAACTCTTAGGAAGTTCTGTCAGAACATAAGCAGGAACTTCAGATGGCAGGTGGCAGTGCTGGGGACGGGCAGAGGACCAGAATTTGATGACCTTGGTTGGAATCCCAGTTCTGCCACTCGCCTAGCTGATGACCCTGTAGAGTCACAGCAGCTTTCTCCAAGCTTCGTTTCCCGGTACATCAGAAAGGACCTATGCACAGGCACATGGCCAGTATGAAGGTAAAACGGCCTACAGTGCGTTAGAGAGCTCGGTACATTTTAATTCTCTGTGAAAGCCTTATCAATTACTGTTAAGATGGAGAATACAGGGTGAACATGGCAGCAGTGAGTTATGCTTGGAACTGTTATGATTACACACTGAAAATACTGACTGAGAAGGACCAGCTTGAGGCAGAATCCCAGCCCCACACCCCAGAGCGCAGCCCCCTGGGCCTGTCCTGTTTGACATTGTGGGTGAACTGGATGAAATCATGAGGCATGTCTACCACATCTGCAGGAACAGCTAATACACTGGCTGACAAAATAACAACAGTCTAGGAGACCAAAGGGATGGGCCTACGCTGGCAAGGTGAGCTTGAACTGGGACAGATGTCAGGTCTTGCTGTTAGAAGGTAGGATGGCATAACTGTCACATATGCAAATGGACAGGGATTCAGTTGGCAAGTTTCAACCTGAAACCAGAGGTCTGGGTTCGAATCCCGGCTCTGCCCGGTGGACAGTGGTGCCATCACGGGCAGTTTCCTCCTCTGTAAAACAGGGATAACATCATGATTGAAGTGAGGACCACAGTGGCCATCCATCATGGGGGCCAGTGCCTGGCCACTGCTGAGCATCCATCAGTGGAGCCGCCATCCCTGCCATTATCATCCCCTGCACTAACAGACGTGATTGCCTCATACTTCTTGCTGGGCGGTTTCCATTGTAAGTCTGGATACTTTCACGAACCAGACTTTGAAAAGAACCTGGGCAGATAGGATGGGTGGAGCTGAGCCATCCAGATGACAGGCTGCAACAGTGCGGACCAAAGAGCAGCTGGGCCTTGGTACAGCCTGAGACAGGCACACCAGAAACAAGCCCCTCTGAGCTGGGGTCCTGGCACAACCTCATACAGGCTGTAGAACTGATTCTGGAAGTTCAGCCAAGGTACTTATTTCTCTAAGTCCCAGGTTATTCACTTACAACGATTAATGAGCTAACACTCTATTCAGCACACAGCGTGTTAGGAAAGTACTCAGTAAATACTGACTAGTGTTATTATTAACAGCACGAAAAAGAGAAAAGGGGAGGAGACAGGAGTCATCCTCAGATATGTGGCATATTGTCATGTGAACTAAGGCCTGGTCTGATCAATAACATCACTTCTGTTTGCAAATCATGTACACACAGCATTTGAATCTCACAGAGGCCAAACAATGGAAATTAAGACCAAAGGGTGGAAAATGAAAGTAGTGAATTCTGGCTCATTCTCAGAAGCTCTAATGGCAAGCCAGGTCCATGAATGGACAGCCCTGGGGGCTGCAAGGCACTGGGATGCCAGGGGTGCTGAAGCAGAGGCCATAGCAACCATGGGAAGTGCAATGGGACCCACAGGACCAGGTTAGGCCAGGCTGGGCAGACTCAGGGAAGACTCTATGTAGTTTCCATCTTTTATTTACAGATCAAAGAGAGGAAGTGAGACAGGGCAGACAGCTGTTTATCAAACACCCACTCTTGAGATCAGCACTGAGCTAAGGCTGCACATTCCTTACCCTTCCCCACACCCTACACAACAACACTACAGCACCTCCATTTTACAGCTAAGCTGTTGAGTTGGGATCAAACTCAGGAATGTTGGCTTCAAAACCCAAGCTCCTAGCACTGTACCGTTCTGCTTCCAGACCTAGAGGAAACTGGAAAAAAAGTTAGATCCAAATCTTGCTTATAATCGTCTCTTCTCAAAGTTGTTCCAATGATTTCCCCAAAGAATAGAAAACATCTACGACCCACTCTTGGAAGTTTGGCCAAGGCACTCATCTCTCTAAGTCCCAGTTTATTCACTTACAAAAGCTAATGTACTAAAGCATTCACACGCTGCCCATTACAAAGATACTCTGACAGTTTCAAACCAAATTCTTCCACACACACTACCAAAACATCTCCTACTTTAAGGCCATTTCTTTGGTTACACAAGTAGTTATCTCCTTGTGTTCATATACTTGCTATTTCACCCAATACAGATTCTAGAAACCAGCAGCTTCCAGACGGGACAGGCGAGAAAGCGGACACGGCCCTTGGCTGAGAGTTTGGGCTTCAGGATCTCTAAGACTCAGAATCACATGACCAGGCTCCAAGTTCTACACTGGCCACTGCGGATCCTGCCTTGGTCACAGGGACTGGATGAGGCCTCAGTGAGATAATGTGCATGGAGGACTCAGCTCAGCAGAGAACACACATAAGCCCTCAAAAGAGATGCTGCTGCCACCGCCACGAGCACTTAAAACTGACATGCACAAAGTGTCACATGCTGTCGCTCTGGGATGCTGCTTCTCAACTGTATCCCTCATTTTGACTATTAAGTAGTTAACAAATTACTCTGCATTTTGGACCGTAGCTATAACATTGGGACCAACATGGAGATATCTGAAAAAGACTTGAAGTCATTTCGTACAGGTTATAACAAGATGGAAAGGCTCTGACATCATGAAGAAGAGTGTGGAGGGGTCCGGGATACACACCTTCCTGTTGCAGAAAGCAACTTAATGAAAGTAGAGTTAGATTAGAAGAGGAGAGGAGGTAGTCGGCTGTAATACAGGAGGGGTTTGGGATGACTAAAACGATCCTGTGTGCAGAAGGGGAGACCTGGGGGACTGTCATGTTCTTTCTTGATCTCTCAAATGATATGAACTAGAAGAGCTCTGAGCAAGGACGAGCTAATGAAGAGCTGGTACTCTCCTGTTGCACACAGCCGCATCTGGCATCTAGCGGTTTGTGCTAGGCCAGCCACATCTACTAATTCCAGTGCTTGGGCAGCTCCAGCAGTGAATGTGCCCGTCTCCAGCATCGTCCCGGGAGAGGCTGGCTGGGTTCCTGTTCTTTGTTGTCAGCCCTGACTGCATGACTGAAAGCACGCCCTGTGGTTCCCGCTGTCTGCAGGTGACCCAGGTGTGGAGGAAGCTCAGGGTCACTGTGAAATCCTCTAATCGCCTCATTAGCAGGGTGGGGAGGAGGGTGCGTTTGTTCCACGAGGAAGCAGAAAGCTGGTAATTGCATGGTGTCACATAGAAAAAAACCATGGTGGAAGCAAAAGGCCAAATGTAAAAAGCTGTGTGTGCACAGCTGTAATTAAACCAGAGCCTGAAAAGCAAGGCCCACAGCACCTGACCGTAGAAAGAAGGTAAAGCAGTGGAAACTGGTTTTGCATGGGGTGTGCTGAGAGGAGAAGGGCAGAACCCCCACTGGAGCGTGTGCCCACACTGTGCAACCCATTTGGAGTTGCCTGTGAACATGATGTGCATGAACTCTATAACAGATGGATTCATTTGACAAATGGTCCCTGAGTGACTACAGGCCAGTGTTCCCCACTCAGAAGAAACGCAGTCACCTTCCACAGTAGTGCTCCAATCCCTTGCTCCAGGCTGGACAAGAGTTTATTCTTAAGACAAATGCCCTAAAGACACGATCCAGCATGGACCCCAGAGGTGCCAGCCTGCCTCCCCTGACAGAGGCCGTGAGAGCATGTTCTTGGCTATCATCTGTGCAGCTGGCCCAGGTTCTACATAAAAAACTACTGATTAATCCTAACATCTTTAAACTACGGATATATTCAGCAGCACCTCGCTGCCCTGCCATGTGAAGGAGAGCATCTCTCATCATCTGCTCTGAGGACCACATTCTTTCAAGTTCCCAGGGACTGTCCCTGGGTCAAGTTCACGGTCACTTCTATCTCACTCTTCATAATTTTAGATTTTACTGAACCACGGTCTCCTGGGTTGGAGCCTGGGCAGAGCATTTTCATACGATTCCCCAGCAGACTTCCAGAGCACATTCTGTTTCCCCATATACTGCCACATCTGTCCTCGTGGCTACTTCTGGTGGTCCTAACTGTTTTGCTCTGGTCTTCCAGCAAGGCCTAGTGACCTCTCTCTGCCTGGGTGCCTGCTCTGGCCTTGTCTAGGTGGGGCGGAGGCCCCACTCCTGAGCCTGCTCATTTCTGTGTTCTGTGGGCTGATCCCAGGCCTCCTTCACCGGGGAACAGAACCAGCGGCTGGACCACGAGGGGCATGGGGAATGCTGTCCTTCCTGAGGACGCCTTTATGTGGGGAAGGAGATCCCAACCCCAGGCCTGTTCTCTTAGGACAGAATGACCGACAAGCGGCCCCTAGAGTTCTGAAAGACGACTTTCCCACCAGGCAGGGTTTGCTGTTTTCCAAATTTACTCACAATAAAGAGGGATTTACCTCCTTTTCAAGTCAGAACAATTCCTTCTTCCTTTCTTTTCCTTTGTGCACTTCCTCTCAGAATTATAGGACATTTTGGTTTCTACTCATCTATTACAAAAAATTTACCGAGCACCTACCGCGTGCCAGGTTCTGTGACAGGTGCTGGGCATTCGGGTTGAGCATCTCAAATCTGAAAACTGATATGCTCCAAAACCCAAAGCTTTCTGAGCACCGGCATGATGCATGATACGTGGCGCTAAAAGGAAATGCTCACTGCAGCACTGCAGAGTTCAGGGTTTGGGTGCTCAAAAAACCTGTACAACGCAAACACCACAAAACCTGAAAACACTGAAACCTGACACACTTGTGGTCCCCAAGCATTCTGGATGAGAAATACGCAACCTGCACGATGAGCAAACACCAGGCAGGGTCTGTTCTCTAAGCTATACTTTCGAGGAGGGGCAGATGCTGACCACACATACAGATACCACCACAAGCAGATGCAAAGCTGCCACCACAACAGACCAGGGCCAGGGCAGAGACGTGAGGGTGTCTGCCTGGCTGGGGAGGGCATAGCAGGGAGGCGAGAGGTCCAGGCCCAGGACATGTTCAGGCAAAGGCCCTGAGGAAAGGATAAGAAACAGGGGTGTGGGATGAGGCTGAACAGTCAGCAAAGGCTGGGGGCCTTTGTGAGGAGGGGGGTTTGTTGTGGCTTGCTCTAATCACAGCCTAACAGGATGCCACTGAAAGGCGCTAAGCCAGGGCAAGATGGGGTGAGGGCTGTGGAGGTGCTAGCTGACTGTGGCGCCGTGGCCACAGGAAGACTCGGTGGGAGACTGTTTCAGAGGTTCGGATGGAGTGCCGGGGCTGAGGGCTG
The DNA here is from genome assembly GCF_029281585.2 of Gorilla gorilla gorilla. NCBI lineage: Eukaryota > Metazoa > Chordata > Mammalia > Primates > Hominidae > Gorilla > Gorilla gorilla. The sequence goes on from NC_073237.2 coordinate 128,976,676, forward strand.
CTGTTCATAAAGACAGCGTTTGGGAAGCGGAGGGAAGAGACAGGTTTAAGGAGGCCGGAGGGATCAACAGTGTTGGACGCGGCTGAGATGGAGTAGATGAGCACTGACTCAGGTGCAGTGGATTTACACGGAGAAATCCTCATGTCTCCAAGTGTGGTTTCGTCCAGCCTCTCATCTCATGTTTGGCCAATCTGTCTTTTTACAGAATGCTAACTGGCTCAATGAAATCGAGAAAGTTTTCACAGTGGGCAAGATTCCAGGTTTGCCTTCAGCTAATTAAGTGATATTAGGGAGGTTGTAAATGCCACATAAAAATTGGCAGGCAAGCTGCTCTAATGATGAGAATATTGCTTTACAGGGAGATGCAGCTGCAGCTTCTTAATGCTCGTCTTTGAGGGACTCGGTTCCATGTTTTCAAGGTTGTTCCTGGTAAGAAAAGTTCAAGGGTGCTAAAAGGTTGCAGTTCACTTTTCGTACTCTCGGTTCCGCGGGTACTTGCAACAATGATGGAGGCTGGGGGAAGAAGCAACGCGACAGACAATATGGTCGTTGTGATGATCACCAGATGCTCCCGCTTATTCCCGTGCCGGACACCACGATGTTTCCACTCATCCTCTGGCTTAACCCCCACAATAAAAGGGCGACTTGAGTACCTCTCTTTGAGGCCAGAGGACCCAGGCACAGAGACGCTGAGTGACTTGTCCAGAGGCACACAGACTGTAAGTGGCCCGGCCAGGATTCAATCCTGGTGTCTGTGTGATTCAATCCCAGATGTAATCACTGTGATTCTCCCAGAGTCGGCATGTAAGAAACCAGAGAGGGGCAAGGGAGAGGGCTAACAGGGGTACAGACTCCTCAAGCTAGAGCTCTATTCTGCACAGTTAGCTCTTCCCAGGTATTAAATAATTGCTGAATGAGCAAGGGTGAGAATCAGAGAACAACACAGCACAGGCCTTCAAAGACGAAAACCGCCCCAGAGCTTTGCAAAATTTCCAATTGGAAGCATTTGTGATAATTCAGACAGGAAAAATCTATGAACCTGTCCTATCTATGAAGAAGGGGTGACTGGTGTGTATGATTTCCACGAGGATGTTTATTTTAGAAAGTAAATGACTTCTAGAACTTCAGAAGTGTGGGAGGTTAAGGAAATCCTCTGCAAGGCCTGGCACACAAGCCACAGGGTGCGCTGGTTCTGGTCCCACTTCCCCTCTTCCTACTGATCAGTGCCTGCTGAGCACTGACTTAGCATGCCCAGATCTACTAGGTACTAAGGGGTAAGAGAGCCCCAGCTTAGGCTCCATGCCTTATTTGATAAAATCAGGAGCTACCAGCTAACATTTGGGCTAGGCTGACTTGAGAAAATTTATACAAATAAAACTTTTCTTTCCAACAATTCAGACTGCTGTTTAGTAATTTTAAAGAGGAAGCTAGGAGCAACAGGGGGACAAAATTATTGCATTACTGATAATGAAGATGTCCCAGATGTTTCTAAGCTCTAAGAACAACATTAGAAAGGCAGGTGGCAGAAGTCAGGGGTAAAACCAGTCTTAGGTACTATAAACTGAATCGTCTGGGCAAAAACTACCATGTGAGCACAGCGTATAATTCACATAAAATAGGGGTGGTTTAAAAACAGCAGACTTGCTCTTTCGTACTGTCACAGTATCCCCAAGACCTTTAAACATTTTTAAATTTTATTTTTATTTTTTAGAGATGGTGTCTCACTCTGTCACCCACGCTGGAGAACAGTGGTACAGTGATCATAGTTTGCTGCAGCCTTGACCTCCTGGGCTTGGTCTCCCAAAGCACTGGGATTATAGGTGTGAGCCACTGTGCCTAGCCTAACACTAAGAACTTAAGGCACATCGTTTCTATATTATTGAGCCATTTTCCACAGAGTGGCAGCGAAATGAGAGAGAATCGTGGCCCTATTGAGCGTGCCTGCTCACTGTTCTGACACGTTCTACTTGTGTGACGACCTAGACAGACAGACACCTGGCAAACAACACAATTCTGCCTCTCCCAGCAGACAGTGCTGGGTCTCAGCATCTCCTGGAAAGATGGGGACTTTGGAAGGATATGTTACCTTTGCTTCTCAGAAACTGCTGAATCTACTATAGCTGCAAAATAAGAACTGCATTTCACGGAAGGGAAAATGCTGTTTTCGTGACGGATGTTGCTAAAGGGCCATTCAATATTTTACCGATAGCACCAACTATCTGTGTATATGTCTATGTCGGTATTTGGGGTGGGGGCTGTTTTGACAGGTTTGCGTGTAGGTGTCAGAAGAGTTTTTGTGACTATGACTGTATTTCTATGTGTAGGGGAAGATATTTACTGTTCCCTTTCAGAACTGAGCACTGGAAAAGTCGACAGAAACCTAGTTATTAAGATCTCATTTGGGGCCACGAACTATTTATTTTTCTTTTCTGAAAAGTGGTCGAGTGAAGGACTAAAGGCAATGTAAGAGACGAAGGGTCCCTCTCCCATCGCATGGACCAGCCGAACAGCCTCCTCACTAACCTGCTCCCGATCCCCATTCTAATACCCGCCTGAGCTCCCGCTTGGCATATGACAGGTGAGACAGGCTTCTGTTAGTCTGATGGATTTGGTTTGCAGATATCACAGGTTTGCACATAATATATAATTATTCTAGGCAGTAATCACCGTAAAATGGAATGCAGAATAGTTTAGAGAATTTAGTGCCATTATTTTATTCACCTATACAAAACATAAGGAACCCATTCTCTTTCTTGACAGATGGATTTCAGGGGAGACGTTTCAGCTCAGAACAGTAATTGTGACCACAGCATAACTCAAGCACTTTGTGGGGTTTAATGGACTTTTCTTTCCAGTCCTCAAAAAGCAGCAACTGGCATTTGCTCAAACCCTGACTGAGGTGTGGAAAATCTGTCAAGTTTTCTCTGCCGCTTACCCTGACCACAATTATACGGTCCATGTGCAGATTAGCTGCAAAGTCATTCCTCCTCCAGGAGTGACAAGATTTCCCCAAATAAAAAAAGGTACCTACTGTATCCTCGAGTGCCCGTCTGCCTTCGAAAGGCAGGGGTGGGGGGAGGATCTAAGCAGTGTGAAGAGAAATGCCTTCAAAAGAAGGGCATAACAACGGAAAAAGTAGCTGTAACAGAGTGGGGACATGGCAAGAACAGAGAGCGGCATTGTCACGGGCGGAGTAATCCTGTGACACACTGCTGTCACTCACCGCCCGGCTCCCTGCCGCGCCAGCCAGACATCAAAGGCTGCCCCATACCATCTTACATGCTCTTTATCAGCTAATCAGCCCATTCTTCCCTAAATAAAGCCCTGTTAAATCCCCTGCTCACAGGGGTATCGTGGTCTTGGTGCCCATCTGCTAGCGAGGGTCAGCTGGGGCAGGAGGCGGCGGGCTGCTCTCTCCCTAGCGGCTTCTCAAGGTAAGGACAATGCTGCCTCCAACTCCCCCGCCCACAGGCCTCCCTCTCTGCTTTCCACGATCTGGGCCGGTCTGAGGAGCTGCTATCTGGATTAACACTTGCTAATGAAATCTCCAGTCATAAAGGGAAATCATCTGCTAACTACGAAATCTTGGGATTGCATTTATTTTCAGGGAGAGGAATAAACAAAGATGTGTGCTTCTTTTTTTTTTTCTTCTTTGAGACAGCGTCTCACTCTGTCGCCCAGGCTGGAGTGCAGTGGCGCGATCTCGGCTCACCGCAACCTCTGCCGCCCAGGTTCAAGCGATTCTCCTGCCTCAGCCTCCCAAGTAGCTGGAATTACAGGCGCCTGTCACCACACCTGGCTGATTTTTGTAGTTTTGGTAGAGATGGGGTTTCACCATCTTGGCCAGGCTGGTCTTGAACTCCTGACCTTGTGATCCACCTGCCTCGGCCTCCCAAAGTGCTGGGATTATAAGAGTGAGTCACCATGCCTGGCCAGATGTGTGTTTCTTAACAGTAATCATTTGGCAGATCTCTTCCTCTGCTCTCAAAGTGTCACCATTGCCGAGATGGTGACAAAATGATCAGGCTTCTGATGATGAGGCTACTCTTAGTCATTAGCTAGGAAGCCTCATGGTTTCATTCCGTACTCAAATCAAAGTTAACATGCATGAGTACTGGGGAGAGCAGATCCTAAGACAGGAACCCAGTTCCCAGGCCCCGCAGCCTAGAATCCTGGCACAGCCAAGAGGGCCTGGGAGTAGAGCTGAGGCATCACGGCCCTCTGGGAGGACAGCCTGGCTCGAGCAGAGGATGAGCAGAAACATCTTTGGGCTGCAGCCCTGCTCTGCACCCCTGAACCTCAAAATGGCCTAGAAGGAACCAGCAAAGGACACGTCCACACTCATCTAGGCACTGCAGTACAGCAGCACATAGAAACAGTTTCTGTTTGTTTTTCCTCGAAGAATTACTGGAGCATTGTCCTATGTGAGAGTTATTAGTATCAGAAAAGAATCAAGCATCTTAAAAATTCCAAAACTGGGAACAGAATTAGGCAACACTCTATCCGTTCCAATGAGACTTGGAGGTGCCAAGTCCCCCAGAGAGGTCAAGTTGGATGTCCCCGAATCTGCTTTTTAGCTTGTAAGAAGCAGGGCCCTGTATGGTTCAAAAGGCATATTCACAAGTCACCTCATCTTTTTTTTTTTCTGTAAAGACAGGGTCTCGCTATGTTGCCCAGGCTAGTCTCTAACTCCTGGCCTCAAGCAATCTGCCTGCCTGGGCCTCCCAAAGTGCTGGGATTACAGGAATCACCTGATTTTGATTCTCAAGACAATCTCGTGAAGTAACTAAAAATATGGATTTTCCTCCCCCTAGTGTAGTTGAGATCGAGGCTCGGAGACGTTAAGAAAAGGGAAGGCCCCAAACTCACATCAGAACGGAGCCGACTTCAATCCAAGTTCCCTGACTGCAAGACCAATGGTCACTTCCCTCCACTGGGTGCTCCCTCTGTCTTTGCCGTGACAGGCTAGAGAAACGGGGCCCTGACAAGACTGATGGAATAACTGACACTTCCCGGTGAACGGAGAAGCCAGACATTGTGTGGGAACAGGAAGCACAGAGTGGTCCTTCCCGGTGAATGGGCAAGCTGGACACTGGGCAGGAACAGGCAGCTCAGAGTAAGGTTCTGCCTGCAGATTCCCAGAGTCAGTGGGGGAGCCTGCGGCGTTTGTAAATTAACGTGGAAAAGGGAGGATAAACAATGCAAACTAACCATCCACAACGTTCTGGGATTGAACCCGGAAATCAGGACAGGTGAGAAAAAAGTCTCTGTGCCCCAAACATTTGTTCAACGGACCGTTCCCACATAAACAATAAGACCATCCGCCCCAAAGTTCTGACATGAGTAGCTCACAGGGCCTCAAGCACTCTGGCTCCTGTGAGGGCTGAGGCTGGTACTAAAAGAACATGTCTTTGAGGAGAGGAAGAAGGCCTTTTACAAATGTAGCATGCTGAGGGAAATCATGTCAGCACCGGGAAAACAGACTCAGAGCCCAGCCTCGAACAGGGCAACACCCCTCCCTCTCCTTCCTCTCCCCAGGACCTCTGGACAAGTCCTGAACATGCTCTTTTTGGGAGGAAAGGGCTCTTTTTGGGAGGAAAGGGGAAGGGCTCACTGCTCTTGCCTTGATGAGCACTCACCACTGGAGGTGCAACTCAGCAGCAAGGAGCCCAGCACTGACCCCAAAGCCAGCCTGTTAGAGATCTGGGCTTCAGCAGCTCCTGGAATCTGAGGCTGGGCACTCAGCCCTTCCATCTCACTGGAACAAGGTATGCTCCCAGGGCTCGTCACACAGAACACACCAGAATGTGTCATACACATCTCAGATGCTTTCCAGGGCGGACCGCAGCACAACTGAAGCTCCGACTACATTTGGGCCCTATGAACTCCACCACATTTGGGCCCAAAAGGAGGCACCCCTGAATTTCTGCAAGATGAGGTGGCTTTCTTCTCATTCCAAGTGCTTGTTTATTGGGAGAAGGGCAGGTATGAGTGAGAAGAGAGTTGCGGTGAGCATGGCAGCTAGCACATCACATCATGTGAACGGAGCTCTCTAGCCCCGTCACGGGACAAATTCAGCTCATCTTACCTTTTCACGTGTGCTTTCCTCTTCTTTCTAGTCAAGGCACTAAGATTCCTGGGGGCATCTCTTAGTCCGAAGCTCTTTGCCACATGCCCAAGGTGGAGGGATCGGACGTGGAAGATGTGCTTCAGCTCCCTGGGGTAGGTGGCATAGGCTTGGATGAAGGACTGCAGAGCTGAAAGAAAAGAGAGCGGGGGAGGGGGGAAGCTGTCAGGACCGGGGTCTCCAAGCTCCAAAGTGCCTGGCCTAATGGTTATCTTCTGTACTTTATCTTGCCAGGCAACGAAACATGAGCAGGACAATTACAACATATACAAACAACTAAAATCTAGACTTCTGTGTACTTCTTCAATTCCTAAACAACAAAAAGAAAAAAACTACAGGGGCCACGATTATTACTTGAATATGCCCGATAAAATATCAGATTTGACCACACAGCTCCTAACAATCCCACAGGGTGGGGCCCAGCACAGCACCTGGTACCAGCAGGCACTCGGTAGATGTCTGTTGTGTAAATGAGTGAAAAGAGAGAATAGGTGAAGAAACTAAGAAATGATCAACACAGGACATCGTTTTCTTATGAAAATGAGAAAATCATTAGACATTTATATTAACACATTTTTCCTAATTAAATTTTACTTACTTTTGAATAGTTAATGCATGCTAGTCTGTTACAAAATTTACAAAGTTCAAAAGGCTGTCTTATGACTGTCATGTTTACTATGAATGAATGACATTACACCAATGCCCCCTTCACCACAAGCCCCACCTCCAGCTCCCTTATCCATAGGCAATCCCTGATACTAGTTTTTTGTGTACTCACTGGACTTTTTAAATTTAAAATTTTTTAAAGAGATGGGGTCTCACTATGTTGTCCAGACTAGAGTGCAGTGACGTGATCATACCTCACTGTAGCCTCAAGCTCCTGGGTTCAAGTAATCCTCGTGCCTCAGACTACAGGCTAATTTTTAAATTTTTATTTTTGTAGAGACAGGGTTTCACTATGTTGCCCAGGCTGGTCTTCAACTCCTGACCTCAGGTGGTCCTCCCGCCTCAGCCTCTCAAAGTGCTTGGGATTACAAGTGTGAGCAACCTCACCCAGCCTTCCTCATGGGATTTTAAAACCAAGTTCATTCTAAAAGTATCTAGGATTAACCAATACAGCGCTTCTTACTCAAAAAATGTGTAAAAAAGGGAATGAAACAAATTTTTAAAGGAGAAAGAAAACTACTAAGTCTCTAAAATAGTCCCTTGAAGACTGACAACAATTTAGGGACATTCATCAAACACTACGTCAGGAAAGTTTCAGTGCCATTTTAAAATTAAGAAGAGCGGCCGGGCGCGGTGGCTCAAGCCTATAATCCCAGCACTTTGGGAGGCCAAGTCGGGGGGATCACCTGAGGTCAGGAGTTTGAGACCAGACTGGCCAACATGGTGAAACCCTGCCTCTACTAAAAATGCAAAAATTAGCCGGATGTGGTGGCAGGTGCCTGTAATCCCAGCTACTCAGGAGGCTGAGGCAGGAGAATCACTTGAACCTGGAAGGCTGAGGATGGAGTTAGCAGAGATCGTGCCACCGCACTCCAGCCTGGGCAACAAGAGCAAAACTCCATCTCAAAGAAAACTAAATTAAATTAAATTCAGAAAAGGGGGTCCTTGTTGTAGGTCCCTCCTCCCTGAGAAAAAGGCCAGACTCATTCCCAGGAGGGTGGAGCTTTGGTCTACTTAACTAGGCATTCCCTTGAGGAAAGATTCTCGTAGATTGAATATCTGGAAGTAACAATGAAAATCAAGTGTCCACCCGCTTCTCACTCCAACAAGGAAGGAGGGGGACATCCTGCAAACACTCCCCGCCATCCCTGTCACTGCTCTCTTCACCTCCAATCCTGCTCTTCCGCCAGCTGAGCCAGAGCCCAGCCGATGGTGTCTGATGGAGGCAAGCACTGAACGCCAGCCTTCGCTTCCTCACTCTCCTTGTTGAGCCACTGGACTGGCAAGTTTGCCCACAGCTTAAACATAATATCCCAGCAGCACCTGGAGATTGGCGTTTATGAACAGTAATAAAAAGTGTCATTTTAGCAGATCAACTCCTGGAAGGATCCTGGGGAATCCATCAAAGCTCTATTTACTGAGTAAAGTGAACTCCTTTTCCCAATCGATGAGCAATAATAACCAAGGCAACTCCTCTGTACCCCACTCTTAAATCTGTGCTTACTCCCCTTTTTAATAACTAGGGACTTTTTCAAGGAAAATCTTTAACGCTTCAAATGGTCTGTACTGTTTGGAGTACACAGAGCCCCACTAGATACAGAGCCCCACAGCCAAGCCCTCAGAGGGAAAGGCTCTACTGCTACGTGACCCAGGAGAATCAAGCCTCTTCTCCTCAACCTTTCTTTCCCCAACCCCCAACACTCACTCTGGTCTCAAAAAAGACAAGACCGAAACCAAGTCAAGCCGAAACCAAGCCAAGAGCCTGCACTTCTAAAATCTCAGTTACCCAAATCCCGCTCTAGGTCTCTTCATTTCCTACCTCTCTTCTGTGTATGCAGATGAGTCCCTGGGCTCCCACCCTGGTCACCTCTCTTCCTCTCCTCCTCTCCACCAATCCTACGAGCTGAGCACTGAGAGCATCTGTCCCAGGAGATGTAGGTGCCCAGCTAACAGCTTTACAGGGATAATGAGTTTGCCAAGATGTGGCAGGAAGTGTTTTCTCCCCAGACAACTGGCCAGGCAGCATTTCACACTGCATATTTTTACTAAACCTCCTTGTCCTCAAGGCTCCTGTCTCACCAGGGACAGCGACAGTTGGTTGTCCTCACATACTTGCATGGACTCCCATGTTTGGATAATTCAGAGAAGCAGGAATTTCAAAGATGCTGCAGCAGCTGTCTGCAGAACCTTTCAAGGAGCAGGAAGTGCTCATGTTGGCAGCGTTGAGAATGTGCAGAAGGAACAGGGGCTGTGGGACCCACACAAGCGGAAGGTGGAGAAGTAATGAAAGCAGACATTTATTTGGGGTGACGGATGAAGCTACAGGCCACCAGAGTTCAGCACTTTGCAGTCACTGATTCCTATTTCTTGCCAACTACTTAAGGTGCCTGAATTAGGGCAAATCTATTTTCAAGTATCTCACATGGACACATCGTCCTTTTTCATTCCTGGACATTTGGATCAGAAACTAGTGGTATCTTATGATGACTTGTAAGATGAAGGAGACAGAAATAAACAAACCTCCAGCCTGGAAGGTGAAGATCATCTCTGCTCCTCCCAACCCCACCTCCACTCCCACAAGAGCACCCTTCAGTACAGAATAAAGGCACACGCATCTTCAAGACCACCCAACACCTATAGCGACAACTACGGAAAGGATGGAGGAAAAGGAGGTTCCCTGCTGTTCTCTTCAAGACAAAGCATTTGGTAAAGTGCCCAGCCTAGCTCTGACCCCACTGAGGGGAGAAGAATGACTTGTCATCACTGGTGTGGGTTTTCTAGACTTTGAGAAGCATCCCTTCCAAACAGGCATAAATCCTACATGGAGTTCCTGGTCTGCAGGGAGACCTGAAGATGGAGAGGATTAAGCCACAGAAGCAATGGTCATTTGCAGGCAGAGGACTCTAGCTTCCAAGATTTTTGTTCGGGAATCTGGAATTCAAACTTATGTTACCACTCGTTTTACAACTTGAATCCCTAGCTAAATGATGCAAGAAAACAGAGGAAAAAAGGGGTAACTGCTTCTGGAAACTGACAATTAAATGCTGGTTATTAACAATGACTGGGCCCGAAAATGCAAAAGGAAAACAAATACATACTTGGCCCAGTTTCTAACTAGTTTTCTGCCATCAAGGCAAAAGCCAGCTGCTTTGTTAATTATTCATGAGGTGGGTTCTGAAATGGCATAAAAGGGAAGCAAGTCAATAGTGGGGAATTTGCATATGCAGATTGAAATACAAAAGAGTCTCTCCACCTATGGGGTGCAGTGGCTGTTCCTATGCTGTAAATTCAATACATTTAGGGTGGCAAATACGTGTATACTCTCTCAAGCCTCCAAAACTCAGTCCTAAGAAACAGGAGAGAAGGAATGGTGGCGAGACTTATGTCTGAAATGGGGTGACTGAGCTCTGTAAGAGGCGGTGTTGTCCTAGTCCATTGTCAATCTGGTGTGGAAATCGATTAGCAAATAAGAGACACGATACGTTTATTTCCTTCATGGTACATAAACATTGGGAAGTGACCCTGTTCCAATATTCCTTAAACAAAAGACAAGTGACCCTGCTTGTTTCATGGTATTAACAAGTTCAATGGTAATAACAGTGAAAGAAAACCCAAAACCACATCCTTTAAGAATTACTGTAACTTCCACTCAGATGACCGAGACACCTTGAAATAGTTGTAGTCTTGCCAAAATATCTGAGGCATCACTGACACCAAAATCGAAGGTGACAGTGTGGGTTTGATTTATTTCTTTCCACTGCAACTTTGATACCAGCCCTGGAATTCAGCAGCACAACACCTTGTTATGTACTGCACAGCCAGCTGAATTTGCCTAACTTTCATCAAAGGTCCAAACTGTAAAGTTACACTGTGACAAAGACCCTATTCCTCTTGAGAGACATAGAGCAATACTCCTCTAGAGGTAGCAAGGTAGGAAAACCCTTGGGAATTGTTGAATTCCCTTTAGGGAAATGCCAAGACAGGATATTATTAGAGAAAAGTCTAGAAGGATATACAGTATATATACAGTGGCAATTACTGGGACTTCATCTTTTACCTTGTGTGGTTCTGATTTTTAACGACAACCAAGAATTGCAATTATAATGTGCTAAAGGTATGTAACAGGTCCTTGACAATATTTGCTGACTAACCCATTTTTTCATCTGTATTTTCTGGTGACCACAATTGCTCCTCAGCCAGGCTCCCAGCTTTCACACTTGCCCCCGCTAGAGTCTATTCTCACACAGCAGCCAGGTGATCTCTTTCAAACCTAAGTCAGATCCCACACTTCTGCTCCCCCTTCATTCCGACCAAGACCCAAAGTCCTACGTGATTCTGCCTTGGCCAGCACCCGCTTTCCACCCACACTGCCTTCCTCGAGCTCATCTGCACCAGCTCCCACTGCCCAGAATGCCCTTCCTTTAGAGAGCCCAGGGGCTCATCCCACTTCAGGTTTTTGCTCAAGTATCACCTACACAATGAGGCTCACTCTGACCCCATTAAAAACGCACTCTGCTATGTCACCCCTTCACCTCCCCCATCTCCTTCTACTTATTCCATAGCTCTTGTCACCTTTAAACGGACTAATCTATTATGTTTATTATGTTCACTGTCTGCTGCCCCTGCACCCCACTAACATGTTGGCTTCACAAAGCAAGGATTTTTGTTTTGATCTCGCATGCATTCCAAGCACTCAGAATAGTGCCCGATTTGATAAATATTTGTCAAATGAATGGTCTTTAAAGCATTTCTATTTATAAAAAGAAAGGATGCTACAGTGTTCCGATATTGGTAAGCCAGCCTGGCACTCTTCTCAAAATAGCAGGCAACTAACACAAAAACCCTGTGCATCCTCCGGCATGGAGTAAGTCTCATTAGACATGGTCAGTCTCTGGCCAAGACATCCCATGATAAAAAGTACCAGTGATTACAAAGCCCCTTCAGCCATACACTGCTTATTACTCAACGTGAACTGTGAAGTCCACATCTAATGTATGGTGATCCCAGGAGCCAACTTATCCTACAAAGGGTCTGAATATTAAATCAATACCTATCTCTTTTATAAATTTCCTAGGAATTGGGTTCATGGTCTATGGCTCTTCCTCAGTACTATTCTTTCTCATTTTTCTTTGTGCCTTCAAATAGGAACTGCTTAGGTCTAATATTTCCAGCTCTGGCCTTCATCTCTAATTTCCATCTCTACAACTATTTCTACTAACGTGTCACATGTCTTCTACCTGGTTTTCAAAGAAAGAGGAAAACAGATCCTTAAGATCCAAGTTGTTGGGTCAAAACTCTAGTCCCGATATAAGCCAAGATAAAGCCTCATTTGTGCAAAACATGGGGAAGGATGAAATTAACATTTAATATCACTTTAAAGCCTTCTGTGCCTGCTTCCAAACCCTGCAGAATTATGGAGATTGAAGGCTTTGGCTGGTGAGCAGGGACCCCCATGTTGGCCTCTCAACCGGTTTGGGGGTATGTGGGTGAAGGTGGGGGAGAGCACTCTGCTGGGCTACCCACTGCGCAAGCACCTAGGAAATCGACTGACCTTTCTTTGCCCAGGAGACCCTCCTCTCACTGGAGTGCACGTAATCTTCAAATACCGTCTGCAAGACTGTGGCTCGCTCTCGGATTTCCTGGGGGCCAGCAGCATGGGATTTCTGAGAGGGCGACGGAAGGATTAAAGGAGAGATAGAGTCAAAGTCAGGAATAATGAAGCAGTTTATAATAGATTTAATAACAGTAAAATCACACAGTAACCACCTAGGGGCAACAAGGGTAATCCTTTCAATATTACTAGGGAAAAAAAGGGAGCTATAGAGATGTTAAAGTCAAGTAAAGATGAGGATGGCTTTATGAGAGAGAAGATCAGGTCTGTTTACTTATTTACTTACTTTTCTTCCTGACCTCTTACCATGCATGTTCAAAATCAAAGACCATTGGAGACACTTTGGAATTTTCCAAGTCCAATTCACACATTTAAAACATCACTGAACATGAGCTGTTTTCAAATGGGTCTTGGATCTCCTAGGAATCTTCACCTTTCCTTCATGCGCATCAGTGGAACACCGACAATTTCTCTTCATGAGCACTCCACAGTGACCTGCCTAAAATTCTGCCTTAAAAAGTTACCCCATCCTTGAATTTCAGAGCAGGCTTCCTCAGTGCCTAGAGCAGTTCAGACTTCTAGTGTTTCAAATTTATTCCTCCAGCCCATGGCCACTGTGGCCAGGAACCTATTAAGGAGTGAGTGGGCTGTTCCAGGACAACACACTCAAAGACTGCCTGGATCTTTGCAGCAAATCGTCCCTGTGTAAGAAGTAGCATCTGTGTGCATGCAAAGAGCCTACAGATGGAAAATGTTAATAAAATAGACAATTATTTTCTTTTCATCCTTTTAACAGTACCAGAGAAAAAAATTTCCTTTTTAAATATCCCCGCTGAAAACTAGTGGCTTTTGTCTCCAACATCGTAAAACAAACATGAGTGCTTTCTACTGAATGTGAAATCAAGAGAACACAGATTCTTCCACCCAATGAGGCCAACCTGCCAAGTGACACTGATCACTTGAGTGGTGCTAGTGCCTCTACTTCCACCCGCCACCCCGGTGTGAGCCCCCGGGGAAAATCCAGAGTGAGACCAGGTCGTGCTGCTTAACCTTGTAGAGGACGGTGTATGAGCGCTTGCATCTGGCCTCACTAAGACTCCCTGAGCCTCTCTTTCACCTTTAAGGCTGACAGAGGAAGAACAAAGGGGAGGAAAGAAAAAGCCTCATTCTCTGGATCGACGTTCATCTCTATATTAAGAGACTTAACAACGTGAAAATGTTTTTAGTTTAGTCAAATCATTCCTGCTACCTGTTTGGTTGATGACAGTCTCGCTGATTTCACAGTTCAATACAAGGTCCCCCTAAGGGTTCTATCCGCTAAAATGTCAGGAGAAGAGTCACTCAGGAGCCATGTTACCAAAGTGGACATTTGCTATTGTCATTAACAAGGATTTTTTTTTTTTTTACCCTCTTAACTGATGTGAAATGCAAACTTTTTTTTGCTGCCCTCCTTTCGTTAAGCCACCTCAGCAGCGCAACTGTCACCTTCCCTGTGTTTTTTTTTTTTTTTTAATATGAATGTGAAATTAGCGAGGATGCCCTTTCCCCTGGCGGACAGAATCCTCTGTTATTAAAAAGTAAAGCACTTTAATAATGAAAACTTTTTCCTCTTTTTCTTGTGTTTTAACTGTTTAAAATTAATGAGAAGGGCAGAATGGTTGTCAAAGCGATATTGAAAGCCGGGCAGCCAGGACCGAATAAGCACAAAAATCCCTCTAGAGTGTTAAATAAACAGAGCTCCAGCCCTCTCCGAATCCCTCTGTTGGTTATTGTATACATTCTGTAACAGCTCTCAGAATAGATCTGAGAGCCAGGGAGGCAGAGAGGTTTCAGAATTCCAATAAAGGCCTCAAATTAAAGACAGCCTGGTGCGAATTCCAGGAGAAAATTAAAGAGACCTCAAGCTTAAGTGACAGGTGACTTGCTTCTGTGTCACAACTGTCAGGGGATTTAGTGATAATATGGCAATATATTACAAAGGGCTTTTCTTATTCCCCCCTTTAGGTTTCAAAATGAGGCATCTTTTCTTCCCAACCAAAAAAAAAAAAAAAAATTACATATATATAATGTGAGTGTGTATACAAGCGAAATACGTAGGGAAAAAAAAACACGATAGAACTAGGTTCACAGGTTTGAAATGATAAGGTCAGTTTTAGTAAAATATAAGAAAAAGTTAATGGCAGAAAAAAAATATACAATACTTAGGAAAAAAAAAATCTTACTCCTCCCTAACCCCTGCTTCCAGAAATACCTTATTTTAAAATTGCCCCTCTTGAGAATGAATGAGGTATTTTTCAGTTGTCTTCTGGGGAGGACAGTCTAAATTTAAACTGAAGACAGAGGGGGGCAGAGTTATGCAGCACCATCTCAGCCCCCGACAGGTAAAATGCTCCTATAATGAGAGCGGGTCAAACCCCTGAGGGCACACGGATACCTGGCAGGGCTGGCTCTCCCACCCTCCAAGACACAGAGTCAGTACTGGTTAATGAAGCCAACTTCAACTAGTGGACCATGGGTAGTTTAGAAAAACACATTTCCAACCATCCATCTGCACGCAATGCACCTTTGTCTCTAACATCCTACTGATCTTGGAAAACGCAGGCCATCAGAAAGGATGAGCAGGGGGCTCTGAACTTATTTTAAGATCTCGCAATGCCAGCAATGGCTCCTTTGTTGGGATAAGTTTACAGGTATATTTCACAGGACAAAATCGCTTGTAGGAAAAACATGGTTGGGTGTGTGTATACTTTGATGATGAAGATTTCACACCTATCAAGAAGCAACAGATGAGTCTAAGATAATTAGGCTGAACTATTTTTATTATAAAAAGTAATAGCAAAAGTGGGAGGTTTTTGTGAAAGCCTGCACCTTGATATTGCCAACTTCCAAGGTATTTTTAAGCAAAATGGAAGGGTTTTGTTTTAATCACTTTATTGCCAAGCTGAGTTTTACCCCCATGGTCCCTAGAACCTTCTGAGTGCTTCCCAGTAAAGTTGAAAGATCAAATTTATTCTCTTTGTAGGTAGGTGAACATTCACACACCCAGACATAGCTATATATATTTTATACACCTAAATATGAAATATACATTTTACAGATGCTTCACTCGCTTTCTTTCTGTTCACAGAAGCCCAAAAATGTATGTGCCAAAGCGACATTTACCATGGGCTTCAATCATGCTGGGTGAAGGAGAGGGGCACCGTAATGAGGTGTCTGGCTATCTGAACGAAAGGCCTAGCTACTGAACCCACATTTACATGCCTGGCATTAGTTCACATGCTAGAGAACTGCTCAAACTGAGGACAGCAATTAAGACACACGTTATTTCTTATGCATAACAGAATTAAAAGTTGCATCCAGCATCTACTTTATTCTCTTACTACTGACATGAATCACACATAAAATACTCTCTCTCGTTGTGTATATCTACGTGATAATTAGTAACACAGACAATTTAGTTTAGTTTTTCTTTTTCCTCTGAATTCAAGTTAAACTTGGCTCAGCAAGCCAGGTCTTCACCAACATGACACCTACAACGTCGGATGGTTAATTTAGCTTCCTAAGTTAACCAGTTATACCATGAAAGTCCAAACTTGCTCAGCTTTTCTTAAAAAAAAAAAAAAATCACCAAACCTTAAAAATATCCAAGCATTCACCACTATCTATCAAGGTAGGAGATGGGGCTGAGATCATGAGACAGTTTCTAGACCTAAGAATCTATGAGGTCTGGAACTCTACAGGGCACTTTACACCTCGTTTTATTTAAATCTCACAGCAATTTATGTTTTACAGATGGGAAAACTGAGACTGGGGAGAAGATAATCTGCCTGAGATTGCAGAGCTAACAGCTGGGAAGCAAGGATTCAAACTGAAACTCATATCTGTCTGGGACCTGGCTCTTACTCATGAAGTTACGGCCGCTCCTCAAGTCTCAGGAAGTCCTTGAGGCTGGCCTCAAGCCAGGGAAAGGCTTAAGGAGAAGAATTTATGCTGCAAGGCCACAGAAGGGCAGATGCTACCAAAAAAAAACGACTGTAGCTTGTTGCTGACAGAGTGGAGGGAGATGCAGCTGCTCCGCTCCTTCTCTGGGGACGTGTCCTTCAGGAGAGGCTTCCTGCCCTTCTACAGCTTCCCTGCGTTGTGCAGACACACAGTGATCAACTCCCTGGAGAGAAATGATCTGCACTCGGGGATAAAGACTGACACCAATGCCAGGCCCAGAAAGAGTATACCTGAGACGACGTTTGATCAAACTTACTATCTCATTTTGTAATTGTACTACTTGCCTTTATTTCTGGAGAGCTGGCAGATGCTAATGTTCCACTTATTATGATACAGCAAAAAAGGGCACTGGGATTCATGTCCCTGAGTCTGGGCTTTAATTCCACATCTGCTACTAACTTGTATGACTACAAATAATCCTGATAGTTACAGTAATAATAAAAAATGCCCTTTGGGCCGTGTGTGGTGGCTCATGCTTGTAATCCCAGCACTTTGGGAGGCCAAGATGGGCAGATCACCTGAGGTCAGGAGTTTGAGGCCAGCCTGGCCAAGATGGTGAAACCCCATCTCTACTAAAAATACAAAAGTTAGCCGGGCATGGTGGTGTGTGTCTGTAATCCAGCTACTTGGGAGGCTGAGGCAGGAGAATCGGTGGAACCCAGAAGGCGGAGGTTGCAATAAGCTGAGATCACGCCAGTGCATTCCAGCCTGGGAGACACAGCGAGACTCCATTTCAAAAAAAAAAAAAAAAAAAAAAAAAAAAGCCCTTTGGTCCTATGCTTTATACTTGGGACTCCAGGACTATTTCCCACACAATCCTCTGACGTCCTTAAAAGAACACTATTTTATCTCAACTTTACATGCGAAGAAACTGAGGCTTAGAAAGGTCCAGTCCAGGCCGGCTGCAGTGGCTCATGCCTGTAATCCCAGCACTTTGGGAGGCTGAGGCGGGCGGATCACAAAGTCAAGAGATTGAGACCATCCTGGCCAACATAGTGAAACCCCGTCTCTACTAAAAATACGAAAATTAGGTGGGCATGGTGGTGTGCGCCTGTATTCCCAGCTACTTGGGAGGCTGAAGCAGAACTGCTTGAACCTGGGAGGCAGAGGTTGTAGTGAGCCAAGATCGTGCCACTGTACTCCAGCCTGGCGATAGAGCGAGACTCCATCTCAAGAAAAAAAAAAAAAAAAAAAAAAAGAAAGGCCCGGTCACAGGCTGGTGACAGATGAGGAACGTGACCCTGAGGTGTGCTCTTAGCCACTCTGCTACACTGCCTCTCCGAAAAGAAACTAAGGCTTAGAGAGGTCCAGTCCCTGCCCAAGGTCACACACTGGTGACAGATGAGGAACATGACCCTAAGGCCACGCTCTTAGCCACTCTGCTACACTGCCTCCTCCAACAGATCCGCATCTGCTCCCTGCTGATCCCACAGAGCTGCCCTGGAGCCATAATGAAGTATCTGGGGGAACATTAAAAAAGAAACCAAAAGGCCGGCTATGGTGGCTCACACCTGTAATCCCAGCACTTTGGGAGACCAAGGCAGGTGAATCATGGGGTCAGGAGTTCGAGACCAGCCTGACCAACATGGTGAAACCCTGTCTCTACTAAAAATAAGAAAAAATTAGCTGGGCGTGGTGGCATGTGCCTGTTATCCCAGCTGCTCAAGAGGCTGAGGCAGGAGAATCACTCGAACCTGGGAGGCGGGGGTTGCAGTGAGCCAAGATGGCACCATTGCACTCCAGCATGGGCGACAGAGCGAGACTCTGTCTCAAAAAAAAAAAAAAAAAGAAAGAAACCAAAAAAGCCCCTTAACTAGAATTTATGATAGTTCCAAAAGAACGGAAGTGTGCCAAGACCAATGAAGATCTGTCTGGTCACAGGTCAACACCCCTAACAAGAAACTTAATAAAGGGTGGTCCAGAGGCTTACGAGTCTTATATGAAGTACTGACTAGCTTAAAGTAACCTGATGACCAATGGAGTCTTTAACAGCTTTTATTGTTCACAGGGATCTTTGCTGTGGTTGATCAAATTTCACCTCTAAAAATGACTAACATTTCCTTATTTAAAAAAAGACTCAATTATCTTGGTTTAGTTAATACTAATAAAGGCATATTGGTATACAGTTAAATATATGTGCTTTGAAGTTAAGACTTCAAATCCCAGAATGACTAAAGCATATTAGTGTGCCCCTGTGAAAGTTCCCTTACCTCTCTAAGTCTCAGTTTCCTCATCTATAAATTGGGGCCATCACCAACTTCTCGGATTGCTATAAGATTAAATGGGACCGTGCACATAAAGAGTGTAGCACAGTCCTAGGTTGGGAACACACACTTTGCTAATAGAGGCTATGGCTATCTCCTCTCCTGGTATTACATACATTTCCTTAGATGCTCTCTAAAACAAGAGAATTTAAGTCAGGCTCAGTGAAACGGGGTCCCTCCCTGCTCAGGGAGAATAATGATCCAAATTCAGGCACATGCTAAAGCATGAAAGAAACTCTTAAGCTTGATCTATCTGGCCCTGATTTTCCAGTCCATCCTCAGGCATACAAAAACAAATGTAAAATATTCAAGTGATTAATATCTCATAGACAAAATTACATATAGCAACACTGCACCCACACACGGGAATACTGAGTAAGGGGGTGGTGTGGGGTGAGGGAATAATGGTCTAGTCGGGTGCAGCCTTAAGAGAAAGAGCAGAAAAGGGTGCCCAGGGCTGCCTGCACCTGCTCAGAATCTCCATATGGAACTGCATGGATAATAAAAATTTTTCTTCTTAATGATCTCAACTTTACTCTTCCTCTGTGGATAGCACACACACATTAAAAAATGGATGAACTAACTGTGTCTGAAAGGAGACACGGAGATACTTATTTCTTCCACGCTGTCTGGGATAGGCAGGTCTAGGCAGCCGTCCTTGCTGAGAATCTGGACAGGGACCACCGGGGCTGAACGTGTGGCGCTGCCTCCAGACTCATTCTGGCCTGGACCTCTTTTCTGGGGAGCCTGCTGCTGTCTGGCAGGCTTCCAGAATGGACCGTAGCCCACTCGCTAGATGAGAGTGGCAAACGCATCCAGAAGCAAAGACGAGGAAAAAAAAAAAACAATCAAGATTTGGCCTCATCTAATGTTCATGGTTCTTAAAATAAATGTGTTACTTGACAGAGGAAGTAACCCATACACAAAGTCTCTACTACCCCAAATCAAGTGAGTCACATCTGTTGGCAGCGAGCACAATAAATAACAAAACTCACCTGGGCTCCCCATCGTTTCCCTTTAAAACAATCATCTCTTGTCAGAACACACAAAATATCTTCCATCTTAATCTCAGAAACGCTGTAAAAGGAAGGGCACAGCAAGGTAACTTTTTGCTCTTTCAAAAACACCCAAGACCTTGATGCACAAAACTGGCCTATTCTTGAGCTAATTAGACATGAAGTAGAAGTGACACCTTCCTAGGAAAGGAAATATTTTCCTAAACCCTTAGGAATTGAGAAGGGGACCTCTATGATATTAAAGGGACAGGATGATATTCCCGACAATTTCTTTCCTCTCTGATGCATTTAAAATAGGCTACATTTAGAATTTCCTTAATAGAGATTATGTCATTATTTCTTAAGAAATCTTGAATACCAAATAAGTGTGCCCACTCACTGATCCACTCCCTTGATTTGAGCAGATGATCATGAAATAGACGCATTTTGGTCTCTTTAGTTTATACTGAAGAGGAAAAAAAAAAAAAGGAAGAAAAGGGTGGCCAAACATCCTCCACTGTGGGGTAAACACCCCTGTGAGGGTAACGAGGGCACAAAGCCCTGTCCACAGCAGCACTGGCCTTTCTTCTTCTACCCTGGAGGAGCTTCACTCCCCCATCTCTTAATTACTGATGGGTGAAGACCAAAGGATCTCTAACGAAGCCGGAGCTGTGTGCCAAGCACTGAGACAAGAGCTTGGGCTTCACTCAGGAACAGAAGCCACAAGGAGCCAGAACACAACAGTCAGACCTGCCTAGCAGTGGAGTCTGGAAAGCCTCCGCTTCATCCAATCGACTGCAAGGCCACAGCATTTGAATGTAGGGAGCAGAGAGAGACTTGCGTGTCAGAGATGAAGGAAGAAACGTGAGCTGCTGAAAGGATACTTCCCAGGGAGAAAGAGAAACAGAAAGAGAAGAAGGAGTTCTGAGGGGGAAACAGATCATAAAAAGACAAATGATTTTGTTGTATGCTCTTTTTTTTTTGAAAACGTAACAGCAAATTAAAACATGAACGGCAACCTCTTAGGTGGGAGAAGACAATTCTCCCCCTTTCACCCAAAGGTTACTCTGACAAGGCTATGAATGAAAATGCCACGTCTCTGACAGCGATTTACCTGAAATGTGTCATCTCCCTGCACACCCCCAGCCCTCACCCCTCAGCAACCTCTCTCTGCTGCCAACTCACAGCCCTATGGATGAGTGAAGCCTTTTTACAGCAGCAAAGAGTCAACCAGAGGAGGCAGAGCATGCTCTGAAAGGGCAGGAGTCAGAGGGAGAGTGCCCTGACTTCATGGGAAATCTATTTTTCATAGGAGAGAGGAATGCATGGGTATTGAACTCGCCTCTCATTTGTGCTTGGCACCCCGAGGGAAGGTGAAAACAGAGCCCAGTCCCATCTTTTTCTTGGTCTGATTTGCTTCATCACTTTTTTCTTGAGAAAAAAAGAGGAAAAACACAAAAATAAAAGAAATGCAAGAATTTGGAGTCAAATATTGAAGCAGAAAGAAAAGAGTAATGCCGTTTGCAGTCAGGAATACAAAAAGCTAAATATGCCACAGAACAGAAAGGCAGTGTTCTCAAATGCACGTGCTGATATTCCAGCCAGAGTGTGGCTCATATGCTGTGTCCACATGGCGATGTCGGGGAACCACACACCCTAAGCAAACAGGAGCTGAGAGGGAACAGGAGTGATTTACAGTTTAAAAGGGCCTTCTTCCTCTTCCTGAGAAACTGCTGCTTCTGAGGAACAAAGCAAATCTACTATGATTATTTATGGGTCCATCAACAGATCTGAATCACCTCACCTTAGTACGAAACGAGATGGATAAATAAATAAATTCAGGGAACTGTCTTATGCCTGATCTAAGAAATACACGTTTCGATGAAGCATTTACATTTTAATAAACCAATGATGATTTTCATTAGAAACACATTTAAAGGGGAGGCAGAAAAAAGTTAAGAAGTTGACAAATACAAAGAAGTCAAAAGAATGCAGAAGCAAAGTTCTGAGCATCTAGACAGAGGTGGCAATGGCCCAGGAGCCTGTCTCTTGCCCTGTCTGCTCCATTCAACTGCCAGGGCGAGCACTGCAGCTCTCGGTCTAGGAAGGCGGGCAGCCATTTGTCGTGCTGACCCTTGCTGCCGAGAGCCTCGGCCTGCCTTCTCCAATCTGCCCTGTGGTGCCTCAGCCCTCCCAACGCCCCTCTGCCTGGCTCTCATGTTCTCAGGCACGAAACATGCACATGCTTCCTCCTCAAAAAATATTTAGGAGTCGACCTTTTGGATTCTAAAAACTTTCCAGTCTGCTTCTTCCCACAGCGCACTTTGCAACTAGTTAATAGGGGTTTTGTTGTTGTTGTTGTTGTTGTTGTTTTGCATTAAGTCAAAGAAACAGTTCATGTATAGATACAGCCAATGTAGAGCCTTTCCTCAAACAGAAATTGGGAAGAACAATGCATGACTGCAACGTAATAACCCAGATTCTGATGTCTGTTTAAGGTGATTACAGTGCGCCCACGAGGAAGCAGCAGTCCAGGCCCAGGACCCTCACAAGTGAGTTTTCAGAGCAGACGCCAGTGAAGTGGGGCTCATGCAAGGACCCTCCCTCCTCACGCAAATGCTCTTCCACCACCCTGCAGAGTTCCTCCCCAAAAGACCCACACTTCCTCCTTTCAGAAGAGGTGGCGTTATCACTGAGTTGTCTCCTTTCTAATGCGGGATTAAAAAGGGAGTCACGTAAATGCGGGCACACTATTTTTTCCAGACAAGATCATCACAGCAGATGATGGTATTTGTTATGTCTTTAAAATATACCTGACTCCCTAATACTTCGTGCCTTTGCTAATCACTGTTTTCCCTTCTCAATTTTAGCTTTATATCTGAGCCCTTCATAGCAATCTACTTGAATGTGTTATTAGAGAAAAATGAAGAGAGCAGACAGAGGCACCTCTGCTGTTAACTCTGGCATTAGACAATTATCATTGGGCTCTGCAACTGCTGTCACTCATTTTTCTTAGGAAGAGGTCATGTTAAAGTGAATGAGCATGGGGGAACATCCAGAGAGCTGCGGCCAGGAAGGAATGGGAAAATGGAATTTGTAGCTCTAGAATGGAAGGAAGAGGAAAAGAAGTGTGGAGCGACTGACAGGCTGTTACGGTGTGGTGACTACATTTTCTATCGTGGGGTCACAACACAAAATTCTGAAGATGCTTTCTGCATGTACACAAATTCCTATGACAGAGAAAAGCAGCCACCAGCAGCATTGTGACGGGCTCCCAGCCTGTGAGAACAGGGTCAGGGAGGAAAAGGAAACTGGCTGCGCCAGCGGGCTTGCATTTTACCTTCCCCAGGGTTCCTGGTACACCCGCCTGGTGGGTGTCAGCCTCGATGCTGAAAGGGCAGCAAAGAGAGGCCAGCCAGCCTCCAGCTGAGGGAGCTCAGAACTCAGCCGGAGAAGCAGCGCTGGGTGAAAAGTGACTGACTGATCTATATGAGACTTCTTTCACTAATAAGATACAATATGCACATCTTCCTTAACAAATAAAAACCACTCTTTCAACTGACAGATTGTGTTAAGATAAAGAACACACTGAAGAAAGGAAAACCCAAACTATTATTTTGGCCCCCTGACATTACAACCAGGAGTAGTTTCCTGCCTCCCCCAACACTGAAGGACACACAGCATGTTTTCTGAATGAGCCTCAGTCCGTAAGTGTTCACACTAACAACCTTGAAAGAGTTTTGAAAAGTCTTACTAGCATGAGAGGCAGAGTTCTGTGGATGGGAGATGGGGCAGGTGTGGTGGGGACAGCCACACACGGCTCCTGCAACTGAGTGGGCTGCACCCCACAACAGGCCCCCAGGCTGCCTGCTAGGATGTTTTCATTCCAATGAAGAATGTAGTGCTTTTTTCTAGCACTGTACTTTAGGGGAGAAAAGTGTTGCAGTTTTATTTGATGTTTTACATAAAACACAGGGCTGGGCAAGGAAAAAGAAATAAGACTATCCCATTTACAGCGAGCTGGGCTGTGTGCTCATGGCACACCAGGTCTGGAATTCAGGGCTTTACGCAGAGGTATGAGGTGCTGAACTGTGACACACAAGATGGCAGCTGAATGTCCTGGCTGTGAGTGTAGTGTGGATTTCAACTGCCTCAAAATCATTTCCCCTGGGTTCATCTTCCTGGGGGAGGGAAATTGTGTGATGAGTAAAAAGCATTATTTCTTTAAAAGACAAATCAGCGTTGAAGATACAAACCATTAATTGCAAGAAATAAAAGTTGTGAATAAGAGGCCTTTCAGAAGCTGTGAAGATGGTGCACACTTATCTTGCAGCAGGAGAAACGAAACGCAGCTCTCTAAAAGAAAACCAAGTACAACAGATCGTCCTGTGACTTAGTCTGGCAACGCAATGAAAACTGTCATGTGCTGAGGATATTAAAGGTTTTAGTTTTTGCCACTGGCTATTCTGGGACTCATTTAGGGATCACAAGGGTTAATGGCTCTTCGTCAGCTTACAAGGCCCATTCACTGTAAAAAGCGACAGAAAGTTAATTAGGTGAGATCAGCCGAAACCCCATTCAGGTTTCTGACTCACTTGATTTTGTGAGAAGCCAACGAGTTGACATATTCTGCCTCCGAAGGAGCCAAAATGAGCAGGCTGCTCCCATGGCAGCCAATCCGGGCGGTTCTTCCAATCCGGTGGATGTATTCTGCAGGTGAAGATGGAGCGTTGTACTAAAAAGGGTAACAAAAATGAAGGCATTCATAGATCAAAAGACTGCCATTAATTGGAAGTGCAATACTCCTCACCTGCCTCCAGGTATCCCAAGAATTAAATCCTGGTGCTGTGGTTACCCTAACACAATCACAAGGAGAAGTCACCCAACCCTGAAACTCCTGGCTTCACTGGAAATAACAAGGCTCCGACAAGCAAATGTGAACAGTGGCCAAGTTTCCGATAAACGAGACGTCTTCTCATCCCAGTATCTCCTTTTTAATTTTACTTCTCCACAGGTCTCTTCATTTTCTTATTTGCATCTTTTCACTGTGGTGACTGGATGAGGTGAAAATGTAGGCAGGTGGGGGTAAATTTCTCCAGGATGACCACATGACCTTGGCCTACTTCCTTGGTAGACAAGGCCACAGGGTGAGGTGTCCAGAGGACACTGGAGGGTGTAAGGATGAAGGGGCTCCCTGCTCTGTGGGCAGGGTCTACCTCTGATGCCAGGCCACCAGGAGCAGGCCCCAGGAGCTGGTCCCCACCAGCCTGCAGCAGCCCCACTCAGTCCTTCAGAATGATGGCCATTCTACAGAATGCGGGCAGGTGAGGGGCAGGTTCCCTGCAGGTAGGGACATACTTCTGCTTGCACGGAGAGCACTGCCAACTCAGAGAAAAGAGCAGACTCTATCACTCATTACGATGGATAATGCAAAGCATTTTATGTTTTCTTTGGTAATAACTTTGTCATCATTAAAGCTAAATGACCATCCACTCATTCTTCCCTTTTTTTTCCCTTTGATGCTACACATATCAGAGAGATGAGGGCCAAGGTCAATATAATGTATGGGAGGCTAGGCATATTAAATGAATCAATATTCACAATATAAGCTCTAAATGATCAATTCTGTATGTCTGGCCTCCCGTACATTAAAACTGTCATTGCCTTATCTTCAGTTCACTCTGTGGCCAGCAGGAAAGAAGATACAATGCCTCCAGTTCTAAAGTGATCATCTGCAGTGAGCAGATCAGACATCCTGGCCAGTGACAGGCATGCAATCCCACTAAAATGTGAATAAACCATGACTCACGTCAACAGGGCACGTCCCCCAGCCCCGACACAAAAGGGCTTAAAAATACCATTCTGTAAACTAATGAAAAGAAAAAACAAAACTAAAACCACCAGACTCTAGTGCTAACACCTGTACCCTCTGGCAAAGCGTCTAAGGCTAGAGGTATGTGTAAGATGCTGTCAGGAACTTAATTGCTCCCTGCAGGTCAATGTACACGGACACGGCTCTCGGACAGCTGAGCCATCTCCTTCTGGACACAATGAGGCCTCCCAGGGACCGAGGTAATTCCCATTATTTTCAGGGTTGTTGAAATTTTGGTTTGTGACACGAATTAGTCTAGAAGCAGGACAGCCTGCCACCTCCCTCTCGTGAACGCACATTCTGGCTGTTTTGCTGCAGTGGTGAGGTGGGCTGGGTTAAGGAAAGATGTCAGGGGAATTGAACAGATAAGGCTGGTTTGCTGCCTGGTTACCAGGGCAACACCCAAGAGGATAATAATAATTATTCTACTTAAAGCCAATGCATCTACTCATGATCATATATTCCTGCCTAAAGCTTACACCTTAACAACTAAAAAATTACCTGAACAATCCACGTGACTTGAGGGAGATCTAAGCCCCGAGCTGCAACATCCTTTAAAAAAGAAAAGAATATGGTTTAACACTGAGTTTCTGAACCTTTCTGGGGTCATGGATATGTTTGATAATTTAATGCAAACTCTGAGAGTTCACCCGCCCACAGTACACACACATTCGGGCATACACGTATATGCCCAGTACACACACACACACACACACACACACACACACACACACACACACACACACAGTCCTGCATACAACTTCAGGGGGCTCAGGGACCTACTGCAGTCCTCTTGTGGTTAAAAATTCTGATTTAGGGGCAAATTCTACAGAACCCATTGATGAGGGAGTCACAACACCCTTTGCTAAAAGAATCTACAGGTTAGCCTAGGAACTTAAACAGTAATTATCAGTTGTGTAATGTAAAGAACTCTGAACTCTTCTAGCATGTTTTATTGATTTACATTTTATCTGAAAAACCACTTGAGGAACACATTCATGGATTATCACCCCCCGCCCACAACCATGAGCAACGCCTAACAAGCTGGCCTTGAGGTGTGTTCTGGAACATCTCCCCTCAAGGCATTCGCTGTGGGAGTGAAGTGCAAAGCATTTACTTAGGATTTTGCTTTCTGGCCTCAGAGGGCAGCAAGGATCTAGTAATCCCCTACCCCCATCACTTCAGGTAGCTGGATTAGAATACAGGCCAAGCCCATTAATCACTTCAAAGATTTAGCTAGATAGCTGAAAAACTATAAAAGCAATAGAGATTTATTTTTTAATTTTATGTATCTTTTCAAGTAGTCACCACCCAAAGAGCAAAAATTCTCTACTCTCTCACGTCTCTCACCATTCTAGCAGACTAGAAAGTGGGAATTTCCCTGACTTTAGCATACATCTGTACTCAGCATTCATTCTTCAAGAATAACAGTTGTAACAAGAGTGTCCCAGTCAACATTTACTGAACACTTACTACCCACTACACACTGCGCTGAGACCTTTACCTGCGTTATCTTGGCTAATCCTCAAAACAACTATTACCCCCATCTGACAGATGACAAAACCAAAATTAAGAGAGATAAAGTATTTTGTTTGGGGACACACAGCTGGGAAGTAGAAATAATCCTCGAATCCAGGTTTGCTTTGCTTTTTCAAGGCCATATTATATTATACCGCATTCCACCATCAAAAATGATCCCATGTCCCTCATATGCTGCTGGTGGGAATCCCTATGGCAGGGAATTTGGTAGTATCTAGCAAAATTACATGTGCATTTGCTCTTGACCCAGAGCAGTATCACTTCTAAAAGTCCACACAAAAAAGGATACACTGACAAAAATACAAAATGATATAAATTGTAGATCTAGAAAAAAACTGTCAACCAGCAGAAGACAGGTTCAATAAAATACAGCAATACCTCATATAACAGAGTACTATACAGCTATAAAAAGAACAAAGATTTCTATATACGGATATGGAGACTCTAGGATATATTTTGAGTGTGTCTAGTATGCTTGTGTAAGAAGTTGGGAAAATACAAACATATTTGCTCATATTTCAGTAGGAAATAATGGTGGGAAGAACCCCCAAAGCTTAAAAAAACAGTTATCGCCAGGGGAGGAAAAGAAGAGGAAGGACAGGATAAAGATGGAAGCTACACTTCCTTTAATGAACTTTGATACTTTTGACTCAGACCGAAGTGTATTGGCATAATTTAAAAAGATAAACAGCTGTCACTATAGGAAATACAGAGTATCACTTATGACATATTCTCACCAAACAAAATAAAACCTGAAACCTAGAACCTAAATCTAATAAGTCTCTAGATCCAACTACTAGTTTACAGGAAGTATGGGAAAGAGGAACATGTTGAACACCGTGAGGACACAATTAGCCAAATCCTGAATGTAGGGTATTCTAAAAGACAAATGATCTGGTTTCTTCAACAAAAAAGTTAAATAAAGGAGGAGTAACGACACCCAAAACACATTAAATAGGCAGATGGAGAACCAATACCATGATAGAGGCTCACAAAACCACCAACTGTGGTTATCTCTGGACAGAGGGATCTAGGGGGATTTTTACTTTTCTCTTTGTGTTTGGCTTTAACAATGAATTCTTATCATTTCCCCTACAATTTTTATTTAGAAAAATTTAAACCTACAGAAAAGTTAAAAGACTAGTACAATCTAGATGAAGGCGATACAGATGTAACTCCTTTACCTAGATTCTGCCACCACCAGTCTTTGGCCCATTTGTGTTCTATCTACGCATGCCCACGCACACACACACATATGCAAGCACATTTTTCTGAACCATCTGAAAGTAGGTTGCAAACATCATGACAATTT
The DNA here is from genome assembly GCF_029281585.2 of Gorilla gorilla gorilla. Taxonomy (NCBI): domain Eukaryota; kingdom Metazoa; phylum Chordata; class Mammalia; order Primates; family Hominidae; genus Gorilla; species Gorilla gorilla. The sequence goes on from NC_073237.2 coordinate 129,005,064, forward strand.
AACCCTAAATACTTTAACACATACCTCCTAAGTAAAAGGACACTGATCTACATAACCACACCACCATTATAACTACACCACCGTTATCACACCTCAGAAATTTAATGCTGAATAGCATTTTCTAATAAATAGTCCATATTCAAATTCTCCAACTGTACCTAAGATGTCTTTTTTTTTTTTTTTTTTTAAAGATGGGGTCTCATTCTGCTGCCCAGGCTGGAGTGCAGTGGCACAATCACTGCTCATTGCAGCCTCAACCTCCTGGGTTCAAGTGATGCTCTGGCCTCGACCTCCTGAATAGCTGGACGACCAGAGGTAAGTTCCACCACACCCGGCTAATCTAGATTCTTTCTGCCCAGGCTGGTCTTAAACTCCTGGGCTCAAGCGATCCCCCCATCTCAGCCTCCCAAAGCGTTGGGATTACAGGCACGAGCCACCACGCCTTAAGATGCCTCTTACAGTTGTTTTTCTTTCCTAAACTAGGATCAGATGGTAGGTCATGCACTCCGTTGTGTCTCTGTAGACTTCCTTAGTTTGGAACCATACCCCTGCCTTTGATTGACTTACTTAGTTTTTCGATGTCTGTCATTTTTTAAGAACATCAAAATGTTCCTGAGGACATCGGACAACTGGATTTGTCTAACTGCTTCCTCATGGTAAGGTTGTGGTTAGGCTTTCTGGCACAAACAACCTCAGGGTGGTGTGTGCTTCCCATGGTTCCATGTCGGGAAACACACTGGGGCAGTCTGTCCTGTATGGGTCCCTCTGTTGAGAAGGTGACTTTCTCCTTCGTAATGAGTAAGTAACTGGGGAGTTACACTTTGAGACCATGCGAATAGCATGGTCCTGTTTCCTAAAACCTTTCACCCAAGGCTTTTTAGCATTTACTGATGGCCCTTGTTTGTACTGTTACCTTGATGACTCTTTAAGTCTATCATTCCTTCCTTCCATTTCACAGCTCTGGGATACTTTTGTAAAACCAGCCCACCCCCAACCCACTGTTAAGTATCACAAAGGATTCATATGTACATAGCTTTTTTTTTTTTTTTTTTTTGAGATGGAGTCTCGCTCTGTCGCCCAGGCTGGAATGCAGTGGTCTCGATCTCCTGGACCTCATGATCTGCCCGCCTCGGCCTCCCAAAGTGCTAGGATTACAGGTGTGAGCCACCGTGCCTGGCCTGTACATAGCTTTTTTGAAAAACAATAATACTATGCGAAGTTTCTGTAAGAAACACACTCCCGGTGGGCGCAGTGGCTCACACCTATAATCCCAGCACTTTGGGGGGCCGAGGTGGGTGAATCACCTGAGGTCAGGAGTTCGAGACCAGCTTGACCAACATGGTGAACCCAATCTCTACTAAAAACACAAAATTAGCCAGGCATGGTGGTGCATGCCTGTAGTCCCAGCTACTTCGGAGACAGAGGCAGGAGAACTGCTTGAACCCGGGAGGTGGAGGGTGCAGTGAGCCAAGATTGCGCCGTTGCACTCCAGCCTGGGCAACAAGAGCAAAACTCTGTCTCAAAAAAAAAAGAGAAGAAGAAAAAGAAAAGAAACACACTCCTGCTTCCCCCAGCATCAGAGGCAGGACTTGAGGGAGACACCACCCCACCATCACTCCCCCAGAAGGACCACTGAGGGTACCTCAGGATTTGTCTGCCTTCACTCGTACCTGAGATTTGCAGGTTTCCTTTGAATGCTGGCTAGGCTGCATTTATAAGTGTGTAAGCAGAAGTTAAACGCACTAAAAGTGTGTCAACCACCCACAAAGTGTTTTCAGACAGCTCCCACAGGCTCTGGAAGCTGAAGGCTGATGCTGCAGAGCTGATGCCTTTGAGAACACAATTTAGGATGTTCTCTATCTAAACGGGAGCGGGAGCCGCTTTCTACACCAACTACAGTTTATGTTTTTAGAAACACTGATGAGTTCTTACATCTGCAAAGCTCTTGTGAAGAACTGATTTCTTGTCTTTAAGTGCACTGCAGTGGGAGATCCACGTAGGCACGGGCTGCTTGAGCTTCACAGACGTGCCTTGTAAAAATTTAATGCTCATTGGCTTAGTAAATTCAACCAGCAAACACTAAGACTCTAAAGACTCTAAAATAACGTGTGACGTTCATGAAACTCACTGTGAGTCCAAACACAGCGCAACAGTGAGTGATGAAGGGTGCCAGCAGCCTGTCATTGTGTCTTCAAGGCTCTATTTCCTACTTGGGTGACCTAGCTCTGGACAACAGGCTAAGACACAATCTTCCGGTCTCCCACTAATGCGTGTGTTGGGGGAACCTCACTGACGGCCAACCACTGCCCAATACTCCTTGTTTTCTCTCCCCCAGATTTAACTCAGCCATTTCTTTAGGCTACCACAGTGAATAACGAGAAAGAAAGGCAAGTCCTATTCTAGGAAGAGAGAACTGGACTGCTTGCTCCAGTCCCACTTAGGGGCTGTCCAATCTGCGTGGGTCAGTTTGGCAAGCTGAGCCTCAGCTGCCCCGCCTATAAAATGGCTGGGAGAACCATGCTATGTACGTCATGAGGTTGTTGCTAAGATCAAATGAGACCATGTATATGACAAATATCTTCAGACCTATAAATCTCAGTATTCTGAGATTCTGTAAATCTCACTTATCCTGGTGAAGTAAGAACTGGTATCATGGCAATTGGGCAGAGAAGTGATTTCAATGTCTCTGTACTCTCCTCCTCCATCATATCTCATTCTCTGCCCCCGCCCCACCCAGGGAGAGGTCCCAGGGAAACAGCAGAGGCTCCATCTCCCTGGAGCACAGTCAGCCAGCTACATCAGATCAACAGGAGATCATGACCCACCAAGACTCGGCAGAGGATTCTGTTCTGTCTGTTCTTAGAACTTAGATGTAGCTTCATTTTATTCCTTTAAGCTCATTAGAGCAAAAGAATTGCTAAAGTCAGTTCTGAAAGACACTCAACGGTGAGGCCTTGAAGGCCCTGGGCCTGACAATTGGCTGCCTCCATGAGACCTAGGAGTACAGATGGAAGGCAGCTTGCTCAGGTGCCAGCCTGTCAGTTGGATTAAAATGACTCATTTATTTACCCAAGAACCTCACAAAGTGCTTTTACTAACAGGGAGAGGGGGCCTGCCGTCTCTCTGAGAAGGGACGCAGCACACTCGCCTCTGACGCCTTCCCGGCCTGCCAAAAGTCATTATTGCCGTGTGTGGAAAGCCATCAGCAGGGTCCAGGCCCCCGTTGTCCGGGTGACAGATTGGGCTGCGTAATCAGAGGAGGAAGGAGAGAGTGCAGAAGCTGTCAGAGGCGAGAGATCTTGGCTGGAGCCGCCAAAAAACTGGCAACATGAGTTAGCGTAACTGAGTAAACAGCAAACAATCTCCAAATGATCTTTCCATTAACAAAACAAAATAAAATGAAAAAGATATACTTTACCTAAAAAGCATACCCCAGAGAAAAGCACAAAAGTCTACATTTATTTGGGACACAGAACTGACATTGTGACTCTTCACAGCCTTATCTCCTTTGTCTCCTAGCCTCCTGGCACGGTGGAAATTTCCCAGGAGGAGAGGAAATTAAGAACTGCACAGACAGAACAATATGCTTCAACCGGAAAAAAATACGGAGAAGGTGGAGGAAAGCAGCACAGGTGATTTAGGTGCATCTTCTGAAAAAGAAATGCATGCGCCGGACAGCCAAGGAGGACGCCAAGGGACAGTTGGCGCCCAGGGCGGGCTGCAGGTATCTTTCCTTTCTGGGAAAAAGGTGACTGCACTCCATCCAGGGACAATCAAGGACAGCCACCGGAGACCAACAGAAAACCTAGTGTCAGCCTTAAAATCAGGTGGCTTGGAAACTCCATTTTCCGGCCATTCAGTGGTACTTCTTCTTTATCAATTCGTCAACATAATGATGGTATTAAAAGCAAGGTTCCTTTCCTCTGGCTTAGGGTGAGTTCTTCACTGTAAGTAGGAGGAAATAACATTTTGCAGATAATCCAGTGTCTGATATCTGATCCCTTTGATTGCTTAATTCCACTTGGGAAAGTAGGCTTTGAACTTCCAATGACTCCTTCTTGCTCATCCCTACTTCCTACTTAACTTGGCTTTTTCTTAGATCTAGTTTTCCAGAAGACACGAAATTACATTGGGAATGTGTGAGGACTCCTCGTCTTTCACAAACTGATTTCTTTTGCCCCCAGCTATGCTTTGCCTAGACTCCATCTTACCATAGTCACACCTTTACTGAACAGCCACATTACACAAAGCCACATTATCAGGACTTGAGAGCTGCATGAAATAAAAAAGGTCCCTGCTTTTGAGATGTTTATAATGAAAATGAAATGAAACACACACATGTACCCTTAACTGTTCCTAGCAGGAAGGAAAATGGGGTGGGGGACTTTTTAACCATGAAGGAAACAGCGTAGTTGTGAACTTCTGTGTGAGCACATTGCTATTTCCAAATTTTCATAAAGACATTCATTCTGGCCTTGTTAAAAGGATCTCGGGATGATAAATTAAAATGGCAAAAGGCACAGTATAAAGGGGGGGAAATCCCCACGTAACGATTAACAACACGATTCCTCTTTATCAAAAGAAGCCAGTTCTCCATCTGTCTCGTCCTGAAGTGGCCCTCGTTCCTCATTAACACCAAGGAGGCTCCTGGAGAGTGTTCGGATAGCCTGGCAAGCAACAGGCTGCTTAAAAGGATGCAGAGTGGCACCATCTTCCCCGACCCAGGCATCATCTACTACAGCGTGTGTGTCCCACTCGCCCCGCAGCTCTCATATGCTAGAAGCATCAGCTAGAGCAAACAAGCATGGCAGAAGAGGCAGGAACACCGAGAGGAAGCGAAGAACTTCCCACGACTGGGAACCGGCCCTCCTGTTCCGGCCCAGCAACCGAGAGAAATGAACCCCACCCAGCTCTTCTCCAGTCATCTTCACTACACAGCAAAGAGAGTCCCCAGAATATCGGCATGCTGGAGTGACCTGGACTAGAAAATGAACAAAGACTGAGGGCTTTAGAGAAATCAGGCTGTGGGCGAGGGAGAGTTCTCTTTCCATGTGGCACCTGGGACTGGCAGGGCGCAGAGGGCTGGGAGGTACTGTGCTTTGCCAAAACAATGGCATTCTTTGTCTAGCTGATACCACGTGCCTGCAGGTATCATCAGCCAGACAGAACAAGGAAAGTGATTGTATGCTTTTGACCTCACTGAGAATTATATTAACTATTTCAGAAAGAATAATCTTTTCTTCCATGCAGAGCTACTAAAAATACAAACAACAGAACTTCAGATACCTGGAGTTTTCTTTAAGGCTTACAGCTCACTCATGTCTGTAAAGTGTTTGCATACTAGGAGACTCAACAATTTCTGAGGGATAAATCCAGCATGTTATGGGTCAAAGATAAAATATTCTGTTCCTATCATAACCCAAACTCCACCCCAAAGGTTCCTACTGCTTTCTATTTCAATATTGACAGTCCAGAACATTCACTTCTCAGATAACACCAGATGAATGAAAAACTTATTCCCAATGAGCAAGTCTATTAATCTCTGTCTTTAGAAAAACACACACACGGGTAGCTCTTAACATCGAGTTTCTTGGGCCCTGTCTAGCGCCCCCAATTTGATCTACAAAACCAAGTGCCTACTGCATGCCTGCTCTGTGCTAGACACTGGGATAGAAATGCAAACAAATCACAGTCCTTGTCTTCATCATGCTTACGACCGGCTGCGAAGGCACGTAGACCAGGCGGGATGATCACTACGGTGAAGAAATGTAGGGTGCATTGGGACAGCCCCATGGGGAAGAACGGGGGGGCTTCTGAGTTTCATTTCTCTGAAGACATAAAATTTAAGGGGAGACCTAAAGATGGTTTAGTCAAAATCATGCTAGTGTTCCAGGCAGAGGGACTAGCATGAATCAAGGCCCCAAAGCTAGAAAAAGCCAGATGATACATTCCAGGACTGAAAGAGGGGGCTGTTTTGCTGAAGGGTAGGGAGCAAGGGGGAGTAGGGTGAAAAGAGACAAATAGGGGTCAGGTTCCACAAAGTATTGTTAGATATAATAAGGATTTTTGACAAATTTCTTTCCCCCGCTTTTTTTCTTTTGAGACAAGGTCTCGCTCTGTTGCTCAGGCTGGAATGCAGTGGTGCAATCACAGCTCACTGTAGCCTCGACCTTCTGGGCTCAAGTGATCCTCCTGACTCAGCCTCCTGAGTAGTTGGAACTACGGGCACGTGCCACCATGCCTGGCTAATTTTTATTCCTTAATATTTTTTGTAGAGACGGGGTCTTGCTATATTGTTGCTCAGGCTGGTCGTGAACTCCTGAGCTCAAGCGATCCTCCCACCTCGGCCTCCCAAAGTAGTGGGCTTGTAGGCATGAACCACCACACCTGGCCCAACAAATTTCTTTATTAAGTAGATTATTTGGAATTAACCTTCACTAGAGACCACACATAAAGATGGCTTTAGAACAAGCTCAAGCATCTGACTCGTGGATGGGCCTCATAAAGGGAAGGACTTGGTCAGACACAGATCTCCTCAGGAGGCAAGTATTCCATGGTTACAGCTCTCAGGTCTGAATGAGTGTCTGCAGAGCCACTGTTTGCCTCACACACGAGAAATGACACTGTGATAAGCAGGTTACCAATAAGCCCCCTCTTGCAGATAAGCACACATATATAAACACAAAAGAAACCATGCTGCACTCATACAGAAACTCTACACTTAGACAGAAAAGTCTCCATTGCCTTTAATACTGAATATGGAATACAAGTTCCTTAAAAAGTAATTGCATCAAATGTGGCCTAGATGGGCATTCAAACAGCTTAGTATCTTTGTTTCTACCCAGCACTTGTTCACTGGATTGACTAAATTTATGGTACAATTTCATTACTGTGTATATAGGGACTTCTCCAATAACCAGCTGGGGATTAAGTTACATTATCCAAGATGGAACAGAGAAGGCATTTTAATCTTTGGAGATAGCAACAACTACGGTAAAGTGAATCCCCAGCCTGGGGGTAGAGAACACTGAAGGTTTGAGTTTTTAATCTCAAAAGAGCACAAAAGGCATGAGTTTAAAAGTTCAGTGTTGTGCTGGAGGAGGCAGCTATCCCGGACTGCAGAGCCTGAGGCTGAGGGAGCTGGCCCTGAAATCACAGGACAAATGACAGTCGGAGACAGCAGCAAATAAAATCAGCCCAAATGCACCGATTTTCCTTTAAGAAAAGGTGATCAGAGGCAAGCAGAGTCATTTTGTTGTGGAAAGACTTTCTCAGCTCTAATTACTCCCGATAGCTGTAATTTACAAGTTTTTGGTGGATAGAAATCTCCAAGATTCACACATTTTCAGACCAACAGCTGCCACTATTAGTGACCAAATTGCCAAGTCTTCTGCACGGTGGTGGCTGGCTATCTGCAGCCCTGTCAGGTAACAAGAAAGAGGTGCAAAGAGGCCAGCCCCACCAAGGGGCCCCTAGTGTTCCTGGGCCCTGTAGGACTGACCACAGGACAAACTGTCAAGAGACGAAAGATTACACAGCCATCACAGAAATGTATCAGCCTTCGCATGGAACACAGGAGGATACGTACCGTGCAAAGAAGGACGCCTCTTCTGGAATGTGAAAATTCCTGAAACACTGCTGTTCTTTCCTACAAAAACAAGGAAAAATAGAGCCTTACAACTCAGAGACAAACTCCAGCAAGGTAGGCTTACATCTCCCTAGCTCTCTCCATCTCCTACTGCTAGAGCTATTTTCAGGCACAGAGAGGTTTGCCAGGAAAGAGGAAGAAGCGGATTCTTTACATCTTCTAAGATGACCCTGTACTTACAGGACCGGACTTGAGGCTACAGCCAAGTAGCAGGCGCTTTGAGGGTGCATTTTTGTGGGACACTACCAGGGCAGGCACACTCTCCAGGAATGGCCAAAAACAAGAACAGGAAGGCACAAGTTACTGCATGCAGGGCTCCAAGCCTGCGTGCAATTTATTCTAAACATTCTCCTACAAGTGCTCTGAAGGAATAAAGAATAACCAACCTTCTCTACAGGCAGTTTTTTAAAAGATTAGATATTTATAAAACTATGTATTTTAATTGGAGAGAAAATATATTTACATTAGAGGAAGAAAATATAATACCACTCAAGGCAAACCCCCACTACCACCAGGGACACCTTGACGTTTCCCGAGTCTCCATTTTATGCATAACATAACCAAATATGCAGCTTTCCAAAAAAAAATGGCATCCTACTATTTATACTATTAACATGCTCTTATATAGCAACAGAATATGAACATCTCTTCATGCCAATCAGTATCCAAAGACCAGGTCATCTGCTGTGGTGAAATAGTATTCAGCTAAATTGATGCACCATTATTTACGTGACCAATGTTGTATTATGGCAATTAAGGTTGTCTCTGATTTTTGTTTGTTTGTTTGTTTTTTGAGACAGGGTCTCATTTTGTCACCCAGGCTCACTGCACAATCTCAGCTCACTATAACCTCCACCTCCCGGGTTCAAGTGATCCTCCCACCTTGGCCTCCTGAGTAGCTGGGACTACAGGCATACACACAATGCCTGGCTAATTTTTGTATTTTCTGAAGAGACGAGGTTTTGCCATGCTGCTCAGGCTGGTCTCGAACTCCTGAGCTCAAGCAACTCACCAGCCTCAGCCTCCCAAAGTGCTAGGATTACAGGCGTGAGCCACCTCGCCCTGCTGATTTTTTAATATTGCAATCAATGCTGTGATAAACATCTCTATAAATAAGTCACTGTGTAGATTCTTAATTACTCCCTTAGGTTAAATTCCTAGAAACAGACTCACTGGACCAAAAGGTGAGCATCCTAGAATGCTTTCAGTATGAGCCTGAAACGGCGCATTCTGAGTGCTCTTCAGTCATGAAGCTCTATGCACTTGAGTTGGTCACATTCACCCGTCAGCAGCAAATACAAAGAAATAGAACCAAACTACTCAAAATCTGGAAAAAAGTAAAGTCTCTGCCGCTTTGGCACAGTCACTATGTGCTGTGGCATGTCTTTCTGGTCTTTCATGTGCGTAGATTTTGTCCATGGCTGGAAGCCCAGGGCACACCTCACTGAGTACACTGGATAAAGACATACAAACAACAAACATTCACCGAGTGCCCACCATGTACCAGACCTCACACGTCTGAACTTTGCTAATCCTCACAGCAACCCTGTGTGTAAGCACTATCATCACCCCCATTTTCCAGAAGAAAAAAACTGAGGCACAGACAGGTTAAGGAACTTGCCCAAAGGACACGCACACCTGGTAAAGGGCCGGAATGATATCCGAACCCAGGGAGCTGTGTTCTGGAGTCAGTGCTCAGACCCTCAAAAGGACAGATCCATTTGTCCAGTCTGCTGCATGGTCTTTATAAACGATCATTTTTAATGGCTGCATTGTAGAATCAAAATCAGAAAAAAATCAGAAAGTTCATAAAAGCTTATGAAACACCTTAAAGACTAGTTATGATGTATTCAGATTTGGGGTAAGAAAAAAAAACCTACTAAACTCTTAGACTTTCATCACAACTACCATGCAAATAGTAACGTCTATCCAATGCTCATAAACTTTTTTAGAACCATGTCAACCATCTAAGGAGACCATGCTAAGGCCTTGTAGGACAGTGGCCAGGGTAATAAGTCAGGAAAATTTAAGTGGGACTGTTTCAGCTTAGTCTGGAACAAGAAACTTACCCCTAATACTTACAAAAGAAAACACAGGGATACTATAACCTCCTGTCTTCCACTGCAAAGGCTAAATACTACACAGACATTCTCCTTTTTAAACTATAAAAACACAATTTTAACTATAAAAAAACAACTTTTAAACTATAAAAAAAGAACTATTCCTGAAAGACAGATAAAAACAATAGTAATAAAGGCGCTTAACATCTACTGAGCACTTCCTGTGTGCTAGGCCCTGTACGGAGGGCTTTGTCTGCATTAACTCAGCCAACCTTAAAGGAAGTACAATTATCATCCCCATTTTACAGACATGGAAACTAAGTCACAGAGAGGTTAAATATTTACCTGAGATTACACAGCCAGCAAGTGACAGCCAGGACAAGACCACAAGCAGGGTGCCCCCAGAGGGCACAGCTATAAACAGCACGCTAGACTACTCCCCTGTTACAACGTGAGATGAACAGCCTCTGTATAATGAAGCTATAGACTCTTGTGTGTGATCTATTACAGCGAATTCCTAGACCATTCTGAGTCCATACCCAGCTCCCCCCAACCACGCTTGGATCGACGCTGCAGAATGCCTCTGGTAAAAACGGATTCACAGGATTAGTAAACAAAGCCTAAAACAAAAACAAAACCCCAAACCATTAATGGTATTAAATAAATAAAACCAACAACTTTGATTGAATCAGGGATCCAAAGGTAAAGACCAAGAGTTTACCTAATGCACAAGGGCTGGAATATTCAGGGATTCCTATATAATCTTGTGGCAAATAACCCGTGTCCTTGAGTGACCTTGAACAAGTTCGTTTTTCTGGGCCTCTATTTACTTAATTATTAAAACAAAAGAGCAAAAGCAAAGAGAGGCTGGACTTGTTTAGGATCGTGTCAAACCTCTAGTGTCCCTTTTAGCTCTAAAAATGTTATGATCTTTTAAGCTGGCTCAAGTCAAATCTCATTCTGATTTCTAGTTTTCTTTCACACTTTCTAATTTTCGAAGCTGCCCGGTAACCTCTCCTCTAGGGCAAAATGGCTCCTATTTCCGAATCTTGCTTGTCCTTTCTTTCCCAATTCCAGTGAGTATATCTCACTCCCATATTCCACCCCGACTCCATAACAAACGGCCTAGTTAAGAGTGGAGGAATGCGACTCACATAGCTAAGTCCCTAAAATACGGGAAATGTTGTATTCTTCTTCCTGAACAGAAATCTTACTCCATGCCGAGAAAGAACTGGGAACCCGAAGCCCCTTTGGTTCACGGTACCCTCTCCCAACCGAAAGTGTTCTGAGTGCAGCGCTGTGTCTTGTTGACAATGACAGCAGCCGTGCTCAGCAGTACCATATGGGATCCACAATTTAGCTCCATTAATGCTCTTAATTTGAAGACATCAAGCCCTAATTACACACTGGGTACTAAAAAGGCAAAACCCTTCCCTGGTGCCAGCTACTTAGTGGTACTCTGTTGCCTTAACAGCTGGTTGAGGTAGATTCAGGCCAAGTCGGGGCCTGTGAGCTCTCTCGGGTGGAAGAGACCAGCTCCCAGAGCAAAAGCAAATGGGAACAATAGATTCCCCTTGCCCCCATCAATCCGGCAGTGTGATCCCCTCTAGTTTCAGTGGGTCACCCATTTTCATCTCATTCTTGACTTGCCCAGTGGAGTGTGCAAGGGTCGTAGCCATTGCTGAGCCTAAAGACCAGGTTTGCCGGACTCAGGTTCGCCCCCATCTCCACGTGGGGCCGCAGTGCTGTCGCTGCACAGGGAGATCAGTGCTTACCTGCTGCTCCATGCCGCCATGCAGCCGTAGGAATTTTAATCGCATGGAGGCAGATGGCAACTGCCCTGATGCCGGCGCCCCTGAGCTGCTCAGCAGGGTCTGTAGGAAGAGGCTGTAGTGGAACTCCACCAGCTCGCAACTTGAGAAAAAGACAACCATCTTCTGGTCTTTCTCAAACTACATCGATACAAAGGGAGGAAAAACCGACATATTTTAAGATTAGGTGACGTCAAAACGAATATTTCTCTAAACTATACAGTCATGCTGACCCCCATTTGAAAATAAAGGTGACTATCTTTGAATTATTTAAAAAAACAAAAACAAGAACAGTGATACTCCACTCTACAAAGAATGCAGGAGAGGAAAACGACACAGCTATCATTTCAAACAGGTTTCCCTTATCTGACAAAAATAAACACACCTAGGAGCACAGCTGTGTGGGAGCTCCGTTCCCTTTATTCGCCCAGGGCTTGCCACATGCAACACTACCTGGCTGAGACCCTACATATGCAGAAAATCTTCACCCTTAAGCCCTTCCACTTACTATTTTCTCACATCTCAGAGTCATCGCAGAAATCTAGTAAATAAATACACAAATGCCAGGACTCTTGGAGAAACATGAGCACAAGCCCCTATGTCTGCCTCACATCCAGCTGTTCCCGCCACCTGTGATGTTCCTAGTATCAGTCCCAAGAAAGGTATCGAGGACATTTCAAGCTGAACATCATGGCTATCATTGACCTCTGATTTTTTACCATAATCCTAAAACCTGACTGAAAGGATGTATATCAAAGTCTGCATCCGGAATGCAGACGTAAGTTGGAAAACCTCTGATTTTTGGTGTCTCAACTCATTGCGCCCAATGGCTTAACACAAGAAAGCAGGCCTTTCTTCCCTGAATCAAGTCGGCTCTAGCCCACAGTCCCACCTTGCATTTCTGAAGAATGAAGGCCGCTAGGCAGACAAGCCTCAGTTTGCTGGGAACCACAGTCACATGCTGCTTGAGACTCTCTGGTATTGCAAAGCTGCCCAGCTCGTCGCCAGCTGGTGGAGGACAGACCTCCTGGACCGCTTTGTCCTTTGGGTTCAACTGGTCATGGCTCTTGTCCAGGACAGAAATACTGACTGGATCATGCAAACTGATATCAGCTAGCCGCGTTACACCTTGGATAAAAGTGAGAAGGGCAAAGCAGACAACAAACACACCATGAAACTGGTCACAAAAGCGTACCCCCATACAGCACCCACTCATATATGTTAGGACTACGTATGTTACCCCATGGGTATCATCAAGTCCCAGCACTGATCCGCCCTAGTGCCAACGTGTGTGTTGCAGGGAGATCTACCAACGTATCTTTCCATAGCCTAACGACCAATCTGTACCAACATTCTATAAACACTCACCTATGGAACAGCGTCCAAAAGATAGCAACAGATACTGCGCCCACCCCCACCTCCCAAAAGGGTTCTTTGGTCAAGTAAGTTATGGCAAATCTTGGATTTCAAAGGTTTCACAAAAGCTTGTTTGCTATAAGCAGCCCTCTCAGGGCCTTTATTGTGTTAATGTGCCCTGAGAATATCCAAGGGAGGGATGTGGGGCATTTCTCAACCTTTCTTGACCACAGAATCCCTTTTTCGTGAATCATCCCTCTAAAATTAGAACATGGGGAACTGTGAGGGACCACATGCATGGCATCTGGTACATGCACATCATAATGTGGCCTAGTAAATCAAGGAAACCAGACACAAAAACGTGAAAGCTTCACTGCTGGTCAATGACTCACTGTGTGGGGTGGATCTGGTGGAGTGATACAACTTTTCCAAGCCTTCGTGTTCTCAGTGATAAATAAGAGAGCTAAGAATTTCCATCTCACATGGATGGAAGACAGAGAAGAGCTTCACTGATATATTTTTTAAGTTTAATAGCTCTATAGGAGGAAGAGTGATTACATTAAAAATGCACTCAGATAAGAGGTCATCATCTTCAGTGCAAAGGTCCTGCTCTCCATGGGTTGCAAGTGCACAAAAACCTCATGAAACCACCAAGCCAATAGCAGCCAGTCTTTTCTCGTCCTCATCCCTGCCCTTTCTCCCTTTCCCCATGCCCTGGGGAACATATCTGTTTTGGATGACTTGCAGAGGGAAGCTGGGAGCGTAGAACATAGAGTTTGAAAAGGCAGTCTTCTAAGGACAGCTCTCTCCCTGCCCCCCACCTCCCTGAGGTTGAGAATCACTGCAGCAAACAACCCAGGTTAAATCTAGGTCCTTCCTCTTCATTAAGAACAAAGAAGGACCCATCACTTCTTTTCAACTCACCTTCTGTGAGTGTCGCTGATAGCAAGACATTCTGTCGTTTTTGGCATTCAGCATTTACAGCATTAAGTATCACTGTGATGTCCTTTTCAAAACCCAAATCCAAGATTCTGTGATTGTAAAGAAAAAAGAAATTTTCAACTATATGAAGAGCAAATGTGGTCTAAGGGGCTACAGAAGTTGCAACTAGGAGAGCAGAAACAGCCCTTCTCTTCTACCTGTCATCATCCTGGGACGAGGCTCACCTGTCTGCTTCATCAAACACCAACCACCGCAGCCGACTAAAATGAATGTTCTTTGTGGATTTTATATGATCCACCAGGCGTCCAGGAGTTGAGATAAGGATATTTATTCCTTTGCGGAGTCTGTTTAAAATTATATATCATAAAAGAAAGTAAATCAAACAGGGCTACGCCAGTAGAAAACACAGGAAAAAGGCAAAATAGACAGACTCATTTCATGTACAGTGCAAACGTGCCATAGCCTGAAATCATGACAAAACATAAAAACTGGGTAGAAAGCTGTGCTTGAGTCTTTCCCTGTACTGTGAAATGCAATTGTTAAGATCTGGAATTACATTAAAATCATAAAACTTTAACTTTGAAAGGGGTCATAACTACATAATCCAATGCTCTTTATCTGACTCATAAATCCTCTCTAGAACCTTCCAAAGAGATTGTAGTCTAGCCTGTTCTCGAAGGTTTCTGTGCCAGGGAATCTAGTATCTGAGCAAGTGATCCCATGCCAATGTGCTCCAATTGCTAGGACACTTTTTTCTTATGCTAAGCCCTTTATGTAACTTCCATTCAACAGGGCTCAGCTTTGTCCCATGGGTTATATACAATAAATCTAATTTCTCATTTCCCAGACAACCATTTTCCTGTCAGTCCACTGTAATAAAAGCTTCCAATTTTTAGCACATTTTTTTTTTCTTTGTAGAGACAGGGGTCTCACTATGTTGCCTAGGCTGGTCTCAGACTCCTGGTCTTAAGTCATCCTCCTGCCTTGGCCTCCCTAAGCGCTAGGATTACAGGCATGAGCCACTGCACCCAGCCTAGCTGGATATATTTTCAAGCTTCCCTTGCAGTTAAGTATAGTCATGTTTGTTTTAGCAATGGGATAAAAGATAAAGGGAACATGCCAATCACACAAGCACCTTCAGAGGGAGCAGGTATGAGCATCTCTGTACCTGCTGGCAAGAAATTAGATGCAATAGTTGGAGTGCCTGCAACTATCTAAGACTATGAGGTAATCTTAAAAATGGAATCCTTCCATAGTGGCACAAAAAGACAGAAAGAGCTTGGTCCCCGACACTGGAGCACCGGGCCAGCCTTGGACTGGCTCTGTCAGATTTCTTAAATGTGAAAGCAAAATAAAACTTGTATATTGTTTGTGCCACTGTTATTTGTTATTATTGTTGTTATTCACAGCTGAGTCGAATCCTAACCAATGCTTTGAGGTTTCAGGTTTCATATTTACTCCTCAGTTATAGACTACATGCATCACTATTGAATACTGATTATTAAGCTATAATACAATAAAAATGTTTTCAAAAGAATGAAGACAATTTGAGATTTACTTGTTGCAACGATTTTCAACTGACACCCATTACAAATCCTAATAAAGAAAGGAATAAACATATTCGGTTGTAAAAAGCAAGTTACAAAGCATTACATAAGTGAATGATCTTGTTTTTGTAAAAGCAAACAACAAAACCCCAAATTCTTAATGTCCACAAAAATGAGTGGCATGCAGGTGGATGTATACTAAACCAGGGATGCTATAGAGCATTGGGTAGGTGGGAGTTAAGAAGGTGACAGCACTGTTACTAGCAACATCAGAAGGAAACCTGTTTGTAGGTTTAATATTTTAAAAAACAGCATCGTCTAGAGGTGACCGCTCCCCACTGACTCAATCTGTCCCTGTGCACCGGGACTAGGAAGCAGAGCCTGAGACAAAGCTCTCAGCAGGTTTAGAAGGACCCAGCCTTACTGAATAGGAAGGCAGGACACATTCAAGAAGGAAACAACAACCAACAAACCTCTTCCTACCTGGCCTTTTCTGATTTTCTCTTCTCTCCTCCCATTAACACTCCAGGCACAATCCAGGTGAAAGGCTACAGAAAGACAGCAGACCACAGTCAGTGCAAAGCCCCCTTTACTAACATCAGACATTGATTCCAAATTCCCTTTCCTTAAACAAGGCATGGGAGAGAACTGGTGCTTCTCATTGTATAAGGTGTTATTGTGCAGACACAATTCCTAGGCATTGCTACACCCATGTTCACTATCAGCAGTAACTTGAATTATAGGTATATAACTAGCTTCTACCACAGTGAGAGAGAAATGTGAGCTTCTTAAATCATTCAAGTAGCTTGCCTTTCTTTTCCCACAGAGCCTGAACTGAAAACACATGTCAGTAAGTCTATTGCCATTTTTGGGGTTAAGATAAAACCCAAGCAACACCCTTCCCTACTCTCCACCCCTAATAAAAGAAAGGATGGATCAATTCATGATCCAATTTGGTGAGCTGGCTGGCTTTGATTCTGAAGCCTTCACTCTCCTTTCTTAAACAAACCCTACTTGCAGCTAAGTTGCTTTCTACTGGATCACCGTCAGGCTGTACCTGTGAATTTCTGTATGTGGCTTGCTAGTGACTATGATGAACAAATTGTAGGACTTTATGCACCAGGAGTCACTGATAATTCAGCTAAGCTAGAAATTGGTAGGTTCAGATCAGTAAAAACCTATAAACTACCTAGAGAGAGCAGAGATATCTAGGCAAAAGGAAATAATTCTTATCTCTTTGAAAATAAAGAATAGACTGTAGTATATTAAATCCTTCCTCAAAGTCAGCAAGCAAGATGAAATGGAACTCATGGTTTGCCTTACCTTAAGCAGTTTCTGGACAGTGTCAAAGCTTTGTAGAGCTAGCTGTAAAAATTTTAAAAGTTATAGATGATGAACAGGATCCCTTCTTTTTTTTTTTTTTTTAAAGACAGTTTAATGTGATTAGGATCCAAACTTGGACCTCAAGTTAAGATTTAAGAAGAAAAAAAATCCTATACACAGAATCTAATATACCTTGTTCTTAGACTGGTTCTGCAACCTGTCAGTTTGGGCAAAGAGGGTAAAGACAACACGTCTATTTCTTGGACATACACAAAAATAGTGTTTTGTGCTCCCTCTGCTGGCTCAAATTCCCAGAGTGCCACACACAGAAGTTCAAGTCTGTGGTGCACAAAAACGTAAGAGAATGAAACAAAGTAACCTGAATTTGACTCTCCTTAGAAAGAGAAAGAATATAATATGTACGCAGAGTAAACCACAATAGTGACGCAACACGGTAGCCTCTGGGAACTTCGCTGTCAAGGAGCGATGACTGTATTCTACAACTGTGCCAGGATATCTGAAGCCTGGGAGATGGTCGCTCCTCAAGTTTATATCAATAAAACAAAAGCAAACCAACAGCTCCACTGGAGAACAAAGCAAGTGAAAATTAAAGTAGGCTACAACCATTAACAACCTTCAAAAATGCCTCATACAGAATCCCGTTCTTAAAGAACGTATATACAGTTTCCACATATTTAGTATTCATGAAGCATCCTCAAGAAGTAGCAAGTTTGCTGCTGTAAAAATTTTAATAGCTTCTGTGCCTGCTCCTTCACTGGACTGAGCTGAGATAGGGGACTGCAGGCTATATGAAAAGCTGACTTCAAATCATCTCTGTGATCAATTCTCTGTAAGGAAGTGATTAGCATTTGATATAGAAACCAGATACCCTAATCTGAAGTTGCCTCTGTAGGCAAATAAAATAGATCAGATAGAAGAGATTTCCACCAAGAAAGAAAAAAATATTGAAAAGTTTAACTTTTAGGAACAAGTAACATTTTTGGTAGCAGTAGCTTCTTAAAAAAAATAAAGGTTCATTTTCAGAGCCAACTGCTTTTGGTTTTGAATAAAGTTGCTAAAAAATTGCATTTCTGTAGGTTTTTTTTTAGCAACTTAATTCAAAACCCAATTAAACAGACATTTAATAGTATCATTAGTTTCTAGACAATAGGAAAATACTTTTTCATACTTATGATTCTCAGAGACTACTTGAATTTTTCTCCTTGACAAGAACCAGAAGGATGGTTTCCAGGCAAATGGAACTGGTGTGCAGTGGCTTGTGCAGTAGGGAGAAACATGGTAAAACCACTTTTAAATTCAACGGGACATTAGTGAAACATTGCCCAAAAAGGAGCCTACTTACCTCTCTCGTTGGCACGAGCACCAGGGCATAGGGGCCATCACTGCGCTGTTGACACACAGAAAAAAAATGCCATGAGCAGGATAAACAAAGGCAGACTCCAAATGGACAGGACACAGGGGTGGCTGGTTGTAGAACATCAGAAGCACTCTTAATGAAGAAAGGGGCAAAATAAGGTTGCCCACTGATGTGGTTTGGCTGTGCCCCCACCCAAATTTCGACTTGCATTGTATCTCCCAGAATTCCCACATGTTGTAGGAGGAAGGGCAGGGGGGGCAGGAGCGAGGTGGTAATTGAATCATGGGGGCCGGTTATTCTCGTGATAATGAATAAGTCTCACGAGATCTGATGGGTTTATCAGGGGTTTCTGCTTTTGCGTCTTCCTCATTCTCTCTTGCTGCTGCCATGTAAGAAACGCCTTTCATCCTCTGCCATGATCATGAGACCTCCCCCAGCCATGTGGAACTGTAAGTCAAATTAAACCTCTTTGTCTTCCCAGTCTTGGGTATGTTTTTATCACCAGCGTAAAAATGGACGAACACACCCACTAACCCCATTATTCTAGAATACTGTTCTAGAGGTCCTGGCCCATATAATCAGACAAGAAATATGATGTATAAAATTAGAAAATAGGAAACAAAATTATTGTTAGCAGATGTTATTTTATCTTACAAAAAAAAAACCATAAGAGAACTAAGGTAAAATCTATTACAAACAAGATAATTTTGTCAAGCAGCTGAATGCAAAATTAACATATAAAAATCAATACCCAGCCAGGTGCAGTGGCTCACGCCTATAATCCCAGCACTTTGGGAGGCCAAGGCAGGTGGATCACTTGAGATCAGGAGTTTGAGACCAGCCTGGCCAACATGGTGAAACCCCATCTCTACTAAAAATACAAAAATTAGCTGGGCATGGTGGCGGGCGCCTGTAATCCCAGCTCTTCGGGAGGCTGAGGCAGGAGAATTGCTTGAACCCAGGAGATGGAGGTTGCAGTGGGCTGAGATCGCACCATTGTGCTCCAGCCTGGGTAAACAAGTGCAAAACTCAGTCTCAAAAAAAAAAAAAAAAAAATTTCAACAGCCTTCCAATATAAAAAGTTAATAGCAACAAAAAAGATAAAAGGAATATAAGCTTAGCAAAAAATATACAAAATCTATATGAAGAAAATTTAAAAACACCTCTGAGGGGCATAAAGTAAATTTTGAATAAATGGAAAGATACACCCTATTTCCAGATAAGAAGATGCAATAGTACATACAAGCTAATTCTCTCTAAATCACTACATAAGCGTAATGTGATGCTAACAAAAATGCCACAAATATGTGTATATATAAAATAACATATATAACCAAACAACCTGATTTGAAAGTTCATATGGAAAAATAAATGTACAAAAATAACCAAGACATTTATGAAAAACATCAGATGTTAAAATAATTTAAAGCTACAGCAATTACAAATAATGATACTGGCACATGAATAGAGATTATAATAGCAAATAAAGTTGAGAATAGAATCAAATAGATAACAAAATTTAGAAAATAATATAAGGGCCATTTTATATCAGCAAGAAAAAGATGGTTTAATTCAAAAGTCCTGTGAGAAAAGAATAAAGTTAGGAAAACAAAGCTGGAATTGTCCTTTTAATAGATGACATAAAACTCAGAAACCTTAAAATAAAACACTGATACGTTTTATTACCTAAGAATTTTAAATTTCAGAATGGAAAAATAATACCTAAACAAAACCAAGAGTCAAATGATAACCTGGGGGGAAAATATGCCACACCTGAGAGAAAGAGCTAATTTCCTTAATTTATATATTTTAAAAAGCCCTGCAATTCAATCTTTAAAAAAAGACCAACTTGGCCAGGCACGGTGCCTCACGCCTGTAATCTCAGCACTTTGGGAGGCTGAGGTGGGTGGATTACTTGAGGTCAGAAGTTAGAGACCAGCCTGGCCAACATGGTGAAACCCTGTCTCTACAGAAATACAAAAAAAAAATTAGCCAGGCGTGGTGGTGCATGCCTGTAATCCCAGCTACTCAGGAGGCTGAGACAGAAGAATCTCTTGAACCCAGGAGGCAGAGGATGCAGTAAGCCGAGATCGTGCCATTGCACTCCAGCCTGGGCGACAGAGCGAGACTTCATCTCAAACAAAACAAAATTCAAATAGAAAAATGAATAAAGGGCCGGATGTGGTGGCTCATGCCTGTAATCCCAGCACTACGGGAGGCCAAGACGGGTGGATCACTTGAGGTCAGAAGTTCAAGTCCAGTTTGGCCAACATGGTGAAACCCCAACTCTACTAAAACTACAAAAATTAGGCGGGCGTGGTGGTAGGCACCTGTAGTCCCAGCTGCTTGGGCGCCTGAGGCAGGAGAACTGCTTGAACCCGGCAGGTGGAGGTTTCAGTGAGCCGAGATTACGCCACTCCACTCCAGCCTGGGCAACAGAGCGAGACTCTGTCTCAAAAAAAAAAAAAAGAAGAAGAAGAAGAAGAAGAAACATAAAGCAGCTGAGAGCATTGGAGGGCATGGGAAAACTGGACCTTCTACACCGCTGCTGGAGTGCACACTGGCATATTCCCTTTCAAGTTTAATGTTGGCATTATCTACTAAAATAAAAATGCAAATTCCACTTACAGAAATTTCTCCTATAGACCATATGTGCGTGTAAAGAGGTTGTAGAATATTTTACAGACTGTAGAGTATTTAAGTGGCCTTGTTTGTAGCAAAATACTGAACATAATATAAATTCCACCAACCAATAAGAGAATGAGTCAGTAATTCATGGTACATACATACATACAATGAAATGCTAGGCAGTCATCAAAAAGAACAAGGTAGCCCAATATGGTGCTAATTAAGGAGCCCAAAACACATCAAAGGAACCAAAGCAAGGCACAGAACATCCTGCATAACAAAGCAACCACTCGTGTATCAAACCAAGCAAAACAGAAAAACAAAAAACTTCACAAAATTGGTAAGAGGAATTATACATCCTCATATTTGCTTGATATGCAGAGAATTTCCCCAGGCGGATATACAAGAGACTGGTAATAACCACCATGGCATCTTGAGAAGCAAACTGTGCCACTAGGGGAAAGTGGGAATAGATGACTTTACTTTTCACTATATATATTTTTGGTACTCTTCGAAATTTTTAAAACATATATGGTACATTATATCTAAAGAGTATTAATTAAAAAAACAGAAGAAACCAAAGTAATCTGAAAAAGGCCCCTAAGCCAATGGTGCCTTGCACATTCAAAGTGCTCAAAGACACTGAATGAATGAACAAAACAACATTAGTGCCAAAGCTAAGCACAGAGTTAACAGCAAATTCAATTACAAGTATGGTTTTCGTGTTTTGCATAAGAAACATTTACCCAAAAGAAGAAAAGGATTTGGAATTCAAACCAGAGTTGTCTGTACTCAACATCGACTTTGTGAGACTACACTGAACGCAGGCTAGGAATGGTAAATATGCTAGTACAACAGCAGCAACGTGCCACTGTGTGACGTTAGGAGATTCTGACATTTCAAAAGGTGTTACTACATAGAGAAGAAGAAAGAAAAATCAATTCCTCACAGGGCACAAGTAAGTGAGGGAGGATGGATATGATGTTAAAAAAAAAAATCAGAGCCAAAATAACTGAAGAGTGTGAACACAGAAAAGCAGTCCGTTCTCATGCCATCACCAAAGTAATTTAAGGATCTGTTGGGTGCCTTAAATTTGCTGTGCCCTCCAGATAAGTTTTTTACAGGTCAAATCATTTTACAATGAACTCCAAGGGACTATATTGAGTATTACTTGAAATAAGTGAATTAAATTGAGTCTTGGAAAACTGCGTTTCTACAGAATATTCCAGTCTTTAATAGAATGACCGACCTGTTCGTGATTTTTTAAAATATTGCAGCAAGTAAAATATGACATATAACCAATCAAATCACTGCCCCTCCAACTAGCCACATGACCACGTTGCTGACGATGGCTAAAGCATGATGTCACCATGCACTGCCCGTCGGGTCTCAACACTGCACATGCATTAGCTCAACCCTGATCCCAGCCCTTGGAGACAGGCACTGACTGCTACTATCCCTGTGCCACAGCAAAGGCACTGAGGCACAGAGGATGAACAATTTGCCTCAAGTTACCCTCAGACCCAGGACTGAGCACAGCTGCCCACCACACCATTCCCCTGATGTGTATGTCATCAAATCTCTCTCATCCTCCAGTCATGGATCTATGAAATGAGAGTTAGGCTAGAACTGTATAAGCCATTCCAGCTCAAATAGTCCAAACTCTTCAACTGGTATAAAGAAAAACCTCTCTACTGGCAAGATGCTCTCCTGGAGTACGTAAGTGGATGAGACTTTACTACCTGATTGTAGTAATTTACATTTATTTTTCTCTATGTGCCAGGGACAATGCTAAGCACTTTACACAAATTCTCTCACCGTAAAGCACTTAATAGGGGGAAAAAAATCAGTTACCTTTAGGAAATAAAATTCCTCACTCAGAGAGAACCAATGTTAACAGTTTGCTAAGAATTATTCCAGCCTTTTTATGCATACATACACAACTATTACTTATGAAACTGGGGTCACACTATACACATCATTTTGTAACCTGCTCTTTTTCAAGTAACAAAGCAAGAATATTTGCTCAAGTTCACAAACAGTAATTGAAAAAGTATCATTTTTTAATGGCTATACTTGGTTCCATCTCTGGATGATTTTGTAGGGTTTAACTGATTTTTAAAAATTCTGAACCTATTCATTTTGAATGAATTCAGGCTTATAATTTCAGACTTACAAAATTTTGTATAAAAAAATACAAGGAATTTCCACACACCCTTCTCTCAGCTTCTCCATATGTATTATCAATACTTTCATCCACTCATTTTAGCATCTGTGATAACTCACGCCTGAAACAATATTACTGTGGCATTTGCCAAATGGTGACTTTCTATTTCTATCATTTCTATATTTATTTATTAGAGTTCTACATAAAGAAGAATTCTACCTTCTCCCTCATTTATTTATTCAATAATTTATTTGTATCAGTTTGAACTCATGGATATTTTGTTTTAGTTTATAGACTGTAATGCAACACTATTATTGTCACTCAAATATCAGGTAGGCTAGATATACTGCTAATTCTGCATACCCAAACTGAGAAAAACAGTAATCGATTAGCTTTTGTCTGTTTTTTGCACTCACCTCACTTTCTATTTCTGGTCTCACCACTCCCTCCCAGCTGAGAACAACGAGGGCTGTATTTGTAGGATCCTGGGCTGGCGTTTGAGATGAAGCCTCTGCCCACGGATCACAGCAGTTAACTGGCCTCCTAGGGAACTCAACCCAGGCACTAACTTAACATGTTTCACAACTAAAGATAATTCTAGATAATCTCAAAAATGAGGTAGCCCAATTTGTCCTCATATTAACATTTCAGCTAAATAGGTGCTTATTTTCATATTTACTGTTCATGAGAAACCACTGTTTTAAATATGAAGTTCAGCCTTCTTGGTCAAAAGTAAACAGCACATTGGAACTTAGAAGGTTAAAATTTAATGCTTTATATACAACACAGACTCGAGCATGAATGGATAGCTGCAAAACCAGATCACCTTTATTGAGTGACCATTCTGTAAAAGGTCCCATGTTAGGTACTGTGGAAGACACAGATGCATGGCCCCTACATAGCACAGGAGTCAGGAATTAACCTTCACTGTAAGTCTTCACACAAGAGTAAGGAGCTTGGTCTCTGCAGCCAAACAGAACTGAGGTAGAAATCTAGTTCCTCCATTACTTGTTGCATGGCCTTGGTTATTTAACTTTCCTAAGCCTCTGTTCTTCTTTGTAAAATGTGGATAACAGTAATACCTGTAACACGGTGGGGGAGAGAGCAGTGAAAGATTCAAGAAGGGAACACATGCAAAGTATCATGCCTGACACACGCGGAGCATCTTACAAAGCTTTCCTGTTACACTTACTATGACAACTGTGAAGTGTATTTATTCTACTCTAGGCACAGTCTCTAGATACAACACATTTATGGAATAAATAAATTAAAAGGAGGTGAAAAAAATACTCAGTGAAAACAGATTCTTTTAGTCCTAATGTTTCTGTTATGCTTCAGTTTGATGGTTGCTTATGCACTATGAGCAATGACAGAAAAACACATTTGATACACACCTGTATTTTTGACTCCATTGCTTGAAGGGACTGGACCACAGGAATGCAATAGGCAAGAGTTTTACCTTTCAAAAAAAAAGCAGAAGCAATTAAAATCACACACCCTACAGATGTTTAAGAAAAGCAAAGGATGTAGAGGAAACAGGCTCTGCTATCTTCCAGTAGTACTAAATTCTAGGGAAAGGGAAACTGCCCATTATACATCCAAGAGAAGTGAAAAGGGACTTCCCCTGTCTGCCACAAATCCCAATTTTGCTTTGTAAAATGAGTACTTCTAAAAAACTAGAAGCTTCAGTTCCTTTATTCATCTAACAAGAGATAAGAATATGTCTCCCAAATTACACAGAAGCTCAACTTGATGGCTGTCTGTAGGAGCCAGAAAATTCCTCCTTTGAAGTCCTCCCTACCCTCTCAGATGAGCTTCAGTGGTCAATTACATCTCTGCAGTGCTGATGTGATTGGGAGCCAGTCTGTACTCTAGAGCTAATCTCTAATTGCGGAGAAACCAACAGATGGCAAAAACTTTGGGTATCCAGCCTTCTGAATGGTGGCCGAGCTGGTGGGAGTAAAGGATAGCTGACTGCCCGCTGAGGGCACATGAGGGTCAAAACAGCAAGTCCAGACTGGCCTGGAACACGGCAGAAACAGTGTTCTGTCCTCGAGCACAACTGGCATCTGATCAGTGTACGCTCAGGCCAGAAATCACTCTGTGTTTAACACCAGAAGAAGACATTCATTCTCCACTAGAGTGAGAATGGGCAACTGTGGCCACCACACCTTGGTAAAGCCCCGAAATAGGCTCTGAGGAAATTATAGCCGAACCGGACTACTTCCTAATCATTTCTCATCGTGGTACCACCAACTGTCCCCTTCCTTTCATTATGTGAACACATTCAGGGCTCTAA
Organism: Gorilla gorilla gorilla; assembly: GCF_029281585.2. Lineage (NCBI taxonomy): Eukaryota > Metazoa > Chordata > Mammalia > Primates > Hominidae > Gorilla > Gorilla gorilla. Next base: position 129,030,223 of record NC_073237.2, read on the forward strand.
TCAAAAGCATGGCCTCCCTCCCCCAAACAAAACAAAACTGCCACCACCACCAACCCAGACACCGCATGGCAAAACCTACTGCATGACCGTGGGCCTGAGCAGACGAAAAAGGGCAGAGATGAAATGAGACTAACCTGAGCCCGTCTGGGATCTCACGAGAGCGTCTCTGCCTTCCAGCAACACAGGAATACTTTGCTTCTGAACACTGAGCCACCCGAAAAAAAGAACACACTTTACCTATATTATCCAGTTACTGGCAGAGACGCAGGATACATAAAAGGCAACTGCCCACACTTGGATTCATCTGGCAACTGCCTCCTTAGAAGCTATCAAAGCATTCAAATAAAGGTGTGAAGAAACTTTCGATGATTATAAAGATCAAACCCTAGTTATATTTTTAGAACTTAGCCTGAAAATAGTGAGGCAAACCAGAGACTGGCCATTCTATTAAACTAATTCTTTTAAAAATGGGACAGGCAGCCGACTGCGGTGGCTCACACCTGTAATCCCTGCACTTTGGGAGGCTGAGGTGGGTGGATCACCTGAGGTAAGGAGTTTGACCAGCCTGGCCAACATGATGAAACCCCATCTCTACTAAAAATACAAAAAATCAGCTGGGAGTGGTGGCACGCACTTGTAATCCCAGCTACTCAGGAGGTTGAGGCAGGAGAATCGCTTGAACCTGGGAGGCAGAGATTGTAGTGAGCCAAGATCGCACCACTGCACTCCAGCCTGGGCAACAAGAGCAAAACTCCGTCTCAAAAAAAAAAAAAAAAAAGAAAAAGAAACAGGCATGACAACAAATCAGTTACCACAAAGTGTATCACACACTCTTGCCCTCACTAACAGGAATATGAAACACAATGAAACATAATGGAAAGGTTTCCATGCAGGATAGCAGGAGGAAGCTCGCCAACTATTCAGAGAGCCAGCAGCAGCTGTCCATTCTCCAGGAAAAGGTTATGGACATGCTGAAATGTGTGTCTACACATGTATTTTAAAACGAGAAACGAAAGAGACACAAAAATCACTTAAATTTGGTTGAAAACAAACAAAAAACTTGTGGGGAGGTCCCTTAATTTGGTCTTTAATATTCCTATTAATTTTTACTAGTAAAAGTAAAAAATCATTATGAAAATGCACAGAAGCACAAATACTCAAAACAAGGAAGCTCATCTCCTCGCACCTATTTTACTTCTTTATTTTCCAGGAGTCATTCCCTGTAACAAACATTGAAAACATTTTTTCAGTATCCCACTCTATCCAACTGAACATTTACTCGTCTTTTTGGTTGACCCTAACTCTTACTACTAAGAAATGACATGGTCACATGCTATATTTTGGCCAAATTCTTTTCAGGGAAGCACAGAAAACAGCGGCGCTCATGCAGCCCACCTTCTGGATGAGACGTCTCTTGCGGTTCAGAGCCAAGGGCAGAACTGGATGGAAAGCCAGTCTTTCTATTTAACAGGTGGAGAGAATGAGTAGCTAAGTGAGATGACAACCCTTTATGGTTGATAACCTGGCACTGTCTTCCAACGCCAAGACACAAATTTGCTCTGCCTTGCACACACAGGTTTCGTCCGGTTATACCCACGTAATGCCTAAGAAATCAAGAGGAGCCTGAAGTTCTTACCTGGTCATACTAGACATTTTTAAGACCGTATTTATTGTGGAAATCTAAAAGAGAAGATGAAAAAGCTTTAATTAATATTTTGATACAAAATATTTAACGGAAATTACACAAAAAAGGAGAAACTATTGAGAGAACATTGACTACTATGATCAAATTAAGTTCCTCCACCCAGGTGGTGCTCTCTACTTGGGGCAATTCTGCCAACCGCCCTAACTCCCTGGGGACACAGGGCAAAGTCTGGAAAAATTTGTGCTTGCTATAACCAGGGGAGGCGGGCACTGCTGGCATCTAGTGGGTAGAGGCCTGGGATGCTGCTGAACATCCTACAGTGCACAGGACAGTCCCCAAAACTAAGACTGACCTAGTCCAAAATGTCCACAGCACCAAGGCTGAGAAACCCTGATCTACCCCACAGGTGAGAAAACAAGTTTAGGTAACCCACCCTACAGAAGGGGTAGTAAGCTGTAACCGTAAGTGCAGAGGAAACCAAGCCTGCCTAAAAGTTAATATATTTTTTTCTTCTTACTCATGAGTCTGGAGAACTCACTTTTTTTCCTTTAAAGTGTCCATTTGTTTGTAGAACACACACCAAAGTACTCTTCTTCCCTTACTTCTCTAAAACTGTGGACGTCCTTTAACAGCAAGATGCCAGCACAGTTCCCTCTCCTATGGCCACTGTGACATCTGCCACCACAAACGGCTTCACCACTACAACTATCCAGTAAATAGGGAGCTGTTTTAAGTTTAGCAAGTGATGTCCTGACCCTAAATCACGTTAGTCGAGGAAAGTCTTCAATACTTAAAAAAACACACACACAAAAACACAAAAAAACAGAGGATGGGGGAAGGCGGGGGCCAGAAAACAGTGAACAGTAACCTAAGCACCCTTGAACTGTCCTAGAAGAGTATCATATCAATCTGAGTTCATTCAGGTAACTTAGAGCAGAAACAAACACTCTCTGATTTCTCCTCCTAGAGCTGCCATTTCACAGACCTTCTGAACGGACAAACACACCAAAAAAAACTGACCCAGAAAACACTGAAAGGTACTTACTAAATGTGGGTGGAGGCCCAGCTCATGAAAAGCAGCTGAAGTAAACACTTTTTCTTGCACCTGCTTTACCACAGGTCTGCAAATGATGAACAAAAACCCAGGCATCAGTGCCAATATTAAGAAAGAAAAGGCAGAACACATTTTTTTCTTCCTGAAGGGCATCCGCCCCTGGACATACCTGTGGAGTTCTGGAATGTCAGGGTTGTTTTTAAACAGTGATGAAGTCTTAATGCATTGTCTCTCCTCCTGGTTTCTATCACTTGTGCTAACCGAATGCTTCTTTGGAGAAAACGTTTTTTGTGTGTTCCCCTTAAAAGTCCTCTGAGTTTCTTTAACACTAGTTTTCTTGGCTGGGAGAAATGAAGTTTTGTTCCTCCGTTTCGCTGGGGGAGCCTCACTGGACGCTTGGTATTTTCTTTTTGTAGCCTTTGCTTGCTGCGTTGTTCCCAGAAGGAAAGATCAACAAGAGATGCATTAGTCCATGAAGACAGAGCTCGGAGTGAAGCCTGACTGCCCACAGAATTGCATCTCTCCCTGCAGAGATCATTATGCCCCATATGTCAAGCAACAGTTTAGGGTTTGCAATCAGACTCTTTGACTCAGCTTCTTCCAAAAGGTAAAGAAAAGAAAAAAAAAAAAAGTCTCAGCTCACTCATCTACCAGACCTCACCAGCCATTCTTAACTGTTAAATCAATCAAGATAAGGTAAGGATGAAGAAGCAGCATTTTTCCAGTTGAATGTTAACTAATGGAGTCTGTTTTAAGGGAAGCAAGAATCCACCTTGTGAAGGGTGTGTCAATCCATATTCCTAGGAACCATTCACCCAAGGAGAAAAGAGGGGTGGGGGAAAACGAATCTTTTCTCTCCACCAACAAAGCACACTGGAGACCGCACAGGAGAGGGGCGAGGGGGAATGCGCATCTCAGCCCGTGCCCAGGAAGCGGAAACATTCATTACCATTCTACCCTAGCGCCTGGATCTCTCTCATTCTCTCCTCTCAAGCTGCTCCTCCAGATTCAGACGGCCTGGAGAAAATTCCTACGCCCTGTTCCCATTCCAAATGAGAATGCTGCTCCATCCATCACCTCTACCACAATTACTTCCTACCTCCCTTGCCTTTCGAGTCTCTGAGTCCCCGAGTCTCTGCCTGATTGTCGATTACAGGCTACACAGCACTAGGGATCTCTTGCCTGTTGCTTCTTATTTCCATTATAGGAATGTGCTTAAATGCATGATGTCCAAACTTCCCCTAGGAGAAGGAACATCCAATTCCTCTATTTTCTTTGGCCTTCTTTTCTGATTTACAAATGAATATAAAAGCATCCCTTGAGTAGCCAGTGCTTGTTATTCTGGAGTTTTGGGTTCTCTCAGAATATGTTATTTTCCTCTTTGCTTGAAATAATGACTTGGTTTTACATGTCGGCTTTCTTTAGCCATGACTGTCAGCTTCAGACTAACCTACCAATAACAACAGTTCTTTGTTCCCTAAGGATTCTTTTACCTAAGTAATTAAATACAACTTCAAATATCTAATATTAATAAAGTAAAAACAGACATATTCCATCTTACAAATTTATTTTTTACAAAGTCTCAAGTTTATGAATTTTCAGATTAAAGAAAGAGATGAAATCAAGTTTCAGGTTTGCTGAATCATTTGCAAGACAGTATGAAATGTGCAGACTTCACCTGATTTACAGACCCAGGACTCCTGGAGCGCAAAAACTCTTAAAGGCCACTCCCGCCATACATGGAATTCCTGACAGTCCCGGGCAGGTGGACTGGCAGCCTCTCCCTGCACACCTCCTGCATCCCATGAGGCAGCCCATTCTGTTCATGACCCATTCTAGGAATCAGGAAGCTGTCTCTGACATTTATGCAAGATCTGCATCCTTGAACATCTACCTAATAGTCTGAGGTATACTTTTTGCAGCAACACAGAACAAGCTTACTTCCTCCTAACACATAACATTCCTTCATATATCACATAACTCTCTTTTCTTTCTTCTTTGGACTCAATATTTCAAACAGGACACAACTTTAGATCCTTTAACATCTTGGTCACCCTTTATTCCTATGTCAACATCTCTCTAAAAGCAAGTACTCAGAGTTAAACACATTAGGTTTTCCATTGCTCTTAGGCTAAACTAAAAAATCTGTAATATTGCCAGGTGCCATGGCTCATGCCTATAATCCCAGCACTTTGTGAGGCTGAGGTGAGCTGATTGCTTGAGGCCAGGAGTTCGAGACCAGCCTGGGCAATATGGTGAAACCCTGTCTCTACAAAAAAATACAAAAATTAGCTGGGCATGGTGGTGCATGTCTGTAGTCCCAGCTACCTGGAGGCTAAGTTGGGGGGATCACCTGAGCCCGGGAGGTCAAGGCTGGATTGAGTTGTGATGACGCCATGATGCCACTGCTCTCCAGCCTGGGTGACAGAGTAAGACGCTAGCTCAAAAAAAAAAAAAAAAATCTGTAATATGATCAACAAAGCCTTCTAGAATCTGACCTCTGGCCACCTCACCAGCTTCAGCTTTACTCTCTGCCACTCGGGTCTTCCTTCAATTCCTAGAATGTGCTGTGCTCCTTCCTCCTCCTTTGCACATGCTACTCCCACATCCAGGACTCCACTCTGCCCTCTGGCTGGCCACCATGTACTCATCCTTCAGATGGAGGCTGACCAACTCCTTCCTCAGAAGAGCCTTTCCTGACCTCTCTTCACCCGGTCAAACCAAGGTGCTCTGTTCTTGGCTCTCCTGGCACCCTTATTCTCCTCCATAGCATTCGGCAAAATAATAAGCATAGCACGGAACTCATTGTTTTATGTCTGTCTTTCCCGTTAGATTGTAAGCTCCACAAGAAAGGGGCCAGTCTGTCCTACATAGCACTGTATCCCCTGTATAGGCCCCTGTCTGGCAGAGTAAGCACTCAACAAATACTTGTAAGATGAATGAATAACACACAATGGAATTATCCCTTTCCACCAGCTGGATACGATTCTATTACTTGTTAGCTTTTCTCCCCCAGCATCCAAAACACATTCATTTAGCAGTTGTCAAGAAGCTTGGTTCTGAAGACACAAAGTAGATTTGCCAAGCCCTTGAGGAAGTTACACACTAGCAGAGGAGACAAAAGTATAAAGGCATAAATCCAACCTCCACATTGGTGCTACAGAAGAGATACATAAAAAAGGCTATGAGAGCACCAACAAAAGCTAGACTAACATGGCCTCCTTCTGGCAAAGGAGAGGGAGGCAAGAAAACCAAGAATGCTTCGTGAGGTGGCCTCTGAGCAGAGAGGGAGCAAGGACATATCTGAATCTACTAAAAATTAGTTGTGCAACATGAAGCAAGTCACTTTCGTTTGAGTCTCTGTTGCCGCACCTGTAAGATGAGGGGATTTTGGCAGATGACTTCTAGGGCCCATCAAGACCTAAGAGTCTAAGATGCCATGGCTTTGATATTAATAAACATACTGAGTAGTTACTATATGCCAAGGATTATACTAAGTACTCACATGTATTCTCTCATTTATCGACACAGGTACCGTTATCATCTCATTTTACGATGCAAACATGGAGGCAGAGATGTGACGTAATTTGTCCCAGAATCACTGAAGGAACCAGGCTTTCCCCAGGCATCATGATTCTATATTCTAGAGGCCTCACAACAATACTATAATCCCTTTTATTAACTGCATCCTCTTTGCTTTAGAAAACATGTGTATGCTGGAAACTTACTCTTTCTGCTCAACATTATAGTTTTGCCTTGTATAGTCTTAATCCACATGGATTTGGTTTTTTATACATAGTGCGAGATAAGGTTCCAATTTCAGTTTTTAAATTCACACAACCACACAACGAATTGTTCCAGTGCCACTTATTAAAAATGTCATCTTTTCCTAAGCAATTTGCAGTGTCATCTCGGTCATGAATAAAATTTCCATTTTTGTATTGGTCTGCTTCTGGGCTCTCTTTTCTCCTTTGCTGGTCAATTTGTACAGTTTTGCACCTTATTCCAGACTGTCTGAAGAAATAGAGCTTTATAATAATTCTTAATTTTTGATAAGTTAAAAAAAAAAAGAAAACTTCATGTGTAGTGACTCCAATTTTGAGTTGTTCTCTAAAAGGACATACACCAAAATGGCAACAAGCATTGTCTGAGTATGGCAATTATGAGTGGGTTTTTAAAAATCTTTTTTCCTAATTTTCTATAATAAATTTGTATTAATATCAGAAATTTTTTTTTGTTTTGCTTTTGTTTTGAGACAGAGTCTCACACTGTCACCCCGGCTGGAGTGCAGTGATCTCTGCTCACTGCAACCTCCACTGGTTCCCGGGTTCAAGTGATTCTCGTGCCTCAGCCTCCCGAGTGGCTGGGATCACAGGCACCCACCACCACACCCAGCTATTTTTTGTTTGTTTTTTGTTTTTTGTTTTGAGACAGAGTCTCGCTCTGTCGCCCAGGCTGGAGTGCAGTGGCGCAATCTCGGCTCACTGCAAGCTCCGCCTCCTGGGTTCACATCACTGTCCTGCCTCAGCCTCCCGAGTGGCTGGGACTAGAGTCACCCACCACCAGCCACCACGCCCGGCTAATTTTTTGTATTTTTAGTAGAGACGGGGTTTCACTGTGTTAGCCAGGATGGCCTCGATCTCCTGACCTCGTGATCCACCGGCCTCGGCCTCCCAAAGTGCTGGGATTACAGGCGTGAGCCACTGCGCCAAGCCTTTTTTTTGTATTTTTAGTAGAGATGGGGTTTCACCGTGTTGGCCAGGCTGGTCTCCAACTCCTGACCTCAAGTGATCTGCCTGCCTCGGCCTCCTAAAGTGATGAGATTACAGGTGTGAGCCACCTCGCCCAGCCCAGAAAGTATTTTTAGAGAGAAAATTTCTGCATAGTGTTAGATATAGCATAATTTAAGCTGTTAGTCTTTCTAAATCCAGTATATTAGCTACCCATCTCAAGTTCAGGCTACTGGCAAGTCTCATCAGCATATCCCTCATTCTCATTCACGACATCAATGAAAATGTAGATCTAAGCCTGGCTGGCTCACGCCTGTAATCCCAGCACTTTGGGAGGCCGAGGTGGGCAGATCACGAGGTCGGGAGATGGAGACCATCCTGGCTAACACACGGTGAAACCCCATCTCTATTAAAAATTCAAAAAAATTAGCCGGGCGTGGTGGTGGGCACCTGTAGTCCCAGCTACTCAAGAGGCTGAGGCAGGAGAATGGCGTGAACTCAGGAGGCGGAGCTTGCAGTGAGCAGAGATCGCGCCACTGCACTCCAGCCTGGGAGACAGAGCAAGACTCCATCTCAAAAAAACAAAACAAAACAAAACAAAAAACGTAGATCTAGACAAGGCCACCGCAGACACCTGTCATCACTGCATTAATTAATCCCCTTTTGATAACCATAAAACTAGGTAGCCTATAAGTATTTACTCAATGCTTCTTATGTGTTAGTTACCAGGCTCTGCAGAGGACACAAGCACCCCACTGACCTCCTGATGTAGCAATCTATTATCCAAAATGGAGCCAAAACTACTTTATACTGTTGGCATTTATTAAGTGCTTCTATGGGCCAGACAACGTATAGTCTTCATGTATATTATCTCAATGAATCCTTACAATAGTCTTCTATGGAGTAGAAATTATTGTTCTCATTTTATAGATAGGAAAACTGAGAATCAGAAAGATTAAGTGACTTGCTCCAAGGTCACAGAGCTAGTGTGCAGCAAGGGCAGCATCCGAATCCCAAGTGTATCCTATTCCAAATCCCATGCTCCCAGTGGCTCTTCTATCCTTCTCCCCCCTCCACCCAGATGCAGCTACACTTGGCTAGCTGGACTCCTTACTGCCAAACATCTAAATCCTAAAGTTTGATGATCATTTTATGATTTTAATCAGTCTTTCTGTCCTGTAGTCCTCTTTTCTAAGAGACAAATCAACTATCCTAGAAACCAGTTTTCAGTTACTGCTTAAGTTAATTTTAGGGCATCTTACCCCTCTCTAGCAATGGGATTATATCAATGAAACCGATTTTCCTATCCCCCTCCATTGCATGGGGATGAAAATCTGTCCCTTTTTTGAAAGCTCTTCAAAAAAACTCCTAGTTGCCAGTCCTCATTCCTGAAACAAACGAACCTTCCTCATGGCGACGAAAAGAGTTTAAACTCAAAAATATCTGAAGAGACTTATTCTGAGCCAAGTATGAGTGACCATGGCCCATGATCCAGCCCTCGAGAGGTCCTGAGAACATGTGCCCAAGGTGGTCGGGGTGCAGCTTTTTTTTTTTTTTTTTTTTTTTGAGACGGAGTCTCGTTCTGTTGCCCAGGCTGGAGTGCTATGGCGCGATCTCGGCTCACTGCAAGCTCCGCCTCCCGGGTTCACGCCATTCTCCTGCCTCAGCCTCCCGAGTAGCTGGGACTACAGGCGCCCACCACCACGCCCAGCTAATTTTTTGTATTTTTAGTAGAGACGGGGTTTCATCTTGTTAGCCAGGATGGTCTCGATCTCCTGACCTCGTGATCCGCCTGCCTCGGCCTCCCAAAGTGCTGGGATTACAGGCGTGAGCCACCGCGCCCGGCCGCGGCTTGGTTTTATACATTCTAGAGAGGCATGAGACATCAATCAAATACATTTCAGAAATACACTGGTTTTGTCCAGAAAGGTGGGACAACTCAAAGCGGGGGCTTCCAGGCTATAGGTAAATTTAAACATTTTCTAGTTGACAGTTGGTTGAGTTTGTCTAAACACCTGGGATGGATACAAAGAAAATGCTCAGGTTAAGGTAAAAGATTGTGGAGACCAAGGTTCTTTTCAAGTCTTTAGTGGCTGCCCTTAGAGACAACAGACGACAGGTGTTTCCTATTCAGATCTTTGAAAGGTGGTAGACTCTTAATCTCTTTAGGATTGGGAGGGCCTGGAAGAAAAAGATCTAGCTATGTTAATAGAGATTCTTTGCAGATGCAAATGTCCACCCCACCCCCCCCCCAAAGAACAGCTTTGCAAAGCCATTTCAAAATATGGCAAAGAAACATGTTTAGGGGTAATATTTTAACTTTCTTCTTTGTCACATAATGTTAGGCCAGAGCCAGTTTGGAAAGTAAGTCACGATATATAGGGTTAAATGAAAGCCGTCTGATGAGAATTTATGGTTTGTAGGGCATGACTCTTCCTAGACAGGAATGTGGGCAAGATAAAAAAAAAAAAAATCAGAGCTCAGTCCGCACTCAGTTGAGGAAACTGGCTTAGAGAAGTTAAGCTTTGGCCTGGGACTTGCGCCGGAACTTCAGGTCCTACCTTCCACGGGACACAGCCTCTAATTCCTTCCTTTACTTTTCTAGGCGCGGGAGCCAGCTCCCCGCCCCTCCATACCGCTCCACTCCCCGCTTCCAGGCGCATCCCCGCGGGTGGTGTTCCGGTTAGAGACACGTGTTTCGGCGCAACTTGTCCCGAAGCTGCCCGGTGTCTTTCTCCCGCTTAACTCCGTGAATGACTCGAAACCCGACTCCAAGGCACGGCTGCAGCTCGCGGCGCGCCCACAGCCGGGCCGCGGGTGGGGACGGAGCTGAAGCCGGGTCAGAACTCACCCGACTCGCCTGGGCTGGGGGACGTCTGGAGAACGTCCTGGGGTTGTCGGAGAGCGAACCGTCGGCGGCTGCCATGGCCTGCGTGGGTGACGCGTGGTGCAGCAGCGAGCCCGGTGCGCAGACTGCTGGGCCCGGGACCCCACGTGGGACGCGCGAGGACCCTGCGCCACCGCCCCTTCCGGGTCCGGAACGGCTCCAGCTGTACGGACTCGTCCCGAGGGGAGCCGGGGACGGCGGCACCGGGCGGGTAGGGACAAGACTACCGCGCGTGCCCCCGCCTGGTGGCAGCCCCTCTCTGCGTCCCTCGCGGCCTAGCAAAATTACATTCGGCCGAGAGTTCACGCTGGGGAAGCTCTCTGAATGCCTCTGAGAAGCGAGATCCGGCGCCATCTCACCGACGAGCCTCCCCTTTACCGCCCCGTGCGTTTCCTCAGCACTTTAGGAACTAAAGCCTGTCTGGGTAGCTCCCTAACAGGCTCTGGAACTCAATCCCTGGGCAGGGAAAAGGGGGTCCTCGGGGCTTCCCGCTCGCTGTCCTTTTTCTGGACAGGCAGTTCCTTGGCCACCTGGTAGGGCCGCGTTGCCTGGCAACGGCGGGGTCCTTCTTGGCTCGGCGGCGCTCGGGGCCTGAGGGGAGAAAACCGCCGCGGAGGGCGCTGGGGGTGGCGGCGGCGGTCCGGGAGGTGGTCGCGCGACTGCGTGGAGCGCCAGGGCGTCCGACCTCTGCACCTGAGAGAAGATGAACACGGCCGACCAGGCCCGGGTGGGGCCCGCGGACGACGGGCCTGCGCCGTCCGGGGAGGAGGAGGGAGAGGGGGGCGGCGAGGCGGGCGGGAAGGAGCCAGCAGCGGACGCGGCCCCGGGGCCCAGCGCTGCATTCCGCCTCATGGTGACTCGGCGGGAGCCGGCCGTGAAGCTGCAGTATGCGGTGAGCGGCCTGGAACCGCTGGCTTGGTCCGAGGACCACCGCGTGTCTGTGTCCACGGCCCGCAGCATCGCTGTGCTGGAGCTCATCTGCGACGTGCACAACCCGGGCCAGGACCTGGTTATCCACCGCACCTCGGTGCCCGCACCGCTCAACAGCTGTCTCCTCAAAGTAAGTCATCCCCCGCCATCCCTGGGGTCTTTCCCTGTCCCCCTCCCGCGGCCGCATCATCCGTCCCAGGGGAATCCGATCCCACACTCTGTCCGGGGATTTCCCTCTTCGCACCGAGCGCTGGGGATTTATTAAGCAGCCAGGGTCACCACAGCTTAAAAAAAAAAAAAGAAAAGCTCTGCAGCTGTCTGCACCCTGTTTCCCCAGGTCACCCGCCGCCGCAAACACAGGTACACACCCAGGGGGCTTCCCGGAGTTGAGTCCCACCAACCCCTCCTTCGCCCCTGCGTCGGGCCCGCACAAGGAGCGGGTTACTCGGTGGCGCTTTCTGAGACTCCACCCCCTGTAGATCCAACCCGGGGCCTGCCTCTGTCGTTGCTCCTATTGTTTGGGGCCGACTTTCCGAGGTTCTTGGCTGGCTTTGTCTACTGTGTGTGTCCTCCTCTCGCGCCTCTTTAGCTTCAGAAAAGAAAAACTGGTCCCATCCATTGTCTTAATTGTTTCAGTGACTTATATTATGAATGGTCCTCGCCTCTCCTTGGGCAAACGGGTAAATACTGGATCTCGGTGTTTGTACTTTAGTTTTTCTTTACTAGCTAAACATCTTTGGGATGTTGAATGAAAATAAAGATTGGAAACAACTGCCTGTCTTAAACTTCAAGCGCAAGGTCAAGTAGTAAGCCATAGCGTTCCTTTTAGTTACTTTCCATATATCCTTGATAGAGGTGTACGCTTACATGTGATCTGTCAAAGTGTATATTCATACATTCAATAGATATTTGAATACCATTCTGCTTGGTGCTGCCCCATGTTCTGGAAATAAAGCAGTGTACAAAACAGAACCCCTGCCCTCATGAAGCTTACATTCTTTGGCAAGTCAAGCACAAATGATAAGGTCCTGTCAGGTAGTGATAAGCACTGTAAAGATGTGTATCCGCACGTAGAGAACATGTTTATGTGTTCGGAAACTCTTATTCTGGAAAACCATTTAAAATATGAGTCATTAGCTATAGGTAGGGTGCAGATAACCCTCATCACTTTGTAGCATACTTAATTCAAGTTTCAAACAGCTTTCTGTTGTTAGATTGTTAGTCAGCTTGTATGACTAAGCTTCCTCTAAGATCTTCTTGAAGAAGATATGAACACATTTGTTCAAGTGTGAACAAATCAGATAGACAGATGCAACCCTATGAAATTGAGAAATACAAAAGGAGGGAGGCAGAAGAAAGGTGATTTAAAAGGTGTATCTTCTGCTGTAAAGGAACTTAACTGTTTCCAAGGATGTTCATACGCACATCAACTCAAGGAAAGTATGTATGTCAGTATAGTAGACATCGAATACCTTAGCAGAGAGAATGTAAAGAAAGGAGGGAATAGTAAGGGGAGAGACTTATGGGGCAGGTCATCTGGTGGTGAATCTGCAGCAGTCCTAAAGAAGGTAGTGTTTGGTTTGTAAGAGGAAGGAAGGAAAGGGCATTCCAGGTGGCAGGAATGAGGCATTCATCCCATGTGCATACACGTCTAAGTCATGAACACAATTAATTATTGTTTGTATAATGACGGATCAGTACATGAGCTCAAGTAGGTCTTCTGGAGAGTCCGAGAAAGTAAGATGAGACCAGTTTGTGGACTTGGAAGGTCGGTATGAGGAAGTTGGCTTCAATCTAGGAAGTCTTTAAGATGCTGTTACAGTTTCATTAGCATAGAGTGACCTGCTGTGGTTCAGGAACATTACTAGATAGAGGCAAGAAGATGATCGTTGTGATCAGTGTAAAATAAAAGTGAAGGGACTGGGCTTTGGCACAAGATAGGCCTATCTATAAAAGGGGGATAATGAAGCGTTGTTTAGGCTTTTTGGAAGATTAAATTAAACACACATAATCACTTGGCCCAGTTCTTGGCGCGCTGTAAATGCTGAAGGTGAAAGTATAATGAGTTGGGCCGGGCGCGGTGGCTCACGCCTGTAATCCCAGCACTTTGGGAGGCCGAGGCGAGCGGATCACGAGGTCAGGAGATCGAGACCATCCTGGCTAACACAGTGAAACCCCGTTTCTACTAAAAATACAAAAAATTAGCCGGGCGTGGTGGCGGGCGCCTGTAGTCCTAGCTACTGGGAGGCTGAGGCAGGAGAATGGCGTGAACCCGGGAGGCGGAGCTTGCTGTGAGCCAAGATTGCGCCACTGTACTCCAGCCTGGGCGACAGAGCAAGACTCCGTCTCAAAAAAAAAAAAAAAAAAAGAAAAGAAAATATAACGCAGTTACACAGGTATGAAGGAATAGGAGTCTGGATTAATGTCGTGGTTGTGGACATGAGTATTCTGATAAAATTTTGACTGTCATTTTGCCTCAGTTAACATTTACCACAACTGCTAACTAGTAACAGGAAATCCTTATATAGCCCTCTTATAGTTGACAAATGGCTTCTATGAAATTAATTAGTAACATCTTCCCCTTCTGTACTGTTTTTTTTTTAATATGCACATCACATAAACCATCAGTCATTTAGCAGTCTTTTTAGACTGATTGAAGTGAATGAATGCTGAGTTGACCCTGCAGTTCTACAAGAACCCTCTGTGGGTTAAAACTGGTGTGACGGTAGGAATGTAAAGAAGTCTGTGTCAGCACTTTGATGACTCCACCCATTGGCATTCTGTGGATTTAAATCTGCTTGGTGCCGTGCAGCATGCCTTCGCTCTAACCTAAATGGTGGACAGTCTGCAGCGCAGATCACAGTTTTAGTGTAGCATTGTTAGAAAGCTAGGTACTAAACACCTTTGAAGCTTTTGCTCTATAATTCTGTTATTTAGGTTATGAATTTGCAGGAAAATCTGCAGTTATGTAATAGTTCAGACATTAATTATCAGCTGTTTTATAAGATCGTATGATATAAAGGTGGACAGTATAAATCTGAAAAGCAATGAAATAGTGATTTAAGAATGTCAGAATTGTTTTTCCCATTGGACTACTGATATAGTGACTCATCTAGTGAGTCATTTGTGTATAGTTCCAAATTCTGATAATATTTGTGTACCGAATTGTATTGTGCATCAATTGTTAGGAGCCTTAGAAAGTATTAACTTCATCTGCTACATTAAGTTAAATAACTGTTGCCTGTCTTTGGACTCTATTACCTGTCCTCAAGAAGCTTAGTGTCTAAAAGCTTCAAGTGAATTTTTGTCAGGTGCTTACAAAATGCCTAACAGTTAGTATTAAAAGTATTTGCCATTAAAAGTGATGGTGAAAACCGCAATTACTTTTGCACCAACCTAATAGTGGTCAACTGGAAACTGGATGGTGTACAATTAAATGATTGGCTGCAGGCAGGCCTCTGGGAGCTGGACTTTTTAAGTATACTCTTTGGGCATCTGAATACTTGATTTGTTAACAGTTTTGTGATAGGGAGAGTTGGAGGGAGGTTCAGTAGTCTAGTTGAAACATATGTCAGAAATTGCTACACAAAACCCTAAGACTTTTTCCTACCAGTCAAGATCTGTACTGCTCTCTATCCTGTCAAGAATTCTTCCCACAATGAGTAGGACCAAGGGTTGCTTAAGCTTCCTTTATTTCATCCCGTGCTGCTGCTTTGGGTTACCAATCCTGTGAGTTTACTTCTACAGTAGCTTTTATTTGTAGCAAATTTAACCTATTCTAAGGAGTATTGCTTAGTTCACAGTATTAAAGGATTTGATGAACAATTTTATATCTACCTTTCATTTGGTACACAACTTTATGTCTACCTTGCATTTTTGCATACTTTTATTAGCATTAAATATCTTATTAACATTTACTTAAGGCTGAGTGCTGTGGCTCACACCTGTAATCCCAACACTTTGGAAGGCCAAGGCCGGAGGATCGCTTGAGCCCAGGAGTTAAAGACCAGCCTGGGCAACATAGGGAGACTGCATCTCTACAAAAAATTTTAAAAATTAGCCAGGCATGGTGGTGTGCACCTGTGGTCCTAGCTACTCAGGAGGCTGAGGTGAAAGGATCACTTGACCCCGGGAGGTTGAGGCGGCAGTGAGCTGTAGTCACGCCAGCTGCACTGCAGCCAGGGTGACAGAGAGGAATCTCAAAAGTTTTTTTTTTAACTTAGTCCTCAGAGTATATTAACAATTATCATAGGTAACTTTATTGAGGGCTTAATATATGCTTTGATATATTGACTTATTTAACCTTCCTAACTTTATGGGACATGTATTAGTCTCATTTATAAATGAGGAAATTAAGGTCAGAAGGTTTAAGCAATTTGCGCACACAGAGCTGGTATGTAGCAGAGCCAGCATTTGAACCCAGGTAGTCTGGCGTCATAGCACAGATTTTCAGTTATTATGTTGTGCTTCATTATGTCATCTCACAAATTTCATCTGCCTGTAGAAAGCACCGGGCTTTGATTAGCATTGTTTTATTTCCAAGCCAGCCACCTACACGTCATTTAATTGGCATTTTCAGTCTGTGATTCTCCAGCAAGTTTCATAGCGTATCCAAGAGACTACTTTAAAATGTCTTCCTAAAATCAAGATACACTGCCTAAAACACCATTCCCAAAGTATTCCACATACTTTTGGACAATAAAGGGTAATAACTGCCTCCCCCACCTCCAAAAAAAAGGCTCTGTTGTTTAAAAAGGAAAAAAAGTTTGGCTTCCTGTGGCTCAGTAGGTCTTTATAGTAGTTCCCTGGCCGAGGCATTTAGTGTCCTCGTGTCACTTTTCAAGGGAGAACGACATATAATATATAGTATTTCCAAAGCTTGTTTGGCCATAGAACTATTTTTCAAGGGACAATTAAAGGGAGTAGTGTACTGTGAAACACACTGTAGGAAAAGTTAGTTCTCTATTTTGTGGACAATTTTCTATTTACATTTCATTTTATTTGCTTATCTATTATGTCATCTAGCAATTTTAGCAGAAAAGAGAATAAGAATAGACTATTCCAGTTACCCTTTCTTTCTTTTTTTTTTTTTTTTTTTTTTTTTTGAGACGGAGTCTTGCTCTGTTGCCCAGGCTGGAGTGCAGTGGCGCCATCTTGGCTCACTGCAAGCTCCACCTCCGGGGTTCACGCCATTCTCCTTCCTCAGCCTCCTGAGTCGCTGGGACTACAGGCACCCACCACCACGCCCGGCTAATTTTTTTGTATTTTTAGTAGAGACGGAGTTTCACCATGTTAGCCAGGATGGTCTCGATCTCCTGACCTCATGATCCGCCCACCTCGGCCTCCAAAAGTGCTGGGATTACAGGCGTGAGCCACCACGCCCAGCCATCCTTTGCTTGTTTCTAGTCATCACTCCTGTCTGCACAAACTATTCATTTGCTAATACATTGAGGAATTTTCTGTTAGGCTTAATGGTCTGTAGTTTTTGTTATTTATTTACCATTTGGGGGATTTTATTTTATTTTATTTTTTTATTTTTTATTTTTTTTTGCAAAGCCTGGCTCCATCACCCAGGCTGGAGTGCAGTGGCACAATCTCGGCTCACTTCAACCTCTGCCTCCCAGGTTCAAGCAGTTCTCCTGCCTCAGCCTCCCAAGTAGCTGGGGTTACGGGTGCCCACCACCATGCCTGGCTAATTTTTTGCTATTTTTAGTAGAGATGGGGCCTCACTATGTTGCCCAGGCTGGTCTCAAACTCCTGGTCTCCAGTGATCCATCTACCTCAGCCTCCCAAAGTGCTGGGAGTACAGGTGTGAGCCACCATGCCCAGCCATGGGGGATATTTTTTAACTCTTTGTTGCACTCTGATTTTCTGATACATTCCCAGTTGTCCAGACTTCATCTAGGATGTAGTAAGTGGTTCTGAGTTAATGTCTTCCAAGTGCTTTCTGTGTCCTGGAGGGTAATTCCTCTAGGCTTGAACATTTAAACTCATTCAAGTGACTTTTATTATATCCATGTGTGTCTTAGGCTGGAATTTCCTTTTAATCATGTTCTACCCTTTCCAGTTTAAAGAGCAGCCTCTTTGAAAAAGGAAATTGACACTAAAAAATAATTGAGGCATTCTTTTTCTTTTATCCATTTCTCTAAAGACAGTGGATAAAGTCCTTCCTTCTTCCTGCTTTCAACATAACAAAACATCTTTTGGCTAGTCTCTGCTCTTTTTGGCTTTAGCTTTCCTATTTTTTTATGGTTCTGAACCACTTTCTTTTGGTCATTTATCTCTTCCTCCATCTTTGATGTCCGTTTAAAATCTTATTAAAGAGCTCACAGCTGGGCACGGTGGCTCACACCTGTAATCCCAGCACTTTGGGAGGCCGAGGCAGGTGGATCACTTGAGGTCAGGAGTTCAAGACCAGCCTGACCAACATGGTGAAACCCTGTCTCTACTAAAAATACAAAAATTAGCTGGGTGTGGTGGTGCATGCTTGTAATCCCAGCCACTTGGGAGGCTAAGGCAGGAGAATCACTTGAACCCTGGAGGTGGGTTCAAGTTAGGGTGAGCCGAGATTGTGCCACTGCACTCCAGCCCGGGCGACAGAATGAGACTCTGTCTTACTGTCCCATATATGTTACGAACTTGGAGGAGGGAGAGATGAATGAAAGCTTGAATGACCTCAAAAGGCCTTATAGGGAGAATTAGATCTGGTAGGATAGATGGGATTTACATAGGGAAAAGAACTAGGCAAGGGAGCCGGGGAAAGCTGAGGTGGGAATGTTCAGGAATGGCAACTAGAATAGTCTGATTAGAGTGAACATTATTCTATAGAAACAGTAAACAAAGCAGTTGGAGTTGGCTCTCGCCATTATTTGTCAATGAAATTTCAGATAAAGGACCTAAAGCTGGCATTTGTATTGCAAAGATGTTGTAAAAATCTAAATATCAATTTGTATCAAAGATGTATATAGATACATATTTTCATAAATTTGTTAACACCTTTTTTGTTTTGTGACTAGTTCAGGTAAATGCTCTGTTGAATCTTAAGAATCAAGTACATCTCTCTTGCATATATTAATTCTAAGAAGAATATGGGAACCAGGCTATGAATAATGACATTCTGACTTTTTTTAAAAAATTGCCATCTCCTTGAGTAAATGCTCATCTGATAGTTTTTATATCTCTTATTTTCAGGTTGGCTCAAAAACAGAAGTTGCTGAGTGCAAGGAGAAATTCGCCGCCTCCAAGGACCCCACGGTCAGTCAGACTTTCATGTTGGATAGGGTGTTCAACCCTGAGGGGAAGGCTTTACCAGCAATGAGAGGATTCAAGTACACCAGCTGGTCTCCCATGGGTTGCGATGCTAATGGCAGGTGCCTCTTGGCAGCACTGACCATGGACAATCGCCTGACCATCCAGGCAAATCTCAACAGACTGCAGTGGGTCCAGCTGGTTGACCTGACTGAGATCTATGGAGAACGTCTTTATGAGACCAGTTACAGGCTCTCTAAAAATGAGGCCCCGGAAGGAAATCTTGGGGATTTTGCTGAGTTTCAGAGGAGACACAGCATGCAGACCCCAGTCAGAATGGAGTGGTCGGGCATCTGTACCACCCAGCAGGTCAAGCATAACAACGAATGCCGGGACGTTGGCAGTGTGCTCCTGGCTGTCCTCTTTGAAAACGGTAATATCGCCGTGTGGCAGTTTCAGCTGCCGTTTGTAGGAAAAGAATCCATCTCTTCATGCAACACAATTGAGTCAGGAATCACCTCTCCCAGTGTATTGTTTTGGTGGGAATATGAGCACAATAATCGAAAAATGAGTGGCCTTATTGTGGGGAGTGCTTTTGGACCCATAAAAATCCTTCCTGTCAATCTCAAAGCAGTCAAAGGCTATTTCACTTTAAGGCAGCCTGTTATCTTGTGGAAAGAAATGGACCAGTTACCTGTGCACAGTATCAAATGTGTGCCACTTTATCATCCTTACCAGAAGTGTAGTTGCAGCTTAGTAGTGGCTGCAAGAGGCTCTTATGTATTTTGGTGTCTTCTTCTGATCTCCAAAGCAGGGCTGAATGTTCACAATTCCCATGTCACAGGCCTTCACTCACTGCCGATTGTCTCCATGACTGCAGACAAACAGAATGGAACAGTCTATACTTGCTCCAGTGACGGAAAGGTGAGGCAGCTGATTCCCATTTTCACAGATGTTGCATTGAAGTTTGAACACCAGTTGATTAAACTCTCAGATGTGTTTGGCTCAGTGAGGACTCACGGGATAGCAGTGAGCCCCTGCGGTGCGTACCTGGCCATCATCACCACTGAGGGCATGATCAACGGCCTCCACCCTGTTAACAAAAACTACCAGGTCCAGTTTGTTACTCTCAAAACCTTTGAAGAGGCAGCTGCTCAGCTCCTGGAATCTTCAGTTCAAAACCTTTTTAAGCAGGTAGATTTAATAGACCTAGTACGCTGGAAGATTTTAAAAGATAAACATATCCCTCAATTTTTACAAGAAGCTTTGGAAAAAAAGATTGAAAGCAGTGGAGTCACCTATTTTTGGCGTTTTAAGCTTTTCCTCCTGAGGATTTTATATCAGTCAATGCAGAAAACCCCTTCAGAAGCCTTGTGGAAACCCACCCATGAGGACTCAAAAATCTTACTAGTGGATTCACCTGGGATGGGCAATGCTGACGATGAACAGCAGGAAGAAGGCACTTCTTCCAAACAGGTGGTGAAGCAAGGCCTGCAGGAGAGGAGCAAGGAAGGAGATGTAGAGGAGCCCACTGATGACTCGCTCCCCATGACTGGAGATGCTGGTGGCCGTGAGCCAATGGAAGAGAAACTCCTGGAAATCCAAGGGAAAATCGAAGCTGTGGAGATGCACTTGACCAGGGAACACATGAAGCGAGTCTTAGGAGAAGTGTATCTGCACACCTGGATCACAGAAAACACTAGCATCCCCACCCGCGGACTCTGTAACTTTTTAATGTCTGATGAAGAGTATGATGACAGAACTGCACGGGTAGGTGTTTATTAACAAAAACTCTGAAATTGTAAAGCCTGCTTTCTTCATGAGAAAGAAATGACCTAAATTGAGTTCCTGAAGCTCAACTTTTGCTTTGACATTTTTTAGGTAATTTATTTGCTTGAGGTGCAGGGTAATAAATAGGAAACGTGGATTAATGCAGAGGATGCATTCATAGCATATAAAGAATATTTTGATTCTTCTTCACACTGGCCTTGTTAGATATGCAAAGTTTGCAGGATGAGCTTTCCAGACTGGATTAGCTCAAAGAGGCTGCATTTAGCTGAGTAGTATGTGATGGGCGATCATGGCTGTAGAAATATGGTGCCCATGCTCCCTGCCCTTCCTCTTTTACAAAAGTTTTGTAGGGGAGGGGTGTAGTGACATGTTTTCCATTTGATAGAACTTAAGGATATCTTCAGATTTAGTCAAGAAAGACATAAAGTAAACAAATTATTACTCATGTCTGATTTTTACAAAAACTGGGCACAGTCTTTATTTTGGTAACAGAACAAACTTATCTAGAATGTATTCTATAGAATTTAAGTTGCTTAACAGAGCACTAGGGTTCCCACTGCATATTACCACTCAAAGCGTTCTGAGAATTCCTACAGAAAAGAAACCGATACCTTTGTGTAGCTCGGTATTACTCAGACTTCTTGATCAGAGAATCTTTCTTGCAGCTAACAGTTGCTAAAATCCTGAAGAACTTGTGTTCCAAGAAATATACTGTGTTCTGAAATATTCAAAACCACAAATATCTGTACTCCTTTTTACTTCAAAGATTGATACTTACTGACTAAAGTCTTATTTAAAATATTAATTGAAGGCAGTATCCTTGTTCTTAATGTTAAGCTATTCACAATCACTTGTTGCACTTTCTTGTTGGAAAGAATGTGTATGTTTGCGTACACACATTTGCCTTTGAAATTATTGCTCATAGAATGTTTGCAATGGTCTTAAGAGTATTAAGATGCACTGTTCATGTAACTGACTTTACTTCTTTAAAAGTTAACTTTTGGGGCTGGGCGTGGTGGCTCACGCCTGTAATCCCAGTACTTTGGGAGGCCGAGGAGGGTGGATCACAAGGTCAGGAGACCAGGAGACTAGCTGGCCAACATGGCAAAACCCCGTCTCTACTAAAAATAAAAATTAGCCGGGCGTGGTGGCAGGTGCCTGTAATCCCAGCTACTTGGGAGGCTGAGGCAGGAGAATCGCTTGAACCTGGGAGGTGAAAGTTGCAGTGAGCTGAGATTGTGCCATTGCACAATCGACAAGAGCGAAACCCATCTCAAAAAAAAAAAGTTAATTTTTAAACGTTGTTTCATTATGTTCCAAATTGTCTGGAAAAGTATTCTGGTTATCACAGTGCCATGGGACCTGGTTAGGTTTATTATAAGAGTCAGTGAAAAATTAGCAAAAACATGTTAGAAAGTACTAGAGGTTGGATTTGTAATGATTTAGAATAATTGTCCAGATACTCCATGAGCCTGGGAAGCTACATTTAGCATGGTGATGTGATTCCAACATAGCCAGTTTAAAAACCAGAAGATTGCACACCCGTCCCTGTCTATAGCAACTGAGTTTATTGAAGACCATGCATTCCTGTCTTAAAAATCCAACTATATGCATAAAATGAAGACTTTTTAAACCTAGGATGTTGGCTTATTAGCGGTTATAAATTATTTTGGAGATTATCAGCCTAGTATGCTAGTACAGTTAAACTAGCATTTTTTAACCTTTTTAAATTATCACTCCCCCCGGAACATTTTTAGACACTTTTTCCGAATTGCCCCTGCCCATGAAGTTTTAATACCACAGATGTATTTTGTGTGTCTGTTTATGTACTGTGTGTATATCTATGTTTTATACGTAAAAGAACTTTTTGTCCCCCAAGAACTAATATTTGCTGCTTTGGAAGGACTATCACTCCCATTGAGAATGTGTGAGTCAGAATAACACAGTTGAGAGTTCAGCTTGCCGAGATCAAGGCTACTGAGAACAAATAGCAATCCTTCCTTATGTAAAATTGAGATATATCTGGGCCGGGCACAGTGGTCACGCCTGTGACCCCAGCAGTTTGGGAGGCCAAGGTGTGAGGATCGCTTGAGCCCAGGAGTTCAAGGCCAGCCTGAGCAACATAGTGAGACCCTGTCTCTACATAAAGTAAAAAAAAAAAAAAAATTATCCTGGTGTGGTGGCACAGGCCTGTAGTCCTAGCTACTTGGGAGGCTGATGGGGGAGCCATGTTCTCACCACTGCACTGTAGCCGGGGCAACAGCGAGACCCTGTCTTAAAAAGGAAAAAGAAAAAATAGAGGTATGTATGGGAGGAATTCTGAGTAGTTTTTGTCACTGTATCATTATCAGGATGTTTGGCCTGTCTAGAATAGCAGAGTGAGTTTGGTCACCCTTGCTGTTAGGGACCATATGTTAGAATTCTTAAGACTGAAAAGAAAAAAGGCCAAAAATTAATGGGATTTAAATTTGTAGAGGATATACAGAAGAGGTAAGATAGCTGGCTTACCAACTTCTGAGCTAGTAAGACACCCTTTGAAACGTAAGTGAACTAATTTTAGTGAATTAATCCAAAATCTTGTGGATTCATCCATAAGAGGTTAAGCAGAAATGGATTCGAAACTGGAAGGGCGCTATCACTAGTAAGAGAAGACAACTCTTGAGGGTTGTGTATCCCAGCCTCCAAATTACATATGCAGTGAAGTTTAAAAAAATGAGTTGGATTCAAGTTTTCTTTTCAGACTTTTATTTTTAAACAGTATAATCTTTTTTTTTTTTTTTTACTGAGATGGAGTCTCACTCTGTCACCCAGGCTGATGTGCAGTGGCACAATCTCGGCTCACTGCAACCTCCACTCACGGGCTCAGGCAGATCCTTCTGCCTCAGCCTCCTGAGTAGCTGAGATTACAGGTATGTGCCACCATGCCTGGCTAATTTTTGTATTTTTAGTAGAGACGGGGTTTCACCATGTTGGCCACCTGGTCTCGAACTCCTGACCTCAAGTGATCCACCCGCCTTGGCCTCCCAAAGTGCAGGGATTACAGGCATGAGCCACTGTGCCCAGCCAAGAGTGTAATCTTAAAGCAGAGAAAAGCAAAACTGAAGCAAAGAAAGGCCTAGAGCCTGTGCCATTACCTCTCTCACTCCCAGCTTCTTGCTCCTATCGTGGGTCTTGCCGTGCCTCTGCAGTGGGGTCAGCTTGTCTCAGATTGCAGGCTACTGGACCATGTTGGCCATGGGTCTTTGGGCCATCAGAATAGACATTTGTACAGTTCTACAAAGAGAGCAGTATTCCACATAATATTTTGCCTATAGAGATTATGCTTTTTCTTCTTAAAGTCAAAACATTATAAATAATAGCTAAATACTTTGTCTTCTAACAGAACTCTGAAATCCTTGTTTCAGAAGCAACTAAAACAAGGCAAGTAATAAGATTTTGGTTTTCAGAACAGTTTTCTCCTTAGTGGTTACAGTTTACCCTGTTGTCACAGAGTACCTGAATAAATTTATTTTATTTAGCTAGTTGACACAGGTTGAAACTCTAGTTCTTTTATTTTTCAGACAGTATAATCAGGGTGTGTGGAAATGCAAATCTCCTGTCTTCTGTAAAATATTGCTCTTTTCTTTTTTTCTTTATTTTTTAATTTTCCCTTTGTGTTTGTAGGCTTTTTCTTCAGGAAATCCTGCACTTACACTAAACTTTGCTGACTACTTTGTCTTACTAGGTGCTGATTGGACATATCTCAAAGAAGATGAACAAACAGACTTTCCCTGAGCACTGTAGTTTGTGTAAAGAGATCTTGCCATTCACAGATCGCAAACAGGCAGTCTGTTCCAATGGCCACATTTGGCTCCGGTAAGCCATTTTAAAAGTTTCTACTTCTGCTCATTTTTCAGTTTTGTGTAGCACAAACTACTGTATGTGACAGAATAGCAACTTTATGCCAGTTATCTGTTGCCCTTGCCAGTTTGTTGGAGAAAAGCTGCTTTTACAAAGCCTGATGTGGACTTTTTTCATCAGTGTCACTCAAGCAAGTTGGCCTTTAAAGACAGTTTTTTACTGCTTAATATATAGGAGTTTTCTTGTTTTATTTGTTCATTTTCATAATTGAACAAATTATGGCTCCTCTTCCTAGCCTCACTCTAAGACCTTGGTGTGTCCTCGTGTTACTGGACCTGTGGGCTGCATTTGGCACAATTACTCCCTCCTTGAAGCACTTTCATCACCTTCCTTCTGGGACACAGCACTCCCTGGTTTTCGTCCTGTCTCTGACTCTTCATTCTCAGTTGTCTTTGCTGATGGGCACCTCAGCTGTCTGTCTTTCTGCTTGTTTTTCTTCTCTCAGCACTTTCCCTGGGTGGTTGCTTGTCATCTGCACACTGATGATTTAAACATAGAGTTTTTGCCTGTATCTCTCCCCCTAAGTCTAGGCTTATATATCTAACTGCCTGCTCAGTACCTCTATTTGGATGTTTAATAGGCATTTCAAATTGGAATCCAACCTTTTGTTACTACCTCTGCAGCCCTGGTCCAAAACACCATCATCTCTTGCCCAGTTTATTACACCTGTAGTTACCTTCCATCTGGTCTTCCCACTTCCATCCTTGCCCCTCCAGTCTGTTCTCATTATAGTCGTGATAGTGATTGTGTCAAAACTTTGTCACTGGCTACTTGTTTCTGATGAGTAAAACTAAAACCCTCTCAGTGATCCACAAGACGCCACACAGCCTGGGGCCCCTTCCTCCCTTTGTCCTCCTGCTGACCTCATCTGCTGTATTTGTCCATCTTGTTTGCTTCACTCCAGGCAGAATGGCTTCATTCCTCAGGTACGTGAGGCGCCCTCCACCTCAGGACGTCTACACTGGCTGATTCCTCTACCTAGGATGCTGTTCCAGCAGATGTCCACGTGGCTTCCTCCAGTTTCCCATTATCAGTTAGGCCTTCCTGGCCACCATACCTAAAATTGTAACACCCCATCGACATACCTTCCCCTCCCATTACTTTGCATCTTCCTTCCTTGCGTTATTATTTTCCTCCTTAATAATTATCACTATTTAATATATTTTTTTCCTTGTCCTTCCTCTAGAATGGAAAGCTGTATGAGGACAGGAACTTATGTGTTTTGTTTACAGCTATTTCTAGAACAATGCCTGGTACATGGTGGGCACTAAATTTTTTAATTTTTTTTTTTTTTTTTTTTTGAGACAGGGTCTTGCTGTATCGCCCAGGCTGGAGTGCAGTGGCACAATCTTGGCTCACTGCAACCTTTGCCTCCTGGGTTCAAGCGATTCTCCCACCTCAGCTTCCCCTATAGCTGGAACTACAGGCATGCGCCACCACACCCGGCTAATTTTTTTTTTGTATTTTTGGTAGAGACGGGGTTTCACCATGTTGACCAGGCTGGTCTTGAACTCCTGGGCTCAAGTGATCCACCCCATCTTGGCCTCCCAAAGTGCTGGAACTACAGGCGTGAGCCACTGCACCCGGCCAAATTTTTAACAAGATTGTGCTACACGTACCATATTAACTCACCAGTTCTATTATCAAAATGTATGTACATTTTTCTATATCAGTACAAAGATAACATTCTTAATGGCTATAGAGGTTTCTAGTGTATGAATGTTTCATAATTTACCCCCTTATTATAATTTGTTTTTTTTCCAATTTGTATTGCATTCCTACACTTTTTTTTTTTTTGAGATGGGGAGATGAGGTCTCACTATGTTGCCCATGGCGGACTCGAACTCCTGGGCTCCAGTGATCCTCCTGCCTCAGCCTCCTGAGCAGCCAGGACTATGGGCATGTACCACCATGCCTGGCTTCTACACTTTTTCTAATTTGAGTGTTCAGACTTTTTAAGAGAAAAGAAAAGGAAATAAGCTTGTAGTATATTTTAGGTTAGTAATAAGAATAAAAACATATATTGAGTGCTATTAATATGCCAGGCACAGTCTAAGCTGTACACACTTATTAAGTTACTATATTATGGTGGTTGTGAAAATAAGTTACTAGGATTACAGGTGTGTGCCATGGCACCTGGCTTTCTGTTAGTTAAGATTGGGTATAACTACTGTCTTTAAGACTCTGACAGTACATTGGGGAAAACCCTGACGAATATTGAAGGCAAAATTAATGATGCAAGAAGAGACAGGACACTAACAAATGTTCACAGGTTCAGTTCCATCCAAAGATTATTCATTGAGCCTTTACCAGGGCCAGGCAAATAAGGATAGGTGGAATGTATTTTTGCAACAACCATGTATGGGGAGCATCATGATTACTTTTGTTTTTACAGATGAGGAGATTGGGGCCTGGGGAAGTTAAATAATTTGCCCAAGTCACAATGGTGGTTTGTGGCATAGCTCAGAACCTGACATTCTGTCTCCAGAAGCCACATGTGTAAGCATTACACATTAATGTCTCCTAGATGGGTTCTTTCAGGAAAACTGTTTTCATTTTTCTTGACTAAAGTTAGGGCTGAAATACCCCAGTATGATTTCTCTAGGTGAGAACCAGTGCTTGCTGTCACTCAGTTGTAATCTTTCTTCCTAGATATCCAGTTCTTTACTCAAGGTGTGCCTGTCTGGAGTCCCTTCCCCAACCTCCTCCTTTGTGTTTTCTGCTCCTTAGTTGCTCACCTGAAAACTGTTATTTTTTGGGAAACCTTCCCTGCAACCCAGATGTACCCTTTCCCATCTCATTGCATCCCACCTGTCCTTATTTGCCTGGCGCTGGTAGATGGTCAAAGAATAATCCTTGGATGGAATTGAACCTGTGAACATTTGTTAGTGTCCTGTCATTTTTTTGCACCGTTAATTTTGCCTTCGATATTCTTCAGGGTTTTCCCCAATGTGCTGTCAGAGTCTTAAAGACACTTTCTAATCTTAACTATTAGAAAGCTGGGCCCAGTGGCACATGCCTGTATTCCCAGCTACTTGGGAGGCTTAGGCAGAAGGATCACTTGAGCTCAGGAGTTCAAGGTTAGGCTGGGCAACGTAGCGAGACCCTGTCTCAAAACAACAGCAACAACAAAAAACCTAACGAATAATTCTCAATATAATACATGATCAATTTTTAAAAAACAGATCAAGAATTCGAAGTGCAGTCAGGTGTGGACAGACTAAATTCTTTTCTGATGCTCAAACAGGAAAACTGCAGTCTACCTGGATTAGAACTTTTGTGTCTCTTTGCTAAGCATGGAGTATAGGTTTGGCCAGCTTTGGTGCACAGGGGGATGCATTGTTGTGTGAATGTATGAGTATCATGCTTTCTTTTGGTTAATATGTGGTTTTATGATAACTCTCTGTGATGGAGAAACATCAGTTTCTGAGTGTTAGTAGAGCAAACCCTCTCCCTTGCCAATACAGTCTGTCTTCTTTCAGGTGCTTCTTAACCTACCAGTCCTGCCAGAGTTTGATATATAGAAGGTGTTTGCTCCATGACAGCATTGCCCGGCATCCAGCTCCAGAAGGTGAATGCTTTCCCTTACTTGGGAGGGTGGGTGGGTGGAACATGCTGGCAGAGGGCCAGCGCCCCAGAATAACAGTTCTAGTCACACTCTACACTTCTTGGTATTGTGTTGTTGGGGGTGGGGGGTGGGGAGCAAGCTCCTGCTGCTCTTTACGGTGTTACTGTGAAGCCACAGCTAACTAAAACATGGCCATTGGAATATGTCATATTGAAGTGCTTACTGCATTTAGTATGTGAGTTAAGTTTGTCTGCAGTTGCTATTCTGTCACTGCAAACAAATTATTCATTCCAAAAAATGTCAGAGCTTGTTTCAGTAGATGACATAGATAGATTATATTTGAATGTAAACTCTGTGGATGATACTTTATACGAAGACATTATTGAACCAGTAATAGGATATTCACTTGGAGTCATTCTTCCAGTAGCCATGATGGGTTTTTTCCTGGTTGGTCTATGTGCTCTTTCCTGATAGTTCTAATGTCATCCGTTTCTGAGATAACTACCTGGAAATAAGATTGTAGAGTGGGCAGGAATTAGTGATTTAATAATGACGCAAATGTCAGATTGTGTCCTGACGTTAATAATGCACTCTAACCAAGTGAGCTAACTAGATACAGAATATACAATTTTATATGTATTTTGAGGGGAATATTCTATTCTCAGCTGAAACAAACAGCATTCTATATAAAACTATGTAAATTCTTGAGTTTTGCTCTAAACTGGCAGAAGCTCTCTAATTCTTATAAGTTGTTATGTTGATACCTTGTGTTCTGTTGTAGCTTTTTATTAGGGAAACTACAATCATACACAAAAGGAAAGAGAAGGGTATAATAAACCACTGTGTGCCCATCACTTCAGAAATTATTGACTCATGGCCTTTTCTGTTTCATGTGTAGTTCTCTCACCCACCTCCCTCCTCCTGATGGATTATTTTGAAACACATTTTTGGGAACTTTTAAAGTTTTACTGCAATTGATAATGGATATGCTGCTTAGGCAGGAAATCTGGAAGAGATTGAAACTTTAAAAATCTTACCCATTGACTTTGAGTCTAGCCATTTAAAGCTTTTGAGAAGAATGAGAAGCTACTGGATCTAAGAAGAGCATTGGAGTAGAGTTTTTCATAGATGAAAGACGAGGAGGATTTGACCAGTGTTGCCGCATTTTTATTTCTCAAGGGCATAGCATTTTTTAAAAATTCCTATTACTGTAATTTTATGAGAGAATATTTTAACATTAACAATGTATGAAGAACACATTCTCGGAATATACTCCTTTCTTTAAATTGAATAAATTTAGCTTTATGAAACATTCTTCATTACCCTTATTTTCCTGTTTCATTACATTTAACTTTGTGAACCACAAGTTTAGTCCAGCCTCATTTGGAATGATAGAAACCGAAGCCCAAAGAAGTGAAGTGCTTTGTCTAGGGATATGTAGCTGGTTCATTGCAGAGGTGGGACCAGAATGCCCGTCTCTCAACACTACAGTCCGGTATTCATCCCTTTTGACTGTCTTTTCCGAAGCTAACAGTTGATACCACTTGTCCTCCTTTTGCAGATCCCGACTGGATTAAGAGGTTACTGCAAAGCCCCTGCCCTTTCTGTGATTCTCCTGTCTTCTAAATAATCAGTGACGGGAAGATGGAAGGGCATGATGAACTCTGCCATAGAAAACTTCCTCCAGCCTGAAGAGAAGGATGCACTGGAGGAAGCCGGACCCTCACGAGTGGAGAGAAGTCCCTGGTGATTGTAAAGAGGGCCCCTGGAGCTCATTTCTGAAGGGCACTCTCCATCTCCAGAGACTAAAGGATGTCCTTTGAAATGGCCGGACTCAGAGAGTTGGAGTCGTTTTGAGATGAGCATTAGCCCCAGCTATGTAACCAATGAGGAACACTTACTTATTTTTAAGTATCTTGACAGAAGCAATTTGAACACAATGTCCCGTCATTTCTAGAAACAGAATGGTCTCTTCTAGAGAGCTTGGATAAGGACCTTGCTGGGTTGAGTTAGGTTTTAATCCTTGCTTTGCTCTGGAACTGCCTTTGGGCTCCAGAACTTAAATTGCTTGGTCCGTGGCATCTGATGTACCAACAGAGATTAAAAGTGTAAAGCAACACATGGGCTGATGTTTTGTTCTCAGAAAATAGCTGCTGGTCTGCATCCCTCCATTCTTGTTTTTTATGCGTATGGAAAACATTTTCCTAAAACTCTATATTCTTAAGTTGAAGCCAAGACTAAAATTTAATGCGTCAAATGATCTGGTGACTATTATAATGAATAATTGTGACTTATTTTTCATTCTCTCCTGGGTCATCAGGTTTCCTGACCCAATTCCTTAATCCGTATAAAGATGTCAAATACTGTAGTTCACCCACGCCACAGCCCTGCTTCAGCCTTAACTGTGGTAGCCTAGATGAGCTATTTGTACACAGAGGAAAAAAAGATATTTTCCTCTTTTAGTAATAAGACTTTCAGTATTTTTAATGTTGACATTTCCAGATGTTTCATTTAGTATCCAGGGGTCTGTCTGGAGACTTCTAGAGAGGGACAGCTCAGAAGTGAGACCCTTGAGCTCTGGTGCTGTAAGCTTGTGCAATTCAGTTGAACAGAGCCCGGGAATTTCTTTCCTCTGCACAGTCCCTTGATATTTGGAATCCAGGTTCTGCCCCCAACCCCTACCCACCCAGTGGTCTGTTAAGATGTCTCAGATGGGGCTGGGCTTGGTGGCTCATGCCTGTACTCTCAGCACTTTGGGAAGCCAAGGCAGGCAGATCACAAGGTCAGGAGTTCAGCCTAACCAACATGGTGAAACCGTGTCTCTACTAAAAATACAAAAATTAGCCACGCGTGGTGGTGCACACCCGTAATCCCAGCACTTTGGGAGGCCGAGGCAGACGGGTCACTTGAGGCCAGGAGTTCGAGACCAGCCTGGGCAATATGGCGAGACCCCGTCTCTACTAAAAATACAAAAGTTAGCCTGGCATGGTGGCGCATGCCTGTAATCTCAGTTACTCAGGAGGCTGAGGCAGGAGCATCACTTGAACCTAGGAGGCAGAAGCTGCAGTCAGCTGAGATGGCACCACTGCACTTCAGCCTGGGCAAGACTGGAGACTGCCTCAAAAAAAAAAAAAGAAGAAAAAAATGTTGGTACTTAGACGATACCATGACGGCAACCTCCCCACCCCCACCCCGCATTGATAGGTAGTGCAGACCAGCCCTTGGAGGCACTTCTAAACAGTCTGCTCAGAAATGTTTTCTGTTTCCTATTCAAATTGCTGTTTTGTCTCCTATGTTTAATCATGTAGTTCCTATTCTGCTTATTTTTCTCATTTGGTGGTAATTTCAAGAAGAGCGTTTATCCACTATTGATTTTCAAGAAAGAAACCAAGCAGCATTGAAATCATGAGTAACAGAATTCAGAACATTGTATGGTGGAAGTCATTTGTGTCTGCAGCTGTTTTTTCACTTTACAATAAATAAGTAAAAATTGAGATCATGTCAAAAAATTATTGCAGTTTTAATCACTATGGCATAGTTTCACTCCCCCCCCCCCCCATTAGAATCAGTGGAGATTTGTTCTTACTAGGGAATTTTGGACTGCTGCCATTTAAAACTTAGGTTTTTATTTAAAGCAGTTGCGCATTTTTGAGAAAATGTATTGGGAGTAACTAGAGAGGATCTCCCAAATTTTTTTGTATGTCTCTCTAGGAGTAAACATGGCAACAGTTTTTCTAGAACGTGGACTCACTGCAGGGACTGGACCCAATGGCATTGTTAAGACCCTAAAATCTAGCCACCACCTGCCTCCCCCAAGTTTCCACACACCCAGTTGGAAGGCCTTTCCCTGCCCTTGTCCCTGTCTCACACCCATGGAGGTTAAGCTACAGAGCTGGGGAAACAGGAGATTTTGAGTTAATGGCAGCCTCACAAATAGTGCTTCTGAATTTCTCTGAGGGTCAGCATACCTCATGGGAGTGTGTTGCTCAGTGCAACCTTGGAAAAGTGGGAATGGCACCAGACGTTTTTTAAGTGCCTCTTGCAGTTCAAACTTACATCCTCTATACCGTCCTAAAATTTGCCTGATCTTACTTGGTAGATTTCAAGTTGCTTTCAGCTGTGGCCATAATAACTGTTTCAGGAACTGGAGAAATAGTGGAAGTGCTATTGCCGCGCTGCATGTAAAGCAACAGGAGCAAAGATTCGATACAATTAGACCCTTTAAGCTACAACATGGTTGCATTTGGGGAGTCTGATATCCACATATGTATCACATTTTCTCTGCCTGGGGTTAATTTGTTCTTATTATTCTAGGTAAGAAATTGATAGCTTGTTATGCTTGGTACTCATTCTGAAATCCCTATGTGTCCACCAGGCAGACTTCAAGCAATCTCTACCTACTATTATATCTGCCAAAACTGCCAATTATTTTTCAATGTCAGAAGTTATTAGAGCCACTGGCAAAGCTCATGGTTGAATATGACATTTTTCTGCTTTTCCCTCTAAGAAGTTTTTGAGAATGTTAATGTTGAAGTATGCAGGCTGGACCTACCAGCAAGTTTAACACGTTAATTAGGTTAAAAAGAATATTAAAAGGCAATAATTAAATATTCAATTATTTTGTAATTATAATGGTATCAAATAAGATGCAAAAGAAGTTGATGCTTATTGGTGCTTAAGAGAATGACAATACTGGTTTTATGAGCATCTTTTCTCTGCAACAGTTAAACTGCCTCAGAGTTTGTGAATTGCTGCAATTCCTGGAATGGAAACAGGAATTAGGGTCACTGGTTGATTGGCACAGGATCTTTACATCGTTTCTGCTCCTGACCTCTCTCTCTTGCCTTTCCTTCCCCCAGACGCCCTCTTGGTTTCCATTCCTTTAGTTCCCTCTGCTTTAGAACACAGAGCTAACAGATTACATGTTGGAAAGAAAAATGAATTAATGGTAAAATTTCTAAAAGCTAAATTGTACAGTGGGTCTCACTTCCTAGAAGAAACTATTGGTAATATTTCTTTCTAAAGGTAATAGTATTAATTGTATCTGGTTTTCTTCAAAACTTAACTATAATTTCCTTGTCAGGGTGCTCACTAGCTCTTGGTTTGACTTTGGGCTAAGGGATGTGAAATTTTAGCTCCTTCCCACCACCTGTTTCCCCTCACTCCCACCCCCAGCCAATATTCTTCATAAGCAAAAATTATGGTTAAGCTAAGCTGAATGGGTTATATTCAAAGTAAGTACAGACGGCAAATAGGCAAACAAATACAGGAATGTCTTTACAATTAGCCCACCATGGACTGTTCTGAGTCTCTGCATGGTTTCCATAATTCATTATTATGTATCTTTCTTTATGCTCTTTCACTGCTCTTCTGTGCGTTGGAGTTTAGCAATTCAGTGAGACTGGGGAGTGTCTCAAGAATGGAACCTTTGCCTTCAAGGTTGGGTCATCAGAAATCCCTCTAAAGGATCTAACTGTAATGAACTGTTTTTATTTTTGCCATTAGTGCAAGTATCAACTGGCAGCCTCAAACAGCTTTAGACTATGTCTCAGGTCTCTCATAGTTATACTTAGAACTGCTCTTTCTTGAAGCTAAAAGAGGTTTTTGGAGTAAAGATCTGCTTCATGTCTGCTAGCATGGTATCTGCTCTTCAACCTAGTATAGAGCATGTGAAATGCAACTGTCCTTTAATGGAATTCAGCCAAACTCCAAAAATACCGAGTTGCTTCTAGTTATCTAAAGTAGTACAGAATCACTATCCCGATGAAGAAGTGGGGTTTTTCAGAAGATTGTAAACTCATTTCCATGGCACAGATACAAATCATTGTCAGGACTTGTTAGCCAGTCCATGTCTCATTGATAGGATGTAGCCTGCCATCTGCATAGATGGTTTAACATGGTGCTGTTTTTGAAAACTTGCTGTGGAAATAAATTTGACAGAGGAGTAGTTATTTGTAAAGCTGTCCTAGAAAGAGGTTAATTCTTTTGGTATATGAATATTTCTCCTCCAACCCTTTTAATTAGGTGGTTCAGCTTATCTTGTATTTTCTGAGTCATAACTATACTCTAGGGCCAAGACCTACTATAAAATCTGGGGTCCTAACCAGAGAGTTGTTTAGATCAATATGATATGCTTTGCCAACATGATCTAAGAAGGTATTCATTCTTTGTGGGTTTGAGAAGAGTTGACGAAAGTGTAAGATTATACTCTCATGCTAAAATAAGGTGTAGGCTAAGTGAAATACTGTAAATGGGTTGGTTAGAATTAAAGTTTAGAACTCTAAATCTTATGCTTATTTTTAAAGTAAAAAGTTGCCTCACTGTCATGAAATCCTGTTACTTTCATTAAAAAAAAATTCCTGTAAAATGGTCAAATTGGATAATGTAAGAGATAATGATGGCTTTGAGGCATTTCATACTTTACCAGTTTGCATTTGGCTAGCACACTGGTAAGGTTTAGGGTTCTCTCCACTAATGGAAAATTAAATGCAAAACGTCCTAAGAATTATGTTGTTTTCAAGGCTTTGACTCAGATTTGTACTTTGATGTAAGAAAGTGAATATCAAACTTGTTTATAGAGAAAAGCCTATATAGAAAAATAAGTCTGTGTTGTGTATAGTGATACATATTTTATGTTTACCCAATGCCTGTACTAAATCTTGTGCTTGGCTTTGAATTATATACGTGTTTACCTATGACTTTTTTTTGAAATAAACAGAACAGTCATCTAAAAACATAAGGTTTTGGAAAGGAGATGCTTTTTCAATTCTTACCATCTGATTAGGTGGAATGTTTTATAGACTTTTGGTGTTGAAAAAAAAAAGTTTGATAACAATGCATTTTGCTTGGAATACCCCCCAATCCAGAAAAGTTGCTGACTTCTCTCCATTGTATATATGTACATAGTTTTCATTACTAGATTGTAAGCTCCTCAAGGGCAGGAATTGTTTTATCTTTGTTGTTCCTGCAGCACCTAATGTAAAGTGCCTTGCACAGGGTAGGTGCTCATGACGTGTAGAATGAGTGAGTAACTTCCTGCCTCATCAGGATGAAATGTGGTTCACTTCCCCTGTGTTAACACTACAAAGCTACTCCTGCCAGAAGAGGGCAGAGTTCTTTCTTGGGTTTGAACTGGCTTTTTTGGGTTGAACCAGATCATCCCACATCCTTAGCACTACTTAACCTTCTTTTCCTGAAGATTACCTATCAGTGTCCTGCGTTTTTATCTAATATTAGAGCTGAGGTTCCTAGGAAAATTTTGAAGTGAGGAAGATTATGGAGAAAATGAAATGGAAATTTGGGGAGGGTGGTTTGTCAGTATAAGGCCCTGTGGGGTAATCATATTTTAGTTATTACTTGTTAAAAGGGTAACAGAACCTCTGTTTCTTTACCAAGTCGCTGGTTGGCCATTTCTCCAATTGATGAACTACCATTGGTTTTAGCTCTTTCTCATTTGGGATTCCCCTCAATTGCTTACATGATTCTGGTACTTAGAGTCTAATAGAGTTGCTGTGAATATGTAGTGCTGTACATAATGGCAGTTTTGTAAATGTGAGATAACCTTGAATATGTTGTGGTTTGTATACAGAGCCATTAGTATTGTTATTTTGGCCACTTTTTTATTCAAAATAAATAACATAATTATTTGTATAGTGCGTGTCTGTTTTATGGAGTTGCCACGGTTTATAGCAAAGCTTGGAAACCTCTGAAAGCCTGAGCACCCCCAACAAAGTTAAGTAATGCCCGGGCATGGGCAGACAAGGAGGAAAGAGCTCTGTGAGGGAAGTGTTAGGGAACTGGCCACTAGCAACTACCTCAGAACCAAGTCAGTAAGTCTTAGGTTGTCTATTCCAGAAAAAGTAGGAGGAATGTAAGGGGAAGTAACAGAGGTTCAGTAATATGTTAGGCCACATGTTCTTAACAATGTCAATTAAATAGTATTTGTTGAGGAAAGTGACCCTGAAAAATATGATCTCTATAAGCATTATGTATTTGTGAAAAGATGAGAATATACCAGCATTTTTTGCAGATAGTCATCTGTGCTTATGGTAGAGACAGTGTATCAATGGGTTCATCCATGTGCATCAGAACGACTTGGAGGATTTGTTAAAACACTGGGTGGGGTGGGCTGGATGCAGTGGCTCACGCCTGTAATCCCAGCACTTTGGGAGGCTGAGGTGGGCGGATCACGAGGTCAGGAGATCGACACCACGGTGAAACCCTGTCTCTACTAAAAATACAAAAAATTAGCCGGGCGTGATGGCGGACGCCTATTGTCCCAGCTACTCGGGAGGCTGAGGCAGGAGAATGGCGTAAACCTGGGAGGCGGAGCTTGCAGTGAGCTGAGATCGCGCCACTGCACTCCAGCCTAGGTGACAGAGCGAGACTCCGTCTCAAAAAAAAAAAAAAAAAAAAAAAACACTGGGTGGGGTGAACCCCACCCCTAGAATTTCTGATTCAGTAGATTTGGGATAAAGCCTGAGAACTGCTCTTTCTAGTGCATTCTTGGTTGGTGTTCACACCGCTGATCTGGGATCTGTGTTTTGAATACTGTTGGTCCACAAATGAACTCAAACACTGCTCCCTGCCTTGCTTCTATGGTGCCCACCAACAGTTCACATGGATTATTGGTTTGTACAAATCGTCAGTCTTACCTGAGATTCTCAGCATCACTACACCAGTTACTTTTAACTTTATTAAGACAAGATTTTTAATTTTATCCTTTCCTAAGGAGGACACATGGAATAGACTACTGTAGTGAATCCTTTCTCTCTTGCAAGTCTGGCTAATTTCAGTCTTCCTCTAAAATTCCCCTTCAGATGAAATGAAGCTAGTCCTCCCATCCATTGGTGTACTTGAGCTTAATCCAGCCCATCGTTTGAAGTTCATTGAATAAGAAACTTCAAAAAAAGCCAAAGTATTTGTGCTACTCCTATTTTGAGGTAATTTAAATGAAATACTGATTGCAGGGATTTCAGCAGTGATAAATGTACAATTTAGACACATATTCCTGCTGAGAACAATCAGAAAAGCTAGTTTAAAATGTTTAAATATACATATGAAAGTGTTGGAGACTGAACCAGGCAGGAATTACAAGGCGAATATCTGGGAGAAGGAGGAGTCTCAGGCAAACCCAGCATTCAAGGTAGGTTTCTTCTCCTAGATGAGTCTGCCAGTTTCAGAAGAAAGAGATGAGAGGCTAAAAAGATTAGCAGAGCTTTTGACATCGTTGCACGACCATAACAGAAATTGGACAGCATTGCCCACCAAGAAAGGGGGTATCCTGGTAAGAAACCTCCACTTTTAGGATTGGGAATCCAAAAGAGCATACCTTCAGAGAAAAGGTGAACTGAAAACAGGCTAGTTTCCACAGAAACTGAGGCCCAGCTTCCCATCATTTCAATCCCTGAAGATGGGTTAAAGTGATCTAGGTTGGTCAGAGCTTCTCATGATCTTCTTTTGAAGGAAGAGGTTATCCCTAGGCCTCAAATCACAATGTTTGGCATTCAGTCAATAATAGCCAGCCCCAAAAAGTAATAACTAGGTACACAAGACTATAAGACAACATGTTTTTCTTAAAACAGAAAAAAATAGGTGATCCAAATTATGTTGTTATCATATATGAACTTTAATCATGTTTAATATTCTCAGAGAAATAAAAGATAAGTTTGAGAATTTTTA
The DNA here is from genome assembly GCF_029281585.2 of Gorilla gorilla gorilla. Lineage (NCBI taxonomy): Eukaryota > Metazoa > Chordata > Mammalia > Primates > Hominidae > Gorilla > Gorilla gorilla. The sequence continues at coordinate 129,067,657 of NC_073237.2, forward strand.
CAGTTGTACAGGGCTACAAAAGAAGCAGCAGCAGCAACACAGGCCACACATGGCCCACAAAGCCTACAATATTCACTGTCTGGGCTTTTACAGAAAAAGCCAGAAGAAAATATCCAGAATGATGTGGGGAGAGAAAAACAAAACCCCCAAATGCAGCAAAAAGCATTAGAGATATGATGGGAGGATGTAAGGAAAATAAATGCAATAGGAATCCCAGAAGGAAAGGAGAAAGAAGATGGGGCAAAAGACATATTTGAAGAAATAATGGCTTGGAATTTTCCAAAACTTAACTAAAAAATTCATGAAGCCCTATAAACACCAAACAGGACAAAGAAAATGAAAAGCACATCTAATCTATCATAGTAAAACTGCTAAAAATCAAAAACAAGAAAAGCTTTAAGTAACCAAGGACAAAAGACAAGTCACCTTGAAAGGAGCATCAGTAAGACTTGACAGCTTACTTCTCAGTGGAAATAATGAATGTGAGAAGACAATGGAAAGGTGCCTTCAACATGCTGAAAGAAAATACCAACCTAGAATTCTGAACTCAGCAAAAGTATCCTGTCGTAATGAAAGATATTTTAACACAAAAATGAAAAATAATTTATTACAAACAAACCAGCACTAAAAGAAATTCTAAAGGGTATTATTAGGTAGAAGGAAATCCAGAGAAGCAGCAAATAAGAGCACGAAAAAGGGAAAATAGATGGGCAAAAACGATGACTATATAAAGCAAATAGGATGTTGTAAAAGTTGGTAGAATCAAAATGGGGTCACTAATATTAAAACATACAAAAAACCCAACAGTACCCTGACAAATATAGCTGAGGGAGGGTCATAAAGACAGGATTCTCATGCTTGTATGCCTGATAACAAAAAGTATCATAAAATACTCAACAGAAACCACAACCTTGCACAAACTCCATTGCAACGTTATACAAAAAAATACTTATTCAAAGATATCTGCCCAGCAACTGCCTGTCCAACCTCGGACTTGCATTATGCTTATTATTGACCTTTGTAGCCAAGGATAATTATTTCAAAACAATTATGTAATCCTCATTTTTTCCTTAAAAATGAAAACACACATAGTTTACTATGGTGCATGTATCCCCACTGCAATGCTCTATTCCCAAATATTTTTCTTTCAGAGAGCCTATCTCTTATTTATGCTGACATATATGGTGTCAGAAGTGAGACCCAAAAAAAAGATCACTATCAGATCAGCGATTATGGGAACTAGTGTGCAGTACTCATGTGAGCCTTTTGTGCTCTCTGCTTCTGCAGCTCACCTTTTCTGCCCTGGTGAGTCTTTTCCCAGGCTGAACCTCCCACTTCTTGGTAGAGGCTTTTAAAATATTATTTGGGATCTTGTTTAGATAAGGTCACCTTAATAAAGGACCATACATTCCCTCCTCAGATGATAAAAGACTTTTTGTCTTCTGGTAAGCCCTTTTTGGTATAAAGACAAGTGTCTCTCTGAACACTGAGCTTTGGGTACCCAACTCTATATTCTGCAGAATTTACATTCTGTCTGTGAGGTAGATCTTTTCTGGTGAATATATTTTTAGTGTGGTCTGTGTACCTATTTTAATGTTTTGTTTGATCTGAATGCCTGGGTTAAAATTTTTATGAACACTCTTGTCTTGGTCTCTTTTGGTTTGGTTTGACTCTTTTCCCTTGCTTGTTTCTGAAAATCTTCTGAGAGCCAAAATAAATTTCTAAATGGTGGGTATGGGATAGCTAATTAAAAACCACTAGGGAAGGCCGGGCATGATGGCTCACACCTGTAATCCCAGCACTTTGGGAGGCCGAGGCATGCAGATCACGAGGTCAAGAGATCGAGACCATCCTGGCCAACGTGGTAAAACCCCATCTCTACTAAAAATATAAAAATTAGCTGGGTGTGGTGGTGCGTGCCTGTAGTCCCAGTTACTCAGGAGGCTGAGGCAGGAGAATCGCTTGAACCTGGGAAGCAGAGGTTGCAGTGAGCCAAGATCGTGCCACTGCACTCCAGCCTGGCAACAGAGCAAGACTTCGTCTAAAAAAAAAATATATATATATCACTAGGGAAGTCACCACCATCTAAAACACTGGTGTAAATGCTTGACATTTCCTGACAGGATTTACAGGATTTTCTTTGCTCTTGAGAGATTGATAAGAAATAGAACGGCATTCTCAAACATTAAGGCATGCCAGCTTTTCTGGGACTCCAGCCAGCTATATATTATGGCCCATTCTTGTGCACATGTTTAAACTGATAGGCAAAATTATATCAAGGAAAATTCAGAGCTCAAATGGTCATGATTCAAAAAACCTGGAAGGATCGAAGTTCCATGTAGAGTCTTCTAAATTCTTTTTTTCCTGCCTCCGTTGAATCTGCTGACTGTGCTACTCATATTGATTTAAAACTCAGTTTATGGCATTCCAACCAAGATTTTTTTTTTAATAAAAAAGGAAGTAGTAGTCTTTTTTTTTTTTTTTTTTTTTTTTTTTTGAGATGGAGCTTCACTTTCATTGCCCAGGCTAGAGTTTAATGGTGCGATCTCGGCTCACTGCAACCTCCGCCTCCTGGGTTCAAGTGATTCTCCTGCCTCAGCCTCCCAAGTCGCTGGGATTACACGTGCCCGCCACCATGCCCAGCTAATTTTTTGTATTTTTAGTAGAGACGGGGCTTCACCACGTTGGCCAGGCTGGTTTTGAACTCCTGACCTCAGGTGATCTTCCCACCTCGGCCTCCCAAAGTGCTGGGATTACAGGTGTGAGCCACAGTGCCCAGCTGGAAGTAGTAGTCTTAAAGGGCTTTTAAATGAATGGCTTTACAAATTACATCAGTAATTTGTACTGGTGTACAAATTGTAACTTAGACACCTTTTAGAAATATACATTTAGATTTGACTGACTAGCAATTATGTGCAGTGATGGAACACTTAATTGAAAAATTAATAATCTGAAAATAAAAAGAACTAGGTAAATGTTTATAAAAGTTAGGGTCCTGGATCAAACGAGTCAAAATCTTGAGCTCTGAGCAATTATATGCAGTATCTCTGTCCAACATAAACATTTTGCTTTTTCTGCCATGCTGAAGCCAAAAAGAAACATCTGCCGGGTGGGGGAAAACTGCTAAAATTCTTCACCATCTGTGTTTACTAATAAAGCAAACCAGACTGGCCAAAAAAAAAAGATTTGTTACTAGTTCAAGGCTACTTGAAGATGTTTTCCTTATTCAATTCAATCAGTCCTAGCTAAAATGTAAACATTGAAAATTTATCCCTAACCTCATTTGAAACTGAAAAGTGGGGGTGAGGAAGGTGAAAGAGGTTTTTAAAAAATCAAACTGCCATGAAAACTGCTTTACCCCAAATTTTGGTCCACAGCTTTTATTAGATTATCTATTGGGAAAAATAAAGTTTAGTCATGTGAACAGATCCCAATTTTGTCAGAAATATGATTTAGATCTGTCTTTTATAAAGGAATAAATTTGTATTTCCAGCTCATGACTAAAATTCTAAAATGAAAGCTCTAAGATGATTGTGTACGTGTACATGATGTGTATACGTGTTTAGGTGTGTTTACGTACATGTGCATGTATTACATTTTATGTTGTGTCGACATATAAAAATCTAGTATAGTCAACCAAAAATCCCTTAAGGAATTATATTAAGATAAATGAATGCTAATATAAAATAGTAATTTACCCAAATGCTTTTTAGTTCACATGACTTCAGTAAATCTTTTTATTTTTTATTTTTTTGAGATGGAATCTCGTTCTGTCACCTAGGCTGGAGTGCAGTGGCACAATCTCAGCTCACTGCAACCTCCGCCCCCCAGGTTCAAGTGATTCTCCTGCCTCAGCCTCCTGAATAGCTGGGTTACAGGCACGCACCACCACACCCAGCTAATTTTTGTATTTTTACTAGAGATGTGGTTTCACTGTGTTGGCCAGGCTGGTCTTGAACTCCTGACCTCAGGCGATCCACCCATCTTGGCCTTCCAAAGTGCTGGGATTACAGGCATGAACCACCATGCCCAGCCCATAAATCTTTAATAAATAAGTTGGTTTTAAAATTATTGGTAAAAGGAAAATATAAATGTCTTCAAAGTATCATATAAATGTCTACAAAGTTTATAGAAGTGTAAATCCAGCCTAAAACAGAATGATCTTTATGTTAGTTTTTTATAAATAAGACTAATATTGTTGATTTAATGGAAACAAATGTATCTTCTGTATTATTGGCAAAACACACATATATTTAACTTTAAGGTTCTTACTTAGGTGAACATCTGATGTTCATAGGCTATAAAAATGGTTAACAGGAAAAAGGTTGGGCGTGGTGGCTCTCGCCTGTAATCCCAGCACTTTGGGAGGCTGAGGCAGGCAGATCATGAGGTCAGGAGTTCGAGACCAGCCTGACCAACATGGTGAAACCCTGTCTCTCCTAAAAATACAAAAATTAGCTGGGCATGGTGGTGCACACCTGTAATCCCAGCTACTCAGGAGGCTGAGGCAGGAGAATCACTTGAACCCTGGAGGTAGAGGTTGCAGTGAGCCAAGACTGTGCCACTGCACTCCAGCCTGGGAAACAGAGCAAGACTCCATCTCAAAAAAAAAAAAAAAAAGGTTAACAGGAAAACAACTTGAAATAATGACTAGCTTTGTCTAATATCTCAGTTTTTATAAGCAATCTAGGTAAACTGTTAAAAACTAAACAAATTAGGTAAATGTAAATGGGATAAATGCTTATAAATGAACTTTTCATGTAATTTGAAATTTTAAATTACATTAACTTAAATAATAGATACTCATTAAATGTGTGGGTCATTTCCAAATTACGTAAAAATGGAAACAAATTACTAAACATAAGTTTGTTCTTGGCTTCTTGAATGTTATAAATGGGCTAAGTGTGTTTGGATCTATTAATTCATTTAAATATTATATAATCAGATAACATATTTCTAAAAATTATAAAATGGTTCTCATCTATAAAATACTAATATGTGATAGATAATTCAAGATTTTTTGCTTCCTAGGTTTTCACTAAAATTTAAGGTTACTAAGAGTTAAAATTCTAATTAATATATACAATTCTCCATATAAAAGTGTCAAAAATAAGATTTTTTAGTAAAAAAATTAAAAAGGCATAAAAATGTGTTTATTGGAAAAAGAATAATTTTGTATAATTTGGAGGTCATTTAAAGGTTGTTTCAAAATATGGAACAAGATAGAAATAAGGAGAGAGATATGTGAAGAAAGTTATAATATGAATATAAAGATATATTTTTGGTTTTAAAAATTAAAAAGAAAAATAATAACTTTATATGAGAAAGAATCTTCTTTGATACATTTTGTCCTAAAATTAAATGACTAGTTATTTAAAAAAGAGGTTGTATAGGACAAAGCAGAAAGTCCAAGCATGTCATCAGTGGTCTGAGTAAAGGGTGATAAGATTTGTGAAAAGGAAATTTATGAAAGAAATTTTGTGTATGATCAAGTTGGCTATAATTAGAAAGAAATTATTTATAAGTCTACAAAGATTGAGCTTTGATATTAAAAGTACACTAATCTAATACCAAACTAAAAAGTTTGGTTCCAGATGTTAGAACAACAAAGTCATCCTTTTTTTTTGAGACAGTCTTGCTCTGTCACCTAGACTGGAGTCTAGTGGCATGAACACAGCTCACTGCAGCCTCAACTTCCTGGGCTCAAGTGATTCCCCTTCCTCAGCCTCCTGAGTAGCTGGGACCACAAGTGCATGCCACTGTGCCTGGCTAATTTTTAATTTTTTGTAGAGACAGAGTCTCACCGTGTTGCCCAAGGTGGTCTTGAAGTCCTAGGCTCAAGCAGTCCTCCTGCTTCAGCCTCCTAAAGTGCTGGGATTACAGGTGTGAACCACCATGCCCAGCCAAGTCTTGAACTACTGATTTGTTCTTAGGAAAATTGTAAGAGGTTTTGTTTTTATTTCTTAAATATGTTTAACATCCATCTTCTAAACTCCAGACAGGTTCTACTTCTGAGATCTATTTCATTTCCCTAGTTTCAGGTTGGAAATGCTGTCTTTTCAATTCAGAATGGTAATTTCATTTCTCAAGGTAAAATTTTTCTTTTTGAAACTTCTCAGATTTATATCTCAGAAGTTCAACTTTTGCTGTACCTCACTGCACATGATTTGCAGGTCATAAGCCATTTTCCTGGGTTCTTTCTCTCCTTGGAAAGTTCTATCCTTTTGCTTGGCTGGTGTGTTAACTCTCTCCCTAAACCTTTTCATCAACTCCTGCAACTTTTTATCTGGCTATAACTCTGCTGTTATGGCCTGATGTTGAAATGTTTATCTTGATGGACGAGAAAAGCAGTATTTTCAGCATAACTTGATTCTGTACTTCTGGCTTTGACATGTCAGAATTATTTAATATAGCAAGGAAGCTTCCTGTGCTATTACTAAGAGCCATGTGTCCCTCTGCTCAAGGTTCTAGTTTTCTTGTTTACATTCCTCTGTAATAGAATGTACACTCATAACCTGGGACACACTCTTCCTGGGTCTGATTAATTTCAAGCACTCTTTCATCAGGTTTGACTTCTAGGTTATGTAAATGGGCTCTCCATGTGGAGAAACAATCACATACAGGGGTTTTTTTTCTTTTTCACCTTTTTGGTAACCGGCCTAATAAAGCCAAAGATTGTATAGGTTTTTGATTACTTAGAAAAACTGAGCTTTAAATTTTTTGTTTGAGACAGGATCTCATTCTGTTGCCCAGGCTGGAGTGCAATGGTATGATCATGGCTCACTGCAGCCTTGACTTCCCAGGCTCAAGCAAGCCTCCCACCTCAGCCTCCTGAATAGCTGGGATCACAAGTGTGTACTACAACACCCGGATAACTTTTTAAAAAACTTTTTGTAGAGACAGGGTATTCCTATGTAGTCCAGGCTACTCTCTAACTCCTGAGCTCAAGTGATCTTCCCTCCTCTGCCTCTCAAAGTGCTGGGATTACAGGGGTGAGCCACTGCACCCATCCATAACCAAGCTTTAAAAGGGCTAATTTTTTAACATCCATTTAACTTTCTTTCTCTCTCTCTCTTCCTCTCTCTCTTTCTTTCTCTCTCTCTCTTCTTAAGACAGAGCCTTGATCTGTTCCCCAGGTTGGAGTGCAGTGGCACAATCTCAGCTCACTGAAACCTCTGCCTCCTGGGTTCAAGTGATTCTCCTGTCTCAGTCTCCCAAGTAACTTGGACTACAGGCACCCATCACCACACCTAGCTAATTTTTGTATTTTAAGTAGAGATGGGGTTTCACTATGTTGACCAGGCTGGTCTCAAACTCCTGACCTCAAGTGATCTGCCCACCTTGGCCTCCCAAAGTGCTGGGATTACAGGCATGAGCCACTGCACCCAGCCTCCATCCATTTAACTTTCTATGTTGCTTTGGAACTCTTTTAATTATCACTCTGGTTAAGTAAATGATTATTATTTTACAGTGACCTGTGATTCTGTTTTGATCAAGTATTTCAAACTTTTTGACATCTTTGACAGGTTTCCCCAGGATCAAAATTCTAAATTAAGTCTTACTGACCTAAAGTTAACTTTGGGATTTTCCAGTTGGGCCCCTGGAGAGCCTCAAAGGATGTATTTCTTATCTTGTAGAGATGCTAAATGATTAAGCTGATGTGGTCATTGTCAAATGATAGTGAAACTAGATCTTCTTTCAGTTACATTTATTGGTATATTAGATGTAAATGTTCCAAAAATTATATAAAATCACAAAATCTGATTTTATCAGTCATAATTTTGGTTACATTAAATTTTTTCTAAAGTGATGTTTGTATGGATGTGTTATTAATGGGAGTATTCTAAAGACTACATGAAATTTATAGAAGTCTGATGCTTCTGATGTGATACTATCATAGTCAGGATTCTGGTTCTCTCACCTGTGGAGAAAGGGCCAAGTGGAAGCTCCTAAAACTTCTGCCACAGCCAAGATAGTAAAACAGAGCAGGCCGGGCATGGTGACTCATGCCTGTCATCCCAGTAATTTGGGAGGTAGAGGTGGGCGGATCACCTGACGTGAAGAGTATTGAGACCAGCCTGGCCAACATGGCAAAACCCCATCTCTACTAAAAATATGAAAATTAGCGGGGTGTGGTGGTGCACACCTGTAGTCCCAGCTACTTGGGAGGCTGAGGCAGGAGAATTGCTTGAACCTGGGAGGCGGAGGTTGCAGTGAGCCGAGATGGCACCACTGCACTCCAGCCTGGGTGATGAGAGTGAAACTCTGTCTCAAAAAATAAAATGAGTAAATAAAACAGAGCAATGCTGTAACTCAGGTGGAATCCTAAAGATCAATGTCACCTGCAAAGATTTAAAGATCGGGGAGGTGGTGGCCTCCGTCACATCCCTGCTTAATGTGCCAGGCTGGTCCCTGTCCAACCCGACGGATCTGACAGAGGAGAGGGGGCTACCATAAATGCAATCAAGCCGGGGCCCACCTGCAGCTGCTGTGCCAGACATAAGGTCTTCACCAGAGTATACCCACAGCCCTGGCAACTGATGTGTGCTGCATTGATGAGGCAAAGGCATTATTTTCAATCCCCATCAGAGAAGAGGATCAAAAACAGTTTGCAATCTCCTAGGAAAGACTGAAATTCACATTTGCTGTCTTGCCCCAGGGTTCTGTTAACTTGTATGAAGAAACTGAGGCTAACCTGACCCTGCTGGGGGATGTTATAGGATGTACCAGACACACTTCAGGGGCGACTGTAAGAGGCACTGGTAATGCAGCATGAAGACCAAAATGTCAGAGCCAGCGTGATAAAGAATTATGACAGTCAGGCTGGGTGTGGTGGCTCACACCTGTAATCCCAGCGTTTTGGGAGGTCAAGGTGGGGAGATCACTTGAGGTCAGGAGTTCAAGACCAGCCTGGCCAACATGGTGAAACCTCATCTTTACTAAAAATGCAAAAATCAGCCAGGTGTGGTGGTGGTGCATGCCTGTAATCCCAGATACTCAGGCAGCTGAGGCAGGAGAATTGCTTGAACCCAGGAGGTGGAGGTTACAGTGAGATCGTGCCACTGCACTCCAGCCCGGGTAATGGAGTGAGACTCTGTCTCATAATGAAAGAAAGAAAGAAACACAGGATGTCAGAGCAAGCTCAACACAACTACTGACTCAAATTCAATATCTGCTACTGAAACTAGGATGTATAACAGCTGTAGCTCCACTTGATCCCACTTGAATAGAGCTAAAAATCCACTACAACTCACTAGCCACTTGCTGGCATTCAGGGTATTTTTCTGTTGATCAGTAATTACATTTGTTGATTATATATTTATAAATGGGTATGTTCCTTTGGATCTCGATTTCTTCCCCACCCGAACTCGTCTGCTCTTCGTTACAATATAATCCAAAGACATTTGTCTTTCCGCTCCACAAAACATCATGCTGCTCTGTTATGTCGACGGCAGCATCCTAACTGGACGTGGGAAACAGGAAAGTGGTAACTGCTTGAATGTGGGGCATATGTGTGCCAGAAAGTCGATGAAAAATACTACAATGATTCTGGGTCGTGTAATCACAATGAAGTTTTTATGGATCCAGTGGTCCAAGGCATGCCACGGCATTGTCCTTAAGGCAAAAAACAAGTTCTTGCACCTTTTACTTCCTACCACTGAGAAAGAGGCAAAGAGCTTCTGGCAGCCTCTACCAGGGACCCAGCTCCAGCTCACTTACTGAATAACTCAAAAGGCTGGTAGCTTTGTGTGAGGTCTGTAGCAAGAGAGGACTCCAGGTCCAGGCTGGGATGCAAGCTGGCCTGTCACTTGGGCCATGTCACCCAGAAGACCCAGTGGAGCTAGACACATCTATTCTTTTTTTTTTTTTTTTTTTTTTTTGAGACGGAGTCTTGCTTTGTCGCCCAGGCTGGAGTGCAGTGGCGCGATCTCGGCTCACTGCAAGCTCCACCTCCCGGGTTCACGCCATTCTCCTGCCTCAGCCTCCCGAGTAGCTGGGACTACAGGCGCCCACTACCACGCCCGGCTAATTTTTTGTATTTTTAGTAGAGACGGTGTTTCACCGTGTTAGCCAGGATGGTCTCGATCTCCTGACCTCGTGATCCGCCCGCCTCGGCCTCCCAAAGTGCTGGGATTACAGGCGTGAGCCACCGCGCCCGGCCCTAGACACATCTATTCTACTTGACATCACACCATAGGTCCTGGTCATTCCAATAAGGCAAGAGAGAGAAAGATATAAAGATTGCGGGAAAAGGGCCAGGCATCGTGGCTCACACCTGTAATCCCAGTGCTTTGTGAGACTGAGGCAGGAGGATCACTTGAGGCCAGGAGTTTGACGCTGCAGTGAACCATGATCACACCACCTCCCTCCAGCCTGCGTGACTGAGCGAGACCCTGTCTCTTAGGAAAAAGAAAAAAAAAAATTGGAAAAAAGATATCGTATTCTCAGTCAATATGATATGTAGCCTGGGCAACATAGGGAGATCCTATCTCCACACACACACACACACACACAAAATTAGCCAGGCATAGTGGTCCATACCTGTAGCCCCAGCTACTCAAGAGGCTGAGGTGGAGGGTCACTTGAGTCCAGGAGCTCAGGCTGCAGTGAGCTACAGTGGCACCATTGCACTCCAGCCTGAGTGACAGAGCGAGACCCTGTCACAAACAAACAAAAAATATGATTGAGTATGAAAAAAGTATAAAATAATCGACTGATAAGTTATTAGAATTAAGAGACATTAGCAAGGTTTCCGGATCCAAAATGAATACTCAAAAATAAATTGTGCAAATATTCATAGCAGTTTTAGTCACTATACTCAAAACCTAAAAACAACTCAAGTATCCATCAATAGGTGACTATAGAAACAAAATGTAGAATAGCTACACAACGGTGTGTTGCTCAACTACAAAAAGGAACAAATCAATAATACACATGAGCCTCTTACTGATTGATTAACTTAGCTCCAGATTCACCCTTCAGTCCCCACCTGCTGTCACTGGCTGGACTCCATCCTTCTTGGCTGTGGGCACGATGTTCAGCTTTGTCAAAAGAGGGTGCTCAGGCCGGGTGCGGTGGTTCTCACCTGTAATCCCAGCACTTTGGGAGGCCAAGGCGGGCGGATCACGAGGTCAGGAGTTCAAGACCAGCCTGGCCAACATGGTGAATGAAACCCCGTCTCTACTAAAAATACAAAAATTACTTGGGTGTGGTGGTGGGTGCCTGTAATCTCAGCTATTCGGGAGGCTGAGGCCGGAGAATTTATTGAACCCAGGAGGCGGAGGTTGCAGCGAGCCGAGATCACGCCACTGCACTCCAGCCTGGGGACAGAGCGAGACACCGTCTTAAAAAAAAAAAAAAAAAAAGAAAGAAAGAAAAAGCGGGCGCTGGAGGGAGCCTGCAGAAGGCAGGGGCTTGTGGATCTGCTGCCTTTTCCTTCCTTCCTCCCTTCTTCTTCCTCTAGCATCCATGTACTTAGAGGACCGCGATGGTGCCCTGCCCCAGGCTTGGCTACATGTCTCCACCCTGAAAGCAGCTGGCCTGTGGTTCCAGGATCCGCTCACACTGGCAGGGTGACCAACTCATCCTGGCTCTCCCAGAACCGGCCCGATTTGAAAAGTGGAATGCCCATGTCTGGGAACTCCCTCAGTCCCAGGCAAACCCGGATGCTTAGTTTCCCCATAGACCAGACTCCTCCAACACAGCTTTTAAAGGAAGAGGAAAGCCCAGAACTCCGAGCTCCTCTCCCCAGGTGCTGAAGGGCCATGTTCCCAACAAGACCACAGCCCAGCCCTCCACAGCTAACGACAGAGGTGCTTGTGTGTCCGTCTTCAGGTTTTGTTCCCTTTTCCTCCCTTCCCTCTTTTCTCCTAAAACGTGCGAAGGAAACTGGGGATAAGAGGGAGGCTTTCGACAATATTAGGAACATATCTGACGTTCTTTCTCCAGAAAACGTAACATCTACCACCCTGGGTCCCCTGCTTAGGATGCTCACCGAGGACATCGATTTCAATACGGCGCTCCAAGAGCCCCTGGAACACCCCGGGGAAGTACAAGAGGTAGCGGCGAGTCAATCCAGGGACTCCAGCTGGGACCCCCGGCGAGTCCCTCGGCTACATGCCCCTCCTTGCTTGCAACTTCATCCTTGGAAACTGTTTCTCAAAGTGGTGCCCCGGCCTGTCTGCACGTGGAAGGCAAGAATCTGGGGGCCTCAAAATCTGCAGGCTTAAGGAGCTCCTCTGGTGCCGCTGACGCACACCGTAGCGCACCTGCGGCGTCTCGTGGCTGGCCCGTTCCCAGGGCACGCAGCTGCACTTCACCAGATGACGCCGATTGTCTCCTAGAGTGGTGGTGCCTGGTCCACCTCATCACAGTCTTCATGAGTTCCCCTTGCTCCCCATTCTGTCAATAGTAGAAGCGGCCAGATTTGTCAAATTGTTGCCAGTCTCAGAGCAGTAACAGTATCTCATTAGAACCTGCATTTCCCTGGTTACTAATGACGTGGAGCTTTTGTCATGTATTTTATTGGCTAATCATGTTTTCTTCTGTAAAATGCCCATTCATGGGCCAGGTCCAGTGGCTCACGCCTGTAATCCCAGCCCTTTGGGAGGCTAAGGTGGGAGGATCACTTGATCCCAGGTGTTTAAGACCCCATCTCTTAAAAAAAAATAGTTGGGTGCAGTGGTGCATACCTGTATTCCCAGCTGCTTGGGAGGCTAAGGCAGGAGAAGCACGTGAGCCCAGGAGTTTGAGGCTGCAGTGAGCTATGATCACACCACTGCACTCCAGCCTGGGTGACAGAGCGAAACCACCTCTAAAACACACCAAAAATCCCATTCATGTCTTTTAAATATTTTTCTCTTCAGTTGTGTGTGTATGTGTGTGTGTGTGTATTGCTACTTAAGCCTGTCTCAAATGTATTCAGTGGTTTCATTAACATATACCATGTACAATAAAGGCCACAAACTTAAGTACACAGCTTAGGATTTGAGTGTAACCGCTACCCGGATCGATACAGAACCTTTACATCACTCTAGAGTCCTTGTGCCCCTTCTCAGGCATGTCCCTCTTAGAGATGATTGCTATTAACAGTGCTTAGTTTGATCTGTTCTTGAACTTCATATAAATCAAATCATAAAGTGTGTGCTCTTTTGTGTCTGGTTGCGAGATTCATCCCTATTGAAGCATTTATCAGGAGTTTTTTATTGTCATGTAATAGTTTATAGCATGAATAAACCATAATTGATAGACACGTGCCATTTCCAGTTTGGGGCTAACATGAATTAAACTGCTTTTAACATTCTTATTCATGTCCCTTTCTATACTTATGCACTCGTTTTGTATATGCTAGGAGAGGAATTGCTGGGTCACAAGGTAGTCATGTTTAGCCTTGGCAGATAATTTCTTAACTGTTTTCCAAAGCGGTTAAGCCAATTTCCACTCCCACCAGCACTGTACGAGAGTTCTCACTGCTGTACGTTCCCTCCAACGTTTGGTATTGTCAATCCTTTTAAATTCTGGTGGTGGGTGTGCAGGCATATCTCATTGTGACTTTTAATTTACAAAACTTGGATCGCCAATGAGGTTAAGCGTTTTTTGTGTAGTTAATTGACCATTTGTGTTTTCTTCTGTTAAATACCTGTTCGTGTATGTTTCCATTTGTTTATTTGAATGCTTGTGACTTGGTAATATTTAGGAGTTGTGCACATATTCTGGACACTAATACTGTTTGGGTAAATGCATTGCAAATCTTTCCTCCCAGTCTCTCTTTCTTCCCTGGGTGGGTGGGGGGACTCTGCGCTTTGCCTCCAGTGTTCCATGTGTGGACCATTTTAACTGAAGATCTGGGCCATCAGGCTCAACACACACTTGTACGGCAACTCCGGCTTCAGCCTTCACCCGTCTGTCTGGATTCCTACTTTCATGTCCTTTTTGGCCTTGAATATTTCCTGCTAGCTCAGTTATAGTTACCAGCCCCCAGCGCTGTCACCATATTTCATTCAGAATTTTTAGGGGTTTGTTTTAAGAGGCATAATCAGGATCTCTAAGCTGCAGGTTGTCAGAACTGGAAGTCACCAGTTACTTTTGAATTTTCTTTCTTTCTTCCTTCCTTCCCCCTTCCCCTTCCCTTCTGACAGTCTCGCTCTGTTGGCCAGACTGGAGTGCAGTGGCACAATCTCGGCTCACTGCAACCTCCGCCTCCCAGGTTCAAGCAATTCTCTGCCTCAGCCTCCTGAGTAGCTGGAACTACAGGCACATGCCACAACATTTGGCTAATTTTTGTATTTTTTATAGAGACAAGGTTTTGCTATGTTGGCCAGGCTGGTCTTGAACTCCTGGCCTCAAGTGATCCATGTGCCTTGGCCTCCCAAAGTGCTGGAATTACAGGTGTGAGCCACCATGCTCAGCCATGTTTGAATTTTCATGTTCTAACTATAAGCATCCTCCACAAAAGGCAAAGATCCTCAAAGTTCAGGTCCACAGACACTTGATCAACAGTGGGATGTTTGCTACAAAAACAGATTTCCAGGCCCCGCCCTGAACTTGTTAAATCAGAATCTCTGGGGATAGAGCCCAGGAGTCTTATTTTTTATTTAATATTTATTTATTTATTTATTTATTTATTTATTTATTTATTTATTTATTTATTTTAAGACAGAGTTGCCTAGGCTGGAGTGCAATGGTGCCATCTCAGCTCACCGCAACCTCCACCTCCCAGGTTTAAGTGATTCTCCTGTCTCAGCCTCCCGAGTAGCTGGGATTACAGGCACCTGCCATCATGCCTGGCTAATTTTTTTTTGTATTTTTGTAGAGACGGAGTTTTGCCATATTGCCAGGCTGGTCTCGAACTCCTGATCTCAGGTGATCTGCCCGCCTCGGCCTTCCAAAGTGCTGGGATTACAGGTGTGAGCCACTGCGCCCAGTTGAGTCTTTTTTATTTTTTATTTATTTATTTTTGAGACAAAGTCTTGCACTGTCACCCAGGCTGGAGTGCAATGGCGTAATCTCAGCTCACTGCAAACTCCGCCTCCCGGGTTCACGTGATTCTCCTGCCTCAGCCTCCTGAGTAGCTGGGATTACAGGCGCACACCACCATGCCTGGCTAATTTTTTGTATTTTTAGTAGAGATGGGGTTTCACTATGTTGGCCAGACTGGTCTTGAACTCCTGATCTCGTGATCTGCCCACCTCAGCCTCCCAAAGTGTTGGGATTACAGGCATGAGCCACCATGCCTGACCTGAGTCTTATTTTTTAAACAAGCATCCCAGATAATTCTTACCTGCTGAGCCATTGCCCTAGGGACAGCCTCTCCTGGAGAGCTGCTCAGAGACAAAATTACATGCTTTGAGTGGCTAGAATACCCATATGCAAAAGAATGAAGCTGGACTCCATCCTCACACCATACAGAAAGGTTAACTCACAACAGACCACAGACCTACATGTAAGGCTAGAACTATACAACTCTGAAGAAAACATAGGAGCAAATCTTTGTGACTCTGGGTTAGCCAAGCCTTTGTAGACACCAAATGTACACGTGACAGAAAAAATAGATATGTTGGACTCAATCCAAATTAAAAACTTTTGTGCTACAAACAGCATCATCAAGAAAGTGAAAAGACAACCCACGGAATGGAAGAAAGTATTTGCAAATCATATATCTGATACAGGACTTGTCTTTAGAATATATAAAGAACTCAGCTGGGCGTGGTGGCTCATGCCTGTAAATCCCAGCACTTTGGGAAGCCGAGGCAGGTGGATCACGAGATCAGGATATCGAGACCATCCTGGCTAACATGGTGAAACCCTGTCTCTACTAAAATACAAAAAAAAAAAAAAAAAAAAAAAAATTAGCTGGGCCTGGTGGTGTATGCCTCTAGTACCACCTACTCGGGAGGCTGAGGCAGGGGAATTGCTTCAACCCAGGAGGTGGAGGTTGCAGTGAGCCAAGATCGTGCCAGTGCACTCCAGTCTGGTGACAGAGCGAGACTCTGTCTCAAAAAAAAAAAAAAAAGAACTCATCACTCCATAATAAAAAGACAAACCATCCCATTTTAAAATGGGCAAAGGATCTGAACAGACATTTATCAAAAGAAGACAAACAAATGGCCAAT
The DNA here is from genome assembly GCF_029281585.2 of Gorilla gorilla gorilla. Taxonomy (NCBI): domain Eukaryota; kingdom Metazoa; phylum Chordata; class Mammalia; order Primates; family Hominidae; genus Gorilla; species Gorilla gorilla. The sequence goes on from NC_073237.2 coordinate 129,083,769, forward strand.
AAGCATATGAAGAGTTGCTCGACATTCTTAGTCATCAGGAAAGTGAAAACCAATAAGATACCACTTCACACCTGTAGGGTGGTTATAGAGACAGATATGCACAAGTGTTGGCAACAATGTAGAGAAATTGGATGCTTCATGTACTGCCGCAGGAAATGTAAAGTCTTGCAGCTGTTTTAGCAACAGCCTGGTGGTTCCTCAGAAGGTTAAACAGAATTATCAAACAACCTAGCAATTCCATTCCTGGGCATATACTCAAGAAATTAAAACATCTGTCCACACTGACCAGGCGCGGTGGCTCATGCCTGTAATCCCAGCACTTTGGGAGGCCGAGGTGGGAGGATCATGAGGTCAGGAGATCGAGACCATCCTCGCTAACACAGTGAAACCCCATCTCTACTAAAAATACAGAAATTAGCCGGGCATGGTGGCGGGCGCCTGTAGTCCCAGCTACTCGGGAGGCTGAGGCAGGAGAATGGTGTGAACCCAGGAGGCGGAGCTTGCAGTGAGCCGAGATCACGCCACTGCACTCCAACCTGGGCGAAAGAGCGAGACTCTGTCTCAAAAAAAAAAAAAAAAATCTGTCCACACAAAAACTTATATACAAATGTTCACAGCAGCGTTATTCATAACAGTCCAAAACTGGATGCAACTGAAATGCGTTCAGCTGATGAATGAGTAAACAAAACGGCGCATTTTCATACGATGGGGTATTACTCTGCAATAAACAGGAATGAAGGACTGATCCATGCTACAACGCGATGAACTTTGAAAGCATCAGAAAGAAACCAGACACGAAAGGCCACATGTTGTGTGATTCCATGTATGATTGTATGTGAAATGTTCAGAATAGGCAAATCCATAGAGACAGAAGGTAGAGGAGTGGTTGCCAGGAGACTGGGTGGGGAGAAGGAAATGGGGAGTGACGGCTAATGGGTACGGGGTTTCTTTGTGGGGTGATGAATTGTTCTTAAATTAATGGGAATGGTACAATTCTGTAGATATAGTAAAAACCATTAAATTGTACACTTTTATTTTTATTTATTTATTTATTTATTTTATTTATTTTGAGACGGAGTCTCGCTCTGTCGCCCAGGCTGGAGGGCAGTGGTGCAACCTTGGCTCACTGCAACTTCCGCCTCCTGGTTTCAAGCAATTCTCCTGCTTCAGTCTCCCAAGTATCGGGATTACAGGTGCCCGCCACCACGCCTGGCTATTTTTTGTATTTTTAGTAGAGTTCACAGTGTTGTCCAGGCTGGTCTCAAACTCCTGACCTCAGGTGATCCACCCGCCTCGGCCTCCCAAAGTGCTAAGATTACAGGCATGAGCCACCATGCTCAGCCTAAATTGTATACTTTTAATGGATGAATTTTATGTGTGAATTATTTCTCAATAAAATTGTTTTTTATATATTATCATTGAATACATATATATATATATATATATAAAAGTGGCAAGGAAGTTTGTTGTTATTCATTCCCCTCTATTACATACAATGATAGAATTTCCCCCTGCCAGTCTGTTATATTTTGTAGAGTGCATAAAGTTATCTGTCACTACACATGAGATCCTGATGCTTGCCCAGCTTCAGGTACAACCTCCCCATGAATCTAAGGCAGCGGGCTCAGTGAATAGACATCTCCTACCTGGGCCCATAGAGAGGTCCATAGTTTTTGTTCTTCCTCTCCATCTGGAGATCAGTGGAGTATCTTGCTGTTTCTGAGAATAACCAACTGGTGCCCCAGTGGTCATATGTAAATTAGATGTCACTGTCCTCATTCTGGCTGCAGGGACCAAGATCAATTGGAAAAGATTCTCAAAGGAAATAAGAGCTTGGCCTGTAATCCCAGCACTTTGGGAGGCCGAGGCGGGTGGATCACGAGGTCAGGAGATCGAGACCATCTTGGCTAACACAGTGAAACCCCGTCTCTACTAAAAAAAAAAAAAAATATATATATATATATATATATAAAATTAGCCAGGCATGGTGGCGGGCGCCTGTAGTCCCAGCTACTCGGGAGAGGCTGAGGCAGGAGAATGGCGTGAACCTGGGAGGCGGAACTTGCAGTGAGCCGAGATCGCGCCACTGCACTCCAGCCTGGGAGAGAGAGCAAGACTCTGTCTCAAAAAAAAAAAAAAAAAGAAAAAAAGAAATATGAGCTTGATAGGAAAAACTGGAGTTTATCGTTTGGACATCACTAAAATACGGAAGTGATGGCTGTGAAACTTGACCTCAGCCCTCTCATGCCAGGGAAGGAATGACCAGGCTGGTAGGTCTGTAGCTTGTTCGATGCTCCTGAGCTGTTGATAAAAAATAAAAATAAAAAATAGGCTGGGCGCGGTGGCTCACACCTGCAATCCCAGCACTTTGGGAGGCCAAGGCGGGCGGATCATCTGAGGTCAGGAGTTCAAGACCAGCCTGGCCAACATGGCAAAACCCTGTCTCTACTAAAAACACAAAAATTAGCCTGGCATGTGCCTATAATCCCAGGTACTCAGGAGGCTGAGGCAGGAGAATTGCTTGAATCTGGGAGGCAGAGGTTTCAGTGAGCTGAGATGGTGCCACTGCCCTCCAGCCTGGGCGACAGAGCAAGACTGCGTCTCAAAATAATAATAATAATAATAATAATAATAATAGCAATAATAATAATAATAAGGAAATTGTTTTGCTAAAGGGCAAACTTTGTTGTTAGGTCCTAGAGCCTGGGCCCTGGCCCTTCTGCCCTTTTTGGTATCTGGAGCTGACCCTTGGAACCTCTGTGCATGGAGACAAGTGTAAAATTGGTCCAGTGCACAGTGCAGGGCTTTGTCTGTCTTATCACCTGCTATAGGCCCAGAAGAATGGGTGCTTCGGGCAGAATGGGTTTGTTTAATATTTGTGGAATGCATGAACCTAAGAACTGAAAAATTCATTAACTCAACTTTTTTTTCTACTTTACTTGATGGAGACGCTTTAATAATGACCTTGGTCTCCTCCGGTTAGAAGTGGACAAGGGACCCTTTATTATTATTATTATTATTATTATTATTATTATTATTATTTTATTTTTATTTATTTATTTTTCTTTTTGGAGATGGAGTCTCACTCTGTCCCCAGGCTGGAGTGCGGTGGCGCAATCTTGGCTCACTGCAACCTCTGCCTCCCAGGTGCAAGCGATTCTCCTGCCTCAGCCTCCTGAGTAGCGGGAATTACAGGCATCCACCACCATGCCGGGCTAATTTGTTGTATTTTTAGTAGAGACAGGGGTCTCACTATGTTGGCCAGGCTAGTCTCCAACTCCTGACCTCAAGTGATCTGCCCACCTCAGCCTCCAAAAGTGGTGGGATCACAGGCGTGAGCCACCTCGCCCAGCCAAGGGACTCTTTTTAAATGCTCAAGGCTCTGGCCACAGAATCCTCAGTCTCCCCACCTGTAGAATGGGTATCACAGAAGGGACAAGTCCAGGGGAGGAAGAAGCCTTGGCCCTGGAGGCAGGAGATGTCGATTCCTTCCTGCGCGGGGCCTCTGTTTCTCCCCTGTGGGAGGAATGAGTTGGGGGGATCTTGTTGGTTGCCTTTCTACAACCTCAGTGTTTGTTTGTTTGTTTTCCCAACCAAGTCCTCTTTTGGTTGAGATATTCACTCGTCTGGCACATGGCTAAGGCTCCAGGGCAGACTGAGCGTTTCCTAATCAGTCTAAGATGATCAGCACAGGGCACCCCTGGCGAAGGCTGTGGACCCAGGCCTAGGCTTGGAACTGAGACAGAAGTGAAGTGCTCACAGCCCAGGTTTGGGAGAGTGGTCCCCACGTGCCCCTCGCTTCCCTTCCCTCCCTCTTTTTCGGTGAGGAGAACAAGGCTTTCCTGAAAGTTCTCATTGGCCAGAACTTTGTTCCATGGTCATCCTAGTTGCAAGGAAAATCAGTAGTTTTAGGTGGTTACCTTAGTAGCCTGAACAAACTGTGCGTTCGATGGCATGGAGGAAGGGAATCCTCAAAGGAAGGCATCCATCAGTGTCTGCCTCACCAGTAAAGAACATTTAGGGGCTGGGCACGGTGACTCATGCCTGTAATCCCAGTACTTTGGGAGGCTGAGGCAGGAGGATCACTTGAGCCCAGGACTTCAAGACCAGTCTGGGCAATGTAGACAGAACCCCGTCTCTACCAAAAATAAAATTACCTGGGCACGGTGCTCTGCATGGCTGTGGTTCCAGCTACTTGGAAGGCTGAGGAGGGAGGATCACTTGAGCCTGGGAGGTCAAGGCTGCAGGGAGCTATGATTGTGTCACTGCACTCCAGGCTGGGACTGGACCATGTACCAAGAAAAAAGAAAAAAAAAAGAAAGAACACTTAGGTTCTGTCTCTTCTTCCTCTATCATTCTGTTATGAAGTGTGGCAGTAAACATCCTTGAACGTGTCTCCTTGTGCACGTATGAGTTCAAGGGTAGGAGCTGAGAAGTGGCATTGTCCCATGTTGAATGGGTGGAGTACGTTACGTGCATTTCACATTTTAGTAGATGCCGTCACGGTGCCCTACAAGGTGACTGAACCAACTCATATTTCTCCTGCAGTGGGAGAGAATCTGTCTCCCCACTTTCATCAGTCAGTGCTCTCTCTCTAGGGCTGGATGGTGCGGCTACCTTGTTCACGAAACGTGGGGGAGTCAGTGACAGGCAGGACAGCACAGTGGGGTCACGTGCTCTAGGTCAGCTGCCAGCTGCCTGTGTGAGCTGAGGAAGCCACTGCCCTCTCTGAGCCACAGTTTTCTCGTCTGGACAATGGAGATCATAAGTTTTGTACTTTGCCAGGCTCTTGTGTGGATGAAATGAGCCCGTGTGTGCCAAGACCTCATCATGGGGCTGGCCCAGGACCGATGCACAGCACGTGGACTCCCGCCTATTTGCTGTCTGCAGACCCCTCAGATGCCTTCTTTTCCAGATCAGGCCAAGAAGCAGTGAGGACTAAGCTCTGATTTTTTAAATCTTGCCCAAATTCCTTTCTAAGGGGTCTGGGAAGTCAGGTCCTACAAACCATAAATTCTCATCAGATGGGTTTTATTTAACTCTGTATATCGTTACTTACTTTCCAATCTGACTCTGGCATAACAAGGGAAAAAGTCAACATGTTTTACTCCAAAATAGATTTCCTTGCCATGAAATTCCTTCCTTGAAATGCCTTGGAATCACCCTGCAAAGTCTCTTGTGGGAAAAATCCACATTCTATAGAGAATCCCCTTCCCCTCTGTTTTCCTTCCTTCCTTTCCAGATCCAGGAGAAAATCAGCTAAGAGCCAGGCACCCTTTTAAGTCCTATAAGAAACATTTTACAATCTGCTGTCTCCGAAGTCTGCTGTCTGAGAGCTTCCTCTGCACAATAAAACTTGATCTCCGCAATCTTTTATCTTAACCTCAACATTTCCTTTCTATTAATCCCAGGTCTTCAGATAAACTCAACCAATGGTTGACCAGAAAATGTTTAAATTTACCTATAGCCTGGAGGCCCCCCACCCTTTGAGTTGTCACGCCTTTCTGAACCAAACCAATGTATTTCTTAAATGTATTTGATTGATGTCTCATGCCTCCCTAAAATATATAAAACCAAGCTTTATCCCAACCACCTGGAGCACATGTTCTCAGGACCTCCTGAGGTTTGTGTCACGGGCCATGGTTACTCATATTTGGCTCAGAATGAATCTCTTGGCTGGGAGCAGTGGCTCACACCTGTAATCCCAGCACTTTGGGAGGCCGAGGTGGGCAGATCATGAGGTCAGGAGATTGAGACCATACTGGCCAACATGGTGAAAATAAAAATACAAAAATTAGCTAGGCGTGGTGGCGGGCGCCTGTAGTCCCAGCTATGCGGGAGGCTGAGGCATGAGAATCACTTGAACCCGGGAGGCAGAGGTTGCAGTGAACTGAGATCGCACCACTGCACTCCAGCCTGGCGACAGAGAGAGACTCCATTTTAAAACAAACAAACAAACCAACAAAAAACTCTTAAAATATTTTAGAGTTTGACTCTTTTGTCAACAGGGAGTAGCACAGTTCCTCCCCTTTTAACTTCTGTCAAGCACAATGATTAACATGGCAATCAGACCAGAGCTTTCACCACGGGATCACCGCCTGAAGAAACAAGGCTAAATGGAAGCAAGCATATGGATTAAAACTGAAAATGGGCTGGGCATGGTGGCTCATGCCTATAATCCCAGCACTTTGGGAGGCTGAGGCGAGAGGTTCACTTGAGCCCAGGAGTTACCAGCCTGGGAAACACGGCAAAACCCTGTTTCTTCAAAAAATACAAAAAGTAGCCAGGCATGATGGTGCATGCCTGTAGTCCCAGCTACTTGGGAGGCTGAGGTGGGAGGATGGATTGAACTGGGGAGGTCGAGAGAGGAAGCAGTAAGCCGAGATCACACCACTGCACTGCAGCCTGGGTGACAGAGCAAGACCCTGTCTCAAAGAAAAAAAAAACAAAAACTGAAAATGGGGCACTTCTATACATATGTATTTTTTTTAGTTTGGTTTTTTTGGTTGTTTTTTTTTTTTTGAGATGGAGTCTCGCTCTGTCGACCAGGCTGGAGTGCAGTGGCGCGATCTCGGCTCACTGCAACCTCCGCCTCCCGTGTTCAAGCGATTCTCCTGCCTCTGCCTCCCAAGTAGCTGGGACTACAGGCATCTGCCACCATGCCTGGCTAATTTTTTGTATTTTTAGTAGAGATGGGGTTTCACCATGTTGGCCAAGCTGGTCTCGAACTCCTGACCTCAGGTGATTCACCCAACTTGGCCTCCCAAAGTGCTGGAATTACAGGCGTTAGCCACCATGCCCGGCCACTTCTATACATATTGAAATGAAAAGTTGACTACATTACACTACATGGTTGAATAACAAGGCAAGTTATCTGTAAGAGTTGAAATCAGGATCTCAAAGAGACTTCTGCACGCCCATGTCTCTTGTAGCATTATTCACAAGAGCCAGAATATGGAAACAACCTAAATGTCCATTTATCAATGAGCAGATGAAGAAATTGCAGTCTATGCATACAGTGAATTGTTAGCCTGAAAAAAGGAAGGAAATCCTGCCATATGCTACAATATGGATGAACCTAGAGGACATTATGCTAAATGAAATAAGTCAGACAAAGGAGGACAAATATAGCATGATTCCACATATAGGAGGTTTCTAAAAATAGTCAAACTCACAGAAGCAGAGAGAAGGATGGTGATTGCCAGGGCCTGGGAGTGGGGTGGGGAGGAGGAACTGGAGGGGTGCTATTCAAGGAGTATAAAGTTTTAGTTGTGCAAATGAATAGTTTTACGGGTTTGCTGTGCAACATTGTGCTTCTGGGTAGCAATACGGGATCGTACACTTAATTTGTTAAGGGTATATATCTTATGTTAAGTGTTCTGTATTAGGCCTTTCTTGCGCTGCTATAAAGAAATATCTGAGGCCAGGTGTGGTGGCTCATGCCTGTAATCCCAGCACTTTGGGAGGCCGAGGCAGGCGGATCACCTGAGGTCAGGAGTTCAAGAGCAGCCTGCCCAACATGGTGAAACCCCGTCTCTACTAAAAATACAAAAATTAGCTGGGTGTGGTGGCGGACGCCTCTAGTCCCAGCTACTCGGGAGGCTGAGGCAGGAGAATTGATTGAACCCAGGAGGTGGAGGTTGCAGTGAGCCGAGATCAAGCCACTGCACTCCAGCCTGAGCGACAGAGTGAGTCTCCATCTTGAAAAAGAAAAAAAAAGTGCATTTAAAATGATACTTTTAAATGACCAGATCTAGAAAGAACTCATTCAGTATCATGAGGACAGTACCAAGGAGATGGTACTAAACCCTTCATGAGAAATCCTGCCCCCACTGTGATCCAGTCACTTCCCACCAGGCCCCACCACCAACACTGGGGATTACAATTGAATATGAGATTTGGGTGTGGACACAGATCCAAACCATAGCATGTTCTTACCTCTTAAAAACTAAATTACAGAGGCGTATACACAATCCACTCCCATCAGTGTTTACGGGATTGTATTGAACATCCGTCCTCCCATCCACAGCAACTGACACACGAAACTTTTGACTGTGATCATCTCTAGTGAGTGACAGTTAAGGGTTTATTGGAGTGGGGATGCGATGTTTCCTTCCTAGGTGAGGTGCATCTGTTGTTTTGTTTGGATTTTTGTATAAGAAAAACTTTTCTTTCTGAGACGGAGTCTTGCTCTGTCGCCCAGGCTGGAGTGCAGTGGTGCGATCTCAGCTCACTGCAACCTCTGCCTCCCGGGTTCCGGCGATTCTCCTGCCTCAGCCTCCCAAGTAGCTGGGATTACAGGTGCCCACCACCATGCCCGGCTGATTTTTGTATTTTTGATAGAGACGGAGTTTCGCCATGTTGGCCAGGCTGGTCTCAAACTCCTCAGGTGATCCACCTGCCTTGGCCTCCCAAAGTGCTGGGATTAGAGGCGTGAGCCCCCATGCCTGGCCAGGAATATATTTTAATATTAAAAGTATTATAATAATATAATTATGTTTCTATTTTTTAAATGGAAGCATATTCCATAGTCCAGTCATATGTCATGTTTTCTTTTTGTCACGGGATCCTTGGGGTGTTACTTCACCAGTCGAAAACCTCTATGGCTGGCAGCATCTTCTGCCTGAGTGTTGCTTGCGCCCACTGGGCTTGTTCTGCCTACTCAGCCTGGCAGGCTGCACTCTGCTTGCACTACCAGCCTGGATCCCACACCTGTCAAGGGCAAGCCAGGTGCAGAGCAGCGAGGGATGTGTGAGCGAGCAAGTGTGGGGTCTGGTCACTGTGCATAGCCAAGCATGCTGGCTGTGGTGGGGTGAGCAGCTCCAGGGGCCTGTGCCGGCTCCGTGTGAGGCTGCGGTGGGACCAGGTGTACCACACGCAACTTCTGCTGTGGGCACCCGCATCTGGATGAGGGGAATGTGGTGGCTCCAGGAAGCTTGGAGACTCCAGGAACCACAGAGCCCCAGAGAAGGTGTCATAGCCTTGGCTTGGGGAGCCCCTTGGTCAGGGCTCCCTGAGGGGCCGCAGCTCTTCTCTCCTTCTCGTTGCCTGCAATGTGATGAGTGGGGCATTGCTTGGGGGGGGACATGTTTCAGCCCTGTTTGTGTTACAGCTCTTTCAGTCCCGCCATTCGGCAGGTCCTGAGTTCTTGTCCTGCATCCAGGAAGAATGAGGTACATGGACAACGGGAGGGTGAGCAAGGTGGAGAGAAGTTTCATTGAGTGACAGGACATCTCTCAGGAGACAAGAAGTGGGTAGCTCCTTTCTGTAGGCAGGTCGTCCCAACTCAGGAGACCTGAACTGGGTAGCTCCTTCCCACAGCTGATCATTCCAATGTCTTGGTGAGTGTGGCTGAGTCCCAGGTTTTTATGGGCTTGGGCTTCAGAAGAGAAGAAGTAGATGCTGATTGATCCATGGGCAGCCATGGGTGGGTCTGGAAGAAGCACCCTAAGTTCTCATTCCAGGCCATGGACTCTACCAGAACTCAGCCTGGCCCACCATGCTTCAGGCTGTCCCTGGCTTGAAGGTGGGGACCTGCCCCTTTCCACCCAGGAGCCTGTCTGCCTCTTGCTGCCATTGATCATGTCCTCCATGGCACCCAGGCTCTTCCTGCTGAGGGGTGCCTACAGGCCAGTGCCCAGCTGCCCTCAGCTCCTCTCCAACCTCCCTCTCTGTGTTTCTAGGCAAAGTCTGAAGCAGCAGGGGGTTGGAGTGTCATTGTGCCCAGAGCACACACCTGGCCCTAGGTCTTGACAGCGCCCAGGCTTGGCCTCAACTTTGCCAGCTTCCGAGCCTGCAGTGGTGGTGATGCGGCTTCCCAGGCCCCAGGCAGGGATGCCTGGTCCGCGGCAGTTGCACCCAGGAGGTCAAGGCTCCCCCGTTGCCATCTTGGAAGGAGGCAGGGCTCCCACTGCTCCTTGGAGCCCACAGCCTCAGCCACACCTCCCCCACTGCAGCCAATGTCTTCGAAGCTGCAGCTCCAGATGGGCCACGGCGGCCATCATTTTCATGCCTCTGAACCCTCAAGTGTGCCTTAAAACTCAGCTCCCAAGTGACCTGCAACTCCTTAGGGGGGCTCCCATGAGTCCTGATCTCGTTTTAAATTCCCTCTCACCTCTCACCTGCTTTCCTAACCTCTCTCTAGGTTAGTCCTAACTGTACCACTGTACTCTTAAAACTCATCTGACCCCCAGGCTAAAGAGGTGAGCATGTTGGGAGAATAGAGGAATGTTTAATGGAACCCAAGGGCAGGGATGGATCTCAGGAATGATCAGAAATCAGATGTTCTGTCTGCTCTGTGAACTGTACGCCTCTGGGGTTTGTTTTTTTGTTTGTTTTGTTTTGTTTTGTTTTGTTTTGTTTTGTTTTGAGATGGAGTCTCACTCTGTCACCCAGGCTGGAGTTGGAGTGCAGAGGCGGGATCTCGGCTCACTGCAAGCTCCGCGTCCCGGGTTCATGCCATTCTCCCACTTCAGCCTCCTGAGTAGCTGGGACTAAAGCATTTATTATCACTGAATAAATGATGTAATCACTAAGGATTTACATCCAAATGGCGTTTCATTTGAGATCCCTTCCAGGGACCAGGAATGCCAGGCAGAAGGGGAGAACCACAGAGGGAAGTGACCAGAGCCAGGCCTGTGCTGGCCAGCTTTGAGGTCCGCTGTCTCCTCCAGCCTAGGGGCTGGTCCAAGGGGCAGAGCTTCATCACCCAGCATGGGGCATTTACAGCCTCGATGTGCAGACTGTAACGGGGGCCTCCTGAGGCTGGATGGAGGCTTCCTGGGCAGGGGCACATTGTCAGAGAAAGTTCAGGGTACACACCCTGTTCCCCTGGGGGGCTTTGGGAAGAACTGAGCCCTGGGCAGGGGAGGCCCCTGATGGAGTTTCAGGAGGTGGTATCCAGTGGCTGAGCAGGGCAGGGAGGCAGTGTGGAGACTGAGCCGCCAGGCACAGGGAAGGTGCAGGAGGCAGGACCTCTGGAGAAGGCCCCTCAGAGAGGGCCCAGGCTGGCCTGGCGTTCAGCCTGCCTGCAACCAGGGCAGAAGCAAAGGAGGCGGGCCCAGGAAGCTTGGCTCAGCTCATGGGAGCTGCTGGCTGGCCTGGTCCTTGGCTACCATGGTTGGTGCGAGGGTTAGATCTTTGCTGGAAGGGCTCTAGGCTACCCTAGATTAGAAGGGGCTTTAGCCATCAGGCCCAGACTCCCAAGCTTCCCACAGCCCCAGAGGCTAGAACCCAGGCTGGCCTGGGCTGCTGAGGCCAGGTAGGCAGAGCACGGGTGTTGCCCAGAGCACTGGGTTCAGGTCTAGCCTTGGATCCAGGTGACCTCAGGCATGACACTTACCCTCTGTGGTCTCAGTGTCCTCGTGTCGCTGGGGGAACCCCCAAGCACCTAATGAAGACCATTTGGAAGGTCAAAGGAAATAATGGGAGAAGAGGATCGATTGCTCCATCAGCCTAAGATGTCACTGTCCCTCTGGTGTCTGCTCCTGGGCCCTGTGTGCTTTGCAGACCCTAGAGAGACCATTTCTTTTCACTTCGTGGGACCTGAAGAAGCAAGTCTAAAGAAACAGCTACATCTGTCAAGAACTGTGCTATATCCATCAAACACTGCATTACATCTCTCTAGAGGCAGACAGCTACGCCTGTTGTCTGGAGCCGCAAGTTGGCTATTTAAATTTGTGAAAATTAAATACAATGTTGAAACCATCCCCTCGGTTGCACTTGTCACTTTCAAGTGCCCAATAGCCACCCATGGCTAGTGGCTGCCACATTGGACAGGCAGATGGAGATCATGCTCTTCATTACCGAGAGCTGTGTTGGATGGCGCCGCCCAAGAGATGGGTGTTTTTTGGTTTTTTTGTTTTGTTTTGTTTTTTGAGATGGAGTCTCGCTCTGTCACCCAGGCTGGAGTGCAGTGGCGTAATCTTGGCTCACTGCAACCTCCGCCTCCCGGGTTCAAGCGATTCTCCTGCCTCAACCTCCTGAGTAACTGGGACTACAGGCTTGAGCCACCACGCCCAACTAATTTTCGTATTTTTAGTAGAGACGGGTTTCACCATATTGGCCAGGCTGGTCTCGAACTCCTGACTTTGTGATCCACACGCCTCGGCCTCCCAAAGTGCTGGGATTATAGGCATGAGCCACTGCACCCGGCCAAGGTGGGTGTTTTAAAAGCTGTGTTTGTTGAGTGCTTCCAGAGCCCGGCACTGCGCTAAGATCTTTATCGGCATCACCACTCTTTATCCCACAGCAACCCTGCGAGGCGGCTACGGTTTTTAGCCTCAAGTTGGTTGTGAGAAGACAGGCTCTGTGGGTTGGGACTCCAAGGACACACCATGCGTTGGTGCTGGAGCCACCATTTGTCCCAGGTCCGACTCCAGAGACCCGGCCTGCACACCACTTTATCACCACTGTGGGCTTCACCTGTCCTGTGTCCCCAGACCCCTACACGAGGCCAACTTCCAGCCACCTCACCTTCAGGATGTATGAGACTGTATCCAGCAGGCTTTATTGGCTTTTTAGGGGAGCTGTGCCGAGGCTGGGGGGCTGGGGGCAGGGGATTAACTCTTTCCCTGGGGCAGCGCTCCTGGCTCTGAACCCATCAGGGGATTTTCTTGGGCAAGGGATTAATGATTCCGCTCTCGATGTATTCAAAGACTGTGTATGGGTCCTGGTCCCCATTGAGGGTGATGGCCGACCCATACAACTGCTCCAAGTCAGCCAAGTTCCTGTAGAACAGGTCCATTTTCAGCTTGACCTGCTCTTCAGCATCCTTTGGGTTCTGCAGGAGGCGAGCCTGGATCTCCATGGTGGGAGGTGGCTTGTACATGAGGTGGTACCTGCAAGGGAGGAAGGAAAGCAGGTGACCCATGGCCTGGCCCGGAAGCAGGGGAGAAAGGGACCCTCTACTCTACTGTGGACCAATTTGGGTGTCCTGGCCACCACCACCATCACCAAACATTTACTACTGTGTACCGCTGTGTGGACACCTTTGACTGATGGGCCCTGGAGCTACAGAGAGATCCAAGATGTGCTCCCCGCTCAAGGGAGAGGGAGAGAGATCAGTGATAGGAGGACAGAACACAATCATATATGGGCAAATTCTTTCCTTCCTCCCTCCTTCCCTCCTTCCTTCCTTCCCTCCTTCCTTCCTATCTCCCCTCCCTCCCCTATCCTCCCTCTCTTCTCTCCCTCCCTCCCTCCCTTCCTTTCTCTTCTTCTTCCTTTTTCTTTTCTTTTTTGAGACAGGGTCTCACTCTCTTGCCCAGGCTGGAGTGCAGTGGCGCGATCTTGGCTCACCACAACCTCTGCCTCCCAGGCGTGCACCACTACTGCCCAGCTAATTTTTGTATTTTTAGTAGAGAAGGGGTTTCACCATGTTGGCCAAGCTGGTCTCAAACTCCTGACCTCAGGTGATCCACCTGCCTTGGCCTCCCAAAGTGCTGGGATTACAGGTGTGAGCCACCGTGCCCGGCCTCTTGTTCCTTTTCCCTCCCTTCCATTCAATGTTTATCTGCACTGAGTCCTGCGTTAAATCTGCCGCTGACAGCGCCACGGTAAGCAGGACAGGCGCTGGCTCTGTGCCTATGGAGCTCACAGTCAGATGAGGGAGTGGGACATTATAGCAACTGTGGAGATGGAAAGAAGTACTACAGCCATTCACTGTTGGGAGAGACCCCAGGGACAGGGTGACATGAAGGCCACAGCACTTGAGATGGGAAAGCTAAAAACTCCCATGACAAATCAGGTCTACATTTTAGAAAAATCCCTGCACTTCCTTCCTGCCCCTCCCCACCCCACTCCTGCGTCCCTACCAAGAAATGTGACCCTGACTGTCAGGAGAGATGACAACACCCGCCTCTTAGTGATTGTGGGGTTTCCATTGCATTTCAACATGAATGCAGTGATTGTATTTGGTCAGACTGCAGAATCAAACTCGGAATCTACCTCCTGTAACTATGGGAAGCCTCAAAGGCAACTTGTGCCCATGGGGATGTGTTTGTACAGCAACCACTGCTGGGATGCATCGTGGCTCGAGGAAAGGCCAGTGAGGAAACAGGTGACGCCCACCCAAGGCTGCTGTTTCACATGCTGGGATTAAGCTGTTGATCCCAGGATAGAGTGGGTGAACATTTCACCATTGTGTTGCTTTAGACATAAATTTCCTGGTTATTCTTCCAGGCAAAGAGGGTCAACAGATATTGCACAGAACAGCCAGTTGGATAAAGTCCATTTTGATAATCGTCCTTCAGTGGTCACCAGTGTTATCCCTGCAGTGTTTCCACCATGGCATTGGTCAGTCAGTTGGGTCTGGCCCCTGGCAGCCCCCAGACTGCCAACCACCAGGAACACAGCACAAACCTTTCCCCAGTGACTGGATCAACTCTTCTCAGAGTCAGCCGCTCCATGATGGAATCAAATGGCACATTCAGGAAAAACACCCTATAAGGAAATAAACCATATTAATAATGGTTTTTATTTCCTGTATTTTATGATGCTGTGACATCCTGGGGTCTTGAGAATCCTGGAGAGACTGCTCCTCCCAGGGCTGGCTGATTCCTAGAGCCAGCAAGCAATGTGCCTGCAAACCTGCCTTTCATGTACAACCCAACCACTCCAGAGCCTGTGTCCCCAACCGCTTCCTTCATCTGACTCTCACACCCCAAACCAATATTCTTCCTGCCCTAAATCACCTCAGGGCTGGGTGCCAGGCAACTAGAGACCATCCCTGTAGACCGAGCTTGGCAAAATTATTCAAACTGCCCAGTCCTATGCTCACTGTGACTTGTCTGCATTCTGGGGCACGCTCTCCCCTCACTCCTGCTGCCACCTGACCAACCCCGGTGCCTCCCCAGGTCCTGCATGGCATGGTGTGCCCCCCTTTTCCTGGGAGCTGTGAGTAACAAACTCTTCTTTCAATGGGATTGACCTCTCTGTATCATCACCTGGTTACCTCTATACATTAGATTTTGGGTGCAATTAAGACAAGAACAAGCAGATGGTCATGGGGAGCAAACCCAGGCTGACTCTCGTCACCCCAGATGAGGGTGGGCATCATTTTCCCCATGTGGGTGGAGCCACTGGAGCCACTGCTCAGGGCTCTGGGATACCACACTTGGAGGTCACCAGGGACAGATGCGGGACAGCAGGGCTCCCTGCAAGGATGCTCTAGGCTCCCCCGGTTCAGGGATAGCTCTCAGCCCCCATCACTCCTGGGGGTGGGACTCCCGGGGATGGGGGTCATTGTTTGGGTGAGCTTTGGGGGAACATCTTGTTCTCTAGAGCCACACAGACTCTCACCTCCACTGTGGACTTGCTGTGTGAGCTTGGGCCACTGACCCAGCCTCTGTCAGACTCAGTTACCCCAACTACAAAATGGGGCTAATTATAGTTCCCTGGTGTTGAAGATTTAACAAGATAAAGTGTGTGACAAGCTCAGTGTGAGGTCTGCACAGACTCGGTACCCCAGCGTGGCAGCTGTTATAATTTAATCACCATTCCTAGATACTCTTCCTGGGAGTTCAGGCTCCCTGACTTCCCCTGTCCTCCTTGGAGAGGTAGAGGTTGGTTGTTCTCAGTTTTCTCACTTCCTCTTTCTCAAAGGAGCCCTGGACCCAAAGGAGCAGGACACTCCTGCTAATAAACCCAAATCAGAACCCAGCAGAAGAGATGAAGGGCTCACTTCTCATGATTCTCAGACTGGGAGCACCAGGGAATTCATCTCTCAAACTCCTAGTTCCAATGGTTTAATCCCCACCCCCTTTTTAGGGCAATGGAACACTTACTTTATATGAAACCTTTTTTTCTTTTAGAGGCACGGTCTCACATTGTTGCTCAGGCTGGAGTGCAGTGGAGTGACCTCCCAGGCTCAGTCAATCCGCCCATCTCAGCATCCTGAGTAGCTGGGACTACAGGTGCGCACCACCCCACCCAGACAAGTTTTGTTATCTTTTTTTCAGAGATGGGGTCTCACTATGTTGCCCAGCTGTTCTCGAACTCCTGGGCTCAAGAAATCTGCCCCCTTCAGCCTCTCAAAGCGCTGGGATTACAGGCATGAGCCACCATATCTGGCCTATATAAGACCTTAGGAGAGTGGTTCTCCACCAGGGGTGATTTTGGTCCCCAGAAACCATCTGGCAAAATGTCTGGAGACATGTTTTGTTTTCCCAGCTGGACAGTGATGCTGGAAAGCACCTTATAATGTACAGGACAGCACCCACCTCAAATAATGATCTGGCCCCAAATGTCAAGTGCATGGCTGAGGAGCCCTGCCTGGGACAGTGTGTGAACAAACAGAATGAGAAGAGGTGTGGCTGCTGTGGCTGGGAGAGGTGGGGCTGGGGATGAGCCAAGACCTAGGAGCTCCCACCCACAGAGCTAAGCCAGGTCTTCTAGCGCTAAACCATCTGGTTCATTTTTTAAAAATAACTTCTAGAACATTCCATTGCTCACTATTTGCTCATTTGTCCTTTAATTCATTTATACATATATTTATCAAGTGCTGGCTGTGTGTCGGACACAGTAGGAAGCTCCAGTGTTTGCCAGCTCACCAGATGGAATTTAGGCACTAAATTTAAGAGTCTCCTCCTTGACGACATTGACAGATCCTATGACTGGCATGTGCAGTTTCCACTGGGGCCAAAGTTGGTGACAACATCAACGACAACAAGAAAACATCAGTGACAACAAACACTCCCTGTGCACCCAAAGCCTTGTATTCATTTCACTTTCAAGAAAGTAAACTCAGGCCAGAAGCACCTCTACGTGCGGAGAAAACACACACAAATGAGACCTCCCTCCTTCCCTCCTAGCATAATCAAAAGACTAAATCAAAAGATTGATCGAAAGATTAAAATCCCAAATGTGGAGATCCTGAAAGCCGAATTCTGAGAGTCGTGTGTTTTCAGCGGTGCCCAGGCTAGCTGCGTCATGTTAGGCGGGACTATTACCTTGTTATTGTCTTGGAAACTAAATATGGTTTCAGGAGGTGCCTATGGGTGCCAAGCTGACAACACGGTGGGAGGCTTTTCTGTTCGTTTCAGACTGCCTCCTCCAAGTCAGTGAACAAAAGCAGCCCCTCACTGACATCCTTGGAATTCTCCAGACGTGTTGAGCGGGCTGCCAAGAGGCCACGCTTTGGTAGGTCCAATGGGACACTGGTTCCCATGGGGCCCAGACCAGCCTTTGGGGCACAGGTGTCACCTGCTCTGTCCAGAGCAATAACAGCACGTGCTCAGGAAATGCGTGTGAAGGAATGAAGAAATGAACCAACCTACGGTATCCAGGCCTAGAATTCTTTTTAAAGTCTCTGCCTACTGCTGGTTTTTTTTTTTTTTTCCATCCCTGCCAAAAAAACTCATCTAACTGGTAGAACTGAGAGTGATCTAAAATCCTAGGGTTGGGCGGGATCTTAGACATGTAATTCCCAGGGGCCAGTTGCATCAGAATCCCGTCAGGAGCCTTTGATGGTGGATGCCTATGCCCCTCACCCAGAACTGCTCAGTCAGGGGCATTGGAGGGAGCCCAGTGCGGCCCTGGTCACTGGAATCCACTGCCTTGGAAAACACCTGGGCCAGGGATTCTGAGCCAGGCACCCCACAGGTCCTGTGAGCCCCGGAAATTAGATACAAACTGCTGACTACGTGGAGAATGCGTGCCCTACTGGGTGTTGGGTGGGCTCATCAGATTCTCAGAGGGGTGCTGGTCCTTAAACATCATTATGAACCTGAGCCAAAACCTCATGTTTTACAGTGAGATGACGGACCTGGCCTCGGCAAAGCCAGGGCTGCCCCCGATCCCGCATGCTGTCCTCACACTCACTGTTCTCCTTGGCTTGTAGACGACTTTTCATTCTCCTGATTCCCTCTGGGAGCCACCTTGGCCCCCTCGCCTCCCTGTGGCTTGGCTGGAACTACCAGGTATGGATCATAATCCTGAAAGACCAATCCCAAATGTCACAATCCCAAACGCTGAAATCCTGAAAGCTCAAAATCCCTAAAGTCTAAATTCTAATGTCTAAAATCCTGAAAATCACAATTTCAAAAGGTTAAAATCCTAAATGTGGAAATCCTGAAAGCCGAATTCTGAGTGATTTGTGTGTTTTCAGCAGTGCCCAGGCTAGCTGCATCATCTTGGAAACTAAGTATGGTGTCAGGAGGTGGCTATGGGTGCCAAGTTGACAATAGGTGGACTTGTGGACTTAATTTTATGTGTCACCTTGACTGGATGAAGGAGCGCCTAGCAACGTGGTAAAGGATTCTTTTGGGCGTGTCTGTGCAGGTGTCTCCAGAGGAGAGCGCTGTGAGTCTGAGAGGGTGGGTGGGGAAGCCCTGCCCTGCCCTCAGTGTTGGTGCACCCTGTGTAATCAGCCAGGGTTCTGGAGAGAACCAATACAGAAGGCGAACTGGTCTCTCTCTGAGGGCTGGACAGGCTGTGCTTCTGCTGCTGTGGACATCAGAAATTTGATTTCATGAAAGGGCTTATCACAAGGCTGAGTGTGTGTGAGCACTGCATATGGACATGGAAAGTTTAAAACTTCCTCAGTAAATGACGAGATGTCCTATTTATGCAAGTGCATTTGAGAAGGATAAAGTTTCTTGAGAGCTCAGCTCTCCGGATGACTACACACGTGGTGCTGACCCATCTGGGTTTTTGGTCAATCCTGTCAAAAGACTTAGGTTGTGCTGAGGTGGGAGGATCCCTTGAGCCCAGGAGTTCAAGGCCAGCCTGGGCAACATTGTGAGACCCCGTCTCTGAAAAACAAAACAAAAAACAAAGGTAGGTGGTCAGTCACAGTATTTCAGATGACCACAGTTATAAAGCTGGGTTCCCACAATGACCAACCATAGTAATGTGCATTTATATATTTCATTTTTAACCTATTTCTTTATGAAGATGGTTCATCTGCTCGAAACTGTAACACCCGAGTGACTGTTATTAGTGTACCTGAGTGTTTATGCTCAGTGTACCTGAGTTATTACGGCCAATTTTATGGTGTAAATTGGCCTACAAAGTGCTCTGTGGTGTTTTTAATATCTCAAAAAATCCCCTTTTCTATATGTAAATAAACATCTTTTAAATAATTAAACAATGTTTTTTTCCGCAATTATATTTTTGGGATTTTGATCTTTCAGCATTGTGATTTTCAGAATTTTAGACATTAGGGATTTCTGACCTTTCAGGATTTTAACATTTGGGATTATGGCATTCAGGATTATACCTTCTATGGCATTCAGGATTATATCTTTCAGGATTATGACCGGTTCCTGAACTAGTTTGCCCCAGGGCTGCAGGGCTGGGCCTGAGGGAGGCCCAGAAGTCACCAGTCTGAGTGCTGGCTCCTCCAGGCCACAGGAATTTGTTTAGAATGCAAGGCTGATCCAAGCCGGGTCTATGAGAAGCCACCCCAGGGCTTGCTGGAGAGAAATGAGCCTCATTTCTGATGAAGCTGAAAAGGCAATGAAGTGGAAGCCCGGGGTTCCCTGGGGCCTGCACCCAAAGAGAGCGTAACTGAGAATGACGTTCACGCCACGAGAGCAGAAAGACGGTGAGACACATTGTTTGGGGCCCTGGATCAAGCTGTGCCTGTAGCCAGCCTCAGGCACATGAATATGTGTATATTCATGTATGTATGAATATATACATCTCTTCTCTTGCCTAGGCTGGGTTTTCTGCAACCGTTACCCAAAGGATACATCATTTATCCAGTTTTTCCAGTGCCACTTGCTTCTAGAAAATGTGTGAACTTAAAACAACTGTAAGTCCCTGAGCCACAATCTCTTTCTCCTTCGAGGCCAGCTTCTCCCGTGGCCTTGCTTCTCTCTCTCTCACTTTGCCCATGCTGTTCGCTGAGCTTTGCTTCTGCCCAGTCGCCAGGAAGCTCCTCACTGGTGCCTGATGAAAACTGCAGCTGCCCCTCCAGGAAGCGAGCCCAACTGTTTCCCCAGCAGCCTGGAGCGGCCGGGAGCCATGAAAAGCCCATGAAAAGCCACGTCCTCCTTGCACATGTGCTTGATAATGACTTCCATTCACAACGTGCTGCAAAATAACAGCCACTAAAAAAAAACACGCGAGATCGGGGCGTGTGCAAACACAGGGAGTGCAGGTGTCGCAGCGGCTTTCATCCCTGACGCTGTGAACACGCGGCCCCCCTCGCACCCCCGGTACTGCAAGGCCCAACGGCAACACCAAAACACGGCTGTCACCGCGGCTGGCGGCTCTGGATGCCGACTCCAGTAGAAAGGAAGCCGGTTTGGAAATCCCTGATAATTGAAGCTGCTTCATAAACAAGCCCCATTTGAAAGACTTTTAACCCAGCGTACCAAGACTGCTTGTCGTCATTCAAGAGAATGGCTTGTGAAAGGCTGGCAAGATGAGACGCACAAGGACACCAAATGGGTGCTTGAAGCACGCTGCTGGGGACAGCCTCGCTGCGGAGGGCCCTGCTCCATGCTGGAAGCTTCTGATTATCCTGGCTCATTGTGCCCAATTTGAGGGCCAGGTGGCAGGGTGCATGGGCAGCCCAGGCCACTCTGCTGAGAGCTACTGCTCTGTGCATGCCACCAGCCACTGGTTTTTTGTTTTCTGCTGTTTATTACAGAGCCAGGAAAGGGAGAATGGTGAAAGCAAAGAATACTCAAAACAGGGTGTGCTGGGCAGACCCTCCTGGTGTGGGTGAGGGTAGTGGGTGCCTGGACTGGCCAGGGGCGGGCACTCTACCTGCCCCTGGGATTGCAGAACTTCAGGCTGGTGGATGCTTCTGGAAGGGAGGTGGAAGGTGTTTTGGGAGGCCTCTAATCCCTGCTCCAGGTGGGCACCCTGGATCAGCTGCCTCAGCACCTCCCCAGAGCTTATTAACGATGCAGATCTCAAGCCCCACTGCCCACCCACTGGAGTCCATGTTTTAACAAGATCCTCAGTGATTTGTAGGCACATTAAGGTTGGAGAAGGGCCACTCTGACCCGTGTTTCCAAGATTTGTCTGGTGTTGAGAATTATCTGGAAGGCTTGCGTAAAATACAGATTGCAGGCACCCCTTCCCCCAAGAGCTACTGAACCAAAACCTCCAGGGGAGGGGCTGGGAGACCTGCATTCGTAAGTCAGAAGCTCGGGTGATTTTCATGCCCAGGCAGGTATGGGAGCCATGGCTCTAATCCATGGTCTCATCCTTGGCCGCACCCTGAAACCAACAAGAGCTTTGAGCGTACTGAGGCCTGGGCACCACTCCCGGAGATTCTGGTATAATTGGTCCAGGGTGAGGCCTGAAAATGGGATTTTTAAAAGGTCCTCACTGGGTGTGGTGGCTCACGCCTGTAACCCCAGCACTTTGGAAGGCTGACACAGGAGGATCACTTGAGCTCAGGAGTTCAAGACCAACCTGGGCAACATAGTGAGACCCCATCTCTACAAAAAGTTTTTAAAAATTAGCCCAGTGTGGTGGCGCACCGATAGTTCGGCTACTTGGGAGGCTGAGGTGGGAGGGTTGCTTGAGCCCAGGAGTTTGAGGCTGCAGTGAGCTACAATCACACCACTGTACTCCAGCCTGGGTGACAGAGAAAGACCCTATCTAAAGAAATAAATAGGTTGGGCACGGTGGCTCACACCTGTAATCCCAATAGTTTGGCAGGCTGAGATGGACGGATCACCTGAGGTCAGGAGTTTGAGACCAGACTGGCCAGCATGGTGAAACCCCATCTCTACTAAAACATACAAAAATTAGCTAGGCATGGTGGCATGCGCCTGTAGTCCCAGCTACTCAGGAGACTGAAGCACGAGAATCGCTTGAACCCGAGAGGTGGAGGTTGCAGTGAGTGGAGATTGCGCCACTGCACTCCAGCCTGGGCGACAAAGCAAGACTCCATCTCTAAATAACTAACTAAATAAAAGCTCCTTGGGTGGCTGCAATGTGCAGCCAGGGTTGAGCACCACTGCCCTGATTCAATCTACTTAGTCTACTGGGTCCCAGAGAGCTGAGGGGTTCACACTCTGTCACTCTGAGCATTGGTGTCAGATATCCAATGACAACTGGGATCCCCTGACCCACCCTGGTAACGCCCGCTCTAGCCACACTGCCTGAGATTCTGTTTGAAGAACACAGGAAGCCTCCTTCCTCAATGACCTTGAAGCTCATCCCCTGCTTTCACCACTAGAAACTGAGGGTGAAATTTACTCTGGATCCATGGATGGACTGGGTAAGTTGAGAGATACGATGTACAATAACTGACTGCAAATATGATGC
Organism: Gorilla gorilla gorilla; assembly: GCF_029281585.2. Lineage (NCBI taxonomy): Eukaryota > Metazoa > Chordata > Mammalia > Primates > Hominidae > Gorilla > Gorilla gorilla. Next base: position 129,106,005 of record NC_073237.2, read on the forward strand.
CCAGTTCTGCCCAGAGGCAGGGGCCTGACTGTGTTGGCTTCTTGATCTTAACCAATAAGCCTCCATGATTGCAAAACCCTACACAAAGCAATATGACATAACCACAGGGAGATACTACTTCACACTCAGTAGAATGACTATTACACATTTAAAAAAAACCCCATAAAGTAAGTGTTGGCTAGACTGTAGAGAGATTGGAGCTCTTGCACATTGCTGCTGGAAATATAGCATGGTGCACCTCCTATGGAAAATGCTATGCTGGCTCCTCGAAAAATTAAACATCGACCCAGCAGTGCCACTTCGGAGGATATAACCAAAAGAACCGAAAGCAGGGACTTGAACAGATATTTGTACACCAGTGTTCTTAGCAGCATGATTCGCAACAGCCAAAAGGTGAAAACAACCCAACTGTTCATCAACAGATGAATGGATAAACAAAACGTGGTCTATACAGTCATGCGTTGCTTAATAACAGGGACACATTCTGAGAAATGTGTTGTTTTGTGAACACCATGGAGTACATTTACTCATACCTAGTTGGTATAGCCTACCACACAACTAGGCTGCAGTCCTGTACAGCATGTTACCGCACTGAATACTGTAGGCAATTATAATGCAATGGTAAGTACTGGTGTATCCACACATATCTAAACATAGAAAAGGCACAGTAAAAATAGGGTATCAGAATCTTATGGGACCACCATTGTATGTGTGGTCTGTCACTGACCAAAATGTTGTTATGCAGTGCATGACTATACATACAATGAAATATCATTCAGTCTTTTTTTTTTTTTTTTTTTTTTTGAGACAAAGTCTCGCTCTTGTCCCCCAGTCTGGAGTGGAATGGTGCGATCTTGGCTCACTGCAACCTCCGCCTCCCGGATTCAAGCAATTCTCCTGCCTCAGCCTCCCGAGTAGCTGGGATTACAGGTGGGTACCACCATGCCCAGCTAATTTTTTGTATTTTTAGTAGAGATGGGGTTCCACCATGTTGGCCAGGCTGGTCTCAAACTCCTGACCTCAGGTGATCCGCCCACCTCGGCCTCCCAAAGTGTTGGGGTTACAGACGTGAGCCACTGTGCCTGGCCAATCAGTCTTAAAAAGGAATAAAATTTGGGCCGGGCGCGGTGGCTCACACCTGTAATCCCAGCACTTTGGGAGGCCGAGGTGGGCGGATCACAAGCTCAGGAGATTGAGACCACGGTGAAACACCGTCTCTACTAAAAATACAAAAAATTAGCCAGGCACGGTGGCGGGCGCCTGTAGTCCCAGCTACTCCAGAGGCTGAAGCAGGAGAATGGCGTGAACCCGGGAGGCGAAGCTTGAAGTGAGCAGAGATTGCGCCACTGCACTCCAGCCTGGGTGACAGAGTGAGAATCCATCTCAAAAAAAAAAAAAAAAAAAGGGAAATAAAATTTTGACACATGCTAAAACCTGGATGAACCTTGAAGACATCATGCTAAGTAAAATAAGACAGATACAAAAGGACAAACATTGTATGACTCCACTTTTTGAGGTCCCTAGGGTAGTCAAATTCACACAGACAGAAAGTAGAATGGGGCTTCCGGGGGCAGGGGGAAGGGGAAATTGGGAATTAGTGTTTTAATGAGTCTAGAGTTTCAGTTTGGGATGACAAAAAAGTTCTGGAGATGAGCAGTGGTGATGTTTGTACAACAATGTGAAGGTACTTAATGCTACTAAACTTACACTTAAAGATGGTAAACTTTATGTTATATATATTTAACACACACACACACACAAACACAAGTAGTTAGTAGACATTATAATGAAGGCAACTGGGGGAGAGAAGTTCTCTGACCTTGAATAAACTTACAATTTAATGAGGTTCTGAATACATGCATGTATACATATAAACAGATGGACAAAACAATGAACCATATGACAGTATTAATTCTACACAAACTATAATGCAAATGCTACATAAACTCTTTCAGAAAATAGAGGAAGGAATACTGATTTTATTCGTCAGCTTTTCCTTGATACCAAAAACCAGACAAAGACATTAAAACTACAGACCAACATCCCTCATAAACACAAATGCAAAAATCCTCAGCAGAATATTAGGAAATTTAACTAATCTAGCATTACATAAAAAGAATAATACATCACAACCAAGTGGGATTTAGCCTGTGAATGGAAAGCTAACATTCGAAAGTCAATCAATGTAATTTACTGTATCATCAGAAGAAAAAGTTTATAATCATCTCAACAGATGTGGAAAAAGATCTGACAAAATTTTACACCAATTCCTAACAAAAACTCTCAGCAAACTAGAAATAGAAGGGAAAGTCCTCAGCCCAATAAAGGGCATTTACTTAAAAACTATAGTTAAGATCATACTTAATGCCCAAAGACTAAACACTTTCTCCCTAAAATTGAGAACAAGGCAAAAATGTCCACTCTCACTTCTACTATTCATCATCAAACTGTGAGTCCTGGAGTGTACAATAAGACCAGAAAAAGATATAACAAGCAAATAAATTGAAAACAATCCGCCTCTGAGTACCCTGTGTGTGGGCGGTCTGAGCACAGGTGCTGGGACAGCCTTGCGGGCGCTGAGTCCTTCATTCCTGGCATGTGCTAAGTGCTAAATAAATATTTAGCACAAGGTTTCCCATTGCTGAGTTACTTTTTTTTTTTTGAGACAGAGTCTCACTCTGTCGCCCAGGCTGGAGTGCAGTGGCACAATCTCGGCTCACTGCAACCTCCGCCTCCCGGGTTCAAGTGATTCTCCTGCCTCAGCCTCCCGAGTAGCTGTGACTATAGGCGTGTGCCACCACGCCCGGCTAATTTTTTGTATTTTTAGTAGAGATGAGGTTTTACTGTGTTAGCCAGGATGATCTCGATTTCCTGACCTCGTGATCTGCCCGCCTCAGCCTCCCAAAGTGCTGGGATTACAGATTTGAGCCACCGCACCCGGCCTAAGTATCTTAACATGGGCAGTTTTCACATCTTCAAGTTTATTCCCAATGACTGTTCAACTCTTCTTTTTTTTAATTTAAAAAAGTTTTAAAACCAAGTGCCTCCTTTTCTGTTGATCGGTACAATTTGATCACAATAAATATGTCCTTTATAGCTCAGGGTAAATTCAAACATTCATAAGAATGCAAATAATACTTTGTTCAGACCACAGTCTGCTGCTCTAATGAAACTACTGTCCATTTCTAGCTAGACTGGGATGGGAGGGGAAGTTCAGGGATGTTTCCCTTGGGCAATGTCTCTTTTGAGGCAAGGATAGTTTCCAAAGGAAGTAATCCAGGAGATACACTTGGTCATTGGTGGACACTATTACAACAAACAACGCAGAAATATGTTCATGACTTTTTTTTTTTTTTTTTTTTGAGACAGGGTCTCACTCTGCCCCCCAGGCTGGAGTGCAGTGGAGCCATCATGACTGGCTGCAGCCTCTATCTCCCGGGCTCAAGTGATCCTTCCATCTCAGTCCCCCAAGTAGCTGGGACCACAGGTGTGTGCACCACACCCAGCTAATTTTTTAATTTTTAATTTTGTAGAGACTCTTCTTATGTTGCCCAGGCTGGTCTTGAATTCCTGGGCTGAAGTGACCCTCCAACCTCAGCCTCCCAAAGTGCTGGGATTATAGGCATGAGCCACCATGCCTGGCCTGACATATTGTTAATTTAAAAAATCAGGTTATATATCAGGTAATACTGTTTGATCCCACTAAAAAAATGTATAGAAAAGAAAAAGACTGCAAGATTAAGAATGATTATTTCTGGGCTGGGCGTGGTGGCTCATACCTATAATCCCAGCACTTTGGGAGGCCGAGGCAGGTGGATCACCTGAGATTAGGAGTTTGAGACCAGCCTGGCCAAGACGGTGAGACCCCGTCCCTACTAAAGATAAGCCAGGTGTGATGGCAGATGCCTGTAACCCCAGCTACTTGGGAGGCTGAGGCAGGAGAATCGCTTGAACCTGGGAAGCAGAGGTTGCAGTGAGCTGAGATCATGTGACTGCATTCCAGCCTGGGCAACAGAGAGTGACTCTGTCTCAAAAAAAAAAAAAAAAAAAAAAAAAGATTGTTCCTGCTTATCTTTCTCTTTTTAGCTCCATATATTTAAAAAACTTTTTACAATATATACGATTTTTGTAAAGAGAAATAAGCCAGAGTTGTTTTTGTTTTGTTTTGTTTTTTAAGTCAACTTCAAGCCAGGCACAGTGGCTCATGCCTATAATCCCAGCTACTTGGGAGGCTGAGGCAGGAGGGCTGCTTGAGGCCAGAAGTTTGAGGCCAGCCTGAGCAATACAGTGAGACCCTCTCACTAAAAACAATTAAAATAAAATAAAAAAAGTCAACTTCTACTAACATGGAAGTCAGGAAGAAAAGAGAAATGCTCTGTGTACCAACAGCAACAGCCCTGCCTTCTATAAACTAGGTCCAGGCCCCAAGGGGGAGGAAGGCAGGTTGATTGGGGGCGGGGGTATTATAAAGTAGTGACAGAACAAGGCCCTTACCTTGCGGGGCAAAGCACGCATTCTTGTTCGGTTCCCACACAGTGGCATGCTGGTAAACCAGCTTTTGGCAGTGAGGAGGGACGACCCCTGATTTGTAGCATTTGCCAATATCCCCATCTAGTAAATTTCAAGCTGCCAACATGGCGTCCTTAAATGCGGAAGAGAAGTGCACCTTCACACCTCAGCAGCTGGTGCAGGCCAGTTCTAGCACGCCCCTGCCACAGCAGCCCTCTAAGGCGGAGCAGGGATTACTGTTCCCATTTTACCAACAAGGGTACTGGTCAGACAGCCACTTTTTATCAGGCACTGTGTTTGAAGCCAGGTGCTATAAATGTCTGGTTTTATGTAATCCTCACAAAACCCAAATGAGGTCTGGGTACTGGATTATGCTTACTTTTCACATGAGCAAACAAATGAGGCCTAGAAAGATCACATGCCTGCACAAGGTTATTTGGCTAAAAAGAGGCAGAGACTTGAACCCAGGACTGTCTGCTCCCAAGTTCGTGCCCATAACCACGTGGGGGTACCAGTTCTCTCCATCACAGAGCTCATCTTGCACTTAGTGGCCGTGTGTGGTGGGCTGAGTTACTTGCTTTGAGCCTTCTCCAGAGGTGTGAGACATGGAATAGACATTTCTAGGGAGGTGAGAGGGAAGAAGTAAGGTTCCCAACTACGCAGTGGAATGAGCAGCTGGAATGGGTGGGACTTGGCTCTGGTCGGCTCCCCGTTTGGATTTGGGGATGATGAACAGAGACCTGTGCACCTCTGGCCTCCTCCAGTCTTAGAGCTGAGCACCCCCCCCCCCTCCGCCCCACTCTGGGGCTGCATCCCTCACCTGCACGGTGGGCCCAGGCGAGGAACCCACCCAGGCCTTGGAAAGTACGGTTGATGAACGGTCATCTTCATCTCCAGGGCTGCACTCCTCATCAGATGCATTTGGCTCCTTCGTTGATGGATGGGGATGCAGAAGAGTTGACCAATCCTAGTGTCCAGAAGACTTCTTTGAGGTGGCATCTGGTGTGTTTGTCCTACTCTCAGAAGATGGTGGGCCTGGGGGTCCTATCCCCAGTCTGAGGACCCTCACTATCATCTGCCTGTTCCCAAGTGGCACCTGGCCACCCAGCCTTCCTGCCACATGGGTGGGAGTGCCTTTTCCCCCCATTTCCTGGGGGCACCCTGGGCAAGCTGAATCACCCACGGCAAGCCCAGCCAGTCTGTGCCAGGTCACGGCACCATCTGCACCAGCAGCTCTCAGGTGCAGGTATGGGGCACAGAAGCACACTTTAAAAACTCTGGCCGGGTCTTTTTCCTGGTTCCAGGCAGGGCCTGTGTCCGAATCCCCCCGACACTGCTCCTTCATGCCTGTGCACACTTGGGAGTTAGCAGTCAGTGCAGACAAAGTTCCTGCATGCTCCTGGAAACCCACCATCTTCACTGGGCACTGCACCACGCCTTCTACCTGGTACTCCGAGCTCTAACAACCACTTAGCTTGACAGTGGGAACACTGATCAACACTGATCAACACTGAAGTCGCTCTGTTTGGACGCCAGTCAAGATCCATTGGTCAGCAACAGCCCCCAAAAAACAGCTGTGTTGGTGAACATTTCCTCCGTGTCCTGAGGTGTGGCCGATGCCAAGAGGCCCCACTCAGATCCCCCTTCCAGAAAGAGCCTGAGGCTCAGCTGTAAGGAGTGGGTTACCGCAGCCTCCAGCTGAAGCATCGTGAGGGTCTTGAGCCCTAGTTTTCGTTTTTGTTTTTGTTTTGACATCTTTACTGAGCTATAATTCACCCCTGTAATGAGTCTAATTCAATGGATTTAGTATATTCAGAGTTGTGCCATCATCAACACAATCTAAGTATGGAACATTTTCATCACTCCAAAAGGAAACCCTGTACCCATGAACAGTCACTTCCCCTTCCCCCAGCTCCCAGCCCTAAGCAAGCACTGATGGACTTTCTGTCTCTACGGATTTTCCTGTTCTACACATTTCACAAGACATGGCTCTCCAAGTCTCCATCTAGGATAAAAAGAAAGAGGACTTCACAAGATTGTCTTAAGGATTAAATGAGATGACCCATAGAAAGCACTTAACACATAATTACATAGAATATCCACGAGGGCCAATGTGCCAGGCTGCTTTCACTCAGCCGGATGTTTTCAAGGTTCATCCAGACTGTCGCATGGATCAGAACTTCATTCCTCGTGCAGCCAAACAGTGCTCCATTCTTTGGATCTATCACATTTTGTTTATGCATCCACGAGTTGATGGACTGGCAGTTTTTGTTTTGTTTGTTTTTTTTTTTGAGAGAGAGAGAGTCTCATTCTATTGCTCAGGCTGGAGTGTAATGACACAATCACAGCTCACTGCAGCTTCGACCTTCTGGGCTCAAGCGATCCTCCCACTTCAGCCTCCCTAACAGCTAGGACTACAGCACGTGCCACTACTCCCAGCTAATTTTTAAAAACATTTTTTGTAGAGACAGGGTCTCACCATATTGCCCAGGTTGGTCTTTTGGGCTCAAACAATCCACCCACCGTGGCCTCCCAAAGTACTGGGATTACAGGCGTGAGCCACGGTGCTAGCCAACCAATGGATTTTTAACCCAAGCTTTTGAACCAAGGTCACACTCTGGGGTGACCTTTGGCCAAAAACTAAGCATGACAGGGGTACCAGCACCTGGCATTTCTGCCCCTTGCAGCCCTCTGAGGGGCTGTGCCAGGTCTGCGTCATGATGCATGGCTCCTCACCCACCTTACTTTGGGCTCTTTTCCTGGTACAGGTGTGCCTTCCCCATTAACTCCTCTTCACTCCTGACCCTTTCTCAGCATCTGCTTCCCGAGATTGCATCCTGACAAGACACTTAATGTGTAATAACAACACAGAACCCACGTGGGCCCACACACCAGGGCTCTTCTATGAGCCTCCGTGAGGCCACTTCATCCTCATCACAAGCTGGAGAGGTGGGGGTGTCATTAGAACAGATGAGGGAACTGAGGGACAGAGGAGTTCAGCAACCAATCCAAGTTCCCCCGCCAGAAGCGATGGAGCCACGACTCTAAACCCAGGTGAATTCTCCAGTGTCAGTGCCCTTGGTCACAGCACTCCATTGTGATTCCGCTGAAGGAACAAGGGGAGGAGGGGGGCCCTGGCCTCCCACTGCTCAGCTCAAGCCACAAGCCCTGGCTGCGTGTGTAGCTTTAGCTCCCCGGGGCTGTGCTGTGAGGCCCAGGTTCAGAGCCAGCTGCAGTCAATGTCATCTTTCTCCACCTGCAACAGATCAGCTGGAAGAGATTCGAGGCAGGAAACACAGCAGATGCTCTGCCATGGGGGCCCACCCATGTGCCTCTGCTCGCGACCTGACCTGCCGTCGGGCAGCCCCACAGGCACGGGTCTGAGAGCAGGGTGTGCAGATCCAGGATCCCTGGGTCACCTGGGGGACAAGTGCATCTCCTCATCACTGGTCACTGGAAACAGGGCAGCGGAGACACGGGTAGGTGTGCTAATTTTGAGGTTTCCTTTCTCAGAGTCAGTCTCCATCAGTGACAACTGCTGCTTTAAAATCTGTCTCTGGTGAAAAGTTACAGAAGCACATTCCAGTGTTCCTCTGCCACAGCACTGTCGCTACCCACCGCCAGATTCCCCAGCCTTGACTTCTCTGCTATATATGTACCTATCTATATAAACGTGCTGCGGAGAAACCTGTGTTTTAACCTTTTCTGCAGCTGGAGCTTTTCCATGAATCCCTCTGTCTACAGGTGTTTTACTTCTTGGTTTTAATTTTAATCCTTTGCCTTCCATTAATCAGCACCAAAACTGTTTTATTGATATTTCCTACCTGCCAGGCACTGGTAGTAAGCACGTTACACGTATGTGGTGTCTTATTTAATCCTCGTGAGAAGTACACGACCCCGGTACTGTGATCGTGCCCATTTGGAGGGTGCAAAGACTCGGGCTCTGAGAGGTGAAGTGTTGCCTCCAGGCTGGACTCCAGGGCCATCTGAATCTAGGACTCTCCGTTGCTGCTCCGCTAAGTTCTCAGATGTAAAATAATTGTGCTTTGTTCCCTGAAGTTGGCGGAGCCTTCCTGAAATCTCCAGTGAGGATCAGGAGAGGGACAGTGAACCTGCCGGAACTCAAGCCAGCTAGCGGGAGGGACGGGGGTTGACCCTGCTTATGTGCCCCCACTCTCCCGGTGTGCTAGACCCCACCTCAGACTCCCCTGTGTCCCCCGTTACGTAGGGGGTGTGCCGGCTCCCACCCTCCAGTGTGCCTCACTAAGGACACAGGGCACAGCTGCCTCTCAGGACTAAAGATAAATTCCACAGATTCCAAAAGACCCTTCATCCCCAGTCACAGCTGCCTTGCCTAAAGAATCCGCCACCGTGGTTGTTAAACCCACACTTTAATTACTCCAAAATTATGTTAAATCCTTGCATAAATATTGCAGTGGCATCTTCTGAAGAATTTCATTACAGTAAGTTGGATTGCTGCCAGAGCTCTCCACTAAAAAGTAAGAGGAGAATAGACACGTGCCAAAAAAAAAAAAAACGGATAGATGCTGTTTTCAAAATAAAAAGGCAAGGAGGTCATCCTCTGTCAGATCACGCAGGTGTCAAAGAGAAACGGTCTCATGATAGCAGAAATCTCCCATTTTACAGAACGAAGCGGAAAAACATGCCCTTTAGCCCTCTAATCTAATAGTATTCGCTTCTGGAAAAACCTAAGTCTGATTAAATATTAATAACCAGTGGTATTAATTAAGGGGGAAAAGTCCATCAAGAGAACCCCAATATGTTTACAGTGTCCCCAGGAAACTGGGAAAATTCACAATCAAGTGTGTAAATGTTCTAAGAAAGGGTCCTGAATATTTTATGAATATTTGTCATAAAACAGAAATAATAACCACTGTGCAGAGCTATTAGAATTAATATTTATGCTGCCCGCCATGAAATATTCATGGGGACAGAGAAAGGGGGGCCGTAAGACAAGAATTAATTTACATTGGGCTCGGTTTACCCGCTGGCTTGATGTTTAAAGACGGTTGACAAGCCTCCATATGAATCCGCCAGTCACTTCCCGCAGTCTGCGGAGTGGAGGGGGTGGAGACGGGTCCGGGCTGCTGACAGCTCACAGATTGAGTTTCTGACAGCCCTTAAAAAACCTAAACGGCCCCCACCTATTTCCCCTTCTTCCATTGCCCAAAGCGCTCTGTTCTGCCACCGTTCGTCCGATCTCCCCTTCCATCTGCTGAAATTAACGAATTAATGAGCGAGATACGCTTTACGGTGGGGCCTTATGAATGTTTACAGGCGATTAAATTATAATGCGGGGCGGCTGTATAATTCATGAACCAATTAAAGGAAGTGTTAGTTGATTTGATGGGATGAGGACGTACAAAATGCATTTAACTAATGGGGAACCGCGGGCTGCCCAGGGCCGGCTCCCTCTCTCGGATTACGCGGCTAATTGCTCGACTTTACGGGGCTGTCACAGATAGCCATGCATATTTCATTGTTCTCAAATACTTCAATTGTGTGCGTCCGTGTCGCGGCTGTAATGTGGAGAAGGCTGGCCAAACTTGGGTGTAGTTACAGTACCCGAGCTGGGCCCCGGCAGAAACCTGAGCTCCAGAGTCGGGTGTCTGGGCCATTAGGTGATTAAAAAGGCTCAGCATGCGATCGCCTTTTGTTTTACTATGTTCTCTTCGGGACACTAATTCCGGATGCTGACTTCATGACCGTGGTGACATTGGGCCCTGATCCCTTTCTTTCCGGGTAGTGGAGGGGAGGTCCACAGCCCCCTGTATTGTTCACACCCTGTGTGCCCTCGAAGCCCAATGTCCCCAGTGCAGGGGTCCCTCAAGACAGTCCACCTGAGACAATCCCCAAGCTAAGGGTTTCCCTTAGGCCTGACTTTGTCCATCCGTACAAGGTGGCCACTAGGAGCTTCTTTAAACGCGGCCTAAACTTGGACCCAAACTTGAAGCTGTCATCAGCTCCTTGAAGTATGTTTGGAAGGAAATCAGCAGAGAAGAGCAAATGCACCCTCCCCAAGAAGGAGTAAAATGATCCTGGTGCTCAGGAAGAGAGAGGATGCTTCCAGAATTCTGTGAGCCGAAGGACAGAGGAGACAAAGGTGGCTGACTTCCCAGCTGGAGCAACGGGGATGTCGAGTTTAGGGAGATGCTGCCTTCATCCAGCAATCCCAGTGCACTCTGTGGGGAGCAGGGTGAGACCATCGGAGCCGCGCAGCCAACCAGTCAGTCCTCTGAGATGGTTCTATTCTCTCCTCTCGCTTCCAAGCCAAAGTCTGGCATTCACCTGAGCCAAGCACATGCACGCACACACACACAGAGACACACACAAGAAACAAAAGCCCTGTGGTTACCACCTTCAATCTTCCTGTGGATACCTATGAAAGAATGTATTTTACTCCCACTTTTGTGAGTAGGGCCTGGGCAGCAGCCAGAGCTGGGGCTCTGGGGTCTGCACTCTCAGGATCAAGGCTCATACCCTTCTGCAGACACCAGGGCTGCGTGGCCAAGGGCAGCCCCAGGTTCCCCATCTAAGGGGACAGGGATGGCAACAGGTGAGGAGGATTAAAGGCACTAACCCGTGGCCTTAGCATCGAGGCTGGTATGTGATAATCACCCAATTTAGTTAGCCAATACTATTATCACATGCTAATAGAGATTCCGACTTGCGCAACAGGGAGGCTCTATCCATCACTTTCCTCTTCCACAAATGCACATGACAGTCGGGGTTGGCTTCCACCCCTTAATTGCGGAGTGGACACTGTGCTGTCAAATGGAGCAACCAGTGAGGTCTACAAGAATGCCTTACGGAGGCAGCAAAATAGATCCAGGTGGAAAAGTTGCAGGAACCCCCGGGCCACATGTGAGGAGAGCACTCAGTCTCTGCTTCGAGGATGAAAGAAGGGCCAACTGCACATTAAAAGAAAGTAAGTTCACTTGATCTAAAATATGTAATTGGGGCCTAATTGAAAATGAAGTATCAATTAGTAGTCAAGCTGGGTTTAATGCATTCTGGTTTAAAATAAAACCAAACTATCATTCATCAAATACAACTGCCTTAAATATTTTACAGTTGTTACCTTATATCATCTTACAAAGTAAACAGTATTCTCAATGCATACATGCGGCAACTGAGGCTCAGAGTAGCCAAGTATCTTGGTTCAGAAATTTATTTTAAGCAAATATTTGTGCAAGTGTAAAGATATATGGACAAGATTTCTCATTGCTGAATTACTTCTTTGAGACAGAGTCTCGCTCTGTTGCCAGGCTGGAGTGCAGTGGTGCAATCTCGGCTCACTGCAACCTCCACCTCCTGGGTTCAACCGATTCTCCTGCCTCAGCCTCCTGAGTAGCTGGGACTACAGGCGTGTGCCACCACACCCAGCTAATTTTTGTATTTTTAGTAGAGACGGGGTTTCACCATGTTGGCCACGATGGTCTCAATCTCTTGACCTCATGATCTCCCCACCTTGGCCTCCCAAAGTGCTGGGATTACAGGTGTTGAGCCACCATGCCTGGCCTTACTTTATATGTCTGGTTTTAATTTTTTAATTTTAATTTTTTTTTTTTTTTACAATGAGACTGTGCTATTTCTACAATTAAGAAAAACACTAATTATAAAATCACAGGCTGGGCGTGGTGGCTCACACCTGTAATCCCAGCACTTTGGGAGGCTGAGGCAGGGGAGTTCGAGACCAGCCTGGCCAACATAATGAAATCCCATCTCTACTAAAAATACAAAAATTAGCCGAGCATGGTGATGGGCGCCTGTAGTCTCAGCTACTTGGGAGGCTGAGGCAGGAGAATCGCTTGAACCCAAGAGGTGGAGGTTGCAGTGAGCTGAGACAGTGCCATTGCACTCCAGCCTGGGCAACAAGAGTGAAACTCTGTCTCAGAAATAAATAAATAAATAAAATCACAAGAAAAGGTTTATTGTTAAAGACGGAAAAGTGTGCATTTTCAGCTACAGGACCAACATAATGGTGATAACACGTAGATAACCGTAAGACTGGACCGGAAGTTCTTATGCACAGATCATACAACACACAGATTTAAAGCTTCATGTGTCTGAGCAGTGCTCTCAGTCTCTTATCAAACCCCCCATATCACTGTGGAATCAGAACTTCATTTCAATAAGAGTGGGCAGAATGGGGACAAGGACACAGCAGATGCTGGCCACTGAGAAGGACAAAGAGTGGGACGACCTTTCACCCAGGTGCCAGCCTCCCAGGTGCTTGGGTGCGAGAGGGCTCAGGTGAGGAAGTGTGAATAGCTCAGTGCAAATCAATGCCTCTGGTTTAAGAAAATCAAAAGATGTTCATTCATTCATTCAACAAATATTTACCCAGTGCTTCCTAGATGCTAATTGCTGGCTGCCCTAGGAACTACAGATCTAGTGGTGAATGAGCCAGGCACATTCCTGGCCTCCCACAGCTTTTACCACGTGTGTTTAGATACACACAGACACCATCTGCCTGTGGTACTTGGGGTTGATCTCGATATTAAAAGATGCAAATATGTACTATGAAAAGACCAGTTTGCAATCGGCAAAGGGATGAGATCCACAAGTTGTTTGGTAAATATGGTTTGGACAAGGAGGGTGAAGTACACACTAATTTCTTGGATGGAGAATTTCTCTGATGAAGTGGCTAAGTTGTGTTTGTTTCTTTGTTTGTTTTGAGACTAAGTCTCACTCTTGACCCCAGGCTGGAGTGCAATGGCACGATCTCGGCTCACCGCAACCTCCGCCTCCCGGGTTCAAGCGATTCTCTTGCCTCAGCCTCCTGAGTAGCTGGGATTACAGGCACCTGCCACCACGCCTGGCTAATTTTTGTATTTTTAGTAGAGACGGGGTTTCACCATGTTGGCCAGGCTGGTCTCGAACTCCTGACCTCAGGTGATCTGCCTTCCTCAGCCTCCCGAACTGCTGGGATTCCCGGCGTGAGCCACCGCGCCCAGTAAATATTTACAATGTTTTTCACGAGCTAAACATGCTACATAACATAATTTCACGCAATCTTCTCTTTGTAGGAGTTAGGCACAACCACCATCCCCTATTTGATAGGTGTGGGAACTGGGTCTCAGGGAAGTTATGCAGCTTCTCAAGGTCCCATCCCTAGTAAAGGCAGGCTCTGGGTTCAGGTGCTGGACACCCTGGCCTGCCATAACCACTGGGCACTACCGCCTCCCTCGATGCTCTTGTGCGAGGCCCCTCGTAAGGTGTGCTGGCTCTTCAGGTGCCCCGTGCCCGGCACTCTGTGAGGATGCACAGGATACCTCTCACTGCGTCTTCATGACAAGCCTGGGACGTAGGTGTAACTGTCACCCCCATCTTATGGATGAGGCAGCTTGCCCCGATATCGGCTGGTGAGTGACCCAGAAGAAATCGAGACCCACAGCTGCTGGACTCTAACATCCAGGGTGGGAGCCACTGGGCTGTGTTGCTGTTTCCCAAATGCAGGAAGTCTCTTAAGTGCTTCATATTTACTCTGTTTTTTTTTTCTTGAGACAGATTTGTTCATCGATAATTTTTATTTTTTAAATTGATGTGAAAATCCTCTTGCAGGGGTGGACTGGAGCTGAGGGCAGTTGAAGGGGTGAGTGGGAAAGCCCACAGCCAGGAGCCACCAGAACCGGCGCGGAGAACAGATGCTGCTGCAGGAGGCCATGGGGCTGGTGTTGGGGTGGGCGTGCACTTGCCATCCTTTTATTTCTTCCCCAACCTACTTCCTCTGTCTTCCTTTCCTCGAGATACTGACAGCACACTCCTAGAGATACTGACAGCACACTCCTCGAGATACTGACAGCACGCTTATATTGAGTTTCTGCCATGTGTACGCATCTTGGGGAGGCCTGGGAGGCCCTGATGCATCAGGCTTCTTGGCCTCTCTGTGCCCGCCCCTGAACCAGCCTCTCTTCCTTCACCTCTTCTCATGGGCTCTGTCATGCAGGCTGGAGTGCAGTGGTGCGATCTCGGCTCACTGCAACCTCCGCCTCCTGGGTTCAAGCGATTCTCCTGCCTCAGCCTCCCAAGTAGCTGGGATTACAGGCATGCGCCACCACACCCGGCTAATTTTTGCACTTTTAGTAGAGACGGGGTTTCACCATGTTGGCCAGGCTGGTGTTGAAATCCTGACCTCAAGTGAGCCACCTGCCTTGGCCTCTCAAAGTGCTGGGATTACAGGTGTGAGCCACCGCGCCCGGCTCTTCTTCATTTCTTCTACACATCTTTCTGTCCAGCATCGGGGCAGCAGTGGCCAACAGAAGACATACCTCTGTGGCCTTTCCAGCACAATTCCAAGGACTTCCCTGAATATTCCAACTCTGGGACATCTCCTCTGAGCTTTCATTCCAGGAAAACCACGCTTTCTTCTCAAATTTCTAAATAGGATTGGAAGCTCTTGCTTGTGGACTAGCAAAGACAAGGGTTCAGATTCTAGCGCTTCAAAGGACTCCATCCGGTGAATCCCACCAGGGCGCGAGCTCCCCCATGAGAGCAACTTCAGAGAGAAGTTCCCTTGGGCTCCCTGCCCTCCCAAATCTGCACGTAACATCAGGCTGCATCCAGAGATACCAATGGAAATTAGGTACAAATTGTACCCTGGACTTGACTTTGCAATTGGAAGAAACCTCGATTTGTGGGGGTAAAGGTCACCACCTGGAAGGCCTAACCCAGAGGCCAGCCCTGTGGCTTGGCCAGGCCAAGAGAAGCCTCCCCTAACTGCCTATGGAAAAGAACCCAGGGTTAAACTGTTTATCTGGGTTATGCTCCCAGGTTAAACTTCTTAAGTGAACCGACCCAAGGAGGTGAAACCTGAATTTCTAGATAAAGCTTTTCCACGTCTTTGGCCAGGTACACAGAACGGCAATTTAAAACTTCTGGGTTTTATGCCGGGTGCCGTGGCTCACGCCTGTAATCCCAGCACTTTGAGAGGCCAAGGCAGGCAGATCATTTGAGGTCAGGAGTTCAAGACCAGCCCGGCCAACATGGTGAAACCCCATGTCTACTAAAAATACAAAAATTAGCCAGGCATGGTGGTGCACGCCTGTAATCCCAGCTACTCAGGAGGCTGAGGCAGGAGAATCGCTTGAACCCGGGAGGCAGAGGTTGCAGTGAGCCGAGATCATGCCACTGCACTCCAGCCAGGATGACAGAGTGAGACTCCACAAAAAAAAAAAAAAAAAACAAAAAAACAACTTCTGGGTTTTGCTAGTTGTCTGCGAATTAAGTCTATGATTCCAGCTGAGAAGCCTGCAACATCCTGGTGGTTGCAGTGAGCCGAGATCATGCCACTGCACTCTAGCCAGGATGACAGAGACTCCAAAAAACAAAAAACAACTTCTGGGTTTTGCTAGTTGTCTGTGAATTAAGTCTATGATTCCAGCCAAGAAGCCTGCGACATCCTGGTGGCATCTCCCCCAAGGGCCATCAACTTGTGATAATCCTGGTCCTTGTGTGACGGCTGACGAGCACAAATGCTCTCAAAGAAGTACTGTGCAGCCACTGACGGTGAGGCTGGGGACAGTGTTTGTGAACACGGGTTCATGGTATATTCCATAGAGGAAAAGGCTGTGATATAATGTGTGCAATTAAGACCCTGTTTTCATTTTTATTATTTATTTTCTTATTTTTTTATTTTTGAGAAGGAGTCTCGCTCTGTCGCCCAGGCTGGAGTGCAGTGGCGCGATCTGGGCTCTGCAACATCTGCCTCCTGGGTTCAAGCGATTTTTCTGCCTTAGCCTCCTGAGTAGCTGGGACTACAGGCATGCAGCACCACACCTGACTAATTTTTTTTTGTATTTTTAGTAGAGATGGGGTTTCATCATGTTGGTCAGGCTGGTCTCGAACTCCTGACCTCAAATGATCCACCCGCCTTGACCTCCCAAAGTGCTGAGATTATAGGTGTGAGCCACCGCGCCCGGCCAAGACCTGTTTTTATAGAGTAGTTTTTAAAATATTGGAATGGACATACACCCAAATGTCAACATTAGTTATCTTTGGATACTGGAAATATTTTTACTTAGCTACATTTTCTAAATTCTTTTTTTTTTTTTTTTTTGAGACGGAGTCTCGCTGTCGCCCAGGCTGGAGTGCAGTGGCGCAATCTCTGCTCACTGCAGGCTCCGCCAGCCGGGTTCACGCCATTCTCCTGCCTCAGCCTCCCGAGCAGCTGGGACTACAGGCGCCTGCCACCACGCCCGGCTAATTTTTTGTATTTTTAGTAGAGACGGGGTTTCACCATGTTAGCCAGGATGGTCTCGATCTCCTGACCTCGTGATCTGCCCGCCTCGGCCTCCCAAAGTGCTGGGATTACAGGCGTAAACCACTGCACCCGGCCTACATTTTCTAACTTTTCTACAATAAGTAGATGCCCTGTGTAATCAAATGTTTGAAATAACCACCTTCGCCACACCCTGCCCCCACCTTGTTCCTCCAGTGGCTTCCCTTCCCCCAGCTCTCCTGGAATGGGCCTGGCTGTCCCTGGCCCAGGACATGGGCGCTGGCTGCCCCCCACCCACCCCACCTGCAGAACTCTTCCTCCCCTCCTCCTGCAGCTGGCTCCTTCCTTCCATTCAAGTCTGAGCTTAAACCAGCCCTCCTCAGAGGCACCTTTCCCCACCAGCGCATCCAAACCAGTCAGCTTGCCCCTACTCGATCATGCCATGGCATTTCAATCCCACATAAAGCACTTGGTCCTAGCAGGTATTTCTCCTCTGTTTATTTGTCTAACGTCCGCCTCCTCCCATGGGAATGTTTTGCTTGTTTCTGTGGCCCCAGCGTCTGGAACGGTGCCTGGCAAAGAGAAGCCTACAATAAATACTTCTGGAGTGAACAAATTGAAGTGTAAGTCCTTCCCTTACTACTAGGAATAGCAGCTGCCACAACTGGGCTCCGAGCTGAGCATTCTACACTGGGGAATCACGCCGCATTCCCACGAGGAAGGAGCCAGGCCACTGTTGACCTCCTTTTGTCCTGGGGAACCTGAGGATCAGAGACATAAAGTAACCTCCCTGTCACCCCCCTAGTAAGCCAGCTGGTTCTGGGCTCTCTCATCTTGCCACTCCATTGCCAAGAACAACCTCCATCCCGTGCCAGGGGCTGAGCCTGGCCCTGCAGGATGTGGGCCTGGCAGGCAGGCAGCCCTGACCCTCTGCCTGGCCCCAGTGGCAGGGTCCCCACAACTCCTATCTGGGAAGGGCTTAGGGGCAGCAGCCCAGTTAGAACTGCTCATTGGACATGTCCACAAAGCTGCACACACTGTTTACTGAGACGATGGCTTTATTTGGGGTGGCTGGGGCAGAGAGAGCTCATGAGTGCAGGGGCTGAAGCCATCCCTGGACTAATCCCCAGGTACTCACATCCTGGTAGGGAAGGGCCCCTGGCACAGGCTCAGGCTGGTGGCTTTAAGCCAGTTTCCTTGCTGGAGGGTATGGGTCATCCCCAGGGTGGCCCAGCTGGGGCGGAAGGGCACCCTCGCAGTGAGGGGATCCCCGCTGTGGAGAGCATGAAGCCCCTCCATGTTCTCTATGGAAGGAGACAACTGGGCAGGAGACAAGTGCTCTCACGCCCCATCCCTGCAGCCTCCTGGAGTGGCACTCAGGTGACAATGGGGACTGCAGGGAGCATGCACGAAGGTCTCCTCTTCGTATTTACTCATCCAGTCTCTCTACTGCCGTCTGAATTAGGTCCCATCATTGCCTCCATTTTATGATGCAGAAGGAGCCCTCCAGGTGGGATAAGTCATTCAGACAGCGCAACTCACAGAGGGCACTGGAGCCCGGAGTGTGGTTCCAGAAGGCAGCTCTTTGCCGTCACACCACACTGTCTGTCTCTAAAGGACCCACTGCAGGGTGACTTGGTTAACGGCTGAGAACCCACTGAGGTCAGCAGAAACTCCAGGGGAAGAAGAAGAGGGCACATGGCCGCCTAGGATCTCTGCAACAACATGCTACCAGGAGACGGCAGAACACGCAAGGTCAGGAAAGGGGAAGCAGATGATACTCTTTGATGTTTCTGAAGTACCTCGGCCACAAGCAAGCACAGAGATGTATTTCAGTTTGGGATAGAAATGGCTATTTGCATTTCATCATCTTTGAGCAGGACTGCAGACATAAATGGGACCCATGATGGAGCCAAATCAGCGTATTGCAGTGTGAGCCCAAGGTGATATCCAGCAGGCCTTTGAGAGGTGTGGGCACCCAGCGTGTAACACTGGCATTAATCACCAGTGACTCTGAAGGTTCGTGGAAGATCAGTAAGCATGCAAATGAGAGAACAGGATCGGCCCCATCCCTATCTGATTGGAAACATATCAGGCCGCCCCCTTTCATATCAAGTTTCCATTGTGAAGAGTGAAACTTTCAATGGCCATTCCTCTTGCCACTGCCCTCTCTGTGATGCTGGTGCTTCCTCCTGCCACTGTTCCCGGGAGGACACTTGAGCCAAGGGCAGCTTCTCCTCCTCTCCCTCCCCTAGCCATGCCTATCACACATAAGGAACCAACAGTTTCCAATTTGATTCCATTTTTCTCCAACTACTTAAAGAAAAAGGCCTTACAGCCAAAACATTACCACTGATTTTTGTTTTTTTTTTTTTTTTTGAGACAGAGTTTTGCTCTTGTTGCCCAGGCTGGAGTACAATGGTGCAATCTTGGCTCATTGCAACCTCCACCTCCTGGATTCAAGCACTTTTCCTGCCTCAGCCTCCCAAGTAGCTGGGATTACAGGCATGTGCCACCATGCCAGGCTAATTTTGTATTTTTAGTAGAGATGGGGTTTCAACATGTTGGCCAGGCTGGTCTCGAACTCCTGACCTCAGGTAATCTGCCCGCCTCGGCCTCCTAAAGTGATGGGATTACAGGCATGAGCCACCATGCCCCACCTTGCTAATATTTTTATCAGCATCTTCCCTTCTTTTAGCTGACAGGAGCAAGCACTTGCTGTCATGCCAGAATATTTGGATTACAACTTGGTTATCTAAAAGATTTGGCAGGTTTTCATATTTTCCATGTGTCAGAGACCTGGAACACTACTGTGTCCTGGCACCCCCTCAGCCGCTTTCTTGCCTATGGTATCTCCCAGGTGCCAGGTGCCCCCTACCCTGCACCCCAAGAGCCACGCTGGGAGAGAGTGCTGCCAGCCGAGCACCCGAGCGCCTCGACCCGTCCCACCTGATTGCACCGGCTCTAAGGCAAACCTCAAAGAATGCGCTCACTGTGAAGGACAGTAGTTAGCTGTGTCCAAATCTGTCCATTCTGCTAGAGGGAAGCTCCTGGGAGAGGGACCACGGAGGGCAGGACTGCGCCTCACTCCCACCTTTGCATCTTCAGAGCCTGCACCGTGTGCACATAGCCCTCATCACAGGGCTTAATCGGTTTGCTGAATACGTGATCTTCCTATTTGCTGAGAGCCATAAATCACCAGCTATAGAAGTGGTGGCCCCAGTAGCCGTTGCATTATAGCATCCCAGGGCCAAAGAGAACACCAGAAGACCCTTAATTTTACAGGCAGAGTTGCCTCAGGCCAATGACTGGCTCCAACTCTCAGATTTTTTTTTTTTTTTTTTTTTTGAGACGGAGTTTCGCTCTTGTTTCCCAGGCTGGAGTGCAATGGTGCGATCTCTGCTCACTGCAACCTTCGCCCTCTGGGTTCAAGTGATTCTCCTGCCTCAGCCTCCCAAGTAGCTGGGATCACAGGCATGCGCCACCATGCCTGGCTAATTTTGTATTTTTAGTAGAGACGGGGTTTCACCATGTTGGCCAGGCTGGTCTCAAATTCCTGACCTCAAGTGATCCACCTGCCTTGGCCTCTCAAAGTGCTGGGATTACAGGCGTGAGCCACCACGCCTAGACTCAAAGACTTTTTTAAAATGAGGTGTATTCCTCAGCTGCCCTTAGCTTTCCTCCCATTGCCACCTTTACAGACACTAAAGAATTCTTTTTGTCCAGACTCTTCCTGGTCTGCATAAATTCCACTTCCCTTTGTTTTCCTCTCACAGGAAGTACAAAAACAGCAGCTCATTCTTGCATAGAAAAGAATTCTCCTCCCCAAAAAGAAGCTCCCAGGTTCTAGAGAGAAAGCTTTGAGGCCCTCAGTTTAAGCCATTCTGCCTTCTGCAGTGTCTGGGGAAAGCTGCTGTCGGGCCCAACTCTCTCCTAGAGGCACCTTGAGGTGTGGAGCTTGGCTCCGAAGCCAGGCAGGGAGCCAGAGGGAGGGCGCCTGCAACCTGCGAAGCTGTTTCTTAAGTGATCATTTGCATACCTAAAAATTCACTGTTCATGGTAACAAATTCCTTTTAAACCACCTTCTGCACTGATAACAAATCTATGTTTTGCCAAGGTGAGGGGAGAGGCGATCAGCTGCCGGGGGCCACACTCCGAAGTGCGAACAGAATCTGAAGCACCCTGTCACGGAAAATGCCGGCATCTCACTGACCTGACTCTGAGCAAGCAAGAGGGCGCTGGATTGTCCCACTCTTTGGAGCTCAAAATGGGCTTCTGTGAGCACCGAACGCATATCACCTAATTTATTTCTCATCACACCCTGTGAGCAGGTACCATTATCATCATCCCCCTTTTAGAGAGAGGCGAATTCCGCACACCCATAAAACGACTCATTCAAGATCATTATCAGCCCTACATCTATAACTCACGGACTCGTGTCGAGAGAGTTCTGCCTGGCTGATTTTCTCTGTTCTTCTAACTACTCCACAACTAAATGTTTCACAAAGCCATTTTCCCCCCAAATATTTATGTTCTCAAATGTTAATTGCCTCTCTATCATGATCAAGATTTTATGAGCACTCTATATCAGTTGTGAATTAAATACATAATTTCGGAATCATCGCATTCCAGTTTGGTGCTACATTTGTCTCTATTACACTGCAGCAGTTGCCGTGGGCACCCGACAGATGACAACAGAATGCGTGTGTCCAGGGGCAGCCAGAGTGACTGACATTTCAATCCAGAAGCTGCCACGGGGACCTGGTGATTCCCACCGTTAGCGGGAGAGAAGCTTCCACAGCTCACTGGGATGGTCAGAGGGTTCCGGAGCAGGACAAGGCTAGGATGGGCTCCCCCTGTCATCCTCACTGCACCAACGAGGCCGTTTCCAACCCGCTGGCCTCTGGGGAAGGAGGGCCCGCCATCTCACGGCAGGTGAAGAAGACAAGGAGAAAAAGAGGCCATTTTTTCCCTCTGATGAGCAGTACCCACTCTCTTATAGAACAATCCGGGCTATGCCTGGGGGCCTACTGGTTAATCCCATCCTGTATGGGAAATACAGAAAGAATATCGAGCCTGGAACAAAACTGCTACAATTAATTATTCCCTCACATTTACCTGTGTGCACTACCTGACTGACCCTCACAGCAACTTCACACAATGTGGACTGCTAATTCCACTTCGCAAGTGAAGAAACTGAGGCTCCGAAAGGCGGCAACCGCAGGGGTGGATCTGGTTCCTGTTTCCAGGCCTTTGCCCTTTCTGTTCCCTCTTGTGGCCAGCCCCTCGAAACACTAAAAATGGAAATAACTGTCATTACTGAAATACTCTATCTGTCTATCAAAATAGAACTGCTGTGGGTAATATAGCCATTCTTGAAAGAAAACATTTAGGGATATTTTAAATCCATCATTGATCCTAAGGGAAAAAAAAAAAAGGTCCCTAAACCTTAAGTTTCATGATGATAAACACTTCCACAGCTTGAGCACGAGGAGGGCAATTCCACTGAACTGGGCCACTAACTTGGGCAGGGCTGCAGTTTTGATGGCTCTGGGGGCCGTCCCTCACATCGCTGTCCTGATGTCCTCATGGTCTGCCATGTGGCATCACCCAACTTAGAGGAAGCCTTTGTTTCTTGGACGTTTTAGTCATTTCCAAAGCATTCATCACTTTCAGTCATCCAATTCTTTATTGCCACCAGTAGAATTATGAGCTCTTGAGCACTTTGGTGGCACCCATTGAAGACAGAAGTGCAACTACAGTTCCCTTCCAGGGTTTTAATCTGGAGAAACAGTCACATGAATACGCGGAGCCACACATACGGCATGTTTATTACAGAACCATTTGCAAAGGGAAAGAGAAAAAAATCTAAATGCTCTTCAGCAGGGCTTCCTACTCATCCATATCCTCATCAGTACTTGGTTTGGACAGACTCAATGTTTGACAAGCTGGTAGGAACAAAACAATGTACCATTATGATTTAAATTCGTATTTTCCATTTTCTTTTTTTTTGTTTGTTTGTTTATTTTTTTTGAGACAGGGTCTGGCTCTGTCACCCAGGCTGGAGTGCAATGGTGCAATCTCGGCTCACTGCAACCTCTGCTTCCCAGGTTCAAATGATTCTCTTGCCTCAGCTTCCCAGGTAGCTGGGATTACAGGCCTGTGCCACCAGGCCTGGCTAATTTTTTTTTTTTCTGCATTTTTAGTAGAGATGGTTTTTCGCCATGTTGCCTAGTCTGGTCTCTGACTCCTGAGCTCAAGTGATCCGCCTGCCTCAGTTTCCCAAAGTGTGGGGATTATAGGCATGAGCCACCGCATTTTCCATTTTCTAATGAGGTTTAGCAACTTTTTCTGTTTTTTGGCTCTTGTGTTTTTTCTTTTGTGAAATCCATGTTCACGTCTTAAAAAAATAAAACAAAACAGCCTTACTGAGATATAATTCACACAGCATAAAATTCACTTATTTACAGTGTACAGTTCCAGCCGGGCATGACAGCGCATGCCTGTAATCCCAGGACTTTGGGAGGCCGAGGTGGGAGGATTGCTTGAGCCCCAGGAGTTCAAGACCAGGCTGGGCAAAATGGCAAAACCCTGTCTCTACAAAAAAATACAAAAATTAGCCTGGTGTGGTGGCGTGTTGTAGTCCCAGCTATTACGGAGGCCAAGGTGGGAGGACTGCTTGAACCTGGGAGGTCGAGGCTGCAATGAGCTGTGATCACGCCACTGCACTCCAGCCTGAGGGACACAGTGAGACCTGGTCTGAAAAAAAAAAAAAAAAAAAAAGAAATGTACAATTCCACAGGTTTTAGCATACTCCCAGAATTCTATGATCTGTTCCTGCTGTTTCTGCCCATTTTTATATTAAGCATACTTTATCTCGTTCATTTATAGGAGCTCTTTATAAATTTTGGATACTAACTCTGTTTTGGTTGCAACTAGCCTATCCCAGATTGAGTCTTTTCATTCTTCAGATGAATGCCTTTGGCTGAATAAAAGTTCTCAATTTTAATGTAGTCAAATTTATTTATTTTCTTTAGTTGTTTATGCTCTTTGGGTCTTATTTTAGGAAGACTTCTGTATCCCAAGATCATAAGATAGTTTCGTATATGTTCTTCTACAAGGTTTTAAAGTTTTGTCTTTCCCATTTAAGCTTTTAAACTACCTGGAATTGATTGTTACATATATGGGGCAAGTAGCTAAGGTAATTTTTTCCCACATGGGTACCCAATTGCACAGCATCATTTATTGGAAAATCCATCTTTTCCCACTGATCTGTGGTGCCACCTCTGTCATTATCAAGTGTCCGTACAAGTGTGAGTGTTTCTGGGCTCTGTGTTCTGTTTCATTGGTTAGTAGATCTAATTTAGTGCTAACACCTCAATGTCCTAATGGTTTTAAAATAAATAGACATTTGAGAGGGCAAGTCCTCCCACTTTGTCCTTCTTCGGGAATAACTTGATAAATTTTTAACTCTTTGCTCTTCTATGTAAAATGCAGAATGAGCACAGCAAGTTGCATCAAAAAGAACCACTACCAACAATTTGGAAATTTTAATTCTGATTCCACTGGATCTATGATCAATTTGGGAAGGGGTGACATCTTTATAATATTAGCGTCCCTAACCATGAATGAGACATTGCCTCCCTCTTAGGGATTCTTACATGCCTTTTAATAAACTTACACAGTTTTTCCAATAAAGGGCTTATACATCTTTCACTGTGTTTATTTCAGTGTACACTTTTCTTCTGCTATACGTTGTTAATTTTTTTTTTTTTTTGGAGATGGGGTCTTGCTGTGTCGCCCAGGCTGGAGTGCAGTGGAATGATTATAGCTCACTGCAGCCCTGACTCCTGGGTTTAAGTGATCCTCCCACCTCAGCCTCCCAGTAGCTGAGATTACGGGCTCAAGCTGCTGTGCCTGGCCATTGTTGTTGATTATTATCTTAATTTTACAATTTCCAACTCTCTGTTGCCAAAGAAAGTGTAAATAATCTTTGGATCTTTAATTATTGATCTTTTAGTTGGTAACCTTGCTAAACTCTTACTAAAACTATTATGTACTCCATAAATTCTTTGGGGCTTTCTTAATGTAGATAATCATAACACCTGCCAATAATGACTTTTGGTCCTTCCGTCCCAAGTCCTAGAGGTTTTATTTACTTTTCTTGTCTTTACTGCACTGTTTAATAATGTTTCATAGAAATGATGATGGGGGAATCCTTGTCTTATGCTTGATTTTAAAGGGCATGCTTCTAACATTTCACCACTAAGACCTACGGTTGCTATAGTTTGGGAAGGTATCTTTTATCAGGTTAAGGAAATTCCCTTCAGTTTATAGCTAAGAATTTTAAAATCATGAATAGATATTTAATTTTATCCAATGCTTTGGCTTCATCTATTGAAATAGCCATATCTCTTTTTCTTTAATTTCTTATTATTGTGAATTCAAGTAATAGCTTTTCTAAAGTTGAATCATCCTTGAATACCCTAATACACAATTGGATTGGATTTGCTAATATTTTGTTTAGGATTGTGGCAACTATATTTACGAATAACATTGGCCTGTAATTTTTCTTATTTATATTATCTTTGGGTTTCACATTAAGACTTTATTAATCTTATGAAATGTATTGTGATGTGTTCCCTCTTTTTCTTTTTCTGTTTTCTGAAAAGAGTGTTCACAATGGGAATAATCAATTCCTTGAATACTGTGGTAGATTTCACCTGTAAAAGGCATCTGGGCCTAGTGTTTAAGGGAGGGGAACAATTCACTTTTATTATTCAATTTATTTAATAGTTATGGGACTTTGGATTTTCTATTTCTTTTTTCTTTTCTTTTCTTTTCTTTTCTTTTTTTTTTTTTTTGAGACAGGGTCTCACTCAGTCACCCAGGCTGGAGTGCAGTGGCACAATCTTGGCTGCCACCTCTGCCTCCTGGGTTCAAGCAATTCTCATGCCTCAGCCACTCGAGTAGCTGGGATTAGAGGCATGTGCCACCACGCTCAGCTAATTTTGGTATTTTTAGTAGAGACAGGGTTTCGCCATGTTGGCAAGTCTGGTCTCAAACTCCTGGCCTCATGTATCTGCCCACCTCAGCTTCCCAAAGTGCTGGGATTACAGGCATGAGCCGCTGCACCTGGCCTCTATTTCTTCTTATGTCACTATTCATAAGATTTTTTTCCTATGAATGTATCTGTTTTATCTATGTTTCCAAATGTATTGCCATAAAGTTGTTTGTAATGTTTTTCCTATCCTTGTAGTCTGTTATATTTATGTTACTATATTTATTATCAAAATGTGTTTCATCCTCATTTTCATTTCAAATACGTCAACCTGTTCTTTCTTTCCTTTCTTTCTTCCTCCCTTTTTCTCTTCGTCCCTCCCTCCCTCCTTCTCTCTCTCTCCCTCTCTCTCTCTTTCTTTCTTCTTTTCTTTTCTTCCTCTCTCTCTCTCTTTTGTTTTCTTTAGAGACAGAGTCTTGTTCTGTAGCTCAGGCTGGAGTGCAGTGGTGCAATCTCGGCTCACTGCAACCTTCACCTCCCCAGTTCAAGCAATTCTTGTGTCTCAGCCTCCCGAGTAGCTGAGACTACAGCTGCATGCCACCATACCTGGCTAATTTTTGTATTTTTAGTAGAAATGGGGTTTTACCATGTTGGCCAGGCTGGTCTCGAACTCCTGGCCATAAGTGATCTGCCCACCTCGGCCTCCCAAAGTGCTAGGATTACAGGAATGAGCCACTGCGCCTGGCCATTCTTTCTTTTTTTATTGATCAATATTGCTAGAGATTTGTCGGTTTATTAATTTTGCCAAGGAATCCACTTTTGCTCTACCCAAGCTCTGTTAACTATTCCATTGGTTTCTGTTCTCTCTCCAGCTACTCTTTGAGTTTAGTAATTTTTAAACCTAGGTCAGAGGCTTAGATCATTAATTTTCAACTGTTCTTCTTTTGAGATTTATTTTTCACTGAATACCATTTATGTTCCTTCAATGTGTGACTCCTTTCAATTAAAAAATCAAAGTAGATGATGTTGGAGTGACCCCAGGAAGATGACTAGCTAGAGGCCTCTAGTCAGCTCTCCCTTCCACAAAGACGGTCAAACGGTGAATAAACAACTATATTTTAATGAAAATAAATACAGGAGTGAGTCCTGGAGTTCATCAAAGGAGTAACAGAAACCCTGGTAAGCAAAGAAACTCTGGATAGCCACATAGAAAACGGAAGGAAACAATCCCAGCACTTTGGGAGGCTGAGGCGGGAGGATCACCTGAGGTCAGGAGTTCCAGACCAGCCTGGCCAATATGGAGAAACCCTGTCTCTACTAAAAATACAAAAATTAGTCAGGTGTGGTGGTGCATGTCTGTAATCCCAGCTACTTGCACCCAGGAGGCGAAGTTTGCATGAGCTGAGATTGTGCCACTGCACTCCAGCCTGGGTGACAGAGCGAGACTCTATCTCAAAAGAAAAAAAAAAAAGAAAAGAAAAAGGAAGGAAACAACAGGACTCCACTGCCCATCCTCCAGCCAGAGTCAGCCAGGAACCAGGAGGAACGTCTTCCTACAGCGAAAAGGTAGAAAAGAGGATTCCAGCAGCTCCCACCACCCTCTGGACACCTGCTCACCACTGGGGTCCTTACAGGCCCTATGCCCATGCAGAGAGCTGTCTAGTATCTACAAGCTGTGCTCCCCTAGAGAAGGAGGTGACACAGTACCCTGCCACTGTGGCCAGCCGGCTGCTGTATGACACCATCTTGAAGCTGGAGCTACCGCTGGAGTGTGCCTTGCTTTTGGGGGAAAGTCACAACAAATTTTAAAGAACTGATATCATATCAAGTACCTTTTGTGACCACAATGGCATAAAACTAGAAATCAATAACAAGAGGAACTTTTGAAACTGTACAAATACATGGAGATTAAACAACATGCTCCTGAATGACCAATGGGTCAATGAAGAAATTAAGGAGGAAATTAAAAAATTTCTTGAAACAAAGGAAAATAGAAACACACACTCTTCAATTAAGTTTAGCCTAAGGCTGCCATCTTACATATTTTAAGTTTGGCCTAAAGGTTGCTTTATATACAGTAAGCTGTAATCTAACTAGATGCGTAAACAGACTGTAACTTATTTTTGTACCTATCACCAAGTTTTGGCCAACTAAGGCAGCCAACTGTTCAAACCGTATTCAAATAAGGCAAATGCCAAGCTATAATCAATCCAGTTGTTTTTGTACCTCGTTTCCATTTTCTGTATGTCACATCATTTTCCTTTTTCTGTCTACAAATCCACTCCACCCACTTGGCAGCGCTGGTGTCATTCTGAGCCTATTCTGGTTTGGGGGGCTGCCCAATTCATGAATTGTTCTTTGCTTAATTAAAGTCTGCTAAATTTAATTTGTCTAAAGTTTTTCTTTTAACAATCCCAAAGCCTACAGGGTACAGCAAATGCAGTATTAAAAGGGAAGTTTATAGTAATAAACACCAACATCAAAAAAAGTAGGAAGATTTCAAATAACCTAATGATGCATTTCAAGGAACTAGAAAAGCAAAAACTAACCCAACCCCACATTAGTACAAGAAAATAAATAATAAAGATCAGAGCAGGCTAGAAGCAATGGCTCATGCCTGCAATCCTATCCTAGCATTTTGGGAGGCCAAGGTGGGTGGCTTGCTTGAGCCCAAAAGTTTAAGACCAGCCTAGGCAACACGGTGAAACCCTGTCTCTACTAAAAAATAATTTAAAAAATTAGCTGAGTGTGTTGGTGTGCACCTATAGTCCTAGCTACTCAGGAGGCTGTGGTGGGACAATCACTTGAGCCTGGGAGGTAGAAGTTGCAGTGAGCTGAGATCACACCACTGCACTCCAGCCTGGACAACAGAGCAAGACTCTGTCTCAAAAACACAAAAACAAAAACAAAAAACAAAAAAACAAGATCAGGGCAGAAATAAAACTAAAAGAAAAATACAAAGATCAACAAAATGAAGTCAGTTTTTAACAAAATCAATTAGCTTGATTAACAAGAAAAAAACAGAAAAGACCCATATAAATAAGCAACAAAAAAGGACACATTACAACTGGTACCACAGATATACAAAGGCTCATTAGAGACTATTATGAGCAACTATGCACCAACAAACTGGAAAATCTAACAGAAATGAATAAATTCCTGGACACATACAACCTACCAAGATAGAATCAGAAGAAATAGTAAAACTGAACAAACCAATTATGAGTGACAAGATTGAATCAGTAATAAAAAGTCTCCCATCACAGAAAAGCCCAGGACTTGATGGCTTCACTGCTGAATTCTACCAGACATTTAAAGAAGAGCTAACTGATAGTAATGGCCAAAACCACAATTCCTTTTGCACCAACCTAATACCATTTCTTCTCAAACTTTTCTACAAAATAGAAGAGGAGGTGATTCATCCAAATGCATTCTGTGAGGCCAGCATTACTCTAATACCAAAGCCAGACAAAGATACAGCAAAAAAAGAAAACTATAGGCCAACATCCTTGATGGACACAGAAGCAAAAATCCTCAACAAAATACTAACAAACGGAATCCAGCAGCACATTAAAAAGATCATTCACCAGCTGGGCGCAGTGGCTCACGTCCGTAATCCCAGCACTTTGGGAGGCCAAGGCGGGCAGATTGCCTGAGTTCAGGAGTTTGAGACCAGCCTGGGCAACACGGTGAAACCGCATCTCTACTAAAATGCAAAAAATTAGCTGGGCGTGGTGGCATGCACTTGTAGTCCCAGCTACTCGGGAGGCTGAGGCGGGAGAATTGCTTGAGCCCAGGGGGCGGAGGTTGTAGTGAGCCAAGATCATGCCACTGCATTCCAGCCTGGGCAACAGAGCGAGACTCCATTTCAAAAAAAAAAAAAAAAAAAAAAAGATAATTCACCATAATCATGTGGTGCATCTCAGGGATGCAAAGATCGTTGGACATATGCAAATCAACAAATGCAACAGATCACACCAACAGAATGAAAGACAGAAACCATACAGTCATCTTAATAGATGCAGAAAGATCATTTGATAAAATTCAACATCCCTTCTTGATAAAAACCCTTAACAAGCTGGGGACAGTGGTGCACACCTGTAGTCCCAGCTACTCAAGAGGCTGAGGTGGGAGGATCACTTGAGCCCTGGAGTTCAAGACCAGCATGGCCAACATAGCAAGATGAGACCCTGTCTCTAAAATAAACAAGCAAAACAACAACAACAAAACCCTCAACAAACGATGTATAGAAGGAGTATATATCTTAACACAATAAAGGTGATATATATGGCAAACTGATATCTAACTTTATACTGAATAGGAAAAAGTTGAAAGCTTTTCCTCTAATAACTGGAATAAAACAAGTATGCCCACTCTCATCGCTCTTATTCAATACATTACTGTAAGTCCTTGCCAGAGCAATTAGACACAAAAAAGAAATAAAGGTCATCCAAATTGGAAAGGAGGAAGTCAAATTATCCCTGTTTGCAGATAGCATGATTTTGCATATAGGACACCCTAAAATGCTCTACCAAAAAACTCTTTGAACTGATAAACACATTTAATAAAGTTGCAAAAGACAAATTAACATGCAAAAAATTAGTAGCATTTCTATACACCAAGAATAAACTGGTGGAAAAAGAAATCAAGAAAGCAATCCCAATTACCATTGGTACAAAACAATACCTAAGAATAAATTTTCTTTTTGAGACAGGATCTTGCTCTGTCGCTGAAGCTGGAGTGCAGTGGTGTGATCATTGCAAACCGCAGTCTTAACCTCCCAGGTTCAAGCAATCCTCCCACCTCAGCCTCCTGAGTAGCTGGAACAACAAACGTGCTCCAACATGCCTGGCTAATTTATTTTTATTTTTAGTGGATATGAGGTCTCTCTATGTTGCCCAGACTGGTCTCAAACTCCTGGGCTCAAGCAATCCTCCTGCCTTGGCCTCCCAAAATGTTGGAATTACAAGTGTGATCCACTGTGCCTGAGTTCCTAAGAATAAATTTAACCAAGGAAGTAAAAGGTCTCTACAAGGAAAGCTATACAACACTGGTGAAAGAAATTAAAGAGGTCATACACACAAAAATCGGAAAGACATTCCATGTTCATGGATTGGAAGAATTAATATTGTGAAAGTGACCATACTACCAAAAGCAATCTACAGATTCAACATAATCCCTATCAAAATACCGATGAAATTCTTCACAGAAATAGAAAAAAAACCTTAAAATTTATATGAACTATGGAACACTCCAAATAGCCAAAACAATTTTGAGCAAAAAGAACAAAGCTGGAGGCATCAAATATACTACAAAGCTATAGTAACCAAAATAGTATGGTACTGTCATAAAAACAGACACATAGACCAGTGGAACAGAATAGAAATCCATAAATAAATCCATGTATTTATAGCCACTGACTTTTGACAAAGGTGCTAAGAACATTCAGTGGAGAAGGGGCAGTCTCTTCAATAAATGGAGCTGGGAAAACTGGATATATCTGCATTCAGAAAAATGAAACTAGATCTCTATCTCTCCTCATAAACAAAAATCAAATCAAAATAGATCGAAGACTTAAACAAAAGGCCCAAACCTATAAAACTACTAAAAGAAAACATGAGGAAACACTTCAGGACATTGGTCTGGGCAAATATTTTTTTGGTAAGAGCTCAAAGGACAGGCAACAAAAACAAAAATAGACAAATGGGGTTTACATCAAGCTAAAAAGCTTCTGC
This sequence comes from Gorilla gorilla gorilla, assembly GCF_029281585.2. Taxonomy (NCBI): domain Eukaryota; kingdom Metazoa; phylum Chordata; class Mammalia; order Primates; family Hominidae; genus Gorilla; species Gorilla gorilla. Next base: position 129,137,494 of record NC_073237.2, read on the forward strand.
ATAGCGAAGGAAACAACAGAGTGAAGAGACAACCTATGGAATCAAAGGAAGTATTTGTAAACTATCCATCCAGACAGAGATTAGCAGTCAGAATACACAGGAACTCAATAGCAAAGCCAATTAAAAAATGGGCAAATGATCTGAATAAACATTTCTCAAAAGAAGATATACGAATGGCCAACAGGCGTATGAAAATAAATGCTCAACATCACAAATATCATGGAAATGCAAATTAAAACCACAATTAGATATCTCACCCCAGTTAAAATAGCTATTAGCAAAAATTAAAAAAAAAAAGATGCTGGTGAAGATGTGGAGAAAGTGGAATGCTAGTACTTTGCTAGCAGGGCTGTAAATTAGTACAGCTACTTCGGAAAACAGTATGGAGGTTCTGCAAAAACTAAAAATAGATCTGTCATGTGATCCCACAATCCCACTGTGGGATGTGTATCAAAAAGAAAGAAACTTAGTATATCTAAGAGATATCTGCATGCCCATGTTTATTGCAGCACTACTCACAATAGCCAAGATATGGAATCAACCTAAGTGTCCATCCACGAATTAATGGATAAAGAAAATGTGGTATATATACACAATGAAGTACTATTCAGCCATAAAAAGAATGAAATTCTGTCATTTACAGTAACATAGATGAAACCGGAGGTCATTATGGTAAGTCAAATAAGCCAGGCACAGAAAGACAAATATAGCATGTTCTCACTCATATGTGGGAGCTAAAAAAGTTGATCTCATGGAGGTAGAGAGTGGAATGATGGTTACCACAGGCTGGGAGGGGCCAGGGGAGGTGAAGAGAGGTTGGTTACTGGGCAAGAAAATACAGTTAGATAGAAGGAATAAGTTCCAGTGTTTGATAGCACAGTAGGGGGACTATGGTTAACAATAATTTATTGCATATTTCAAAATAGCCAGAAGAGATTTGAAATGTTCCCAAAATAAAGAAATGATAGATGTTTAAGGTGATGGACATCTTAAATATCCTAATGTGATCATTACACGTTATATGCACGTAGCAAAATATCACATGTACCCTCATAAATATGTACCATTATTATCTACCAATAAAAAATCAAAATCATTAACTTTTTTAATTTTTTTTTTTTTTTTGAGACGGAGTTTCGCTCTTGTTGCCCAGGCTGAAGTGCAATGGCGCCATCTCAGCTCATTGCAACCTCCGCCTCCTGGGTTCAAGTGATGCTCCTGCCTCAGTCTCCCAAGTAGCTGGGATTACAGGCATGCGCCACCATGCCCAGCTAATTTTGTATTTTTAGTAGAGACGGGGTTTCTCCATGTTTGTCAGGCTGATCTCAAACTCCCGACCTCAGGTGATCCGCCCGCCTCAGCCTCCCCAAGTGCTGGGATTACAGGCGTGAGCCACCGTGCCGGCCAACTTTTTAATTGTTTATGCCTTTTGGATCAGCAATTCCATTTCTATGAATTTTCCCCAAGGAAATGATCAAAACACATGCAAAAACAAATACAAATGCATATGTGTGTGTATATATATGAATGCTAGCTGTTGCATTGTAATAGAAAAAATAGGAAACACATGTCTGCTAACAGAGGGTATTTAAATACATTATAATACATCTGGACAGTCTCATGCTATGCAAACACCTAGTGAGCTGTATCTTTATGCAGTAATAGGGAAAGATGTCCATAATATTTTATTAAGTGAAAAAGCAAGTTACAGGAGGATATATGCAAGATTTTATTTGTCGTTAAAAATCTCCATGTTTTAAAACCCACTGGAAAATGAGTCCCAGCCACACCACTGCAAGGGTTCCTTAATTGGTCCAATCATCTATTTATTAGAGTGAGTGCAATACAGTTCCTGCCCGCATGGGGGGAAACAGGCTGGGAGGAGGGCCAGGGGCAAGTAAGTGCTAGGAGGGGAAATGGGAGGGGGCTGGGCAGGCACTGTGGGGAGGGGCAGGGGTTCCCAAGGCAACGTCAAAATCTCCAAATACAGTGGGCCTGACGGGGATGAAAGAGAGGCTGAAGAGACAGAGCCGTCCTGCACAGTTCAGGCACCACCCTGCCCTGCCACTGCCTGGCGGGCATCTTGAGCTCCAGACCCTTAGCCTCTCCGGGCCCCCCAGTTTTTTCCGGGTAAGAGACTCGAACTGATGCTCTCTAAGGATTCTTCAAGCTCTGAAATTCTCTGCTGACATCTGCCAGCAGCAAGGTTGACTCGAATCTGAAACCTCTGGGGAAAGTGGGGGCCTCTCCCAGAATGGAACCCTCTCTGAACACTTTCCCGGGAGGGACCTTAGACTGTGCTGCCTGTTGCCAGCGTCGCAGGCAGGAGGAGCGCAGTCACTATGGGTGGGGTGAGTGCATGGGAGAGGAAGTGAATGAGCAAATGTCCAAGGAAGGGCATAAGAGAAGGGCTCCAGCAAGAATGCAAAGGAAGATTTGTCTCAAATGGCTTTTCAAGGCGGTCATGAGCTTGCCTCTAACCCAGCAAAGCGTGTGGAAGAAACATCGGCAGTGAGGGCTCCCATCTCTCATTTCTCAAAAAGCCGAGACTTTCAGCGAGGCCACTTGCCATTCCTGGTAGGTAATCAGATCGCTGTTAATTAATAAAGCTGTCAGGTGGCTCGTCCTCTCTGGTCATTAGTATCCTTTCAGAAAGAGAATCCTGCCATCACCGCCTTGTCCGCCCCTCCGCTTGCCAGCAATTAACTTAATGCTATGCAAATGAGAGGCTCTTCTCATCATTAGCTTATAGCCACGAATGTTAATCGCATAATTGGGTCTTCAACAGGGTAATTAGACACGATTTCCTCCATTAGTCTTACAAGGCTAATTATTGTTGAGCGGAGAGGGGGACTGCTCCCAGGGCTCCAGGCGAAGAGGCGCATCTGGTTAAAGCGAATTCGGGCGCATCGTCCGCCAGGTAAAAACAGCAGTCGCGATCCATTGTCACAGCCCACTGTCCCCACCCATCGCGGGGACCGGGCTAGGGAGGGAAACGGAACCAGGGGAAGGCCTGGGGGGGGTCACACTCGTGCCCCTTGCCTGGTACCTGGGATGCAGACAACGTGGCATTTAAAAGTGAAAGCGGAAACAAACAGCAGCCCCGCCAGCCCGGGCCCGGAGGCCCAGCCCCGCGCCAAGGGCCACCCCTCGGCGCGCTCAGCTTCCCTGGGCCTCTGCTGCTTCCTCAGTGCCATGAGGACCGCGCTCGATGGCGTCCAGGGGCCTCTGGGTTTGACTTTCATGGCTATGAATCTCAGAATGAATAGAGCCCAGAACGCTGGCTGGGGTAGGGTGTGGGGCGGGGGCGACGGGACACCCTGCGGAGGAGCGGGCTGGGAGCGCGGGGGATGCCCCTCGCCCTGCACGCGCGCCCTGCCCCTGGCTGCAATCTGAGCAGCCCGCGTGAGGGTTAGTGGTGACTTCCGGGACTGAATCGGCTGGGAAGCCGGTCCCATTTCAACAGAGACCTGGGGCAGCGCGGTGGGCAGCGGGCTGGGCCGAGATCAAGACCGGGACAAGGCCGAGAAGAGCGGGATGGGTCGGCCCCTTCAAAGGGAGCCCTGGGGCGCAGTGTGGGGCGGTCTTGCTCCCTGTTGACCCCCAGCCCCCCTTCCCTGGATCCGGGAACCCAGTGGGCTCTGGAAGCAGCTGCTGAGTGCACGGCAGACCCCCTGGCATGGGTTTACACCTTCTCTCAGGCCCAGCGGTGTGGGCCTCCCCAGTCAGGGAGACGCTTCCCCCATCTGATCTCAGTGGGGAGGGAGCAGCTGGTGGCCCCGGCAAACGCAGCACAGGAGAGGGGAGGGTCTGGCTGAGCAGGGGGCTGCAGGAGGCCTCTGGGAAGCCAGCAGGGCAGGTGTGGACTTAGTGCCAGGGTGACCTGAAGACTCTGTGCTCAGCGGCTCAGAGCACAGGAGTCCAGGGACTCCGTCTCAGTCCGACTCTGTCTCCACTGCCATGATGTGCTATGTGATGAGGGCAAGACACTCAGCCTCTTGGAGCCTCAGTCTCCTCAGCTGAAAGGTTCGGGTGATGCACCCTTTCCTGGTCTTGCTGGAAGGACCAGGAGGGAAGAGGTAGGCCAGGTGCACAGCCCAGGGCCTGGCCCTCCTGCCCACAGGAGACAAGAGACTATGGAGGAAGGTGCTATGGCAGATGGTGGTCAGGCTTACACTCTGAGAATTATGTCCCTGTCAACAGAACGGGCCAGGAATCATGCACATGGCAGCCTACTCTGGATGTTTTTACGAGATTCTGTTTATGAAAATGTGTCGCCTTCCCTGTATCGTACAATCCTCCATCTTTATATGCTTAAGCCCCTACCACAGGCTCTCAATGAGGGCATTAAGGGGTCCTTGATGGACTGAAAGGGCACCTCTTGTAAAGAAACAAACCCCAAGGTGTCACTTGATTGAAATGTGAAGGCAGAATGAAGGTAAGCTGGAGAGTACTTGGTCTCCATCCATCTAGAATGTTCTGACTGCAATTCCCTTCAAAAGGCTCAAGGCTCCCACCTTGTTATGGCAGTGTGGCTCCATTATGAATGGCCAGGGCCATTGACAAGCAGCGTCGTGTGGTGTGAGGGGAAAGGCTAGGACGGAGCTTCCTTTCAGAGCCTGTGTATCAGTCTGTTTTCACGCTGCTAATAAAAACACACCTAAGACTGGGTAATTTATACAGGAAAGAGGATTAATGGACTGACAGTTCCACATGGCTGGGGAGGCCTCACAATCATGGCGTAAGGCAAGGAGGAGCAAGTCACATCTTATATGGATGGCAGCAGGCAAAGCAAGAGAACTTGTGCAGGGGAACTCCCCCTTAAAAAAACCATCAGATCTCATGAGACTTATTCACTATCACAACAACAGCATGGGAAAGACCTGCCCCCATGATTCAATTACCTCCCACCAGGTCCCTCCCACAACACGCGGGAATTCAAGATGAGATTTGGGTGGGGACACAGCCAAACCATATCACCCCAGAATGCTCCTGCCACCACCATCAATGAGAGGAGTTGCCCTTTGAGAGCTCGCTGGGTGTTAGACTCTGGTGATTCCCAAATTTTTCTTCCTGAACTACCAGACTTATAGCCCGCTGTCTACTTGATATCCTGTGCAGATGTCGTTAGGGTTGAATTGTGTTCCACAAAATTCACCTGTGAAGCCCTAACCCCCAGAACCTCAGAAGGTGACTGTATTTGAACACAGGGCCTTTAAAGAGGTGGTTAAGTTAAAAGGGCCCTAAAAGGTGGGCCCCAATCCAATCTGACTGGAGTCCTTATAAGAGGAGGAAATGTGGACATGCAGAGAGGCACCCAGGGCACACGTGCCAGGTGAGGATGCAGTGAGAGGCCTCAGAAGAAACCAAACCTGCTGGCACCTTGATCTTGGGCTTCCAGCCTCCAGGACTCTGAAGAAATAAACTTCTGTTAAGATACCTCATCTATGGTACATTGCTGTGGCAGCCCCAGCAAACCAGTAGATTTCTAAGAGGCATCTCAAGCTTATCATGCCCAAAACTGAGCTAGTGGTCCCTCCCCAACCCCATTCCTCCAGCCTCCTCCTCTGGTCATCACAAGGCCAGCCCATTCTTCTTGCTGCCCCAGCAAGCACCAGAGCTCTCCGCAATGCCTCTCTCTCTCACATGTCCTACATCCAGTGTGACAGCAAATCAATGGTACCAATTCTACCTTCAAAAGACTTCTCACCACCTCCACAGCTACTACCCTGGTCCAGGCCTCTGGCACTTCTCACCTGGATTACTGCCAACAGCCCTATACCTGGCCTCCCAGCTGCTACCTTGTCCCCCTGCCTAGAGCCCTTTCTCCACCCACTAGGTATCTTTTTACAACATCAGCGGGATCCCATCTGTCATTTGCTCAAGCCCCACAGAGTGGCTCCCACATGACTCCAAGGAAAAGCCCAATTCCTTCAGGGTCTATGGTCTCCTGTGACCTCTGACACCTCACCTGCGAGTCTCTCCCTCATCTATGGCCAATGGCCTCCTTGATGTTGCTCAGAGTTGCCAGGCACATTCCTACCTCAGGGCCTTTGCACTGTAGTTCCAAGCCTGGACCACTCTTCCCTACATCTGTCATGGCTCATTCCCTCACTCCATTTAAGCCTCTGCTCAAGCATCATCAGAAAGGCCTTCCCTGATGGCCCTCTATAAACATACCACCCTGTCCTCTCCAGCCTTCCCGGATGGCCCTCTATAAACACACCACCCTGTCCTCTCCCTTCCAGCTGCCCGTCTTCCCTATTCCCCTTTGTCCTGTTTTATTCTCCATAGCACACAACATATTATGCATCTGGTGTTTATAGACTTTCTCACTCCAACCAGAATGTAAGACACCTGAAGCATCTTAGGTTTTGTTTCCTTTTGAGTCCCAAGAACTCAAGTAGTGCCTGCATGCAATCGATGTTCCATAAATACTTGTTGCCTAACTGAATAAAGTCATTGCCATGTTACATGGGAGGAAACCACGGTTAAGAGTGACAAATACCCTGACCAGCATCACACAGCCCATAGATGGCAAAGCCGGGATTCCAACCCAGTTGCTGACTTCAGAACCTCTTTCTTAACCACTGTCCTATTATGCTGCTTCCCATCATGAGAAAAATATGTAAAGTCTTGTGGAGGTGCAGGGCAAGGAGAGGCATCAGGGGAGGCTTCCTGGAGCAGGTGGCATTTGAGCTAAGACTTGTAAAAGATAAGATTTGTATGAAATCCCATGATGTTCTGAAAGAAGAAACACCATGAGTAAAAACTCCGTGTTTAGGAAACAGGAAGTGGGTAGGTGTGCTAAGGTGTAGTGGGGGAGAAGGGAGTGGTAGATAGGAAAGAGAGGAAGCATGGGGCCCTCCTCTTCCCTTGGCTTCTGGATGCTCCCCATTTCTCCTGCTCCCCACTCCACCTTCTACTCTGGGAGGGGCTCCTGGCCTGGCAGACCTTATTGGGATGCATGAAGCCTTGCCCTATGACCTAGAATCCACGCTCCTGAGACAGGCCCAGGAGAGAAAAGGAGGCACAATGCCAGCACCCCTGGACGGACACTGTCTGGGGTGGCCAGCATGGGGTGGGGGTGGCTCTGACCCTCCTGCTCATGGGGGGGTTGGGGGTGGTCTGGAATCTGCAGAAATCTCAAAGCTAACAAGGAGGCGATGCCTGGAGTCTTACAATCTCATAAAAAGTAAGGCTGCACTTCTATTTGTGGAAGACTTTTCTTAAAAGTTTTTTTATATATTAAATAATTTCTGTGATATTTAGGAAGAAGAGCTTCAAGCTTTTAGACATCTGCCACCTGAATCTGGCAGAGGCTCAAGCTTTTAAAGCACAGTGCCGGGTTCAGCAGTTCAGCACTTTAGTTATGCCTGTAAGGAAGATGGAAAATTGAAGTACACTCTGATGTCTCCCAAAGTCCCCTATGGGTAAAGAAAAACAAATATGATTTCTCCAAGTCATCTTGGTGTCTCTGTCCTCTTGCCTTTCTCTGGGAAATAAATGTAAGTGAACGGTCGAGCATCGCGCCTGCCAAAAATGGGGGCGTCTCCATCAGAGCTCGATTCAAATGCCAACTACCCCGGGCTCTGTTCTGTTAAAGGTCACTTGTCATTCTCCACCCGAGGCATGGAGATTGCTTTGGAGCTCTGATTTCCATGGCGGGGAAGGCATGTTTATCTTCTCCAATGTCTTATTCACCGCTGGCTTAGGCCGAACTGTTACCGGTTGAGTACAACCCGCTGGGCCCCTAATAAGAGCTTGGAATCCACAGGAGGGAAAGAAATTGAGATGCGCTTTGCCAATGAAGAGTTGTAAACCTTAAACGTAGGCAAAGAGAAGTCTTTTCAGGAGGGGAAATTTCCTGCCTGTGAAGGTTCTCAGACACTACAGCAGGAAATGGAGAACAGTCATCCCTTTCTCTCCAAAGGACATGTTTACCCAGAATGCTGTGCTGGGAGCAGGGGATGGCAAAGGGACCCTGGAAACCTCTCCCTGACCTCCAAGAGTCAGCAGGAAAGTTGAACCAGCAATGCAGGCTGGACTGGGGGGCTCTTAGAAAGCTCTTAGGAAAAAATGTTAAGTGGTAAATAAACTGAGTTTCAGTATACTGCAGTGAGACTGTGTCTGTTTATTTTATTTTTATTTACTTTTTTATTTTTTTGAGATGGAGTCTCACTATCACCCATGCTGGAGTGCAGTGGCGCAACCTTGGCTCAATGCAATTTCCACCTCCTGGATTCAAGCAATTCTCCTGCCTCAGCCTCCCAAGTAGCTGGAATTACAGGCGTGTACCACCATGCCCGGCTAATTTTTGTATTTTTAATACAGATGGGGTTTTGCCACGTTGGCCAGGCTGGTCTCAAACTACTGACCTCAAGTGATCTGCCCGCCTCAGCCTCCGCCTCCAAAAGTGCTGTGATTACAGGCATGAGCCACTGTGCCTGGCCTCATGTCTGTTTTAAACTAGCAAAATTACTCACCAAGAAAAGAACACACAGAGCCCTTGCTATATGGCATGACCCCATCTCTTCCTCAAGATTAAGCTCCCTGATAGAACAGGCCATCTCTCCATGGCTCCCCGGAAGCTTCTTCCCACCTACCCCAGGTACCATGCAATGCTCCCTCCCAATCCTCGGCTGCCTCTTGGGGACAGCAGAGCTGTGCCTGCGGTTGCCCAGGCACTCTCTCTGCAGAAATTCACTGTATTTTTATACTCAGAAAAATCCATGAGGCTGCAGGCAGAGTTCAAAGGTTATGTACATTTTTTGATGTCACTGCTTCAAAAGTAATTGCTCTTATGCTCTCAAACACAGACAACACACCTAGCAACAGGCTGTCATAAACTAAGTTTTAACCCAAGAAAGCAGCAGCACCGGCCTCTCCTGCATTTGCCCACATCATCCTCACCGGACTGCCTCTTACACAAACATTGGAAAGAAGTGGTAAAATGTCAGTGGTCCCCAGGCAGGAAAATAATGGGAGAACTTTCCTTTTTCCACTCCAGTTCTGAGTTTATTTACTGAGAGATTAAAATGCTACAACTCCAGGGGTGGTGGGCTGCTGGCCTATCACCACCATTACTGGCCACAACCTTGGGCTCGAGCCCAGGGGTGCACCTCCTTCTTAACTGCAGGTCGGATGACCCAGCCACCGCCTCCCTTTTGACCTCAAAGGAGGCTCAGGGAGCGCCCTGCAGGCCTGGGTCAAATTCTGCCCACAGGGTAGCACTCGCTTTTGCTACAGCAAAGCACGAGGCCTGCTCTGAGAGTCCCGAGAGTCCTGTCAGTCAGGGTGTGCTGATGCTGAGTGCAAGTGGCTGTGGGAAGGGTGGCGGTGACCAAGCTGGTGGCACAGGAAGGCAGCCTGCTGTGGGGGCGGTGGATCCAAAAGCATGGATGAGGCCGTCCCTCAAACAGCTGTGCCAGCAGAGCTCTGAGAGTGCTGCGGGGCCACCACGCCGCAGGATGGAAGGGCTGGAGGATGGAGGACCTTTGCTTGAGCTTTAATCTCTTCAAGGCCACCTCCTTGAGTGTGCCTCGACCCCAAAAGATGAAGAGCTCAGAGTTAGGACAGGCCAGTGCCTTCTCATCCCACCCCAAGACAGGAGAAGACGATTCACAGGGCTCTCTTCCCCCGGCTTTGAAGTCATGGCTAAAAACTCTTGATTCCCCTTCACGGGCAATCTACTAAGCCCCCACCAACCACTTCCCTTATCCGGCTTCCACAGGCCATACTTGGGGCCAAGTTCTAGACAACCTGGGACAGCCTCTGTGCTCTGGAGCCTCCAAAATTATTTAACTTAGCCACATTAGACCCCTGGTTCCATGGAGGTCTCAGATATGAGTCTGATTTCATCCTTGTCTCCTTGCAAGATCATCCTCCTGCCCCGCGTGTCACCTGGTGGATAAGGAACTGCCTTTCTCCAACTCTACCCCGCAAAGCTAGCCCAGGGGAAGCAGGCTGCTCAGAGGGGCCAGCCACAGCCACAAAAATCTTGCGACTGGTATTTTGGTGAGGAGTTGGGTTGACCGTACTTCTCAGAAGCTCTGATCTCCACAGAAAAGCACAGAGCCCCCAAAATATTAGGAATAAATATGGTCACACGGGTGGAGCCCCTATTGGTGCCAGCTGTGCCCAGTGCCTCCCCGCATCATCCCATTGAATCCTCTCACCTGATGTCCCAAATCCCACTGTCCCTGATTTTTAGTCGAGGAAACTGAGGTGCAGAGAAGCTAAGAACTTGCCCAAGTAGAAGTAGATCAGAGATGAGCTGCTTTGACTCCACACCGGTGTTCCTTGCCCCTGCTGCCTCCCTGGCTACAGACTGAGCCTGGCTCTCTAGCAAACTCAGATTTCAACTTTGAATCTGTTGACAACATTATCTCAGTTGTACAGAGTATTTTCCAATTCATCATTCCCACCCATACACATTTTCCCAGCAAATATGTCCATTAGCCCAGCAAATGGTGGGCGGGGCTACTACTCCATTTGATGGTTAAGGAGACTTGAGGCTTAGAAAGGGTAAGTAGCCACCTGCAGACCACTTGGCCAGTAAAGCAGTCAAGCAGGGCTGAGGGAAACAGTTGTGAACTATCAGGAAGCTCTGGGAGCAAGGAAGGAAACTTGGGGTGCAAGAGAGATGGCTGCCAAATGTTTACAGAAAGAGAAGAGCCCAGAAGAGGCAAGGCTGTGGGTCCCACCCCCAATACACGCCCCACTTTCTTTTTCACCCTTGTCCACAGACACTGGAAACAATGGCCATTCCACCAAAGCTGCCCAATTTGAGGCAAAAACCTCAATCCCCAAGTGGACCTCTGTCTCGAGGTGCGAAGGAGCACGGCAGGCCTTTGCTGCATCACTGCCCATGCGACAAAGTCAGAATGATGTCGGGTCCTGTTGCAGTCAGCCCATGGGGGCTTCCATTAGGATGGGCCTTCTTTTAGGAGGAGGCTCGCAGCAAACCCGTCTTTAAGAAAGAGCTTTCTTCCAAAAAGAAAAGGCACCATGGCGCACACAGTCAATGATATGTATTCCAGCCCATGTCTGGTAAACTCTCGGATGATGGCAGCAAGGCAGGGTCACCTGGGTTCTATTAGCTCAATTAATGAGGAGTAAGATAAGGCTAACACCCTGCTCGTCGGGAGGCTCAGGCCCAGAGCTGCAGTAATGGAGTTATTAACCTTCGTCAGCCACTGGATTTTGCTGCTGATTCCAACTCCATTTCCTAGTTCAGGCCTCCATTAGTGGGCTGTTTATTATCCATAGTCCGCATAAGGATCAGCTGCAGAAATAGTGCTTCCTGGAAGGACCCGTGATAATGAAAGAGAGAGAGAGCGGGGCGGGCAAGAAACCCTCTCTACTTTGCATTTTAATTTTCCTTTGGTCCTACTGCTGTCCTCTTAAGAAATTACAGCATCCTTCTCACTTTGGACTATGTTAGAAATGACAAAGTCATTATCCAAGGGTTTCAATGTGTTGTCCCCCAAAAGAAATTGTCATACGGAAATAAATTACATCAAATTAGGGAGCTCTGGCCTATAAACTATATGCCAATCTGGTTTTTAATTTCATAATGTACCACCATATTCCATCGTTTAAAATTGGACATAATTGAAACAAAAAAATCAAAACTGCATTTAGCAGAATAATTTTATCAACATTGTTAAATGCCCTGATTAAAAATTTCCAGTTTGCTTCAGTTTGAATTGAAAAAAAAAAAAAATTCAGTTTTCTTGGCTCAATGGGGTCCTGAACAAAAGGGCAATTTTGTCTTTGACTATTTTGGGGTCATTCGCCGCATGTGTTACCAGAAGAACAGGCTACCTTCCCCACTTCCAAGCCAATGAGAAGAACAGGCTACCTTCCCCACTTCCAAGCCAATGAGAAGAACAGGCTACCTTCCCCACTTCCAAGCCAATGAGTGTCTTTAAAATGTCTTCCATAGATAAGGAAAGCAAGCAGGTCGCCATTAGAGAAAAAATATTTTTAAAATTATTTGTACGAACCCATAGTGAGTAGATGCAGCAAATACCCTTTGAGGGTCACCCCTTCAATATTTGCCATCTTAGCCTCTTTGTATTGAGCAGGAATTCAGCGTTACATGGGGAAGTGTCAGAGTAAATGTGTTTACACTTCTTAACATATAGACAAATCTGTAGCATCCTATTTGGGGGCCGTGTGTGCTTTATTTATTTATGTATTTATTCATTTTCGGAGAGACAAGGTCTCCTTCTGTCACCCAGGCTGGAGTGCAGGGGCACGATCATAGCTCACTGCAGCCTCTGATTCCTGGGCTCAAGCAATCCTCCTACCTCAGCCTCCCAAGTAGCTGGAACTACAGGTGTGCACCACCATGCGTGGCTTAGCGTGTAACTTGTTATGTGAGAACAGGCGAGAAGACAAACTCTCCCCTACACATTTGAATGAGAGTCGGCCCTGACAGGAGGTACTCTGGGCACTCACGTGCAGAGCAGGTCATAGCCATCCACAGTATCCGTACAGCTCTTTCAAGCTATCAACCACATGCACACGTCCTCCATCTACTCTCCAGAGCAGTAGTGCTGTGAGGTTAAAAGAGTAGAGATTATTGTCCCATTTAACAGATAAGGAAATTGACGTTAAATGTGTCTTCTTCAAACCAGCTAGCCAACAGAGAGGGATAAATGCAATCCCACTGCATAAAGGATAGAATTTAACAGTTCAGAGCAAAGAGCTGGGTTCAGGGCTGGCCCCTTCCATGGATCTTACCTGGCTATGTGGCCTGGGGCAAGGACATGGCTTCTCTAACGCTGACTGCCTTTTACCTGAGCAAACCTTCTTTACTGGGCCGTTGAATGGATGGAATCACATAGGAAACAACTGCATAATCAGCACTCAGTAAAGACCAGATATCATCATTATTACTCTTGTTGTCAAGATAATGCTGATTATGAAGGAGGAGGGGGCAGGAGAGAGAAGGAGGAGGGAAAGGGAAGAAGTGTCCTCAATGGACGTGATCTGGGAACAAAGTGGGAGGGGCTGTTTCACGGCAGTCAGAGAATAAAAGGAGAATGAACTGAAAGATGAAGAAGGAGAAAGAGAAAAGCAGAGAGGAAGTTGAGAAAGGCAGAGCAGAGATGCCCTGTGCAAAGCCATGGCAGTTTTGTCCTAGGAAATCGAAAAAGAAAGCTTCCAGACCTGAGGGAACAGGCTTGGCCCCGGCAGACTGCGCTGAGTGCGGAAGTGCCAGCCCCTTGTGCCTGGGGGTGGGTGTCTGCCAGCCTCCCTCCCCTCGGCAGCTCTGTTCTCTCCGGCTTTCTGTAGGAAATGTCTGTGTGTGGAAGGTCTGTTTAGCAAAAGCCAGCAACAACAACTACAAACCCAGCACCAACGGGGAGCCATATGCAATGAGAAGAGACCTGCCACTGCCTTTCCAGGGACAACTGAAACCCTCTGGGCTCCTCTGGATGTGGGACACACATACCCATCTTATTTAAACAACAATAATACATAAAAATTCAGAAACCACCACATCCTCAAAGGAACCTATATAGCAGCTTCCAGTTCGCACAAAATGACCTGGCACCCAAATGAGCTAATCAGAAATCTCATTCTTGGGTGGTTTCCTGAGAGTCCTAAAATGCAGTCCAATGAAGAGAGAAAAAGATACTCCAGAAAACAACACCAAGATTAAAACTCCCTGCTACCATTTTGCTGAATGTCATTGCCACTGACTCATCTAGGACCCTCCTTTTACACCCTTTTCCGGGGATTTCTGAGATAGCATTACCAAGACCTTGTGGGGGAAGGTTAAGGTCACAGCTTGCCCTGCCCCCTCCCTCCTTGCAGCACGGAGGGAAAGGAGGATGCAAAAAAACAGTGGGTCTCATACATGGCAAACTTCCCAACATCAATCAGAATCCTATACTCTTTCTCTGTAGTAAGCATTAATTTTAAAAGAAAATACTGTGCTACAAGCTTGCAGCATGAAATGAATTATTTTACAGCCAGGCAGAGGGCAGGTTTCTGGATACAGCCGTGAACATAGTTCTTTCTTTGTTTCTTTCTTCTTTCTTTTTTTTTTTTTTTTACTATTATTATTACGTTTTAACAAACTTTATAGCCCATTTTATTTGTTCTGAAATAACTTTTTCTCCTTCTTTTCGACAGATCAATTACTTGGTTTGTTTCCCTTACTGTATGATGTTGGAATGAAGAGATTGATACTGCTCAGTGGAATATAATTTAGTATTATGTGCCACGGGTTTATGAGGTAGGAGTCAGACAAAACATTGCATTTGAACACTACCCATTTATTAGCTCTAAGAAGAGATTTATATTTGACAAGGAGACAATAGCTTTGTTTTCTGATAAGCCAAAGAGGTCTATTTTTGTGTCCAATACACGGAGTAGCTTACCCTTCCCCGATAACTCTATTTACTAGTGTGAATATATTTTAATAATAAAATTGATATATATGTAAATTTATTTTAATCTAATTTCATTGAACCTTCCTTTAAAAAAGAGCCTTTGTAGATTGTTTTCATATCTGAATTATAGATTTCTGTATCGTATTCCCAGATTGATTTCTAGGCTATAATTCTGTCAAGATTTCCTCCTGGTGTCAAAAACAGCAACACCACAGCAAGAGTGTTTTATAATTGGCATCACAACCGAACCAGAATTACAGTCCTGATAGTCATCCCGGCGCTAGGTGGATTCATTTTAGAATATTTCTCTCTTTCTTAGCCTGTATCTGAACTTGAAGGTTTATGGCTAAGATTACTTTCTGAGTTCATCATAAAAATGTTTAATTGAAAGCTAAGGTGCTGGAGATGGAAGAGACAGAGATGAGAAAGGAGGAAGGAAAATATACCTTCAATGACTACGAAAGGATGATCAACAGCAGCATACGATTAAATCTACATTGTAAATAAAGATTTTTTGTTCCTGCCTGTCCTTCGCCCTAGGGTCAAATAAATTAAATTGGCATTATTTACTAAGTCTTTAGAATGTGATTTTCACTCCGTGGTGAACAGAAGAGTGTTTCCTTGCAACCCTGCCCTAAATCAAATCGGTTCTTGAATATTCCTCCCTGTGTGCTTTTCCTCCCTGTGTTGGTCCTGTAGTACTGGTGCTTGGGCTCGGTAAGTAAAACAGTCATTTTTCCCCCCAGGCTTCAGAAAACCAGCACAGGATTCTCTCTCCTGACCTGCTAATGACACCCTGCCCTGCCTTCTTTAAAGTGATTGTTCTGCATTTTCCCCAGTGCGTTTCATCTTCACATAGCTGATGAGCTCACAAAGAAGCTATGCAGGCTGGGAGCAGTGGCTCACGCCTGTAATCCCAACACTTTGGGAGCCCAGGGCAGGTGGATCACTTGAGGTCAGGAGTTCGATACCAGCCTGACCAACATGGTGAAACCCCGTCTCTAGTAAAAACACAAAATTAGCTGGGCGTGGTGGCACGCGCCTGTAATCTTAGCTACTTGGGAGGCTGAGGCAGGAGAATCACTTGAATCCAGAAGGCGGAGGTTGTAGTGAGCCAAGATCGTGCCATTGCACTCCAGCCTGGGCAACAAGAGCGAAATTGCGTCTCAAAAAAAAAAAAACAAAAACAAAAACAGAAGCTATGCAGCTGATGCTGTGACATTAACCACGTCTGTGGCATTAACTATGTTAGGAAGAACAGAGGGTGGACACTTAGCCTTTGGGTACTTTGGTCCCTGGAATTTCACAGGAATAACGGCAGTAAAACAGGATGCTCAGGTTAACACTATCAGATCCCCGCTGCCCTGGGCCTAAACAGGTTTCAGTCTTCCAATGGGAAGCTCTGTAGCCCAAACTCTAGGGATATAATTCAGAGTTGAGGAGATTCTAACTGTGGGAAAGGCAGAATAATGCCTGCCCCCAACTCCAAGATGTTTACCTCTTAATTCCCAGATTCTGTGAGTAGGTTATCTTACCAGGAACAAGGAACTTTCCAGATTGGATTAAGTTAAGGACTGTGTTGATATGGTAAGATTATCTCAGGTTAGCTGGGTAGGCCCAATCTAATCACATAGCTCCTTAAAATCTGAGACCCTTTCCCGGCTCTGGTCTCAGGGAGACATGAGTACAGAGGAAGGATAGGAGTTGCACTACGGCCTCTGAAGATGGTGGGAGGGGTTGTGAGCCAAGGAATGCGGGCAGCCTCTAGAAGG
Organism: Gorilla gorilla gorilla; assembly: GCF_029281585.2. NCBI lineage: Eukaryota > Metazoa > Chordata > Mammalia > Primates > Hominidae > Gorilla > Gorilla gorilla. The sequence continues at coordinate 129,153,680 of NC_073237.2, forward strand.
TGGAAGAGGCAAGGAAACGGATTCTGCCCTAGAGCCTCCAGGAAGGAATGCAGCCCTGGCAGTGCCATGATTTTTAGCACTACAGAATTTGAAGACAATAAATTTGTGTTGTTTTAAGCCACCAAGTCAGTGGTAATTTATTATGGCAATATAGGTAACTAATATGCCAACTCACACTATTCTTAGACAAACAACCAGCCTATTCAAAGGTAAAGGATTTACAGAATATATCCATCTTGGGACCCAGTTATAGGTGCTACCAAAAAATGGAAGGAAAGGGGCATAAAAGTTAAAAAAAAAAAAAGAGAGAGACAATGAATACCCATTAGAAAACGAATTACTCCAGGACACATAAGAACATTTTAGATAAAACCTTACCAGAATGTTCTAAATAATTTAAAGAGAGTGGACTCCATGATATAGGAAATGAAAGAAAAGATGATGAGATTTTTTAAAAGGAGATGCAAAGAAAGCTGACAAAATGAAGGAAAAATGCCTAAGGGGAAAAGTAAAAGCATTATAGAAACAAAAAAACAAATGAAAAACAGCAAGAAATAAACACAGCAGAAAACAGTCAGTTACCATGAAGGTCAGAGTCGAGAAAATAATACCAAAAAGAGTAAGATAAAAGCCACCAGCAGAAAATCCGAATTATGAAAAGCTGATGATAAATATCTAACACACACATAATTGGTCTTACTGAAGAAGAAAACCAAGCAAATGAACCAGAAAAATATTAATATATCTACTGGAAGAAAATTTTCCTGAAATACTGTAAGTGAAAGGGTTCCTAATGTCCAGAGAAAAGTAATAAGGAGAACCAAGACTGAGCTATGGCCTGGTGATTGTAAATGAACTTAAAGAGAAAGAGAAGGGGGTAGGGGACACAGACAGAGGCAGAGAGACAGAGAGATCTCCTGAACACCCAGGCAAAAGAAACACATCCATAGGCCGGGCGCAGTGGCTCATGCCTGTAATCCCAGCACTTTGGGAGGTCGAGGCGGGTGGATCACCTGAGGTCAGGAGTTCAAGACCAGCCTGGCCAACATGGTGAAACCCTGTCTCTACTAAAAATACAAAAAGTAGCTGTGCATGGTGGCACACATCTATAATCCCAGCTACTCAGGAGGCTGAGGCAGGAGAATCGCTTGAAGCCAGGAGGGGAAGGTTGCAGGGAGCTGAGATTGCACCATTCCGGCCCAGATGACAGAGTGAGACTCCATCAAGAAAGAAAGAAAGAAAAGGAAGGAAGGAAGGAAGGAAGAGAGAAAGAAAGAAAGAGAAGGAAAGAGAAACACATCTGGCAAGATGTCAGAGGCTGTGCAGAAGGGATTTGGAATACTGAGGGTGGGGGAGGAGCTTGGGGAGAGAAAGAAAGAAACATGATCAAAGAATTATTTGCCAGATGTTGTTTACAAGTAAAAATAACAGAAAGACATTCTGAAGTATGCAAAAATTCAGGAAGTTTAGTATCTATGTACCCTAGCTGAAAATGAATTAAAGACATAATCCATTCAAATGAAAGATAAAATCAAAATTAATAAATGAAGAGGTTGAAATATATAAACAACTGGTGTTGAAATCTTAATCCAGTTTTAAAGAGAATAAAAACTTTGTAAGTATAGTAATTATAGTTAAAAACAGAATATGATTGTTATATTTCTAGAAAGAAAAGCTTAATCAATACTGATTAAAAACAATAATCTGTGTATAATAGACTGGCACAGAAAAATTTCAGGATATGTCTGTCCCTGGCTCCCCCAAAATGGAGAATGGCTGGAGAAGGGGGAGGAGGAGGCAGTACATGTGGGATCCTCTTTTTTTTTTTTTTTTTAGATGGAGTCTTGCTCTGTCGCCCAGGCTGGAATGTAGTGGCGTGATCTCGGCTCACTGCAACCTCTGCCTCCCGGGTTCAAGCAGTTCCCTGCCTCAGCCTCCCGAGTAGCTGGGACTACAGGTGCCCGCCACCATGCCCGGCTAATTTTTGTATTTTTAGTAGAGACGGGGTTTCACCATATTGTCCAGGCAGGTCTTGAACTCTGGACCTCGTGATCCACCTGCCTTGGCCTCCCAAAGTGCTGGGATTACAGGCGTGAGCCACCACGCCCAGCCGACATCTTTCATATGAAGGGGTCAAGATATTCTGCTGCATTTCAAAATCAACAAACTGAGAAATAAGGTTTAATCAAGTCGTGTTGAAGAGACTATTAGAACTACAAACAGATTATCTTGTAAATTAATGGAAGTGGGGCAGGTAAGAAGCTAACAATAACAAGAACAAAACTCAAAACACATCCCATAAAGAAAAGATGGAAAACAAAGGAAACCATAATGAAGCACAAAATAAAGTAAGAAAAGCAAAAATAAGTGGGATAGACTCAACTATTCAAGGAAAAAGACATTCAGATTGAAGAAAAAATATCAAACCCAATTTCATTCTGTCCACAGTGAAGACAATGTCTATGGGCTCCACCCATGCATCCAGAGCTTCCATATAGCTTTTTAGTTGTGTCATCAACAAAAAATAAGAGAAGCAAAATAGTTGAAAGTAAAACTTAGGAACATGCAAATGTAACAAAGAAATCAGAGTTTGAATTCCAGATAAAAATGGCTTCTTGAAACTCTCACCAGATTTTGTTTCTTCCCCAAATCCCACAGAAAAACGATAGGAAAGGCACTTTGAAAACCTAACCTACAAGGACAGAAAGAACAGGGAAGAAGAAGGCAATCAGACAAAGGTTTCGACGCTGGAAAGCAGACTTGAACCAGAGGCAACGAGCTGAGGCGGCCTCAGAAAGCCAAATCCTAGATCAGTAGTAGGAAAGCTGAGAATCAACCTCATCTTCCCCAGAAAATCCTCAAAAGGCTCAGGCACAGGCGCCACCTGGGAACTGGTGGCTAAAATAAGGGGGCTTGGTTGAAATTTGTTTGAGAAGAGAGTGAGTCCTAGATCCCTTCCTCACTCCACCCAGCTCAGTGAATGTCTCTCCTCCACTTGGGAAGAAATTAAACATTTATTCTCTAGAGAGGATAAAATACAGGCTCTTTGGGCTGAAGAACGCCAAGCACAGTTGAGAGCCTGAGTCTATGGTAAACACAGGGGAATTAGGTAAAAGTATGCAAACTGCATGCAGTATGTGAGACCCCTCCCTTGCCCTTCCCAGTGTCCTGCTTCTCCCCTGGACCCCCAGAGAGGGGGTCCTGGCAGCAAGGCCTTTACCGTCCAGCAGGAGACTGCATGAGTCCTCTCTGGGGAATCTGAGCAGCCCAGAGGAAAAGATCTAAAGATGTTGACACTTGGTGGGAGGGTTCTGCACAAATGGCCCAATTTTATCACCCCAGTGATACCACCCTACAGTGAAGACTAAGCCTGTGGGCTCTTTCCATGCACTCAGAGCTTCCAAATCGCTTTTTAGTCTCCCATTCTTAGACATGAGCAAACAACCAGGGGTAATTCAACATCTAAGGGTAAAAAAAGACTCTGCTGAGAAAGAATAAGACCAAGACAAACAAAAATTCAATAGAAACTGGTTATGCAGAAAGGAAACGGAAAAAAGCCTATCTCCCCATCCTCCTAACAAAATCAAATATGTCATTAACATTTTCAAGAGATAAAAAAACCATGAAATAAGATCAAGAAACTATAAAAGGAATATTCAGAAAACAAAAAGCTCTTGAATATTACAGAAATAAACAAACCCAAGAGCAGAAATTAGAATTCAATAAAAATGTTGGAAGAGAAAGTTGAGGAAATCTCCCAGAAAGTAGAGCCAAACAAAACAAAAAGCAGCAACTGACCACACACACACACATACACACAAAATACAAGGGAAAAAAGATATTTTTACAACATTTAGAAGCCCAGTCCTGAAGATCCAATATGCAAATAACAGCAGTTTCAGAGAGAATAGAAAAAAGGGGAAAAATCATTAACAAAATAATTCAAGAAAATGTCCCAGGACTGAAGAACACAGGTTTCAAGATTAATTTCTGGTACAGTGGAGTAAATCTGACCTATACCAAGGATATAATGAAATTTCACTGTGAAATTTCAGAACGCTGGAGACAAAGGGAAGAGCCTACAAACTTCCACAGAAAGAAAAAAGTCACGTATGAAGGATCAGGATCAGATTGGCATTGGACTTCTTAGCAACACTGGAAATTTAAAATCTATGGGAAAATCATTTCCAGCCTATAGTTTCTCACCCAGCCAATCTATCCAACAAGTATGAAGACAGAATAGACACTTTCAGATAGAATAGCAGGGCCCCCAAAATTTACCTCCCATACACTGTTTCTCAGGAAGTTACTGATAGATGTGTTCAACCAAAACAAGGTAGTAAACCAAGAAAAAGGAAGCCATGTGATGTAGAAATAAAATATCTAATATGGGAGAGGGGTAAAGAGAATCTTCAGTGTAGTAGTGAAAGGCAATCCCAAAATGATTGTTGTGTACAGGCATAAGGGGTGACTTCTTCAATTTAGAACACATGTGTTTCCGGTGTAACAGTCTACTGCTTTTAAATCATCTTTTTAACTTGGGAAGCAACTAGAGGTTATGCTTTGTCAAATCAAGGGGGTATATAAAAGGAAGATGTGTGACTCAGGAAGCAGAGACTCCAACTCAAAAGAAAGCCAAGGGGAATTCCTCTGATTATAGTAAAGAAAAGCCTCTGATGATCAACTATGCAGTAAGCCTAGAAAAAAACCAGTCCAAACAGGAGAGGAATGGGAGTGACCAAAAAAAAAAAAACAACAACAACCTGAAACTGATAGATTACACAATATGATGGACTTTGTGGGAAATTGCTCTGAAAGCCTATTATGAGATGTGGAAATAATTAACTAATAGGTACAAAGAAAACTAGACAAGTGAAAAAGCAAGATGATTATTAACTTCAGGAAAATCAAAAAGAAAGGAAAGGAAAAACAAAAAAACGCTAACGCCTTCCAGCTGAGTTAGATTCTTTAAAGCAGGTTTCCTGGAAAAACCACAAAACTGTATGCTTATATCTCATTAGCCAGAACTTAGTGTTGTGGCTCCATATAGCTGTAAAGAAGACTGGAAAACGGGATCTTTTATTTTCAGACACCAAAGTACTCTTCTGAAAATTGATCTTTTGTTATTGAGGAGGAAAGTTAGAATAAATGTTGGGGTAGATAATTAGCTGTCTGTCACTGATGGTCACTTTCATCAAGAATACATTTCACAATGAACACATAGCTGACAGAAACCTTTATGCACTAAATAACATAGCACCAAAACACATAAAGCCAAAACTGTAGGAAACACAATAAAAATTAGTGGCACAAGATATTCAAATTATGTTAATATATTTAAAGACAGGGGAAAGGGATGATTTTCTAAGAAGAGACTAATTGCACAAGAAAAGAGAGAAATTCAAATTGACCAAACACCCTGAACAAAATCAATCAAATCATTAACAAGCTACCTCTGCCCCAAAGTGCCAGATCCAAAAAAATAGTTACTGCCGGAGTTTTAAAAACTCTCTCAGATATGGAGAAAGAAAATCTACGAAATTTTCACATCACTGATACTAAAGCCTAACAAAGCACAAGAATGTGGAAAAATTCTAATCCATATTATATATGCATATTAATACAAAAAAATAAAAATGTAGCCAATACAATCCAACAGCATGTTAATTTCCTTGTGCTGCCATTATCATATTATGACAAACTTAGCTGCTTAAAGATACTCAAATTTGGACTGGGTGCGGTGGCTCACACCTGTAATCCCAGCACTTTGGGAGGCCAAGGTGGGTGGATCACAAAGTCAGGAGATCGAGACCATCCTGGCTAACATGGTGAAACCCCATCTCTACTAAAAATACAAAAAATTAGCCAGGCGTGGTGGCAGGCACCTGTAGTCCCAGCTACTTGGGAGGCTGAGGCAGGAGAATGGCATGAACCCGGGAGGCAGAGCTTACAGTGAGCCAAGATCGCGCCATGCACTCCAGCCTGGGAGACAGAGCGAAACTCTGTCTCAAAAAAAAAGATAATCAAATTTGGCTAGGTGCAGTAGCTCATGCCTGTAATCCAAGCACTTTGGGAGGCTGAGATGGGTGGATCACCTGAGGTCAGGAGTTCGAGAACAGCCTGGCCAACATGGTGAAACCCGTCTCTAATAAAAATACAAAAATTAGCCATACATGGTGGCACACACTTGTAATCCCAGCTACTCAGGAGGAGGAGGCAGGAGAATCACTTGAACTTGGGAGGCAGAGGTTGCAGTGAACAGAGATCACGCCACTGCACTCCAGCCTGGGCAACAGAGTGATACTCATCTCACAAAAAAAAAAAAAAAAAAGAAAGAAAGAAAGAAAGAAAAGAAAAAAAGATACTCAAATTTATTATCTCCCAGTTTCTGTAGGTCAAAAATCTGGTATGGGTCTAACTGGGCTTAGGTCAAGGTATCAGCCAGAGCTGTAGTTCTCACCTGGGGCTCACTGTTGGTTGAATTCATTTCTTCTCACATTTTCCACGGCCCCGATCTTTGAGCCACCAATGCTGTGTCATGCTTAGAAATCTCTCTGACTTCCTCTTCTGCCCTCAGTCAGGAGGAAACTCTGCTTTTAAGGGTTTGTGTGATTATTCTGGGCCCACCCAGATAGTCCAGGATGACCTTTCTATTTTAAGGTGAACTGATTAGTAATCTTAAGTATATCTGCAAAGTCACTTTTGTCATGTAATGTAATACTCAGAGGCATGACAGCAGGGGGGCAAAGGTCATAAGGGTCAAAATTCTATCTGCCACAAGCAGTAGAATAATATACCATGAAAGAACAATATGCCATGACCAAACCAGTTATTATAGGAACAAAAGACTGGCTTACTAATATTAACATAATTTATAATATCAATGTGTCAAAAAGAGAAAAAACAATTTTAAAGGATGCTGAAAAGCTCTTGATGAACATTAACTAGAGATTTTAAATCACGGAGCTATACTTCTTTTTTTTTTTTTTGAGATGTAGTCTCACTCTGTCGCTCAGGCTGGAGTGCAGTGGCGTGATCTCAGCTCACTGCAAACTCCGCCTCCTGGGTTCATGCCATTCTCCTGCCTCAGACTCCCAAGTAGCTGGGACTACAGGCGGCTGCCACCACGTCCGGCTAATTTTTTGTATTTTTTAGTAGAGACGGGTTTCACCGTGTTAGCCAGGATGGTCTCGATATCCTGACCTCATGATCCACCCGCCTCGGCCTCCCAAAGTGCTGGGATTACAGGCGTGAGCCACTGCGCCCGGCCAACTTCTTTAACTTCATACAAATTGTATGCACTTCAAACCAAAAGCCAGTAGCACCTTAATGTCAGCAGTACCAGGACAGCCCTTATGGTCAGGAAAAACCACCGTGTCGATCATGACACCCTGTTCTGAAAGTACCGCCCAACAAGAGTAAAATGAAAAGTATAAATATTGAAAAGGAAGAGGCAAAAGGATGAGTATTTGTAGATGACATGGTCATCTACCTGAAAAACCCAAGAGAATCAACTGAAAAACTATCCAAAACAGTAAGAGGGTTTGAGAAGGTGGCTGGGGTATAAAGTAAGCCAAAATCAATGTCTTTTGTATACTCTTGAAAAACCCCCTTAGAAAATATGGAATGAAAATATCTTATTATAATATCAGTAAGAAGAACAAGAGATAATATACCTAGAAATAAAATAAAACATGCAAGACCCAAGGAAGTGTTGATATTTTCACTAGAAGCAAAGACAGAATATATCCATGTCAAACTGTAACGGATTGTATTAGTCCGTTTCACACTGCTATAAAGAACTACTTGAGACTAGATAATTTATAAAGGAAAGAGGTTTAATTGATTCACAGTTCCACATGGCTGGGGAGGCCTCAGGAAACTTACAGTCATGGCAAAAGGTAAAGGGGAAGCAAGGCACATCTTACATGGCAGCAGGAGAGAGACAGAGAGAGAGCAAAGGGGGAGGTGCCACACTTTAAAACCATCAGATCTCGTGAGAACTCATTCACTATCATGAGAACAGCATGGAGGAAACCGCCCCCATGATCTGATCACCTCCCACCAGGTCCCTCCCTAACATGTGGGGATTATAGTTCAAGATGAGATTTGGGTGGGAACACAGAGCCAAACCATATCACAGATCAATTTGAGAATCTAAGGCAATTCCCCCTAAAATTTCAATGGCAGTTTCTTTTTGTACATGATAAAATCATTATAGTGCTCGTTTGGAATAATAAATATATAAAATAGACAATAAAGAAGATTAATGAGAGGGCCTTGTCCTGCATTGACTATTGAAATACAGATATGACAAAAGTAAAGTAGTCAAACAGAGAGGTACTACTGCAGAAATAGACACTCAGAAAAGAGAAAGTTCAGAAACAGGCCCAGTATATTGAGAGACTAAACACACAGTTTGATGATGGTCAGACCATATATAAAAACAGAACTGGAACCCACAACCTGCAGCAACCTGCCCGGGGTGTCAGACCACAGTCTCTGCAGCAATCAGCCCCGAAGGACCAGGACTTGATCAGGAATAGACAGCTTCCCTCATTTTTGCCACCATTTGCAAGGTACGACCAACCAGAGGAAGCCAAATATGTTCCCTTAACCAGTCACACAGGAGGCCCCGCCTCTAGTTAGCCCACCCAGCTTCCCCAAGCAAACAGCCTCCAATTGGGGCATGGTAAAACCAAAGCCTTTCCCACCTTCCACTAGAATGCTGTCACCTCCGCTGCCTGCCTGTGAGCCTCTGCCAAAACGCCAAGCAATGGTGGCTGACCCCTTGCTATTGCAAGCTCAGACTAAATAGCCTTTGCTTGCTTTCACTTTGGTGGGCTTCATTGCTCTCCACAATATATACAATTGTGATGAGCTCTCAAGTTCAAACTAGTAGAGGGAAGACAGAACATCCAGTGATATTCAACACTCTGAACAAATGGTTAACCATTTGGGGAAAAAATAAAAGGGGGACTCATACTGCCTACTCACATCAAAATAAATATTGGCTGCATCAAAGATTTAAATATAAAAATGAAACTGTAAAAACAGTAGAAGAAAACATCCGTTGATTTGTATAACAATTCCCCAAGGAAGGCAAGACTGGTATTCATTACTGTTTTACAGATGAGGGTCCATCAAGGAGAGTGAAAGCCAGGATTTGAACCCAAGCCTGACTCCTAGTCCACCGGGCAGATGGGATGGGTGGGAATGGGGATGACCAGGAGACATTCCACTTCAGGAACACATGAAGGCTTGTGTAACCTGGACCCCTTCAGCTGAGCCCTGGAGAGGGGGTGCCCAGGGGCTTGGCCAGGGCTGCGGGCTTGGCTGGGGCAGCTCACCTGTTGGGATTGTAGCCCAGGCTGTTCAGCAGGTGTGCCTGGTCCAGGTCCCGCGGGACACCGTGTAGCACCCAGCCTTTCTGGATGCAGTCCTGCTGGTCCAGGCGCTGGCTCAGCACCTTCATGAGGAGGCTGTCAGGAACTGCAGAGAAGGGGGGCAAGTGAGTACCCTGCTGGCCGGCAGCCCATGGGTCCTGGGCTTCCTAACTTTACTTGGCCATAGATTGAGCTGCTGAAGAAGTGGGTCTAGGTGGAGCCACTTGGAACCACTTGGACAAGGCTGTCAGTGCCTATTTCCCAGGTCCCTCCTCGGTCCCAGCAACGGGGCTGCATGAGATGGGAAATGCACTGGCTGACCTTGACCTCGGTCTTTCCCTTTCCTGGACACGACACCATCCCCACCTGCAACCCAGTGAGATGTGAGCAGTTGTCCCCCTGTCTTAGTCCGTTTGGGCTGCTATAGCAAAATCCCATAAACTGGGTGTCTGGGGAGTCTAAGATCAAGTCAGATTCAGTGCCTGGAAAGGGCCTATTTTCTGGTTCACAGATGGTGCCTTCTTGCTTCATCCTCACCTGGTGGAAGGGGTGAGGAGTCTCTCTGCGGTCTCCCTTATACGGGCACTAATCCCATCCACAAGGGCCCCTGCCTTGTGACCTCATCACCTCCCAAAGGTCCCATCTAATACCATTGTCTTGGGGATTAGATTTTAACATATGAATTTTGGGATAACACATTCAGACCATAGCACCCACTATGGGCCCAGTTTTTGCAGCAAACACTTTTCCTGGAAGCGCACCAGCCCCAGCTGCAGTTTCAGTTTTCCTCAAGTGGGACCGTGCCAGTGCCCCCAAAGCTCTCTGCCAGTCTGTGATGCGCTAGCAACCCCCACTCCCCTCTTTCCCAAAATTCTCCAATTCTCCCCTCCTTGATGCTTAGAACGAAGTCTCTCCCAAGAATCATAGAACTAGTTATAACCGAAGACTGAAATAAAGTCCTAAGGAGAATGAGATATTGAGAAGCCTCTTGTTTACATTGCAGCAATTGACATTTTCCTGAAATTCGTATGTCTCTTCCCAGACTCATTAAATGTCCTATGTTGCTAATGTACTGCGTTCTAGCAATTTGCACTGCGTTTCCTGCACTTTGCACTCATTTTTCCAGAAATACTTGGTAAATATTGCCATTGTTTGCTATGACTGTGGCCCCATTGGAACTGGTTCCTAGGGGTGTGGTGGCAGTGAGTTTGGCAGTTTCTCTGGAAGCTGCCTGGTTACCCTACTGACTGCCCGGGGGTCTGGCAAGCGGGCCTGAAGCACACATTTGAAACCTTCCACAGGGCCCCCCAGGCTGACAGCCAGGTGAATGTGGAAGCAAGAGATGCAGAAAAATCACTGCCAGCCGTTTTCCCTGTGGCCGTGACTTGCTGGGTTGCTGCCCTTGTCACCAAAAAACCATAACCCTAATTCTAAGCAGTCTGCATTTCCCTGAATGTGTTCTCTCTCATGCCCTTCAGCCTTTCTTCCCCAGTCCCTAGGAAAGAGCAGAAAAGGATTTTTGCTTTAATGAGAACATCTGGCTAACTAGCATGAATGAGAAGTCACTTCAGCGAATCCCATCCCTTCCCCTGCTTCAAACCTGCAGGGGCTCCCCAGTGCTCCGAGGATAAGGAGCAGTCTCCTTTCCAAGGCAAGGTCTGTTCCCTGCCTTCCTCCCAGGTGAATCTTGCCAGCTTGCACCTCCCTTCGCACGTGCCACCTCCTCCATCCGGAACACCCTTCTCCCACATCTTGCCTGGGCCAGCCTTCAAACTCAGCCTCAGGGCCACGGTGGGATGTTCCCTCCCCAGGGAAGTCTCTGAGGACAGCCCCCAGCCTGCACTTCTCATCCTCCCTCACTTGCCACCCTTGTTATCACAAGGATACTTCTCTCTGGGTGATTCTTTCTTTAATGTCTGCGTCTCTTTCATGGATGGGTCCCATAATAACAAAGAACCATGTCTCTCCCATTTTTCCCTGCCTAGAAAGATGTCTGGCACATAGTAGGTGTTGAATAAATAGAAGGCTTCTCTTTTTCAAATACTTCAAAAGTAATCAACTCTGTTAAAATCAACTTGACCAGACGTTGGGGAAGCCAGGTTGTAGACAGAACATGGGCTTGGGGCATTCACAAATCCAGGTCTCATCTCAGCTCCTCCCTTTCTTGCTGCCTCATCTGCAGGCAGTCTCTCACTCTGAGCGTCAGCTTCCTATCTGCTGAAAGGATAACAGGACCTGTTGTGACCGGCTCACACCGCATTTACAATTCTGGCACACAGCCGACACTCAAAGGTGGTGGCTATTACTTTTCAATTCAGGAGATGTGTGTGGGGAAGTGATGCTTCATGAATATTTTCATGGTTGCCTGTGGTCAGGGCGTGTCAGCAAAGACTGCTGGCACCTGGGATAAAGGATGACAGATTAAGAACAGCCTTGGAAGTTAAAGACAGAGACCTCCAGAGAGACTTAGGGACCTCTGCCTCGAGACATTTGTTTACATTCAAAGGGCTGTAAACCTAGTGACCTCCTCCTCCTCTCCCCAGAAGGAGTCGGAGTCGGAGTCGGTTCCTTCCAGAGTAAAGCTCGGGAGGCAGCTGGCATGTTGTCTTGCATAAGCTCCAAGAGTCACAACGTTGGGGCTCCCCTCCTGCTATAGACCCCCTGTACACTCGGGGTGCACTTGGCTCTTTCCACATTGCCTGTGAGGAACTGGGGTGTGGGGAGCCAGCTCTGAGATTACTGTGTGAAAGAATTTGGTCTGTCCTCTGATCCAGAGACCTTGTGTTTTCTTGCCAGGATGAATAAATACCGATTTAAAACAATGTAGGGTAAGAATCTGCCATAGAGCCTTCCAGTCCAGGTCTACCCTTAATATTTACAGATATTTTCACGGAAAGAAGAAACCAATACAGAAATAATCCTCTCCCCACGATTCACCCAGTGGGTAGTCGCTGATCATCTAGGCTGTGCCAGGCACTGTGCTGGACATGGGATACGGTCTACGCAGCAAGCCTGACTGCCAAGGCCCCCGGGCTCCTGATGTTCACGCTGTCTCGGGGAGACAAACATTACCCAGGAAACAAATAACCATTTCTGAGAGCCATGGGTACTGTGAAGAAAATCAACCAAATGATGGGAGGCTGATGGTTTGACCGGGCCTAGGACGGCTACTAAGGAGGCCGCATTTGGTTGAGATCAGAATGGTGGATCCCGCTAATAATCCAGGCCCACTAAAGCCTCCGTTGTTTAGGGGTGAGAATTATTTGGACCGAATATTTTCTGAGTGTCATCTCCAATAATCAAGTATGGCTTGGAAACCCAGCTGCACTGCAGGTGGTCTGACCTTTGGAGCCACATCTTTCTGAGGGCCTGGAAGGACATCCCATTGACTTCTTGTTTCAAAGTTAGGAAACTGAAGCCCAAAGAGGTTGTGGTTTAAGTGACCCGCCCAAGGTCATCTAGCCAGCTGGTGATCAGGCTGGGATAGGACCCTGATCCCCGGCCCATAACACCCCCAACTGTTCTGCTGCCTCATTACCCAATGGCCTGGAGCCCCTGAGTTCCTCACATTGGCCACTTACAAACCAATACAAAGTTTCTCAACTGAGGAGAAATCTGACTTGAGGGAAAAATGGAAGGCCAGATAGAAATACAATGAGGTTTTTGTTTTTGTTTTTTCTGTTAGTTGACAAAGATTTCTAGAGAGAATTTCCCAACTTGCATCAAAATTTAAAATGTACGTGTCTTTTGACCCAGCAATCCTATTTCTAAGAACTTGAACCTAAGAGATGATAGCACAGAGGGGAAAAAGATGTGTATACAAAGATGTCCATTTCAGTGTTGTTTACAATAGTGACAATTGGAAATGATCTAGAATGTCCATCAATAGAGGACAGATTAAATCAAAGAAGGTACATCTCTGCAATAGAATATTAGACAATCTTTTAAAAACAATCTCTATATTAACTTGCAAAGTTAATATAGACAGGTTGAGGCAGAAGTCTATGACAGAATGAGAAAAAAGCAGGTAAATAAACGGCTTGTATACATGGTCTAACTTAAATATATATTCATATGTGACTATATTAATATATATACATACATACATGCTACACACACACACACACACACAGAGGGAGGGGGAAGGGTGGCCGCCACTTCACGCTCCATGAATCGGACCCAAGCCCTTGCTCATGGAGCCCAGGGTGGTGGAGGTGAGAGGGGACCCAGATGTAATGCAACACAAACCTGGCAGGAAAGCAGAGGTCACAGAAGTAGGAAGTGCTGGGGATGTCGGAGGCAGGGAGGGCCAAATTTCCAAAAGATTGAGGAAGAAAGGGAATGCTCACGCTGGTTCCCACTTTGAGCCAAAACCCAAACAAACCCCTCTCTGCAGGAATCAGGAAACACAGGCTCTGCAGCCAGCACTTCCTGGAAGGGCTCATCACAAGCGCACATCAGTAACAACTGATGTAGTATCCACTTAATACCTGCATTCCCACCCCAACCCCCACCCCATGAAAGCAGGGATCCCCCCAGTAGGGTCAGGCTTATTGCTATACCCCAGCACCTGGCACAGTACTGGGCCCATGGAAAGCACCTAATAAACACGAAGGAAGGAAGGAAGGGAGGGAGGGAAGGAAAAAAGGGAACCATTTCCAAAACCCAGGAAGTTCTTTAGTTCCTCAAGTGTTCATGGGCCAGAGAACTTAAGGACTTTTCTCACCAAGCACTGAATCAGGTCCTGCGGCAACAGAAAATAACCAAGGGAGACGCTTCGTCTCAGTCGTTCCATTCATCTCTACGTGATCACCCACTCGTGAATTAAATATGCAGCCAAAAGAATGAGCACTAGCACCTGGGGTTTGTTGGGAGGGGTCTCTGGGGTAGGGGAGGGTGGTTCTAGATGCAACAAGGGTGGCCACAAGCACGTGAGGTTCATTATACTAGCGATGGGTCCTACAGGTTCATTATTCTATTCTCTCTGCTTTTTAGATGTGTTTAAAGTTTTCCACTAAAAATGTGATTTTTTTTTTAAAGGAAACCATTTAATGCTTAAAACAGATTGAAATGGCCCCTGTGAGAGACCGTTCCTAAAGTGACAAAGGACACAATCTCCCCCGAAGGCCATGGGCGGCTCTCCCTTTTGGGGGACCTGCAGTGTGGGTGGCCTCCAGCCATCCTGTAACTCCACCAGTTCCGGAAGCTCTGCCCAGAAGCCTGGCATCACGGGCAATTGCCCACATCTGCCTGTGTTAGCAGTCCTGCGAAAGCTCCTCGTTTGAGTCCTTTAACCTTTTATAAGGAACAGCAACACATTTTGGCTCACAGTTCCTCACTGGGGCTGCGTGGCTAAGGAGCTGCACTGGTCCTCTCCCAGCGCACAGGGATCCTGGATCCTGGTAGGGCTCTCCCATCTGGGTCAAGACAAGCAACAGACCCCACTGGGTGCTGCTCTGAGGCTACCGACCTTTCCCAGTCAGCATCTCTCCTCAGTGGCAGCACGCAGGGTTGAGGGGTGAGGGGTGAACCCTGAAAAACCCACCTTTAGTGTAAATTCCCCAAACCCACCCATGTCTCCTGTCCCAGCCTCTCTGAGGCTCGGTGTCTGTTTTGCTGCGGCTTGTTTGGTTTTTCCTGCCAGCTATGGACTCACGTTTCCAGCCCTACATGGTCTGACCGGCCAGCTCAGCACAAAGCTGAGAACAAGCTGCTCCTTGGTTCACTGTGCTCTGCCAGAAGTTTCGAGTCCTCTTGATAATGCCGTCCATTTACCCTTTCTCCTCCTCTCAGATAGAGATTTTTCAGTGCGGTCTAAAGTCTTTCACCATTAAGTCAGATGCCTCAGGCTTGATTTCTGGGCTTGACAGTTAACATCTCACCCTTCATACAAAGCTACCGCCAAGGGTTACCTCTCTGGAGTGTTCTGTCAGCCCTAAATTTAGCCAAGTGCAAGATATGAGTATCTCATTATTTCATAAGGCCACACCACATGGTTTCGTTTGGTTTTGTTTTTTTTTCTCAAGGTCTTCCATAAAAGATGGCAGTCCTTGAGTTGACCTCCAGGTTATTCAAATCTCAATCCCTTTATTCCCCATGGGGCTGGGTGTGCTTGGCGCTTGGCATGGGGGTAGATGGGGATCCATGGTGGCAAGTGGGATGCTCCCAGGCCTCCACTCCCCACCGCGGGCCTGTGTCCCACCCTCCTGTCTCGAACGGGAAGGAGTCCTGTCTAAAGGCCCAGGATCCCATTGGGCTCCCTCCTGCACAGCAGTTCCACGGCTCCAGACAGGAGTCCCAACACCCATGAGATGCAACTGGGCGGCACTGACTCCTCCCGGGCTGCAGGTCTGGCTTCAGTCACCCTCAGTCACAACCAGCTCCAGAGCTGATGGGTGTGAGTAGGAAAGGACTCGGAGAGAGCACCCAGACCAGCTTGCAGTTTTCCAGCAGGCACCAGAGGCCCCTCCTGCTGCGCCACGCCGCCGCCTGCTGTCCGCACCGCAGAGCCAGCCCTGCGGGGACCTTGGCTTTCTGCCCATCAGTTATTGTTGAGGGAGAAGATATGAGGGACACTAAGGTTTCTGGGGCTGGCATATAAAGATAGGACAAAAAGTGGAGAGAAGGAAATAGCTCCTTCAGCCAGTGGCTTAAAGGCAAAAAACATGCTAAGGTTGATTGCTAGACTCACAGTAAGCCGTGTGACCCTCCTTGGCACCCTAGGGCAAACAGGAAAGAGCTGAGTACCTCCCCACACACCCTTGCACATGCCCTGCACACGTCACCCCTCCATGCACACTCATAAACTCCCCCACACACTACATACATGTCTACACACACGACACCTGACACACTACAACACACACAGGCACGCACACACACAGACGTGCTCATGCACTCAGCTACAAACACACACACACACACACACTACACACCCCCACACCCCTACACCCCACCATGTGCACAACACATACTGTATACCCACCTATCCACACACAGTACATGAAGCACACACCCTCATTACACAAACACATCTAGCAAACACACCTACATACCTACACCGCACCCACACTCCCTCTCCTCATCCCTCACATTCGCTTCAAACTGCCCTGTGTAACTTCTTTCCTTCTTCAAGCCCTCCTTGAAATTGATGTCAAGATGAGCATCAGTGTTCATGGGGGAGGCCGGCATTTGCTTCTCTTTCTCCTGTGGTCCCTGGGTCCCTGGGTCCCGCCCCTCCTGAAGGATCCCAATAGGATCCAGGAGGTCCAGGGAATCTTACAAAAGGAACAGGACTGTGGAGGAGGAAAAGTGGTTGCTTTTGGTTTTGTTTTTTAATTTCCATTTCACACAACCTGGTGCCTGAAAGAAGCGGGGCTCGCATCCCACCAGGGGCTCTACTCTAGGCTGCTGGGAGGTTTGCCCAGGCCCTGACTTAATTCAAGGAAAGCCGAACGCCTCCCATCTCTGGAGGCCGTCACTCTCGGGATGGCACTGATTCCCGGCAGCTGGGCCTGCAAGCCCGTCTCGCTGCTGTCACCAGAAATCCTGCGTGCCCTGAAGGCCCTGCAGCGCCCCAGTGCCAGGACCTGGCGCCAGGTGTTTCCGTTGGTGATGCCGTTTGTTTGTTATTTACTACCACCTGCTGGTGAAACATGGGTTCTGCATCCCCCAAGTGAACGTCGCCAGCAACGCACAGAACATTTCCAAACCCTGGAGAAGAGAATGAGGAGAAACCAGGATTGTTCCATCGGCCACATCCTGCAATTCCTAAGGGAGGGTAAGGCTACTGGATCTAGCTTGCTTTTTGGTAAACTCAAGTCAATTGCCCCAGACAAACCCCCATCTGGCCGGGCCTTGGTTCCCCAAGTAGGAGATGAAACAGATGCCTTCCATGGTTTTCTTAGACGCCAACGTTTCTACTCTAATATCTCTACTGCTTAACAACGTTTAAAATTGCCTGGCAGACAATGGCGCCAGGAAATAACAATGTTTTCATACTGGATTTTCTTTCAAGTCCAGAGAAGTAAGTACATCAGCCCTGGGTGCCCTGCAGACTAGGAGGCCATGTTGTGCCCCTCCTCCCTTGGAGAGGGCCACCCACTTTCTGTCACTCCCTTCTTTACCATGTCTACTCAGGCAAAAGGCAAAGACAAGACTGAGGTACCCACACAGCATTGACACAGCTACCTGAGGGGCAGAGATGCCCATCAGTGAATATTTCAGTTTGTCCCTTTTTTTTTTTTTTTTGAGACGGAGTAGTCTCGCTCTGTTGCCCAGGCTGGAGTGCAGTGGTGCAATTTCGGATCACTACAACCTCTACCTCCTGAGTTCAAGAGATTCTCCTGCCTCAGCCTCATGAGTGACTGGGATTACAGAAGTGCGCCACCAGGCCCGGCTAATTTTTTTTGTATTTTTAGTAGAAATGGGGTTTCACCATGTTGGCTACGCTGGTCTTGAGTTCCTGACTTCAGGTGATCTGCCTGCCTCGGCCTCCCAAAGTGCTGGGATTATAGGCGTGAGCCACCACGCCTGGCCAGTTTGTCCCTTTCAAATGAAGTTTTAGGTGACAAAAGAGACCATTCAAAAATAGACATTCTTCTATAAACAACTGGTACATCACTTAGCAAATTAGTAAAACTTCTCTATTGGAAATGCTCAGCTAGCCACGCTGTGCAGAATGATTTGACAATTCTTATTTTAAAGTACATTTTTACATCTTTCAATGGAATATGAAAGTATCTGGGAAAATGAGCAGAGGTCGGCCAGTCTGCATGTGAACTGGATTATTTTAAAGAGTGATGTATTCACTAAGTGTACACTGCAGATCAAAGCGTTTAAGGAACACGATTTTCCTTCCATTTTAATGAATTCAGGGCTTAGAACCAGTTTTTTCTCCCACATCTCAAGGGCAGCAAGGATGCCATAGCCCACAAAATCTGGGAGAAGAAAGTCAGCAGCAAACAGAACCATGAGCCCAGTTTTCTGGGAGGGAAAAGATATGATAGTATATTGACTCACCAAGCATGTATGCTACAGTGCGTATGATGAGCCTGGCCCTGTTCTAAGCATCTCTTTGTTCTAATACAAATATTAATTCATGTAGTTTTCTCCCTATGAAAGAAGTAGTCACAGTATCCCATTTTACAGATTAGAAAACTAAGGCACAGGAAGAGGAAGTGATTTGCCCATGGCCATACAGCTCACAGGTAGTGGAGCTTGGATTTGCATCCAGCCAATCCAGCTCTGGGGCTGCTTGCCGCCACCTGACTTTTAGGAGGACAAGCACTGTGATGATGAGGACTAGAGGCCCAAACTCTGCCCTGCGCTCTGCATTCCACTTGCAGCCTGCCTTTGGGCGACTCATTTTACCTCCTAGCCAAGGCTTCCTCCTCTTCATGGGGACAACATTGGGCTCCAAAGCCACAGAGGTATCGGTAGGCCCCTGTGTGGCACCCGATGTCGCCTGGGGATCCAGCTCCTGAGGGCTGCTTAGGCTGTGGCTGCCTCCCAGGCACGTGGTGCAGCCCATCCTGAACAAAACTGAAATGTTCACATCAAGCCTTCCCCGGTGTAGGAGATTAAAGATGGCCACGCCTTCTTTGCTACTCCTCCCAGGGCAGGGGGCGGGAGGGGGGCGGTGTTTCAATCCCCTCCCTGGAACCTGGGCTGGCCCCAGTGACAAGCTCTGTGAATAGAATCAGACAGAAGTGTATCCTGGGGTGTCTGTGGTGAAGTCATATGGGATGCCTGGCCGCTGGCCCCACCTTCCACCCCAACCACTGCCGCCCTTGAACTCTCTGGAGTGCTTGTGCCAGGAGCAGCCAGACACCAAGTAAGAAGGCAGGTGAAGCCAGCCCCACGGAGAGGCTGTGAGGAGGGAAGATGCCTGGCCAGCCCCAGCCATTCCAAGCGTGCCCTCCCAGGCACCAGCCATGGCGATGAAGAATCTGTCTTGGACACACTACCCCTGCAGATGCAACGTGGAGAAAAACCAAGGAACCAAGCTGACGCCAGAACTGAGATCCAGATGTAAATCCCCGGGTGAGCCAGCCCAGCTCTCTTAGGCAGTTCAAGGCATCCCACCTAAGCCCAAGTCAGCATAGAGCAGAGTCGAGGCCTCCTTGCCATGTCCTGCCCCAAACCCTGACCCACTAAATCAGGAGCATAATAAACTCAGTCATTTTATGCCATTAAATTGGGGGGTAGCTTGTTAGGCTACAAGAGATACTTGGGGGACATACCCAAGACTGGGTAATTTATAAAGGAAAGAGGTTTAATGGACTCACAGTTCTGCACGGCTGGGGAGGTCTTGGGAAACTTACAATCATGGCAGAAGGGGAAGCAAACACGTCCTTCTTCACATAGCGGCAGCCAGGAAAAGTGCAGAGCGAAGGGGCAGAGCGGGGGAAAGCCCTTTATAAAACCATCAGATCCTATGAGAACTCACTATCACGAGAACAGCATGGAGGTAACCACCCCCATGATTCAATTACCTCCCACCGCGTCCCTCCCATGACACGTGAGGATTATGGGAACTACAGTTCAAGATGAGATTTGGGTGGGGACACAGCCAAACCATATCACGGAGCATCAGAGTAATGCAAACTGGAGCTTTGTCAGTTCCCAGTTACCGCAGGGACTAGGTCCCCAAAGCTGGTAGCAGTCATGGGAAATAAATAAATATAAAAAATCCCCCATATATAAAATATATTCACACCCAACAGGACTTGCTGTGAGTACCATTACTACCACGAAGATGATGACGATGGCAACTCCATTCTTGATAATAATCATGGTGAGTAATCAGTGATTATAACCAGTGACCATAGTAAGTAATTAGTGAATTACAGACACAATTCCCTTTATATAGAGCAAGGCAACAAATGGGATCCTAGGAAAGCTCGCCTTACAGATGGGAAAACTGAAGGGAGCTCTGAGGGGGCGCATGGCTTGCCCAGTAGCACAGCTGGGAGGAAGCAGAGTCTGAATGGGAACCAAGTCTGTGTGATTCTGAGCCCCGACCTATAGCCACGGCCCCTCCCATCTGGGAGTGACAGTCACTTGCCTCCCTTCTAGAAATCCTTCAGGCTGCATGCTGCCCCCTGTGACCTGTCTCCTCTTTGTTCCTTCAAGACTAATTCTCTGGGCCGGGCATGGTGGTTCACGCCTGTAATCCCAGCACTTTGGGAGGCCGAGGCCGGCGGATCACGAGGTCAAGAGATGGAGACCTGGCCAACATGGTGAAACCCCATCTCTACTAAAAATACCAAAATTAGCCGGGCGTGGTGGCAGGCGCCTGTAGTCCCAGTTATTCAGGAGGCTGAGGCAGGAGAATCGCTTGAACCCAGGAGGTGAAGGTTGTAGTGAGCTGAGATCGCGCCACTGTGATCCAGCCTGGGGACAGAGTGAGACTCCATCTCAAAAAAAAAAAAAAAAAAAGACTAATTCTCTGAAGCCACTGGGGCTGCCCATGGAGAGGGACCTCACCCGAATAGAAATGCAGGCAGCAGAGGGCAGCATCTGGGCCCTGGGATTGTCCACACCACAGGGACCCAGGTCAACTGCCACAGGCTCGCTCTTCCACTAAACTAGCTGAGCTCCTACCATGAGCCCTGCGGGAGCTGACTCCTCAGCCCTTGAAGCAGCCGGCTGAGCAGACAGCGTGAGCAGAAACAGGGGGATCCTGGGGTAGGGAGGTCCCAGATGAGGCCATCTCATCTCCCAGTAAAAACCAACCAAAGGCTGGGGGGAGGTCGGAGTCCTGCAATCAAGATCGTGGATGGGGTAAATCGAGGTCTGCAGTGAGGGGTGAGGAGAAGGAGTTCCCCTTCCCCGGCCTCCCGCATCCCCTGGCTTCCACAGGCTCTTCCCAGGGAGGGGGGTGGGAGCAGGTACATCCCTCTGTATGTCGGGAAGTCTCTTCCCTCGCCTCTCCCCCTCCCGTGTCCCTCTGCTCCCATCTTGCTTCTTCTGTCGGGTGTGCCCTTGTCACCCAGAGTAGCAGCGACAGGTGTGAAGCTGCAGGGCATGGTCCCCGCTTCCCTCCCTCCATGTCCGATGAGGCTGTGCCAAGTTCCCTTGCACAGGAAACCTCAGAGCCAGCTTCTGGTTGACAAACCCCAGCAAGTCCCACCTCCCTGATCATAAGTGTAGAGGCTGCAGAGGGTCACTGGGGCCACCTCTTCCTCACCCCTCATGTCCTGCCCCTGCCTCTGCAGGCCCCGCTCACAGCCCAATGAGAAAGAACCCGTGTCAGCTCCCGTCAGGCGAGGATGTTCCCAGAGGGAAAGAGGTTTCAAGCTGCACCTGCCGTTGGGGGGTCTGTGAGGGGCAGGAGCACAGCTCTAGCCATGCCAAGGGCTGCCTAGACAGCTACACTGAGAGACCTCCCGACCGGAGAAGAAGGCCTGGGGCCTCCAGGGTCAGGCCTGTCAGAGACAATTTCACAGCTGAGCGCACTGGAGGTTTGCTCTTCTCTGAAGCCGCTGGGGCTGCCCACGGAGAGGGAAACGCTTCTAGAAGCTCTGGTCAGAGCAAGGATGATTCTGTGCACTCCGGCTCTCCTTGGACTTCCCAGAAATGTCAGGGTTGGGTTTGGTTTCTTTTTTAATCTGGATGCCTGATACACAGCAACACCTGACATTCAGCCCAACAGGAAAATCTGGCTGTGCCCCTATGGTGGCTCCAGCCAGTGACAAGGAACAGCGCTAAGCAGGCCAGACCTACCCTCCTCCGGCAGCGCCCATTCTTCTTGGGGAGACAATGTTGTCAAATGGATGCATGAGTGAATCTGGCATCACTTACTGCCTCAGTTTCCCCACTGGACTAGCCATTGAGCAAAGGCTTTTTGATCTTTTGGTGACGGGGCTGCCTCCTGGCAAAGCATCATTTTCATACTGGAGACAAGGCACACTTTCAAAATCAAAGCCTAGTGTAAAAAAATCAAAGAGAAGGACCCTCGGGGGCACAAACCTGTTGATAAGCAAAGGTGCTCACCCACTTCCTCTAACTGTGCTCATTCCTAGGCCCTCCAGCCCCCACAATGCAAACAACGCTTTTACCCTGCCACTCTGCTTGGCTATCTTGGCCACAGCTTTCTCTCTGGCTGAAAAAGACTCCTACCTAGTTTCCATGAGGAAATCTTTGTAGCAGTCCCAGCGGAAAAGTCAAAAGTTTGACTTGAAAAAAGGAGCTACTTCAAAAGCATTGTCAGACCGAGGTGAGGGTTCCTTTAAAATGCATAAATTACAGGGGGCATCCATTAATAAACCTCTAGGCCACCCTACAGCGGGGGCTCTGGGTTGGGGGTACCAAAGGGACAGAGGCCAACACACCTGGGGGAGGCAACGCGAAGGAAATCCACATAGAATAAGAGTAAATTAATGTGTTTATTACTTACTGCTTGGCGTGTGTGTGTGTGTGTGTGTGTGTGTAGAAAAATGAAAGAAAAATGTAGAGTTTTTTCAATAATAAAAAGGGAGTTGCACTGCGGGGCCCCTAAAGCTTGTGAAAAATTAAACTCGACGGATTCAAACTGCCCTATTTCCACTTCAAAAGAGAAGAGGCACTGAGCTCTTCCCAACTTATCTTCAAACGCCCAGCACCCTAGAAAGTTTCTTTAAAAAAATAAAGGCTCCTGTTCCCCCAAGCACTGTACCGGTTACTGTACCCACTGTCTCTCCCTCTTCTAATTATACCCCTGTGAGTCTATTAATCAACTTGTAAATTATTTAGAGAGTCACGCGCTGTCTTCAGCGAGTACAAACACACCGCATGCAAAGGCTTGCTGGAAACGGGCAGAGGGTCCCTCAGGGTCTCCCCTCCACGGGAAGACAGCTTGCAGCTCGCCGAGGCTGCTCTGCTAAAAACAAGAAATAGCATTCCGCTTACCTCCTCAGATGGGGAGATTTACTTTGTCTTTCAACTCAGCAACTCTTTGCAAGTTTTTAACAAAAGAGAAAAACTGGTCTATTGTCGATCTTTAGTGTGCATTTAGTGATGAGAATATTAATTCCCCCTTAAAAATGCAGCACTTTGGCTGAGCTCTGATCCACGCCTCCTGGGATCTGGACTCATGGAAGGCTCTTGAAAACACATCATCATCCCAATTGGGGGCTGATTTGGCTTGTTTGTATTACGATGGCTGCATTTGCTAGGGTGAGGTCTCATTACCAGAAAGGGTGAAAATTAGCTTCTTGAAACTCTCTAAAATCTCCCTCCTTTTCTCGGGTTCTATTAGGCCATGAGGGACCTTTCCCAGACAGAAATGTTTAGGAAATGTAGGGACGTGTGGGAGGGGCACAGGTAACAACTCGATAATGATCTGTCTTCCACATCACCTTTCCTACATACCAGGACTTTCGCTTTTAGGGGAAAGTCATTACCAATTAAATAGCTGTCTTCCCTCCTGACAATAAGAAAGGAATATGTCTGGTATGTGCCAAGGAATGTGGGCCTTCCTACAACTGAACTGCTTTAGCTGTTGGGAGATGCTGGGGGGGCGGGGCCACAGGGGCAGCTGCCAGTTAGGAGCTCACTGTAACTGGGCCGACGAGCCAGTTGGGCAGGTGTTGCAGAGTGTATGCAGAGACAGATGTGAAAAGCTAGAGTCTAGCTCAGAAGCACCACTGCTAGGGACATGGCATGGCTGGTGGGCTCCTGACCATGCAGTTCCAGCATGTTCCGAGTGCGCTGTGGACAGGCTGAGATAAACATCTCACGCACTTGGAGCAAAGACATAAACCAGCAAGGACAAGATCCGCCTTTGGCTGTTTTTCATCTCCTCCCTGGATAACCACCCTCCAGAGGAAGTCCAAGCAACTCATGAGAACGGGAACAGTTCCTTGAGCCAGGGCAGAAGCTAAGCCTTCTGGCTGAAGAGCCGGCGTTGTACCATTCACTGGGCCCGGCAACCTGGAAGTAGGTTATATCCACCATCAACAGTCCCTGGACCCTAATTTATGGCTAAAATTCTCATGAGAAAGGCTAAAAATAAAGCAGTGCAGACTTCAGACTTCTTTATGTTGGGTGAGTTTGAACAATAGAGTGAGGCCCATGAGCAGGGCTCATTTTATATTAAGTGAAAATCGGGAAGCGACATTCCAAGAGGCAAAGACAGAATTATGGCCAATTTACTTAGGAAGCTCTGGGCCTCCAGAATTCAGAAATTTCAAACACCCTTTGGTAGGAATGGAGCTATGGGGAAAGAGCTGAGGACATCATTTGGCAGTGGTGGCCACTGTGAGCCACCGCTGATTTAAGCAAAGAACTGAGATCTAGTAGTGCCTTTGCTTGAGTTCAGAGAGGAAAGAGGACATCTGTACACATGCCGTAGAACACGGTGGCAATGGAGTCCATCAGCAGCAACCATCTCATTTTAAATGATACAGAAATAGCTGAGAACTTATTTTTCCAAAAGCCCAGAGTCATTTTTACTTGTTTTGTACTAGTGTAAAAGTGACAGGAGCTCCCTGGCAACTAAGGCTGCATGATTTAAGCTCGACCCTGTTTATCGTATGCAGAGCAAACTCCTGGTGACTTTAATGGAGGTTGCCTGCATAAAGAACTCCACGTGCGGAGCCCTGGGGAATAAATTTGTTCTGTTCACTGCAGCTCAAGTCAGAACGAGTTTAGGGGGTCAGACCTATATATTTCAAAGTCCAGGTACAGAATAAGCATCTCCTCAGTCCTCTGTCCACAGTGCCATCACCAAGAGCCTGGGATCAAGGGACTGAAGATGCGCTAAGATGGGGCCCTGGGGTCCTTTGCCCAGTAAATGTGGAAAGATGGGAAAACAGTACAGTTATTAATTTTGCTGCTGATTCGAAAGAAGGAGGTGTTGGCAGCACCTGTGAGGACAAAAAAAGAACATAACTAAGTCTGCAGAGGTCACGGCTGGGATATAACATCATGAGGCCTGGAGTGGGGATAAGAGCAAGAGGCTCCACGGGGAAAAGATGACATCTGAATCTATTTGGCTGAGCCAGTGATGGTGGTGATGGTGACTGTGAGGGTGGCAGGGATGCACAATAACAAAAGCGCACATCTCTGGGGCACGCAGCTCCAAGGTGAGTGGAGAGAAAGCACAAGTCTGCAATGGCAGGGGTCCCAGTGAAAGACCAGCAGAAGGCCAGCAGCCGGGAGCACAGGCAGGGCGGAGTCCCCAGGGAAGGAGGTCCAGTACCCACCAGGGCAATGAGGGGGTACCCAGGAAGAATCTATAGTGCCTGGCTTGGGGAGTGGTGGGGATGGGCTTTCTGCACTGGGTGGCTAGATGGCAGGGTGTTCTGGCAGTGACACCTGCAAGCTCAGAGATGCTAGGGGCCTCTGCCCCATGGCGATGAGGTCTCCATGTCTTTACAATAATCTCACTTGCTGAGCTCCTGAACCTTACAGATGAAAACTCCTAACAGGCAGGGGAGTGACTGGGTGCTTTCCTATGTTCCCAGGAATGCCGCTGGCACCCAGGACAGAGATATCTGAAACAGACCTAGGATTGAAAAGGGGAATCTGGGATATCTCCAAGGACTCCCCAAAGGTATATGGGAGAGCACCAACCAGCAGCTCCTCTTCTGGAAGTTCTGAAAGCCTCAGGGGATACAGCAGCATGTCCTCCAGTTTCAGGAGGCAGGGCAGGTCCTTCTGGTTGCAGGGCAGTGTTCGGAAGCTGAATTCCACTGTTCCCTTCACCCTGTGGCCTCCCTCTTCCCCAGAGTGGGGAGTCACTCCAAGACAGGCCGAGTCCCTCCGGCTCTCCCATCCTCCCGCTGGCAGGCCCTGGCCCACAGTGCAGAGGAATTTCCTTCCACATCTGCCTCCACTCAGTCAGGGCTCTTCCTGGGGCAAGCGTGGGGGCCCATCTCCCTGTCCCCACCACTGGAGTATGGCCATACAATGGGTGGCTTGTCTCCAGGCCTGGCCTCCGAGGGGCACGTTAAGCCTAACTGTGACCTGGGTTCTCAGCCACATTATCCATTCTATGCTCTCAGCAAACTCTGAGGTCTGTCTCCTGTCGGGTTCAGAACTCAGGGTGAGGGGAAGGGATGTGGTTAATCACCACCTCTCAAACCCAAACAGTGGGGTACACCTGCAGACTAGGGGACCCCTAAGTCACAGATGTCACCAATGCTCAATTCGGGAAGGAGGGGGCCTCAGCCAGCTGGGCTTATTCATAAATAAGCAGGCTGTGGTCGGCTAGGCAGAGTTTCCCTGTTCAGCCTGAACTCTTCAAAACCAAATTCTGTCGAGAATCATTTAAATTTTCTTCCTGTTTCAGCTGGCGGTGAAGTGGGCCCCTGCCAGACCTGGGTGGTTCCAGCGCTCCTGCTCTGCGAGCTGAGCGCTTTGGTTTTCTCGGCAGCTTCTCCACAGCCCACTAATGAGACCCTGTTAGTGGTTATGAATGTAAATGCATTCTTTGTTATCCCTGCGAGATCAGGATTAGTGAAATGACAGAATTTATTGCTTCCGTTAGGGAGATATGATATTGGTTGTTGTTGTGTCTTTAATTTTGTAGGAAGAGTGAAAGTATAGAGGTACATAGTCTAAATAAACAAAAAGCTGTGGAAGAAAAAATTTAGCATGAAACATTGAAGATCGAAGTGATCCGGGTCTCGCTAACTTTATAGAAAATTGGGAATTGTGCCGTCAGCCTCCTTTGCATCCCCCAAATAACAAAAAACAAACACAAAAACGACTCTGCGCCTGGACCACCTTTGAAAGGACTCTTGGGTTTGCTTTTAGTGGTGGATGAATTAAGCCGGCTCTGTACAAAGTTGACGAGCTTTGATTCAAGCAAATTCATTTCTGTCTCTCGAAGAGGAAGTAACAATAGGTCCCATTTACTCAAAAGATACAGTTTGAATAAGTCAGCAAAATGGTGCCCATATCTGATGATTAATTAAGGATCTGTAAACACCCAACTCCCTATAAGACGAGGAAGATAAGACTGTGCTGTCAGATGGTGAGGAGAGAGGAGATGAGGAAACCAGGAGGCCGAGTGCTCCGTGACCTCATAAAAAACCAACATCCTCATATGACCTTCTTGGCAACCGTGACATCCCACGATGCCTGAGAACTAAAGGGCCGCGATGAGTCACTGTTCTCTTTCCAAGCAATTGCTAAAACTACAAAATTATAACGTGACTTGAAACAGAGATAAAATATAGAATGTAAGTATAAAGAAAAATTAATGGAAAAACATAAACAACCCTAATATGCAAAGAGCACTGACAAACCAATTAGGACAAAAAATTGCTTAATTGGAAAATGGGCAAAGGGAAAAACAGTTAATAGGCCAGGGCTATAGAGAGGTGGTTCACAAAGATAAAACACACGTGACCAATTATCTTATGAAAATACGTTCAACTTTACCAACCTTACCTACAATCAAAAGACCACAATTAAAAATAAATACATCTTTTGTCACGTAACAAAGTGGCAAAGATTCAAATGGCTGGCCATGGCAGGCAGAATAATACCTCCCAAAAAGATGTCCACATCCTAATCGCTGGCACCTGTGAATATGTTCCCTGATATGGCAAAAAGGGCTCTGCAAAGGGGACTAAATTAAGCATCTGGAGATGAAGAGATGATCCTGGATGGTTCTGGGTCATCCCAAGGGTCCTTATAAGAAGGAAGTAAGAGGGTCAGAGTCAGAGAGGGAGGTGTGATAGCAGAAGCAGAGGTCAGAGAGAGAGAGATTGGAAAATGCTACTCTACTGGCTTTGAAGACAGAGGAAGGGGCCACGAGCCAAGGCATGGGGATGGCCCCCAGAAGCTGGAAAAGGCAGGGAAGTAAATCCTCTCAAGTGCCCCAGGAAGGAGCACAGCCCTACTAATACCTGGATTTCAGGACTTCTGACCTACAGAACTGCAAGATAAATCTGTGTTGTTCTAAACCATGACATTTGTTATGAAGTAACAGAAGACAAATACACTGGCAGTACCCAGAGATGGCAAAGACAGGCAGGGAATGAGCATTCGCACACTGATGGTGGGAGCGTACGGCAGTACAGCATCACCACTGCCACTGTTCATGGGCATCACCGCTGACTCAGGCCTCAGGGTATCCTAATAAGATCACCAGGGATGTTTCTCCATACAAGAGTGTGCATTTTAGTATTATTGAAGGACTGCAAATCTGGAAACCACCAAAATATTTATTTTTGTAATTTTATATTTTGAAAAAAATTCAAATGGACAAGGAAGCTGCAAGAAGAGTCAAAGAATTCCTGCAGACCCTTCCCTGGTGTTGGCCGATTGGCACTACCTCAGCTGCTTGGCCATTGTCTCTGTTTCTGAACCACTATGCTTGTTAGTGGGGAATTAAATTATCTTCCAGGCATACTATGGAATACTACTAGCAACACTTGAAACTATATACATTAGGTTAATTTGGTATCACATTCACTCATTTTTAGGGTGCTAATCCCCATGCCAGTAAATGGGAATTTGGAGAGAAATGGAGAGAAATTATGCTTGAGGATGCAACAGGTACTCTGCCATTGCTGCTGCTTGCTACTGTGGCTTTTTTTTTTTTTTTTTTGAGACTGAGTCTCACTCTGTCACCCAGGCAAGAGTGTAGTGGTGCAATCTTGGCTCACGGCAACCTCTGCCTCCCGGGTTCAAGCGATTCTCCTGCTTCAACCTCCCGAGTAGCTGGGACTACAGGCGCCCACCACCACACGTGGCTAATTTTTTTTTTTTTTGTATTTTTAGTAGAGATGGGGTTTTGCCATGTTGGCCAGGCTGGTCTCGAACTCTTGAGCTGAAAACATCCACCCGCCTCGGCCTTCCAAAGTGCTGGGATGACAGGGGTGAGCTACCGTACCCACTGGGATGACAGGGGTGAGCCACCGTGCCCACTGGGATGACGGGTGAGCCACCGCGCCCGGCCGCTAGGTAGATTTGAAGAGCAGCAGCTGCCCTGTGGCCTCCCAGACCCTGTGCATGTGCATGAGGGCTGCTCCTCAGGACAACCTTGCAGGAAGGGACCTCTACCTCCATCCTGTCACCGGGAAGCCTGGGGCTTCGAGAAGGGCAGGGTGGTTTATTGGTGCCACATGGCTGGTGAGGGCAGCGCTGGAATCTGAACCAGGCTGGGAAGCATAAGAGCTTGTGCTGGTTTTCACCCTCCCTGGTGCCTCCTACCTCCACCTCATTCTGTGGACCAGCGCAGACACCCAGGACCAGACCCACTCACTGCCCTGAGCCTACACAGATCACCTCATTCTGTGGCCACCGCAGACACCCAGGACCAGACCCGCTCACTGCCCTGCACGTACAGAGATCACCTCATTCTGTGGCCACCGCAGACACCCAGGACCAGACCTGCTCACTGCCCTGAGCCTACACAGATCACCTCATTCTGTGGCCGCCGCAGACACCCAGGACCAGACCCGCTCACTGCCCTGAGCCTACACAGATCATTGCGTCTGACGGCTCCTACTCCACACACTTGAACTCCACCCCGCGGACTAGGACATCTTAAGGAGGGACTTAGGAGGGCTGGCCAGGACATCTCCCCGGGAGGCCCAAGCAGAGGATGGCTGGGAGGACAGAGCCTGTTTTCATGTGCTTCCTCCTCATCAACCTGCTCCATCTAGAAAGTGATAGGAGAAGGCCACAAGCTTCCACCAGGAGGATTCCTAGCCAATGCCCGCACTGCTCACTATAATGGCAGCTGCTTCTGGAATTCATTTTCTTCACAATAAGCACGTGTTCACAACAGACTTGATAAGTGGGTGTGCACTGACTGCTGGGAGGAGCTGCAGCATGTGCAGGGGAGGAAGATGTGGGTGCGTGAGTGGGAAATTCACTGCCCCAGGGAAGAGACAGATGCAGGATCCCCAGAAGCCCAGTCGCCAACTGGCTGTGTGGCCTCAGCAGCTCAGTCCCTTCTCTGAGGCTCCTTCGTGGACTCAGGAAGCCTGACTAGAATGCTCCCAAAGGTGCCCTTACTGTGGGTCAGATCCTAGGAATGCTTTCAGACTGTGAATCACAGAGGGCACCTGGAAAGAGGATCTGATCCTGCTTCGCCTGTCAAACAGGCGAGCATCTAACTGCTGAGGACCAATGCCGGTCAACACTCACATCTGCAAAGCTGTCTGAAACTTCTGGCTTCTAAGTGCTGATTAAATTGGAATATTTGCCCACAGTATTTTTATATACCAAATAATAAAGGATGTGGGGGCAGGAAGTGGTGGCTCACACCTGTAATCCCAGCATTTTGGGAGGCTGAAACAGGAGGATCGCTTGAGCCCAGGAGTTCAAGATCAGCCTGGGCAACATGGAGAAATCCCATCTCTACAAAGAATACAAAAAATTAGCCAGGCATGGTGGCACGCACCTGTAGTCCCAGCTACTTGGGAGGCTGAGGTGGGAGGATCACCTGAGCCCAGGAGGTTGAGGCTGTAGTGAGCTAAGACTGCACCACTGCACTCCAGTCTGAGTGACAGATTGATACCCTGTCTCAAAAAAAGAAAAAAAAAGGATGTGGGGAGGTCTGTGGCCTCTCCTGGCTCTCAATTTTAAGTGGTACCAGTTATGAAAAGCCAACCGTCTTGAGAAATAGGAACATCCTAAACCATCAGGGATAACCCCCCCACATCCACAAACTCACCTCACTGGGGATTGGGCTCAGACACCAAGAGGCCTTACCGGAAGCAGGCAGCAGAGCCTTTGCTTACAAGAAAACCCAATTTCCATTTCCTGGCTGTTCTCCCCAATTTTGAGCCCCTGAATGTTCAGAGAGCCTCACAAAAAGAAAGTTCTCTCTGGAGCCTGTAAGGTCGTGACAGTTAGTGGGAACGTGGCCTACCTGCCATCTCCTTTTCAAAGAAGGGCTGGATGAGCTCGCCAAACGTGGTCCTGTCTGCCACAGCCTCTTTCAGCAGTTGCCCACAGCAGACTGAAGGAGAGGGGAACAGAAAGACACCCATTAAATTTTAAATAGGAGGAAGGATGAGAAAAAAAGAACCCCCAGTGCTGCCTGCTGAGGGAAAAAAAAAAGGTCACTGAAAAGAGCATAAAAGGGTTTTTCTGTGTGTGGGTATGTGTCCAAGTAAAAGTAAATATCAAAAAGGAGCCGGGAAATAAAGAAAAGGGAGAGGTGGAATGAAAAGGAATGCATTTGGCAAAGAACACATTAAAAATGGACGGCGTGGGGAAGACACTAACGAGGATGTTGCCCACAGAGGAGCCCTGCAGGACCTCGCTGCACCTGGAATTGCTGCGCAGAACTCGGCGCCCTCCGGGGTGCTGCGGAGGATCAGCGTTCTGGCCGGGGGCTGCTCATCTCTGGGCGATGTGCCTCAAGTGCGTCCACATTCGCACCCTTGTTACACAGCAGAGGGGGTGCAGCGTGTTGCTTCCACAGCCCTTCCAGCTGGCAGGGCATCTCCATGGGATGGTGGGGCCACACAATAGGATAGATTCATATTCCAAGTGGGCTGACTCATCATTAAAGGGCACCATGTGGCTGTAATCCCAGCTCTTTGGCTGAGGCGGGCAGATCACTTAAGATCAGGAGTTCAAGACCAGCCTGGCCAACATGGTGAAAATCCGTCTCTACTAAAAATACAAAAATTAGCCAGGTGTGGTGGCGTATACCTGTAATCCCAGCTACTGGGTAGG
Organism: Gorilla gorilla gorilla; assembly: GCF_029281585.2. Lineage (NCBI taxonomy): Eukaryota > Metazoa > Chordata > Mammalia > Primates > Hominidae > Gorilla > Gorilla gorilla. Next base: position 129,185,704 of record NC_073237.2, read on the forward strand.
CTGAGGCAGGAGAATCACTTGAACCTGGGAGGTGGAGGTTGCAGCGAGCCAAGATCGCGTCACTGCACTCCAGTCTGGGCGACAGAGCAAGATTCCATCTCAAAAAAAAAAAGAAAAAGAAAAAGAAAAAGAAAAAAAGGTACCACGCTGCAGTCACCTGGCCAGTGGCGGCTGTCCCGCTCTGGACACCTGCTCGCCCTGGGCAGGAACCTGCCTCTGGCCCCACTGTGTCTCGAGCCCTGAGCCAGGGCCGGCACATAGGAGGTGCTGGGCAACAAGCATGAGTGAATAAACACAGGCTACCTCCTCCTTGGCTGTGAAAGTCCTTCCTAGCCAAAGCCAGAAGATTTAAGCTATATTTTCATGAATTGTTCACTGCACGCTTTTGGCTTTCTTACCTTTAGGGCTAAGAAGTTTTCTGCCTATACTAAGGAGACCAAAAAACATCCTAAAGTTAACTGGATAGCATGAATGTTTAACAAAATTACCATCACCAGGGATTTATTCCTCAATAATGATATGCTTAATTCACTATGTAAATGACAGCAGTTGTCATTTAATTTAATCCAATGTGGTTGGCAGCCTCACCAGCAAAGGACATATAAGTGAGAATAAAGGCTGCTGGGAGCTAGGCGCAGTGGCTCATGCCTGTAATCCCAGGACTTTGGGAGGCCAAGGCGGGAGGATCATTTGAGGTCAGGAGCTTGAAACCAGCCTGGCCAATATGGTGAAACCCCATCTCTACTAAAAATACAAAAATTAGCCCAGTGTGGTGGTGGAAGCCTGTAATCCCAGCTACTTGGGAGGCTGAGGCAGGAGAATTGCTTGAGCCCAGGAGGCGGAGGTTGTAGTGAGCAGAGATTGGCACCACTACACTCCAGCCTGGGTGACAGAGGGAGACTTTGTCTCAAAAAAAAAAAAAAAAAAGAAAGAAAGAAAAGAAAAAAAAAGCTGCTGAGAACTGAGACAATTCTGTGTGCCAAGCACTGTGCTAAGTGTGCTTTGTTTTATTTGGTCCTCACAATAACCTGCTGTTTCTTAGGTAAAGACACTGAGGCTCAAAGAGATGAAATAACCTGCTTTAGGTCACAGAGCCATTAAGAGGCAGAGCTGGGGTCCAAACCCAGGTCTGCGTGACATCAAACCCATATTTAGCTTCCAGTTCTGGCCATGAAGGAGTAACAGGTATCATATTTAACTTCTCTTATAGAAAGCTGTGAAACTGAACAAAATCTATGAAGCAATTCTTTAGAGTCATTGGACAACAGAGAGACAGGTCTGTAATCCTTGAGAGGCAGGAAACATACAAAACGAGCCCCATAGTCATCCTGGATTTCTACCTATGGGCACTTCTCAAATCATGGCACAGGAGAAGTGGAGCCCAAACAGATCAGCAGTCTCACTGGGTGGAAGCAACAAAGACTGGAGCTCTGAGACGGCCAGAATTAGTAGAACAGGGTAAGGGAGAGGAGGCAGCTGTGCACAGAAGGAGTTCCAGAAATCTCACAGGGGTTCACTGAGCCTTTGGCCAATATGAAGCTGCACATGTGCAGGGTGAGACTCCAGAGGCCTGGTAGAGAAAAGCTACTGGGAAGCTGTGAACTGAATGGAAATTCACACAGGGCTGGGAGATGCTGGCATTCTGACAACCAAAGTGACAGACCCTGCCGAACACCCCGGACATTCAGCTGAGATTCCAGAAAGGGCAGACCTTAGCTGCAGGGATACTCTAGCCCTAGAGTAAGAACACTCTAGTCCCACTTAACAAAGCCTGAAAATAAGCTTCAGTAGGATGGAGTTAATCCTCCAAACTCAATACTCTTAAAGCAGAATTATGACACAATCCAGACCTTCAAAAATGTGAGAAACATAATGTCTAGCATTTAATCAAAAGCTCCTTGACATGCAAAAAAGCAGGAAAATGTGACTCCTATGAGGAGAGAAAACAGGCCATAGAATCAGATCGGGGATGACACAGATGTCAGAATCAGCACACCAGGACTTTAAAACAGCTATTATGAGTATACTTAAAACCTTAAAGGAAAAGATAGTTAAAATGAGTGAACAGATGGAGAATCTCAGCAGAGAAAGGAAAACTGTGAAAAAGAACCAGATGGAAATTCTGGACCTGGAAAATACAGTATCTTAAATGAAACAAATCACTAGGTGTGCTGCAATCAGTGAATTTAAAGACAGGATAAAAGAGGCAATAGGAAGTAGCCAAACTGCAGCAAAGAGGGGGATGGGAAAGGACTGGAAGTAAAGAACCAAATCTAAGAGACCTAGAGGACAATAGCAGACAGTCTAACATATGTGGAACTGTAGTTCCAGAAAGAAGAGAGAGGCAGGCAGAAAAAAGATTTCAGAAGATAATGACAGGAGAACTTCAAAATTTGATTAAAAATTTCAGCCCACACACCCAAGAATCTCTGAGATCCAAGCAGAACAAACACAAAGTAAGTCACACTTCGATACATCATAGTCAAATTGCTGAAAGCTAAAGAGAAAATATTAACAGCAGCTGAGGGCAGGGGGAGTGCTTCATATGTAGGGCAACAATGGTAAAAATAACCTCTGAGATTTCATCAGAAGAAGTGCAAGCCGGAAGACAATAGAATGACATCTTTAAAGTGTTAAGAGAAAGAAACTGTCAACGTAGATTTCTATATGCAGCCAAAACATCCTTCAAAAATGAAGATGAAATCATGTCATTTTCAGGCTTGAAAGCTGAGAAAATTTGTCACCAGCACACTTTCACTACAAGAGATGTTAAAGGAAGTTCTTCAGGCTGAGAGAAAATGATACCAGATGGAAACCTGGATCTAAACCAAGAAGTGAAGAGTACTGATAGGTGGGTACATATAAAACTCTCTCCCCCCTTATATCTTCACTTCTTTAAAAGATGAATGACTATTTAAAACAAAAATAATTACAATATATTGTAGGGTTTATAACATACGCAGAAGTAAAATGTATGTCAACTGTAAAGAAGTAAGGTAAATGGAAAAATCTACTGCTGCGAGGCTCTGATATCATACATGGTGAGGTGTAACATTCACTCAAAATAGGCTGTGACAAGCAAAAGATGCATATTTAATCCCTAGAGCAACCACTAACAAAATAAAGCAAAGAGATATGGCTAAAAAGGAAATAGAAGAAAGAAAATGGATTACTAAAAAATACTTGGTTAATCCAAAAGGTGGCAGGAAAGGAGGAACAAAGAACAGATGACACAAGTAGAAAACAAAACAAAACAAAAAAACAGGCCAGGCTTGAGGGCTCATGCCTGTAACTTCAGTGGGAGGCCGAGGCGGGAGGTTCACTTGAGCCCAGGAGTTTGAGGGTGCAATGAGCTATGATTGCACCACTGTACTCCAGCCAGGGCAAAAGAGCAAGACCCCGTCTCTTAAAAAAAAAAAAGTGAGACCCAACTATATGCTGTTTACAAGACACATAGTTAGACTATAAGACACAGATAGTTTAAAAGAAAAAGAATAGAAGGTATATCATACAGACACGAATCATAAGAAAGTTAGAGAAACTTCATTAACATCAGACAAAGTGGACTTCAAGAAAATGAGTATTGCTAGAGAGGAAAAGCAACATTTCCTAGCAATAAAAGGGTCATTTCACCAATAAGATATAACTATCCTTACTGTATACAGTCAGCCCTCCATATCCATAGTTTCTACACTCATGGATTCAACCAACCACAGATTGAAAATATCTGGGGTAAAAATTACATCTGCACTGAACATGTAGTCTTTTTTCCTTGTCAGTATTCCCTAAACAATACAGTATAACAACTGTTCCATAGCATTTACATTATATTAGGTATTATAAGTAATCTAGAGATGATTTAAAGTGTATAGGAGAATGTATGTAGGTTATATGCAAATACTACACCATTTTGTATCAGAGACTGGAACATCCTCGGATTTCAGTATCCAAGGGAGGTCCCGGAACCAATCCCCCATGGATACTGAGGTGTGACAGTATGTACTTAATGACAAATTACATGAAGCAAAAACTTGCAGAGAATAGACAAATCCACAATTCACAGTTGGGAGATTTTTTAAATGTTGGGCTGGATGATTGTAAAAAATTAAAAATAAAAGAGTTGGGAGAGTTTAACACACCTCTCTCAATAACTGACATAATAAGTAGAGTGAGAATCATTAAGGACATAGACGAATTTCAAAATTTGATCAAAAATTTCAAACATCTTATCCTATTCGATATTATAGAACACTATATCCAACAATGCAGAATACCTGTTTTTTTAAGTACACTTGGAATTCACCAGTATAGACCATATATGCAAATTTCAAAGGATCAAAATCACATAGGGTATGTTCTTTTGCCACAATAGAATTAAATTAGAAATCAAGAATATAAAGCAATCAGGAAAATCCCCAAATATGTGGGGATTAAGCAAGGTGTATTCTAAATAGTACACAAGTCAAAAAAGAAACCAGAGGCTGAGGTGGGAGGATTGCTTCAGGCCAAGAATTTGAGACCAGACTGGGCAACATAGAGAGATTCCCGTCCTTACAAAAAAAAATTAGCTGAGCGTGGTGGCATACACCTGTAGTCCCAGCTACTTGGGAGGCTGAGGCGGAAGGATCACTTGAGGAGTTGGAGGCTGCAGTGAGCCATGACTGCACCACTGCATTCCAGCCTGGGTGACAGAGTAAGACCCGAAAAAAAAAAAAAAAAAAAAAGAAGACAAAGGGAAGGAAGGAAGGAAGGAAGGAAAGAATTCATGCTCACTGTAAAAAAAAAAAAATCTGAATTGTATAATCCACAGCTCTGCCGAGATAAACAGTTTGGTGTATGGATATTTCTTCATGCTTTTTCTGAGCATAAACTAACATGCTTTTTTGAACAAAAATGAGGTCACCCCCTGGATACTGCTGAGCAAATTGTTTTCTGCCCCTCCCTTATTTAGCCATGTATCACCGACATCAAATCACTTTGCAGGTTTATTTTTAACAGCTGCCTCGCAATCCCTTACATGGGTGTATCACAACTTATTTCACAAACCTGCTTATTAACAGAGTTAGAGGTTGCCTCTGTTTCTCATTATGCTTCTGCCACATCTCTCGCTACATATCTGAGTGTTGGAGCAGAATAAACTCCTAGGAGTTAAATCCCAGGGTCACAGGGTTTGCGCAGTTAGTGCTTTAACCAACAGCGGCTTTCGCCTTTCAGAAAGTCGTGTCCGTATATACTCCCATCATCCTAAGTGGGGTCTTCTGATGAACTTTGTGGGAGTGAGTGCGGGGGCTGTCTGTTTTTTGTTGGTTTGGAGATATTTTCCTTTGGCTGAGAGATTCACAGATGTGAAGATCAGAACCAGGCGAGCGGATGGCCGCAGCGGAGCAGACAGCGCCTGGAGCTCTGGGTTCAGACACGCATTTGCAGAGAGATCTCAAGCCTACCTGCCTTAGGTCTCTTAAATGGGTTTACTTAAATCTCATGACATCTTGTATTTATCAAGAACACCTTTGAGAAATGTGAACTTTCTGAGATAGTCTCCAAATGCTTAATTATCTAAAAGAGCCCCATCATGGCTCTTAGGTAACAAGCAAAAACCATGATGAGCTTTTCTATTTTCATTTTTGGAAAAATCTAGGCAGGTAATTTCATCTCTTCATGGTTGGTGTGCTGAACGCAATTTAAATTAAAAAAAAAAACCTTTTATTGAATGAGAGTGTCTGCATCATAAAACAGAGCACCGAGACAATTATTTCCATAAAGCCCTGCACTGCATTAAAGTATTGCTGCCGTGTTTTCAGACCCTCCCTCCACCGCGAGTGCCCCTCCACGCTCACTCTGTCCCTTCCCGTAACGATGTGGGCACATGCTTACGTAAGCAAGTGATGCCGCCACAGGTAGACTGCTGGTCATCGGAACAAAGAAGCCATCCCTAACACTGCTGGAAATTTCATCTTATAATTCTCTTAAGAGGAACAATCAAAAGAAAAAGGAATTATTGAAATAATTTATTTTTAAAAATGGACTCAAGGAAAAGCATTTTTTATTCTAAATGTCCTGATTAATTTTCCATAGTAATCAAATTTGCAGAATAATTGTTCAGGTCTCTATCTTCATTTTAGGGGTGTGACTTTTGTCATGGATTCCTTGCTGGTCTCAGTGGCTTTAGAATTGTAAGCTGGAGGAGGCCTAACTGAGAAGCATTTTTATTCAAAACTTGATCCTTCTGGGGTGGTATATACATATATTTGTATGCATATACATATATATATACGTACATTTGTATGTATATACATATATGTATATTTGTATGTATACACAAATATATACGTATATGTGTATGTATATACAAATATACATACAAATGTACAAAAATGTACATATATCTGTACGTATATTTGTGTGTGTCCATATATTTGCTTGTATTCCCTCTCTATATTCATATGGTATGCCTGTATAATTTGGGGGGGTTGTATGCATATGCATATATTTGGGGGTGCAGGTCTCGTTTCCTTAGTAAATACAGTAGAGGTTACTTAGATTTGTGGAGCATGGTGTGCGTGGGGGCAGTGCTTTTAACTTCCTTCAACCTGGCAGTGTGTCTCTGCTACAGTTTCTTCCTGATTCCCATCCCTTTATCCTCCTGAACACAAGCTGGCATCCAAGACCGCCTGGGACCACCCCGGGAAAGACCTGGAGAGCTGATTTCAATATTTTCTCTCTTCCTGGTAAAATATTTATTGAAACTGTGCGGAGCGAGAAGTCTTCCTCTGGTTCAGAAATTGTCTGCCTGTAAACACACTGACCTGGGTTGGGGGCACCAAACGAGACCGGAGAAAATAAATAAACAGCACATTCCTATTACGCAGGAGCCGAGGCTTCAGGCGAGATGGCAGGGGTGAGATGGGAGCCACCCCTGGTGTACAGCACAGACAAACCCCCCGCTCCAAAGGATATAAAAAACGATGACTGAAAAATGTTCTGTCTCTTTGGGCTGTGGACATGTTTTTAGTGGTTAATGTTTTTATGGCAATATTCTTCGGGAGGAAGAAAATTCCTGCAAAGATGGACTCACAGAAAATGGTTAAGAACAAAGAGCCAGAAAGAGAAGTGATACTGACCCTTCCCCCCCACACCACCCCCCATAAAATGAGAGCTGGGGAGGAGGGGCAGGAGGCAGGGAAAGGCTCTCGAAGCTGGGCAGCCCAGCGCCTGGGGCACTCACCGTTGACAAGCCTGTATTTCTGGGCCAGGAGGGCGGCCTGCAGACTTTTCCCACTGCCCACAGGCCCGAGCAGCAGCACCCTCGGGGTGAACGGGGCATTAGTACGATGGTTGCTTTGGACATAGGTCAGAGCTGGAAAGAGAGGATATGAGGATAATAAACCCAGGTCCTAGAGAACAGGAAACCCGCTTGCAGCCCCTCTGCTTTGACTCTTTTAACGGCAGTAACTCTTTTTCTCTTTCACAGCACCATGGAAGCCCTCTGTGCATCTGGCGAAGAGGCAGGGAAAAGAATTACGTGGCAGGCCTGGGCACCAAGGCAGGGAGCGAGTAGTGAAGTCCACAGAAGCCACCCTGGAGCACCGCCCTGGATTCCTCTCAACACAGGCGTCTAAACACGTGCAGGTGTCTGCATTTCCTTCCAGGCTGAACTAGGGCTGGCTGTGTTGCAGTTGGGAGGCTGGTCCCAGGACACGATAGCACTCTCTATAGGGCGGTGGCTTTTCCTACTGAATCGGGCTGAGCCTCCCAACCGGAAGCCCCGGAACTAGGCTGGTCTCCTAGAAGTGCACGCTGGCTTTCTGCTAGGTGCACCTGAATGTCAGACACAGGCTTTGATAAACGCATCCAGCCACATGGGGGCCCAGTGCCCAGGGACTTCTAAAGGACTCGAATTGGTGGAGAGTAGTTTGTGCAGCTGCACTCTGGTGACACCAACTTTGTTGTGACTCTCCAAAGAGGTAGTGATCAAAGAGGTCACAGGAGTGGCCAGATGTAGCTGCACGGCCCTGGCCTGTGGTGTGCCCCTGGCATTTGGTGAACAAAGAAGTGAGGAGATGGGGTGAGTGTCTCCAACAATGAGGCCACCTGCACCATGGGGGGCACCGGATGCCAAGAAGCCACACGGCAAAGCTACTGAACATCAAACCAGGTCACCTCCCGCTGGAGCTCAGAAACAGGGAGCTGTGAGAAAAGGTTAATGAGGCTGTAAAGGCAGCATTTCGGGCACCTGAGGCAGGAGAGATGCCCACAGATGAGGCACGGACCTGTGCCAGCCCCCACCCCAGCGTTCAAAACAGGGTATCCTTCCCCAGGGAGACCTTCCCCCTCCTGTCAAGGCCCCAGACTGTCCTGTGCAAAGTCAGCCAGGGGTGGCCCCGTTACACCTTCCTGCCAGTCTGCCTTTACCAATGTGCCTTGCGGTGGGTGCTGTGCTGGGTGAGGGGCCAGGCCATCGTGCCTCCTTCAGGAACATGCCACCCAGGAACCAGGCAGGTTCCTCATCCCCAGCACTACTGACATTTGGGGCCAGAAGATTCTTTGTTGCGGGGCTGTTCTGGGCACTGCAGGATGTTGAGAAGCATCCCTGGCCTCTACCCACTAGGTGCCAGCAGCACAACCGCAAGGTATGACAATCAAAAAACCTTTACAGACATTGCCAAATATCCCCGGGGGTGCGGTGGGGGCAAAACTGCCCCCGATTGTGAACCGCTGGGATATGTTCATTGTGAAAATCCTGAACTCTCAAATCTTTGCAGGACTTTTAAATTGGAAGGGTCATTAGAGATGCACAGTCCCCTCTTTTTAGAAGGCAGAGATGAGTTAGAATGGACTTTTTTCCAGGTTGTGATCAGCACCATCAATGGCATGTACTAATTGCTACGACAAATACTCTATAGGCACCATCTCTTTTTCTTTGGCCCAACAATCCCATGAGGGTTGCGTTATTCATGTCCCATTTTACAGATGAGCCAATTAGGCTGAGACTTGGCAGAGCTGGGGCAACTCTCCCAAACCACCCGCCATGGGTACCATTCCTCCACTGAGAGAAGCCCAAAGGAAGCTACTCAGGCGAGGCTCTCTTTATTCTCAGACCTTCCATAATCCTGTGCATCTGAAAAGTGCAAATACTACAGGCAAAGCAGCCTGCTTACAAATGATGCTTAATTTACAGTAAATAACTAAGTTAATTAGAAGTAATGATCCCCCAGACAGTCTCAACATCTAATTATTCTTTTTAAAAATATGTGGTTGCTGGATGCACTGCAGAGAGATTAAAAAAACAACACAGAGAGAATTCTGCATTCCAATTTTCAATTTATCTCTCTGCATTATTAATTAATAATAATTAATATTCAGACACTCACATTTTTCTTTACAATTCCAGGCATGAATTCTTTATGAACGATCATATGAACTTTTAAATTTAATTAAGTAATTTGGAAGTAATTAATGTGTAAATTCAGAATCATGGCATAAGATAAATGTTGTGGTTGTTTATCTTAAGAGTGCAGTGTTTGTTACTAAAGACCCTTCCGAGATGCAAAATCACTGGAAAATTATAAGCCATCATTAGCCTGGCATTTCTTCTTTAAGTAGCGACATTTTCTACTAACCCACTCGTTGGCTGATTGCTCCCTTCAGAGGGCTAGGCTGTTCAATCCACGCCGGCAAACACCGCATCTCCGAGCTCAGTGTAGCAATGAGGTTTACGCACCGAGCCTACCAGCAGGAGAAGGTACTGGGAAAGTCAGCAGGGAAGGGCTTGAGGGAGCTCAAAACCACCTCCCCGGCAAAACAGAACTTTTCTTGGAGAGTTTTGAGAGAATATACAAAAAAAAGGACTTTGTAAACTGTCAAGTGTCTTAAATATCTGTGATGTTCCCATCGTAAACGCTTCATTTACCCAACACTGCGTGGAAGGGTAATTTTGAGGTGACTGGATTTTGAGATACTGGATTTTGAGATGACTGAAGCTCAGCAAGACTTTTGAAAAGGATAATACAGCTGTTTGGGGATCGAATTATTCTACCTTGCCCTTGCCTTTTTGGGCAGGGTGTTGAACAATGATAGGAGCTATGACGTCTGATGTTTATTGAGGCGTTTCTCTGCGCCAGAACTGGGCTTGTGGCTGTGGACACGTGATTTGGAGAATCCCATTTAATCCTCACCTACGCCTGGGAGGAGGGCACAAGTTTTGTTCCTGTTTTAGCGATGCCAAAACTAGGGCTCCGAGGAGTTAGGAGAATTGCCAAAGGCTGCACAGCTGGGCTGCGTCGGGGCTGAGATTTGAACACGTTGCTCAGCTCAGCCGTCCCCGCACCTCGCACAGGCTGCCCGCAGTGGCTCCCAAGCTGCTGTGAATATCGGCCATTGCTGTGGACAGCAACGCAGTGCCAGGCACGGGGCCATGTACCTCCATCCTAAATGAGGCATACCACCTGTGCTGTGTGTGTGTGTTTTATTGTGTTGCGTGTGGTGGTGGTGGTTTTGTTTTTGTCTTAATCTTTATATATTTTTTCTTTCCTCTCCCTCAAGGTCAGGCTCAAACTTCTTGCTACCATGTCCCTCCCACCCCATCCCTTGCCTCTCCTCCTCCCAACCCCACCACCACCAAATCTGCTGTGGGCCAGAGATGTGACCACATCTGAGTGTGGGACATTAGCCCAGGGTCTCCAAGTGGGGTACCCCCAGGGGCTCTGCACACATGCACTTCTGGGCAGGGAACCCGGGTCATCTATGTCTTGACTCCCAGGGTCCCAGGCATGTCCCAGACACTGGCCACTACCAGAATAAGGGACAAAGTGGTAGAAGGCACAGCGAGCCCAGCCCTTGGCCGTCTGTCCAGGGTGGGGCTGCCTGCTTGTGTTTACCCTGGTAGAAGACGTCCACACATGGCTGGTCAGCACTGATGACTTTGAGGATTTTGGGGTAGGAGGGAATGACCCTGACGATGTTCCTATGATACTCCAGCAGTTTCTGAGCCGTCTCCAGCTCTGAGATGTCCTCTGGCACCATGAGACGGTTCTGGATTTCAGATTCGGGTGGCCAGTCAAAGGTGGTGTGATAAATCTCTGCAAGGAGAGAGGTGCACAGTTAGAAATGGCCATGCAGGGGCCCTGTGGGCGCTGCTGTGCCTGGCTGGGGTGCTTGCTGTCCTGGAGGCCAGGCCCTACACATTCCTGGGGTGTAGCTGACCACGGCAGGACACCGTTGCTCAACACCAGCACTTCCAGCTACTCTGAGCCTGCTCTTAACTATTATTCTTGTTACAATACAAGAACAGGACCCAGGGCAAGGGCTGCCGTGAACTTCTGAGCACTTACTCTGTGCCAGGCACTCTGATAGGCACCTGCAGACTCCCATTTCATCCTCATAGCCATCCCATCACCCATTAGGTTGGTATTTTCATCCTCAAGTACAGATAAGAAAACTGAGTCTCAGGTATCCCATGTCTACAGCCACAAAGGGGCAGAGTTAGGGATCCACAAACCCAGCTCTATCTGCCACCACAGCGTGAGGCCCGGAAGATCAAGGGCAGTCCCGTCTCCCCCCATCCTCCCGCCAGCCCCTTGCTGAACTGCCTAGTCTTCAAGGCCCAGTTCAAGGGCCCCGTCCCCTGCAACACCTGCCAATTCTCCCAGGTAATGCTCATGCCTCTCTCTCCTGTATACATACCAAAGAATGAGGGGTGTCAGGGGAGCACATAATTTGTCCCAGGGAGAGGCAGACATGCCCCCTGGCTCCTGTGTGGGCCCCAAGCCCAGGTGCCTGGCATGACCCCCCACACTCTATTCTGGTTCTGCCATATGAAAGTCTCCTCCTTTAGCCTAAACAGGCCTCCATTTCCTCATCTACCAGAATGTACCCTTGCCAGTGTCTTCCAGCTCAGAGCCCAGCCTGTGGCAGCCTTCCTTGTGTCCCTCTGTGGGTGCCCAGAGCAGAATGCGAGGTCAGGAAATGGTAGACGGGCTGTCATCACCATGGACTCTGAAACCCCATGGGGCTGGGTGGGGGTGGCTGTAGCCATACCTCCAGTTTGAGGGTCGATTCTCTTCCCCAAGTTTCTCTCGATCAGGACCGTGTCTGGAGCGCTCAGCACGACTGGGCAGAGAAGAAAAGGAGCAAAACCGGGCAGGTCGGGCAGTGTGTGCCACACATTTGAATATCATGGACCAATACTTGCTTTAGGTTTTTTGCTTTTCTGTATAATGACATTAAAACAACAATCATCTCCCACCCCCGTGAATTCCTAAAAGAAAGGTCTTCTCGCACCCAAACACAAAGAGCGTAACGTCGGGACAGAGCACGGCCCATGACGGAAAGTTCTGCCTGTTAACAATTTCCCTCGTCACAGATAACGCCACAATGGGCATCTCTGTGCGCACTGAACGCTTGCATGGCATTCTATGCTATGCGTAGAATATGCATTTCCTTCCTGAGACAAGGAATCGCCAGGCTGAAAACAAAACCCCACTTTTCTTAAGAACCAGCCCTGAATATATTCAGCTCTGTGAAAAATTCAGTTGTGCTGTCCTCTTCCTTGCTGGGTCTCAGACGGTGCCTGGGCTGAGGTCAGGAGCAGGCAGCATGAGCAGGGCGCTCACTGGCCACCCCTTGGGGCTGCAGCTCTGGCAGGTGGGGGACCCTTGGGAGCTACTCACTGACGTGTCTGGGTGTGATCCCCAGGGTCTGGATCCTCAGAGCCTGCTCACGCGTCTCAGGGATGCCATCCAGAATCCAGCCCTAGACAGAAGATTCAGAGAGGTGCTCATCTGTTTTGAGTTTTAGATTTTTTGGAATTATTTTAAAAGGAATATAATAGCTTTATAGAAAGACTAGAACTTTTAAGACAAAAAAAAGTTTCTGATAGCTACCTCACCCTTCTTTAAAAACTATTTTGTAATATATTATTATATTCCCTTCCGAATCATATCTTGGTGATTATAATCATAACATATATATTTTACATCTTGATTTTTTTTTTTTGAGACGGAGTTTCACTCTTGTTGCCCAATCTGGAATGCAATGGCACAATCTTGGCGCACTGCAACCTCCGCCTCCTGGGTTCAAGCAATTCTCCTGCCTCAGCCTCCCAAGTAGCTGGGATTACAGGCGTGTGCCACCACGCCCAGCTAATTTTTTGTATTTTTAGTAGAAACAGAGTTTCACCATGTTAGCCAGGCTGGTCTCAAACTCTTGACCTCAGGTGATCTGCCCACCTTGGCCTCCCAAAGTGCTGGGATTACAGGCGTGAGCCACTGCGCCTGGCCTACATCTTGATTTTTTTCTACCACACGATAGCGACCACAAGCATCTCTTCATATCTGCACGGCTCCTCATTGTCCACATTATCAACGGCTGTGCAATGTCCCACCAAGAGAATGTACACAGCCACTTAACTATGTCCACAAATGAACATTTCAACTGCGGGCAGTGTTCACTATCATAGATAATACCTCGATGAACATCTTTGTGCATCTAGCGCTTTCCACATTTTGGATAATTTCCTAAAGACAGTTTCTGAGAGATTCCTGAGACCAGGGTGAAAACAAAACCCCGCTTTTGTTTTCATTTTCTGCCCCATATATCTGCAGGAACACCCCACTTTTCTTAAAAAAAAAAAACCCTGGACGATGATTCCGGTTTCTACTCTGCGGCTAACTTGTTACAGGATTGAAATTCCTCACCCATCAGCCCCCTCTTGGTACAGCTAGCGAACTGGTTTAGAGGTTTATTTTTACTATTTATTTATAGAGATAGAGTCTTGCTACGTTGCCTAGGCTGGTCTTGAACTCCTGGGCTCGAGCAATCCTCCTGCCTCAGCCTCCCTAGTGCTGGGATTACTGGCGTGAGCCACTGTGCCTGGCCTTTACTAACTCTTTAAATCCAATTGTGAAAGTAATATACAATCATTGCACACTGTGTGGAAAATATTGAAAAGCTGAAATAATAATAAGAGTCACTGGTAATACCTCAGACCCAAACAAGCCACTGTCAACATTCTGGTATATCTCCTTCCAAGCAGCAAGTGCAGATACCTTTCTTCCTGGTGGCTGGGGGTTGTGGGGAGGGGAACCACACTGTACACACTGTTTGGTAATCTGTTCTTTTCTAGCAAAAACATTTCATGAACGTTTTCCCATGTCACAAAGTGCTCCTTGCATAGAAGTTTTCACAGCTGCCTGGTATTGTATGAATTGACCTGATGTTAACTGATCCCATATTGTTGCTCATATTGCTCAGTTTGACTCCAGTTTTCCACCATTATAAACAATGTTGTATATGCATCTCGATGCCTATCAAACATCCTCAGATAAATTTCTAAAAGTTGATACCTTCTTTTATGACTTTTGATACATTTTGCCACATCGCTCTACAAAATGGCCCACCAGTTTATGAATCCAATGGCAAAGCATCTGTTTCCTTGCATCTCTGCCAATGTTGGGCATTATCTAGGGGAAAAAAATCTGTCCAGCAAAATACAGTATACCACTGCTGCTTTAATTTACATTTCTTTGATCATTAATGAGGTTCAGTATTTTTTCCATATGTTTGTTAGCTATTTGGATTTTTTTTTCTTTTCCAAAATGTCCATTTGTGTCATCTATCTACTTTCCCCTTGGGGTTTCATCCTTTTATTTATTGACAACAGCTCTTTACATATTAAGAACCCATTTGGCAAACACTACCACAAACCCTTTGAGGCAAACTATGTTGCCAATATTTTCAGCAGTTTGTCTTGCAGCCTTTTCATTTTGTGTGTGGTGTTGCTTTTAACACACCAGTTTGTGGCCAAATCAATTGCTGCTTTCGTCTTTGGATTCTGGCATTGTGTGGATGCATAAAACGCCCTCCCCCCTGCAAAAGCTGATACATATTCACTTGCCTTTAAATTGTGTTCTTGTGTTTTTACTCTTTACATGTAAATAGTAACGATTTGTGTAATAGGGCTGCATTCCAGTGTGAGAATGATATAGGGCTGTGATCTACTCTGTTTCCTTATGGCTCACCACCTGTTCCAAACTCACCCACAATACAGCCTATCTTTTCCCCTCTGAGGACACTTATCACAGTCTAAATGCTGATACGACACTGGCTCTGGCCTCTTTCTGCCTGTAGATTGTTAAATTCTTTTTATTTAACTGTTTAAATTGTTGTTTTATAAGTTATCATAATGTCTAGTAAAATACGCTTTCTCTTCTTTTTTTCTTTTCAAAGCAAGATCTTTCAGGTAAACATTAAAAATATTTTGTCAAGTTCCCAAATAGAAATTCCACTAGGATTTTGGAACAACATTAAATGTGTAGATCAATTCACGACAAATTGACATTTTTACACTATCAAGTCAATGCATTATCGTCTCATGTGCTTAAGTTGTTTTTTATGTCCCTCAGCAATGTTCACAATAAACAATTTCTAAAGTCCTTTCAAGTCCCGTGAGTCTAGAGTTACACACACACACACACACACACACACACACACACTCACACACACACACAATGTAATGCTTTAGACTTGATGTCCAGGTAAATTAGTAAAGGGAGCTTTGGAAGAGACTGAAAGAAAGCAGCGAATTGCTTTAAGTCTCCATTTTGTAGGAAGCGGGGTCAGGCAACTGGGAGTCAACGCTGGGAGCCCCCGCTTGCTGTAGAGCCCTCCCTCTCAGCCACCGTGAGACTCAGTTGCTCTAAGGTCAGATGACGGACTGACATGGACGGACTCAGCCTCCAGGTCACTCACGTCCACATCACCTGATCGACAGACACAGTGTGGGCGACTGTAAGAGATGTCTTTCTTTAAAAACAAACCAAAAGGTGGTCTGGGTGCAGTGGCTCATGCCTGAAATCCCAGCACTTTAGGAGGCCAAGGCAGGAGGATCGCTGGATGCCAGGAATTTCAAACCAGCCTGGGCAACATAGTGAGACCCCCCCACTCTACCAAAAAAGATTTTTAAAAAGTAGCCAGGCGCGTTGGTGCACACCTGTAGTCCCAGCTACTTGGGAGGCTGAGGCAGAAAGATCCCCTTAGCCCAGGAATTTGAGGCTGCAGTGAGCTATGATCATGCTATTGCACTCCAGCCTGGGTGACACAGCGAGACTTTGTCTCTGAAAAAAAAAAAAAAAAAAAAAAAAAAAAAGCCTGCATTTCTTCCATATTAAAATATTTAGGTTCCAGTAGCCTCCACTGACAGTTAAAAAAAAAAAAAAAAAAAAAACCTAAACAAATTTACAGCCTAAAGACTGTTGGAAAAATCCAGCAAGCTTTCATTAATTTCTTGAATTATACAGGAAGACTCACAGCCACGGAACCCCTGGTTTCTAGAACTAATGAAGCAAAAGTGCAAAAACAATTTTTAACAGTCTTTTGCTCCCTCAAGTCCTTGTTATAGCCAGCCAAGCGCCGGGCTGCAGCTCTTAGAAAGAGCAAACATCTACAGACGTGAGCAACACCAGCAGAACCAGGAGACCCAGCGTCTGACAGCTCCCTCACAGTTCTGGAAGCCGAACCAACATTTTCTGAACTTTAGCTAAATTCATACCCCCTTATTTTTCCTTTATTTGGACGGGGAGGGATTGTGAGCCCATTGATTGCTGCTTCTAGTACAAGGGCTGGTAATTCTGTTTTAGTCCCTTTTTGAAGCTGGAAGGTTGGAACTCCATCTTTGCTCAGCACTGAGAAAGGCCTCTGCTTTTAATATTGCATTACTGAGCAATCATTATAATCTCACCCATAAATTTGCAGCAGATATCAGTATGTGGTCCAAAGCTTTTAGAACTATTCAGGGGAACAGCTCTCACTGACTTTTCACTGGAGAAAGCGGGACTTCCAATTACACAGGAAAAGTGCAGCAAAATGAGGAACATCTCCCTGATTAGCCTGGCCTCACTGGAGTGTCATTCCGGTGCAGACGTGAAAATCTAAAAGGAAGAAGGTGGGGGCTCTGGAGTGAGCCCTAGGCCACCAGCTCTCCAGGTCTGCTCTGAGCTGGGGAAATGGTACAATCACCTGGGGACTAAGAAACAAGGTCCCCGAGGAAGCCCTCGAGCAGCACCCAGGCCCCATTAGAGCCGCCCCCCACTGTACGGAGAAGGCAGCCATGGAGGCTCTTCCTCCCTGCGCCAGCCCACGCTGGTCCACACTGGTCCACCTGAAAGGGAGGGCGCCTTGACCAAACCTCTGTTGAAGGCGGGTCTGTCCTACGGCATCCTCAAGATGAAAGTGGCAGGCTTGGTGCTCAGAAAAGATCTTCTTTCCCAGAGCTCTTGCATTTAAAGGGGTTATTTGCCCAGCTGCAAAATGGGCTGCACGTTCACAGGGAAGCAGCAATTTTGGCTGGGAGGACTTTAATGGCTACAAATTCTGGCAAAGCAAGAAGTCATAAATCAGTAAATAGCACCCGACAACTGCCATGATGGGACATTAAGACATTCCCAACAAGCCTGTGTTGCGAGGTTCACGGGTCTCACGTCCAGGAGTGGCTGGATGTGGAGGTATCAGTCAATCCCTAATTAGAATACATTATCCATCTTCCTGACACTTCAGTGAAATGTCTATTCCACTCTGAGCTGCAGCTTTGTTCAGAGCAGGTTAATTGATATTCTGATGCCTTCGCTCACCGTACCCCCGTGGCTCGGTTCTGTTTTATCACACATCAAAAAGGCCGTATGCTCAGGGCACTCCAGGCACCAGTGCAGAGCTGGAGGTCTGCACAGCTGCGAGGGGTATGGTATCACAGGAGGGACAAGCACTGAGCAGATGTCACAGATGAAAAAAAAGCAAAGAAAAGAAGCCAGCCAGCCTGGGGAACTTGGCGAGGCCCAGCAGAGCACGGCCTGATGCGGTACGAGCCGTCCGGCTTTGTGCGAACACTGGCCTCTTTTGCCCTCCTGACTATTATTAAAGCGCAATTAGCAACTTCACATGGGAAGGCTCTGTTGCCCTCTGGGCCTCTGCCTTTTTGATGCGTTGCCTTTCCGCTCCTCCCCTCTCCTCCCAGGACCAGAGCGTGGGGCTCCCTGGGTGTTTTCCCCAGTCCTGCCCCTGATCTGGTTCCCAGCTCCGACTGCAGACTCCACCGGAGGCAGTCCCTGGAGCTGCATGCTCACTCTCTGCAGTCCCAACGAGGCAAGCTGAGGCTGAAGACTTGGACTCGATAAATCAGTTTCGCTCAGTTCCAAGTCTGAACCAGGGCAAGCCTCACAAGAGGCACCGCAGGCCCAACGCTGCCTAATGAAATACTATGTGGTTTCCCAACATAGAGGAGAGAGATTCTGTCAGCCAGGAAGGAAATGAATCTTAAAAGATCCAGTTTGGGACAGTGATATGTTCTAAAGCCAATCAGTGAGAACAATGAGACTACTTTGATGAACATAAAAAAATTTGACATCACACTGTCCCAGGAGCAGTTACTTTGGTTTATACAAAAACATAAAAACCTTAGCCTGCCACAGAACCCTAGGATGCCGTCCATATTCAACTCACCTGAAAGATGACTAGCAAGAATTTTTATCTCAAAGTTGAATCCCAAACAATATGCAACCCCTGCTAGCACTGAACATGGAATGCACTGAACACGGAACGTTAGTATTCCACATTCCACATGTATGACTGTAGCAGGAGCCCGTTACCCCTTAACTTGCTCTGATTCCTCCACCTGATCAAGGTGAGGTGTGCCCAGGGCTTTGCCTGACCTTTTTCTGGGCAGCCTAACAGTGATTATGCTCTTACAACGCCGAAATATGCAGGAGTGATTTTTCTAAACAGAGTTGAATTCCACCCTTGATAATCAATGATACATGCGTGGTATTTTTACACAAACGTGCAGATGCGGGGATATCATTACTCCTAGATATGCAGCCTACAGGCCAATGATCTCTAGGGTATGAAAACCCGGTAAAGCCCAAATGCAGGCATTCAAGAGGCGCCTTTTTTTTTTTTTTTGAGACGGAGTTCTACTCTGTCGCCCAGACTGCTGGAGTGCAACGGCATGATCTCGGCTCACTGAGACCTTCTCCTCCCGGGTTCAAGTGATTCTCCTGCCTCAGCCTCCCAAGTAGCTGGGACTACAGGCGCATGCCACTACGCCCAGCTAATGTTTTATATTTTTTAGTAGAGACGGGGTTTCACCGTGTTAGCCAGGATGGTCTCGATCTCCTGACCTCATGATCCACCCGCCTTAGCTGCCCAAAGTGCTGGGATTACAGGCATGAGCCACTGCGCCCGGCTTCAAGAGGGTTTTTATTAGTTCCTAAATAGTTAAAAAAAATTTAAATTCATATCAAGTATCTATGGTGCCCCTGAAGCCACTCCATGGAAGAAGACACAGTTTGAAGAACAAATTGTTCTGTCCCCAGATGCACCAGTCTACCCCAGCTCTGAGGTTGGCCCCAAGATAGCCCCCTGCAGAGATAACTCACTTTGGAGGTTCACATTTAGTTCTCCAAGTCAGACATAATGTGCTTTAGATAAAAGTAACAGACACGGATAACCCAGCATCCAGGGCCCATTCCCCTCAAACACTTTAGACCATGTCTGTGGTGTAGACCCACCTGTCTGGAAACAAGATTCGCCCTGGAAAGTATCAGTTTATTGTTAACGGCGGAAAGCAGTGGCTTTGGAACCAGATGACCTGTGCCACAGCCAATGTGTGACTTTCAACCAGTCACTTCATCCCCTCTGGCCTCATTCTCCTCTGCACAATGTGAATAATCAAAATCTAGCTCACGGTTGATGAAATAATTAAACGAGGATTATAAACAAACAGACCAGGCACCGTGGCTCATGCCCATAATCCTAGCACTTTAGGAGGCCAAGGTGGGAGGATTGCTTGAGGCCAGGAGTTCTAGACTAGCCTGGACAACACAGCGAGACCCCGCTTCTACAAAAAAATTAAAAATTAGGCCAGGCGCAGTGGCTCACGCCTGTAATCCCAGCACTTTGGGAGGCCAAGGTGGGTGGATCACCTGAGGTTGAGAGTTCGAGACCAGCCTGATCAACATGGAGAAACCCCGTCTCTACTAAAAATACAAGATTAGCCGGACATGGTGGCGCATGCCTGTAATCCCAGCTACTCGGGAGGCTGAGGCAGGAGAATCACTTGAATCTGGGAGGTGGAGGTTGCGGTGAGCTGAGATTGCGCCACTGCACTCTAGCCTGGGCAACAAGAGCAAAACTCCATCTCAAAGAAAACAAAAAGTTAGCCAGGCATGGTGACATGCACCTGTAGTCCCAGCTTCTTGGGAGGCTGAGGTGGAAGGATCATTTCAGTCCAGGAGTTCGAGGCTGCAGGGAGCTATAATTGTGCCACTGCACTTCAGCCTGGGTGACAGAGTGGGACCCCATCTCTGAAAAAACAAATAACAAAACAAGTGTAGTGCCTGGCAACAAAGAAATGACCCAAAGTTAACTAGTTTTATCATTATAATTTTGAGAAAGGTGAACGATCTTCTTTTTCTCTATCTACTCCCAAGGAGTCCCACTTAAGTTTGTAGAACTTAATATAAAAAAAAATTGTTTAAAAAGGCAAATCTCTGGGAAACAGGAGCAACTGGCATTCCAGGTATGAACTGAGGGAAGATCTTTAATTAAGGAGGAGTTGGGGCAGACACATTTCTCTTTTTTTGAAACTGGGGTCTCGCTATATTGCCCAGGCTGCTCTCAAACTTCTGGCCTCGAGTCATCCTCCTGCCTTGGCCTCCCAAAGTGCTGGGATTACAGGTGCGCCACCACGCCCAGCTGGGACAGACACATTTCAATTAGAATGCGGGGGTCTAGTGAGTTAACAGCTACTGTGGATTCACCCCAAGGTGGGCTCACGCCATTTGCCATCACTTGGCCAGCTGCCCTCTCTGAGGGGAGTTTGCCCATCCTCTGGAAGCCCATGTGACTGTTTCCTTATCTGTTTAACAGGAATGATGATAATAGTACCTAGACTTCATAGCGTTTAGGGTTCCAGGCAACGATGTACCTAAAGTGGTGGCACAACGTCTGGCAGATAGCAGGTGCTTAATAAATGTCTCCCGGCATACACAGGCTTTTCATAGTTGACAACTCATTTGAAAAACAGACCAAACTCAGCCTAAGAATGGGAGAACGGGCCAGGCGTGGTGGTTCACGCCTATAATCCCAGCACTTTGGGAGGCCAAGGCAGGCGGATCATAAGGTCAAGAGATCGAGACCATCCTGGCCAACATGGTGAAACCCCATCTCTACTAAATATACAAAAATTATCTGGGCGTGGTGGCGGGTGCCTGTAATCCCAGCTACTCGGGAGACTGAGGCAGGAGAATCGCTTGAATCTTGGAGGCAGAGGTTGCAGTGAGCTGAGATTGCGCCACTGTACTCCAGCCTGGGTGACAGAGCAAGACTCCATCTCGAAAAAAAAAAAAAAAAGAATGAGAGAATGAGGAGTTGGCCCCCTTCTGCTCTGCCCTTCTGCTGTGGGTGCCCTGCTAGCTCTCGGGAGCAGACCTGGCACCTCTGACTCTCTGCTCAGCCTGCGAAGAGAAGAGTGATGTGGTCAGTACTTCTGGGTCCAGTCCCGTTCCCATCATCTCCATGCCTCTCAATACTCTCTCCTGCTCCAAGGTCTGCTTGCGTCTGCTCAAACCTCAGGCCCTGTCCTGTATTTGATCATCTCTTTTTCCTCTTCTACTGCAGTGAGAGGGATCATCTGAGGCATCACACATCCACAGAGTGTATCGGAACACGCGTTCCTGTCCACATGGAGTGCTGCGGCTCTGTATGCAGATACATGATCCACACGTGCCCTTAACAAGCCCATATCACACCAACCAATCAACCACGCCTCAGCGTCAGGGTCTCTTACAGAAACACCCACAAATAAGGGGGCACAGGGGGTGTGCTCACTGTGCTGTGCCCGGCACCTCACCAAGCCCTCAGAAGCCCTGCCTCGCCATGATGCGGGCCATACGTTTCCTGAGTGGAACTCAGACCTCCACTTCCAATCGCCTGCAAAGCTAACTGCATCTGTATTTGAGGAACACACAGCCAGGGCCTCAGCAGAGCTGTGGATCAATAAAACCGCACTCCTTGGAGGAGGCAAGTGACATCTATAAACCCATGAGTGTCAAAACAATGGCAAGAAAATCCTGTGTTCCTACTGTCAGTGGGATGAAAGTGGTGTAATTAATGCCAGCCCAATGACACCACAAGGAGAAATAAAACAAACAGCTGGTGGTTCTGTGGACCAGCATCTAGCTCCTCCACTCCGTTACTGTTTCCACTATAAAATACTGACTCATGTTATGGGCAGGGAAGCATAAATCTACGACCAAAGAGGAGGAAAAAAGACTATAGAAACCCACCACGTAAATTCTAAACTTTTGGCTCCACAGTCAAAAGTGTGCTACATCCTCTCCCCCTTTACAGTGAAAGAACCAAGTTTCCATGATATTACATGAGATCTAAGAGGAGTCAACCTGGGAACACAAAATAGAATTTTGCATTTCATGTTCAGTAAAGGAAACACCCCCGGCCGGTACAGTCACTTTTGGGGCTGGGGGCCTGACCTTGCTTCCCAAGTGCATCAGAGACCTGACTCCAGGGATCTGCGGACATGGTCAAGGTTCAGAATGGTCCAGGTGTTGCACTTGATGATGGCATTCTTACTTTAGCTCCAGGAGGAAGATTATGCAGAAGCAGACATTTTGAACCTGATGCATTTCTAGAAGGTCAGTTTTTCTTTTAGGTAATGTATTTATCCCTCCTTTGGGTCAGTGGGTGGGGCTCCCGTGCTACGGCCTCATCTGTAGAATGACAGCAGCTCTCAGAACCTGCCTGTTCCTGTCAGCCCTCTGTTCGGAGCCACCTAGAACATTTGCTGGTGCACAGCAGGTGCCCCAGAAGTCTTAGCTGTTGAAAACATCACAGGACAGTCGTGCAGGTTCAATGGGAATATGCATCACAGTGTGACGTGGTGTTCGGCACATATCAGGTGCCAGTAAATGCTAGCTGAGCATTCTGTGTACCTTATTATTTTTTTATTTTTTTGTTGAGACCGAGTCTCCATCTGTCGCCCAGATGGAGAGTGCAGTGGTGTGATCTCGGCTCATTGCAACCTCTGCCTCCTGGGTTCAAGCGATTCTCCTGCCTCAGCCTCCTAAGTAGCTAGGATTACAGGCGCCCACCACCACACCTGGCTAATTTTTGTATTTTTACTAGAGATGAGGTTTCACCATGTTGGCCAGGCTGGTCTCGAACTCCTGACCTCAAAAGATCCACCCGCCTAGGCCTCCCACAGTGCTGGGATTACAGGCGTGAGCCACCACGCCCAGCTGATGTGTACCCTTATCTTGATGGACCAATTTTGCTCTTCACCAACTGTGTCTGGGCTTAGTTCTGGCCTTCATTTTCCTTCTTTCCTGTCTTTAATGTAACATGATCACAGGCTCAATGAGTCATGGGGCAAAGTAACATTCTTTTAACACACTGAAGCAGAGACCCGTTCATATTCCATTTAACTGATCATGGGTCCTGGTGGACAGGCTCTGTTTCCTTCCTATGCTTTTGATGGGAGAATAGGAAGACTTCTCGAAGAGGTGCTGGGGAATAAGAGGCGATGTCTAGAATGCATTAGCCAGGATGCTGATGGGGACAGCATCCCTCCGCAGGCTCCTGCTCAGCAGCATCGGAGAGGATGCAGCGGGCCTAGCTTTTGTTAGTCACAGTGTCGCTCTGACTCCGGCAGGGGCTCTGAGCCTCACAGTTAAGGAAGAAGAAAGAGGAGACACTGTGAACAGAATGCAGATTGAGGAGGTACCTCCCACCAGTTGAGCACCGTCTTAGTCCATTTTTGCGGCTTATGACAGAATACCTGAAATTGTGTAAATTGTAAAGAAAACATTTTTTTTGCCGGGGGGGGGGGGGGGGCAGGGGCGGGGACTGAGCCTCGCTCTGTCACCCAGGCTAGAGTGCAGTGGCGCGATCTCGGCTCACCGCAACCTCTGCCTCCCGGGTTCAAGCAATTCTCTTGCCTCAGCCTCCTGAGTGGCTGGGACTACAGGCACCCGCCACCATGCCCAGCTAATTTTTGTGTTTTTAGTAGAGACAGGGTTTCACCATGTTGCCCAGGCTGTTCTCGAACTCCTGACCTCAGGTGATCCACCCGCCTTGGCCTTCCACAGTGCTGGGATTACAGGTGTGAGCCACTGCGCCCGGCCCCAGTCACCTCTTAAAGGTAGTACTATGGCTCTCAATGCTGCCACATTGGAGATTAAAGTTCAACATGAGTTTTGGAGAGGACAAACATTCAAACCAAAGCAAGCATCAAGAAAGCAAATTCCTGCTGCAGTCACACGGAAGGGCCTTCCCTCACGGCCCAGCTCCATCTCCAAAGGAGTGAACCGAGCATCTCACATGCTTGGCTTCTTGCATTACGCTCGCGCTTGGCAACCTTTTGAACCATTCCTAACCTCCAGAGTGGTGGGACTCAATCCCAAGTGGACACTCACACACACACACACACACACACACACACACACACACACACAAAGGCAAGTGAACAGGCATGAGGAAGGCAGTCTGCAGCTGGCTCGGAAATTTCACTGATTTTTTTCCTCAGGCACTACACTGAAAAGACTGCTCACTCTCATTCATCCAGGTATGGGGACATAATAGAACTCACTTGAGTGGTGGTTTCAAAAGTGCACCACAGGCCAGGCGCAGTGGCTCATGCCTGTAATCCCAGGAATCTGGGAGGCTGAGGCAGGTGGATCACCTGAGGTCAGGAGATCGAGACCAGCCTGGCTAACATGGTGAAACCCTGTCTCTACTAAAAATACAAAAATTAGCCAGCTGTGGTGGCACACGCCTGCAATCCCAGCTACTTGGGAGGCTGAGGTGGGAGAATCACTTGAACCCAGGAGGCGGAGGTTGCAGTGAGCCGAGATCGCGCCAAAAAAAAAGTACACCATGATGTTGCTGGTAGATCATAAACCCACCCAGAAAGTGTCCAGGACTGTTTTCTAACACAAGGCCCAGGTACGAAGAAGTAGCAGACTTCTACTCATAAGGGATCCTCAAATGGCCTTCACCCAAGTCATCCAGCATGTAAAAAGCATCAACTCTAAGTGGACCCCCGGGCTGGGCACAGTGCTAAGTGCTATGCTTGGACCGTCACATTTTAATCAGACAGTGAGACAGCTGTTACTTCAGAGCATGCGCCGCAGCACCTAAGGCCATGCTGCCTGCCTGTGAATTACAGGGCGCTCTACATAGAAAAGCACTGCAGCCCGAGCAGGCTGTCCACACCAGTCCCTGTCTGAGTGTCCCTCGCTGCTGTCTGCCAGCCCAGATATTCAAGGGTCGGCTCAGGTCAGCAGATGTGAACCCGAGCCATGTGTGGAGCCCATAAAAATCACATTCCCGGTGCGTGAAGGCCTCTGCCTTTTGATGAATAATAAAATTCTCCGCACATGACGAGCCGTCATAATTGGGCACAAGTCTTTCCTTTGCCCCCTGCAGCGGCGTGGGGGTGGCATCCATACATGAAAACGTTTCTTTTTTTCTTTGCCAGATATTTTCCAGTCTGTGATATTCCAAATGTCTGGTGCTGGTGACATAAAAATGCCTTTGTCAGAAGGCCTGGCACAAACCTGCCGAGTCCAGCTGAAGCCTGACCTGCCAGTCAGGTAGCCAGGAGCCTCTGCGTGGTGGCCTGTAAAATGCCACACTGACCTGGCCTGTGGGATGTCAACCAAATTCCTTCCTCCATCTGGGCCTCAGTTTCCCTTTTCATAAGAGGTTTTTGTGGGATGATTTCTGTAGATGGCTTTTTAAAAGACATTGATAAGACAAACTGGGATTCATCCACCAGGTGTGATCACTTTTATGTTACACATTTATTTAATGCTTTAAAATCAAGCACCCTGGCACTTGATTCTTGTTACAGTTGATTAGAGGAATAGAGGAGGAGGAGACAGAAAATCTCCTGGCATAGGAGATCAGATTGGAAGACTGGTTCTCAAAAACCTGAACCCGGGGTCCCACGGGGGCACCTCCACCCTTAGGGTGCAGTGCTTGAACTTTCTCAAGGTGTAGGAGTCCAAGGCCAAATGGGAAACTTGAAAGCACTAATGATGGGAATAATTTTAGAATACAAGGAAGAAGTCGCTAAACAGATCCAAAATTCACAGAAAACAAAGCTAGCACACTGGCCAAAACAATCTCCCCAAAGAAGCCTGAAGACAAGTATGTTCCTAGTGTTGAAACCATTATTAGGGCATCCGGATGTGACTGGATAGGGCTGCTGGATTTTAAACACCTTTCCCTCCTTGGGCCATGTGCATGTTGGGATAAGATTTCACTGCCATGGTGGTACAGAACTGGGGAATTATCCAAATGGCATTGATTGATTCATTGATTGACTGGTTCATTCATTCATTCATTCATTCTATAAATATTTACCCAGCATGGAGTCTCTGCCAGGTACCACATGAAAGATCTTGCATTCCTATTCCTAACTATGACAGTGCAGAGTTGGAGAGCAGAATGCTGTGAGCATGTGTAACAGGCAGGTCGGCCTCATCTGGGGCTGGGCAAGGCCAGGGGAGGCCTCCCTGAAGAAGTGACTTGAAGCTGAGGCTGAGGAATGAGAGCAGTTTTCTAGCTAAGGGGTGGGGTTAAGAGCACTGTGTATTCCTTTTCCATTGCTGCATAACAATCTTAGTGACTGTAGACAATACAATTATTATCACATGGTTTTCAAGGAGTCTGAGCACAGCTCAGCTGGGCCCTCTGCTCAGTCTCAAAGGCTGCAGTCAAGGTGTTGACCGGGCTGTGTTCCCATCTGGAGGCTTGACTGAGGGAGAACCCTCTTCCCGGCTCATCTGGATTGTTGACAGAATCCATTTCCTTGCTGCTGTATGACTGAGGGCTCCGGTTTCTCGCTTGCTGGGGGCTGGAGGCCCCTGCAGTTCCTAGAGACCAGCCATGTGGGCTTCTCCAACATAGCTGCATACTTCATCATGCCAGCAAGGAGGATCTCTCTCTGGTCTGCTAAGGCACATTCTTACATAACATAATGTAGCACAGGAGTGACATCCCCTCACCTTTGCCATATTCAGCTGGTCCTGCCCCCACTCAAGGGGAGGGGATTACATAGGCATGGACACAAGGGGGTGGGAAATCACTGAGAGTTGCTTAGTGATATAGTTTGGATATGTGTCCCCACCCAAATCTCACATTAAAATGTAATCCCCATTGCTAGAGGTGGAGCCTGGTGGGAGGCGTTTGGATCATGGGGGCGGGTCCCTCATGGTTTGGTGCTGTCTTCACAATAGTGAGTTTTCAAGAGATCTGGTTAAAAGTGTGTGGCGCCTCCCCCTCCCATTGTCTCTCTCTTGCTCCTGCTCTGGCCACATGATGTGCCTGCTTCCCCTTCACCTTCTGCCATGATGGTAAACTTCCTAAGGCCTCCCCAGAAGCAGAGCAGATGCCAGCACCATGCTTCTCTTATAGCCTGCGGAACCATGAGCCAATTAAACCTCATTTCTTTATAAATTACTCAGTCTCAGGTATTTCTTGATGCATTGCAAGAATGGCCTAATGCAATTAGGGTCTGGCAGCTGCCCACAAAGGCCTGAGCAGGGTGGGCGCAGGTTGACCTGGGGAAAGGTGGCGGGTACTGAGTGGGTAGATGAGAGAAGTCCAGGGATGAAGCTGAGCCGCAGGCAGGCCCGGGACACACATAGCTCCCGGAAGCAGTGGAGGGTCACAACCACATTTATTTTAAAATAACAAATGTTTCTCTATGTTTAAAATCATCCTCAGAAGGGTGCACTTTCAAGAAAGTGTGAACATCAGTTGCCTCCAGGGAAGGAAGCTGGGTGGCTAAGGAATAGGAGTGAGGGGGGACTTTGGTGCCTTTGGAACCATAGGAATGAATATATCATGGTAATGAAATAAATTCATTCATTCTTTAAAAAGCCATCCTTCCAGCAGCAATGTGAAGAAAGGGTTGGGAAGAAACCAGGGTAGCTGTAGGGAGATGGATCAGGTTCCAAATAAAGGAAAGGGATTCTTAGCAATTTAAATAAAATGGAGCACAAATGGTGACTATGGTCAAGGTAAAATTTAGAATCTCTTTGGTACTGAGCCTTTCCCCCCAAGTTTCCAGAACTTACTGTCTTATGTCTTGGCTTTTCTTTGCCCTACAGGGGTAGTCTGAAGATTCGGGCACATTCTCTTGATTGTCCCTAACAATGGCTAATGGGTATCCAACAGGTAGAGCCAACTCCTTTTGATCATTCCAATACAGAGTGCTAATTTTTCTTTCTCTAATGCATTTGATGGTCACTTCAAAAAAAAATTCTTCAAAGAGATTGCATTAGACCAAAAAAAAAAAGAAAAAAGGAAAAAAAAAGAAAAAGAAACGACCCCCCCTGCATTAACTACAGAATCCTGATGGATTATGATTGCGTTATTTTTCCCTGAACACTATTCCCTGCATTCTTTCTGTGCTCTAAATTACCAATTCTAGTCCCTGTGTAGCTAAATAATAATAATTACCATATAAATGAATATGCATATGTGTCATTTTTCTCCCTAAAAGCAAGAAAGCCTGTTTATTTTGGATGAGGGTTTGTTTTGTTTTTGAACAACCAAAGCACATAATTAGAAGTCTAACCTCTTACTCTTGAAATCCTGTCTCCAGCGGGAAGAGATGAAAAGGCAATGGATGCCCCTTAAAGGTCAGAAGAAAGTTTAAAACAAATTGAAGGAGATATTTCTTTACTCTGCAGGTAACAACAGCGTGGACATGATCAGAATCACAGAACTATAAGACTAGAAGGGATTTCCATGCTCAAGTCCAACCCCATGGTTTTATAGATGGGAAAACTGAGGCCTAAGGAAGTGAAGCTCTCACCAGAGTAACACTCCCTGTGCCTTCCTGAGATGCAACCTTTGAAACAAGAACAGTGGCCAATAGTACAACACTGTGTTTGCATCTCAGTTCTGGGATTTAATTGTGGGATCTTCAGCAAGATACACAACCTCTTCAAGGCCTGGATTCTGCATCTGTGAAATAGGGTAGACAGCAGTGCCACCTCCGCAAGGTTGCTGTAAGGACTCCACGGCACACGGTCCTGCTGCCGATGCTACACTCCCAATCAAGGGGAGTCACCCAGAATATAATTACAGCCTCTTGCATAGTGCAAGGTGCACCTGCAATGTCATGTAGCAGATAACATGCCAGACCAGGCGCGTAGACGACAGCTACCACCATCATCAAAATAATGATAATAATAACACACATTATAAATACTCAGTCAATATATTATTTATAATACAATATAATCACATATAGTGTAATGTAACTAATAACGATGTCAATTATAATTGAGATTTTAATTTCTAACAATAGAGATCATCATCATTTTTATGATGGTGACTTGGGATGCATGGTCCTGCACTCTGTCCACACTGCAGGTGCACTAGGCAAAGAGGTTATGCAGACCAAGCTTTTAAATAAGCTCAGGAAGAATTCACAGAAGTTAAATGCATATTTGAAAGACTATTCTAGGCTGGGTGCAGTGGCTCATGCCTGTAATCCCAGCACTTTGGGAGGCCGAGGCAAGGGGATCACTTGGAAGTCAGGAGTTTGAGACCAGCCTGGCCCACGTGGTCTCTACTAAAAATATAAAAATTAGCCGGGCATGGTGGCATGTGCCTGTAATCCCAGCTACTCAGGAGGCTGAGGCAGGAGAATCGCCTGAACCTAGGAGGTGGAGGTTGCAGTGAGCCGAGATCGCGCCACTGCACTCCAGCCTGGGCGAGAACGAAACTCTATCTCAAAAAAAAAAAAAAAAAAAAGACTATTCTAGATCACTGAGGGCATGTTTGGGATATCCAGCTGCAAACACAGAGAGAATCACCATATTTTCCCCAGAAACTATCACTCAGTGAGGTAGAAATTTTTTTAAAAATCACGGAAACAAATCTGTCCAGGCAGCTGGATCCTGTGTGAAAACTGTGCAGCCTTATTAGATTCTGGAGTGGGGAAAGAAGGGCAGTGCGGCTTCAAGGGCGTGTATATAGCCAGTGGGACACACAGATGATCACTGGCAGCCCACCCTGAGGCCCTGCATCTCTGGATTCTAGATTTCCACCTAGAATCCAGAATGCTTACCCACCAGAAACATTGTCATTGGAATGCTGTAACTTGTAAAAATTACTTACACGAAATAGTACTGTTTCAAATGTTTTGAGGTTGGAAAGGAGAGAGACTTTGAGGGTTGCTCAGTGGTATCCAGACACCCACCCTGGGCCTTCTGCAATGGATGTGTGGGGTGGATGGGGCAGAGGGGCCCACAGATGCCTTGGCCCCATGCCAAGCCTCTCTTCCTGCTATGAAGTTCAGATCTGCCTCTAACTGACGTGACACCTTTGCTTATTTATCTGGTTTATTGTCTGTCTCACCATGACTAGAACTTCTGTTCCTTGAGAGCAAGACATTTAACTCTCTTGTTCACTGCTTTGGTCCCTGTGCTTAGCAAAGTGATTTGTTGCATGAGAGAATAGAAGAATGAATGAATGAATGAATGAATGAATGAATGAATGAATGAATGAGTACTTTTAGGAAACACTGACTGGGGAGCCAGGTAGGCCAACAAACCATGACAAGGCTTTTGGTCACGACTCTAGTGGAGGAACATATCAGGTGGCATGGGGACACATGGGGGCCTGTGAATGGCACAAAACACGACAGGGAGTAGATAGGCTTTGCCCAGCCTTTGAGCTTCTGTCCTGGGCTGCATGGCACAGCCCTGGAGCCCCTGGGTCAGAGAGCTGGCCCTGTGCACCACGTGCCTGGTCTACCCTGGCCAGCCCTGCCGCTTCCCCCGGTGTGGCTCTGGGCGTGCCTCAGGCCCTGCAGCTACAACATGGGCACAATAATAGTAACACTGACCATGTAGGGTCCTGTGAAGCTGGAGAAGCTGCTGGGCATAGTGCCTGATGCCAAGCTCAGACGCATGCTCCATTCAGGTCTCTAGCTTCTCCCGGGCCGAGATAGAGAGCTGGAGCAGAGGCTCTGGGCCTGCCTGCTCTCCTGCCTGCCTGGACCCCAGAGACTTCTGCCTTCCAGTGGTCAGCAGGCCAGCTCCCGGCTTCTGCTGCACGAAGGCAGCTGGTTGAAGCAAACACTCTTGACCAGGAGAGCGGGCCGGGGGAAGAGCGGCCCAGACACAGCAGTTCCTGCTCAAGTTCCTGGGTCACAGGTGGTTTGGGGATCATAGCATCTTCAAAGGAAATCTGAAAAGGGAAAGGCAGGTCTTCTACAACCAGGCGTGGCGAAGTCCTGCTGCCTTTGCTGACTGAGACAGACTGTGGCGCCATCTCCACCGGGCTTTTCGTCTGGCAGGGGCAGTGATGGTGGCTCCTGAGTATGCCACATTTTTTAGGTGCGTGTTATTCCTGAGGATATGAACTACACAGTTTCTCCCTTCCCGTGTGCTTAGAATGAATGCTCATCACACTGAGAGTCCTGGTTCCAGGAACTCTTGGCGTATTGAATTTGAAACACTGCCTGATGGGCAAGACCATATCCAGCTGTGCTTTCACAGACAGCCCCCACCCCTGCTGAGGGGGTCCAGTCCTGGGCAACTAAGGTACAATTAAGCCAAAGGAGTACCACCCCCCTATATTTGACCAAATTTGATGAGTAGCTATCATGATGAAAAAGAGAAAACAGCTTAGCTTTAAAGATCAAAGAGAGCCAGGCACGGTGGCTCATGCCTATAACCCCAGCACTTCGGGAGGCCAAGACATGTGGATCACTTAAGCCCAGGAGTTTGAGACCAGCCTGGGCAACATGGTGAGACCCTGTCTCTACAAAAAATACAAAAATTAGCCGGGCATGGTGGTGCGCGCCTGTGATCCCAGCTACTCAGGAAGCTGAGGCAGGAGGATCGCTTCAGCCCAGTTTAAGATAAGCCTGGGCAACATTGGGAGACCACGTCTCTACAAACAATAAAAAATGAAAAACAGATGGGCATGGTGGCATGTGCCTGTAGTCCCAGCTACTCAGGAAGCTGAGGTGGGAGGATTGCTTGAGCCCAGGAGGTTGAGGCTGCAGCGAGCCATGACCGTGCCATTGCACTCCGGCCTGGGCAACAGAGCAACACCCTGTTTCAAAAAAAAAAAAGATTGAAGAGAAGAAAGGAAGACTCCCTTGAATGCTTCCAGCCTGGTGATCTGCTATGCAAGAGTCTAATCCAACTTGGCAAATGCATAAGAAATAATGGATAATGGATTAAGGCACACAGCATTTTGTATGGGAAAATGCTGGCCCATTTCCAGTCACTCGGGCCATCTTTCCCTCCCCTTTAATGCTCTGCCAAAAGATTGTTTGGCACTTCCTAGGTAAAAGAGGTGGGAAACCTTAAAAATAGTGACCGACCGATGGGTCAGTTTTAGGAAAAGTTCCCGTGAGGTTGGTTTGACACTCTGAGTTAAGAGTGTGAAGTTGGGGTAAAGGACTGAGTTTTCTGGTTCCTGCCTCACTTCTGGCTGCCATTCCCTCCAGCCTAAGACGGCCCCTCCACAGTCCACTCCAGTCCCCTTCACTAGAGGCTTCAGGAATAACTTGACTCTCCCGGCCTGGTTTTTCCATCACAACCCTTCTCACCATCTGCCTTGCCTTGGTCATGTTTGACTCTGCCTCCAACTGCAGATGGTGAGCCCGAGGCAGGCAAGAGCATCTTGCTAGAAGTGGGGGGTGCTGAGGAGGAAGGTCTCGGGTGTGGGGAAGGGTCCTGGTAGTGAAAACCATGCAGGGCCTGCAGGGGGCACTCAACTGGAGATGCAGAATCAAGTCGCCGAGCTTGGAAGTCAGGTGACTGGGAGGGAACTTAGTTAAAATGGAAGTCTATGGGGAAGCTGGCCTTTCTTCTAACACTCCTGTTTGGTTTTTTTTTTTTTTTTTTTTTTTTTTTGACACGGAGTCTCACTCTGTCGCCCAGGCTGGAGTGCAGTGGCGCGATCTCGGCTCACGGCAACATCTGCCTCTTGGGTTCAAGCGATTCTCCTACCTCAGCCTCCTGAGTAGCTGGGACTACAGGCGCGTGCCACCACACCAGGCTAATTTTTTGTATTTTTAGTAGAGACGAGGTTTCACCACGTTAGCCAGGATGGTCTCAATCTTTGGATCTCATGATCTGCCTGTCTCAGCCTCCCAAAGTGCTGGGATTACAGGTGTGAGCCACTATGCCCAGCTGGAAGTTTGCTTTTTATTGAGAGCTCAAGAGAAAGGGCAGAAATGTTTTCATGATTAATGTGAAAGTGTTACTTAGAACAGGGGTTGGCAAGCTACAGCCCGCGGGCCAAATCTGGCCTGCTGCCTGCTTCTAAGATAAAAGTCTTTCTAGAGCACAGCCGTGCCCTTTCGTGTCTGTGTTGTGTACGGCTGCCTTTGTATTACATCAGAGCTGAGTCGTTGTGACAGAAGCCATATAGCCTGCAAAGCCTCAACGAGTGTCTCTCCAGCCTTTTCAGAAAACATGTGTCCACCCCCGATTTAGAACAGCCTCTGGGCTCTGGATATCTGCCCACACCTGGGCAGAAGACCATCCACTCACAGTGAACAATTTGAGACAATTCAGATGTAAACACACTGTTCAGAGCCAGTGTTGCAGCCCCGCCGGCAGGGTGTTTGTGATGTAGATCCCATGGCTGAGGGCCATGCAGAACAAGCTCGTGAGAACTGCTACTCCCTCGCCAGCATGCTGGAAAGATTCCTGGGTACTGCTTCAGGTTTGGGGCTTCCCAATCAATATGTATATATTTTTGAGACAGGGTCTTGCTCTGTCACTCATGCTGGAGTGCCGTGGTGCGTGTCGGCTCACTGCAACCTCCTCCTCCAGGTTCAAGCGATTCTCCTGCCTCAGCCTCCCGAGTAGCTGTGATTACAGGTGCACGCCACCATGCCCAGCAAATTTTTTGTATGTTTAGTAGAGACAGGGTTTCGCCATGTTGGCCAGGCTGGTCTTGAACTCCTGGACTTAAGTGATCCTCCTGCCTCAGCCTCCCAAAGTGCTGGGATTACAGGCGTGAGCCACTGCATTCAACCCTAGCACATTTTTTTTTTTTTTGAGACAGGGTCTCACTCTGTCACCCAGGCTGGAGTGCAGTGGCGTGATGTCGGCTCACTGCAACTTCCACCTCCTGGGTTCAAGCAATTCCCCTGCCTCAGCCTACTGAGTAGATGGGATTACAGGCGTGCACCACCATGCCCAGCTAATTTTTTTTTTTTTTTTTGAGACAGAGTCTTGCTCTGTCGCCCAGGCTGGAGTGCAATGGCATGTGTACGGCTGCCTTTGTATTACATCAGAGCTGAGTTGTTGTGATAGAAGCCTCCTGCCTCAGCCTCCCAAAGTGCTGGGATTACAGGCGTGAGCCACTGCATTCAACCCTAATACATTTTTTTTTTTTTTTTTTGAGACAGGGTCTCACTCTGTCACCCAGGCTGGAGTGCAGTGGCGTGATGTTGGCTCACTGCAACCTCTGCCTACTGGGTTCAAGTGATTGTCCCTGCCTCAGCCTCCCAAGTAGCTGGGATTACAGGCACCCACCACCACGCCCAGCTAATTTTTATATTTTTAGTAAAGACAGGGCTTTGCCATGTTGGCCAGGCTGGTCTCGAAATCCTGACCTCAGGTGATCCGCCCGCCTCGCCTTCCCAAAGTACTGGGATTACAGGCGTGGGCCACCACGCCCGGCCAATTTTTTGTATTTTTAGTAGAGACGGGGTTTTGCCATGTTGGCCAGGCTAGTCTAGAACTCCTGGACTCAAGCAATCCTCCTGCCTTGGCCTCCCAAAGTGCTGGGATTACAGGCGTGAGTCACCATGCCCAGCCTGGCCCTAATACATTTTCAAGTGAGAGACAGATGGAGAAAGAGACAGAATCTGTAGGTGCATTTAAAAAAAAAAAAAAAAAGACACAAGTTCTGATTCTGGGAGACAGGAAATGTGCGCCACCCGCCTTGTCAACCCCAGTGAAAGTAGCTGTAATACATGCATAAAACACATTCGAGGACTCAGAAAGTTACCCAGTAGTAGGCAAGTTGGGGGAAAAGACTAGAATCCAAAATACCACCAAACCAGTATCTCCTGGCCTGGCCTTAAGGCAACCTGAAGGCTGAAAGTGGGCAGCAGATGGGAGAAGAGCGAGCTAGGAGGGGAGATACCTCTGTGGGGTTTTTCTTTTCTCTGTTTTCTCACACTCCTGCCTCCAGGCAGTCCTGCGGTGACTGTGGTGGCACTGCTGTGTCAAAGGGGCCTGCAGGTGCCTGAAACACTGAAAGAGGGGACCCTTCTCCAGTCCCAAGAGAACAGGGCAAAGCCCTGTCAATCCTTCCTTTCTCTGTCCTCCCACCACTTGACCCTGGTCATGGGTGCAGTCCCAGGAAGTGAGTGGCAGAGCAGGATAAATAACCTCAGTTTTCTGGCCAAAATACCAAAAAGAGGAGCACCAGGGAACTAGGAGTTATCAGGAGATGACAGAGAGGGGAGCTCAGGGAAGTAACTAAACACAGTGTTTGATGAGATCAAAGGCTCACCCCCAAGCTGTGCACGTGTGGGCCTGACCCTAAACAGCATTTCAGAGACACTGAGACATGAACTGTGGCCAGCTCATTGCCAAGTCCCCAGGTGCCCCTGGGTGATGTGCACATAGCACAGAGCTGCATGGTCGGTCACTGCACGGCACTGCAAAGTTGCTGAACACAGGACTGACATGGAAACCACACTCTGAGAAGCCTGGCTGGAACATGCAACCTGAACCCAACTGAATCAGTCATCTGCTAAGACAAAAATAATGACATTTGCCATAGGATTTAAACAAGATCCAGAGCCTCATAACAATATTTAAAATGTCCAGGATACAAAATTACTTAGCGCAGGGAGAACCAGGAACATCTCTACTCACATGAGAGCAGACACAGATGTCACCACCACATAACTCAGATACTGGAATTAGCAGATGAAAACTCGAAAGCGGCTATTACAAGAAAGTTCCAACTGGTAAAAACACAGAAAGATACAGTCTCAGCAAAGACACAGAAGGCAGAAAGAACCGATGCGATAAAAAACTCACAGGACAAGCTCAACAGTGGAATAAAAAAACAAGGGAAGATTCAGTGACCCTGACAATAGTTCAATACAAATTAGCACATCTGACTGACAGAGAGTAAAAACAATAGGGGCCAGGCATGGTGGCTCACGCCTGTAATCTCAGCACTTTGGGAGGCCAAGGCGGGCGGATTACTTGAAGTCAGGAATTCCAGACCAGCCTGGCCAACATGGTGAAACCCTGACTCTACTAAAAATACAAAAATTGGGCCGGGCGCGGTGGCTCATGCCAGTAATCCCGGCACTTTCGGAGGTTGAGGCGGGTGGATCATGAGGTCAGGAGATTGAGACCATCCTGTCTAACACGGTGAAACCTCGTCTCTACTAAAAAATACAAAAAATTAGCCGGGTGTGGTGGCACGTGCCTGTAATCCCAGCTACTCGGGAGGATGAGGCAGGAGAATAGCTTGAACCTGGGAAGCGGAGGTTGCAGTGAGCTGAGATCGCACCACTGCACTCCAGCCTGGGTGACAGAGCGAGACTCCATCTCAAAAAAAAAAAAAAAAAAAAAAAATTAGGCACGGTGGTGTATGCCTGTAACTCCAGCTAATGGGGAGGCTGAGGCATGTGAATTGCTTGAACTTGGGAGGCAGAGGTTGCAGTGAGCCGAGATCGTGCCACTGCACTCTGGCCTGGGCAGCAGAGTGAGATTACGTCTCCAAAGAAAAAAGAAAGAAAGAAAGAAAGAAAGAAAGAAAACATGATAAGAAAAAAAAAGACTGGAGCCTCAGGGACCGGTGGGGCAACAGCAAAAGGGTGAATGCTTTGTGTTATTGGAGTTGCAGAAGGAGAGGAGAGAGAGTAGGGTGCAGGAAGTTACATGAAGAAATAAAGGCTAAAAATTTTGCAAGTTTGGAGGAAAATACAAACCTATAAATTCAGGAGCTCAGCAAACACCAAAAAGAATAAGCCCAAAGAAATTCATCCCAGACATGTCATAATTATACTAGTGAAACCTAAAAACAGGCCGGGCACGGTGGCTCACACCTGTAATCCCAGCACTTTGGGAGGCCGAGGCGGGTGGATCACCCGAGGTCAGGAGTTCAAGATCAGCCTGGCCAACATGGGGAAACCCTGTCTCTACTAAAAATACAAAAATAAGCCAGGCATGGTGGCGGGTGCCTGTAATCCCAGCTACTCGGGAGGCTGAGGCAGGAGAATCACTCAAACCTGGGAGGTGGAGGTTGCAGTGAGCCGAGATTATGCCGCTGCACTCCTACCTGGGGGACAGAATGAGACTCCGCCTCAAAAAAAAAAAAAAAAAAGAGAAGAAAAGAAAAGGAAAAAAGAAAACTAAAAACAAAGAAAAAATCTTGAAAGTAGAGGAAAAAATGATGCATTATTTATAAAAGAATTTGAATGACTGTGGATTTTTCATAGAAACCACAGTGGTCAGAAGTAAGTGGAGGCTGGGTGTGGCGGCTCATGCCTGTAATCTCAACACACTGGGAGGCCAAGGCAGGAGGACTGTTTGAGACCAGAAGTTGGAGACCAGCCTGAGCAATAGAGGGAGATCCAGTCTACACAAAATTAGCTGGGCATGGTGGCACACGCCTGTGGTTCCAGCTACTGGGGAGGTTGAGGCGAGAGGATCTCTTGAGCCCAGAAGGTCAAGGTTGCAGTGAGCAGTGATCGCCACTGCACTCCAGCCTGGGCAACAGAGCAAGACTCTGTCTCAAAAAAAAAAAAAAAAGAAGGAAGCAGAGTGCTAGCTTTGGCAAGCGCATATACTAAAATTAGAACAATACAGAGAATATTAGCATGGCCCCTTAAAAATTACAGAAAAAGAAAAAACTATAAGTGAAACATTTGTAAAATGCTGAAAGAAAAAAACTGTTAACCTAGAATTCTAAATTCAGAAAAAAATATAGGAGCCTAGGAGTTTGATAACCAGCCTGGGCAACATAGTGAAACTCTATCTCTACAAAAAGTACAAAAATTAGCTGGGTGTGGTGATGCATGCCTGTAGTCCAGCCACTCAGGAGGCTGAGACAGGAGGATCACTTGAGCCTGGGAAGTTGAGGCTAAGTGAGCTGTGATCATGCCACTGGGGTCCAGCCTCGGTGACAGAGCAAGACCCTGTCTCAAACATATATATACACATACATACATATATACATAAAATAAAATAAAAAGAGAAAAGTAATGACATGACCCAATAGGGTTCCTGTGAGGACACATGAATCGGTGTGCAAAGCCCTCCTGTGGCGCCCATCAGTGCCCAGTAGACAGGTGCTATGCTGCTGTCCTCCTGAGCCCTCCCCTGCCCTCTCCACCCTCCTCGTGCCCCAGGAGGCCGGCCTCAGTGGACTGCTCACCTGGACTCCTGCCCTTTGGCTTCACTGGGTCTGGCAGGAGATCAAAGGATAGGAGGCGAGAGTCTGGGGTACCCCTAATTCTGCCTCCTGCCGATGCCAGTCCCTGGCGCCTCACCATCACTTGTCGGTTGCCTTACCCTCCCATGCTTCTGCGATTGTCCTGTCATTAAATGCTTTCCTGTGACCCCTCTGGATGGGCCAGCTATTTCCTACGGAAACCCTGACCGATACAACGAATTCCACACTGTTCCTTTTCCTTTGACAAAAGCAAAACCATGTCTGTAGACTGACCTTCACGGAGTTCCCGTTTGCCTGCCTTACCTTCTCTTATGCCTCTGGTCATCTCTGGTCTTGGAGATGAACACATGCCCTTCACCCTCCCCTTTATCTTGGCACTGAAACCCCTAGCTCACTGGAGTCTTACCTGCTTGATGCAATCCTCTTCAGCCAGGCGTTCCTGAATCAGCTGGACGAGCAGCGCGCTGGGAACTGTCTGAAGGAAAAAGGACACACAGAATGATGGCCCAAACCTGCTTCCTGCAGCTCAGGACACAGACCAGCACACCCCCCTCACCAACGCCCTGGCCTCTGGAAAGCACCGACCACCATCGGGCCCCGCCCTTCCTCCACCCGCTGCACCCTTTCCTTGAACTCTCTTCTCCCCCCAGCATCTTTGAGGGCCTCCCTCACACATGTACTCACCTTATCCTGTGCCCAAGCTCCAACATGCCCTCGCCCACCTCCACCTGAATAACTCCAGGGCTCCCTCAGAGCCTCAGCCCCAAGTGCCAGCCTGCAGGAAGCCCTGCCGGATCCTCCCAGGCCAGGCTGGTGCTACTTCCCGTGCTCCATCATCCTGGATGGAGAACTCTGTCACTGCACTAACCACCGCACATGCTAATGGACTGCCCACGTGGCTGTGTCCCCAGGAAGTTGTAAAGCTCTTCAAGGAAAGGGACAGTGTCCTACTGACTCTGGACTCCAGACAGTGGCGGGTGGGAGGGGATTGGCTCCAAGACTCAGCAGAGGCGAGTGTGTCCATCTCTTCCCAAGTCCACAGTCAGTGACCTCATGTTGGTAACAAAATTGGCCACGGTGGGAGTGTCTACACCACAGAAATGATAAAGGCTACAATAAGGACTCCCTACCCTGCCCCCAGCGCTGGTTGTTGAATATTGACCAGCAGACCACTGCCCCAGCACCAAATAGTATCAAGGATATAGGAAGCCCTGTTGACCA
This sequence comes from Gorilla gorilla gorilla, assembly GCF_029281585.2. Taxonomy (NCBI): domain Eukaryota; kingdom Metazoa; phylum Chordata; class Mammalia; order Primates; family Hominidae; genus Gorilla; species Gorilla gorilla. The sequence continues at coordinate 129,225,418 of NC_073237.2, forward strand.
TAATGAAACTTCAAATTCCTTGATGCATTCAACAAGCAGCAATCATGACGGCTAGCGTTTGTTGAGCATGTGCTATGTGCCAGGCACTGGGCCAAGCATTCCATTCTTTGCTTTTTGTAACAACTCTGTGCCATCTACACTCCACTTACAGTAACACGGGCCCCCAAAGAGGAATCCCAAAGAGAAGTCGCCCTCTTGCCCCCTTCTGCCTGTATGGTCTGGGTGTGCTCAACTCTATCCTCAGATCCAGAGGAGGGCCCTGACTGGTCCAAGCCAATCCGCATACCCCACTCCTGACCACTGTGATTGATTCAGAGTGTTGGCCCTTTTCACAGAGGAGGAAGCTGAGCCTGGGAGAGGTGAAGCTGCTTCCCCAGGGTACTCCGCACTCTCCCTTCTCTGCAAAGGACTGGGGAGGAAGCAGCTCTTCTCAGGGGAGTCGCTGAGGCCTGGCCTGTGCCTTTCCTTGTAGTGCACAACAGGGGCTAAAAATCTCCTCTACGCCCACCCACATTTCTGAAAAAGGACATGGGAAGTAGAAATACATTCCAATCAGAAAGTTCCTTGCTGGGGGCGGGGGCTTCCTGGCACAGCCTTTCTTATGCAGAGCAGAGACTCGGACTTGGCATCAGGGCTCACCTCCCACCTCTGCCCAGGGCAGGCTCTCTGCTCCTGGCGGCTGCGATCCAACCAGCTGGGCGACCCTGGGCAAAGCCTTGACCTCTTTAGGCCTCACACACCTAACCAGTAGAAATCAGTAATGAGACTGCAAATGTGGCTTTTATTTTAATTTTCCATACACTCCACTTACAGTAACATGGGCTCCCAAAGTTCCTTTGAGGAGTCACCCTCCTGCCCTTCTGCCTGTATGGTCTGGGTGTGCTCAAGTCCATCCTCAGATCCAGAGGAGGACCCTGACTTGTCCAAGCCAATCTGCACACCCCACTCCCAGCCACTGTGATTGATTCAGAGGCTGCCTGGGACCCAGTCCCAGCTAGTGAAAGTCAGGCCCAGGACATCAGTGCAATCATTAGGGGCATGAACCCCTGCTTTCCACCAGCTCAGAAGCTGAGAAAATGTAAGAGCGGGAGCTGCAGCAGCCACTTCGTGGGCATGACGGGTGTGGAACGGAATGAAACCAGCACAAAGGGAAAGAGAGAAACCAGACCCAGCTGCAGAATGGCTTTTCCAGGGATGGGGAATGGGAAGAAAAAGGGGAGATAGCGAGAGAACGAGGGAGGGGGCACCTCTGCTGGGAACTGGATGAATATGTTCACTTTAAAGTTATGGGGTCACCATGTTTCTATGAGGTAGACAGCCAAAGTCAAGACCGAGAGCAAGAGGGAGAGACAGAATGAATGAATGAATGGATGGTGCACAGAGGAAAAAGGAGACCAGAGAGGCAAGAAGGAGGCGAGCCAGCATCCAGTCCCTGGCTCCAACATCTGCTGAGATAGCCCTGTGTCCTTATCCTACTGCCCCCTTCCCCCACCTTTCTTCCCTAAGCCAGTGGTTCTCAATTTGATTGTGCAACAGAATGCTGGCAGAGCTTCTGGAAACACAAACTGCTGGGCCCCAGCCCGGGAGCTCTGATTCAGTAGCTCTGGGACAGAGCTGAGAATGTGCATTTCTAGCAAGTTTTCAAGGGACGCGGATGCTGCTGGTCAGGGCATCACACCTGGAGAACCACTGGCATAAGCCCACCCACGCAGGGCCCCCGGGGTCTGGGGGAAGCTGCTAGAGAGGGAGGGTGTCTTTCCGCCAGTGCCCGTTTCCCTCAGGTCTCCAGGAGAGCTTCCCCAGGCTGGCAAGGGAGGAGGTGGGCAGGAAGCAGCCCTGTCCCTTCCCTCTGCATCCCCCTCCGTCTCATCCTCTCCCCTCCCATCCCCTTTCATCCTTTCCCAGCCCCTCAGGTCCTCTCCTGACCCCAGGCACAGCCAATTTCCATTCTGGGGCTGTTTTTCCCAGATTCCTCTGCCCTCCCTGACAACACCCATTCAGGAGGCAGTGTTCAAACAGGTACAGGATGCAGAGAAGGGTGCCAACCAGGACGCACGGGGTGCCAGCCAGTCAAAGAGCACCGGCTGAAAGGCGGACAGCCCCGGTGGGGCACAGCGCCCCCTGCAGCCTGCACAGCAGGGGACAGGCCTGCGGCTTTGAGCGCAGCTACTCCTGAGCGCCCCCGACTGCTCCCCGCCACTGTGCTGTCTCCACGCCAGCTTTGATGTGTCACATCAGCAGCAGGGCTTTCAGAGGCTGCTTCTAGAAGCCCTGCCAAACTGTCTTAGCAGGAATCAGCCTCCCTCCTTGCAGAGCACTGTGATGCTCTCCCACCCCAGCCCCCAAAGTCTGGCATTTGGGGAGAATCAGGGAGAAGCTGACAGTGCGGTGAGGCCGCTCCTGGCCACAGAGAAGGCTCAGCCCCGACTCAGGCCCCTGGCCCTGGGTCTCCCTGCTCGGTGGCACCACAGCACCCAGTTGCTCCCGTGCTGCTTCCGTGCACTTAAGGGCAGGACAGGCTGTATTTGCTGCAATTTGGATTTTTCTCTCTTCCCCTCCAGCACCCAGTGCGGCTTTGGTGGTTTTCCCAGCCTGGGGGCAGACTCGCTGATCTCCTAGCCCTCCAAGGTGCCGCCCGCTGTTTTGCTGTTCTGAGGCAGCCAAGTGTGCAGGTGCCAACCCTGGCTCTGCCCCTGGGACGTCACTTGACTTCTCCTCAGTGGGCTTTCTCACACTGGGATGGCATGAGCCTGCATCTTCCTGTCCCATCTCCAGGCCCCACTCTCAGGGATCCTAACGTCCCTGTGTCAACATGGTGAGTGATGCCTGCTCAGAAGTTGTGCGCATTTTGAGCTACAGTGTGAGCTTGGGAAGTAGAGCAGGGAGGGGAACAGGTGGGATGCCCTGATCTGAGCCCCACACCCCCCTTCTCCATAAAGGGGCTCCTCCTGGTAGAGGAGGGAAACCCAGTAGTCGGACTTGAGCTCCCCTCAGAACTGACAGAACATCCTTTAGAGACAACTCCCATTCCAAAGTTACTGCTGCTCGGAGCTGTCAGAGCAGGTTAGGAGACAGCAGGAACTGCCTCCTAGAGTTTGGGAGGAGGAGATGGGAGGGTTGGGGGACCAGAGACAAGAGGAGGGAGGGGAGAGGAGAAGAGGCTTCAAAGGAAGAGAGCAGACCTCATAGCGTGGCACCCAGACAGGCGCACGGAAGGAGGTGGCAGCAAGAGAAACCCTGGACTGGACGAAGGCCAGGGAATTTTCACAGGAGCGACGGAGCCTGGTGCTCCAGTTTCCCTGGGCTGCAGTCACCTCCTCTACCCCAAGCCTTCCAAAAAGGCCTGCTCGACGCCGCTGCCTGGAGCTGTTGACTCAGGAAAGGGAGGGAGAGACTGAGGGCATTCCCACTGTGTCTCAGTTCAGCCTCAAGAAATGGGAGCAGCAAGGCCAGGTGGAGATGGAGTGGCCAGAAGTGAGGGAGACACCAGGCAGGACTGGGAAGCAACATCTGTGGGCTGTTTCTTAGAAATCCTCAGAACTACTTGGAGGGGACTATGTTTCTTGTGTGCAGACAGAGGTAGGATGAGGGCTCACGTTGTTTTTTTTCTTTGAGACAGGGTCTCACTCTGTCATCCAGGCTGGAGTGCAGTGGAACCATCATGGCTCACTGCAGCCTCGACCTCCCAGGCTCAGCCTCCCAGGCAGCAGGGACTACAGGCGCCCACCACCATGCCCAGCTAATATTTTTTTCTTTTTTGTAGAGACAGAGAAAAAAAAGAAAGGTGGCGATCCTCCCGCCTCAGCCTCCCAAAGTGCTGGGATTACAGGTGTAAGCCACTGCACCCAGCCAGATTTTTTTTTTTTTAAACAGTAGAAATTTAAAGCTCATAAGCACAGGATCAGCACCTGAGAGTGGCTCCTCAGTGGCCTTCCCCCTCTCCCCCTTCTCCTCCCTTCTCCTCCCCTACCCTGTCCCCCTCCTTCCCCGTCTCCTCCCCCTCCTCGACCCAGGTCTTCCTCACCTGAGCCTTTTTGTGGTGTTTATGATGTTGAGTCAGACTGTGGGCTTAGAGACAGGGCCAGAGAAAGCAGATGAAGGAAAACAGACTCGGCTGAAAAGATGAATTCAATTAACTTAATAAATGGGAAGAACGGGAGGCAAAGGTGGCCTCGGGCTGGGGTTCCGGGAGCAGCGTTTCAGGGGAACAGGCCTGTGGAGAAGGTGTTAGGGCCACTACTGTGGGAAGAAAAGGTGGGGATTTCTGCAATATTACTGGAAACCATGTCCCTTTCACGGTGTTCGGCGAGAGGACTGCGGCCATTTTGACATTCATTTCGATGGCTCTGACCATGTCCTTGGGTCCCTGATCCCCTCCAGGAAAAGCTGTGGGGTCAGCATCTAGACAAAATCACTCAGGGGAGCCAGTCACCAGCCAATGACCTTGGCTGGTGTCCAGGGACAGCCAGCGTCTTCAGGGCATCAAACGTCTCTTCCAGCCCGGCCTGGACCCAGAAGCATCACATGTCCCTGATGGTCCAGTGAGGGAGGGGCCTGAGCGGGAGAGGGCCCAGGAGCCATAAGAACACCATCTCCTCGGCGAGATTTATAACTCTGGCTGGGCCCTGGTGGAATCCTCAGTGGCACTTCTAGGTGTGATAATGTGTCCCTATGCGTTTACTGAAAAAGGGCCCTTATCTTTGGGTTGTGGAAATAAATGAAGACCTCCCAAATGAGACAAGCCAAGGCTGTTTACTCAGAGCTTGCTGGGCAAGGGAGTCAGCCAGCATCGTTCACATCTGGCAGACTCGAACGCAGGTAGAGGACAGAGAGAGTTCTAGAGGAAAAGGGAAGGCTCCAGGCATGCCTGAAGGAGGCTGCTGCTGGGGAGCTGGAGGTGTCTCTCTAGAGGTGGGCATTCTACAGGACTAGACAGGGGAGCATGTTTGGCTTTCTCTGGCTGGTCTTAGGTTGGAAGCAGGAACAAAAACTAGAGACACTGCCAGTTATTAATCATGCCCTGGCCATTTGGGATAGGTGGCTATAGGGATGACTTAGTTCAGCTTCCTGGACTATTGGAGGAGAGAGCAGCCTGGCTTCCTGCAAGCCTGGCGCAGCAGGTGGCTTCCCGGGTGGGCTCTTGCAGGTCACGGGTTGGTCTCCTGGGCGGGCTGCTGCAGACTGTGGGGCAGAGTCTTATGTGGGGCAGAGTCTTATGTTTACAGGAGGTCTTGCCATTGTCCACACTGAATATTCAATCTCAGTAGATCTGGACTAAAACATCCATGGGGAAGGTCAAATGCTGTCTGGGTTTGCTTTAAAATAACCCAGGGCAGGGGGAGCAGCTGAGGGTGCAACCCGAGGCTAGACTGCCATGAGCTGACATCTGTCGAAGCAGGGGATGGATCCATGGGGGTTCTCAGACTATCCTCACTGCTTCTAGATATTTTTATGAGATTTCACAACAAACACTTAAAAACAAACAAAAATCCCTGGCCACTGTGAACCCCCAGCATCCTGGGGCACCATCCCCGTGGGCTTTGTGACACTGCCCGATTCCAGACCGTTCCATGCCTTGGAACATTACAATGTGCCCTTTGGGAAGGCTTTGCTTAGTGTAACTGTGGTTATGGCTCCAGGGGGTCCCTAAGTCTTGCAGCCTGTACCCCCTTCCCAGCCCAGAGCCAGTGCCTAGGACTTAGTAGGTGCTCAGGACTAATGTAAATGAATTAGTAAATGAATTGAGTCAAACAAGCCACCGATTAATTGCTTTAATGAAGGTTCCCTGGCTCCCGTACCCTGGCTTGTGCTTAGTTTTATGGGACCGTCAGTCTCCTCACTGGCTGGAAGCTTCTGGGGTAAGAAGAAGAAACTCATCTTCGACTCTCCCACAGCACTGCAGAATAGTGCTTGGCAAAAAGGCAGTTAGGAAGTATTTTGGAAACCACTGGGAAATGCCTAAGATGGAGATGTCTTGGTTAACAGTGGCAACGTAAGAGAATTCTGCTTAGGAGGGCAAAGCTAAGACTAGCAGGAGAAAATCAGGTATTTGAAGGTATCATTACTACTTGCAAAAAGAGCCATAAAGATTCCAAATCAGCAGACAATTTAAAGAGGACATTTAATGAGAGGCCTTGACTGGCAGGCACTGTCTGCAGACAAGGCCACGCATGGCCGAGCCTGCCATGTGCCCACTCGCTCTTCAGAACATTTTACTCCTTGATGAGGCCTGATATCCAGGCCTTTCATCTTCCCTCCACCCGAGTTTCTGAGCCAAGGACCCCAACAAGACACCCTTGAAAGCACTTCAATGTGGTTTGAAATATGTTGATAATTAGCAAAATGAAACCCAGGAGGAATTTCCTTAAACTCCCTCCTCTCTGTTGAATTTTATAAAGCTAATAAAAACATTTTTATCCTACAAAAAAGCCTTCCCCAAGAAAGCTTATCTTCTGCAGAAAATGAGATAACCACTTTCTTTCTAAAACCATATTCCCAGCCCGAAAGGCTGGTGTCCCCGCAAGCTGAAGCCACACAGTCCAACTCCTGCAAGACTGCAGGGGCGGCTGGGGGACTGACTTGCCGTGAGGGTGGCCGCCTTGCTGAGCCAGGCTTTCCTTTTTTATCAAGCTGCTGTCATAGGCAGACTTGGGGCTGGGGGTCTGTCGAAGTCACACCCCTTTCTCTCTTTTTTTTTTTTTTTTGTTAACACAGAGTCTTGTTCTGTCGCTCAAGCTGGAGTGCAGTGGTGTGATCTTGACTCACTGCAACCTCAGCCTCCTGGGTTTGAGCAATTCTCCTGCCTCAGTCTCCCAGGTAGCTGGGAATATAGGCACCCACCACCACACGCACCTAATTTTTTTGTATTTTTGTAGAGATAGGGTTTCACCATGTTGGCCAGGCTGGTCTCGAACTCCTGACTTCAAGTGATCTGCCCGCCTTGGCCTCCCAAAGGGCTGGGATCATAGGCGTGAGCCATTGCGCCCAGCCCATACCTCTCATCTGTGAGAACTGCCATCCCCCACCAACCAGGAGTCTTCATAGCCACATCTGAGCTCTGTGGCCTCACTGAGCCCGCACTGCACACCCCTCAACAGAGCTGACTGTGCCTGGGACACGTGACTAGCTAGCCCGGGCAGATCCCCCTTCCTGAGGATTTGGCTTTGAAGCTGCCTTTGTGGGTGGTCTGAACCGAGAACACAGGAGACAAGAATGGAGTGGTGGTCACGAGTGGCTGGGAGCATGGCAAGAAAGACAGAAGAGAGGAGGAAGAGTCCCCGCCTCAGCCTCCCAAGTAGCAGGGACTACAGGCACGTGCCACCATGCCCAGCCAGAAGGAATTTTGAAGAAATATTTTGAGTTTCTATTTGTAGTAAAGAGAAATAACATGATCGAGCCTTATATTTCCCTTTAGAAGATGTTTTTCAAATGTCGAGCTGTTGGTCCTTTAGAAACAACACCCACACCTCCTGCAACGCTCCCCAACGTGTGTGGGAGGGACAGGCGGAATGGGCACTGCCCGGACCAGAGGGTGGGCTGTGCAGCAGGGTGCCCAAGGCTATGGGAGGGAGACGCCTCTAAGGTACAGAACATGGGGGCTTTCCACTCTGGGGACAGCTGGACAGCTGCCCTTTCAACTGCTGGCGCAGCCCAACCCTGCATCTCCTGGCACGGGCCGCCAGGTTCAGCACTTGCCTCCATGCCTTTACTCGGCTGAGCCTAAGAAGAAAAAGAGCAAGCCTGGACCATCCCACCAAGGGCTTGGACAAAACAGCCTCCTTCACTCGACCCATGATCCTTTCCCACTGCAAAATCTCACCTCGGTACCCAACGGGACGTGAGCCCAGTAAAGAATTATCTTCTTCCTTCCTTCACACCCTGCCTGTATCTCATTTTACCCCAGCATTTTCTTGTACTCAATCAAAAATGAAATGGGAACAAACCAAGCAATGGTCAGGTGGCAGTGGGTGTGGCAGTGGGCACTGCCGCTGTGTGCCTACCCCTGTCCCTGGGACCAGTCCTACCTTCCTTTGCAGATAAAGCCTTCTGGCTTCGGTGGCCGTATAGGAAAACTCATTTAAGATCAGGTTCTCCAGGGTGAGGAGACTGCTGTTCAGATGTTTGCAGAGCCACATTGCCTGAAGAAAGGAAAGAAGAAAAGGTCATTTTCATAAAAACAATAAATACACAAATGACTCCATTAAAATGCCCTGGTCCTTCCCTCTCCTATGGGAAAAGGTTGGCCATGGGGAAGCACAATTATTTCCAGCTGGAGGACGGCCACCAAGGGAGACCCACCCATAAAGCACCTGCTGGCCTAAGAGCCCTGCTCATAGCATCTCTTCTTCTACCAGCATAGACAAGTGGGAAGACCTACAGGCAGGCTACGTTTTAACTGCCCTTGACGTGCTTTCCAAGCTCTGTGGACCATGAGTTTCATCTCAAGGAAGACTCAGAACAGGAACTTTGAGGACAGAACCTAAGGATGGGTAACAGCCCACACTCGGTGTTCTTTTTTTTTTCTTAAAGATTGGGAGCTGGCATGTGCTGGCCAATGGGATGTTTAGTTCATTGATAATTACTCTATAGTCTATAAGGGAAGAGTAAATTTTAAGGGAGAATAATGGACTAAAACATTCTTGACACCAAAATTGTGCTGATGACTATTTCAGCCTCGAGATGGTTCTGAAGGCCCTTCCAGGGCCTGGGGCTGGTGTGAACCTTCGTTCTTCCTGTTCCTTCATTCATCCCCTGCCAACCAGGAGTCTTCATGGCCACGTCTGAGCTCTGTGGCCTCACTGAGCCCTCACTGCACACCCCTCAACAGAGCTGACTGTGCCTGGGACACCTGACCAGCTAGCCCAGACAGATCCCCTTTTCTGAGGATTTGGCTTTGAAGCTGCCTTTGTGAGTGGTGAGAAACCTCAATGACAGCATTGGGAAGAAACCCTTTTTGACTGTACATCATATCATCAGATCTGTGTGTCTCCAAAGGGCACTCAGGAGTGGGGACAGCAATTCACCAAAAGGCTTGTTGCTGAAACACCAGCTGCCAGGGCCTGACCTCGACAGAGAGGACAAACTCGATCGCTTCAGCCATGCTGGGACTTGCCGAAAGCAGGTCTCTGCGTTCTCAATCTGCTCTGCCCAGCAGATTCCTACCAGTGACCAGAGAAGAGCTAGGACAGGACGAAGCACAGATGGCCCCAGAATTCAAATGTCAAAGACAAAAGGAGAGCCTCCCACTGAGCAACCAGACTCCTCCAGAAAAACGAGTTCAGCGAGCTTGTCTGTCTAAATGCAGGATCTGTCATCCTCACTCCCAATGTCAGAATTACCTGGGGAGTGTGTTCTAACTACTAGTTTTTTGGGGCTCTGCTCCAGGAGATTCTGATGAGGTTGGTCTGCAGGGGACTCCAGGAACCTGCATTTTTCATAGCACCCTGGAAATGCTAATTATCAGCAGGTCTGGGAGTCCCTGGCTTCTAATTGTGAAACAGCAAAATGGTTGGACTCAGGTGGGTCCTGCAGAAAGGCTTAGAACCCTACGGCCTGATATGGAGGAATCTAATAGAAAAACTATAGACTGACAGAAGGATGAGCAGATGGACAGATGAGTAGAACAGCTATGCTAACTCCAAAAGTATAGCAGATGCAGGTTAGTGTGTGCAAGGATCAGTCATTTTAACTCCTTTTCAGAAGAAAGCAAGGTGCCAGTTAAACCGGGGAACAGCCTGCCCCATCCCGTCCATGATACATGCTCACAGCAATGATGTGGTCACGGAGGAAGGGTTCGCTGATGTTCACCAATCAGGCTTTTAAAAGGTAAAAAAGGTCCCATCTTGGATGAATGAAATTTTAACACATTTTTGGCACTTAAAAATGGACCTTAGGCCGGGCACAGTGGCTCACACCTGTAGTCCCAGCACTTTGGGAGGCCGAGGATCATGAGGTCAAGAGATCAAGACCATCCTGGCCAACATGGTAAAACCCCGTTTCTACTAAAAATACAAAAATTAGCTGGGCATGGTGGCGTACGCCTGTAGTCCCAGCTTCTCGGGAGGCTGAGGCAGAAGAATTGCTTGAACCCAGGAGGCGGAGGTCGCAGTGAGCCGAGATCGCACCACTGCACTCCAGCCTAGCAACAGAGGGAGACTCTGTCTCAAAAAATAAAAATAAAAAATAAAAATAAAAGGTAAAAAGGGTTCCATCTCAGATGAATGAAATTTTAACACATTTTTGGTACTTAAAAATGGACCTTAGGCTGGGCGTGGTGGCTCACGTCTGTAATCCCAGCTCTTTGGGAGGCTGAGGTAGGCGGATCACCTGAGGTCAGGAATTCAATACCAGCCTGGACGACATGGTGAAGCCCCATCTCTACTAAAAATACACAAATTAGCTGCGCGTGGTGATGCATGCCTGTAGTCCCAGCTACTCAGGAGGCTGAGGCACGAGAATCGCTTGAACCTAGGAGGCAGAGGTTGCAGTGAGCCCGGATCGCACCACTGCATTCCAGCCTGTGTGACACAGTGAGACTCTGTCTGAAAAAACAAAAAAGGACCTTAAAGATCGAAGCCACAGATAAATGAAGCACACACCACCAGTTTCTGGACATTCACTGTCCAGAAAAGGGCATTCACTGTCCAGAAACTGGTGATGTGTGAAAAAGTGTGGGCGAGGTGGGCCCAGGCATTTGCTGTATCTTCAAAGATGTATTTTCTTTAAAATGGGGAGAGAACAAACAAAGCAAATATGGCAACATGTTAAATTTGCATAAAATCTGAGAGTTGGATACGCGAATATCGATGGTACAGTTTGCTGTGCTTTTCTGATTCTTTTAAGTATTTCACAATTAAAATGCTCAGAGTAAATATTAAGATTCCAAGTCAAAGTCTATGAAATGCGTGTACTGTTGGACCCAGCACGTGTACTTCTGGAAACGTACCCTAAGGATATAGCGAAGAGTGAGCAAGGAGAGCGTGTATGCAGGCCAGAAAAAGCCCAGGAAGGTGTCTCCGAGCATGCTAAAGGAATGCTCATCTCTGGATGGTCAGGGAATTCTATTTTTGGTCTTTTGTAGTTTCTAGGTTTTCTGCTACGAATACACACTACCTTTTGTAATAAGAAGGAGGAGAAGGAAAAGAAGAAAAGCTCAGTTATGCTACAAATTCACAGAGGTGCAGTCTCATTCCAGCTCTGGAGGATAAATGAGATATTACAGCATCACAACACTTAATATGATACACTTACTATTGTTGTTTTCCCCGAGGCGGGTGGACCTAATATTACAATCCTGGGCACTGTGGAATAAAAAGATTTGAATGTCACCACTCAACATGACAAACAGCCTCCCACATCTGCGGTACTCGGGGTGTACTTATTTCTTTCCTCCCTAGATTTCATTTTCTGCCAGTGACATGGCCATTTGTAACCCAGCAGCTCAGAGACACTCTTGCCATGGAACGCATTCTCTGTGTTTAGAGAGGTAAGTGATCACCGAGATGGTTTATTCTTCTACCTCCAAGGGGACACAGACACGGTAACTTGTTTACCAAACTCATAAATATCAAGAACAATTGGGATTTCAAACACCATAAAGCATTTTAAACAGGAACTTTGTCTCAGGAACGCTCTCTCCAATAAGGCTGTAATTTATGCAAATCGACCTTAGAAGCTTTTCTTTATGTTTATGCCTTTTTATTTAGCAAATTGTATTCCCCATGATTTTACAGAGGGAAGTAATGGGAAAAGCCTGGAGTGTATGGGCCAGATTTATAAAACCCGAGAAAGGAAAGTCTGTTTTCAAAGATTGGCATTTCTATGCAAATGGAAAACACTGGCACCTTGTTTGATTTTAGTCCTGGCTGGTTTTGGTCCCACAGAATTCCCAACCCAGGCTACTGACAAGAGTGTGATATGAACCACAGGCTCCTGAACCTGTGAACGAGAGTCTGGGCTCACCCGGCAGGTGAAGCTCTGGTGGCAGGCCCAGGCCCTGGCCATCGTGGAAGCTGGGAAGGCATTTTCAGCTTCTGGGGTGGGAGCCAGGGCAGAGATTCAGTGGCCCTTTCTCTGTTCTAGGCCTGTAAGCTGGGCAAGGCCTCCCAGGGCCCTCCCCGTGGGGAGAGAACCCACTGCAGGTGGAAAAACTGCTTGCAGGACAACTCTGGAAACAAGGTGGCTTTGGGGACAAGTGGTCAGGTGAGAGGAAGAGGTGAGACAGAGCTAGAGTGGCTGCTGACGATGGGAAAAGAGCTGACCAGCGTGGTGAGAAGGGTGCAGGAAGGCATCACACTGGGTTGAAATGAAGGGAACAGCAGTGGGGTCTGGACAGATGCATCCACACTGCCTGCCTGCTCAACACCATCTTGACTGGGCCAGCTGTCCCTCTCCTTGTGAGAAGCCGGTAACCTTGGCCTGGCCCCTGACCCAAGGTGACAGATGAACAGATGTCCACTGCAACTCACATGAGCCTCTAACGTCTGCATGAGGGCCTATTCTGGCTGGGCTTCCAGGAGGGAATCTCATCTCAGCAGAGGAGAGAGGTGCTGTATCTTCTAGTTTGGAGGCAGACACAGAAAAGGAACTAGACATCGTCCTTTTGGCCAGCAATGCAATGGTTAGCACATCTACACCCAGCTGGCTGCTTGGGTTTAAATAGATCTTTGCCCAAAATCATGGCACCTTCTCATTTTTGGAGGAAGTCAAGGTAACTCACTGAATGATCCTCTCCTTTAACCTCAGAAGCTGTGGACCTTCTTATTCTCCTTATGGCTGTTCCCTCCACGTTCCTGCCTTGCCACCTGTCATTTCCCATCAGGAACGTCCTCCCTTCCCAGCGCCCAGCACCCCCAGCCTCCCACTCCTTCTCCCTCCCCGAGATCCTTGTTCTCACTCCCTGTGGAGGCCCATGATCAAGTGACGGGCCGCCACAGTCTTCCACGTTGGTGAATGTCAGCCCAGTACTGAGAAACAGGTGGAGTCGCTGTCCCCACAGGAAGAGAAGCTCCCAAGGGCAGAGACCGAGTCTTATCCTCCTGGATCACCCCCATGGCGGCCAGAACTGTGAGGAGCCACACACAGTAACCTTCAGGGCCACCTCCTTGGCCATCCCCATCTCGTCCTATGGTCACTGTTTGTCACCTTTGTCACCACCATTACTACTGCCTTACAGAGGGCCCCCTCTGCCAGTCAGCATGTTTGGGTACAACTGCAGAAACTGAATGCAGCCGAGTCAAGAAGAAAAGGGGGTTGATTGCTCACACCTGTAATCCCAGCACTTTGGGAGGCCGAGATGGGCGGATCACTTGAGGTCAGGAGTTTGAGACCAGCCTGGCCAACATGGTGAAACCCCATCTATACTGAAAATACAAAAAATTAGACAGGCGTGGTGGCACACACCTATAATCCCAGCTACTCGGGAGGCTGACACAGGAGAATCACTTGAACCTGGGAGGTGGAGGTTGCAGTGAGCTGAGACTGCGCCACTGCACTCTAGCCTGGGCAACAGAGCAAGACTTCGTCTCAAAATATCTATATCTATATCTATATCTATGTCTATCTATCTATCTATCTATCTATCCCAGCGTGGCTCATAGAGTCCTGCACAGGCTGGGGAGCCAGGCCTTCAGGGCTACCCCACAGGAACAACACCCCAAGCAAGGCCACCAAATGGGCTGGGGCGACACCAGACAGTGCAACCGTGCCCATGATGCTGCTGTCACATGTGGGCATGGTGCCGCCATCAACCATGCTGCCCTTCCACCCAGGAAACAGGCCCTGCGGAGCTGCCAGGAAGTGCTCCGGGTCCTGTGACTCCGACTCTGGACTCGCCTGGCAGGGGAAGCGCTGGTGGTGGGCCCAGCCCTGACTGTCATGGAAACTAGGAAGGTGTTTTCAGCTTCTGGGGTGGGAGCCACGGCGGGCATTCAGCGGCCCTTTCTCTGTTCTAGGCCTGTGGCCTGGGGCAAGGCCTCCCAGGGCCCTCCCCATGGGTGAGAGAAGCCACCATAGGAAACAGTGTGGAAAACACTGCTTGCAGGACAAGTATGGAAACCAGGTGGCATTGAGGACACATGGTCAGGTGAGAGGACGAGGTGAGATGGGAGCCAGAGTGCCATGGGAGGTTTGTGGGGAGGAGCGGCAGGGAGGGTGGTCAAGGGTGGAGGAGCCTTGGGCCACGAGGCAGAGGGCTCATATGGATCATGGAGAGAGCGCCTGCTTGGCCAAAGTCTGATGAGGGAGCAGTGGGGAACCTGGGTCCACTCATGCACCATCGCCTGCTGCCTCTCCAGGGCTCTGACCACAGGCCCTGCTGAAGCTCCTCCAAACACAGATGAGGCCCAACAGGGCTCAGGGTGCCCAGAGCCCAAGGAAAGGGGAGATGCAGCTCGGCAAGGTCCTTTGGGGAGTGAACCTGACTCCACGCATTCGTCTGAGAGTTCCCGGGCTGGGGGCTGCAGGGGAAACCCTCCCCTTCCAGGTTCCTGTAAGTGGCACCCAAATGGTACACGTCTATGAACAGACTTTAAAAGGGGAACATCCACGGCCTTTCTCCCCACCTAATTTCTCCCACACATTTATGTGATTAATTTCAGTTTCTTAAAATCTAACACCTTGAAACTACAGCCCTGCTCATGAGTAATTATTTATAAACAGTGTCATAAAAGGCTGCTTGACTGCCAAGAGTAATCAACTTCTTCCAACCACTTCAAAGGAAATCAAAAAACCTTTCCATCCACAGATCCTTTTGAGGTTTAACTAGGAGCATGATTTAAAATTCACAAGAAAACCCTTAGGTATTGGAGCTCTAATACACAGCTTTCTTGGACAAACGTTTGATAAAAAACGAAACATACCATTATATACACCATCGCCTGCTCTAATATTGCCCAAGGCTACTGTAAATGCTCACTTTGTACTAAATCTGCCTTTCTGGCGGCGAAGAGGCTGCCAGCCCATGTGCCGGGGCTCCCTCTGCTCCCTCGTGTGCTCGCTCACCGGGATAGGTCCGGGGCCTTCTTTCCCTCTACACCAGTCACCAGCCATGTCACTGTGTGTGGCAGTTAACCCCAGGCCCAGTAAGAGGAAGGGTTGAGGTCCTAGCTATAGTTACCCCAGGCCGCTGCATGGCTGGAAGGGGGCACAATGATCTGACACACCAGCCCAGGGGAACAAAAACACACACTGGATGTCATGGGCCTCTCCAAGCCTCCCGCACTCTTCTAGGACACATGAGGATTGGGCTTAGCTGATTCAAGGCTTCTCCCACTCCTAGAAAATTCACCTAGGCGGCCGGGTGTGGTGGCTCATGCCTGTAATCCCAGCACTTTGGGAGGCCGAGGCGGGTGGATCATCTGAGGTCAGGTGTTTGAGACCAGCCTGGCCAACGTGGTGAAACCCCGTCTCTACTAAAAATATAAAAGTTAGCTGGGCATGGTGGCGGGTGCCTGTAATCCAAGCTAGTCAGGAGGCTGAGGCAGGAGAATCACTTGAACCTCGGAGGCGGAGCTTGCAGTGAGCTGAGATTGCGCCATTGCACTCCAGCCTAGGCGACAGAGCCAGACTCCATCTCAAAACAAAAACAAAAACAAAAACAAAAACAAAAAAACAGAAAAAGAAAAGAAAAGTCACCAAGCAGGGTAGTCTCCCCTGTCTCCCTTCCTCCTTCCCATTTTTGCTTCATTTGTCCACAGAGGCGTGGGCAAAGAGAGAGAAACCCATGGGTGTCACTCTCTTCTTTCCATTTCAGTGGTTGGGGCTTGAGCCAAAGGACAAAATGTTCCAATATCCATAAAAGCCGCCAGCTGAGGGCCTGCGGTGGAGTGCAGGGCTGTGGGAAACAAATGAACTCTCCAAAACAGTGGTTCCTGGGACCCAGTGACTCGACTCCCTGAGAGCATCTGGGCAAAAAGCTGGACTCAGCTATTCAGGAGGACAGACCCCCCCGGCTGGAGGCTGGCCCCCAGCTAGAGATGGCACGAGGCAGGTCTGGAGCCTGAGCCTCTGCTCGAGAACAACAGAGCAGGTGCAGTGCAGAGAAAGGAGCAAGGGCTCCTGGGAGGGAGCTTCAGGAAAGCCCTAGACCTTCGGATGAAGGGAAAGGGGCGCTAAGGAGGGTGGGAGGAGGAGACAAAGGGAGGGTGGTGGCAGCGGAGGTGGCTGTCCAGCCAACATCAACTGCACTCCATCCAAACCAGAAAGATGATGTTTAAACTTTAAAATTCTGATGAAGTGGATAGTTTGACATTGAAAATTAAAGCTGCACACAGAGGAGCAAGATCAAAACAAAGAGATGATTGAATCTGCCTCAAATTTCTTGAAATTCAAGGTTCTTGAGCTTCTAGGCTGGGGAACTAGGTAAGCCTTGAAGTAGCGGTTTAAGAACACAGAGGGCCGGGCACAGTGGTCCATGCCTGTAATCTCAGTGCTTTGGGAGGCCAAGGCAAGAGGATCGCTTGAGCCTAGGAGCAGGGACCAGCCTGGGCAACATAGTGAAACCCCATCTCTACAAAAAATTTTTAAAAATTAGCCAGGCGCAGTAGCGTGCACCTGTAGTCCCAACTACTCAGGAGGCTGAGGCAGGAGGATCACTTGAGCCTAGGAAGTCAAGGCTGTAGTGGGCTGTAATCTCCCCACTGTACTCCAGCCTGAGCAACAGAGACCCTGTCTCTAAAAAGAAAAATAAGAGGGAGAAAATAAAAAGAGAGAAGAACACAGGGCATGCATGATTTTCAAACTAACAGTAGAAAATGTCAGTGCAACCTAATTTATGAGAGTTCAAGTGGTTACATTATTATCGAGCACATTTTTTTTTAGATAGAGTCTTACTATGTTGCCCAAGCTGGAATGCAGTGGGTATTCAAGATGAAGTCGTGGCACCATGGCCTCTCACTCCTGGCCTCAAGCGATCCTCCTGTCTCAGCCTCCCAAGTAACTGGAGCTACAGGTGCACCACCACACCCAGCTTTCAAGCGCATTTTTTTTTTTTGAGATAGGGTCTTACTCTGTTGCCCAGGCTGGAGTGCACTGGTGCGATCTCAGCTCACTGCAACCTCCACCCCCTGGGTTCAAGCGATTCTCCTGCCTCAGCCTCCTGAGTAGCTTGGATTACAGGTGTGTGCTGCCAAGCCTGGTTAATTTTTGTATTTTTGTTTTGTTTTGTTTTAGAGACAGAGTCTCGCTCTTTCGCCCAGGCTGCAGTGCAGTGGCGTGATCTCTGCTCACTGCAAGCTCCGCCTCCTGGGTTCACACCATTCTCCCGCCTCGGCCTCCCCAGTAGCTGGGACTACAGGCGCCTGCCACCACATCCAGGTAATTTTTTTATTTTTAGTAGAGATGGGATTTCACCATGTTAGCCAGGATGGTCTCGATCTCCTGACCTCATGATCCACCCACCTTGGCCTCCCAAAGTGCTGGGATTACAGGTGTGAGCCACCACACCCAGCCAATTTTCGTATTTTTAGTAGAGATGGGGTTTTGCCATGTTGGCCAGGCTGGCAAGCACAATTTTTAATTTAGAAAAATCTATTAAGCTTTTTACTAGTGGAAACTCGACGTCGTATTCCTGGAAGCTGCTACCCATGATGCATCAGGGATTTCCCATTCCTTCAGCCACTACTGACCAGACCAGAGTTTCACAGCTTCTATCTGGGTTAACCAAACACATCCATTTCACAAACGAGGAAAGTGAGGCCAAAGAGAGCCACGATCTCTCACATCTCTACATTTTAAGATGAGTGAGCTGCAGGGTCCCTGACAGTGGGGAGGGAGGTGGGGGGGTAGCAGGACAGAGGACTGTGCTGCACTGCACTTTCCACTCGCTCTTGGTTGACTTTTAGTCTTACTTTGTTTTTACTTTACTTTTACTTTAGCTTTTACTTGGCTCTTATTTCACTTTTACTTTGTGTTTCCTTTTGCTTTGCTTTCCCTTTGTGGTCCATTCTTTCTCTGGTGGCGGTGTGAGATAGCTGCGTGTGGGCAGAGATGCTCTCCGCAGCCCTGGAATAACAGAGTTCAGTAGCACTCAAGCTCCCAGCACCCACTCGGCCTCAGGGTGGGGGCAGGGGGGAATGCAGGAACTTCCTCCGTTGGCAAATGGAGTCAGTGAGGCCTGGGGGCGAGCCTAGGTCTGCAGCAGTAAGGACCACTCAGGAGCGCAGGGTAGGCTTAACACCCACCCTAAGAGCAGGTGATGAATCTGGGGAGACAGAACCTCCCACCTGTACCATGTAATAAACAGCCAACCAGAGAAAGGAGGTCTCTAAGAGTCGCTGCAGGGCAGAGTAAACTGCACCAGGAAGGTGGGGTTGGGGAGAAGGCAAATCGGACACGGGGAAGGGGGTCCCAAGGCCACCCCAGCACCGCACCACCCCCGCCTGGGCATATAGGACGCTCAGTCAACATCCGCTGAACAAGGGAATGTCTAGTGAATCAGCCATTTGCACCTAACCAGAGGCTCAGAAAAGGGCCTTTTTGTTGGCCCTTTGTGGGGTCCCTCTCTGTACTGCCTGCCTAGGTCCATGCAATGGCATCGGGACCCATGATTCCCTTACTCTGCTGCTCCGCAGCCAGGCCTGGATGCGTCAAGACTTGCATGTGGGGCACAAGGAAAAGGCTTGGAACCTCCTCTCTTTCTTTTTTTTAACTACCTAGTGTCATTTCTCACCTTGGGCCTTCTGAACCTCCACACAGGGCATCTCTGGGCTCTGTCCTCAGCTGTACCAAGTGCTAATTTCACTGGTGCGCTGGTAGCTCCTTCAAAGCAGCTAATGCTCCAACGAAAGAAACATAAAAGCTCCAAGACATCGGTCCTCCCCAACAGCTCACAAGGGACAGGACTGATCCTCCACTTGGCAAATGGACCATGGAGTGGAGTGAGGGGCCTTCCTTGAGTGAGCGCCTCCCTCCTCCCCAGTTCTGTGCTCCGGCCTTGGGTCAGGCTGACCTGCACCGGCCAACTGCAAAGGTTTGGGGAGCTCGGAAACTCATTAACAGGCTCCGATAATGAGACCGTCGGAAAAGCCCAAAAGCTTGCCTGTCTAGGTAGACCAGAAACCAAACTTACACCTGACAAGTGGAGTGATCAGAGAGCTGAAACCCAACAGGCGACATCAGCTAGGGCAGGCGAAAGCATTAATAATTGATTCCATGGGTCATTCTGGGGTTTTCATTTTAATAACTTGGCAAGAGAATTTTTATAAGTTGTGCTCCAAAAGAAATCAAGGCATTTTTCAATGAACCACCACCTCAAGTTGATGAAACCCCTCCCTTCTGACCTCCCTTCAGACACAGGTAGGACAGAATGGTGCTCAGCTATTCTCAGGATGGGGCAGGGTCCCTGGAGAGGAGGAGGAGGAGGAGGCAGAGGAGTCAGGGAAGACAGGGAAGGAGGAGGAGGGGAAGGGAAGACGGGGAGGGGAAGAGCCCCAGCCAGTGCTCACCATTGTCGTTGTCTCTATGCAAGTGCTGGATCATGAAGGGGATGGGATCCTCGGGCTGGTGGATCAGTAGTTGCTCCAGCATGTTCTGTGGGTGCAAGGCAGACACCCAGGTGGTTAATACCTGCAAGGGCACCTGGTCACCACAGATACCAGCTATGGGGCCTGCTCTCTCCACTGCACCCGACCAAACATGCCTTCAACCTGGGACCCAGCCACCGCCCCAGCTGGCATCTGCTTGGGTCCCCATGAGCAGAGGCATGAGGGGGGCCACGTGGTGCTGCTGCGGAGGCACCTATGGGGAGGCAGAAGTGGAGGAGTCTCGCCCCTGATTCAGAGCAGGCAGTCCAGGGCTCTCTCCCCTGGGGCCCTTTGAGCTTCCCAGACCAGCCTTCTCCAAGTTCTCAAGCATCACCATTCCCCTCAGAGCCTTAGCAGATGCTGTTCCCTCAGCTTGGAAGCTTCTTCCTTGTCCTCATCCTGGCTAACTTCTGCTCAGTCTCAGATCTCAATGGGAACATACCTTCTTGAGTATGTGCACTACGTAAATATGTCAGATGCTCCTGCACCTGCCTGCGGGCATCGCCCTGTTCCATGCCTCACCCTGTCCCTACTCACCAGGCCACCATCCCCCCGGCAGGCCATGGGTTCTGTGGGCCTCCTTGTCTGCCTAGAGCCCTTGGCACCCCAATGCCTGGCAGTCATAGCAGATGCCCAGTGCAGATGTTTGCTGGGGAACATGACCGTCACCACTAACTGTGTCTCTCCAGAACGGAACAGAATGTTACCAGCCAGATTTCTAAATAGTCCTGGGATATTCTGGCCATTTCATCCAATCAGGCAAGCATATCAAGAGAAAGCAGCTTCTGGGGTTGCAGAACCCTAGGCAGAGAAATGAGGAGGAGCTCATAGCAGCTGTGCTGCTGCAATAAGGGGCATCCTTGAGCCCCAGGGACAAGGAGGGAGGGGCTGTAGCCCTCTTGGAGTGAAGGGAGTGTGGGGCAGGGAAAAGAGCACCGAGCCGTGAGAAGTCTTGGTTCCAGCCCCACTGTATCTCATCAGCAAGTCCCTTCCCTTCTCTGGGCCTCAGCTTCTCTGCCTGTTCAGTAGCACAGCTGGAGTGAATTCATGTTTGTATATCACTGGTGCGATGATGGAATGAGATGATTTTAGATGGTTCACACATAAATATTTTACATTTCATGTTTAAATCATTGTGTATTTAATGTGTATTAGAAATATAAGTACATCAAATCAATAATTTCAAGGATATCACTTAGGATGAGGCAAAAGCGGCTATTTAATTTTTTTAAAGGTGAGTTGATTTAAACAAGTGATTAGTTTAAATGGAGGTGCAGTAGCGGTTATGCAAATCTGTACATGTGATACAACTGCACAGAACTGTATGCACAACAAAAACATCAATGCAGGTAAAAATGGAGGAAATCCAAACAAGGCCTACAGTTCAGGTAATCCTATTGTACCAATGCCAGTTTCCTGGTTTTGACAATGTGCTACAGTTATGTTAGATGTTATCACGGGGGCAATGTGGGAGGGGAGACCAGAAATCCATACTATTTTTTAACTTCCTGTGAACCTAACATTACTTTAAAATCAAAAGTATAAAAAATGGAAATGGTCAAAAACATGGAGGGAATACACAGATGACTAAGGACTGGAAATACTGGACTGAAAGCTTTCTTGTTGGGAGGCCGAAGCAGAAGGACTGTTTGAGCCCAGGAGTTCAAGACCAGTCCGGGCAACATAGCAAGACCTCGTCTGTATTAAAATTTAAAAAAAAACATTAGCCAGGTATGGTGGCCTGCACCTGTAGTCTCAGCTACTCTGGAGGGACTAAGGCAGAAGGATTGCTTGAGCGCAGGAGTTCAAGGCTGCAGTAAGCCATGATTGTATTACTGCACTCCAGCCTGGGCAACAGTGCAAGACCCTGTTTCAAAATCAATAAAAGCTTTCCTGGGCAATTCCTCCCACAATCACTGTGGAAAACACACCAGGTTCTCTAGAGCAGACAACAGGGCTCCAGATGATCCCCCATCCTGCCCTGACCTGCTGACTTCTAACCCAGCTAGCTATTTTATTTGTGATTGGCCACTCAAGCAGTTTTAGGAATCTCCTGCTCTCCCTCTATCAGTTAACACTTTCCGAGGGAAATGTGTTTGATGGAGGTGCAGACACGGGTTTCTTCGTCTGGGCTCAGCTGTCTAGTGTGCAGGGCAGAACCTCAAATGACCACAGACACCACTATGCCCTCCATGCCATGCCCCTGGGGATGGGGTGTACCCTGGGAAGCAGACAAATGATCTGAAAACTGAGCTCCAGCTTCCCCTTGCCTCTCAGAACCTTTGAGTGGCTGAGAGTTCTTCCCCTCCAGCTCCTGAAAGCCTTGACCTCCACCAAGTGCAGAAGGGAAAACTGGGGCCCCGGCGGGGACGGGGCCTCGCCCAAAGTCACACGGTGAGCTGGGGGCCCAGTCAGGCCTAGAGCCAGGATGGGAGCTTCGGAGGTGCCGGGGACGTCTGGCCCTGAGGAGGAGGGACCAAGGTGGGAGATGCTGCAGTCCCAGAGGCGGCCCTCTCTGAGGATGGAGATGCCAGCTTGAACTCGGACAATGCCCACCTCAGAAACCTGGGCCGAGAGGCTCCCCACAAATTCGACAGATGGTAATTGTCAGCGCCGGGAGAGCCCCTGGGAGACCACCTCTTGCAACCTGGCATTTCACAGGTGGGGAAACCGAGAAAAGGAAAGGACTGGTTCCAGACCATAAGGCCCGCTGGCGGCACAGCCAGGACCAAATCCAGGCTCGAGTGGCCCCCTTCCTCCCCCTGGGTCCGCCTGAGGCAAACCCGGGCAGGACCAGGAGCGTCCCCAGCTCGAGGGCCCCCTCGGGGTCACGGCGACACACGAATCGTACATCCCGAGTTGGGCTGCTTCGTGGGCGCGCGACTCGGCCCCAGCTGCGGGTCCCGGCCGCGCACCCGACGTCGCAGTGGAGGCTCCCGAGCCGCCGCCAGCGTCGCGACGGGCAGGGGTGTCCGGTCACCTGCATCAACTCGAAGATGTGGTTCTCCTCCCCGTACTGGGGCATCTCGGGGGGGATACGGTGCGGGGCGGTAGTGGCGTCCATGTAGCCGTCTCGGCTCGCCGCTCCCTAGTAACCGCGTCGCTAGGGCCGCCGCGCCGACTGCGTCATCAGCACGCGCCGCGGCCCCGCCCTGCAGGCTCCGCGCCTGGCCCAGATACCCGATCCTCGGTCGCGCGGGTCGCCCCCGCCCCGACCTCCCCGGCTGACGCGCTCTGCGGCTCGGGCAAGTTCTTTCCCCAACCCCGGCCTCGCTTTTCCCATTTGCGCATCTTAGCGGGGGACACCCTCAGGTGGCTTCCAGCTGGGCCTCCTCGTATCTGAGACCCCCGACGAAACCCAGAAGGGGCAAGTCGGCCCTCCGAGGGGACGGGAGGCAGAACCTGCTTCTGGTTCTGTCAGTGCTCCCCGGCCCGGCTCCCTGTGCCTCAGTTTACCCATCTTTAAAACAGAGACGCGGGAATAAATGTGGGGGAGGGTGTTTGAAGGGGGAGGGGCGTCTATGAGATGGGCCGGAGGTTCGAGGATCGGGTGGAAACCCTTAGCCCAACTCCTAGAGTCGAGCCCCGGTAGACCCCTCCCGGCTCCCCGGCTCCCCGGCTCTGGCCAAGCCGCCACGTGACCCGATTGCTATGGCACCGGCGGTAACAATCACGCCCGCGGCCCCGCCCCTTCTCGCCCGACCTCCCCACCCACCCTCGCCTCCGAAGTCCTGGGACGGGCCTCCCCACTCTCCGGGGCACCGACACTCACGGAGTCACTCCAGCTTCTCTGGGTGCTCCGTGGAGCGAAGAGCGCTCTAGGACAAGCAAGGGTAAACAGGGATGAGTGTGGGTGGGCCCACTCGGACCCCACCCCGGCCTCTGGGTCAGAAACTGGAAGCTGGGGTGGAGGATGGAAAGATGGAGGGGTCCGGAGGATGGAGGGGCCTGCACAGCTGTCTCGGGGTGGGGGCGAGGGGAAGGTTCGCGCTGGAGACGGAGCTTTTTAAGTCGTATGAATTCCCAGTGGTACGGGGCAGCTTGATATTTTATTAGTCGCAACACTGAATTGGGATCTCTAGCTCTTGTCTGTTGCCGTTAATAGTAGGAGCTGTAAGAGTTTGTTGAACTCTTTGTGCTCTCGGCAAAACTCTGTTGTCTCTGTACCTTATGGAGAGGGAAAATGGCACAGTCAATGCAGACAGCCCCAGCTTCAAGTTCTGGCTCCACTTCTTACCGTGCGAGCTTGGCAAACTCTCTGCTTGCTCCGTGCCTCACTTTCCTCCCCTGTGAAGAGGGAACTGCTGAAGGATTTCAGGAGCTAATGTATTGGGGAGTAATTGGCATGCAGTAAGCACACAATATATGGGGCTACTATTAGTAGTAGTATCTCATTTAATCGTTCCAACAATCCTGTGAAATAGGCACCTTCATTCCCATTTTACAGATGAGAAGTTGGAGGATTAGAACAATGAGGAGTGGTTGGCTGGGTAACTTTGGGTGAGTCACTTCCCCTTTCTGGGCTTCTTTTCTCATCAGTTGTTGATCATACAGCCTTAGAACCAGAAGGCCTCTTGAAGAAGAGGCTAATCCAAACTCTCTCATTTGACAGATGGATAAACTGAGGCCCAGAAAAGGGGGAAATCTTGGCTAGGGCCACTGGTTAAATCGGGCAGAGCCAGGGCATGAACTCTGCATCCAGGCTCCAGCTAAAGCCCTTTTCTACCAGCCATCAGCCCACAGACATGCCCTCCCAACGTAAAAGCCAGCACTGTTGCCTCTTCCCCTCCAAACCGCTTCCTCAAAGTGTGTACACCTTGGTAGGCTTGTCAAACCCAACTGTAAAGATAGCTGGGGAAGAAAAGGAAGCTGCCTCCCCCTGAGCAAAGAACACAACAGCCATGCCTGCCATTTGCACTGGAGAGGTTTGTTTTGCTTCCTGGACATTTCTGAAATGACTTGCCTTTCTCCTCATTTATTTTAAGCCCTAGGCGCTTTTCCTACCATGATTCAATCTTCTTTAGCAGCCTGGAAAAATACAAATCAATTAAAGCCTAAAACCTATGGGTAATCATTTTTTTCCTCCCTCCTCCCCCAGATCGAGAAGTGCCCGTCCCCTGTGCCCTTCATCCACACTAATTTGGCTGCAGTGGCTCTCGTTCAAGGGACGATCACTTCGGATAGCTTATTACAGCTCCTCTCATGACATTCCTGGCGTGCATGTCACAAGTTGCTAGGATCAAGAACAGAGTCAGTTCCTCTCAACCACTACCAACCACAGCTCCCACCATGATGAGGGAAAAGCCAGGCCGAAAGGGCACACGCCCCTTCTCCCTGGAACTCCACCTATGTGCTCTCTCTCACTTTTCTGGAGCTTCACCTTTGAGTCATTTGTAAGCCCTGGGCCAAGATTAGGGCAAGGCAAGTGATGCACCCTCAGCACAAAACTTAAGGGAATGCCAACAATTCAATCATTGAGGTGGACGTTTTTCACGTTTTAATGCAATATATTTTAAAAATCAAAAATAATGCTGCCTAAAATCCATTTAGAATAACATGTCAAAAATTTAAGTAAAGGTAGGCTCAGTGTTACTCATTTCTCCTTTTGCCTCAGGCGTCAGTATGACAAGGTGCAGCTATCTTTTTTTTTTTTTTTTTTTTTTTGAGACGGAGTCTTGCTCTGTCGCCCAGGCTGGAGTGCAGTGGCGCCATCTCGGCTCACTGCAAGCTCCGCCTCCCAGGTTCACGCCATTCTCCTGCCTCAGCCTCCCGAGTAGTTGGGACTACAGGCGCCCGCCACCATGCCTGGCTAACTTTTTTTGTATTTTTATTACAGACAGGGTTTCACCGTGTTGGCCAGGATGGTCTGGATCTCCTGACCTCGTGATCCACCTGCCTCGGCCTCCCAAAGTGCTGGGATTACAGGCATGAGCTACCGCACCCAGCCAGCAATCTTTTCTTTACAGATTCTGATGTTGCCAGCTCATGCTCCTAATCCCAGCACACTGGGAGGCTGAGGTGGGAGGATCGCTGGAGCCCAGGAGTTCGAGACCAGCCTGAGCAACATAGGGAGACCCCCATCTCTACAAAAAAAAAAAAAAAAGGAAAAAAAGTAGTCAGGCATGGTGGCACATAACTGAGGTCCCAGCTACTCAAGAGGCTGAGGCGGGAGGATCACTTGAGCCCAGGAGGTCAAGATTGCAGTGAGTCGTTATCACACCACCACACTCCAGCGTGGGTGAAAGAGCAAGACCCATTCTTTAAAAAACGTTTTTGGGGCTGGGTACAGTGGCTCATGCCTATCATCCCAGCACTTTCGGAGGCTGAGAAAGGGAGATCACTTGAGGCCAGGAGTTCAAGACCAGCCTAGCTGATGTGGTGAAATTCCATCTCTACTAAAAATATAAAAAATAGCCAGGTGTAGTGGCACCCACCTGTAATCCCAGCTACTCAAGATGCTTTTTTTTTTTTTTTTTTTTGAGACAGGGTCTCACTGTGTCACCCAGGTTGGAGTGCAGTACTGCGATCATGGTTCACTGCAGCCTTGACCTCCTGGGTTCAAGCGATCCTCCTGCCTCAGCCTCCCAAAGTGCTGGGATTATAGGCATGAGCCACTGTGCCTGGCCTATTTTCATCTTGATTGCCGAGTTTTTTGGCGCCTCCTTAAGTTTTGCATGGGGGCAAGTGTCTCCCTCACCTCACCCTAGTTGGTCCTGGGTGAGCCGGACACCACGGGAGGCGCAACAGGAAACCACTGTGCGTGAGTCAGCATGTCTGCTCCATGTGGCGGGGACCAGCCAAGGATATGGCAGGTGTCAATAAACCATGGACCCCCCATCTCATTCCCCACCTTCAGCTCTCCTTTCCATAGGAGGTTGAGCTGGAAAGAGGCCCCTGCCCTGCCTGCCCTGGCCCAGGCCCACCCCCAGGGGAGCTGCGACTGTCCCTGTGTCTGTTGACAGTCACAGTGCTGTGGCTCTGCTGCAGAAGCATACTCTCTTGTCTTTCCACGAGACCCACTCAGTGGCTCTTAAGGTGGCTCCTCTAAGGCAGCCTTGATGGCTTTTGGCTCCAGGGATAGAGGCTCCATGGCTGGGCTCCATCTCCATCTTCCTAAAGGGCCTCTTCCCCAGCCTCCTCCAAGTGCTCTGATGTACCACACCCATCATCTCGCGGAGGCCATCTCCTGGTCTGTTCTTGTGTTTCCTTTCATTCCTCTGATGCCATCTCTTCTTGCATCAACTGGGATGCTCCCCTTACCCTGCCTCTTTTTTTTTTTTTTTTTTTTTTTTTTTGAGTCAGGGTCTCCCTGTGTCCCAGGCTGGAGTGCAGTACTGTGATCATGGCTCACTGCAGCCTTGACCTCCTGGGTTCAAGCTGGACCCCCAGCTCCAGCCCTGCTCTGGACACAGCAGAAAGAAATATTTCCCAGCCCCGTCTTGTTATTCCTATCCACCTGGGACCTGCTTGGAAGCTTGGAATGTGCCTTCCCTGCCCCAGTCCATGCTAAATGTTCTGGCCCCTTCCATCTCCAACATCTCCCTTGGACTGGACCTGACCTCAGCACAGCCTTCTCTGACCCCTGCTCATGTGGTGACACGTTCGAGCCTGGCCTTTGTTCTGGAGGCAGTGGAGGGGCAGCCGAGTGTGGCAGCACTGACGATGCTGGTTAGATGTAAGGAAGCCTAGGACCCAGGGTGTCTTGGGCACAAATTTGCTGTGACACCCTGGGCAAAACCTTTCCCTCTGAGCCTCACTTTCCCCGTAGCAGCTCAAGGGAGTTGGTTTTCTGAGTCCCTTCCAACTCTAACATGAATGGAAATCTGTGGTCTGGAGCATTTTGCACGCACTCAGCAAAACTGTGATGTCATGGAGCACACACCCACAGACTCTTCTGCTCACAGGAGGATTGTAGATGCTCTATGGAGCACCCAAATCACAGCAGGGACAGTCTGGGAGGCGCCAAGAGAGAGCCCTCCCCACAGCCTCCATGTTACTGATCATGGCATTCCAGCAATTAACAGGGTCAGGGAGCAGTCCACTAGCCACCAGCCCTGCCCTGAGAATGCACAAACCTGAGACCAAGGCTCCTGCCCCCAGCCCAGAGCAGGCAGACTCACATCTTCTCAAACTAGACAGTCTAGTATTGATTCTTCTCCCCGCTTAATCCATGGGAAGGAATTCCCAGACTTTCCCACCAGTTGCAGAGCAGCTTTAAAATAATTTGATCCAAACTGATCATCTCCTGGTTTGATATCCTGTGGCATATCCCTTGATCCCAGGTTTTGCTGACACCACAGCCAGGGATTGGAGGGCGTGTGTGTACACGCATGCCTGTATGTGTGTGCACATGCATGTGTGTGCGTGTGTGTGTGTGCACGTGTGTGTGTAGATACCCACATCTGGAGAAACAGAACCAGAGAAACTCTGTCCACAGCTGAGGGAAGAAGTCACATTTCATGGCAAAGAATGTGTTCATGGAGGGTAAATTTCGAGGTCAGGCTTAGCTCTGTCATGGACAGCCTGGGGGCTCTGGACAAGTGTGCAGCCTCCCAGGGCCTCGCTTTCTTCTGTGGGGAGGCACTCACAAGGCGCTCCAGTGAGAGGGGCCATGGGTATCCCTCTCCCCTGACAGTCCTTCCTTCCGGAGCTGGATCCGAGCATTGGGTCCCAGGACCTCATCACCATCCTCTTTCTCCCCATAGGTTCCTCTTCTCCTGTAAATGACCACGGAGGAAGACAATGAATGAGGTGAAAGAATCCCTTCGCAGCATCGAGCAGAAGTACAAGCTCTTCCAGCAGCAGCAGCTCACCTTCACCGCCGCTCTGGAGCACTGCAGGGAGAACGCCCACGACAAGATCCGGCCCATCTCCAGCATTGGACAGGTGGGGCTCCCGACCTCCACCCCGGCCGAGGGGCAACAAGCCCAGTCCCCTCTCATGAAAGATGAAACCACTGGGGCCCAGAGAGGGGAAGGACGTTTGCGCCAGAATTAGGACCCGGACCCAGAACCTAAATGATGTCATGAGTCCTTCATTCATTTCTCTACCAAATATGTAAGTGAATAACAACAAGTGAATAAAGAGGCAGGTTTAAAACTCAGCCGGCCAGGGCTTAAGTCCTAGCTCTACCATGTGCCACTGCTGTGATCTCAGGCCAACGACTTCACCTTTCTGTGCCTCAGCGTCCTCATCTGTGACGCAGGTTCAGTGGTCACCCATAGAAAACCGGGGATTTACTGGTGACCAGAGGGATCCTGTCCTTCCCACCAGATTCCACTGGGGGTTGAGGAACTGTGGGATGCCAAGCACACCGCCAGGTGCTTTCGCAGATGTTTTTATTTAACCTGCATCTCCTCCAGGGTTAGCTGCTGTCCAGGTTTGCTGTGCAGGACTTGGAGGCCTCAAGACCAAATGATCCTTCCAGGAAGTTAGGGGCTGGAGCTGCAGTGCAGTTAGGAACACACACAGGCCGGCCCTTCACAGCTTGGAGGGAGTCAGCCTGTGGAAGGGTAACTGCCCCAAGATGGGTGGGAACAGGCGCAGGGCTCAGAACTGCAGAGGAGAAACAGGCTCGGAAGGAACAAGCAACCCTTGCTGGCAGCATCCTTTAAAAACATTTTTTTCTGGCCAGGCGTGGTGGCTCATGCCTGTAATCCCAGCACTTTGGGAGGCCGAGGCAGGTGGATCATGAGGTCAGGAGTTTGAGACCAGCCTGACCAACATGGTGAAACCCTGTCTCTACTAAAAATACAAAAATAGCTGGGCGTGGTGGTGCGCATCTGTAATCCCAGCTACTCAGGAGGCTGAGGCAGGAGAATTGCTTGAATCTGGGAGGTGGAGGTTGCAGTGAGCCGATATTGCGCCGCTGTTCTCCAGCCTGGGCGACAGAGTGAGACTCCGTCTCAAAAACAAAACAAAACAAAAACAAAAAAATGAAAAAAAAACCTTTTTTTTCTAATTTTGGTAAAATGTTTTTTCAATTTTTTAACTCAAAAAAATGTTAAATATAGAGGCCAGACACAGCGGCTCATGCCGGTAATCCCAGCACTTTGGGAGGCCGAGGTGGGTGGATCACCTGAGGCCAGGAGTGGAGACCAGCCTGGCCAACATGGTGAAACCCCATCTTTACTAAAAATCCCAAAATTAGCCAGTTGTGGTGGTACGCACCTGTAGTCCCAGTGACTCGGGAGGTTGAGGCATGAGAATCACATGAACCCTGGAGGCAGAAGCTGCAGTGAGCCGAGATCGCACCACTGCACTCCAGCCTGGGTGACACAGCAAGACCCTGTCTCAGAAAAAAAAAAAAAAAAAAAAAAAAAAAGTTAAATGTACAGAAAAGAAGCACCCATATAACCCTCACGCAGATTCACCGACTTGTGACATTTAGCCAATTTAGCCATATTTGCCCACGCATGCAGCCCCTGAGCTATTGGAAAATAAAACTCCTCTTCTGTAAACCTGGACTTCCGGGGAAAAAAGAAAAGAAACTGCCTACATCCTTTTTAGTCCATCCTCCAGAAGCTTCAAAAGTCAACAAGTGTCCCTTCCCAGAATCTACATCCATGCATAAGGAAGTGGCCTTCTTGCCTTAGGTTCAGCCGAAGGCTCTTGGTAAACAGTGGCCTTGTGTTCTGAGTTGCCTCACCCCTCCCCTGCCCTCCCTGAACCAGAAGTGTCCAAAGGTTCCCTGCACACCACCCCCCACCCCCGCAATGCTCTGTTGTAGTTACACCATGGGGCAGGTTCCTCCTCCTTGACCCCCACAGGTGCCTTTGTGGGTATGTGTGTGAAAAGCCTCTCCCCCTTACGAAGCTGCTTGTGCATGGCAGTCCTTGGGAAGGAACAACTTCAGATTGTTTGGGGAAACATCGCTTAGCAACAAAAAGACAAACGGTTACAGCAAGAAAACCCTGATTGAGATGTAGACCTTTGTGGGTGCTGGAGGAGGTGATACCTGCATCTGTCATCAGATTGTGGAGAGTAGAACCATCTGACTATGAAATGGGCCTGTTCATCTGGCCTGGACCACAGCCAATTCCTCCGTAGCACGAGATCAGACCTCCCGCTCTGGCCCAACCTCAGACGCAGTCACTGGGTAACCCCATAAGCTCCACTTACTGGCCTGCCCCTCCTTCTCCACCTTGTGAACACAGTACGGCTGAAGCCCAAGGGATTCCAGTCCCTGCTGTTTCCTCCTCAGTATGGGTGGCCCACGCTGGCGTTTCTCACAATGAACCCTCTATAAGTGGGATGACAGGCACTGTGGCATTAAGTCAAGGGGCAGCCCCCTTTTGCTTTAGGCGGTGGTTGGTTCAGGTGGCACGGGGACAGGTGAGGGGTAGGGCACGGAGCCACTGAGCTGGGGACATCCAACTAAGCCACTGGTGCCCTGGGCGGGTTATTTCACCTCTCCAGACCTCCAGTGTTCATGTCATGGAACTCATCTCTGAAATGAGAATTTAAAAAGGTACCTACTCAGTGTGTAGGGTTTAGATGAGGACAGGTGAGAGCAGGCCCGTAAAGCATTTTGCATGGTGCCTGGAACACTTGATTTTATATCCATCTATCTATCTACCCATCCATCTGTCCATTTAATTTAATTAATTTTTTTTTTTGAGATGGCATCTTGCTCTGTTACCCAGGCTGGAGTGCAGTGGCATGATCTCGGCTCACTGCAGCCTCCTCCTCCCGGGTTCAAGTGGTTTTCCTGCCTCAGCCTCCCAAGTAGCTGGGATTACAGGCATGTGCCACCACGCCTGGCTAATTTTTTTTTTCCTAGTAGAGATGGGGTTTCACCATGTTGACCAGGCTGGTCTCGAACTCCTGACCTCAAGTGATCCCCACCCACCTCAGCCTCCCAAAGTGCTGGGATTACACGTGTGAGCCACTGTGCCCAACTGATCCATTAATTTCATATCATGTCTATCTATCCATCCATCCATCCATCCATCCATCCATCCATCCATCTATCTATAGAGAGTGATACCACTATATAGAGTGGTCTGTACCTTAAAATGCTTAAACGTTACTTGTGTCTCCCCCATGAGTCATGTAGGGTGGGAGGGAGTAGGGTGGGTGCTTCTGGACATTTGTGCCATAAGCCAGCCAGGACCCGGGCTGGCATGTCCCCAGCTCATGTGGCAGTGGCCCTTGCAGGTGCAGAGCTACATGGAACACTACTGCAACAGCTCCACAGACCGGCGGGTTCTGCTCATGTTCCTGGACATCTGTTCAGAGCTGACTAAGCTCTGCCAGCACTTTGAGGCCGTGCACTCTGGCACCCCAGTCACCAACAACCTCCTCGAGAAATGCAAAACCCTCGTTAGCCAAAGCAACGACTTAAGCAGCCTCAGAGCAAAGTAAGTCCCTCTGATGCTGCTCTTGAGGCCCCGTGTGTGCCTGTGGGGAGGCCTCTGTCCTGCTTCTTTCCTGTTGCCTGGATCACGGTGCTCCTATTAGACCACCCTGGGCAGGAAATCCCAGTCTCCACTCATTTACTGGAATGACTCGGATTCAACAAAACCTTTTCTTTACAACCATCGTAGACATGGCAGGACACCAGGTGTCTCACGGGTGTTAGCACCAGGCAGGTGGAGAAGCGGGTGTAGAGCCCAGAGCAGTTGCCCCCAGAAGCCCACAGAGATCCTCACTGACATGCAAAGAAGTGGACACCAGAGCCGCCTCCCAGGGGCGGCAGCACTGCCACTGAGGGCTCCTCATCCTGACAGCCCAGGAGCCCGCAGCACAGTGGGCCAGAGCCTGGGGAAGCTCTGTAGATACCAGGGTGAGAAGAGCCAGAGGGATGAGCCAGCCAGTTCCTCACCCCTAACCCAGGTTTCTACGGACCATGGGGCAGTGGTTTGCATCTCCTGTCTTTCACACCAGAATTACCTGGGGCTTGTGGCACCCCACGCCTGGTTCTGCCAGAATCTCTGGGGACAGAGCGCCTCAGCGTGCTGTGTGTCCAGTTCTAAAGCCTCCCCAGGTGACTCTGCTGTGCCTGAGGTGTGGCAGCTGCTTGCCACGGCACGGCAAGTCCAGGGAGCATGGGTTCACCCAGCCCCCTGCCGTCCTGCAGATACCCTCACGATGTGGTGAACCACCTCAGCTGTGACGAGGCCCGGAACCACTACGGCGGCGTGGTCAGCCTCATCCCCCTCATCCTAGACTTAATGAAAGAATGGATCGCCCACTCCGAGAAGTTGCCGCGCAAGGTGCTGCAGCAAGTGAGTGAGCCCCAGGCGCACCAGGAGAGCACCAGGGGAGCCGCTCGTCCTGCCCAGGCCATAGGCACCCAGCCCGGGGCCACTAAACACAAGTGTAGACAGCTCACAAAAGCCAGCCTCAAACCCAGGGGATGTTCAAAACCGCCCTGGAGGCCTCCTGGTGGGAAATTGTAACTCAGAGCCAGGAGCTCCATCAGTGGAGAGCTTTGCTGTTTAATTTGGATTTTACTGATTGGTCCTTTTTTCATTGGTACCCATGGACCCTGCCACTTACTAACCCCAAAGGAATCAGCCAGTATATTACTGAGACTTCCTCTCTCTCTTCTTGCTTTAACTTCTTTTTTTTTTTGAGACGGAGTCTCGCTCTGTCGCCCAGGCTGGAGTGCGGTGGCGCAACCTCGGCTCGCTGCAACCTCCGCCTCCCAGGTTCACGCCATTCTCCTGCCTCAGCCTCCCAAGTAGCTGGGACTACAGGCGCCCACCACCTCGCCTGGCTAATTTTTTGTATTTTTAGTAGAGACAGGGTTTCACCATGTTAGCCAGGATGGTCTCAATCTCCTGACCTCGTGATCTACCCTCGTGATCAGCCTCCCAAAGTGCTGGGATTACAGGCGTGAGCCACAGCGCCCGGCCCTCTTGCTTTAACTTCTGACGTTTCCACTTCTAAGCCTCAGGCTCCATGCTGATGAAGAGGAAACCCACTTACAGGAGTTGCCCAAACAGGATGGTGTGGTAGAGGGTCCCAGGAGGGCACTGAACTGTCACCTAGGTCCTCTTTGAGCCACATCCGGCTCCAGTACCAGGCCTGTCCCTGCTGCGGGCTGCAGTTTTGCAGAGGGTGATCAAGCTGGAGACCATATGCTCCTTGCCCCACCACCAGCCCCAACTGTAGGCAAGGCACACGCTGTTTGCGAGCCAGGGATGCTCCCCTCCAGGATGGAGTGGGGGTCGGCATGTGGAACTCAGCGTGTTTATTTTTTTATTTTTTGAGATGGAGTTTCACTCTGTCTCCCAGGCTGGAGTGCAGTGGCACGATCTTGGCTCACTGCAACCTCCACCTCCAGGTTCAAGCGATTCTCCTGCCTCAGCCTCCTGAGTAGCTGGAATTACAGGCGCCCACCACCCCACCTGGCTAATTTATATATATATATTTTTTAGTAGAGACGGGGCTTCACCATGTTGGCCAGGCTGGTCTTGAACTCCTGACCTCAACTGGTCCACCCGCCTCGGCCTCCCAAAGTGCTGGTATTACAGGTGTGAGCCACGGCACCCGGCCAGAACTCAGTAGTGTGTTTAGTTCGCCGGACCACAGCCAAAGGGGAATAAACTCACCTTTCCTTCTCCTTTACTTGGGAGAGGGAGAGCATGACAGAAGCCAGAATTCTGATTTTGTGGCTCCTGAGCAAGGGCGATGACCTGGTTTTCATAGCATAGTCGAACCCCAAACATTGTAAAATGTGTCCCTGGCTTCTGAGCTTGCCCAAAGTAATGTCTGACTGTTGGTTTTTCCCTTCACAGGGGACGACTTAGCTTCTGTATTGTTGCTTCCTCAGGGGGAGACAGTCAAGAATAAAAAGTATTCTACCACCTCTCTGCCTGACTTGGTTTCCTGGGATTTATCCCTGAAGGAAAACCTACATCTCCCCTAAGACATCAAAGGACATTGGGCAGTAAGCCTCAGCAGACAGCAGAGAGAGAGGCCACCCTAGGCAAGGGGGTGTGCCTGTCTCAAGTCGGCTTCTAAGAGGCTCATGCCTAAGCTCCAGAGGACCAGCAATCAGATCTTCCTCCAAGGATGGGAAGTCTAGTTAGAGACCTAGTCAGATAAGAAAATCTGAATTTTCCAGAGAAATTAAAAACTGCCGCCTCCCAGCCTTAGTCTCAAAGGAGTTGCTTCAACCATTAAAATGGGCAGAGCAGGGTGGGTGCAGTGGCTCACGCCTGTAATCCCAGCACTTTGGGAGGCCAAGGCGGGTGAATCACTTGAGGCCAGGAGTTCGAGACCAGCCTGGCCAACGTGGTGAAAACCCGTCTCTACTAAAAACACAAAAAAACTAGCCGGATATGGTGGCAGGCGCCTGTAATTCCAGCTACTTGGGAAGCTGAGACAGGAGAATCACTTGAACCTGGGAGGCG
Source organism: Gorilla gorilla gorilla (assembly GCF_029281585.2). Taxonomy (NCBI): domain Eukaryota; kingdom Metazoa; phylum Chordata; class Mammalia; order Primates; family Hominidae; genus Gorilla; species Gorilla gorilla. The sequence goes on from NC_073237.2 coordinate 129,260,303, forward strand.
GAGGTTGCAGTGAGTCGAGACCAGGCCACTGCACTCCAGCCTGGGCGACAGAGTGAGACTCTGTCTCAAATAAATAAACAAAACAAATAAAAATAAAATGGGCAGAGCAACGCTGATTTCCAGACACAGCCAGGCAGAGGCAAGCAATTGAAAGCCACATCGCAAATGAAATTCATCCCTGGTCCTTATATGGAAGTCCCAGGCCAAGAGATCATAAGCCAGGGCAGATGTCAAAATTGTGTAAAGGCAGTTTCCGGCCTTCTTCTAAAGCCCATGAAGGACACGGAGGAGGGAGTGTCGGGAGCTGCACTGTCTCCTTGGCACACACACATTAACACAACCAGCAAGGCTCAAGAGGGCAAGCTCTGGAGCACTGAAGTGTCAGTGTGGTGCCACCAAAACATGGGACACCCAACATGCCAGCACAGAGGAGCCACACACCCCTGCAGACAGCCTGGCTCTTGGGAGTTTTTCTATAGGCAGGATTCAAGTCACCCCCTCCCACACTATGCCACTTGGCCACTCTTTGAGGAAGAGCATGAATTTGAGGCAGATACAGGAAGGATTTGTGGCTGTGCACCAGACAATTTGCCAGAATAAAAAGGGTCTTCTTAGAGACAAAAGCCCAAATCCATTATTTGTCAGGCTCCTCTTCCAGTCACCCAAGGTAGCCAAACCAGACCCTAAGGCTTTGTATCTTTGGACCAGTCCCCTGCTTGACCTATAAGCCTGCCAAGGCCAGTGTAAGCCACTCCATGTCCACACAGCAGAGTAGTGCAAAACAATAAATTTTTATTTGTTCACAGTTAAACACAAGCAACTGCCTTGACATTTTAGAACATTCTAAGAAGGACAGCAAACCCTTTTGATTCCAATTCCCATTCACTAAGATTGTACCATTTTATCTTGCAGTTCATATTTATGGCATCTGATGTGGATTGTTGACATGCTTTTAGGATTGAGGCGGGAAAGTTTAGACCTTTTGACAAGAGCTGACTTTCTTCAATTTAACTAAAAGCAGTCCGTTAAAAAAAATCAGTTTCTTTCACTGATGGGACCCCTTTAAACTGCAAGTTTGCCACACATGGTTCATCCATGATTGAGTTATAAAACTAGATTATGTCTTAGCAAAATCTGTTCCTCCGTAATATATTTGTGGTCCATAGAAGTCTTCTGAAAAGTGATTACTGATTCTTCCTAGTGCAAAATGCATGGCTGCCTCTTTCATAAGCCAAAGTACTTGCTACACAGAGCAGCACCATACCCTCCTGTCCAAACACTGTAAGAGGTGGGGAAAGGGAGGGAAGGGTTGGTCTGGGGGTTCTCAGACTCTCAGGGTTTCCACTGAAAGGTCCATTCCAATGGTTAAACCAGCCTCCTTATCTCAGAGGATGGATAATGTGGCGCTGGGAAGTGGGGAGGAAGCTCCTCTGCCATCATTAACTCGTTTCATGACCAGAAGCCGTGGGCACAGGTGCTCGGCTCTTCCAGGCAGGCTTCCCTTGTAGCTACAGCTACTCTTCCCTCAGGCGAGCAGATACGGACTGCAGGACGGCATGGAAGAGACAGGAACACGCTCCCCTGGGCACATCGAAGAGTCCCGGACAGGCAAACAAGCCACATGGGACAAGGGTCACAGCAGCAGCTTAGGGGCCAGTCCTCAACCTAAACTTGTTCTTTCACCTACAGACAAAAGCTTAATCAAGTGCAATCAATGCCTTGGGATCTTTGCAGCAACCTGGGGGGCATGTGTCACAGAACTCTGGATGTAAACAGATACACAAACATCTTCAGACTGGATACGTTTTCCCAATACTTGTTGCGGGTCGGTTTTAAAGCATGTACCCTGGAGAGTGAAGGTGCAGCAGATAGGTATACTGATTTGAGTCACTCCACACAAGGCAGCTTCCTTCTCCAGGTGGGGCAGAGCCCCCTGGGGGAACAACTCTCCAAGAGTATCCGCAGGAGGCGGGTGGCACTCCATCTCACCAAGGTCCTGGCCGGGCCTTCGCTCTGCCCAAACCCTCCTCCAGCCTGTACAGGCCTCCTCCCACCTCTTAGTGCTTTCAGTGAGAAAAGGTGAGTCTCGTTACGCAGAACTTTTGTTTGCTCTTCAGTTCTTTCCTTCTTCAAGTGGTATGCTCTACTATTTGGTAGAAATTCACATTGGCTTGTCACGGCACACTTCAGTTCTGCTGGCTACATGAAACACATACCCAGTTTTCTATTCTTAACAGTGAGTCTGAGCCTCTGTGGTCTCAGAGATCCTTTCATCCCCATGACCATTTTATACATCCTCCCCTCAACAACTGCTAGAGTTTTATCTTTCCCAACAAATATACCAGAAACTATGTGTGCTGTTGCAAATGGGGACGGCCCAAGAGTCTGGAGTTTTGTTCCCTGCTGCCCTGCTTTTACCCAGTAATGTGCGGCATGGTGGGTGAATTTTTCTAATCGTCCTGGGTCGTAACAGTTCACCTTCTCAGAACAGTTTGGACTGTTTCCCCAACCATGTCACATAAGCTTTGGCTCACAAAGTAGCTCACCTCTCGCCTCTCCATTCTTCAAGCTTAGTAAGAAGATTCCGCAGCTTAGTCCCAAAGGTCAGGCAGTTTTCTCTCCTGAAAAACTCTGTGGACACACCTAGAGAGGTCACTGTCTGCCCACCTGCGTTAGTAATGCTGGTCCTAAAACTCATCTCCAAGGACATCTTTCACAACTTCTCCATCTAAGAAATGACCTTGACCTTCCTACCTTTGGGTTTGTTTTTTTTCTATTCATAACCACGTGTTTCTTCCAATCCCATAATAACAATTTTTATAGACTGTATAGCAGAGCCTTGTCAACGGCTTTTTGAAAATCCATCAAAGTTCTATCAGATGCAGATCTGTGTGTTTATTCACCTGCAGGGACTCCGGAGCTCATTTGCTCTGCGTCTTCCTATCCCCCTCCCTGTTAAAACTGTAGTGCACCTTTTTAAAGGAATTCCATGCTGCACAGCAGCAGACTTCGGGCTCCTCGGGGCCTGTGCTGACTCTGGTTAGTGTCAGGTGGGGATCCGAGTAGGTTATGCACATTGGCCAAACAGCTGAGACAGGTACGCTCACCCATAGTGATTTCTGGATGGAGGCCATCCAATCCCAATATTTATGAATACCAAGCTGCTTAACTGGTTTCAAGGTAGACTCTGCCCTTAACGCTTATTGTACTAATACCTTTGCCCAGGACTGAATTGTCTCTCGAGAGTAATACTGTCACCTTTCTATCCTTAAAACTACCCACTGCAGCATGATCAAGTGACCTGTTGACTCTTGGCAGGTTTATCATGTCCAAAACCAAACCAAACCTAACTACTGACTCTGGAGTTCTTTGCAACATGAAAGCCTACACTTTCAGGTTGGGCACCTTCAACATGACTCCAGGTCTCATTCTCCCAACCGTAGTTGAATAAAACCCACAGCCTCCTAGAACTCAAAGGCACCTGAGCTTGGAGCCACATTTGTTATAATGCTGAGTAAAAGGACACCCAGGCTGGATGGACGAGCTGAGGACCCTGCGCAGACACGTCCATGGAGCTTCCAGCGCAGGACTCTGTCCATGCTGCCTCCTTTCTTCCCTTTATTTTTATAAGCTGTCCGTTTCTAAAATGTTTTTTCTTTTGCACTTGGGCCTCTTTTCCTTTCCAATTCAGGAAAAGGCTTTAAGTGCCTGGTATCTTGTTCTGTGGCACAGATCTCTTGGGCATGAGGAGAAGGAAAGCACTTAAAACCAGTTTCAGGATTCACTGATGGGATTTCCTTCCCTTTCTAAATTTGTTCACGTTTTCCTTTTCTAAAACTGAACCAGGAAACTAGACTGTATTGGATTTTAAGCTTTCCTTTGGACAAAGCTGAATTAAATGTGTGGTGTCACTAATACTCCACATCTGACAATTCAGTACCAACTGCCAGCCTGTGCTAGGCTGAGTAGTTGGGACCACGCCCTGCCACAGGCTGGGAATCAGTCACACCCAGAAAGCCTGCCTGAACAGGTTTTCTGCTGGTATAGCTAGGGTGACAGTCTCTAACTGTCTAGTCCCCTTTAGTTAGGGATGCTAGAATATTTATTGCCATGCTAAAAAAAAAAAAAAAAAACTTTCATTCTTTCTGCTCAAGGCCTCCGTGTGCACTAAGATTTCGTACCATGACAGTTTTTTACCTCTTTATGACTGAATCCTTCTATTCTTTTTAATGAAAGATAGAAACAGGAAAGCCAAGTTCACTGGCTCCTTCCTACCAACTCCCCCTGCCTCAGCTGGAACACCAGACCACAGTTCTTAGGCTTCTAGCATTTCTTTCAGGAGCACTTGTTGAGTTTGGATTCTCTGCCACTGCCACTTTTCTGACTAGTGTCATCTCTCGGGAGCACGTGGGGCAGCCTAGTGGGTATACACAGCCAGCCTTTGCCAGCATTCTCCCGGACTCTGTTTAGACTGCTCTGCCATTACTAACATGGAGAGTGTGATGACATCAGCTCCCTGGAGAGTCAGCCCCTGAAAGTTGGAATTGGTATGAAAAAGCTGCCCCTCTTCTGGTGGCCTAGAACCTGCTACAGTGAGGCAACCCTAATGGCCTGGGAAATGATGGTCACATACACTTTGCAGAAACTCTTTGGACCTTCAGAGCCTTTCTGCTGCAGTGTCACATATAAGCTGACATGAACAAGAGGCGTATGCACACAAAGGGAGGCCAGTAGACAGAAGGGTTTAACAAAAGGCCCAGCAAGCTGAGATGGCCTAAAGGTGCAGTTCCTCATGCTCAGGTGCTTCTCGGGTAACCTCTCCCAGTGACTGCTCCTTCCCTCCTATGGAGAACAGGTTTTACCACCTACACACCAGCCTGTGGTCACAATAGTACCAGCATTCAAGCAAACACCAAATAAATAAGAGGTAGTGGGGGAAGAAGAGACAAGAGCTTTCCCAAAGGGTGTGTGGTCTCCACAGTGCCAGCTCCAGATTTGTGAAACAGGCTTCTGTTTACACAGAACTTTCTAGGAAGCTTATCAGAACTGCCAAAAGAATGCAAGTATGAATAAACCGTTGTTCTTCTAGACCTGCTGCTTTAGATGCTGAACTTCAGAATCAAAAAAGCAGTCGGAAAGTCTCATGTAAACGCTTTCATGTAAAGACAACCAGCTTTGCAGGCTATGTCCTCCTGGAAGGGACAAAACCAGACTTACCTGCAATGCAACAAACTACCTGGTCTAATTGAGAGCCAACCCAGTTATCTGAACTTCAGGAAAGCAGAAAGTGGTGTGTTAGACTCAAAGATTAAATTTGGCCTCATATTGCACAGGTTCAAAGGACGCAACCATTTTGGGGGGAAAGGAAGAAAGTAAAGCTACTGAGGAACACCAACTGGCCCTTGGATTAGAACACACTGCGAGGTAAATGAGGGGGGGTTAGGGCGGGTGGAGGGGAAGGTCAAGAGGCATTTCAATGCCAGATGCAAAAACCGTTCTGCATTCAGTCAGCTGTCCAAAGGACCTCCGTCCCATTTCCACACATGAACTTGCACTCAGACCCTGGAAACAGGAAAGCTTTGAAACGTGCATTCACGCCTCCTGTTCTGTGCCAACAATATGCAAGTTAACACTGATTGACCATCATTCCTTAGCTGTGTTCATGATGAGTCTCATTGTAGTCCATGATATGTAGCTGTCCAACACTGTCCGGGGTCGGGGGAGACGGGTGAGGGCCATCTAGGTTCAGGGGAATCTTGGCTTCCACACCCAAGTCTTTGCCCAGTTCTGTCTTTAGGCTCTCAGAAAGGCTACTGGTCATGCCGTCCTCATCACACTGGCTCTCGCTCTTATTACGAAATAACTCTCGAGCCTTCATACCCAGGAAGCTTTTTGAACTGGGAAGTGAGCCCACAGTGGTGGGGATGCTGGCAGACGCTTCTCCCATAGTCGTCTCCCACCGACTGCTGAATGGGCCTGCCCTCTGGTGTGGGGGTTTCTCTGGGGTAGAAAGCTCGCTGCTGCTGCTGCTGCTGCCTCCACCACCTCTGCTTCCACTACTGCCCCGGGTGCTGCTGGGCCTGGGGGTCTTGGTCTCACCGTTGTGGCCAGATGCCTCTTCATTGTGCCCTACCATGGAATCTGAGCACCCGTCATTACAACAGTCAAGCCTGTAAGAAAGCCGGGGAGGAAAAAAGGAGCGGTGATTGGAGTGTCCACATTCGGAGGATGTGGAATTACACTGACACTCACTCACACTGACACTGAACTCCGCTAGCCCACTCTCTGTTTTATAATACTGGACTCAAGAGATCTCATCAAGAGAAACCTAAGTCACAACTAGGGATAGTAGGTGGCAATCTTAAGTGTGAACACTTCCTGTGGCCATATGGAGGGACTCAAGGCCACGAACACGAACAGGAAGAGATCACTGGGCGTTTTGAGGAAAGGAACATCAGAGTGGGTCTCTGAAACGGAGTGAGCTGAGTGTTGCAGCCCGTCTAGTCAGCTGTAACTGCTTCCCACACCACGTGACACAGTCCTTATGCTGGAATTGGCAGCTTAATCCCAAGGTCATGAATCAGTTCTTTGTTCCTACCTTTCTTCTGCTGCTTCAGCTGCTTCTGCTTTTTCTTCTTCAAGTTTTTTCAGGAGGCCATCTTTCTCCAACCTGCCATATAAATCTAAGATCTCCAATTCAAACACCTGGGTTATCCTTTTCTGAGCCTCATACCTGCTCTCTGCGGCCTGCAGCTGTCCTCTGAAAGATACAGACCAGCCAGAATATAGGAAGTTCCACTTAATAAAAACACAAAAGCCTTTCCTGATGAAAGTTACCTTGCCTGGAGTTTGACATCCTCTAGATATTTCTTCTGTTCCAAAAGAAGGTGGTCTTTCTTGGCCAGGTGAGATTCCAGTTCCAAAATCCGTTTTTGGGAGGTATCAAGCCTCTGAGTCTGCTGGAGAACATGGCTTCTGTTTTTTTCTAGCTCTTTCCGATAGGCGGCTTTCATCATTTCTACTTCCTGAAAAAAAAAAAAAAAGACTGGAATTAGTACTTATAAAAAATAAGCATGCTGTATCCATTTTGAAAAGACAATGTAAGAAGGACTGAGAAGGCATTTTAGTATACTGATAGTAGAAATATAAACTAGTACAACTTTGTGGAAAGTAAGCTGGTAGTATTATCCTAGTAACCCTTCCTTGAAATCTATCCCCAAGCAAATCATGTGAAACATAAATAGAGATTTTGCACAAAAATAATCATCACAGCATATTTATAAGAGCAAAAACCTGGAAACATCGTTTAAGTCTAATGTCAGGGGAACAGTTAAGTAAATTAAAATACATCCTATATTTCTAAGTCTTTTTAAAAAATGATATGGTGTCAGTAAAAAGATTAAAAAGCAGACTACAAGACTGTGTGAATAGTACAATCAACTATGCGAACATATACAAAACACCAAGTGAAAATACGCCACTATCCAGTTATCATTTCAGTCCAGTGGTACCGCAGGTCACTTGCTTTCCTTTCTCCTTTTCTCCCCCTCCTGACAATAGCGCAGGTGAGGCTACAGAATGGAACGCCAACGGAGCAGGTCTGCTCAAGCAAAGCAGCCTTTGCAGACTGGATGCCCTGACAAGGTTTGTTGATCGTGCTAAGGCAGATGGCCTGCTGCCGACAGATTGGAACAGCTTGAAACCCAGAGCAAGTACACACTAATGCTCAGAAAGAAGGCGGAAAGGGTATTTTTTTAAGCCTGTGTTACATTTGCGTGTGTATGTTTACCGTGGTAAAATATACAAAACACAAAACTTGCCATATATTTGTTTTTTAAAAAAGATAATAAACCATAAACAGCAAGGAGATGAGCTTTCACGAAGGCGCCCTGCCTTGATGCTGTCTGGTAAGCCCAATGCTTCCTTGTTATAGAACGCAACTGATTGAAACTCAGAACTGGCTCTCAGATAATGCGGCTGTTCCAGCTGTGCTAAATGGCTCGACTTCCGCACAGGGTGGATGAACGCATCTATCTAGCCTTCGTCATAAACAACAGGACTTATTCATGGATAATCATGCAAAGCATTGAACCAGGAACATCAGTGCACTCTCACTAATCCTTACAGCTACCCCTACCAACTGTTCCCACCTGATTCCCCACCACTCACTCTTCCTCCTCCTCTGGATGGAACAAGAGCAACCCTAGCTCCAGGTTCAGGAGCAAATCCTGACTGGGTTGAGGCAATGACTAGGCTAGGGATGGGCACATGACAGGCCTGGCCAACAGGCGTGATGAGAAGTATGGTAGGATCATCTGGGAAAGGTTTTCTTTTCCTTTTCTTTTTTTTTGGAGACAGAGTCTTGCTCTGTTGACTAGGCTGGAGTGCAGTGGCGTGATCTCGGCCCACTGAAACCTCCGCCTCCAGGGTTCAAGCGATTCCCCTGCCTCAGCCCCCCAAGTAGCTGGGACTACAAGTGTGCTCCACCACACCTGGCTAATTTTTTGTATTTTTAGTAGAGACGGGGTTTCGCCATGTTCGCCAGGATGGTCTCGATCTCCTAACCTCGTGATCCACCCGCCTCGGCCTCCCAAAGTGCTGGGATTACAAGCATGAGCCACCACGTCCAGCCTGGGAAAGATTTTCTTGCTGAGGAATAGGAAGAGATGCTCTCCTCTTCTGTGGGGACATCATTGTGTCTGCCTGTCATATCTGTGCCTGTGGCACACACCTGGCAACCATGAGTGCAGCTAGCTGGAAGACAAGGCCTGCAGGATAAGCAAGGCAGTGCAGAAGAGTGGAAAGAGCCTGGCTCCTCGATGCTGTCCCTGAATGGCCAACTTGACCAACCTGGAACTCACCTGCCTCACAACCTCTTGTCAAGTGAAACAATACAGTTCTTCACTGTTAAGCCAGTTGAGTGTTTTTTGTTTTTGTAGTTTTTTTGGATATTGTTAGGCTTGGTCTAGAACTTCTGAGCTCAAGCAATCCTCCTATTTCAGCCTCCCAAATAATTGGCACTGTAGGCATGTGTCACCATGCCCAGCCCTAGTTTGGTTTTTGTTGTCTACAATTGAAGGCATCCTGACTATCACAACTCAGCTGCATCACCCGTTTTATGAACTGGGAAACAGGGCCCCACGGAGAGGCAGCTACTCAAGGTCCCAAACAGGACAAGGACCCCTTGGACGCCGCCCAGCTAGGCTTCTCTCAGGAGATGGCACAGGCGCGTTTCAGCAGCTTTTTCAGGAGCTCTCTTGTGCCTCGGATCTGTTTCTCCCCCTTTCTGTTCCCAGTCATTACACCTCCAAAATAAGTGATAGCTGCTTTCTAGAGAAAGTCCCACATCTAACATCCTTCTAAAAAAGGGAGTCTGAATCTGAGAGCTGAGAGGAGCCAAGAAATAAAGAGTAACTCTATTAGGAAAATTACTGTCTCCAGTTCTAAGACTCCTCTCTACATCCGGCCGAAAAAGACTCTTTACAAAGCACACGCCCAAGAAACCTAAAAAGAAGGCCCATGTGTGATGGAGAAGTTAGTGACAGGAAGCATCTGAACAGCTACTATTAAAATTCAATTCCCACCTCATTCACTAACATTACCTGAGGCTATTTATAAAGTGACTTAAAACTTCTGCCTCGACACCACTGGTGAGGCACTAATTAACGTAAGATCATCCCAATGCTGGCCTTGTTGCCAGGACTGAACTACCATCTGCAGAAATCCAACATTAAAAGGAAAAAAAAAAATGGTATGTACAGCACTCTATATCCATGGTCCTGAGAGGTATGTTAAACAGAATCGGTCCCCCATCCTTCTTTTTCTCTCTCCCTCTTTGAAAGGCGGCCTAGGGAAGAGAAAGGAAACACTTTACACCTACTCTCTACCCACTACCATTAGGTGCTTTCAGTGTGAGTTAACTTCAAAGCAACCCAATAGGAGAAACAAGCTCACATGGTGGCTGGAAAGTGCTTGTATAGCTGGGCCACAGAGCAGTGGGACTGCCGCTCTGTCTTTTGGAAAACAAGTCATCAAGCCATTCTCTATGCCATGCGGGAGACACACTGTCTGGGTCTGAAACGCTTTCCCCACTAAGGTCTGGCCCCTGAGCCCTGGCATACCTTTGTGGTATCTGAGTGCTTGTTCTGCAGTTGTTCCAAATAGAGCTCGTTGACCTCCCCAAGAACCAACAGCTGCCTGTTCAAGAACTCCATCTGCTGCTGGACCGACTCACTGTTTGAGAGCTAACCAAAAAACATGAGCAAAGTGAAAAATCCGACGACATAAAACTAGCACATAGACGTCATTAAACAGGGAATCAGCTAGGAGCACACTATTTCAATGTTAAGGCAAAATAAACAAGTCCCATGGGTTCACAGTCCCTGACATAATGGCAGGTGGGGAGGATGGTACCCAAGGACAACAAAAGTAGACAGAAACGCACTTCAGAACTGTGCTTTGCAAAGGGGACAGCACGAATGCAGTCCATCAAACTGACCACCCACAGAACACCTGGAGAAGGTGGACAGGTATACCACCAAGGCCCAGTGGCATAAAGCCCTAGGGAAAACTCACCGTTCTTGACAAAATGATGTATGAAGTGCAGTGATTCCCAAAGAAGGAGGAATCACGCTCAAAAACGTGAACAAACTTTTGACATTTATGTAAACAAGGTATGAAGAAAGAGTTCCATGGGATACATATAGAGCAGGGTTTAGGATGGATACTTCTTTGTTGCAGGGGGCTGCCTGTGCATTGTAGGATATTTGGCAGCACCCTGGCTCCTACCCACTGGATACCAGCAGCACCAAAAACATGAACCTAAAATGTCTCCAGACATTGCCAAATGTCAGGGACTATGGCGGCAGCAGAACCACTTCCTGTTGGGAACCCATGACACAGACACTCAAGTAATCTATTTCTTTAACCTGTCTGAAGGAAGAATGTTAGCAAATGGTGTTTCAGCAGATTCAGGTCTGCCTCATTTCTTCTTACCTTTTGGGAAACCTGACTGAGCAGCAGCTCAGTGTGACACACCTTGTTGTTGGCCTTCTTCAATTCTATCCGCAGCTCTGCAATCATGTTCCTGCAGTCCTCCAGCTTCGTCTGCCCAAAGAGACATGGACATGAAGTTTGAGGAGCACCAACAGGCCAGATCACAAGCCTACCTAGCCACCAGCCCACAGAGGACTGGGAATGCCTTAGCTCAACGGCTCTACTTTCTTGGGCCCTCAGAATTTGATGTCTTAGTTTTAAAAAGTAAGTTATGGTTGATTTCTGGGTTCCTTACTGTTTAACAAAAGAAAAAAAGAGACCTTAGATCCTCAGTTCCCAAACTGTGCACCAAAGAGCCCTGAGGCTACACAGCAAACTCACAGGGATGCTGCAGAAAGATTCTGAATTTTCGAGGGAGACGCAGCGCCGTCTGTTGGACACTCTGTGAATTACTAACTGGCTGGAAATGATGCTGCGTCTGTGGATGACGTCTTTGTGAAGCCGGGTTTTTTTGGGTGCAGTGATACAAAGCACCACAGGAAAACCAGTGTGGAACAGGAAATGAGGGTGTCACTGTCCACTCTGATTTCAAGGTCTGAGATACCATGCAGTGCCCAATAGGTGCACACGAGGCATTAGTAATTGCAATTATTTTTTTAAAAATTAATTTATGTGTATTATCTGTGAACAGCTACTAAGTTCTTAGGACATTCATACTCACTAAGTTATTCAGATCTACTTAATGAGTAGAACTGTTAACTGTTTCCTTTTGGCTGCAGAAAAAAAAAATGACTGAGACACTAAGGGAGCTACTATATGAACCAACAAAGTTGGGGAACCTCTGTCCTAAGTAAGATTCACCTGCCATGAAGAATTTCTGCCATGATTTCAGAGAGAAGAGCATTCAGCTCAGTGAAGCTGAACAAGTCAAGGGCACCCAGGGAAACTGACTGCCTCCCTCCCCACTGCTCTCCAGCATTCTCGCAGTTGGCTTTGCCTGGTGCTGCAGTTTATACCTGTAATTCCTGGCTCTGGTTGTAGAATTCCTCTCGGTCATGCTGCAGCTGTCTGATCTGGCTGTGGAGCTTGGTTACCATAGTGTCACGCTGCTCCTGAAGCTGATTGTATCTAGCTTGTTCTTTCTGCAGACTAACCTTCCACATCTGGATGTCCTTCTCTTGTAACTTCAACTGATCTTTCTAGCAGATACCAGAAATGTCATCATTTTAGCTGTCTTCCAACACAGGCAATTTAACACACACTGCAAACATTTCATCTGAATAGTCATAAGCTACCCTGAAAATGTAACTAACTACAGACCAAAACTCTTAGAGCTCACTACTGTCTTACTTGGCCTTAGGTCAAGGTTTTCCAAATTTTACATTAAGCAAATGGATCTTAAGTTGCTTAAATAAATCTTCTCAGGGATCAGTTTGCTTCCAATACTTTCAAAAGTCTGACTACCAACACTGGAATAAAATCTCTCAAACATGGTACTAAGTTCCCTAAAACGATGAGCATTTACTGAATGCTTGCAGTGTGCTGGGCGCTCAGCAAGGGCTTACCGACATAATTTCTTTTAACCATCACAACTTAAAGAGCAGGTGCTGCTATTGTTATTTCCATTTTATAGCATGGCTAACAGAGGCTTCAAGAGGCCACGTTACTTTTCTAAGGTAACACTGGTAGAGCCAAGATTCAAACTCCAGGCCTGACTGGCTTCACACCCACTGTACAATACACGCTTCAGTTTTGCGCCATGAAATAGCTTTACAAGAGTTGGTTTTACATTTGGAGAAATAAAATCATCTTCGGACCCTTCATCATCATGGCCAATTACATGCAAACATACACACACAAAATCACTTGTCCCCACGGTTTCTGAGAATTATGAGGGAATTCTGAGGTGTCACCATTCATGTCTTAATCTCAAGCAACCTGCCCAAAGGAGTGGGAAGGACTGGGAACTCCGACCTCCTCGGCTGCTGTGCTTTATAAGCTATCATGCTGACCCAAAACAAAACAAAAAGCAAGCTCCACCTGTCCCCTCCCCAGTCCTCACCATGGCAGCATTATGTTCCTCCAGAGCTGCTGCTTTGATCACCTTGCGGAGGAGCCGCCTGTTCCGGAGGGCATGCTGTTGCCTCTTAAAACGCTCATAGAGTAACTGGTTGTGCAGTAAAAGCAACTGGTCTCGGAGGGTGCGGATCTCATCTGAAGGAGGAGAGCCTGATTGTAAAGCAGAGGGAGGGTGGCAGAAATGCCTTTTACAGATGGTTCAATCAAGCCCCCTTCCCATGTGTTGTTAGCTTAACAAACACAATTCTTTAAAAACAAATCACCACTCTCTTTGCAAATGACCACTTGACTCCCAGCAACAGCAGGGGGGAAAGTATGGACTATGTGTCTGCCCCGTGAAGGAATGCAAAAGGTCATATCACGTGGGATGACTCTTTGAGAGCCTGCTTTCCTTTCCCCACAAATCTAGATCACACATTTCAGATGCCCTGTTTCTCAAGACACTTCCTTCACTGTGTGTTCTCCCCCAGGAAGACGCTTCACTCTGGTCTTCTCCAGGGAAGCCTGGCAGGAAGTCTGTATTTTGCACTTATACTCTCAAGTGCATAGTACTTGCCACTTTTCAAAAATAAGAAATGCTGACTTGGCAACACTTGACATCCTTTAGCCAAGCAGATAGCCTGGCCGGAGCAATAGCCAAAGGGAGATCTGTTTCCCAGAGGGCACCTCCTTCAAGGACAGAAAGGGCAACAAGCAAGCAGGAACCATGTGGGCTGGATTTGGAGCTAAAGTAACAACTTTACCTCCAAAGTGGGTCCAGTCGACAGACTTGCTGGGTAAAGGCAACCTAGGAAGAAAGTTTTTGAGTAACAAAGTTACCGATCTTACCAAGAAAAAAACGTATCTGGACTTTTATTTGCAGCAAAGTTAGATCACTTCCTTGTGGTCAAAATCTGCAATGGCATAAGAATGTTTCAAACTCCAGGTCCACAGAGAGTTAGAGGAGAAGCCTACACTGGACACAATGGGAGGCGGCCCTCGCCCCACTGCCTAGGACCTGTGTTGTTAGCTTAACAAACATAGTTCTTTAAAAAACAAATCCAGAGCGGAGAGGGTTGCAGGCTGAGCTGCACTGCATACACCGTGGCCTCCGTTTCTGGGGCCAGCTCTCCAGAGAAACTGAGTAGTCAAACACACTGAGAGCCGTTTTCAACCCTGTCTGTTGAAATATACAGGGAGCACACTCTGTTGTAAAGCTATGTCACTCCGATTTAAGGAAAAAGTAGGTAATTTACCTGAGCCTATCATACCAAATCTTGTTTAAAAAGAGGGAGCTTAAATACTATAATCCCTGTCAAATTCCACCATAGAATAGTATATAAGAAGAAAAATAAAAATATTCCCCAAGTACCTGTAAAGTAGCTAATAAAAGAAGGATGGGAAACCGTTTCTCAGCTAGAGTCCTTTCTATGAAAACTTGGGTGCCTCAGGGGGTCTGGAGGGGATGTCAGGCCATCTGAACTTGCATAAAATGCTGATGATTTTATCTCCACCTAATGAACTATGATACCAAAAAATAGAAAATAATAATAATAATCTGTAGCTAGAGAGGGAAACACTGTGACAAATATTCTTATATTCTTTGAAATACCATAACCTCATTTTCAGCCTACAGCTTGCAGAGGGCACATATGAAAGCATTTGAGTGTCTTCATAGAACAGAGGCATAAAATGGCCTATATAAAAAGACTCATTTTGAAATGGACTGCTAAGGAATCTTCCCAATTTAGGTGCACAGAGGTCACACATGGTCACATATATGAAGATGCAACAGCCTAGAAGGACATCTGACAAACAGCAGAGAACCAGCTGCCTCAAGGTGGGAGTGTGAAGAATGATTCTTGTTCCTCTCTTACACTTTCTGTACTTCACAATAAAATGGACCATTTAACACAGAAGAGAGTGCCCCAGTCCCTTACTTGTTCAGCTCCTTGCTGTGCGCGTCTGCTCCCTGCTGTATCAGTCTGTCCAGCACTTCCATTGGGGAGGTAGAGGGCACACCATCTTCCTCTGTGTTTCCTTTTGCTTTCTTTAACAGCTCCTCAGTCTTCCTGATGACAAAATGATGGGCTGTCTTTGGCAATGCCACCTCAAAAAGATGATCATACGGGGGAGGCTGCCTGCTTCCAAAGCCCACTCTCGCTGGAGGTGGAATTTTACAAGGACTGGGAGTGAGGATACTGGTCTCCAAAGAAGTCTGGCATTCCCTGTCTCCCGCAGGGCTTTCATCAGCACTGCCGCAGGGCAGGTCTATGGGAGTAAAGGCTTGCTTTGGTGTGTCAGGCCCAAGCTTGTCCAGGGAGGAGTGTAAAGGCTCAGGGTTCACGCTGGCGCCCTGAGAACTGGAGGCTGCCGAGTGGGTCTTCCGCTGAGAACCTGGGAGACTGTCTCGGTAAAAGGGAGAGTCAAAGCCTCCTCGAGGAACCACAGGCTCTGCCTCTGCTGTGGTGATCTCAGAAAGTTCTCTAGATATTGCAGCTGAGAGGAAGAGAGGAAACAAAAGAAATGGCAGTCGGTATTCCACCTGAGAAAGGCTAGGCAGTTTGGGTGGCATGCTGCCACATGCCAGTGTCACTCAGAGGGAGGAGAAAAAGTGGCATCCGGCTGGACACAGTGGCTCACGCCTGTAATGCCAGAACTTTGGGAGGCTGAGGAGGGAGGATCACTTGAGCCCAGGAGTTACAGACCAGCCTGGACAACATAGGGAGATCCCATCTCTACAAAAAATACAATAAAAATCAGCTGAGCATCGTGGTGCATGCCTGTGTTCCCAGCTACTCAGGAGGCTGAGGTGGGCGGATTGCTTGAGCCTGGGAGGTCAAGGCTGCAGTGAGCCATGATCGTACCACTGCACTCCAGCCAGGGCGACAGAGCAAGACCCTGTCTCAAAAAAAAAAAAAAAAAAAAGTGGCATCACTTTACCTGGCATAGGTCCCAGACTAAACCACCCATCTTGTTACCTCAAGAGAAGAAAAATCAAGCAAGCCTGTGAGCAATGGCACAAAATCCCAGATTTATAGCAGAGCGAGGGTCAGGTTTTATCAACTCATAGCAATCCCACATACATTACCTTCTTCTTTATCTTTTTCAATACTATCTTCTTCAGAGGCCAGATCACCTAAAAACCCTGGAAGATCACTTAGAGTGACAGAACCTTTGCTGCCAGGTGGCTCTTCTGAAGAGAAACAAAGACAACTGAAGTCAAAGAAATACAGTGTAATCCCTGTAAGTGTAAAACTGCTTACACTGTATACAATATGTCTGTAATAACTCTTCATGCTGAACAGAGAAGGCTGGACATGGCTCTGTCCTGGGGATACTACAAAAGACTGAGATATTAAAAATTATATAACTAAAAGCACCAAAAATAATCCCATAGCAAATAAAATTCTCAGTTCTTAATGTCTCTGAAAAGAGATATAGTCAAGTCAGAATACAGGTACTTCACTGCAATAGCTTAAAAACTGTTTTTGATATTATTAGGTTGGTGTTTAGAATTCACTACTCGTTTCATTATGTTTAGGCCTCAGTATTTTGGATATCCCAGAATTTCCTTGCTTCCATTTAACTTTCTTTTCTTAAACACATATAACCCAATTAGAAGAGGCAAGCAAGGCCTGTAGTAACGCAGAAATCTTACCTGATCCTCTGTCATTCAGAAGATGGTGCTGTCTGTGTAGACATGGTCTTGCAGAATCCATTCTCTCTTCCTGAAAAGATAAGTATCACTTATATCACAAGACGAAAAATGTTGTACATGTTCTCGAGCATATTGTAAAGTAGTTTAAAGGTCAGCCCAGCGCAGTGATTCTCAAATTGTTTGGATGTTTTCTTTTCTTTTTTTTTGAGGTGGAGTTTCGCTCTTGTTGCCCAGGCTGGAGTGCAATGGCACAATCTCAGCTCACTGCAACCTCCGCCTCCTGGGTTCAAGCGATTCTCCTGCCTCAGCCTCCCGAGTAGCTGGGATTACAGGTATGCACCACCACGCCTGGCTAATTTTTGTATTTTTAGTACAGACAGGGTTTCTCCACATTGGTCAGGCTGGTCTCGAACTCCCAACCTCAGATGATCTGCCTGCCTCGGCCTCCCAAAGTGCTGGGACCACGCCCGGCAGCTTTCTTTATAGTCTTAAAAAATGACTGCAGACTGGGCGTGGTGGCCCACGCCTGTAGTCCCAGCACTTTGGGAGGCCAAGGCCAGTGGATCCCTTGAGCTCAGGAGTTTGAGACTAGCCTGGGGAACATGGCAAAACCCCATCTCTACAAAAAATTTAAAAAGTAGCCGGGCGTGGTGACTGGTGCTTGTAGTCCCAACTACCCAGGAGGCTGAGGTGGGAGGACCATCTGAGCCAGGGAGGTCAAGGCTGCAGAGAGCTGCAATTGTGCCACTGCACTCCAGCCTGGGCGACAGAGTGAGACCCTGTCTCACACACACAAAATAATAATAATAATGAGAAAGTTGGAGAATCCCAAGAGCTTTTGTTTACAAGGCATAATTATTATATTAGAAAACTAGGAAATTTTAAAAATATTAATTCCCTTAAAAATAGCAAGCCCATTACAAGTTAATGTAAATTACATATTCTTATTAAAAAACTATATTTCCCGAAATAAAAATAAATTTAGTGAGAAGAATGGAACATTTTTGCCATCTCTTTAATATATGGCTTCGTGAAAGACAGCTGGATTCTCATATCTACCTCTACATTCAATCTGTTGCAATATGTTATTTTGACTGAAGTGTATAAAGAAAATCTGGGGCCCCACAGATATGTAATTGCAAAAGTAAACATATGTGTTGTTGTTTTTCTTTTTGAGACAGGGTCTGGCTCTGTCACCTAGGCTGGAATGCAGTGGCGTGATCATGGCTCACTGCAATCTCTGCCTCCTAGGCTCAAGCCATTCTCCATCAGCTTCCCGAGTAGCTGGGACTACAGATGCACATCACCACACCTGGCTTTTTTTTTTTTTTTTTAGTTGAGATGGGGTTTTGCATGTTGCCCAGGCTGGTCTTGAACTCCTGGGCTCAAGCAATCTACCTCCCTTGGACTCCCAGAGTGCTGGATACAGGAGCAAGCCACCACGCCCAGCCGCAAAAAGTAAACATATGTTGACAGACTTTTCAAATAATCATCTTTGTTATTACACCAAAATTTGATAAGTGTTAGTTTCTTAAAGTTACAAAGTGAAATTTGAAACCACATCAATGAGCTTTTCCTGTGTTAAAACCCACTAGTCTACCTTGCACTTTTTTTTTTTTTTTTTTTTTTTTTTTGTGACAGTCTTGCCCTGTTGCCCAGGCTGGGGCTGGAATGCAGTGGTGTGATCTCGACTTACTGCAACCTCCGCCTCCTGGGTTCAAGTGATTCTCCCGCCTCAGCCTCCCAAGTAGCTGGGATTACAGGTGCCTGCCACCATACCCGGCTAATGTCTGTATTTAGTAGAGATGGTGTTTCAACATGTAGGCCAGGCTGGTCTTGAACTGCTGACCTCAAGTGATCCACCTGCTTCAGCCTCCCAAAGTGCTGGGTTACAGGTGAAAGCCACTGCGCCCAGCCTGCTTTGTACTTTGAATGTACTTTTTACCTATGCATGATTCTGCAACGTATCATACATTGGACACTCTGAAAATATTGGCTCCTCAAGCTATTCAAATATTCCAAATGTTGAAACACTTCATTATACAATATCAAAAACTCAAATTACTAACTAAGCTTCCACAGACTTATCAGTCTCATCATGAAAGTCCTGGGGCAGCTATCAAGTTCATGGTAGTATATACACGTTTTTTAATATCCTAATTTCCACCTGAGAGTTGACTTTTATTGTTGGCAACAAATACTGTCAGTTGTTTATCTTGAAGTGACAGACTCAGCTCATCATTTGAGAAGCTGCCTGCCAAACACCCAAGTCTGAATAAACAGTTTGTAAGACAGCAGTTCTTTCAAATAAAACTGGCATTCCATGAAAAAAGGCAGCTAGTTCACCTCTCAATTCAAATAACTGCATGAGGGCCAGAGGTCACCATCATACCCTGGTATGCAGTACATGTGCCTTATGCATATTTTCTGTTTTGCCACGAAGAATATTACACATACATGTTCTCAAGGGCTAAGATTTAATAAAATTAATAATGGTTACTGCTTAATACAGAACACTCAACTTTTAAAATTTTTTAGTTTTTATTGTTTTTAATGGAGAGAAGATGTCAGGGAAGAACGCAAGGCCTCCTGGGATAGGATACTTCAATGCCTGCCTTGATTCAGGCTAAGTTGCCACCATTTCACCCCCCGTCGTATTTGTGCCATCAGTGCAGATGCCAACGCAGTGGGAAGGGCAAATGACAGCTTAGTGTTACTATGAAAGTGGGTTTGGTCAGGTGTGGTGGCTCAAACCTGTAATCCCAGGATTTTGGGAGGCCCAGGTAGGAGGATCGTTTGAGTCCAGGAGTTTAAGACTAGCCTGGGCAACATAGTGAGACCTCATCTCCACCAAAAAAAAAAAAAAAAACTTAGCCAGGCATCATGGCACATGCCTGTAGTCCCAGCTACTAGTGAGGCTGATGCAGGAGGATTGCATGAGTCTGGGAGGTCAAGGCTGCAGTGAGCCATGATCGTGCCACTGCACTCCACCCTGGGTGACAGAGCAAGACCCTGTCTCAAAAAAAAAAAAAAAAAAAAAAAATTCAAGAGAGTAGGTTTGACCTGCTGGGTTCCCCACAAGAGTTCTGCCAAAGCAGTTTTGGAACCACCCAGGGGTCGGCAGATCACACCTTGAGAGCAGCTTGTTAGTCCATTTTCAATTATTCTGATTCAAACCCATTGCATTTTAGGTCAGAATTCTATCTGGCATAATTAGGCTTCTCAAAGTGAGGCTTGCAAGTGAGTCACTGTGCCTGGGCAGAGGGATAGCAGACGAGCTGGATCGCACCTTCCTGGGGGGTGTGACTGTGGCCTGGGGGAGTGAAATGTGCACGTAGTCATCCGAATGACAGAGTGGGGCTGGAGGAGGAGAGGTTGCTGGGGTTCCCAGAGGAGTTCCTTTTCCACCTGCTTAGAGACAAGGGCAGAACATATATGAACACTGAGCCCAACTATTAGAAAAACTGCCGATTTTTTTTCAGCCTATAACTATTACTATAAATAAAGCTGCTATGCTAGAGTTAACTTTCTGGGGATCTAGATCAGTCTCTCTCTTTTTTGTTTTTAGGTTCACTTTACACATTCTGAAAGCCCCAGGGATTTGCAATAAGTGTCAAAAACAAGTTTACAACAGCAAGTGGTCCCTTAGATCTAAAAGAGAGCTCCTCCTGCCATTAAAGGCAGGCCAAAACCAACCAATCAAATCCAACCTAAGACATACATACCAGTTGTACCAAAGACTTTACTGTAAGGGTGTGACAGATCAGGTGGGACATTTCCAGGAGAAGTTGGAGGAGTGGTCATACCACAAACCATAGATGGGCTCCAAAGAGTAGCCTGGGAAGTTAATAAAGTACATCAGCAGTGGCAAAGGAATGCTAAGTCATCCACGAGGTTTATATCCATGGCCAGTGTTCAGCTTAAATTTAGCTTTTTCAACTAGAAAAAGGCATCTTATTAAAAGCGTATAAGAAACAAGTTGCATTTTGTAAATCAAGACTTCAAGATGAACCTAAGAGGCAACAGTAACTTTCTTTGCTAATATCATGGATCCTTAAAAGTGACTCCTGAAATGAGCAGTGTGAAATTTTCCCAACCACATACTAAATCTGACCCAAAGGGTCAGCTTCACCAGAAAGCAGAGGAGAGAGCAGGCACACTAGTTGACACCATACTTGTGGTGGTTCAGTTATCAGCCGTGTCGATGGGGAACTCAGAGTCTGAGGTAGCTGCCCTGGCGTATTTAACAACGTCAGCCGAGACGTGGAGTAAGGGGTAGAAGTAGTACACCCTAAAATGGAAGAGAAGAACACAGGGGGTTAGTGTGTGGTTTTAGGTTATTCTGATTAAAAAAAAAAAAAAAAAAAAAAGATGGTCCTCTAGACCATTTGATAATATTCAATTCTCTGTACCTAAAAAATCTGAGGGACTTAACTGACATCCTTGGGGACAAAGTAACACTTCAGAGTTTCTCTAAATGCTCCTTTGAAATAAAGTTCAATAAGGTTTGATGTCTCATTAAGCCTCAAGGTAACTTAAAAAAGCACAATACAGATGACAACTTCAGTGGCTGCAACCCACAAATAAAGCCTAGATTTTTATATGAATCCAATTCTAAATTGTTCCGACTCATTCAAACTGTGTCAGTGCTACAGACACAAGAGCCTCACTCTAAATGTCTGAAAATCAGAAAGATTCCCTTATGAGGTAGAGTCTGGAAGTCAAATACTTAAACCCATTTTCTTTGTTAAGTGTTGGAGACACGTCACCAACTCTGTTGGCATACAATCAGGTAGCAGACCAAGGACATCTAAATTAAACTTGAAGGAGAAATTAATTAGAAGAAAATGGAGGGACATGCAAATTTAAAATATTTTGGGAAAAATCCCTAGGAACTGAACTAAGTCTTACTCCAGAAAAGAAAATCAACAAAGACAAATAATGTTTTCCAGAGACAAAGTTGCAAAACAGATAAGTACCAAAGACACTTTTTACCATAGCTATTCTGTGTGTCAGCATAAGGGCTGGTGGTGACATCGGCTGAACGATGAGGAAAGCGGGCTGAGATTTGGTGAGACACAGAATAGCCATCTTCATACGAGGCTTCTGTGGGATCCAGAGAGATTTTGGCACACTCGATCACAACATCATGAGTTTCTAATCTCTTCCACCTGTAAAATGCAATGAAAGTCAAGAAATGCAAACTGTAATCAACTGAATTAAATACTTCAGAGTGTCAACTCAGTGCCAGCCACGGAACTCTGATAGCAAAGAACAAGCAGGACCATGCCAGCTCAAGTCTGAAACAATTCTAGTACATAAAGAAATAGCCATTCATTTTACAATCCTATACCTTCCCTGTTTAAAATGGTTATATCAAGTTAACAAGCTAATCTGAAACAAATATTTCCTCAACAAAAGACTAGGTGTAGCCTCAAAATGGAAAAATGAAACATAAGCTATGCAGCAGAGCAGCAGGCAGGGAAAAATGTCCTTTGGAACAAAGGTCATCAAAAAATAGGGAGACCTGGAGACTGCCAAGCAGCTAAGGCTGACTTAAGGTCTCCTATCAAGGCCTCAGGTGTCAAATCCATCCCTAGACCAGAAACAGAGTATAAAAAGACAAACTAAAGAAAGTCCATGAGAATTTTTTTCTTTTTTTTTTTTTTCTTGAGATGGGGTCTCACTCTATCACCCAGGCTGGAGGACAGTGGCATGATCATGGCTCACTGCTACCTCCAACTCCTAGGCTCAGGGATCCTCCTGCCACAGCCTCCCAAGTAGCTGGGACTACAGGCACGTGCCACCGTGCCTGGCTAATATTCTTACAGAAATAGGGTCTCACTTTGTTGCTCATGCTGGTCTCGAACTACTGGCCTCAAATGATCCTCCCACCTTGGCCTCCCAAAGTGCTGGGATTACAGGCATAAGCCATGACCATGCCCAGCTGAAGGCATGATTTTTTAAATCAACGTGTTAGTATGGCATAATTTGCTTACAATAAAATTAATCAATCTTGCTAAGTTTTGACAAAAGTCCCGATCATAATAAAGAACATTTCCATCACCCCAAAAGTTCCTTTGTGCCCTTTGTGGTGAGTCTCTTCCCCCACTTCTTGCAACCATCGATCTGCTAAAAGCATGCTTTTTCAGGGGGTATAATAATAGTTATTCTATAGAATATAACCCTTTGGTTGAACTTTGGGTTATTTCTTCTTTCCATTACAAGCTGTGCTGTGCTGAACACTGTTGTATGTCTTGACGTACATACAGAAGTGAGCCTGTAATCCCAGCACTTTGGGAGGCTGAGGCGGGCGGATCACAAGGTCGGGAGATTGAGACCATCCTGGCTAACATGATGAATCCCCGTTTCTACTAAAAATACAAAAAATTAGCTGGGCGCGGTGGCGGGCGCCTGTAGTCCCAGCTACTCAGGAGGCTGAGGCAGGAGAATGGCGTGAACCCGGCAGGCGGAATTTGCAGTGAGCCGAGATTATGCCACTGCACTCCAGCCTGGGCGATAGAGCGAGACTCCGTCTCAAAAAAAAAAAAAAAAAAGAAGTGAGCCACTGTGCCAGCCTCCCATGACGATTTTTTTTTTTTTTGAGACAGAGTCTCACTCTGTCACCCAGGCTGGAGTTCAGTGGCGCAATCTCGACTCACTGCAACCTCCATCTTCTGGATTCAAGCAATTCTCCTGCCTCAGTCTCCCGAGTAGCTGGGATTCTAGGTGCCCACCACCATCCCCAGCCAATTTTTTGTATTTTTAGTAGAGATGGGGTTTCACCGTGTTTGCCAGGCTGGTCTTGAACTCCTGACCTCAGGTGATCCACCTGCCTTAGCCTCCCAAAGTGCTGGGATTACAGGCGTGAGCCACTGTACCCGGCCAAGAATATTTTTAAAACTGTCTAAAGATTCCTGTTATGTGATCCGTGGTTTCACTTCTAAGAATTTATCCTATAGAAACAGACATACAACAATGTTCAGCACAGCACAGCTTGTAATGGAAAGAAGAAAGGAAATAACCCAAAGTTCAACCAAAGGGATATATTTTATAGAATAACTATTATTACACCCCCTGAAAAAGCATGCTTTTAGCAGATCGATGGTTGCCAGAAGTGGGGGAAGAGACACAAAGGAACTTAGGGATGATGGAAGTGTTCTTTATTATGATTGGGATTTTTGTCAAAACTTAGCAAAATTGATTAATTTTATTGTAAGCAAATTATACCATACCAAAGTTGATTTAAAAAAACATGCTTAAGGCTGGGTGTGGTGGCTCGTACCTGTAATCTCAGCATTTTGGGAGGCCAAGGCAGGCGGATTACTTGAGGCCAAGTTCGAGACCAGCATGGGCAACATGGCAAAACCCCATCTTAAAAAAAAAATACCAAAAAAAAAAAAAATTAGCCAGGCATGGTGGCATGCACCTGTAATCCCAACTACTTGGGTGGCTAAGACTCGAGAATCACTTGAACCTGGAAGGCGGAGGTTGCAGAGAGCCAGGAAAGCACCACTGCACTCCAGCCTGAGCAACAGGGCTAGACTCTGAAAAAAAGAAAAAAGAAAATCATGCTTTCAGCTGGGCATGGTGGCTCATACCTGTAATCCCAGCACTATGGGAGGCCAAGGCAGGAGGATCACTTGAGGCCAGGGGTTCAAGACCAGCCTGGGCAACAAAGTGAGACCACACCCCATCTCTACAAAAACAACAACAACAAAAAAATAGCTGGGCGTGGTGGCATGTGCTCATGGTCCAGCCACTCAGGAGGCTGACGTGGGAGGATAGCTTGACCCTGGGAGGTTGAGGCTGCCATGAGCCATGCTGTACCACTGCACTCCAGCCTGGGCAACAGAGCAAGACCCTGTCTCAGGAAGAAAAAAAAAAAATCATGCTTTCCACGTGCCTGTACTCTCAGCCACCGGGGAGGCTGAAGCAGGAGGATCACTTGAGCCCAGGAGTTCGAGATCAGCTTGGACAACATAGCAAGACCGTGCCGCAAAAAAATAATAATGCTTTCAAACATTAGATGACATAAAACGCTTGTAAGATAATCTTAAAAGAAAAAAAGATACAAAGCTATTCAGAGACACACCCGCAAATATATCTGACTGTAGTAAGTATTCAAATGAAAAGAAGTGAAGTTACGAACAATGTTCATTTATTCTTTCAACTCTTCAGTATTTGCCAAACATTCTATAAAGGCCCTAATAATTAACAGAATATTTAAAATTAAACGCCTAGTCAAGCATAAACTATTTTCCTTTAGACAACATAACTTTGCTCTATGTGTTTCTAAGGTGGTTAGTAACTCCATCAGAGATTTGCATTTTTTTTCCAAGTTTACAGAAAACAGCACAGCAACACTAAGGGTACTCCATAGGTTTACCTTAACAAAGCATGTGATCCTACTCAACTGTTGTAGGAAGCTCATTATATCTGAGATGCTGAAAACATGGTATTAAATACAGAAAAGAAAGTGTCCAGGGCATGGGGAGAATATAAGGCAGCTTCCCTGAAGAGCGAGCCTTTCGATTTCAGGGCTGCCCCTTCATTCACTACCTGGGTTCTCACTGCCTGTGGGATCCTGTTAATGGGGATAGGCTCCTATTTATGCATTCTCAGCATGACTAGAAAGTGATTGAGAGCAGGCGTTAGGACACATGTGTACACACAAGAAGATTGATTTTAGAGGAGAAAATGAGAATCATAATAAAAGAGGAATACATTTAAATGTTTTATTTTAATCAAAGTAATTTATGCACTTACAGTATTTCCCTGATTCTTAAAAGACTTTTCATATTTTAATATCTAAAACTGGGAACCATCGTCTAATCAAATGCATGTTAGTTTACTTGGCATTTTTTTCTTTCTCAGATGTATATAAAATAGAAGTACAGCACACATCTAACGGCATCTGAGATCCAATGAAATATGGTAGTTTAAAAAGTCAATACGGTACTAAAGGTTCCTCCCATCCCTCCCCCCCTGCAACCACTCTGGCAGCTGCTTCCAATTCTGTTAGCTGAATTGTTATCCTGCCTCTATAGTTCTAAAGAATATGCCCTGTGCTTTTAATTTCTTGATTTATAAATTACAGACACCATCTATTAACTTACTATTATGGGAAGTGAGGATTGAGGACTCTTCCATATATCCTTTCCCTCCTCCTCAATGCTCTCAAAATAAATATGTAACTGTTTTTGTTGTTTTCAAAATTGATTTCAACATTATGACTACCTAAGTACTACTCATGGCTGAGCCACAGAGTATACTATGATAATATTTCCTTTCTTGTAAGTTTTAATTGTTCTGTTTCTCTTCCTCACTTTTTTGTGTGTCTGTTGCTAATTTTTCCTAAATGTATTCTAACAGCTCTGAAACAATGCCTAATATAACTTTTACTAATGAAATGCAAAGAATCCACCAGGATTATTCCTCATCTTCCAGAAGAGCTCCCTTCTGGAGCACTCTCTCCCTGGCTTCAGATTGGACTGGCTGCTCTCAGCACTGCCTGTTATCCTGACACTTTCCCTGGACATGGTCCTGTAAAACGGTCATGATCAGGCCCCAGTCTCCTGGATTCGGTCTTCCTCCTTCATGATTTTACTCTCATTTTGGTGGAATACATGCTCCAGTGATTAACTGAGGAAGGATATATGGGAAGGAAATTTGAGTCCATGCATATCTAAAAGTGTCTCATATTTGATAGACAAGTTGGCTGGCTATAGAATTCTTGTTGAAAACCTTTTTCTCTCAATTTTGAAGGTATTTCAGAAGCTAACAGCATTCTGATTTCTGATCCTTATTAATGTGATTTCATTTTTTTTCTTTCTCTGAAAGGTTAATCCCTGGTACTATAAACTTTTACAATACTGAGACCTGGTGGCATTCTTTTTTATTGATTTAGCTGGGCACCAGGTAAGCCCCTTCAATCTGGAAACTCACATCCTTCAATCCCAGGATTTTTTTTTTGTTGTATTATTTCTTTCACAATTTCTTCCTCCACCAAAGTTTTCTTCTCTCTCTTTTTCTGAGATGGATTCTCGCTCTGTCGCCCAGGCTGGAGTGCAGTAGCACGATCTCGGCTCACTGCAACCTCTGCCTCCTGGGTTCAAACGATTCTCCTGCCTCAGCCTCCCAAGTAGCTGGGATTACAGGCACCCACCACCATGCCCGACTAATTTTTTGCAGTTTTAGTAGAGACGAGGTTTCACCATGTTGGCCAGGCTGGTCTCGAACTCCTGACCTCAAGAGATCCTCCC
Organism: Gorilla gorilla gorilla; assembly: GCF_029281585.2. Lineage (NCBI taxonomy): Eukaryota > Metazoa > Chordata > Mammalia > Primates > Hominidae > Gorilla > Gorilla gorilla. The sequence goes on from NC_073237.2 coordinate 129,287,282, forward strand.
CACTCCGCCTCCCAAAGTGCTAGGATTACAGGCGTGAGCCACTGCACCCGGCTCTTCTTTAAAAAAAAAATTTTTTTTAATTGGATGCTGGGACTTCCTGAACTGATCATTCTAAATCTCTGTTCTGCTCATATTACCAAGCTCTATCCTTTGGTTCTGCTTTCTATTTACCTACATCTCAGAAAAGTATCTCCCAATTCTTTTACTGAAATGTTTATTTTGGCTATCATTTTTAATTTTGAAGAGTTCTTTTAGTCTCAAAATGGTCTTTTTCTGTGGCATCCTGATGCTTACATATGCACAAACATCTTATCTCTGTGGCTATGGTAGATATTTTCTTCTGCTCTATCATTATGGTTTTGTTCTAGCTCTCTTTTCTCCTCTTAATGTTGGTGTCTGTCTTTACTGTTAAAACCTTCTTCCAAATCCAAACAATCTGCCTAGCCAAGGTGAGTGAGGCTCTCTATAAGCTGACTGAGGAGCCTTCCAAGTTAATATAGTTGGTTGAACATATGCACCCAACTGTACAACCTCCTGGAATCCCACTGTCTACAGTAAAGACTTCTTTGTTTTTAAATATAAACCCACAAGGAGGAGAACAGGAGAGACAGAATAGAACCATAAGTTTTTGAAACTAAAAAACAGACAGGCAGGTGGTAACTGACACTGCAAATCCACAAAAGCAGAATCCTAAGCTGCCACTGTCTCAAAGTGAAGAGTCAACTGATTATACTACAGAATCCTTAAAATCATGAGGAACTTATAGCATCTGGTACTTCTGGAACAGGAGATGAGCAGCAGGTAGACAAGGGGAGCTAAAATACTGAAGACAGAGTGAAAACCACTGGAGGAGCAGTCACAACCCCTGGGTCCTGCCCCAACTCTACACTCCCAAGCAACAGCTCTTTTCTCACCAGAAACCTGGATTATTCTCTATAGAGAATAAAACAAGGAGTACCTACCTGGATAAGGTATTCCAGAAATAGTTGAGGGCATGAGTGCCATTCCAAATGAGGGGATTAAGTGAAGCGTATACATTCTGAATGCCCAGACCACCAACCCTTCCTCACCACCAGCCTCTTTCCCCCCAGAGGCAGTCAGACCCCTACCAGCCTGAAAATCAGAAGACTACTTTCTAAAAAACATGACCAGCTCAAGAAGAAAACAATACCGACACCACTATTTCCAACAGATGCTCAGTTCAACATACCACAAAGCTCAAAGTCAACAAGTCCCACCACTGTGAACAAAGCTGTTTTGTCTCCCCATATATAAACAGTTTACTAGATCCTGGCAGAAGGCCTCAAAGATTTAAAAAGAATAACACAAAAACCGAAAAGAAGGAAGCTTAGAAGAAACAGATTATGCAGGGAAAAGAAAACTCCTTGTATAAGTATACAGTCATGTGTCACTTAATGACAGTGACATGTTCTGAGAAATGCATCATTAGGCAATTTCTTTGTTGTGTGAACATCAGAGTGTACTCATACAAAACTAGATGTTATAGGCTCCTAGGCTACAAACCTGCACAGCATGGTACTGTACTAAAGACTGCAGTAACTGTAACAACGGTAGGTATTTGTGTATCTAGACATATCTGAACCTAGGAAAGGTACAGTAAAGATGTGGTGGTATAATCTCACAGAACCACTATCATCTATGGAGCCCATCATTGACTGAAATGTCATTATGTGGTGCAGGGATGAACTGGATTTCTAGAAGGAAAGACAGAGAAAACAGGAAATCAAGCACAAAACAACTAAAGAAAATATCATAGAACTTGAAGAGCTTCCAGCTTGAACAATGAGAATAGATTCATACCAACGTACATCACTGGAAATTTCAGAATATTATGACAACAAAGAGAACTCCCTACCAGCTCCCCTAGAGAAAAACACAGCAAATACAGATGATCAGAAATTCTAAGAGCAACACTGGAAGCAGGGTGGCAATGGAATAATGCCTTCAAATTACTGAATGCCTTCAAATTACCGACTTTCAACCTGTAAGTCTACACCAGCCAAAACACTGCATCCTTCCTCAAAAAGCTCCTAGAGGCTATGTCCTATTAAACAAGAGTAAACCAAGAAAGAAGACAAGATACAGGAAATGGGAGATCCTGCACAGGAGAGAGGCGAAGGGAAGCCCCAGGAGACTAGGATGACAGCTGGGTACTAGGCACAGACGAGAACCAGTTCGGATCAGAACAGCAGCTGCCAAGAGACAGGCATGTCTCAAAGTTCCTGCTGCCCTGCACTATCTTTTTAATGAGGGACAGAGCCAGGTGACCCTGGCCTGTATAACTTGTCTGTACTTAGCTTGTCTTAAGTACATACTGATGAAATTCCTACTCTCCCTCCTCTGTCTGATCAGCGGAGGACATTCATCTTATCCCACAGAAGGATTCTGTCTGACCTATTCCTGAGAGCTGAAAGCAGGCGCAGAGAGCAGCTTCCCTGCCTGCCATATTTCACGCATGTCCAGTGCCTTGCCCTTGCTAGAAGCCTTGCCAGACGCTCTGATGAGGGTAAGCCTTGTGTTTCCCAGACTTACTCATGACCTTGTGCACTGACTTCCCAAAAGGGGCTGTGAAACCTCAGGGACAGTGAAACCACACCAAGACTCAGATGCGCTGGTCCTCCTCTCATCTCCTGGAAACCTTCAACTACTAGTGACAAGACTGCCCTTCTCTTAACCAGGCTTTGCCTCCTAGTCAACTAGCTTTTCAAAACAAAGCAATACCTACAGTAAAACTACAAACAAAAGCAAGAGAATGATTAAAAGCAACAATGGTAGTTGTCTCTGAGGTAGTAGGGAGAAAAGAGGGGTTCTCCATGGGGAGCCTCTAAGGTACCAGTAATGTTCTGTTTTTTTTAAGCTAGGTGCCAGCTACATGTGTTTTTGTGTTATTATTAAACTTTACATACACATTTTCTATACTTCTCTACATATAATCTCACAATAAACTGCTTTAAGCTGGCCGAGGCTCTGTGTGGTAGAGGCAGTGTCTGTGGAGAGGTGAGATTTGCTGTTGGGGGATCAGGCAGTGAGCTAGCTTTTTCAGCAGGAGATCCCTAAGTGTCAGTATCCATGGGTCAGTTTCCCCAAAAAGGGCCAGGTCCCCTAACTGGGGAGCATAATAAGCCTGGCTGCCAGGCAGAGACAAGCAGAGGGAAGGAGCTGGGCCTCCCACAGCTCAGTCTGTAAATTTCCTTTATCTCCCTTGCTCAGTCTTACCCTCAGTTCCACTCTCCACTGTGCCTGGAATCCTTCAATCAAGGGACTCCAAGGTTCGGTTTTTCCAGAGAACATACCTGGGGGCCTCTGTAGGGCCCTGGGGAGGATGGTATAGTCAACTGGCTTTGCAGAATGGAGAAAGGACCTCAGGGACTCTAAATACTTAATATAGGACTCCCTGAAGTCCTTTCTCCATTCTGCAAAGCCAGATTTATATATATGCTAAATTGTTTTTCTGCAGTCCCCTTGTTTTTAGCCATATGCTTCACCTCCTGCATCGCCCCATCACTGGCACTACTGAGATGTAAGCCTTTCTGGGGGACAGGCACTTGTGCTGCAACTTTCTCCACTCTGCTAAATGTTATTAGTCCTCCGCCTGTGAAGAGTATGTTTTAAACTCACACAAATTTTAGCTGTATGAGTGCTTCCAAGTGGACTGATTCTGTAAGTAGAACATCTATATTCCCAAATATACCTCAACAGGGATTACCTCCTAGATCACATTTTCAATCTCTCGAAAGATTCTTTAAAATTTTGACACTAGTTTCTATACCTTCGAGGGTCCAGTTCATGGTCCTTGGATCCAGTCACTAATTCCGGATGAATTCGCACATGCTCCATCATTGGCTAGAAGAGTTGGGTTGACAAATTACAAAGGGCTGAATGTTTGTGGAACATCCAAATGATGGAATATTAGTTGACAATTAAAAGGAATGAAGTACTGATACATGTTACAACACAGATGGAACCTTGAAAACATTATGCTGAGTGAAAGAAGCCAGTCACAAAAGACCACATATTATATGATCCCATTTATACAAAATGTCCAGAATAGGCAAATCTATTAAGACAGAAAACAGATTAGTGGCTGCCTAGGGATTGGAGTGGCGAGGAAGAAAACTGAATTTCTTTTCAAAATTTCCCTGTCTGCCGTTAAATACAAAAGGTATAAATGCAGCCTATCTAAACAGTATGCTAAGTAGCAAACAAACAAGCAGTTTCAATTTACCTTGACCACTTCTTCAAAAGTCTCCAGGTTTTCTTTCATACTGTAATGAGAACGCAAAAAGGAGACGAAGTTGCAAGGGTACATTCCATAAAGGCGATGAAAGAGTGCATACACACTGGCATGGAGATGGACGAGATAGACTTCTGCCACGTGGCCTAGAAAAGGAACCCGTTGAGAAGAGCCTCTTAGTTGGACACAGATTGAGGAGTGCAAAACAGCTATAAACAAGCGGCTGCCAGCAGGACTTTTTATCTATGTATATTCCCACCTCACTCCAAAGACAGGAAGAGTGGTTTTCTAAAATGCAAACAAATCCGAACACACCAGACACCCTTATTTCAAATCCATCAATGGCTCCCTATAAGTTTTGGATAAATTCCAATCTACTAGTGTGATCCATGAAGGCTCTTCCTGATCTAACTTCTGCCCTCCTCTTCAGCCACTGCCCAAAAAGGATCCCAAACATTCTCACAATACTGAACTATCTTTATGATGATAGCTCTCTGTAAAATTTATACTTTTCCATTGCTGAATTCAGTATGAGCTTCTTGAGAAAAAAAACTGTCTTACTTATTTCTCGGTGCTTTGCACTGGACCTGATATTTAACAAGCACTCAATATTTACAGAATGAATGTGTGAGACTCTTTTAAATCAGTATGTAGTCTTAGCTATGCAGATTTATAACTACAGAGTGAAAAAAACTATTATCTAGAAATTAGCTTAAAGAACTAAGAGTGAAAGAAATTGAACATCTTAATTTAGCCTTACCTAGACCCTGTGGAAACCCACGGCCACAGTATACATAAAGGTCCTCCAAAATAATGGACAGACCATTCCTTTTTCACAAAGGTCCTACTAAACAAGCAGGCACCACGTGGGCCTATGCTTGTAATTTAATCCTATACAGGAAGCCACGGTGTTCTGTCTCACAGGTCTGACATACTTCATCCTTTTGATAGAAATACCTCACACTGGGATAACCCAAAGATTCCAAATTTCACATGCTTACAGCTTCTGATCCCTTTGATAGAGCTCTGCTACCTGCCGATAGGGGAAAAAAAAAAACCACTGCATTTGAAGCTGGAGTGCTAATCAGGACACACCGCATTTCCCTCTGACTCCTACAGGTACAACGAGTGGGTTCTCAGAATCTGACATTTGCGTTCTGTCACAACAGAGCAGCCAAGGAAGACAGAAATGTCCCACAAGCTTAGTCCTGTACTGCTGCAATACAGATGGAGGCTGTTTTTCAGTTTATCAACAATCATAAAGTTTTACAGCCCACCGCTCAATTTCTCTGACGACTAATCCTTTTAAGCCAAGAAAATAAAAAAAGTTATCTCAACAGTCATGTTTCTTCTATGTGCCTGTAGTGGATGCACCCAAGATATTCCCTCATCCGTCTGGTGAAAACCACTCATTTCAGCTATAAAAGTCTACATGTCCATTCCTTACAGCATATGAGCAATTAATCAATAATGAAAGCATTCACCTCACAGGGCCCAATAGGTATATGAGGAGATCTGTACCTGGTTTCTTCAGGCACCATGATGACAGACGGCCAAAAATGTCAAAGAAATCAAGAAGATGCTGTTTCCCAGACTGTGGAATCATTGGTAGCATGGTTATCAACACCAAGACGCCTGTTGTGAGGACAACGACGTCAGTGTCCATCTGCAGGAGAAAAGGTCAAACAGGAAACGTCTGTCAGGAACTGGCACCAGGATCGGCATTGTACAGTACATGAAGAGGCTCTAAACACTGAGAGAATCACAAATCACAAGTTGACTCACGTACTCATTTCCCTATCCCTAAGGATTACTGAAGGGATAACATTCAAACAGACTGAACAGAACACTGAGCCCCAACTCTACTGTAATGAGTCAGTGAGGACCATTTACAACACACCTATGCAAAGGCATCCGGGAGACGAGTTCAAACTTGACTTGGGGACACCCAAGTCCTGCAGCCTTAGGATGCCCTATTGATAGCACTTGGATGAAAACAAAAGGAGCTGCTTTTCAACAAAACACAGGAGCACTGCTCTGTTTCATTCATTCAACCAAATCCTAAGATACTTACTTTTTGTTAATTAAAAAAAAAAACTGCACATTGACAAGTAACTTACTATTTTTTAAAGAACTACAACAGAAGTATAATTGAAGGAGAAATTCATATAGCACTAACAAGTCAACTTAAAGGCTCACTTCAAAGCAGTATTTAGAGACCAGTAAATTAAAAAATATATATATGGAAACCTTTCAGCACGCCTATAGTTTAAATATTAAGTCAAATAAATAACTTCAGGCTAACTGAAGACACTTAACACCCAATGGATACTCAATCAACTCTGACTAGCTAGCTACAGCAGCTCACGTGACCCATAATTAAATCATGAATGTTTGCCAGGTAGATGAAATTCAGATTTATGAAACAAGATATTAATCAAAAGACTACTATGTAGGTTAAGACATCCATTATTACTATTAGAATAGGAATCTATGAGTCTGGGAATAAAGTTTTAAATATATTTTGATTTTTACATCAAGCATCAAACCTTTCATTACGGAAGATATCCAGTAAGAATAATATATTGGTAGGAGAATTGAGAATATATGAGACTATATAATGATTCTCAGCAGAAAGAACTAGCCCTGATTTCATTTTCCTAATAGTCTAACTGAAGACTTATCCATGATTAATATTCAAAACTTACTCTTTTGGAAAAGATAAGTGTTTTGCAATCTGAACTAAATGATGTGCCTCAAAATTAGATTATATTCTCATCAATCCATTTAGATTATATTTTCACCAATCTATTAATTAGATTATATTCTCACCAATCCATTTAGATTATATTCTCACCAATCCATTAATTAGATTATATTCTCACCAATCCATTTAGATTATATTCTCACCAATCTATTAATTAGATTATATTCTCATCAATCCATTTAGATTATATTCTCACCAATCCATTTAGATTATATTCTCACCAATCTATTAATTAGATTATATTCTCACCAATCCATTTAGATTATATTCTCACCAATCTATTAATTAGATTATATTCTCATCAATCCATTTAGATTATATTCTCACCAATCTATTAATTAGATTATATTCTCATCAATCCATTTAGATTATATTCTCACCAATCTATTAATTAGATTATATTCTCACCAATCCATTTAGATTATATTCTCATCAATCCATTTAGATTATATTCTCACCAATCCATTTAGATTATATTCTCATCAATCCATTTAGATTATATTCTCACCAATCTATTAATTAGATTATATTCTCATCAATCCATTTAGATTATATTCTCACCAATCTATTAATTAGATTATATTCTCACCAATCCATTTAGATTATATTCTCACCAATCCATTAATTAGATTATATTCTCATCAATCCATTTAGATTATATTCTCACCAATCTATTAATTAGATTATATTCTCACCAATCCATTTAGATTATATTCTCATCAATCCATTTAGATTATATTCTCACCAATCTATTAATTAGATTATATTCTCACCAATCCATTTAGATTATATTCTCACCAATCCATTTAGATTATATTCTCACCAATCCATTAATTAGATTATATTCTCATCAATCCATTTAGATTATATTCTCACCAATCTATTAATTAGATTATATTCTCACCAATCCATTTAGATTATATTCTCACCAATCTATTAATTAGATTATATTCTCACCAATCCATTTAGATTATATTCTCACCAATCCATTTAGATTATATTCTCACCAATCTATTAATTAGATTATATTCTCACCAATCCATTTAGATCATATTCTCACCAATCCATTTAGATTATATTCTCACCAATCCATTTAGATTATATTCTCACCAATCCATTTAGATTATATTCTCATCAATCCATTTAGATTATATTCTCATCAATCCATTTAGATTATATTCTCACCAATCTATTAATTAGATTATATTCTCATCAATCCATTTAGATTATATTCTCACCAATCCATTTAGATTATATTCTCACCAATCTATTAATTAGATTATATTCTCACCAATCCATTTAGATTATATTCTCACCAATCCATTTAGATTATATTCTCACCAATCCATTTAGATTATATTCTCACCAATCCATTTAGATTATATTCTCACCAATCTATTAATTAGATTATATTCTCATCAATCCATTTAGATTATATTCTCACCAATCTATTAATTAGATTATATTCTCACCAATCCATTTAGAGTATATTCTCACCAATCTATTAATTAGATTATATTCTCACCAATCCATTTAGATTATATTCTCACCAATCCATTAATTAGATTATATTCTCATCAATCCATTTAGATTATATTCTCACCAATCTATTAATTAGATTATATTCTCACCAATCCATTTAGATTATATTCTCACCAATCCATTTAGATTATATTCTCACCAATCCATTTAGATTATATTCTCATCAATCCATTTAGATTATATTCTCACCAATCTATTAATTAGATTATATTCTCACCAATCCATTTAGATTATATTCTCACCAATCCATTTAGATTATATTCTCACCAATCTATTAATTAGATTATATTCTCATCAATCCATTTAGATTATATTCTCACCAATCCATTTAGATTATATTCTCACCAATCCATTTAGATTATATTCTCACCAATCTATTAATTAGATTATATTCTCACCAATCCATTTAGATTATATTCTCACCAATCCATTTAGATTATATTCTCACCAATCCATTTAGATTATATTCTCACCAATCTATTAATTAGATTATATTCTCACCAATCCATTTAGATTATATTCTCACCAATCCATTTAGATTATATTCTCACCAATCCATTTAGATTATATTCTCATCAATCCATTTAGATTATATTCTCATCAATCCATTTAGATTATATTCTCACCAATCTATTAATTAGATTATATTCTCACTAATCCATTTAGATTATATTCTCACCAATCTATTAGATTATATTCTCATCAATCCATTTAGATTATATTCTCACCAATCCATTTAGATTATATTCTCATCAATCCATTTAGATTATATTCTCACCAATCCATTAATTAGATTATATTCTCATCAATCCATTTGCTTAAAAAACATTAAGTTGTTAAAACTGTTCCTATTTTTTCTGAATTCAATGCATGTTTTTATAATACCCTGCCAATGTGACTCCTTGGGACCCACCTCTAGGGATAATAAAAGAGTTACCCTTCTTGGCAGACACAAAAATCAATTTGCATGGTGCTGTAGCAAATGAATCCAATGGTACTGCCATCCTGGAACAAATACTGTTGGATATTTTCATGTCTCTGTGAGGTACAGGCAGTTAATATTAACCACATTTTCTTATTTTATAGATAGAAAACAAGTCCAGGAACTAAAACAGATTAAACAAATAACCCTGAGTATGGCTGCACGCCACTGTTAAAACTAAAACCATAAAGTTCTATTTAGATTTTGACTCCCTATATAGAAAAATGCACTAAATTTAGTGCAAAAAATAGAATGCAACTTAGTAGAATTTACATCAACAAAGTCTTAATTATAGCTCCAACCAGACCATACTCCTAAATGGTTAACAGAAACTTTAAGCCATTTTTCTATTAGCTAAAAGATAATTTAGAAACAGGGATTCCCAAAAGATAATGCAGGATATTTTTAAATGAGGGAAGGCTAAACGATGACGAAATCAAGAGGTTTGGAATAATGTAACATTGAACCCATCTGATCGAAATTTTTCCATATTTGCATGGACAAGGTATTCAATAGTCATAGTGATGTATTTGAGAACTTACTAAGTACCAACTCTGGACAACATTCTATTTGAGAAAAGCCAAATGCCTAGAAGGTTTTAAACTCTAAAAGTTAAAATCTAGCTTCCTTGCTTTAAGTTACCTAAAATTTCAGAAACTATACTCATAAAATCATTTCATTCAAATCCTTACAAACATCCTACCTTGAGACATTTTAGTAAAGAAGGCAAAAGAGGTGCTTGAGAGAGCTTATGCTTCCAAGATGGCTGCAGTCTTATGACATGACCCAGTAACGAGAGGATGGATAAACGAGTGGCGGCTTTGCCCACATATTCATTAATCCTGTCCAAGAGGTGCTGAAAATGTAAAAGAACAAGGGAAATCCTCACATGAATGTATGAAGTTAACACAAATAAAGACAGCAATGATGTGCTCCAATCTCTCAAATCTTGTCTGTAATGTAAAGCAAGGGTCATGCAGACAAAAGATCAAATTCAAGATTTTAAAAACCACGTTAGCAAACAAAACACTGCTGCATTTGGCCTGACAAAAGGCAGCCAGTTTGCAGCTCATGAGAAAGGATCCTACAATACACGTATGCAAAAAGGGGGAGACTTGTTCACAGTCCCTCAATAACCAATAGTCCCAAACTGTGATAGGTTATTGAAGCCACGAGGGGATCCTGCTGGAAGCAGCCACTTATTGCTAGAGCAACCCAACCTACATGGTTTGGCCTCAAGTATCAATTAGGTAGTAGAAGTTACATTTCAGACCAGAGTAAATAAAAAAACAAGATGGGCCAGGCGCAGTGGCTCATGCCTGCAATCCCTGCACTTTGGGAGGCTGAGGCAGGAGGATAGCTTGAGGCCAGGAGTTCAAGGTTACAGTGAGCTATGATTGTGCCACCATGCTCCAGTCTAGGGAACACAATGAGACCTCACCTCTTTAGAAAACAAAACAAAACAAGATGTACTGTAAAAGGCATGCAATACAAGGTCTTCAAATCCCGGGGAAGTTGCTCTCATATATACACTTAAGACTTACCAAAGTCTGCAATAACAATGCTTTATTAGCTACTTACTAAAAACAAAAGGAAAACATGAAGGAGCCCTCCAAGTGCCGGGCGCTAGGAAACAAGACTCATTAATTTGTCATGTTAGTCCTTTGTACTTGAAGCTCTTCCATATCGATAAAAGTCTAAAAATTCTATTCAAAGTATGGGTTGAAAGATGGGTACCTATGGGCCAAATCATCACTATACAATTATAGTACTGGAAATGTAAGATTTCTTTAAACAAGATCTTTTTTTTTTTGAGACAGTTTCACTCTTGTTGCCCTGGAGTGCAATGGTGCAATCTCAGGTCACTGCAACCTCCGCCTCCCAGGTTCAAGCGATTCTCCTGCCTCAGCTTCCTGAGTAGCTGAGATTATAGGTGTCCACCACCACGCCCAGCTAATTTTTTGTATTTTTTAGTAGAGACGGGGTTTCACTGTGTTGGCCAGGCTGGTCTCAAACTCGTGACCTCAGGCAATCCACCCGCCTCGGCCTCCTAAGGGGATTACAGGCGTGAGCCACCACACCCGGCCCAAACAAGATCTTTAACAGTCTCTGAAATATGCTTTATTTTGTAAACTTTTCAAGAATCATGGGTCCTACAAAGAAATTTTTATATATAGTTATAAACTGGGAACAATGTCATCAGTGGCGCACAGAAATCAAAAGAATAAGCTCAGGACAAGTTGCACAGTGGCCGTGCACAGAAGCTGTTGTACTCATGAAGAACATATGAAATGCCTATGATATTTCAGCCATTACCTTGTCATGTGGCTCTTGCAAAGTGGTCAGGATGTGCAATGCCGGCTGAGAGTTGGTTTCCAGGTAATAATCCACCAAGGTGTTTACAAGCATCGGACCACGGTCTAAATCAAGAAAAGGGCAATGGATGATACTTACTCCCCTTAACATCCTAAATTTACCTTACACAGCTTCCTGTCACAAAATCCAGAAAATGTTTCTTTATATGCTATTCTAAGTTTTATGCAGCATTACAGTTCTGCCTTCTTAATTTAATAATAGGATATTCCAAGCTTATTTGCCTAAATATGCATAAAAACATATGAAGTCATTTTTATTGCTTTTTTTTTTTTTTTTTTTTTTTGAGATGGAGTCTCACTCTGTTGCCAGGCTGGAGTGCAGTGGCACAATCTCAGCTCACTGCAACCTCTGCCTCCTGGGTTCAAGCAATTCTCGTGCCTCAGCCTCCCAAGTAGCTAGCTGGGATTACAGGCACCTGCCACCACGCCTGGCTAATTTTTGTATTTTTACTAGAGATGGGGTTTCACCACATTGGCCAACATGGTCTCAATCTCCTGACCTTGTGATCCGCCCGCCTCGGCCTCCCCAAGTGCTGGGATTACAGGCGTGAGCTGCCGCACCTGGCCCTTTATTGCTTTTTTAATTACAAAAAATAATCCATATCTACTGTTAAACATTCAGGCTATGTAAAAGTACATAAAATAAAAATGAAAGTGCTCCTCACCACCTGCCTCCCAACCCACTCTTCACAGATAAACACCCTTAAGTTTAGAGTGTGTCTCTTCAAACCCTTTTCTACTTGTATAACCACACGCACACAGCCCTCATGTCCACAGACACAGACACGGTTTGTGCATGTGTGTGTTTTTTCCACTGAACAGTGTGTTGTAACCACCTTCCCACGTCAGCATCTATGGCCTATTTCATTTCTTTCCGTCCTCCTAGTGTTCCACTGCATGGCTCTACATAACTAATTTAACCATTCACCTACTGAAGGATACTTGGGTTTTTCCAATTTTTCACTATATTTCACTCAAAGCTGTAATAAGATACAGATTCTTATAAATGGCCCAAATGGTATGTGTTTTAAAATTGATGACTGATACTCCAAAAGGTTGAACATCAATTCATATTCCTGCTAACAGTGCCCATTTCTATATTCAATATTTAATTTTGCCAACCTGGTAAGCAAAAAAGGGTACTATTTAAATTTGTATTTCTCATATTAAAAAGAGGTTAAGCACTTTTCATATTAAAAACCACATATATGATTTACAGTTAAAGCAACATCTGGAATTTGCTTTAAAATATTTGGAGGGTGGGAGAGTCAGGGAGGAAAGAATTTGAAACTGGATTCATGGGGTTCACTGCATGATTCTTACTTCATGTGTGTGCATACTTGAGTATTTCCATAATTGAAAGTTTAAAACACATATAGATACACTCTTTGGGTGTTTTAAAAACTTTTCAGAAGATGAAAACTAAAATGTATCAGCAGGATTCTAGCGGCTCTAAAGTCAATCTCTTCTTTCTAGCAGATAAGCTAAAAAGGATATTATTTTGCTAACCAGAATTGAGGTTCTCTTTAAAGACAGCTGTCACGTCGTCCCGCACACCCAGCATGGGGGAGTCCAGCATGGCAAGAAGCTCCCCGACATTTGCTTGTTGGGCCATTCTCTCGCTCGAAGGCGCTGTGCCAGCTCCAGGACGTGTGCTACAGGTTCTGAAGGTTCTTCATTGGGGCCACTACCAAACTGAGAAAAAGGAAGATGAACAGTCACTAAATGGCCCCATTTTTCTCCACAAAAAAAGAAAATACCTGCAAGACAAACTAATGCACGTGTTCAATGCAATGGAAAGTTTGGCCAGAATTCTCTGATTCAAACAGTGAGTACATTTAGCTGATAAAAGAAGATAAAGTGTATGAATAATTCTTTGGCGAGTTTATGAAGAGGTTTCTACAAAATATAACAATCAGAAAGAAACCTTAAAAACTGATACCAGTCACAGCAACTTAATGATAGGATCAAATCTAAGTTTTATTCCTACTTCTGATTCTACCTTGGGTTTTGGCTAAGACCACATTTATATTTCAAATTATTGATCTAAAAAGCAGACAGTCTTTTTTCAGCAAAAGAACTAAATACATACTATTTCCTTCTTGACAGTCTCATCAATGGCTAAGAGTTAGTACAGCTGGTTAGGTCACAAGTCTGTTAAGTCCAACATCTAGCATAAACTGGGGATCATTTCTCTGTTTTAGCATATACCTCTCATCTGAGACATCTAATTGCACACCCAAATGCCACTGGCTACAGGGAGGTATGCATAGATGGGATCATCAGGGCAAACCTTCAAAAACTCACCCTTCAAAACCCAAGCTCTCTATGGTAGTAGAGCAGCTGCTTTATCTTGATATACAAAAAGCAGCTCATTCCCAAGTGTAAGTATACACATTTACGATTTCTCCCCCACTTTGATCTCTGAGGCTGTATTTGTTAAAACAAGTAACAACAGTTACCATTCATAAGCACTGTACACCTTTTACAAACATCATTGTATATACTTCTAATATGACCACCATGTAATTGGCACTTTTGTCCCCATTGTACAGGGAGCAGAATGGAGATCAAGCCATTTATTCTGGGTCACAAAGCCAGCAAGAGGCAAAACCAGAGGAGAAAAACTGATATTGGAAGCTAGATATGCCTGACTCCAAAGCCCCAAGCCCTTAAGTGTCACACTAAGCTAACCTGTGGTTTTGATCATAACAGCAAGTCTGTGATGTGATGTGATCTGGTGTGAGCAGGTATCATCCTTATTTTACACATGGGGATATGCATGCCCAAAAAGGATAAAACTTCCTTTTCTTTCAGTAAGTGTAAGTAGCAGTTCTTAAGCTTCAATGTGCATCAAAACCACCTGGGATCCTTGCTAGAAATGCAATATCTGGGCCCCTTCCAAAACTGTATTTTGGGCTCAGGAATCTATATTTTAATAAGCACTCCAAGTAATTCTTAAAGTGAGACACAAATTATTTTTGAGAAACACTATGATAAAGAAAAATCCAACTAAAGAGTTAAGCTGAGGCCGGATGTAGTGGCTGAGGCCAGGCATGGTGGCTCACGCTTGTAATCCCAGCACAATGGGAGGCCGAGGCAGGCAGATCACCTAAGGTCAAGAGTTCGAGACCAACCTGGCCAACATGGTGAAGCCCCGTCTCTACTAAAAATACAAAAAGTAGCTGGTGTGGTGGCGTGTGCCTGTAGTCCCACCTACTCAGGAGGCTGAGGCAGGAGAATCACTTGAGCCTGGGAGACAGAGGTTGCAGTGAGTCAAGGTCATGCCACTGTACTCCAGCCTGGGCAACAAAGCAAGACTCTGCCTCAAAAAAAAAAAAAAAAAAAAAAAAGAGATAAGCTCCTTCTGCAAGAATGCCAAATTTAGATTAGCCATGACCCCAAAAACTGCCAGGTATTAACTTGCTATCATCTATATTCTTATTTAATTACAATCTTGTGACATTCACTGATTTTGGCTCTTAGTAAGTTAGAAGTTCATTTATCAGAAAAATCAATTAAAATGTCTAAATGCCTTTTTGATACCATGATATAGGAAGTTGCTGACTCATATCTATAAATAAAAATCTTACAAGTAAATCACATAGGAAGTTAATTTCAAAGGGCTCCAAAATGTGAGACCACCGTTGGTAAGATTCTACCGTAAAAGTTCAAAACCAAAAAGCGATTAGTATGGTATCAGGTACATATAAACACTCGCTGCATAGTACCTGTATATTATCACAAAAAATACCAGCAAAAATCTTTGGGCCACCACTTTCAAGATGACTTTTTAATGGCACACTTGTCTAGCTAACCCCCACATTGATTTCTGCTTCAGGTAAATCACAAATGATTCTCAATTAGTGACAAAGAATGTTGTTCATAAATTTAAAAGTATCTTGTCCCTAAGTTTGGTTTTGTTTCAATAAAATTGTTACTTACCTACTATTTGTCTAGGGAGACTCTGAGTTTGCCTTCTGTGTAGTCAGAAGACGATAATGTCATATCTGGTCCTCCAAATGCAGGCAGCCCCAGAGCCCGGAGTGACATGAGCTCAATTTTAAACAAAGATGGCGCCCATCCAGTCAACTTGGCGATAGTGTGGGCTAATCAGCTTGGGCCACCTAGCTTGTTTTTCCATTTGCAAAGTAAGGTTTTATTCTAAAACACATTAGAAACACGTTTTGGCAACAAGTTTTTCTCTCTGGTTCCAAAATCCTACTGTCGGCCGCGTTGGTGGTATAGTGGTGAGCATAGCTGCCTTCCAAAATTCTACTGTTTACCATAGTTTTTAATCTCCAGGAAAAATATAAACATTGGGTTTTATGTGAGATTCTTCGCATAAGTGGCTCAAGTTCAAGCATTTTTGATATTCTAAAAAGCCCTCCTAAGAGTTAAATCATAGCTTTTGGAATCAGTCCCACAACTAGAATATCTCCTTTTTAAGCACATTCAAACATTTGAGGGTCTACAGTAAGTGCAAGGTGTTAAGTAGGTAAAACAGATTTAGCCAGTGCAATGAAGAATTAAATGTTTTATAGCAGAAAAAAAGACACGGTTCAATACGCGCACAAAAAAGGGGAAGAAACCAGCCCTACATGGACTCAGTCAGGGGTGGTGGTAGTGGTGGATGAAGTGTACGCATGTTAAACACACTTTACAGCCTATAGAAGACTGGCTGAGAAAAGTCAATTAAAGATTAGCACCACAGATACAAGGAAGCATCAGTGTGTTAGCCACAAAAGTCTCTAGCCATAAGTCTCTTTTCCATTTTGGAAGTAACTCACCATAGAAAATAGCCATACAGGAGAAGTTAAAAGACAGCAACTGGGTGAATGGATTTCTGTATCCTACATGCTAAAGCAATACTCCATTCAGTTTAATATTATCTTTAGTGGCCACATACAGTGCACAGTACAGTGCTGTAGATGATGCTAGTCATATTCAGAGGGCATGACCTTCAAGGCCAATCTCCACTCCAAAATCCATCACTCTGCCATCTTCTGGATCTCAGTAAAAGGCACTACCATCAGTCTAAAGCAAACACCCAGGTGACTCCTTGACTCTTTCACCACCCCCACCACCACATCTAATCCATCAGCAAACCCTTTGCTATCACCTCAGTCGAAGCCCCCATCATCTCTCAGAGACAAGGGAGCAGCAGCCCCCCTCACTACTCTCCTTGCTTGAATTCATGCTACCCTACAAAATTCATTTGCCACCAAATAACCACAAGAGACATTGAGATATAAACATCAGAATCTCACTCCTCTGTTTAAAATCATCCAATGGCTTCCCATGGAATTAATAAGAGCCAATAACATTATGGAACTTATGAAACTCATGAGTAGCCTACGAGGCCTCACAAGATCCAGCCAGTTATTAACCTCCCAACCCCCCTCTGCCTCTTCATTCCTCTGCTCTAGTCCCAGTCTTCCCAAACACAGGAATACTGGTTCTTTCTTGCTCAAGGCCTTTGCACTTGCTGTTCCCTCTATGCATGAAACACTCTTCTCCCACATCCTTGCACAGCTGACGGTCTCGCAGATATCTGATGGGCCTCCCCTGACCACCCAATCTAAAGCAGCAGGGAGGTTCTCAGTCATCACTTTTCAATAAAAGATACTTTGTATTTCATGAGAAACCTTGAACTAAGTTTAAACTATACAACTAGCAACCAGATTTGATCCAACGATACTTATGATCTCAAAAAACATGGAAAGCAGGGATCTGCCAAAGTTCAGTTTCAGTCTCTATACTCAGCCAAAATCTGGTGGCTGTCTGGCTTTGGCTTTGGTGTTTTGTTTGTTTTTAATTGAGACAGAGTCTCACTCTGTCACTCAGGCTGCAGTGCAATGGCACAATCTTGGCCCACTGCAACCTCCATCTCCTGGGTTCAAGCGATTCTCCTGCCTCAGCCTCCCGAGTAGCTGAGATTATAGGCGCACACCACCATGCCTGGCTAATTTTTGTATTTTTCGTAGAGATGGGGTTTTACCATGTTGGCCAGGCTGGTCTCGAACTCCTGACCTCATGTGATCCTCCCACCTTGGCCTCCCAAAGTGCTGGGATTATGGGTGTGAGCCACCACACCTGGCCAAAAATGTCTTTAAAATGAGGACAAAAGTATAAACAAGAGTACCCCATGAAAAAAGAAAAATGCTATTAAAAGCTGGGGTTTTTTTGTTTCAAAATAAGAATAATTGCTAAAGGCGGCCAACAATTTTTAGTAATTGAAGAGTAAGGATCTTTGAGGCTTGCCAAGCTATGAATCCCAGGTACAAGGTTCCTTCCAGAAAACCATCTACCAGAAACTTTCCTGAATTCTGCTTTGTCCAAAAATGTTACCAATGATGCTGTGTGCCAGTTGAGACGATATTACACATGTGACATAGTGATCACAGGAGTAACCTAGCAGCCGGTAGTGCCCACAAAGTATTTTTCCTATATTAAAATTCCAAACTTTTAAAATCTGACTACTAAAATGCAATACAATTACTATCGTGAAAAATGTTTAATAAAATTTGAGATTTACTTTTGTATCCCAGAATTTACATTTTATGATGGTGATATTTAGCTTGGGGACCTCAATGATCTGAACACTTAACCATTTGACTTTGGGTTCAAATTCATATACAGTGGACTTCTAAAAAAGGAACAGTATGAAGTACACACAAAAACACTGAAAATGAAAAATCAAACTCAGAAAACTTTCCCTACTTGAGAACAATACTTAACTTTCGACAGTCTACAATTTGTATCAAGACCCTACTTATGAACCAATGTAGAGCTGTAAGACAAAAATCCCTACCTTATTTTACAATTCCTATGACAGAGGTGAGGCAGACAGTGACAGAATACACTAAATAGCAACCACTGAGCCTCGGCATGAGTCACAGAGCTGTCCATGTACAAAGACAGCAGACCAAGCACCTCCCGTCTTCCCTACACCCTTCCTATACACAGCTCTGTTGCGCTTGGCACTATTACTGCTAAACCAAAATTACAGTTCAGTGATCAGTTAAGTCACTAAGAGGAAATTCCATCCATGGAAATGCCGGCGCCTCAACATTTATGAAGGATATATTCTGAGACAGGATCATCCAATTCCTAAAAACTACTATAGCATATAATTTATCCCCCAAAATTAATTTAAAGCAACAGATATAGCCATGTTAAGATGCAAATGCTCACTCACCAGCTCAAGGGTTCTCAGCCCAGGATGGACATCAGAATCACCTGGAGAGCTTACAGAAACTCTGGAGCAGGTTAACTAAGGGATGGAATCCAGACATCACATTTGGTTTGTTTTTATAAACCCATGCAGATTTCTAAGGTGCAGCCAGGGTTAAGAACGTCTGCACTAGTTAAATGACTTGTGCCAGCACACAGGCTTTAATTGAATGAAGTGGTCACAACCAAACTTTGCTGCTAAACAGAGCTGAATTGAGTCCACTAAGTACCAGCTACACATCTTTAGGAAAATTGACATCTTTGAACCCAAATCCTCACCTGTAAAATGGGGCAACACCAAAAGCGTGGCGGTGAAGAAGAAAAGTAATGCATATAATGCACTTTGCACAGTGTCAGGCACTGAATACAAGCAACTAATAATCATCAGTAATGTGACTAATTACTTCATGCCATAGATGGTTCAGTTCCTGGCAAGTAGCTAAAACTGTAAATGTTAAATCCCTGAATGCACAACCATGGGCAAGATAATTCCCTCCCATCTTCCTCTAACCACTGGCCTGGTTATAGCTTACCTGTTCTAGGGACAACTGGTACTTCAGTTTCCAGTGCTGTCAACCTGGTGTCTTTCATGGTCACTGAAGGAAGAAAACATATGTACAATGAAGCAAAATCCCAGATGTAATCAGAAGCGGGTTAGGGGTTCATCTGGCACAAGCTTCTTCCTCCTCTATCCCTGACAGGTGGCCACCACGTTTCCACTGGAATGAACACTCATAATCATTGGAAGCACGTGCCTCTCCCCGTCTACATTTCTGAACAGCTGGTTGCTGGAAAATTCTTTATATTGTGCTGAACTTGTAATCTCTGTCTTTTGTTAATGTCTGTTAGAGTTATAAATGAATGGGCAGGATAGGCCCTAGAATTAGAGAGTTCCGGGTTAACATCCAAGCTCCGCAACTTATTAGCTGTGTAACATTTAGCTATTTATCTTAAGTCTCCAATGTCTAACTGTAAGTTACCTCGTCTGTAAAGTTAGAATAATGATGGCATCAAGCTCACAAGGCTTGTGGGGATTACATGAGATGATGCATCCTATTGCCCTCGGCACAGCACGGGGCACACCGAAGTTACTGCAGGAGCCATGTGAGGCAGGTCCAGGACAGTGAGAGGCACAAAGCACTGAGTCGACCTGCAGGGCCTCACCGCCTGCCACTGTCCCCACAGTCCTCACCCCTCCCCAACCCTCCCCACCACCTTGACTCACTGGCCTTTCAGTTCCTTGGCCAAGCCACATGCTCCCCATTCCTGAGCCTAAGAGAGTCTACCTTTGGCTCCTCCTAAACTCACTCTTCATCCTTAAAATCTCAGCTTAAATGCTCACTTCCTCAGAGAAGCCCTCCTAGGCCTCTACTTGCCTCCCACTTCCACCTTCCAGACTAGGTCAGGTCCCCTGTTATACTCCTGCAGCCTATATTTCTTGTGTCACTTACCACAACCCAATTAAATAAGCTTGATTAATTACTGAACATGTCTCCTTCACCAGAAGTTATATCCAGGGAGAGACGGCAGCTTACTCAGTACTGTATTTCAAGCAGCTACTATGCTGTCTGGCACTTCTTGATTGAATGACTAGAAGTTAAAATCTTTCTTTTCTTTTCTTTTTCTTTCTTCCTTTTCTTTCTCTCTTTCTCTCTTTCTTTTTTAGAGACAGGATCTCACTCTTAGGCTAGAGTACAGTGGAGCCATCATAGCTCACTGCAACCTCAAACTCCTAGGCTCAAGTGATCCTCCCACCTCAGCCTCCCGAGTAGCTAGGAATACAGACGCACTCCACCAGGCCCAACTAAGTGGTTTCTTTTAGTTTTAAAGATGGGGTCTCACTATGTTGCCCAGGCTGTTCCCAAACTCCTAGCCTCATGCAATCCTCCCACCAAGGCCTCCCAAGGTGCTAGTATTACAGACGTGAGCCACTGCACCTGGCCAGTGTTTCTTAAATAAATGTGCAAAGCCTAATTCTGCCTTCAGGCAGCATGACTTAAGTTTACTACAAAAGAGACATAAAATATTTGTGAACAGCTATCATTTTTCTATTTTCTTCCCCCTTTTACCCTACTTTCTGTCCAAATTAACTTGTATTAAATATCCATGCTAAATGAGTATATATAAATACATTTTTGTTTGCTTTTAAAATATGGGTCCTTCAAACTATATTTAGGTACAATCTAATCACTAGATTGTAAACTCCATGAGGACAGGAACCATCTGGGACACCTAGGGCCTATCCTGGCACCTGGCACACAAGAGGCAAACACACCCTGCTCAGATAAGGTAAGATTTAATCAGCTTCTTTGGCAGCCATTCCAGAGTTGAATAGAGTATGAAAGCTGAGCCTCATATACTATGGACACCTAATTACCCTAAACATGGAAAAAACTTGAACCAAGTTCTTAAATGTATGACCATGGCCAAAGTCAAACTAGTGGACTGAGGAACTCTCTAACAATTAAAATCACTTGTTCCAGATGACAGGGTAATTATATTTCCACGTGGAACACATTCCAGACATTAAACTCCACTGGTCTCTTCAGTGGCACCTGCAAGCCTGTGAACAGTGCTGCAGGCAGGCTGGCCCTCCAGAAAAGAGGGATCATACCATTCTGACAGGGAGTGCTTGCCTGGCCACACTCACTGCAAGTCACAGGGCTTGAATTAAAGTGCAGGAGCCCAGGCCAGGTGTGGTGGCTCACGCCTGTAATCCCAGCACTTTGGGAGGCCAAGGTGGGCGGATCACCTGGGGTCGGGAGTTTGAGACCAACCTAACCAACATGGAGAAACCCCATCTCTACTAAAAATACAAAACTAGCCAGGCGTGGTGGCACATGCCTGTAATCCCAGCTACTCGGGAGGCTAAGGCAGGAGAATCACTTGAACCCAGGAGGTGGAGGTTGCAATGAGTCAAGATCGTGCCACTGCACTCCAGCCTGGGCAACAAGAGCAAAACTCCATCTCAAAATAAATAGATAAATAAATAAAGTGCAAGAGCCTCTAATCTTAAAATCAGAATCTTAAAATAAGCAGTTAGTCCAGTGAGTCATATAGACTTCCTCTTGCGACTAATCCCGGTGGACATTTTACCTGAAAAGAAATATCTAAGGCAAGGGTAAAATTAGGATCTACACCAGATGAGATCCTGTAGACTGCCCAGCCACAACCCATCCTACATAAAGGCCCTACTCTAGGAAAGCAGAGTGGTTTTGTTGTTGGTGGTTGGTTTTTTTGTTTTGTTTTTTGAGATAGAGCCCTGCTCTGTCGCTCAGGCTGGAGTTCAGTGGCCTAATCATGACTCACGGTTCACTGCGACCTTCGCCTCCCAGGCTCAAGCAATCATCCCACCTCAACCTCCCAAGTAGCTGGGAATACAGGCACGCACCACCATGCCCAACTAATTTTTGTATTTTTTTGTAGAGATGGGGTCTCCCTAAGTCACCCAGGCTGGTCTAGAACTCCTGGACTCAAGTGATCCATCCACCTTGGCCTCCCATAGTGCTGGGGTTACAGGCGTGAGCCCCCACCCCCTGCCAAGCAGAGTGTTTTTGTCCAATGCTCAGTGTTAAGACTTTTAATTTCTTTATTACTGCACTAAAAATGATAATGGTACTAAATTGGTAGCAATTTTATGTTGGTATGTCAAAGGCTACCTACTATTCTACTCTTATTTATATTTTTAAGTGTTTATTGACTTATTCATTTGTATTTCAATCCTGTCCTATGGGGGTACTACAAGGCATAATCACTCTGGTCAGTAAAGTGAGATGTGATCTGTGAACCTCCTGAGGGGAAGGGAGGAATGCAGATGGAAACACCTGGCAGAGCAGAACACCAGTGTCAATCCACGTCCTTATCTTCGAAAGCCAAATTTAAAAAGAAACCTGCCTCCAGATCTAGACTTTTTTCCCTTTCATATTTGACCCAAAAGTTGTGTTCTCACTTATGTTCATCATTATAACTTCACTTCTATAAGCAATCTTTCTGAATAAAATGTAGGTTTGAGAAAGAAGATAAGGGCTGTGTGTTTAAGTATTTTGAGATGAAACAGAAGGCACATAGATCAATCTGTTTTCACTGTTCATCTTAACTAATATCATTCTTTAGGTGTTTACAGACGGATGGCTTATATGCCTAGGATTACACATGAACTCTAGCCTAACAGCCATGGACAGCTGTCATTAGCAGGACCTGTACGCCATTTTTTTCACATATCTCTGCCCTAGCCAAGATGCATTATGAGCTGTGAGAGAGCCAAGAGTACACACATACCTTTTGAAAATACTAGTGGCAGATACCTAAGATGTCTTTAGAATGGATTTATCTGAAATTACAGGTGAATATTCGAATTTTTCAAAAACAAGTGCTGTGATATGTGGCCTAGACACTACCCTCTACGACTCCTCAGGACTGTATGTAACATAAAATAGGTGACCGCATATCAATTTGCCTAAGATAATTTTGTACACATTTGTCTATGATGTAAAAATGTACTGCATGTGTAAATGAAGGCAGATGTCTCTTCACTATAACTTGTTTCCTATATTCAATTTTTTATCCATAAAAATTCAAGGACAATTCAGACACAGGTCCAGGCATGGATAGACTATTTTATTATCAGGTACAGTTAGATAGAGCAGAAATGTTACACTGTTAGGTTAATGTTCTGCTCTAGCTCAGGAACTCTCAGGTGACTTCTTAGGGTAATATTCTATCAAGTGAACCAAGACGCCTTCAGCACAAATGCATCTAAAAAGGGTAAGATACTTGCTCCCATTCTCTCTTCCTATCAGTGCCTAGAAGGAAGGAAAAAAGGGTAGGAAATAACTACTTACTATGTGAGAGTAAAACAGCTGATGGTAAAACCTGCCAACATGTGTAGTCATGTGTGATTGAAAAGGTCTTAGTAGTTGGAGTCCCTCTCAAGGACAAACTGGGGCAGGAGAGCTCCAACTTGCCAGATTCTCCATTCAGAATTTCTGCCGTTAGGGGCCTTGATGGACGGTTTGCTAAAGCTTATAGCCTATCCCAAAGGTGAAGAATCTTCTAGTAACTTGAGTGTAAGGCCAGAGCTTAATTTTGGTAAGGCGTATCTCTTCAATAAATAATGCTTATGTTTTGACTTTCTATTAACATGAACAACATTATTTACTAAGATAATACAGGCCAAACAGATACCACGTATATTTCAAAAAGACACTACGCAGAGCTTCTCCTAAAAGAGATATAAGCAAACTGTGAGATATCTTTAGGTTTCAGGTTTATAGGACCAAAATAGAAGTATTCTAGGGAAGAAGGGTATAGTTTGATAGTCTAGGGCAGTGGTTCTCAAAATGTGGTCCTGGCACCACGAGCAGGAGCCTGGGTACTTGTTAGAAATGTAAATTCTCAGGCCTTTCACCAGATCTCGGAATTGGATGCTTTGGGGTGGGGTCTTCTAGGTAATTCTGATGTCCACTAAAGGTTCAGAACCACTGGTCTAGGAAAAAGAAGGATGAAGGTAAAAAGCATTCATTCATTAATATACCTCCTTTGAGGTTCAAAACGAAAAAAATATATAGAGTGCATAAACCTTGGGAAAAAGGCCCAGTGGAATTCTGCCAGGTGCTAAAGGTACCAGCACAGACCGAATGCCAAGCCTGACAAGCACGTAGCAGGTTACATACCTGGGTACACTACAGAAATTTAACAAAGTAATTTATAACCCAGACAGTATATAAGGCCACCTTCTGACTTGGGCCTTTCCTGACTACTAGTTAAAAAAAAAAAAAAAATGTTTTTTAATAAAGCCTAAGTCCATTTTTAGAGCGGTAATCTATCTAAAATGATCAGCTGGGTTTCAAGCTGGGTCCATAAAGTACCTGAAGCCATATCCAAAATCCCATGTCTGTATGAATTTTTTTGGTGATGATGGGACATAAAGGGTAGAAGAGAAATTTGGTCCATAGCTTCCCACAGATTTTCAAAGGGCAACTGAGTCCACACACCTTCCCACCACCACCAAAGTTAAGAACCACTGACCTGACCTGTGAGTTAATTTATGAGGTCAGCAGATGAAGCAGTTTATCACAGTGGAAGACTAAATGCTTGGGCTGTGGAGTCAACCAAAAAGGTTCATATCCCAGCTCAGCCACCGAGTAAGTGACTATAGGCAACTTACTCTAAGCCTGTTTCCTCTTCCTATCCTGCCTCTTGAGGCTGTAAGAAGTTAATGGGGTATCAGACATGTAAAATACCACAGTGCTTGGCACATGAGTACTCAAAAAATATAAACTTTATTATAACAATATTACTACTTCACAAAAATGGATTGCTGGGTACATAATGCTTAGCAGTCTATCCATTTAACAACTGGTATTTGAAACATTGATACAACCATTGTATAACTTAAAATTGATACAGTTAAAGTTTGTTACTATGCTCTGTGAACTACTCAAAGTAGCAGAGTCTTAATGATTGCAGACATTAAGGTCACTGCCTCTGTTCTTCCTACAGCTCCCCTCTGTGTCTTCCATCACATCACCAACAGAAGGGCAAACCTGTCCTTTGTTACTCCAACACTTCTGGGCCTCTACTGCCATCATATTTACTTAAGAGAGTGACCTGTGAGTTGTAGGGCAGTAACTACTATGCTTTATTTTGGACTAAAGCATGGTTTTTAAGACATTTTACTTATTAGATGTAAATCTGAATTCATTCAACCGTAAAAAGTATTGTTATCTTTTGCTGATTCCATGTTCATAATAAAAGTTAGCACTGAACGAGAGAAAGGACAAGAAGAAACTGACAAGGTCCTGAGACAGTGTATTTTATACACAGTATATAAAATTTGCATTTTTATTCTCTCCCATGAAAACAGACATAAAGTTACTAATTTCTAGCAACTACAGGCTTAAAAAGTAAACCAGAGAAAGAATAATCTCAAACTGCTGACAGTTTACCTCTTTCAGATGAATTTAAATGGAGAATGCGTATTTCATGCTACCCAAATTATATTAGTTACCAGTTCATGATGTGAGGTTAAAAAAAACAAACTCAGTGTTTGAGTGTATAGTACATATACACATTTCAAGCAAACAGCCACAGATTTTAATGCTATTAAGTACACTTTTCTTTCACGCCTTCAGCTACTTAAATGACAAAACCAATGCAAAGACTAACCTTTCAGAGATTTATAATATGGGAAACTTATAGGGAATTACCTTTTTAAAAAGTATTATGATGTAAAGGAAAGGATAAACGATAAACAGATCTTCACCCAACAGGGTAGGCTCAAAGTCACCAATTTACTTGGTTTTTATAAAACCATTAACACGTTGACTCAATCGATTTAGTCAGAATGTTTAAATGACACCCCAAAGGACTTTAAATCACAGAAATGTAGGCCTAGAAATACTCATTAATTTACATTCCAACTTTTACTTCACAGATGAAGACACTGAGGCTCACAGAACTTAAGTGACCCACTGAAGGTCAAAAGCTATCTGACTCTTTAGAAAAGCCTGAAATGGTTGAGATATTGCTATATTTGGCTCATCGGCATTCAAGAATATCCAATTAATTCCAGGAAAAGCTAATTTTAGTTCACTATGGCCCTGGAACCCAGAAATAAACATACCTGTAGCCTAACAAACTTCAAATGAAGACAGAGCTATAAGAACAAGTCAGCTCTAATTCAGAGCCCAAAATTCACCCACCACTACACAAATAAAAAGCTACAAGCTATTTTAAGAAATACCTCTGTGATAAATAATAAATGAAAATAGCCAGATTGATACTTGAAGCCAGTGGTCCTCAACCTCTGGTGCACATAAGAATCAGTCTTCTTCCAAAATATATATACAAGGTGTCCGAATATGTAGGTCTACCTAGTATAGTGCCAAATATCTGTACATCAAGGTTCTCATGAGCACTAGGGTTTCAGATCTCGTTTCCAGCAAGTTCATTATTCTGCAAACATTACACATAGAGGTATATATTAGATTTGCCCTAGTAAGACTGTTAAGTTTCATCTCACGAATGAAACCAGGCATGCACAGAAGGCATCATATTACACCACAACAGTAGCAGTATCAGTTTTTACTCTTAACCCAGTGAGGAAGAGGACAACTGAGTCACAGGACCTGAAGCACTCTAATTTTATGGAAACAAGAAGGCTGGTAGCCACCTGCTTTCTAACCAGGAATTTAGGAACGTACCAAGTGTTTATGACACCAGGAAATGCATGCAGCAGAGAAAGTTTACATCATCTGTCCTTCTAGGCACGTGATATAAGAGTGTTTTGGATAAGATATTAACTTTAGTAAGAAGATATTTTCTGTTTACGTCTTCTATAAATACCCCTTAAGTTTACACCAGGTGGTTAGAGGAAGATTCTGCAGCTCCCTAGGGCAATAGCAAAGAATGTTTCAGTGTTTCTGAGGAGCCTCATTTGCCTGATGCATGACTGTTAAAGGTGCATTTCCCTACACAACCCTAAATCAGTTTTCACATTTGCATATTCCAGGTTTACTCAGGAATGTTCAATTTAAGAATCACAGGTGGTTGCTCGGTAAATCAAAGGCTCCCCAAAGACTAGGTTTTATAATGCTTCCTGAAATTTACAGCTCCACTTTACCAGCCTGTTTGAATTCAGATGACTCCAAGTTGATCCCAAAATTATAAATCAAAGTATCTCAGAAAAGTATTATTCTATTTTAGCACTTTTATAGCTTACTCTATGCAACGTGAAGTGCTATTTGTATGCTTTCTATTTATAAAAAAAAAAAAAGCCAGCAAGGATTTTAGCAGGACTTCTTTCTGCAGTAAACTCATCAGTTTTATTAAACTATCAAATACTTTTTAGCCTAATTTAGACTAACAAGTTCACATGCACAACACTGCCATCCCAAACAAAAGCTAAGGCGGATAAGCCAAGTGCATCCCCCTACTTCAACATTAAACAGACACACGTGCATAAACCTTGGCTAAATGATAAATTTTAATCACTTACAGGCCAGCCTTGATCAAATAACAGATAAATTTAAGAGTCATATCTTTGGAGTCAGTCAGATCCCAGCAGTTCCAGTCCTGGCTCAGATACAATTGGGGTGTGAACTTAGGCAAAGTACCCTGCTCTCTCCGGGCCTCAGTTTCTTCCTTTGAGAAGATTGGAGGTGTTAACAGTGGCTGCCTGTTCTCTTTGTCGTGAGGACCAAAGGAGATAATGACTGCCAGGCACTTTCACAGTGCCTGGCACACAGAGAGCACTCCATTAACGTTAGCTGTTGTTCTTAGGAGGACCGCGTCCCCTCCCAAGGCCTCACCACACATCCAAAACACACAAAGCAAAAACTCTTTAACAGGAAACACAAAGAAAGAGCTTTAATTCTACAAGGTCCCTCCGATTGCAGGCTCTTCATCCTCCAGTTCCTCAAATGAATGAATGAACGCCTAGGAGGGGCTCTGCAAATAGCTGTCTCTTAGGAAACCCCTTTGCCAACTTTAAGGTAACTGTCTTTCACCATCAATTAAACACCCACAAGTACACCCAGAGCGAGTCATGCAAATTTCAGCGGAGACACCGAGTCCAGGCGAGTCCTTGATCCCCACAGGCGACCTCCATTCATTCTCCACGCCCCTATACCCCGACCCCTCTCTTTAAGTTCTGGGACCAGCCCCACCCTCGCGACCCTTCCCCTCCCGCCAAGCGTCTCTACCCTGCCCTCCGCACCTAGCGTGAACCTGTCACCCCACCAAGTGAGGGACTGACGAAGGGGCCCACCTCACCCCTGCCCGAGGGACCGAGGCCCGGGGTGCAGCCGTCCCCTCGGGGGCCAAGGAGGGGCGAAGTGCTCCGTCCGACTCGCCTCTCCTCCCCAGGGAACCGCCAGTCCCGGCAGGGCCAGCCGAAGATAGCGTGTAATAAGAGGGAGGGGAGAGCTCTCCGAACCCCCTTCCCCGGGAACCCTACCAAGCAAGTGAGCTTCTTGCTCCAGCCCCTCCGAGCCTCCCCGGCTGGAGTCATGGTGCCGGGGCTGCCCCAGGAAGCCCCCATAAAAAGGAGGGGGAGACACCCCCATACTCACCCACCGTCTCCTCCCCCTCAGCTGTTTACCTCACAGTCCCTCCAGCCTACAGGGCGCCGCCATCTTGGACGTACAGCACCTCCCCCGTCGTGAAAGGGCCAAGGCCGACGGCGGCCTCCGCCACGAAAAAGAGTCCCCCTCCGGACCTCCCCTCCTTCTCGAAAGGAAGGACAGACGGCCGCGATCGGCAGCCCCGCCGGAAGGAAGAGGCTCTTCCATTCATAACTGACGATGCGGGTTGGACGAGAAAAAAAGCAAGGAGGGTTTTTATGGAGGGGGGGCGGGGCCTGGCGGAAGGATCCGAAAGGAGGCTGCGAAGAGATCTTGTGACTCCGCGAAGGAGGCAAAAAGAAGGGCCGGCGCGGCGGGAGGAGCCACGCGAGAGCCCGAGGGGGCGGGGCGGGCGGTCACGTGACTGGCGGGGGGGGGGACGCGGCGGAGAGGCGTAAACAAGCTGGCGGCGCCTGGGTGTGGTTGGAGCGCCCTGCCTCTTGCCCCCCGAGTCGTTTCTGCCCTTCGCTTGCCTGGCGCCCCCCCGAGGGTCTCTCTGTGGGAGGCCTCAGAGTAGCGATCCTGTTTCCCAAGGAGCTGCTGGGGCCCGCGTGGGTGAAGGGCCTGCTTGGGAGCTTTGGAGTTGCAGCTCACCTGGGAAGGGGCGGAAAGCTGGGGGCCAGGGCAGCCCTCCTTCCTGGGCTAAACATTTTCAGAAGCCCGCCTCCGGGATTGCGGGGGACCCCCCTGGCTTCTGCCTTCAAGTAGCTCACACTTCACACCTAGTCATGACATCTAGGGAAAACCAGCCCTAATAGGAGACAGCTTGAAAATCAGAACGCCTTATTCCGTTTCCTGCTGAAACAAGGCTTTAAGTCCTCCAAGCCTCAGTTTCTTCCTCTGTGAAATGGGCATAATGACATCTGTGACGTGAAGAATCAAGGAGATGAAGTATGGACAGCGTTAAGCCCAGAGTCCTGCGCCTAGTAAATGCTCACTCACTAGGTAGGTGGCCTTTATTGCGAGGCTGAGTATGATGGGCTCCATCCAGCACGAACACAAAGCCCTGTGAGAGGAAGCAGAGTGAGATGAAGTCGAACTGTGGGATGTGAAAGGCATTTTGAAGGAGTAGGCATCAGGTTGGGTTTTAAAGGAAATGTAGGTTTTGTGAAATACTAGGTTGGTGCAAAAGTCATCACGGTTTTTGCCATTAAAACCGCGATGACTTTTGCATCAACCTAATAGAACCAGGCGAGGCGGCTGGGGAGAGAAGGCCATTCCAGGCAGAGGGAACCAAAGGAGCAAGAGCCTAGGGGCAAAAAAGTGTTGGGTGAGTTGTGGGAATAACAGGTTTTGTCATGGGAACCAATTGGGTCACAGTGCAAGGCAGCCATGGTTAAGGGGGGCCAGGTGTGTGAGTAGCCAGCACCGTGGGTGCCTTCAGAATTCTGAAAAGGCCCTGGATGGTATCGGGTAGGGCCACTGCTAGTCAGTATAGGGCCTTGGTGAGAATTAGAAAAATGGCACCCCTGGGCTGTATTTTGGCCCCTATCCACCAGCCCCAAACCCTCCTGGGCCCTTGAGCAGTGAACAACCTTTATAACCGTACGTCTAGAGCCATGAAGGCTTAGGAGGGAGGTGAAAATTGAACTGATGATTCCTCTGTTCTAACACAGTCGCTGGGGGGGGAAGCTAAGAGTTCTAGATTCAAACAGACCAGAGTTTGAATGTAGGTTTCAGCCATCATGTTCTAACTGGATGAGCCGTAGTCTCCTCACCTGCAACATAGGGCTAATAATAATGCTAGTTCTTGGGGATTTCGGGTGAAGTCAGTGAGTCTAAGCTCTAAGTGGCACAGAGCCTACTCCAGTTAATGTTATTTTTGATAACTGTTAAGTGCCAGCTGTCAGCATCCATCACTTCCAGAAACGGGTCCACCAAACACTAAATTCTTCTGTGTCACCACCCAAGCATAGTCTGCATGGGGTCCAGAGATGGAAAGGTCGAGGGAAACGGGGAAGGGTCTGTGTTCTCTCAGTTCCACCAATCTGCAAACTACTTTACAGGAACAGACTCTTCCCTTTGCATTCACACCAGGGCAGGGATTCAAGATTTCTGAAATCTTCAGAGATTTCTGAGACCACCAGTGATGGGAGACCTAAGGAGGAGGGCAGGGGGAGCAGCACTGCTCTGGAGCTCTGACCCAGGAAGCCCCCCCACACCCTGACCTTTCTTGGCTCCATGACCTCATCCTGCAGGAATGCATTCTGCCATGGAGGAGAGCAGCCATAAGCAGAGCTCACCAACTGCTCACTTTCCAGGGGGCCATAACCACATTGTCACTGTTTCTACACTGTCTGGAAGAAGAATGGGCATTGTTACCTCAATATGGGACCACCAGGGGCTTGCAAGAAGAGGCTGAAGATGACAGGCAGAGACAGCTCTACCACCATCTCCTGCCACTTACCAGGCTGGGCCACCTAGATGTTTTCTGCTTCTCTGGGGTTGATTTTTGTCATTTGCTTAACAGACACTATTCAGACCACTACCTTCCATACACCACCCTGGAGCCTCCCTGTGACGGGGCTTCCTGACCGGCCTGTCTGAGCATGAAAGGGCTGAGCCCTCCATAGGCGGGCGTGCTGACAGGATGCACGTGGTGGAGGACACCTGCTGCATTTGGCTGTGTGACATCTCCCCCTCGCCTTCTGAACAGGTGAACCGCCCTTCCTCAATTCTTTCAGTGCTGATGGTCCTCACAATCACAGTACCAGCCCCAGGCCACAGCAGGTGGACCAGGCCTGGCCAATCTGAGATGCCCATCATGGAGCTTGTTAAAAGAAAACTTAAAACAAGTTCAATTAGATTAAATTTAATCGAGCAAAAAAAAAAGAAAATTCATGAATCAGGCAGCCTCCAGAATCAACAGATTCAGAGAGACTGCAGGGGTCAGAACAAATTTATAGACAAAGTAAAGTGGCCTGGCGCAGTAGCTCACTTCTGTAATCCCAGCACTTTGGGAGGCCAAGGCAGGTAGATGGCTTGAGGTCAGGAGTTGGAGACCAGCCTGGCCAACATGGTGAAACCCTGTCTCTACTAAAAATACAAAAATTAGCCAGGCGTGGTGGCGGGTACCTGTAATCCAAGCTACTCAGGAGGCTGAGGCAGGAGAATCGCTTGAACCTGGGAGGCAGAGGTTGTAGTGAGCTGAGATTGTGCCACTGCATTCCAGCCTGGGTAACAAAGTGAGACTTGGTCTCCAAAAAAAAAAAAACAAACAAACAAAAAAAAAACTAAAGTGACATACAGGAATCAGAAGTGAGGTACAGAAACAGTGAGATTGGTTGCAGCTCGGCGTTTGCCGTATTTCAACATAGTTTGAACACTCAGCAGTCTATGAGTGGTTGAAGTATGGCCGCTGGGATTGGCCAACACTCAGCTATTGTTACAAGTGCATACTACTTACTAAGTTAGGTTTTCAATTTTGCGTGCCTATTAAGCTAGGTTACGGTTCGTCCACAAGGACTCAAATATAAAAGTACGGAGTCCTTCTCAGGCCATATTTCATTTGCTTTAACAAGCTGAAATGGTTGGTCTACAGTGGACCTGTGACTTGAGCTGGACTAGAGTGCTCCTCTGGATCTTTATAGATGGGTGTTTAAAAAAAAAAGCAATTTTTCTCTTTCCTTTGGGGTCACTAAACTGCGATGAGGAAGCTGTGGCCTCTCCCTTCCCCCGTCCTACAGCAAGGTGTGTGACAAGTCGAGTTAAAGAGTGAAAGAGACAGAGATGGAAAGAGAAATTCATGCTGCTATCTCCTGCATTTCCAGAGTCCCTGAAACCAGCTTTGCCCCGGCCTTCCAAGTTCCATGAAGCAATAACTATTTTGGCCAATGCTAGTTTCATTGGATTTCTGTCCCTCATCAACAAAAGGCCAGATTCAGAGGCCTTTGGAAGGACACCACCAGCCAAAAATATTTCCCACTCTGCGCCTGAAGTTCATCCACTTGAATTGCTTTTTGGCTTTAGCTTTCAGCTGTCTGTGCAGCAGCCTCCTGGCCAGGTGCCCTGCCGTTGGTGGGCAACCCCCGCAGGATGGGGTCTGAGCTTCTGCTGGCAGCCCCCAAGGCCCTCTGCAGCCCTGGCCTCTCTAGCGCATCAGTTTCCCCTTGCTTTCTAGCACCATGTCCTCCAGTACCAAGGAACGCCCAGAGGCTTCACACCGCCCTGCCTTGGCTCAGGCCGTCTCCTCTCCCTCCGCACCAGATGGCCTCTGCAGCGTGTGCTGGTCATTCTCCATTTGCCCTTCTCTGTCTGGGCTCCCCTCTAAGCCACACCTGCTAAGCATGTGCTCTCCCTCCTCTTGGATTTGACCAAAGTGCGGCAGGGTCAGGTGAGTGAGGAAGAGCCTTCCCGCCTGGCCTGGCCTGGCCGTGATGCACAGCTCCTGCTGCGTGGCCTGTCTCACCCGTGGTGTTAGTAATGGTTTCCCCCACTCACTCTTCACACCCAGAGGTGATCACGGATCCCCACAGCTCACTAGTCCTTAGGTGCTTCAGCACCTCTTTTTTCTCTGAAGCTGCTCACACCTGTCTTTTTAATTATCCCTTGGAGGGTGTTACTGTTCCCCGCCAGGATCCCAACTGCTACAGCCCCTTCTTAGAGAATCTGTCTTCAGCCTGGGCTACTCACTGTGAATCAAGCCAAACCCACAGATACACACACACACACACACACACACACACACACACACACACACACACACACACACTGTGAATCAAGCCAAACCCACAGACACACACACACACACACACACACACACAGACACACACACCCAACCCCCTGATTGGACCTGGATCAGGGCTGAAAACCTTCCTCACACTGAACCAGCCAGATTCTCCTTCTTGAGAATTAGAACCGAGAGACCCCAAGACTGAGATACATGGTGTTGGGGGAGGATTGCAACTTTACACAGCTGCAGGGGGACCGTGCAAACTGCTGTGCTCCAGGAGAGGCAGATCACTTAGAAAACACCTCAAACAGGTGCCCTCGAGGGTTATGCAGTAAGACGGGACTGTGCTGGTCCCTGGGGGGGGTCGTATGGAGTTGGACCCAGCCATGGCCGTCAGCACCACTCTGGACAGCAGAGGTTAAGCAGGAAGAGCTACTAGGAGCCTTGCTCAGGAAGCCGGCATGCCCAAACCAGCAAGGAGCAGCTGTGGCCACAGAGAGGAAGGAGAGCTGCAGGACTAGCCCATTGCCCAGGAGGCCTGCCTAGGTCTGGAAGATGCCCCTGTATCTTTTCAATAAATTCCACTTTTTCATGCCTGTAATCCCCACACTTTGGGAGGCTGAGGCAGGAGGATTGCCTGGGGCCAGGAGTTCGAGACCAGCCTGGGCAACATAGCAAGACCCCATCTCCACAAAAAATAAAAATTAGCCAGACACAGTGGCATGCAGCTGAAGTACTAGCTACTTGAGTGGCTGAGGCAGGAGGCTCACTTGACCCCAGAATGTTGAACCTGCAGTGAGCCATGATCGTGCCACTGCACTCCAGTCTGAGTGACAGAGTAAGACCCTGTCTCTAAAAAATAAAAATAACACACACACACAAATTCTACTTTTACCTGAGCTAGAAGATGTTCGCTTCTGTTCCTGACAACCAACACCACCATCGAGGCTGGAGATGGTCAGAAATGCTTTCCTTTCTTCTTCACCCACATCACACCTGTTCTTCCTCCAAGACTCAACTCCAATGTGATCTCCACCAGGAAGTCTTTTTGGGACCCCCAGGATGGCAAAAAGGCCCCTGCCCTGAGCCCACTACCCCTATCAAATGCATACCTCCATTCCTTCCACCACACCGCCTGCTTACTCAGGTTGTGCTTATGGGCCTGTCTCCCAAGTTCTCAAGAACTCTGCTGTCCCCAGGAGGTGGGATGGATAAGAGGGCCCTTGAAACCTCTACTTCAAGGTCAAAAGACAGGAACAGGCCAGGCTCGGTGGCTCACACCCGTAATCCCAATCCCAGCACTTTTTTTTTTTTTTTTTTTTTTTGAGATGGAGTCTCACTCTGTCGCCCAGGCTGGAGTGCAGTGGCGTGATCTCGGCTCACTGCAAGCTCTGCCTCCCGGGTTCACGCCATTCTCCTGCCTCAGCCTCCCAAGTAGCTGGGACTGCGGGCTCCCACCACCACACCTGGCTAATTTTTTTTGTATTTTTAGTAGAGACAGGGTTTCACCGTGTTCAGGATGGTCTTGATCTCCTGACCTCGTGATCCGCCCGCCTCGGCCTCCCAAAGTGTTGGGATCACAGGCGTGAGCCACCGCGCCTGGCCAATCCCAGCACTTTGAGAGGCCGAGGCAAGTGGCCCCCTGGAAACCAGGAGTTCAAGACCAGCCTGAGCATCATGAGATCCCCATCTCTACAAAAAATTTTAAAAATTAGCCAGGCATAGTGGTGCACACCTGTAGTTCCAGCAACTTGGGAGGCTGAGGCGGGAGGATCACTTGAGCCCAGGAGTTGGAAGCTGCAGCAGTGAGCCATGATCCTGTCACTGCACTCCAGCCTGGGCAACAGAGTGAGACCCTGTCTCCAAAAAAAAAAAAAAAAAAAAGGAAAAAGCCGAGAATAAATCTTTCAAGACTTAGGCTAAGACTAAGGCTAAGTAGGAGCAGTGTCAGGAGCCAAGAGCTACTCTTGCCGCGTGGCTCAGTGTCCGTGGTAGCTCAAGCACCCACAGGGCTGGCCACCATCTTGGTTTGCTGTTATTCCATCAAATGGAGTAAAATTTATTGTCTCACGATTCTAGACGCCAGAAGTCCAAGATCAAGGTGTCAGCAGGATTGGTTCCTTCTGCAGGCTTGGAGGGAGATCTGGTTCCTGCCTCTCCCCCAGCTTCTGGAGTTTGGCTGGCCATCCTGAGGCTCAATCCATCCTCCTGCTTCGTTCCTTGGCTTGAGATGCATCTCACTGTTCTCTGCCTTCATGTTCACGTGGCATTCTCCTTGTGAGCTTGTCTCTGTGTCCAAAATGTCCTCTTATTATAACTACACCAGTAGCATTGAGTTGGGAGCCCACCCTATTCCAGCATGACCTCCTGTTAACTAATTACATCTGCAGCGACCTTATGCATAGTCACATTCTGAGGCACTGCAAGTTAGGACGTCAACATGTCAATGTTTGGGGGAATAAATTCAGCCCATAACAGGTACCAAGGGCTGAGTTAGTCACATTATTATCCATGGTTTGTGAAGGAGCCCGCTCTAATTTTTATACTTGCATTTGTTTGTTCCCTTTTCTTAATTTTTAATTTTTATTTTTTTCTTGAGATGGAGTCTTGCTCTGTCACCCAGGCTGGAGTGCAGTGGCACAATCTCAGCTCACTGCAACCTCTGCCTCCCAGGTTCAAGCTATTCTGCCTCAGTCTCCCGAGTAGCTGGGATTACAGGCACGAGCCACCACACCTGGCTAGTTTTTGTATTTTTAGTGGAGACGAGTTTCACCATGTTGGCCAGGCTGGTCTCGACCTCCTGACCTCAAGTGATCTGCCTGCCTGGGCCTCCCAAAGTGCTGGGATTACAGGCATGAGCCACTGCGCCTGGCCCTGTTTGTTCCCTTTTATCTTCATTCCCCACATCCGGTTTCCTCCTTGCACATAAGCAACCATTGTCATGTATATCATGTGTATCCTTTTGTCTGTATGTATCCTTGCAAAATGTGTGTGTATGTGTATTTTTAATTTATGTGAGTGGAATTGTGTTATAGGTGGCAATCTGTTTCTTACTTTTTCCCCCATTCAGCATCATTATGAAGCTCCATCTAGCTGCTGAGAATTATTCCGTGATGTGAACCTACTCTAGTCTACTTTCCACTCTCTCAGGGATGGACACCAGCAGTAGCACCAGAAGTAACATTGTGATAAACATCACTATACACTATACACTACACACTACGCACTACACACTATACACTATAAACTATACACACTACACTATACACTACGCAGTATGCACTATACACACTACACACTACGCACTACACACTATACACTACACACTACACTATACACTACTCACTATGCACTATATACACTATACACTACACATTACGCACTACGCACTATGCACTACACACTATACACTACACGCTATACACTGCACACTACACACTATATGCACTATACACTATACACTATACACTACACACTATACACTACACACTATACACTGTGCACTATGCACTACACACTATCCACTATACAGTATACACCACACACTACACAGTACACACTATACACTACACACTATACACTATACACTACACACTATACACTAAGCACTATACACTACACACTACACACTATGCACTATACACTACACACTATACACACTACACACTGCACATTATACACTATACACTATACACTATACCCAACACACTACACACTACACTACACACTATGCACTACGCACTATACACTATACACTACACACTATGCACTACACACTATATACTATACACTACACTACACTGTACACTATGCACTACACACTATACACACCACACTATACACTATGCACGGTGCACTATATGCACTATACACTACACACTACACACAATACACTACACACTATATACACTACACACTATACACTATACACTACACACTATACACTATACATTACACACTATACACTACACACTATGCACTATACACTACACACTATACACTATACATTACCCACTGCACTACACACTATGCACTATACACTACGCACTATGCACTATACATTACACACTATGTACTACACACTATGCACTATACACTACACACTATACACTATACATTACACACTATACACTACACACTATGCACTATACACTACACGCTATACACTATACACACTATGCACGATACACTATACACTACACACTATACACATTACGCACTACACACTACACACTATACACTATACACTACACTACACTATACACTATGCACTATGCACTATACACTACACACTATACACTATACACTACACACTACACACTATACAGTATGCACTACGCACTATACACTACACACTACACGTTATGCACTACACACTATGCGCTATGCACTACACACTATACACTATACACTACACTATACACACTATGCACTATACACTATACACACTACACACTATGCACTACACACTATGCACTATACACTACACACTACACACTACGCACTATTCACTACACACTATGCACTATACACTATACACACTACACACTATACACTACACACTACACACTGTACACGACACACTATACACTACACACTACACACTATACACTACACACTATACACTACACATTGTACACTATACACTGTACACACTACATACTATACACTACACAGTATACACTACACACTACACACTGTACACACTACACACTGCACACTATACACTACACACTATATACTACACACTGTACACTACACACTGCACACACTACACACTATACACTATACACTGCACACTATACACTACACACTATGCACTATACACTGTACACTATACACTACACACTATGCACTATACACTATACTGTTCCCTTATAGATCCAGCTCAGAATTTATTTGAGATACACAACTGGGAGTAAAACTAATGGGTCATAGGATGTGTGGACTTAACTTTTTTTTTCTTTTTCAGACAGGTCTTGCTCTGTTGCCCAGGCTAGAGTACAGTGACTTGAACACGGCTTACTGCAGCCTCTACCTCCTGGGCTCAAGGGACTCTCTCCTCTAACCCCCCGAGTAACAGGATCACAGGCTTATGCCACCATGCCTGGAATTGTTTTTTTTTTTTTTGTAGAGGCGGGTCTTGCCATGTTGCTCAGACTATAGACTTACTCTTTTTTTTTAGTTCCAGGATACCTGTGCAGGATGTGCAGGTTTGTTCTGTAGGTAAACGTGTGCCGTGGTGGCTTGCGGCACCTATCAACCCATCACCTAGGCATTAAGCCCAGCATGCATTAGCTTTTCCTGATGCTCTCCCTCTCCCTGCCCCCCGACAGGCCCCAGTGTGTGTTGTTCCCCTCCCTGTGTCCGTGTGTTCTCATTGTTCAGCTCCCACTTATAAGTGAGAACATGTGGTGTTTGGTTTTTTAGACTTTTTTTTTTTTTTTGAGATGAAGTCTTGCTCTTCTCCCCCAGGCTGGAGTGCAATGGCACGATCTCCGCTCACTGCAACCTCCGCCTCCTGGGTTCAAGCGACTCTCCTGCCTCAGCCTCCCGAGTAGCTGGGATTACAGGTGCGTACCACCACCCCTGGCTAATTTTTTGTATTTAAGTAGAGACCATGTTGGCCAGGCTGGTCTCGAACTCCTGACCTCAGGTGATCTGCCTGCCTTGGCCTCCCAAAGTGCTGGGATTACAGGCGTGAGCCACCACGCCCGACTGGTTATAGATATTTCAAGCATCTTCTCCCAATCTGTTATCTACCTATTAACTGTCTATATTATGCCCCATTGGAAAAGGTCATTAACTTGGGTGTTATCAAGTTCACTTCTTTTTCTTTTTGACTTACACTTTGGGTTTTTGAGATTTTGTTTAACAATGCCTTTTCCAACCCTTAATCACACACAAATGCTTAAGCTTTCTCTGTTTGTATGGGTTTTTTTGTTGTTGTTGTTTGTTTGTTTGTTTTTGAGACAGGGTCTTACTCTGTCACCCAGGATTGAGTGCAGTGGTGCAAACATGGCTCACTGCAGCCTTGACCTCCCGGGCTCAGACCATCCTCCTGCCTTAGCCTCCCGTGTAGCTGGGACCACAGGAGTGTGGCATCACACCCAGCTAATTATTTTATTTTATTTTATTAGAGATAAGGTCTCACTTTGTTGCCCAGGCTGGTCTTGAACTTCTGGGCTCAAGCGATCCTCTTGCCTTGACCTCCCAAAGTGCTGGGATTACAGGTGTGAGCCACCATACCTGGCCATTTGTATGTTTCATATTTATGTTGTTACATTAAAAAATATATTAATGTTTTACATTTCACTTCTAGGTCTCTGCAGAGGCCATGAAAAATGTGCCACTCAGCTTTTCTGCTAATTGTTGAAGGCCCAGCTGCCACCGCTCTGGATCTACACCCCATTTGCAATGAAGCCACACATCTCGTGAGCCACTCCCAGCCCGTGACTGGGCGCAGCAGGGGCCCTAATGCAGGATAGCTCTGAGGAGGTGCGGGACCCTTGACAGTGGAGGACATTGGCCCGAGAACTCTTCATCGACCTGATCAAACCTCTCTTGGAACTGCAAAGCAGTCTGAGACTCTTCTCCCAGTTTATTATCTCCCTATTAACTATCTATATTGTAGCTCATTGGAAAAAGAGTCATTAATTTTGATTATCAAATTCACTTCTTTTTCTTTTGACTTGCACTTTGGGTTTTTGAGATTTTGTTTAGCAATGCCGCTTCCAACCCTTAGTCACACGCAGTCCCCCTCTCCTCACAGGTTTCAGATCCATATCATAGCTGAAGGCTCTCTCTGCTGTCCAGCTCCTCCTCTGTGTGGGACATTTATCTGAGTTTTAAAATGTCCTTCCCAAAAGTTGACTTTAGTATTATTTTATTATTTATTTTTGAGACAGTGTCTCACTCCAGTCCAGACTAGAGTACAGTGGCCTGATCATAGCTCACTGCAACCTGGAACACCTAGGTTCAAGCCATCCTCCTATCTCAGCCTCCTGAGTAGCTGGGACTCCAGGCACACACCACCACACTGGGATAATTTTTTTTTTTTTTTTTTGTAGAGGTGGGCTCTCACCATGTTGCCCAGGCTGGTCTTGAACTCCTGGACTCAAGCAAATCTCCCACCTCGGCCTCCCAAAGGGCTGGGATTACAGGCATGAGCCACCATGCCTAACCTGTAGTGTATTATTGATTTATTATTAGGTATTTTATAGTTTTTAATATTATTTTGTGTGTTTTTTTAAATTTTCAACTTGGTTGTTACTGAAGTAGAGAAATTCTATTGATTTTTGTAGGTTGATCTTATATCTTGCACCTAGTTGAACTCTCTAATTTTACTAGTTTGTCATTTTATTTTTATTTATGTTGAGTTTTCTAGGGATATTATCACATCACCTGAAAATAAAAGTTTTATCTCTCTCTCTTTTTCTTTTTTTCTGAGATGAACTCTTGCTCTGTTGTCCAGGCTGGAGTATAGTGGCATGATCATGGCCCACTGCAGCCTCAAATTCCCAGGCTCAAGTGACCCTCCCACCTCAACCTCCCGGGTAGCTGAGATTATAGACATGCCTGGTTAATTTTCAAATATTTTATAGAGGTGAGGTCTTCCTATGCTGCCCAGGCTGGTCTTGAACTCCTGGACTCAAGTGAAATTCCCACCTTGGCCTCCCAAAGTACTGCGATTACAGTCATGAGTCATCACACTCGGCCTGTCTCTTCTTTTTAAATTAGAACTCTCCTCATTTGTCTTTCCCTTTTTATAGTGTTGGCTGGGACCTCCAGTACTATGTCAACCAGTAGTGGTGATATTAGGCATCTATTCATTATTCCCAGTCTTCAAGGAAATGCATATAAATTTTCTACAGTAGGTATAATGTTTGCTCTAAGACTTTTGTCTATGACTTTTACCAAATTAAAGAATAGATGTGGGTTTTATCCAATGCTTTTTCTGCATTCATTGAATAGTCAGAAATATCCTTATTTTAGCCTATCAATGTGGTGAAGTACACAGGTACATTTTTTTGATGGTCATTTATCCTTGCACTCCTAGGACAAGCACAACTTGATCGTGATGTATTTTTAAAAATACTTGTTGACTCGTGTTTTATTAAGGATTTTTGCATTTATTGTATGCATTTATGGTTCTTTTAATTGGAATGTATAGACCATTTACATTTAATGTAATCATCAGTGTAGTTGGGCTTAAGTTTACCTTCTTGATATTTGCTTTCTATTTTTCCATCTGTTCTTTGTTCCTTTCTTTTGTCTTTTTCAGCCTCCTTTTGGATTAATTTAGCATTTTTTAGAATTCCATTTTACCACCACTATTGGCTTCTTTGCTGTACCTCTTCGTCTTATGCTTTTAGTGATTGTTCTAGGATTTAAAATATGAATCTTGAACTTATCACCATCTATATTCAGTGGCTACTATACCATTTCAGATATAATTTAAGAGCTTTACAACAATATACTTCTGACCAGGCATGGTGGCTCCATGCCTGTAATCCCAGCACTTTGGGAGGCCAAGGCAGGCGGATCACTTGAGTCCAGGAGTTTGAGACCAGCCTGGGCAACATGGCAAAACAGTGTCTCTACTGAAAATACAAAAATTAGCTGGGCATGGTGGCGAGTACCTGTAGTCCCAGCTACTTGGGAGGCTGAGGCAGGAGGATTGCTTGAGCCTGGGAGGCGGAGGTTGCAGTGAGCTGACATGGCACCACTGTACTCCAGCCTGGGTGACGGAATGAGATCCTGTCTCAAAAATAAAATAGGCCGGGCACGGTGGCTCATGCCTGTAATCCCAGCACTTTGGGAGGCTGAAGTGGGCAGATCACAAGGTCAGGAGATTGAGACCATCCTGGCTAACATGGTGAAACCCTGTCTCTACTAAAAATACAAAAAATTAGCTGGGCATGGTGGCACACACCTGTAGTCCCAGCTACTTGGGAGGCTGACGCTTGAACCAGGGAGGCAGAGGTTGCAGTGAGCCAAGATCATGCCACCCTAACTCCAGCCTGGGCGACAGAGTGAGACTCCATCTCAAAAATAAATAAATAAATAAAATAAAATAAACTATACACTTCTATTTCCTGCCCCCTGTTTTTTGTGCTATTGCTGTCATAAATTTTACTTCTACATAGGTTATAAAACTCTAGCTAGGGGTCTATATTATAAAAATATTGTTATTATTTTTGCTTTAAAGAATCAATTTTTTATGTGTGTATTGGTCTGTCACCAAGGCTAGAATGCAGTGGTGCGATCTCAGCCCACTGCAACCTCCACCTCCCAGGGCTCAAGCGATCCTCCTGCCTCAGCCTCCCAGGTAGCTGGAACTACAGGCACGTGCACCACCACACCCAGATAATATTTGCATTTTTTGTAGAAACAAGGTTTTACCAGCAGGGTGCAGTGGCTCACTCCTGTAATCCCAGCACTTTTGGAGGCTGAGGTGTGTGGATTGCTTAAGGTCAGGAGTTGGAGACCAGCCTGACCAAAATGGTAAAACCCCATCTCTACTAAAAATACAAAAATTAGCCAGATGTGGTAGTGCATGACTGTAATCCCAGCTACTCAGGAGGCTGAGGCAAGAGAATCACTTGAACCCAGGAGGCAGAAGTTGCAGTGAGCTGAGATCATGCCACTGCACTCCAGCCTGGATAACAGAGTAAGACTCTGTCTCAAAAAAAAAAAAAAGAAAGAAAAAGAAAAGAAACAGGGTTTTGCTATGTTGTCCAGGGTGGTCTCAAACCCCTGGGCTCAAGCAATCCTCCTGCCTTGGCCTTGCAAAGTGTTAGGATTACAGGTGTGAGCAACCACATCTGGCCAATTTTTTTTTTTTTTTGAGATGGAGTCTCACTCTGTTGCCCAGGCTGGAGTACAGTGGCGCAATCTCGACTCACTGCAACCTCCTCCTCCCGGGTTCAAGTGATTCTTCTGACTCAGCCTCCCGAGTAGCTGGGACTACAGGTGCGTGCCACCACGCCCAGCTAATTTTTTTATTTTTAGTAGAGACGGAGTTTCACTATGTTGGCCAGGATGGTCTCGATCTCTTGACCTCGTGATCCACCCACCTTGGCCTCCCAAACTGCTGGGATTATAGGCATCAGCCACTGTACCCAGCCAAATATTTTTTAAAGAAACAAAAAACTGAGAAAAAATATTTTATATGTGCCCACATATTTACCATTGCTAGCATTCTTCATTTATTTGTGTAGATCCAAGTTTGCATCTGGTATTATTTTCCTTCTACTTAAAGAACTTCCTTTAACATTTTTTATAAAATGAGCATGCAATAAATTCTCTTGACCTTTGTCTGAAAGAGTATTTTACCCTCATTTTTTGAAAGATATTTTTGCTGGGTATAGAATTCTGGGTTGACGGTTTCTT
The DNA here is from genome assembly GCF_029281585.2 of Gorilla gorilla gorilla. Taxonomy (NCBI): domain Eukaryota; kingdom Metazoa; phylum Chordata; class Mammalia; order Primates; family Hominidae; genus Gorilla; species Gorilla gorilla. The sequence goes on from NC_073237.2 coordinate 129,331,630, forward strand.
TCTTTCAGCGTTTTTTCTTTTTTTTTTTGAGACAGGGTCTTACTCTGTCACCCGGGATGGAGTGCAGTGGTGTGTTAGTAGCTCACTGCAACCTCAAAGTCCTGGGTTCAAGCAGTCCTCCCATCTCAGCCTGTCAAGTAGCTGGGACTATGGGTGCATGTCACCATGACCAGCTACTTTTTAAAACATTTTTATTAGAGATTAATTCTCCTATGTTTCCCAGGCTGGTCTCGAACTCCTGGCCTTAAGTGATCCTCCCGCCTTGGTCTCCCAAAGGATTGGGATTACAGGCATTAGCTACTGTGCCCAGCCTCTTTCAGCTTTTTAAATATGTCATTCCATTGTCTCTTAATTGACAAAATTTCTGAGGAGAAATTTACGGTAATTCTTACCTTTGTTCCTTTTTTTCTGAATGTAATTTAAATTCTTAACATAAACTGATCGGTTGATTGATTTGAAATCATCCTGAGTGTATTAGTAAGAGTTCTCCAGAGAAGCAGAACCAACATGATGTGTGTGTGTGTGTGTGCATGTGTGTGTGTGTGTGTGTGTGTGTGTGTGTGTTTAAGGAATTGATGCACATGATTTTTGAGTCTGGCATGTCCAAAATCTGCAGGATGGGTTGCCAGGAACAGAGAAGAACCACTGTCGCAGTCCAAGTCCAAAGGCTGTCTGTTGGCAGAATATCCTCTTGCTTGTGGGAGGTCAGTCTTTTGATCTACTCAGGCCTTGAATTGATTGGATGAGGCCCACCCAGATAGTGGAAGGCAATCTGCTTTACTGAAAGTCCACTTATTTAAATGCTCATCTCATCCAAAAACACGTTTGACCACACATGTGGCCACTATGGCCCAGACAAATTGAGACATAAAATTAGCCATTATACTGAGTATCTAGGAAAGCAAGTTTCTTGGCCTCTTAAGCTGTGATTTTCTTGTTGTTTTTTAAACCATTGTAAGGTAAAACTTTCTTCTTCCAAAGAAAAGCTACTATCATACCCTTTTCCCCCACCTCCTTTTATTATTTTTTTTTTTTGGCAAAGAAAAGCATTGATGTAGATAAGAGAACTGTCATTTCCATGAATCGTCTTCTGAAAAGCCTTGCTTAGCAGGTAGACCAGAAAATTTAAAAATCATGTATCAGCATAGGATATGAATGTTGGCAAAAGTGACAGGCTGCTCAAAAAATCCCAGGAAATATCCTAAAGGTGCCAGTCCCAGACAGAGATTCCAGGAACCCATGGATGCTCTTCCATCCTTCCCTGCCAAAGTACAGCAGTTTGACTTCTCCAAGTGCACCCTTTAAAATGTACCACCTGTTGCTGGATTCATTCAAAATAACACATATATTTCAGGCCTTCCCTTTTTGGGAAGAATTTTGACCAAAGAATGCATTAGTTGTCTATTGCTGTGGAGCAATTAATTCTGAAATGTAGAGTTATTAGAAACATAGAATTGGAACAACACCACCTATTATCTCACAGTTTCTGTGGATCAGGGATATGGGTGTAGTTTAGCTGGGTCCTGTGGCTCAGGGCCCCTCACAAGGCTGCAGTCTAGATGTCAGCTGGGGCTACAATCATCCCAAGGCTTGGCAGGGGAAGGATGCACTCCTAAGCTCACACACAGTTGTTGACAAGATTCAGTTCCTTGTCATGTGGGCTTTTCCATAGGGCAGCTCACAATATGGCAGCTGGCTTCCATCAGAGAGAACAGAAAAGAGAGTGCAAATAACATGGAAGACAGGGTCTGTCATAACTTAGGCCTGCAAGTGTGCCATCCCATCACGTTTTCCATCCTATTCTTTTGAAGGAAGTCACTAGGTAGTCTCAGTGAGTGCCTAAGGAAGTTACTGCTCACACCCAATGAGAGGGGACCACACAGGTTGTAAATTTCAGGATTCAGGCATCTTTGGGGGTGATTTGCTTCCAATGCTTAGCACACAAACGTGCATGGCTTGGAAAACACCTTTCTCTAACGGCTGCGCTGACACCTTCAGACGAAATAGGAGATGCTTCTCTGGTCCCCACAGTACTCTTCTGTTCATACATCTACCATCCTAGTCATCACAGTAATAATGTAGCAGCTATGAGGAGTTGCTATGAGACCATATTGTTCTAAGCACTCTACACGTATTAAGTGAAGAGTATGTAGTCGTTTATGTGTCAATGCAGAGAAGCACTCATTCATTCAACAATGACATACTAGCATCTCCTCTGCATTTCTTTGCTGGGCATGGGGGAACTCAGTAGTGAACAAGAGAGAGTCCCCAGACTCAAGAACCTTATGAAGACCAGGATGGGAGATAGAGAAATGCAAGCACAATTATAATACAACCCAGAACATGTTGTCATAGCATAAGTAAAAGACACTTTAGTAGCAGACACCCAGACCATTTTTGTCGGTGGTAGCATTTCAATTCAGATATGAAGAATAAGTGGCAGTTAGCCAGGAAAAGAGAGAGAAAGTTAGAAAGCAGGAACATGTGTAATAATAACAAGAATGAGAAAGCCAGGAGCAGCTGAGAAGCAACTAGCATGGCTGTAACCAAGCATGCTGGGGAAAGAGAGGCAAGAAATACTAATGTCAGCCAACAGGCAACATGCATTGAGTACCGAACAGTTTCCTGTGATTTTGCGTGCATATATTTACCTTCAGAATAATCCTATGCAGTAGGTGTAATTTTACAGGTAAGGAAACTGAGTCAGAGAGACTTGCCCCAGTCACCGGATAATGAACGTCTGAGTCATAACCACTGGAGACACAGTAGGGGCAGATCACGAGGGGTCATGTGAAGGTGTTTGACCTTGATCCTGAGCTCAGTGAGGAGCCTTGAAGGATTTTAATTGGGTCGACATCTGCTGGGGTGTAGAGAATGGGGCCAGACCAGAAGGCAGGGAGGGGCTGTTTAGAAACAGGATGCAGTACTCCAGGGGAATGGTGATGACAGCCTGGATTAAGGTGGCAAGAGGGGAGATAGAGGAGAAAGAGGATGTGTTAGGCCGTTCTTGCGTTGCTACAAAGAAATATCTGAGACTGGGTAATTTATAAAGAAAAGAGGTTTAATTGGCTCACAGTTCTGCAGGTTGTACAAGAACCATAGCGGCATCTGCTTCTGAGAAGGCTTCAGGAAGCTTCCAATCATGGTGGAAGGCAAATGGAAAGCAGGCACGTCACATAGAGAAAGCACGAGCAAGAAAGAGACAGCGAGGAGGTGCCGCACACTTTTAAATGACCAGCTTTCATGAGAAGTCATTCACCATCAAGAGGACAGTACCAAGAGGATGGTAATAAACCATCCGCGAGAAATCTGCCCCCATGATCTAATCACCTCCCACCAGACCCCACCTCCAATATTGGGGATTACATGTCAGCATGAGATTTGGGCAGGGACACACATCCAAACTACGTCAGAAGTTGAACTCAGGATTTTAGCTAGGGTGTGGGTGGTGCCATTCCCTGAGACATGAGGTAGGAACTGGGCTAGAGAACATGGGCTGATGTCACTTTGGGACCAGCTCAACTGAGATGCCAGAGAGACAGGCCCGGTGGATTTGGAGTTTAGACTTGAAGGCAGAGGCCAAGATTTGGGAAGTGTTGGCATTCAGAGGGTAAATGAGAGACCAGGAGAACTGGCCATGGCAGCTGAGGGTGTGCAGTGTGTGAGCCGGGCCCTCTGGTGAGGACAGAGAGGGCTGGCCTATTGGGATCCTGGCTCTGCAAACAAGCTGTGTGGTCCTGGGTGAGTCTCCAAGCCTCAGTTTCTCCGTCTGTAAAATGGAGATGACACCAATACCTTAAATTCCCAGCTCAGAAGGTTCCTAGGACAGTGACATGGTTTGGCTGTGTCCCCACCCAAATCTCATCTTGAACGGTAGTTCCCATAATCCCCATGTGTCATGGGAGGGAAACTGGGGGAGGTAACTGAGTCATGGGGGTGGTTACTGAGTCATGGGGGTGGTTCTCCCATGCTGTTCTCGGGATAGCGAGTGAGTTCTCACGAGACCTGATGGTTTTATAAGGGGCTTTCCCCACTTTGCTCGGCACTTCTCCTTCCAGCCGCCACTTGAAGAAGGACATGTTTGCTTCCCCTCCTGCCATTGTAAGTTTCCTGAGGCCCTCCCAGCCCTGAGGAACTGTGAGTCAATTAAACTGCTTTCCTTTATAAATTACCCAGTGTCAGCATTTCTTCACAGCAGCGTGAGAACAGATTAATACGGACAGTCCAGTGAGAGACACGTGTGAATACCTAGCAGAGTGCCCACGCAGTGTGAGCACTGAGTAAATATTGTTACTGTTGATGCCTGCTATATTCATTTCCCAGGGCTGCCATAACAAGTTACTGCAAACCGGGTGGCTTAAAACAACAGAAGATTATTCTCTCACAATTCTCGAGGCCAAAAGTCCCAAACCCAAGGTGTCAGTCAGCAGGGTTGGTTCCCTCTGAAGGTTCCGAGGGAGCAGCTGTTCCCTGGCTCTTTCTGAGCTTCTGATGGTCACCGGCCATGCTTGGTGTTCCTTGGCTGTGGCTGCATCAGCCCAGTCTCTGCCTCCATCTTCATGCAGGCTTCTCCTCTGTGTCCCTCTGTGTTTGCTCCTCTTCTTATGAGACCCCAGGCATTGTATTTAAAGCCCACCTCGACCCAGTGTGAATTCAGCTGAACCGAACTACATCTTCAAAGACTCCCTTTCCAAATAAAGTCACGTTCTGCGGTTCCAGGTAGACATGAATTGGGATGAGGAGATAATTCAGTCCCCTATACCTGCTGGCAAGGAGCATGGACCCAGCAGATGACATGGGAAGGACTGATCCTACTCTGCTCAAGGCCAGGTCCAGCCCAGAACCACCCTACAAAGTGCTGCAGGAGAAAGACGTCAAAATCAGAGTGATGAGGGCAACTTACTGGTGAGGGTGAGACTTGAACTTTGCTTCTGGTTTCATCAAGAATTTGATCAATGGTGATGGAGCAGATGGGCTTTACGACAGTAGGACCCAGCTTGAGCAGAAGCAGGGAAGCAAGACCACAGAAGGCTTGCTTGCTTTATAAATGGTCAGGTGTAGGGAATAGGAGGCAAGAAAAGTCATGTATGAAGGACCCCGGGCTAAATAAGCAGCCTGGGCTATATCTGTAGGCAACGCAGAACCCCTGGAAGTTTGTGAGTTCAGGAAAGAAGGAAAGAGCTGTCTGTGGAATGTTGTCAAAGGCTTCATCTTGACATTGATGCCTGCCAATTTTATTTATTTATGTATTTATTGAGACAGGATCTCGCTTTGTCCCTGGTTGGAGTACAGTGGTGCGATCATAGCTCACTACAGCCTCGAGCTCCTGGGCTCAAGTGGTCCTCCCAACTCAGCCTCCCAAAGAGCTGGGAATATGGGTATGTACCACTACACCCGGATACTTTTTTTATTTTTATTTCTTTTAGAGATTGGGCCTAACTATGTTTACCAGGCTGGTTTCGAAGTCCTGGTCTCAAGAGATCCTGCCACCTCAGCCTCCCAAAACATTAGGGTTACAAGCATGAGCCACCGAGCCTGGCTCAATTAAAATTTAAAATTCTGGGTGTTTTGTCTTCTTGGGTAGGCCACCTCCTCTCTCAAATCCCTGATCACGCCTCTACACACCCCCAGCAATAAATTGTGCCGGGCCACACTCCGCAGCGTGTTGGATGTTAAAGAGTTTCATGGTCACCGTGAGACCATTTCTCAGTCCCCCAAGCAGCAGCATTCACAGCTAGAGGTTTTATTTTAGCTGTGCCTCCCCTGAAGCATATGCAGTGACCATTTGGAAAAAGATAAAGTTAGATCCCTCTCCACACCCTACACCAGAATAAACTTTAAGTGTCAAAAGTGAAATCATACGAGTGCAAGAAGAAAACATGAGTGAATTCTGTGTAATCAGGAGTGAAGAAAACTTTTCTAAAAATGGCCAAACAGTCAGAAACAATAGAAGACCGATAAGTTAGGCGACCTCAAAAAACCAAAGCAAAACAAAACAAAACAAAAACCTTTTCCATGGTAAGAAGAAAGCAAGCAGAGCAAAGTCAGAAGATAAATGATAGACGGAGAGAAAACTTTTGCAACTTATATCACAAGCGGCCTCTCTAATATACACAGAACTATTATATCACAGTCTTAATTGTGAAAAGTCAATTATTTGACAAAAAACAATAGAAAAAAGGTATGAATGGAAAGTTTTCAGAAAAAATGTAAGTGACCCTAAGAAGTATGAAAAGACAGCCTCACTCAACATAAAGGAAACACAAATTAAAACTACCCTGGGATGCTCTTCCTCCTGTCCTATCAGATTGGCAAAATACCTCTCTCTTTTTTTTTTTTTTTTTTGAGACGGAGTCTCGCTCTGTCGCCCAGGCTGGAGTGCAGTGGTGCAATCTTGGCTCACTGCAAGCTCTGCCTCCCGGGTTCACGCCATCCTCCTGCCTCAGCCTCCCCAATAGCTGGGACTACAGGTGCCCGCCACCACACCTGGCCAATTTTTTGTATTTTTAATAGAGACAGGGTTTCACCATGTTAGCCAGGATGGTCTCGATCTCCTGACCTCGTGATCTGCCTGCCTCAGCCTCCCAAAGTGCTGAGATTACAGGTGAGAGCCACCGCACCCGGCCAAAATTCCCCAAATTTGACAACCCACCTTGCTGGCAAGGCTGTGGGAACAAATCTACACTTCTGGGAGTGGGAGGACAGAACGGCACACCCTCTCTAGACAGGAATTTGGCCATATCTAAGGCCATAATGTGTGCATTCTTTCTTTGCTATGCATCTTCCCTACACACCTACACTCTACACACACACACACACACACACACACACACACACACCCCTACAAACACACATGTGCATACAGAATTTTTTTCTTTTTTTTTTTTTCTTTTGAGACAGAATCTCACTCTGTCACACAGGCTGGAGTACAGTGGTACCATCTCAGCTTACTGCAACCTCCACCTCCTGAGTTCAAGCAGTTCTCGTGGCTAAGCCTCCCAAGTAGCTGGGGCCACAGATGCGAGCCACCATGCCTGGCTAATTATTTGTATTTTTAGTAGAGACAGGGTTTCACCATGTTAGCCAGGCTGGTCTCAAACTCCTGACCTCAGGTGATCCACTCACCTCAGCCTTCCAGAGTGTGGGATTACAAGTGTGAGCCTCCTCTCCCGGCCCATAAAAGATTCTTTTTTCTCTCTCTCTTCCCTTCTCTGCTATCGTGGTGTGTGTTTGACTCTGCTTCTCGCCATGTCTTCTCACAAGACTTTGAGGATTAAGTGATTCCTGGCCAAGAAACAAAAGCAAAATCATCCCATTTCCCAGTGGAATCAGATGAAAACTGGTAATCAAATTAGGTACAACTCCAAAAGGAGATATTGAAGAAGAACCAAGCTGGGTCTATAAGGAATTACACATGAGATGACACACATATTATGTTGTATCAAGGTCACCATCATCACCATATCAAGCTGAAAATGTCACCATATCTGGACAGTTCGACATGTTTTATTAGGAATACATTTTTGACAAGGCGCAATGGCTCACACCTGTAATCCCACTACTTTGGGAGGCCAAGGCAGGTGGATCACTTGAGGTCAGGAGTTTGAGGCCAGCCTAGCCAACGTGGTGAAAACCCATCTCTACTAAAAATACAAAAAAAAAAAAAAAAAAATTGCCAGGCATGGTGGCACTGGCCTGTAGTCCCAGCTAATTGGGAGGCTGAGGCAGGAGAATCTCTTGAACCCAGGAGACAGAGGTTGCAATGAGCTGATATGGCGCCACTGCGCTCCAGCCTGGGCAACAGAGTGAGACTCCATCTCAAAAAAAAAAAAAAAAGGAATCTATTTTTTCTCTTTGTTTACATGTTGTACACTAGTAGGCTGGGTTCAGTATTACATATATGAGAACTTTCATTTCAAAAAAAATATTATTGGTCGGGTGTGGTGGCTCACGCCTGTAATCCCAGCACTTTGGGAGGCTGAGGAGGGCAGATCATGAGGTCAGGAGTTCAAGACCAGCCTGGCCAACATGGTGAAACCCCATCTCTACTAAAAATACAAAAATTAGCGGTGTGTTGTGGCACGCACCTGTAGTCCCAGCTACCCAGGAGGCGGAGGCAGAATAATCTCTTGAACCTGGGAGGCGGAGGTTGCAGTGAGCTAAGATCACGCCAGATGCATTCCAGTCTGGGCGACAGAGACAGATTCCGTCTCAAAAAAATTATTATTATTATTATTATTATTATTATTATTATTATTATTTTCCCTTGAGATGGAGTCTTGCTGTCATCCAGGCTGGAGTGCAGTGGCGTGATCTCGAACTCCTGATCTCAGGTGATCCAGCCACCTTAGCCTCCCAAAGTGCTAGCATTACAGGTGTGAGCCACTGCACCCGGCCAAAAAAATATTTCTTATGGCATTATCTGCAAAAGTTGAATATTGGAGACAACCCAAATGTCAATTAATAGGGGACTGATTAGTGTTACAGTTCTTCTAGAATTTGTCTAGCAGGCTTTCTGGTTTTTGCCCAAAAGCCTCTCAAAAAAGTTTAAAAAAGAAAAAAAAAGGGGACTGATTGAATAAACTATGGCGCAGTAAGATGCAGAGATAAAAATGCGAATTTTGTCAAGAACCAAGATTTCCAATGTAAGAGAAAAGAGGCACAAATATAAAATCAAGTATTTTTGAAAACCTATAATGCAGGCTGGGCATGGGTGGCTCACACCTGTAATCCCAGCACTTTGGGAGGCCAAGGTGGGAAGATCACCTGAGGTAAGGAGTTCAAGACCAGCCTGGCCAACATGGTGAAACCCCATCTCTACTAAAAATACAAAATTAGCTGGGCATGGTGATGCATGCCTGTAATCCCAGCTACTTGGGAGGCTGAGGCAGGAAAATCGCTTGAACCTGGGAGGTGGAGGTTGCAGTGAGCCGAGACCACGCCATTGCACTCCAGCCTGGGCAACAAAAGCAAAACTCTGTCTCTAAATAAATAAATTAATTAATTAAATAAAAACCTATAATGCTGAGAAATTACTTAACGGGTACAATATACACTATCTGGTGATGGATATACTAAAATACCAGACTTCACTACTATGCAATCTATGCATGTAACAAAACGGCTCTTGGACCCCTTCACTGTATACAAACAAAACCCAATAATGCTAAATTCAAACTGAGAATATCAATAGGAACTTGTGAAAATTGTCTGAATCAAAATGGAGCCACTTGTATTAAAAACCCTGACAAGAAGACCGGGGAAGGCCATGACGGGCGGGTTCTCATGCATCAATGCCTGGTCACAATCACTATCACAAAAGATTTTGCAAAAACCACAAACTTGCACAAAGGCTGTCACAATTCTACACACACAAAAATACTTCTGCGAGGACATCTGCCCAGCAACTGCCTGTGCAGTCTTGAACTGTGCTGTCCTTGTTACTGATCCTTGTAGCCAGGGATAATTATCTCAAAACAATTCTTCTTCCTTTTTTTTTTTTTTTTTTTTTTTGACGGAGTTCCAGGCTGGAGTGCAGTGGCGCGATCTCAGCTCATTGCAACTTCTGCCTCCTGGTTTCAAGCGAGTCTCCGGCCTCAGCCTTCCGTGTAGCTGGGATTATAGGCACCTGACACCATGCCCTGCTAATTTTTGTATTTTTAGTAGAGATGGGGTTTCGCCATGCTGGCCAGGCTGGTCCTCATTTTTTCTTTAAAAACTTTTGCCTTCCTTTACCTCCCAGAATATGTACATATCAATAATTTACTATGGCCCCCATATTCCCATTGCAATGCCTATACCTGAAAAAACATTATTTTCTTCTAGACAGTCTTTCTCTCTGTTTGTTGTTTAGATTGACAAAGTCATAATTACAAAAATAAATTAAAAAGCATCGATTTCCTAGTTCTGAACACTGAAACAGCTTAGAGGCAGGTACCCAGTAACAAGAACTCCTGGCCATGGCTTTAGATCCCAGCCCTCACTAAATAGAACTAGGCTGAAAGAACTGGCTGCTTCCAGAAATGCAGCAGGGGAAGTACAAGTGGGTCACCTTCTTGTGTTAGAAAGCAAGGACATGCTCGAAGATTGATTCGGAAAAGTCAGACCCATACAGAAACTAACCTGGATGTGCTGTTCGTGACAAAATTTGAGGAAACCGTAGTGGGTTGAATAGTGGCCCCCTAAAAAGATAGGTCCAAATCCTAACACTCAGTACCTGTGAATGTGACCGTATTTGGGAAAAAGGTCTGTGCAGATGTAATTAATGATCTCAAAATGAGACCATCTTGGATTAGCCGGCTGGGTTCTAATCCAACGTCCTGTGTCCTTATATAAGACAGAAGCAGGAAAGACATAGACACGGAGTGGGAGGCCCCATGAAGGCAGAGGCAGAGATTGGAGTGGCGCAGCTCCAGGCCAAGGAATGCCAAAGATTGCCCGCAGCCAGCAGGCACCGGGAGAGAGGCCTGGGTCAGGTCATCCCTCGGAGACTCCAGAAGGAACCAATCCTGCCGACACCTTGATTTCCGACTTCCAGCCTCCAGAATTGACAGGCAATAAATTTCTGTTGTTTTAAGCCACCTAACATGTAATTGCTATAGTGTCCACAGGAGCCATAAAATAGAATTTCTGCAATTTAATGTAAAATGTTGAATAAGTAAAAATCCATGAGTTCTGGCACATGTTTACCTATGTAACAAACCTGCATGTCCTACACATGTATCCTGGAACTTAAATTAAATTATTAAAAAAATCCATGAGTTCATAGCGGTGCTGAAGTTTAAGGGGGAAAGGAGAATGGACAAGAAAAATAGGCCAGGCACAGCGGCTCACGCCTGCTTTCTCAGCTCTTTGAGAGGTCCAGGCAGGAGAACCGCTGGTGTTCAGGAGTTTGAGACCAGCCTGGGAAACATAGTGAGACCCCATCTCTACAAGAAATAAAAAAATTGATCAGGTGTGGTGGTGCGTACCTATAGTTCCAGCTCCTCAGGGGGCTGAGGTGGGAGAATCACTTGAGCCCCAGGAGTTGAGGCCACAGTGAGCCATGATCACACGACTGCACTTCAGCCTAGGCAACAAAGTGAGATCCTATCTCAAAAAGAAAAAGAAAAGAAAAGAACAAGAACAAGAAAAAAGAAGAAAAAAATCCCAATTACATCACCTTGCTATGAACATCAGCAATTAAGGAGAGAAGACAAATCACTTACACTCTCATTTTTTAGAACTGTGGTTCATCCCCAGCTAATGAGAGAAAGCTCTTCTTTACAGATAATAAATGTAGAAGGAATGATAGAATTGGAAGAATAATAGTTTTGAAGCCACCAGTGTCGTAATTGATTATAGCAAGGAGCTGCCATGGATGCTGAAACCAGTAGGGGAGGCTGTGGAGAACAGGATGTTTGCTTGGCGACAAAGTCCTGACCCGCAGATTGCTTCTTAATTCAGTTATGATGGAGAGAACTGGGTGTCACCATTTTAACCAAACTCAGCATCACTAAGGTGGGACGACCTACTGTTAGATACCTCCTGATGCAGTGAAGCCCACAGCATCACCTGTGAAGTATCCGTGCCTAAAACATCTCATCTGAATCCGACCAAGCCTAGGACCTGACTTCCAGGACACAGTGAGGTCTTGAAAATAATGTTTATTCAGGAATAGGCATTGCCATGGGAATATGGGTTCCAAGACACAGAGTGCTAGGGTTTAAATGTCCTCTCCAAAACTCATGTTGAAATTAATTGCCATTGGGAAGGAATTAAGAGCCAGGGCCTTTGACAGGTGATTCGGTCATGCCCTCATCAGTAGATTAATGCTGTTACCATGGAGAGAATTAGTTCTTTGGGGAGGGAAGTTCAGCCCCCACCTGTACTCTCTCTGTCTTCGGTGCTTGCCTGCCCTTCTGCCTTTCTCCATGGGATAATGCAGCACAAAAGCCCTCACCAGATGTGGCCCCTCAATCTTCCCAGCCTCCAGAACTGTGAGCCAAATAAATCTCTTTTCTTTATAAGTGACCCAGTCTGTGGCATTCTGTTATAGCAGCAGAAAATGGACTAAGACACAACAGGTGGAGGAAGAGGTTAAATGGCACCATGACGAAACAATGAGAAAATCCCAGATGCTGAACCTTCTACTGGACTGGCCTGGGCTCTTTTAGGGGGAAAAAATCATTACGAAAAGAAAGGGGCAGGGGGTGCTGTTCCATCATAAAGGAAGCTAAAGACATAATACACTCATGCAATGCTTGCAACTTGGCTGGATCCTGATTCTAAAAGAGGAACTATCGAAGAAAACTGGGGGAAACTGCAAAAATGTCCATATAGACTGGATATTCGACAACATTTGGGAACTATTGATAATTTTCTTAGGTACTATAATGACATTGTAGTTGTGTGATTATGTATGAAAGCAATATCCTTATATTTAGGAGATACATGCTCCAGTATGGGTGAAGTGTCATGATATCTATTATATATATATACATATATACACGTGTGTGTGTGTGTGTGTGTGTATACACATATTTTTCTTTTTTTCTCAGATGGACTCTTGCTCTGTCACCCAGGCTAGAGTGCAGTGGCGCAATCTCGGCTCACTGTAACCTCCGCCTCTGGGTTCAAGCGATTCTCCTGCCTCAGCCTCCCGAGTAGCTGGGATTACATGCAAGTGCCACCACGCCCAGCTAATTTTTTATATTTTTAGTAGAGATGGGGTTTCACCATGTTGGCCAGGTTGGTCTCGAACTCCTGATCTCAAATGATCCACCTGCCTTGGCCTCCCAAAGTACTGGGATTACAGGCATGAGCCACAGTGCCCGGCCATTCTTATTTATTTATTTATTTATTTATTTGATTTGAGACAGCATCTTGCTCTGTCACCCGGGCTAGAGTGCACTGGTGATCATAGCTCACTGCAGCCTCTATCTTTCAGGATCAAGTGATCCTTCTGCCTCAGCATCCTGAGTAGCTAGGACTACAGATGCATGCCACCACACCTGGCTAATTAAAAAAAAATTTTTTTTTTTGGTAGAGACGAGGCCTCACTACATTGCCTGGGCTGGTCTCGAACTCCTGGGCTCGAGCAATCCTCCCACTTCAGCCTCCCAGAGTGTTGGGATTACAGGTGTGAGCCACTATGCCTGGGCTGCAATATATGTATTTTTAACATTTTATTAAAGTAAAATATAATTGTATACACTTAGATATGCATAGCGGACAGAAAGCATATCTGGCAGATGCTAACTATTGTTGAATATAGGTAGTAGATATTGGGGTGTTCATTAGATAAGATTAATTCGCTTTTTTGTTTGAAATTTTATATAATATAAATGTTTAAAAAATATTTGAAGGTCAAAATATAATTAGAATATTCAGTAAGAAGAGTCTGAGATCCTAATCGCAAGGTAGGAACATTCCCTGGGTTCTAGATCTTACTTCACCCCCCTGTACCTCTGCTTTCCTCATTTGTGAAAATGAAGGCCTCAGAGGCGTGGAGGTTTTGTGGTTTTTATCAATTAATTGTTATAAAGTACACAGAACATACAATTTATTATCCTAATTATTTATAAGCGTATAGTTCAGTGGCATCGGCTTAAGTACGTTCATATCAGTCCACAACCACCACCACAACCATCCATCTCCAGGACTTTTTCATCTTGCAAAACCAAAACTCTGTCCCCATTAAATACAAACTCCCCAATCGCCTGTCCCCCAACCCCTGGCAACCACCATTCCACTTCCTGTCTCTATGATTTATTTTATTTTTTTTTTTTGAGACAGAGTCTCACTCTGTCTCCCAGGCTGGAGTGCAGTGGCACGATCTCGGCTCACTGCAACCTCTGCCTCCCAGGTTCAAGCGCTTCTCATGCCTCAGCCTCCTGAGTAGCTGGGACCACAGGCGCGCACCACCAGGCCTGGCTAATTTTTTTCTATTTTTAGTAGAGACTGGGTTTCGCCATGTTGGCCAGGCAGGTCTTGAACTCCAGACCTCAGGTGATCCGCCTGCCTCAGCCTCCCAAAGTGCTGGGATTACAGGCGTGAGCCACTGTGCCCGGCCTGTCCCTATTATTTTGACTACTCTAGGTAACTCAGGGAAATGAAATGACCGTATTTGTCTTTTTGTGACTGGCTTATTTCACTTAGCATAACGTCCTCGGGGTTCATCCAGGTTGTTGTCTGTGTCACAGCCTCATTCCTTTCTAAGGCTGAATAATAATACTCCGTCGTATGGACAAACTACATTCCATGTATGCATTCATCTGTCACAGACACTTGGGTTGCCCCTACCTTTTGGCTGATGTAAATAACACTACTGTGAACACGGGTGTGCAAAGATCTTTCCGCGTGCCTTTCAGTGCGTTTGGGTCTATACCCATGCGTGGGATTGCTGGAACTGGGTGAGATGATTTGTAAAGGACTCTTTCCTGTTTTCCAAATGAGCTTATTACAAGGGCCCCTTTAAAACTGCAAACCATTCATCTTGCAGAAATGTGTTAACAGGACCACTTTCACAAGCCCACTCTCCCCAGCATCTCCATCATCCTTGGTGAAAGGAACCTCTTTTCATCACCCTGACTCTCACGGGTTTTGCTAAAAAGCAGCAGGAAGAGAACAATGTTCATCCTTCAGGGAAATTTTCATGAAACAATTAAAATCTCCGAAGGCAGCCGGTACATGCAAAATAGATGTAAATCGCGTGCAAATCCTGGCTGCTGGAGGGCTCCCTGGTGTTGATTCCCCCACCTCAGCCTCCCGCCTTCCAGCACATTCTTAGTGCTGATCAGTGTTGAGAAGGAACCCCATCGATGGGAGAAGAGAGGGATCTTTCCTAAATGGGTTGTTTATTCCCAAGTCTTCTGCAAAGGGGTGCACATTCTCTGAAGTCTTCCCACAGTGCTCTTCATTTCCTTATATATTCCTTTGAGGTTTTGCTTCCTGGGTCTGGAGACTGGAGCTAAGCCCTGGGTCCAAGCCTCCCTGACCCAGACAGGAGACAGGGCCTCTCCCCATCAGTAGCCACAGCAAGCTCCTCTGTTTGCTGAACATGCCCAGACACCAGGCCAGTACCTGCTGGGGGTGCTACTCGAAGGGGCTTGACTGGGGAGGTGAGGACCCACTGGGAGATTTGTACCCTCCTAAGGCTGGCTAATGAACACACACGCACGCACGCACGCACGCACGCATGCACACAGAGAGAGAGCTTGTTGGGAAGAGCACAGAGTTGCGTGCATCCATGGCCACACTTCCTGATCTGTGACGTGCAGTGTGGTGCTCATCAGAAAAGGTTGGCCGGGGGGTGTGTCTGTGCCCTAGTGGATCAGGCAGATTGCCCCTACTTATGTGGTTGACCATAGTGCCAGCCCTGCCTGGGGGTTGGTTCTTGGTTTTCCATCATATGCTCAGTAATTTCCTGCGGCAAAATGCTCCAAAAGACTAAGAGATGAGGCATATAAAGCCCCTCCACCCTGTCTGGCCCAGGGTAAGCTTCAACAAACTTTCTTTCGCTCCTCCTTCATCTCTGCAGCCTCAGAGTGGGATTTCTGTGAGTCTCTAGGGAGAACACCAATGCGGAAGTCATCAAGAGTTTATGGGGCGGTAACCAAATGTCAGGTGTTTCATTAATAATCAACCTGCCATGTAAATTAGCACCACTCACCTGATAAGAATCAAGCCGACATCACCTAACCCTAACCCTGCCGCAACTAAGACTGCTCTTAACCATCCAGTTAAAGAGAGAAAGGGCAGAGTTTTATAGTCAGCTGTTGAATATTTCTGCTGAGAAATAATAACTCACTATTTTGCCCAGGCCAGTCTTGAACTCCTGGGCTCAAGCAATCCTCCCACGTCAGTCCCCAAAGTGCTGGGATTATGGGTGTGAGCCACTGCACCCGGCCCATATGGACTTCTCAATCTTCTTGTTATTTCCTAAACTTAGAAGTGGGGTGCATGGGTTTGACACCCCTGCCAGGGTTTCTGGGAAGCTTCAGGCAGGCCTGTGGCCTGAACGCTGTCCTGTACTTCACCTGCACCCAGAGTCCCTGACTCCCACCCAAGTTCCCTGTGTCCCCCCCACACTCCTTCCACGCTTCTCTGAGGCACACCAGCCATCTCAAGAAGTGGATGCACCCCAAACCTCACCCCATAGCCTCCCACCTGAATACTGCCCTTCCCCATCTGAGGTTCCCTAAGACAGGAGGGTTGAAGGGACTTCAACTTCCAAGCTGGGGGAGTTGTCATCTGCCTGTGTAGTTACTCAAAAGCAAAGGGTCAATGTGGATTAATTTGAATTGAAAACATTATAAACACATACAAGTGGGAAAGAGAGACAGGAAAAGGGAAGCAGGGAGGAAAAGAGGGCAAGAGAGACAGAAGGAGAGAGAGAGAAAGAAACAAGAAAAATAGACTTCAAAAACGTTACTGTTGGGCGGGCATGGTGGCTCACGTCTGTAATCACAGCACTTTGGGAGGCTGAGGCGGGCAGATCCCTTGAGGTCAGGAGTTCGAGACCAGCCTGGCCAACATGGCAAAACCCTGTCTCCACTAAAAATAAAAAAATTAGCTGGGTATGGTGGCACGTGCCTGTAATCCCAGCTACTAGGGAGGCGAAGGCAGGAGATCACTTGAACCAGGGAGGCAGAGGTTGCAGTGAGCTGAGATCATGCCACTGTAGTCCAGTCTGGGTGACAAAGCAAGACTCTGTCTAAAAAAAAAAAATTGGGTTGGGTGTGGTGGCTCACGCCTGTAATCCCAGCACTTTGGGAGGCTGAGGTGGGCAGATCTCATGGATTTAGGAGTTTGAGACCAACCTGGACAACAGAGCAAGACCCTGTCTCTACAAAATTTTTAAAAAATAATTAGCCAGGTGGCCAGGAGTAGTGGCTCATGCCTGTAATCCCAGCACTTTTGCAAGCCAAGGCAGGCAGATCACTTGATGTAAGGAATTCAAGACCAGCCTGACCAACATAGTGAAACCCCGTCTCTACTAAAAACACAGAAATTAGCTGGGCGTGGTGGCGGGCGCCTGTAATCCCAGCTACTCGGGAGGCTGAGGCAGGAGAATCACTTGAACCTGGGAGGTGGATGTTGCAGTGAGCCGAGATTGCACCACTGCACTCCAGCCTGGGCAACAGAGCTAGACTCCGTCTCAAAAACAAACAAACAAAAATTAGCTGGGTGTGGTGGCATGTGCTTATGGTCCTAGCTACTCGGAAGGCTGAGGCAGGAGGATCACTTGAGCCCAGGAGGTCGTGGCTGCAGTGAGCCATGATGGAGCCACTGCACTCCAGCCTGGGCCACAGAGTGAGACTCTGTCTCAATGAAAAAATAGTTAATGGGGATGGGACACAGGTGCATATTCTTCTTTTTCTTATTTCAACTCTGATCATATATTACTCTTGTAATTCAAACAGCATGTATCTGTACACAGATGATTATTTTCACTTTTTTCAGGCTGGTCTTTGTTCGAGGAAAGGTAGGCAGGAGTGCCACCGTGTGGTGGGACGGTGAATTGCTTCCCGTGTGGAGCGGAGAGCCTGGGTCGTAGGGTGGGGAGTCGGAGGGCAGTGCCAGCCCCGACGACAGGCAGGGTTTGCAAGCTGGGCTCCCGCACGTCGGCTGCCTGCAGCCCCCGGTAAGGAGCCTGGACCTGGAAAGAGGTCCGTAGCCGCCGATGACCAGGTGGACGTTTCCTACTTGGCCTGCTGCCCACTGCTGTCCACCCTTCAGCGCACTCGCAGCGGGACAGAGCCAGCAGGCACTTTTCTGGCACCAAGATGTACATAAAGCAGACGAGTCCCAATGCCCAGCCGGCTCTCTGGGAGCCCCTGGAGGGCAGGGACCACCGGGTCCATTGTCCCATTCCCAGGACTGTTGGGTTCGGCTCATGACCGTCACATTCTGAGGCTGTTCTGGGTCAAGACCAGAAGCTGCCCAAGTTCACACAGCTGATGCCTGGGAGTGTCGTAGCCCCGGTGCCACCCAGCACAGAACATTCACCCCCAATATCCCACGACCCCCGCAGAGAGCTTCCCCAGCCCACCTGCACTTGCCGGAGCTGTCCTTATAGAGGGCCCGTGGCCCGGCCTCAGCAGTGGTGGTTCCCATGTATTCAGCCCTGATATGGTCCCTGCAGGCCAGCGTGTGTGCTGAGGCCCGGCCCACGCCCGTTGTCCACAGACAGAGGACCCCATGACGTTCCTGCCCTTAAGGAGCCCCCAGTCTCACCGAAAAGCAAGTGAGGTCCCATGAGTAACCGAGCAAGACAGGAATCCAAGGGTCGTCACGGGTGGGCCAAATCTGTAGACAACAGATGACTCCCTGGATTGTGGGGCGTCTGGGAGGGCTTCCTGGAGGCGTTGAGAGCTGGATTGAGCTGTGAATGAGGGGGCTGAAGAGAAAGAACCATTCCAGACAAGGGGAACAGGTGAGGCAAGAAAGGACACAGCATATCCAGGTGATAATGAGAGGACAGTTAGAAGGTAGAAGATAGAAGCCATGGCCCCAAACGCCTCTCTGGCCTTATTCTGTTTAATGACAGCTGTTGTTCTCGCTCAAACCCACCTCTTCCTCTACACTTAAGCAACCTCGTGGTTTTGGCAGGAAAGTCTGCCAGCCCCGGCCAATGAGAGGCCCATATCCCTCCCCCTGGCCACAATGATTGGTGCTGGATGTGCTTGTGACCAGGCTGGGCCAATCAGAGTCAACCCTAGCAATCTTTCTGAAACAATTGAGGAGGAATCTCTCTTTCCACGGGGGTTCCTAGGCCCAGAGATAAGAGCTGCATAAAGTGGGTAGAGATCATGGCGTGAGGATGAGGCCAACACAGAGGGAAGCAAAGCCGAGATGATGGAGAGAGAGTCATTCATTCATTCATTCATTCACTCTGTGAAGATATCATTAGTGTCTCCCAAACACTGTTCTAAGCCCTGGAGAGTCTAAGCCCTGAGCTGTGTGCCTGGAAAAACAGTTCCTGCTCTTGTAGCGTGGACATTCCTTGTGGGAAGTTAGAGCAAAAAATAAATGAATTAAAAGATAGGAAGATGGCCAGGCGCGGTGGCTCACACCGGTAATCCCAGCACTTTGGGAGGCCGAGGCAGGCAAGGATCACTTGAGGTTAGGAGTTTGAGACTAGCCTGGCCAACATGGTGAAACTCTATCTCTACTAAAAACACAAAAAAATTAGCCAGGCATGGTGGCGGGCACCTGTAATCCCAGCTACTCGGGAGGCTGAGGCAGGAGAATCGCTTGAACCTGGGAGAAGGAGGTTGCAGTGAGCTGAGATTGTGACACTGCCCTCCAGCCTAGGCGACAGAGCCAGAATCCGTCTCAAAAAAAAAAAAGGGAAGATAAGCAAGATATTTTCAGATAAGTGTGAATGCTAAGAAGAAAGAGGTGGGTGAAGGAATAGAAAGTGACTGGGGTGGGGAGGTCCTACTTTAGTTGAAGGTCAAGAAGGTCTTTCTGCAGAAGTAACATTTCCGCTAAGACCTGGATGACAAGAAGGAGACAGGCGTGGGGAAATCAGAGAGTTAGGCCATCCAGGCAGAGGGCACGAGAAGTGCCAATGACCTGAATGAGTGAGATTCCAGACAGTGTCATTTGAGCATCTGGATCCAACCATGTCAGAAGCTGAAAATTTTCTGTGACATGAATTAATTGTTTCATTGTTGTTATTAAATAAGTTTAAATTGTGTTTCTGTACTGGGCACGGTGGCATGCACCTGTAATCCCAGCTACTCAGGAGCTTGGGAGGATTGCTTGAGAGCAGGAGTTCAAGACCAGCCTGGGCTACAGAGCAAGACCCCATCTTTTTGAAACTTCCTGCAACTCGCATCTGGAAAAGTGCCGTTATTTGAAAGGGTGCCGACATTGTGAAAAACACGGAGTATTGATCTCTGAAGCTGAGATTTTTGTCCTAAAGGTAAAGGGAAATTATTGAAGGTTTTTAAACCAGGGAAGAATCTTCCTGATCTTTGTTCTTTTTCTTTCTCTAGGCTCAGCTCTCAAAAGTCCTAACCTTCCCTCCCCTTCCTTCAGTCTGCATTTCTTCCCTAATGAACTTGGCTGCTGTCAGCTCCCTTCAGGGGACCTCCAGCTCTTAGCACAATGCTGTTCCTCTTTGAGACATTTTTCCCTACCTTCCTTCTCCCAACTAACTTAGCCTAGGCATCAACTTAGATATCACTTCCTTCACCAACCCCCCCAAGCCTGGGTCCATTTCCAAATGCCCCAGGCTTCTTTTGTATACTATGTTTATATCACAGCACTTGTCACCCCAAATTGTAAATTTCAGGTTGCTCTTTCCTACCCTCTAGACCAGGAAGGAATATGTAAAGTCCGGCTGTTTTTTGAAACCCCAGCATGTGGTGCCTTGTTGTGGGCACTCGATACACACGTGTTAGATAAGGGAGGGAAGGAAAGAGCTGATACACGAAAGGTACCTAATGGTAACTGTTAAATGAATGAATAAACTGATGAATGGGCACGGGAATGCGGAAGTGATTTAGCTCTTGGGAGAGACTAAATGAAGGTGTTGACTCCAGGGCTGCTCACGAAGGGAAGGGTTGGTAGCTTTACAGGCAGCCCTGGAGGGGACACAGAGCATGGGAAGTCCAGGGCTGTAAGGGCCTGGGTGAGGCTGGCTGGGGACTCCTGGCTTCAACTGCTATGCCAGGGGACTGGCTGCCTGGCCACTGCTCTCCCATCAAGGGGAGCCTTGGTGGCTTCATCTGCAGGCTGGGTCCCTGGTCTGGGTCTGGGAAGGCTGTCCCTGCGTCAGTTACTCATGCGGGAAGGTAGGGACCCTAAAGTGGGATTACAATCTTAGAACAGCAGTTGAAGTGCAAGTGCCTGATACAGCCGCTTCCTATTAGAAAACACCCTAAACAAGTGGAGGAAGCGTTTGGTGAGATAAACCATGAAACCATTAAAGATTTAATGGTGGAACCATTAAAGATGTCAATAAAGGCTGCAAACGAACTTAGGAAGCACTTCCATAAAATCATGTTTCACGGAAAATGACACGCTGGTTTACAGTAGCAAAATGTGGGTATGTGTGTATAGGGAAGTGAGAACATGAGGAAACTGGGGACTTGTTGACTTGGAGAGAATATTTTAAGTTTTCTGCATAATGGCAAGCAGTTCTAGCTGATTGTTGGCAATGTACAACACCCACAGAATACTCAAGATGTGTCCCTGGCTGGGCACAGCAGCTCGTGCCTGTAATCCCAGCACTTTGGGAGGCTGAGGCAGGAGGATCGCTTGAGGCCAGGAGTTCAAGACCAGCCTATTGTGAATAGTACCACTATAAATGTAAGTGTGCAAATATCTCTTCGAGTCTGCTTCCAGCGATTTTGAGTCTATACCCAGAAGTAGATTCACTCACTTTTGACATTGCATTCTCTGAATTTTAGAGGAGACATTTGAGAACTTGTAAATTTCAAATAAAAATAATGATTTAGACCAGACTGGACAGCATAGCAAGACCCCATCTCTAAAAAAAATAAAAAAATTAACCAGGCATGGTGGTGCGCCTGTAGTCCCAGCTACTCAAGAGGCTGAAGCAGGAGGATCTCTTGAGCCAGGGAGGTCGAGGCTGCAATGAGCTATGATTGCAACACTGCACTCCAGTCTGGGCTACAAAGCCAACTCCTGTCTCTAAGAAAATAATAATAATAGTAATAATTTTCTTGAGACAGAATTTTGCTCTTGTTGCCCAGGCTGAAGTGCAATGGTGCGATCTGGACTCACCGCAACTTCTGCCTTCTGGGTTCAAGCAATTATCCCGCCTCAGCCTCCTAAGTGGCTGAGATTACAGGCATGTGCCACCACACCCAGCTAATTTTGTATTTTTTGTAGAGATGGGGTTTCTCCATGTTGGTCAGGCTGGTCTTGAACTTCCGACCTCAAGTGATCCTCGCCTGCCTCGGCCTCTCAAAGTGCTGGGATTACAGGCGTGAACCACTGTGCCCAGCCAATAATAATTTTTTAAAAAGATGTTTCTTTCCACCAAGAGAGGCCACAGTGGTCTGCTGTCTGTGGCCTGGGGCTGGGACTGACACCCCAGCATTACTGAGGCCTGGTGACCACAGGGTTGTGTCCTCCTGGCTGGTGCTCCAGGGCTGGCCCAGCAGAAAGACCTCGCCTGAAACACCCCTTTTTCTTCATTTTGAACCTTGGACTTGCAGTTTAAATTGGGGCTTCCTGTCACCAGACTTGTTTTCTTTATGAGGGAAACATAATATCTCCAGCACCCGGGCTGGAAGAGCAGGCAAAGCAGCCTAACAGTGCTCTGTTTGTGGCGTTCTCATCTTATGCAAAACCTCCTGAAATAAATCAGTCATCCTGCAAGCGGGAGGAGGCGGGGGCCAGAGGAGGAGGGAGAAGGTGGGGAGCCAGGGGATGGGACGCCCTGCCAAATGGGAAGAAATGCCCCAGCCAGCTCAGCCAAGCTTTACCGCCCTCACTCCCCCCCACATCAATGGGACACCCCAGAGGCCCCCACTGGCCTCCCCATCACTTTGTCTGCCACCAGAGGGCAGCACACACGGGCTCTGGCACCTGGCCTTCAATCTGTATGGCAGCTTCAGCAGGCCGAGCGTCTCCTGGCCTCCGAACTCACTGCCACACCTCCAGGGTGCCTCTACCCGCTCAAAGGTCATATCTGGGGGAAATGCAAATTTGATGTTTCTTCTGAAATATGACCTCTGCAAGGACAAGAGGGGCCTCTATGCATGTGGCCGGCTCGGGTACTAGGGGCTTTGCACGAGCCTGGCTCTCACAAGCCTCAGGGTGCTGAACTTGGGGAGGGAGGGATGGGAGGAGGCAGAGAGGAGGGAGGCAGGGAAAAAAGGAGGGAGGAAAGGAGGGAAGAGAGAGAGAGGAGAGGAGGAGAAGGAGGGAGGGAGGGAAGGAAAGAAGGAGGGAGGAAGAAGGAAACTAAGGAAGGGAAGGAGGGAGGGAGGGAGGAAGAAAGAAAGGAGGAAGAGAAGGAAGGAAAAAGGAGGGAAGGAGGGAAGGAAGAAAAAAGGCAAGAGAAAAGAAAGAAGAAAAAACCAAAGAGCAATGACTTCTCTATGCAAAATCGAGTTTTATAAGTTAGAGCTTTTTTTAACTTTAATTTTTAAAATTTAATAATTTAGCCATCACTTGCTTTTTGTGCAGATGTTATTCAAAATTTCCAGCGAAATTCTGAATTTCTCTGCAGAGAGAAAGCGTGCCGCTCCAAGTATCGAGGGTTAGAAATGAGAATTCGAAGTCTTGCGTCCTGGAAAGTTTTGATAAGCAAATACGGCTGAGCTCCCGCGCTCTCTTCATTGGCTGCTTCTTCACCGCCAGATTTTGACACAAATAATCAGATTGAAAATCAGGGAGGGGAACAGAAGAGGAAAAACACACAGAGAGACAGAGCAAAAAGGAGAAGTATCTATTTGTGCAAAGAGTCACACAGTTGACAGAGTGGAGGCCAGTCCCGAGAGAGGCTTTGCAGTTCCCACCTCGGGAAGCTCCGGCAGAACCCAGGCGAGGGACAGCTCCGGGCAGGTGAGTGCTGGAGGATGCGTTTCTGCGCTTTTGTTTTGAAATGTGCCTGTGCGCCGCAGGTGGCTTCACAGCAGGCTCCCTGGCTCCTCCTGCAGTCCTAGGAAGGGTGAGGTGGGCTGGAAAAGCTCTGGAAGGCAAGGAGCCAAGGGAGAAACAGGGTGAGGACGTAGCCTCGTCTGAGCCACTGTGCTAGGAATTGCGCCTTTGCCGGCTGCACAGAAACACTTTTCAAAGTTTGATTTTAGGCTGACAGACGTCACCTTCGGGCACAAAGTCATACCCACAACCCAGCTGTCCTGGGGACCTGGGCAGTGCTCAGGGAGACACACTTCCAAGTGCCTGAGTTGTGTTCCCCCTTGGAGACAGTCCCAGACTTTAGGGACTTGACTAAAGTTCCTGGGACACTTTTTTTTTTTTTTTTTTTTTGAGACAGAGTCTCACTCTGCCGCCCAGGCTGGAGCGCAGTGGTGCGATCGCACTGAAACCTCTGCCTCCCGAATTCAAGCGATTCTCCTGCCTCAGCCTCCCAAGTAGCTGGGATTACAGGCGCGTGTTACCACGCCTGGCTAATTTTTGTATTTTTAGTAGAGACGGGTTTCACCGTGTTGGCCAGGCTGGTCTCGAACTCTTGACCTCAAATGATCCACCTGCCTCGGCCTCCCAAAGTGTTGGGATTACAGCCATTAGCCACTGCGCCCAGCCAGTTCCCACGACACTTTGAGAGTCAGGCGCTCTCCCCTCCAGAGCCTACTAAAGGGAGATGACAGGGCTGCCCTCTCCCACACACTGCCCAGGCTCCAGGAACAATAGGACCGACCATGGAGAGGTACTGTTTCAGCTCTCCTTTCCCTGTGACTGTTGTTAGCCCTTTCCACCTATTTTTGGAGAAAAAAAACAAGTTTAAGTGTTGAGGCATCTAGGGAGACATGTTCACTCTAAAATAGGACTTGGGAAGAGGAGGTCTGCAGAATTGCCGTGGGTATGTGCCTGTGTACATTTTTCTGGGGAGAAAGTCCAGAGCTTTCATGAGTTCTTAGGGAGTAAATTCAATTACAATCTGTGGGCATGAGTCTGGTAGATATTAGAAGCTAGCTGAGCTGCACCTGACCGCCTGGACGCGCCTGCATGTTTCTTAGTAGGCAACAGGCAGAATATTTCTTCCAAGTCTAGCAAAGTGTCAAGTTTCTTGTCCTCAGAAGTACTGCAGAAGGAATTCTTTGGACAAGAAAATGCGTAATCTCCCTTGCTCTTTCTGTCAGAGTTTGGTCTTCCTGAAGAGAGTTCTTGGGGAACATTGGAGAGCTATACCTGGTTTCGGTTTGATTAACGGAATCACTCAAAACCAGTGCAGACCATTGCCCCAAAGCTTTCAGGGGGGCAGGGTAGGGTGGGTGGGAATCTTATTGGACAGTGCAAGGATTTTCAAAGGCTCTGGGACCAGATGGCTCCAGATCACCTGGGGAAAACAGCCTGATCAAATGGGATTCTTCACTGTCTGTGCCGCAATATCCAAACCCTTGGTTGAAACATCAGCAAACGCCACCCACTCTTAGCCTAGAGGGAGGCTTTTCGTGTGTTCCTTGCCAGGAGTTCAAGCCAGTGGGAGCTGCTTTAGTCTATAATATAGAGATATGCAGAAAGAGTTTCATTCACTCACTTGTCTTTTTATTTTGATGAAATACATATAACATAAAATTTCCCTTTTTAGCCATTTTCAAGTGTACCATTCAATGGTATTAAGTACATCCACATGGCTGTGCAACCATCACCACCATCCATCCACAGAACTGTTTCATCTCATAAAGCTGAAACTTCATACCTATTACACAGTAACTTCCATTCCCTTCCCCTCACCTCTGGCAACCTCTGTCTATTTCTGCCTCTATGAAATTGCCTATTTTAGGGACTCCTATAAGGAATCACACAGTATTTGTCCTTTTGTGACTGGCTTATTTCACTTAGCATAAATCCTTCAGGTTCATCCATGTTGTAGCATGCGCCAGCATTTCCTTCCTTTTAAAGGCCGAATAATGTTCAACCATATGTCTAGACCACATTTTGTTTGTTTGTTTGTTTGTTTGAGACAGAGTCTCTGTCACAAAGCTGGAGTGCCATGGTGCGATCTTGGCTCACTGCAACCTCTGCCTCCCGGGTTCAAGCGATTCTCCTGCCTCAGCCTTCTGGGTAGCTGGGATTACACGCACCCACCACCATGCCTGGCTGATTTTTGTATTTTTAGTAGAGGTGGGGTTTCGCCATTTTGGCCAGGCTTGTCTTGGAACTCCTGACCTCAGGTGATCTGCCCACCTCGGCCTCCCACAGTGCTGGGATTACAGGTGTGAGCCACTAAGTCTCGCCATAGACCACGTGTTGTTTGGACATTCATCTGCCATGAAACCTGGGTTGCTTCCACTTTTTGCCTATTGTGAATAGTGCTGCTATAAAAATGAGTATGCAAATATCTCTTTGAGTCTCCCCTTCCAGTGATTTTGGGTCTATACCCAGAAGTAGATTCACTCACTTTTGACATTGCATTCTCTGAGCTTTGGAGGAGACATTTGAGAACTCCTTCTAAATTTCAAATAAAAATGATGATTTAGACCAGCCTGGGCAACATGGCAAAACCCCGTCTCTACAAAAAATACAAAAATTAGCCAAGTGTGGTGGTGCATGCCTGTAGTCCCAGCTACTCGAGAAGCTAAGATGGGAGGATCGCTTGGGCCTGGTAGGTGGAAGTTACAGTGGGCCAAGATCAAACCACTGCACTCCAGCCCAGGTGACAGAGTGAGACTCTGTCTCAAAATAATAATAATAATGATGGTGATGATGATGATGATTACTTTCTGCTGGGGCCCCTGGGCCTGACCTGGGCTCATTTTCCCCCAACTCCTCCACGGACAAGTCTTGTTTTCCCCTTGAATCTTTTTTTTTTTTGACAGAGTCTGGCTCTGTCACCCAGGCTGGAGTGCAGTGGCGCCATCTGGGCTCACCGCGACCTCCGCCTTCTGGGTTCAAGTGATTCTCCAGCCTCAACCTCCCGAGCAGCTGGGATTATAGGTGCCTGCCACCACACCCAGCTAAGTTTTGTATTTTTAGTAGAGACGGGGTTTCCCCATGTTGGCCAGGCTGGTCTTGAACTCCTGACTTCAGGTGATCCACCTGCCTTGGCCTCCCAAAGTGCTGGGATTACAGGTGTGAGCCACCACGCCCGGCCTCCCTTGAGTCTTTAAACATAAAGGAAGTCAAAAGGGTTCTCTGTAGCTGACCCTGAGAACCAGCTGAGTCTTACCCAACCCTCCCAAAAGGGGAACCCAAGTGACAAGTCTTTTAGTCAAGGTGGTTCAATCTCTCACTGAAGGTCAACGAATTCTACATGGGATTTTAGAGCAAAAGGGAAGTTTAGAAATCTCTTAGCCCAACCGTCCCTTTTAAGAGATAGGAAAACCAAGCCCCAGGTTGGTGGCTGATGCGGTCACAAGCTCCAGGACCCCAAATCAGACTCAACTCCTTGGGCAACAAAGGGGCCTCATTACAGGGACATCACAGGCCTGTTGACCCAAGTCCAGCTGGAAGTTAGGGTGCTGGCTCCTGCCAGGGTGCAGGGTCCCCTGTCTTCAAGAAGCACTGACTGAGATTCTGACTCAGGGTCAGGGGGACTCTATCAGGATCGGGGGTTATGGAGTGATGTTAACAGTGGGCCTCTTTCCGGAGGTCCGATACCATCAAGTCCTCTGTTTTATGAAGAAATCCTGAGCTTCTTTCATAATCTCTGCTCTTAGCTCCTTCTCAGGACGGAGTTCATGTCAATCAAAACCAAGTGGTTGTTAATTAACTACAGTGTAGGTGATTGGTTCCTGTTTTTTCTTTAAAAAAAAAAAAAAAACAACAACTCTCTTAACAGGGGCCAAAAGGAAGTTCACTGGGTGCATTTGGCCCCTCTGTGAGCCGGAGGGCTTGGCCGTGGCGTTGGCTGTGTCACTGTCACTTGCCAAGCTCAGGGGAGAGCACACTGGGGGAGGCAAGAAAGGGGGTGTGGGGCTCAGGGGAGATCACTAGAATAAGCACGAGAATCACCTTCCTGAAGCTGGAGAACCCCAGAAGCCAGCCCCATCTTGCCCTGTGCCTAAGTGAAAAGTGCTTGGCCGGGGCTCATGAGTGCTAGAAAGTGTCCTTGTTGTGGGGCCCAGGGTTAGAGTCAGTTGACCTGGGGTATCCTTAGGCCCTGAGCCCAGGAGAATACCAATGCTTCCTGAAGGGAAGTCTGTCCCTGGCCTGGCCCCACCAAGACTCTTCAGGAGCCACGTGGGTCTTTTAGGAGCCTGGAAAGACTTGAGGGTCAGAGGGTTTGATTTTTCTCCCTTCTTTTTTATTTTTGAGACAGAGTGTGGCTCTGTCACCCAGGCTGAAGTGCAGTGGTGGTGTGATCTCGGCTCACTGCAACCTCCGCCTCCCGGGTTCAAGCGATTCTCCTGCCTCAGCTTCCTGATTAGCTGGGACTGTAGGCAAGTGCCACCATGCCTGGCTAATTTTTGTATTTTTTGTAGAGACGAGGTTTCACTGTGTTGGCTAGGCTGGTCTCGAACTCCTGATCTTGTGATCCGTCCGCCTCGGCCTCCCAAAATGTTGGGATTACAGGTGTGAGCCACTGCACCCGGCCTGATTTTTCTCCCCTCTTGCCCCAGCACCCTGCATTTCCCTCTGTGCTGCAGGTGGTGTTCACCGGGTGCTGTGAGGACCTCTGACAGTGCTGGGTGGCACAGTGGCTTGAGAGTAAAATCCTAACAGGCTAGGAGCCCTGGGTCTGAGTCACTTTCCTCTCTGCACCTCAGTTTTCCCACCTGCAACCTGGGAAGACACTGCTTGACACGGGCACACGAGGGAGCTTCAAACTGCTGTTTTCATCCCTAGCACGTCGGCTCCACTCCCTCTGCAGAGAGAAGCCCATGCTGGGCACTGCCCAGCACTTGGCACCCATTCTGCACCGAGTAACTGCCCACCTGCTGGGCTGAAAGTCAAGAGCATGGAGGCCTGGGGCCAGACAGACCCCAGTCCTTCCCTGCTCACTCTGCCCCAGGGTCCTGAGCCCTCCAGACTTCAGCTCCTCCTTTATAAAATGGGACAGCAGCGGGACTCAGCATCTGGATTAAGCATCAGAATTAAAGGTGTAATAAGCAAGGCAGGCTAAGCAGCCCCCTGCCAGAAGGTTTGACCAGCTCCTCTTCTATCACAGAAGCCTCGGCGAGTACCTTTGGTTCTAGTTGATTTCCTCATAAATATTATGCGCAAAAAAGGATCATCTTTTGATATTTTGATAGGCAAACCATGACCCTCACAGGCCCCCTCAAAACAAAGTGCAAGGGGAACCCCACACCCCCAGTCCTCCTCCTGCTCACTGGGTCCCCTCCTCTCCCCCTAGGGTCTGGCCTCCCCATGGGCTTTCTTGAAGCAAAGAAGAGTTAAAAGCGGGAAGGAAGGGGGGTGTGGGGAGCCCTGGTGAGGGAGGGGGAGGAGGCAAGAGGAGGAAGACGTGTCCCTGGGAGATAAGGCCGTGGGCTGCCCCCGGCCCGAGCCTGTGTTCAGAGAGCCGAGAATCTGACCGCGGGAAGGGACCCCAGAGGCCTTCAAGGTCCTTTCTCCTAATTTTAGAGCTCAGAGAGTACAGGGCCTTGAGCGCGGCCCTGGCTTCTGGGAGGCTGCTGCAGCCCTTGGCACAGGGCTTACCCCATCCTTTGAATGCACCTGCAGTGGGCTGGGTGCTGGGATGCGGGGGAGCACATGCTGAGCACCTCCCACACTCGCTCCTGATGGATGAAGGTCCTTTCTCGCTCCCCACCATCCCATGGGGTTGGATTGGGATCCCCGTTTAGCAGATATGAGCACTGAGGCTCAGTGATGAGCCTTACAGCAGACAAGGGCTGGGCCTGAGCTTGGCCCCCTGTGCAGAGCCCCCAGTCCAAACTCTTGATGCCCCCAGGCTCTGGGCCAGGGGGAAGCAGGCCTGGGCACAGTCGGGTCCCTCTTCTGCCTGGCTGTGGTTCATCTCCTTGGGGAAGGGGTGAGTCCCTGGCCCTTTTCCAAGCTGCATTCTCTAATCTCCCACCTCCCTCGCTGCTCCTGGGCCAAGGCCTTATCACCCAAGCCCTCACTGCTGTTCTGAAGCAGCTGTGATCCCTTTCCCGCCTTCTCTGGACCCTATCACCCCTGCAGCCTTGCATGGCGGCTGGCCCAAGGGGTGGGGGGGTGGGACTCCTCTGACGCCTCAGGCATGGGCCTGGTGTTGGCCTGGGTGCAGCATGGGGGCAAAAAGGATAGAGGACCACCAGAAGATGCTCTCCAGAGTGCCCGGGGGAACCTCACAGGCTGAGTGCAGGGATGTGAACCATTCTGGGGGCCAGGCAGGGCTCTCAGCTCCAGAGGGCTTTGCAGGGGAAGCCAGGAGTCCTGGGGTGGTCAAGTTGGTCCAGCCCTGTCACTCCCTGACTCTGCCTGGGATGGTCCCTTGACTGATGTGGTCCTTGGTTTCTTCCCCCACTCCCTGACTGGTGGGGTTGGTAGTGATGCTGGGCTGCCCACGGAAGCTGGGGGATGTTCACCTCTTCTCCTGTGTCCATGAAACCTCGGGCCTCCAGGTGCAGTGGAGTGGGGGGTCCCCTCAGGTCTTGAGTCCCCACACCCCACTCCTCAGAGAGAGAAAGCCTCTGTCTCTCTAGGGAACAGACTCTGGGCCAGGGCTGTGGACAAGGCGCAGCCGTGCTCTGGCGGCTGTGGCTTGCGGCTTGCAGGAGCACGTGGATTGGCAATGTCCCCTCGTTTGCTGCAGCTTCTCTGCCAGAGCCCCCTGTGATAGACCCTGAACACCTGTGATGCACCTGTCAGTTCTGCAAGCCTGGACATCCCCACTTACAGCAAAGGGGATAGGCCCAGAGAGGTTAAGTGTGTGTCCCAAATTGCACAGCAAGTGAACTGAGATTCTAACCCACGAACCACTGATTCCAAAACCTAAGCTCAGACCACCCGTTTCTATGGCCTCTGAAGGTGAATCTCACTGGTACCCAAATGTAGCTTTCTAGAATTGGGGTCCACCGTGTGTCACAGAGGGAGACCCCAGTCCCTGCCTTTCCTTTTCTGCTCCATTGCAGCCCAGATCATGCCAACGGGAGCAGGCTTGTCTGAGCGTTTTCTAGGGGGCGATGCATTCATTTCCTGGTGAAGGAGCAGTGAGGGAAGTTAGGATTTGTAGCTGCCGTAACAAAATAGCACAAACAGGTGGCTTAAAAACAACAGAAATTTATTCTTTCACGGTTCTGGGATCTAGAAATCCAAAATCAAGGCGTCCGCAAAGTGGGTTGTTTCTGCAGACGCCAGGGGAGAGGGTTTCATGCCCCTCTCCGAGTTCTGGCGGCTGTCGGCACTGCCTGGCATTCTCTGGCTGATAGAAGCTCTGAGTTCTGGCGGCTGTCGGCACTGCCTGGCATTCTCTGGCTGATAGAAGCTCTGAGTTCTGGTGGCTGTCGGCACTGCCTGGCATTCTCTGGCTGATAGAAGCTCTGAGTTCTGGCGGCTGTCAGCACTGCCTGGCATTCTCTGGCTGATAGAAGCTCCCTCCGAGTTCTGGTGGCTGTCGGCACTGCCTGGCATTCTCTGGCTGATAGAAGCTCCGAGTTCTGGTGGCTGTCGGCACTGCCTGGCATTCTCTGGCTGATAGAAGCTCCGAGTTCTGGCGGCTGTCGGCACTGCCTGGCATTCTCTGGCTGATAGAAGTGTCACTCTCTGCTCTGTTGTCAGCACACGGCGTTCTCCCTGGTTGTCTGTGTCTCTGGGTCCAAATTTCCATCTTCTTATAAGGACACGAGTCATCTTTGATTGAGGGCCCATCCTAAGCCGGAATGACCTCATCATAACTTGATTACATCTGCAAAAACACCCTATCGCTAATAAGGTCACATTCACAGGTTCTGGGTGGACATGAACTTTGGGGGCCACTGTTCAACCCAGTATAGCTGGTGTTTTATCTCAGGAGGAGGTTCTGAGATACGGAGGGGTATTGTCCTCTTGTCCTTCCTAACCGCTCCCATCCCTCCCCCTTGCAGGTGTGGGGTGCACACTGAAAATGCCACGCTCCTTCCTGGTGAAGAGCAAGAAGGCTCACACCTACCACCAGCCTCGTGTGCAGGAAGATGAACCGCTCTGGCCTCCTGCCCTTACCCCGGGTGAGTCAGAGCCCGGGCTGGCGCCTGCTGCACCCACGGGGGGCTCTCGGCTCTGCGTGATGAGGGTGCAGCAGCGTCCCTCCTGCAGCAGCCTCTTCTTCCAAGTCTGGAAACAGGAGTGCAGTAACTGTGGGTTGCAGATGAAAGGAGTAGACAAATGAGTGATGCCCTCATCCCTTCTGCCCTGTTAGGGAGACGAGAGTGTCAGGTTGGAGCCAGTACTTAGTTACTGGCATGTGGGGCCTCACTGGAGGCCCAGTCTAGGGCTGGAGTTGGGTTGCTCAGAAAAACAGACTGGTCCAAAGTCTTCCCCAGGGTCTCCTCCTGGCCTCTTCTTGCCGCCGCCTGCTCTGGGCAGAGCGGGGGAGTGTGAGCCGCCAGAAGCAGCGGCACATGGCTGTCTCTCTGGGCCTCCTCCTCCTAGGAAGGGCGTGCCCTCCTTGCTCCCTCTGGGCTTCCCAGAAACTGTGGCTATTGATGCTGATGGTCCTATCTCCCCACAGTGCCCAGAGACCAGGCTCCAAGCAACGGCCCTGTCCTCAGCACTCTATTCCCAAACCAGTGCCTGGACTGGACCAACCTCAAACGAGAGCCGGAGCTGGAGCAGGACCAGAACTTGGCCAGGATGGCCCCGGCACCAGGTACCCAGCTGTGACCCACTGTCATTCCCCAGGGAGTGCCAAGGGGAGGAAGGATGAAGGGACTCTCGCAGCAGGGCCCCTTGGGGCCCTGGAGTCAGGAGGGACCCACGAAGTCACTGGATGCAGCCCGGGCTCTGTGGCTT
Source organism: Gorilla gorilla gorilla (assembly GCF_029281585.2). Classification (NCBI taxonomy): domain Eukaryota; kingdom Metazoa; phylum Chordata; class Mammalia; order Primates; family Hominidae; genus Gorilla; species Gorilla gorilla. The sequence goes on from NC_073237.2 coordinate 129,364,159, forward strand.
CTGCTTGGGCCTCCCAGACAGGGAGCTAATTCCCGGATGTGGGCTAGGTGGGAGAAGAGGCCAGAAGCAGCAGCTGGGCCGGTCCGTGCAGGGAGTGAGGTGGGCACTGTGGAGTGAGGCTGGGGGTGTCTCTGGGCTGGAAAAGCTGAGGAGCCACAGTGAGGACCCAGACATTCCTGGCAGTAAGTATCTGGGTTGACACCCTGAAACCCTCCACATGAGGTGATGAAGGTAGTGGTGTGTGGTAGAGGGTGGTGGGAAGGGGGTGCCCTGTGTTTATTTTATTTCATTTTATTTTTTGAGACAGGGTCTCACTCTGTTGCCCAGGCTGGAGTGCAGTGGCACGATCTCAACTCACTGCAACCTCCGCCTCCCAGGTTCAAGCAATTCTCCTGCCTCAGCCTCCCTAGTAGCTGGGATTATAGGTGTGAGCCACCACGCCTGGCTAATTTTTGTATTTTTTGGTAGAGACAGAGTTTCACCATGTTGGTCCGGCTGGTCTCGAACTCCTGACCTCAAGTGATCCACTTGCCTCGGCCTCCCAAAGTGCTGGAATTGCAGGCATGAGCCACGCCACTGTGCCCAACCCCCTGTGTTTAAATGAGTAACCAGGCCTGTGTCGCTATCTCCACAGAGGGCCCCATTGTGCTGTCCCGACCCCAGGATGGGGACTCTCCACTGTCCGACTCACCCCCATTCTACAAGCCCAGCTTCTCCTGGGACACCTTGGCCACAACCTATGGCCACAGCTACCGGCAGGCCCCCTCCACCATGCAGTCAGCCTTCCTGGAGCACTCCGTCAGCCTGTACGGCAGCCCTCTTGTGCCCAGCACTGAGCCCGCCTTGGACTTCAGCCTCCGCTACTCCCCAGGCATGGATGCGTACCACTGTGTGAAGTGCAACAAGGTGGGCAGCGGGGGGTGTGGTGGGCACCTGGGCCCTCCTCTCTGCACTCCCTCTCAACTCACTGGCAGCTCTGGGCCTTCTCTGTGCTGTGAATGTTGGGGCTCTGGTGGGATTGAAGATTCAAAACATTCATCCTCATCACCGTTCATTGAGCTCTGACCATGTGCCTGGCCCCGTGCTAAGCAATTGACAGGCACGAGTGCCAGAGTCAGGTGAAAGGTTAAGGTTCAGAGAGGTTAAGTCACTTTTCCAAGATCAGACAGCAAGTAGATATCAGAACCAGCATTCAAACCCAGCTTCGGCCAACTCCCAGCTCTTAACCACTGGGCTATTCGGCCTCTAGATGAGGCAAGGAGGGGCCTCCAGATCCCCTCTCTCACATCCAACGTTGTAGAAGGGAGACTGAGCCACAGAGAGGCAAACGGACCTCCCTGGGACACACAGCAAGCAAGCAGCAGAACTGGCGATCCAGTGCCCCTTACTCTGTGTACCCAGCCTTGGCCAGAGCTGGACGTGGAAGAGACCATGGGACCCCAGGCCTGTCCCTGTCACTGCAGCCCCCCAGTGGCCTCACATGCTGCCCCTGCTCCCAGGTCTTCTCCACCCCTCACGGGCTCGAAGTGCATGTGCGACGCTCCCATAGTGGGACCCGGCCCTTCGCCTGTGACATCTGCGGCAAAACCTTCGGCCACGCTGTGAGCCTGGAGCAGCACACGCACGTCCACTCCCAGGTGGGCACCTGGCCCAGCGCAGGACTCCCAACCCCACTCCTTCTCTGTGCTTCCCCAGGGAGCCTGGGGGCTGTGGCTGGGTCCCTCCCCCTGCCCCTGGGGGTGACACAGATTGGGAGGGGTCCCCTAGTACCCACCTCCCTGGGTCTGGGTCTCCAACACCTGCCGTTAACAAACTTCAGACTCTTAACTAAACCACTGTGCAGACCACAACCATCCCTGCCTCAAGGAACTCACTCTAGGTTAATGGTCATGAAATGTGAACCCCTAAAAAACCTCTGAGATCAGTCAGTCCATCAGTCAATCAACGAACATTTATTGAGGTTTATTTTGAGCGGGATACCGTGAAGATTACAAGGAAAAATCCCACAGGAGGCCAATGAGACTCCAAGCCCCAGTTTCACCTCAGAGGCAGAGATGAGGGGTCCCCTGGTCCTGCTCCTCCAGGCCACCCCAATGGAGTGTCCTGTTCCGCAGGGGATCCCGGCCGGGTCCAGTCCTGAGCCTGCACCTGACCCCCCGGGGCCTCATTTCCTCCGGCAGGAGCGCAGCTTCGAGTGCCGCATGTGCGGCAAGGCCTTCAAGCGCTCATCCACGCTGTCCACCCACCTGCTCATCCACTCAGACACGCGACCCTACCCCTGCCAGTTCTGCGGCAAGCGTTTCCACCAGAAGTCCGACATGAAGAAGCACACCTACATCCACACAGGTGAGTGAGTCTCACCTGCCTGTGCCCCCTGGGCAGAGCACCCCCACCTTTCCCTGAGAGATGCATCAGAGGTCCCCAGCGTGAGGCTGGGGGTGGGGTCTAGTTACAAAGTCAAAGGCCACTGCTGATGGAGGGCTGGGCACCTGTGCTACTTAAGTGCACTTAATGCATGGAAAAAGATACAGGGAGGAAACAGCAAAATCTCAACACTGGTGATCTCATGGCAGACATGAGACTAGCAGGCGAATTGCTCATTCATTTGTTCACTCATTCACTCACTCACTTGCTCATTCATTTGTTCACTCATTTGCTCATTTATTCACACATTTGCTCACTCATTTGCTCATTCATTTGTTCACTCATTCATTCATTTGCTCATTCATTTGTTCACTCATTCATTCATTTGCTCATTCATTTGTTCAGTCATTCATTCATTTGTTCACTCATTCATTCATTTGTTCACTCATTTGCTCATTCATTTGTTCACTCATTCATTCATTTGTTCACTCATTTGCTCATTCATTTGTTCACTCATTCATTCATTTGTTCACTCATTTGCTCATTCATTTGTTCACTCATTCTTTCATTTGTTGATTCATTTGTTCACTCATTCACTCATTTGCTCATTTATTCACATATTCACTCACTCATTTGCTCATTCATTTGTTCACTCATTCATTTGCTTATTCATTCATTCACTCTTTCATTCACTTGCTCATTCATTGCCTCCTTGCTATTAGCTGAGTGCCTCTTTTGTGCCAGGTATACCAGGCTTGGAGATGTATTGATAAACAAGATGACTCGCCAGCTGCCCCTAACCACCCTATAATCCAGTAGGGGTGGGAGGAGGGTCCAAGTTGTATCTTTGCTTCTCTCTCTTTTCTAATTATTTTCTAAAGTGAATGTGAGTTGGCCATGAGAGAAAACATAGGAAGGTATTGGAAAATGAACCCGGGGGCGGGGCAGGGGAGCAGCAGGCCTGGTGAGGAGGCCCTGACCCCGCCCTTGCTGTGCTGCACTGCCCTCCCTGCAGGTGAGAAGCCGCACAAGTGCCAGGTGTGCGGAAAGGCCTTCAGCCAGAGCTCCAACCTCATCACCCACAGCCGCAAGCACACAGGCTTCAAGCCCTTCAGCTGTGAGCTGTGCACCAAAGGCTTCCAGCGCAAGGTGGACCTGCGGCGGCACCGTGAGAGCCAGCACAATCTCAAGTGAGGCTGCGCCGGCTCCCAGCTCCTGGCCAGCCTGCCCTGCGGTCCTGTCACCTGGAGGCCAGCCTCACATGCCCAAATCTCCAGTCTCCTGGAGGTGGGACTGGACAGGAGTCTTCCAGCTTGTTTTGAGACTCATGAAATTGCTGTGTGAACTTGGGCAAGTCACTTACCCTGTCTGGATCAACATTTCTCCTGCTGCCAAGTGTGGCAGCCTGGCTGGGTCTTTCTCAGCAGAAGTTGTTTCCAGGTGTGCTCAGGTGCCTTCCTCTAACAGAGCACAGAAAGCTAGAATACCCCCAGGGAGACAGGGATGCCAAGAGTAGACCAGAGCTGGGACCCACAGACAGAACCTCCACCTGCCTGCTGCCCACTGAGCTGGGACCTGATCACCTTGGATTTTAGTGGGCCTCTTTCTGACTATAACAGGCAGAGTCAGAGCTGCCTCCCACCCCAGTCAGAAGCCTCACACCCCCTCTGCTTCGGCCAGATGTGCTGGCTGACTCCGACTTCCGACCAGCACTCAGCTGGCCACTGGGGATTCCAGCTCCACAACCAGGCCGTGAGGCTGGAGAAACTGGCAGTTATTGCTGTCAAAAGCCTGTTCTCTCAACTGCTGTCAATAAAATTAAAGATACAGATTTGCTGCCATGTGACCAGCATTTATTAAGTGCCTATGAGGTCCAGGGTACTGCATGAGGCTTTGGGGAGTGATGCGGGGAGGCTTGAGGAGCAGAGAAAGCCATGGAGGTGCTCATAGGCAAGTTGTGGAGACGTGTACTCAGCCCCCACGTGCACAGACCCGCTGACGAGCCGGGAGCAAGCAGAAGGGGCCCGTGCGACAAGACCACAGGGGTGGGCAAGGCTAGTGCAGCTGGGGCGGTATCCGTTTCCTGTGGCTGCTGTGACAAATGACCACAAACTTAGTGGCTTAAAACAACACACATTTATTCTCTTAAATTCTAGAGGCCAGAAACTCAAAATGAGTCTCATGGGGCTAACATCAAGGTGTTAGCAGGACTGCATTCCTGCAGGAGGCTCCCAGGAGAGTCTGTTTTCCTGTCTCTTTCACCTTCCCAAGGCCGTCTGTGCCTCTGATCTTGGCCCCTTCCTCTGCCTTCAAAGCACATAACTCGGACCTCTGCTTCTGCCTCCATCTCTGTCTTCTGCTTTCAACCTTCTTGCCTGTCTCTTACAAAGACCCTTCTGATTACACTGAGCTCAGGTATAAATCATCCCATCTCAAGATCCTGAACGTAATCACCGTGATTGGCTGAATAATGGCCCCAAAGATGATATCCACATCCTAACCCTGGAACCTATGAGTGTGACGCTATAGGGTAAAAGGGACTTTGCAAGAGTGATGAAGCTAAGCCTGGTGCCGCACCTGTCTAGCTGTGTGACTTCAGGTGAGTTCCTGAACCTCTCTGGGGCTCAGCTTCCTCCTCTGTAAAATGGTAAATACAGCAGTCCCTTCCACCGATTCGCTGAGACCATTCTTACAAAGCGGCATACAGGGCCAGCCCAGCATGTAGTAAGTGCTGCCGAGTTGTGAACATTCCTTTTTGAAGTCCTGTCCATCCTATAAGGCCCACTTAGCCATCTCCTCCATGAAGCCTCCCTCGGTCATCCAGCCAGAAGGTCTTCTCTCTCCTCTGTTACCGAGCAACTCAGTCTCTTTGCTTACAGCTTAGGAGCCATTGAATGTGGAATGCAGTTATGTGTGGATAACTTCAGGAGGTCTTCTGTCTGAGCTCCAGCCACACCCCATCCCCAATCCCACACCAATCCTGTGCCTGGCCCACAGCCATGGACACCTCTGAATGAACTTGCAGGTACTGAGCTAAGCCAAGGGTTTCCACACATTGTCTCTAACCCACGCAACCTTCTGCAATGGAATGCCATTCTCCCATTTTACAGATGGGGCAACTGAGGCCCAGAGAGGTCAGACATAAAAAAAAAACATAGATATGGGCCAGGCGCTCACGCCTGTAATCCCAGCACTTTAGGAGGCTGAGGCGGGCAGATCACTTGAGGTCAGGAGTTCGAGACCAGCCTGGCCAACATGGTGAAACCCTGTCTCTATTAAACATACAAAAATTAGCTGGGCATGGTGGCACGTGCCTGTAATCCCAGCTACTTGGGAAGCTGAGGCAGGAGAATTGCTTGAACCTGGGAGGTGGAAGTTGCAGTGAGCCGAGATGGTGTCATTGCACTCCAGCTCTGGGCAACAGAGCAAGACTCCATCTCGGAAACAAACAAACAAACATAGATACTAGGGCTTACCCTTTCCAGGTGTGCTCAGGTGCCTTCCTCTAGCAGAGCACAGGAAGCTAGAATACCCCCAGGGAGACAGGGATGCCAAGAGTAGACCAGAGCTGGGACCCACAGAGAGACCCTCTTTCCTAGAGAAAGAAGGATTCTTTCCAAAGAAACGCCACTATCGTCCGATGGTTTCTGTGTATAGTGTGATTTAGCCTTGGGTTCATGAATCGACTTGTTTAATGTGTATTTGATTGCATGCCAACTTATGAGGCTCAACCTGTCATGAAATGGCAAATGTCCCATGCAAACGCCCAATTCCCATCCATTGTGGGCAGCTCAAACCTGGGTCAAACTAGAAGCTGTTCACATGGATCGTCGGGGGAGTGAGGGACAAGCCCTCAGACTCATGTTCGTGGTTCCAGAGAGGCCCACAGAGCCGGCTGGACATGCCTCAGACCCGTTCTGGTGCTCCCCAGGCGTGCGCCACAAGCCTCCAGGGGTTCGTTTGCTTTAGACGGAGTACAGATCGCATTGCTCAAATAACTGGGAGGAACTCTGGGTTAACGTTCAGTCTATTGCAACTGCTTCTTAGAGCCTATAACGTGTGATACGCATGTGTCCATCCCCAAGGGGAGGATTTGGGTGTTCAGTGTTTTCCTAAGGTTAATTTGGGAACCAGAGAGGGAGAGGGAGAGGTTGGCCTACTTGCCCAAAGTCACACAGCAGGCAAAGGCAGGGCTGGGATCAGAAACTGATTCCGAGTTGAGGCTATCTTTTTGGAGTCTGTGTACTCTCCCTCCCACTGAGACCCAAAAGTGTTTCTTCCAGGTCTCTTCTCTGGTGTGCAAGGGGCTTGGGCCCCCAAGAGGAATGGAACTCTTACCCACCCCCGGCTCTGCATTTGGCTAGGCAGAACCCTGACATCCATTTCCTGCTAGAAGCTCTTCCTGTTTCCTTTAGCCAGAATTCCTCTAAGCAAACCTGTCAGGTGTGCGGGGTGGGCTCGGGGCTTGGGATTTGCATGGGAGGGTGGTCCCGTCTCCTCAGCAAGCTCCCTGTCGGTGTCCTGTCTTGAAATCCAGCTCTTGGAATCAGGAGAAGAGGGACCCTGGTGGCCAGAGCACCAGAGCCAGCAAAGCCTTAGAAACCACCTGTTCCCACCTCTCCTCCTGTCCAGGAGGACAGAGAAGCCCAGAGAGGGGAAGGGCCTTGCCCACAGCCACACTTCTGGGGCCAGGCCTGGAATGGGCTCCTGACTCATCTCTTACACACGCATGCACACATGCACACATGCACACACACGGATTGGGAACTGCTTTGCATACTCCCTGTTTGCTAAACAAAACCAAACCAGTATCGGGATTTCAGCCACTTCTGCAGCAGGGCGGGGCAAGGCGGAGGAGCTGAGCTGTGAGGGGAAGCCAGACAATGTTCCTTCTTAGTCGACTGAGGTTTGGCGAGATCGAGATTAAGCTTGTCGGTCTCCTCCAGTGAGTGGGTGTGTGGGGTGGCGCCAGCGGGAGGCCACAGCAGCCTCAGAGCAGTGAGGGCTGGAACCCCATTTGCATACAGCAGAGAAAGAGGGCATGTAGTGGGGAAGCCTGTGACACCTGCTTCCAGGGGAAGATTCTGCACTGGCTGGGAAGGCTTGGCTTGGGATTCCTGGCCCTGCTGAGGCCATGGATTGGGGCTTGGGGGTTGCTGTGAGCCAGAGGGCGGTGCTGCTGACCCTTCCTCATGCCTGAGAAGCTGCTGCAGGCTGGCCTCATGTGCAGAGCTGGGAGCCCCCAGGAGAAGGCAGCCCTGGAGAAGACTTGGATGGGCCCCAGTGGGAGCAGAGTTCCCTGGATGTTCCGTCTCCTTCTGGATGCAGAGGCTATGCCCATGACACTGGGGCGGGGAGGTGGCCCAGGAGGTGCTGTGGGGCACCACCCACCTGCAGTCTGTGATTTCAGGGAAGTTCAAGCTCCCCCACCAATTCTCCACTTCCCGTCAGCTCCCTGCGGCCAACTACCTGGCCTGCAATTCCTGCCACCGGAGTTGCAATGTGACCTGGAAGGCACTGTCCAGCCCTGTGGAGACTGTCCATGGCTTCCATGTGCCACACAAGGAAACAGAGGCCCAGAGAGGAGAGGTGCTAGCCCAAGGTCACATTGCCATTAACAGCATAGTACGACAGAACCCAGGTTTTCCAGCTCCAGTCTAGTGGCCGTCCTAGCAGGGCCTCTGGGTTGCCTGACTCCAGGGTGCTCCATGTGCATAGAATACGGTGTAAATGGTGTTGGTGGGGTGGGTGGCTGGGTGGGGTGGAAGGGTTCCTTAGACTGTGGCACTGACCCCCTGCTTCCAAGGATTGAATGGGGACTTGTGAGACCTCAGGATGCTGCTGGTGACATGACCCAGAATATCAGTTCACTCCATGGTAATTAACAAAACCAATATTTTAATATCAAAACTAGCCAGCCACATTAGGGAGTGGAATGCAACATCTGAATTAATTTTCAGATAAAATGTCCTGTTCGTGGTGACAGCTTCAGGCTACACTGCAGGCCCTGCACCCCGCATTCCCTCTGGATGCAGGAGAAGCCCCTCTTCCAAGCAGGCCACATCCCACAGGGCAACCAGGCCCAGGGCCAGGGCCTCCTGAGGGACAGACTGAGAGGTGCCCAGTGAGCCCGCCATGGAAATCACTGATAAGGATGGAAATGCATCTCCCAGGGTGAGCCTGGAGATTTGTGCGTGTGTGCACTCACACACATGTGTTGGCCCCAGCCTGTCTCTATCTGCCCATGACTGGAGTGAGCTGGCCTGAAAGCAGGGGTGGACAGACCGAGGTAAGGAGGCAGGGACCGGGCACTGGGGCTATAGGGAAGTGGAAGTAAACAGGGTTCTGTATGATCCAGAAGATCAGGACCTGTCCTGAAGGTTCCCTGGGGATCAGACATCCCCCACCCCATCGCCGAGAGAACTGAGCCCCAGCCCCAGCTGCTCACCATGACCTAGCCTTCAGGGCTGACCCCAGTCCCCTGACTTCAAACCCCTCTCTGCAATCCCTGCCCTATGGGGGCTCCCACTCAGTGTGGTGTGGGTGAAGGCTGTTCCACGGGAAGGAACTGAGAACATAGAAGAATCTGGGCTGGCCAGAAGTGAGAAGGAAGCAGGAAGGAGTGCAGGAAGTGGGCAGAGCATGGCACACGCTGTGCATCAGGGGAGACTGAAGACCCCCAGGAGTTCTTAAAGGCATTGCAGCCATTGACTTATGGGCCCGAAGCCCCGAGGGAGCTGCTATGACGTGGGCTGAGCTTTAGAAGGAAGACCCAGGTGGGTGTGCAGTGTGGCCTGGGGGCACAGAGCAGGGGCACTGGCTGGGGGCCGGTCTTGTCAGTATCAGGAGCGACAGCAGCTCCAGCCTCAGCGTCAGCCTGGCCTGCGCTTTCCCTGCTACCCTGTTGAGGCTGCTCAGGGAGGGGAGGGCGGCCCGGCCCTGGATGGAGGGCGGGACCCAGAAGAGTGAGGCCCCACCCCACCCCGCCTCCTGGGGTCACTGGACAAGCAGCAGGGCCCTTCTTGCTATTCCTAAATGTTCTTAAGAGAACTCTCAATGCTGTTTCCCACCCTCGAGCCTTTGCCCCTGGTGTTCCCTCTGCCTGAAATGCCCTCTTCTTGTTCTGAACCCTCTCAGCCTTAAGTCAAGTTCATAAGAAAAGCTTTTGAAATGTGATCGCCCATGACCCTCCATTCCACTCCTAGGAATGTATCTTCAAGAAATAGATATGGGACGGGCACAGTGGCTCACATCTATCATCACAGCATTTTGCAAAGCCCAAGTGGGAGGATTGCTTGAGCCCAGGAGTTCAAGACCAGCCTGGGCAACGTAGCCAGATCCCTTCTCCACCAAAAAAAAAATTGGCCGAGAGCGGTGGCTCACACCTGTAATCCCAGCACTTTGGGAGGCCGAGGCGGGTGGATCATGAGGTCAGGAGTTCGAGACCAGGCTGGCCAACATGGTGAAACCCCGTATCTACTAAAAATACAAAAAAAAAAAAAAATTAGCTGGGTGTGGTAGCGGGCGCCTGTAATCCCAGCTACTCAAGAGGCTGAGGCAGGAGAATTTCTTGAACCCGAGAGGCGGACCCGAGAAGCGGAGGTTGCAGTGAGCCGTGATCATGCCACTGCACTCCAGGCTGAGTGACAGAGCAAGACTCCGTCTCAAAAAAAAAAAAAGTTGAGAAGTAATTACTGATGGGAATGTAGATTCAGCTGCAAGAGCATCTTTGCAGCCTGTTTATAATGGCAAAAAAAAAAAAAAAAAAAGAAAGAAAGAAATCAGAACCATCCTAATGCCCATGGGAGGAGGCTGGCCAAGCCATTGGTGCAACAGATGACCACATGGCCAGGAAGAGGAGCAAGCATGCTTTAGAAGGCCTGACCGGGGGAGGAGTTTATCAGGCTGATGTGGAGTGAGGAATGCATGTGGCATGCTAGCATGCAGGTTCTGTAAGCCTCTGTCTGTGTATGCTTAGTAAAACACAGGTGAAGAAAGTCCACAAAACCACTGACGGCAGCTATTTCTGGGGGCTGGAACAGAGGGTTAAATTTCACTCTCCGTGCCACCTTTAAAAGAGACTTGTGGCCGGGCGCGGTGGCTCATGCCTGTAATCCCAGTGCTTTGGGAGGCCAAGGTGGGTGGATCACTTGAGGTCAGGAGTTTGAGACCAGCCTGGCCAACATGGTGAAACCTCATCTCTACTAAAAATACAAAAATTTGGCCGGGTGCGGCAGCTCACGCCTGTATTCCCAGCACTTAGGGAGGCCGAGGCGGGCGGATCACGAGGTCAGGAGATCGAGACCATCCTGGCTAACACAGTGAAACCCCGTCTCTACTAAAAATACAAAAATTTAGCCGGGCGTGGTGGCGGGCGCCTGTAGTCCCAGCTACTCGGGAGGCTGAGGCAGGAGAATGGTGTGAACCCGGGAGGCGGAGCTTGCAGTGAGCCGAGATTGTGCCACTGCACTCCAGCCTGGGCAACAGAGCAAGACTCTGTCTCAAAAAAAAAAAAAAAAAAAAAATTGGTGGGCTCCTGTAATCCCAGCTACTCGGGAGGCTGAGGCATGAGAATCACTTGAACCCCAGAGGTAGAGGTTGCAGTGAGCAGAGATCGTGCCACTGCACTCCAGCCTGGGCAACAGAGCAAGACTCCATCTCAAATTTTTTTTTAAAGAGACGGCGTTTGTTGCAGATTTTTGGTAACTAAAAAATTGAAGAGAAAATAATTTTGCAGAATAAATGTATTGACAGAGGAAGCTATTGATATCTTAAGTGAAAATGAGGTTTAAAAAATCAGTATACAACCCATGATTCATGTTGTTAATTACATACACACACACACACGGAAGAAAGTGTGCAAGGATAAACGGCAGTGTCTTTTTTCTTCTTATTTTTTAGTGTGTATGTTTTATTTCTCTGTATTGGGCATGCATGATAACATTATCACTGGCATGACAAAAAAGACTCTGTCTGCTGAAATATGATTTCCCGGCCTTGAGGTTTGTGTCTCTGTCCCCTCCCTCAAAGCTGCAGGTCCCTTCAGGCCCCTCTAGTGCAGTGCACAGCCTTGCAGGCAGGTGCCTTTTTACTTTACAAGTGCTGGCTGTCTCGCCCCCACCCTGCTACTCTGTGAGCCACCTCCTGGCAGATGCTGGGTCCTATCCTTTGGGGCCAGGGCCTACTAGGTCCCCAGTAAGTTTAGGATGGGTATGCAACCTCCCGACTCCTTCTTAGCAGCTGGGGCAGGGCCTCCAAGGTAGGTAGAGTGACAGCCTGGTTTGGGAACAGTGGGGTGGACACTGGACCTGTGACTTCTCACAGGGTCCCCAGCTCTTCCTCTGGTCTGGGTCGGGGGCTGTCCGGGACCACCTCCATGGGTGTCTAGCTGGAGTTGGGCCTGGCCCGGAGACAGGCAGGACCCAGGGTTCCCGGGGGATGGGGGCTGCAGGGATGCTGCGGGAGGGAAATCTGAGGCAGGGCATGTTCCGACCCGGCATGCTCAGGTTTGGCCTGATAAGTTTATCGCACGGTGCCGGCTGCCAACCGTCGGTGTGGAGTAGAACCATGGGCCAAGCAGGAGGGCACTCCTGAGCCGATAGCGCCTTCCAAGTGTTATCAGGGGCCTGGTGGCCCAGAGAGCAGGAGAAAGGGACCAGAGGAGGGAGAGAGAGAGAGAGTGAGGGAGAGAGACAGACACAGAGAGAGAGAGAGAAACAGAGAGAGAGAGAGAGAGACTTCCAACCACTTCACTCAAAGGACAAGCTGGGGAAGAAGAGGCCTCCGAGGTTCCTCAGGGGTCCTTGACATCCCAGCCTTGAGCCACTGCAGCAGGGAATCAGCCCCGGGTAGGCACAGGCTGAAGACCCCATCAAACCCAGGCACAGCCTTCCAGACCACCAGACCATGCTGCCACTACTCAGCTCTTCCGCAAGACCTAGAGAAAAAATCTCCCTTTCCTGGAAGGTCCGGGGGCTCCAGGATGCACGTGGAAAGCCCTGGGAGCAGGAGGGCCAGGCTGCCGGGGGCTGCTTCTTTAATTACTTGAACCCCATTCCTTCCCACCCCAACCCTTTTCCTCCCTAACCCCAAGCCCCAAGGCCTCGGGTGAGAGTCAGGCTCAGGTTATCTTTTGTGAGTCCCTCTGGGGTGTCCAGCCTGGCACTTGTCTCCATCCAGGGAGGCACGGCTTTCCAACATTACATCCCTCCTCATGACTGGGGAAACTGAGTCTGAGAGTCAGCAGGAGAGCAGGCAGGGGGGCAAGGACCCAGAAGACCAGGAGGAAGAAGAGCAGGAAGAGAAGGGAAAGCTGGGAGGTTCCACGCCCACCCTGAGGTCTGGAGGTCCGACAAGTGCTTCATGATCTGCAAGGAAAAGTCGCACATGAGGCAATGCCTCCCAGCCCTAAGCGCAGCCACAGGGCAGCCTGGTCCTCAGCCGCGCACAGCCACCTGGCGGGGGGAGGCAGGCGCCGGCATCCACAGGGTTATCTTTGGGGGGTGGATTTTTAAGTCCTTTTGTTTGTTTGTTTGTTTTTGTTTTGTTTTGTTGAGATGGAGTCTCACTCTGTCACCCAGGCTGGAGTGCAATGGTGTGATCTTGGCTCACTGCAGCCTCCACCTCCTGGGTTCAAGCGATTCTCCTGACTCAGCCTCCCTGGGTAGCTGGGATTACAGGTACCCACTGCCATGCCTGGCTAATTTTTGTACTTTTAGTAGAGATGGGGTTTCACCGTGTTGGTCAGGCTGGTCTCAAACTCCTAACCTCAAGTGATCCACCTGCCTCGGCCTCCCAAAGTGCTGGGATTACAGATATGAGCCACCGCGCCCGCCTAAGTCCCTTTTATATACATATATACAGTTTTCTGTGGTTTCTATAACAACAATGTTTTGGGGGAGGGTGTGGGGAAAGAAAGGTGATTTGTTCATTTGTTTTAAGAGGCAGAGAAGGAAAAGGCATTGCTACCAAGGCTCTCTGGCCTGGTGGGAACGGTCCCAGCCCAGGATCAGTCTGTAGGTGCCCACCTCTGCCAGCCTGGGGTGCAAGCAGGGGGCCATGCCAGTGTCTGCAGAGCCAGCAGTGTGTCCCCTGGAGTCATGTATGAGAGACTGCACCCAGGACCCTCACAGAGGCACAAAGACCACCCTGACAGGTCAGAAATCTTTCATTCATCAACTCCTATATCTATCGAGTGCCTGCCACAGGTGGTGAGGATTGGGCCAAGGGGAAAACAGACAAAATCCCTGCCCTCTTGGAGCTCAGCGGGGATGCAGAGACTAAACAAAGCCAGGAGAAACAGAATGCAGAGAAGCCGGGCATGGTGGCCCATGCCTGTAATCCCTGCACTTGGGAGGCAGAAGGGGGTGGATCACCTGAGGTCAGGAGTTTGAGACCAGCCTGACCAACATGGTGAAAACCCATATCTATTAAAAATACAAAAATTAGGCCAGGTGCGGTGGCTCACACTTGTCATCCCAGCACTTTGGGAGGCTGAGGCAGGCGGATCACCTGAGGTCGGGAGTTCGAGATCAGCCTGACCAACATGGAGAAACCCTGTCTCTACTAAAAATACAAAATTAGCCGGGCATGGTGGTGCATGCCTGTAATCCCAGCTACTCGGGAGGCTGAGGCAGGAGAATCACTTGAACCCAGGAGGCAGAGGTTGCGGTGAGCTGAGATCGTGCCATTGCACTCCAGCCTGGGCAACAAGAGCGAAACTCCATCTCAAAAAAAAAAAAAAAAAAAAGTTAGCAGGGTGTGGTAGCCAGTGCCTGTAATCCCAGCTACTCTGGGGGCTGAGGCAGGAGAATCACTTGAACCTGTGAGGCAGAGGTTGCAGTGAGCTGAGATCGTGCCACTGCCATCCAGCCTGGGTGATAGAGTGAGACTCTGTCTCAAAAAAAAAAAAAGAAAGGTGTGGGGGTGTTGATGACGTGGAGATCACCAAGTTAGACGGGTGGCCAGAGAGACCTCATTAAGAAGCACTGAGTTTTCTTGCACAAGAGAGGGGGTTGTGGAAGGACAGCCCTGGATGGAGTCAGGAGACCAAGGGATGTCACTCTGCTTGGCTGGGTGGCTTTGGTCAGACGCTGCCCTCTGGGCCTCAGTTTCTTTTTCTTTTCTTTTCTTTCTTTCTTTAAAATTTTTTGTTTGTTTGTTTGTTGAGAGAGGGTCTCACTCTGTCACCCAGGCTGGAGTGCAGGGACATGATCACAGCTCACTGCAGCCTCAACCTCCTGGGCTCAAGTGATCCTCCCACCTCAGCCTCCCAAGTAGCTGAGAGTACAGGCATGTGCCAACATAACCAGCTAATTTTTGTATTAGACAGGGTTTAGCCATGTTGCCAGCCTGGGCTCATACTCCTGGGCTCAAGCAATCCACCCACCTCAGCCTCTCAAAGTGCTGGGATTACAGGTGTGAGCCACTTCGCTCAGCCAGTTTCTTTTTCTTTTTTTGTGCAGACAAGGTCTCACTGTGTTGCCCAGACTTGTCTTGAACTCCTGGCTTCAAGCCATCCTGCTGCCTTGGCTTCCGGAATAGCTGGGACCACAGGTACTCACCACCACTCCAGGCTAATTTTGTACTTTTTGTAGTGATGAGGTCTCACTCTGTTGCCTAGTTAGTCCTGGCTTCAAATGGTCCTCCTGCCTCAGCCTCCTGTAGACACCTCTTGACTCCCAACCTCTGCTCTTTCTGTCCCCTCTACCCAAGTGACTCTTTTCCTCCTACCGATTTGCTCGGCTCTCTCCTAACTGCCCTGGGCCCAGCTCAAGCCTCACCTCCTCCGGATGCCTTCCCAGGCAGTTCTCTTCCCTCTGACACGTTTGTGGCACGATCACAGCACTTTCCTGTGAACGCTGTGAATGGCTCAGGGTGCGGGGTAGGCATACAATAAATGTAGTTGTTATTTCATTGCCAAAAGCTCTGACCTTGGAGCCCAGGTTCTGGGCTGGACCTGCAGGGCCACAGGTCCTCCCAGTCTGGGGTTGGGGAGCAGGTGGGCCCCCCCATGCTGTGATGAGCTGAATCCTGCTGCACTCCTCGGCTGTCCCTGCCGACAGCTGGAGCTACAGATGCCAGGCTGAAGCCCAGAGCTATTTCTGCCAAGGGTGACTTGGAACTTCCTCCCGGATCTCTTAAAAATAGAGGGGTTATCGTGGCCGTCAGGCCCCTTCCTCCACATGGGGAACTCGAACATGATTTCTGGGGAAGGCCTAAGCCCCAGGCCTCTCTCAGCCCAGCAAGGACTTATCTCTGAGCTCAGCTGGGCAGCAGGAAGGGAGTGAAGCGACCACCGTGGGCAGCTCTTCCTGCCCCAGGAGCCCCTTTTGGGAGCAGCAAGGGATGTGGCCACTGACTCAGGGGTGTCAATCACCCCTCTTCCCCGGAGCTGCGGTTGCCCACCGGACTCTGAGGGGAATCAGAAATCAGCCGCGTAGAGAGCATCCTGGGGAAGCTTCAGGCACCGTCCGGCCTGGCCTTTCTGCTCCAAGCCCTCCCCCTGCGCCCAGCACGACCCCATTTCTGTACACTACCATGAGATCACTGGTGGACAGCTGTCTCTACTGTGTGGCCAGCCCCAGCAGAGGCTGAGGGTCGGACACCTGGAGGTCAGGCTGGGATCTACCACTCCCAGCAGCTAGGTCCTCTCTGCAACAGAGGGCATTCCTGGGGGCCAGCCCAGCTCCTCTGGGGATTTCTTCCCACTTTGCAGACCCCAGACTTAGTGCCAATAGAAGACCACTTCTCGTAGGGTACAAAGTCTGTTCAACAAGTATTTGCTGGGCGTCCACTCTGGGCAGGGCCCTGGCAAGACCCAGGAGAGGAGACGCTGTGGGGGGCCTGGAGGCCCAAGGGGGTTACTAAGCCCAGCCCTGGGGGTAAGGGAAGTCTTATGAGGGAAGTCGGCATTTGCAAGACAAAAAGAATTTGATCTGTTGGAAGTGCAGAGGGCTGACCCAAGCCAAGAAAACAGCGGGGCGCAAAGCCCTGGGGGAGACAAGAGGCCTCCCCTGCCCCCAGCTCTTGCCCAACCTGTGAGGGACCAGTGCTCTAGCCAGCGCCTTCTCAGGGCTTCAGGAGGCCAGTGTGCAAAGCAAGGGTGACCTAGTGGGGTCCTGGGGGCTATCCTGTTGGGGCTTGGCAGCCAGCCACATGCATCTTTGGTCATTGCCAAGGTCACGGTCCCTGCCTTCCCGTCCCTGCTGGCTCGTAGGATGTCTACGGGGCTTGCCTGGCACCCCCGGCCCTCCTCTGCACTCCTCAGGAAGGAAGGTTCAGGATCCCTGAGCTCAGCCTCCCCAAGGCAGCTCTTTAGAAGCCTACAATCTTAGCTGGAAACCGTCACGGTTAAGGGTTTCCTCCCGGCAGCTCCCCAGCGCCCCTCAGCCTGGCCTGAGACTTATCACTGCCCCCCAGCTGGTGCCCCCCTCCTCCTCCAACCACCTCACCCTGGGTGATTCAGCAAATCTTCCCTCCATGGGGGGAAAAACAAGAGTGAAAAATCACAATGTCAGATTACAAAGCCCTAACTGTAGGGCAGGCCCCTGGCAGGGAGATAAGGGTCTCATTCCCCACCCTCAAAGCCTCTCTGGCAGATAAACCTCCTAGAGCAGTACGGGCTGCACTGCTGCAGGTGTGGGGTGGGGAGGCCTGGCCTCACGGAAGTCTGGTCAGGGGACACAGGGCCCTGCCAGGAGCTGAGGGCCCACAGCTCAGCCACTGTGCAGAGCTGGCCAAAGAGGAAGTGCCACGGCCAGCATTGATGTTGCCATCCCAACAACTGCCTTGGAGGGAAAAATAGAAGGGCAGGGCCTTCTGAGAAATTTCGATGACAGGATGCCCCACAAATGCCCTTCGCCCTGGGGTGTCCCTCTGCCAGCTCAGCCTGCAAACCATGATCCCTTGTAGGACTGCAGCCCAGCTGTGTTGCAGAAGTAAAGGTGTCTGCCCCCATGAAGCCAGCCCAGAGGAGGGAGGAGCTGGGATGCCATTCCTGGGAGGGGGGCCTCCTCTGGGGAAGCCTGGGTGGACTTGAAGGCAGTTCAGCCTCATCTGCCCTAGAGACCTTGCCAGGAGAAATCCTGGGTCTCCAGGCCAGGAGATCTGCTAGGCTGGGAGACCTGCCCTGGGAGCCACTTGTCAGCAGGCCTGTGATTGTGGGGATGAGGCTGGGGGTAGGAAGGGGGACGGTCACTAGGCTTCCTCTACTGGTGGAGGACAATGAAATGATGGATTTGAAGCTGAACTCTGTGCTGGGCCCTGGTGCTCTAAGCAAGTCATTTCTCTACTTTTTAGCCCCGTATGCTGTCTGTAAAGTGAGATAAGAAAACCCACCCGCAGGGCTGTCCTGGGGAGTCCAGGTGCATGCCAAGCAGGAGTGGCACAGGTCCTGGTCTCTGTTTCCCAGGGTTGGGGACCAGCATCTGGCTGGAATGGGGGTGGCTTTGGGATAAGTGCCTGCACAGCTCTTGGTATCCAGGGCCAAGGGTCCAGCTGCCCAGCATTCTAAAGACTCTCCTTTGTCTGGGGAAGCTCTCTGAGGTCATTTCCCACAACACCATGGGATGGCTGCGGTGGGCTAGGGAAAGGAGGGTGTGCAGCAGGCACATAAACTTTCTAGAGTAGTGTGGGTTGCACCACTGCAGGCATGAGGTGGGGCGCCCCGGTGTCACGAAAATCTGATCAGGGGACATATGGTCCTGCCAGGAGCTGAGGGCCCAGAGCTCGGCCACCGTGCAGAGAGCTGGGCGAAGAGGAAGTGCCGCTGCCAGTGGACTTGGTTCCACTCAGCTGCACAAGGAAGAGAGCTGGTCAAGACGAAGTCTGCAGTCCCTTCACTATAGAATTTTGCAAAATACAAACTGCTCAGTGGGTGTGTAGTTGGCCGAAGGTACTCCACCAAAGAGGTACCAAAAGCCGGTGGGCTTCAAAGCAGCATCGTCCCCAGCAGCCAAAAGGTGGGCACCCCAAGTGTCCATCCACAGATGATGGATAAACAAAATGGGGCCTGTCCATGCTAGGAAATATGACTTGGCCATCAAAGGGAATGGAGCTCTGACACATGCCACACGTGGACCTTAAGGACATCATGCTGAGTGAAACAGGTCAGTCACAAAAGGACAAGCACAGGATGATTCCACTTATATGAGGTCCCTAGAGTAGTCAAATTCATCGAAAGTAGAATGGTGGCTGGCAGGATCTGGGGGAGGGGAATGGGGAGTTAGTGTCTAATGGGTACAGAGCTTCAGTTTGGGAAAAGTTCTGGTGATGGCTGGTGGTGATGACTGCACAACAATGTGAATGTACCCAATGCCACTGAACTGTACACTTAGAAATAGTTAAGAAGGTAAAATTTATTAAGTATATTTTAGTAACCCCCCCGTCCCCACCAAAAAAAAAAAAAAAAAAAGCCCATGTGCACAGTGGTCTCTGCTGAATGAAGACTTGAAAACCGGAGCCCAGCCCTAAACAGCTCATGCATAGTCCAGGCAGAGAAACAGAGGAGGTAATGCCCCCTCAACTGATGGCAGACGGGCCAGGGAGCCCTGCTCTGGGATGGAGCAGGGAGGCACCTTCAGGGTTGTGGGAGATCTGCAGGGAGAGCCACTTCTCCCTAGCGGTGGGTGTCTGAGCAACAGCACCAGAATCCCAGCGACCTTCTCTCCTTCCTCCTTCCAGACTGGCTTTGCCTGCCTCTGAGGCTCTGGGAATGCTGTTCCCTCCACTTGGAAGGCAGTTTCTTCACTTCACCAATTCTTTATCTTTGTCATCCCAAACCCAACCCACGTGCACCCCACAAGAAAACCTCCCCTTGCCAGTTATAGACTCTCAAATCCCCCAGAAATTCTGCCCTCTGATGTTGATCATAATTGTCATGAAATAGCTGTTTGTGTCATTGTGTGACACGTTCTATGAAATTCTCCATTGCTTCCCCAGTACTCATTAAGGAAATGCTTTTTGTCGGATGGACAGATGGATGGTTGGGTGAGTGGATGGATGGATGAATGATGGATGGATGGATGGTTGGATGGATAGATGGAAGCATGGATAGATGGATGGATGGGTGGATGGGTGGATGGATGGATGGTGGATGGGTGGATGGGTGGATGGATGGATGGTGGATGTGTGGATGGATGGATGGATGAACAGATGGGTGGATGGATGGATGGATGGATGGTTGGATGGATGGATGGATGGATGGTGGATGTGTGGATGGATGAATGGATGAACAGATGGGTGGATGGATGGATGGATGGATGCATGGATGGATGGACGGATGGATGGATGGATGGATGCATGGATGGATGGACGGATGGATGGATGGATGGATGGACGGATGGATGGATGGATGGACAGACGGATGGGTGGATGGATGGATGGGTGGATGGATGATGGGTGGATGGATGGATGGATGGTGGTTGGGTGGATGGATGGTGGATGGGTGGATGGATGGACAGTGGGTGGATGGATAGGCAAGCAAACTGAGGGGTCTACCCACCCAAAGGGGCCAATGCATGGAGTGCCTAGGCCTGGATAACAGGGTGCAAGTGTACGTGTGAATGGGTGCTTTCGAGTCTTTTGCCTAGAACCATGAATTACAGTTCAGGCCCACTGTCAGTCCTACCTGACACTGTGTGGACTGTGGACCTGTCTGAGAACGGCTTCCTGGATCTAGAGGTTTGGCTGAAGGACAGCACTCACCATCTCCTGGGAGGATGAGCTCTCAATCTGATCTGATCTGATTGGCTTGGAGGGCCCATCCCATATGGCACCATCCATCTGTACCTAGCACTTGCTGTGACCTGGGCTGGCACTAGCTGAGCACTTCCCATAGAATAGCAGGAGCTACTTTTCCCTGTTTTACAGACATGGAAACTGAGGCACGCATTTGCCCAAGGTTTGACTGAACTTTAAAGGACCTCTTCCCCAAGGCTTTTTAATCCCACGGTAAACCCTTCCCAAGGAATCAAGGGGTCAGTGATGGACCTGTGGCCCACTCTCCTCTACAGATCCCCTAAAACAGACAGCAAGTTCCCAGTGTGGTGCTCTGGGCCGGCGTGGAGGGGTCAGGAAGGGATGAGCCTGGAGTAGGGGAGCACTTTGGAGAATGCCAGCCCCGGGGCCCTTCCCTCCCTCTCCACCTCCCTCCTCCTGTTCCTTTCCTCCTCTTCCCTCCCTCTTCCTCCCCACCTCTTCCCTCCCCTCCTCTCTCTCCCTCCTCTTCTCCCCATCTCCCTTTCCTTCTCCTCCTCCCTCTCCCCTTTCCCCACTCTTCCTAGCCGCAGGTGGGGTTGTGGCCCTGGCTGAAACTCTTGAATGACTTAGTGATTCTTTCCTCCCAGCATCTTGAGTTCTTCCTGGACCTAGGGGTGGGGGGCACTGCCAGTGGCCAGGGGAGGGGACTGCGGGGCACGCGTGGGACTCCCTGGCTCAGTCCTCTGTTCTCTCCTCCATTTACGGGTTTGCTCACTCAGCAGCATTGATTTTGTGCCAGGCACTGGGGAAGCGGGGTCCAAAGAGACACCCTCGACCCTGCTCAGTGACAGGGGCAGTAGGTGTGCTGCACGGAGGGGCCTCTTCAAGTGGGGGCAGAAACCCCTTCCCGGAGGTCACCCAGAACCAAAAGGGGAGCAGGAAGGAAAGGCATGGAGGTCCTGGGGAGGCCCTGGCATCGCAGGGCCAGGAATTTGGGGGTAGGGGCAAAGTGGGAGTGGTTAGGAGAAGACCGGGGTAGGAGCAGTAGGACCCACTCCCACAGTCTCTGTTAAAGCTTTGGGTTTCTGCCCCAGAGCAGTGGGATCCGACTTGCATTTTGGGGGGAGAAGCATCCCTGGTGTCCTGGTGGCCAGGGACGTCAGGAGCCCTGCAAGGTGACTGGAGCCCTACAACTCAGGGGGCAGGGGTTGCAAAGGCCAGCCAGGCAGCCCCCTCAAGATGGAACCGCTCACAGGTCTAGGGAACCAAGGTGGGCCACCGCTGGAGGGTGGCCTGAGTCCTCTGAGGCACCTGTGGTCCCAACACAGGCAGGTCTCCTGGTGGGAGAGACAGAAATGGTTGTGGCTCCAATGGGGAACAATGTAGTAATGTCTAACTAAATCACAGAGGCACACACCTTTGGCCCAACAATACCTTATAGATGCCTAGCCCATGTGTACACACTACAGTGATTCACTACAAGCGTTTGTTTTTGGGAAAGGTTGGAAACAACCTAAGCACCCATTAAAGAGGGTTGCGTAAATAAACCATGGTCCAGCCACACAGGGGAATACTGTCCATCTGTTCAAAGAAATGAGGAAGCACTTTCTGAATTGATGGAGAGTAATTTCCATGATATATTGCCAAGTGAAAAAAGGAAGGTAGGAAGGGAATGTATACCAAGGCACCACTGGTGGTCAACGAATTGATAGTTGGCTGTAATAGATGAAGGAGTCATATTATAATCTCTGGGGAAGCCAGTAAAAGCATGTGCAACTATTTATTACAGGGGAAGTTGAATAATAAAACCCATTTGTGAGTTAGTTGTTTGCTTTTTAAAAAGGGGATGGAGAATATATATATATATATATATATATAATTTTGTTTATAACACTGTAGATTGTCTCCAGAGAGATAAACAAGAAACCGGTGACATGGATCACCTCCAGAGAAAAGGTGATCTCAGTGTCTGGGGGAAAGGAGTGGGAGGGAGAATTTTCACTGAGTGCCTTTTTGTCTCCTTTGAATTTTGAACCACATGCATGTAGTTACCCATCCTCTTAATAGAGAAGTGTAAGTGGATGTGGGAGATGCCTTAGAAGGCTGTTCCCAGTGGCGAAGTGGAGGCTGTTCCCAGTGGTGTGAGTTGAACCAGGGTGATGGATGGATGGGTGGAGAAGATGGATTTCTGATGAATTTAAGAGATAGAGTGGACTGATGTGGCAGCAGATGGATGAGGGGCAAGAGGGGAATCCGGGATGACACCCACGTTTCCGGTGCTGCCATTCCTGAGAAAGAGAATCCTGCAGGAGGGAGTCATGGGAAGAGATCTGGGAAGATACAGGGTGAGTTCAGTTTAAGCATCATTTGTTTTTTTGTCTCCCCCTTTGACTGTCCAGGATTCTCCCATCTCCCCTGTGAATAAATTTCCCCATGTGGGTGTGGTCTTAGAGAATGGACAGTTCCCTGTGTGGCCCCTGCCTGTTGGAGTAAGTCCTGGGCTTAGATGCTTCCTTGGTCACCCTCTAGCAGGTAGTCCCATAACCTAAGCCCTACCCATTCTTGTCCATTCTAGGAGTTTTGATGTTCAACAAGTGATGCAAAGAACCCACTCACCCTCCAGAGCCCCCAGGTCCCCTGTCTGCCCCATTGGTGGGGTGACTCACTAAAAAGGAACCTGGGAATTCTTTGGGGGTGATTGAAATATTCTGTGTCATGATTGACATGGTGACTACATTTATATAGTTGTAAAGTCATCAAACTATATACTTAAACTGGGTGTATTTTATTGCATATAAATTATACCTCAATAAAGCTGATTTAAAAGTATAACACAGGCTGGGTGTGGTAGCTCACACCTCTAATCTCAGCACTTTGGGAAGCCAAGGTTGTAGGATCACTGGAGGCCAGAAGTTCAAGACCAGCCTGGGCAAGATAGTGAGACCCCCATCTCTACAAAAAATAAAAATAAAAAATAAAATGGCCAAGTGTGGTGACATGTACCTATAGTCTCAGCTACTCGGGAAGCTGAGGTGGGAGGTCGAAGGCTCAAAGCTTGAGACCAGGAGGTCGAGGCTGCAGTGAGTGCTACTGTACTCCAGCCCAGGTGACAGAGCAAGACCTTGTCTCAAAAAAAAAAAAAAAAAAGGAAAAAGTAATAATAAATACACACATACATGTATGACGTGATAACAACAGAACAAAAGGCAAGAGGCAAAGAAGCATTCAAATGTGTCTTTACATTGTTATGGAAGTAGTAGAAGTACTAATTTGTATTTGACTTTACCAGATCAAGGATTCATATTGTAATCCCCAGGGCAACCAGTAAAAGTTTATACAACTATTTATTAGAGGAAAAATAAAATAACAAAATATAATTAGTATTAAAGAAGGAAAAGGAAGGAAAACCATATAGAACAGATAGAACAAATAGGAAACAGTAATGTGAAAGCTTTAAACACAAATATATTAGTATTACATGAAATATAAAAAGATTAAATATTCCAGCTAAAAGACACAGGATCTTAGAAAAGAGAAACGACTACATGCTGCCTATAAGAGATAGACTTAAAATATAAGAATACAGTGGCTGGGTGTGGTGGCTCACACCTGTAATCCCAGCACTTTGGGAGGCCAAGGAGGGTGGATCACCTGAGGTCAGGAGTTTGACACCAGCCTGGCCAACGTGGTGAAACCTCATCTCTACTAAAAATACAACCATTAGCCAGGCGTGGCGGCTCGCACCTATAGTTCCAGCTACTTAGGAGGCTGAGGCATGAGAATCACTTGAACCCGGGAGGCGGAGGTTGCAGTGAGCTGAGATCACACCACTGCGTTCCAGCAACAGAGTGACACTTGGTCTCAAAAAAAAAAAAAAAAAAAAAAAAGATAAAGAAAGGTTGAAAGTGAAAAGATGGAAGATGGAAAAAGATATATACCATGAAAACACTAACCAAAATAAATCTCTTACAGCTATATTAACATCACACAATTTAGACTTTACTAGAGATAAAGAAGAACATTTCATAATGATTAAAAGAAATGATATAACATTTCTAAATTTATATGTGCATAAAAATATGACCTCAAATATATACAAAATAAAACTGACAAAACTAAAAGGACAAATAGGCAAATTCACAATCACAGTGGGAAATTTTAACACATCTCTCACAGAACAAGCAGACCGAAAAACAAAAGCAAACAAATACAACAATTAAGAAGAATATAGAACATTGTACCTGATGCTTTCAAATGTACACAGAACACTTAACCAGACTGACCATCTGCTGGGCCACAAAGAAGCCCCAGTAAATTTCAAATAATGGAATCATGCAGAATAAGTTCTCTGATCATGGTGGAACTAAGCTAGAAGTCAACAACAAAAAGGTTATTTTTAAATCCCCAATTTTTGGATACTAAGCAATAGACTTTAAATAACCCATGGGTCCAGTGGCTCATGCCTATAATCCCAGCACTTTGGGAGGCCGAGGTAGGCAGATCATGAGGTCAGGAGTTTGAGATCAGCCTGACCAACACGGTGAAACCCCATCTCTACTAAAAATACAAAAATTGGCCAGGCGTGGTGGCACGTGCCTGTAATCTCAGCTACTCGGGAGGCTGAGGCAGGAGAATCGCTTGAACCTGGGAAGCAGAGGTTGCAGTGAGCTGAAATCGAGCCATTGCACTCCAGCCTGGGCAACAGAGAGAGACTCCATCTCAAAAAAAAAAAAAATAGATGAGCGTGGCGGTGCACACCTGTAGTACCAGCTACTCAAGAGACAGAGGTGGAAAGATTGCTTGAGCGCAAGAGGTTGAGGCTGCAGTGAGCCATGACTGCACCACTGCACTCCAGCCTAGGTGACAGAGTGAGACCCTGTCTCATTAAAAAAAAAAAAAAAAAAAAAAAAAAATCCATGATAATAATAATAATCAGGCTGGGCGTGCCAGTGGCTCACGCCTATAATCGTAGCACTTTGGGAGGCCGAGGTGGGTGAATTGCCTGAGCTCAGGAGTTCAAGAATCAGCCTGGGCAACATGGTGAAACCCCGTCTATACTAAAAATACACAAAAAATTAGCTGAGCATGGTGGCACACACCTGTAGCCCCAGCTACTCGGGAGGCTGAGGCACAAGAATCACTTGAACCCGGGAGATAGAGGTTTCAGTGAGCTGGGATCACACCACTGCACTCCAGCCTGGGCAACAGAGTGAGACTCTATCTCAAAAAAATAAAAAAAATTAAAAAATAGTAATAATAATCAAAAATCACAATGGATTTCTCTTTATTTTCAACTGAAGAGAAGAGAGAGAAAGAGAGAGAATGAGGATATTGAAAATTGTGAAAGACAAATTCTCCACCATAACAATGAAAAAACTAAGAATGAACTAAAACTATAAAGCTTCTAGAAGAAAATGTCGACTATCTTTATGAATTTAGAGATAGGAAAATATTTTTAGTACAACATAAAAGGAACCATAAACCATAAAAGAAAAAATGTATGTTTAAGCTAAACATATTCTTAAGTATGTTTTAGCCATGTCAAAGCTAACAACTTCTACTCATCAGCAGGCAGCATTAAGAATGTGAACAGCCAAGCCATGTTCTGAGAAAACTTTCCCACTCCATATCACCGACAAAAGACTTAAATCTAGAATATATAAAGAACTCCTAAATTAAAATACAATAAACTTTATTTTACTAAAACACTAACTTGATTTAAAAATAGGCAAAAACTGGCCAGACCCAGTGGCTCACGCCTGTAATCCCAGCACTTTGGGAGGCTGAGGCAGGTGGATCACTTGAGGTCAGGAGTTTGAGACCAGCCTGGCCAAGACGGTGAAACCCCATCTCTACTAAAAATACAAAAATTAGTCGAGCGTGGTGTTGGGTGCCTGTAATCCTAGCTACTCGGGAGGCTGAGGCAGGAGAATTGCCTGAACTTAGGAGGAGGAGGTTGCAGTGAGCCGAGATCAAGCCATTGCACTCTAGCCTGGGCGACAGAGTGAGACTCAGTCTCAAAAAAAAAAAAAAAAAAAAAGCAAAAACCACTTTGGAAGGCTGAGGCAGGAGAATACCTTGAAGCCAGGAGTTTGAGACCAGCCTGGGCAACATGGCAAGACCCTATCTCTAGAAAAAAAATTTGAATTATCTGGGTGTGGTGCTGCATGCCTGTGGTCCCAGCTACTTGAGAGACTGAAGCCAGAGGATTGCTTGAGCCCAGGAGGTGGAGGCTGCTGTGAGTCATGATCGCACCACTGCAATCCAGCCTGGGCAGCAGAGTGAGACCCTGTCTTAAATTTAAAAAAGCAAAAAGGCTTGAACAGACATTTCACAAAACAAGTTATTTAAATGGCCAAAAAGCATGTTAAAAGATGCTCAATAACATCATTAGTCAGGGAAGAATGTAAATTTAAGACACAATGAGATATGACTGCAACCTATTAGTACAACTAACATAATACTAAGTGTTGTTGGAGATGTGGAGCAACTGGAAGTCTCAAACACCGTTGGGATGAATGTAAAATGGTACAACTGCTAAAGAAAAGAGGTCATCAGTTTCTTATACAGTTCAGCACACACTCTCCACGGGACTTAGCCGTTCCATGCCCAGGTGTCTAGCCAAGATGAACATTCATATCCATAGACATGACTTGTATGGGAATGTTCATCACAGCTGTATTTGTAATGGTGGAAAATTAGAAACCACCTAATCTGGTTACACAGGCTGCGTTACAACTTATCCCCAAAATAGAGTGGCTTGAAGCAATAGTGAGTAGTTATTCTCTCTCACGGTTTCTATAGATCAGATAATCAGACAGAGCACAGAGGCAATAGCTTCTTTCTCCTCTGTAGTGTCTGAGACCTCAGCTACAAGACTCAAAGGCTGGCAGTTGGAAGCATCTGAATGTCCTTTCATTCACATGTCTGGCATTGGACGTTGGCCCTTGGCTTGGGAGACTGGCTGTGGCTGTCATCTGGAACACTTGGTCTCTCCGTGTGGCCTAGGTTTTCTCATGAAATGGTGGCTGGGTTCCAAGGGCAAGCATCCCAAGAGAGGCCATGTTGCCTTTTATGATCCAGCCTTGAAAGTTCTGCAGCATCCTTTCTGCCACATTCTATTGGCTGAGGCAATTGCAAAGGTTCACCCAGGTTCCAGGGGAGGGAATATAGACCACCACCTCAAAATGGAGGATTGTTGGACATCACATTGTAGGAAGACCATGGGGAATGGGATATTCATTGGGCAGCCACCGCTGGGAAATGCAATCCGCTACACCGCCAAATGGCCATCAGTAGGAGAATGGATGTTATGGACTGCATGTTTACATCCCTCCAAAATTCATATGTTAAAACCCTAACTCCCAATAGGATGATAGTAGAAGGTGGGGCTTGGAAGGCGATTAGGTCATGAGGCTGGAGCCCTCATGATGAGATGAGTGTTGTTATAAGAAGATACCAGAGAGGTGGAGTGGCAGTGAGCTGATATTGCGCCACTGCACTCTGGCCTGGGCAACAGGGGGAGACCCTGTCTCAAAACAAACAAACAAACAAATAAATAAAAATAAGAAGATACCAGAGAGAGCTGGCCCCCTCTCTCTGCTCTCTGCCATGTGAGGATACAATGAGAAGATGGCTGTTTGCAAAGCATGAAAGGCACCCTCAGTGGACACTGGATCTGCCAGCACTCTGATCTTACACTTCCCAGTCTCCAGAACTATGAAAAGTAAATGTGACTGAAGCTGCCCAGTCTGTGGTGTTTTATTATAGCAGCCTGAACTAAGACAATGAAGAACCAAATGTTGGCATAGCACATTTATCCAACAATATACTGGCCAATAATATGAAAGAACAACTCTTGATACACACCATATAAATGAATCTCAAAATCATTATGTTGAACAAAAAAAGCCAGACAGAACAGATATGGAGTATAATTCCAGCCAAACTGTTACATATGGTGAGAGAAATCAAACAGTGGTTGGGTCTGACAGCAATGGACATATTGACTGGAAAGAGGCATGAGATGTTCTGGAATGATGGCAGTGTTTTTCTTCTTGATCTGGGAAATGGCCCCATGTATATGTATTAATTCACAGGCAAAAATTCATGAAGGGCAAGGCGCAGTGTCTTACGCCTGTAATCCCAGCACTTTAGGAGGCCAAGACGGGCAGATCACCTGAGGTCAGGAGTTTGAGACCAGCCTGGCCAACATGGTGAAACCCTGTCTCTACTAAAAATACAAAAATTAGCCAGGAGTGGTGGCGTGCGCCTGTAGTCCCAGCTACTCAGGAAGCTGAGACAGGAAAATCACTTGAACCCAGGAGGCAGAGGTTGCAGTGAGCTGAGATCGCACTATTGCACTCCAGCCTGGGTGACCGAGCAAAACTCTGTCTCAAAACAAACAAACAAAAAATTCATGAAGGTGTGCACTTCAGATTTGTGCATTTTACTACAAATAAATTATACCTCAATGGAGTACTATAAAAAGGTCATAAGGGAATATTATGAATAACTTTATCTCAATAGATTTGCAAATTTAGATGAAATTGAATAATCCCTAATAAAACATAACTTACCAAAGCTGACACAATAACTGGAAAATCTGAGTAGTCCTTGATCTGAATCTGTAATTTAAGACTTTCTCACAAACCTCCCTCCCATTCCCAACACTTAAAAAAAGAGATCATGTACAAAAACAAAAATTAAAAAAGACAAAATAAAAAAAGAAAAGAAAGTAACAAGTCATGTACAAATTTACACAAAGAGAATGGAAAAAGAGAGAACACTTTTCAATTTATTGTATAAAGCGAACATAAACCTTGCTATACAAAACTGGCAAGCACTTTACAAGAAAGAAAAATTACAGGCTAGTCTCTCTGGAAGACCTCTAAAGGTGAATATACTATACAGGGACACCTGGTTTTATAATGCTCTATTTTATGCAATTTTCAGATATTTCTTTTTTCTTTTCTTTTTTTTTTTTTTGAGATGGAGTCTTGCTCTCTCGCCCAAGCTTGAGTGCAATGGCACGATCTCGGCTCCCTGCAACTTCCGCCTCCTGGGTTCAAGTGATTCTCCTGCCTCAGCCACCTGAGTAGCTGGGATTACAGGTGTGCACCACCATGCCTGGCTAATTTTTGTTGGCCAGGCTGGTCTTGAACTCCTGACCTCAGGTGATCTGCCTGCCTCGGCCTCCCAAAGTGCTGGGATTACAGGCGTGAGCCACTGCACCCAGCCTGGTTTTTTTTTTGTTTTGTTTTGTTTTTTTAACAAATTGAAGGTTTGTGGCAACCCTGGGTCCAGCAAGACTATTGGCTTCATTTTCTTAACAGTGTATGTTCACTTCATGTCTCTGTATCACAATATTTCAAATGTTTTCATTATTATATGTGTTATGGTGATCTGTGATCAGTGATCTTGGATGTTATTATGGTAATTGTTTTGGGGTACCTCAAACTGCACCCATATAACAGCAAACTTAATCAATAATTGTTGTGTGTGTTCTGACTGCTGCACTGACTGGCCATTTCCCCATCTCTCTCCCTTTCCACAGGCTTCCCTCCCACCTGAGACACAAAATACTGAATTTAGACTGATCAGTGACCCTACAATGGCCTCTAAGTGTCCAAGTGAAAGGAAGGGTCCCAGGTTTCTCCCTTTGAATCAAAAGCCAGGAATGATTAGTGAGGAATGTTGGCATGAGGAAGGCAGGTTGAAAGCCAAGGCAGACCCAAAGCTAGACCTCTTGTGCCAGACAGTCAAGGTGTGAATGCAAAGGAAAAGTTCTTGAAAGAAATTAAAAGTGCTACTCCAGTGAACACACAAATGATAAGAAATCAAAAAAGTGTTATTGCTGACATGGCTAAGGTTTGAGTGTTTCGGATAGAAGATCAAACCAGCCACAGCATTCCCTTAAGACAAAACCTAATGCAGAGGAAGGCCCTAACTCTCTTTAATTCTAGGAAGGATGAGAAAGGTGAGGAAGCTGCAGAAGAAAAGTTGGAAGCTAGCAGAGATTGGTTCATGAGGTTTAAGGAAAGAAGCCATCTCCATAACACAAAAGTACAAGGTAAGCTGGGCGCGGTGGCTCATGCCTGTAATCCCAGCACTTTGGGAGTCCGAGGCGGGCGGATCACCTGAGGTCGGGAGTTCGAGATCAGCCTGACTAACATGGTGAAAACTCGTCTCTACTGAAAATACAAAATTAGCCTGGTGTGGTGGCACATGCCTGTAATCCCAGCTACCCGGGAGGCTGTGGCAGGAGAATTGCTTGAACCCGGGAGGTGGAGGTTGCAGTGAGCCAAGATCGCGCCATTGTATTCCAGCCTGGGCAACAAGAGTGAGACTCCATTTCAAAAAAAAAAAAAACAAGAAAACAGTACAAAGTAAAGCTGCAAGTGCTGATGGAGAAGCTGCAGCAAGTTATCCAGAAGATCTAGCTAAGATCACCGATGAAAGTGGCTACACTAAACAACAGATTTTCAATGTAGATGGAACAGCCTTCTATTGGAACAAGATGCCACCTAGGACTTTCCTAGCTAGAGAGAAAAAGTCAATGCGTGGCTTCAAAGCTTCAAACGACAGGCTGACTTTTGTTAGGGGTTCATGCAGCTGCTGACATTCGGTTGAAGCCAGTGCTCATTTACCATTCCAAAAATCCTAGGACCCTTAAGAATTATGCTAAATCAGCCAGGTGTGGTGGCTCATGCCTATAATCCCAGCACTTTGGGAGGCTGAGTTGGGCAGACTGCTTGAGCCCAGCAGTTCAAGACCAGCCTGGGCAACATGGCGAAACCCGTCTCTACAAAAATTACAAAAATTAGCCAGGCATGGTGGTGCATGCCTGTGAAACTCCCAGCTACTCAGGAGAATGAGGTGGGAGGATCACCAGAGCCTGGGAGGTGGAGGGTACAGTCTGTGCCACTGAACCCCAGCCTGGGCCACAGAGCAAGACCCTGTGAAAAAAACAAAAGAAAAGAATGATGCTAAATCTACTCTGCCCATGCTCTAGAAATGGAAGAACAAATCCTGGATGATAGTGTGTCTGTTTGTGGCATGGTTTACTGAATATTTTAAGCTCTCTGTTGAGACCTGCTGCTCAGAAAAAAAAAAAAGATTTTTTTCAAAATATTACAGTACAGTTCAATGACACTGAATACATCCATATTGTTGCGCAACCATCACCATATGACTTTTTTTTTTTTTTTTTGAGATGGAGTCTCGCTCTGTTGCCCAGGCTGGAGTGCAGTGGCGCGATCTTGGCTCACTGCAACCTCCGCCTCCTGGGTTCAAGCAATTATCTTGCTCAGCCTCCTGAGTAGCTGGGATTACAGGTGCATGCCACCATGCCTGGCTAATTTTTGTATTTTTAGTAGAGATGGCGTTTCACCATGCTGGCCAGGCTGGCCTCAAACTCCTGACCTCAAGTGATCCACCTGCCTTGGCCTCCCAGAGTGCTGGGATTACAGGTGTGAGCCACTGCGCGTGGCATGGCCCTATTTTTAAAATTTTTTGGAGACAAGATCTCTCTATGTTGCCCAGGCTGGTCTTGAACTCCTGGGCTCAAGCAATCCTCCTCTCTCAGCCTCCCAAAGTGCTGGGATTACAGGAGTGAGCCACAGTGCCTGACCAGGTAAACCTATTTTTAATATTTTGACGCTGGGCACGGTGGCTCACGCCTGTAATCCTAGCACTTTGGGAGGCTGAGGTAGGTGGATCACCTGAGGTAAGCAGTTCGAAACCAGCCTGGCCAACATGGTGAAACCCCATCTCTACTAAAAATACAAAAATTAGCCAGGCATGTAGCCTGTAGTCCCAGCTACTTGGGAGGCTGAGGCAGGAGAATCGCTTGAACTTGGGAGGCAGAGGCTGCAGTGAGCCGAGCTCGTGCGATTGCACTCCAACCTGGGTGGCAGAGGGAGACTCTGTCTCAAAATAAATAAATAATAATAATATTTTGAGAAACTGCCATACTGTTTCCACAGTGGCCGCACCATTTTACATTCCTCTTTTTATGTTTTACACATCTGCTGTTTGGTGAAATTTTCTACAGAGTAGCTTTTAACTCTGAGCACTATACTTCCTTTGACCCTGGACTTCACGTCAAAACATCAGTAAACTGTCACAGAAGGTAGTAATAATGTGTATTCCTGGAAGCCATTTCTACATGGGATGATCAGTGATAACTATTAAATTAAATGACTGCAAGCCACACATGCAGTCCATTCAATCCAAACTAAATGCATTCCCAATTCAACTTCCCCTCAGTCAAATTCCCCAAATGCCTGTGACTGCTTCAGTGTCTCCCAACACCAGGGGACATGTGATAGAGGGCAGGTCCCATGGAAAGAGACAGCAGGCTGGGCGTAGTGGCTTATGCCTGTAATCCCAGAACTTTGGGAGACGGAGGCAGGCAGATCACCTGAGGTCAGGAGTTTGAGATGAGCCTGGCCAACATGGTGAAACCCCATCTCTACTAAAAATACAAAAATTATCCGGGTGTGTGTGGTGGTATGCCTGTAGTTCCAGCTACTAGGGAGGCTGAGTCAGGAGAATCACTTGAACTCAGGAGGTGGAGTTTGCAGTGAGCTGAGATGGCGCCACTGCACTCCAGCCTGGGCAACAGAGCAAGACTCTGTCTCACAAAAAAAAAAGAAAAGAAAAGAAAAGAAAGAGATAGCAGTTTAAATTGCAGTTAAAATCTTGTGTTTTCAGTTTTTATAAAAACATGCCGCTCTCCCTCTCCCTCTCCCTCTCCCTCCTTTCCACGGTCTCCCTCTGATGCCGAGCCGAAGCTGGACGGTACTGCTGCCATCTCAGCTCACTGCAACCTCCCTGCCTGATTCTCCTGCCTCAGCCTGCCGAGTGCCTGCGATTGCAGGCGCGCACCGCCACGCCTGACTGGTTTTTGTATTTTTTTGGTGGAGACGGGGTTTCGCTGTGTTGGTCGGGCTGGTCTCCAGCTCCTAACCGCGAGTGATCTGCCAGCCTCGGCCTCCGGAGGTGCCGGGATTGCAGACAGAGTCTCGTTAACTCAGTGCTCAATGGTGCCCAGGCTGGAGTGCAGTGGCGTGATCTCGGCCCGCTACAACCACCTCCCAGCCCCCTGCCTTGGCCTCCCAAAGTGCCGAGATTGCAGCCTCTGCCCGGCTGCCGCCCCGTCTGGGAAGTGAGGAGCGTCTCCGCCTGGCCGCCCATCGTCTGAGATGTGGGGAGCACCTCTGCCCTGCCGCCCCGTCCGGGATGTGAGGAGCGTCTCTGCCCGGCCGCCCCGTCTGAGAAGTGAGGAGCCCCTCCGCCCGGCAGCCGCCCCGCCCGAGAAGTAAGGAGCCCCTCCGCCCAGCAGCCACCCCGTCTGGGAAGTGAGGAGCATCTCCGCCCGGCAGCCACCTCGTCCGGGAGGGAGGTGGGGGGGTCAGCCCCCCGCCCGGCCAGCCGCCCCGTCCGGAAGGGAGGTGGGGGGGTCAGCCCCCCGCCCAGCCAGCCGCCCCGTCCGGGAGGGAGGTGGGGGGGTTAGCCCACCGCCCAGCCTGCCGCCCTGTCCGGGAGGGAGGTGGGGGTTCGGCCCCCCGCCTGGCCGGCCACCCGGTCCGAGAGGGGAGGGGCGCCTCTGCCCGGCCGCCCCTACTGGGAAGTGAGGAGCCCCTCTGCCCGGCCAGCCGCTCCGTCCGGGAGGGAGGTGGGGGGGTCAGCCCCCCTCCCGGCCAGCCGCCCAGTCCGGAAGGGAGGTGGGGGGTCAACCCCCCGCCCAGCCAGCCGCCCCGTCCGGGAGGGAGGTGGGGGGGTTAGCCCCCCGCCTGGCCAGCCGCCCCGTCCGGGAGGGAGGTGGGGGGGTCAGCCCCCCGCCCGGCCAGCCGCCCTGTCCGGGACGGAGGTGGGGGGGTCAGCCCCCCGCCCGGCCAGCCGCCCCGTCTGGGAGGGAGGTGGGGGGTCAGCCCCCCGCCCGGCCAGCCGCCCCGTCCGGGAGGTGAGGGGCGCCTCTGCCCGGCCGCCCCTACTGGGAAGTGAGGAGCCCCTCTGCCCGGCCACCACCCCGTCTTGGAGGTGTACCCAACAGCTCATTGAGAACGGGTCATGATGACAACGGCGGTTTTGTGGAATGGAAAGGGGGGAAAGGTGGGGAAAAGATTGAGAAATCGGATGGTTGCCGTGTCTGTGTAGAAAGAGGTAGACATGGGAGACTTTTCATTTTGTTCTGTACTAAGAAAAAATTCTTCTGCCTTGGGATCCTGTTGATCTGTGACCCTACCCCCAACCCTGTGCTCTCTGAAACATGTGCTGTATCCACTCAGGGTTGAATGGATTAAGGGCGGTGCAAGATGTGCTTTGTTAAACAGATGCTTGAAGGCAGCATGCTCGTTAAGAGCCATCACCACTCCCTAATCTCAAGTACCCAGGGACACAAACACTGCGGAAGGCCGCAGGGTCCTCTGCCTAGGAAAACCAGAGAACTTTGTTCACTTGCTTATCTGCTGACCTTCCCTCCACTATTGTCCTGTAACCCTGCCAAATCCCCCTCTGCGAGAAACACCCAAGAATGATCAATAAAAAATAAAAAAATAAAAATAAAAATAAAAAAACATGCCTATGTGAATACGATGATAAGGGACCTACCAGGGCCTTCAAAAAGTACGTGCACTTGAGGGAATCTGATGCTTAAATTGTATTAGCTTTATTATAAATTTCCCTCTGCCTGTTACATTTTAAAAAATATTTATTTTAGGAATATAACTCTTTATGAACAGACTTTGAAATTCAGTACTATATGTATGTAACTTAATTTTGCTTCAGAATGAAAAATTGGTTAAAAGGGAGAATATCCTTTGGAACAGGTTGCCCCACTTGGAAATAAAAAGAAAATTGTGAAGTATCTGCATAAACCCCATCCCCAGGTCCCCATCATTTGCCACCCAGTGTTGGAACCGTGTGGGAGTATTCTTGGACCTGGATATGGGTGTGTGTATGGTCGGACGTGATCGGGAGCAGGCTGGTGCCCCCTGGCCCAGCACATGGCTTCCACGAGGCTCTAAGCTCCCCAAGCTGGGTTCACCTTCCGTCGCTACTTCGCCCTTTCTTCCAGGTTGTCATGGGCACTGATGGTCACCAGGTGGCGATGTTGCCTAGGAGGACGCTCTGTTGCCATCTCATGGCCAAAATTCAACACTACACTCTTCCTCCTGCTCAGGGTGCAGGAATCCGCTCCAGACCAGGGAATACTAAATAAATACCCGCTGTGTGCTTCACAGACTGACCTAGCATCCCAGGAAGGAATATTCAGATTCTGGGACCCGAAGAAAACTTTTTTTTTGAGGTGGAGTCTCGCTCTGTTGCCCAGACTGGAGTGCAGTGGCACAATCTCAGTTCACTGCAGCCTCCGCCTCCCAAGTTCAAGCGATTCTGCTACCTCAGCCTCCCGAGTAGCTGGGACTACAGGCGCCCGCCACCACGCCCGGCTAATTTTTTTTTTTTTTTTTTTTTAGTAGAGATGGGGTTTCACTCTGCTGGCCAGGCTGGTCTTGAACTCCTGGCCTCCAGTGATCCGCCTTCCTCAGCCTCCCAAAGTGCTGGGATTACAGGCGTGAGCCATTATGCTCCAGTGCAAAGAAAACATTTTTGAAAGCCCTCCTTGTCTTCAGTTAGTAGAGGATCAATATCCCCCCACCCAGGCCCCATCACAGAAGGGCCTCCCCAGACAGTATTAAGTATTCAAGGCCCCAGACAGAAGTCAGGTGTGGGGGTTGTGGGGTGGCCAGAGTGTAAGGCCCCCCACCGCACGGGATTTGGTCCTGTCAATCAGCCAGTAGCCCCTTTTTTGCCTTGGGACACCTCAGCAGACAGGACAGCTGTGTGATGTTCCCCACGTCTACAATCAGGGAGCAGGGGCGGGGCTTCAGCTGGATGCTGGGGCAACTGAGGGCGGGGACTGGCAAGTCCTTAGTGCTTGAGCTGGGACCATAGACGGCACGGCACGGTGGCACCGGCCACCCCCTAACTTCCACACCGCTTGCCCCTGCTGCCCAGGGAGGCTGTGAGCCTGTGTGGACCTAGTTGAGAACTCACTCTGTGACTTCCGGGGATCTGGAGGCAGCGGCTGCGGTCGGCAGGGCCCACTGCAGGTAAATGGTTAAAATGCGCTGGGCTTCGTTTTTCCCAGAAGCCCTCATTACCTGGTATTACCTTAGGTGTGGATTTCCTTTATTCGCCTGCTGTCTGTCTCTGCCAATCAAATGTGAGCTCCGTGAGGGCGGAGGAGGGCGGTCCTCTCGGCTTCATCGTCCCAGCCCAGCACAGGATCGGGCACATCGCGGGGAGCATTTGGTAAATGGATGTCTGAATGGCTGCTGTGAAGTGACCGGTCTTAGTTCAGGCTACTAGAACAAAAATGTCATAGACTGAGGGCTTAAACAACAGAAATTTATTTCTGGCAGTTCTGGAGGCTGGGAAGTCCCAGGTCAAGGTGCGGGCAGATACAGGGTCTGGCGAAGGTCCTCTTCCTGGCTGGCAGGCGACCGCCTTCTTGCTGTGACCTCACATAGCAGAGTGGAGTGAGCACGCACTCTTGTCTCCTCTATGAGGGCACTAATCCCGCCACGAGGGCTCCACACTCGTGACCTCATCACCTCCCAAGGCAGCAACTCCTAATACCAGCTCAGGGAGTTAGAGTTTTAACGTATAATCTGGAGAGTGGGTGGGGACAACACTTGCTGCAATTCAGCCACCCAGGCTGGGCTGCGACATTTACACCATGTGCCCCCAGTGATGGTCAGTACCTCAAGGAGGACCCCCAGCCTGGAAATGGGTGGTCTCTGGCCCCATAGGAGGGGTAAAGAATGAAGCGGGGAGGCCTGATTTATAGTGAGTGAGCTCCGGTAACTTAAGAGAAGAAAACCTGACCTGCTTATGCCAGAAAATGTTATGACTCGGCCCTGCGCAGTGGCTCACGCCTGTAATGCCAGCATTTTGGGAGGCTGAGGCAGGTGGATCATGGGGTCAGGAGTTCGAGACCAGTCTGGCCAACATGGTGAAACCCTGTGTCTACTAAAAATACAAAAATTAGCCAGGTGAGGTGGCATGGTCCTGCAGTCCCAGCTACTTGGGAGGCTGAGGCAGGATAATTGCTTGAACCTGGGAGGTGGAGGTTGCAGTGAGCCGAGATCATGCCACTGTCCTCCAGCCTGGGCAACAGAGCAAGACTCCGTCTCAAAAAGGAAAAAAAAAAAAAGAAAATGTTATGACCCAAAAATGAATTGTGGAAATGCTCTGGAAATTCAAGGACTCCCTGATCTGTATTCATCTCCTAAGGTGACTGTGAGAAATCGCCACACACTGGGTGGCTGAACACACAACACAAATGTGATTTTTAGAGTTCTGGAGGCCAGCAGTCCGGTAGCAAGGTGACAGTAAGATCCAATTTCCCCCCCACTCACGTCACAGGAAATTAAACATTTAAGCTGAAAAAATGTTCAAACCAAGCAGGGCAGTGCCCATGCACAGAAGTGAGGCCCAACGGGCGAAGCGGACTCATCCTCCCTCCTCATGCCAACAGCAGCTCAAAGCTTCTCAATGGCAAAACTTCTGCCAGGTCCTGGCTAAGGCCAAGATTCCTCCTAAAACCCAAACCATCCCCGAGGGGGCCAGCTCCTCGGTCCCTTCAGCAGGAGGGTCCCTGAGTCTGGAAAGAGGAGCTCAGCTCCAAGGGGTGGTGGTGGAAGATGCACCCTTCTGTGTCTTGTGCCAGGGGTCCCCGCCTGTGGGCAGCAAGCCACCCAGGTGCCGAGGCAAGAGACTGAGGGCACAAGCTGTTCCAGTATAATAAAATATATAAAATAACAAGAGTTATACTACATATAGATCATAGATATGATTATATGTAAGTATCACTAATCATTAGTTTGTAGTAATTACTCTTTATTCAACTATTATAATAATCCTTGCTCTACAATCATAACCGAGGAAAAGCCAGGCCATACAGAGATAGGAGCTGAAGGGACATGGTGAGAAGTGACCAGAAGACAAGAGCATGAGCCCTCTGTCACGCCCGGACAGGGCCACCAGAGGGCTCCTTGGTCTAGCGGTAACGCCAGCGTCTGGGAAGACGCCTGTTGCCAAGCGGACCGTGTTCTAGCAGTAGCATCAGTGCCGAGGAAAAGCACCCGCTACTTAGCCGACCGGGAAAGGGAGTCTCCCTTTCCTGGGGGAGTTTAGAGAAGACTCTACTCCACCACCTCTTGTTGAGGGCCTGACCCGCCCACAGTTATCTGGAGGCCTAACCTCCCTGTGATGCTGTGCTTCAGCGGTCACGCTCCTGGTCCGCTTTCATGTTCCATCCTGTACACCTGGCTCTGCCTTCTAGATAGCAGTAGCAAAATTAGTGAAAGCACTAAAAGCCTCTGATATGCAGAAATAATGGTGTAAGCTGTCTCCTCCCTCTCTTTCTCTCCACCTTGGCTGCCAAATAGGGAAGGGCCCCCTGTCCAGTGGACACGTGACCCACGTTACCTTACCTATCATTGGAGGTGGCTCACACTCCTTACCCTGCCCACTTGTCTTGTATCCAATAAATAACAGCACAGGCTGGCATTCGGGGCCACTACCGGTCTCCACGTCTCGGTGGTAGTGGTCCCCCGGGGCCCAGCTGTCTTTTCTTTTATCTCTCTGTCTTGTGTCTTTATTTCTACGATCTCTTGTCTCCGCACAAGGGGAGAAAAACCCACAGACCCTGTAGGGCTGGTCCCTACATCCACCCTTTCCCTGAGCAACAAACGCTGGTTGCAGCTCCCAAGCGTCCTTCAGGAGCTCCGAATCTCTCCCGTGTGGAAGTGGCACATAGAGGCTGCCCCCCATCCCCAGTGTGCCCAATCCGCCCATAGGAGGTGGCTAGAGCTTTGTGCCCTTCTGTCCAGTGGGATGAAATCTGCCACCCCACAGCAGGGCAAGATGCGAGAAGGATGCCGCGTTAGTCTGTTTTCTGCTGTTACAACAGAATATCCCAGACTGGGTAATTCCTACAGGAAAGACATTTGTTTCTTGTAGTTCTGGAAGCTGAGAAGTTCAAGGACACGGTGGCAGCATCTGCTAAGGGTCTTTGCATTCTTGCTGTGCCATAACATGGTGGAGGGCACACATGCAAGAGGGCAGGAGAGAGAGAGCCGGAGAGAGCTTGCCTCTATAACAAAGAGATAAGCAACTCACTCCCACAACAGCGACATTAATCCATGCATGAGGGCAGAGCCAACATTAATTTATTCATGAGGGCAGACAAATTAAGTTTCCAACACATGAAATTTGGGGGACATTTTCAAACCATAGCATATGCCCTGAATCCAGGCAGAGAAAGTGTCCCCTCAGTGCACAGATATTGTCACAGCTGCCTGCTCTGAATGCTGCAAGGTTTTGGAGAACGTTAAAGCTACTTCTTTTTTTTTTTTTTTTTTTTTGAGATGGAGTCTCACTCTGTCACTCAGGCTGGAGTGCAGTGGCATGATCTCTGCACACTGCAACCTCTGCCTCCTGGGATCAAGCAAGACTCCTGCCTCAGCCTCCCGAGTAGCTGAGATTACAGGCATGTGCTACCACATGTGGCTAATTTTTGTATTTTTAGTAGAGACGGGGTTTCACTATGTTGGCCAGGCTGGTCTCGAATTCCTGACCTCAAGTGATCCACCCGCCTTAGCCTCCCAAAGTGCTGGGATTACAGGCATGAGCCACCGCTCCCAGCCAAAGCTACTTTTTAACTGGGTTCCTGATCTTTCTTGGCCTGTCTCTGCTCCCAGCCTTGCCTTACTGCTCCTGCCTCTGACCTCCCGCTTTGGATCTCAGGCAGGACCAAGTCTAATCTCAAAAAGCTTGGTCTAATGCCCTGGGGTTGGTCCCTTGTCTTCCCCTCACACCCAGCCCCTCCTCACTTCCTGTGCACTAAGGGACACTCCTTGTCTGACAAGCCTTGATTTAGTGTCCCTATGACCATGCCCTGACCTGGGGCTCGATTGAAGGCTCAAATAAGACAAGTGGCCTCATTCAGTTGTTCAATAAATACTTCCTGAGCACCTGCTCTGTGCTCAGCCCCGTGCAAAGCAGTGGTGACAGTGGGAAGACAGTGGTGAATAAGACAGACATGGTCCCTGTCTTCAGAAAGTTGCCACTCAAGTGGAAAAGTAAAAAAGAAAAAAAAATAATAGTGCTTCAGGCTCCATGATGCAGTGGGTTTGGGACCCCAGGCAGCGAGGATGGCACCAAACTAGTGTTTTGGGGTCAGGGAGGATTTACCAGGCAAAGTGAAGTCTAAGGCAACAACCTAAAGGAGAGGAGTAGTTAGCCAGGTGGTGGGCCAGGGATGCTGGGGAGTCACTGGAGGCGGGGACAGACTGTGATCTCATTCTGGAAAGATCACTCTTGCTTCAGTAAGGAGGAAAAATACAGCAGACAAACTAGAGGGTCACTGGATTGCAGGGTGGGCTCACTAAGGTTCCAGGTGGTTTGGAATCAGCTTTCCAAATTCAGAAACTCAATCTCTTCAATACCCAGAGGTGGGAGTGCCATATTTAGCAAATTAAAAAATCATCTAGCTAAATATGAATCTCAGATAACACATATTTAGTGTAAATATGCCCCAAATATTGCATGAATTCAAATTTAACTGTGTTCAATATTTTATTGGCTCTACCAACAGTGACCAAGTCTTCATGACTGTCTTATGTGCACCAAACTCACAGGGATCTGATGTAAATACACCAATTTATTGATTTACAATTGCAGGCAAGGTTAAAATATACATGTTATTCAGTTTCTCCTTTCTGGAAAATGAAACAATCAGAAGATTCGTGAACATGGAATGAGGACAAAAGGACACAAGGAAGTTTGAAAGGAAATTTCATCTCAAGGCATGGTAAATTCTGGAGAATCATCCTGGCCTCCCTACAGAGAATCCTCTTTGGTGGCAGAAAGTACAGGTCCCCCCTGGAGAGGGCAGGTCAGGGACCACCGGGTCCTCGTGTGCAGCTCCCTGTGGAAACACGTGCTTCTTCTAGCTCAACCATCATCTGCTGGTGGTTGATTTCCCACTGTACTCTCAGGAGGCGTTCTTTCAAAGCTTTGGGGCTCCTGACCCAGCCTTCCAATTACAATACAATATATTTCACATTGAGGTTACACTTTAGAATGTATTCAGTGGGCTGAATTCATGTAGCTATTTATTCTGCCTTCTTAAACCCAATGAGAGCAATCAGGTACTCTTCTGATTAAGAAATCACAGGCTGGGCACGGTGGCTCACGCCTGTAATCTCAGCATTTTGGGAGGCCAAGGTGGGCAGATCATGATGTCAGGAGATCGAGACCATCCTGGCCAACATGGTGAAACCCCATCTCTACTAAAAATACAAAAATTAGCTGGGCGTGGTGGCGCATGCCTATAATCCCAGCTACTCGGGAGTTTGAGGCAGGAGAATCGCTTGTACCAGGGAGTCGGAGGTTGCAGTGAGCCGAGATTGTGCTACTGCATTCCAGCCTGGTGACAGAGTGAGGCTCCGTCTCAAAACAAACAAACAACAAAAAGAAATGACTTTAGGCAACATAGTGAGACCCCGTCGCCACACACACACAAATACAAAATTAGTCAGGTATGGTGGTGCACGCCTGTAGTCCCAACTACTCAGGAGGCTGAGGCAGGAGGATCACTTGAGCCCAGGAGTTCGGGGCTGCAGTGAGCCATGATCACACCACTACACTCCAGCCTGGGTGACAGAGGGAGATCGTGTCTTTCAAAAAAAAAAATCACTTCAGAAACGGGGTACCCATACCCAAGGGGTCACTTGCTCTTACTAATTTCTAGCTGTAATGCAAGTGGCATGATCATAGCTCATTGCAGCCTCCAACTCCAGGGCTCAAAGGATCCTCCTGCCTCAGCCTTTTGAGTAGTTGGGACTACTGTGGCATGCGCCACCATGGCCGGCTAATTTTGTATTTTTTGGTAGAAATGGGGTCTTCCCCTGTTGCCCAGGCTGGCCTCCAACTCCTGGGCTCAAGTGATCCTCCCGCCTCAGCCTCCCAAAGTGCTGGGATTACAGGCGTGAGCCACTGTGCTGGGCCATGATTCTCATCTCCCAATATTCTCAAACCCAGTCCCTTCATCTCTTGACTGGATTATGGAGTCTCGGAGCTGGTTTATCTGAACTCACTTTCTCCCCCTTTGATCTGTTCTCCACACAACAGCCAGAGAGGTCTTTTAAATGCATGAATGGGATCACTGCTCTGCATAAAACCCTTCAAGGGGCCAGGCGCGGTGGCTCACGTCTGTAATCCCAGGACTTGGGGAGGCCAAAGCAGGCGGATCATTTGAGGTCAGGAGTTCAAGACCAGCCTGGCCAACATGGTGAAACCTCGTCTCTACTAAAAATACAAAAATTAACCGGGCATGGTGGCAGGCGCCTGTAATCCCAGCTACTCGGGAGGCTGAGGCACGAGAATAGCTTGAACCCGAGGCGGAGATTGCAGTGAGCCGAGAAAGCGCCACTGCACTCTAGCCTGGGCGACACAGCGAGATTCCTTCTCAAAAAAAAAGAAACCTTCAGGGGCTCTCCACGGCACTGGGAAGCAGCCAGCCCGACGGGTGGACCCTTTTCGTGGGTGCGGGTCTCTGACCTCGGTCGGCCTCGGACCTCATCTCCTCCCTGTTTGAGGGGCTACACTCCTCGCTCCGGGGCTTCGCAGCAGCCCTGGGCGCCTACCGGACAGACGCTGTTCTCCCTGCCTGGGTCTTGAGTAGGGCCCAGCACAAGTAGGCGCTTAATGTCTGCCTGCCTAACAGACGAACGCCGGATGCCCGCGTTCGGCCCCGAGCCGGCGCTTCGGGGCTTTCTGTGGAGGCGGGGCGATGGTTACAGCACAGTTCCCTCGCGCTCGCCTTTTCCACATCCACCTCCGCGAGGCCCCCCGCAAGCGCCGTTAGAAACCTAGTCCCGAGGGGGCTGCAGGAGCTTGGGAGAAGAAGCGCCAACACCGACAGAATACCAGGACGACCCGATGCGGAAATCAATTCTCAGCCGGGACCTTTTCCCACCCAAGCAGGCGGGCCGGAAGTCTGCCTCTGGCCCGCCCCCGAGGTGTCATTGGGTGGAATACCCAGAAGAGGGCTGGGACGAGGTCAACTCTAGTTCTTTATTGGTTAAAACGTACGAAGCTGGAGGAGAAGGTGGGACCTAGCTTCCTCCGGACTTCTCATTGGCTCAAAAAAAACTCGCTCGGCCCTCGGATTCTCATTGGCTGAAGTCGAGGGAGGTTGGTGTCTTATTATCCTCCGGGTCCTTCGCTGGCTAGTAGGAGAGACTGGTGCTTGCCCCGCCCGGTGGACTAACCCGCTTAATTTTAAATAAAAAGTCGAGGACACGGCGGTCGTTTTCCCGAAGACATGGGCCCTCCCATGGGCCATTTGCTCCCTGGAGGCCCTCGCTTCTTGCTGAGCCCGGGGAGTTAGGATGACGCGAGCGGTGAGGGAGCCCGGAACGATTCCTTCGCGGAACAATTGAGGCGAGGCCTTTGGGAGTACTTTGTGGGACGGACCCTGGCGGGCCCTGCCAGACGCGCAGGGATGGCGGCGGAGGCGGCCGATTTGGGGCTGGGGGCCGCCGTCCCCGTGGAGCTGAGGCGGGAGCGACGCATGGTGTGCGTGGAGTACCCGGGCGTGGTGCGTGATGTGGCTAAGATGCTGCCGACTCTGGGCGGCGAGGAAGGCGTCTCCCGGGTAAGGGGCTGGGAATCTCGGTGTTGGAATAAGAGCTCGGAGTCGCAAAGAAAACGAGCACCCAAAGGATTTCTCAGCAAGGGAAATTTAGCAAATTGACTTATGCAGAAGGGTGCTGCTCGCTCTTCTGGCCGCTGCAAGAGAGCCAACAGAACAAAGAAGGGGA
Organism: Gorilla gorilla gorilla; assembly: GCF_029281585.2. Classification (NCBI taxonomy): domain Eukaryota; kingdom Metazoa; phylum Chordata; class Mammalia; order Primates; family Hominidae; genus Gorilla; species Gorilla gorilla. Next base: position 129,408,126 of record NC_073237.2, read on the forward strand.
GGATTTTTGTTTTTGTTTTTGTTTTTTGGTTGGTTTTTCAGGCGGAGTTTCGCTCTTGTTTCCCAGGCTGGAGTGCGGTGGTGCGATTTTGGCTCACTGCAACCTCCGCCTCCAGGGTTCAAGCTATTCTCCTGCCTCAGCCTCCAGAGTAGCTGGGATTACAGGCGCATGCCACCACGCCCGGCTAATTTTGTATTTTTAGTAGAGAGGGGGTTTCATCATGTTGGTCAGGCTTGTTGGAAATAAATTTGGGGTGCCGCAAAGAAGAATCAGCACTCTGGCAAACAGTTTTCTCAGCAAGGCAAATTTACTTCTATAGAAGGGTGCATCTTGCGGATGGAGCAATGGCGAGAGCACACCGACAAGGGAGGGGAAGGGGTTCTTATCTCTTACACAGCTAGTCTCTACTGCTGTGTCTTTCCCATATTGGCTAGGGTTGGACCGCACAGTCTAAGCTAATTCCGATTGGTTATTTCAAAGAGGGCAGGGGCACAGGCCTGAGTGGCGGGGTAAGTAGTTTTGGTGGGAAGGATGGTTACAGAGCAGGTGACTCAGGATGACTAAGGACAGAGCAGGTGATAGAAGCTAGGAAGGGGTTGTTTACTGAAACTAGGGGCAAGGAGGCGTAAAGAACGAGGGGTTAAACTTTAAAATGGAGAACAAAGAACAGGGAAGCTGAACATACTGACATATTGGTTCTTTGAAATGGAACTCATAACTCATTGTATTTATTAATTTTCCCCCTCTTGAATTTAAAGGAAGGTAACAGGTTAAAATCTTTGAAGTGGAATTTACTGTGTCCTATAGGCTGGTCTTGAACTCCTGTGCTCAGGTGATCCACCCGTCTTGGCCTCCCAAAGTGCTGGGATTATAGGCGTGAGCCGCTGCGCCCAGCCTGGAATGGGTTTTTATCCCTAACGCAGTCAGTCCCTGTTTTTGTGTCCTGTCCCTGCTGGTTGGAGTTGGACCACACAATCTAAGCTAATCTCAATTGGCTATTTTAAATAGAACAGGGGTGTGGGTTACAGTGGCGGGACGAGCGATTTCGGTGGGAAGAATAGTTTCGGCGGGAAGGGCAGTTAAACAGAGCGGGTAACTAAGGGCAAGGAGGCACAAAGAACAAGGAAGTTAGACTTTGAAGATGGAGAACAAAGAACAAGGGAGTTGAAGAAGCTGAACCTTTGAAGAAGAATTCACTGTATCGAACAGTTTCCCCCTCTTGATTTTCATACTTCTTTCTCTTCAAACCTTTTTAGCATGTCTCGACTTTGCTGTTCTTGGTTTTCTAAAAGTAGAAGTTTGTCTGAATAAGGCGGGGGGAAATTGGAGGTTGTAGTGAGAGCTGTCTCCGTAAGTCTTTGTATTAACCCTCAGGCACAGGGTATGATACAACATCCTACGAGAATAAACACGTTTTTTACAATGGCAAGGGACATAAGGATCGAGGACATAAGTCCTTTCCACCTGCCAAACAGTCTTCCCATTAGATCAGTGAAGAGATCGTTTAGCCCAGAATTTTAAGCTAGCTCACTGGATAAAGCAGTAAGACCTTGCAGTGCCTTTGCTATGGTTCCGTCAGGAACGGTATTATTTGGGATAAAAGTACAACATTGGGTTCCAAGCATGACACAAACGCCACCCCTCTCTGCTAGTATCATTTCTAATGCTATTCTATTTTCCCAAGCCATTTGACTGGTGGGTCCTAGTTGTTCAGCTGTTCCTTTGATAGCATTCCTAGTATAATTAACAAATTGTTGCTGGTTGTAATAGATGTAATTTATCCAATCTACATTTTTATTTATAGTTAACCACCAGAAAAACATAGACTCAAATCCCGCAGCTATTTGATTACAAGCCTTAAATTCATCAGGTACCCCTCGGGGGAACTCCAGTGGCATCTGTATAAACATGAGGGTCAAAAGAACCACGGGGGGCATCTCTTACTCTACGGTGCCTTGTTTTTACTTCTTCTGGTTGATGAAATGCCAGAGTGAAAGGGATGGCCAATTGGATCAGAGCACAGGTACCGCTCCAGTTACTTGGCAGAGTATCCAGTTACGGTCCACCACAATGCCACCATACATCTGCTCAGGATGAATGACTAGGGGCAGATTCATGGGTAAGCTCTTGGAAGGGCTTAAGCTCACTGCATCCTGTTAGGTCCCCAAGGAATGCCAAATTTTCCCTGTCACAAGAGACACAAAGTAAAATTTGCATTGGGAGACGGAAGCCGGATAGCCCTCAGGGGCTGACCCGCAGGGTGTTGAACTTCAGGGAACAGCAGAGAGAGAGCGCGGCACGATTTATCACCCCAGGCTGTGGGGTCCTGGAAAAGAGCTACCATACAGCCCATGCCCACTCGGCTGGAGGACCATCCAAGTGGAAAGGGGACAGTCTGGGCCTCTGGTCTACCGTGTGCACAAGTGTAACCATCACTTTTGGTTAAAGTGCGGACAGAATATTTAATCCATTCCATTCAGGCGTTTGCATCTCAGTACCCTGTTTCAATTGCTAGAGTTTGCTTTAGGTCTCTTACTTCTACAGCTGCTACTTTGGCTGGGTCGTTGTGGAGACGGGAGGGGAATGCTGGGCCTGATATGTTTGGGGAGAGCGTTGGGTCTCATACGTTCCCTGGACTCTGGGTCTGGGTTTCTTCATTGTTTTTAACCGCCGATGGTCCAGTCAACCTTAGAGAGGGTTCCTATGGGATCGAGTCCTGTAACATCTGCTCCTAACCCATACCGTCCGAATACAGAGGGTTCTTAGGCCATTGTTTGGGGATTATCTATAATTAGCAATAAGGGGTTACACTGCAGTGGCTTACAATTTGGTGGAGTGGAACCATGGATAAGTTAGAGTTTTTGTTTGAGTTTCCGCAACTTATTTAAAGGAGGGGGGTTGGCTGTCCACCTCCTATATTGATTGGTCCACCAAACCTTTGCCCAGTCACCACAGGGGCCCTTTAAGGCTCCATACTTATACTTGTTTGACTGTCTGCGATATGGACATAGATACTTACCTACATCCGATAGCTGCCTTTGAGCTTGTTCGTATCTGCACGGGGTAAGAACAAGGGTCGAACTGAAGGGTCAAGGGATGGTTAGCCTGAGTCACATTGATGACAAGATGACCTTCTGTTGGAAAGAAAAGGAAAAATAGACAAGTGATTATTAAGCCCTTTTTAGGGTTAGTTTGGTAGGGGTGGGTCCCGGGGTGACAGCCCATTTTTCCCTGTCTGTGGACATTACTCCTTTCACCTGGCGTGTAGTGTGCCCAAACCTTTTCAGCCGTTCGGATCGCTGTTTCAGTAGTTAAGAGTACCAGATAAGGCCCTTCCCAAGCTGGTTCAAGTTTTCCCTCCTTTCAGCTTTTGATGAGAACGTGATCCCCGGGCTGATGCTGGTGTGCTGGAAACTCTAGGGCTGGCGTCTGTGCTAAGAGGCCTTCAGTCCTGAGGGAAGAAAAAGTGGAGGATAGACCAAGTTTATAGTTTTTAAGAAACTGATCTTTGTTTCAAACGTAGCAATGTCAGCAATGGAGTGTAGATAAGGCAACCCATATAGCATTTCGTAAGGGGATAAGCCAACATCTTTCCAAGGGGCAGTTCGGATTCTTCACAAGGCAATGGGAAGGCATTTAGTCCATGGCAACTGAGTCTCTAAGACTAATTTGGTTAAGTGACTCTTCAGAGTTTGGTTCATTCTCTCCACTCTTCCTGATGAAGGTGGGTGCCAGGGAGTGTGGTATTCACCTGCTATGTCTAGTACTTGGGCTAGTTTCTTGATGGCTATGTGCAGTGAAATGAGTCCCATTATCTGAATCAATATTTTGTATTAATCTATTAAACCTGGGTATAATATTCTTAATCAATGCTTTAATTACATTATTAGCAGTTGCACTTGAAAAGGAAATAGGTTCCCTCCAGTGCGTAAGGTGATCTACTATCACTAATAAGTACTTTAGGCAACCGACTGGGGGCATTTCGGTGTAATCAATTTGGACACTTTGGGACGGTCTTAACCCTGGACTCCTTTCCCCCAGGAGTGGTTTTCTTAGGGTCTGCTTATTAGTCTTTTTGCATATTAGACAACTATCTGTAACTTGTCTTTCCAGAGTATAAATTCCTGTACATCCCTAAACCCTGAGAACTGCATCACACATAGCTTGGGGTCCCCAGTGAATTCCTTGATGCAGCTGAGATAAGACTTCTCTCTTGAGGGGTTTGGATAACATTTCTCTTTGGTCTGGTAACACCCATTTCCCTTCAGAATTCTCTTTGGCCCCTATTTTTATTAATTTCCCTTTTTCAGTGGAAGAGAAGATGGGAACTGCGGTCGGGGGAGGAAGACAAGGGGTTAGGTGAAAAGTGAGCGTTTTGAGGAAATGGTAGCTTGTTTGGCTATTTGATCTGCAAGGTTATTCCCTCAGCTTTCACAAGAAAGACCTTTCTGGTGTCCTGGGACATGGACAGTAGCTATTTCTTCTGGCAGCTGGAGGTTACCTAATACTTGGGTGATTAATTCCTTGTGGGCAAGGTCTTGGCCTTTGCTATTAATGAGACCTCATTCGGTCCAAATTTTTCCAAAGGTATGAGCTAGCCCGAAGGCGTACTTGGAATCAGAATAAATAGTTCCGTCTTGGTTTTGCAAGTGCTTTAAGGCTTGATTCATTGCAAACAATTCACATGTTTGGGCAGACCAATGATTGGGCAGCCTTCCTGACCCTCCTTCTGCAAGGGCTTCCCCATAGACTACTGAATATCCATTATGTCTTTTTCCTTCAGTTACCTGGGAAGAGCCATCTATAAATAAGTGCTGCCCTGTTTGAAAGGGGTCTCCCTTACATCGGGCCTGAATCTAAACACTCATGCTCAGGTCCTTTTAGATTTGGATTCCCTGTTAGGAAACCTGCTGGGTTAAGTGAATTATCAGTGGTTAGTGTTAAATCATCTCTCTAATAGGATAGCTTCATACTTTAAAATTTTTGAGTCAGTGAGCCATCTCCCTGCTTTCTGGTTTAAGATAGTTCTAACTTGATGAGGCGTGCTCACAACTAAATCTCCCCCAAAGGTCTTTCTGCTTTCTTCAGTTAACAAAGCCGTAGCCGCAATGGATTGAATACATTCAAGCCATCCACAGGTTGCCGGTGAGCCCCATGTTCTTGAGTAGTACCCCTAAAGCTACCCCCTTCTTTACATTAATGAAAAGGTGAGATGGCTTTTCTAGGGAAGGCAGGGTTAGGATGGGGCAGTTATGAGCATATGTTTTAGTTCTTCAACCTGATGGATTTCTTCAGAGGTCAACAGAAGAGGGTCAGGCTTTTCTTGGGCAAGCTTTAGGTATAAAGGTTTTGTTTTTAGGGCATATGAGTCAATCCGTAAGTGGCAATATCCAACCAATCCTAGGAATGTTCCGAGTTCCTGCTTAGTTTTAGGCAAAGGTAAGAAGGACACAATCCCTTCAACGTGTTCAGTCCCTATCCTTCGTTTGCCCTTACTTATCAAGTGTGCTAGGTATTTAACTTCTGGCTCTACAAATTGAAGCTTTCCCTTTGAAACCCCGTAACCCTTTTCCTTGCAAATGGTTAAGGAGGTGGACGGAGAGGGCAGCTATCCGTTCTGTAGCTTCACCAGATACCAGCGGGTCATCCACGTATTGGAGCAGGCATGTGTTTTGGGGTAGAAATTTGTTCTAGAACTTGTTCTAGAATCTGACTGAAGAGGTTAGAGGAGTCTGTGAAGTCTTGGGGGAGAACTGTCCGTTGATACTGTTGCTTCTATCCAGAATGGGGATCTTCCCATTCGAAAGCAAAAATGTCTCGGCTGTCCTCAGCCAAGGGGCATGCCCAAAAAGCATCTTAAATATATTACTGTAAACCACTGATGGTCATATGGAATTTTGCTGAGGAGGATGTAAGGATTAGGGACAACAGGGTGAGTAGTCTGGAATATCTGGCTGATGGCCCAGAGGTCTTGCACTAGTCAGTATGACCCATCTGACTTTCTTACAGGCAGTATTGGGATAAGGGGACACACAGGGTTCAAGGAGCCCGTCCCTAATGAGACTCTCAATGATAGGTTTTAGGCCTATTCTGCCTTCTAAGGGGATGGGATATTGCTTCCTTCTTACTATTTCCCCCCGGGGTTTTTAACTTTATATGTATGGTGGGGGGGGGGTGGGACTTGGAGTCTTCCCCAATTCCCTTCCGTTGACCACAGATCGGGATGAATGTATTTTTCTTCATGGTGGTAAGTAGGTTTAATGAGGTGAGGAATCCTTCTGGGCTAACATGTAAACCTATACCTAACTTTAAGTGTCTTCCTGACAGGTTAGTTCCTGCTTCAGGGATTAGCAGAAATTTAACATGGGCTGTTCGATTTTTATGTTTGACCTCTGTGTCTTCTAAGATTTTTGCTCTAAATCCTTCTCCCTTTACCCTTGAAACAAAAAGCTCTTCTGAGGAGCAGCTGATGCTAGACGGAAGGGAACAAACAGAAGAGCGAGCAGCCCCCTTCTGCAGAAGTAAACGTAGCACTTTTAGTTCTGCAGAAGAAAGGTGCTGTGCTGCTCGCTCTTCTGGCCACTAGAGCACACCGAACAAAGGAGGGAAGGTTCCTGTATCTTGTCCCACTGGCTGGAGTTGGACCGCACAATCTAAGCTGATCTCGATTGGCTATTTCGAGTAGAACAGGGATGTGGGTTACAGTGGCTGGACGAGTGGTTTCGCCAGGAAGAATAGTTTTGGCGGGAAGGGCAGTTACAGAGTGGGTAACTAAGGGCAAGGAGGCGCAAAGAACAAGGAAGTTAGACTTTGAAGATGGAGAACAAAGAAGAAGGGAGTTGAACAAGCTGAACCTTTGAGGAGGAACTCACTATATCTAATATCCGGGACACCGAGAGAGGGACGGAGTTGCTGGACGGCGGCTGAAGGGGAGAGTCTACCTGGGTGTGTGGTTTCCTTGGCAACGGAGAGTGTGGTGGACTCTGGGTGGCCAATGCGCAGGGCTTTGGTATCTGTAATTGCCAGGAACGGCCTTTTTCTCCCCAGGGAACAGAGGGGAAGGGACTGTGGGGGAGACCCCTAGGGGCTTTTTTTTTTTTTTCTTTTTTGAGACGGAGTCTGGCTCTGTCGCCCAGGCTGGAGTGCAGTGGCGCGATCTCGGCTCACTGTAACCTCCGCCTCCCGGGTTCAAGCAGTTCTCCTGCCTCAGCCTCCTGAGTAGCTGGGGTTATAGACACCCACCACCATGCCCGGCTAATTTTTGTTTTTGTTTTTTTAGTAGAGTTGGGGTTTCGCCATGTTGGCCAGGCTGGTCTTGAACTCCTGACCTCAGGTGATCCACCCGGCTCGGCCTCCCAAAGTGCTGGGATTACAGGTGTGAGCCACTGCGTCCGGCTCCTAGGGGCTTTTTTTTCATTCCATCCACAAATGTGAGCCACAGCCTGGGCACTGGTGCCAGGAATGCAACTCTGCAGCCCCACAGGGTGTGTTGCACTGCCGTATCCTCATTACCCGGGGTAGAAAACTGAGGCACGGGGAGATGAAGCTCTGTTGACTTACCTGAGAGGGATAGACTGTTATGTTGTTAGGATTAGAGGTAGTGATGGTTGACATCTTATTCTGTGCCACGTACGGCTCTAGGTGCCTTACTTAGAGTCCATCCTCTTTAGAACCCTACCAGGTAGGAACTGTCAGTGTCTGTATTTTACGGGGGAAGGAACTTGTTCGAGGTCACACAGCAAGTGGGGCAGCTGGAGGATGCTCTGTGTAAGTTCTTTACATGTACCAGAACTTGAAGTGTCTCTTTAGAGAAGTTTTCCCTGATTGCCCTAACTAAAGTGGCCACTGGCAATTATCTGCCTCCTCATCCTGTTAATTCCCATCTGAAAATGTTTTAAAATGTTTATTCTGACAAAGGCTTATACATATAAAACATTTAAGAAAAAAGGAAAAAAAAATTTACTGTCTCTCGTCCTCTTGACCCTAAGAGTGTCAACTCCATGAGAGTGGGGACTTCTTTTGTTCACTTCGGTACTTCTTTATTTTTATTTTTTTATTTTTTGAGACAGGGTTTCATTCTGTCACCAAGGCTGGAGTGCAGTGGAGCAATCATGGCTCACTGCAACCTCAACCTCCTAGGCTCAGGTGATCTTCTCACCTCACCCTGCCAGGTAGCTGGGACTATAGGCATGCACCACCACGCCCAGCTAGTTTTTGGTATTTTTTTGTAGAGACGTGGTCTCCCTAAGTTGCCCAGGATGGTCTCGAACTCCTGGGCTCAAGCGATCCGCCTGCCTTGGCTTCCCAAAGGGCTGGAATACATGCATATGAATCTGCCGGGATCTTGCTAAATGAGCCACCATGCCTGGCCCAGTTCTCTGTTCCTAACATCCATAACAGTGCCTAGTTCTGTAAATACTTGTCAAATGCACGATTGAGTCTTCACAGCAATCTAGTGAGTTAGATGCCATTTTTATTCACATTTTTCAGATAAAGACACAAGAAAGTTTAGGTCAGACATCTACATGGTACAAGGGGATTTGAACTCACGCTTTGCTCTAGAGTCTGAACTTTTACCTGCTGCTTCCTCATCCTTTATGAATATGGAAAAGCCCTGAATTCATTAAGCACAGGCTGCCAGTAGAGCCCCAGTTAATCACGTTTTCTTCTTTTATATTATTCACTTGATTTATGGCTTTGACAGAATCCTTACTCTCGCTAACCTCAGGGATTATTACAGTGTGAGCACTTTGGGAAGGGACCTTCCTTACCCATTCACTCTTCTCATGTTTCTTGAGCACCTCCCCTGTGCCAGGCCTACGTTTGGGTTCATTCCCACCCCATCAGGACTCAGAGGTGTGTGTTTTATGAGGAGGAGATTCCTGAGGACCAAGTATTCTTCATTCTCTCCCGAGATAGTTCCTGATCACTTCCTAAGGGACAGACCCCGTCCTGGGTGTTGGGAACCAGCTCACCAGCACGTAGGTGACCTTGTCCCAGTTCACGTTGTTGGTGCTTTCATATGCACACATCCAGTGCTCATTGTGACCCAGCATTGGGCAAGTATTCATTCATATGTACGTGGCACATATTGAATGTCTACCATGAGTTAGGCACCAGGAGCTGTGCTTTATAGATATTTAATCATAACAGTCGTATGACATAGATGCTATTCTTGGGGTTTTTAAGGAGAGGGACCCAAAAGAGTGTTGGTATTCAGTTTCATGTGCTTGGAAAGCTAGAGGTAACAGCAAGTCAGAGCCCAAATGGTTGTTACTGATTGATTTAATCTCATTTGGACCTCGAAACATTTGCATATGAGACTAAATACCAACACCCTTTATGGTGGGTAGTTGTTAGAGTAGGTAGCCCTAGACAAGCCACTCCACCCCGCACCAAGCCTGAGTTACCTCCAAGATTGTGGGTGGCAAGCCACCCAGGTGCTGAGGCAAGAGACCGAGGGCATGAGCTGTTCCAGTATAATAAAATATATAAAACAACAAGTTATACTAGATCTAGATCATAGACATGATTATATATGAATATCATTAATCATTAGTTTGTAGGAATTACTCTTTATTCCAATATTATAATAATCCTCACTCTATAATCATAACCTAAGAAAAACCAGGTCATACAGAGATAGGAGCTGAGGGGACATGGTGAGAAGTGACCAGAAGACAAGAGTGCGAGCCTTCTGTTATGCCCAGACAGGGCCACCAGAGGGCTCCTTGGTCTAGCGGTAACGCCAGTGTCTGGGAAGACGCCTCTTGCCAAGCGGACCATGGTCTAGCGGTAGCGTCAGTGTCAAGGAAAAACACCCGCTACTTAGCAGACCTGGAAAGGGAGTCTCCCTTTCCCTGGGGGAGTTTAGAGAAGACTCTGCTCCTCCACCTCTTGTGGAGGGCCTGACGTCAGGCAGGCTTGCCCACAGTTATCCAGAGGACTGTCTCCCTGTGATGCTGTGCTTCAGTGGTCACGCTCCTAGTCCGCCTTCATGTTCCATCCTGTACGCCTGGCTCTGCCTTTTAGATAGCAGTAGTAAATTAGTGAAAGTACTAAAAGTCTCTGATATGCAGAAATAATGGAGTAATCTGTCTCTCTCTCTCCCTCTCTCTCTGTCTGCCTCGGCTGCCAGGCAGGGAAGGGCCCCCTGTCCAGTGGACACATAACCCACATGACCTTACCTATCATTGGAGATGACTCACACTCTTTACCCTGCCCCTTTTGTTTTGTATCCAGTAAATAACAATGCAGCCAGACATTTGGGGCCACTACCGGTCTCTGCGTCTTGGTGGTAGTGGTCCCCCGGGCCTAGCTGTCTTTTCTTTTATGTCTTTGTCTTGTGTCTTTATTTCTACAGTCTCTTGTCTCCACACACACGGAGAAAAACCCACCGACCCTGTGGGGCTGGTCCCTACAAAGATAAGGGTGATAGTATCTCCCCTCAAGTGTTGCCAGAAGGACTAACTAATGCCCCACACCGAGCAGGCACTTGATGGATGATAGCATTTACTTAGAAGGAAGGAGACGATTCTCATTTTTTCCACCAGATAAAAACTAAGATACATGGGTTTTAAAAATGGGCCTTTTGGGAATTAAGGGCCCAGAATGAAACGTGAGCCTCCTGGCCTTTCCTGGATCACCGCCAGGCTTTTATTGAGAGAGGAGCAGCTCCCCACTGGCTGCTTGGCTTGTCACTGCTTCACTCTGTCTCCTTTGGCCTTGCCACAGATCTACGCGGACCCCACCAAGAGGCTGGAGCTGTACTTCCGGCCCAGGGACCCATACTGCCACCCAGTGTGCGCCAATCGCTTCAGTACCAGCAGCCTGCTGCTCCGCATCAGGAAGAGAACGAGGCGGCAGAAAGGGGTGCTGGGCACTGAGGCCCACTCCGAGGTCACATTTGACATGGAGATCCTTGGCATCATCTCCACCGTTTACAAGTTTCAGGGTAACTGAAATCTGCTCTTGCAATGTCTGGTTATTTCGGGGCCGGCCATCCCAGCTGCCTGCAGGAGCTGTGTGGGTCATCTGCACCAGTGGAGGGGGCCAGGATATGCCCAGGGGCTGTGGGGACACAGCAGGGCACAGGCCCCATCCAGGAGGCAGCCTTTCTTCCCTCCAGCCAACAGTTCCCCAGAGACTGCGGGTTCATTGCTGCCCAATCTTCAGCATTCTTAAGCTAGAAATCTCCGAATTTTTAATGAAACCATTGTGTGGGACCAAATAAAACTGGTCAGTAGACCTCCAGTCTTTCCCCCACCACAGTGTTTTGAACCTTCTCTTGTCTCGGCTGCTGTTGGTCTTGCCCTCCTAGCTCCCGAAGCCCCTTGGGACCTCCTCCTTCTCTGAACTCTCAGCAGGTTGAACGTCCCTCGTGGAGCCCTCAAATCAGGTTTGCCACCTACCAGGAACCCCAGTGAGGAAGCAATAAAGCAAGGGAGGGAGACGGGTGAGAAAGACAGACTCTGGCATTGTGCCTGCCTGAGCCCTGCCAGTTTCTTTGGGAGGTGGCTTGGCTTCCCTGAGCCTCAGTGTCCTTGTCTGTGCAGTGTGGGCTACAGAGCCTGCGTTCCTTAGGCCCTCGTGAAGATTCCGGGAGGCAATGCTTGTGAATGGGCCAGCCTCTGGCCCACAGGAGGTGCCTGGCATATTACTAACAAGCCTTAGAGATGGCTAAGTTACATCTGCAGTTCTAGGCAGAATCTGAAGAGTATAAAGATTGAGAAGGGCAAAGAGGACTAGAAAGAAAAGAGGGGAAGAAAGAAAAGTGAGATGAAGGAGAAGCAGGACCTGGGGTCCCATGGGTTGGGCATTTTTAATGGCAGTCATTCTGGTGGGTTGTGGCATTCACCAAAGAGGGCTGTTCTTTCTGGGACAAGGTTTCCCAAGTGATTCATAAAACATAACACCTCGTATTTTTCATCGAATTGAACCAGCATCTTGCTGCTCAGTGTGTGTCTCTGGACTGGCAGCATCAGCCTCACCTGGGAGCTTGGTAGAAATGCACCATGTCAGAACCTGCATTTAGCAAGATCCCGGCAGATTCATATGCATGTTACTAGGTTGGTGCAAAGGTAATTGCAGTTTTTACAGTTAAAAGTAACATCCATCTAAGAAGCACTGACCTGGACTCCATCCTCACCTATCACGTAGCTCCCCACCTCCCCAAAATAATTTTCATGTAAGTGACTTAGACTGCATCGAGCCAACTTTGCAGAGGCATTTGGGAAGGGTGTGTTTTCCTGCCACCCTCACCCTGCAGCCTCCACCACATGGCCCACTCAGCACCTCCCTAAGCAGATGTGGGTGTCGGTGTGTGGCAGCTGCCCATTCCTAGACTCAATGTCTGCCATCTGCCCACCTCTCTTTCTAGGGATGTCTGACTTCCAGTACTTGGCTGTGCATACGGAAGCAGGCGGCAAGCATACGTCGATGTATGACAAGGTGCTCATGCTCCGGCCCGAGAAGGAGGCCTTTTTCCACCAGGAGCTGCCGCTCTACATCCCCCCGCCCATCTTCTCCCGGCTGGACGCCCCGGTGGACTACTTCTACCGACCAGAGACCCAGCACCGGTAAGGCCCCCCTCCATGCAGCCTCAGTTCTCCATCCTGAAAATGGGATGGGCCGGGCACGGAGGCTCACGCACTGGGCGTGGTGGTGCACACCTGTAATTCCAGCTACTCGGGAGGCTGAGGCTGGAGAATCACTTGAACCCAGGAGGCGGAGGTTGCAGTGAGCCAAGATCGCGTCACTGCACTCCAGCCCGGGTGACAGAGTGAGACTTTGTCTCCCCCCCAAAAAAAAGAAAATGGGATGACAGTAGTACCTACCCAACAGAGGTATTGGGATTGAATTTAAAAAGCATGTGCAGTTCTCAGCACAGGGCTGAGTACAGAACAGGGCCTTAGTAAGCGGTGGCCTGTGCGATCGCCAGGTTGGCCTCAGTCCTGAGGACAGTGCAATAACGTGACTGTGGGACATGTGGGTTCCTGCTGAGAAATGTCCGTTGGCTTAATCCCCTGGTCATTGCTGACCAGCCAGTCTCTGGACCTTGCTGTCACTGGTAATGACACTACGTAAGCAAGCCGCCTGGGAATGTCCCACTCTCTGACCCCAGCTCTTGCCTACTTCCTTTGCTCCCCATGGCCTCACCGTCCCTGTCCCTGGCGGAGATTTCACAGCCTCTTTATCATCTGTCCCTGCCCTGCCCTCCTCTCTTTGCCACACTCACCTGCCAAGCCTTGGCCCTACTTCACCCCAGCTGTTTACCCTTTCCTGGTCTGCCCTGTGCGGCTGGAGGTCGCTTCAGAGAACCCCTGACCCTGCCCATCGCCCAGTGCCATCCTTCTCAAGGCATCTGTGACTCTACACAGCTCTCGCCTGCTCTGTACTTGGTTATGGACTGCGTCCCCTCCGGAACACGGTGCCTCTCCTGAGGACGGGCGCTCACTCTCTCTCATCAGTAGTGGGTTTCTCCTACACCGAGAGCTATGAAAAGCCACATGGACGTGACTCATAGTGCACCCACCGCCACCCCCTGCCACCCACACACAGGCTCCGTGCACAGCCTGCCCAAGCCCACATGCAATTCAGATGAAATGAATTCTGTAACTCAGAGGTTCTTGACATAATTAGAGACCTCAGCGGCTGTTGGAAAGGCAGGCCTGGGCATTGTCAAATGTAGTCAAATTGTCAAATGCCATACATTGACATAAAAGAATAGGATTTCCTTTATATAAAATCCAAGATTGAATACTGTGAAAACAAAATGAAGAAAACAAGTTTGAAAATACCCAACTGGGGATGAATAACATTGACCAGCTACACTGCCAGTTATTTCACGTCCCTGTGCAGCAGCGCTGTGAGTGCATCTCACCCCAGCCTGGGAGCAATTCCCCAGGGTTCCTGACACCCCCATCGTACACATGAGGAAGCTGAGACATGGGGTCAGCGCCACGTCCCGCCGGCAGCACCGCCCCGGTCTCTCCCACTCTGCAGGCTTTGCTCGTGGCCCAGTGCCACGGTGTCCTGATTTTTGTATGCTCTACTTTCTAAAATTACACACAAAAAGACAACATGGAAAAAAACTTTGCATTGTAATGGATGCTTCCCAGAAGTAGCGACTTGGCCTGCTTCGGTCTCTGTCATAGCCCCGGTGCCCAGAACAGAGCCTGGCCTGTGAGAGGTACTCAGCAAGTGTCCATGGGCCCCACACAGATTTAGGGGAGCAAGATTACTGCCAACAGATGAGCAAAATGAAAGGGCCTTTTTTTCTTTTTCTTTTTGAAAGGCGGAGTCTCGCTCTGTCCACCCAGGCTGGAGTGCAGTGGCGCAATCTTGGCTCATTGCAACCTCTGGTTCCTGGGTTAAAACAATTCTCCTACCTCAGCCTCCTGAGTAGTTGGGACTGCAGGCGCCCACCAGTACGCCCAGCTTATTTTTGTATTTTTAGTAGAAATGAGGTTTCACCATATTGGCCAGGCTGGTCTCGAACTCCTGGCCTCCAGTGATCCGCCCACCTCAGCCTCCCAAAGTGCTGGGATTACAGGCATGAGCCACAGCGCCCAGCCCGAAAAGGACTTTGAAAACTGGGCCAGAGGTGATGGTGTTTGTTGAATAATTGTTCCGTAGCATGTTTTAAGCTTCCAAAAATGCAGCCCTCAAGAGAATGGGCTTGGGCCTAGTGTAGTGGCTCACACCTGTAATTCCAGTGATTTGAGAGGCCAAAGTAGGAGGATCACTTGAGGCCAAAAGTTTGAGACCAGCCTGGGCAATATAGCAAGACTCTGTCTCTACAAAAAAAACTAAAAAAGTTAGCTGGGCGTGGTGGCGTGCACCTGTATAGCCCCTAGCTACTCGGGAGGCTGAGGTGGAAAGATTGGTTGAGCCCAGGATTTTGAGGCTGCAGTGAATATGATCACACCACTGCACTCCAGCCTGGGTGACAGGACAAAACCCTGTCTCAATAAACAAAACAAAAAACAAACAGAAAAAAGAGCGGACTCTGTGGACTGATGGGACCCATGCCCAGGTGCCTCCCTTGCTCTGTGAGAAAGGCAGATGCAAGACCAGATTCTGTGGAATAGAAATAAATGGTGGTGTGATAACAGAAGCCTAGAAAAGTCTGGAAGATTTGGGGCTCAGAGCAGTTTTCTTTGAAGGGGTGGGAGGGCTTTCTCATTCCTCATTATGTATTTCCTTTATGTCCTGACTGAGCACCTGTGGTGGCCCAGGACACTCCCTGGAGCCTGGTGTCCACGGACAACACAGCAGCTGGGGTGCAGTGCAGGGGCGGGGAGCTAGACGGAGCATGAGTACATGGCTGGGAGCCTTAAAGGAGATCATGGGGAGTGGGCCACACTGGTGGAAGGCAGTGGGCGGGGGCTACAGGTAGCAGCGAGGGCCCTCAGAGGAGCTGACATCTGGAGCTGAGACAGAGCCGGCCAGGTGAAGATCCAGGGAGAACTTTCCAGACCAGGGGATTGGCGCATGCAAAGGAAGGCTGGGGAGGCTGTTGTGCCCCAGAGCAGGTGAGCCAGAGAATGGGGGTGGGGAGTGGAGACCAGTGCCTAAGCTTCATCCTCAAGAGAGAGTGTGTTATTCTCTGCCTCCAGAAAAGCATTGCAGAAAGGTGGAGAGAATTGGATTGTCTAGCAGCCCCCACGTGCCCATCAGGAGCGTCCAGTGAGCAACATTCTGCTCCTCTCCACCCCCAGTGGCACAGTGCTGCCTTCAGAAACAAGCAGTGCAGATCTCCGACAGGGAAGACTCATGTTTCAGACAGACTCGCAATACCAGTCTCCTACCCAACAGAATTAATAGCACTCCCCAACAGCCCCCACAACCAGTCCTTGTTCACTTTTTCCCGATTGTCTCAAAAGCCACTCAGGAGCCAAACAAGGGCCACACATGTTGCTTTTGGTTGCTGTCCCCTAGTCTGTAACATCGTCTACCACCACCACCCCCTACTTTTTTCTGATTGTAAGAATAAATTGTACCTGTTAGAAAAAAACAAAACATTGTGGAAATGTATTAACTAAAAAGAATCAAGTCACTTTGCCTCCCTGCAGAAAACTGTTGCACATAGAATGATACCATTTTCTGTAAGTATATTGTACTCACTATAAGAGTTTGAAGCAGGGGGTGACATGATCCTTTTTTTTTTTTTTTTGGAGACGGAATTTCCCTCTTGTCGCCCAGGCTGGAATGCAGTGGCGCGATCTCGGCTCACTGCAACCTCTGCCTCCCGGGTTCAAGTGATTGTCCTGCCTCAGCCTCCCGAGTAGCTGGGATTACAGGTGCGTGCCATCACGCCCAGCTAACTTTTGTATTTTTAGCAGAGACGGGGTTTCACCACATTGACCAGGCTGGTCTCAAACTCCTGACCTCAGATGATCCGCCTGCCTCAGCCTCCCAAAGTGCTGGGATTATAGGCGTAAGCCACCGCACCCAGCCTATTTTTTAAAATTACTTATTGGCCAGGCATAGTGGCTCATGCCTGTAATTCCAGCACTTTGAGAGGCTGAGGTGGGAGGATCGCTTGAGCCCAGAAGTTTGAGAACAGCCTGAGCAACATAGTGAGACCCTGTGTCTACAAAACATTTTTAAAAATCACCCAAGTGTGGTGGCACGTGTGCCTGTGGTCCCAGCTACTTGGGAAGTTGAGATGGGAGGATGGCCTGAGCCTGGGAGGTCAAAGCTGCAGTGAGCTGTCATTGTGCCACTGCACTCCAGCCTGGGTGACAGAGTGGGACCGTGTTTTAAAAAAAAAAAAAAAAGTGGTTTTTTGGTTTGTTTTTTCTTCACCACAAGCAGCATACTCTTGTCAGAAACAAAAATACATAAAAGAAAACAGGCTGGGCACGGTGGCTCACACCTATAATCCCAGCACTTTGGGAGGCCGAGGCGGGTGGATCACCTGAGGTCAGATCAAGACCATCCTGGCTAACACAGTGAAACCCTATCTCTACTAAAAATACAAAAAAATTAGCCAGGTGTGGTGGTGGGCGCCTGTAGTCCCAGCTATTTGGGAGGCTGAGGCAGGAGAATGGCATGAACCCGCGAGGCAGAGCTTGCAGTGAGCCGAGATCGTGCTACCGCACTCCAGCCTGGGCGACAGAGCGAGACTCCATCTCAAAAAATAATAATAATACAAAAAATTAGCCGGGCGTGGTGGCGCATGCCTGTAATCCCAGCTACTTGGGGGGCTGAGGCAGGAGAATCGTTTGAACCCGGGATGTGGAGGTTGAGGTGAGCTGAGATCGTGCCATTGCACTCCAGCCTGGGCAACAAGAGTGAAACTCCATCTCGAAAAAAAGAAAACAGCACTTGTCAGTACTGCCGCCCCTGGCACTAGATGGCAGCAGCATCTGAGTCACTGCTCTGCCCTGTGGGCCAGTGGGAAGCTGTTTCAAGCCCCTGGGGTAAAATGAGGGAGGAGGGCCAGCTGCCCTCGGGCCCCAAGGCCCCCCTCCCTCCCCATGTGGTTTATCAGTTTCCAGCACCTGGAAAGAACCTGCATTTTCTCCCAGGGCTGCTGTCGATTTTCCTGCCCTGCTGACGTTGCTGGATGCATGAGGACTGGCAGGGAGGAGACCTAGCCACTGCCTCCTTGGCCCCTTCCTGGGGAGACTGAGCTTCCCACAAACCAGGTGGGCAAGCAGAGGCTGCTGGGTGGCCCGACAGGGTCCTCCTAACTGGAGGATGGTGGGTCCCTCCTGTTCCTCAGGGACTCTCCAAGGTGGTCCTGTTGACTTTGCCATCAGCACCCTTCGACCCCTGCCAGCAGTTCCCCACCTACTTAGAATCATGGTGACACAGACCACAGCCTGAGGCCACCATGGGGAGTGGGCTGGGGGTGCAGCCAAGGCTGCCGCAGCCTCTCGCTACAGGGTTGGGCACAGGTGGGCTGCTCTTGCAGGTGACCACCCGGTTTTCCTGGGGGACATCTTTGAAAACGCGATAGTGCTGACCCGTCCTGTGTGGTTTCTAACGCAGGCACTTTAAAAAGAAGGCCCAGGCTTGATCCCGTCTTTCTAGTTTTGTTTCACAATGTGAAAATTACTGCTATTCTTTGTAAGTGTGCAGATGCTATGTGCTCATGTAGAAAACTAAGGTAAAATGGAAGCAAATTTTAAAAGGTAATGATCACCCGAGTGAATTCGATGATGTCTGGGACCTACTTTAAGATGCACTTCGATGAAATGCAGTTAACCACGTGCTGATCATTGTTGAAGCTGTTGACGGGCTTGTGGGGATTCTTTACACTGGCCTGCCTGCTTTTGTGTCAGTTTGGTGTCCAACCTTAAAGATGTAACCACTACAAATCGTTTGAGAAATACCTACCTAAGGGTGTTCTGTGCCAACACACAGAGGTAGTTCTAGAATCTCTGCTTCGTATGTGTGTGTATGTGTTTTAAGACTTTATTTTTTTAGAGCAATGTTAGAATCACAGCAAAATAAGGCGCAGCGATTTCTCCTATGCCCCCCAGCCGCCCCCACTCAGCCTCCCCCGTGATCAGCATCTCAGTAGAGTGGGGCGCTTGTTACCAGTGGATGAACCTATGCTGAGACATCGTCACCCAGTGTCCGTAGTTGACATTGGGGTTCCCTCTTGGTGTTGGACATTCTACGTGTTTGGACAAATGGAACCCTTGGCTTTAACCCCTGTGTTTCATGACAGTGCCATTTGGTGAGGTTCTTTGTTCATTCATCTACATGTGGTCGAGATGCTTGTGAGCCAAAGAGTCATGCTCTGTTGGGTGGCAGGACAGGTGTGTGATGGGACCCTTGCAGCCAGGCTTCTCGATGGGAGTCCCAGCTCCTTCCCAGGAGCTCCATCTCTGGGCAAATTTCCCAGTCCCTGTGGTTTCAGCTGCTTTATTAGAAAATGGTCCCTTCTCTGTAGGATTAGTTTGAGCGTTAAATAAGTGAATCGCATGTAAGCAGATGTGAGTGAGTGCAGCTCTTGTCCCTGTTTTGACAATGGATTGCGTTCTCTCATGCAGCTGTGCTGGGTGATTTCACCATTGCCAGCTGCTGGACATTAGACTCTGTCCAGTTTTTCACTGGCTGGACAGTGCTGCGCCTGACTCAGTGCACTTTTGGTGCCACCAGCCCCATGACAGGTGCCCTTTCCTGCACTCCAGCCTCTAGGACCTTTTGGCCTTTCCCCAGTTTGAGAGCTGCAGGCCCCAGGGTTTCTCTGAGTTGTCATAGGCAGTTGTGGCTGCGTCTCTTCCTCTGTGAATACGGGTTCCTTTAGCAGCCGACTCTGGGGTCTTTTTCCAGCACAGATGTCCAGAGAGAGGCACACGGTGGCTGCGGGCCTTGCCGGGCTTCTGGGCTCCCTGCCTGGTCTGGCCCAGCGGGTGCCTGGGATGGCCTTGGTGCTCCTGTTCTCACCTGTACTCTCTGCCCCCAGGGAAGGCTACAACAATCCCCCCATCTCAGGTGAGAATCTGATTGGCCTGAGCAGAGCCCGGCGCCCCCACAATGCCATCTTTGTCAACTTTGAGGATGAGGAGGTGCCCAAGCAGCCGCTGGAGGCTGCAGCCCAGACGTGGAGGAGAGTCTGCACTAACCCCGTGGACCGGAAGGTGGAGGAGGAGCTGAGGAAGGCAAGTCCTGCGCTGCGCCTGGCCCCGGTGGCTCCACCCTCACTGTTGGCTTCCCGTATTTACCCAGCTGCTCCCTGTTCCTGGCTGTGGGGTTGGCTGCACTGACCTTTACCCATTCCTTAGTGCGTGGGAACTTCTCACCTTCAGATGCCATGTCTAAAGGCTGTGTCGGTATAAGTTCTACATTCCCGAGGTTGAAAATGCTTCTTAGAGTTCTTAAGAAAAATATGCGTGCATTGTTCAAATGTGACATAAACGTGGAGCTCTGGGATCCACTGAGCTCTTATTCATCCATTCACTCATTGCAGCCAAGCCAGTGGGGCACCTAGTGTGCCAGGCCCGGCACTTTCTTACCGTTAGAACTGGAACCGTGCTGCCAGGCAGCCCTCCTTCCCTGGGCTTGCGGGTGCCGTGGAGTCCTGCGTCCCCACTGGCATGAGCATCAGGTTCACAGTGAGGCCACTGCCACCTGGAGCCCGGCGCTTCCCTTACGCAGTGTGCCTGTGGGAGACCACGTGGATGTCTTGTTGATTTCCAGCAGTCACTGGGGCACACTGTCAGTGGCTCCTTATTGCCCACCAGGCACAGCCCACATTCCTGACCTGAATTGGCTTGTGAGGCCCGCTGCCCCGGCCACCTGGCCCTCTACACTCCGGCCACACTGACCTTTGCAGTCCTCTCCAGGCCAGGCTGTCCCCTTCAGCCCTGACGATGTCCCACCTCAAGCACCTGTTCTGTAGATTGGGGCAGCATGGGGACGCTGGGACTCTAGCATGTGCCCCCTGAGCCCTACTCCCCACCACGCTGTGGGCTGTATGAGGACAGCGACCATGTCTCTTATCGTTTGAGAGACCCAGCCCCACAACTGCACTTGGCACAGGCTGGGCATGCAGCCCAGGCTTCTGAGGGAAGGGATGAATTAGTGAGAGCAGGAGGTCCTAGGGCCACGTCCTGTGTGTCCAGCCCCTGTCCTCTACCAGCTCCTCTCTGGAGGGGCCGCTGGGGCCCAGAACATGTTGGGAGTTCAGGGCAGAAGGGTGGAAGCTGCTGGTGCTCATCTCAGCCTCTGCCCTTGGCCTCCCCAGCTGTTTGACATCCGTCCCATCTGGTCCCGGAATGCTGTCAAGGCCAACATCAGCGTCCACCCAGACAAGCTCAAGGTCTTGCTTCCCTTCATAGCCTATTACATGGTAAGTGTCAGCTGCCCACCCACCTTCCTTGGTTCCCACCCATGTGGTCCCTGGTCCCTGCTGTGATGTCTCAGAGCCACAGTAAGAGCAGCCAACCCCCTATCCTGGCTCCCCATCCTTCCTGCCCCACCCCCATCCTGGCCCATCCTTCCTACCCACCCCTGGCCTGGCCCTCATCCTTCCTGCCCTACCCCCAACCTAGCACCTCCCCCGTCCTGGCACCCCCATCCTTCCTTCTCCCCTGTCCTGGCCCCCCGATCCTAGCATCCCTAAGACAGCTTATTAAAGCCAGCTAGAAAAGTTTCAGCTCACTGAGTCCAGGGCGCCCTCCACAGCCTGTTGGGCTGCAGAACCCAGCCCCTGACCACAGCGGCCCCATGTCGTCCTCTACCTGTGTTGAGTGGGGTTCAGTGGGAGGCACATCCACCTTTGATCCACAAGCATGTAAAGACAGATGTCATTACTGGGATTCCCAAAGGTGCTGGTTGGAAAGGGATCCTCCCCGCTGCCAGGCCTCACAGAGCATTAGGGGAGGCCAGCGTAAGACATGACCGTGAGGGTCTGCAACAGGCAGTAGGACACAAGAAAGACTCATTTCTTCTGCCTTGTTGGACTTCCGGCTCAGGAGAGCGACCTGTGCTGCTTGGCGTTAGCATTTTATTTTATTTTATTTTTTTTATTTATTTTGAGATGGAGTCTCACTCTGTCTCCCAGGCTGGAGTGCAGTGGTGTGATCTCTGCTCACTGCAACCTCCGCCTCTGGGATTCAAGTGATTCTCCTGCCTCAGCCTCCTAAGTAGCTGGGAGTACAGGCACACGCCACCATGCCCAGCTGATTTTCTTTTTTTGCATTTTTAGTAGAGATGGGGTTTCGCCATGTTGGTCAGGCTGGTCTCGAACTCCTAACCTCAAGTGATCTGCCTGCCTCGGTCTCCCAAAGTGCTGGGATTATAGGCGAGAGCCACTGCGGCTGGCTGGCATTGGCTTTTTAGATATAAGCCATTCAAAAGCTCCATTTGGAGACAGAAGATGTCTCATCGATTAGGCCAGTAGTAACATTGGGCACTTAATATGTGCCAGGAACCATGGTAAAGGCTCCACGGGCGCTATCTCATTTAATCCTCTGAAAAACCATGGGAGGCCAGGCACGATGGCTCACGCCTAGAATCCCGGTACTTTGGGAGGCTGAAGCGGGAGAATCGCTTGCATGCAGGAGTTCGAGACCAGCCTGGGCAACATAATGAGACCCCATCTCTACAAAAAAATTAAAAATTAGCTGGGTGTGGTGGCTCGTGCCTGTAGTCCCAGCTACTTGGGAGGCTGAGGTAGGAGGATCACTTGAGCCCAGGAGGTTGAGGCTGCAGTGAACCGTGATTTTGCCACTGCACTCAGCCTGGGCAACAGAGTGAGACCCTCTCCCAAAAAAAAACAAAAACCCACAGGAAAGGGTGCTCCTTTTCCCTCCATCTGACAGGAAGACCAAGGTTTGGAAAGGCCACGTGCCCTCACCAAGGTGACAGGGCCTGCATGTGGCAGAGCAGGGCTGGGCATCCAGAGCCCTGTCCCCAGCTCCTGAGCTCTTCTGCTGCCTCACTGTAGGCTCTGCCCCGTCCAGGGACCTGGGCCTTCACCTCACCTCACATTTTCCCCCCCTTTTCTGTCCCAGATAACAGGCCCCTGGCGCAGCCTATGGATTCGATTTGGGTATGACCCCCGAAAAAACCCAGATGCCAAGATTTATCAAGTCCTCGATTTCCGAATCCGTTGTGGAATGAAACATGGTAAAAATTCCTGAAAGCTTTGCTTCCTGCCTTTCTCTCTATTTATCTTTCAGTTTCTAGCATTCTCTTTTGTAGTAAGAATCTTTTCATTTGGAAAGAATAAAAAAACCTTTTGCCCCCGTTGCTGAGACTCTTGAATGCAAAATGGCGTGGAAACGAAAGTCCTAGTTCTGTGCTGGCCCCACCGCTGACCGCCCGTTTCTGAACCACAGTCCCTCATTAAGTGACTCCACGTGCCCTATGGTCCTGTGATGCAGGCCAGGCACTTGTGAGGGCATCAGTGCCCGCCCTGTCTGGGAAGTGCTGAGATGTGTTGGTGACCGCAGTGGCGTGCTTGGCAGCCTGGGGTTGCCCTCTCAGGAGCTGGCCCCATGGACCCAAGTCCCATCTCCAGCGTGAAGCCAGTGTTGTGTGCCGACGGGCCATGTGCCCGCCCACCTGACTTGCCTGCCCTCGTCTGCAGGTTACGCCCCCAGTGACTTGCCGGTCAAAGCAAAGCGCAGCACCTACAACTACAGCCTCCCCATCACCGTCAAGAAGACACGTAAGCGTGCCAGGCGCCTTTTGTGGGTCATCAGTGATTTGCCAAGGAAGGCGGGGCACCTGGACCCAGACAGGGAGGTGGTTCCTGGGGGTCACTCCAGGGCTCTGCCGGTCATTCCTCCCCTAGGAGGGGTGGGCTGGCAGGAGGGCAGGGCATGGTGGTTAGGAGAGACACCTCCTCCCCACCCTGCACATTCCAAGCACTGCTGTTGTCCCCACGCAGCCAGCCAGCTTGTCACCATGCATGACCTGAAGCAGGGCCTGGGCCCATCAGGGACGAGTGGTGCTCGGAAACCAGCTTCCAGCAAGTACAAGCTCAAGGTGGGTGCCCCTGAGCCCCAGGAGGGAGTGGCTCCCAGGGGAGGCCAGGAATGGAGGGGAGGACTTCCCTCTTGGGGCCGGGCACCTTGTGGGTGACACCTGGGGGGCTGTGATTAGGGCAGCTCTGCCCACCGGGGCCTCGGCACCTTGCCTACTTTTAGGTCAGCCTTCAGACACTGAGGGTGAGAACTCGGGTGCAAACCCCCAGGGCTGTGTGTTTTGGGGACATCTGGCGAAGAGGTGGTGACAAGTCTCAGACAGGGAAGTCTGGCACCAGCAGCTGCATGTGGTTGTCCTTCTCGAGCCCTTTGGGAGCCTGGGCCCCCACTGAGCCACGTGACCACTCCGGGAATGATCAGAATTGGGCACACACAGGAGGACAGAGCCAGAGCAGGCCATGTGGGCTACAGCTGTGGCAGGAGCCTCACCGGCTCACGTTTCCATCAGTGCGGTTGCCCAGCGGGGGTTGGCAGTTTCCAGAGCTGTTCCCACATTCAGGCTCCCGCAAGCCTCTCCACAGTCCTGGGGGAGGCCGAGAAGGGGGCATCCCGCACGGTGGAATCACCTGCCGAGGGAGTGGGTGGCAGAGATGAGTGCAGCAGAGACGGGTGATGCGAGGGACTCGCTGTCCCCCAGTGTCTGGGGCCCCTGCCTATTTTCTAGGTTTTTCAGACCTTTGCTGTCTTCCCAGTGAGGGGCGATCATGCCACAGCCTGTGCGGCCTTCCTTCTCGAGGCCTCTCCTAGGAGGCCGTTATCCTTACCTCTAGAACTACATGGCTGGGTACGGAAAGGAGAGAGCAAACACTCACTAAGCCCTGCTTTCCCCAGAAAAGATGTCAGGGCAGCCCATAGGGGGACATAGGGTGACAAATTAGCAGCAGTGGGTGAGGGATAAGGTCAGAGTGCAGGAGGGCACAGAGAGCAGAGCCCGGCACAAGGCTAGTGCCGGCCCCATGCCATGGGCGCCATGGCCTGCTGCACAGGCGGGCTCACCGTTTCCAGTGGCCCCAGGAGGGCCTGGGTGCTCCTCTGCCTCTCCCAGAGCCTCCTGGGGAGTTGGACATTGTTTTTTCCCCAACTCCTCCGTGGCCTTCCAGCCTGTCTGCCCAACCTGCTCCTGGTGACCAGCCAGCTCCCTGGAGAGACCCCATGGGAGCCTACATGGAGTCTGCAACACTGGCAGCCCCAGGGCTCTGGCTCACCTTCCCTGTCTCTCTCCCCCTTTGTCACCAGGACTCTGTCTACATCTTCCGGGAAGGGGCCTTGCCACCCTATCGGCAGATGTTCTACCAGTTATGCGACTTGAATGTGGAAGAGTACGTATGGGAGGGGCCCTGAGACACTGAGGGGGGCCCGTGGGACCCAGGGACCAAAGTGGTCTCTGAACTCTTCGACTTCACGTCGGCCTTCATCTCCGGCAAGAGCACTCGCCTGTCTGGGAGTTTGGTGCTGCCGAGAGCCCTGGCATGCTGGTGGCCCTCGTAGAGGGGGTGCCCTATAGAAAGCCATGGCTCCAAGCTGCGCAGAGACAGTTCTTACTGTTATGTCCTTGCTCCTCTTCCACTGTCCACATAAAGGCCCCATGAGGTGGTTCTCAATCCCAGGACCCATCAGATCCCAGAAACCTTTTATCGACTTGTTCTCAGTGATGTTTAAAGAATTGCAGGGAAAGGGCACTCACTGGGATGGGAGGAGATGGGAACACATCAAATACATCTTGAAATCTGCTGAAAGCCATGGTTCACCAGCAGCATGTGCAGTGGTAACACGGCCAGCTTCATGTGTGTGAGGCGGTCCAGGGAGCACACAGGTTTAGAGCCCCAGCTGGGAGCACACAGCTTGTGTTTCCAGTTCCTCTCTGTAGACTTCGCTCACGGGGCTGCCTTTCTCAGTACAGCTCTGCCTCCGGCAAAAACCAACACTGGCATCTCTTAGCAGAGACCCACCCTGGGACTTTATGTCCCAACCCTCTCCCCACCCCCAGGTTGCAGAAGATCATTCACCGCAATGACGGGGCAGAGAATTCCTGCACAGAACGGGATGGGTGGTGCCTCCCCAAGACCAGCGACGAGCTCAGGGACACCATGTCCCTCATGATCCGTCAGACCATCCGCTCCAAGAGGCCTGGTAAGAGCCGCTTGGGGTAAAGGGGGTCCAGGATGCCTGGGGATCTCCTTTGAGACAGAGGTGTCCCTAAGGGGACCCATTCCTGGGAAATGGCACCCAGGTGGCATCATCTTGCCCCTGGCCCTGGTGGGAGGAGGACATTGTGAGCCAGAGCCCAGCCCAGGTGCTGGCATCACCCCAGCTGCCCAGAGGCTGCCTCAGCCGAGGCCCTCAGCCCTGCGGTCCGGGGCAGGAGACAAGCCCAGAGGGGCCGGGTGCAGCAGCGTGGCACTGCCATCGGGGCCTCCACCTGACGCCCTCACACCAGCCCATGTCTTTCAGCTGTGCATGCGCAGGCTCTGCCTCTGTCTTCTTCCTGTTCTGTGTGGCCCAGCCCCTTCCTGGAACCAGGCAGCCCTGGCAGGAGTGAGGGCCAGCTGCAGGGAAAGTGAAGGGGGCAACACCTGCCAGGCTGTGGGTCTGACGAGGCTGGGGGGAGTTATAAGAGGCCCCCTCTCTCAGGGAACTCCTCCCAGGCTTGGGGAGGAGGCATCCTGGACCCAGCCACGCCCCACAGATCTGACCGAAGCAGGGGTTCTTGGTCTTGCTTGGAACCCAGATTCAGCCCCCTTTGGGAATCTAATCAAGGGTGTGGACCCTTTCCCAGAGAAAATGGTGTGTTCACTCTTGAGGGTCCGTGGGCCCTTGAAGCTGCTCATGGCTCCCCTGTTGCAGGATTCCCCTGGGTGCCCGTCAAACTACAGCTTCCCTGGGGGGCCTCCACCCCATACTTACCCACCAGCTTCTTAAGAGCTCGAGCTCGGACCCTTATAGTAGTAAACAGGCTCCCCAGAGCCTGGTGGCCTTTCTGGGGCCACCTGGCAGCCTGCATGGGACACCCATGGCCTTGTCTCCTCCGGCCCCAGCTCTCTTTTCCAGCTCAGACAAGGCTGACGGCGGGAAAGAGCAGCTGACGTACGAGTCTGGGGAAGACGAGGAGGAGGATGAGGAGGAGGAAGAGGAGGAGGAGGACTTCAAGCCATCCGACGGCAGTGAAAACGAGATGGAGACAGAGATTCTGGACTACGTGTGACAGGGCCCAAGGCTGGGCCTTCCTGACCTGGCCAGACTGGTGTCTGGCCTAATGAGGGAGCCGGTGCTCCCCATTGCCACCCACAGTGCCCGGAATGGCCCTAGGAGGCCCTCTGAGGAGAGCTGGAGTCCCAGCAAAGGGTGCAGCTGACCCTAGCACTGGCTGTGACGTGCTGCTTGGTGCTGCCTCTGGTCCTGAGGGGTTAGGGACATCCCCAAAGGGTATACCCTGGCTGCCACCCATGAACCAGCCCAGCATCCAGCCAGTGAGTGGGCACCCAATGCCTCTCAGGATGAGACCAGTAAATGCCGGAGGTGGAGCTGGGCAGCTGTGGAGCCCCAGGCCACAGGCCAGTCTCGCTTGGCTCTCATGACTGTGGTGGTGGAGATAGAGTGGGGAGCCTCGCCCATGGTGTCACGTGGCAAGAAGTGCCTTTAGCTCTGGATCCCAACCGTTTGGCACAGCTTTGGCCA
Organism: Gorilla gorilla gorilla; assembly: GCF_029281585.2. NCBI lineage: Eukaryota > Metazoa > Chordata > Mammalia > Primates > Hominidae > Gorilla > Gorilla gorilla. The sequence goes on from NC_073237.2 coordinate 129,435,260, forward strand.
CAGCCAGGCCCCTCTGGAATTGTCCTTATTAAACTAGTTTCCCGAGAAGTCTTGGTTTCTCGGTGTGAATGTTGGCGCTGCAGGGGAGTCTTCTTGTTGCCTTGGGGCTTGGGCCCCCTTTGTCCCTTCATATATTCCTTCATTCATTCCTTCATTCATTCAGTGACATGCTGGCAGTGCTGGCCTGTGCCCCTCACATGTGGTCGGGTTGGGTGAGGGCAGCTAGGAGGACTCCAGGCCTGGGGTCAGTTCTTCTCTAAATGAATACCTTCTTGACAAAGTCATGGGAAACGGGCCCTGCTGTCCCATGGCTGCCCAGTGTGAAACTAGTGGGTCCTGAGCCCACCGAGCCTGCCTGCCTGGCCCCGCTCCCCATGTTGCCCTTGGCTGAGGCACCTCTTGTGTCTCCCCAAGTCGGCAGCAGCACTCCCTCCCAACCTGTGTGCGTGCCGACTATTTGTTGAAGAAACAGTCATTTGTCCTAGAGAATGGCCCCGTTCTGGATTGGCTGGTTGCTCCTGTGTGGTGCTGAACCTGCTCCTCTCTCCCCTGTATTTCCTGGGGACAGGTGGAGGCTCAGCCAGATTCAGGTTCAAGGTCTCTTCCTAGGCTGCGTCAGTCTGCATGCACGGGAGGTCTGCTTACTAGGATTGACCAGCAGGTTTAGGTGTTGTCAGCCTGATGCGTTGGTCTTTTATCTAACGGTTTTTGGGTTTCTGTGGTTTTTTGTTTCATTTGTGGGTCTTTTTTTTTTGAGATGGTCTTGCTTTGTCGCCCAGGTTGGAGTGCAGTGATGCAATCAGGGCTCACTGCAGCCTCAACCTCCTGGGCTCGGGTGATCCTTCCACCTCAGCCTCCTGAGTAGCTGGAACTACAGGTTGTGTACCGCCATGCCCAGATAATTTTTGAATTTTTGTAGAGATGAGGTCTCACTAATGTTGTCCAGGCTGGGCTCAAGGGATCCTCCTGCCTCAGCCTTCCAAAGTACTGGGATTACAGGTGTGAGCCACTGCGTCCAGCCTATTTAATGGCTTTTGAACAGCCGTTGATAATTGCCTGGACCTACTACTTCCTTAAGGGTGCAAAATAGTGATTTTTTTTGAATTATATCGTTCCCTCTGCATTTAGTAGCTGGAATCCTATAAAGGAATCTTCCTCATCGTCTATTTGATTACCCTGAAATACTATTTTCACAGAAAAGAAGGGAAAATGCCTGTTTTCACCTCTAACAGTTTTCAGAACAATGAGTTAGTGCCCTGGCAAGGGCCAGTGACAGGGCAGGAGGGGGTGGAGAGCGTGTTTCCTGGGCTGCCTGATGAACTCTCAGGTCTGTCAATTGCAGGCTTGCTTTTTCATGCCCAGCTTGTCTATCTTTGCCCAGAGGCGGCCTCAGGTTGACCTCTGTAGTCCTTTGACACAAGCCTTGGGTCTTGGGCACCTTCCTTACTTACAGCTACCACGATGCTGCAGGCTCCAGCCCCTCCCTGGCATTTCCTGTTGCGGACCCGGCCCAACCATCTCCCCAGGGTGCATTCAGTCGGTGTGAATATGGTGTTTAGAGACCCCAGCCTGGTCACCAGGGGTGGTGCTTGCTCCTGGGATTTCTTTACTGCTAGGGCTTTGGAAGAGACAGAGCCAGGAAATAAGTTTGTTTGTTTGTTTTTTGCCAATTTTAAAAAAATAAAGTATGAGGCTGGGCACGGTGGCTCATGCCTGTAATCCCAGCACTTTGGGAGGCTGAGGCAGGCAGATCACTTGAGCTTAGGAGTTTGAGACCAGGCTGGCCAACATGGTGAAACCGAGTCTCTACTAAAAATACAAAAATCGGCTGGGTGTGATGGCGCACGCCTGTAATCCCAGCTACTTCAGAGGCTAAAGCAGGAGGATCCCTCGAACTCAGGAGTTCAAGACTGCAGTGAGCTATGATTGTGCCACTGCACTCTAGCCTGGGTGACAGAGACCCTGTCTCAAAAAAAAAAAAAAAAAAAAAAAAACCTCTGTGGACTCCGGGTGATAATGACATGTCAATGTGGATTCATCAAGTGTTAACAGCTGTACCCCCTGGTGGGGGATGTTGATAATGGGGGAGACAGGTGGGGCAAGGACACACGGGAAATCTCTGTAATCTTCCTCTAATTTTGCTGTGAACCTAAAGCTGCTCTAAAAATGTACATAGATATAAACTGGGGCCTTCCTTTCCCTCTGCCCTGCCCCAGCCCTCCCCTACCTGCTTCCTCTGCCTGCTGCCTCCCCTCTGCCCTCCCCTTTCCTCCTTAGCCACTGTAAATAACACTGCAGCAAAGGCCTGAGGCAAATGTGTTTGCTCTGGGGCGCCCCAGCCACCTGCAGGCCCCTTATTTCCTGCGGCCAAACTCCTCCTCCCACCCTCCAGTCCTTTCCCCAGCCTCCCTCGCCCACTAGGCCTCCTGAATTGCTGGGCACCGGCTGTGGTCGACAGATAGAGGGACAGACGTGGCTCTGCAGGTCCACTCGGTCCCTGGCACCAGCCGCAGGGGTGGCAGAACGGGGGTGTGGCTGGTGTGGGAAGCACAGGCTCCAGTGTCTCCTGGGGGGCTGTTGGGTGGGAAGGCTCTGGCTGCCCTCGCCCTGTTCCCATCACTGCAGAGGGCTGTGCGGTGGCTGGAGCTGCCACTGAGCGTCTTGGTGAGGGTGACCTCACACTGGCTGAGCTTCTTAAAGGCACCATCTGAAGACTTTGTTCATGGTGTTTTCACTTCTCAGAGCCTTTCCTGGCTCCAGGAGTAATACCTGTTCACAGAAAATACGAGTCGCCTCCTCCTCCACAACCTCACACGACCTTCTCCCTTCCCTCCTGCTGGCCTCTTTCCCTCCCCTTCTGTCACTCTGCCTGGGCATGCCCCAGGGCCTTGGCTGGGCCCTTTGTTTCCTCAGGGAAACCCACATGGTTTGGCTAGGTGCCTCCGCACCCCCCCACCCACACCCCCTGAACCTCTAGTCCTCCCTCCCAGGACACATCAGGCTGGATGGTGACACTTCCACACGCTTGAGTGGGACTGTCTTGTGCTGCTCTGGGATTCGCACCCAGCTTGGACTGCCCGCTCCACGGGCCCCAGGAAAAGCTCGTACAGATAAGATCAGCCACATGAGTGGGGGGCCTGCAGCATGCTGCCCTCTCTGTCCCAGAAGTCACGTGCTCGGTCCCCTCTGAAGCCCCTTTGGGGACCTAGGGGACAAGCAGGGCATGGAGACATGGAGACAAAGTATGCCCTTTTCTCTGACAGTGACACCAAGCCCTGTGAACAAACCAGAAGGCAGGGTACTGTGCACCCTGCCCGGCCCCACCATCTCCCTTACCACCTGTCACCTTGCCACCTGCCTCGGCTCCCAGGTAAGTGGTAACCTGCACAGGTGCACTGTGGGTTTTGAGAAAACTGGATCTCCCTGCACCTGAGGGGGTAGAGGGGAGGGAGTGCCTGAGAGCTCATGAACAAGCATGTGACCTTGAATCCTGCTTCATAAATACCCGAGGCCCAGAGGGAGGGCCACCCAGAGGCTGATGCTCACCATGGGGCGCCTGCAACTGATTGTCTTGGGCCTCACCTGCTGCTGGGCAGTGGCGAGTGCCGTGAAGGTAAGAGCCCAGCAGAGGGGCAGGTCCTGCTGCTCTCTCGCTCAATCAGATCTGGAAACTTCGGGCCAGGCTGAGAAAGAGAGCCCAGCACAGCCCCGCAGCAGATCCCGGGCACTCACGCTCATTTCCATGGGGACAGGTGCCAGGTAGAACGCAGGATGCCCAGTTCCATTTGAATTTCAGATAAGCTGCCAAGAACTGCTGTGTAAGTATGTCCCATGCAATATTTGAAACAAATTTATATGGGCCGAGTGAAGTGGTTCACACCTGCAATCCCACCAGTTTGGGAGGCCGAGGTGGGTGGATCACTTGAGGTCAGGAGTTGGAGACCAGCCTGGCCAACATGGTGAAACCCCATCTCTACTAAAAATACAAATATTAATCGGGCGTGGTGGTGGGTGCCTGTAATCCCAGCTACTCGGGAGGCTGAGGCAGGAGAACCGCTTGAAGCTGGGAGGTGGAGATTGCGGTGAGCTGAGATCACACTACTGCACTCCAGCCTGGGTGACAGGGCGAGACTCTGTCTCAAAAAATAGAAAAAGAAAAAAATGAAACATACTAAAAAACAATTCACTGTTTACCTGAAATTCAAATGTAACTGGGCCTCTTGAATTTGCATTTGCTAATCCTGGTGATCCCACCTACCAACCTCTCTGTTGTTCCCATTTTACAGAAGGGGAAACGGGCCCAGGGACAGGGAGTGTGGAGAGCAGGCAGACGGGTGGAGAGAAGCAGGCAGGCAGTTTGCCCAGCATGGCACAGCTGCTGCCTCCTATTCCTGTGCAGGAAGCTGAAAGCCGGGCTACTCCACACCCGGGTCCGGGTCCCTCCAGAAAGAGAGGCGGCAGGCAGGAGCTCTCTCGAGGCATCCATAAATTCCGCCCTCTCTGCCTGTGAAGGAGAAGCCACAGAAACCCCAAGCCCCACAGGAAGCCGGTGTCGGTGCCCGGCCCAGTCCCTGCCCCCAGCAGGAGTCACACAGGGGACCCCAGATCCCAACCACGCTGTTCTGCCGCCTGCTTTGTCTCAGGCCCTGGGGACTCCTCTCTCCCCCTCTGCTGCCTGCTCTCCACACTCCCTGGCCCTGGGACCTGGAGGTTTGGGCAGTGGTCCTGGGCCCCTGACTCAAAGGAGAGGTCACCTTCTTCGGCAAGCTCTTCTTGGGGTGCTGAGAGGCCTTCGGCAGGTCATCACGACCCCTCCCCATTTCCCCACCCTGAGGCCCTCAGGCCAGTCTCAATTGCACAGGGATCACACCACTGGCACAAGGAGACACAGATGCCTCTCAGGGGATGCCCACGATGCCTGCATGTGTTGCTTCTGGTTCCTTTCCTCCAGTTCCAACCGCCGCACTCTCCCACACCAGTGTGACAGGGGGCCCATCACCCTAGACTTCAGAGGGCTGCTGGGACCCTGGCTGGGCCTGGGGGTGTAGGGCCACCCTGCCCTTCCCCACCTGGAACCTGGCATAGGTGACAGCCAGCAAGCAATGACCTGGTCCCACCATGCACCACGGGAAGGGGGAGCTGCTGCCCAAGATGGACAGGAGGTGGCACTGGGGCAGACAGCTGCTTCTCAACAGGGTGACTTCAAGCCCAAAAGCTGCCCAGCCTCAGTTCCGTCAGGGACAGAGGGTGGATGAGCACCAACCTCCAGGCCCCTCGTGGGGTGGACAGCTTGGTGCACAGAGACCGTTTTCATGGCACAGGGAAGCGTGGCGGGGGTGGGGGGTGTGGTCCCTAGGGGGTTCTTTACCAGCAGGGGGCTCAGGAACTGTGGGGACTTGGGCATGGGGCCATCGACTTTGTGCCCAGCCAGCTAGGCCCTGTGCAGGGAGATGGGAGGAGGGAAAAGCAGGCCCCACCCCTCAGAAAGGAGGAAGGTTGGTGTGAAACATCCCGGGTACACTGAGCATTGGGTACATTCCTGCCGGGAGCTGGACAGGCCTCCCATGTGATGGCAAACAGGCCGACAGGAGACACGGCTGTCGCTCGTCTTCCACATGGGGAAACTGAGGATCGGAGTCAAAGCTGGGCGGCCATAGCCAGAACCCAAACCTCCATCCCACCTCTTGGCCAGCTTCCCTAGTGGGAACACTGGTTGAACCAGTTTCCTCTAAGATTCTGGGAGCAGGACACCCCCAGGGATAAGGAGAGGAACAGGAATCCTAAAGCCCTGAGCATTGCAGGGCAGGGGGTGCTGCCTGGGTCTCCTGTGCAGAGCTGTCCTGCTTTGAAGCTGTCTTTGCCTCTGGGCACGCGGAGTCGGCTTGCCTTGCCCCCTCCGGATTCAGGCCGATGGGGCTTGAGCCCCCCGACCCTGCTCGTGTCTCCCTCGCAGCTGGGTGCCGTGTACACAGAAGGTGGGTTCGTGGAAGGTGTCAATAAGAAGCTTGGCCTCCTGGGTGACTCTGTGGACATCTTCAAGGGCATCCCCTTCGCGGCTCCCACCAAGGCCCTGGAAAATCCTCAGCCACACCCTGGCTGGCAAGGTGGGAGTGGGTGGTGCCGGACTGGCCCTGTGGCGGGGCGGGTGAGGGCGGCTGCCTTCGTCATGCCAACTCCTGCCACCTGCAGGGACCCTGAAGGCCAAAAACTTCAAGAAGAGATGCCTGCAGGCCACCATCACCCAGGACAGCACCTACGGGGATGAAGACTGCCTGTACCTCAACATCTGGGTGCCCCAGGGCAGGAAGCAAGGTCTGCCTCCCCACTACTCCCCAAGGGACCCTCCCATGCAGCCACTGCCCTGGCTCTACTCCTGGCTTGAGTCTGGGGGCTGCAAAGCTGAACTTCCATGAAATCCCACAGAGGCGGGGAGGGGAGCGCCCACTGCCCCGGATCTACTCCTGGCTTGAGTCTGGGGGCTGCAAAGCTGAACTTCCATGAAATCCCACAGAGGCGGGGAGGGGAGCGCCCACTGCCATTGCCCAGCCTGGGGCAGGGCAGCGCCTTGGAGCACCTCCCTGTCTTGGCCCCAGGCACCTGCTACACAGGGACAGGGGACCGGCTGGGGAGAGGGCCAGGCGGGGCGTCTGGGGTCACCAGCTGCTCCCCCATCTCAGTCTCCCGGGACCTGCCCGTTATGATCTGGATCTATGGAGGCGCCTTCCTCATGGGGTCCGGCCACGGGGCCAACTTCCTCAACAACTACCTGTATGACGGCGAGGAGATCGCCACACGCGGAAACGTCATCGTGGTCACCTTCAACTACCGTGTCGGCCCTCTTGGGTTCCTCAGCACTGGGGACGCCAACCTGCCAGGTGCGTGGGTGCCTTCGGCCCTGAGGTGGGGCGACCAGCATGCTGAGCCCAGCAGGGAGATTTTCCTCAGCACCCCTCACCCCAAACAACCAGTGGTGGTCCACAGAAAGACCCGGAAGCTGGAGTAGAATCATGAGATGCAGGAGGCCCTTAGTAGCCATAGTAAAATAAAAGATGCTGCAGAGGCCGGGAGAGGTGGCTCACGCCTGTAATCCCAGCACTTTAGGAGGCCCACACAGGTGGGTCACTTGAGCGCAGAAGTTCAAGACCAGCCTGAAAATCACAGGGAGACCCCCATCTCTACAAAAAAATAAAAAATTAGCTGGGGACTGGGCGCGGCGGCTCACCCCTGTAATCCCAGCACGTTGGGAGCCCAAGGTGGGTAGATCACCTGAGGTCAGGAGTTTGAGACCAGCCTGACTAAAATGGAGAAACCTCTTCTCTACTAAAAATACAAAATTAGCCAGGCGTGGTGGCGCTTGCCTGTAATCCCAGCTACTCGGGAGGCTGAGGCAGGAGAATTGCTTGAACTCAGGAGGCGGAGGTTGCAGTGAGCCGAGATCATGCCACTGCACTCCAGCCTGGAGAACAAGAGCAAAACTCTGTCTCAAAAAAAAAAAAAAAAAATTATCCAGGCGTGGTATCTCATGCCTCTGTTCTCAGCTACCTGGGAGGCAGAGGTGGAAGGACTGCTTGAGCCCAGGGCTTCAAAGCTGCAGTGAGCCGTGGTCGTGCCACTGCACTCCAGCCTGGGCGATAGAGTGAGGCTCCATCTCAAAAATAAGAGGCTGTGGGACAGACAGACAGGCAGACAGGCTGAGGCTCAGAGAGAAACCAGGAGAGCAGAGCCGAGTGAGAGACAGAGAACAATACCTTGAGGCAGAGACAGCTGTGGACGCAGAAGTGGCAGGACACAGACAGGAGGGACTGGGGCAGGGGCAGGAGAGGTGCATGGGCCTGACCATCCTGCCCCCAACAAACACCACCCCCTCCAGCACCGCACCCACCCAACCTCCTGGGGACCCACCCCCTTTAGCACCCCACCCGACTGAACATCCTGGGGACCCACCCCATACAGCACCGCACCCGACTCAGCCTCCTGGTTACCCACCCACTCCAGCAACCAACGCGACCTAGTCTCCTGGGGACCCACCCCCTCCAGCACCCTACCCGACCCAGCTTCTTAGGGACCCACCATTTGCCAACTGGGGCTCTGCCATGGCCCCAACTCTGTTGAGGGCATTTCCGCCCCACCCATGCTGATCTCCCCTCCTGGAGGCCAGGCCTGGGCCACTGGTCTCTAGCACCCCCTCCCCTGGCCTGCCCCCAGGTAACTATGGCCTTCGGGATCAGCACATGGCCATTGCTTGGGTGAAGAGGAATATCGCGGCCTTCGGGGGGGACCCCAACAACATCACGCTCTTCGGGGAGTCTGCTGGAGGTGCCAGCGTCTCTCTGCAGGTCTGGGGATCCCCGTGGGGAGGGCCTGCCCCAAAGGTTGAGAGGAAGCTCAAACGGGAAGGGGAGGGTGGGAGGAGGAGCGTGGAGCTGGGGCTGTGGTGCTGGGGTGTCCTTGTCCCAGCGTGGGATGGGCAGAGTGGGGAGCGGCCTTGGTGACGGGATTTCTGGGCCTCGTAGACCCTCTCCCCCTACAACAAGGGCCTCATCCGGCGAGCCATCAGCCAGAGCGGCGTGGCCCTGAGTCCCTGGGTCATCCAGAAAAACCCACTCTTCTGGGCCGAAAAGGTAAACGGAGGAGGGCAGGGCTGGGCGGGGTGGGGGCTGTCCACATTTCCGTTCTTTATCCTGGACCCCATCCTTGCCTTCAAATGGTTCCGAGCCCTGAGCTCCGGCCTCACCTACCTGCTGGCCTCGCTTCTGCCCCCAGGTGGCTGAGAAGGTGGGTTGCCCTGTGGGTGATGCTGCCAGGATGGCCCAGTGTCTGAAGGTTACTGATCCCCGAGCCCTGACGCTGGCCTATAAGGTGCCGCTGGCAGGCCTGGAGTGTGAGTAGCTGCTTGGGTTGGCGCATGGGGTCTCGAGGTGGGGGTTGAGGGGGGTACTGCCAGGGAGTACTCTGGAGGAGAGAGGAAGGTGCCAGAGCTGCGATCTTGTCCTGTCACCAACTAGCTGGTGTCTCCCCTCGAAGGCCCCAGCTGTAAGGGAGAGGGGGTGCCATTTCTTCTTTTTTTTTGAGATGGAGTCTCACTGTTGCCCAGGCTGGAGTGCAGTGTCGCGATCTCAGCTCACTGCAACCTCCAACTCCTGGGTTCAAGTGATTCTCCTGACTCAACCTCCCATGTAGCTGGGACTACAGGCACATGCCACCATACCCAGATAATTTTTCTGTGGGTTTAGTAGGGATGGAGTTCCATCGTGTTAGCTAGGATGATCTCGGTCTTGGGACCTCATGATCCGCCCACCTCGGCCTCCCAAAGTGCTGGAATTACAGGCCTGAGCCACTGCGCCCGGCCCCTTCTTTATTCTTATCTCCCATGAGTTACAGACTCCCCTTTGAGAAGCTGATGAACATTTGGGGCCCCCTCCCCCACCTCATGCATTCATATGCAGTCATTTGCATATAATTTTAGGGAGACTCATAGACCTCGGACCAAGAGCCTTTGTGCTAGATGACCATTCATTCGTTCATTCATTCAGCAAACATTTACTGAACTGTAGCACTGGGGCCCAGCCTCCAGCTCCACTATTCTGTACCCCGGGAAGGCCTGGGGACCCCTTCCACAAACACCTCTGCATGTCAGCCTTACCAGCTTGCTACGCTAAGGCTGTCCCTCACTCATTCTTCTATGGCAACATGCCATGAAGCCAAGTCATCTGCACGTTTACCTGACATGAGCTCAACGGCACGGGCTGGACAAGCCCAAACAAAGCAAGCCCCACGGCCCCGCTGGAAGCAAAGCCTGCTGTGCTGGGCCCAGTGACAGCTGGGCCCCACCTGCCTCAGCAGCCACTGGGTCCTCTAGGGGCCCGTCCAGGGGTCTGGAGTACAATGCAGACCTCGCACCATTTTTGGCTGATGGACTGGAACCCAGCCCTGAGAGAGGGAGCTCCTTCTCCATCAGTTCCCTCAGTGGCTTCTAAGTTTCCTCCTTCCTGATTCAGGCCCAGCAAAGAGAGAGGGGAGAGGGAGGGGCTGCCGCTGAAGAGGACAGATCTGGCCCTAGACAGTGGCTCTCAGCCTGGGGACGTGTGGCAGGGCCTGGAGACATCTGTGATTGTCACAGCTGGGGAGGGGGTGCTCCCGGCACCTCGTGGGTCGAGGCCGGGGATGCTCTAAACATCCTACAGGGCACAGGATGCCCCTGATGGTGCAGAATCAACCCTGCCCCAAGTATCCATAGATCAGAGAAGGGAGGGCATAGCCAATTCCGGCCCTGAGAGGCAAGGGGTGGCTCAGGGGAAACTGGAAGGTACAAGAACCTGCTGACCTGCTGGCTCTCCCACCCAGACCCCATGCTGCACTATGTGGGCTTCATCCCTGTCATTGATGGAGACTTCATCCCCGATGACCCCGTCAACCTGTACGCCAACGCCGCCGACATCGACTATATAGCAGGCACCAACAACATGGACGGCCACATCTTCGCCAGCATCGACATGCCTGCCATCAACAAGGGCAACAAGAAAGTCACGGAGTAAGCAGGGGGCACAGGACTCAGGGGCGACCCGTGCGGGAGGGCTGCCGGGAAGGCACTGGCAAGGGGGCCAGCCTGGAGGAGGAAGGCACTGAGTAGAGGATTGGGAATGAGGAAGTTAGCACCAGTTGGGGTGAGTATGCACACACCCTCCTGTTGGCACAGGCTGAGTGTCAGTGCCTACTTGATTCCCCCAGGGAGGACTTCTACAAGCTGGTCAGTGAGTTCACATTCACCAAGGGGCTCAGAGGTGCCAAGACGACCTTTGATGTCTACACTGAGTCCTGGGCCCAGGACCCATCCCAGGAGAATAAGAAGAAGACTGTGGTGGACCTTGAGACCGATGTCCTCTTCCTGGTGCCCACCGAGATTGCCCTGGCCCAGCACAGAGCCAATGCCAAGTGAGGATCTGGGCAGCGGGTGGCTCCTGGGGGCCTTCCTGGGGTGCTGCACCTTCTAGCTGAGGCCTCGCTGTGGGTGGCTCTCAGGTGTCTGGGTTGTCTGGGAAAGTGGTGCTTGAGTCCCCACCTGTGCCTGCCTGATCCACTTTGCTGAGGCCTGGCAAGACTTGAGGGCCTCTTTTTACCTCCCAGCCTACAGGGGGTTTACAAACCCTATGATCCTCTGCCCTGCTCAGCCCTGCACCCCATGGTCCTTCCCACTGGAGAGTTCTTGAGCTACCTTCCATCCCCCATGCTGTGTGCACTGAGAGAACACTGGACAATGGTTTCTATCCACTGACTCTTATGGGCCTCAACTTTGCCCATAATTTCAGCCCACCACCACATTAAAAATCTTCATGTAATAATAGCCAATTATAATAAAAAATAAGGCCAGACACAGTGGCTCATACCTGTCATCCCAGCACATTGGGAGGTCAAGGTGGGAGGATCACTTGAGGTCAGGAGTCTGAGACTAGTCTGGCCAACATGGCAAAACCCCATCTCTACTAAAAATACAAAAATTATCCAGGCATGGTGGTGCACACCTATAATCCTAGCTACTCAGGAGGCTGAGGTAGCAGAATTAATTGACCCAGGGAGGGGGAGGTTGCAGTGAGCCCAGATTACGCCGCTGCACTCCAGCAGGGGCAGCAGAGTGTGACTATGTCTCAAATAAATAAGTAAATAAATAATAAAAATAAAAAATAAGTTAGGAATACGAAAAAGATAGGAAGATAAAAGTATACCTAGAAGTCTAGGATGAAAGCTTTGCAGCAACTAAGCAGTACATTTAGCTGTGAGCCTCCTTTCAGTCAAGGCAAAAAGGGAAACAGTTGAGGGCCTATATCTTGTCCAATCTAATTGAAGAATGCACATTCACTTGGAGAGCAAAATATTTCTTGATACTGAATTCTAGAAGGAAGGTGCCTCACAATGTTTCGTGGAGGTGAAGTATAAATTCAGCTGAAATTGCGGAACCCGTGAATCCACGAATTTGGTTCTCAGCTTTCCCTTCCCTGGGTGTAAGAAGCCCCATCTCTTCATGTGAATTCCCCAGACACTTCCCTGCCCACTGCCCGGGACCTCCCTCTAAGTCCGGTCTCTGGGCTGATCGGTCCCCAGTGAGCACCCTGCCTACTTGGGTGGTCTCTCCCCTCCAGGAGTGCCAAGACCTACACCTACCTGTTTTCCCATCCCTCTCGGATGCCCGTCTACCCCAAATGGGTGGGGGCCGACCATGCAGATGACATTCAGTACGTTTTTGGGAAGCCCTTCGCCACCCCCACGGGCTACCGGCCCCAAGACAGGACAGTCTCTAAGGCCATGATCGCCTACTGGACCAACTTTGCCAAAACAGGGTAAGGTGTGGGTTGAGTGCAGGGTGGAGAGCCACGGCCGAGAAGGGCCTCCCACCACGAGGCCTTGTTCCCTCACTTGCCAGTGGAGGGACTTTGGGCAAGTCACTTAACCTCCCCCTGCATCGGAATCCATGTGTGTTTGAGGATGAGAGTTACTGGCAGAGCCCCAAGCCCGTGCACATGCACAGCCAGTGCCCAGTATGCAGTGAGGGGCATTGTGCCCAGGGCCAGCTCAGAGGGCGGGGATGGCTCAGGCGTGCAGGTGCAGAGCAGGGCTTCAGCCCCCTGGGAGTCCCCAGCCCCTGCACAGCCTCTTCTCACTCTGCAGGGACCCCAACATGGGCCACTCGGCTGTGCCCACACACTGGGAACCCTACACTACGGAAAACGGCAGCTACCTGGAGATCACCAAGAAGATTGACAGCAGCTCCATGAAGCGGAGCCTGAGAACCAACTTCCTGCGCTACTGGACCCTCACCTATCTGGCGCTGCCCACGGTGACCGACCAGGAGGCCACCCCCGTGCCCCCCACAGGGGGCTCCGAGGCCCCCCCCGTGCCGCCCACGGGTGACTCCGGGGCCCCCCCCGTGCCGCCCACGGGTGACTCCGGGGCCCCCCCCGTGCCGCCCACGGGTGACTCCGGGGCCCCTCCCGTGCCGCCCACGGGTGACTCCGGGCCCCCCCCCGTGCCCCCTACGGGTGACTCCGGGGCCCCCCCCGTGCCGCCCACGGGTGACTCCGGGGCCCCCCCCGTGCCGGCCACGGGTGACTCCGGGGCCCCCCCCGTGCCCCCTACGGGTGACTCCGGGGCCCCCCCCGTGCCCCCTACGGGTGACTCCGGGGCCCCCCCCGTGCCCCCTACGGGTGACTCCGGGGCCCCCCCCCGTGCCCCCTACGGGTGACTCCGGGGCCCCCCCCGTGCCCCCTACGGGTGACTCCGGGGCCCCCCCCGTGCCCCCTACGGGTGACTCCGGGGCCCCCCCCGTGCCCCCTACGGGTGACTCCGGGGCCCCCCCCGTGCCCCCTACGGGTGACTCCGGGGCCCCCCCCGTGCCCCCTACGGGTGACTCCGGGGCCCCCCCCGTGCCGCCCACGGGTGACTCCGGGGCCCCCCCCGTGCCGCCCACGGGTGACTCCGGGGCCCCCCCCGTGCCGCCCACGGGTGACTCCGGGGCCCCCCCCGTGCCCCCTACGGGTGACTCCGGGGCCCCCCCCGTGCCGCCCACGGGTGACTCCGGGGCCCCCCCCGTGCCCCCTACGGGTGACTCCGGGGCCCCCCCCGTGCCGCCCACGGGTGACTCCGGGGCCCCCCCCGTGCCCCCTACGGGTGACTCCGGGGCCCCCCCCGTGCCCCCTACGGGTGACTCCGGGGCCCCCCCCGTGCCCCCTACGGGTGACTCCGGGGCCCCCCCCGTGCCCCCTACGGGTGACTCCGGGGCCCCCCCCGTGCCCCCTACGGGTGACTCCGGGGCCCCCCCCGTGCCCCCTACGGGTGACTCCGGGGCCCCCCCCGTGCCGCCCACGGGTGACTCCGGGGCCCCCCCCGTGCCGCCCACGGGTGACTCCGGGGCCCCCCCCGTGCCGCCCACGGGTGACTCCGGGGCCCCCCCCGTGCCCCCTACGGGTGACTCCGGGGCCCCCCCCGTGCCCCCTACGGGTGACTCCGGGGCCCCCCCCGTGCCCCTTACGGGTGACTCCGGGGCCCCCCCCGTGCCCCCCACGGGTGACTCCGAGGCCGCCCCCCGTGCCCCCCACAGATGACTCCAAGGAAGCTCAGATGCCTGCAGTCATTAGTTTTTAGCGTCCCATGAGCCTTGGTATCAAGAGGCCACAAGAGTGGGACCCCAGGGGCTCCCCTCCCATCTTGAGCTCTTCCTGAATAAAGCCTCATACCCCTGTCAGCGTCTTTCTTTGCTCCCAAGGCTAAGCTGCAGGATCTGCCTGTCAATTGCAGGCTTGCTTTTTCATGCCCAGCTCGTCTTATCTTTGGCCAGAGGCGGCCTCAGGTTGACCTCTGTAGTCCTTTGACTCAACCCTTGGGTCTTGGGCACCTTCCTTACTTGCAGCCACCATGATGGTGCAGGCTCCAGCCCCTCCCTGGCATTTCCTGCCATGGACCCGGCCCAACCATCTCCCCAGGGTGCACTCCTTCGTCGGTGTGAATATCGTGTTTAGAGACCCCAGTCTGGTCACCAGGGGTGGTGCTTGCTCCTGGAATTTCATTACTGCTAGGGCTTTGGAAGAGACAGAGCCAGGAAATAAGTATTTTTTTTTTAACCAGTAAAAAAAAAAAAAATAAAGTATGAGGCCGGGAACAGTGGCTCACACCTGTAGTCCCAGCACTTTGGGAGGCTGAGGCAGGAGGATCACTTGAGGTCAGGAGTTGGAGACTAGCCTGGCCAACATGGTGAAACCCCATCTGTACTAAAAATACAAAAAATTAGCCAGGTGTGGTAGTGCGCACCTGAGGTCCCAGCTGAGGCAGGAGAATCACTTGAGCCTGGGAGGTAGAGGCCGCAGTGAGCCGAGATCGCACCACTGCACTTGAGCCTGGGCAACAGAGCAAGGCACCATCTCAAATAATAATAATAATAAAAGTATGAATTCATACAGGTATTTCCCAGTTGTAAGACTGTCAGGTTTTACTTCTCTGATTTTACACTTGTTTCTTTCTCCACCTGTGCTGAAAGTCTGGGTTCGACAGCACCAACATAATTGTTTATGTTCTTTTTCCTATAACATACATATGCTAGTTTTGAAATATAAGATACAGGCCGGGCGCAGTGGCTCACGCCTGTAATCCCAGTGCTTTGGGAGGCCAAGGCAGGTGGATCACGAGGTCAGGAGATCGAGACCATCCTGGCTAACACGATGAAACCCCGTCTCTACTAAAAAAATACAAAAAAAGTTAGCCAGGCACGGTGGCGGGCACCTGTAGTCCCAGCTACTCGGGAGGCTGAGGCAGGAGAATGGTGGGAACCTGGGAGGCGGAGCTTGCAGTGAGCTGAGATCATGCCACTGCACTCCAGGCTGGGCAACAGAGCGAGACTCCGTCTCAAAAATATATATATATATAAGATATTGCAATAAATCATATGAGTTATATTTAAAGTACATGAATTTAACAAATTATAAATTATATAAAATATTAGGATAAAATATTAAGACTACTAAGGATCATTTAAGATCATTTTGCTCATTCTCCTTAAATTATCCCACAGAATAAATAATTGTGCCTCTAGGTTCCTTAAGTAACTCTATGGTTACTTAATTGGTAGATTAAGCCATCTACCGATACACAGTTAGAACTTTGGGGTTTTTTTAGTCATGCAGATGTAGACACTGACCAAAGACTTCTTGTTTTTTTGTTTGAGACTGAGTTTCGCTCTTATCACCCAGGCTGGGGTGCAATGGCATGATCTTAGCTCACTGCAACCTCTGCCTCCTGGGTTCAAGCTATTCTGCCTCAGATTCCTGAGTAGCTGGGCCTACAGGCGTGCGCCACTACGTTCAGCTGATTTTTTTTGACTGATTTTTTTTGACTTTTAGTAGAGACAGAGTTTCACCATTTTGGCCAGGCTGGTCTTGAACTCCTGACCTCAGGTGATCTGCCCGCCTCAGCCTCCCAATGTGCTGGGATTACAGGCATGAGCCACTGTGCTCAGCCCCTACCTAGGACTTTTAAGCGGATTTTTCTCTGCCTGAAAACAAAGTTTAAGTGTTCCTTTTAGAGCAACCTGTAAACAGTGACTGTAGACCCTGATATTTGTTGTGCCATGAACTTCTCATCCATAGTTTTGCTGAGTGAAGGTATTGATGGGAAATGTGAAATTCAGAGAGGCAGGCACGGGCCCAGGCCACACAGCTGGGGAGCGGCAGCATTGGTTGGGACCTGTGTTGGATTTGCAATTCTGCCTTGTGTGATTTAACCTGGACTTCATTAAAATTAAAAATTTCTGCTCTGCAAAGACACTGTTAGGAAAACAAAGACAAGCCACAGACTGGGAAAACATTAGCAAAAGACATCTGATAAAGCACTGTTATCCAAAAATATACAAAGAGCTTTTAACACTCAATAAATAAAAAAAACCTGATTCCACAATGGGTCAAAGGCAGACACCTCACCAGAGAAGCTATACAGGTGGCAAATAAGCATCTGAAAAGTTAACCTAGGTTGGGTGCAGTGGCTCACACCTGGAATCCCATCACGTGCGGAGGCCAAGGCAGGAGGATCTCTTGAGCCTAGTTAATTCAAGACCAGCCTGGACAGCATAGCAAGACCTCATCTGTATTTTTTTCAAAAAGATATCCACATATGTTGTCAGGAAAATGCAAATTTAAACAGTGAGCTACCACTGCATACCTGTAAGAATGGCCAAAATCCAGAAAATTGGCCAAACACCAAATGCTGATGAAGGACGTGGAGCAACCAGAGCTCTCATTCAGTGCTGTTGGGAATAACAAACGGTACAGCCACTTTGGAAGACAGTTTGGCAGTTTCCCAAAAAATAATGCCTATTTCTTCCATGTGATCCAGCACTCTGATTCCTTAGGATTTACCCAACCTGCAAACAGATGTTTGTAGCTGTAAACCAAAAATAAAACTCCAAGCCCGGCAACTGACTGAATGGAACGCCCTCTCGGCCAGGGAAACCCAAAGGGACCTGAAGGTTCAGGCCATGATGGGCAGTAGGGGTCAGACATGCCTCATCGTACACTCTTCCCTTTGGAATTCAGGCACAGCTGACCAGCTTTTAAACAGAGATCTTAAGACTGACAGAACAGACTCTGTAGAAATAAGATATCAAATTCCAACCTGACTGTAGTATAGCATCACATGACAGATAGCAGGTCATGAAAGAAATTGAAATATTTTACCCCAAAATGTATTTCTTTGACATATTTTGGAATGGCCCTGCACAGCTGTCTCTTGTGGAGGAAATTTGTGTTCTGTAGAGAATCTCCTTCCCTTACCAGGTCATTTCTGAAGAGTCCAGCACCTTTTAGAGGTCTGAGAGGAAACATTTGCCATCTATTGTCTCTAAGGGAAGCCATCTATGAGATTTCATCTACATAACAAAAATCTTGGGCCAGGCACGGTGGCTCATGCCTGAAATCCCAGCACTTTGGGAGGCCGAGGTGGGCAGATCACCTGAGGTCGGGAGTTTGAGACCAGCCTGACCAACATGGAGAAACCCCAACTCTACTAAAAATACAAAAATTTAGCTGGGCGTGGTGGCGCATGCCTGTAATCCCAGCTATTCAGGGGGTGGAGGTAGGAGAATTGCTTGAACCTGGGAGGCGGAGATTGCAGTGAGCAGAGATCATGCCGTTGCACTCCAGCCTGAGCAACAAGAGTGAAACTCTGTCTCAAAAAGAAAGAAAGAAAGAAAGAAAGAAAACAGAGAAAGAAAAGAAAAGAAAGAGAACCTTGGTCTTCACAACTTTTTAACTTAACCAAGATCCTCCTTTCTATTGATTCCAGGGTTTTTGATAAAAACTCTTTCAACCAATTGCTAATTAGAAAGTCTTTGAATTCACCTGTGATTTTTAAGCCATCCCAAACCCTCTCACATTACTGATTTATGTCTTATGTTCCCCTGAAATGTATAAAACCAAGCTGTAACTCAACTGCCTTGGGCACATGTGCTCAGGAACTCTTGACACCATGCCTCTGGTTATAGTCAATCATATTTGGCTCAGGATAAATCTCGTCAAATATTTTACAGTTTGGGTTTTTTGGTCAACATAGCAGATGTTTATAGTAGCTTTATCCATAATTGCCACAACCTGGAGGTAACCAAGATGTCCTTCAGCAGGTGAATGGATACAATACATCCAGACAATGGAATTTTTTTCAGGTCTAATGTTGCAGGACGCAGAGGACTAGAGAGACCAGTACAGGTGAATGCAGGAGGATATTTATTTTAAGGTATGCACCAGCTCAGTGGATTCACATCCAAAAAGGTGAGCCTTGAACAAAGACAGAGTGGGGTTTTTATAAGTAGGCTTACAAAAGTAAAACAAAGGCAGTCAATCATAGAGTGCATAACTTGTGGCCTTGCCTAGCTGGTGGCCTTGTAGCTGTGTCAAAAGAAAAACAAGAACTGGCTAAATACAAATATTTGCAAAACATAGTCATGCTTAAGAGGCCAGGGAAAGGAGTAACAGTAAAGGAATTTGTCTTTCTTTTTTTCCTCAGCCTTGCTCTGGAGGTGGGGGGCTGTCTGGAGCTCATTCCTTTGGCCTTGGCTTTTTGGACAGCGTTATCTTATAACTGTCCTCGAAGTGAGCTGCTAAGCAGAGGAAAACTTGTTTCTTTTTCTTTTTAACCCTCACTACATTTTTCCCCGCTTCAAGTCCTTTTATAAAAAGAAGTTTAATAGAAGGCCTCACTATTACTTAATTCTGCGTGAAGAGACAAGTTTTCTTCTTTGGGCAAAGGTTGATATTTATGCAGAGCCGTCAGCTGAGTGGGGCTGAGTGGTAGTTTGCCTAGCTACTATTGCCTCTATAGCTGATTGAATGCTTCTAGCAAGGAGAGGTAAGAGACAAAGGAGTATTAGGCAACTTCCTAGTACAGCCAGAACTACTCCTATTAAAGTCTTGAACCCTCTGAAAAACGAAAACCAGTCTCCAAAGAGAGAATCTGGAGACCAACCTTTCCAAGTTTGAAGTGGAACATGGGCGAATTTTCTCATTCTTGCAGTTATTTCTATAATTGCCTTTCCATTGTCATCAATTTCCAGGCAGCAATTAGTTCGATTGAACTTTCCACATCCTCCTCCTTCCTGGGCGAGGAGGCAGTCTAAAGCTAATCTATTTTGATAGATAGCATTCCTCATTTTTGTAGATTGCTGGGCTAATAGATCTAAAGCCCTTGCTGTTTCATTAGTGATGATCTCAAGCACTATCTGTAACCTCATGATGCAGTTAAGCATGTAAATAGGAGAACAGTAACCCCATGAGCCATCTTCCCCCCAGGTAGCTGGTCCATAGTAGTGAATTATTCTCTCAGGGGGCCATTCATCATCTTTCCAGTCCCCTATGGCTATGTCTTTCTTTACGCTCCTTCTATATCTTTCTCTGTTCTCATCATAGACAGGATACTCTAAGGCTTCTCCTTGTCTTAGAGGGATTAAGAAGAAAGACGGCCTAATTGTTCCAAGTACACAGGCCCCTGTCCATTTGGCTGGTAACTGTCGGTAGGCCCGTGGCCCACAGATCCGATAGAGACCAGAGGGTGCTTGCCAGGTGTTTGGAGCTTCAAGCTGATACCAGGTGTGGTTTAGAGAAGAGAAACGGGAGAATGGATTTGGATGAGGTGGTTTGGGACTATCTTTGCCACGCCATAAAGTTTTTCCTAATTTTTTAACATGTTTGCTGTCCCAAACATGTTAATTCCCCTACTGGGTCTGTGGAAGTTTTTCCCTAGCAAGCAATACAGTATTTCCCAATAATAGAAGTTTTTAAGAGCCAGACGCTTGAACTTGTGGGAGTCAGTTTGCGGGAAGAGTCAGTCAGAGTAAAGTTATCTTGAGGCATTAAGTCTTTTGCTTCCCAAGGCCATTGGTCTCCCATGTTATTTCCTCCACAAACATAACATGAGGAGATGCCTAGGCTGCCAGCAATGTTTTCAGCCATCTGAGCAAATAGGTTTTTGGCTAAAGGGGGAGGCTCAGCAACTTTTGATTTATATGCTCATAGAATGACTTAAAGACTCGGAATTGCTGCTGGGATGACTTCTTGGTTTGAGTCCTCTTTATGATATATAAATTTACTTTAGCTTTTTGACTGCTGCTTTGTAATGCCATGGAGTAACCTGTAGTCCATATAGGTAGATCCAGCTCTAAGATAGTAAGATTTACAGGATTGCAAGTGCTTGTCTTACAGTCCGGTTTTGCTGGCGCTTTGATGAGCAAGATTGGCTTTAGCCTCAGTGATGATCGGTCAGTGAACTGTGTTGTGCGGTTCCAGCAAGCTAGTGCTAGGGCCTTGGAGGGGCAAACAGGGTATGCACATACAATTTTGTACTGGCAGTTTGTACAGTAGCCTGTAGGACCAGAGATTGTGAGATAGGTTGGGTTCATGGATGTTAACTGACAAATATCAAAGTATATAGCTATAGCCCCCCCTTGGGGGATAGAGGCTTGGGTTTGACTTATAAGACTTCCTTTCTTTGACTCAGTATGAACCTCAAACCAAGTCCTAGGTAAAGACTTAGAAGGTCATAGCATATATAAGGCTGGCCATTTCCTGGGTCACAAATTGAATAGGTGATCTGATTGTAAGTACAAGTTCCTAGGTGAGTCCCTGTACACTCCTAATAAGTATCGAATAATAGAGTCCTAGTTATACTGTTTCCTGACCCTGTAGTGTGTGTACAATGGGGACACCTTTCTAAGGGTACTTCTTTTAACATGGTCAAGGGGGGTAATAACAGCAAAACAATGTACAGCATATTCATATCCAGCAAGGACAGAAGAGGGCCTTGCCTGGGGGAGGAGAGTGAGCACAGCAACAGAACAATAGTAAAACAGTTAGTATTATAAGGAAAACTACCAGTCCTAAGATTTCTAACCACATTTACTTGCTTGACGAGTCCTCAAGCTTCGGCCGTGCGTAGACTAGTCAGCTTCGGGTGTGTGACTAGAGCGGGGCTTGTCTCCTTAAGCTTCAGCTGTGCGTTGACTGGTCAGCCTCACGAGTGACCAGAGCAGGGCGGTCGTCCTCAGCAGCAGCTTGTTGTCTTCTCAGGATCAGCTGGGTTGGATGATCTGTGTCCTGCTGGCTGGTCCACTTGTCCTGAGCTGCCGGTTTCAGCCGACTGTGGTGGATCCAAGACATAACACCTGCAACTTTAACAGCAACAGGAGTGGACAAGATTACAGTATAGGGCCCATCCCATATGGGTCCTAGAGAAGTTGGATTCCACTTTTTAACCCAAACAGAGTCTCCAGATTTAAAGGGGTGTACTGGGTCTGTCAGGCTTATAGGCATCCTTTCTTGTACCCAGCCACGGACCTCTTGCATGGCTATTCCTAAAGCCTGCATTTGCTTTCTTAAGGTTAATTCCTCTAGTTCCTGGAGATCACCTTTAATTTGACCTATGATTTGGGGTTGGCCAACTGAACAAAACCTCATAGGGTAAATACTCAGTTTGTTTGGTGGGGGTGCACCTGTCTCAGAGGAGGACCGTAGGCAAAACGTGAACTTATCTCAGATGAGTTTCCTGGCAATATTTCTTCAGTAGCTGCTTGAGTGTCCACTTCATGCGTTCCACTTTTCCTCAACTATGCAGCCGATAGGCTGTGTGTAACTTCCATTTTATTTTTAACAGTCTTGTTAAATCTCGTACTATTTCAGCTACAAATGCCGGCCCATTGTCTGACTGTAAAGATAGAGGCAGTCCAAACCTGGGGATAATATCTTTTAACAGTACTTTAGTCATTTGTCGTGCTTTTTCTGTCCTGGTGGGGAAAGCTTCAACCTATCCTGAAAAAGATGCAAATAAACACTAGCATATACCGATAGCTTCTGGCACGGGGCATTTCGTTAAAGTCTATAAGGAAGTTTTTACAAGGCATGGCTCCTTCTCCTGTTCTGTTTCCCAGAGGAGGGGTTCCTTTTCTCCTCTTTTTGTAACTTCATGTAATAGCTCAGCCATCAGTGAGAAATCTGGAATCCAGATACAGCAGAATCCTGCTGCCTTCAACTTCTAATGTGACCACAGACTCCTGGAGGCCCAGTGAGAAGGAGTCCGGTCTGTCCTAGTCCTCACATCCTTCAGCTCCTGCCAGCCCAATCAGATTAGTATCTGGTTCCTCTAAGGTACGGCAGCCCTTGGACAATGGCCTCTTTGTCTCACGGCCCTGGCCATTTCCCTCATTGCCTTCTGGACATTCATCCTTCCAGTGCCCCCTTTTTTTTTTTTTTTTCTTTTTTTTTTTTTTTGCATCTCTCACATTGATCCCTCTTCTAGCCTTGGTCAGCTCTTAAATCCTTGTCTAACTTGACCTCTTCCACGTCCACATCTGCGTCCACGTCCTCTCACATGGCTACTTTCTCTTTCTATAAGGGCTGCTGCCAACAGATCCGCCTTTTTCTTAAGCCTTTCATCCGCTTCCTTTTTCCTTCCTTAGTTCTCCTGCTCCTGCAGTCGGCTGGCAGGGCTGGGCAAGGACAAACCTGAATATAAAATTCAGTGTGTCTGCTGCCCACCAGTCCTTTATGCTTGGAGAAGAGAGAGATGTTTCTCTTTTTCTTCTCTTCTGTCTATTAAACCTCCGCTCCTAAAGTCCTCATGTTTGTCCCTGTCCTAAATTTTCCTGGTGCATGACGACAAACCCCCGGTATGTAGACCAGACAATGTAGCCGCTTCAAGGGATTTGAGTGAGGAAGGAATGAATCAATGGAGCCCAGGGGGGTTTTAGAGCATTCAAACTATTCAGGATGATACTGTGGGGACCAAGGGAGAGCTTTCCCCTTCTCCCTCTGAAGGACCACTGAAAAATCACTGACAGATTGTCTCATAGGAGAAAAGGCATACGTATTTGTTTAATGCGTATACACGGGAGCCTTTGAAATGAAGACCCAACTTCTCAACAGAGTACAGAGCTTAGATACCATCTTGAGGTTCCACAAAGAATGTGGGCTCAGAGCATGGCCAAAACTAGGTTAGGGGCTGGGCGCAGTGGCTCACAACTGTCATCCCAGCACTTTGGGAGGCTGAGGCAGGCAGATCACTTGAGCTCAGGAGTTCGAGACCAGCCTGGCCAACATGGTGAAACTCCCTCTCTACTAAAAATACAAAAATTAGCCGGGTGTGATGGCGGGCGCCAGTAATCCCAGCTACTTGAGAGGCTAAAGCAGGAGGATCCCTTGAGCCCAGGAGTTCAAGACTGCAGTGAGCTGTTATTGTGCCACTGCCCTCTAGCCTGGGTGATAGTGAGACCCTGTCTCAAAACAAACAAAAAAAACCCCTAAATCTGTGGACTCTGGGTGATTATGACATGTCAATGTAGGTTCATAAAGTATAACAGCTGTACCCCCTGGTGGGGGATGTTGATAATGGGGGAGACTGGGGTGGGGCGAGGACACACGGGAAATCTCTGTAACCTTCTTCTAATTTTGCTGTGAACCTAAATCTGCTCTAAAAATGTATATATATCAAAAGTGGGGCCTTCCTTTCCCTCTCCCCTGCCCCAGCCCTCTCCCCCACCTCCTTCCTCTCCCTGCTGCCTCCCCTCTGCCCTCCGCTTTCCTCCTTAGCCACTGTAAATGACACTGCAGTGAATATCCTGGAGCACAAAGGGCATGTCTCCCAGTTCAGAATTACCTCCTTTATTTAGAGCAGGTTCTCAGAACTAGAGTAGCCAGGCAAAGGCCTGAGGCAAATGTGTTTGCTCTGGGGCACCCCAGCCACCTGCAGGCCCCTTATTTCCTGTGGCCGAGCTCCTCCTCCCACCCTCCCGGCCTTTCCCCAGCCTCCCTCGCCCACTAGGCCTCCTGAATTGCTGGGCACCGGCTGTGGTCGACAGACAGAGGGACAGACGTGGCTCTGCAGGTCCACTCGGTCCCTGGCACCGGCCGCAGGGGTGGCAGAACGGGGGTGTAGCTGGTGTGGGAAGCACAGGCTCCAGTGTCTCCTGGGGGGCTGTTGGGTGGGAAGGCTCTGGCTGCCCCTGCCCTGTTCCCATCACTGCAGAGGGCTGTGTGGTGGCTGGAGCTGCACCGAGCGTCTTGGTGAGGGTGACCTCACACTGGCTGAGCTTACAGGCCCCATCTGAAGACTTTGTTCGTGGTGTTCTTTCACTTCTCAGAGCCTTTCCTGGCTCCAGGAGTAATACCTGTTCACAGAAAATACGAGTGGCCTCCTCTTCCTCCACAACCTCACACGACCTTCTCCCTTCCCTCCCGCTGGCCTCCTTTTCTCTCCTGTCACTCTGCCTGGGCATGCCCCAGGGCCTTGGCTGTGTCCTTTCTTTCCTCAGGGAAGACCACAAGTTTGGGCTAGATGCCTCCGTACACCCCCCCACCCACACCCCCTGAGCCTCTAGTCCTCCCTCCCAGGACGCATCAGGCTGGATGGTGACATCTCCCCACCCTTGAATGAGACTGCTTTGTGCTGCTCTGGGATTCGCACCCAGCTTGGACTGCTTGTTCCATGGCCTCAGAAAAAGCTCGTACAGATAAGGTCAGCCACTTGGGTGGGGGGCCCACAGCATGTCACCCTCTCTGTCCCAGAAGTCACATGCTTGGTGCCCTGTGAAGCCCCTCTGGGGACCTAGGGGACAGGCAGGGCATGGAGACAAAGTATGCCCTTTTCTCTGATAGTGACACCAAGCCCTGTGAACAAACCAGAAGGCAGGGCACTGTGCACCCTGCCCGGCCCCACCATCCCCCTTACCACCTGTCACCTTGCCACCTGCCTCTGCTCCCAGGTAAGTGGTAACCTGCACAGGTGCACTGTGGGTTTTTGGGAAAACTGGATCTCCCTGCACCTGAGTGGGTAGAGGGGAGGGAGTGCCTGAGAGCTCATGAACAAGCATGTGACCTTGGATCCAGCTCCATAAATACCGGAGGCCCAGAGGGAGGGCCACCCAGAGGCTGATGCTCACCATGGGGCGCCTGCAACTGGTTGTCTTGGGCCTCACCTGCTGCTGGGCAGTGGCGAGTGCCGTGAAGGTAAGAGCCCAGCAGAGGGGCAGGTCCTGCTGCTCTCTCGCTCAATCAGATCTGGAAACTTTGGGCCAGGCTGAGAAAGAGCCCAGCACAGCCCCGCAGCAGATCCCGGGCACTCACGCTCATTTCTATGGGGACAGGTGCCAGGTAGAATGCAGGATGCCCAATTCCATTTGAATTTCAGATAAACTGCCAAGAACTGCTGTGTAAGTATGTCCCATGCAATATTTGAAACAAATTTATATGGGCCGGGCGCAGTGGCTCACACCTGCAATCCCAGCACTTTGGGAGGCCGAGGTGGGTGGATCACTTGAGGTCAGGAGTTGGAGACCAGCCTGGCCAACATGGTGAAACCCCGTCTCTACTAAAAATACAAAAATTAGTCAGGCGTGGTGGGTGGCCTGTGCCTGTAATCCCAGCTACTCGGGAGGCTGAGGCAGGACATTCACTTGAACCTGGGAGGTGGAGTTTCCGGTGGGCCAAGATCATGTCACCACACTCCAGCCTGGGCGACAGAGTAAAACTCTGTCTCAAAAAATAAAAAAGAAAAAGGAAAAAATGAAACATATACCAAAAAACAATTCACTGTTTACCTGAAACTGAAATGTAACTGGGCCTTTTAAATTTGCATTTGCCAATCCTGGTGATCCCACCTACTAGCCTCTCTGATGGCAACGCTGTTCCCATTTTACAGAAGGGGAAACGGGCCCAGGGGCAGGGAGTGTGGAGAGCAGGCAGACGGGTGGAGAGAAGCAGGCAGGCAGTTTGCCCAGCATGGCACAGCTGCTGCCTCCTATTCCTGTGCAGGAGCCTGAAAGCCGGGCTACTCCACACCCGGGTCCGGGTCCCTCCAGAAAGAGAGGCGGCAGGCAGGAGCTCTCTCGAGGCATCCATAAATTCCACCCTCTCTGCCTGTGAAGGAGAAGCCACAGAAACCCCAAGCCCCACAGGAAGCCGGTGTCGGTGCCCGGCCCAGTCCCTGCCCCCAGCAGGAGTCACACAGGGGACCCCAGATCCCAACCATGCTGTTCTGCTGCCTGCTGTGTCTCAGGCCCTGGGGACTCCTCTCTCCACCTCTGCTGCCTGCTCTGCACACTCCCTGGCCCTGGGACCTGGAGGTTTGGGCAGTGGTCCTGGGCTCCTGACTCAAAGGAGAGGGCACCTTCTTCTTGGGCGAGCTCTTCTTGGGGTGCTGAGAGGCCTTCGGCAGGTCATCACGACCCCTCCCCATTTCCCCACCCTGAGGCCCTCAGGCTGGACAAGCCCAAACAAAGCAAGCTGCATGGCCCCGCTGGAAGCAAAGCCTGCTGTGCTGGGCCCAGTGACAGCCGGGTCCCGCCTGCCTCAGCAGCCACTGGGTCCTCTAGGGGCCCGTCCAGGGGTCTGGAGTACAATGCAGACCTCGCACCACTTTCGGCTAATGGACTGGAACCCAGCCCTGAGAGAGGGAGCTCCTTCTCCATCAGTTCCCTCAGTGGCTTCTAAGTTTCCTCCTTCCTGATTCAGGCCCAGCAAAGAGAGAGAGGAGAGGGAGGGGCTGCCGCTGAAGAGGACAGATCTGGCCCTAGACAGTGGCTCTCAGCCTGGGGAGGTGTGGAAGGGCCTGGAGACATTTGTGATTGTCACGGCTGCGGAGGGGGTGCTCCTGGCACCTCGTGGGTCGAGGCCGGGGATGCTCTAAACGTCCTACAGGGCACAGGATGCCCCTGATGGTGCAGAATCAACCCTGCCCCAAGGGTCCATAGATCAGAAAAGGGAGGGCATAGCCAATTCCAGCCCTGAGAGGCAAGGGGTGGCTCAGGGGAAACTGGAAGGTACAAGAACCTGCTAACCTGCTGGCTCTCCCACCCAGATTCCATAATACACTATCTGGGCTTTGTCCCTGTCATTGATGGAGACTTCATCCCCAATGACCCCATCAACCTGTACGCCAACACCGCCGACATCGACTATATAGGAGGCACCAACAACATGGACGGCCACATCTTCGCCAGCATCGACGTGCCTGCCATCAACAAGGGCAACAAGAAAGTCACGGAGTAAGCAGGGGGCACAGGACTCGGGGCGACCCGTGCGGGAGGGCTGCCGGGAAGGCACTGGCAAGGGGGCCAGCCTGGAGGAGGAAGGCACTGAGTAGAGGATTGGGAATGAGGAAGTTAGCACCAGTTGGGGTGAGTATGCACACACCCTCCTGTTGGCACAGGCTGAGTGTCAGTGCCTACTTGATTCCCCCAGGGAGGACTTCTACAAGCTAGTCAGTGAGTTCACATTCACCAAGGGGCTCAGAGGTGCCAAGACGACCTTTGATGTCTACACTGAGTCCTGGGCCCAGGACCCATCCCAGGAGAATAAGAAGAAGACTGTGGTGGACCTTGAGACCGATGTCCTCTTCCTGGTGCCCACCGAGATTGCCCTGGCCCAGCACAGAGCCAATGCCAAGTGAGGATCTGGGCAGCGGGTGGCTCCTGGGGACCTTCCTGGGGTGCTGCACCTTCTAGCTGAGGCCTCGCTGTGGGTGGCTCTCAGGTGTCTGGGTTGTCTGGGAAAGTGGTGCTTGAGTCCCCACCTGTGCCTGCCTGATCCACTTTGCTGAGGCCTGGCAAGACTTGAGGGCCTCTTTTTACCTCCCAGCCTACAGGGGGTTTGCAAACCCTATGATCCTCTGCCCTGCTCAGCCCTGCACCCCGTGGTCCTTCCCACTGGAGAGTTCTTGAGCTACCTTCCATCCCCCATGCTGTGTGCACTGAGAGAACACTGGACAATAGTTTCTATCCACTGACTCTTATGGGCCTCAACTTTGCCACCTTACAAAATAATTTCAGCCCAAGGCCTCATTAAAGACCCTCATGTAATAATAGCCAATTATAAGGAAAAATAAGGCCGAGTGCAGTGGCTTGCCCTTGTAATTGCGGCACATTGGGAGGTCAAGGTGGGAGGATCACTTGAGGTCAGGAGTTTGAGACTAGTCTGGCCAACATGGCAAAACCCCATCTCTACCAAAAATACAAAAATTATCCAGGCATGGTGGTGCACACCTATAATCCCAGCTACTCAGGAGGCTGAGGCAGCAGAATCAGTTGAACCCAGGAGGTGGGGGTTGCAGTGAGCAGAGATTACGCCACTGCACTCCAGCAGGGGCAACAGAGTGAGACTGTGTCTCCAATAAATAAGTAAATAAATATATAATAAAAATTAAAAATAAATTAGTAATCTGAAAAAGATAGGAAGATAAAAGTATACCTAGAAGTCTAGGATGAAAGCTTTGCAGCAACTAAGCAGTACGTTTAGCTGTGAGCCTCCTTTCAGTCAAGGCAAAAAGGGAAACAGTTGAGGGCCTATACCTTGTCCAATCTAATTGAAGAATGCACATTCACTTGGAGAGCAAAATATTTCTTGATACTGAATTCTAGAAGGAAGGTGCCTCACAGTGTTTCGTGGAGGTGAAGTATAAATTCAGCTGAAATTGCAGAACCCGTGAATCCATGAATTTGGTTCTCAGCTTTCCCTTCCCTGGGTGTAAGAAGCCCCATCTCTTCATGTGAATTCCCCAGACACTTCCCTGCCCACTGCCCGGGACCTCCCTCCAAGTCCGGTCTCTGGGCTGATCGGTCCCCAGTGAGCACCCTGCCTACTTGGGTGGTCTCTCCCCTCTAGGAGTGCCAAAACCTACACCTACCTGTTTTCCCATCCCTCTCAGATGCCCGTCTACCCCAAATGGGTGGGGGCCGACCATGCAGATGACATTCAGTACGTTTTTGGGAAGCCCTTCGCCACCCCCACGGGCTACCGGCCCCAAGACAGGACAGTCTCTAAGGCCATGATCGCCTACTGGACCAACTTTGCCAAAACAGGGTAAGGCGTGGGTTGAGTGCAGGGCGGAGGGCCACGGCCGAGAAGGGCCTCCCACCACGAGGCCTTGTTCCCTCACTTGCCAGTGGAGGGACTTTGGGCAAGTCACTTAACCTCCCCCTGCATCGGAATCCATGTGTGTTTGAGGATGAGAGTTACTGGCAGAGCCCCAAGCCCGTGCACTTGCACAGCCAGTGCCCAGTATGCAGTGAGGGGCATGGTGCCCAGGGCCAGCTCAGAGGGCGGGGATGGCTCAGGCATGCAGGTGCAGAGCAGGGCTTCAGCCCCCTGGGAGTCCCCAGCCCCTGCACAGCCTCTTCTCACTCTGCAGGGACCCCAACATGGGCCACTCGGCTGTGCCCACACACTGGGAACCCTACACTACGGAAAACGGCAGCTACCTGGAGATCACCAAGAAGATGGGCAGCAGCTCCATGAAGCGGAGCCTGAGAACCAACTTCCTGCGCTACTGGACCCTCACCTATCTGGCGCTGCCCACAGTGACCGACCAGGAGGCCACTTCCATGCCCTCCACAGGGGACTCCGAGGCCACTCCCGTCTCCCCCGACAGGCAACTCCGAGTCTGCCCCCATCCCTGCAACGGGTGACTCTCAGGATGCCCCTGTGCCCCTCACAAGTGACTCTGAGGCTGCCCCCGTGACCCCCTCAGGTGACTCTGAGGCCTCCCCCATACCCCCTACGGGTGACTCTGAGGCCCGTGCCCACCTCGGGTGACTCTGAGGCTGCCCCCATCCCTGCTACGGGTGACTCTGAGGCTGCCCCCGTGCCCACCTCGGGTGACTCTGAGGCCACCCCTGTGTCCCCCACAGATGACTCCCAAGGAAGCTCAGATGCCTGCAGTCATTAGTTTCTAGCATCCCATCAGCCTTGGTCTCAAGAGGCCGAGAGGGTGCGACCCCAGGGGCTCCCCTCCCATCTTGAGCTCTTCCTGAATAAAACCTCATTCCCCTGTCTGGCGTCTTTGCTCTCAAGGCTAAGCTGCAGGAAGGAGTGGACCTCAGTTACCCTTACAGCACCAGGTGGGGGCCCAACCTGTGACCCCATCAGCTGGCACAATCCCCAGGCTCCGGGGTGTTAATGGTGCCATCCTCACTTTCGAGTGGAGGAGGTGGGCCCAGGCAAGTTGATTGGCAGGCCCAGGAGTGGGAGTCAGGCACAGGTCACTCCAGAGCCTGCCCTTCCCTGAATGGAACCAGGCTGCTGGCTCCCAGGGGCTAGATTCTGTCCCAGATGGTGGGAGGGGCTGGTGGCAGCTGCAGTCAGAGAGGGAGCTGGGGTCTGGCAGGCTGTGGCTGCCTCTGGACTAGGGGATCCCAGCCACACCCACATCCTCTGGGTGCAGGGAGTGAAGTCTGTGTTCTAACTGGGGTCTGAGGAACCCGCCTGGGAAAAGAAACGGATTCTGCTCCTCCAGCCGGATGCAAGTGGAAGAAAGAATAACACATCACACCAGAAGGTTGGGAGCAGAGGATGGGGAGGGTGCTGGGCAGTAGGCGCTGGGTGGTGGGCCTCTGGGGGGTGCCCAATGGCTCTGGCAGAGTTGACGGGGCAGGGGGCAGAGGGCAGAAGGCAGAGTCAGGAGTACTCCTGCCTCTGCTGGGTCCAAGCCCAGGCACATCACTGAGCACTTGACCAGCCCGACCTCACCATGGCCTTGTGAGGTGGGTATGGTGTACACCCTCCTTTTAGACGTTTATAGATATTTAGAGGAAAATGAGGCCCTGACAGGGCATCACGTGCCCAAGGTCACTCACAGCAAGGATTTGAACCCAGGTCCCTGACTCCAAAGCCAGTGCTTGGAGCAACGTTGGGGGCCTTCTTGCCCGCTCCTCACCTACCTTCTAAACAGGCACTGTGGGGGCAGGGTGGGGCTTAGATGAGAGAAAATTCTGGAATCCTGAGCAACTTTGCCTGGGGGGCTCCGTGGTGGAGGGCAGCAGCACTCAAGGACCAGCTAGCCACTCTCTCTGCCCCTCCAGCCTACAGGTGGGAGGATAAGGCTCAGGGCCGACAAGTCCTGTGGCCTCATGCAGCAGAGCTGAGCCGGGACGAACCCTGTCCCCTGGAGAAGCAGGGGACACCCTGGCTGGCTGTGACCACTTTGGCCACCCTGGGCTTCCTGGGTTGGTCAAGGGGTCTCTGGTGTAAAAAGGGGACTCCCTGTCAAAGACTGAGTGAGATGGAGCTGCCCGGCAATGTGGGCCTCTCCCAGTGACTGTCCCTGTTCTCTTGGGCAACGGAAGCCCGAGGATACAATGATGTGTCCCTTCCTTGGCCACACTGGTACCCACAGGGATTATTGTGTTTCTACCTGTGCAGTCAGCTGCAGGCACTTCCAGCACTGTGGGAGAAACCCCTGGGACCCTAGTGCCTCTTCCCAGCCCTCGGGACTGGCACCTGTCTCTTGTTGAGAGAAAGCACAGTCATGTCTGTCATTCAGAAAATCACACCCCTGGATGGCCAAGCCATGTCAGAAGGGATGGGCTGTGGGGATCCAAGCGTGTTCTACCTCTGGGCTGCACCCGCCATCCCTCTGCTTCGGTTTGAATGCTTGTCCCCGCCAAAACTCATGCTGAAATTTAATCCCCAACGTGGCAGTATTGACAGGTGCTGCCTTTAAGAGGTGACTGGAGCATGAGGCCCTGTCCCCGTAGATGGATTCATCCATTCATGGATTCCTGCGTTAGTGGGTTATCATGGGAGGGTAACTGGTGGCTTTGTAAGAGGAAGAGAGACTTGAGCTAGCATGTGAGCGGGCTCAGCATCCTCACCACGTGATGCCAGTACCGTCTCGGGACACCAGAGTCCCCACCAGCAAGAAGGCCCTCACCTGCTGCAGCCTCTCTGAGGCAGGAGGAAAGGGAATTAGGGAAGCCAAGGGTTGGGGCATAAGCAAAGGGACAGCAGGTGCAGCCTGTTCTCATAAGCCAGAGAACAGCAGGTG
Organism: Gorilla gorilla gorilla; assembly: GCF_029281585.2. NCBI lineage: Eukaryota > Metazoa > Chordata > Mammalia > Primates > Hominidae > Gorilla > Gorilla gorilla. The sequence continues at coordinate 129,467,090 of NC_073237.2, forward strand.
CAGCCCGTTCTAGGCAGGATTGGGGAGCACACAGGCCACATCCTCACTGCTGTGATAACAAGTCAGGAGCTTCCACTTCAACCTCTGATTGACCCTGGGCCAATCCTCCACTTCAGCCTCTGATTGGTCCCAGGCTAATCCTTCACAGGGTGTAACCAATTGGAGGCCTCTAAAGGGCGTCTGGGGTGTTCTTTATAAAAACCCTGAGGAGCATTGCAATTGGGAGGTCCTTGAGCCGTTTGCTGGGGCCCGCTCCCACCCTGTGGGTTGTACGTTCGCTTCAATCAATCTGTGACTTTGGTAAGCTGTTTTTTTGCTGCTCTGTCTTTTTTTTTTTTCTTTTTTTTTTTGGTAGAGTTTCACTCTCGTTGCCCAGGCTAGAGTGCAATGGCACAGTCTGGGCTCACTCCAAACTCCGCCTCCTGGGTTCAAGCGATTCTCCTGCCTCTGCCTCCCAAGTAGCTGGGATTACAGGTACCCGCCATCACGCCCAGCTAATTTTTTTGTATTTTTAGTAGAGACGGGGTTTCACCATGTTGGCAAGGCTGGTCTCAGGTACCTCGGCCTCCCAAAGTGCTGGGATTACGGGCGTGAGCCACTGCGACTGGCCTGTTTTGTCTGTCATTGTTTCATTCTTTTGTTACTTTGTGAGTTTTGTTCACTTCTTTGTTCAATACACCAAGAACCTGGACAACTCAGTCAGGACCTTCCATCCTATAACACCTCAACTTCGGACTTCTCAGCCTTCATAACTGTGAGAAATTCTTTTTCTTTATAAATTACCCGGTTTTAGGTATTCTGTTATAAGCAACAGAAAATCTACTTTAAAAGCCTCCATGGCACAGGTGAGCCCTGCAGTGTGTCTGGGTGATGCCTGCAGCTGTCGAGAGGGAGGAGACAGCTCCGAGTCACCTGCAATCCATCTGGCTCTTGCCATTACAGACTCCAGATGATGCAGTTGAAAATACTGACAGGCTGGAGGCCATCTGGGGTCCTGCTGGCTCCCAGTCCCAGGAAGCCTGGAAGGGCACTGGGGTGAGCTCGGGCCAGCGCATGTTTACCGTCACAGGGGACATGTTTCAGCACTTCATTGTAAGGCTGTGGCCTTCTGTGCTTGTGGATCCTCAGTCTCAGTGGCCTTCCTCTTCCCCCCACCCCAACTCCTGTGTTGCATGTTTAACACACCCACCCCCAGCCAGGACATAACCAAATCCTAGACTGTGGACAAAGAATACAGTCACCTCAGGGGGCTGCGAGCTCTAAAGGCTCAGGGCCCAGCTACCCCTTTAGGATGGGTCAGTAACAACACGACTGACTGTAAATTGGTGATCACCTGAGACTGGACCTCAGCACCACACGGACCTGTGCTTCACCTTGGCCATCAGGGGAGAGTATGGAGGTCTTTTGCTGGCAGGAATCAGCACCCTTATCCTGGCAATCAGCACTCACTGGCCGTTCATGAGGCTCCAGCAGGACGAGTGGCCACAGTGTGCAGGGCACAGGGGATGGGGCTTTCCAAGGTGTTTCTGGATGACATCAATCACACAAGGAGTTGTAGGAATGCTGGCGTCCTGGTTCACGGGTAGACGCTAGAGGATGCCAAGGGTGCTAGGTAGAAAGCAGAAGATGCCAGGGGTGCTGGGTGACAGGTGCTGGGTGGTGGGCCCCTTGGGGGTGCCCAATGGCTCTGGCAGAGTTGTTGGGGCAGAGTCGGGACCACCCCCACCTCTTCCGGGTCCAAGCCCAGGCACTGCACTGAGCACTTGATGAGCCTGACCTCACCATGGCCTTGTGACGTGGGCACTGTGGGCAGGAATGCTTATGGAATGAGGCCCACTGTAGCCCTAACACAGCATCACAAGTCTTTCCCCAGAGAGAAAACGCACAGGCAATGGAAATCTGTGGTTAGGAACAAGGATTCCCGTCTAAGAAAAAGGGTGGACCACGGGCCTCTAGAGAGGACTGAGGTGAGGGGGCAAAGTCCTGCCCGTGCACTGGCTAACACTCTTCCTTTAGCTTTTTCCCCCACTTTCCATATTGTACATTTTATCTGTTTATAATTTTTCTTAGTGCTGACTAAATTCCAGGGTTAGACCTTGAAATCCACAAGTTCCTAATTGGTGGGCAACAGAAACCTCAGCAAGACAAGCAGAAAATGCTCCTCTTCCCCTAAAGCTGTAGAAAGGCAGCCACCAACCTGGGCTAGGAAATGGTCCTTACAGATACTATTTTTTTTTTAACTGTGGTAAAACATATATAACAAAACTGATGCTAATTTAACTGTTTTTAAGAGTAGAATTGAGTGACATTAGTTCGATTCACTGTTGGGCAACCATCACCACTCTCTATTTCCATAATTTTTTCATCACCCCAAATAGAAGCTCTATATCCATTAGCTAACTCCTCATTTCCCCTCCCTCTAACCCCGTAACCTCTATCCTTTCTGTCTCCATGAATTTGCCTATTGGAGATATTTCTCATAAGTGGAATTGTAATGTTTTCAAAGTTCATCCATGTTGTAGCATGTGTGGGCACACCATACCTTTTTTTTTTTTTTTTTTTAAAGAAGCAGAGTTTCCCTCTTGTTGCCCAGGCTGGAGTGTAGTGGCACAGTCTTGGCTCAATGCAACCTCTGCCTCCCGGGTTTAAGCAATACTGCTGCCTCAGCTTCCCAAGTAGCTGGGATTACAGGTGCTCACCACCGTACCCGGCTAATTTTGTATTTTTAGTAGAGATGGGGTTTTACCATGTTGGTCAGACTGGTCTTGAACTTCTGACCTCAAGTGATCCACCCACCTTGGCCTCCCAAAGTGCTGGGATTACAGGCATGAGCCATTGCACCTGGCCTTTTTATGACGGAATAATATTCCACTGTATGTTGCTGGCATGCAATGGTGCATTCTCTTATAAAGCATTATCTTCTCATCCTTTTTATTTCTGTAAAGTTGGTAGGAATGTTCCCACTTTCATTCCAAATTTTAGTAATTTGAGTCTTGTCTCTTCTTTGTTCATCTAAAGTATTGTCAATTTTGTTCTTTAGAAATAACCAGTTTTTGGTTTTGCTGATTTTCTCTATTTTTCTATTCTCTATTTTGTTTATCTCTGCTGTAATCTTTATTATTTCCTTCATTCTGCTAGCTTTGGGTTTAGTTCGCTCTTTTTCTAATTCCTTAATGTGTGCAGATAAATTATTGATTTGAGATCTTTCTGCTTTTTTAATGTAGTTATTTACAGCTATAAATTTCCCCCAAGCACTGCTTTCGATTTCACTGCATGCTGTAAGTTTTGGTATGTTGTGTTCTTGTTTTCATTGTCTCAAGGTGTCTTCTAATTTCCCTTGTGACTTCTTTTCAGACCCATTGGTTGTTTAAGGGTGTGTTAAGGCCGGGCGCGGTGGCTTACGCCTGGAATCCCAGCACTTTGGGAGGCCGAGGCAGGTGGATCATGAGGTCAGGAGTTCAAGACCAGGCTGGCCAACATGGTGAAACCCCATCTCTATTAAAAAACACATAAAAATTAACCAGGTGTGGTGGTGCACACCTGTAATCCTAGCTACTCAGGAGGCTGAGAGAGGAGAATTGCTTGAACCTTGGAGGTGGAGGTTGCAGTGAGCTGAGATCATGCCATGGCACCCCAGCCTGGGCAATGGAGCAAGACTTTGTCTGGAGTCGGGGAGGGGAAGAGTTAAGATCCTTTTGTAGTTGATGAACATGATGATTGGGTGTTCATGCACATGTGCGAGATGTGTCACCCTCAAACCCTGTTACGTCGGCACGTTACCCATCTCATGTGGAAAAGAAGAGAGTGCGTTAACTTCCACATATTCCTGAGTGTTCCAGTTTTTCTTCTGCTATGGATTTATAATTTTATCCTATTGTAATTGGAATGATACTTTGTATAATTTCGTTTTAAAAATTTATTGCTGGGTGCGGTGGCTCATGCCTGTAATCCCAGCACTTTGGGAAGCCGAGGCAGGGAGATCACCTGAGGTCAGGAGTTCGAGACCAACCTGCTTAACATGGTAAAACTCCATTTCTACTAAAAATACAAAAATCAGTCGGGTGTGGCGGCGGGTGCTGTAACCCCACCTACTCAGGAGGCTGAGGCAGGAGAAGCGCTTGAACCTGGGAGGTGGAGGTTGCAGTGAGCCAAGACTGCACCACTGCACTCCAGCCTGGGCAACAAGAGCAAAACTCCGTCTTAAAAAAAAAAAAATTAAGACTTACTTTATGGCCTAACATATGGTCTATCCTGGAAAATGTTCCATGTACACTTGACAATAATGTGTAGTCTGTTGTTGCTGGTTTGTGTGTTGTGTATATGTCTGCTCAGTATAATTGGTTTATAGAGTTGCTGAAATCTTCTTTCCTTATAGATCTTCTGTTTGGTTGTTCTTATCCATTATTGGAAATGAGGTATTGAAATCTCCAATTGTGTATTTCTCATTTAATTATATCAATTTTTGCTTCATACATTTTGGGTGTTTTAAGTGTGAGTATGTATACAATTGTTGTATCTTGATAAGTTGAAGCTTTTGTCAGTGTATACTGACCTTGTCTTGTTACAGTTTTGACTTAAAATCTATTTTGTCTGATAATACTATAGCCATTGTTAAAATATACTATTTTCATGGAATAACTTTTTCCAACATTTTACTTCCAACCTTTTTGTATCTTTGTATTCAAAATTTGTCTCAGCCGGGTGCAGTGGCTCACGCCTGTAATCCTAGCACTTTGGGAGGCCAAAGCGGGTGGGTCACTTGAGGTCAGGAGTTCAAAACCAGCCTGGCCAACATGGTAAAACCCTGTCTCTACCAAAAACACACAAAAAATTAACCAGGTGTGGTGGTAGACACCTGTAATCCCAGCTACTCAGGAGGCTGAGGCAGGACAATTGCTTGAACCTGGGAGGTGGAGGTTGCAGTGAGCTGAGATTGCATCACTGCACTCCAGCCTAAGCGACAGAGTGAGATTCTACCTCAAAATAAAATAAAATTTGTCTCTACAGGCTGGGCATAGTGGCTCACACCTGTAATCCTAGCACTTTGGGAGGCCAAGGCGGACAGGTCACCTGAAGTCAGGAGTTTGAGACCAGCCTGGCCAACGTGGCAAAACCCTGTCTCTACTAAAAATACAAAAATTAGCTGGGTGTGATAGGTGCCCATAATCCCAGTTACTTGGGAGACTGAGGCAGGAGAATTGCTTGAACCCAGGGGGCGGAGGTTGCAGTGAGCCAAGATTGTGCCACTTCACTCCAGCGTGGGTGAAGAGTGAAACTCCATCTCAAAAAAAAAAAAAAAAGCCTGTACAGCATATAGATAGACAAAGTTCTAAAAAATCCATTCTGCCCATCTTTTTTTTTTTTTTTTTTTCCTGGGACAGGGTCTTGCTCTTGCTCTGTTGTCCAGGCTGGAGTGCATTGGCAGGATCACAGCTCACTACAGCCTTGACCTCCCGGGCTTAAGCGATCTTCCCACATCAGCCTCTTGAGAGCTGGGACCACAGATGCACATCACCATGCCTGGCTAATTTTAAAATTTTTCTGTAGAGATAGAATCTCACCATGTTGCCCATGCTGGTCTCAAACTCCAGGGCTCAAGCCATCTCCAACCTCAGCCTCCCAAAGTGCTGGGATTACAGGTGTAAGCCACTGCATCTGGCCCAATCTCTGCTTTTTAATTGGAGAATTTAACCCATTTATATTTATAGTAATTAATGAGAAAACCTTTACTTCTGCCATTTAGCTGTTTGTTTTCTGTATGTCTTATGATTTTCATTCCTCAATTCCTCCACTACTGCTTTTTACGGATTTATTTTTGTACAATTTTGATCCTTTCTTTGTTTTCCTATATACTTTTTAGTTATTTTCTTACTGGTTACTTTTGGTATTACAAGTAACATCTTAAAATATAACAATCTAATTTCAATAATACCAATTGAATTTAAGTAGTATACACTGCTATTACACATCTTCCGTCAGTCACAGATTATATCTTTATACATTGTTTCCATTAATGTGGATTTATAGCTTTATGAATTTTACCTTTAAATCATAAGAAAAAAGGATGAGTTACACAAATCCAAAGTGAAATAACACTGGCTTTGCTAACTACCTGTTAGTTATCTCTACCAGTGTTCTTTAGTTTTTCATATGGCTTCAAGTTACTGTCTAGTGTTTATTTTAGCTGGAAGGACTCCCTTTACCATTTATTGTAGGGCAGGTCTACTAATAAAACTCCCTTAACTTTTATCTGAGAATGTCTTAATTTCTCCTTCATCCTTAAAGGATGTTTTGCTTCTTCTTTCAGCACTTTATTTTCAGAATATTTTTTGAGACGGAGTCTTGCCCTGTCGCTCAGGCTGGAGTGCAGTGGTGCGATCTTGGCTCACTGCAACCTCCGTCTCCCGGGTTCAAGCGATTCTCCTGGCTCAGCCTCCAAATAGTTGGGACTATAGGTATGTGCCACCATGCCTGGCTAATTTTTGTATTTTTAGTAGAGACAAGGTTTCACCATGTTGGCCAGGTTGGTCTCGAACTCCTGACTTCAGATGATCTGTCCACCTCAGCCTCCCAAAGTGCTGGGATTACAGGTGTGAGCCACCATGCTCAGCCTTCTTTCAGCACTTTAAATATGTCATCCTATTACCTTCTAGACTCCATGGTTTCTGATGAGAAATCAGCTGTTAATCCTGAGGATCTCTTGTATATGATGAATCTCTTCTTGCTGCTTTCAAGATTTTCTGTCTTTTGACAATTTGACTAATAAATTTGGGTATGGATCTGAGTTTATCCTGTTTGAAACTCATTGAGCTTCTTGGATATGGAGATTTATGTCTTTCATCAAATTTGGGACTTCTGGACCATTATTCAAATAATCTCTGCCTTTTCTGAACTCTCATTAAATGTTGGTACATTTAATGGTGTCCCACAAGAACCTCTAGTTCTGTTCATTTTTCTTCCTTTTTCTTTCTGTTCCCTAGACAGAATAATCTCTATTGCCTTATCTTCCAGTACACTGATTCTTTCTTCTGCCTGCTTAAATCTGCTGTTGAATCTCTCTAGTACATTTTTCTTCTCAGTTATACTTTTCAGCTCTGGAACTTCTGGTTGGTTTTTATAATTTCTATCCCTTTATTGCTAATCACCCATTTGCTCATACATTATTTTCTATGGTTTCCTTTAGCTCATCAAGCATATTTAGGACAAATGATTTAATGTCTCTAACTAGTAATTTTAATGTCTGAGCTTCCTCAAGGATAGTTTTTGTTAAATCCTCTTTTCCCCTGTGAATGAGCCATATTTTTGTTTCTTTGTAATTTTTTGAGAACTGAACATTGAGTATTATAATGCAGTGACTCTGGAAATCAGATTGTCTCCCTCCTCAGGAATTGCTTTTTTGCTTATTGAAGGATGCAGTCTTCTGTGTCCATAGTGACTTTTCCAGGCTTATAGTTGTTAGGCTTATATTTGTATTTTTGCCAGGCTTATATTTGTATTCCTTGTTGTGTATAGTCACGAAGTTTCTGTTCTGTTGTCTCTTGGTCAGCCTGTGACTTGATGGAGATCCCGTTAACTGCTGGAGTTCAGCAGCATCTCCCTTCACCAAGTGTTCCCCTGGTGACTATGTCCGACCAGGTTCCAGAGTCCCAAAACAGTTTACTCTGATAGTTTTCTTTTTTCCAGCTTAATCGTTGTTTCTGTGCGGAAACTGAACCCTGGGGCCTCCTACTCTGCCATCTTTTGTCACAAATGTTACTTTATTATTATTATTTTTTGAGACAGAGTCTCACACTGTTGCCCGGGCTGGAGGGCAGTGGCGTGATCTCGGCTCCCTGCAACCTCCGCCTCCCAGGTTCAAGCGATTCTCTTGCGTCAGCCTCCCGAATAGCTGGGATTAAAGGTGCCTGGCACCACGCCTGGCTAATTTTTTTTATTTTTAGTAGAGATGGGGTTTCACCATGTTAGCCAGGATGGTCTCGATCTCCTGACCTCATGATCCACCTGCCTTGGCCTCCCAAAGTGCTGGGATTACAGGCATGAGCCACTACGCCTGGCCACAAATGTTACTTTTAAAGACAGCTAAATTTCAGAAATTCTTGCTATGCCTTGTGAAAGTACCTCCAAACTCTAGTCCCAGGAGTTCTGAGGGCTGTCTCAGCACATTTCCCAGTTTAATGGTGCCGAAATGAACATCTGCTGTATGAAAGGTAAACTTCTGTGTTTCCTTCAGTGTGCTGAGAAGAGTGGCTGGCTTTTCCTGTGCATAAAATAACTGGATAACCCTGCAAGGGTCCTTATTTAAACACAGAATGTGAGAGTCTCTATCTCATTTTAATTAAGACAGGTAATGAAAGAACAAAATTGCAATGACCAGGCTATAGTAGAAACAGGATTTTAATATAATATTCAAGTCTAGCATTTGCTATTTACAACAAATAAATATTGCCCCTCCCCAATCAGTAAACATTTTTTTTTCTTTTTGCTTTTTATACAAATATTCAATCACCCCACCCCCACCCCAAATCCTCCTTCCTCACTAACCCCCATCTTACATGGTCTCGTAAAGCCCAGGACGCAGTGGTGAATGGCACTTGCAGTGGCATGAGATTCAACATCGATGGGACTCAGCTGGGACTGTCCTCACTCACCGGGTGCAGAGTCTGGTCCATGAAGAGGGTTTCTCTCTCTGTTCCCGGGGGAGGGCTGGGGTAAGCGGTAGGTGAGACCCCCTCACTCTCAGTTGGCCCTGATGATGGAATCTTTGGTGCAGCCTGAGAAAGGCTAGAGTGGTGGGAGGGGCCGGGACCCCTGCGAAGGTCACAGGCCAGTGCCCGTGGGCATGAGAGAACTGCAGTGGTCACGGTGGGCGAGTGGGTGCTCTGGGGTGCCCATGGGCACAGGTGGCAGTGACCCACACCTGGGAAGGTGTCAGGGAAGTGTACAGAGGTGGCGCCCGGGGGCAGGCAGGGCACCATGCCATGCCCGTTGGCACTGCTCCTTGGCAAAAGTCAGCTAGTCCTCTGGTTCCAGAGAGCAGAAGGCACCTAAGGCAGCGAGTGGTCCACGGGAGGCCAGGTCAGCCTGACCAATGGCAGGCGTCAATCCCAGCAGCGGGAGAGGTTCAGGATGAAACTGGAGTCTGGGGTACCCTGGGCTGGCAGGTGGGAGGAAGGTGCCCAGCTGGCCTGGGCCACTCTGGTCCATAAGTGCTTGGCTACCAGCCAGCCAGACCCGGGGAGGATGCCCTCAGAAGATGCCCTTGGCAATCTTGAGTCCTTTCTGCTTCATGCGAGGGAGGGTTGAGCTGGCTCCAGGCTTGGCCTTCACTCCCTTGGTGAAGGTCCGCTTCTTCAGGACAAAGTCGTAATTGGCAGTAGAGTTCATGGCATAGAAGACGTTGGCGTTTTCAGGGATCTTCAGCTCTAGTGGGGAGGGGCAGAGGGGTGATCAGTGATGCTCCTGGGGGCCCTGCAGGATACCCCTACTGCTTGAGAGCCCATACAAGGACTGTCTTGAGCCACAGACCTCAGATCCCCTCCAATACAGCTCCAGGACTCCAAGGACCCCTCTCAATGACTCCTGCCTGAGGACAGACTCTGCTGAGGTCCTCACAAAACCTGATGACTCTTGTTTAAACAGCGACTGACTCCAGAACCCCCCAGCTTGGCCTGAGCTGGCAGAGGGTCACCCCCTCCTGCCCATACTGCAGTGCTGGCTGCCCACCTGGAACAGGCTTTCTAGAATCCAGGTCACCTCCCAGAATCCTGCCCTACTCAGGACAAGGGATCCAAGGACCAGGAAAGGACAGGCCTGCCCCAGGGCTCTGGCGCCCGTTCCAGGGAGGCCTGTACTCCTTGAACCCTGGCACCCGGCAAGCACTTCCTTTTGGCTCCATTTCCCACCATCTCCTCTGGCCCACAGCCTGCTATAAACCAGAGCTGGGCTCGATTTGTGCTCCTGCCGACATCGTGTGGCTTTTCGTCATCTTTAACCTCTCTAGGCCTCAGTCTTCCTTTTCTGTAAGATGGGGGTCCCGCCTACCCTGCCCACCTAACCGAAATGGTGCAAGAAGCTGCCAGAGGATTTAGACTATAACTTCTAGGGATCATAGGAGTCATTGCTTACTGTCTGGGCTAATGGTGGGGGGTGGTGTTCAGCTCACTGGAAAGAAAACAGCGATGATAGTATTTATAGTTAACTTTTATGGTGCACATAGATGCTTTATATATACATGCATATATATACACATATACATGCATATATATACACACATATACATGCATATATATACACATATATACATACATATAGATTTTTATATATATGATGAACACACTGGCTACTTTCATTTCCATTTGGGGGATGAGAAGACAAGCACAGAGGGCTTAAGGAGCTTGCCCAGCGTCTCCAGGCCCAGGATACCCCACTCTGAGCCTGCACTGGTTCTTGACATTTTCCCAGTTTCTAGAATACTGAGTTGGCCTCCTAGTAGCCTGTTCTGCTTTTAGAATCACACACTCATGGATTTTAACACTTGACACTTTGGTCCACAGCTGTCACCATTCTTTGTAGAGCACATTTTCTTGTCTTAGCCAGAAAGCGTCCCTTCCAGTGGGCCACGTGGCTAACCTGTCCCAGTGAAAATGCCTTTTCTCTTTGCTCCTCACTGATGTGAGCTTTGAACTGCCTGTTCACGCCTAGGGAAGGGCACACACTGGGGAGGTCCAGTGGTCGCTGGGGGCAGCAAGCAAACAATGGGGGCAGCCAGGGCTGCCCTGTCCACAGTGTCTATCCACACTCTGCTGGTGAATTTTCTGGGGCCAAAGGCTTCCAACCTGGGGCTGGGGAGTGGTGTGGACCTGCCCCCTCTGCCATCGCCCTCTGGTCTTCTGACTTACTCCGGTCATCTGAGAGAATCTGCAGCAGCTCATAGTCCTCCGGCTCCTCCTCCTCCAGGTTGTGTTTGTCCATGGCCTTGCGGATTACAGCTGGAGCCTTATCTTGGCTGGTCACCTGCATCGCGGCGGGGGATGGACCATCAGGGAAAAGACCCTGGAGCGGCTCCCCCAGAGTGCAGTGGCCAAGGACCCTCTGGAGTCCCCTCAGCACCGAGCACAGGCACTCACAGCCTCTGGCCAGGTGCTGGGTCCGGAGAGGGTCTTGTCACATTCTCCTACTCCCCAAGTGAGGCCTCTGTCCTTCTCCTGTTCCCCATGTGATGCCTCCGTGGAATGAGGAGAGGTCTGTCCCAGCAGTGCCTACCCTGCTTCTCCTGTAAGAGCCTGTTCCCTCCTCCCACACTTCCCTGGGAAGCACTTGCCCCTCCAGAATAACAGCATCACTGAGCCTGGGGAACAGACAGTCCCTAGTCCAAGCCCTGGAGGTAAGAAAGGAGGGGCTGGCCAGGATGCTCAGTGTGGTCAGCATAGGCCAGGCCCCTGCTACCTTGACCCTGAGGGCCAGAGCACAGGCGGAACTTGGACATAGGGCCACAGGTGACTGCTTAATGACAACCATGCTAGCTCCTGGCAATGAGGGGTCAGGAGCGTGTGTGAATAATGGGGCACCTGACCCACGGCTGGGGTACAGAGGGTGGGGGTTACAAATGGTTCATCTGTCGCAGGACACCTGGAGGATGAAGAAAGAGCCCCCAGGCAAACCCATTCTGTGAGCAATTCCCATCTGCTGTCTCCAAATCCTGTCCAGACTCTGACCCTGCTGGCCCCTTCCAGGGCTCCCAGCCTGGTTGCCACAGCGGCCTCCTAACCAACACCCCTGTGGCTCTGGTACCAGCCCACGCCAGACAGAGAAGCCAGCCATCGTTGCTCCTGTCTTCCTCCCCGAGAAAGTCGAGGTCCCAGCAGTGCTCAGGGCCTAAGTGGCCAGGCCCTGGATACTTCCCTGAGCTCATCTCCCCTACAGCACCGCCCCTTCAGCTCCTGGGGGCTTTGCACGGCTGCTCCTTTACTCCCCCTCTGCCCTCAGGCCAGCCTTGTCCCTGATCACTACCTTCTTCATTTCTGTACCTGGCTGACATCTGTCCTTCCCCGCCAACTACAAGGTAGACCCCGGGAGGGCAGGGATGGTGCACTGTGTTCAGGGTGCATTTGCCGCCAGTGGAGGGAGGGACCCAGGCCACCCCCCCCCCGGTTTACCAGGATGCTCTTGTACATGTTGCCGTTGTCTACGTCCAGGCTGACGCGGATGATACAGCAGTCGCCCACCTGCTGGTTGTAGAGCGGCAGCGCGGAGCTGGAGTTGCAGAGCCCTGAGACGGAGCGCTTGTGGGTGCGTGTGGCAGCCACGGGCGTGGTGGAGGCTGAGGAGGACGAGGTGCTGCTGGAAGCCGAGCTGATGCCGGAGGTCTCCGGGGATGACTGTGAGGCTGATTCCCAGAACTGAGGGAGACGGTAAGATCAGCAGATCCGCCTGCCCTGTGGGGGCACCCCAGGCCAGCTGCCAGATGGGGAACCTTCTAGAAGCTGTGTTCAGGATCCAGGACTTCCTGGCCCCATGCATGGATTTGGAGTGGGGAGATGGGAAAGGATATTGGGGAGAAGGGCAGACAGTCACCTTCTTTTCCTGGCCGTCAGGAGACTCCGGGACGAAGCTGATGTTGATCTCCTCCACGTCGGAGCTAGAGGAGCCGGCCGAGTGCACGCTGAGCGCGTCAGCGATGTCCCCGCTGCTGAGGTAGGGGCCACACCTGAGCTGGTCACAGGACTTGGAGTGGGAGCTGCCACTGGTACTGAGCTCAGTGCTGGGGGCCTGGCGGCTGGGTGAAGGGTTGGCTTAGTTAAGGGGGCTCCCCAAGGACACATCCCAACCCCACAGCCCCTGCACTCTGCGCCCAAGGAGTGTGCAAAGTGCTGGGACAGTTGCCAGTACTCCATTCACCACAGCCATCTGGGAGAGCATTTAGTATCACCCCATTTCACAGAGGAGGAAACTGAGGCCCAAAAAGGTGAGGGGACTCATCCCAGTCTCAGGGCCAGTCAGCAGCAGGGTAGGATTCCAGGGCCAGCCTCCCTGACTCCCTGAGCCCAGGCTCAGCCCTGAAGCTTCTGAGCCCCAAGGCAACTGCCCCTACCACCCTTAGCCAGGCCCTTACTCGCTCCAGCGCTTGACAATGGCTGTGTTCTTCTTGGTCCTGAGGGTGTTGCTGGCTGACTCGGATGGGGGCTCCAGCTCGCACGACAGGTTGTAGCTATGAGCAGAGAGGCAGTGGTGTGACAACCAGGGGCCATGCTCCGGCCTTCCCCAGCACCTGCCCAGAAGCTGGAGTCGGGGTGCCCCAGCCATCCTCAGGCAACAGGGGCTGACGCTGACCATGGGTCATAGCTGCTGGCCCTCTGGAGCTGGCCCCCTAGGACAGCCTGCCCCCACTGTCCCCATTTGGTGCCCCAGCCTCACCTCTCAGTCTCACTGAGCCGCTCCACGGCCCGGAACCAGGCCCCAAATTGCTCATCTGGCGCGATGCTGTAGTTGTTGCAGGCCGACTGCAGCAGCTTGATCTGGGCGATCACCTCGAACTCCTGGGGCCAGAGGGAAGCACAGGGCGGTGACAAGGCCCCCTGGGCAGGACAGGGGCCAGTCTCTGGGTCTTTGTTCTTGGGGTCCCTTCCTCCCCTCTACTCCCATCCAGGCCTTCCTGTTCTCAAAGCTGGGCTCAGCCACTCCCCAGGAGGTGGTCCTGGATTATAACCTCCTACCCTCACCCTCCAGTGGGAGGGGAGCCCCTTCTCTCGGTGTCCAAATGTCCCATGAATCTAAGGAGAGGGTAGGAGTTGAAATGTCCTAACCCTGGTGGGTCTGTTTTCCACCCCTCCCCAAGTCAGGGCTGCCTGCAGCTGCTTACCTTCCTCCTCTTCTCAAAGTTGATGAGTCTGCCCTGGAAGGTGGACACCCAATGGCCGTCAGAAAGTGACCCCTTGACCATTACAGTCTCCCCACCTCATGCTGCACTATCAAGAGTGCCCACCAGGGGGCAGGGCATGCACACCCCTGGATTGAAGCCGGTGCTGGGCACCAGGGCAAGGGGACATGCGGGCAGAGGCTTGGGGACTTCTTGTCCAGCACTCTCAGAGGACAATGGACTGAGGCCTTGGGTGAGAAGGCCCTGCTCAGCCACCACGTGCCGCCTGACCTCTGAGGGCCTGGCTTCCCTCTGTGCTCAGGGTCACTGCCTGAGGGATGGGCTGTGTCCCACTCAGCCAAACCCTGCTGCAGCTCTGTGTTTGGGCAGCCCTGGGGTGTCACCAGCAGGGCACTGAGCTGTTTACTCATTGCTGGGACAGGTGTGGCAGCCCAGCCCCCAGGGCTCAGGGAAGGTCTCTCCTCCCGGGCCCTACTCCAGCCCCGCCCGGCACACTCACATACAGATAGTCCTTCATGGCAGTGTCCAGCATCACCAGGTCGGTGAGGAACGTGCCCAGGTAGGGAACGGTGCCCTGGATGATGCCCTGTGACATTGGGGTAGGAGGATGAGCAAGGCCCCTCCCCTGAAGGCTTTCTCAGCCCCCAGCCCCAACTGGTCTCACTTGGAGCAGCTGGGGGACCTCTGGGGGCCTCCTGGGGCCCACTGTCTCCCTGGACCCCAGACTCCCTCTAGCCATCTCCCTGGCTGGCATCTGGGAAATGCCAGGTTCCCGAGTCGTGTGGCCCCTGGCCCTCCCCAGCCCCACACCCGCCTGAGCCGGCTCTGCCAGGCCTGTCCTTTCGTGGCTGCAGCTGGTCTTCCCAGATACCAGCTGATCCAGACGTGGCTCTGCTAGGGTCCAGAGGAGGCCACCTCTAATGGGGCCCATAGGCACCGTGGCTAGAGAGGAAAGGGCCCTCCTCCCTACCCCCAGGCCAGCCCCCTGCCTCTCCACGGCCTTGGGCACTCTCACCGTCTCCTTCGGCCGTTTCTGGGCTCTCTTGGGGTTCATCTCCAGGGTGGCAAACTTGGAGGTGCCCTCCTGCCAGGGTAGAGGACAGGGTCAGCAAGCCCCTATCCCCTCAGCCCTCAGGCACCCTGACCTGGGGTGCTGCCAGTGTGCTCGGGTTCCAGGGCTGACCCTATATCAATACTCACTAGTGTGGGGTCCTGGGCCGGTGGCCTGGCCTTCCTGAGCCTGCCTCCCCCTCTGGAAAGTGCGGATGAGAACTCCGCCTGCTGCATGGTGCGGTGGCTCACACCTGTAATCCCAGCATTTTGGAAGGCCAAGGCAGGTGGATCACTTGAGGTCAGGAGTTTAAGACCAGCCTGGCCAACACAGTGAAACCCCATCTCTACTAAAAAATACAAGAATTACCTGGGTTGGTGGTGTACACCTATAATCCCAGCTACTTGGGAAGCTGAGGCAGGAGAATCCCTTGAACCCAGGAGGTGGGGGTTGCAGTGAGCCGAGATCATGCCATTGCACTCCAGCCTGGGAGACAGAGCGAGACTCCTTCTCTAAAAAAATAAACTCCACCTGCCTCGCAGGGTCTCAGAGACTCTGCGCTACAGTCCTGTTATGGCTGCACACTCCTTTCTCCCTTGAACCTTCCATGAGGTCAGCACCCCAGGGCTGGCATTCCTCCATTTTCCAGATGAGGAAACTATGGCCCTCAGATGGGCAGTGACTTGCCCTGGGCCCCCCAGGGACTCAGAACAGGCTCTTCTGTCCTAGCCAGAGGGTCTGCCCCATCTGCCTTTACCCGTTTGGTCACTGATCAGGGTACTGTCCTCTGGGCTTCTCGTGCATGCCAGGGCCCCCAGTGGAGCTGTGCCATGGAGGGAGAGGGACAGGTGTCCCAGGAGCCCCCTGCGATGCTCCCCTGTAGGGAACTCTGTGTTTGTCCACGCAGCAGGGGGGCCCTAGATGCCATTTCACTGACCGGGTATGCCAGGGGCACCAGGCAGTGACACTTGACTCCCTCTGAGGCCTCGTGAATCCATTAGTCACTGAAAGTTCTCCTCAGTCATCTGGGGTATCTGCCACAGCTAATGGGGTGCCATGAGAAGAATTCTACAGGGTTCTCTGGTCAGTGTCTCTTCTCGGGGCAGGGTAGGGAAGCCACATGGGGCCTCCAAATCTGCCTCCCAGGTCTGGCCACCTGGCCCCGGCATCCCCTGCAGCCCCTGTCCCTGGGGTAGGCAGGCTGCCCTCTCCTTGGGTGTGTAGAGCAGACAGAGGTAGCGTCAGGAGCCTGGCCTCCCGGGGACAGACTGGGCCGGTGTGGGGGCAGGAGCCGCATCCCCTTCCCACCCAGCAGGAGGGACCAGCGAGGAAGCCAGAGACCTGCTGGTCCTGATGCCCATCTACTCCTCCTGGAACCTCCACTGCCACCCTTACTGTGTCCAATTAACTGGGGCCCTATCCCTCAAACACCCAGGGGCCAAACAGATCCCTCTTCCCCCTTCATGCACACAGGAAAGGAACTTTCCCAGCAAGAAGCGAATGCCACCGCCCACCGCCCCAGCCTCTTCCTGCCACCCCAGCCCCAGCCCCAGCCCCAGCCCCAGCCCCAGCCCCAGCCCCAGCCTCTGCCTGCCGCCACTCCACCTTGATGAGCAGCTCCCGGCTCAATGAGTAGTTGTTCTCATCTGAGAAGATCTCTGACAGCTTCTGAAAGATCCGGAAACTGTCCCTGTCAGAAGGGCAAAGAAGGAAGGAGAAAGCTGGGAATGGTAGGGAGGGGTGTGAGTGCAAATCCATTTTATTTTAGAGCTGAAAGACCCCAGACTGCCTGAACGCAGCACACAGGGTCCCCCAGCACTAACGCTCTGCAGGTCTGGGGAGGGGGCCTTCATGTTGGTGCAACAGGACCCCTATTCCCGTTTCCACTGAGCAGCTATTTCCAAAGGGGTTTTTTTCTTTTTTTGGAGACAGTTTCAGTCACCCAGGCTGGAGTGCAGTGGCCAGATCTCGACTCATTGCAACCTCTACCTCCTGGGTCCAAGAAATTCTCCTCAGCCTCCCAAGTAGCTGGGATTACAGGCGTTAGCCATTGCGCCTGGCACAAAGGTTTTGATTTCAATTGGTTGAGGGTTCTGTGGCGACAACACGAATACCTGAAAATCTCTGATGTGGCTCAACCCACCATCTGACAGCTTAGGAAGCCGAGCTCTGAGGCAGAGCTGCTGCCAACTCCGGTCAGTGGAGGGTCCCTGCCCTCAGGGTTTGTGGCCTCCCATGGGCTCACTAAGGGGGTGATGCCAGCCCTGTGGGAGGTCCCTGGTGCACCAGGAGCTCCTACAGAGGCATGCCCACCTGGAAACGTCTTCCCACGTCTTCTTCAGACGGTGGATGGAGTTGCTCTGCAGGGCAGAGAGGATGGCATACAGTGACGAGAAGTTCTTGAGGATCCGGCACTCCTGGGGCGGGAAGAGCAGGAGGCATGAGGTGGGGCTGGAGCTCCCAGCTTGCCTGGCCTCCGTCCCCATTGGCCAAGCCTCCCCTCCCAATGAGACAGACACCCAGGGAGTCCCCAGAGGGCACGGCTGCAACCCGGGGGTGACAGGAGGATTTTAGCTCAACCCAAGGAAAGAGTGTAAGGAAGACGTGAGCATCCAGGCAGTGGGCTGGGAGAGTCAAGGCCAGCATGCCCCTGGGAAGAGTAGACTGGGGACTGTACAGGGCCTTGGACTGTAGACCACAACCTGAGAACAGATGAAGCCAAAGTGGGGGCCCAGGCCCCTCCTGTGGCATACCCTGGCCACCTCGATCCAGTGCTCCACCACCCTGGCCCTGTCTGGGGCTTTCGTGCTTCGGTTCCCGAGGCAGGTGGTGATGACACAGTTGGCCACACTGTTGAACTGGGTGACAGTGGCGCGGATGGTGGGCGCCAGGTGCTCCTTGCCCTTCTTGTCCCGCTGGGACCAGATGGAGCCCAGGCAGTGGTAGGGCACCACCTTCTTGAACAGTTCCTGGGGAGGAGGCTAAGTGTCACCTGGTCCTGCCCCAGCAGTCTGGGCTGGCGCTGGGGAAGCTGAGGATGCAGCTTGAGCCTTGTGGGGATCTCTGGGTTTTATCCCGTGTCCATGCAGGGTGCCCAGCACACAAGTGACCCAGGACAAAATGCTGGTGGGAAGAAGAGGAGCACTGCCTCGCGCAGCCTCACCAAGCCCCAGCTCCAACAGGCGGCTCATGCCTGCCCACGCCCCCCACGCCCCACCCCCCACCCCCCATCCCCCCGCCTCAGTCTGCTCCCCATCCAGACGCACATCTGCTGTGGGCGCTACAACTAAGGGCTTTGTCCAGTGTCTGCCATAGGCTCCAGGACACATCAAGTGCCTAATGAGTGCTGAGGCTGGTGAGCCTCCTAAACAGATGGGGGTGACCCATGGATGCACCTTGGTGAGCACCCTCCACTCCCACAGGCCAGGCCTGCTGAGCTTCCTGTCTGTTCCATCTAGAATCTGCATAGTCACTCTAGAGGATAGGGGTGACCTCATCTCTACTGTCCAGAGGGAAACTGAGGACTTGGGGTTAAGGAACGACCTGGTTACTTGGTGTGTAGCAGCAGAGCTGGGATTTGACCAGAACATCAGCTCTGGACCAGGAAATGGTAGGTCTGGGACAGCAGATGCCAGAAGGCAGGCCCACCCCTGCCCTGCCAAGCTGAGCTGCTCACCGCATCCATCAGTGTAAACTGCTCTGCCACCAGATCAGGAGGGAACACCAAGAGGTGAGGCTTCTCCTCACTCAGCCCGTTCTCTGCAACCACAGGTGAAGGCCAGGAAGGCTGTAATGATGGAACTGGCGCTGGAGCTGGCTCCAGCTCTAGAGTTTGTGAGGGAGCTGGATCCTGTTCTGGAGCTGGCTCTAGTTCCGGAGCTGGCGCTGGAGCCAATTCTAGTCCCACAGCTGGCTCTGGAGCCTGCTGGAGCTCCGGAGCTGGTGCTGGAGCTACTTCTAGCTCTGAACCTGGAGCTGGTGTTGGAGCTGGCTCTGGCTCTGGGGCTGGAGCCGGCACTGGGCTGGGTGCTCGAGCTGGTGTTAGAGCTAGCTCGAGCTCTGGAGTTCGTTTTAGAGCTGGCACTGGTGACAGAGCTGCAAGAGGAGAAAAGTTCAACAACATGCCAGCCTTTCCTGTGCCTTTCAAAGACACAGAACAGCCCCGGCTTCCAGAGAAGCCTCTCCCCGCTGAACCCACAAAACGTGTACCAGGCCGCTCTCCCGCCTGTGGTCCCTGCCTGTGTGGTCTGAGGCTCATCTGTGCCCCTGACCCAGCACCAGACCCTGGAGCCTCCTCTTTGTGTGGCCCAGCACCGACCCCTCCTCATTCACCCTCTGGCATCCACCCCAGTCCTCCTCACCCTCAGGCTCTGCCTCAATGGGTTCCGAGTGCTCCAGCTGGGCCAGGAGAAGGTGGGCACGGCGCTCCAGGTCTGAGCCTGGCATGTTGAGCTGCACGTAGGCCACCAGCTGCTTGAGGCAGGGAAAGTCTGGAGGTTGACAGAAATCCTCCGAGTACTGGTCCAGCCAGGTGCCCAGGATGGAGGAGATGGCACTGGGGACAGGTGGGTGGCAGCAGAGTCAGAGGCCTGGGCTCCCCTGAGCCAGGCTGGGCTCCTGCGCCGGCCCCTGTCCATCTGAAGGCCACCTGCCCCAGCCCAAGCCCAAGCCCCCTTGGCTGTCCAGCCAAAAGAACCAAGGAGGCCCCTGGTCAGTGGCGACCACCTCTCCCCTCCTCCAAGGAAGCCCCGCCCATGGCTCTGCATGTCTCCCAGCACCCCCTCCTCGCTGGAACGTAAACTCCATGAGGGATCGGTCCTCCTGCCGGGCATCTGCAGGTCCCTGGCGGCTCCTCAACTTGTAGCTCAGTGCTGGTGAGCTGCCTTACTCTCTGAGAGCTGTGTGCAGGTCTCATCTTCCCACTAACCCTGTTCTCCCAGAGGGTGGGGTGCAGCCTGCCCGCTGAGCACTCACTATTGAGGGGTGAGGCAATGTGAGAGCAGAGGCTCACCCCACCTCTTGCCCTGGGCCCCTAGATCAGGGCACACTGAGCCAAGCCCAGCTGGGATGAGGCTATGGTGGGATGAGTTCCTGCCGGGGGCTGCTCTGAGCCCCAGCCACCCCAGGACCCCTCCACAGCTCTCGGTCGTCTTTCCTCCTGCAGGCGAAGCCCCCAGACCCCAGCCCTCTAGCACGAACCACAAGAGGTGTGGGAGCCAGGGTTCTGCCCAGCCAGCCCCGGCTCCAGCCCCAGCCCCATGTACTCTCCCACTGTTCGGTGGGGACAGGGTCCCTTCCTCTTGGCTCAAAGCTCACTCACTTTTTAAGTTGGTCCTGGGGTCCGCCATCCTCGTCGGAATAGGGGAGGATGCAGCCGTATCTAGAGGAGGCCGTGAGGGCGTCACATCTACCGTACCTGCTTACGACGTCTAGTGTTACTGTCTGACTCTCCGACTAGAACGGAGGCCCAGGAGGGCAGGGTTTTTTTTTGTTTTTTTTTTGCTTTTTTTCATCAAATTATATTAAATGCCTAGAAAAGGGCCAGCACACAGTAGGTGCTTCATATATATTTGTTCAATGAATAAGTCCCAACCAGCTCCTTCCCAGCTATCTGAGCGCCCCTTGGGTCCCTCCAACAGCCCCCAGATAGAATCCGGAATCTCCTTGACAAGTGGGAAAACTGCTTCGCCCAAGGCCACATACAAGAGAGGCTTGGGGCAGAGAGCTTCCCCATGGGGGACAGGAAAATCATAAAAACGAGCACCACAGCCCCCGCAGCCCATTCCCTACAGGGCCAGGCGTTGAGGGAGCACTTTCCACGCTTCATCCCGCCCAGGCCTGACGACAACCCCACGAGGTCCTCTTAGCACTCAGTTTCTCTTTCGTATGAGCAAAGCGAGGCTCAGAGAGGTGAATCAGCATTGCCAAGACCCGCAGCCAGGCGGGGGCGAGGGCCCCTGTGCACCCTGTGCAGTGGAGGGCTCATGCTCACCTTTTGAACAGCAGGTCCAGGACCTGTTGGGTGGTGGTGAAGGCTCTATAGGTACACAGGAAGATGGTGACGTAGGAGAGGTCGCTGCCCTGGAAGGCTGGCACCAGGTGCTCCACCAGCTTCTCCAGCGTGCCAGCCTTCACGGTCCGCACCTTGCAAGTCTCATAAAGGTTCAGGGCCGACTCATTCTCATACTGGGGTAGGACAGAGGAGGGACAGACAGTCAGTGGCAGCACACGAATCTCCTGGAGCTCAGATGGAACCCCGAGCCCTCAGCAGCTTGTGGCAAGAGGCAGGACTGAGTATCTCTAGCAGAAAAAGGTTATCAGCTTTAAAAGCAGAATTTCAGGCCAGGTGTGGTGGCTCACACCAGTCATCCCGGCACTTTGGGAGGCCAAGGTGGGAGCATCACTTGAAGCCAAGAGTTTGAGACCAGCCTGGGCAACAAAGTGAAATCCCCCAGCTCTACAAAAAATTGTTTACAAAACTTAAAAATTAGCCAGGGCCAGGCATAGTAGCTTAAGCCTGTCATCCCAGCATTTCGGGAGGCTGAGGTGGACAAATTGCTTGAGCCCAGGAGTTTGAGACCAGCCTGGGCAACATGGCAAAACCCCATCTCTACAAAAAATACAAAATTAGCCAGGTGTGGTGGTCCCAACTACCTGGGGAACTGAGGTGAGAAGATCGCTTGAGCCCAGGAGGTCAAGGCTGCTGTGAGCTATGATCATACCTCTGCATGGCAGCCTGGGTGACAGAGTGAGACCCTGTCTCTAAAAGAGTGAAAAAATTTTTAAAGTAGAATTTGAGGTGCGGGAATGATTTAAATACTAACACCTTCAGGTCCGTTGTTAGCTGAGTAATGGTAGCTGCCCTGTGGGAAGAGCGTCATCTGAGAGCTCTAACAAAATATCCCCATTCTAGAGATGAGGAAACAGAGGCTTATCCAGGGGCTGGGAGGGACTGGCCCGTTAGGACGCACAGCATCTTCCCTGTGGCACTGTTTTGTTTTGTTTTGAGACAGTCACCCAGGCTAGAGTGCAGTGGTGTGATCTCGGCTCACTGCAACCTCAGCCTCCTGGGCTCAAGCAATTCTCATGTCTCAGCCTCCCAAGTAGTTGGGATTACAGGCACACACCACCATGCTTGGCTAATTTTTGTATTTTTAGTAGAGATGGGGTTTCACCATGTGGGCCAGGCTGATCTCAAACTCCTGACCTTAGGCAATCCTCCTGCCTTGGCCTCCCAAAATGCTGGGATTACAGGCATGAGCCACTGCGCCTGGCTCCTGCAGCACTGTTGAAGTGTCCTCAGAGGACTCACAGTGGCCCCACAGCCATGAGGAGCTGAACTGGGGCAGTGGCTCCAGCCTCCCTTCTGGAATATTATGCAGCTGAGTCAGGCCCCGGCTCTCAACCTGGAGCAACCCCAGGGATGTGTTCTGGGAGATGGCAACTTGCAGAGACCTAACAGCCTGAAGCCCTTTTGTTCTTGGGTGAAGACAGCCCCACTACTCCAGATGGTGTGCACATCTGGGAGAAGGCATGGAGGATGGTGAGGCTGATGGCTGCACACCTGGGGAAGGGAGGTCAAACATGAAAACCTGATTAAGCCTGGGCTGGACAGTCGGGGTCGGGAAGGGAGTGAGGGCCATTTCCTTTGGGATCAGAACTGGGGGCCCTCAAGTGAAAAAGCCCTGGGAGGGATCCCCAGCTGCATCTCCTAGTGGAGACCCCGAGCGCACTAACCCCGAGCCAGCGCTGGCCCTTGTTGCCTCCGTGGTGCAGCTGCACCTTGCGCAGGGAGATGGAGTAGATGACTCCGTTGATCAGCTCCTCACCGATCTCCTGCGTGGAGCTCTGTGAAGACAACGCCCGGCAGCCGGGCGCGGGGACGTCAAGGGCCTGCCTGGCCACCGTGCAGGGGATGCACCTGTGCAACCTGTTTCCCAGATAGGGCACAGACTGGCGGCTGCACAGACCTACAGCCTGGGGTGGAATGAGATCACAGCTCAAGGGCCACTGTCCCGGCACTCCACTTCCCCAACCCGGCTAGCCACGACCTGGGACGTGATTATGATGAGTCCACCAGGCTTCCAATCCCCTAGTAACTGGCTTCTGCTCCTGCCCAGGACAGACCCACCCTCAAGCCATCCCCTTCCACACAGGGGACTGTTATTCAGCCATTGCACAGATGGGTAAATGGAGGCTGAGAGAGGAACAACTGGTCCAAGGTCATGCTGCCTCGGGTAAGTGGTGAGGCAGGGACCCCAGGGCTCTGACACGGCTGACTGCATCCAGGCGGCTATGCCCCAAGAGAAGGTCCCCCTACCTCCCCAGGGCCAGAGGCCCATGGGCATCCTCACACTCACCCCTCCTCTACCCAGCCTGGGGGGCCCTGGCTGACCTAGCAGGAATGCGCAGCTCCTCTGGGCCCAGCCCTGGTGCGTTGGCAGCCCATGTCTGGGCAGGTGTGGGGCACCCCAGACAGCCACAGCCACATCCCAGCCACTTCCTTCCCCTCTGCTCATTCATGCCCTCATGCCTGCTTGGGCAATGGGAGTTCCCAGTTCCCTGACCATCATCACGTGAGGGGACGGGTGTGAGAGGTCACGGTGCTGGTATCCAGGCAGATGCTGGGGTTCCACAGAGCCCTAAACCACAGGCCTAGACTGGAACAGGAAGGGGGCATCTGGCCCCAGGCAGTAAGGAAAGGCCGTTGTCTTAGGAGACAGACTCCCACCACCTGGCAGGCTGATCTAGGTCACTTAGCCACAATTACCCCCGGCCTCACAGCCCCCTACGCCACCTGCTCTGTCCAGGGACGGAATGAGCTTGCAGCGGGTAGAGGAGCCGGGGGGTTAAGGACATCAACCTCAGAGGTTAGGAAGGAGCTGAGAGGTACTGGCCTGGCCCAGGGTCATTAACCGCGCAGTCAATGCCCCAACCCAGGTGGGCGTGGAGCTCAGAGAAGGCCTGGCAGACAGTGCTGACTCAGGCCCTTCCCTCAACCCCAGCAGGAGCCAGGTAGACTGTCCAGCATGCTGTGGACGGGACCCTGGCCTCCTGCCTCCTGCGCACCCTCAGAGGCCCAGGAGCCATCCTGGAAGTCCACTTCCTCCGACCTGAGGTCGCCTCCCACGCTGGGCTTTGTACAACAGGAAAGCTGCGGGCATTGTGCCGGGCTCCTGAGCGCCACCGCCTCTGGACAGAGAGCCAGCCCCACTTCTTGGAAGTTAGCAGGGAACCCACAGACACACACCCACACCCCACAAACAGCCCCGCCAGGGGAGGTCTGGCCCTTCCACTGACAGGAAAAGAGACATATGCTCACCCCCCTTTTCCTGACTCACACATCTCTCCCCTGCCTAGAAAATTGTTCCTTTGAAAAGAAAAGCATTAGAGGTTACAGTGACCAGGCCCCCAACCACCCGGGCCTCCTCGGGGTCCCAGACTGCCTCCTGTGAAGGCCGTTGGCTCAGCTGGGAGTCTCTCTCTCCCCCACGGATTTTAGCCACATCTGGACCAGCTGGGAGGCAGACAGTATCCTGAGTGTCCAAGTCACCGACAGTGGCTCTGAGATCTCGTGCAGGACAAGCCCGCCACAGGGGACTAAACATTAACCCTGGGGGAGCCCAGCACAGCACCCAGGTCCTGGCTGAGCACCATCAGTGCCTGCTGGACAGAGGTGTCCCCAGGCAGGCCAATCCCCAGGAGGGGCTGAAGCCAGGTAGCCTCGCTGTCCCTGAGCAGGTCTAGAGAGCGGCTCCTCCGTGAGCTGGCAGGCCAGCAGCTGGCCCAGCCCTGCTTGGTGTCATGTGATCCCTGCACCCTTCCCCCACCCCCGGGGGGCCCTCTTCTGCCAGCCGGGTGGTGGGGAAGGATGCAGGCCCAACGCTGAGAGCCATGCATGCTTGGGGTAAGGGAGTTGCCACCCTGTCACACAGTCAGGGAGACGCTCTAGCCTGCGTGGAGCTGGCCTGTCTTCTCTGGTCGCTTCCCGTCACAGCAGCAGCAGGCATGGAACCAGACCATAGAGCTATGTGGAGTACAGGGGCTGTTTAAACCGTCTGCTCAGATGGTGGAGGTGCAGGCTCCAGAGAGAGCTGCCCTGGGGTCTGGGAACAAAGTGGCAGAGTAAGGCCTCTAACCCTTGCCCCCTCACAGGACAGAGAAAGAAAGCAGCCAACAGCCCTGGCAGCTGCCCCAGGACCCTCTGCAGCAAGAAAGGCAGGGTTCCAGCACCCACAGGCCACCCTAGGTCACTCTGTTAGCAGACAGCCCATCTGGGCAGCGCCTGGGCCCCAGGGCACTCTGGCCAGGCTGGGAGCTCAGAGCGGGAGGAGCAGGAACGGCCTAGTGAACAGCTGATGCAGAGAAAACGCTTTCCCCCGAGGGCAGGTGCCCAGGCAGCCACTATGAGCTGACTGCTAGGAGGAGAAAAGAACACCACGTGCTTGGCTGTGTCCTCAAGGGACACTCCTGTCCCACCCCTAGCAGGCATGCTGATGTCCCTGGGCTCTGGGACCCAGTCGGCAGCTGTGCCTGTAAACACACTGTCTGGCCTTCTAACATTTGGGTCAGTGCAGTGAGGGTGGCATGGGGTCCCTGGTGAGCAGGGGCCCCCACACCCCAATGTCTCCAGGGACACAGCCCAGAGCCCTGAAGATGAGGATGGGAAACAGGGCCTGGTGGTGTCTGGTGAGTGTGTCACCTGATCAGCCTTCTCAGAGTGACAGGCCAGCAGGATGCCGTGTCCCTGGCTGACAGAAGCAGGAAGCCACAGGCCAAACCCAGACTCCCTCTGGGTAGAATAGTGAGGGTCTTGAGGAACCCTACAGGGCCTGCCCCAGCCCTACCATCTCCCCGCTCAGGCCAACGGCACCTCCTCCCAGCATCAGCCTTCTGGTGCAGCTCCGGACTCAGACGCCTTTCCTTGGAAACCGTAGCTAGTGGCCCCCTGCCCCATGGATGGCTCCAGGAACTCACCGGCCCCTCCCAGGGAGACCTGGCTGAGGGCTGAAGCGGAGTGAGGAGAGGGCTCTAGCCTGCACCTCGGCCTGCTCCGCCCCTGGTCCTCCCTGGGCCTGTGTGTGGAAAGGCTCATGGCAGAGCCTCCGTGTGCATGAGATTGTCCTGGGGGACCTCCCAAGCCCCTCTGAGCTGCTGCTCAGGTCCCAGTCACCAGAGGTCACTGCGGGGTGCTTGCCACCCCCCTGTCAGCACCTCACAGTTCTGGCCCACCAGACAGCAGCTCACTGTCTCTCGCTGGCTCTGCCCAGCCCCGGCCCTTGGCCTTGGTGTGTCATCTGGGGAGGGCAGCACTACCTGTCACAGGCAACAGTGGGGGTCAAGAGAGAATGCACACAGCTCGGTGACCGGCACTGGGACCTGATGGCGTGGTACCGGACAACACGTGACATCACATCCCCCCGGGGCCGGCGACAGATGCTGGGCTGTAAAAACCTGAGGGAAACTTGTGTGAGGCCTGCCTAAGGCTCAGGGACCTAGCCGAGGGACACTGTAAAGAGAGGCTGAGTCACCCTGAAACCCAGTGGGTGGGAGCAGCTTTCTGACTTCAGCTTTCTGCTCCAATACAGAAGCCAAACATAAAATGCATCACAGAAGGCTGCTTGCTCTCTACAGAGCCCAGGCTCCTGCGACAGTGCGGGGCCCACGCTGCTGTGCCCTTCTCCGTCCTACAGAGGTGGGGACCCATGCCCGAGGACGGGAGCCAGTAGGGCGTGTGCTGGCTGAGCCAGAGGTGAGAGCCCAGGACTTCTCAAGTCATGAGCTCGGACCATGAGCCCCATCAAGGGAGGTGGAACGCAAGGGCCTCGTGTCCGTGACCCTCCTGCCCTCGGGCCTGCCCTCCAGCTCCGGGTGGGTGGACCCAACCCTGATCCCCAGCGCACGGACAAAGCATCAAGATGACAGGAGGCCAGCCCGGGGTGTGGGTGGGCCACACTCCTGATCCTGGGCACGGCAGCCCACAGAGGCGGCCTCAGACCGGGACGACACGTGATGCCTGCCCACCAGGATGCTCCCTGGCCTCAGAAAGTGGAGGCTGAGGCCCCACAAAGGCCGGCCCATCTCTCCAGAAACCCTCCCTGCCGGCCTGTGCCCTGCTACTCACTGATGGGAAAATCGTGCCTCAAGCAGGAGAAGGGAGAACCAGACCTCCAGGTCAGCCGCAAGCCTTGGGCATCCAGGGTCCCTGTCCACGCCCAGCCCCTGACAGTCAGGTGAACACAGGGCCAGGCCCGGGAGGGGCGTGGCTGGTGGCAGCTGAGGAGGAAGGTGGGCTGGTCCCAAGGGGGTGCAGGGCAGCCCCAACTTTAACCAGCCACAGTGCCCAGCACATGCGGGCACTTCTTGGGTGCAAGGCCCTTTGGACACCCATCACGTTTAATCCTCCTAACGCCCTGCCTGATGGACAAGGAAACAGCCTGAGAGGAACTCGCCCGGGTCAGGAGCCAGGACGTGGCAGCCAGAACAGGGATTTGAACCCTGTCCTGTTGGGACCCACCCAGGCCTGGCGCTGCCTCTGCCACAGTCTCAGGCTTGGAGCAGAGTCCAGCCCCTTGTGGCACAGATGTGGAGGAGGGGCCAGAGACAGGAAGGATTTCCTCAGGTCACACAGCAAATTCGCAGGGGAGGGTGGCAGGGCCAGCTTTCTAGCACCTGCATCTCCGAGAGGTTTGTGGACGTGCCCTGGGCAAAAGGCCTGCAAGACACCAGGCCAGGGAAGTGCCATGCTGAAGGTGCCAGGTGACGCACCCGAGGAGCCCAGGGCACTTGGAAGGGTCAGGCCGCTCCCCTGGCACCTAATCAGAAAACCTCATTGTGGCAGCTGCCACCTGTCCACTGTGCCAAGTGCTATGCAGGCTGCTCCTCAGGCCTCTTGTCTAACTCGAGGGTCCTCACCAGAACCCTAACAGGAGAGCTGGCATCATGTCCATTTTACAGATGAGGAAACTGAGGCTCAGGAGCACGTCTACATCTGCTAGGGGGCTGAGCTGGCATCCCAGCATAGCTTTCTTCTCTCCAGAGCCCAGGCTCCCTGCCCCTCGGATGAGATGGACAAAAGTCTCCAGGAATGACTGCAGGGGAGGCTGCCAAAGCATGCAAGCTTCCCCATGGAGGAAGACGCCAAAACCCTCCAACGCAGGTGTCCTGCCCCGCCCGCCAAGCCACTGTTGGGCTGCCATCCCACTGCCTCCCCCGCCCGTGGGCAGCCAAGGTGTGCGGAACTGGGAGAATTGGGTCTGCTCAAAGCTCAGCTTGTCCTGCATGAGGCTGCAGGCATCAGTGTCTGCCCCTTAACAATCAAATGGGGAGCAGTGCTCTGCTGGTGCTGTATATCTGGGAACACAGTGATTCTGGGCCTGCAAGGCTGGAAGTCCAACCCTGGGACTGGGTGGCCACAGCATGGTGGCACCACGCCATGGGAGCCATCTGGGCGGCCAACCAGCAGCCCTTGGGAACCAGTCCTTGACTGCCTGGGCGCAGCTTCCTGAAACCGCTCCACTGGCTCGTTCAGAGCCTGCCTGCAGAGGGCCAGTGATAAATCTCCCCACTCTTTTCTCATTGGCAACGCAGACAGGTCCTGGAAATACCCAATTTCCAGGTTAAGAATCAGACCCCAGCTCTGGCAACAAGCAGCTTGATATCTCCCAGGGCCATTCCTGAGCCTCCCGGGAAACAGGCCAGCATGCCTGAGCATCCCCCGCCTGGAGAAGGAACAAAGACCCAGGACCAGCCAGCCTGGTCCCCCTCTTCTCCTGGGGGACCCTCCCGAGTAGAGCAAGAGGGGAACCTGAGGGTCCTGGGGGCTGCCCCTTCAGAGTCACCTAGGAAGCTCTCCTGGAAGACCACAGTCTGTACAGATGCATGCAGGGACACACACCCACACAGGGACAGGCCCTTTGTCTTGGGGTCTTCAGTGCCAAAGTGCTCATGAGCCCTGGGGATTAAACCGAAGACCTGCACACAGTGTGATCAAGAGATCAAACAGTGGGAAGACGTGGGAGGCTGAAGGGAGATGCTCCCTGTGAATACAGAGAAGCCCTCTTCACTCCAGCCCACCTGCAACTGCCCTCGGGCCTTGGGTCAGAATCCTGGCCCTGCCACTGACCAGCTTGGTCACTCTGTGCAATCTAATTCACCTCTGTTGCCTCAGTGACTTTATCTGTCAAGTGAGCTCTTAACAGTCTTGACCCCAAAAGGAGATGATGCAAATTACTTAGCCAAGGACCTCCCCAAAACCTGCTGGCTCTTATTAGCTGTTATTTTAAACCTGTGGGGTCCAGTTCTGGGCTTGCTTCCTCCAGGTAGCTCTCCCCAGCGTCCTGTGGCCCAAAGCACTTTTGCCTTCCCCTGAGCCATAAGCTTCCCTACTGCTCACCTGACCTCAGGGCTTCTGGGCTGCCTGGGCTTCCTCTGATTCCTGGTGGCTCCTGCACACAGTAGGTGCCACGGAGAACATAGCCCATGCTTAAATCCTGGCTGTAGCCCTTGCTGGCTGCACGGGTGTTTAGGTCAGAGACTTCCCTTCTCTGACCCCCTAGCTTCCTAGAAGGTGGTGTTGGCACCTACTCTGTAGGGTTGGTCTAAGGCAGATGAAGTGAGGGGGTGGCCCACAACCTGCATTTTTTGTCTGGCCAAAGCAACAGCCTGTCCAGAGATGGGGGCACGGACCAGGTCACCTCCAGAAAGCAAGAACTGTGCAGGCCAAGCTGGGTCATTGGTGGCTTGGCTTAGAATCGGGAAGATAAGCGGAAGCCCAGATGTGAGGACATCTGGCAGCCCAGAGGGAAGCACCGGGTGGAAGCTAGGTAGGGAAACAGGGATGCGAGGGAAGGCAGAAACTGTCTGGTGGTTTCCAGAGAGGACAGGGACCAAGTGCGCAGCGTCAGCTCTGGCAGGCCACATAGCCACCAGGAAACCAGCCCCAGGATGGGGGGTGTTGGCAGGAGGGACAGGGACTTCCCCGCCCCCTCCCTTGGGCCCTTGGTAAATGGTCATTGTGTTCAGTTTCCGGCAGTGGCCTCCTCTCCTGCCAGGATCCTGGTTTTCCTGACCCAGCCAGAAGCTTCCCCTTTGATTTCTAAATAGCAGTCGAGGTCTGGATCTCAGTGCTGAGGCTGGGCGAGGAGCGCCAGGGCCAGAGAGAGGGAAGACAAGACCCCGAGGCAGGGGTGGGGCTCAGCTCTGCCTCTCCCTCAGTTCCTCAGGGACGGAGAGAGGGAACCTGCATGGCCCCTGTGAGCGCTCGGCCGGACCCTCCCAGCACACAAAGCCCGAGCTGCTGCCAGAGGTAATGAAAGCCAGATGAGCGCTGGGCTGGTGTCAGCCTCCCACCCCCACCCTCCCAGGGGTCCCTCTCCAGCCGCCAATGAGGACCAGAGCCCTGGATAGATGAGGGTTGAGGGAACACGTCTGGTCCGGCCATCTGCCAAGCTCAGGAGGAAAGGGTCTCTCAGGCGTGGGGTGCTCCCCCACGAAGAGCTCTGCCCAACACTGGGCGGAGAAACAAGTCTCATCCAGGCCCTGTCTAGGTACCGGGACACCAAGAGGCACGAGACTCAGGCTAACAATCGCCAGCAATAACAACGCGCCACAGTCTAAAGCCATGAAGCGACTGGAGACGCACCAAGGCGACACGATGCCGCACGGGGACTCAGGAGGTTCACTGTGAAGGCTGCAGCCCAGCCAAAGCTCTGATGGGCCCTGAGCGCCCGATCCAGGGATGGCCTCTGTGCAGGCCCTGTGCCCAGGCAGAGCAGGGCGAGAGGGGCGTCTCTGGATTCCACTCCCTCTGCTGTGTAGTCAGGAGCAGTCAGGTAGGAGGCAGATGGCACCACCCAGAGACCCAGGGCACACGAGAAACAAGCCCCCGCCCTCACCTAGTCACCCTCCCCTCCATCCATCACAGGTACACCTCTCCCTTCTCTGAATCCTACCCAGTCCTTACCGATTCAGGGTGTTGGCACTCTTTCCAGTTAAGCAGAAACAAGTCTTGCCCGCCCTAGGCCTGGGCCACCCTGCTCCCCTCACCACCAGGACATCTGGTCCCACGTGTTGGAGGCCTGCTGCTCCACCCCATCCCCCGACCCCCCCCCCCCCACCCGGCTCTGAGCAGCCCCGATGTCCCCGGTCACCAGATCCACATCTGCCCCAAGTAGGGTCTGTCTGGAAGGCCCCTATGGTCTCATCACCTCTGAGGATTCTAGGATTTGGCCTTCCCGACCACTTGTTCCACACCTGCATCGTAAAGGCTAACGACGCGCTGCGGGCCCTGGGTGGGAACTGAGTGAAATAAGGCACAGGCCACCGATGTAAACAGGGACAGTTCCGCAGAAAAAGGTCCACCTGGGCTGCAGGGGCCTTGGTGGCAGCAAGCCCTGGGACGGTATTGAGGGGGGCAAAACCCCAGCCGTGGTCCCTACTGTTGGACGGGGCGCGACGAGCCCCCACTGCCCACCCTGCTGGCTGATTTCTGCAGAAGGCCCCGACCCCCACCTATGGAGGAGAGAGGAGGGAGGCGGCCCGCTGGGATCGCCCGGCCCCGTCCGGGGCTCGCCCCGACCTGCCCAGCTCTGCCGCGGGTGGGGAGGCTCCGACGCACCCCCCGCCCGACCGCCCCAGCTCACCCACCTCCGGGCGCGGCAGGTCGGGGTCTAGCTGCGTGAAGCTGTGCAGCACCACCGGGCAGCTGTCGGGGACGCCCACCTCCAGGCGCACGGCGTCCCACACGCTGCGGCTCCGCCGGGAGCCCGGAAACAGCGGCTCGGCGCCGCCAGCAGGCCCGGCCGCCTCGGCCCACATGCGCTGCACCATGGAAGGCTCGCGGCGGGGGCCGGGCCGCGGGACCCGAGGCAGCGCGGGCGCGGGGCCGGCCCGGCGCGCGGCGGGGGCGGCGGCGCGGCCCGCGCGGCTGGGCTTTGCCACCGCTGTGAGCCCGCGGCCCGGCTCTGCTGATGTCAGGCTGGGGGCGGGGCCGGAGGGGGAAGAGGGTGGGGCCAGGGAGGGGCGGAACCGGAGAGTCCGAGGGACGCGTGCGTGCGCGCGCCCGCGGCCCCGCCCTCGCCGAGGTCAGACTCGGGGCGGGACCGGGAGCCCGGAGGGGCGGGGTCTGAACAAAGAGGGCGGGGCCGGGGAGGTCGAGGGGTGCGCGTTGACTGGGTCTCCCGGAGGACCGGCCGTCACGTGTGTCGTGGGGCCTTGGGTACCCCGGTTAGGCACCGTTTGCGTGTCACGCTGCTGCAGTGCGTGTGTTGCGTAGGGCTGAAATGTGTACGTGCTGATGATGTGTGGGGAAGCCGCCCTGGAGTCAGCTACCCCGAATTCCAGCGAAGCCTCTCCCCAACTCTGTGGCCTTCCACAAGTTGCTTAACCCCTCTGAGCCTCACTGTTTCTTCATCTGGAAAATCCGGGTAGTGAAAATGACTTCCTCAAACAGTTGTGGGGAGGATGACATTACGTAATGGACATAAAGCACTCAGCACTCAGCACCTGCACCTGACTACAGGCTCAGGCGGAGTTTGGAGAGGCTGACCATGTGTTCAGTGACCCTGTCAGTGCAATTGGAAATCCTGAGTGTGGGGCTGTGTGTGCAGTGGGGGAAAGGGTCAGAGAGTGGGGCCCTACCATTTTTGGGGCAAAGCCCCACACTATCCCCTTACAGACACCCTCAGAGGAGGGGAAGCCAGGGAGGTGGGGGAGAGCGGGAGGCACCAAGGTTGGGGCTGAGAGGCATCTGACAAGGAGGAAGGCATCAAGAGTGACAACGCTGGGCAGAGCACATGGCTGCGTGGCCTGTCAGCTGGGGCTGCTTGTCGCTTGGACATCCCTGGTCTCAGGGTGGAAGTGGGGCTGCTGGGGCTGAAGGGGAAGTAGGGACAGGGAGATCCTCAACTACTCTTTCTGGAAGCCAGTGAGGAAGGAAGACAGCCTGGGGCTTAACAGCAGGGCCAGGAGAATGAATGAATGAATGGGACCCTTCCTCATGCCTCACCCATCACTGGGCCTGCCCTGGCCTCAGCCTTCAGTCTTCACGGAGGCCAGCAATTGCTGCCAGCAGCCCTGGCCATGCCAACCTCCCCAGGTCTGGTCCCTACCATTGGGCCTCAGTTTCTCCATCTGTAAACTGAGAGGGCGGGACCAGACAGCACATTCCACGAGCACATCTTGCCCCCTTCCCAAGTGCCAATCCTCAGACACCCACGAAACACTTCCACTGTGACTGGAGTGAGGTGGCAGGTCATCCGTTCAGAACAAGACCCCCATGTGCGCACGACTAGAAGGGCCTACTTCACAAAAATTATGGTGGTAAGTTGCAGCTGGGTGGAAGCTATACTGGTTTTCATTTTACTTCTCTGAATTTCTAATTTCTAAAATCAGTATTTTAATAATCAGCTGTATGTGATAAATGCTGTTTTTGATTTTGTTTTTGAGACAGTCTCACTCTGTCACCCAGGCTGGAGTGCAGTGGTGTGATCTCGGCTCACTGCAGCCTCCGCCTCTTGGGTTCAAGTGATTTTCCTGCCTCAGCCTCTCGAGGAGCTGGGATTACAGGCACCCGCCACCATGCCCAGCTAGTTCTGTATTTTTCGTAGAGACAGGGTTTCACCATGTTGGTCAGGCTGATCTTGAACTTCTGACCTCAAGTGAACCGCTCGCCTCGGCCTCCCAAAGAGCTGGGATTATAGGCAGGAGCACTACGCCCAGCCTGTTTTTGTTTTTTTGTTTTTTTTTAAGCAGCAAGATGGGTAGATTTGATTTGGGATGGAGATCCCTAGAGGCTGTTTAGGAAGCCTCCAAGCCATTTGGCCAGGGAGGGTAATGTGGGTGAGGCGTATTTAGAGGCAGGAGGTCCCCACAGGGCCACAAAGAGGTGACCGAGACATTGCCCTCTGGCCCTAAGCTCCTCCTCCCATCCCTTTCTTCTGGGGCCAAGCTCCCAATGCCTCCAGAAACTGAAAGTCCAGAAGCTGCCTGCCACTGACTTTATCTCCTCTGCTCTCTTTATCTCCTTCGCTGAGTGATGGGCCTGGGAACAAGCGCCCACCCGTTTTATAGCCCAGAAGGACAAGTGACTCATGAGGACATAGAGGAATCACCACTATTCTGGCCTTGAAGGTCCTGGGTGCTGGGGCGAGGGGTGGCCCGAAGGAGGCTGGAGAGATGAAGAGTAAAGAATTCATCACACTAAATCCCCCAACGCGGCTGGCCTGGCTCCCTCCCATCTGACTATATCATCTACAGGAGCCAGGGCGGGGGAGGGCATTACTTAGCCAGTCCCTCTGGCCGGTGTCTGTTTTTACAAAGTTCCTCTTCCTGCCTTGTTCCCCTACCTTTGGGACTCCCCTCCCAACTTCTGGGAAGCCTGATCACTGCTCTGGCTGTAATGAGACACACACACACAGACACAGACAGACACAAAGATACACAGAGATGCACACACAGAGACACACACATAGAGACACAGACACAGACACACACACACAGACACAGACACAAAGATACACAGAGATGCACACACAGAGACACACACATAGAGACACAGACACAGACACACACACACACACAGAGACACAAAGATACACAGAGATGCACAGACAGAGACACATACATAGAGACAGAGACACAGACACACACACACAGACCCACAGAGACACATAGAGACAGAGACACAGGCACACACACACAGAGACACAGGCACACACACACACACACACACACACACACAGACAGACACAGAGACACAGACGCACAGGGACAGACACAGGCACACACATTTAGAGATGGAGACACACACAGATACATTGGAACAGAGACACACACGCAGAGATAGAGACACACAGACAGAGACATACCTACTCAGAGACATAGAGACAGACACAGAGGCTGGGTGTGGTGGCTCATGCCTGTAACCCAGAGCTTAGGGAGGCAGAGGCAGGATTTCTTGAGCCCAGAAATTGGAGACCAGCCTGGGCAACATAGCAAGACCCCATTCTCCACAAAAAGGGAAAAAACAAGTTTGAGATAGACACAGACACACACACACACAGACATAGAGACACAGACACAGATACACACACATAGAGACAGAAACACAGATACACATGCCCCCCTAATGAATGCACAGATAAAGTTCCCTGCACAGGATGTGTTGCCCAATGCCCTCAGATCGGGCGGGCCTGACTCTGCCCCACACTGTTAGAAACTGGGGTTGGCGTTCATGGGACGCCTCCTGCATGCAAGACCCTCTCCTGAGGCCTCCTGTGCCTCCTGCAAGCTGTGGGGACACCCCAACCAAGGGCAAGGCCATCCTGGGACGGCGTGTGTCACCAGTGGAGGAACACAGCACCACTCACAGTGTTCTCCTCAAAACCCAAACCTAAATCAAGGCAGGCCTCTGCATATAACTGCCATCTGTGGGATTACAGGGGACAGAGGAACATGTTCAACACACCACAAGGGTGCAATCCACAAATCCAGGCTGTGGGAACCTCTACGGGACAAACAACCCAGTTTCTTCAACAAATACATTGTGGAGGAAAAAGAAAGGGGAAACTAGACTAAAAGAAGGGTCAGAGACATCTAACAAATGCAATGTGTGGATTTTGGATCATGATGTCAGCAAGACAACTGTTTAAAAAAACAACTATAAGACATGTGGATTGTCTGAACACTGCTGCATATTGGATGACATTAGACATCTTTTTAGGTGTGAGAATGGTGTTGCCGTCACTAGTAGAGTTACATCTTGGGCTATCTGTGGATGGCATCACATGCCTGGGATTCATGTAAACATCTCCAGGGGCGGGCAGGGAGTGGGCAATGAGAGGTGAACAAGAGTGGCCCTGCACCGATGGTCGTGAAAGCTGGGGGTCTTTATGCCATTTTCTCTATTTTTGTGTCTATTTAGAATTATCCATAATAAAAGTTATAAGAAGAAAAATGGCCAGATGCAGTGGCTCACGCCTGTAATCCCAGCACTTTGGGAGGTTGAGCTGGGTGGATCACTTGAGGTCAGGAGTTCAAGACCAGCCTGGCCAATGTGGTAAAACCTCGTCTCTACTAAAAATACAAAAAAATTAGCCTGGCATGGTGACGCATGCCTGTAATCCCAGCTACTTGGGAGGCTGAAGCAGGAGAATCGCTTGAACCTGGGAGGTGGAGGTTGCAGTGAGCCGAGATTGCACCACCGCAGTCCAACCTGGGCGACAAAGCGAGACTCCGTCTCAAAAAAAGAGAAGAAAAAGGACACAGCCTGAGACTCACCCTCTGATGCCTCTGAGGCTCCCAGCAGTCCTCCAGAGAGGGCTACAAACTTCTGACGCCGGGCAGTGACTCCTGCCAGGCTCACCATTTCCTGTATTACTCTCTGTGGGCACAGGGGTCACTGATGGCATCTTTACTACAAAAGGGGTTGGGGGCTCTGCTGTGGAGACTAAGGCTGTGGGCAGCTAGAACCCGAGTCCGGATGCCCACGTGGGGCTGTCAGAGGTGGCTGGGGGCAGTCCAGGTGAACTTGGGTGGGTTTGACACTCAAGGCCAATGACAACCCTGTGCTTGGCGGTTGGAGCCTCTGCTGGGAGGAACTAAGGACTCTCGAGAGCACTAAGCAGCGCCCGGAAGTGGGGGGTTCTTATGAATCGGCATCGGTCCCTTCCTCCCTCCTGCCCCAGCTCACGCCCCCCCCCACACCCCCACTTAGCCTTCCCAGGTTCCCAACCTCCCCCCGGGACGTGCACCTGCCTTTCCTTGGGGGCTACAACCACAAGCCCCTGGAGAGCGCGGCTGCACAGACCTTTCGGAAGTCAGGACACTGCTTGCAGAGGAACTTTAAAAGGCAGGCTGTGAACTGACAGCTGGCAGCCAGATCCCGCCCACGCATGTGTTTTGTTTGGCTTGCGAAGTGTTTTTAAAATTTTAAGCCAACAGTAAAAGGTCAGGTGACTTCACATAAAAATCCACATTTCCCTCTTCTCCTGTAACTCTGGGTGACCTGACCACACCGGGTCTGTGTTCCCAAGTGCCGCCGGAAGCTGACTGCAGCTGCCCCCTGTAGTCAGGGCATGTGTGGGGATCGCTCTGACAACTGTCCCCCACTCCTGCAGTGCCCAGTGCCCGACACCCTGGGGAGTCACTGCCACCCCAGAGGGGCCACCAATTCAACATGTGACAACCCGAAGTGGAGGGAAGCAGAGGAGGAAGAGACAGAGGGGGACACACAGATGGAAACTGAGCCCAAGAACCAAGAGTGAGCCTGAGGACCACAGCGAGGGACAGCGGGAGAGGGAGGCAGCAGGCAGACGGAGGCGAGGAGAGATTCCCTGGGCATCTTACGTCACTCTCCGGCCCCTGAGCAGCTGTCTCGTTTAGGGAAAAGGTGTGTTCAGGCTGAATCTCTGTGGTCCCTCTTCTCCCTGCTCCCATACCCAGACACCGCGGCCAGTGGGGTCTTGATCCCGCAAAGCCCCCCACTGCCCTCAGGCAGAAGACCACTGGCTTGGTGTGGCCCCAGCTCCCCACTCCAGATTCCCTCTCAGCAGAACTGCTGCAGCTCCTTCTTCATGCCGCCCCTTCTGTCTGGCTGGTGCGTCCCTCCTTCCACCCATTCCTTGGCCAGTACATCCTTGGCCGGTACCTGAGAGGCAGATCATAAAAGCTGCCCCTGTGGACCTTCAAGTCGGGACCCAGGCCTGCCTTAATGCAGGGCCCCAGACAGTGGGCTTTGGGCCTGGGGTGCAGTTCTGGGGGCTGCCGGACACACAGCAGTTCAGAGCGGGAACTGGGCACAGGGCAGTGTCTGGGTGACTGTGGCCTTTGGCCATCACCTTTTCCAACCTGGGCTTGGCCAAGGCCGGGAGGAATGGCAGCCAGGTACCCTGACTCAGGTCAGGCCCT
Organism: Gorilla gorilla gorilla; assembly: GCF_029281585.2. Lineage (NCBI taxonomy): Eukaryota > Metazoa > Chordata > Mammalia > Primates > Hominidae > Gorilla > Gorilla gorilla. The sequence goes on from NC_073237.2 coordinate 129,504,925, forward strand.
GGTGGAAAACCTGTCACCTCCTGTTGGGCAGGTGGAGGTCACTGACCCCTTTCTGTCTCTTGTGATCTATATTTAGAGCCTGGGGAGGACATGAAAAGGGTGAGGCCTGGACACGCTCCTTGGTCATTTCCCAACACTGACGTCACCATTCCTAGCCTGCCTAGGTCCTGGGGTGGCCCTCTGTGGGCGGGTGAGCACACACCTTGGCAGGAGGTGACGCAGCTGGACCACGCGTGGGAACTCCCGGCACAGCGGGCGGGCCTGGCTCAGCCCCACCTCCCCTGCCGCTGGGTTCCTGGCAACCTCTGGTGGCTTCTTCCTCCTCCTTCTGCCCCCAGGATGCAGGGGTCCCCACAGGCGAGAGGCTGAACTCAGAGCTGGCCAGGTGAGAAGCGAAGCACCGAACCACTGAAATCTCCAGGAGACCACACTGGGTGGCAGATGTGACAGCAACCCTCTGACCTCACAGGGCGCTGCTGTCCCAGCACAACCGGAACAAGGTGTGCCGATGCCGGGAGCAGTGGAAACGGCCCTGGACGGGGATGCAGAGGGCTCCGGATCAGCCTGGGGCTCGCTGTGGGGCCCTGCTGTCATCCCCTGGAAATGGGTATACCCCCGGCATATTGAGGGGGAGGCATGCAGAGGAACAAACGTGATAAATGCATCCATGGGCTGCAAATCAGGGGCTGCTCGGACAGCTGTCCCCCACTCCTGCAGTGCTCGCTGCCTGGCACCGTGAGGAGTCACTGCCACCCCCGAGGGGCCACCAATTCAACATGTGACAGGCCGAAGTGGAGGGAAGCAGAGGAGAGAGGAAGACATAGAGGGAAACTGAACCGAAGACCCAAAAGTGAGCCGGAGGACCACAGCGGGAGAGGGAGGCAGCAGGCAGACGGAAGCGAGGAGACAGGGCGCAGAGGGGCTGGGGAGGGCGCTGGGCACACCTGGCTGAGGAAGGGACCAAAGGCCCAGAGGGTCCCATAGTCTCAGCCTAGTACCTGTCCCCAAGCCCAGGGGCCCTGATCACAAGGCAGAGACGTCTATCCCACAGCTGTGATAGGTGGGGCACATCACACCCCGAGGGGCCCCGGCGTCCATGATCTCCCCTCCTGGAGGGTGGTCAGCCGCCATCCTGGCCCCGGACTCCTTGGAAATGCTCCACAAAGTGCCAGCTGGAAATGTCACAGCACAGGGGGCCTTGGGATGAGCCAGCCCCAAGGGGCCATTCTTTCCTGTGGGTTTGGGGAACTCTTTTAAGATCTGGAGTGCAGATTCAGGTTCCAGTGCCTGCTCTGTGTCTTCCTAGCCTTAGTTTCACCTCCCCCAGGAGGCCTCAGTTTCTCCATCAGTAAAATGGGGACAGTAACCGTCATAGCACCAGGCTCTCAGGCTTCTCAGGGGAGCAGACAGTGAAGCAGTGCACAGAAGTCCTTGGTAATACAAGAAGCACCCTCTGGACGGAGCTGCCAGGACAGCCCGCAGCCACCCTGGACTGACCCGTGGGGCTGGGGGCAGCTGGGGAGGCCAAGCGTGTGCACACGGGCACCAGCAGCAGAGCAGACCCCCAGTCTCCTCTCTCATACCCGAGATGGGAGATGAAGACTCCCCTGTGAGTTCCAAACTCCTCCAACCAGTTCTGGCAGGGAAGAAAGGGAGTCCTGGGAAAGCAACTCCCATGCCTGGGGCTCGGCGGTGACCCACCCAGCCCTTCCCCGGCAGAGGCACTGGTTGCCCTGGAAACTCACCTCGGTGGTGGCCGGTGCTGGCAGAGGTGCCAGCCAAGGTGTTGGGCTTTGGAGAGCGGCACGACGGGCGACGGCCCTTCTCCTGGCAGTCACCACAGAGACACAGGCAAAGAACACAGAGCCCTTCCTCCCCCTGGGCACGGCAGGCCTGGCACAAACCTGGCCTGCTTCCCGGGCCATGGTGGGGCGAGAGCCAGGTGGGGAGTGGGCGCTGCGGGAGGCCCTCTGCCAGTGTGCTCGTCGCCTGCGTGCCCTAGTGGAGTGGAGCACCCGAGTGCCTGGGCCTGGTGTCACCCGCGTGGCTGTCATACCTGCTGCTGTGACAGGCAGGGCCAGGAATTCCCGCTTGTACCAGGCCGTGGGCCAGCCGACGATGAGTGGAGAGGCTGCCCCAAGCTAGCCTAGCTTTCTCCCTTAATTCTCCAAGTCCCCACTCCCATTCCCCCTGTGTAGGGGGCCTGGAAACCACCACACAGAGCCAGAAAGGTGACAGATACAAGTAACCAAATCAAAACAGGGTTCGGTCAGCAGAGCCACCAGGCGGATGTGAGTCTAGCCAGAGGCACTGGAGGCAGGCAGGAGACCCCCACTCACTTGTTCTGGAAGGCTTCCCTGCCCCCTAGACCTGAGCTCTTCCATCCCTGGCACCCAGGCACGAGATTTCCTTTCTTCTTTTTTTTTTTTTTTTTCCTGAGATGGAATCTCGCTCTGTCGCCCAGGCTGGAGTGCAGTGGTGTGACCTCGGCTCACTATAACCTCTGCCTCCCGGTTCAAGTGATTCTCCTGCCTCAGCCTCCCAGGTAGCTGGGATTACAGGCACACGCCACCATGCTCGGCTAATTTTTTTTTTGAGACATCGTCTCACTCTGTCACCCAGGCTGGAGTGCAGTGGCATGGTCTCGGCTCACTGCACCTCTGCCTCCCGGGTTCAAGCGATTCTCCTGCCTCAGCCTCCCGAGTAGCTGGGACTACAGGCGCATGCCACCACACCCGGCTAATTTTTGTATTTTTAGTAGAGATGGGGCTTCACTACATTGGCCAGGCTGGTCTCGAACTCCTGACCTCGTGATATGCCTGCCTCAGCCTCCCAAAGTGCTGGGATTACAGGCGTGAGCCACCACACTCAGCCACTTGGCTAATTTTTTTGTATTTTTATTAGAGATGGGGTTTTGCATGTTGGCCAGGCTGGTTCGAACTCTTGACCTCAGGTGATCCACCTGCCTTGGCCTCCCAAAGTGGTAAGATTACAGGTGTGAGCCACCGCACCCGGCCACAAGATTTCATTTTAACTGGGCGCAGGGGTGGGGGTTGCCAATGGTTTGTTTCATTAAGTAGAGTGGTAAAAAATAATAATATTACCACCACTACTCCCACCATTCAGAAAAACCACCACCAAAGGTAACAAGAAAGGGCTGCCATCAGAAAGAAGGGCAGGCTTGAAATGAGTACATTTGGCTTTTAGAATAATTTACTAGAGTGACTACTGGAGTTGTAAACAACCACCACCACCACCACAACAATACAACAACTTACTACCTTGTCCCTGTCCCTGTTTTTCTCATTTTGCTGCAAACCAGACATTGGAAGCCATCGGACGCATCCAACACACCCGTCTGATAAGTGGAAAGACTGAGCCCCAGAGAGAGCAGGGACTTGCCCAAGATCTCACAGGAAAAGTGTCTGTCCAGCTGCTCTGCAAAGCTTGCAGGCGCTCCTTCCATCCTGACCTGGGGGTCAGAACACTCAGAGCCCCAACCCCAAAGCCCAGAGATGCCAGGGCGAAGTCAGAGGCCAAGAGTCTCAGCTACTTCCTTACCTTCCGGGGACCCTGGCCGGGTGGATGCCCAGTCCCTGGCTGCAAGTGGAGGGCACAGGGCAGGGAGCAGAACAGCAGAGGCAGGGAGGAGAGGGTGTGGGCAGGGGCTGTGGAGTGCCCCCACAGGCACATCAGGCCCCGGGGCCCGGCTTCCCGCCCAGACACTGCCCCAGCAGCACCTCGCTCCCAGCCCTGCTCCTCTGAGCATCTCACATCCTCTTCCGGTGGCTTTGTGGGCCTTAGGGGACCCAGCTGAGCAGACAGTTCAGAGCCTGGAAGCTCTGCCACCCTCAGGGTGGGGACTCTCAGGGGATGTGGGTGGGCATGTGGGGGTGGGCTGGGCTGGGGTGGGGGAGCATCAGAGAAATGGAGCTAGAGGGTTTCAGGGGAGCCCTGAAACCTGCCTCCCTGTACTCACCCTGTGGCCAGAACAAGTCACCTCCACTAAAATCCCTCCACCATTTCTGTCCCACCCAGAAGAGAATCCCAAGTCCTCACCTGCCCACAGCCCCCTCCTACTAACTCCAGCTGCCAGCGTCCTCTGCTGGGAACCATGTTCTTCCCCCTTGGTCTCAGGACTCGGCCCCCAGTCAGAGCAGCCTTCTCCAACACCCCTGTCTTAATGCAGCAACACCATCCCTGCCCCAGCCACCCATTCCCTGTTCTTTTTCATCTGGCACACTTCCTCCTCTGTGCCAGGCTCCAAGGCCCTGTCCCCTGGGAAAGTCAGGCATCACCACTGGCCTCTCTTGCGCACAGTGACTCAACCTTGACCTTCGAGAAACAGTAGAGCCAACCAGGCTGTGAATTGGTCAGCCCAGGACTGAAATTCTGATCCCCAGGGACTCTGGAACCCTGGGCCAATGATTTAGCATCTCTGGGCCTCAGTTTGCTCCTTATAAAATGGGCACAAGGGCGCTGGAGGATTCCACAAGAATTCAGCATGGGCTTGGCTCATGGCCGTGCTTGGCGGATGTGCAATGATCATCTCCAGCGGAGATTGAGGAGTTCAGGTGCCACAGGGTTACATGCCTGTCCCGGTGCCAGGCACATAACAGACATTTGATCAATGTTGGTGGATGCTGCCCCTGTGCCAGGAGTGCCATAGCCTGACTCCATCCCTGACAGCAAGGTCCAGATGGCAGTCCGGGGTCTGCTCAGTGCTCAGAGTGTGGCTTGTAACTGGATCCTAGCAGATAGCTTGGAAATGTTTGCTGATGTAGAAGCACACACAGATGGGTACTGCAAGGCAGGCCCAGTCCCGGGAGAGGGGACCAGCGAAGAGGTCACTGTCTGGGTACACACTATTAACGGGAGAGAAGCCCTGTGCAGACAGGCAGGATCTGGGTGAGCCAGGCGCCAGGGGTTGGTATCCGAGCAGGGATCCGAGGCTGTCCCCAGCCTCGGCCTCTCACCCCGGTGTTGCTGACTGCCTGGCCATGTGACTGTGGGCATTGTGTGGTGTGGTTCGGCTGCCACTCCAGGTTTAACAGGGAGCTTACCACGTGGTTTGAGGGGGTGGGGAGGGCTTTCCCTGAGCCTCGGTTTCCTTGTCTGCAAAGTGTGACCTCGCAGCCCAGCCCCGTAGAAGGGCTCAGTGGCCGAGAAGGTGTTTCCTACAGTGTGCGCATGTTTGGTTGGGTGAGGGGCTTAAAGAGGCCCTGGAAAGAAGCGCTCAACTTTCTTTTTTTCTTTTTTTTTTTTGTTTGAGACGGAGTCTCGCTTTGTCACCCAGGCTGGAGTGCAGTGGCGCCATCTCGGCTCACTGCAACCTCCGACTCCCGGGTTCAAGCGAGTCTCCTGTCTCAGCCTCCCGAGTAGCTGGGATAACAGGCATGCGGCACCACGCCCAGCTAATTTTTGTATTTTTAGTAGAGATGGGGTTTTACATGTTGGCCAGGATGGTCTCAAACTCCTGACGTCGAGATCCGCCCGCCTCGGCCTCCCAAAATGCTGGGATTACAGGCGTGAGCCACCGTGCCTGGCCAGAAGCGCTCAACTTTCATAGTGGGGGTGGGGGACCAGCAGGGAAGTGGCAGGGAACCAGGCCACCCTGCTGGTGTGTTTGTGAGCTAATGCCTTTGCTTGGACAAGCAGCTCCCGGGTACCAGGCCCTCTGCAGGGCCTTGCATCTCTCACGCAAGCTTTCTGTGCTATTCTTGAATAGCCCACTCCAGCCCAGCTTCCCAAGCCTGTTACCCCCATATCTCCCCTGCCCCCACCTCCAGCACAGGTCAGCCTGGCCTCAGGGCCTAATCCTGGGGCTCCTCCTTTCGGAGCCAGGGTGGGCAGGGCTACCTGGGGCAGTGGGCACTGAGCTTGCTGGAAAGGCCATCGAGGGACTGCTGACACAGTCAGGCTGCAGGAGGAGCAGCACCAGCTGCCACGCAGAAATGCAGGAGTCCCGAGGAGGTGGTGCTGGCAGGAGGGGAGCAGCAGGGCCATGCACCCCTCCTCCCACCCACGTGGTCCCTGGCCCTGCCTCTGCCGCCAGCCTGGGGGAGAGCAGGGTCTTTGTTCCCTGCTGGCCAGGCCGCCACGTGATGCGCCACATCACTGTCACTGCCTGGAACGAAGACTGCCATGGACAGCCAAGGCGCTGGGCCTGGGGATGAGGCCAGTTGGAGGAGCTCCACCTGCAGCCTCCCCACCCCAACTCTGGCTGCCTTCAGGAGCTGGGCCTAGTGAGGGCCATACATGGCACAAACATTTCCAGCTACTGTGCATGAAGCTCACGATGACCCTGACCCCAGGCTTCTCCCAGGACACACGACCTGCCAGTGGTCCCACGATGCTCTGCCCAGCACGCCGGGTGGCCTGGGATAATGCACCTGGCCACACACCCAAGCCCAGGCTAGCAAAACCCAACCCACAGGCACCTTTCTAGGTAGGGGCAGGCCCTGGCTGGGTGCGAGGCCCATTGTTTACAAACACTGTGCAGCTGTCGCTAGGAGCTGTGACTCAGAGCCAGAGCAGTGACTCCTCGCGAAGCTGTTTACTCGGCACCACATCCTGTCCAGGAAGCAGATAGCAGAGGCCGAGGCCTGGCTTTTGCTCCTCTTTCCTGCTGCTAACTTGACTCAGAGACCTGCTGGCCAGACTCGGTGTCCAGCTGGGGGGACACTCCAGCTCCCCTCCCCCTGGCTTCTGGGAACCTGAGGCCCCGTCAAGTCGCTCAACACACATTCGGGCCCAGCCGGCTCTGCTAGGTAGTGATGCTGTGTTCATGCAGGAGACAGATCCTGCCCCTGGAGGCTGCACCTATGCCTGGCATCCCCTCCCTCTTTGGCTCTGACTAGGAGACTCCCAGGGACGGGGGCATCACTGACACCTGTCACCGTGCAGCCCAGAGGCAAATTCTTGCCACTTTCAGAAGCCTGGGAGGCAGGATCAACTCCTGACACCCCTTCGTACCCTAGAGCCTAGTCTGGCGCCGCCTTTAGCACACCTCAGTGGGGACAAAGCACTTTTCCAGACAGCCTCTGCCAGAAAGATGAAGCCACAGTCATCATCTCTGTTGTAAAACTGAGAAAACTGAGGCCCAGAGAGGGCGAACAACTTGCCTGATGTCACACAGCATGTTAGTGCCAAGGCAGGGTGTAAGTCCGGCCCCCAAGGCTGCTTGCTTTCCTCTACTCTGTTCCAAATTAAGGATCACAAGTAGATTTGTTCCAGGCAGCACACAGACTTGACGCTGCTGGGACCCTGTCCCTGGGGTGGGTGGTCTGTCCCCTGTAGGAGGCCTAGGCTGGGGACTCTGACTTCCATTTCTGCTGATCACTGCTGCCTCCAACCTGGCGCCTAAACCAGAGTCAACAACCCTCTGATAATTTCTACTACGCACTGCCATGCCAATGTGGGTATCATTTCACCATCATGATATGTGAGGCAGGTTTTGCAGGTGAGTTTGAGGACGAAGCTCAGAGACGGCACAAAGCTCATCCAAAGCCACACAGCAGAGCAGGGCTTCCAATCCTGTCTGACTCTCAGGTTTGCGCTCCCAGTCACTCCTTCCTGCAAACTCCTAGCAGGAAGACTCTTTATGACTCTTCGTGAAGAGTCAAAGGTGATTTTATCCTCACGGTGCCCTTCTAAGTTCAGGGTGCAAGTATCTCAATGACCTCCAGTTCACAGGAGGGCCGCTGTGTGTGGCGGGGAGGCAGAGCCGCAGAATGACTTGTGGAAGGCTACACACCCCAGTGGGGAGGCCCTTTCCCCTGCTCCAGGCTAGGGAGACCTGGGGACTCCCAGGAGCAGCAGAGCCACAGGACATACCTGCCAAGGCATGTGGAAGGTGGGCCACCCTGGAGTGGGGAGAGAAAGGCAAAGAGGGGCTGTGCTTATTTTGGCAGTTGGGGCTTGGCACCACCCCAGGCAGGACAGTAATTCAGCAACTGCCTGATTCACCCACCGCAGGGCTCCCCTGCACTGGCTGCCTGCCCGCCGGCCCCTATTACCAGCCCACTGAGTCACGCAGGTTGCCAAGAAGCTGAGGATCCAAGAATCCAGGCCCTGCCCCAGCCGCTCCCATTGGCTTTGAGCCCAGCAGGACCCAGCCCTGCCAAGGGCACCGCAGCTCCCCTCCCCAACCCTGCCTGCCCCCAGGTCCAGCTCCAGGAGGAACCCAACGTCTAACTGTAAGGATCCAAGCAGTGGCTGGGAGCTGGGGCCTACAGTGTCAGGAGTCTTGGGCCAAACCCTCGTCCTGTCACTTCCTGGCTGGGTGGAGCTGGGTGAGCCGGGCAGGTTCCTTTCCCTTGCTGAGCCTTGGTTCTGGCCCAGAAACAGGGAACATCTCTGCCTCAAAAAGACTGCATGCTGAAATGAAACATGGGATGGGAAGCACTCAAGATAGGGCCTGGCACATGCTCCGTGTCAAAAAACGGCACCCCAAGGTGGCATCCTCTGCAGGGAAGAACCAGAGTTCTTATTTTGAATTCAAGGCCAGCTGATACTTCTGGAAAATGCAGCTGAAATGATGCAGCAATGTCAACTGCCATAGAGTTTCTAAACAATGTCCATTTCTCTACTGAAGGAGATGAGGATCAGTAACAGAGTTTGTAGCCTGCACTGTCTGCAGACCACAGAGAGGGCCCGGGGCACAACTATATTCACACAGCCAGACCATGCGAATTTACTGAACACCTACTAGGTGCCAGGCACTATTCAAGTGCCAGCGACAGACCAGGGAAAAACACAAAACATAAAAATCACCTTTGGCCTGGGTCATAATAAGTAAAATGCATTTTTGAAAATAAGAATGCTCCAGAAGGCAAAAACAGAACAGGGAAGGCTGATGGGGCCCATGGGGCAGGAGCAGGTGCTACAACTACAGACAGGCCAGGAGGGCTGAGGGGGCAGCGCGGGTATGGATGGAAGGAGGGACATTAAAACATTTCACCTTGGCCGGGCGCGGTGGCTCACGCCTGTAATCCCAGCACTTTGGGAGGCCAAGGCAAGTGAATCACTTGAGCTCAGGAGTTCGAGACCAGCCTGGTCAACGTGGTGAAACCCTGCATCTACTAAAAATACAGAAAAACTAGCTCGGGTGCAGTGGCTCACGCCTGTAATCCCAGCACTTTGGGAGGCTGAGGCAGGCGGATCATGAGGTCAGGAGTTCAAGACCAGCCTGGCCAACGTGGTGAAACCCTGTTTCTACTAAAAATACAAAAATTAGCCAGGCGTGGTGGCGGCGCCTGTAACCCCAGCTACTCGGGAGGCTGAGGCAGAGAATTGCTTGAACCTGGGAGGCAGAGGTTGCAGTGACCAAGATCGTGCCACTGCACTCCAGCCTGGGCGACAGAGCAAGACTCCATCTCAAAAACAAACAAACAAAAAAACTAGCTGGGCATGGTGGTGTGTGCCTGTAATCCCAGCTACTCAGGAGGCTGAGGCAGGAGACTGGCTTAAATCCAGGAGGTGGAGGTTGCAGTGAGCTGAGATAGCACCACTGCATACTCCAGCCTAGGCGACAGAGCAAGACTTCGTCTCAAAAAACAAAACAAGGCTGGGCATGGTGGCTTACGCCTGTAATCCCAGCACTTTGGGAGGCCGAGGCGGGCGGATCACTTGAGCTCAGGAGTTTGAGACCAGCCTGGCCAACACGGTAAAACCCCATCTCTACTAAAAATACAAAAAATAGACGGGTATGGTGGTGCGCCTGTAGTCCCAGCTACTTGGGAGGCTGAAGCGGGAGAACCGCTTGAACCCGGGAGGTAAAGGTTGCAGTGAGCTGAGATCGTGCCACTGCACTCCAGCCTGGGCGACAGAGCAAGACTCCGTCTCAAAACAAAACAACACAATTCACCTACCACAGGGTCCTTTCATGCCCCCCATGGCAGGGAGTTTGTAAGCTCCTTGAGAGCAGGGACTCTGTGCCCCAGGGTCCTGATGCCTGGAACAGCATCTAGCACACAGCCGGCTCTCCATAAATGCCTAGATGAACAAGTGAGCTCGATGGGCCAGACTCTAAAATATTCGGAGGTTCTTGTGGGAAGATCACCAGGAGAGCTCCTTGGAAGAGGTGATGAGGCTGGAGAGGAGCCTGAGGGAGGGCAAGGGGGTGGAGGGCCAGGGAAGGGTGGGGCCGCCTCTGCTTACCTGGCTCCCTCCCATTAAAGTGCTTTCCCCCCAGGAACCAGGCTGAGAAGAGAAGATAAGCAGAGGGAAGCCAGGCGGGGGAAGAGCGAGGAGGAAGGCAGCCAGGCTTTCTGGGAAGCAAGAGCCCTTTTTCTTAGAAGCAGGGCCCTGGAGTTTCCCAGAAGCCAGCCTGCCCTGGGACGGTGGAGGCGGTGGTAGGTGGTCAGGTTGGCCCTGGTTTAACCTAGGGGATTTTCCCTTCCTAAATTCCTGGCCCAGGAACAATTCTTGGGGAATGGGTCTCTGTTCACAGGTAAGTAGAAGTTGCTCTGGTGTGGGCAAAGAGACCCCTCCCCAAGGCACAGCCGTGGCTGGTGAGGATGGGGGATGGGGGCTGAGCCCACAGTCAGGCCCCTGTGTCCAGCAGGCCCTGGTCGCCCAGTGCACTCGGGCCAGGGGAACCAGGACAAACGGGCCCTTGTGGTTGGGAGGCTGCCTGCCGTGCCAGGGACAGTGTGTGCCCGGTGCTGCCACCAGCCTGCCTCCTGCCTGAAGGGGCTGAGGGCGTGGGAAGTGGGGCTACCATTTCCGAAGGGGACCTCCTAAGCTGCCCTGGCCTCTGGAGAGGGCACAAGGCCTTGGCTGGCTGCCAGGAGGTGGCAGGGCTGGTGCCCGCTGCCCTCTTTCTCACTGTCCTTTGCCTGCAAGAAGTTCCCCAGGGCTAGAGAAGAGCAATCCCTTGGGACTCTAGGGCCCTGGGTCTGAGGGACACTGCTGTGTCCCACCCTCCTGGGACCCACTGTCCCGTTAACCCCTGGGCTTGGCTCCTTCCTTGGCTTCTCCCCTGGAAGGCGAGGCTCAAGGGCCTCTCCTGTCTGCCTCACCTGGGATGCCTGACAAACGACAGCAAGGTACCAGCTGCCCTCCCCTGCCCAGGGACCCTCCAAGAGCTGTTCAGGTCTCCATGCCAGCATCACGGTGGGCAGCTGGGTGTGCCAGGCAGTGGCTGAGCAGTTCCCAGCCACCACAACCCTGTGAGCTGGGCCCGGCTGTCAACCCAGTAACACATGAGAAAACTGACACTCAGCCCTCCTCATGGTCACGGCTCCGGCCTGGGCCTGGTGCTTTGTTTGTTTGTTTATCTGAGACAGAGCCTTGTTCTGTCACCCAGGCTGGAGTGATCTCGGCTCGCTGCAACCTCTGCCTCCCAGGTTCAAGCAATTCTCCTGCCTCAGCCTCCCGAGTAGCTGGAATTACAGGTGTGCACCAACATGCCCGGCTAATTTTTGTATTTTTAGTAGAGATGGGGTTTCACCGTGTTGGCCAGGCTGGCCTCAAACTCCTGACCTCAGGTGATTCACCCGCCTCGACTTCCAAAGTGCTGGGAGTACAGGCATGAGCCACCGCACCTGTCCAGGTCTAGTGCTTTAAAAAGGCAAAATGCAAACCCCCACTTCCTCCCACACTCACTGTGGCAACATGCTCTCCCTCCCCAGGCACCAGCCATGTGTCCCCACACGCAGCCACACATACCCCTTCATATATGTGCTCCCTCAGCCACTGTCAAGCTTGTCACATCTGAGCACATGCATGCTGCAAACATATGGGGTCACCCAAAGGCAGAGAGATGCCCCTGCCCCCAACACACGTGCTAGAGTGCACATGTGCCCCACCGCATCCCACAGCACACAGCCGCTGCCCCTGCAGGCCCAGAGGCCCCGGATACACACCCTGCTCCCTGCATATCTGCCAGACAGCAATGGGTGCCCCGGCGTCCCCAGACCCCTGAGCACCCTCCCTCAGGGCTGCGGAGAGGGGAGGAGGCAGGGCTCCATGCAGGGACTCCCCAACCCCAGCAGCTGGGAAGGAAACACCTCATGGAGTCCTGAAGAACAGCAAGCGGCTATTTCGAGGGGGCAGGGGGACCAGGCAGGCGGTGCCGCCAGCTGAGACCTTCCACACTGGGCACTACCCACCTGCCCACTACCCCCAGCTGTCACCTCCCCAGCCACCCAGGGCCTGGGACCAGGTGGACTGCTTCACCCTTGAACTCCAGTCCTGTCAACTGGGCAGCAGGGCCTGGAACTTGGCCTCAGGGAAGAAGGGGGTGGGGGGAGAGTGGGATGCGTGTCCTGGGCAACTTACTCGCCTCCTCGGGGCCGTAGTTCCCCTACCTGAAAAAAACCTGTGGATTCAACTTAGGGCCTGCAAGTGTCCCTGCCCTCCACCCACACCCCGGCTCCCCAAAGGCAGCGGGAGCTGGTGGGCCATCGGCCATCTCCCTTCTGCGAAGCGGAGCAGACATTGGCTGCCATCTGCGGAGGGCCTGCCCATGCGGTGCCAGGGGCCTCAGGAACATCTCATACTCCCCCACATCCGTAGGCCCACAGAGGAGGCAATGGGGGTGCAGAGGAGTTAAGGAACCCACTTGTCTGGGTCCGCTGAGGCCAAGCCAGGGCTCCCATCCCAGCTCCCAGGCTTCTCTCCCCTTGACCTCTAGACAGCCCGAACTTCCCTGCGGCTGCTGTTCCTGGTGAACCTCATGACAGATGACAGCACTAGTCAGGTGACTAATCAGCTGATCACTTGATCATCGGGACAGATAAGTGCCGCTGCAGCTATAGCCCAGCAGGGGTGGGGTGGGGTGGGAGCGGGAATCCCTTTGGAATGGATTCAGGTCAGGTGGTGGCAGCCCCCAGGACTTAAATACCTTCTGCCACCCTCCCCACGGTCCCACCCTCCCCACGGTCCCACCCTTCCAGTTTTGAACTTACATTACAGGCAAAGGGCAACCCCCCCACACATCTGGGATCAGGACAAAGTCCCAAGAGGGGCGGGTGCCAGAGGTGGGGGAAGTTCCTGGACTCAGGGCCTCTGGTTGGCCAAGGGTGCTTTCTTCTTTCTCTCCAATGGACAAGCCCACCCCTCCCTGCCTTCCTCCCTCGGAACACAAAAGTCAGATGGGCACACCTGACCTCTCAGGTGGCGTCCAGCAGAGAGGTCCTGCACCCTTCCCATGGGAGCCCTTTCTGGACCCTAACCTAGAAAGAGGGAAGGACTGGGGTGCCCTCCAGCAGGCAGTGGGTCCCGGCCCCCCTTATCCTTCCCAGAAGGACTGGGCAGCTCAATTCAGTTAATTATGTGCCCACCGGGCAGTGCAGGGAGGGGAGGCCAACGTGGGGGAGGGGGTGGGGAAGGTCCTTGGTGCAGCACCCACGCAGGGTGGGTGGGGCTGTGTGCCTGAATCTTCCCTCCCACCAACTGGCCTCCTGCAGCCTGTTCCTTGGTGCTGGGCTGGGGGCTTGCCTCGTCCGCCCGCCTTCTTGGCGTGGCATCCAGCATGAACGTGGGCCGGGGCTGCACGCACCTTGGGCTGTGGGCCGGCAGCTCCCCGCCACTGTCTGTGCTGCCCTCTGCCCTGCCCCTCCTCCTGTGGCACTCCAGCTGGGGGTGGCTGGGCAGAGTCCCCATGGGATCACCCTGAGCCCAGCCGACGACCCCCAAGTGAACATACGAGCCCAGCACCCAACTCTGGAGGTGGGCACGCCCCTTGCCCATTTGACAGATGGGGCAAGGGAGGCTCAGAGGGGTGAAATCATGACCCAGGGCCACACAGTGAGCAAATGATCAGGGTCAGACTGGCATCCTGGCTCCATGAGAGCACCCGGAGGTCCCGGGGAGTGGTCACCAACAGTCCTACCCTCACTGCCATCCCCAGAGAGAACATCTGAGGCAACCAGGTCTCACAGCCTTCCCATCCCCAAAGTCCAACCCACTGGGCAGTGTGGCCCCACCTGCCTTCTCCCACCATTCTACTGCCCCACCCTCTCCCAGGGTCTGGGGCTCCACCTCGCTCCTTCCAGGCCGGACACCCCTCATCCATGTTCTCACCTCGGCTCCCGCAGTGCCCAAGTCTGGGTGCAGGGCGGGTGCCCACAAACTAAGGCAGCCCCTATGGGAGCCCAGAGGGCAGGGCTTTCTTACACCCTCACAGCAACTGCGGGGGCCTCAGGGCAGACAGGGAGGCTCAGAGGGGTCCTGCGCTGCTTCTAGGATGCCCAGCAATAAGCGCTGAGCTGGAATTTGGACCCAGGTGTCCTGCTCCAAAGCCACCTGCCTCACCTGAGGACCAGGGGCCTGATGGCCGAGGTGGATGCTGACATATGAGGAGGAAAGGCAGTGGCGGCCTGGTCCTGGTCCCCTCACTCTCCTGCCCCAAGGCCCCAGTAGGTGACATAATTCACAGGGCAATGTTTATGCACTGAACGGTGAACACACAGGCAGAGGGGTAGATGGGCCACCAATGGGGAAACTGAGGCCAGTGAGAAGGGACACACTAAGGTCACATAGTCAGTCGGTATCAAAGTTGGCCCAGAACCACAGTCCCCTGTTCCAAGGTCTGTACCCAGCCCAACCACAACCTGGCATGCCATCCAGCCCCAGGCCAGGGAGCCCACGGCTGCAGGGCGGCAAAGCACACGGTACCACACGTGGTACCCCATGGCCCCACACACTCTGGCTGGCACCGAGCCATCGCTGTGCTTTCTGACCTTGCGTTTTCTGACATTCTGCCACTGTCAACTCTCACTCAGGTATCCAGGAAGCGGCCTCTGTTGCTAGGGGACTGGCTTGATGCCGGGTGGCTGGCAGAGTGGGGAGATGGGGAGAGGGGAGTGGACTGGGGTGTCCCTCAGGAAGGATCCAGGGGCAGAGGCTACTGGGTCCTGTGTCAGGGTGGAGGGCCATGAGAAGTATCTGAGGAAACTCAGCAGGTCAGGCCCCTTCCTCCCCAGGCTCTAATGAAGGTCCTGGACCCTGGTCTCTGCATTTTCTCTTTCAGCCTCAGAGTCTTCTTTTTGGGCCAGGGGTGGGTGTGCGCTGGTGGGGGTTGGAGGTGAGCCATCGGAAAGCCCATCGGAAAGCCCCAGCCCTGAGCCTTCCTGCAGGCAAGTATTTTGGGGGCCAGCAGTTGCCAAGCAACTGCTCTGGGTTGCCATGGGAATACTCCCTTTTTTCTGGGGCTTGTCATTTTTAGGGGGATGCCACAATGCTTCCCGTTCCCTTTCCTCTCCACTTCCTCACCCTGGCTTGGCTGCCCTGGGAGAGGACCCTGGGAGTCCACAAGCTCACACCCCACCCCTATGGGGGGCCCACATACCCCTGGCCCTAAGACTCTTTGAGGCTCCAGAATCAAGAACCCCCAAAATGCAGAGCCCAGAGTCCAAGGCCTTCATTAGAGCAGAGAGACGATGAAAGGGGCTCATTACTCTGTTTACGTCTCCTTGCCGCCATTAACCACCACTTGGGGCCTAGGGCCTCCCAGCCCTGCCCTGCCCAGCAGCCGGGCCCAGCCCTGACCGTTGGAAGGCCACTGTAATTGGAAGGAATGTGGTCCTGGTGCCTGGCCCTTCCCAGGCTTGTGTGCACACAGGGAGGCACCATTGCCAAGCTGCCACTACCTAGCTGTGGGAGTTCCTTCCCCTTCCAGTGCCTCAGTTTCCCCACCTGGAAGTGAGGATGGCAGTGGCATTTATCTTGCAGAGTGCTGAGCAGATACAAGGGACACTTTAGCACAAGGCCTACGGGCTGGCTGTCATCACCAGGCACCTCTGCAGCAGGGGACAGAGGGAAGGACTCTGTGGAGAATAGCCCTGTGGCTAGCGTGCAATGGTGACTGACCACGCCACTGATGGCAGAGTGGCCACTGAATCCAGGACCCCAGACAGGCAGCCCATGCCTTCTCCACAAGATCTGTCTGCCCCATACCCCTGACCCTTCCACAGAAGCCAGGGTGCTCCCCACGGGCCAGGCACCCAGCGCCAGCCAGGTGTACAGAGGCCAGTATCTGCTGTGTGAATCAATCACTGAACCAACTGTCAAGGACCAGCAGCCTCAGGGGCGGGCCTGGTGGCTCGGTGAGCGAGGAGGTGGTGGGAGGGCCTTGTGCGGGTAGGGAGGTGACAGTAAGAAATGGCCTCTGGCTGGATGCAGTGTCTCAAGCCTTTAATCCTAGCAGTTTGGGAGGCCGAGGCGGGGGGATCCCCTGAGCCCAGGTGTTTGAGACCAGCCTGGGCAACATGGTGAAACTGTGTCTACAAAAAAATCCAAAATTAGCTGGGAGTGTTGGCGCGCACCTGCCGCCCCAGCTACTCTGGAAGTCTGAGCCCAGGAGGTCGAGGATGCAGTGAGCCGTGATCTGGCCCCTGCACTGCAGCCTGGGCCACAGAGCAAGACCTTGTCTCAATAATAATAATAATAATAATAATAATAATAATAATAATAATAATAATAAAAAATAAAGGAATGGCTTCCACTCATTCCACTCCTGGGCCAGCGGCCCGCTGTGCACTCCGCTCCCTTTCGCTGATGCCATGTGAGCGGCTCCACGGCGGGGACCTGACCCCTGCTCCTCAGCCCCACACTGCCTCGCCCCTTTGTATATCAAAGGCGCCTCTGAGGGGCTGTGCTGACCCCCACCAGGAGCAGCAGGACCACCTCAGGCATCCCAGCTCCCCTGAGGCAGGGTCTGGGGCTGGTGTTGGGGGGAAGGACCCCTCAAGTCTCTATCTGCACAGACAGCCCACCCGTGCCCAGGGCTGCCTTCCGAGCACCTGCAGACCTGGGCCTGCAGTAACAGGAGAGCTATTTGCAAACCGCAGTGTAATCAGCCGCACGGCCTCTGGAGAGGCCTGAGAAAGGCCGGCTCAGCTTGCAGGTGAGGAACCAAACGAAAGGCAAACTCCTGGCCCCTGTGGGCCCCGGCCACTGCAGCCTCGCAGGTCCCCTATCCCTCCTCCCTGCCTTCCTTTCCGCCCCGCGGACACCACGGTCTGCAAACCATGGTCCTCCTCGCCACCCCTGTCACCTCCTCCTCGGCCCCGCGCCGGCCTCCGACGCAAAGTCGCCACCCAGTCACCCCGCCTCGGCCCCGCCTGGTTTGATTTCCTCCCGTGTGTGTCACCCATGAGGTGGCCGTGCCCCTGGCCTGTTTACAGCTGTGCGCAGGCTCCTCGCAACCTGAAGGCGAGACCTTTGTCTGCGGCAGCTCCGCGCCGGGCTGGGCGGCCGCACGGGAGGGCACAGCGCCACCTGCTGGTGCTGCCGCCAGAACGCGCCAAGCTGAGGAGCAGGCGGGCTCCGCTCACGCCCCCACACCCCCTAGCTGGGGGCTGGGTTCCTGCGATGTCTTCCGACTCCCCGCTGCTCCCCTAGTCCCCGTAGGCACGCGGGTACCCGGCCTTTGGGAGGGGGATCATTCCCAATACTCCTGTTACGGGTTGAACTGTGTCCCTGAACAAAAAGATCTCTGGTACCCGTGAATGAGATCTTATTTGGAAATAGGGTCTGTGCGGATAGAATCCGGATGAGGTCATACCGGATTAGGGTGGGCCTTAATCCAATGACTGCTATCCTTATGATAACAGGGAAAATTGGACAGACACGCACAGGCGGACAGACACGAACTGATGAAGGCACAGTTTGCAGTCACACGTCTACAAAACCAGGAACGAATGCCAAGGAAACTGGCAGCCACCAGAGGTTGGAAGATGCAAGGAAGTATCCTCTCCTAGAATCTTCAGAGACAGCATGGCCTTGCTGACCCCTGGATTTTGGACTTCTGGCCTTTAGAACTGTGAGAGAATACATTTCTGTTGTGTTGAGCCACCCAGCACTTTGTGACAGCAGCCCAGGAAGCTGACCCGATAGACACTGGTCCCAGTCATCACCCTCTGTGCCATCACCACACCTCCCCTCCACGAATCAACCACGACCACAGGACACCTCCTTCTGGAATCTCTCTGTGCCCACGCACTCCCCAGATGAGCACTTCCCCTTCCCCTGGCAACTCCCCGGACTCTTGTTACCCCCACCCCCCGCCCTGGCATGGCCTGGGCCCAGGAGACAGATACGAAATGAATGAGTGAATATCCACCTTTGCTACTTCATCATATTCAGATGTTCGTAAAAATCTCTATGTTCGTCATATTCAGATGTTCGTAAAAATCAAGTGGCAGCAGTGCTGGGGGTTAAGGAAATGGGGAGAGTGATGGCAGATGTGTGAGGGGAGACAAGGGGCACTTCCAGGTACTCATAGCCACCCTGGGAGCTGGGACAGCCAACCAGTGTGTTCTCATGCTCCCAGCCCCTGAGGCTCAGAGAGGGGAAGCCATCTGGGTCACCAAGCTCCTGCCTCTTGCCAGTTCTGTGACCCCAAACTAGCCATTGTGCCTTTCAGGGCCTCCCCAGTCTCCTGACCTGCACAATGGGGATGGTTCTAACGTCTACTTCCTGGGGACATCACCACGCTAATGTGCGACAATACTACAAAACCTGTTAGCTGCCTCACAGACTTAGAGATGGAAGGATTAGGAAGGAAAGGGGCCTTCAGAGGCTGCAGGGTCCTGCTGACCCCCGGATTTTGGACCTCTGGCCTTTACAACTGTGAGGAAAGAAACTTCTCACAGGGGCGAGACACAGCCCAGAATACAAGTCGGACAGGCTGGGCACTGGTGCTGTGATCTGGGGAAAGTCACTCCCTTCTTGGTCTGGTTTCCTCATCTGCACCATGAACGGGTTGAAAATGAAGCAAAAATCAGATATCGGCCCCCTGTGGCATACGGGAGCATCTTCCAATGGGAACACCTTCCAATGGCTCCCATGATGTTTGTTTGTTCGTTTGTTTATTGAGACAGCGTCTGGCTCCGTCGCCCAGGCTGGAGTGCAGTGGCATGATCTTGGCTCACTGCAATCATCACCTCCCAGGTTCAAGTGATTTTCCTGCCTCAGCCTCCGGAGTAGCTGGGATTATAGGCACCTGCCGAGACACCCAGCTAATTTTTGTATTTCTTTTTTGTAGAGACGGGGTTTCACCATGTTGGCCAGGCTGGTGTTAAACTCCTGACCTCAGGTGATCCACCCGCCTCGGCCTCCCAAAGTGCTGAGATTACAGGTGTGAGCCACCGCGCCCAGCCTCTGTTATGTTTAGAATCAGGCCTGACTGCCTCCTCTCAGACACTGTCCCAGGCAGCCTCCACACTGGCTCCAGAGATCCCTGCCTCCTGGTACATAAGTTGCTGAGTGATCCCCTTCCTCCGAGGGTGATTGGATTTAGTGACTGGCTTCTCACCAACAGAACACAGCACAGGTGACGTGAGGTCACTTCCAAGATTTACAAAAAACTATGACTTCTGCCTTGCTTGTTTGCTCTTGTTTTCCTCCCCACCTTCACCCCTCACTCTGGGGAAGTGAGTTCTGATGCTGTGAGCTGCCTGCCCTACAGAGAGACCCACATGACAGTGAACCAAGGGAGGGCCCCCACCAACAGTCACAGAGGAACTGATGCCCTCAGTCAAAACTGAATCCTGCCAATAACATGAAAATGGCCTGGGGGCTGGTCCTGCCCAGTCCAGCCATGGATGAGACCCCAGTCCCAGCCTCCCTTGAGACCTGGGGGCAGAGGCACCCAGCTGAGCTGCCCTGGATCCGGGTCCACAGAAACTGTGTGATGATCAATGTCTGTTGCTGGAAGCTGTACATTAGGGTAGTGTTGTCACACAGCTGTCCACAGGCCCCTGGGCTGCCCCTCCCACCCCCAGCTCACTTGGGCCACACTGGCCTCCTTTCTCACTCCTCTCTGGCCAAACTCATTTCTGCCTCCCAGCCCTGCCTGCTGAGCCTTCTCCATCACACTGTCCAGACTCGTGCAGGGCTGGCTCATGCTTTGTCTTCTGGTCACAGCACAGATGTCCCCTTAGCGAGACCTCTCAGATCCCCACCCAGCAGGCCCCAGCCCTCCCTGGCAGCCCCGGCATTATTTTCGCTGCAGCACTTGCTTTTTCCTTTCTGTGCCTGTTTGCTTTTGTGCCCTGTCCGTCGCCCCCTCCAGACTGCCAGCTCTGGAGGGCAGGCCCCCCTGGGTCACTTTCAGAGCCACGCCCAAGCCCAACGCTGCCCCCCCACAACCCAGGGTGAGTGCTTGGGCACACCTGCTGAAGGGAAAGAGGAGGCTCTTGGAGCCCCCTCCCGCCTCTGAGCAGCTAACATTGTGGAGAGGGATGCTAGTAATGGGGGGTGTGCATTGGGTGGAGGCCAGGGTCCCCCAGAGGGACCCTGCCGGGCTCTCCCTGACTCCAGTTGCTCCAATGAGCACAGTGGGCACTGCCTCCCCCTGGTGGCCGGCACTAGCACAGCAGCAGCCTCAGGCAGAAAACCCAGAAAACAAAACACACACCTTTGTTTGGGTGTTGTCAAGGTAGCAGCTCTCCTGAGTCCCAGGGGGTCAAAGGAGCAGAACCTGCAGGCTCCAGGGGTAATTCAAGGAGCCTCAGAAGCTTCATTTGCTCCCCTCTTTCCCTTTGCTGGTCCTGGGGTGTCCAGCTCACTCGTGAGGCCTCCTCACTCCAACCAGGGCAACGGCTCTGGCCCCACTTCCAAATAAGAACCCTGAGGCTCCAACAAGGACAGTCTTGTCCCACAAGAGTTGTCCAGTGCTTGGCCATGCTCTGCACCACCCCAGGCCCTCAGCCCTTCAGCCCCGCCGGCTTCTCTTGCTCAGAAGAACCTCCAAGAAGAAGGCATTTTCCACAGACCTCGGTGGGTAGTGGGGGCATCCGCAGTGGAGACCTAAGGCCGACAGACACGTCTACGAGCCTGTGGGACCCTTGGGGTCACCCAGGCCAAACATTCCAATTTGTAGAGCAGGAATTTGAGGCTTCCTTTCCTACAGCCCCGTCCACACTGAAGGGGTCTTTTCCTGCTTCCAGGTGATCACAGCGGTGAACACAGAACCCCACAGTCTGTCCTCTCCAGGGTGCCCCAGCCCAGACAGATCCTGGGAACCTTGGAGAATCCCCGCCCATCAAGCTGGCCTGTCCTCCCCTTGCCCCCCACCCCGTGCCATGGCCCCAGGCATGTTGCTGGGTACTGGATGCCCCTGCCCATGGCAGAGTAGCCCCCGCCCTCTTTCTTCTTTCCCCCAGTCACTTCCCCAGCGTCCCGTCCTACTCTGAGCCCCAGGAAGTGTGTGGTGTGTGTGTCTGCGTGTGTGTGAGCATGTATGCGCAGGCCTGCGCCTGTACGTGCGCGGAGAAGCCCAGGCAAATGAGCCCACATGGGAGATGGGCAGGGGTCCCCAGGATCTTAGAGGCTGTCATTCCCAAAGCAAACCCCACGGGAAGGGTGAGCCGAGCCCTTCCTGGACTAAGAAGCCGGAACCCTCCCTTCATCTCTGGACTCCGCCAACTTCGTGTGCCCCGGGCCAGTCCCTGCCCCTCTCCTGTCCTCAGTTTCCCTACCGTCCCAGGCGGGGTTGGACGCGGAGCTGCGTAAGCGCACGCTCAGCGTGGACGCGGCGCCGGGCTCCCTCCCCACGGTGGGTGTGGGCTGGGGCATGCGGTCCTCCCTCCACCCGCGACGCGGGGCTGGGGACGGCGCGCACTCACCTGGCAATCTACCATCATCCTCAGCCTCGGTGGCACATCGCCGGCCCCAGGGCGGGACCCGGGGCTCGCAGAGGCCGCTCGCCTGGGCCCGCGCGCGGCGCAGGGGTGCGCCCGGCTGCGGGGCTCATGGCGCGGCCTCCGGTCCCCGCCGGGCCCAGGACTCTGCGGCCCTCGGGGCCGCCCCGGCCGCCGCCAGCGCCGCTCCCATTGTCTGCGCCGCGCCGCGCTCCGGCCGCCCGGGCCTCGCCGCTCGGTTCCGCCCCGGCTCCCCGGGCTCGGGCCCGGGTGGGCGGGGACAGCCGCGGCCCCGCCCCAGCCCGCCCGCAGGTGCGAGGGGCGCGCCCCGCCGCGCGAGCTCGGGGACGCGCTCGGGGGCGCGCTCAGGCCTCCCTCCCGCGGGGCAGCCGGGCCTGGTGTCTAAGGCCGGGCGCGCACACGGGGCCTGCGCGGGACCGCAGACAGCGCGTGCACGTCACTCCGCTTCGCCGCGCGCACGCGCCACGCGCCACGCGCCACGCTCCCAGCGCGGTGTGCGGCCGATCTCACGTGTCCGTCCGCCCCAGCCGCCTGCTCAGTACTCCCCACCCCGCTAGGACCTAGGGCCAACCTCGCCCCAGCCAGGCGGGGGCCGCTGAGTCGGCGCGCCGGCGTCACCAAATATACAAGTTCACCCTGGCGCCCAGCACCCCGATGCCACCTGCTGGACTCGGCTCGGCTGATGGCTGGGAGCTGGGGGACCCGAGGTGACAGCGAACTCAGCCTGGGCAGGGAGAAAGTCAGGTCTCCCCTTCCCCTCCTCTTCCCCACTTCCCTCCTTGTCTTCCCTGACAGCACCTGGGACCACAAAGTCCAGCTGCAGCTTCAGCTGGTGTAAGATGGGGCTCAAGGGAGCCTGGGGGAAGGAGGCCTCACACTGGGGTTGAGCGACTGTTGGGGGTAATCAGTGTTATTAGGGCTAACTGATTTCGTCCCTTTTTATTTTTTATTTATTTTTGTTTTTGAGATGGAGTCTCGTTTGTTTGTTTTTTGAGATGAAGTCTCACTCTTGTCCCCCAGGCTGGAGTGCAATGGCGCGATCTCGGCTCACTGCAACCTCCACCTCCCAGGTTCAAGCAATTCTCATGCCTCAGCCTCCTGAGTAGCTGGGATTACAGGCACCTGCCACCACGCCCGGCTAATTTTGTATTTTTAGTAGAGATGGGGTTTCACCATGTTGGCCAGGCTGGTCTCGAACTCCAGACGTCAGGTGATCCTCCCGCCTTGGCCTCCCAAAGTGCTGGGATTACAGGCATGAGCCACTGCACCAGCCGCGGTCTCCTTGTCGACCAGGCTGGAATGCAGTGGCTAGATCACGGTTCACTGCAACCTCTGCCTCCTGGGTTCAAGCGATTCTCCTGCCTCAGCCTCCCAAGTAGCTGGGATTACAGGTGCACGCTGCCACCACCACACCCGACTAATTTTTGTGTTTTTAGTAGAGACAGAGTTTCACCATATTGGCCAGGCTGGTCTCGAACTTCTGACCTCAGGTGATCTGCCCTCCTCGGCCTCCCAAAGTGTTGGGATTACAGGCGTGAACCACTTTGCCTGGCCGACCCTTTTGATTTATTTTATTTATTTTATTTTTTTGAGACAGAGTCTCACTCTGTCACCCAGACTGGAGTGCAATGGCACAGTCTCAGCTCACTGCAACCTCCGCCTCCCAGGTTCAAGTGATTCTCCCGTCTCAGCCTCCCGAGTAGCTGGGATTACAAGCATGTGCCATCACACCCGGCTAATTTTTGTATTTTTAGTAGAGATGGGGTTTCACTATGTTGGCCAGGCTGGTCTGGAACTTCTGACCTCGTAATCTGCCCACCTTGGCCTCCCAAAGTGCTGGGATTACAGGTGTGAGCCACTGTGCCCGGCCTTTTTTATTTTTAAAAAAGCTATATAGAGACGAAGTCTCACTATGTTGCCCAGGCTGGTTTGGAACTCTTGGGCTCCAGAGATCCTCCTGCCTTGGCCTCCCAAAGTGCTGCAATTACAGGCGTGAGCCACTGTGCCCGGCTTCATTCAATTTTATACCAGAGCCAAGGCACCAGCACTGCAGGCCACTCAGCTGTAAGTGGCCAGGCCCTGCTGTGCGTGGTGACCCCCACTTCATGGCTCTTCCCTGTCACTCATCCCCAAGCTGGTCATCAGAGGCCTCATCCTGTGTTGGGGCCTCGCTGGCCAGGTATCCCCTGAGTCCAGCGCTTGGGCCCCATATATATTGATTCCCCTGCTGGGACAGCCCTGCGGTGACCCCTGCCTCCTTGCCTGGCATTCAGAACCCTGTGTGACCTGGTCCTTATACCCCAACTGTAGCCTCCTGGGGCCATCCTGACCCAGGGACCCCATCAAGCCCCTGCCCCTCTCAGAGCCCCCTGCCAGCACTGCCCCTCCCTGTATCCTCCTCCACAATGCACTCACCTTCAGAGCTGCACTCCTCCCACCCTGTGCAGAGCACAGTCTTGAACCCAGATGACCTGGGTTCAAACCTGCAGCTGAGCCACATCACAGGCAAGCTCATGGTGACCTCTCAGAGTCTCAGTTTCCTCTACTGAAAATGAGTCAGGGACTCCCACCCGGGAGGGCGTGCCAGGGGTAAAGCTGGGTGTAAGTGGGGTGAGGGGGGTATGGGGGACTTCTCCCCTGCTAGGCGGAGCTGCCCAGGCCTCAGAGTCTGCTGTCACCTGGGGTCCCCCATCTCCCAGCCATCCACCCAGCTGAGTCCAGCGCTTCCATGGCCCTCTCTGTGCTTTCAACAGAAGCTCCTCGGAGGCAGGGCCTACTCCTTCAGCACAGAACCCCTCCCCTGGAGCAGGTGCTCCCTATGAGGGACACAGAGGCCATGGTTCCATTCCTGCCCCTCTGCCCAGGAGGCACCCAATGCCCCTTCAAGACTCCAGGCCTCTCCAGCCCAGTCTGTCTCCTCCAACTGGTCACTCCATCTGTCCACGCTCTTCGGGTCTGTCCCTGCTCGCCGGGCAAACCACAGGTGAAGGAAGAATGAACTCAGGGCTGGCCCCAGCTTTTCCACAGGTGACCAAGTGGGTGGGTGCCTGCCCGTTCTAATATGACCAGAGTCTACCCCACCGTCCTCTCTGTCTTCTCCTTCCATGAAAAAGATGCTGCT
The DNA here is from genome assembly GCF_029281585.2 of Gorilla gorilla gorilla. Lineage (NCBI taxonomy): Eukaryota > Metazoa > Chordata > Mammalia > Primates > Hominidae > Gorilla > Gorilla gorilla. Next base: position 129,529,663 of record NC_073237.2, read on the forward strand.
GTCTCCAGGGCAGTGAGCACCAGGCCGCCAAGCCCTGAACCCATACCCCACCCCATCTCTGCGTGGCCAGGCAGACAGAACCACACTGTAGGCCTCTGAAGTCCTTCTGGGTCCAGACTGGAGAGGTCATCTTCCCACGCCCTCTAATCCTGGCCTGCACCATTGGCTCAGAGTCCCACGCCCACTGGTGACCTCACAGGGCTGCAGTGACCCTGGATACGGGAGCTCCCAGGGTTGTCCGGCTGCTGGGCTCCATACCCCTCTACATAGTTGGGAGTGTGTTGGATCTGCCAGCATGCTCCGCTTCACCCAGTCTCCCTGGAGAACTGGAATGAAATCCTGTCCGTTGCAGCCTCTAGCTTTAGCTCAGATTTTCTGGAGTAACTATATCCCTATTCGATTGTGTTTGACATCCAGTCTGCCTGTGTCCCCACTGCCTGATGGAACAGACACTGGGGACACAGGCAGGCTGGATCTGCAGGTAAAAACCACCTTAGTGGCCGGGCACAGTGGCTCACACCTGTAATCCCAGTACTTTGGGAGGTCGAGGCAGGTGGATCACTTGAGGCCAGGAGTTTGAGACAAGCCTGGCCAACATGGTGAAACCCTGTCTCTACTAAAAATACAAAAATTAACTGGGTGTGGCGGGCGCCTGTAATCCCAGCTACTTGGGAGTCTGAGGCAGAAGAATCGCTTGAACCTGGGAGGCAGAGGTTGCAGTGAGCCAAGATCACACCACTGAACTCCAGCCTGGGTGACAAGAGCGAAACTCGGTCTCAAACAAAACAAAACAAAACAAAACAAAAAAAATCACCCTAGCTAGGGTCGAGCACACGCCCCCTTTATTATAAACTGCCCCAAACCCTCTTAAGAAGGAGGTGGCTAGTCCCCTGAGAGTGCGGCTCACTTTGGGGTGCAGGAAACTGAGGGAGCCTAGACCTGCTCCATTTCAAAGGCTCACTCTGGGGGCCTGAGTGAGGAACTGGCTACATGTGGTTTGGAGACATCAAGGGACCCAGGACCCCTGTGACCAGAGAAAAGGGGTCTAGGGCGCCTTCACACCAGGGTATTAGAAATGCTACGTTAAGGGCAATATGCAATAAACGGGGGACTGGCACGGCAGGGTTCAGGCACTCTGAGTCGGGCTGAGGCTTCAGAGCCTGCCCCTCAAAGCACGGCTGCAGAACGTGGCAAGCCTGCCGGGCCCTGCCTTTGTAACTGCACCTCCCCTCCCCGTCTCATCGTTCCTATGCCGCATTACTGTGAGATCTTGTGTGCTACTGTGTGCACAGCCCTCTGCAGTTCACAGTGGCCTTTCCACGTCCCTTTTCCGGTTGAATTCGCCTGACTGACAGGGAGGCGGGACAGGGCTGGTCTGCACGCTCGTGAAGCACTGGTGGCTGCAGGTCTTTGGGTCCCTATCCATGGCAACCCCCAGCTCTGTGGTCAGCTCCTCAGGCAGCTGATATCCTTGTCCAGTGTAGAAAAGCGGATCAGCTTCAGGCTGGGTGGCTGGGGCTTCCTGTCGTCCCAGAGGTACTCGGGGGACAGCACCTTGGACGGCTTGTTTGAGATGAAGCGACGGTTCAGGTGGCTTTCCTCCCGCCAGGCTGCCATGATGCCATTGGCCTTGTCCGCCAGGATGGTCATGTGGCAGCCCCTAGTAAACTCATATACCCTGGCCACCTGCCCCCCGAAGACTGCCCCACCATAATAGAAGTCCCCTTCGCTGTCTGCCACAAAGGCAGTGGAAACACGCCTGCGCTCATAGGGGAACTGCTGGCGGGGAACGGCGTAGTAGCTTGGGTGAATGGCAGCCACCAGGTCTCCCAAGGTCTCAGGGCCCCACGGGTTCCGAAACACCATGTCCACATCAAGGCAGAAGAGGTAGTCCACCTCCTGGTGAGCCCTCTTAGCAATGTGCTGGCTGACGGTCTCCATCCGGCGCATGGATGTCTCCTCCCAGTGGGAGTGACCCTGGATGGGGATGGAGCTGAGGAGCCGGTGGGGACCCAGCGGGACCCCGGGAACGGCTGCAGGGTTGTCAGTGAAGATGTAGTAGTGCACCCGGTACCCACGCATGAAGAACTCCTCGGCTGACTCCAGGAAGGACTGGATGAAATGAGTGTACCTAGTGATGATCACCCGGTCACCCACTGCTACACCAGCAGCCTGCCAGGGTCCCCACTGTGTGCTGGGGTCAGCCAGGCTGGGGTCCACTTACCAGCTCCCCATCTCAAGATGTCACTCTGCTCTGGCCCTCTGGGTCCTCATTTGTCCAATTCCCAAAATGCTAGTACCAGCCTCTTATGGCTGTTGTAAGCATGTTCCTGGTAGAGATTCTTATGCTCCTAGGCCAGGTGAACTTTTACTGAGCAATTTCTAAGTGCCCAGCGACGTTCTAAGAATTCTTATGATCTTTGATCTGCATAAGCATGCCCATTTTATAGGCAGGAACATTGAGGATCACAGAGAAGAAAGTAGTGCAGAAGCAGGTAAGTGGACGAATCAAGGGAAGGCAAGTTGAGCTAGATGCTGGGGGCATGGAGGGGGGTGTGGTTGACACAGCCCTGCCCCCAGGCCAAAACTCATTGGACAAGGGGGTCACCTGACCCTAGGTGGACCGTTCATCATCTGGCCATGCTTTAGGGCCCCAGGAAGTTCCAGGAAGGAGTCCCAGAGGCCCAGAGGGAGGCTGCCAAGCGGCAGCTCCTAAAGGAAGGCCAGGTGGGGTCATGGGAGAGACGAGGGCAGAGGAGGGGTCTAGATGAAACAGGGAGGGGCAAGGGGGCCTCCTGACAAAGGCTCCTGCTGTCCCCTCACCTGGACTCTGCATCCTGTCTATGCTAGAGCCAGATCCCCTACTCCAGGAAGCCCCCATCCCACTATCGCACCCTACACTGTACTTTCTATCTGCTTGGCACCTGGTTCCGAGACTCCCGGGTGCCCAGCAGGGTCCTGTGTGCACGTCTGGTCTGGTCTCTTCCCAACTATAAACTCCCGTGGCTCAGGGAGAACTCCCTCCCCTTCCCCAGCCCACTACTCACTTCCCCACGGCAAACACCGTGACCCCAGTGGTCAGGTTCAGTGGCTGGTAGATGTGCTGCAGAAGCTCTGGGTTGAAGGTTCCCTCGGAGACGATGGGCGCCAACCAGGGTGTGAGTGTCAGCAGCTGTGTGGGCCTGGCAGCAGGGGGGCCGTGGGCACTGAGACCCTCCCCTGTGAAAGCCTAAGTCTCATCCCGGCCCTGGCTCTCACACTGTGTGACCCGGGGCAGCTTCGTCCCCATCTCTGGGCCTCCCTTTCCTCATATGGAAAGTGGGGATAATGATAGCCACCTCCCAGCAGGGTTGGGAGTACCAGGAGTTAACGCACACCAAGGAGAAGCCTGGCATTATTCATGTGTGCCAAGCCCCTAATAAATGAGGGTCATTAAAAAGGGCAAGACCACGTTGTTATGAACAATGGCCTGGGCACCTCCTGAGTGCAAGCACGGTGCAGATGTTACAATACCTCTCATCTGCTCCTCCAAACCCCAGTGAGCTAGGCACTATTATCCACCTGCACAGAAAAAGCTCAGAGCAGTTGGGTACGCTGCCCAGGGTCACACAGCCCAGGTCCCTGACTCCCAGCCCTGTGTCTTTCCACAGTCCCTAACTCTCTGGGCCCCAAGGCTACCCTGATGTTAGCACCTCCACTACCCCACCTTATAAATCAGAGCTCTTTTGTCCCTTCCCCCCGCCCCCATCAGGCCTCTCCATGACACCTACCTGTGCTCCAGCAGCTTGGGCTGGGGGTACTGTGACCTGCAACCAAGAAGGACCAGTGGTGGAGAAGAGCCACCACCCTCACGGCCACAAAAGAGGAAATGCCAGTCTCCTTACCATACCACGGGCTGGAGTGGCTTCTCCCTCTTGTAGTGCAGCTTCATGTTGCTGGTGGTAGAGGCAAGAAAGAGCCATCATCATGGGGCTGGGTACAGAGACACTCAGCACAGGAAGAAGGAGGAGTCAGAGGCCCCTGCGGGCGGGCACCCAGGGTCCATGCAGTCTCCCTCTGACCTTCCCCCACAGCCCCACGCGACTCTACAGAGGAGCTGGGGACCCCTACAGAAGTGATCTGTCCAGGGTCACTGAGAGAGTAAGTGGCAGGGCAGTGATTCGAACCCAGTGCCACTTGCTCCCGAGGCTGATGCTTTTCCAACCATGTCGCTCTCGTTGTCGGAAAGAAGATTTGAAAACCTGCAAAGGGCCAGGCGCGGTGGCTCACGCCTGTAATCCCAGCACTTTGGGAGGCCGAGGCAGGTGGATCACAAGGCCAGGAGTTCAAGACCAGCCTGACCAAGATGGTGAAACCTCGTCTCTACTAAAAATACAAAAATTAGCTGGGCGTGGTGGCGGGCGCCTGTAATCCCAGCTACTCGGGAGGCTGAGGCAGGAGAATTGCTTGAACCCAGGAGGCAGAGGTTGCAGTGAGCCGAGATCGCACCATTGCACTCCAGCCTGTGTGACAGAGCAAGATTCCGTCTCAAAAAAAAAAAAAAAAAAAAAAAAAAGGAAGAAAAGCTGCAAAGGCCTGGTGACTGGGACCTCGGGTGAGCTAATAGCTAATTAACCTGAGCCCACTGTAATGGTCAGTTGTAGGCAATCCTCCTGCCTTAGCCTCCTGAGTAGCTGGACCTGCCAGGCACTCATTACCACCCCCGGCTGATTTTTTAAAATTTTGTAGAGATGGGGTCTTGCTATGTCGCCCAGGCTGGTCTGTGAAAGTATTTTGTAGATGTGATTAACATTCTATATCAGTTGATTTTACGTAAAAGAGAGTATCCTAGACAACCTGGCTGGGACCGATCCAATCGGTTGAAAGGCCTTAAGAACAGAACTGGTGGCCAGCCCAGGTGGCTCACACCTGTAGTCCCAGCACTTTGGGGGCCCAACGCGGGCAAAGCGCTTGAGCGCAGTAGTTCAAGACCAGCCTGGGCAACATGGCAAGACCTTGTCTCTACAAAAACAACAAAAAGTAGCTGGGTATGGTGGTGTGCACCTGTGGTCCTGGCTACTTGGGAGGCTGGAGGATGGTTTGAGCCCAGGAGGTGGAGGTTGTAGTGAGCTGTAATCACACTACCGCACTCCAGCCTGGGCCACCCACAAAGTGAGACCCTGTCTCAAAAAAAAAAAAAAAGAACTTCACCTGTGGGCTGTGGTGTCCGCTCCTATCTGAGTTTCAGCTGCTTAGCCAGCCTCACCATCACATAAGTCAATTTTCCTAGGTATGTTGGCCATCTGTCTACCTTCCTACCTCTTACTGGTTCTGTTTCTCTAGTGGAACACTGACTGCCATTTCTCTGCATCTGCAAAATGGGCAAAACCATCCTTAGCCTTAGCGATGTGGTGAGAATTACACAAGGTGCGTGAGGGGCTCTTGACCATGTCCAGCATGGAGCAAGTGCTCAGTAAGGTGAGGGATCCTGGGCAAGTCTTGGCAGGCAGCCTCCATGGTCAGTTTCAAGGTCAAACTGGATGGAGAAGAAAGAAGGGGGTCCATGAAGGGGGTGCCAGGGCTGCAGGGTCAGACCCCTGGGCTCACCTCTGGCTCTGCCACTAACTGGCCCAGGGACCTGGAGCCAGACAGTTGACCCTGTGAACTTTAGTTTCCTCGTCCACAAAATGGGGACAATAAAACCATCCACTTAGAGTGTTTCCAGCAGGTGGAAGCGAGGTGCAGAGAAGGGAAAGACCGGCCGGGCGCGGTGGCTCATGCCTGTAATCCCAGCGCTTTGGGAGGCCAAGGCGGGCGGATCACAAGGTCAAGAGATCGGGACCATCCTGGGCAACATGGTGAAACCCCATTTCTACTAAAAATACAAAAATTAGCTGGGCGTGGTGGTGGGCACCTGTAGTCCCAGCTACTTGGGAGGCTGAGGGAGGAGAATCGCTTGAACCCGGGAGGCTGAGGGTGCAGTGAGCCGAGATCCCACCACCGCACACCAGCCTGGCGACAGAGCAAGACTGCATCTCAAAAAAAAAGGAAAAGGCCACCCAGCCAGCAGCAGCAACAAAAGGCCCGAGGCTGACTGTCCCCAGGCAGAAGCTCATAAGGATCCCACCCACTGATGACACAGTAGTCTGCCAGGTCCTTGTACGTTTCTTTTCTTTCTTTCTTTTCTTTTTTGAGGTGGGGTCTATCTGTGTTGCCCAGGCTGGAGTGCAGTGGCACAGTCTCGGCTAACTGCAGCCTTGACCGCCTGAGCTCAAGCGGTCCTCCCACACCAGCCCCCTGAGGAGCTGGGACCACAGGTGCCCACCACCACACCCAGCTGTTTTTGTATTAATATTTTTTGTACAGACTGGGTTTCACCATGTTGCCCAGGCTGGTCTTAAACTCCTGAGCTCAAGTGATCTGCCTGTCTTGGCTTCCCAAAGTGCTGGGATTACAGGCATGAGCTGCCTTGCCTGGTCCCCTGTGAGTTTCAATACGTCGTCTATGATGGGGTGGCTGAAGTCTCCTTGAACTCTTCCCCCCTCTAGGCTATGCTCTTTTATTTGTGGTAAAGTATACAAAACACAAGATCTACTACTTTAGCCATCTTTAAGTGTACAATTCAGTGGCATTAGGTACATTCACATTGTCATGCAACCATCCAACATTTGTGTCCAGAACTTTTTCATCATCCCAAAAGGAAGCTCGGTCCTCATTAAACAACAGCTTGCCGTTGCCCCTCCCCCAGCCCCTGGGAACCATAATTCTACTTCTGCCTCTATGAACTTGAGTATGGAAAGTACTTCCTATAAGTGGAATAATAAAGTTTTTGTCCTTTTGTGATTAGTAGCTACTTTTTTTTTTTTCTTTTTTTAGATGGAGTCTCAGTAACCTTGTCATCCCAGCTGGAGTGCAGTGGTGTGATCTTGGCTCACTGTAACCTCAGCCTCCTGGGATCAAGTGATTCTCCTGCCTCAGCCTCCCAAGTAGCTGGGACTACAGGTGTGTGCCATCACACCCCGCCGATTTTTGTATTTTTATTAGAGACGGGGTTTCATCATGTTGGCCAGGCTGGTCTCGAACTCCTGAGCTCAAGTGATCCACCAGCCTCAGCCTCCCAAAGTGCTGGGATTACAGGCATAAGCCGCTACACCCAGCCAAGTTGCTACTCTTGAATCAACAATTTTTTAAAGTCAGTTCGTCAAATTGGCCCTCTGCCCTAGTTTCCTACAAGAAAGCATGTTTCAGGGCCGTGCTCAGAAAGCCCTGGGATTCCAAGAAGCGGTCAGGAGTTAGAAGGGGTACCAAACAGCCCAGCATTCTGCGCCTCCCTGGCAGCGAGCTCCTCTTTTCTCTCCACAAGCCCAGACACACTCCGGCTGCAGTGAAGAGTTACACACAAGAATACAAAAGCAGGCCAGTGTGGTGGCTCATGCTCGCAATCCCGGCAGGGGCGAGTTGGGACGACCCCTTGAGGCCAGGAGTTCCAGACCAGCCTGGGCAACACAGTGAGACCCTGTCTCTACAAACAAATAAAAAAAATTAGCTAGGAGGTGTGGTGGTGAGTACCTGTGGTCCTAGCTACTCAGAAGGCTGAAGTGTGAGGATCACTTGAGCCCAGGAGGTCAAGGCTGTAGTGAGCTGTGATCGTGCCACTGCACTCCAGCCTGGGCAACAGAGCCAGACCTTATCTCCCCCCGCCACACACACACACCAGATAGACAAACTGGAAAGAAAAAAAAAAGTTGTAGGTATACTCAGCCAAGAGTGATGATAGAGAACCCACAAATGGACCAAACAGAGAAGGTGGGGAAGGAGCACTTCACACAAGAAAAATTTCAATTAACGGGAAGACGTAGGGAAATGAGAGTCTCGCTAGTAATAATAAAAATAAAAATAAAAAATTAAGGCCAGGGGTGGTGGTTCACGCCTTTAATCCCAGCACTTTGGGAGGCCGATGGGGGGCGAAGCCTGGCCGAAGGGGGCAAAGACCAACCTGGCCAACATGATGAAATGCTGTTTCTACTAAAAATACAAAAATTAGCTGGTGTGCCTGTAATCCCAGCTATTCAGGTGGCTGAGGCATGACAATTGCTTGAACCTGGGAGGTGGAGGTTGCAATGAGCTGAGATCACGCCACTGTACTCCAGCCTGGGTGGCAAAGGGAGACTCTATCTCAATATAATAATAATAATAATAATAATAATAATAATAATAATAAATAAATAAAATTTATACCAAAGAGGATAGCATTTTCCCTCTCCCAATCAGCAAGGTAGGTTCATTTTTGTTTTCATAACCTCTGGTATTCCCAGCAGTAGCCCAGGTGTACTACACGGTGGCTTTGCTGGGTACTGCTTGGGCAGGGCACATGAATGAGTGACTGATGTGCTGTGGTCCTTCTGGAAATAACCCAATGAGTTGGATCAGAACCTATCCACATCCTCCGGCCACTAAGGGAACATATCTGAACAAAATGATCTTTGAAATGGAAAAGGGGTTATGCTGCTCATCACAAACTAATTGAGAGCCCTGGGAAATTGGGAGCAACCTAAATCCCGAGAGCAATTGGTGGTGGGAAAGAGAGAGGGGCTCAAAAATTATGTGTCAGTCCCTGGGTGGAATAAGATGATGGTGACCGGACTGATGCAGTAGCTCATGCCTGTAATCTCAGCACTTTGGGAGGCTGAGGCAGGTGGAACACTTGAGGTCAGGAGTTTGAGACCAGCCTGGCCAACATGGTGAAACGCCATCTCAAATAAAAATACAAAAATTAGCCAGGTATGGTGGCGGGTGCCTGTAATCCCAGCTACTTGGGAGGCTGAGACAGGAGAATCTCTTGAACTGGGGAGGTGGAGGTTGCTGTGAGCCAAGATCGTGCCACTGCACTCCAGCCAGGGTGACAGAGTGAGACTCTGACTCAAAAAAAAAAAAAAAAAACTCCTTAGGTGAGGAGGACTTTGGTCACATGTTCATTTGTTCCTTGAATCCATGGAACACAAAATTGAGCAACAAGGTCAAGTCCTAAAAGCACTGAACACAACCCCTGCTGGTCACCGGGAGCAACAGCAGGCTGTTTATGGGCATCATTGCACTCTGTGTTCTCAGTGGCCAGACACAGCAAGCAAGGCTCACAGCTGTGCAACATGTGGACAGTCAGACCATGCAGAGGGCTGCAAGGATGCTGGAAGACCGAAATGGGAATTTCACTTCACGCTTGTCACAGCCCTTAAATTACATAAATACTATTGCATTTATCAGAAACATGAACTTAGGAATCAGGAACCGGCAGATGAAGTGAACTTAAATACTCTCCTGTCTCCCCAGCTGTGAGCAGCCCTCAGGGCTCCCAGTTCTCTTAGCCACACCCATACTTACAAGATCTCTGGGCAGGGGAGATAATAGGGGACATAGGAGACTGGCAGCCAGTTCTCAAGATACACCCTGTGAATAAAAAAAAAAAAAAAAATCTGTTGATCCACTCTGCACCAGAGGCTGAAAACACACCTCATGCACATCATTGGGAGTGCAGGTCTCCCACAGTGCATTAGGAGGCCAGGTCCCCTGTCATTCTGTAGGTCTGGCTGACCTTGGAGGACAAAGCCTGCTGGTATTCCTGGCATGTGTCACAGGGCCTGCCATGCAGTCATTCATTCACCCATAGAGTCATTCATTCCTAGGGAGTGTATATTCTTGATGCCAGGCCCCCCACACAAACAGCAGGGTGAGGGGCAGCCCCAGGAACTTCATGGAAGGACAGAAACAGAGGGTGAATTTGGGAGCGTGAACGGGGATTCCCCATCAACATTGTTTGAAGGATGATCCAGGCAGAGAAAAGAGCAAGTCAAAGGCCAGGAGGCCAGTACAAGGCAGAATTCAGAAGCCAGAGACACTAGTTGGGTCTTACTGGGGCTGGGGTTGGAGAACAGGTGAGTCAGGAGGGGTTGGTGGGATCTGGAATCCTATGAGGAGATCAAGGTTTTGGGGTTGATCTGCAGAGACAGGGGGAGTCCTGGGTGGGGACAGAGACAGGGAGAGCTCCGTGGGGCAGACTCACCATAGGACACTGAGGCTTGTGCCCGCCAACAGGCAGAACCCCAGACCCAGGGCCAGTCTCCGGCGATGCATTGCTGGGGGCTGCACCTGAGCCTGGGCACTTGTAGAAACCCCCACCGGCCTGGGCGGATGAGGCTGTCCCCTCGCAGGGATGTCAGGCTCTGAGCCTGGTCTCTGAGGTCCCAGGAACACCTGCAAAGGAACACTTTTGTTTTTTTGAGATGGAGTTTCATTCTTGTCAACCGGGCTGGAGTGCAGTGGCGCAATCTCCATTCACTGCAACCTCTTCTCTTGGGTTCAAGCGATTCTCTTGTCTCAGCCTCTTGAGTAGCTGGGATTACAGGCATAAGCCACCATGCCCAGCTAATTTTTGTATTTTTAGTAGAGAAGAGGTTTCTCCATGTTGGTCAGGCTGGTGTCCTGACCTCAGGTGATCCACCCGCCTCGGCCTCCCAAAGTGCTGGGATGACAGGCTTGAGCCACTGCACCGGGCCAGGAATGCCCTTTATGGGGAGACGGTGACCCCAGCCCTGCAGCCCTGCCGCCCTGCCCTCCCCTCGGTCACCCACTGGGGTCATGTGGACTCTAGGTCCCGCTGGACCCCGGGCTCAGCTCTGGCAGCTCTGGGAGGCGCACGGTGGCAGTGGCTCGGTGCTCAGCTGTTGCTTCCAGCTGTCCTTTGGGAGAGGGGCTGGGACCGACTTCGCCGAGGCCGCAAAGGCGGACCCCTGCCTTGGCTCCCGCGTCTCCCTCACTAGGTCCATTGTCAGAGGTGAGCCGAGGCCGCCGGGAGGGGCGCATGGGCCAGTCCACCGTCCGCTGGAAATCAAGCACCGAGGCACAGCGAGGACACATGCAGTCCCAGCGCAGGATGCGCGGGAAGGGGCGCCCAGGATTCCCCGAGGGGAGCGAGGTGGCCGCTGTCCACCTCTCTGGGAGGCAGGGCCCGGGTTCTCCACGGAACGATGGGAACGCGCCTCAACTCGCTGGCTCGTTGACCTTGGGCCAGTCATCCCCTGCTCCCGGCCTCAGTGGATGGGGGGCGGCACGCGGCGCCCGGGGGGAGGACACGCGGGGACGGCTGTAAAACGCTGGGCGCAGCCCGGGCCACAGTGAGCGGAGAGCCGGGGACCTGGGGATTAGGCCGCTGCCACTCGGGAGTGTCCGGCAAGCCCTCTCCCTCTCTCTTCCTCTGGGGCCTCAGTTTCCCCACCCGGGCCTCCAAGCCCCGTCTCGCCCCCGCCTCCCGGGAACGCAGAGCCCAGTCCCGAGCGCCGCCGGCCCCAGCCCGTGGTCGGGACCCGGGACCCTGGGTCCGAGATGCGCACCTCCCGGGCTCAGGGCCCTCCTCCTTGGCCCCTTGCGTGGCAGGGACTGGGTGGGGCCAAGGGAGCGCGACTGTCCCTGCGGGGTGCAGACTTACTCCTTGCTGCCGGACCGGCGTTAGGACGGTTGGAGGGGCGCCACCCCGGCGCAGAAAACGGACTCAGCTGGCCTGGGCCCCCGCGATACCCGGGCGATCGGCGGCGCAGGTAGAGCTTGGAGCAGGGCAGGCAGCGGGGCCGCGGGCCAGACAGAAAAGAGGAAGACAGACAGGAAAGAGGACAGAAAAGAGAAGCCAGACAGGAAAGAGGGAGCCGCAGCCCCGCCCACCTACCGCAGGCCCCGCCCCTGCGGTCCGAGAGCCCCTTCCCTGCGGCCTGGGAGCAGGATCCCGGGGGACCGAGCGCCTGGAGCTGACCCCTGGGCCTGGCTTCCGCTAGCCGCCTAGAACTCTGCCTAGGATGCAGCGGGCCCAGCTCGGGGGGCCAAGAACCGCAGGTCCGGGGCCATGGTAGGGTGTGGGTGGAGAAATGAAGCGATTTGTGGGGAAAACCTTACCTTGTTTATAAGAGCTTTGAAGCAGTCACGGAAAGGGAGAACCAGCTGGACGCAGCTTGCTGTCCGGTTTAGGATCTGTCCTTCTTTGCTCGGGGCCTCTGAGCCAGGCGCCCCTACCCAGCGAGGGGACACAAGTGAGTGGCTCCCAGAATTACCCGGAGCCTCCGTGTTCTCTTCTGTGAAATGGGACTGGCCACACTTTCTTCCCACGGCCTGTCGGGGTTGCATTATCCCTTCCACGAAGGGCTACTCTTTTCCACCCCAGGGACTCTGGGACCCCAGGAGAGACCCTCTTGCAGCTCAACAGAGGTCGGCCAGTGCATGGGGTAGAAAGTTTTCGTAGCAGAAGCCTCTCCTAGGAAGGGTGCGAGAGGGGAGGGACAGTAAGGTGAAATGAAGGGGCCCTAAGGGAAAATAAAAGAGAGAGTGACCAAAGGGGTGGGGGGTGGGACCCAGCCAGAGCCGGGCTCAGAGAGGTTATGGGTGTGCTCCAGGTCACAGTGCAGCTGGAAGTTGGAAACCCAGCCCTGCCTGGTGCCTGGGCACAGCCTCCCAGGCCCCTCAGGGGTGTGATGATTACCTGTGTCCTTGGGGTTTCTGTAGAGCACCTTGGGGTTCCTGTAAGGCAGGGCCTGTTTTCTCAGTTGGCAGGAGCCTGGCACCGGCCCTGGGAGCTGGTGAGTGCTGTTCAAAAGGTCATGCTTCCACCTTTTCGCTGCAAACACTAGCTCCCTGGGACCTGGTCTGGGATCTGCTGATTCATTTTCCTTACTCAGTTTATGTTTGCAAAGTTCCCTGGTCTGCCTTCCAGACACTGATGCCTCTCTGGGAATTGTTTTCTAATACAGCTTTAAGGTGAGCAAGACAGGGCCGACCTAGCCCTATGGCTGTGCCTAATGGCCGCAGCCCTCCCTTGGCCCATCCAGCAGTCTCTCCATCCCTCCCCGCTGCACCCCCAGAGGAGAAAAAATGTGGCCTAAAGACAGCACTGGCCTGGAGGGGGCTGGGTACAAAGGTAAAGAAAGACAAGAGAGACCTCCATGACTTAAAAATATAATAATCAAAGGCAAGGGAGGTAAAAGGAAGATGGGAGAAAACACTGTAGGTGCATGTGGGCATCTTTCTCATTGGGGAGTTAAGTGGGCTGAAATAGGAATGTAGGCAGAGACTTGCAGTGTTCAAGGGAACCAGAAAGAACAAATCCAAGCCAGGCAGAGTGGGAGAAGAGCAGTGGGGAGAAGAGTCACTGCTAGCCTTCCAGTTCTGTCTCTGTCTCTGTTTTTCTGTCTGTCTCTCTATATATGACTTAAAGAAAACTCTTATTAAATATTACTTAAGGCTGAGCATGGTGGCTCAAGCCTGTAATCCCAGCACTTTGGGAGGCCAGGGTGAGAGGATCACGTGAGCCCAGGAGTTCAAGAGCAGCCTGGGTAACATAGCAAGCTATGAGGCTGGAGTAAGGGTGCCAGAGTGAGACTATGTCTCAAAAATAAGTAAATAAATAAAATTTATGTTTTACTTAACTTTTTTTTTTTTTTTTTTAATGGAGTCTCGCTCTGTCACCTGGGCTGGAGTGCAGTGGCGTGATCTTTTGAGATGGAGTCTTGCTCTGTCGCCCAGGCTGGACTGCAGTGGCACAATCTCGGCTCACTGCCTCCCAGTTCAACCTCTGCCTCCCAGTTCAAGCAATTCTCCTGCCTCAGCCTCCTGAGTGGCTGGGATTACAACATCTGGCTGATTTTTATATATTTTTAAGTAGAGACGGGGTTTCACCATGTTGGCTAGGCTGGTCTCGAACTCCTGACCTCAGGTGATCCACCCACCTCGGCCTCCCAAAGTGCTGGGATTACAGGTGTGAGCCACCGTGCCTGGCCTTACTTATCTTTTGAGGAGATGGTGGGCCACTGAAGCCGGGACCCAGATTGGCACTTCCACTGCTAGCTGTGGGTGAGATGCTGTCCCTGCTTTTGCGCTGTGAGCTCTCAGGACAGGGATGGTGTCTGGGGTTCACTGTCATATTCCAGGTGTCTGCACACAACAGGGGTGCTGGATGCATGAATGAGTGAAGGAATGAATGAAACCAAGACTTGTTTGTGTCTCAGGTTCCTCCTCTGTCAAATAAGAGTACCTGCTTCAAGGGGCTGTTGGGAGGATGACACTGATTCATTCATCTATTTATTCAATAAATGTGAATTGCCTCCTGTGCCTGAGACTCTGTTCTAGAGGCTAAGAACACACGGTGAACAAGCACGTTCCCCGCCGGTGTGGAGCCCCCCCCTCACCCTGAGCAGGGTTTAAATGAGGAAAGACAGGTCTCAGGCACGTGGTCCAAGCTCAGCGAGGGCAGCAGCTGGGATTGGGAGGTCACGCGCAAGTTCTTGTGCAGCAGCTCAGGGCCAGCCTGGGTGGGGTCGGCGGTGGAGGGGATGTAGGACTCTTGGTCCGAACTCCTAGGCTATCCAGTGTCCCTCTGTGACCATTCCCCTCACTGGGCCTCAGCTTTTCATCTGGAAAATGGGCTTGTGAGGACTCATCTCTCGGTTTCTCCGTAAATTGGTCTTGATCTTCTGAAGCACACAAAGAAGTGACCTGTCTTCCCACTGGTAATCCTGGAGGGCTGAGGTTTGCATTCATGAAGGGAACAGGGAAATGTCCTCTCGTAGGGGACTGGCTAAAGTCCCCCTTCTGGTTAGCGGCAGAGCTGGGCTGAGACCCCTTGGCTCAGACAAGAGAGACCTCCATGACTTAAAAATAAAATAATCAAAGGCAAGGGAGGCCCTTGGGCTCCCCACCATGCACAGACCCTCTGTAATTGATCCCCAGCTGGGCCCTACCTCTGGGATGCCAGAGAATGCTCCAGAGTGTTTCCCAGAAATAAGGGAGTTCATGGTCAAGTCTGGGAACTCAGGTGAGCAGGGGTGGCAGAACACCCCGGACCTTTAATCTCTAAGGGGAGGTGGGGAGAGTCTGCAGAGCTTCCCTGGCCATGGAGCTGGGGTGGAGGGACTGGGTGGGGTGGAGGCAGGCCCCATGGCCCCCCGTGTGGGCCTCACTCTCCTCACTTTAGGAGAAGCTTCTGTCTGGAACAAGAGCCAGTGCTCTCCTGAGTGGCCATCAGGCATCTCTGCAAAGCTCAGTTTGGACCCAGACATTGATTTTGGTTCCCATTGGCCTTGGAACCTGGGGGTGGGCAGCAGCAGGAGGGTCCTGAGGACAGACCCCAAGTCTCAGCTCATCACCCAAGGTTCTGCCCCTGCTTTGCTGGCTGATCTCGGACAAAGCCTCAGTTTTTCCCACTATGCATCGCAGTGACAGCTTCCTTTAGTGCTTTTCAAGCTGGGCCTCTCAGAGGCCTAGGAATGGGGTGTCGGGGAGGAGGCTCCTGAAATGTGTCTGTGTGTCTGGGTTGGGGGTAGGGAGTCCAGACCTCATCCCAGCTCCACCCTGAGCAGCTCTGTCCCGGGTTTGATACACTGGGGTTCTACATCTGTATTATCAGAACAATGTATCACTGCCCCAAAAAGGTGGGGTTTAAAGACTCCAGGGCTGGGTGGACTCTGGGCCAGCCCTGCTCCTCTGGGGCTCCCTGCACTGTGTTCCTCTTTGACCTGGTGGTTCAGGAGGACAAGTGCATTCACATCCATACAGCTGGCCCACCCAGAACCCAGCGGCATCCAGGAGCCAGTCTCTGATCCAAGCCCACCATCCTGCACTAGCTAAGGCCTGGCCTGGATACAAGCAGAACCCACCGCACCCTGTCCCAGGGGAGCCAGTCCAAGCACTAACTGAAACCAGCCAGCTAGGCTCGGAGGAGGGATCCCAGGGCTGGTTCCTGGGCCCCCAGCACCCGGGAGAGGAGCTTCTTGGCTGTGCTGGAAGCCACACCTAGACCTTGACCCCAGGGATGCCCAGAAGAACACATGTTCAGCAGGCTCCCCTGAGAGCAGAAGGGGCCACGCTTCAGAAATGGTGGAAAGATGAAAATCCAGCCTCCGCCTGCATCAGGACAATGAAATAAGATAATGAGTTAGATAGCATATCTCACCTACGAAGTGTGCAGCCATTTCCCCCAAAGCTCCTTGAGTGGAAAACACACACATACACACACTCTCTCTCTCTCTCTCTCTCTCTCTCTCTCTCTCTCTCTCTCTCTCTCTAAGGGCTTTTTCTCTTCCCTCATTCAACAGTCAACACAGAAGACTTCTATGGTCCAGCGTGTGGGGGTTTCCCACACACCAGGCAACAGACACCAGTTGGGTGTCCTCTAATTCAATTTGATTTTGACGCTGTCTACCTGGAGGTAGCATCAGATCTCCCGGGTTGAGATCTCAGTCCCACAAGACTGCCCCCTCCCCCACTGCCCACTGACGCCATCACAAATCTGGGTTTCCAAGGAGAATCGCTTGAACCTGGGAGGCAGAGGTTGCAGTGAGCTGAGATCACACCATTGCACTCCAGCCGGGGTGATAGAGTGACTCCATCTCCAAAACAAACAAAAAAAAACAAACAAACAAATCTGGGCTTCCAGAGCTTCTGACTCACCAGCTGCAAACTGGAGTTCCCAGAGCCTCCTCTTTGGGTTCAATTAATTTGCTAGAGCAGCTCACAGAACTCAGGGAAACATGTTTACTGGTTTATTATAAAAGATATTACAAAGCATACAGATGAAGGAATGTGTAGGGCGAGGTATGGGGGAAGGGGTGCGAAGCCTCCAGCCCTCCCCGGACGCCCACCCTCTGGGAGCCTCTATGTGTTCAGCCATCCAGAAGCTCCCTAAACCCTGTCCTCTTGGGCCTTTTATGGAGGCTTCATTGGATAATCGGATAGGCATGACTGAAGCATGGACAACTGTGTAGAAACACGGTTGGACAAAAAGGGCATGGTCTAGCATTAGCGCACGGTCTAGCATTAGCGCACGGTCTAGCATTAGCTCACAATCTAGCATTAGCGCACGGTCTAGCACTGGCGCACGGTCTAGCACTGGTGCACGGTCTAGCACTGGCGCACGGTCTAGCACTGGCGCACGGTCTAGCACTGGCCCACGGTCTAGCATTGACGCACGGTCTAGCATTGGCGCACGGTCTAGCATTGGCGCACGGTCTAGCATTGGCGCACGGTCTAGCATTAGCTCACAATCTAGCATTAGCGCACGGTCTAGCATTGGCGCACGGTCTAGCACTGGCGCACGGTCTAGCATTAGCTCACAATCTAGCATTAGCGCACGGTCTAGCATTAGCGCACGGTCTAGCACTGGCGCACGGTCTAGCACTGGCGCACGGTCTAGCATTGGCGCACGGTCTAGCATTGGCTCACAATCTAGCATTAGCGCACGGTCTAGCATTGGCGCACGGTCTAGCACTGGCGCACGGTCTAGCACTGGCGCACGGTCTAGCATTGGCGCACGGTCTAGCATTGGCGCACGGTCTAGCATTGGCTCACAATCTAGCATTAGCGCACGGTCTAGCACTGGCGCACGGTCTAGCATTGGCGCACGGTCTAGCACTGGCGCACGGTCTAGCATTAGCTCACAATCTAGCATTAGCGCACGGTCTAGCATTAGCGCACGGTCTAGCACTGGCGCACGGTCTAGCACTGGCGCACGGTCTAGCACTGGCGCACGGTCTAGCATTGGCGCACGGTCTAGCATTGGCTCACAATCTAGCATTAGCGCACGGTCTAGCATTGGCGCACGGTCTAGCACTGGCGCACGGTCTAGCACTGGCGCACGGTCTAGCATTGGCGCACGGTCTAGCATTGGCGCACGGTCTAGCATTGGCTCACAATCTAGCATTAGCGCACGGTCTAGCACTGGCGCACGGTCTAGCATTGGCGCACGGTCTAGCATTGGCGCACGGTCTAGCATTGGCGCACGGTCTAGCCTTAGCCCATGGTCTAGCATTAGTGGAGTGGGAAACTCACAAGGCCTGTCTGTGCAGATTCTTCTTGGCTTCTCCCTGCAGCATTCCTTCCTCCAGGGTATGGGGTGGGACTCCTAAAATGGGGATCTTGTGACCTACAATTAGACAAGGTAGGTCAGAGAATTTATGGCCAGACAGAAAGGCAGGGGAAGATTCTTGCCTTGGGGAGAAAAAGGAGCAGGTGAAAGGAGGGCAGGAGAAGGTCAGAGAGAGAGAGACAGAGAGAGACATTCTGTTTTCTGAGGCCTGCTTCTGAGGCCTAAAACACCCCAACATTATAACAAGCACTATGGGAGTCATGAGCCAGGAATCATGGATGGAAATATATATATTTGGCATGATATCACACCCCTGAAATTTGAAACCCTTGGATTGGCTGAGGGGGATGGACACTTTCCCCCTGGCAGTGGGAGAAGGGTCTGGACTCTCCTTCTGGAGGGTGAGTTGGCACTAAGACCCCAGCACACCCGCCCTTGGATTCAGTTTGTCTACTTCTAGAAAACAGGAAAGGTTTAGAGACACGAACAAAGGGTTCAAGTTCGAGGATAGTCATCTCTGCCCATCTCAGAGCCCCGAGTGGCACACTCGCCCCCCAGCCTTGAGCAGGGGGATCTGGTGTCCCTGGAGGAAGAAACACGCCCCACAGCCATTAAAGGTGCTGCTGTTGGCTGGGCACGGTGGCTCACGCCTGTAATCCCAGCACTTTTGGAGGCCAAGGCGGGCAGATCATGAGGTCAGGAGTTTGAGACCAGCCTGGCCACATAGTGAAACCCCATCTCTACTAAAAATACAAAAAAAAAAAAAATTAGCCAGGCATGGTGGCATGTTCCTGTAGTCCCAGCTACTTGGGAGGCTGAGGCAGGAGACTCGCTTGAACTTGGGAGGCAGAGTTTGCAGTAAGCCGAGACTGCGCCATTGCACTCTAGCCTGGGTGACAGAGTGAGACTTCATCTCAAAAAAAAAAAAAATGCTGGTGTCAGATCAGGCACGGTGGCTTACACCTGTAATCCCAGAACTTTGGGAGGCCAAGGCAGGTGGATCATTTGAGCCCAGGATTTCAAGACAAGCCTGGGTAACATAGGGAGACCCCATCTCTACAAAAAAATTAGCTGAGTGTGGTGGCATGCACCTGTGGTCCCAGCTACTTGGGAGGCAGAGGCAGGAGGATGGCTTCAGCCCAAGAAGTTGAGGCTGCAGTGAGCCATGATCGTGCCACTGCTCTCCAGCCTGGGCGACAGAGCAAGACCCTGTCTCAAAGAAAAAAAAAAGCTGGTGTCAGACAGAGGTCAGCACACCCCTCACTGGACCATGAGCCGAGTTAATGGGGTAGACTGGGATTTTATTTATTTATTTATTTATTTTTGAGATGGAGTTTCACTCTTGTTGCCCAGGCTGGAGTGCAATGGTGTGATCTCAGCTCACTGGAACCTCTGCCTCCCAGGTTCAAGCAATTCTCTTGCCTCAGCTTCCCGAGTAGCTGGAATTACAGGCACCCGCCACCACGCCCATCTAACTTTTTGTATTTTTAGTAGAGATGGGGTTTCACCATGTTGGTCAGGCTGGTTTCAAACTCTGACCTCAGGAGGTCCACCCACCTCAGCCTCCCAAAGTGCTGGACTTACAGGCAAAAGCCACTGCGCCTGGCCTGGATTTTAAACAAAATAGAAAACATTGGAGAGTGGCCTCCCAGGAAGGGCCAGGGTTTCGTGGACTGCTGGTCTCAGGTGTGTGCTTGTGGACACCGTCAGACATGAAGTGTTCTCGATGGGGGACAGGCCAGGTGTGGCAGGTGTGGGAGGGGGTTGGGGTAGCCCAGGACACCCGTACAGGAGAGGCCGCCTCCTGGCCTCTAACATCCTTTCTCAGGGCTCCCCCTTCCCAGGAGAGTGGGGAGCCTTGTCTTTGAGCCAGACAGACCTGGCTAAATCCCCAGCACTGCTACTTACTGGCCAGGAGGTGCTTCCATTTCCCACTTAGAGCATGGGGGAACCACGTTCTCCACCTCAGAGGCTTGGTTGCAGATGACACGGTTTGCGCTCCAGCCCCTGGCACACACTGATGGCAGCTGGTAGATGACTGCACCTGCATCTGGCCTGGCTGTACTAGGCAGCTCCCTCACCCAGCCCGCTGCTCCGAGCTTGACCAGGCACTATGGTTACCTCTCAGGCACCAGGTGCCCTCCCGGCTGAGCTTTCCTGGCCCGAGGAGGCCACTTACTCCGGCCTCTCACAAGGGGGGATGCGTGCGGAGACCCCAGGGAGGCAGAGAGGATGCAGCCCCTGGCTGTGCTGGGGTTTTTCTACTTACAAAGCTCCTGGTGCATTTGCTTCAGGCTCTGTGCCGAGGCAGCCCGAGCTGGGCAGGAACCACAGCTGCACTGCTCTCTGGCCGAGAGACTTTAGTCGTGACCGTTTCCCTCTCTGAGCACCGGCTTCTTTGCTTAGAACAGAACAGGGATCCACGGTGAAGACCCCTGCTCCCAGGTGGGATAGCATCATGTACCTCAAACCCCATGGGAGCGTCCTCTTTTGCACGCCAGCACCAGCCAGCAGAGCAAGAGCATTAATGCCCCAGGGATGACCCTTTACCACAGAGACAGAGCCCATCCAGGTGGGACACCGGGAGGCTGAGCCGAGACTGAGCCCGGGCACCCACTGCAGAGCTCGCTCATCAGGGCCACTCTCTGGCTCCCCTCCTCCGGGCTCACCTTCCCATGTCCTCACTCAGGTGTCCTGGGATCATCTGCAACAAATGACGTGTCCCCAAGTCCTTGTCTGCTTTCAGGGACCCAGACTCTGCTAGGGTTCCGCACTGGCTGCAGGACTTGAGCAGGTGGTCTCCACCTTCTGGACTTGAGTGTCCTAATCTGTAAAATGGGGACAAAAGTCCTAACTCATGAAGTCATTAAAGGAGACACGGCATGTGCATATGCAAAGTG
This sequence comes from Gorilla gorilla gorilla, assembly GCF_029281585.2. Lineage (NCBI taxonomy): Eukaryota > Metazoa > Chordata > Mammalia > Primates > Hominidae > Gorilla > Gorilla gorilla. Next base: position 129,550,435 of record NC_073237.2, read on the forward strand.
ATGCACAGTCAAAATGCCAATCAATTGCAAAGGGAAATGCAAATCGTGGGAAGAAACCGGAGCTCGCCTGGCTGAGGAAGGGCTGCTGGCAGCCTGTCCAGACATAGCAAGCCACTGCCAAGGGAGACCCTGGCGGAGTCAGATCACTTAGCAATGGAAAAAGAGACAACTGACAAAAAAGATAATGCGACAGACGGTTTCAAAGAGAACAATTTAAGCACTAGAAGATTTAAGAACCCTTAGGAAAACTAATGAGGCCCTAGAAGATTTCTGCTGATACGCTATAATTTTGTCGTAAAAATTGTGTCACACATACCTAATCTACTGTGGACTTATTTATTCATTGTTGTTTCTAAAACTCAGTGTATACTTGCTATTATAGCTTCCTTTTCTGGGGGAGGGGGGTTGGGACAGAGTTTTTCTCTGTCACCCAGGCTGGAGTGCAGTGGCATGATCTCAGCTCACTGCAACCTCTGCCTGTCAGGTTCAAGCGATTCTCAGCCTCAGTCTCCCCACTAGCTGGGATTACAGGTGCCCGCCTTCACGCCCAGCTAATTTTTGTATTTTCAGTAGAGACGGAGTTTCTCCATGTTGGCCAGGCTGGTCTCAAACTCCTGACCTCAGGTCATCCGCCCGCCACAGCCTCCCAAAGTGCTGCGATCACATGCGTGAGCCACTGCACTGGGCCACATTTTGTTAAATATACATTTGGCTGGACGTGGTGGCTCACACTTGTAATCCCAGCACTTTGGGAGGCCGAAGTGGGCGGATTCCTTGAAGCCAGGAGTTCAAGACCAGCCTGGGCAACATGGAGAAACCCCGTTTCTACAAAAAATACAAAAATACAAAAATTAACTGGGTGTGGTGGTGTGTGCCTGTAGTCCCAGCTACTTGGGAGTCTAAGGTGGGAGAATTGCTTGAGCCAGGGAGGGAGAGAATGCAGTGAGATTGCACCATTGCACTTCAGCCTGGACAACAGAGTGAGACCCTGTCTTAAAGCAAACAAGCAAACAAAAAAGGCTACATTTATTTTTCATATTTTTATTTCATTTTTCAAGATCAAGTGCCAAGTAGGCCTTTTCTCCATTATTTCTTTCAAATACAGGACTCTCTTTTAATTAAATGACCAATTCCCGGTGCTCATCATCCCTGCTAACCCCAAGGACAGTCCCTGCACGTCACACAGTGGGCGTGAGCTCCACGTGGGGAGTGACCTCATCGGATCACGCTCACTGAGGCACACAGCTGGGCACATAGCAGGACCAGAGAATATTTGCTGAATGAGTGAATGCATCGGGAAGCTATGGTGCTGGTGTTACCAGCTGTTAAAACTTCAGACAAGTTAAATTTGATGGAGTTTAATTGGAAAAAAATAAAAAAGAAATGATTCACAAATCGGGCAGCCTCCAGAATCACAGCAGATTCAGAGACTCTGGGGGTTCCTCGTGGTCAGAACAAATTTATAGACAAAAAAGTAAAGTGATGTACAGGAATTGGAAATGAAGTACAGAAACAGAGATTGGTTGCATCTCGGCGTTTGCCTTAGTTGAACACAGTTTGAACACTCAGCAGTCTATGAGTGGTTGAAGTATGGCCGCTGGGATTGGCCAACATTCAGCCATTGTTATAGGTGCATACTACTAAGTTGGGTTTTCCATCTTGTCTGCCTATTAAGCCAGTTTATGGTTCATCCACAAGGACTCAAATACAGAGGTAGGGAGTCCCTTCTTAGGCCATATTTAGTTTGCTTTAACAATTCCCCTCTTTTGGTCAGCCTCTCAATTTAGAGAGATTGACCGAAGCTTTAGGCATTGATGCCACTCTCTGTCATCATCCTAAAGACTTATTTGGTCTCAGTGTGGAATTCACAAGTCTTCTTTAGTTTCAGTATGGAGTCTCACACATCTTCTTTGGTGTTAACATGGAATTCACAAGTTGCAGCTTTGTACCAGCTAAATGATTCTTTATGTTCTTTTTGACCTGGTTGGAATGAGACCATTCAACTCTCAATGGATGGCTGCATACAAAACATTTAAGACTTGAGAGGATACAGTGTATCAGGGTGACGATTATTACGACTATCAAGAGGATACTATCAAAATGCCAAGGCGTACTCCTTAATGAGAGTTCTTATGAAATGAACCGAACCAAATTAGCCAAGTGAAGGTTCAGACAATATAGGCAGTTCAACAGTGTTAGGGTCTAATTGGTCATTATCCTCGTTTAGAGTATGATAGCGATTAAGGACCATGGTTTGCTGTAAAGTGGCCTGACTTAAAGAGTTACTCATTTTCATTGTTACATTGGTAATACAAGTCATAATAACTTGGAAACCTACTAGAAGAATTATAAGGATTAGAAGCCCTTGGAAAACCCAAGCTTGCCATCCACCCTTAGGATGCCTGCAGACCGTTAGTTGCTCTTGTAAACATGTCATGGGCTCCTTTCTCTTGAGAGATGTCTTTAATGTATTTGGTGGCAGTGTCTAAGGAAACAGCAGTATCAGCACCTTTTAAATTAAGCTTCCTGTAGTAACAAAATCAGGTAAGAGAACAGTACAACATTCAGTTTTGTTTAACACCAAACCTAGGCTTCCAGCTTGAGCAAAAAGATCTGAGGTTGCACGATGTTCCAGTAAGTGTTTTTGCTGAAATCGTGTGTTGTCATCTACCTTTTTTTTTTTTTTGAGATGGAGTCTCACTCTGTTGCCCAGGCTGGAGTGCAATGGCATTATCTTGGCTCACTGCAACCACCACCTCCTGGGTTCAAGCGATTCTACTGCCTCAGCCTCCCAAGTAGCTGGGATTACAGGCATGAGCCACCATGCCTGGCTAATTTTTGTATTTTTAGTAGAGATGGGGTTTCACCATGTTGGCCAGGCTGGTCTCAAACTTCTGACCTCAAGAGATCTTCCCGCCTTGGCCTCCCAAATGCTGGGATTACAGGCGTGAGCCACCATGCCCAGCCCTGTCATCTACCTTTCTGAGAGCAGCTTCTACCCATCTGAAACCCTGGGAGGTCTGATTGATTACAAAATCCAAGATTTTTCCCAATTTACAAATTAGCTTTAAATTCCATACAACTGCTATCTCACTACCACCAAGAGTGCACCCCTAGGAATCCCACTGGAATCTTTCCTCAGTAGAAACTAGCTTATCCTCGAATATTTCAAGGCTAGTGCTAATTTCAGTTATTGATCATTTTGGCCTCCAATCATAAGGGCCATCATGAGAATTTTCAGGGGAAGCTATTTGAAAGGCAGGAGCAAGCCAGGCCACATAACAAGAACCGAACCAATGAGGAGGCAGAACAGGATACGCAGACTCTTCACAGACCCAGTATAGACCCTTGGGGATTGGAAAAGAGGGCCACCTAGTTGCATTTGAGCAGAGATCAGTCAGGTTTGTTCGACCATAAATCTGCATACGTCCTGAACAACGTCCGGTGGGAAATTTACTTTTCTGTGGCCCCTTTATAGCATGTTGTAAGGGTATATAACCATATCTAGTAAAAAAGAGACCCTACTGGATTTAATCCAGTTACATTATACAAGCAATCACTTGTATCAACATAAGTAATTCCCAAATCTTGAGTGCGTGATGTCTGGAAGCACAATGTATCTTTTGCTGGCATCACTTGGATTTTTTTTTTTTTGAGACGAAGTTTCGGTCTTGTTGCCCAGGCTGGAGTGGAGTGTAATGGCACGATCTTGGCTTACTGCAACCTCTGCCTCCCAGGTTCAAGTGATTCTCCTACCTCAGCCTCCCCAGTAGCTGGGATTATAGGCGCCTACCACCATGCCTGGCTAATTTTTGTATTTTTAGTAGAGATGGGGTTTTACCATGTTGGCCGGGCTGGTCTCGAACTCCTGACCTCAGTTGATCCACCTGCCTCAGCCTCCCAAAGTGCTGGGATTACAGACGTGAGCCACTGCACCCAGCCTTGGATTGGTTTTTTATATTTGGTAATGATCGACTTATCAATTGAAAAAGTCAGAGTGTTGTTTTTAGTGAGTGTAGGAAGCAAGTAGCAGTGATGTTTAGCATATCAAGAATAACTTCCTGTTCTTCCCTTAGTTTCAGGTAACTCTCATTGGGAACGCGGAGGGGCACTGGCACCAGTGGAATCATTTCCTGATTTTTTTTTGGCATTAGCCCACAAACCCAACAATTACTCTGGTTTTGTGCTAGAGCATAAACTTGAGCTAAAGCCATCCACTGATTATGGTGCCATGGGTTTGCCTGTAGGGAAAAGGACAAGATTAGGGCAGAAGATGAGGAAAACAGAAAAACACATAAGGCTTTCCTGATGATAGAGAAGTCTTGGTCCATGATCTTGGGAAAGCTGTCCAAAACTAGGATGCTGTCTGCTTCTGAAGAGAGATTTCCTTGGTCAGCTTTACTTTAAAGTCTCCAACAGGTGTACAGTTCCAGGACTCTGAAGGGGCCCCTTTTTGTTTTTTTGAGACGGAGTCTTGCTCTGTCGCCCAGGCTGGAGTGCAGTGGCGCGATCTCGGCTCACTGCAAGCTCTGCCTCCCGGGTTCACACCATTCTCCTGCCTCAGTCTCCCGAGTAGCTGGTACTACAGGTGCCTGCCACCACGCCCGGCTAATTTTTTTGTATTTTTTAGTAGAGAGGGGGTTTCACCATGTTAGCCAAGATGGTCTCGATCTCCTGACCTTGTGATCCACCCACCTCGGCCTCCCGAAGGGCTGGGATTACAGACGTGAGCCACCACGCCCGGCCAAAAACATGCAAACTATTACAAGAACATACTGATACCCCATTGCGCGTCACAACTAAATTAAGTCCATCTGTAAATGCTCAAATTGTTCATTAGGTGGTGGAAATATATGACCTGAAGTTTTGATTGTTTTTCCAGGATTATAAGTTTGACAAGTCAAACATTGATTATAAACCATTTTAGCAATTTTGGAACAGTCACCCGACCAGTACTTTTTCATAATTTGGATCATTTTGTCTGTTCCATGATGAGCGGTGGAGTGCAGCGTTTTCAACAATGGAAGCTTCAAAGACTCAGGAAGGACCAGGCGGCCGTCTGGGCCCTCCGTGAGTCTGTGCATCACATTAAATTTACATCCTTTTAGATACCAATTTTGCTTTTCCAAATCAGGTGCACTGCACTGTTTACTAAACAGGTCATCATAAGGAAGTGGGCTCGGCTTAATCCAATGGAGTTCATTCAGATTGCATTTCTTAACAGTTTCAGCACTAGCTGATTTAGCATAAAAATTTGCTAAAGCATTTCCCTGATATTTGGGTTCAGTTCTGCAAGTATGAGCTTCAATCTTAGTAACAACAATCTACAATGGCAACAGGATAGCAGAAAGGGGCTCATTTACTTGGGGTCCATTTTTGATGGAGGTCCCACTAGAGGTGAGAAACCCTCATAGTTTCCATATCATGCCAAAATCATGTACTACTCCAAAAGCATATCTACTAGCTGTATAAATATTTACTGACTTGTCCTTAGCTATATGACAAACTTGGGTAAGGACAAAAAGCTCTGCAGGTTGGGCTGACTTAAATTGAGGAAGCGTTTCCTTCTCTATTAACTCATTTTGGATGGTAACAGCATATTCTGCCTGGTATTTTCCTTCTGAGATTTTAGGATAGGACCCATCAACAAAAAGTATTAATCCAGGATTATCCAGTGGAGTATCTTGTAAATCAACATGAGGGGCCGCTATTTCTGACACTACATTTACACAATTGTGTTCTCCACCATCGTCAGGCAGAGGTAACAGAGTAGCAGGGTTAAGTAGATTACAGCATTTTAGGTGAAGATTAGGAAACAGCAGTAATTCATAAGATGTTAGTTTACTTACTGAAAAATGCTGGGTTTGGTTGGAATTTAACAGACTTTCCACAGCATGTGAGATTTGCAAATTAAGTTTGCTTCCTAAAACCAGATCGATGAAGCTTCTACCAGCTTGGCAGCTGCTGCTACTGCTTTTAAACAGTTAGAATATGCCTTAGAGTTTGGGACTAATTGCAGGCTATCGTATGCAATGGACCTATGTTTAGTACCATGTTCTTGTGTAAGGACTCCTAATGCCCGATTGTCACACTCATGAACAAACAAGGTGAAAGGCTTAGGGTAATTTGGAAGTCCTAAAGCTGGGGGCTGTTGTAAGGCCAACTTCATTTGGCTAAAAGCCTGCTCATGACTATCTTCCCAAGGTAAAGGCTCTGGTACAGCATTTTTAGTGAGTTCATACAATGGCGAACCTATTAAGGAAAAATTTGGAACCCAAGATCTGCAATATCCTGTAAGTCCAAGAAATCCTCTAAATTGTCTTTTGGTTTCAGGTCAAGGAAAACTTTGAATAGTTTTTATCCTCCCAGGTGAGAGGAAATCCCTTTGGCAGTCAAGTCATGTCCCAAATAGTGGAATTTTTCTTTTGAAAACTGAAGTTTTTCCATTTAAGCCTTGTGATCTTTATATGCAAGTTGTTGTAAAAGGTAAACTGAGTCCATTTCAGAGGACTCCTTAGTGGGAGAGCATAACAATAAGTCATCTACATACTGAATGAGAGTACAATTTTGAGGAAATTGTAGTGTTATTAAGTCCTGATGCAATGCCTGGGAAAAATATGAAGTGGCTTTGGTAAACCCTAGTGGCTTTACAGCCCAGGTGTATTGCCTGTTTTTCCAAGTAAAGGCAAACAAGTATTGACTTTTTTTTTTTTTTTTTTTTTTTTTGGAGACGGAGTTTCGCTGTTGTCGCCCAGCCTGGAATGCAATGGCATGGTCTTGGCTCATTGCAACCTCTGCCTCCTGGGTTCAAGCGATTCTCCTGCCTCAGCCTCCTGAGTAGCTGGGATTACTTACAGGTGCCCGCCACCATGCCTGACTACTTTTTGTATTTTTAGTAGAGATGGGGGTTTCACCATGTTGGTCAGGCTGTCTTGAGCTCCTGGCCTCAGGTGATTCACCTGCCTTGGCCTTCCAAAGTGCTGGGATTACAGGCGTGAGCCACCAAACTTTCTTTATGAACTGGAATGCTAAAGAAGGCTAAGCAGAGATCTATTACTGTGGACCACTTGGAACTAAATGGTACATTAGATAATAAAGTATCAGGATTTGGAACTACAGGAATCTTGGTATTACAATTTTATTAAATGCCCGTAAATCTTAAACAAATCTCCAGCCTTGTCCATTTGGTTTTTTAACTGGTAGTACTGGACTGTTACAAGGGCTGGTGCATGAGATTATGAGTCCTTGTTTAATGAAATCCTCTACAATTGGTGACAGCCCTTGAATTGCTTCAGGTTTTAGAGGATATTGGGGTAATTTAGGCAAAGGTTTAGAATGATCTCTTTGTACTTTTATAGGTTCCAAACTTTTCATTCTTACCATATCAGTTGGGGAAGAGGCCCAAAAACATTTAGATATTTTTGAAAGATCAGGGGTGTTACAGGCCTGAGTTTCAATCTTATAGATTTCTGTCTGTAGACAGCATAACAATTCTAGTCCAGGAGAATCAGGAAACTCTAAGATTATTTCTCCTGAGAAAAATTTTATGTGCCCTTTTAGCTTTGAAAGCAAATCTCGCCCTAACAAGTTTACTGGAGCAGTATAACATAGTAAAAAAGTGTTTTTCTGAAAAGGGGCCCAAAGTTAATTGGATTGGTTCAGATACGGGAACCTCTTAAACTTGATTTGAAACCCCCACCACAGAAATGACCTTTTTACTCCAAGGGATTTGTTGGCTTATTAAAGTGGAGTTTATGGTAGATAGAGTAGCCCCCATATCCCCGAGGACTGTACACAACTCCCCATTTATTTTAACCTGTTTCTCCACGTTGATTTAAAGGCATGGAGAGCAATCTACTGGAGAATCCCTTGGAACCTCATCAAGGTTGATTATCAGGAGGCCTGAGGTCTCTTGAGCTCCCTCTAGTGGTGAAACAGTTTGGCCGAAAGGGAGGCTCATTGGTGGACTGATATAAAAGCGGACAATCCCTTTTCCAGTGCCATGGTTGTTTGCAATACAGGCAGACATCTTGGGGCAAAGAACTTCTTGTTCTAGGACCTCTTGATTGTGATTTAAAATGAGAAGGAGGCAGAGCGCAGTGGCTCACGCCTGTAATCCCAGCAATTTGGGAGGCCAAGGCGGGCGGATCTTTTGAGGTCAGGAGTTCGAGACCGGCCTGGCCAACATGGTGAAAACCTGTCTCTACTAAAAATGCAAAAATTAGCCGGGCACGGTGGCACGCACCTGTAATCCCAGCTACCTGGGAGGCTGAGGCATGAGAATCGCTTGAACCTGGGAGGTGGAGGTTGCAGTGAGTCGAGATCTCACCACTGCACTCCAGCCTGGGCGACAGAGTGAAACTCCATCTCTAAATAAATACATAAAATGATTGATCCCTTGGGTCCCGGTCCCTGCAACTGTTATAACTGAAGGGCCATAAGCTTGTTAGCCTTTTGAGTTTTTTCTTGCTCTAGAGTCCTCTCAAAATGTCCAGCTAAGGCCAACAATTTAGTCATATCTGTAACTTCCTATCCCAACTCATGTATTTTAATTAAATTGCTGAGTTCGGGATGGAGTCCATTTACAAATAGAGCACTTAATGCCGTTTCAGTCCTTGCAGAAAATACTTCTTGTTGTACTTGGATCCCAGAATGTTTCACAAACAGCATTTCTAAGTGAGTTCTGTAATCTGAAACTGAAATCTTTTTTTTGTTTGTTTGTTTACAAGATTGTATGATGGACCAGTCCATTTTTTGCGGAAAAATTTTAGGAATTGAATTTAAAAGGTTTTCAGCAATTTTTCAGCGACTTTTGGTCCTTCTTGTGAGGAGCTTTTGGAGGGGTCTTTAACATCCTCCTCAGGTTTGCCCCATTCTGCTGCTGCCGTCCATTTCCGAGCTTTACCAGGCCCCAATATCATGGGAATACATTAGTCAAGGTCAGGAAGTCCTGGATCATAAGCTACTATGAGGATTCTAAATTCCTCAGTAAATTTTTGAGGATTTTCTCTTGGATCAGGCAAGTCCCTCACAATGGCTCTAAGCTCAGTTTTAGACCATGGAGTGAAAGTAGTTACAGCAGGCAGGCATGACTGATCAGAAAGTCTCACTTTGTAAGGTGCCTGTCTAACTTATTATTATTTTTTTAATCGTCTTCAGGGTGAAAGGGTAATATATACATATTTTTTATTTTTTTGAGACAGGGTCTCATTCTGTCACCCAAGCTGGAGTGCAGTGGTATGATCTCGGCTCACTGCAACCTCTGCCTCCTGGGTTCAAGCAATTCTCCTGCCTCAGCCTCCCGAGTAGCTGGGATTACAGGCATGCAGCACCACGCCCAGCTAATTTTGTATTTTTAGTAGAGACGAGGTTTCACCATATTGGCCAGGCTGGTCTCAAACTCCTGATCTCAGGTGATCCACCCACCTCGGCCTCCCAAAGTGCTGGGATTATAGGCATGAGCCACCATGCCTGGCCTGAAAGGGTAATTTAGCAAAAAGGTTAGTGGACTCAGAGTATGTAGGTAGAGAAGGATAAAGAGAAGGAACAGTCAGGATGAGGTCAGTCACAGTACAGTCCTCTTTCATCATGTCGTTAGTTTGTTGCTTAAGCTTTTCGTTTGCTTTTTGCAAAGAATCTTTTAAGGAGTCAATTTTTGATTCATTTACTCTTTTAGGGGCCTCTGCATACCAATAAAAGAATACACATCCCACTGTTTTATGGGGTTTTTCACTCCCCTTTTCTAATATGCCTCATAAATAAACAATTTTATCCAAATTAAAACTTCCCCATTGCAGCCATCTTAATTCTAAGTTTTCTTTAGTTAGGTTAACCCATTTTTCTAAAAATGCACAAGTTCTGGGCCCATAATTTTTATGCATAAAATTAGCTGGAGTCCCAGAATGTGGAGTCCCAGACTCCTTGGATTGAGAGGGTTGCATCTGAGCTGGTTCCAGCCTTGGAGTAGGGGCTGCTGCTGGTCCCAGGCTCCATGCTGGGGGCCTGGTGGCCAGATGGAAGGTTCAGCTTTGCAGCGGTCACACCTGCTGGGTGAATGGGTGTTCTAAGGGTGCTCGTTGGCACAGGTGGCTGTGACTCATATCTGGGAAAGTGTGAGGGAAGCGCACAGAGGGCAGCCGTCCCTTTGGTGTCAGGGCTCCGTCCCCATGGGCAGTGCTCCTTGGAAAAAGTCAGCTACTCCTTTGGATCCTGGGGAGCAAAAGGCACCTAAGGCAGTGAGTAGTCCACAGAGGGCAGGTCAGCCTGGTGACCAGGAGGTGTCCTGCCCAGCAGCAGGACAGGTTCTGTGTGAAACTGGAATCTGGAGGTGGCCTGGGCTGACAGGTGGGTGGAGGGTGTCTGGATGGCTTTGTCCACTCCAGTCTGTAAGTGCTTAGCCACTCTGCAGGTGAGACCCTAGGAAGGGAAGCCCTGGTTGGTGCCAGGGGTTGATTAGAAGATGCCCTTGCAGGCATGGTGGCTCACGCTTGTAATCCCAGCACTGTGGGAGGCTGAGGCAGAAGGACTGCTTGAGCTCAGGAGTTCAAGACCAGCTTGGGCAAGATGGTGAAACCCTGTCTCTACAAAAAATTTAAAAAATTAGCATGTGCTTGTGGTCCCAGCTACTTGAGAGGCTGAGGTGGCAGGATCGCTTGAGTCCATGAGATCAAGGCTGCAGTGAGCCAAGATGACACCACTGCACTCCAGCCTGGGTGACAGAGTGAGACCCTGTCGTAAAGCAAACAAACAAACAAACAAACAAACAAAAACCCCCCCAAACCCCATAAAGTTAGCAGATGGAAGGAAATAATAAAGATTAGAGCAGAGATAAATGGGATAGAGGAGAGAGGAGCACTAGAGGAAATCAGTGAAAACATGTTCCTTCTATGAAAGGTTAACAAAATTGAGAAACCTTTAGCTAGTTGACTAAGAAAAAAAGAGATAAGACTCAAATTACTAAAATCAGAAACGATAGGGTGACATCACCAATGACCCCACGGAAATAAAAAGGATTTATAAAGAGAATGCTAGGAACAATTGTAGGCCAACTAGTTGGTTAACGTAAATGAAATGGACACATTCCTAGAAACATACAAACTACCACACCTGAGTCAAGAAATGGAAAATCTAAACAGACCTGTCAGAGTGAGGAGATTGAGTCAGTGATCAGAAACTTTCCCACAAAGAAAAGCCCAGAACCAGGTGACTTCACTGGCGTATCCTCCCAGACATTTAACATGTAACACCAATCCTTCTCAGACTTCTCAAAATCTTCAATATGATACACCGTCTCCCTAGAATGAAGGGAAAAACCCACCATCCCAATTCACGCAGAAAAAGCATTTGACAAAATCCAACACTGTCATGATAAGAGCACTCAATAAAAGAGAAATAGAAGGGAACTTCCTCGACAGGATTAAGAGTACTTACGAAAAACTCACACTGTGACTCGGTGGTGAAAGGCTGAGAGCTCTCTGCCTGAGATGAAGAACGAGACAAGGATGCCTGCTTTCACCACTTCACTCCAACATCGTGATGGAAGTTTGACCAGAGCAATTAGGCAAGACAAAGAAATAAAGGCACTGAAATTGGAAAGAAAGAAGTAAAAGTATCTCTGTTTTTTTTTTTTTTTTTTTTTTTTGAGATGGAGTCTCACCCTGTCGCCCAGGCTGGAGTGCAGTGGCGCAATCTCGGCTCACTGCAACCTCTGCCTCCCAGGTTCAAATGACTCTCCTGCCTCAGCCTCCCAAGTAGCTGGGATTACAGATGCGCACCACCACGCCCAGCTAATTTTTGTATTTTTAGTAGAGACGGGGTTTCACCATGTTGGCCAGGCTGGTCTTGAACTCCTGACCTTGTGGTCCACCCGCCTCGGCCTCCCAAAGTGTTGGGATTACAGGCATGAGCCACTGCGCCTGGCCAAGTATCTCTATTTATTGATGACATGAACTTATGTGTAGAAAATTCTATGGAATAAAAATAATCTTAGAGTTAATGAACCATTTCAGCAAAGTTTCAGCAGAGATGAGGAATGCACATACAGATCAGTGGCATACAGTTGAGAATCAGGAGATAAATCCATACATGTATGTCAATTGATTTTCAACATGGCTATCAGGATCATTCAATGAGACAGAAACAGTCTCTTCCACAAATGGTGCCAGCAGAACTGGATATCCTCAGGCAAAAGAGGGAAGTTGGAGCCTTACCTAATACCATATAAAATATTGACTTAAAAGGAATTAAAGACCTAAATTTGAGAAATGAAACTTTAACACTCGGCCGGGTGTGGTAGCTCATGCCTGTAATCTTAGCACTTTGGGAGGCTGAGGGGTGTGGAACGCCTGTGGCCAGGAGTTCGAGACCAGCCTGGCCAACATGGCAAAATCTGTCTCTATTAAAAATACAAAAAAAAAAAACCAGATACGGTGGCACATGCCTGTAATCCCAGCTACTCGGGTGGCTGAGGCACGAGAATTGTTTGAACACCGGAGGCGGAGGCTGCAGTGAGCCGAGGTCATGCCACTGCACTCACTCCAGCCTAGGCAGGGGGAAGAAAAGTGACACTCTTAGAGAAAACATGGGAGCAAATCTTTATGCCCTTTGATTTGGAAATGGTTTCTTAAATATACAAAAAGCACAAACAACAGAAGAAAAAAACCAGGTAAATTGGATTTCATTGAAATTAAAACCCCTTAAGTACACCCTGAAAAGAATGAAAAGCAAACCCACAGGACGGTAGAAAATATCTGCAAATTATAAATCTGACAACGGTTTTATATCCAGAATATATACAGAATTTTTACTGCTCAACATCAAAACACAAATAACCTAATTAAAAATGGGTAAAAGACTTGCAGAGACATTTCTTCAAAGCAGATGTACAAGTAAGTGGCCATTAGCACAGGAAAAGATGATTCCCATCCCGAGGTATTGGAGAAATGTAAACCAAAACCACAGTGAGATCCCACTCCACACCCACTAGGTGGCCACATTTTCAAAAATGAAAGTAGCGACTGCTGGAGAGGATGTTGAGGAAACCAAAGCCTCATATTTTGCTGGAGTAAGTGTAAAATGGTGTAGTGGCTGGAAAGCAGTTTGGCAGTTCCCCACACAATTCAGCATAGCGCTGCCATTTGACTCCGTGATTTCTTTCCTAGGTATATACCCAAAAGAATTGAATACAAGCTGGCTGTGGTGGCTCATGCCTATAATTCCAGCACTTTGGGAGGATGAGGTAGGAGGATCACCTGAGGCCAGGAGTAGTTCAAGATCAGTCTAGGCAACACAGTAAGACCTCATCTCTCCAAAAAAAAAAAAAAAAAAAAAAAATTTAGTCGGGTGTGATGACGTGTGCCTGTAATCCCAACTACTCAGGAGGCTGAGGTGAGACGATTGCTTGAACCTGGGTTGTCGAGGCTGCAGTGAGCCATGATTGTGCCATTGCACTCCAGCCTGGGCAGGCAACAGAGTGAGACCCTGTCTCAAAAAAAAAAGTATGGTCTGTCCATACAGTGGAAGATTATCCAGCCATAAGGAGAGATGAGGTATTGATATATGCTACAAAGCGGATGCACCTTGAAAACATCTTACTAAGTGCAAGAAACCCTTCAGCGAAGGCCACACGTGATATGATTTCACTTGTATGAAAAATCCAGAGAAGGTAGACGAATAGACATGGGTGGCAGATTCGAGGCTGACAGCAGGGGGAGCTCTAATGCCAGCTCAGGGGCCAGCTCTGGTGCTAGAGGCGCCGAGTGGGAGATGGGGCGTGACTACTTACCAGGGGCCGGGTTTCCGTTTGGGGTGATGGAAGTGTTTAGAACTGAGAGTGGTGATGGTGCCCAGGATGGTGAATGTAGTGAATACCACTCAGCTGTACAATTGAGTACGTTTTAAAAGGTAAACTTTAGGCCGGGCACGGTGGCTCACGCCTGTAATCCCAGCACTTTGGGAGGCCGAGGCGGGCGGATCACGAGGTCAGGAGTTCAAGACCAGCCTGGTCAACATGGTGAACCCCCCCCGTCTCTACTAAAAATACAAAAATTAGCTGGGCATGGTGGCAGGCACCTGTAATCCCAGCTACGCGAGAGCTGAGGCAGGAGAATTGCTTGAACTCCGGAGGCGGAGGTTGCAGTGAGCTGAGATCATGCCATTGCACTCCAGCCTGACGACAGAGCAATACTCCGTGTCAAAAAAAAAAAAAAAGTAACCTTTATTTTATATGAATTTTATAACATAAAATACAGGTAACTATAAAGTATATGAATAAAAGAAAACCAGGCAGGAAAAAAAGAATGCCTTGACAGGTGAGGGCCATGAAGGTTCTGGTCCTGGGGCTGGCACTGGCTGTATCTTGGGAGCTGGGACTGGAGCTGGTGCCAGAGCTGATTCTAGCTGTGGTTCTGGGCCAGCGACTGGCTCTCCCTCTGGAGGTGATGGCAGAGTCGGGTCTTGACATGTAGCCGGCACTAGCCTTAGCTGTGAGGTGGATGCTGGAGTGGCTCTAGATCAGGAGGTGATGCTACAGGAGGTTCTGGACCTGTATCTGAAATGAAAACTCTCACTGGCTGTCTCCTTGAATTGGTGCTGGGGCAGGTCATAGTTCCAGAGATGGCACCAGAGTTGGCGTTAGAGCTGCCTCTATCCCTGGAGTTGCTGCGAGTGGTGGTGCTTGAGCGATTTCTAGATTAGTGTTGGAGCTAGAGCTCTTGTTGCAGCTGGGGTTAGCTCTAGAGATGGTATCCGAGTTGAGAGAGCTGCCTCTATCTCTGGAGTTGCTTTGGTGTTGGAGCTAGAGCTCTTGTTTAGGCTCTGGAGGCAGCACAGGCTCTAGCTTGGAGCTAGTGCTAGAGTTGGTTCTGGACCTGACTTCCTCTGAATCTGGTGCTGGCCATAGTATGAGCCTGGCATTGACTCTAATTCTGTAATCATTTTGGAGCCGGTTCAAGCTCTAGAGCTGGTGCTAGAACTACCACTGCAGCTAGTGCAGCAATTTGTGATAAAGGTGCCCAAACTCTGGATTTGATGTTCAAGTTCGTACTGGAGCTAGATCTACCTCCGCTGATGGTGCTAGAGCTGTTTCTGGAGCTGCTTGTAGCTCTGAAGCTAGTGCTGGGGCCATCTGTAGCTCTGCCGCTGGTGTAGGAGCTGCTGCTGGCCTGGGCTCTACCTCTGGAGCTGATGCGAGAGCCAGTGCTGCCACTGGCTCTTCCTCTGAACTTGGCACTGGGTCTAGCTCCGTGTCTGGTGCTGGCTCCAATTCTGAATTGGTTTGGGAGCTGGTTCTGGCTCTAGATGAGGACTGTGGGGACCATCTGCCTCCGCTCAGGCTGGGCATGCTGCCTGGATGGCCCAGAACTGGTTACCTATCAAAACAGTCCTGCAGGAGAGGTCTGTCTGTACCCAGAGAGGCCTGAGTGAGGGGACCAGGGACTGCCCGCCTGCCTGGCACCCCAGGACGCTCTTGTACCTGTTGCCTTGTCCTTGTCCGGGCCGATGTGGATGACGTGGCGTCGCCTACCTGCAGGCTGTAGAGCAGCGTGAGGAGCTGTGGCTGCAGAGCCCTGAGACTGAGAATTTGAAGGTGGGTTTAGCAGCCGTGGTGTGCTGGAGACTGAAGAGGAGGAGGTGCTCTGGAGTCGGAGTTGGTGCCGGAGGTCCCTGCGGATGACAGCAAGGTCGATTCCCAGAACTGAGGGGAATAGCAAGATCAGCAGAAGCCTGGACCCTGCAGGGCTTCTGAGGCCAGTGTCCCCCTCTGGGGCTTGTTAGCAGCTCCATTCAGCAGTCAGGGGTTTGTTGCTTCTTTTTTGGGTGCAGAGTGGGGAACGCAGGCACCGGCTGCGAGGGGACATAGAATGAAAGAGCTGTCAGGGAGAAGGGCAAGCAGTCGCCTTCTTTCCCTGCCATTAGGGGGCTCCAGGACAAAGCTGACATTGATCTCCTTCACTTTGCAGCTGGAGGAGCTGGCTGAGTGCACGCTGAGTGCATTGGCAATGTCCCGGCTGCTGAGGGAGGAGCTCACCTGAGCTGGTCTCAGGGCTTGAGTGGAAGCTGCCTGTGGTCCTGAGCTCCCTGCTGGGGGCCTGGCGGCTGGAAGGGCAGCTTCACCATTGTCAGATCTGCTGGGTGAGTGGGTGCTCTAGGATGCCCCGGGCATGGATGGCAGTGACCTGTACTAGAAGGGTGTCAGGGACATGCTGGCGGGGGGCAGCGCGTGGGGCCAACAGGGCTCGGAGCATGGTGGCAGCACCTGCTGGAAAGGGTTAGCTGGTCCTCTGGTTCCCAGGGCACAGAAGGCAATTATGGCGGTCCACTGAGGCCAGGTCAGCCTGGTGACCAGCAGGTGTTTTATCCAACAGAAGGACAGAGCCACTGGAGTCTGGGGTGGCCTGGGCTTGCAGGTGGCTGGAAGGTGCCTGACTGGCCTGGTCCCCTCCAGTCTGTAAGTGCCTAGCCAGCAGCCAGACCCTGGGGAGGGCGGCCCTGTGGTGAGTCAGCACAGGAGACAGCTGAGAGGATGCTCTTGGGAATCTCCAGTCCCTTCTGCTTCAGGCAAGGAGGGCCGAGCTGCCTCCACACCTGATCTGTGTCCCCTCGGTAAGCGTTGCTTCTTTTGGACAAAGTCATAGTCAGCGGTAGAGTTCACGGTTGAAAATGTGTTGGCATTGTCTGGGGTCTTCAGCTTGGTGGGGAAGGGCAGAAGGATGGTCAGCTGTGCTCAAGAGGGGGCCACAGGCCAGACAGAGAACTCCACAGGGACAGAAAGCAGATGAGTGGTTGTCAGGGGGGAGGGGTGGAGAGTGACTGCTTAATGGGTACAGGGTGTCTGTTAGTGGTGATGAAAAAATTCTAGAACTAGAGAGTGGTGATGGTTATACCACATAGTAAATGCATTTAATATCCATGAATTGTATAGTTTACAATGATTAAAGTTTAAATTTCATTTCGTTGTGTATAATTTGTTTTAGTTTTTTGAGACAGAGTATTGCTCTGTCACCCAGGCTGGAGTGCGGTGACACGATCTCGGCTCACTGCAACCTCAACCTCCCAGGCTCAAGGGAAACCCCCACCTCAGCCTCCCGAGGAGCTGGGACTACTGCTTGGCTAATTTTTTTTTTTTTTTTTTTTTTTGTAGAAACAGGGTTTCACTATGTTTCCCAGGCTAGTCTCAAACTCCTGAGCTCCAGCGATCCACCTGCCTCGGCCTCCCAAAGAGCTGGAATTATAGGCATGAGCCACTGCACCTGATCTGTATATAAAATTTAAATCACAAAATATAATAAACCATAAAGAATATGAAATAGAAACATACTATAAAAATGAAATGTTGCCAGCCCAGGGAGGGGCCTTAAATCTCTGGCACAGGAGCTGGTGCTGAAGGTGGTGCCTGCCTGAGGCTCCCGCACTGGAGCTGGAGTGGTGGCCGATGCTCGAGCTGCCGGGTTCTGGCTGTGGAACTGGCTCAGTAGCTGGGGCCTGAGCCAGGGCTGGAGCTGCCTCTATCCCGGGCAGTGGTGCTGGAGCTGGATCTAGAACTGGCTCTTATTCTGGAGCTGATTCTAACTCTAGCCTGGTGCCAGAAGGGGGGCAAGAACCGACACTGAAGATGGCTTTAGCTCTAGAGCTGGCCCGAGTGTTGGAGCTGGAGGTGGCTCTAGCTCTGTGGCTGGCACAAGACTTATGCTAGAGCAGGCTCTAGCTTTGTAGCCTCCACTGCTGGCTGTGGGTGAGATGCTGTCCCCTCTGTTGGGCTGTGAGCTCTCAGGACAGGGACGGTGTATAGGTTCACTGTCATATTCCAGAAGTCTGGGGTTCACCATCATATTCCAGGTGTCTGGCGTTCACTGTCATATTCCAGTTGTCTGGGGTTCATCGTTGTATTCCAGGTGTCTAGGGTTTACCATCGTATCCCAGGTTTACGGGGTTCACTGTCATATTCCAGGGGCCTGGGGTTCACCACCATATTCCAGGTGTCTGGGGTTCACTGTCGTATTCCAAGTGTCTGGGGTTCATCGTTGTATTCCAGGTGTCTGGGGTTCACTGTCGTATTCCAAGTGTCTGGGGTTCATCGTTGTATTCCAGGTGTCTGGAGTTCACCGTTGTATTCCAGGTGTCTGGGGCTCACTGTCGTATTCCAGGTGTCTGGGGTTCACTGTCATATTCCAGGGGCCTGGGGTTCACCACCATTATTCCAGAGGTCTGGGGTTCACCATCATATTCCAGGTGTCTGGCGTTCACTGTCGTATTCCAGGTGTCTGGGATTCATCGTTGTATTCCAGGTATCTGGGGTTCACCATTGTATTCCAGGTGTCTGGGGCTCACTGTCGTATTCCAGGTGTCTGGGGTTCACTGTTGTATTCCAGGTGTCTGGGGTTCACTGTCATATTCCAGGTGTCTGGGGTTCACCATCATATTCCAGGTGTCTGGGGTTTACTGTCACATTCCAGGGGCCTGGGGTTCACCATCATATTCCAGGTGTCTGGCGTTCACTGTCGTATTCCAGGTGTCGGGTTCATCGTTATCCAGGTGTCTGGGGCTCACTGTCATATTCTAGGGGCCTGGGGTTCACTGTCGTATTCCAGGCGTCTGGGGTTCACTGTCGTATTCCAGGTGTCTGGGGTTCACAGTCATATTCCAGGGGCCTGGGGTTCACCACCATATTCCAGGTCTCTGGGGTTCACTGTCGTATTCCAGGTGTCTGGGGTTCACCGTCATATTCCAGGTGTCTGGGTTCACTGTTATATTCCAGGTGTCTGGGATTCACCATCGCATTCCAGGTGTCTGGGATTCACCATCACATTCCAGGTGTCTGGGATTCACTGTCATATTCCAGGTGTCTGGGGTTCACTGCTGTATTCCAGGTGTCTGGGATTCACCATCGCATTCCAGGTGTCTGGGATTCACTGTCATATTCCAGGTGTCTGGGGTTCACTGCTGTATTCCAGGTGTCTGGGTTCACCTCGTATTCCAGGGGCCTGGGGTTCACCATCGTATTCCAGGGGCCTGGGGTTTATCATCGTATTCCAGGTGTCTGGCATTCACCATCATATTCCACGGGCCTGGGATTCACTGTTATATTCCAGGTGTTTGAGGCTCACTGTCATATTCCAGGTGTCTGCATACAACAGGGAGCAGCACACAGGTGCTGAATGCATGAATGACTGAATGAATGAACCCAAGACTTCTTTGTGTCGCAGGATTCTTTAGAGCACCCCCCGAAGGGCTGTTGGGAGGATTACACTGATTCATTCATCTATTTATTCAGTAAACATTAAGCACCTCCTGTGTCAGGCTCTGTTCTAGAGGCTTGAGAGAATTGCTGTGAACAAGTACGGTCCCCACTGGTGTGAGGCTGCCCGAGCAGGGTTTAAATGAGGGGAGGCGGGTCTCAAGCACATGGTCCAAGCTCAGTGGGAGCAGCTGCCGGGATCAGTAGGTCAGGCACAAGTTCCTGTCCCGCAGCTCAGGGCCAGCCTGGGTGGGGCCTGTGGTGGAGGGGATGTGGGATCCTTGCTCCAAACAGCCATGCCATGCTATCCATGATTCCCAATGGCTTTCCCCTCACTGGGCCTCAGTTTTCCCATCTATAAAATGGGCATGTGAGGATATCCATTTCCTGGTTCCATAATGAAGTTGGCCTTGATTCTTTAAGGCAAGCAAAGAAGAGCTCTCTGCAGTTTGTCTCTCTTCACGTGACCTGGAGGCCCAGGGTTAGAGTTCACTGCAGGACCTGGGCTATGTGTCCCCACAGGAGGACTGGCCAATATCTCTCTTCTGGTCAGTGGTTGAGCTGGGCCAGGAGCTCCGGCCTGGCCCATAGTGAACATGATGACCCAGGTGTTGGGGACATGCTGGTAAAGCAATCTCCCAAGGTGCTGGTAAAATCCAGCTGGGTGCCTCAGGCACAGAGCAGTAAGTGCTAGCCCTGGTAGCCATTGGGTTTAGCCAGAGATCTTTCCAGAGTGATACATAAAAGGCTCCCTCCTTTCACTTTTTCTTATTTTCTTTCCCAACTACGTTGTATTTTGTCATGTGGGTGGTCATCATTTATTTAACCGGACCCTTGCTGGAGGAAATTGGGTTGTTTCTAATCTTTGGCTCTTGCGAGGAAAGCTGCAATCAATAACTGTGAACACACGTCAAGTGTAGAAGTGTTAAGTGGGATGAATTCCCTGTACTGGGACTGATAAATGAAAGGGTAAATACATTTGTAATTTTGTGGGGTTTTTGTTGTTGTTGTTATTGTTTTGAGACAGAGCCTCTCTCTGTTGCCCAGGCTGGAGTGCAGTGGTGCGATCTCGGCTCACTGCAACCTCCACCTCCTGGGTTCAAGTGCCTCAGCCTCCCAAGTAGCTGGGATTACAGGAGCACCATCATGCCCAGCTAATTTTTGTATTTTTTTGTAGAGGAGGGGTTTCACCATGTTGGCCAGGTTGGTCTCGAACTCCTGACCTCAAGTGATCCACCTGCTTTGGCCTCCCAGAGTGCTAGTATTACAAGTGTGAGCCACTGCGCCTGGCCAATTTGTAACTTTGATAGATATCGTCAAACTGCATCCATTGGCAGGCAACTTATATTTCTGTCGGCAATGAATAAAAGTTCCTATTTCTACACAGCTTCGGAGTATACTTTCAAACCTTTGGATTAGACAATTTTGTATATTATCATTGAGAATGAACATACGTTCATATGCTTAAAACCTTTTGTATTTCTTTCTGTAAAGGGTCTCATACTCTCTTTTGCTGATCTTTTTCTTATCAATTTCTAGGAGCTCTTTACATATTGGGGATGCGAGTCATTTTCCTGAGATGAGTTGCAGATATTTGTTCCCAGCTTATTCCTTCTTTTTCACATTGTGGGGCTCCCCCTACCATGTATTACTGAGTTGGGTTCTCCCCAAATTGATCTATAGACGCAATACATTCTTTATGAAATACAACAGCAGATATTGCTATGTGGAATCTGAGGAACCAATTTAAAAATTTATGTACAAATACAAAGGACTAAAATAGAACCAGAAGAATCTTGAATAAGAACAAATTTGGAGGACTTATGCTATGAGATGTTCAGACTTCTGATGCTACAGGAGTCAAGGCAGTGAGGTTGTAGTGCACAAAACAGACCCACAGAGCAACAGAAACAAATGGAGGCCCGCGGGGTGGGGTGGCTCGCACTTGTAGTCTCAGCACTTTGGGAGGTTGAGGCAGGCGGATCTCTTGAGACCAGGAGTTCGAGACCAGCCCGGCCAACATAGTGAAACCCAGTCTCTACTAAAAATACAAAAGTTAGCCAGGCGTGGTGGCGCATACCTATATTCCCAGCTGCTTGGGAGGCTAAGGCAGGAGAATCACTTGAACCTGGGAGGCGGAGGTTGCAGTGAGCCAAGATCATGCCACTGCACTCCAGCCTGGGGAACACAGTGAGACTCTGTCTCAAAAAAAAAAAAAAAGAAAGAATGAAAGAAAAAGAAAGAAAGAGAAAAAAGAGAGAAAGAGAGAGAGAGAGAATGGAGGCAATCCAGACCGAAACAGACATTTATGAATCCCATGAGCTGAATTCAGGAAGCCAGACACATGAGAGTATATTCTGAGGATGAAGCAACATATGAACCATGCAGACACATTAGCAGAACGAAGGACAAACCCCATGGTAATGCCAAATGATGCAGAAACAGCATGTGACCAAGATTCAACATCCTTTCACAGTAAAAAAAAAAAAAAACACTCCACACATAGGAAGAGGACGAAACTGCCTCAACACAATGAAGGTCGCTTATGAAAAGCTCACTTCTAACATCATACTCAATGGTGACAGGCTGAACGCTTTTCCTCCGAGAGTGGGAACAAGCAAGGGTGCTGGCTCTTGTCTTTTCTGTTCGAGTTAGTATTGAAACTCATAACCAGATGAGTTAGGCGAGAAAAAGAAAGCAAAGGCACCAAATTGGAAAGAAAGAAGTAAAATCATCCCTGTATGCAGATGACATGATCTTATATTTAGCAAACCCTAAAGTTACCAAAAAAGTTAGAAATGTAAATGAATTCAGCCAAGTTGCTGATACAAAATCAGCATTCAAAAGTCAGTTGCCTTTCCATACACCAACAATCAACAATCCAAAAGGAATTAAGAGAATAATTTCAATACAATGGCATCAAAAAGAATAAAATACTAATGGATAAACCTACCCTGCAAGCTCAAAGACTTGTACACTGAAAACTATAAAATGTTGCTGAAAGAAATTAGAGAAGACCCAAATAAATGGAAAGATATCTTGTGTTCTTCAATTCAAAGACTTTAATATTGTCAAATTTCCCTACCACTTGAAGTGATTCACTGCAATTTCTATCAAAATCCAAATGGTATTTGTTTCATAAATATAAAAATTCACCCCAAAATTCACATGGAATCTCAAAGGACCCCAAATAGCCAAGACAATTTGGAAAAAGAACAAAGTGGAGGACTCATACTTCCTGAATTCAAAACATATTACTAAACTACAGTAATCAAAACAGTGTGGTACTGGCCAAAGGCAAAGATATAGACCAATGGAATAAAACAGAGAACCCCTGTGTACATATGTTCAAGCAATCCTCAACAATGGTGCTGAGACCTGTCACTGGGGAAAGGACAGTTTCTCCAACAAATGGTGCTGGGAAAAATGATATTCATGTGCAGAAGCATAAAGGAAGACCCTTGCCTTACACCACATCCAAAAATTAACTAGAAATGAAATAAGGACCTAATGGTAATACCTGTAACTGCACAACCTCTAGAAGAAAATATAGGAAAATTTGAAATTGCATATCTGACTTTTCAGATATGACACCAAAAACACAGGCAAACCAAAGCAAAAACAGACAGACAGAAGTACATCAATCATAAATACTTTCAGGCATCAAAAAACACTAACAGCAAAGTGAAAAGGTAACCTACAAGCTGAGAGAAAATATTTGCAAATCATATCTCTGATACGGATTTTTATCTAGAATAAATAAACCCTACAACTCAACAAGAAAACAATTAAATACTCCCACTTAAAAAAATGAGTAAAAAAGGTGCTGAAGAAAAAAAAAAGAAAAAAATGGTAAAGGACTTGAGTAGACATTTTTCTAAAGGTGGTTTTCTTTTCTTTCTTTTTTTTTTTTTTTTGAGATGGAGTTTTACTCTTGTCGCTCAGGGTGGAATGCAATGGCACGATCTCGGCTCACTGCAACCCCCGCCTCCCGGGTTCAAGTGATTCTCCTGCCTCAGCCTTCCAAGTAGCTGAGATTACAGGCGTCTGCCGCCACACCTGGCTAATTTTTGTATTTTTAGTAGAGACAGGGTTTCACCATGTTGGCCAGGCTGGTCTTGAACTCCTGACCTCAGGCGATCTGCCTGCCTTGGCTCCCCAAAGTGCTGGGATTACAGGCATGAGCCACCACACCCGGCCTTAAAGATGGTTTTCAAATGACCAACAAGCACACACAAACATGCTTCACATCACTAATTATCAGAGAATGCAAACCAAGTCCACAATGAGGTAATATCCTCACATCCATTAGGACAGCGACTATCAATAACAAATGTTGGCAAGGATGTGAAGTTGGAACACTTGTGCTCCATTGGTGGGAATGTAAAAATGGTGCAGCCTATGTGGAAAAAAGTGTGGAGGTTCCTCACATCATTAAAAATACGAGTACCATATCATCCAGCAATCCCACTCCTGCATGTATTGCCAAAACAATTGAAAACTGGGTCTAGAAAAGATACTTCCACATCCATACTCACAGCAGGACTATTCACTGTAGCCAAGAGGTGGAAGCATCCTAAATGTCCATCAAAAGATGAACAGATAAGCAAATATGGTATGTGGTATGTATGTATAAGAAAATATTGGCCAGGCGCAGTGGCTCACGCCTGTAATCCCAGCACTTTGGGAGGCTGAGGTGGGTGGATCATGAGGTCAGAAGATCGAGACCATCCTGGCTAACATGGTGAAACCCCGTCTCTACTAAAAATACAAAAAATTAGCCAGGCGTGGTGGCGGGCACCTGTAGTCCTAGCTACTCGGGAGGCTGAGGCCGGAGAATGGCGTGAACCTGGGAGGCCAGGCTTGCAGTGAGCCGAGATGGCGCCACTGCACTCCAGCCTGGGTGACAGAGCAAGACTCCATCTCAAAAACAAAAACAAAACAAAAATACAAAAACAAAACTTGTACAAAAACAAATGTGTGTAGCAGCTCCATTCATCATTGCTAGAAACTGGAAACAACTCAAACACCTTCACCATCAATAGGGCAAACTGTTGTACATCCACGCAATGAAACTTCTCAGCAATTAAAAGGAGCAAGCTGTTGATATGCTTAACAGCATGGATTAATATCAAAGGCAGTAGGCTGAATGAGTGAAGCCAGTCTAAAAAGGCTGCATACTATGCAGTTCCATTTATGTGATATTCTAGAGAAGACACAACTACAGAGATGCAAGAAAGATTGAGGTCCCCAGAGGTGAGGGGCTGGGGGAGGATTTGACTGTGGAGGGTAAGCAGTGGGTGGTGCTGGGGTGGCAGATCTGCTCTGCCTGCTGACGACAGTGGTGGTTACACAAATCTACACATGTGGCTGTGTGCGGTGGCTCACGCCTATAATCCGAGCACTTTGGGAGGCCAAGGAGGGCAAATCACCTGAGGTCAGGTGTTTGAGACCAGCTTGGCCAATATGGTGAAACCCTGTCTCTAGTAAAAATACAAAAATTAGCCAGGCATGGTGGCAGGCACCTGTAATCCCAGCTACTTGGGAGGCTGAGGCAGGAGAATCGCTTGAACCCTCAAGGCGGAGGTTGCAGTGAACAGAGATCGCGCCACTGCACTCCAGCTTGGGCGACAGGACGAGACTCTGTTTAAAAAAAAAAAAAATCTATGCACGTGCTAAAATCCACAGAACTGTCCATGAAAAAACCCACTTTTTTTCTGTGTGAATTTCAAAATAAAATAATAAAAAAAATCAGAAAGAGACTCACGTTAAAAAAACAAAGAATGAAAAGGAAAATATATTTTCCAAAAGAAGTTGCTGTGAAATATGAGGAGAAACATCAAATGTGAACACACAAAGATGCTTGGTGCTGATAACAGGAATGATCATCCTTAGGGAAAAGAAAGTCACCACCACTGAGCTGGCCACACCAAAACAATTGTAAATTCTAAATATATGGAGCAAAAACTAATTGAATTTAAGGAGAAGATGAGAAATCAACAACTGAAGCAGGATTACTTAACGGAGATATTCAGAAACAAATGGATGAAGTAGAGAAAAATATTTGAGAGTGTAAGATGTAAGTAACGTGATCAGTTAAGTTCATCTAATAGGTGTTTGTGGAAATATGCAACTACCAAAACCCACAAATTAAGTTCAAGCACATGAGAAATGTTTGCAAAAACTTTTCAGCCATATATCAGAAAGGAACTATCAACAGATTCCCATAACTGACAGTGTATACTCTTAGGATTACAAAGGAACTTATGAACTACTGAGAAATGAATATCAGTGACAGCAATCTCTATCAACATTTGTTGGATGCAGCCAAAGGTGTCCTTTGTTGCACTCAGAAAATTACAGACATAAGCATTAGAAACATAAAACATGGAAATATGGCCGGGCGCGGTGGCTCACGCCTGTAATCTCAGCACTTTGGGAGGCCGAGGCAGGTGGATCACTTCAGGCCAGGAGTTCAAGACCAGCCTGGCTAACATGGTGAAATCCTGCCTCTACTAAAAAAAAAAATACAAAAATTAGCCGGGCATGGTGGTGGGCACCTGTAATCCCAGCTACTCAGGAGGCTGACGCAGGAGAATCGCTTGAACCCAGAAAGCGGAGGTTGCCGTGAGCCAAGATCACGCCACTACACTCCAGCCTGGGGCGACAGAGCAAGACCCTGTCTCAAGAAAAAAAAAAAAAAAAAAAAAAGAAACATATAACATATAAATAAATGAACCAAGTGTTCAAATCAATATTAAAAATAATAACAGAGCAGGCCAGAAGCAGTGGCTCATGCCTGTAATCCCAGCACTTTGGGAGGCTGAGGCGGGTGGATCACTCGAGGTCAGGAGTTCAAGACCAGCCTGGCCAACATGGTGAAACTCCGTCTCTACTAAAAATACAAAAATTAGGCCTGGTGCGGTGGCTCACGCCTGTAATCCCAAGCACTTTGGGAGGCCGAGGCAGGCGGATCACAAGGTCAGGAGTTCCAGACCAGCCTGGTCAACATGGTGAAACCCCATCTCTACTTAAAATACAAAATAAATAAATAAATAAATAAGCCGGACGTGGTGGTACTTAAAATACAAAATAAATAAATAAATAAATAAATAAGCCGGGCGTGGTGGCGGGCACCTGTAATTCCGGTTACTCAGGAGGCTGAGGCAGGAGAATCGCTTGAACCTGGGAGGCGGAGGTTGCAGTGAGCGAGATGGCCCCACTGTATTCCAGCCCGGGCGACAGTGTGAGACTCTGTCTCAAAAAAAGAAAAACCCAAGAAAACAAAAATTAGCCAAGCGTGGTGGCCCTCTCCTGTAGTACCAGCTACTTGGGAGGCTGAGGGAGGAGAATCACTTGAACCCGGGAGGCGGAGGTTGCAGTGAGCTGAGATGGCGCCACCGCACTCCAGCCTGGGGGACAGAGTGAGACTCCGTCTCAATAAACAAACAAACAAATAACCGAGCAAAACCAAAATGCCAAGGGGACGTGAGACAGGAGTGCGAGCTGGGAGTCGGCACAGGGCGAGGCAGAGACACTCCTCGGAGGCAGAAGCTGGTTCCTTATAGAGATGGAAAGAAAGAAATGGACTCTGGGGAGACTGGAGAAGAACAGAAACACAGGAGGCAAAAATAAATACTGCGGATGGAAGCAGAGACAAAACAAAATGTAAGCTGCTCCAAATCGGCGGCGGAGCGAGTTCTGGAAGAGCGGCGGTGTGGGAACCTCCGGTGCCTTCCTCTCCCAGCTGCAGCTGCGTTCCCAGGCAGGCCTCCCCGGAGCCAGGGACGGAGGCCCAGGACTCCGCCAGGGGTGGGTCCGTTCCCCTTCTTGGAGGGAGTGTGACCCACAGGCCCCACGGAAAGGCAGTGCCACTCCCGTGACATTCCACAAGGCCCCGCTGGCCGGCCCCTGGCCTGCCCCCAGAGAACTGCTCGCAGGCAATGATGCCCTGCAGCCTGAGACCTGGGCACCTCGGCCTTTGCCCCAAGGAGGCTGGGGATAGAAAGGCTTCCCCCAGGATTCTCTGCAGGAGATGAGCAAAACGTCCGCAGAGCCAGTGACTGCGGGACCCACGACAATCTCAGGTCACGCCTGCCGGGAGAAGCAGCACCTGGACCTGAGCCCGGGGACGGGCAAAGGAACGCAGCTCGTGAGTGGCCCAGAGAGTGGGAACCAGAGCGCCCCGACGGCAGCGGAAGCCACCCGGGCGCCAAACCAGTAACGCGCCCCTTGAGGACAGGAGGCCACGGCGCAAAAGCAGACTGGGCTCGGAAACACGTGCTTTACAAATGGGGAAATGAGTGAGACGATGCAGGAGAGACCGCAGCCAGACGTAGAAGGTGAAGACCACCGCGAAGAGGAAGCTCGCAGCCAGAGCTGAGTGAGAGCCCGCGGGCGGGAGGGGGCCGGGCGCGCGGGAGCCTTCCCTGCAAACCCCGGGCGTTCCAGGAGCAGGGAGGCACACGGATGGAGGACAGGAGACCAAGAATGGCATAAAATTTCTCCGAGCAGAAGGAACGCCGCAGAGTGTGAGCGTGAGATTGCTAGCGCTCACAAATTCAGGCAAGGCAGGTGAGGAGAGACACAGGCCTGCGCATCCTGGAAAGCTCTTGGACTTAAAAGATGAAAATAAATGATCCTGGAAAGATCTCGAAAGATCAAGAATATAAAGCGCTTTTGTTTGTTTGTTTTTAATAAAACGAACCCCTAAACGCAGACAGAAAGGAAGAACAAGCATCCATGGATTGTTCGGAGAAAAAGGTTGATATCCAAGAATGCGGTACCAGGCCAGGAACGGAAGAAAGTGAAGTGACCTGGGGGGAGGCGAGCGCTGATCCGAGGAGAGGAGCCAATGAGAGGCGCTCACCAGGCAAGCGGGTGGGCGGGGGCCTGGCGCTGAGCTCAGACAAGTCCAAGGGAAGATGCATAGGAGTTGATCGTGCAGAGATGGCAGCAAGCGGCAACGGAATCCCCCTGCATTGACAATAAACCTCCAGGAATCCCCCTGCATTGAGAGAATAAACCTCCCGGCTCTGGTTCTGTTCCGTGTCTGTTAGCGGGTTTTAGGGGTGAGTTAGGGGGAGGGCACTGCCACCAGCCCTCGGATATATTTCTCCTGCTGTTCACTATGTGTAATAGACAAACACCAACAAGAAGAGAAGAGGCCAGGCACAGTCGGTGGCTCATGACTGGAATTCAGGCACTTTGGGAGGCCAAGGTGGGAGGATCATCTGAGCCTAGGAGTTTGAGACTAGCCTGAGCAACGCTGGGAGTTTCTGTCTCTAAGAAAAAAAAAAATTACCTGGGCATAGTGGTGCACACCTGTAGTGGCAGCTACTCAGGAGGCTGAGCTACTCAGGATTGCCTGAGCCTGAGATATCAAGGCTACAGTGAGCTGTGATTGTACTACTGCACTCCAGCCTAGGCAACAGAGAAGGACAGTGTCTCATAAAAGAAAAAAAAAGAGGAGAAAAGCTTCCCAGACCTGCCCACACCATGGTGTCCAACAGGTGGCTGGGACCCCATGTCCTCCGGTCAGCTCTCATCAGGGCCTCATGGGACCTTCCTGCTGGGGCCTGATCTGAAATGCACTGCTTCTTCAGACGGCTGAGGGTTTCTGCCCACCCAACCTTTGGCAATGCCAGGCGAGACAGGCAGCTGCAGCCCCACCGTCACTGGCATCCTCTGGGCAGGTGCTCAGCGTTCCTCAGGGCCCAGGAGCAAGCCAGACGCCGCCTTCACTTTTGCAGGCAAAATAGAACTTTTTAAACTTCTGCCCATCTCTCTTTTGCACATACAGTATGATAGTCTTGCTAACCTACTGCCAGATGAGTGAATCTGCCTATCACCAAGCAACAGGTGCACTGTCCCATGAGAGGGATGGGGGTGGACGTACAGAACTCCAGGGTTCTCTGGGCACCCTCTGGTGCTTCCAGGCCTGCGAATTGGCACAGCAGGACCACAGACCTCCAAGGTGCCCACCTGGGGGCTCAGAACCCTGGGGGGGAAGGTCGGTGCTATCCCACCGGAGAAGAGACCTAGTCTGGCTGAGCCCCTGGCCAGCGGCGAGGAGGAAAGGATGAACATCAGCCACACCTGGCACTGACTGCCACAGCCAGAGCCTCGCCCAGCCCAAGAATGTTTCTGTTCTAAGACTTTTTTCTTTTTTGTTTTTTAGAAATTATCACAGGCAAATGTCACCTTGAAGACCCGGTGGCAGCAAAGTGTGAGCTCAGTGTGGGGCATGAGTGTTCTGAAGCTGCCAGGGGTGGACTGCAGTGGGTGCCATGGGGGCTGTCATAGCCCCTTGGGTCTTGCCATTGCAGGCCACGCTGGCCACGTTTCCACCGCAGTGTCCTCAGCTCCTCTCTGGAGGGGTCGTCTTTCCACCTAAGCCGCCCTGCCCTGCAGCAGCGGGAAGTGCCAGGAATAAGTGCCCCATGGAAGCATCCCCATCCCGTGACCGGCTGGAGCTTGTCTAAAACATGGCAGCGCCAGGGACTGAGCCCCAGTTGGTCGCAAGTGGTCACCTTGATGCTGGACCCTTCACCAGTGGCCTTCCCTGCTAACGTCACCTCTCCAACCCTACTTAGGAGGGTCTCCTGGGACCACCTCCTAAGTAAACCACTTGAGCTTGCATCTGCCTCATCTGCTTCTGGGGGACTCACACTAGAAAAACAAAATTAATATTTTTTTGTTATATGAAGTGGTGTGATTTGAAATCCTTCTATGGATAATGAATGCTTGCTTATGTCTTTTAAAAAAAATTTTTTTTTTTTGAGACAGAGTTTTGCTATGTTGCCCAGGCTGGTCTCAAACTCCTAGGCTCAAGTGATCCTCCCATGTCAGCATCCTCAGGAGCTGGGACTACAGGTGCGCGCCACCATGCCCGACTCCAGCATCTTTGTTCTCTTAATATTGAGTCCAGACGTGGAGTTAGGCAACTGCAGGCATGCAGATTACACTCCCCAGCAAGAAGGCTCATCATTGACACACATGCAGACTTAGGCTGTACCAGGCATGTATGCCAGGGGGGTGCATTGTGAGTAGGTAGGTGTGTGTTCGGGTGTGAGACTGTGTGTATGTGTGAGAGAGAGCATGTGGCAGTGTGTGTGTAGGTGTGTGTGCATGTGTGAGAGCATGTATAGGTGTGTGTAGGGGTGTGTGTGTGCACATATGTGTGTTCATGTGTGAGATTGTGTGTAGATGTGTGCCCGTTCCTCACAGCAACCCTGCTGGTGAGTGCTCCTGTGGTCCTCTCTTTACGAACAAAGAAACAGGTTAAGCACTTTCCGGAAGGCTGGTGACCCACGAGCCCCGTGTCACACTTCTCGGTCTGCCTGGGGCCCTCGCTCTCAGCCTGGACACTTGGCCCCTGGTGAACAAGTCATGTCGGAGAGAACCTGTCTGGTGCGCCATCTCCAGGATACTTGTGTCCCTTTGTACATATATTTAAAAATTCATTTTGAAAGAACAAAAAATCTCCACTGCCCTCCTTCACATCTGCGATTTCTTGATTTTCAAACACTGAAAGGCTTGTTTTGCTCCTGGAGAGATTCTGCTCGGTGCCTCTGCCATGCTTGGGTTGGGAGTGAAAGTTTTCCTGACTTATTTGGGACACTGTCCTCAAATATTTCGGATGTTGGGTGTCTGTGAGGGTCTCATGGTTATGAGCCATGGGAAGAGGCTTCGTGTGACTCAGTGATTGGAGAGTTTGTGGGTGGAACTGGGGGGTGCTGAGCTTGGAAGGGGAAGCTGCATGGGGCCAGGGCTCTCGGGAGCAGAAATGGATGATGGTCGGGGCCCACGTCCGCCAGGACAGAGCCTCCCACCTCGAGGGCTGCATTCCCAGGGCTACAGGTCCCTGGTCCACCCCTCATGAGGTGGCCAGGACATTGGATGGATAGGGCAGATGAATGGACAAACAGCCCAGGCAGGGATGCAGGGAAACCCAGAGCCGCCCATGCCAGGCCCTCCAAGTGGGCAGGAACAGGTTTCCCAGCTTCTTATGTGCCCACCTCCTGTTCCTGCCAGAATCTCCCTGCACCCACGCTCAGCGCTCTGCAGTCCAATCTCTGTCTTTCCCAAGGAGACTCTCCCCACTGCTTAGATGTGTCAAAAATCCTTTTCCACCAGGTAAATATTTTTACTATTTACTATTTTTTCTTCTTTTTACAAACAGAGATGAGGTATCGCTGTGTTTCCCAGGCTGGTCTCGAACACCTGGCCTCAAGTGTCCTTTCTCCTCGGCCTCCCAAAATGCTTACAGATGTGAGCCACTGTACCCGGCCAATTTCATATATATGTATTTTTTTTAACTTTTTAAGTTTTCTATCCAATAGCAAATAACCAACCAATCTTGAATTTTTACACATATCCTAACCTTTCTGGAATCTGCATGGTAGCACAGGGTGAGGGAGATGGCTTACTGCTCACCCATCTTTGTAGGGTGAGGTCTGTCCTGCCCTCCACATGTGGCCCGTGGACACCCAGGTTGGTTCCGCCTCGGCTCGCCTGGGCCCTGCTGGCCTGGCTCACTTCAGGACCACCCTGTAGCCTCACCCAAGAATCATGTCCAGGTGGGAGAGGAGGAGATGAGGATGCTGGTCTGGCGGGAGGCGGGCAGTGGTTACTTGGTGTGGCCCGGGGGAGAGGTGATCGCTTTGAAGGCTCACCCCCCAGGAGGCCTGTCCAGCTTGGGTTTGTGGTTCCTGGGGCATGTTTATCACTGCGGTGCAGTGGCCTCTCGTCCCTCACTGTGGTCGGCCTCCTCATGTCCCAGCAGCCCCAGTGTCTGCACAGACCATGGCCCCTGGACAAGCCATGGGAAGGCCAGGGTGGCGCCAAGGATCTCGGAGACCAGGGTCGGCTCTGCCTTGCTCTGGGGGTGATGATGGAGGTGCCAGTGCCCCTCTCTCCAGCGCCCCTCTCTCCAGCGCCCCTCTCTCCAGTGCTGCCACTGAGCCCAGGCTGCTAAAATGGGGCAGCTTGGAGGATCCCTCTGAGACCCCTGGGGCGGGAGCCCTGCAGTGGCCCCACTGCTGCAGCCCTGACGCCGTGTCCCCGCTCCTGTCCTCCCCAGTGGCTTTCCAAACGCTCCTGCCCAGGGCCCTGCCTGTCCTAAGCTGAACCTGAGACCTGAGGGCGGCTCTGCAGGAAGCGCCTCCAGGACATCACGCAGCCCCGCAGGCCTGTTGGACATCATGCCTCTTGTGGTTTGGCCCTTGCTAGGTCCAACATCTCCCCAGCTTCCCTTGTGGCTCCCCCTCCCAGCAGACCTCCCAGGGAGCGGGTGCAAGCCCCTCTGTCCCCACAGATAGGCCTGCCCAGAGCTGGGGGAGAAGGTCTTTATTTGGAGTCAGGTGGGTGGGAGCAGGGAAGGGTCATGGCTGGAGGGTAGGTCCAGGTGGTCCGGGCTCTGTATCTGGTGGTAGGGTGGGCTCTGGAGGTGCAGACCCGGGGGCTGCTGTGCTGGGAAGAGGAGCAGAGGTCAGGGAGGCTGCAGGGTAGGGCAGAGGCCAGGCCCAGAGCTCCCTCCCCAGGCTCTACAGCCCCCACATCGGCCACTGCTGGGCAACCTCGGGGCCCCAGAGCGACCTCAGCTCCTCCAATGACTGGGCAGGCCTCTGAGCATCCTTGGTGGGTGGATGGTGGGGAGTGGACCGCGTGGGGACAGGTGCAGGGGGCGATGGGCTGAGCTGACACCTGAGAGAGCCCGAGGGAGGCCTCGCTGTGGAAAGGCCGAGGAGGACCCTCACTCGGGCTGGCAGGCGCAGGAATGGTAAAACAAAGGACTTCCCGAATGTCCCAGGAATTGTGGGTGGGCAGACTCTGAGGTGCCAACCTCGTGCCTGACCCTGGGGGGGTCTCCCTGGCTGTGTGGGATGGGAGGGGCCAGAGCAGATGTACCCTCGAACCCCGGGAACCCAGGACTCTGGGCTTGTCCAGTGTCCTCCCAAAGGCTCACTCACCCTAGTGTTCGAGAACGCAGCTTCCTGCAGAGACCAAGAAAAACCCAGGGATGAGAAGGCGCCCTAGACCGGGGCCCAGACCCCATCACAACCCAGAGCGCGGAGCCCCCCGACCCCATCGCAGCCCAGAGCGCGGAGCCCCCCGACCCCATCGCAGCCCAGAGCGCGGAGCCTCCAACGGAGGACGCTAAACAGGGCCCGGGAGCCCCTGCGAGGAGACTCGGGGCACACGGGGAATGCGGGGGACATGGGAGGACACGGGGGTCATGGGACACTGGAGACAGCAGACAGACACAGCAGAGGGACACAGGGGACTGGGCACAGCCGTCCTCACCCGTCTGCAGGGGCGTGAAAATGTCCTCCTCCGAGAGTCCCTTGCACTGCACAAATTTCTTACATTCTTTCAGGGCCTCCAGGTTGGTATCAGAATTCCTACCTGCAGGTGAGGTGGCCAGGTGAGCCGAGGTGGGGAGAGCGGCACGGCCCTGCATGGAGCAGATGCTGAAAGGAGATGACCACAGCCCAGCACCAGGACAGGGGGAGAGGCCTGAGAGTGGATCAGAGCTCGGGGGTGGGGCTGGGGACAGAGGAGATGGCCACTGCCCAGCACCAGGACAAAGGGAGAGACCCAAGAGTGGACCAGAGCTCTGGGGTGGGGCCGGGGACAGAAGAGATTGCCACAGCCCAGCACCGGACAAGCAGGAGAGGAGGCTTGAGAATGGGCGAGAGCTCAGGGGTGGGACTGGGGACAGAGGAGACAGTCACTGCCCAGATGAGAGGTCCCCAGGAAGGGGGACAGTGGCGGGGACTCTCCAAGCCACTTGGCAAACCCAGGGGACCTGGGCAGCTCCCAAAGCCACCCTGCAGGGTCACAGCCCTCACCTGGAGGGACCTTGTCTCCCAGAGGCACTGGCCACCCTCCTGCCCTGGAGGGTCCCTGCCCCATGAAGAGCTCTGTTAGGACGCTTAAGGTGACCCTCCCCCTTAAGGTGACCCTCCTACACCCGAGACCCTAGAAGCAGCCCTTGGCAGGTTCATGTCACCGAGGGCCATGTCTGTCCCTGCCTGGCCCACCCCATTCCCACTTCAGGTACTTGGACTGGCTGCCCAGCGGTGCCCGGCACATGAAAGCCGGCACAGGGGGCTTCCTTTTCTCACATGCCAGGGCATGGTGGTGCTGGTTCCAACGGCTTCCAGAGGCAGAGACCGTGGGGCAGGACACGCAGACCCCAGCGAGCCCCTCACCCACAAGCTTTCCCATGTGGAGCAGGCCCCCATGGCGCTGGTCTTTGCAGTAAAAGACGTAGTGGTCCCTCCTGGGCAGCTCCTGCAGGTACATGAGCTTCCTGCCCCCATCTGTAGATGACAGAGAAAATGGGTCATTCCCAGAGAGAACACTTGGGGCCACATGAAGAAACACTCGGGAATGTTTCAGCGGTCACCCAGGTGCCCTGGACAGCCTGAGCCAGGCCTGGCTGCTCCCCACAGTGTGGACCCAGACACGGAGGCAGGAGCCTCCTCTCAGGAAGGTCCCAATGCAAGTAATGGAGCCACAAGGCCAGAGCACATCCAGGACTAGAGTCCGGCCTTCCCAGCTCCAGCAGCTGCTCCTGCCCCACTTCCCTGTCCCTAACCCTCATCTTCCCCCTCAGCCTCCCCATCTCTAATCCTCAGCTTCCGCAGCACTAACCCTCGGCCTCCCCATCCCTAACCCTCGGCCTCCCCATCCCTAACCCTCAGCTTCCCAATCCCTAACCGTTAGCCCCCGTCCCTAACCCTCAGCCTCCCCATCCTTAACCCTCAGCTTCCCCATCCCTAACCCTCGGCCTCCCCGTACCTAATCCTTGGCCTCCTTGTCCCAATCCTCAGCTTCCTCAATGTGTCAATGGCTAGGGCCTCCCAGAGGGCAGGTGTGATCTGGTCCATCTCGACTGCGGACAAGCTTGTCACACCCGGTGTCTGATGTCAGGGCCACCAGCCCCCCAGGAAGGAGAGGCTAGCCCCTCCTTGGAGGTGGGCAGAGCTGGGACCCTGGCAAAAGGGCAGCCTGGGCACTCTCTACCTGTGGGGGTTGGTGCACTGGGGTTGGCGGTGGGGGAGGGTGGGGGTGGGAGTGGGGGAGGGGCTCACAGGCGCTGAATTTGCCAGGCTCCTCCGTTTTCCGCATCAGGATTTTCTTCTGGATGCGCCGATCCTCCCTCCTGGAAAACAGGAGACACGCGGGCAGCAGCTCCCAGGACACACCTGGCCCATCCTCAGCTCACCTGGTGCATGGCCCTGACCCAGCAACCTGAAAATTCCACTGCCTCCCAATCCCACTGAGCTTTAGGATGCCCAGGCTGTTTCCCTCCAAGGCAGGGGGTGATTCTTACCAACACCTGAAACATGGATGGGGCAACGGGCACCAGGTGGGTCTGGGGAGGGGAGCGAAAGTGGACTGAGGGGCCCTGCAGTGGGCAACACTCACATGAAGGTGAACGTGGCTTCCAAGTTCCCACCGCCCAGGGCTGTCACCTTCACTGGGGACACCTTCCTGGGCCTCCTGTCCTCCGGAAAGTCCTTATCAACCACCATGGCCTTCATGTACCATGTCCCTGTGATCTGGAGCAGGCCGAGGCCGTGAGCCCACCATGGGCTGGCCCAGATTCTACTCTGACCCTGGCACTCAGGCCTGCAACTATAACCAGACACCCATGGTGCCTGGCTGCTGCCCCAAAGACAGGCTGGTTTCCTGCACCTTAGTTAGAGCTCAGCTGGAGTGAGTTAGAGCCAGCCCCTTGCTCAGGGATTCTAGCCCCCAGTGGAAGGAGAACGTTTCTGCACCCCATGGACCCCTGGGCCCCAGCACCAGATGAGCCCTCCCTCCACAGGGCCCAACCCTGCGAGACCTTCGGGCTTCAGGCGTCAGTGCAGCAGGAACCCCTGAGACGAGCCTGCTCCGGCCCTGGGCCTCATGGGGAGCCGTGTCTGCTGAAGGAACAATAGGACCCCCCTCCCACCACCCCAGGTTTAAGTGACACCTCCTAAAGCAGGGCCCCTGGCACTGCCCCCTGCCCAGGAGTCCGCCTGGCTCCTCCATCTGCCCACGCCAACCCAGCTCACATCCTCCTCCTCCCGGGTGAAGGACAGGGCAGCGGCCAGGCCGAGTGTGACACCCAGGAACAGGGCCTTCATCTCCAGAACTCTGTGCTGCCGACCTCGGCAGGTCACTGGGCATCTGAACGAGGCTGTGCTGGCTCCTCTCGAGATGTTCTTTATAGCCCCCTGGCCAGTGTCCTGGGAGCACGTGGCACGGTGCACCCCTCCCCATGGTGGCAACCAGTCCTGCATCCGGGAGGGGGAGTGTCCTCACTGCTGGCATCTGGCGAACAGCAAGTCAGTGCCAGCCAGAGAAGAAAAGACACGCGATGCTGTCCAGAGTTTGCACCACCCGAATGCGCCCACTCAGATGAGCCCAGAGGACTCGAGAGGACAGGGCAGGGTGGTGTACATTTGCACCCCGAGCCACAGAGGCAGGGCCCACAGCCTCGGGATACTCCTTCCCCAACCCCTGCGCCCTCCCAGGGCCACGGCTGGGACCCTGGGCAAGTTCTCTGGGGAACTGGCCATCTCCCTGCTGAGCAGAAACGGATTGGGCTTTAGAACCAGAGAGACGTGGGGCTGCTGCCAGCTGAGTCCCTCACGCCCTAGAGCCCAAGCTTCTGCCCACTCTGGGACCCACTCTGGGACCCACTCTGCATTGATCTTCCCTGCCCGGACCCTGCACTCGAGCTTCCTAGGGGCAGAGGAGGGCACTATTGTGTGGCTCAGGGTCAGTTTATATACGGCCTCCTCGGGCCATATGAGG
Source organism: Gorilla gorilla gorilla (assembly GCF_029281585.2). Classification (NCBI taxonomy): domain Eukaryota; kingdom Metazoa; phylum Chordata; class Mammalia; order Primates; family Hominidae; genus Gorilla; species Gorilla gorilla. Next base: position 129,587,489 of record NC_073237.2, read on the forward strand.
GACCACGCCGCCTCCCCCACCCCGCTTCACTCCGTACCGGAGCCTGGCTGTGCTGTCCTCAGAACACACGATCTCTCTGGATTGTCCTGTCCGTTTCTTCCTGCACGTATTCATCGACCATCTCCCTGTTAGAATATACATTCCCCTCTCTCGTCAGCTTTGACGGCCCCCAGCCCCCAGGACAGGCCTTGAATCTCATCCCTTTAGATAAACAGGTCGCATGAGGCACCAAGAGCCACCTGCCAGCCTGTGCTCAGAGTTCGTGGCTGAGGTCCCTTGGGCACCTGGCTCTGCTGGCCTCATCCCCAGCCAACCTGAGCCAGAACTTTGCCTTCTCCCTCCCGGACCCTGTATTTCTCAGGTGTGTGTCATCTTCCCTGGGACCCACGGCTGACCCACGCTCTGCAGGCAGGTGCTTGACCCACACAATGGCATCTTTGTGCCTCTCTGGCCCAAGATCAGACACTCTCAAGTACTTACTCAATAATACTAATGCACACTCTAATAAACCCTGGGGCTGTAACAAACGGGCTGGCGTGACCCAGTCCCTCACCCCTCCCACGGCAAGTGCTGCAGAGCAGAAACCCCCCACCCTCATCCCCCCGGGCAGGAAAGGATGGGGCCTGGGCTCTTCAGGACCAGAGATGAGCAAACAGGCTGGAGTCTCTACATCAACGGGAAGGTTTCTCTGTTCTCTGTGTTTGTTGACTGTACCCCAGGCACCTCGTATTTCATTGGTTGTTTGTGAATCATTGATCTAAGCACCTTACAACACTGGTGCTGCTGGCTCAATCCTTGAAGAAAATGCTGGAACGACATGCACAGATGCTTCAGAGAACAGGGCTCTCCCATGAGGTCCACGCTCAGTGCGACGGGTGCTCTCCAGGAGTCTCCCATTGTCCACCCATCTTGCCCTGTGTCCCAGTCTCATTTGCCAACTGTGTTCTTTTAGATACTTATTGCGTTCAACTGGTGCAGACACCATCAGGAGATAGTAGGGCTGGAGGTTGGGGGTCAACCCATGGCAGACATGAGGGGCGAGATCTCTGGCCCCCAGTGCTTTGTGGCCTGGGGCACTTCTCTGGATGGCTGTGTTCCTTCTGATGGTGGCTCCTGTTGGGCTGCCGCTACCACACAACTTTCTCTCTCACCACTTCCCTCACGACCCTTTTCTTTGAATCTCAGGGTGATCACAGCTTTTCAGGGCTGCTAATTCCTAGGTGCTTCACTGAAGTGGACAGTGTCTGGGCTTTACTCGACATCTGGGCATAAGAAGGTTTAGATGGCACCACCAAACAAGCACCTAGACCAGAGCATGTGCTGGCTGGGACTGAGGCACGCCAAGAAGGAGCAGAGGGGGAGCTTACGATGAATCTCAGTTAAGGCTGCAAGACCAACTGCACAGTAGGGACCATCGCCTGTGCCACCAACCACCTATTTTAATTATTTCAGAGACTGTGGCTGGCCACCATGCTGAAGCATCAGTTACAAAATGGACTTGATTTGCTGTGTGAGTGGGTCAGTGCAGTGCAAGGGGTGGCTGAAGGCACTGGTGACCCACGCTCTCGGCCCACCTGCCACAGTTGTAGATCGTTCCTGGTGCACGGACGTATTCACAGCTTCCCACCTTAAGTGCCTGCACCTTTTCTTCTGTGCTTCCCCTGACACTGATGAAACCCAGATATGCAAGTGAATCAGCATCCTCAGTCCGTAGGGATAGTAACTGATGGGATAAATGGTCTGGACTCTTCCTTCTAAGTGGAACAATCAAATATGGTTCCACCCTATTTCTCAGATGGTCCTCAGAAGGACTGAGTCCCAGTTGCCCACAATGGTAACATCATTAACATGCTTTGTTGGTTTTTCTGCCTTCCAAATCTCACTTGATCTCAGACTTCTGGCCACCAGAATGTGAGAAAATAAATTTTCGTTCTAAGCCACCCAGTTTGTAGTATTTTGTTATAGCAACCCTATAAAAATAATACAAACTCTAGCATATTAATGATTATATTAAATGTAAATGGTTTAAATATTAAATGACAGTGATTGGCAAAGTGAATTAAAAACCATTATACAACTATATGTCGTCTACAAGAAACTTACTTCAAATGTAACAATAGAGGCAGGTTGAAAGTAAAAACATGAAAAAAGATATATAAACATTAATCAAAAGAAAGCAGAAGCATTATTTCAATAACAGATAAAATAGACTTTAGAACAAAGACTAATTAACAGAGAGGGAAATTATACAATAATAAGTGGGCCATTCTGCAAAGAAGACATAGTAGTCCTAAACGTGTGTGCACCAAACATTAGCTGCACAATATGTGAAGCAAAACAGAACTGAAAGGAGAAATTTAAAAAGCCACAATTATAGTTGGAGACTTCAATACCCTTCTCTCAGAGCAGCTAGACAGAAAACCAGCAGGGACATCAAAGAACTTGGCCACCCATCAATTAACATAATCGAATTGACATTTGTAGAACACACCACCTGGTAACAGCACTACACACACTCTTTTCAAGTGCACCAGAATATATACCAAGATAGACCATATCCTGGATGAGAAAATGAGCCTCAAGAAATTTTTAAAAATTTAAATGATATAGAGGGTAGTCTCTGACCACATGGAATCAAACTATAAATCAATGCCAGAAAGATAATGGAAAATCTTTCTTCAGATGTTTGGAAACAACACACCTGTAAATAATCCACAGGTCAAAGAGGAAGCCTAAAGGTAAATTTAAAAATATACTAGGCTGGATGAAAATGAAAATACAACATATCAGCTGGGGGTGGTGGCTTGCGCCTATAATTCCAACACTTTGGGAGGCCCAGGCGGATGGATCACTTGCGATCAGGAATTCGAGACCAGCCTGGCCAACATGGCGAAAACCCATCTGTACCAAAAATGCAAAAACTAGCTGAGTGTGGTGGTGCACGCCTGTAATCCCAGCTAATCGGGAGGCTGAGGCAGGAGAATCACTTGAACCCGGGGGGCGGAGGTTGCAGTGGGCTATCATGCCACTGCACTCCAGCCTGGGTGACAGAGCAAGACTCCATCTCAAAAAAAACAAAAACAGGCTGGGCACAGTGGCTTATGCCTATAATCTCAGTGCTTTGGGGCCCCACGTGGGCAGATCACTTGAGGTCAGGAGTTCGAGACCAGCCTGGCCAGCATGACAAAACCTCATCTCTACTAAAAATACAAAAATAAATAAATAAATAAATTGCTGGGCATGGTGGCGTATGCCTGTAATCCCAGCTACTTAGGGGGCTGAAGCAGGAGAATTACTTCAACCCAGGAGGTGGAGGTTGCAGTGAGCCAAGATAGTGTCGCTGCACTCCAGCCTGGGATACAGAGCGAGACTCTACCTCAAAAACAAACAAACAAAAACATATCAAAATTTGTGAGACACAGCTAAATCAGTGCTGAGAGGCATTAAATGCATATATTAGAAAAGAGAAGTCCAAAATCAACTATCTAAGCTCCCACTTCAAGAACCTAGAAAAAGAAGAGCAAAATAAACCCAAAGCAAGAAGAAAAGAAATAACAAAGAGCAGCAATTAATAAATCGAAAGCAGAAAAAATCAAAAGCAGAAAAACAACAGAGAAAAACAATGAAACAAGGGCTAGTTCTCTGGAAAAATTAATAAAATGGAGGCAGTTCTAGAAAGACTGACAAAGAAAAAAAGAAAGAAAGACACAAATAACCAACATCTGGAACAAAACAGTGACTATCACTACAGACCCTGAAGACATCAAAGGATAATAAGGGAATACTATGAAGAGACCTTCCCACATATATTTGACAACATAGGTGAAATGAACCAATTTCTCAAAAAACACAATGCCAATATAAGATAGATAACTTTAATAGCTCTATGACAATTAAAGTTAACATTTTAATTTTAAAAGCTTCCAAAAATAATTCTTCATGTCCATATGGTTTCATTAGAAAATTCTACCAACCGTTTAAAGAATAAATAACACCAACTCTGCATAATCTCAGAAGATGAGAGAATATCTCCCAACCAAAACATGACAACACAAAAAGGAAAGCTGCAGAACAATATACCTCATGAATATAGATACAGAAATCCTTTACAAAATATTAGCAAATAATAATATATAAAAATAGTTCTACACCATGACCAAAAGCAGTTTATTCCAGGGATGGAAATCTGGTACAATACTCAAAAATCAACCATATTAATATGTTAAGAAGAAAAATTACATGATCAGATCGATCAATGCAGAAAAAGTATTTGACTAAATTCAACACGCATTCAGGAAAACAACTCTCAGAAAAGTAGGAATAGAAGAGAACCTCCTTAACTTGACAAAGAGCATCTACAAAAAACCTATGGCTAACATTATTTCTAATGGTGAAAGACTGATGTGTAACTGGCTCAAGTCCAGCTGCTCGCTGCTCAGAAGTCAAGGCATGAGAAGTGAAGTGTGGTGAAAGGAAAGCAGCATTATTCAAATGCTAGCAGTTGAGGAATGGCCAGGCCCATGCCTTTAAAAGACCATTCAAACTTTCTGGACTGAAGGAGGGGTTTAAGGAGGAAAAGGTGTGGGAAATATGTGGGAATGGTGCAGGAGGATGTTGGTCTGCATCTTGTTCCGATGGTTATCATGAGTCATCAGTCGTCTGTCCAGAGGTCTGGTTTGCGTCATCTTGATTTCAGCCGGGAAGTGGTAGGCTACCTGTAACTCCCCCTAAGAGGGAGGATTCTGCAGCTGGGTCTCTCTGCCTGGTTTGTTTCAAAATTGGCCCCTGGAATTTCTAAGTAAGCCCATAATTAGATAAGCGAGCACTGCTCACGGAAGTGCCTGGTGGGAAAGGGAGAAATAAAGAGTTTTGAAGTATGTTTCAAGGCTGAAAGCAAGAAAGGAAAAAAGTTTTAAAGCACATTTTGAGGCTGGGATACTCAGTTACAAACGCTTTCTCCTTAACATCAGGGACAAGGCAAGGATGTCCACTTTCACCACTTGTATTTAACATAGTACAGAAAGTTCTAGCCAGAGCAATAAAGGTTTTTTAAAAAGGAAATTAAAGACATACAAATTGGAAAGGAAGGAAGAAAACTGTCTGCATCTGCAGATGACATGATTGTCTCTGTAGAAAATCCCAAGAAACTGAAAAACAAAACGAAAGAAAACAATACACCTCCTAGAACTATTAAGCGAGTTCAGCAAGGTTGCAGGATACAAGATAAATATACAAAGATCAATTGTGTGTCTACATACTAGTAATGGACCCTGAACTTAAAAACACAATACTACTTATAATGGCTAAAAAAAAGAGATACCTAGGCATAAGTTTAACAACCCATATGCTGGATTTGTATGCTGAAAATAATGCAATGATTATAAAATAAATCAAAGAAGATCTAAACAAATGGAGAGATGTGCTATATCCATGGATTAGGAGACTCAACATAATAAAAGCGTCATTTCTCTCAAATAATATAAAGATTTAACACAATTTCTATCAAAATTCCAGAAGGAATTTTTGTAGACATACACAAGATTATTCTAACATTTATATGGAAAGGCAAAGGAACTAGAATAACTAAAACTTTTTTTTTTAAGAATAAAGTGGGAGGAATCAGGCTACCCTTTCTTTCCTTTTCTTCTTCTTTCTTTTTTTTAGAGACAGAGTCTTGCTCTGTCACCCAGGCTGGAGTGCAGTAGCACAATCTCGACTCATTGCAACCTCCACCTCCCAGATTCAAGTGATTCTCCTGCCTCCACCTCCCGAGTAGCTGGGATTACAGATGCACACCACCATACCCAGCTACAGGCTACCCTTTCAAGACTCATTATATAGCTAGCAGATGGACAGATGCATAGATCAATGGGACAGACAATAAAGAATCCTCAAACAGACCTGCATGCATATACCCAGTTAAGTTTTTACAAAGATGCAAAAGCAATTCAATGGAAGATAGCTTTTGTAGAAAATGGGCTGGAGCAACTGGACATCCGCAGACAAAATCACCAAACAAAAAGAAGAACCACAACCTTGGTCTCACACCCTGCATGAAAATTAACTCAAAATGGATCATAGACTTAAACATAAAATTTGAAACTGTAAAAGCTTTAGAAAACAGAAAGAAAATCTTTGGGATATGGAGCTGGGTCAGGAGATTTTAGATGTGTCACCAAAAATATGATCCATAAAAGGAAAAATTGTTAAAATAGACTTCATCAAAATAAAAACCTTTTGCTCTGTAAGAGACCCTGTTAACAGAATAAAAAGACAAGCCAAAGACTGAAAGAAAATATTGACAAACTACATATTCAACAAAGAATTAGTTTCTATACTTTATAAAGAATTTTTCAAAACTCAACAGTTTCAAAAATAGAATGTAAACAAAAGACATGAAGGGACACTTGACTAGAGAGGATATACAGATGGCAAATAAACACATGAAAAGATGCTCAACACCATTAGTCATCAGTGAAATGCAAACAAAAGCCATGATATATCAGTACATACCTATTAAGGTGGCTGAGATAAGATCATAGTGATCACAATGAAGCCTGGTGAGGATGCATGGAAACTGGACGGTTTCTGGAAAATGGCTTGACAGGTTTAAAAAAAAAAAAAACCCTACAACAAGCATAGAACCCCACAATAGAACCCCTGGGCCTTTGTCCCAGAGAAATGAAAACTGATGTCCATGCAAAAACCTGTACATGTGTCATAGCCCAAATCTATAAACACAGACATCCTCCAACAGGTGAATAGTTAAACGGACTGTAGTACATCCATACCATAGAGCACTACTCAGAAGTAAAATGGAATAAACTATTGATAAATGCAACAATGGGATGAATCTCCAGAGAATGATGCTGCACAGGAAAAAAAAAAAGCCAATCCCACAATTTTATGATCGCAATAGACGACATTCTTGCAATGAGCAGATTGCAGGAGGGGAGAACAGGTCTGTCATTGCTGGGATTGGGGCTGGAGCAAGCCAGGTGAAGATACACATGATAGCTCTGTGTGGCTTTTTACAACTGCATGGGAATCTACAATGTCTCAGGGTTAAATGTTTAATTTAAAAACCACAATGAGCATAAATGCTTAAAAAAAAAAACCTAGAGCCAAAGATTCAGCAACTCCACTCAGAAGCATCATTTCAACAGATACACTCCCACACATGAACCAGCAGAAGGGTTCAATTGTTACTTACAAATCTTGGAAATGCCTGAAATATCCATCAAAATAACAAAGACTGAATAAAGGTTCATTTTTATGTTTGATTTTTGCAGACTTTCTAGATGCCTCTCATTCTTTGGGGCACAAGGAATACATCGATCAATAAAACAAATGTCCTGTGCTCGGGGGGCTTATATTCTAGGTGTAGGGGACTTAAAATGAACAAAATAAATAAGTGAATTGCAGTGCCAGCTATCAATGTCTTGCCTCCAGCTCCACACGCACCCTTCATGGCCGGTTCCGAGGCAATGGAGCTGGAGCCAGCAGGTGCTTCTCTTGTGCACCTGGTGCAATGCTAAGCTTTGTTGGTTGAGGCGTAGGGGGAAGCGCCTCCTAGCATTGGTCCAGGATGACTGGTTCCAGATGCTTCCATTTCTTCCTTTTTCTTTCTCTTCCTGTACAAATGGCAGTGGCACAAGTCGGGGACGTCTGGCGGCACACACCACATTGAATTCAGGGGACCCCCCCAGATGGCTTCCTATTGAGATTCAGTGGCATCTGCACCTGTGGGTTCCCAGTGACTCTTGTAGGCTTCCCAGCCCCAGCCCACCTGCCTTCGGGGGGAAGAGAGGCTTCCTGCTTGCCAGACCCAGCCTATATTTCCCTGACTGCTGGCCTCTGCCCTGACCGTGGGCCAGCTGTGGCTGGGACAACCCAGCAAACTTCTCCAGCTTCCCTTGGGAGAACCACACCTTCTCCCATGAGGTCTGAACCCAGACTTGTGGAAAGGATCCCCACCCCTGTTTATTTCTTCCTTAACTGCCCTCGTGCAATCCTGAGCCATTCTTTGTGGTTCTCTTTAAACCTCTAGAGCTGATTGTTCACTGTGCAAGCAATACCTGTTCAATCTATTGTCTCTGGATCCTGATGGGTCACTGGTTCATACATTATTTTAAATGGTGATCAGTGCTATGGAAAAAGCAAAGTGGACAAGTTGGACAGGAGTGGCCAGACAAGGGGTTATTTGTCCTTTACATGAATTGATGAGGAACAGCCTCGCCAAGGTGGCATTCAAACACCGAATTTAAGACATGAAGGAAGCAAGCCATGAGCTCATCAGCTGGAAGAGGAGTCCAGGTGGCAGTAGCATCCAGTGCCAGCCCAGAGGTGGGAGAACGCTGGCAGTTTCCGGGAACACACGGCAGAGCAGCCACAGCAAATGATCCAGGGAGACCGGCCACACGTGAGGCTGGGGAGTGGGTGGAACTGCCATGTAGGGATTAAGGACCACCACGAGGACTTCAGCTTCTGCTCTGAGTGAAAGACCCTGGAGAGCTCTGACAAAGGCAAGCTGTGACTTATGTATTTAAGGGGTCACTCCAGTTGCTGCATTGAGCACAGATTTGGAGGCCGAATATAGAAGCAGAGAAAGCAGTTAGAAAAGACACGGCAATAACCCAGGATGGTGCACTGATTTCTACCTGGGCATCCAGGAGAACAGGGGATGGGCCTAACTGTCCCACCACAAACAGAGGGAAACTGGCCCCCAGGTGTGAAACGCTTGTGTTTAGAAACTGGACACAGACAGCGCAGGCTGTGATCCCTGAGAGTGGGAGCTAACGAGCTCAGCTGGATCATGGCAGCTTTATGCCTGGAGGGAATTTCAACCCACCACAGAGAGAGGAACCCAACAGAGCAAGGAGTCAGACGGCGTGGACGGGACACAGATTGGACTCTGGGCATTGCAGACGACTAGAATGTGGGAGACAAGGAAGGAGATAGGAGAGCCCTCTGCAGAGGAAGAGCTCCAGAAACGTGCAGAGCGGTCCTCAAGACCATAGCTAAATACCAGTCCACGCAGACGAGGGTGGAACTCCACAGGGCCAGAGAAAATGACGTTTGGGTAAAGAAGGATTCCAAGGAACTGAAGAAAATCAGCACCCCACAAACACAGGTGCAAGAATGAGTTGAGATGCCAAGATAAGAACTGTCTTCAACAAATGGCTCTGGGACAACTGGATGTCCACATGCAAAAGACTGAGGTGGGACCTCATGCCACACACAAGCTTTCACCCAGAATGGATCAAAGACCTCAATGTAAGAGCTAAAACTGTACAACTCTAAGAAGATGTGTAAATCTCTGTGACTTTGGCTTTGACAATGAATTCTTCTCTATACACCCAAATAGCATGCAACTAAAGGAACAGACAAATTGGACTTCATCAAAATTAAAAACTTTTGTACGTCAGTGGACACTGTCAAGGAAATGAAAAGACAAGATACAGAACGTGAGAAAATACTTGCAAATCACATATCTGACAAGAGTCTAGTCTAGTATCAACAATATATAAAATACACTTATAACTCAACATAAAAACACAACTAGCCCAATTTTAAAAAGGGAAATGAATAGACTTTCTTCAGAGAAGATATAAAAATGACCAATAAACACCTGAAAATATGCTCAATGTCATTAGTCATTAGGGAAATGCAAATCAAAACTACAGCGAAATACCACTTTACACTCATTAGGATGGCTAGAATCACAAAGCCAGATAATAATAAGGGTTGGCAAGGATGTGGAGCAATTAGAACCCTCATGCACTGCTGGTGGGAATGTAAAATGGCACAGCTGCTCAGAAAAACATAGTTTGGCAGTTTATCCAACAGTTACACATAGAATTATTTAATACCCTATGACCCAGCAGTTCCACTCCCAGGTATACACCCAGGAGAAATGAAAACATATGTTCCCATGAAAACATTTATGCATAAATGTCCCTAGCAATATTACAAAACCCAAGAAGTAGAAACAACTCAAATGTCTACCAATGGATGAATGGATAAAAAAGGTGGTATTATCCACACAATGATATATTATTCTGTCATAAAAAGAAAATACCGACACATGCTACCACATGAGCAAACGTTGAAACATTATGCTAAGGGAAAGAAACCAGGCATAAGAAACACATATATATGATTCCATTTCTATGAAGTGTCCAGAACAGGCAAGTTCATGCAGACGGAAAGTCGATGAGAGGTTCTGGGGCGTGGAGGGAAGAATGGGGGTGAGAGCGGACGGGCGTAGGGACCTTTGTAAGATGATGAAGATCTCCTGGAATTAGATAGTGGTGATGCTTTCACAGCCTTGTGAATTTACTGAACCCCACTGAATTGGGCACTTTTAAAGAGTGAGTATGATGGCATGTGAAATATATAGCAAATAAAAATTTTAAAAACCACCTCCCCAGAGAAGCCTCTCCAGGCTACACAATGGAAGATGCAGCCCCTCCTCTCCCTGTCACTTCCCTGAGCTGCGCTCCATTAGGACACATCACTCCCCAGAGACACCCTGTTCATTTCCTTGCAGTCCTATTGATTGCCAATTCCCTCCATGGGTAGACTGAATAATGGTCCCCTGAAGATGTCCACATCCTCATCCCTGGCCCTGTGTCCCCCATGTGTAGACGGAATAATGGTTCCCTAAAGATATCCACATCCTCATCCTTGGCCCTGTGGATGTGTGTATGGTAAAAGAGACTTCACAGATATAATTCAGTGAAGGATCTGAGATGAGCAATTAGCCTGGATTATCTGGGTGGGCCCACTGTTATCACAGGGGCCCTTATAGGAGAGAGGCTGGGGAGCGAGGGAGGGAGAGAGAGGAGGGTGGGGAGAGAGAATATTTATGAACAGAAGTAGAAGAGGCTGTGCTGCTGGCTTTGAAGGCGGAGGAGGGGCCACAAGCCAAGGCATGTGGAGGCCTCTGGAAGCTGGAAATGGCGGGGACAGACTCCTCCCCAAGAGCCTCCAGAAGGAACCAGCCCTGCCAACCTTCGTTTTAGCCCCGTGAAACACACTGAAAAGAAGAGCTGGAATGAAGCATCTGAAGCTGTCTCAGCAAAACCTGCACGCTCGGTTGTGGTTGTGGGTTTTTTGACCAACAAATGAAAGCGTTCTAAGACCCCATGCACCATTGGCTGAAGGGGAGCATGAATATCTATTCCCAGTCCCAGCCTCACAACCAGAGGATGCGTTTCCTCACGCTTTTCTCCTGCAGCTCAAGGAGGGAAAGCATTTGGAATTATTTGACTTCTCCCCCTCACTCAGTGGAACTTTGGAGTCATTCTTCCCACCCTTGTCAACCACAGGGCTTTCTCATGTCTACAGGCGCGTGTGCAGATTGCTTGGGTGTGCACAGATGCAGGGAGGGCATCTCGTCGATGGAAAATGGGATACTCATGGGCACGGCATGAAGTGACACCACAATTCCCTAAATTGTTTGCTGTGGTTGCTCATTGGGACGTGGCACCCACTGGAACCAAGGCTTTGGGAAGCCAACTGGCTGCTGTGCTTGGCCACAAACGTGGTAATGACTGCAGGGAGAATGGGGCGGGGGCTGCCTGACTGATCTGGGGCTTTCAGAAAGGAAATGCCAAGGTCTGAGCTTGAGTAACAGGCAAGACACTGGAGACATTCCATCCTGACCTTAGAATAATATTTCATTCTTGCAGCCACAGAGCAGAAATGGCTGAAAATCAGACTCCATATTTAATAATGTGGATTGCACGGTGAGTTGGATTCAAAAGTCGCCAAGGGTTTTATGTGAAAGTTGGGTCACTGCTTAAGGAGTGGGACCATGACACACAGAACTGGGACAATTATGTGATCTCAGATGGAAGTGAGAATCTTGATCCCCTCCCCAATCCCCCTGAACCTGCCGGGGCAGAATCACCCCCTCCTCCCCTCCCCAATCCCCCTGAACCTGTCGGGGCAGAATCACCCCCTCCTCCCCTCCCCAATCCCCCTGAACCTGCCTGGGCAGAGTCATCCCCTCCTCCCCTCCCCAATCCCCCTGAACCTGCCTGGGCAGAGTCATCCCCTCCTCCTTTGCGTGAGGAGATGAGACTTCCCTTTCTCAGACATCTTCCCCCGAGGCAGTTGTGTGGGGACGGATTCTAGGGGCTTTACACCAGGAGAACCGTGCTCCGATGTGGACCCAAGCTGAGTGTGTCAGTGCGTATGTACTGAGCATGGCAGAGCTCTCGGCATGGATCGGCTCCGCCCAAGCCCCTGCACCAGGAGACAGGAGATCGCCAAGCTCTCATGGCATCCAACAGCAGGAGGCGCATCCCTGGGGTGGCCCCAGCCCCCTAAATGCTTGCCTGAGAGCTCAGCACTGCAGGTGAATTTGCTGTGTGTCCTGGCCAGCACCCAGCTGCCCCTTCTTAGAGCTTTTGCTAAAAAGGGCTCACACCTGTGACTCCTTCCTCTGCCCCTTTGAGAAGTCTGTGTTTCTCCTACAATGCAGAAGTGTCTTTCTCAGGCTGGGTGCAGTGGCTCACATCCGTAATCCCAGCACTTTGGGAGGCATAGGTGGGTGGATCAATTGAGGTCAGGAGTTCAAGATCAGCCTGGCCAACATGGTGAAACCCTGTCTTTACTAAAAGTACAAAAATTAGTCGGGCGTGGAGGCACGTGCCTGTAATCCCAGCTACTCGGGAGGCTGAGGCAGAAGAATTGCTTGAACCCGGGAAGCAGAAGAGGTTGCAGTAAGCTGAGATCATGCCACTGTGCTCCAGCCTGTGTGACAGAGCAAGACTCCAAAAAAAAAAAAAAAGTGTCATTCTCAAGGACCTGAGAGCCATTCCTTAGAAATGTGACCTTCAGGAAGAATGGGCCTCCTTCTTCCAGACTCTGTTGGGGGATAGAGTCCTCCTTCCATAACTGCCACACAGCTGGTCCCGCTGCACTGACCCTGACCAGCACTCTGTAACTCTTCACTGGAGCCCCCACTCCCTCCCACACCCCCTCCTACTCTCCCTTCACAACACCCCTTCTCCCCTGCACAAAGTGGCATGGAACCAGTCTGTCCCTGGCTCTGAGAAATTGCTGAATAAAACCTGTCCTCACTGCTTTAACTAGCATTCAACTTGGCTCACTGGTGACGACGTATCCAAAATGCCATATTTCACACATTGGCTTGAGCAGGAGAGCCGCTCTCAGATGGCTTCCAGGACTGGCTGAGCTGGTATTGAGGCCTCATTCACAGGGGCTGGGACGCCAGGATGGCCCCACATAACATGGAGAAAGGACTCTGTGCTGCAGGTGTTTGAAGGGTTCCCAGGGTTTGCTTTAGGCTGGTGGGGGAAGACACAGCCATAGGAATGACTGTGGGACGGAGGCTTATTACACTTAGGCCCCTAGAAACAGGAGGGGCGGGGCCTCACGGAAGCACCAGGGCCTGTCTGGAGGCACCGGGCGGAGCCTGCATTGCGGTTCCCACGTTTCCCACGGGAAGGAACGGAGGAAGCAGGGTAAACAGGCTCAGGGCGGGCTGGTTTCAATAATGTCCCAGGCCCTGGGGTGTGAGGGCTGGCTGTCCCTAGCTGTCTGGTACCTGCCCTGGGGAGGGTGTGGGCTCTTGACTGGTTACCCGTTTGCATATGGAAGGCACACTTACAGACAAGTCATCTGCTATTTCTAGAAATTAGCCAACTCCAGGAGAAGCACTTTCTCCAGGGTTAGCAAGGCCCCAGATGTCAAAGTGTCCAAATTCAGAAAGTAAAGGCCATGGTTCACACAGAGAGGGTGTCGGAGACAGGTCGCGCAGTCATTTGAAGAGCAAATTACTGTAAAGAATCCCCAACTGGTAACAGGAGAGGGGCTACCAACGGGTAAAGAGGACTCTCAAACCACAGAAATAACAGAAATGGGAGCCAGCTCTACCCCAGGGCTGAGGCTGCGCACCGGGGTAGGAACAACCTGGAAGGTGCTCAGGCCTCTGTGGAGAGGGTCTTGCTCTGTCCCCCAGGCTGGAGTGCAGTGACATGATCATAGCTCATCGCAGCCTCGACCTCCTGGGCTCAAGCAATCCTCCCACTTCAGCCTCCCAAGTATCTGGGATTACAGGTGTGCACCAGCAAGCCTGGCTAATTTTTGTGTTTTTTTTGGTAGAGATGGGGTCTCGCTATATTGCCCAGGCTGGTCTCCAACTCCTAGCTTCAAGTGATTCTCTCACCTCAGCCTCCCAAAGTGCTGGGAACACAGGCATGAGCCACCATGCCTGGCCAGAATTGAGTTTTTTTATATATATATATACACACACACACATACACACACACATATATATATATATACACACACACACACATATATGTATATATATACACACACACATATATATGTGTATATATATACACACACACATATATATACATATATATATACACTTTTTTTTATTATACTTTAAGTTCTAGGGTACATCTGCACAACATGCAGGTTTGTTACATATGTATACATGTGCAATGTTGGTGTGCTGTACCCATTAACTCGTCATTTACATGAGGTATTTATCCTAATGCTATCCCTCCCCCTACCCCCCACTCCACGACAGGCCCTGGTGTGTGATGTTCCCCTTCCTGTGTCCAAGAGTTCTCATTGTTCAATTCCCACCTATGAGTGAGAACATGCGGTGTTTGGTTTTTTATCCTTGCGATAGTTTGCTGAGAATGATGGTTTCCAGCTTCATCCATGTCCCTACAAAGGACATGAACTCATCATTTTTTATGGCTGCAGAGTATTCCATGGTGTATCTGTGCCACATTTTCTTAATCCAGTCTATCATTGTTGGACATTTGGTTTGGTTCCAAGTCTTTGCTATTGTGAGTAGTGCCGCAATAAACATACCCCAGGGCCTCTTGAAGCACCACTGAGCCCCAGGGCTGGATTTTCTCAAATGTCCTCTAAAGTTGTTCACTCACCCTAATCACTCCCTGGAGAGCAGGTTTCTGCAGGAAAAGGAAGCACAGGTGAGTCAGGAGACCCCAGGAATGCAGTCAGGACCGGGGCCCCTCATCAGCCACCAGCTCCACCACCCCAGGAAGGACAAAGCCAGAATTAGACGCAGCACAGTTATGCGCCTGTGCAATGTGGCTCTGCTGACGTCCCCACGCGGGGACATGGGGGGCTCTGCAGGGCCATGCCTCCTACCGCTCTGCCTGGGGATGAGGATGCTCTCCATGCTGAGTCCGCAGGCTCCTGCGGCTTTCTCAGAGTCCTTCAAGGCTTCCAGATTGTTCTCGGGGTCTCTGCCTGTGGGTGCCAGGACAAGATGTGGGTGCTCGAGGCAGCACTGGGCCGACGGCACCCCGTCCCAGTCTGGAGGCCTGAGCTGGGCTGGGGAAGGGGACCTCGCCCACCATGGGGGAACTTAAACCCAGAGGCCCTCAGGCTGGCAAAGTGGGACCAGGGTGCCGTGCATGGCTGAGAAGGCTCCCGCAGCAGCAGAACCGGGAGAACGGGAAGCGCTCTCCGTCCATCCCCAAGCATCTCCCGGAGTGAGAATGGACTGCGGGACAGGCCCGCCCTGGAGGAAGCGCCTCTCCCCTTGGGGGCACCAGGGTCCCATTCCTCTGTCATTCGCACACCCCTGGCTCCAGGGAGAACTCAGGAGCCTTCACGGGCCTCATCCTCTGACAGGGACCGCACCGATGCGCCACCGTCCGTGGGAGCCACCGCGTCTGGAATTCAACCCCGGGAGCTGGAACGTTCTTTCCACACAGACTCCTGCTCACATTCCCATTCCTCTCCCCTGCTGGACACCCCACAGGAACGCGCTCAAGGATGACACTGCAGGGAGCTGCCCCAGGGGAGGGCCTGGGCCACTCTGGGACACGTGTGACCTTTGAGCCCCTGTGCTGACAGCTGTGGCTCCTTCCTGCCTCTGCTGCAGAGACCGAGGCCGGGGCATCCCAAATCCTGAACTCCAGGGTGGGAATTGGGGCTTTTATCAGGAAAACTCATCCTAAGGAAACTGCAGTGGGTTCCTGGGTCCCAGTGGCTTCTCCCATGGGGAAGAGGGTGCAGGAGGCCGAGGGAGGAGGGAGGGCGGGTGGAGGCATGGGTTGCAGGGTGGGGGTGCGGGACCCACCCACGAGCTTCGCCCCTCGGATCGGCTTCCTGTGCAGCTCGCCCTCACAGTAAAAGATGTAGTGGTCCTTCACGTGCGACCTGATGATGTATGCCACGTGCTTGCCCCCGTCTGCAGAAGGACAGCAGCACAGTCCTGAATTAGCCACCGGGCCTTCAGAGAGGATCCTGGGACAGTGTGCATTGCCAGGCCCAGCAAGCCCTGCAGCTCCTGCACCCTTCCAGCCTCCCAGAGCTCCCTGACCCAGGTTCCCCACCAGGCCTGAGCCCCAGGCCATGGGACCCCCACTTCCCAGGAACCTGATGCGCCCGAGAGGCGGCCATATCCCAAACCAGTGAGTCACGGGGGGTTCCTCCGGGTGTGAGGTTTGCAGAGGTGGGAGTTGGGGTGCAGCCCCCCGCAGCCAAATACGACTCTGCTCCTGGCCCTGCCAGAGCCACAGCCAGGGCTACAGGGAAAGCCCAGAGGGTCCACCCAGGGACAAACCCGTCACACCTGGTGTTTGGGGTCAGGTGTTCACATTTCTAAAGCAAATTGACCAGTGGGAGAGGAAAGTGGGCTTTTAGTGGAGTCAGGGGCAGCAGGCCAAAAGGCCACCCCAAAAAGGCACTGGCATCGCCCCCCCCCCCACATCCAGCGTGTGTTTGAGTTCAGGCTCTGGCTTAGGCTCCGGGACTCACCAGCCGTGTATTTTCCCGGCTCGTCAGTTTTCTCCAGGACGACCTTCACCTCCTGGCACCAGCCACTTATCCTGGAAAACAGAACCTGCTGGCAAAGCGGCCCTCACCTGTGCCTCCCCCGGCCCTGGAGCAGCCACGCTACAATGCCCTGCAAAGGTGGCCCCGAGTCTGCCACAGGCCCATGGAAGAGGGTGCTTCTCTGCATCTCAGACCCAGGCACCAGCGACCCCTCTGGGTCCCATGCGGCAGTTCCCGGGGTCTCCCGAGGTGGCCAGGAGCTCTGCACCGCTCCTCCTGGTGGCTGCCTTCCCAACACCCCCGCCCCCAACACATTTCCTGCCAGACGCACCCAGGCTGCCTGGTTTGCAGGCAGCGTCTGTGGCATGGGCCTGAGCCTCATCCCACCAGCTGCATTCTTCCTTTTAGAGACATTCAGGCACAAGCCCCATATCCATCATCATCCGGCCCAGACAGGGAAAGGTTCAGTGAGGGGCTTTGGGGGAAAAAAAATCAGGGTCATTGCCAGGGTCAGTGACTTCCTGAGATTCAGCCCCCAGGACCGGAGCACAGGCACTGCATGCCACTCAGGAGGGAGCCACGGGGGTGAAACCACACAGGTGGGAAGTTGTGCAGGTGGGAGCCACACCGGTGAAATCACACAGGTGGGAAGCCACAGATGTGAGCCACAGGGGTGGAAGCAGCACAGGTGAGAGCCGCACAGGTGAGCGCTACACAGGGACTTCAAGGGGGTCTTCTCCATGGTGTCCTATGCCCCCTCTTGGTCATTCTGCAACCCCATCCCTGCACTTCTCCAAAGCAGAAATTTACTGCCAGGACTGGCTCTGACTCTGATCGGGGGTAAACACCTTTTCCCAAAGGGACCTGCACGGCACCAGACATTCCCTAGTCGGAGGAGGTGGTGGGTGGTACCCAGCACTGCCCCTGATAGCCCACAGGGGCCTCTACTCCCTCAGGCCCCCTCTAGCTGAGGCACCTCACTGGCACAGTTTGCCCTCAAGCATTGCCTGAGCAGGCAGGGCTGAGAGAGGCCTCTCAGCAGGTCTGCCCACCTCCCCAGCACCAGAGCTCTCCTGGGTGGGGAAAGGGAAGGCCCTTGACCAGGTTGCAGGCTGCCCGGCCGGCTGGCAGACACTCACAGCATGGTGGCCTTAGCTTCCAGGTTGCCCCCTTCCGGGGTTGTGAGGGTCATGGGTGTCACCGATTCCAGATTCATCTCAGGGAGCTCCCTGTCCACCGTCATGGCCTTCAGATACCACATCCCTGACACCTGGAGAAAGTTCCTCTCTATCAGGCTCGGGCCGACCGCTCCAGAGCCTCCCCCTTCCCTGGCCTGCAGCCCCCAGACTCTACCGCACCCCAAGGGCTGGAGATGGGGAACATTCCCCAATCTAATCCACCCAGAAAACACCCAGCACCCTTGCCAGGCCCACCCGAAGGTGGCTCCAGCCCCCGCAAGTTGGCCAGGACCACAGGAGCCCTCACCCCCAGGAGAGAAGTGAAATCAGCCAGACCCCCACCCTCCCAGCCCTGCCCTTCTGCACCCCGGCCCCCTCCCAGCCCAGACTCCTGCTGTCCCATCTCACCATCCTTCAGGGCAGGGCTTTAATGCCCAACCTGAAAACGAGGGTCTCCTTGGATGGGGGAGTGATGTGGTCTCCATCCAGCAGTCTCAGCCTTGCCCCGTGGCCCCTCCAGCCCACCCTCCCCATCCAAGCCTCACATCCTGAATCTCCTTGTCTGAGGCCAGGAGGTGGTGGGCCTGCAGGGCAGCAATGAGGCTGAGGCTGACGGCCAGGAGCAGGGGCTTCATCTCTGGGGTCTGAGCTCACGGCCGCCTGACAGTTCGCTTGCTGGGGCTGGGAGAGGCTGTGCCACTCCCACAGCCGCCCTTTATACCGCTGGGCTCAGGATCCCCTGGGGACCTAGCACAGGTGACTGACCAATCCCTTCCTGGATGTAAACCACGGCCAGTTCTGCAACGGAGCAGATAACGTGCCATTGTTGCTGGAGGCTGGTGAATAACAGCTTGTTAATTCCAGAGGATCATCCGGACAGGACCAGGTCCAGAGGAGCGGGTTTGCAGATTTCACCTGGGAGGAAACTGAAGGGAGTGAAGGGTGTGCAGGCCTCCTGGGGATGTGTGCGGTAGTAACAGGCGCCCCCCAGCCATCCCACATGCGCTGATGTGCACACCGTCAAGGGGGTTTGGGGTTGGAGTCCCAGGGCCGTGGGCTTGGCGCTTGGCTGAGCTTCCTGCATCTCTGGGCAGGTTACTTGGCCTCAGATTCATCATGGAAAAAAAGGGACCCTCCTGTGTGAACACGATACCGTGTGCATTTAAGGACGGTGTCCACTGTCCTGAGCAAGGTGTGCAGTAAGGACCCTCTCTGCTCCACACACAGAGCAGCAATAGGTCAGACAGAAGACCAAGACAGGTGTGTGTGTGTGTATGCAGGTGTGTACATATATACATGCACACACATGCACAAACACACACACACTCACATAAAACCAGGAATGGAGGAGAAGCACAGGCTGGTGATGGGGCAGAGGCAGGGGCCTTTCAGTTCCAAGTCCCAAGGCAGGCAGAGAGGGCCTAGATCCAGCTCCTGGGAGTGATGGGTGTGTCTTCCCTGACTCCAGAAAGGAGGCTGAGAAACCCTCCTTGACACATCCCAGGGCTGTAACTTCGTATAACTTAGTGGAGCACTGTGGGCATAGGAAGGCAAGGGGACATCAACACAGCCTCAAGGGCAGAAGCTGAGACAAGCCGTCCTCAGAAAGGGTGACTTTATCTGTGACATCCTCCACATCACTGCAGAGCAGAAGCCTGGGACCCGGGGCAGAGGCTACGAAACACTGCTAGACAGAGGACAATGACAACAAGATGGTGGAGAAACGCAGAAATGCAGAGACACAATATCCCTGCCTTGAAATAAGCTAGAAAGGCCAGGTTCCAAATTACCCAAGGAAACACCACACCAAGAAAGGCAGGCTAAAAATGAGCAATTGGTACAGGAACTTACACCAGCTAAGGAAAGTCTGACACACACTTTAAAACTGCAGGAGTATGATCAAGATGCCTAGCGATTTAAAAATATATAAAGTATAAAATTAGAACTGGCCAGAATATAAGAAACGAGGAGAGATGAAATAGAAATAATTACAAATCTTGAAGATGAATAATAAAGTGGATAAAAAACTCAATAGACAGGTTAAATTCCAGACTTGACATAGTAGAAAAGAGACTTAGTGTCATGGAAGATAGTACTAACAAAATCAATGAAGACAGAAAAATTAGAAAGAGAAATTGAGGTGTTACAGATAGATTCAGTCTCCATCCTGGAGCTAGTAATAAAATGAGTGGAGAAAACCAACCAGAGTGCAGCAGCTCTGAAAACACAACACACACAGATATACACACACACATGCACACACACACACGTGCACACATACAAATGCACACACCCATACACATACACACATACATGCACACACGCAGACATACACACGTGCACACACACCATGCATGCGTACATACATGCACATACATGCACACATACATACACACATGCACACTCACACACATACACACATGCACACACATGCACAAAGTTAACACACATGGAGAATAGATCAGGAGGCTCCAATATAAACAGAATAGGAGTTCCGAAAGAAAAACGTTTCCTAAAATGGCAACAAAGCAACGGAATAGCTCAGAATTCTTCAGAATTGAAAAGACATGAGATCCCAGATCTAAATTACCAAGGAATGATCAAAATTGAGAAATCCACTCCTAGAATATTACAGTGAAGTGCAGATCATCCAGGAGAGGAGAAAAAAAGTCAAAACGACCAGAAAGAAGAGCCACACTACACACCATAAAAGCAGATGTGGACTGACGGCAGACTTCTCAATAGCAACGCTACCTTCCGGAAGACAGTGGAGTGACGTCTTTAACAGATCCAGGGGAAATCACATTCACCTTTGAATGTTATTCTCAGCGCAACTTTCATAAAATATTGAAGGCAAAATAAAGACATCTCGGACATTAAAAAACAACTAAGGCCCAGCGTGGTGGCTCACACCTGTAATACCAGCACTTTGGGAAGCCAAGGTGAGGTCAGGAGTTCGAGACCAGCCTGACCAACATGGTGAAACCCCATCTTGACTAAAAATACAAAAATTAGCCAGGCATGGTGACGTGCACCTGTAATCCCAGCTACTCGGGAGGCGAAGGCAGGAGAATTGCTTGAACCTGGGAGGCAGAGGTTGCAATGAGCTGAGATCATGCCACTGCACTCCAGCCTGGGCAACAGAGCAAGACTCCATCTCAAAAAAATAATAATAATAAAAATTAAGCAACAACAACAACTGAGAGTGTCTACCACTCACTGGTCTCCATCAAAGGGAGTTTGAAAGGGAGAATTTTAGCAAGTCTATAGGAGACCGAGGTCGGAGGGATAAATGATGTCAGCAAGGCAAACTACCTGCTGGCTGTACAAACACGAGTGGTGCAGACTTTGATGGTGGGGGAAAGGTTCTGTTTTAGTGCATATTTAAAGAGTGCTAAATGCACACAAAACACACTTGTGCCCACATGCATGGGTTCATATGAACAATAATGCACACAAAACACGCTTGTGCCCACACACATGGGTTCATACAAACAAGAATGCACACAAAACATGCTTGTGCCCACACGCATGGGTTCATACAAACAAGAATGCACACAAAACACACTTGTGCCCACACGCATGGGTTCATATGAACAAGAATGCACACAAAACACACTTGTGCCCACACGCATGGGTTCATAGGAACAAGAATGCACACAAAACACACTTGTGCCCACATGCATGGGTTCATATGAACAAGAATGCACACAAAACACACTTGTGCCCACATGCATGGGTTCATAGGAACAAGAATGCACACAAAACACACTTGTGCCCACACGCATGGGTTCATACAAACAAGAATGCACACAAAACACACTTGTGCCCACACGCATGGGTTCATAGGAACAAGAATGCACACAAAACACACTTGTGCCCACACGCATGGGTTCATAGGAACAAGAATGCACACAAAACACACTTGTGCCCACGTGCATGGGTTCATATGAACAAAAAGATGCACGTTAAGCACGGGAGAATGGTGATGCATGGAGAGGGAAGTGGAAAGGGGTGGGCAGGGATAATAAATTTTCAAAATACATAAACAAGCCTGTTAGACAAAAGCATGATTTACTTTTCATCAGTATAGATGAAAAGGGCGCCAACATGAAAACAATTAAAAGCACAATCACAAGAAGACGAATGTTCATGAATTTGAAGGCATACTGCATCAAAATGCAGGAAGCCAAAACAGACTGAAGAACAAAGGGGTCAAATACACAGTCGGAACGGGAGACGCCAGGACTTCTCCATTAGAAACAGAGGGCGAGGGTGTTAAAAGTTCACACCCATGTCGAAGATTTGGAACCAACATTGTAAAGTGTACAAAGACACTGCCTCAAAAGCTAAACAATTATATTGTTATAATTGTTACAATGAACAATTCTTAATTGCTAATTCTTATTAAATACACACGGAATAGTTTTTAAATAGGCCACATACCAGGCAATATGGGGAACTTCACAGAACTAACGCAGCAGAGCCTGCCCTTTGTAGCTACAATGCAATAAAATAGAATCAACAATGAACAGAGTGTTACATAAAGAGAAATATAAACTTGAAGTCTACAGCCTTAAACGCAACTATTATACAATAAAGACGTCAGGACAGAAGTCCTATCTGTGAAAAGTTCTCGGTCATGAACACGCACGAATGCCCGGCCAGCTCTGTGATCCTTCGTCAGGACAGAAGTCCTCTCTCTGTGTGAAAATTTCTCAGTTATGAACATGCACGGATGTCCGGCCAGCTCTGCACTCTTTCGTCAGGACAGAAGTCCTCTCTCTCTGTGAGAAGTTCTCGGTCATGAACACACACGAATGCCCCGGCCAGCTCTGCGATCCTTCGTCAGGAGAGAAGTCCTCTCTCTCTGTGAAAAGTTCTCAGCACACAAATGCCCGGCCAGCTCTGCGCTCCTGCGTCAGGACAGAAGTCCTCTCTCTGTGTGAAAAGTTCTCAGTCATGAACACGCACGAATGCCCCGGCCAGCTCTGTGATCCTTCGTCGGGAGAGAAGTCCTTTCTCTGTGAAAAGTTCTCGGTCATGAACACGCATCAATGCCCGGCCAGCTCTGCGCTCCTTCGTCAGGGCAGAAGTCCTCTCTGTGTGAAAAGTTCTCGGTCATGAACACGCACGAATGCCCGGCCAGCTCTGCAGTCCTTTGGTGGTCACCTCGCAAAGGAGAATTGATCGGAGCTGCTGCTTACGGGACAGACGCCCGTGGCAGCATCACCACACACACATCGTGACGGCAGCTGAGTGTGTCATGCAGCCCCCAACCGATGATGAGAAACCAACCTGAACCTCACGTCAGCGGGAAGGCTGAGTTATCTTTCCATTCTCTTTAAGAAAAATTATTTTAATACGAAGCAATAATCAAGGGGTAGCAGCCAAGAGATATAGAAAAAATAAGTTTGACAGAGGTATCCCAGGGAGTAACTAATCAAATCTTGTTTTTTTCTTCCATCTGATGATGCTTAGTGCACCTATCAGCTTTTTCATGTGTGAGCCTTGTGATTGTTTTATCACTTCAAATAAATATTTCTTTTCATATCTAATTTGGATTCATATTGCTATTATTATTTAAAGTAACCCCTAAAGTTTACATATATTTTAAGCCCCACAAAATCCATCTACTCCTGGCTATATCTGTGAGTTTAATTTCCTTTTAAAATAATCTGAATATATACCAATGAGATTTTCTTTTTTTTAATTTTTATATATACATATTTTTATTATACTTTAAGTTCTAGGGTACATGTGCACAACGTGCAGGTTTGTTACATATGTATACATGTGCCATGTTGGTGTGCTGCACCCATTAACTCGTCATTTACATTAGGTATACCTCCTAATGCTATCCCTCCCTGCTCCCCACACCCCATGACAGGCCCTGGTGTGTGATGTTCCCCTTCCTGTGTCCAAGTGTTCTCATTGTTCAGTCCCCGCCTATGAGTGAGAACATGCGGTGTTTGGTTTTTTGTCCTTGCGATAGTTTGCTGAACTAGAAATACCATTTGATCCAGCAATCCCATTACTGGGTATATACCCAAAGGATTATAAATCATGCTTCTATAAAGACACATGCTCACGTATGTTTATTGCGGCACTATTCACAATAGCAAAGACTTGGAACCAACCCAAATGTCCATCAATGATAGACTGGATTAAGAAAATGTGGCACATATACACCATGGAATACTACGCAGCCATAAAAAATGATGAGTTCATGTCCTTTGTAGGGACACGGATGAAGCTGGAAACCATCATTCTCACCAACAATGAGATTTTCTAATGCCGTGCATGGGTGATGGGTGTTTTTGTTCTTGGCTTGCTCTCTGGGCGCTGAAATAGTCAGGATTACGACAGCAGACCATGGAGAAAGTGCCCAGATGTGCTGGTACCTGCAGCTCAGGAGAAAGGGAGGCAGCATGAATGACACGTTCTTTTATTTGGGTTCTTGCTGCTCCCACGTTACTGTCACAATATTTTCCATGGAGTTGAAAAGCAAATGCCCCAAGGCAAGCACAGAGAGTGCAGGGGTTGGGGTGTCCCAAGGGTGGGGCTGTGGGCAGAGCCTGGACCCCCTGCACTGCGGCTCCTCCTCTGTCCCTGGGGTTCCGTCCTCCTTGGTGGCCTGCAGGGCCTCTGTCCACTGCTGGGCCACCGACTAGGCTACAGAGACACGGTGACGGTCAGGTTTCTCAGGTCCCCCGGGCTAGAGGAACACGTGAGCCTTTCAGCCACCCCGTTGACCACCCATGGGACAAAGGCAGAGGGGCCGCCTGGTCACGGAGGACGAGCAGCCCTTTGCCCCGTCTCCTGGAGGCTGGCGCTCAAATGAGTAAACCCAGGGAGTCCTGAGATTCTTCCTGCTCAGACACAATGCCCTAGTGATGTCGCTTCCTGACACGAGTTTAAAGGACGCACACATGTTATAAATCTTAGAAAGCTGGAAGAGGGGAGAAAATCACTTCCAATCCCACCTCCCCAGTGACTCACTCGCGAGTTGGAACAGTTTCCTTCCTGTCTTTTTTCTAACAGAGCATCTTACGTGGATGCAGTGACAAAGATGCGTCATCCACCTGCGACCAAAGGAAGCTGCGGGAAGAACATCCAAGGGCCTTGTGGCATCTCTCCTGCGCCCTGCACTTCCCTGGGGCCAATGCCAAGGGCAAGGCCAGCCGTGGCGGGCAGCAGCCCCTCTGCTGGACACGGCGCCTGCCCCAAGGCCGAGGCTCCAAACTTGGCCCCCTACTGAGCATCTGATTTCCTGAGTCCCCCTCCGAGGGCTCCAGGATTTGACCTCACATTTTCCGCCCGCCTAAGTCTGTGTGCTTTTAGGCCTGCATGGCCTTCCCTGTCTACCCAGACGCTGCCATCCTTCAAAACCCAGCCCAGTCCCACCTCCTGGAGGAGGAAGGGGCCCTGCCCGCCTGGCCTCCAGGGCGTCTTGGGCCAGGGCAGCCGCAGTGGTCCCTGCATGTCCCCGTCACAGATGGGTGCCTGTCCTGAAGGAGTGCAGTCATCCCGACAGGCCTCGGCCCTCTCTGGCCACCCAGGCTCCGTCGTCCTTCTGGGCTGAGCTCAGCAGAGGCTCTTGAGGCTCAGCTGGGCTGAGTGGAGTCACGGGTGGTGGAAGTGAGGGGTACTTGGCCATGGAGGCCCAGGGCATGGCAGGGGGGCCCAGGGCGCATTCGTGGAAGGGCTGCTTCCTGGGAAAGGTCGCGCTGTGTTTGTGTTCCGGCTCTTTCCTCCGCCTGAGTTCCTCCGAGGCCCTGGCTTATCTGAACACAGCACCCTGTGTGCCACGGCATGCACCATGTCACAGTGAATGTCACACAAACAAGAACGTGCCTGGAGGCCGCCTGGACCTGTCCTCCTGCCCATCAGCTGCCAAGGTGATGCTGTGGACACGGCCGTCCCCACTTGCTTCCCCACTCATGGAGCTCCTCATGGGCTCAACACCCCCTTCCAGAAGGCTGGTCCCAGGAGGGGAGTCGCCGGCATCTGGCAGCCTGGCAGGCCTCCGTAGTGCAGCCAGCATGGGGTCCATGAGCCAGGGGGTGGAAGAGGCCCCGTGACATGGGGAACACACTAAGCTCCTAGCCCAGCTCTTCTCCTGGAGGACCGGATGCCCTCACTCTGCCGCTGGGGAAGGAGTGCGCAGGGGGCTTGAGGCCAGCAAAGGAACTGCCCCCCAAATCTTACTCCGGGATCGGCACTTTCCTGGAAGACCCCAGGAGTAAGGAGAAGGAAGAGCAGTGGGGAGGGAGGGAGTCCCAAGCCAGGTGCCACAGAGATGGGGCAGCGTGATCCTGTCCAGGTCACCTCCTGGGAAACTGAGGCCCAGCCAGGCAGAACCGGGTCTCCTGGTTCCAGCCACCACCCACCACTCAGGCAGCTGCCACCTGGGAGGCAGGAGATGTCTGAGGTGGGGTCTTCATACCACGAGCCACATGGAGGGAGGCCAGGATCTCCGTCCTCCCACCTGCACACACACCCTCCCCCAGGTGAGCACTAGGAAGCCCTCTCTAGGGTGGGGGTGGATGCTAATGTTCTCTGCAGCTCTTTGGTTCAGTGAGTCCTTTTTGGTGAAAGGGCTCAGAGATGCGGCTAAAGCCTGTGCCAGCCTTGCACTCCCATGAGGTTGCTGTTACCCTCATGCCCCTTTCTTGGGAGAGGAAGGTGAGGCTGGAAATGGTAAGGGGCTGAGCTCACTCAGAGGCTAGCACGACCCCAGGCTCACACCTGCCAGCAACGTTAAGAGGCACTGGGAGCTGAGAAGGGCTGAGGGTGCCACGCTGGGGTTGGCCGGGTCCAACCTGCCCCCTCCTTTGAGGCCCTCTCCTTCCTTCCTGTGCTGGCCTTTGGAACCCACGGTTTCAGCATCCATCACGGACCCCACCGCACACCCAAGCGCTGCTGAGGACTTTAACTCCTGCTTTTGAATTTTCAGTGCTTCTGATTATTCGTAGACTCAAAATCAGAAGAGGCTACTTGCCCTAAACAGAGCATGGTATATTTGCATTGCAGATCATTTTACATTTTTAAGAAAAAATGCAGTTTCTCTACAAAGTCATCCCCCTCCAAAAACAAAACAAAACAAAAAACCTCCCTAGGGATTTTGACAGGGCTGCCATCAGGTGTGTGACTCATTTGGGGATAACTCCCCCATCCCTTTGCTTTCCATTACCCTGTGGCCCCTGCGTCCTTCAGGGCAGGTGGCCTTTGCCTTGTGAGCATCATGCCCGTTTGGGAGCATTTCCTGGGCATCTGGTAGAGCCGTAGGTGAGAATGGCCCCAGTGGTACTGGGCAGATGTGAGCACAGGGACAATGTTAGTGCAGGAAGTCAGGGGCCCGTCAGGGCTGTTGGTGGCTGACATGGCATCCATTCCCCTCCCTGCATCCCCCAACACACCGGCACCCTCATGGATGGTGACTGCACTCCCCACTCCAGGGCTTGTCTGATTGATCTAATGGGGCGCCGTCCCTCTGGTCTGTGATTGCTCTGGAATGAGCCAGGGAGCCCAGAGAAGGAACATGCAGAGGGCATCTGAGAACCGCAGCAGGGGACCCAGTTGGGATGAGGCAGCCCTGGGGGCCTCGAGGAGAGAGGCAGGAAGCGCCCAGTCCTTGACACCATCCCGGAAGCCTGCCCCACGCCTGGACTCCAGCCATGTAGGCATGTAGGGCCAGGTGGACTCAGCAGTATGAGGCAAAGCACGGTGCCCGGCTTGGATGCCACATGTGTTGAGCCAGCTGTGCTGTGGACAGGGCGCTGTGGACAGGGCACAGCAGACAGGCGGGGGATGTGGGCATCGGGAGGGGGAGTCATGTCTGGTGAGAGCACCCCTGGAGCGGTGAGTGCTGGGCAGCGAGAGGTCAGGGAGGCGTGGGGGCTTGGGACGGCCACCAGCCACATCAGAGCAGCACCGCTGCTGATTCCCAGCAACACGGAATGAGGCCCCTTGGCAAAGTAACAGAACGTATCTTTGAAATGGCAGCAGCTGATCATCTTTAAAACAGAGGCAAGCCGTTCCTGTCTCAAAACGTTTAAATCCTCACCCCAAACCATTATGCGGCTCACTGCACCCGTGGAAAGCCAACATCAATACCTGCGTGCACACTGGCCTCCCTGGCGTGGGCGTTCTTTGAGGTTGCTGGCTCAAAGCCCCCAGCACCGCCAGACGGGGAAACCGGCAAACCCAGGAACTCCAAGGCTCAGCTCAACAGCCACACCCTTCCGTAGGCCAAAGGAAGCAAGAGCTTTTTCTTTCTCACTGTTCTCAGGGATTCATTGTTTTTGTTTCTGTTTTTTGTTTTGTTTTGTGTTTTGGGAAGGGGACCATGTCACAGGTTACTATAGAAACAATCCCCGAACGAGATGGGTGACGAAGCTGTTATTCCTCAGGGAGGCTCTTCGACTTGAACCAATTGTGGGGCCATTCTTTAGAAAACGGCTGTTTTTGCTCTGGGAGCATTTTTAAATTATTTCTTCTTCCTTTGCCTCAGATGGGAGGAGCATCGCGCTACTGGATCAACTCTAATCACTTTTTCCTTTTTTTATTTTTTTTTATCCAAAGCCCAGCTGGCCCATCACAGGGTCATGTGTGAAAAGAGGGCTCCATGCAGGTGTTCAGAAGAATGTTTTCAGTTTGTACTCATCTCAGAAAATGCTTCTGAAATGATGTTAATAAAGAAAACAAGATGCCAATGTGCACATTCAGCCTGGACCTCACGCAGCCTGGGGAAAATGTGCCAAAATGTCAGCATGGAAAGGATTCACAGTGATCTCTAATTTCTTTCTCAGACCTTTATCAAGTTCTTACTATTTACGTGTTTGTTTATGGAGATGGGGGTCTCACTTTGTTACCCAGGCTGGTCTTGAACTCCTGGGCTCAAGCGATCCTCCCGCCTCCACCTCCTAAAGTGTTGGGATTAAAGTTGTGAGCCTCCACGCCGGGCATTACTTTTTAAGAGCTTATATAACTTAGCCATGAGAAAAACAGCAGCATTTTTCAGCAACAACAAAAGGGAGAGAGATGAGAGAAAGGCCCCCAGAGCTGGGCAGGGTTGGGGGAAGAACCGTGGGCAGTGGGAGCAGCGACCCCAAATTCAGCCCCGGGCCCCGCCTCCAGGCCAGCTTCTGGCAGGGTGGCCCCACCAGCGTGAAGGGCGGCTGTCCGCGGCCTCCAGGTCACCAGCAGGGCCTGGCTTATGATCTATGAACCCCCGCCCGATCTAGAGGTTAGGGCTCTAGATGGGGCGGGGATTCGGTTAGAGAGGGCAGGGTGGAGGGGAGGATAGACAGGAACCAGGGAGGTCCAGGCCCAGTGGGGGCTGAGCTGAGCGGGGGAGGCGGGGCCGAGAAGGGCGGGGCAGAGGAGTGGGATGAGCGTGGTTGGGGCAGGGCCAGTGGGGCAGGGTCAAGGCTGTGTTGAGGGGTAGAGTGGGCGTGGTCGGAGCGGTGCCGGTGGGCGGGACCCGGCGGTGTGGAGCTGCACCCGGAGTTTGTAAGGATCAGGAAAGCTTCCTGGAGCTGGGCAGACATGCTGACCCAGGGACCCTGACCACCTACCTGAGCTTCCACCCAGCTTCAAGGCTGTGGGGATCGTTTCTTAGCCAAGGTGAAAGGCTCTGAGCCGTCCAGTGGGCTCTGAGGGTTTGAATGTTTATTCTAAATGGGCTCCAACACGGAGTGCGCGTGCGCTCAAGGACCAGCTGGCTAGGAGCGCCTTCTCTCCCCAGTGAGGGGATCTGGAATGTTCATCCGCGATCTTCCCAGTGGTCCTCTCCTGAGCACCCTGGGCATGGGGTTGGGAAGTGGGCACACTTCTTCAGTGCGTGGTACTTTCTGTCCCTCCCAATGACATTGGTCTCTTCCAAATTCCCCAGGCATAGGAACAGCCACAAGAGCCAACTCACATTTCCCAAAGCCCTCTGGGTGCACGGCAGCGCCCTGGGCAGAGGAGAGACCTGCCCAGCTTAGCGGGGAGAAATCCCAAGCGGGTAGAAATCCCAGTGGTGCTTTCCGTTCCCCCCAGGCTCGATGACGGCCATACTTACCAGCTGGGGGCGCTGGTGAGCACTGCCAGTCTCCAGCGCCCGCCCTTACCCCGGGGCAGTGCTGCTTACAGCACGGCGACCTCCTAAAGGCAAGGAGTTAAAGGCACACGGATCCTAGCACTTTGGGGCGGCTGAGGTGGGCGGATCACTTGAGGTCAGGAGTTAGAGATCACCCTGACCAACATGGTGAAACCTCGTCTCTACTAAAAACACAAAAAATTAGCTGGGTGTGGTGGCAGGCGCCTGTAATCCCGGCTACATTGGAGGCTGAGGCAGGAGAAGCGCTTGAACCCGGGAGGCAGAGGTTGCAGTGAGCCGAGATAGCACCACTGCACTCCAGCCTGGCAACAGGGCGAGACTCCCTCAAAACAACAACAACAACAACAACAACAACAACAACAACAACAACAACAAAACAAAACCAGGCACACAGAGCAAGCGGCGGGAAAGCCAGATGGAAGCGAAATGGGACTTTGCCCTTCCGAGCCTCCTGTGGATAAAATGTCAAAGCTGGGCACTCCCCCTTGACTCAACGGGGCTGCCGCCCCGAGCCCCTTTCATCATCCTCCCCACAGCCCTGAAAGTTCTGTAACTCCACTTTAGGGATCAGGGATTCCCGACTCAGGCCCTGAGCTGTTTCTGGAGCTTTCACTCTGGGCGGTGTGGGGGAGGGGGCCCCTGCGGCCTTCAGGTCTGGGCACTGTCCAGGACACCAGGGCTAGCCCTGAGTCCGGCCACCTGAGATTCTGAGGCTACCCTCTCTTGAGCCCACGGTGCTGACTGGGGGTCCCTCGTCTGGCAAACTCAGCCATGGGCACAAAGTCGGGACAACAAAATGGTGTGCACAGAATGACTCATTTCATGTTTTTAAAAACCTTTTGGCCAGACGCGGTGGCTCGTGCCTGTAATCCCAGCACTTTGGGAGGCCGAGGCGGGTGGATCATGAGATCAGGAGACTGAAACCATCCTGGCTAACACGGTGAAATCCCGTCTCTACTAAACACACACACACACACACACACACACACACACACACACACACACACACACACACAATTAGCCGCGCGTGGTGGTGGGTGTCTGTAGTCCCAGCTACTCGGGAGGCTAAGGCAGGAGAATGGCGTGAACCCGGGAGGCGGAGCTTGCAGTGAGCCGAGATCGCGCCACTGCACTGGGCGACAGAGCGAGACTCTGTCAAAAAATAAAAAATAAATAAAATAAACCGTTTTACAGCTGCGCATGTGTGTAAAAACAGGACACAGCACTTCTGCCGCCCCACGTGCCGGTAATGCTCCGACTCCTTTACTCCTCATTCCCAGGCCCAGGGGCAGGCTCTGCTGTCCTCTCCATTTTACAGGCAAGGAAACTCAGGCTTGGGGTTAGAGAGCAGAGATGGCCTGTAGTGAGTGGGACAGGAGCCTGGGACCTTTTGCTCCAGGGTGCCACACTCCCCCAACCTACTGTCCCAGGTAGAGGAGCTTTTCGGGGTGGGTGGTTACTTTCTGCTCATCTCCTTCCTTTTTTATGTTTATGTTAATTTTATTTTATTTTATTTTGGGACATGGTTTGGCTGGGTCCCCCAGGCTGGAATGCAGTGGCCTGATCACAGCTCATTGTAGCCTCCAACTCCCAGGCTCAAGTGAACCTCCCACCTCACCCTCCCGAGTAATTGGGACTACAGGAGAGCACCACCATGCCTATTTTTTTTTTTTTTTTTTTTTTTTGCATTACTTGTAGAGATGGGGTTTCGTTATGTTCCCCAGGCTGGTCTCAAACTCCTGAGCTCCAGTGATCCACCCATCTCGGCCTCCCAAAGTGCTGAGATTACAGGCATGAGCCACTGCACCCAGCCTGTCTGCTTCTATATGACTTTATTTTTCTCCCATGAGCATTTATTACTCTTTTAATCATGAGGAAAAAGAGCCTTCCTTGTTGGAGTCCGGTCAAGCAAGGAGAAGGAAGCATGAAGGAGGAAATCATAGCTGGGGAGCAGTGTGTGAAGTTCAGTGACCACCCAGTGAGCAGGGGCGCCCCAGCCAGGCAGTTGCTCAGAAGCACAGCTTCAGACACAGGGACCCATTCTTTCTAGAACCTTCCCAGAGGCCTGCTGCTTCCACCAGGAGGTACTTGTGATTTGTATGAGATGTGAGTTGTCCATTTCCTATTCCTCATGACCAAATGTGTCTTTTCAATTATGGTCATTTAAAAATGAAATGTGAGTGAAGACAATGATTCTAGGGCAATGGTTGTCAACTGTGGCTGCTCTGTAGAATCATCGGAACTTCAAAAGATACTGATGCCAGCCGGGCGCAGTGGCTCACGCCTATATTCCCAGCACTTTGGGAGCCTGAGGCAGGAGATCACTTGAGCCTAGAAGTTAAGAGACCAGCCTGGGCAACATAGTAAGACTCCATCTCTACAAACACTTTTTAAAAATTAACCAGGCATGGTGGCACGTGTCAGTAGTCCCAGCTACTCAAGAGGTTGAGGTCGGAGGATCTCTTGAACCCAGGAGTTCAGCGCTACAGTGCGCTATGATTACGCCACTGCATTCTAGCCTGGGCAACAGAGAAAGACCCCTATCTCTTAAAAAAAAATATTGACACCTGGGCCAGGCAACTAAATCACAACGTTCAAGTGTGGCGCCTGGCAAAGGGAATTTTAAAAGCACCCTAGGTGACTCTAACATGCAGCCAAGATTAAAACCATTGTTTTCTAGAGAGAGGGGGACATGGGGAGAGGGTAGCAGGAAAGAGAACAGATTTGTTTCGCTTGTTCTTTCAGTATTTCTTTAGGCTCATTAATCAGGAATGCTTGGACACGAAGAAGGGAACAACAGATAATGGGGCCTACTTGAGAGTGAAGCGTGGGAGTAGGGAAAGGATAAAAAAAAAATACCTATCGGGTACTATGCTTATTACCTGGGTGACTAAATAACCTGTACACCAAACCCCCGAGACACGGAGTTTACCTATATAACAATCCCGCACATGATCCCCTAAACCTAAGATAAAAGTTTTTTTAAATCAGGAATACTTAGCCTAGTCCATTTTCTTCCCGAATATTGCAGTTCATTTTTCATATTCTACATTTCCACAGATCTTTAAATAAAAACAGAGCAAGAAACAGGCACCTCAAGGGATGGTCACTGTTACAGCGTTCGCCTGAGACAGCCACTTCTGTTGAGAAGTCACAGAAACCTCCACCCAGGCAGGTACCGAGAACAGCAGACCCAGTGATCATGCACTGAGGGGCAGCTCCAGAGGCTACAGAATCTCTTTCAACCCCTGAGCGGGAGCCCAAGTCACCACCCTCAGCTGACACAGGAGGAAAACGACGCTCAGAAGGTCCAGTGGCCCAGGCAGCAGCAAAGCTGCAATTTCGAGGCCGACTTGGTTCCAAAGCCCAAGCTTTTAACCATCATGCTATAGGACACCATGCAGTCCTCCAGATTCGTTATATTTTTTATTATTTATTTATTTATATTTTTTTAGAATTGAATAATTTTATTTTTGCCTTAAGAAACTCTAAGAACCGGCAGTGGCTCACACGTGTAATCCCAGCACTTTGGGAGGCCGAGGCGGGCGGATCACGAGGTCAAGAGATCAAGACCATCCTGTCCAACAGGGTGAAACCCCACCTCTACTAAAAATACAAAAATTAGCTGGGCATGGTGGCGCACGCCTGTAGTCCCAGCTACTTGGGAGGCGGAGGTTGCAGTGAGCTGAGATCGGGCCACTGCACTCCAGCCTGGGCGACAGGGTGAGACTCCATCTCAAAAAAAAAAAAAAAGAAGCTCTAAGAACTAACATCAGGAATGGTTAATGAAACGTAGAAGTTAAAGTCATGACAGGGAAGATTGTAGAAGTATGAACATCACAGCATTGGGAGAAATGAACAAGGTTTCATATGGTTGACCAGCCAGGAAGCCAGTGCTGCTGAGTTGGCATTTAACTCTTTAGAATATGCACGCCTTGACAATACAAAATACCTTGATCAATGTTTACCATCTTTATCTTTTTGGTACAATAGGGGAAAATGTGGCGTCATTTCTTCATAGTGGTTGTGTGTGGGGGATTGTTACCACCAAAATCATAATAATCATTTATAGTATATTTTAAAGTTAGTCTTGCAAGATTGTTATGGCATTTTAAAATCTCTGTAGTTGAACATTTTCATTTTATCATTTCTTTTAACAAATACTATTTCAAATAGTTCCTATCCAGAATATTTACAAGTAATTTAGCATAGAAGCAAATTTGAAGCTAACTTCAAAGAAGAAAAAAAAGTTCAATAGCCAGAGAGCTAAGGATAAGATAGAAAAACCACATAGTAATTTTAAACAGCATCTTGCTGCAGATTTCCAATCCAATGAATACCAGGAATGAAGGATTTTTTTCTCCCAAAGAAGTGTTTCACATGAACTCTGAACCTTCGATATGGAAACTTCTAGAAAAACTGAAGACCCTGAGACACATGCAAGTAAGAGTCTTCTGGCAAAAATACAATTTAATTTTCCAGTTTCCCTCCTCTCAAAAAACTCCAGAGAATACCTTTAGTAGGCACAGAGTATAATGTCATGTTCAAAATTTACAAAGCACAGCAGCAGCAAATAATTACGTCCCTATCATTCAGAATGGATAGTTTTTCATTACAGAATTAGCTCCTGGTTTGTCATAATAGGCTTGTAGAAACTGCCAAGTTTTATTATGCAAACTAATTGACCTAGTAGTTGAGTCTGAAAGATCTGGAAGCTCTGTGGGCATCAGTGTCATTTACACTGGTAGAAGTAATTATGTCTAACTAGTGAAATAGCATTAATGAAACTCAAACAAATTTCCACTGATAACATTTCAGAGTGCACGCTATAGTCAAACAGCAATGTTATAAATACCTATGCAGAAAAGAAACAGATAGGGTGATTCCAGAGACCACAGAGTCTTAAGTTGTAAGGTAATTTCAAATTTCCCAAGGGTTGGTTTACAAAATGGTTTGAAAGTCTAGACTTACAGAACAGAAAACAGATAAATGCACATCACTCTACCCCTTGGCAAGCAAAGGATATATATTTTTTTGTCTTATTGCATGAACTGATGCCTGATACCCTCAGCTACCAACTTAAGTAACGCTGAAACCCCTACCTTCAAATCCAGCTTACCGTCAGATGAACTATGTATACATGGGAAATTATGATTAAAGCTTTACGTTCAAAGTCAAGTAATAGACTATTTTTAAAAATACATGGTAAGGAGAAAAAAATGTCTATGTTGAACAACTGAGAAACACTTAAGCGAGGTTACAAATGACTAATAACTATGCACAACAATCTTTTCCAGTATCAACTTTTTCCTTTGCAAAAAAAAATCATTTACAGACATTCAACAAGTTAATTCTGTTATAAATGATAGGCCATATGTATGTTCCAACCTGCTTCCTTTTAGTACTAGGACAGTGTAGTACCAGCACTTCAGTAAGTGTTAACTTTATTTTCTAAGTGTTTAAATGTGTTTTGTTTTGTTTTATGAGGCGGAGTCTTGCTCTGTGGCCCAGGCTGGAGTGCAGTGGCGCGATCTCCGCTCACTGCAAGCTCCACCTCCCAGGTTCACGCCATTCTCCTGCCTCAGCCTCCCGAGTAACTGGGACTACAGGCACCTGCCACCATGCCCTGCTAATTTTTTTGTATTTATAATAGAGACAGGGTTTCACCATGTTAACCAGATTGTCTGGATCTCCTGACCTCGTGATCCGCCCACCTCGGCCTCCCAAAGGGCTGGGATTACAGGAGTGAGCCACCACGCCTGGCCTAAATATGTGTCATTTTCAAAAGAAGAAATGTGATATTTATTGTTGTTAAGATAAATGGGAACTGACAAGCCTATATAACATTCCTTACGTAGTTTCTGATCGCTATAACATTGCCACAATTTGCAGATGAAATAAAACTTATTTTTGAAGGGGTAAAAACCTAACAGATCTTGCTGAAAGGAAAATACTAGAACACGGATTCAACTATTTCAAATAAAGACTTCCTATTGGAGATTCTAAGTAATATGAACATTTAAAAATATATGCCAGTAGGCTCCCACCTGAAATACATAAAAGTCTCACCTATGGAATCTATCATTTACAAGGATTTATACATAAAGATTCATTTGGTGGCTTTCAAATTCCAAATTTGAACATTTTCATGGGAATATTTCCAACCCTAAGAAGCAAAAGGGAAATCTCCATTCAATTCCATTCTCTATCATGTGACAGCCACAGAATTAAAAATACGTGCAACCGGTGAAACCCAGTCTCTACTAAAAATACAAAAAATTAGCCGGGCATGTTGGCAGGCATCCGTAGTCCCAGCTACTCGGGAGGCTGAGGCAGGAGAATGGCGTGAACCCAGGAGGCGGAGCTTGCTTGCAGTGAGCCGAGATCGCGCCACTGCACTCCAGCCTGGGGGACAGAGCGAGACTGTCTCAAAAAAAAAAAAAAAAAAAACAAAACAAAAAACAAAAAAAAAAACACGTGCAACAGAACTTTTCACATCCTCCTGTCTGCATTACAGATATTTGTTTTTTACCCACAGAGACCGTATTGCAAAGGTATAAAGTGGTCTACCCAACAAAGTATTTTACAGATGATGGCAATGAAAGCAAGGATTAATTCTAATTAGCTAAATCTAATTCGTTCTTCAGAGGAGAGACTTGTCTGCAAGGCCGCAAGGGAGGGTAGCAGGAAGTTGCTGTCCACTTGGACTAGCAGAATACACAACTCAAGTGGAGATTTATTCTGACATTTTCCAGAACAACTCTAAAACTTCTTATTTACTCTTTATGCCATCTACAAGACACAACACACATTTATTGTCTCAATATTAAGAAAACTGAGAAGCCAGCACTAAAGTGCTAACATGGAAGGGAAAGTTGTAAGAAGTACTAGGGTATGCTAATAACTCCAGTTTTCTACTCTCCATGCCTGCTTCACAGAGCCACTGCTTCTCCTTCTCGGGCCGCAGGGAAGGCTGGGAGTCCCCCAGCAACAACAAGGGCACTCCCCGGTGATTCTGTCCCTTCCTTAAACTTTGCTCCAGTCTTGGTCTACGTGGACGCAGCCGCCGCCTCATTATATTTTTTAAAACACATGAAAAGTCATGTCATATTCTAGCCATATAACAAATGAACCGTTTCAGATCACAAATCCCAAATCCAGTCAAAAGCGTGTAGCCATTGTCTTAAATTCCAAGTCATTGGTTCAGATGAAACCTGTGAAGCTAAAAATCTACTAAATCCATTTTTAGGAAGAAGAAAAGACCACCCTGCCACAAACCAGCAAACTAATCGCACCTGTATGTTCGCAGGCATGGGATGTGCAAAGCAAACCCTACCGTGTGAAGGCAGCTGAGACAAAGAGCTGGCCAGGTCCCTGCCCGGCTATCCCCCGTCACAGTACCTGCTGAGGCTGCAGAGCAGGGGCCCAACACGCAGACACCCAACGTGCAGGCCACGGGCGGGGCTTCTGCCCAAAACCAGCTGTACCAGGCGCCATCCTGACACCTGCCCGCCCGGGAGAGCAGAACACAGTGGGAGATCCAGGGGCTTCTTCGGAAGAGCACCGAGAGATCCCCTGTCTCCTCCGCAGGCTCCCTCTCTCCGGGCCAGGCCTGCCCTTCACAGCACAGAGTTCACCCTTAGTGTCCCCAAGGCCCTGGACTTCTTGGGTGTGCTGGTGTCTCTCTGACTTTCTCCCTTTGGACTTTCTGGTAACTCTGGCCCTCCAGGGCAGCTCTGGTACTTGGGAAGCCTCTAGAAAGACTTGGGCAGAGGCAGCGATGGCCTAGGCCCACTCAACCCAGAGAGCTCTGAAGACACGCCCTGCCTTCTGGGAGAACTGCCTGGTGCCTCCTCAAGCAGATCCTGGGGGGCCCTGTGTGAGGGTCAGTTCCCTGTCCTCAAGGAGCTCACTTTGACTCTGGGGCAAACCTAGTGTGGGTGGTCGGCATCAGCCATTGTCCATGTGGGGAGACTGAGGATCAGAGGGGCACATCCAGCCTGGGAAAGCCAGACCACGCGCAGCTCTTGGCATTGTCCTCACCTGCTCCGTCAGCAACACCACCCCCTGGGGGGCAGCTGGGTGACCCCCATCTCACAGCAGGGGAGACAGGGCTTCGAAAAGCCCCTGTGCAAAGCAGAGCTGGGACTTGAGGCCACCGGATTTGGTGCAGAGGAGACAGCTTGGATCCAGGGACAAGCTCTGCCAGCAGGGAGGACAGGACTGGGTGATGGGAGCTTAGTTTTGGAATAAAAATCTGCAAAGGAGCCTATCTGTCCAGTAAGCGCCACAGAAACAGAGTTCCCAGTGGCAGCCACCATTCCTTGAGGGCCTCCCCTGTGTCTAGCACTTTCCAGAGTTTTCTCTCTGATTCCTCCACTCAGACCTAGTAGGGACAACTGCAGGGCCTGGGCTGCAATGGTAAGCCTGGGCTGCAATAGTGGGGCTGGGCTGCAGTGGTGGGCTGGGCTGCAGTGGTGTGTCTGGGCTGCAATGGTGGGCTGGGCTGCGGTGGTCGGGCTGAGCTACAGTGGTGGGGTTGGGGTGCAGTGGTGGGCTGAGCTGCAGTGGTGAGCTTGGGGTGCAGTGGTGTGTCTGGGGTGCAGTGGTGTGTCTGGGCTGCAGTGGTGTGTCTGGGCTGCAGTGGTGAGGCTGTGCTGCGGTGATGGGGCTGGGCTAGCGCTTCACATGTGGGTCTCTCACGCCTGGTAAACCAAATGCCCTGCAGCAAGGAGTCCACACAGGAGCCTGCCAGGGGTGGCTGCTGATGGCTCTGGCTTCTGCACCACTTGCCCGGGCATGTGGGGGCGCCGTATACCCTAGTATTGTTACCAGAAAGGAGTCCCAGTCCAAACCCCAAGACAGGGTTCTTGGATCTCAGCTGAGTATACTTATACTGATTTCTGGATTATAGGCTCAACAACAGGTGGATTGTTTGTGAGTTTTCCAAGAAAGGGGAGGGGATTTTTCTGAACTGAGGGTCCCTCTCCTTTTTAGACCATATGGGGTAACTTCCGGACGTTGCCATGGCATTTGTAAACTGTTGTGGCACAGGTGGGAGTGTCTTTTAGCAGCTAATGCATTATAATTAGCGCATAATGAGCAGTGAGGACAACTGGAGGTTCCTTTTGTCGCCATCTTGGTTTTGGTGGGTTTTGGCTGGCTTCTTTACTGCATCCTGTTTGATCAGCAGGGTCTTGGTGACTTGTATCTTGTGATACTAATCCTGCCAACCTCCTATCTTATCCTGTGACTAAGAATGCCTAACCCCCTGAGAATGCAGTGCAGAAGGTTCAGCCTCATTTTACCCAGTCCCTATTCAACATGGAGTCGCTCTAGTTCACTCGCCTCTGACAGTGATGATCTATCCTTTACTGGGGCTCAGCCTTCACCCACTGAGGGGCCCTGGATGGAAGCATGTGTTTGCTTGGCGGGGATGACAAGTCGAATTTCCCAGCCCCTGTGATCCAGAGGCTCTTCCAAGACACCGGGACTGGAGAGGAGTGAGGGGCCTAGATGGGGGTGGGCACGAGAGGCTGGTGATGGCTTCTTTTTCAAGAGGGGAGGGGCACACTTGCCAGGAAGAGGCTGAGTGCAGCAGAGAGCAGCGGGACTGACATTTGAGGCAAGGGTCCTGTGGAGGAGGAGGGAAGAAGTTGGAGAGTGATGCCTGGAGGCCAAGGTGGCACCACTGGGCCCTTCCGCAGCTCCTGGGGGGAAACTGGGTTGGGCCCACGTGAGCAGGAGGGAAGGGAGGGTTCACCCTGGGAGTGCAGGGTGGGTGCTGGTTTAGGGTGAGGACCTGGAGAAGCAGGAGAGGTTAGGAGAACGACCACGTTGAAAGTGAAACCGCCTTTGCAAAAACTCTATCAATGAGAAAAGTTGTAAGAGTGAGCTGAGCTAACCCGCCCCTCATCTTTCCTTTCCCTTAATGATTCCTGGGCTTTTGGGCTGAGCTAACCTTGGGAGACATTTAATTTATAGTTTAAATAACAGCAGGCCTCCCCCAAAACTCTTCTGCCTGTGTAAACCTAATGAAAAGCTATGAGGCGAGAGGGAGGAGCTAAGGTGTAGACCTCTCTAGCAAAATACACAATTTCCCCAACTGTAGATTGGTCTTTTCAGATATCTTTTCAGGTTTTTTGCAGGTCTGATACCCATGGCTCTACCTGGAACCCCCAACCTCACTCCTGTGGCACCCCCCTAAGAAGCGATTTAGCCTGCAAGAGGACAGCTTTGACCCTCCATGAGTTCATGTCTGCCCCAG
Organism: Gorilla gorilla gorilla; assembly: GCF_029281585.2. NCBI lineage: Eukaryota > Metazoa > Chordata > Mammalia > Primates > Hominidae > Gorilla > Gorilla gorilla. The sequence goes on from NC_073237.2 coordinate 129,627,855, forward strand.
CCAATCAGTACCTGTTACTTGGCCACCCCTGACCCCCCAAACTGCCTTGAGAAACCCCTAGCTATGAGCCTTTGATGAGATGATTTGAGTACAAACTCTCTCTACCATGTGGTTGGCTTCATGTCTATTAAACTCTTTCTTTACTGGAATGCATGGTCTTTATTTAGAAAGGGAGCAGGAGGAACCCCTTGGGTGGTTACAAAGGGCAGGATGAAATCCCTTTGAAATGAGCAGTACAGAACTCCAAAGGAAGAGGTGGGGTCTGTGTGTTTCTTCTGCCACGTGAAATAATTGAAAGGTTCAAAATCCAATGTTATAGAGTTTATTCTAACTCTAAGTTTGAGGACCACCACTCAAAAAACACAGACTCTAAAGGAATGGGCTCAGTGCTCTGAGGTGGAGGGATTAGGGCTTCACTTAAATGGGAAAATACAAGGAGGTTTAGCATCATTACATTTTCCACATAAGATTGGCTTATGAGTTGCAGCAATTTGTTTGGTTATATCTTGTTCCCTCCGGGAAAAGTATATTTAACATACTGTCTTATGGAATTTGATAGGCATGGGGTCTTTTGTACCATCTGGTCTGAGTTGGGTGCAAGAAAAGAAAGAAGTTAATTCGTAACAAAAGGTCAGTAACTAAGAAAGGGAAGGGGTCTTACATCTGGTGCCATTTAGTCTTTCACAACATTTTACAAATCAAGAAAGGAAGAGCGTTAATCTATAATTGGAGAAGCAAAGTTCACAGCGACTTGCTGCCTGACTAGGGTCTCAGAATCACATTCTTTCAAGGCTCGAAGTAATTGAAAGTTCCAACAGCTTTAATCTGATGAGCTTATTGTCGACAAAAAGAGTCAAACTCTGAAAAATATTTGAAGAGATTTATTCTGAGCCGAATCTGAGTGACCAATGGCCCGAGACAGAGACCTCAGGAGGGCCTGAGAACATGTGCCCAGGGTGATCTGGGCACAGCCTAATTGTATACATTTTAGGGAGACATGAGACATCAATCAAATACATGCAAGATCCACATTGCTTCTGTCCAGAAAGGTAGGACAACTCGAAGGTGGAGCGGGGAGGTTCCAGGTTATAGGTAGATTCAAAATTTTTTTATTGGCAATTGGTTGAAAGAGTTATTATCACTAGAAAGGAATGTCTAGGTTATGATAAGGGGTTGTGGAGACCAAAGTTTTATCATGCAAAGGAAGCCTCCAGGTAGCACGCTTCAGAGAGCATAGATTGTAAATGCCACTAATCAGACTTAAGGTCTGTGTTAATGTTCATGCTGGTCAGCTTTGCTGAATTCCAAAAGGCAGGAGGACATAAATGAGGCATGTCCACTCCACCTTCTCTTCACAGCCTGAACCAGTTTTTCAGGTTAACTTTGGAGTACCCTGGCCAAGAGGAGGGGTCCATTCCGATGGCTGGGGGAGTGGGCTTAGAATTTTATCTTTGGTTTACGCTACTTTCAAGCTGCTAACCTCATAAGCCATCTTCTGCCAGGTGTGGCCCTGGGGAGGGGTCCCTTAACATGTGATAGGAGGTGCTACCACGGCTAGGCAGCTACTTGTCATCAGGCCACAGAAGAGCCTCTTGGACCTGGGGAAGGACCTGTGAGACTCTGTGAAGAGGAAAAGTCAGTTTTGAATCAAACCCATTTTATAAATAAGAAAAATTACAAAACGCTTCTCAGAAGGCGGCGGGGTGGGGGGCGGTGAGGAGGGGGACCCAGGGCACCTAAAGGCTAATTCTTGCTAGAGTCATTTAAATTTTAACTTAAATTTTCTAATGTTGCTAATAGACTTAATTATCTGTTCACACCTTTTAAAAATGGCTAAACATGGCTGAGCGTGGTGGCTCATGGCAAAATCCCAGCACTTTGGGAGGACGAGGAGGGTGGATCACTTGAGGATATGAGTTTGAGACCAGCCTGGCCAACATGGTGAAACTCCATCTCTACTAAAAATACAAAACTTAGTCAGGTGTGGTGGCAGGCACTTGTAATCCCAACTACTCAGGAGGCTGAGGCAGGAGAATCACTTGAACCTGGGAGGTGGAGGTTGCAGTGAGCCCACATTTCACTACTGCACTCCAGCCTGGGTGACAGAGGGAGACCCGTCTCAAAAAATAAAAAATAAAAAAAGGAATGGCTAAACATAAACATTACTTTTACAATCAAAACCATTTCAAAGGCCTTACTTCACTGGATTCTCAGCCAGTGCTGCCCCCAGAGCAGAAGGCAGCTGTGGGAAGCAGAGGGGCGGCCCCACCTCCACCTGGAAGATTCCTGCTCAGATCCTGGGTCACCTGCCCAACTGATGATGCCCCAGCTGCTCCTGCTGCGAAGCCGAACCCAGAACCCACTCAGGTCTGGTCCCCACTCCACCCCCAGCACCCCTAGTGCGACCACGCGGGAGGATGGGGCCCGAGGCTGCAGGGGAGGAAGCGGGTGGATCAAGGCACGCCTCGCCTCGCCTCGCCTCACCCATGGGTATTGGTTTTTGTTTTTTAAACCAAACAGAGCAGAGAGGGGCAAGGAAGCAAAAATGACTCAAGCCCACGGAGGCAGCAGCTCTCCCTGTGCTGGGCACATGCCCAAGGCTGGCTTTGGGGACAAAGAATAATCAAAGATGACACTTTGGGGCTGCCCTCTCCCCAACCCTCCTGGGCAAAGTCGGTGCGTCCGAGGAGTCAGCCTGGACTTGAACCTCTGACACCCGACCGCTGCTGGCCTGGTGCAGAGACCCGAGGGGCCCGAGGACACAGGAAGGGGCCTGGAGGGAGAGAGCAGCCGGACTCCGCCCAAGCAATTTAGGCGCCTGCCTCATCTGTGGTCCCCCACACCCCCAGCTCACCAAGCTTCGGGACAGCCCCTGGAAATCCCCCAGGGAGGTGGGGCGCAGGGATTGCAGCGAGGCCCTGTGCCCAGGCTGGCTGTGCCCTACCTGCGGGAAGAGTCACTCCAGTCCCTCTGGGCTGGTCCAGGTGCAACCACAGTAGGACACAGGTCATCTCCAGTGAAATGTGGAGGGAGGAAGGGTGTGCCTGCCTGCTCCTTCCCCTCCCTTGCAGGGAGGGGCAGTTGCCCTCAGCAACAGAATGCCCACGTGGGATACTGGAAGCTGCAGCTTACCCCACCCCACCCCTCCAGGCCCGGTTTCTCCTGGGCGCAAGGGGCTACTTCAGAGCTGCCAGGCCTCCACAGCAACACATTAAATGTTCTGGAAACTAGGAGATGTGGCACTGCTGTATAACGGTCAGGAATAGCCATCCTGTCCTCCTGACCCGGTGAAAACCAGCTTCTGCTGGGAAGGAGCATGGGGTGGCACCTGACTTTTGGAGTCAGGAAGAACCAGGCTTAAGTAATAGAACTGCCTGACCTCCAGCTTGTCTCTTCAGCTCCCAGGTCCGTGCTCGACTTGGGATTATTGGGTGGGGCACATAAGAAGCTGCGTTCATTCTTTCCTGCCCTCAGACTTCCTGTGCTCTCAGGGTGCTGGACGCTGTTTCAGGTACCAGTACACAGCAGAGGGAAGAGAGTGCCTGATGGCATGGTGATTGATTTTAGTGGGGACAGCTAGACACTAAACCAGGAGTTCTGTCATGCCAGTTGGTGATAAATTGACTTCTTGAAGATTTTTCCACTTCCAGGCAAGGTAGAATAGATGCACCTGTCCCCACACCCTACGCTAAGGACAGTTAAAATCCCTGTATATTTCCCTGGGTATTACACATACATATATAACTACATACATAAATGTATGTAAATCAAACACTAAAAGGTGGAGAGAAGAAGGCAGACCATGTAGGGACCTTGGAACCTGAGGAATGACATGACAGGAGTTCCCTGGGTTTTCTTTCTGCCTCATATATCTGCGACTGTGTGCTGGAAAAGCCAGCAACACGAAACACCAAAAGACACAGACAAAAAACAACAACAACAAACCCAACAAGTTGGCCCTCAGCCAAAATAATTAGGCAAGAGGAAGAAATGAAAGGTATCCAAATTGGAAAGGAAGAACTTAAATTGTCCCTGTTTACAGATGACATGATCTTATAGAAAACCCTAAAGATTCCACCAATAAGATGTTAGAATAAATGAAATCAGTAAAGTTGCAGGATATAAAATTAACATACAACAATCTGTCGCATTTCTATACCCTAACAAAGAAATCAAGAAAACAATGTCATTTACAATAGCTACAAAAAATACTTGCAAATAAATCCAACCAAGGAAGTGAAAGATCTGTATGCTGAAAACTATAAAACATTTGTGAAAGAAATTGAAGATACAAATAATTAGAAAGCTGTCCCATATCTGAGATCAGGTGCCAAAAAAAAGACATCCCATGTTCATAAATTGGAAGAATTAATATTGTTAAAATGTCCATACAACCCCAAACAATCTACAGATTCAATGCAATCCCTATCAAAATTTCATTGACATTTTTCACTGAAATAAATAAAATAATCCTAAAATTCGTATGAGGGAGTAACACCTGCTCCACAGTGGCACAAAGCACTGTCAGGTGCCACACACAGCCTGTTGGGACATGTGGGCCACAGTACTTCCCCACCTAAAGTACTGTAGAGGCCCAGGAGACATGAGCCAGGGCCATTTTAACTGTCAGTAATGGCCACAAAGACCCCTAAATAGCCAAAGCAATCTTAAGCAGAAAGAACAAAGCTGGAGACAATACACTACCTACTACCTAACTTCAAAATATACTATAAAGCTATAATAATCAAAACAGCATGGTATTGGCATAAAAACAAACAGACCAATGAAACAGAATAGAGAGCCCGGAAGTGAATCCATGCATTTACGGTCAACTGATTTTTGACAGAAATGCCAAGAAACACAATGTGGAAACGACAGTCTGTTCAATAAATGATGTTGGGGCCAGGTGCAGTGGCTCATGCTTATAATCCTAGCACTTTGGGATGCCGAGGTGGAAGGACCACTTGAGGCCTCCCTCCAGGCTCCGGAAGAGACCTCCTCCATGATCCCTTGTCTAAGGGGAAGGTTCCTCAGGACCTTACTGTGGGGGCTGAAAGTGGCCACCCCTCCAGGAACTTATGCCCCAGGCGCTGAATTTGGGCTGCCTAAGTCTGTGTGCGTGCGTCTGTGTTTGTGTGTATGTCTGCATGTCTGTGTGTTTGCATGCATGTCTGTGTGTCTGTGTGGTCTATGTGTCTGTGTGTACACTTCTGTATGTCTTTCTCTGTGCATTTTTGCATGTGTCTCCATGTGTCTCTGTGCATGTCTGTGTGTCTATATGTCTGTGTCTTTGTATCTGTGTATCTGTGTCTGTGTGTCTTTGCGTGTCTGGTGTGTGTCTGTGTGTGTGTGTCTATGTTTGTGTGTCTGTGTCTCTGTGTGTCTGTGTATCTGGGTCTGTGTATGTAATGGTGCGTCTCTGTAGCAGGAAGAGGGTGTGTGTGATTGTGTGTATTTGTGTCTTTCTGTGTGTGTCTGTGTGTGTAATGGTGTGTCTCTGTGGCGGGGAGGGGGTGTGTGTGATTGTGTGTCTGTGTGTGTGTCTGTGTATGTGTGTGTGTGTATGTCTGTGTATGTAATGGTGTGTCTCTGTGGCGGGGGGGTGTGTGTGATTGTGTGTCTGTGTGTCTGTGTATGTAATGGTGTGTCTCTGTGGCAGGGAGGGGTTGTGTGTGATTGTGTGTCTGTGTGTGTCTTTCTGTGTATGTGTGTTTAACGGTGTGTCTCTATGGCCAGGAGGGGGTATCTGTGTGTGTCTGTGTATGTAATGGTGTGTCTCTGTGGCGGGGAGGGGCTGTGTGTGATTGTGTGTCTGTGTGTGTCTGTGTATGTAATGGTGTGTCTCTGTGGCGGGGAGGGTGTGTGTGTGATTTTGTGTCTGTGTGTGTCTTTCTGTGTGTGTCTGTGTATGTAATGGTGTGTCTCTGTGGCGGGGAGGGGCTGCGTGTGATTGTGTGTCTGTGTGTGTCTTTCTGTGTATGTGTGTGTAACGGTGTGTTTCTGTGGCCGGAAGGGGGTATCTGTGATTGTGTGTCTGTGTGTGTCTGTGTATGTAATGGTGTGTCTCTGTGGTGGGGAGGGTGTGTGTGTGATTTTGTGTCTGTGTCTTTCTGTGTGTGTCTGTGTATGTAATGGTGTGTCTCTGTGGCGGGGAGGGTGTGTGTGTGATTTTGTGTCTGTGTGTGTCTTTCTGTGTGTGTCTGTGTATGTAATGGTGTCTCTGTGGCGGGGAGGGGGTGTGTGTGATTTGAGGTGGGGACGGGGCCTAGGCTTCAGTTACTCACAACAGGACGGACAAAGAGAACAGAGTTTACCCGTTCTGCTAAAACCAAGGGCGGGAGGGGGACGGGGCTGCTGGCAGCCCTCCCAGAGCCCCTGGCAGCCGCTCACGGGTTCCGGACCGCCTGGTGGTTCTTGGGCACCGCAGTGAACCTCAGCTTCCTCAGGACGGTGGGCCAGCCCAGCAGCTGCTGGTCCCACAAGTACTCGGGGGAGAGCACCTTGGTGGGTTTGTGGCGCAGCAGGTACTTGTTCAGGTGGCTCTCGTCGTGCCACACGGCCTCGATGCCGTTGGCCTGGTCGACCATCATGGCCTGGTGGCAGGCCCTGGTGAGCCGCTGCACCTCTTGCACCGACCCCCCGAAGAACGCCCCCATGTAGTAGAAATCGCCCTCGTCCTTGGGGATGTAGGCCTGGGACTGGGGCCGGCGCTCGTAGGTGAAGGCCTCCCGGCTGCTTCCATAGAAGCCGGGGTGCAGGGTGCCGAACAGCGGAGTCAGGATCTCCACGCCCACGTGGTCGCGGAACTCCATGTCCACGTCCACGCACACCAGGTAATCCACCTCGCTGAGGAAGCGCCGCTCGCAGAAGTCACTGATCATCTCCATGCGGCGCATGGACACGTCCTGCCAGCGCTTGTAGGCGCGCACCTCCAGCACCGACAGCTGCCGACCGGTCCCCAGCGTCACGCGGGGCACCGCGGCCGGCTGGTCGGTGAAGACATAGTAGTGGACACGGTGGCCCACCATGAAGTGCTTCTCTGCCGTCTCCAGGAACAGCTTCAGGAAAGCCACGTATCTGCAAGGCAGGCGGACGGGGGCTGGAGGAGCCGCCGGCCGTGCACCCCTGGGCTGCAGGAGGCCCGTCCTGCACCCGCCCGCCAGCGGCCATTGGAAGGCTCAGAGCAGCAGATGCACCACGTTCTCCTGCCCTGTCCTGAGCGAGTCCTCGGGCTGCGACTCACTTCATCCTCTTCCCAGCGATGGGGGACCACCAGCACCCCCTCTTACTAACGAGGGCTGAGGGCAGGTGGCTGGAGGCTGGTAGCAGGCCGCAGGCTGGCACCTGCTCACTCCCCCTCAGCCTGGCCTGAGCCACGCCTCCCCACGCAGCTGCCCCTCTTATGGCCAGGCCGGCCATGTGCTCCCTCATTATAAGCTGCACGCGAGGCCTCCACACACCCGCCTCTGCACCCTAGAGCTTCCTCCCTCCAGGCTTGAACTGCACCTATTCCTAAGAGTAAGTCATTCCTGGCCTCCGCCACTGTTGCTGGCCCAGCTGCCCACAGCTGCCGAGAAGTCAAGTATGTGTCTGCGGTTGCCTGGCTAGCTCCCTCTCTGGCCTGGCCCAGAGTCCCAGGGCCTTGTGGGTCAGCCACTTCCTTTGGTGTCTGGGGCCAACTGCCTTGCCTGCCCCACCTACATCTGACAGAGAAGTGACCACGGCTCTGCCAGCATCCTCTTTCTAGGGTCCAAGGACAGCAAACAGGTGTCCCCCTCCTGCTATCTCTGGTCAGTGAGCAGGAAACATCTGGAGCCTTGTATTGAGGGGGTGGCTCAGCATGACGGCCGGCCACAGTTACAGAGAGGAGGGGGCAGCAGAAGCCACCATCCCTGGGTGAGACGCAGACTCTGGAGAAGGAGCTGAGTTTTACCGACCTGGCGAGCCCATGAGCCCACGAGCCCACGTGAGCTCAGTAAGATGCTGCATGAATGACCTTTCCCATCTACCCTCTGGGAGGACAAGGCTGGCCGCCACCCCACTCTGTCTTGAACACAAGGAGAGACCTCAATGTCCACAGTCACTCGCCACTGCCTGGGTCTCTGCCCTCGGCCACCTCACTGACTTACTTTTTGATGGCAAACACAGTTAACCCAATGGTGGTGTTCTGGAGCCTGAACTGCTCGTTGAGGATGTCGATGTTGAACGTGCCCTCCCAGACAATGGGAGCCAGCCAAGGGGTCACCACGAGGACATCCTTCCTACTGCACATGGAGAGAGGCGTGCGGTCACATGGAGCTGGCAGGGTGCCACCCACATGCGCCTCTGGCACACGGCCGCCCCCACCTGGAAACTCCACTCAGCTTCTGCCTCCTCTGACCACCCTTCCAGAGGCAGCCGCCCTTCCCCAGGAAACCAACCAGAGGCAAATGCGACTCCAACCGGGCAAATCATTCCCAGCCCTCCCTCAACATTGGACCTGCAGGAACACACAGCAAGCTGAGCTTTGCTGGCAAAGAGATAGGAACAAACCCTCCCCAGCACCCAACCCCTGCTGCCCCTCCCCAGGTAGGAGGTACCTATCAGGTCTTTGCAGGGGCTTTGGAGAACAAAGGGACAGGAAACAAGAGACGAAAGTCAGAGAAAGCAAAGGGAAAGAGGACAGCCATGTGGGCCTCTGAATTCAGATGTCAGGAGAATCTGAGAGGAGAGAACGGGGAAGCAGCCCCAACTGAGATTTACATCAAGGAAACCGCCCTCTAATACCTTCAGAACAGCCCCTTGAGCTGCGTTCAGTTTCAGTGTCAGTAACTTTACTCACCACGGTGTCAGCACCTTTGGCTGGGCGTAGACCATCCTGCAAGCACAAAGCGCCGCCACGTGAGTTTGCATGGAAAGCGTGGGATGCAGGGGGTGTGCACAGCCGCTGAACCATGACTGGGCATTGACCCTTCTGCCAAGGCCACACTCCCAGGCTGGAATCACTGTGGTTGCTTGGGGGCTGTGTCAGCTCATAATCCCGGGACCTCGGGAAAGGGCTGAAGCTCAGAGTCTCTGATTCAGCACTTACAAACTGGCAAGAGGGACTAAGTGACCTCAGGGGCCATTGCTTTCCACTTGACTTAAGGCTGGGAGGGACGTAAGGGGTTGTGTCTCAATTCACTGTGGGCAGAGAGGAGGCTGGGTGTGTGGCCTCTGTCCCTGGTTGTTCCCAGGGAAAGGCCCTGAGATGTGCAGACCTCCCCACCTGGGCCCGAAGCCTGCTGGGCCTCCTTGTGGGCTGCTGGCTTCCAGAGCCCGGCTTCCTCTCTGAGAAGTGGGAGAGTGACACCTGCTCCACAGTCGCACAAAGCACTGTCAGGTGTCACACGCAGCCTGTGGGGACGTGTGGGCCGCAGTACTGTCCCCACCTAAAGGATTGTAGAGGCTCAGGAGACATGAGCCGGGGCCATTTTAACTGTCAGTAATGGCCACAATTTGAATGTCCAAGATGGCCTTTAAAAGCAGGGAGTCAGCAGAAAACAGGAAGGAAATTCTGACACTTGGTACAACCTGGATGGACCGTGAGGACATCACGCTCAGTGATTTGAGCCCGACATAAAAACACAGGTACCATTGACTCCACTTATAAAAGGTAGTTGGAGTAGCAGACTCATAACAACAGACCATGGAATGGTGAGCTGGGGGAGGGAAAATGGAGTTGCTATTTTATGGGGACAGAGCTTCAGGTTGGCAAGATGAAGAGTTCTGGAGATGGATGGTGCTGATGGCTGCACAGCAATGTGAATGGACTTAACGCTACTGAACACTCCAAAATGACTAAGATGGCAAATTTTATGTTAAGCGTATTTTATCACAATTTAAAAAAAATCAAAAGCAGTGTGGCCAGCTTGGCCTTGATTGCCTAGGTCAGCACTGATAAAGGCCCACATCCTGGGAAACAGCCCTCCAAGGCCCCAGACAGAACAGACCAGCTGGTCATCTTCTTTAAAAGCCAATTTGAAGGCCAGGTGCCGGGGCTCATGCCTGTAATCCCAGCACTTTGGGAGGCTGAGGCAGGCGGATCATTTGAAGTCAGGAGTTCAAGACTAGCCTGGCCAACATGGTGAAACGCTGTCTCTGCTAAAAATACAAAAATTAGCCAGGTGTGGTGGTGGGCGCCTGTAATCCCAGCTACTCAGGAGGCTGAGGCAGGAGAATCACTTGAGCCCAGGAGGCAGAGGTTGCAGTGGGCAGAGATGGTGCCAATGCACTCCAGCCTGGGTGACAGAGCGAGACTCCATCACACACACACACACACACACACAAAAGCCGGCGACACGCAGCTGGTCAAAACTGAAGCTCCAGCTCCATCGTGCTCTCTGAGTGGCTGCAGGACGAGGGCCAAGTCAGGGTAGAGACTGGGGAAGGAGCGGCCCCCTCCCTCGGAGCCACAGGAGGAAAGAGGACCTGCCCCAGCTCCCACACGCTTCTGTCCACACGCACACATGTGCCAGGGCTGCAGGACAATTCTGTGACATGGGAGGCACTGAAGGGAGGCACTGACATTATACCTTGGCAACGAGACGCGCTGCAGACGGTCAGGTTCCGTAACAGCCATGCTGCAGAATGAGAACACAGGAGATGAAGTTTATTCTAGGAGCAGGATTTAGGGCACAAGTGCATGGAAGCCACCCGAGAGTCCCAGTGGAAGGGACACAGCGTCAGCCTGGAGTGTGGAGCAGAGGCCACCAGAAACAGTCACAGAACAGCCATCACTGTGGCGATGGGCCTGGCGTGGGCCCGTGTGCCAGACCCTGTAATGGCCAACGTTGCAGTCTGAGGTCTATGTTCGGGGAGCCTCACAGCCCACACATTCACCAGACACGTCGAAGCCAAGGCCGGGCAGAGTGGAGTTTTAGAACATGTCTACAAACCATGAGGCCCCCTCCCATCAAGAGATGGGGTCTGATATTCTGTGTTTCTAAGAAATAAATGCAGCAGAAGTGACGCTGGGTGACTTCTGAAGCCAGGCCCAAAAAGGTGATCTGGCTTCTGTCTCATCTTTCTTGGGATGTTGGTCTTGGAGCCTCCCAACCAAGCTGAGCAGGAGCCCAGGCCCCAGGGAGAGGCCCTGGGTAGGTGTCTCAGATGACAGCCAGCATCAACTGCCAGAGACACAGGGAAGTCTTTGCAGTGACCCCAGCCACTGTCTGCCCATGACTGCTGAGGCCCCAAAGTGAACCACCCAGCTGAGCCCAGTCCACCCCAGGAAGCCCAGGGAGAGATAGTAATCAATGATTGTGATTGTTTTCCATGGATGGAGTGGTGTGTTCTGCAGCCATGGATCACTGACACGAGTGGGAATTAGCAGACACAGCAGGGGAGAGACAAGAGTGGTCCCAACAGAGGCCATAGCACAGGCAAAGGCCTGGAGTCAGGACAGTATGGCAGGTGGACGAGTGACAGGCCACGTTGGCTGGAGCACAGAGGGCGAGGGCAGACGAGGGAGAGATGAGGCTGGGGAGGTCAGGAAGGCAGGATCAGATCATGGAGAGCCTCCTACCTTATGTTCTGGAAAGATCACTCCAGCTGCTGTGAGAAGAAGGGGGACAGGGCTGATGGGGATGGGGAGACAAGTCTGAGGCTGTCACAGAGATGAGGGCAGCCCCACCGGACCCCTGGAGCAGGACGTCGAAGGCAGGGAGGCCAGTGGGCACGCGAGCTGCTGAAGAGCAGGGCTGGCAGGATTTGGGAACCCAGTGTAGGGGTGAGAGCAAAGGGAGAGTTGAGGATGGCTGGTGGGGGAGGGGTGGGGGTGGGGGAGCAGAGACCATGCATGGGAACTCTGGGTAAGCCTGGAGTTGGGGACTGGAGGTCAGAAGGGAGGTCAAGGCTGACTCCAGACATATCCAGGTGACCCTTCAAGGCCACAGAGTTGACCATTGTCTACACTGGGCAGAGCATAGAGAGGGGGCCCAGGCCTACCCATGTGTGTGCCCAGGAGGGGGAGGGGGAGTTCCCAGAGTGGGACCCCCGCCCACAGCCAGCACCCCGGCCAGCATGGATGCTCCACCTGCTCTTCCCTGCACTCACCAGAACCCCCGTTCCAGGCTTCCTGGCATTAGACTTCTGGGGCTTAGGACCCCGTAACTGCAGGAAGGAAGTGTGCCAAGACTCAGGACACAGAACGAAGACTGCCTGTTGGTCCCTTCCTCCAAAAAGTGCATGGTGCGGCCAGCAGCGTGAGCACAAGAGTTCCCGGTGAAGCTGCAAGGCCTCGAGGCAGGTAGGGCAAGTTCTCATCAAAGCTCAGGCGCCTCGCCACATCCCACACCGGGAGGTGGGCAGGAGGGTGGTCCCTGGGATATTGCTCACGTATGGGCACCTGCAGGAGCTCCAGAGCCCCCCCCCCTCACCCCCCGCCACCCGTGCCTTGGTCAGTGCAGTCCCCGAGGCCACCTCAGGGAGTGTTTCCAGGCCGTGTCCACAGATGCCCCAGTAGAGCTGACAGGTGACTTCACTCTGTGGTTCTGGGACCTTCTGTGTCTGGAAGTGACTAACAGCTTGGGACCCAGAATTGCCTTCCCCACCCCCAGCCACGCAATTGTGGGCAAGGGGCTTGTTCTCCCAGCCCCAGACTCCACACTTAGGAAAATTTTAAATGGGAGTGAGATGAGCCCGTTGCCCAGGTGAGGCTTAAATAAGGGAGCGAGTAAACACACCCTCCGCCAGAGCTGGACGCAGGCAACAACTGTCCTTAGGACCCTGATGACTGTGATACTTGGGGAGCTCAGGGAGGCCCCATGGGTCTGATTGGCTGCTGTGGTCACTTCTCCCCAAACCAGGCCAGCCTCGATGGTCAAATGTGTCTTACCCAAACAAGACCAAGACAAGCATTATTAGGAAAAGGATCATAGGTAGAGGTGTGTAGCATTTTGGTTTTCCTGGAAAACAGGAGTAGAAAAATCACATTACTCACCCTCCTTCTCTCACCTGCCCACTTTACCTGTCCTGCCTTGTAATTCAGGCATCACACCCTGCGACGGGCCTTCATCTGCCAAGATGGTCCCTCTGCCCCACAGGTGATGCTCTGAGCCCCACCTGAGCATCTCCAAACCCAGTCCAGATCTGGCCCTCCTCCCACTCAGAGAAGAGGGAGGCGGTCTGCTTCTCCCAGCTCATCAGCCCGACTGCTCCTGCAGACTCTGAGAGCCACCCCGGCTTCCCAGTGACCTCCTTCCACTCAGCACCCCCTTCCCCTGGGAGACCGGAATGAACCACACCGAAATGAGCACATCGAGGTCACTGTCGAACCCACCGAGGGAGGCCAGGACAGCCTCATGGCCAGGCTGAGCCAGGAGCCCAGACCAGTTCCTGCCAGGAAGAGGAGCCACCAACTTCCCCTAGTATCTCCCTGCTGTCTCAGAGGCTCATGCTCTGGAAACAATCATTGTCTTTCTTTTAAGGTGATTTTATGTATATTAAAGTCATGTACAGTAGTTCCCTTATCCACACCTTCGCTTGCTGGAGTTTCAGTTACCCATCGTCAACCAAAGGCCAATAATAGGTGAGTACAGTACAGTAAAATATTTTGAGGACAGGCGTCGTGGCTCATGCTTATAATCCCAGGACTTTGGGAGGCTGAGCCAGCAGAATTGCTGGAAGCCAGGAGTTCTAGACCAGCCTGGACAACATAGTGAGAACTCATTTTTATCAAGAAAAAAAAAACAACAACAACAATTAGCTGGGCATAGTGGTGCATGCCTCTGGTCCCAGGAGGCTGAGGTGGAAGGATCACTTGAGCCTAGGAGGTGAAGGCTGCAGTGAGCCATGATCGCACCACTGCACTCCAGCCTGGGTGACAGAGCAAGACCCTGTCTCTTAAAAATAAACAAAACAACAACAACCCACAAACTAAGATATATACACATATATTTTTTTAGAGAGACCACATTCACGTAACCTTTATTACAGTATATTGTTTTTGTTGTTGTTGTTGTTGTTTTGTTGTTGTTTTTGAGATGGAGTTTCGCTCGTTGCCCAGGCTGGAGCGCAAAGGGGCACCTTCGGCTTACTACAGCCTCCGCCTCCCGGGTTCAAGCAATTCTCCTCCCTCAGCCTCCCGAGTAGCTGGGTTTACAGGCGCCCACCAGCATGCCTGGCTAATTTTTTGTATTTTTAGTAGAGACAGGTTTCACCATGTTGGCCAGGCTGGTCTCGATCTCCTGACTTCAAGTGATCCACCCACCTCGGACAGTATATTGTTATAATTGTTCTATTTTATTATTAATTATGGTTGTTAATCCCACCCTGTGCCTAATTTATAAATTAAACCCTATCATAGGTATGTGTGTATAGGAGAAAACATACTCTCTGTAGGGTTTGGTACTATCTGTGGTTTCAGACATCCACTGGGGATCTCAGAACCTATCTCCCGCAGGTAAGAGGGGACTATCATTTTCACAAGGGCAAGCCTGAAAGGCGTCTATCTCCTGGCCCAGTTCCTATTCCTTCCCCCGAAATCAGTCCCTTTCAACTAATTCATCTGTTACTTCTTATCTTATAATGCTTGTGTGTGTTTACCTCCACCTTTCTAAGTCCTGTGACCATGGAGCGATTTATCTCGAATAGCTTCTTGAAACAGAAACGTGGGAGGCAAAACATTTGAACTTTACATGTCCTAAATTATTTTTTCCATTTTTGTAGTTGGTAGATCGTTTGGCTGTAGGGAAATCTTGGTGGAAATAATTTTCCTTCAATTTGGCAAAAATGGTTCCATTTTTTAAAACTTTGAAAATTAATTTAATTTGAGGGATAACTTACATCCAATAAAATGTACCCACTTTAGGTATACGGTTTTGATGAGTTTCACACAATGTATGTACACATGTAATCACCACCCCAAACAACATATACACATTTTCATCACCCCAGTAAGGTCCCTCCCGACCCTGGCAACCATGGATATGATTCCCTGGCGTTTCCCATACACGGAATCATCTGATACATGCTCTTTTATGTCTGGCCGCATCACACCGCATGCTGTTTTGAAGATTCACCTATATTGTCACGTGTATCAATTGTTCGTTCTTTTCATTGCCGAGAAGCACGCCATTGTTAATCCGCCACAATTCATTTATTCTGTCTCCTATTGTCAGACACTTTGGTTTTTTCACTGTTCGGGGCCACTAGCAACAAAGCTTCTGTAAACACACATGCGCAGGTATTTGTGGACCTGTGTTTTCATTTCCCTTGAGTCAATACCAAGGAATGGAAAAGATGGGTCATATGGTAAGTGTATGTTTAACTTTGTAAGAAACTGCCAAACTGTGTTCCAAAGTGGTGACTGAATTTTCCATTCCCGCCAGGAATGTACGAGAACCACAGTCCTTGCCAACACTTGATGGTCACTCTTTTATCCTTTAGCCATGCTAGTGGATGAGGAGTGCTATCTAAGTGTGTCCAATGACTAAGGAGGTAAATCATCTTTTCATGTATTTATTGGCCATTTGCTTGCTTCTCATGAAGCCTGTCCAGATCTTTAGCTCATTTTATTATTTATTTATTTACTTATATATATATATTTTGGGGGGCATGGTCCCACTCCAGTTGCCCAGGCTGGAGTGTGGTGGCATGATCACGGCTCACTGCAGCCTCGACTTCCTGGGCTCAGGTGATCCTCCCACCTCAGCCTTTTGAGTAGCTGGGACTATAGGCATGCACCACATCTAGCCGATTTTTTGTGGTTTTGGTAGAGATGGGGTTTCACCATGTTGCCCAGGCTGGTCTTGAACTCCTGGGCTTAAGCGATCCACCTGCCTCAGCCTCCCAATGTGCTGGGATTACAGGCATAAGCCACCTCACCCGGCCCTTTATTTTTATTTTTTTTAGAGACGGGATCTTACTCTGTCACCCAGGCTGGAGTGCAGTGGCACGATCACAGCTCGCTGCAACCTCGAACTCCTGGGCTTAAGCGATCTTTCCCCCTCAGCCTCCTGATTAGGTGGGACTACAGACATGCACCAACATGCCCGGCTAATTATTCTACTTTTTGTAGGCACTGGGTCTCATTTTAAATTAAGTTGTTTCTCTTTTTATTATTGAGCAGAATTTATTTCTATATTTTGGATACAAGTCCTTTGCCAAATACAAATATTACAAATATTTTCTCGCCAGGCACAGAGAGACAGACACTGCATGTTCTCACTTATCTGTAGTATCAAAACATCAAAACAATTAAACTCATGGAGATAGAGAATAGAAGGATGGTTCGCAGAGACTTGGAAGGGTAGTGGCAGGGGTGGGAGGGTATGTAGGGATGGTTAATGTGTATAAATAAATAGAAAGAATGAATAACACCCAGTATTTGATAGCATAGCAGGGAGACTATAGTCAATAATAATTTAATTGTACATTTTAAAATAACTAAAAGAGAGGTCGGGCACAGTGGCTCACGCCTGTAATCTCAGCACTTTGGGAGGCCGAGGCAGGTGGATCACCTGAGATCAGGAGTTCAAGACCAGCCTGGCCAACATGGTGAAACCTCATCTCTACTAAAAATACAAAAACTAAGGCCAGGCGTGGTGGCTCACGCCTGTAACCCCAGCACTTTGGGAAGCCGAGGTGGGTGGATCATGAGGTCAGGCATTCGAGTCTAGCCTGACCAACATGGTGAAATCCTGTCTCTACTAAAAATACAAAAAATTAGCTGGGTGTGGTGGTGCATGCCTGTAATCCCAACTACTTGGGAGGCTGAGGCAGGAGAATCTCCTGAACCTGGGAGACGGAGGTTGCAGTGAGCCAAGATTGCACCACTGCACTCCAGCCTGGGTGACAGTGAGACTCCATCTCAAAAAAAAAAAAAAAGAATAAAAATAACTAAAAGAGTAGAGTTGGATTGTTTGTAATGAGATGAGCAAGACTCCATCTCAAATAAGAGAAAAAAGAAAAAAAAAGTTTAAAAATACAAAAACTAGCCGGGCGTGGTGGTGGGTGCCTGTAGTCCCAGCTACTCAGGAAACTGAGGCAGGAGAATCACTTAAACCTGGGAGGCGGAGGTTGCAGTGAGCTGAGATGGTGCCACCGCACTCCAGCCTGGGTGACAGAGTGAGACTCCGTCTCAAAAAAGAAAAAAAAGAATAAAAATAACTAAAAGAGTATAGTTGGATTGTTTGTAACACAAAGGATAATTGCTCAAGAGGATGGATACCAGTTCTCCATGATGTGAATTTTCCATTGTATGACTGAACCACAATATCTCAGGGACCCCATAAATATATACACCTACTATGAACCCATAAAATGAAAAACAAAATACTTCTTAGAAAACAAATATTTTCTCTCAGTCTGTGGCTTATTTATTCATTTTTCCTTAATTTTTCTTTTGAAGGGAAGTGTTAATTTTTATAAACTCTAATTTATCCTTATAAAAATGAAACCATTTTTATGGTTTGGGCCTTTTTTTTTTGCCTCATCTATTAAATTTTTGCCTACCCCAAGTTCATGGACATTTTCTCTTATTTTCTTCAGAATTCCATAATGTTTGTGTATTGTGTGAAAGGCTAAAGTCCCATTCTTCCCTCAATGGATATCCAGTCATTTCAGCCATTTGAATTGAAAACACTTTCCTTTCTCTATCACATTACCTTAGCACCCTTATCAAAAAGCAACTATTAAAAAATCAATGGACTATTTCTGTGTGGGTCTATTTCTAAACTCTGCATTCTGTTCCATTGATCTGTCTATCCTAATATCAACCTATTCTGATTACTGTAGCTGTGTAGTCCACCTTGAAATCCAGCCTGGAAAGTAAGTCTTCCAACTTTGTTTTTCTTTTTCTAATTGTTTTGACTATTCGGAGACCTTTGCATTTCTATGTAAAATTTTAGAATCAGCTGTCAACTTTACAAAAATTTCTTCTGGAGTTTTAAGTGAGATTATGTGGACTCTGTAGATCCATCTGGGGAGAAGTGACAGTTTAGCAGTGTAAGTCTTCCAATCCATGAGCATGGTATATTTCTCCATTTATTTATGTCTTCTTTAATTTTTGTCATCAATGTTTTGCAGTTTTCTGTTTTTTCGTGACCTTCTTTTTCTTTCTCTTTTCTTTTTTTTTTTTTGTCAGGGTCTTGCTGTGTAGCCCAGGCTGGAATGCACTGCAATCTCTGCCTACTGGGCTCAAGTCATCCTCTCACCTCAGCCTCCTGAGTAGCAGGGGCTACAGGTGCATGCCACCATGCCCAGCTAATTTTTTTTTTTTTTTGTAGAGACAGGGTCTCACTATGTCACCCAGGCTGGTCTCAAACTTCTGGGCTCAAGTGATCTGGCCACCTTGGCCTCCCAAAGTGCTGGGATTACAGGCATGAGCCATGGTGCCTGGTTTATATTGCAGTTTTAATTGTATAGACATTTCTCCTAATTTGGTAAATTATTCTCTAAATATTTCATGTTTTATGATGCTACTGTAAATGGTATTTAAAATTTTTCATGGTTCAATTGATTGTGGCAAGTATTATAGAAAAATAATTGATTTATTCTTGTTTTTCTTTTTCTTTTTTTTTTTTTTTAGACTGAGTCTTGCCCTGTTGCCCAGTCTGGAGTGCAGTGGTGTGATCTCCAGTCACTGCAACCTCTCCCTCCTGGGTTCAAGCAATTCTCATGCCTCAGCCTCCCAAGTAGGTGGGATTACAGGCACACCACCACACTCAACTTTTTTTTTTTTGTATTTTTGTAAAGAGGGAGTCTTGCCATGTGGGCCAGGCTGCTCTCAAACTCCTGGCCTCAAGTGATCTACCTATCTTGGCCTCCCAAAGTGCTGGGATTGCAGGTGTGAGCCACCACACCCAGCCTGATTTATTCATTGACTTTGTACCTTGAGACCTTGCTAAGCTGACTTAGCTGATGGGCTCACAGCATAAACATATATAATATATATGACAATAATAGCATAAAGGAGCAAGGAAGCAATGAAGTTATTATATATACTGGAGCAAGGAAAGGTCACCAGACAATAACTTGAATATACAGGAAGAAATCAAGAGTAAAGTCAGTGATAAACATACAGTGTAATATAAAAGACTTGAAAAGTGTTTTTCTCCTTACTTGTCTTACTGAATTGAAAAGAAATAAGATTGTGTGAAACAATAATTATAACACCATGTTGTTGAGTTTATAACATATATAGATGAACATATACGACAATAATACTACAAACCACAAGCAAGGAGGGAGGAAATGGAGTTATACTGGAGTCAAGTTCCTGTATTTTACTAAAATTAGTATTAATCTGAAGTAGATCCTGATAAATTAAAATGCATATTGTAATCCCTGGAGCAAACACTAACAAAATAACTTTAAAATATACACTTAAAAAGAAAAAGGGAATTTAAATGCTACACTAGAAAATACTTAATACAAAAGAAGGTAGTAAAAGATGAACAGAAGAACAAAAAGGCATAAAACACAGAAAACAAATTGTGAACTGATAGATGGAAATCCAGCCACAGCAATAATAACATTGAATGGGAATAGAATGAACATGCCAATCAAAAGGCAGAGATCATTAGACTGGATTTTTTTTTTTTTAAGCTTTGACTATATGCTGCCTGTGAGAGACATACATACTTTAGAAACAAAGATACAAATAGGTCAAAGCAAAAGGATAGTAGATTTGCTATGCAAACAACCGTAAGGGAGCTTGAGGAGAAATGCTAACATCAGACTAATTTTTTTGTTTTTTTGACACAGAGTCTCACTCTATCACCCAGGTTGGAGTGCAGTGGCACGATCTTGGCTGACTGTAACCTCAGCCTCCCGAGTTCAAGCAATTCTCGTGCCTCAGCCTCCCAAGTAGCTGGGATTACAGGCGCACACCATCACGGCTGGCTAATTTTTCTGTATTTTTAGTAGAGACGGGGTTTCACCATGTTCGCCAGGCTAGTCTTGAACTCCTGACCTCAGGTGATCCACCTACCTTGGCCTCCCAAAGTGCTGGGATTACAGGCATGAGCCACCACATCTGGCCAACTTTTTTAAGATCAAAAATCTTACTAAAGAGAAACATTCTGCCATGATATAAAGTGAATACATCAGGAAAATATAACAAACAGAAATATATACATACCTGACAACCTACCCCCAAAATACTAGAACAGGAATTAAAAGAAATTAAAAACTGCGTAAGCAAAAACTCAGTTGCATGTAAAAAACCAATTCCCCTTGAGGAAGAGAAAGGGCTGGAGTCCTTTAAAAATTAACTGGCTGTTTTTCTGTGGCTAGTGAGCCTTATCTCTCCCTTTCCCAGGCATTGCGAAGACTCTGTTTCTCTAGCTGTGCAGCTGCAAGGTCACTAAACAGATAATCTTGAGTCATAAAACGTGGTGTTCCTTGAAAAGTAAGAAATGATGTAATGCATGTCTTACTGAATAACTGTCTTTGTTTCTCGCTTCTGTAATACTCTTCTCCCTGCACAAATCTCCCCCCACCCCACAAAATGCTTAAAAGGTAGCTTGACTCTTTGTTTGGGGCTCGGTCCTTTGGATGTTAATCTGATTGGGTCGGTGCACCTAAATAATTAAATAATTCCTCCTCAACCCCATTGGTCTCTCTGATCCCTTAATTATCCTGCAGCAATACATGAAGCAAAAACTCACAGAATTGAAGGGTGAAACAGTCAATTCACCAGTAATGGTTGGGCCGGGCATGGTGACTCACGCTTGTAATCCCAGCACTTTGGGAGGCCGAGGTGGGTGGGTCACTTGAGCCCAGGAGTTCGTGACCAGCCTAAGTAACATGGCAAAACCCTGTCTACAAAAAATGCAAAAATCAGCTAGGCATGATGGTGCTTGCCTGTAGTTGCAGCTACTCAGGAGGCTGCGGTGACCTAAGCCTTGGGAGGTGAGGGCTGCAGTGAGCTGTGATCATACCACTGCACTCCAGCCTGGGTGACAAAGTGAGACTCCACCTCAAAACAAACAAACAAACAAACAAAAAAAACAACAAAAACAATAATTGGACACAAAATCCTACCCCACTCTCAATAATGGATAGAATAATTAGAAAGAAAATCAGTAGATACAAATGACTTGACATCACTGGACACCAACTGACATCTCTAGAACACTCCACCTGGCAAGAGCAGAAGTCACGTTCTCCTCAAGTGCACATGGAACAGTGTCCAAGGTCAATCATATGCTGGACCATAAAACAAATCTGAGAAATTCAAAAGGACTGATATCCACAGAGTTTCTTCTCTAACCACAGGGGAATGAAATTAGAAATTAACAAAAGAAATTTGGGAAATCTATAAATACATAGAAATTAAACAACACACTTCTAAACAAGCAATGGGTCAAAGAAGAAAATCAAAAGATACTCTGAGCTGAATGAAAATGTAAACACAACATACCAAAATTTATGAGATACAACTAAAGGTGTGTTTCAAGGGAAATTTATAGCTGTAAATTAGAAAAAAAGTCTTAAATCAGTGTGTAAGCTTCCATTGTAAGTAACTACAATAAGAAAAGACAGAACAAATTAAACCCAAAGTGAGAAGAAGGGAAATTAATAAATATTAGAGTGGAAACCAATGAACTAGAGAACAGAAAGAAAAAGATAAAGTAAAAAAATATCAAATGTCAGTTCTCTGAAAAGATCAAGAGAATTGACAAAGCTTTAGCTACATTGACCAGAGAGACAGAGAACACAAATAACTAAAATCAGGACTAAAAGAGGAGACAGCAATTCCAATCTTACAGAGATTAAAAGGATTTCAAGGAAATACTATGAACAACTGTTTGCCAACAAATTACGCAACTTAGGTAAAATGGACAGATTCTTACACATAAACTAGAAAGCGGTTAGAAGAAAATATAAGATTAAATCTTTGTGACACTGGATTAAGATTTCTTAGATATGATACCAGATGCCCAATAAAAGAAAAAGTTAATAAATTGGAACGGACCAAAATGTTAAACTTTTGTACTTCAAAACACCAATAAAAAAGTGCTAAGACAAACTATTAATGGTTGAAAATATTTGCAAATCATATATCTGGTGTATATATATGAGATACTGTGTATTCAGTATATGTAAAGAACTCTCAAAACTGAACAAAGGAGACAACTCAATTTTTAAAAAGGCAAAACATTTCAACAGGCATCTCACCAAAAACATATACAAATGGCTAAAAAGCACAAGAAAAGCCACTTGCCATCATTTGTCCTTGGGGAAATGCAAATCAAAACTATAACGAGATACCACCTTTTACCCACAAGAATGGTATGTATTGCTGCAGACGTACAGACAGTGGAACCCTCAGCCAGGCGCAGCGGCTCACACCTATAATCCCAGGACTTGGGGAGGCTGAGGTGGGCAGATCACTTGAGCCCAGGAGTTTGAGAACAGCCTGGGCAACATGGCAAAACCCCATCTCTACCAAAAATACAAAAATTAGCTGGATGTGGTGGTACTCACCTGTAGTCCCAGCTACTCAGGAGGCTGAGGTGGGAAGACCAATTGAGCCCAAGAGATTGAGGCTGCAGTGAGCCAAGATCATGCCACTGCACTCCAGCCTGGGTGACAAAGCAAAACCTTGTCTCAAGAAAAGAAAAAGAAAAAGAAAATTAGAACCGTTATACACTGCTGATGGGAATGTAAAATGGGGCAGTCACTTTGGAAAACAGTTTGCTAGTTTCTTAAAATGTTAAATACAGACTTCCTGTATGACCCAGCAATTCCACTGCTGGGTATCAACCCAAGAGAAATGAAAACA
The DNA here is from genome assembly GCF_029281585.2 of Gorilla gorilla gorilla. Taxonomy (NCBI): domain Eukaryota; kingdom Metazoa; phylum Chordata; class Mammalia; order Primates; family Hominidae; genus Gorilla; species Gorilla gorilla. Next base: position 129,650,608 of record NC_073237.2, read on the forward strand.
TGTTCACACAAAGTCTTGTACACAAATGTTCATAGCAGTGCTGCGTGCCGTTTAAAATAGCTAAAAAAGCAGAAACAGCCCAAATGTCCTTCAGCTGATGAATGGATAAACAAAATGTGGTCTATCTGTACAATGGATTATTCAGTAATAAAAAGGAATTAAATACTGATACATACTACAACATACATGAATCTCGGAATCATTATTCTAAGTGAAGGAAGTCAGATGCAAAAGACCATGTAACATAGGACTCCGTTCATAGGAACTGTCCAGAAAAGGCAAAACTGGAGAGAAAGAAAGTGATTGTCTGAGGCCAGGTGGGAATGGGGAATGACTGCGGAGGAGTTCCAGGGAGTTTTGGTGGGCTGGGGATGGAAAAGTTATAAAATTTATTTCACAACTCTGTAAACAAACTGAAAATAATTCATTTGAAACAGGTGAATTTTATGGCATATCAATGACACGGCAATAAAGCTGTTTCTTTTAACGGTGCCATTAACCCCAGCCCCTTGACCCTAAGCTGAAGGAAGAGAGATGCTAAGTGTGTTCAGTAGGGCTCCGTCAGAGCTGATTTTTTGAAGTTATGGGCAGCATTCCGAGTAAGATGTTTTGTGGCAGGTCAGGTCTCACTAACGCAGGCCTCCCTAACAACTGTTTCAGTACTGACTGAGTGGTTAAATTAAATATTAAAAGCCAGTGCCCTTATAAAAAGGCTGGAATGTAACAAAATCCCACCAAGAGTTTTGCCTAGACCTTTCCTGGGCCTTCAAGCATGACAAAATAACGAAGGAATTCTTAACAGGACCCATTTAGGATTAAACAAGTTTTATTGGGGGTCTGAAGAAATTCCCCAGGACTCCACAAATAAGTTTACTGGGGGTCTGAAGGAACTTCCCAAACCCCCATGATTTAGGAGACAAGATAAGGGTTTTAGATTAAGTAAATTTACTGAGGATCCAGAGGAAGGTCTTCAGGACTCAGACCTTAGTTATAGATTAACATAAGTCAATTACTTACGTCTTGAGATGAATGCACACTTACACATAGACATATAGCTTAGAAGGTATATAAGCTCTGGAAAACTTTGTAATTTTGAGTTGGTCTGGAGATAATTTCCAGGTCTTCTCCTTGTAACTGGTTACAGAAATAAAAACTCTCTTTCTCCCCAGTTCATCTGCATCTCGTTATTGGGCCGCGAGAGATAGCAGCCCCACCCTCAGTTTGGTCCAGGAACCGTTTGATCTCTTCTTGGCCAATCTCTGGTGAGACCCACCAGAATGGAGGAGAGCCAGGACTGGGTGCACTGCCAGCTTCCAAAACTCCTGCACGTGGTCTCAGTCCTCCAGGGATTATGATGGGTGTGAAGGAGCTGAGCATTCTCTAAGGAGCCAGCACATGACACCCAGCTCACCGCCCACCAACCACTTCCTCACCGTCATCTCCAAGGCTCTCTCATGTCCTCTTCCTGCCTTTCGGGGGATCACTCCCTCTGACTCCACCACCCTGCTCTCCTGCCCGCCCCAACAAGCCTGACTGATTTGTGGAGCCGGGCCTTCCCCATGTGAGCTCTTCTCCCTGGCATGCTCATCCCCCAGATTTCCACACACTGGGTCCCTCGCCATTGGTGTCCCTAAGGACACCAGCTCACCAGCTCCTGGCTGCAGGCACCTTCTAGCACAGGCCTGCTTGTTCTCATCAGTGTTCAACCAACATTGGTTGGATGACTAAATCAACATGCAGAATATGGGTAACCTGAGAATGGGCACTCATTTGCCAGGTTTCTCAAAGACCTAACCTCTTAGTCTTCAAGACGTTTGTCTTGGGTGCGGTCATGGGCCAGAGCCAGTGCCAGAACCCCAGGAGTATAGAGACCAACTGCCCAGTCCCTGGTCCTCCAAGGCTCCCTGACATGAGACCAACTAAGACAGCATAACCAGTGGGGCAGGACAGACTCCTGGGGTGGCAGCTGTGTTCATCATCTTGACTGGGTCAAGATGTATCCAAGACTGGATACATTTTGATCCATTTATTTTGACCCATATAAATGGGTCAAAATGTATCCAGCTGTACCTTTTATGTGCGGTTTATTGTATACATCCGTTGAAACATATTAAGACAAAAAAAGGAAAACAAAGACCACAAAGGAGGGACAGGGAGGAACCCGGAAGGCGCTGGCAGCACAGGGAAGAGGCAGGTGTTTGCAGTCAGACCTGAGTCCCAGGCCCCACTCAGCCCTTCCTGCCTGGGACCAGAGCACTATCCCAGATCTCTCCAAACCTGTTTTCCCGTGGGTGAAAGAATGACCCGGGAAGTATTTACTGTTCCTTCCTGAGAACTCAGCGATATTGAACACAGTGCTGCCTCACCGTAAACACTGACAAATGGTGAGCATTACTGAGGGCAGGGCCTCGACCTACACCACACCCAGTTTTCTTCATGAATTTTCCACTCCTCCGCCTCCCGCTCCTCCAGGGCCGCACCTCCGGGGCAGGAGCCCTCACCAACTCAGGCCTCAGTATGCCTTATCCGCCACCTGATTCCAAATCAAAGTAAAACGTCTCTCCCCAAATGTGTACACAGCACTCCTCTAAATTAAAGGGCTGTGTGCTGGCTCTGGGTACCCCACCTGGCTCTCCCTGGCCTTTGGCGTTGGGGTTCACTGGCCTGCAGCCTGCGCCCCGTGGCCCTGCGTTCTGCATCCCTCCCTCTGAAGCGATGACGTTGTTGTCTGGGTAAATACTCAATTCATCTTCTGGCGCCAAGAAAATTAAGGACAGGTGATCCACCCTCGGCCTCCCAAAGTGCTGGGGTTACAGGCCTGAGTCACCACATCCGGTTGCCTAAATAATTTCTTCTTAACTCCTATATCACCTGAGGGCCCGGGGCACAGTTCCCCCGTCACGCTTGGCATTGAACTTGCCCACCTCGCCTTCCCGAGGCGCCTCCGCGTTTGGGGTATGGAGGCTGTTCCCGGTCAACCCGGGCGCCTGGCCGCCGTGCCCGAGGGAAGGGCTGGGAGGCGGGCAGGGCAGCCCGGAGCCTTGTCCTCGTCCAGGGTCGGGCGGTAGGTGCTGAAAATAGCAGCTCATGGAAGGCGGGGAGCGTGGAGGGGCGAGGAGAGGCTGGAGACCGCCACGGCGTCGAGGGACCCCGCTCTCACCAGGACCCAGGGACCCCGGAGACGAGCCCCCCGCCAGGCCGCGCCACCGCGCCCATCCTCCCCGCGGGTCCCAGGCACCCACAGCGCGGCCGAGCCCACCTGCCCGCCGGCTCCCCAGGACGCAGGGTCTCGGAGGCTGGGGCGGCGGCCGGCCTGAAGCCTCGCAGCCCTGAGCGCCCCCACCCCGGCCCGGCTGTCGGGTGCACCCCGGATTCCCTGCCGTAGCGGCTCCCTTGTGGGCACCCGGGGCCGAGGCCTGCACTCACCGGCCAGCGTCCGCAGCACCTCGGCCATGGCTCCGCGTCTGGTCTCGGCATCCGCCTTCCGCCCGGCGGCCCTGGGGCGGGGTGAGCCCGAGGCGCCCCCTCCCGGCCCGCGCCGCCCGCCGCCCCGACTTCCCGAGGCCGAACACGGGAGGGGACAGAGGGCGCGGGAGGCGGCCGCGGGTCCCCAGGGACCCCTGCTAGGAAGGGACGGCGCCTCCTCGCGCGCGTCCCCATGGGACCCGCGCGCCCCTCGTAGCCTTGGTACCTTGGGGCCCTGTCCCCGCATCCCGCCCTGGGGCCGAGCGGCTCCGGGTGCCCCTGAAGCCCCGCCCCCGGGGGCACCTTGACACCGTGTCTCCTGGGCGGGGGTGACCCCCTGACATCCTGCTACCCCGGGGAGGCGGGGGAGACGAACCCGTGAAGCTGCGGCCCCAGAACCCACGATCCCCGGCCTTCTGGCTCGCGCGCGCCGCAGCCTGTAGCCCTCCAGCCCCGCAGGACCCTGTGCCCCGCGCCCGCGACGTCTCCCTAGGCAGAGTCGCTTCCCCGGCCCCGGCTCGCGGCCCCACGGAGCTCTGCGTCCCGCAGACTGAGGAACCTTCGCGTTCCCCCTGCGAGCGAGTCCCCCTCCGGCGCCCGCGCCGGGCCCTGAGGCCTCTTCGCGCGGTCAGTGGACAAAGCCCTGCTCCGCCCCGCTACGACCCCCGCCCTTGCCTGGCGTCCGCTCGAGGAAGCTCAGGAGAGGGCGGCGGCGGCGGCTGCAGGGACTGGGGAGAGCGCGCCCCGCTGCGAAGAGGAGTTACCTCCCGAAGGGTCCCAGAGGCTTCTTCCTGCTTTTCCTGGTATCTCTCAGAGGAGTTTACACTGATACCCCGTTCACAGGACCCTGATCCCGTCCCGCCCTCCTGGGGCACCGTTCTCATCTCCGTGAAAGCTGGGGGCATCTTTAATGCTTCCTTTCCCTCCCACCCCAAGTCCAGTTCGCCAGCTCCGAGACGTGTCCCTGGTGCAGGCGCAGGAAAAAATTGTGGCAATTCCTCAAAACATCACACAGAATTACCGTACGAGGCCGGGCGCGGTGGCTCATGCCTACAATCCTAGCACTTTCAGAGGCTGAGGCGGGCGGATCACTTGAGGTCAGAAGTTCGAGACCAGCCTGGCCAACATGGTGAATCCTCCATCTCCACTAAAAATACAAAAATTAGCCGGTCGTGGTGGCTCGAGTCTGTAATCCCAGCTACTTGGGACGCTGAGGCAGGAGAATCGCTTGAACTTGGGAGGTGGAGGTTGCAGTGAACCAAAATCTCACCACTGCACTCCAGCCTGGGCAACATAGCAAGACTCCTTCTCAAAAAATAAAAATAAAAATATTATTACCGTATGAGCTGGCAATCCTGCTTTTGTGTATACACCCAAGGAATTGAAAGGGGGTCTGGAAGAGACATGTGCACATCTGTGTTCCTAGCAACGGAACTCACCATAGCCAAAAGCTGGAAGCAGCCGCGGTGTTCACCAAGGCGTGATGGCTGCACTGAGTGAGTCTGTCTGTAGATGGAATATTTCTCAGCCCTAGAAAGGGAGGAGACGCTGACACCTGCTACAGCGTGGGTGAGCCTTGATGCCTTATGCTAAGTAAAATCCAGTCCAACAAGGAAAAATGCCATGCGATTCTATTTACTTTTTTTTTTTTTTTTGGCAGAGTCTCGCTCTCTCGCCCAGGCTGGAGTGCAGTGGTGAGATTTCGGCTCACTGCAACCTCTGCCTCCCAGGTTCAAGCGATTCTCCCACCTCAGCCTCCCGAGTAGCTGGCACCACAGATGTGTGCCACCATGCCCGGCTTATTTTTGTATTTTTAGTAGAGACTGGGTTTCACCATGTTGGCCAGGCTGTTCTAGAACTCCTGACCTAAGGTGATTTGCCTGCCTTGGCCTCTGAAAGTGCTGGGATTACAGATGTGAACCACCGCGCCCAGCCACAATTCCACATATCTGAGGGACTGGAGTCATCAAATTCGTAGAAATAGAGAGGAGAATGGTGGGTGCCTGGGGAAGGCGGGAATGGGGAGCTGTGAACGGTGTTGAGTTTCAGTCTGGGAAGATGAAAAGAGTGTTGTAGATGGATGCTGGTGATGGCTGTACAACGATGTGAGTGAACTCAACACCATGGAACTGTGCGTGTTTAAATAGTTGAGATGGTAAATTTTATGTTATGTGTATTTTACCACAGTAAGGAAGGAAGAAAGGGGAGAATGAAGGAAGAAAAGGGGAAAGAAGGGAGGGAGGGAGGAAGGAAGGAAGGAAGGGAGGAAGGGAGGGAGGGAGGGAAGTTCCCTGTGGGCAGCCCTTAACTATTCAGAGGGACAAGTGGGACAAGCCTGGGGGCTGTGTTCCTGCCCCTGAGGGACTCTGGCCCAAGGCTTCCCTGCCTGCAGACCCCATTCCAACAGGCCACTTCTGAGACTGCAGAGCCTTGGTGGTCTCCAGGTCCACGACCAGGGAGCCCCACATGGGGAGGGTGCTCTCCACTCCACCCACCCATGAGCTGAGGGTTAGGCTGCTGCCCAGCATCCTGGTGCCACCTGCCCTGTTTGTGGGGCTGAGTGTTCTCCCTGGACGGGCCTGGCACATAGAAGAGCTCAGTGATCAGCTGTGGATCCAGTCCTCTGAGGTTGTGCCGTGTACCGTGAAGGACACCAGAATGTGTCACCCCAAAATGAGCCTCAGAAATTATCTTGAGTTGAAGGCAACTAAGATGCAGCAGAAGCAGGGAAATCTCTCTGTGCCCTGTCCCTCTGCTGTCTGAGGCAGGATGGAAATTCTCTTTATAGGAGAGAGACGCATCAGCCAGAGGAAAGAAGGCACCCGAGGACTCTGTGAACGAACCTTCCGCCTTAGTTTCCTCCCAATACTCACCTTGCCGGTTTCCCAAACTTGGAAGCCGAAAACCGCTCTCCTGGGTCCTGTCATTTCCCCACACGTTGATTATTCTTTGTTGAAGATGCTCCATAACCCAGTTCTAAGCCACTGTTCTGAGTTGCTTTTTGTTGAAGCTTCTCCAGTGAGATGTGCGCTACATGCATTAATGAACTGTTTTTCTCTTTTGTAAGGAGCCCCAGCTGGAACCCTAAGAGGAGCAGAGGGAAACTTTCACTCCCCTACCACGGCACAGTGGCCTGCCATGTTCAGGGCTGGGGGTTAGTCCGGGTTCTCACACCTTTTGGCTGACTTTCTAGCCCCCACCCCTCATCCCATCAGCTCACTGTTTCCATAAAACATTTGTCATGGCGATGTGCAAGGAGCTCCCTGCCACTGCCCTGAACTTCTTCCCTGAAAACAGCCAGCCAGTGTTCAGAGGAAGGGAAGGAATAAAAGGCTCTGCAAAGGAGAGCCCGGTCAGACCAGGAGGTGTAAGCATGAAACTGATGTGTTACTCACAAGACCAGGAGGTGTAAGCATGAAACCGATGTGTTACTCACAAGCGGCTGGGCCAGGGAAGGACTTGGTTCAGAAGAGGGAACAGTCTTGCCCAAGGTCTTGCAAGCTTGTGGCCCAAACCCAGGTCCAGGGAGACCTCCATTCTGGTTTGCATGTGTTGGAAACAAGTGCTCGGTGTAGCGAAAAGAAACCCGCACTTAGAAAATTTCTCAGCAAGTCACTTTTACTTCTGTAGAAGGGTGCTGCTTGTGCCTGTTACAATCCCAAGAGCACACTGAACAAAGGAGGGAAGGGGTTTTTATCCCTAACGCAGTTTCTGTTTCTGTGTCCTTCCCCTATTGACCGGGGTAACGCAGTTTCTGTTTCTGTGTCCTTCCCCTATTGGCTGGGGTTGGGCCACATAATCTAAGCTGACCCCGACAGGCTAAGGCTTAAACCTTCCCAAATAAGGTAAAGGTGTGATTTTTGAAAAGGTTGTAGGGGTAGGATTGGTTTCCAAGTTATGGCCAGGAAGTTGAATCTTTGAAGAGGAATTTAGTTGTCCCAACAATTTCCCCTCTTCTGTTTTATAGTTCTTCCCCTTCAAATTTCTTTAACAGGAGTTGGCTTTGTTGTTCTTCTTTATCATCTAGGAGCAAGAGCTTATCTGACTGTGGATGGGGAGAGGTGGGGGAGGTTTTTGTGAGAGGTGCTTCTATGAGCCTTTGGGTTAACCCACGAATACAAGGTATGATACAGCAGCCCACAAGGATGAGTACACCTGTAACTGTTGCAAGGGAGGTAAAGATTTAGGTCATGAGTCCCTTCCATTTTCCAAACCATTTCTCCGTGACACCTGTAAAGGGGTCATCTATTCCAGAGTTCTCTGCTAATTCATTTGCTAGGGTGGTAAGGCTTGTAAGGCTTTTGTGATTGTCCCGTCCAGGGCTGTGTTATTGGGGATAAAAGTGCAACATTGGACCCCAATCATGACACAGACTCCGCCTTTTTTTGGCCAATATCGTGTCAAGGGCTATCCTGTTTTCCCAGGCCATCTGGCTGGTAGGGCCTAATTGTTGAGCTATTCTTTTTATGGCATCTCTGGTGTAATTGATGAATCACTGTTGATTATAGTATATATAATGTATCCAGTCTACATTTTTGTTTATAGTGGGCCACCAGAATAAGACAGACTCAAACCTGGTGGCTATTTGGTTTCAAGCTTTGAATTCATTTGGTACCCCCCAGCGCAACCCCGATACTGTCTATGTAAACATGAGGGGTCAAAGGACCCGTGAGGGGTTTCTCTTTTCCTTTGGGTTACCTGCTTCCTGTCTGGTTGTTGAAATGCCAAGGTGAAAGGGATGGCCAATTGGATCGGAGCGCAAATGCTGCTCCAATTGTTTGGCAGAGTACTCAATATTGGTCCCCCACAATACCACTGTACATCTGCTTGGGGATGGATTAGGGCTGACTGACTGGTTGGCTCTTGGAAAGGTTTAGGCCCAGTACATCCCATCAGGTTTCCGAGGAATGTCAGATTTTCCCCTTGCCATGAGAGACATGAGGTAAAATTGGCATCAAGAGCTGGAAGTCGAGTGGCCCTTGGGGGCTGTCCCATAGGGCTTCTGACTTTTGGGAAAACTGGTGGTTTTGGCAATTTGAGGGTGTGACTCCTTTGGTAAGGTGGATGTAAGGTTTTAGGGCGGTGCAACCCTCTGAGGAGGTCCAGCCCTGATATTGGGTGGTCTAGATAACATCTCCCCAATTACAACATAACCCCTGGAAAGCTTGTGGTTGTCCATCACAAGGGCCAGGGTTTCTGATTTGTCTGAAGCGGGTGGAGGGGCAGAGGTACTCTTCTGAAGAAGCTAGCTGTTTTTGACTCTAAAGGTCTCCACAGGGCATGACAAGGCAAGCACTGAATGTGATCGTTTGAGGGCAGGGTGATCGGGTTACATTGATGATAAGATGTTCTTTGGTAACTAAAGGAAGAAAAAAAAAGACCGATTAAACCCTTTTGAACATTAGTCTGGAGGGTGTTGGTCCTGGAGTGACGGTCCATGACTTTGCAAGGGGTGGGTCCCTCCTTTTTCGGCCTTTGGATTGCTATCTCAGTGGTTAGGAGTATTAGATAAGGTCCTTCCCAGGTTGGTTTGAACTTTCCCTCTTTCCATCTTTTGATAAGGACATGATCTCTGGGCTGGTGTTAGTGAACTGGGAATTCGAGGGGTGGAGTTTGCCCTAGAAGGCCTTGAGTCCTGAGGGAGGAAAGGGTGGAAGACAGACCAAATATACATTTTTTTAGAAACTGATCTTTTGTTTCAAATGTAGGAAGGTCAGTAGTGGAATTTAGGTAAGGCAGTCCATAGAGCATTTTGTAAGGGGACAGGCCGAGATCTTTTCGAGGGGCAGTTTGGATTCTTAGTAAGGCAGTGGGAAGGCATTTTGTCCATGGTAACCGCATTTCCAAGATTAGTTTGGTTAGGTGATTCTTTAGAGTTTGATTCATTCTTTATACCTTCCCTGATGAGGGTGGATCAGGGAATATGATATTCCCATCTTATTCCTAGTGCTTAGGTTAGCCCCTTAATGATGTGTGCAGTGAAGTGGGTCCCATTGTCTGAATCAATGTTCTCTATTAGTCCAAGCCTGGGCATGATATATTCCAACAGGGCTTTGACTACGTTACTGGCTGTTGCGCTTGGGAAGGGGAGGCTTCTACCCAGTGGGTGAGATGGTCTACTATTACTAGTAAATACTTGAGGCGGCCTACTGGGGGCATTTCAGTGTAGCCAACTTGGGCACTTTGGAATGGCCTCAACCCTGGGTTTTGTCCCCCAGGAGGTCGCTTCTTTAAGGGTTTGCTTATTAGCTTTTCTGCACACTATGCAACCATCTGTCACTTGCCTAGCAAGGGTATATATCCCTACACACCCATAGACTCTCTGAGGGCTGCATCACACACAGCTTGAGGACCCCAGTGAGTTCCCTGATGAAGCTGTGACAATATTTCTCTCATGAGGGGTTTAGACAGCATTTCCCTTCCATCTGGTATTACCCACTTTCCCTCTGGGCTCTCGTTAGCTCCTATGTTCTTTAGTTTCTCTTGGTCTGCACAGTAGAAGGTGGGGATCACAGCTGGAGGGGGAAGACAAGGGGTGAGATGGAAAATGGGTGCCTCTTCGGAAGAGACAGCTTGTTTAGCTATCTGATCTGCGAAGTTGTTTCCCCAGCTTTCAAAAGATGGGTGTTTGGGGGCCTAGGACATGGACAATTGCAATTTCTTCTGGCAGCTGAAGATTTTCATTCATTCATTTATTGAGACGAACTCTCGCTCTGTTGCCCAGGCTGGAGTGCAGTGGCACGATCTCGGCTCACTGCAACCTCCACCTCCCAGGTTCAAGCAATTCTCCAACCTCAGCCTCCCAAGTAGATGGGATTACAGGAGCCCAACACAACACCTGGCTAATTTTTGTATTTTTGTAGAGATGGGGTTTCACCATGTTGGCCAGGCTGGTCTTGAACTCCTGACCTCAGGTGATCTGCCCACCTCGGCCTCCCAAAGTGCTGGGATTACAGGTGCAAGCCACCATGCCCAGCTCAGCAGCTGAAGATTTTCTAGTGCTTGCATAATTAATTCCTTGTGGACCAGATCTTGGCCCTTACTATTTACGAGGTCTTGTTGAGTCCAGATTTTTCAAAGGTAAGGACTACTCCAAAGGCATACTTGGAGTTGGTGTAAATAGTTCCTTCCTGATTCTGCAGGGATTTTAAGGCTTGGTTTAATGCAAGGAGTTCGCATGTTTGGGCAGACCAGGCATTTGGCAGTCTTCCTGACTCTACCTCTGTGAGGTCTCCCTAACAACTAAGGAGTACCCGTTGTGCCTTTTTCCTTCAATGACCCGGGAGGAGCTGTCTATAAATTGGTGACCCCCTGTTTGGAAGGGGGTTTCGTTTAGATCCAGTCTGACTCTAGTTTGATAACTGATTAGATCCAAGCAGAGATAGAGTCATCAAGGTTCTTGGTGTGTTGAACAAAGAACTGAACAAAATGCACAAAGTAAGAAAGAACAAAGAAAGAACAAACGAAAGACAAAGCAACAAAAGACCCGGAAAGCACAGCTTTATTGAAAACAATTCACAGGGTGGGAGTGGCTGGAGCAAACGGCTCAACAGCCTCCTCAATTAGGGTTTTTATTAAGCTAAAGGAACCTGGCAACACCCCTCGCTGCCCTTTAGAGGCCTCCGATTGACTGCCATCTGTCTGCTGCTATCTGTCACCAAAATGTGTCTTATTTTAGCAAGAAGTGGAGCATAATCTATTTAACCAATTGCCTCGTGCTGGACTTTGAGAATATTTTTCTATTTTTTAAAAAAATTGTTTTTGTTTTGTTTTGCTTTTTTTGAGACAGGGTCTGGTCTATTGCCCAGTCTGCACTGCAGTGGTGCAATCATAGCTCACTGCAGCCTCCAACTCCTGGGCTCAAGCAATTCTCCTACCTCAGCCTTCCAAGTTGCTGGGATTACAAGGTACCTGCCACCATGCCCGACTAATTTTTCTGATTTTTAGTAGAGACAGGGGGTCTCACTATGTTGTCCAGGCTGGTCTTGAACTCCTGGCCTTAAGTGATCTTCCCACCTCACGCCTGTCAGCCATCGTGCTCAGTTGTTAGAGGTTTTATAAAAATGAAAAATGTCACATACTGTTTTTCCAGAAACTTCATTGGCACTAGTAAGGTTCTAGGGAGTTGGCAAACACTGATTGGTGAATGACTGCAGTGGGTAAAGCTCTAATAGATGAGTGATGGTGGCAGATGAAGCTGTGACTAGTGAGTGACGGTGGCGGGTGAAGCTCTGATTGGCGAGTGATGGTGGTGAGCAAAGCTCTAACAGATAAGTGATGGCGGCGGGTTGTGGGGGAAAGAAAGAGCGATCAGACTGTTACTGTGTCTATGTAGAAAGAAGTAGACATAAGAGACTCCATTTTGTTCTGTACTAAGTGAAATTCTTCTGCCTTGAGATGCTGTTAATCTGTAACCCTAGTCCCAACCCTGTGCTCACAGAGACATGTGCTGTGTTGACTCAAGGTTTAATGGATTTAGGGCTGTGCAGGATATGCTTTGTTAAAAAAGTGCTTAAAGGCAGCATGCCTGGTAAAAGTCATCACCATTCTCTAATCTCGAGTACCCAGAGACACAATACACTGTGGAAGGCCACAGGGACCTCTGCCTAGGAAAGCCAGGTATTGTCCAAGGTTTCTCCCCATGTGATAGCCTGAGATACGGCCTCGTGGGAAGGGAAAGACCTGACCGTCCCCCAGCCCGACACCCATAAAGGGTCTGTGCTGAGGAGGATTAGTAAAAGAGGAAGGCCTCTTTGCAGCTGAGATAAGAGGAAGGCATCTGTCTCCTGCTCGTCCCTGGGAATGGAATATCTTGGTGTAAAACCCGATCATACGCTCTAAATACTGAGATAGGAGAAAACCTCCCTATGGCTGGAGGTGAGACATGCTGGCGGCAATACTGCTCCTTAATGCACTCAGATGTTTGTGTAAAGTCAAACATAAACCTGGCCTACGTGCACATCCAGGCACAGCACCTTTCCTTAAACCTATTTACGACACAGAGATCTTTGCTCATATGTTTTCCTGCTGACCCTCTCCCCACCATTACTCTATAGTCCTGCCACATCCCCCTGTCCGAGATGGTAGAGATAGTGATCAATAAATACTGAGGAAACTCAGAGACCAGTGCCAGTGCGGGTCTTCCATATGCTGAGCGCCAATCCCCTGGGCCCACTTTTCTTTCTCTATACTTTGACTCTGTGTCTTATTTCTTTTCTCAGTCTCTCATCCCACCTGACGAGAAACACCCACAGGTTGTGGAGCAGCTGGCCACCCCTTCAGCAGGTGAAGCTCTGACTGGTGAGTGATGGCGGTGGGTGAAGCTCTGATTGGTGAGTGATGGCAGCGGGGTGAAGCTCTGATTGGTGAGTGATGGCAGCGGGTGAAGCTCTGACTGGTGAGTGATAGCAGTGGGTGAAGCTCTGACTGGTAAGTGATGACGGCGGGTAAAGCTCTGATTGGTGAGCAACGATGGCAGGTAAAGCTCCAATTGGTGAGCGATGTGGTGGGTGAAGCTCTGATAGGTGAATCACGACAGTGGGTAAAGCTCTGACTGGTGAGTGACAGCAGCAGGTAAAGCTCTGGTGGATGATGGCGGGTGAAGCTCTGACTGGTGAGTGATGGCGGTGGGTGAAGCTGGTCTTAGTGTCCCTGCAGGTTGTTTCAGCAGCCATGAGATAAAACTGGCCTCCTCCAATTGGCTAAACCCTATGAAGGATTGGCCTGCTACCAATCAGAGGCTGAAGTGGAGACTTGGCCCATGATCATTCAGAGGCTGAAGTGGAAACATCTGTCATATTATCACAAGAGTGAAGATGTGGCTTGTATGCTGCCTAGAACTTGGTAGGCAAGTGGTTGAATCTCAGTCTCTCGGGCTTACCGCCCCTCAGTGGGGCCAGGCACGGTGGCTCAGCCCGTAATCCAAGCACTTTGGGAGGCTGAGGCGGGCGGATCACGAGGTCAGGAGATCGAGGCCATCCTGGCTAACATGGTGAAACCCCGTCTCTTCTAAAAATACAAAAAATTAGCCAGACCTGGTGGTGGGCGCCTGTAGTCCCAGCTACTGGGGAGGCAGAGGCAGGAGAATGGCGTGAGCCTGGGAGGCGGAGCTTGCAGTGAGCCGAGATCGCGCCACTGCACTCCAGCCTGGGCGACAGAGTCAGAATCCCGTCTCAAAAAAAAAAAAAAAAAGAAAGAAAGAAAAAAAGAAAAAGAAAGGCTCAGGGGGTAGAGGAGGAGGCCAGGTAGGAGAGTTGTGTGGAGCCCAGATAAGGATCATGTTTATATTCACACCCCTGGGCAGTGAGCCTGGCACCTGTAAATGCCTGTAAATCACCAGGGAGCAGAGGACAGTGCTGGCTGGGAGCCTGTGTCTCAGCCCTGCCCTGTCGAATGATGTGGCCTGTGGCCAGGAATATCACCTCAGTCTTTCAATTTCCTCATCTGCAAAATGGGGATAGCAATGCTGGCCATTCCTTCTCCCAGATCACTGATGTGGTCCGAAAGTCCTAAACAGTGTCACTAAGTAAGGTGAAGTCTAATAAGTCATAAATCCCAGCCTGCCATAGGGACCTAAGAGCTATTCCCCTTCTCCTTCCCTGTGGAAGCTGGGACACAGCAAGGAGCAGGACCAGGTAGCAGCAGGCTTCATGCTCCTTCCCCAGCAGCCTTCAGAGAGGACACCAGGGTTACCCAGGGATGGTTACCTGGTCCCCAGATCACCTTGTTGTGGCAAGTACCAGAATTGGGCACTGGCCAGTGATGGGCTCATAATAGCTCCAGCCAAATGCCCCTCTTTCCTTTGTCCTTACAGGGAAGGTGGGTTACACTTATCCTCCTGGAGCCATAATTCCTTTTTTTTTTTTTTTTTTGGAGACAGAGTCTCACTCTGTCACCCAGACTGGAGTGCAGTGGTGCAATCTTGGCTCACTGCAACCTCTGCCTCCCAGGTTCAAGCAATTCTCCTGCCTCAGCCTCTGCAGTAGCTGGGATTACAGGTGTGCAACACCACACCCAGCTAATTTTTTGTATTTTTAGTAGAGACGGGGTTTCACCATGTTGGCCAGGCTGGTCTCAAATGCCTGACCTCAGGTGATCCACCCACCTTGGCCTCCCAAAGTGCTGGGATTACAGGTGTGAGCCACCGCACCCAGCCCAGAGCCATAATTCCATTAGGCCTTACCCTGCAGTGCCTGGGCACCTGCCCTAGTGGCCTATGTGATTACGAGCATAGGTAACTACTTCTTCTTTCTTCTTCTTCTTCTTTTCTTTTTTTTTGAGACAGGGTCTCAACTTGTCACCCAAGATGGAGTGCAGTGGCATGATCTTGGCTCACTGCAGTCTCAATTGCCTGGGTTCAAGTGATCCTCCCATATCAGCCTCTGCAGTAGCTGGGACCACAGGTGTGCACCACCATGCCTGGATGACTTTTACATTCTTTTGTAGGGATGGGGTTTCACCATGTTGCCCAGGCTGCTCTTGAACTCCTGGGCTCAAGCAGTCTTCCCACCTCAGCTTCTCAAAGTGCTGGGATTACAGGGGTGGGCGACTAGCCAAGCCTAGGTTAACTTCTTATATTGAAAAGTTACAGGGTGTGGCAAGAAAAAAATAAAGCTCTCCATCGAGTTCAGGGATGAGTCATTTCAGGAAATACCATTAGTTTTCAAGACAATATAATTTATATAATATTGTAATTCCAAGCTCATCAATGTAGTTCAGATATTCTCACAGTCATGGCAGACTAAATCTAACTTAAAAGGAAGCACATGCTATAGAGGTCTCACAAGGACCTCACTAGGACCAGTTCTGATACTGTCCCAGTCTATTGTGTTGCCTTCACAGAATGCTTGAGACTTAGTAATTTATAAACAAAAGATGTTTGGTTCACAGTTCTGCAAGCTGTACGAGAAGCATGGCACCCCCATCCGCAGGGCTTCTGGTTAGGCCTCAGACTGCTTCCACTCAAGGCGGAAGGCAAAAGGGAGCTAGTAAGGAGTGTAATTCCCAGTTTTAAAAGTAAAGATTTGAAAGCATTAGTTTGGAGATTTGTAGCCTACAAAAATTTAGGATTTTGTCCAAACTGCAGAAAAACTCAAGAACAGCTAACAACAGGTATACTATAGCTTTTCTTTTGAAGCATAATTTTTCTCTCTTCAGTCCCCATTTTTATTAAAAACAAATCATGATAGAACGATTTGTTTACAAAATAAACTTTAGTCTTATTATACTTGGCCTGATTATTTGCACAAAGCACACCAAGAATAACTATTTTTCACATAGGCCTTTAAAATTGGCTTTGATGGAACTCTGTTCTGTAAGGAATCTCAAATAAGGCTTTTTTAAAGCTAAGCCCAGCCATGGGTTTGTACACTCAAATACCTATGAGTTGGGTAAATTTCTCTCCTCTTGAGGTCCCAAGAAAACTTGGGTCTCCTGAGACTGTTAGAAAGTGACATTCTTTACTCGCCACAGGTCAGGAACTTTGAACAGGGACTGTGTAGACAAGGTATAAGGCCAGATTTCCCAAGGGGCTTTTATTAGCTCAATAACTCAACTTTGATTCTCCTTTTTTTTTTTCTGAGACGGAGTTTCACTCTTGTTCCCCAGGCTAGAGTGCAATGGCATGATCTCGGCTCACTGTGACCTCTACCTCCCGGGTTCAAGTGATTCTCCTGCCTCAGCCTCCAGAGTTGCTGGGATTACAGGCACCTGTCACCACGCCCAGCTAATTTTTGGAATTTTTTTTCTTTTTAGTAGAGATGGGGTTTCACCATGTTAGCCAGGCTGGTCTCAAACTCCTGACCTCAGGTGATCCGCCTGCCTCGGCCTCCCAAAGTGCTGGGATTATAGGCATGAGCCACCTCGCCCAGCCAACTTTGATTCTTTAAAGAAAGCATGCCATTCTAGTCAAAGCCTTGATAAAATAACCAGTTTCTCCCATTGTGTCCTGTTACAAAAGAAAACATTATCATTGTACTTATGCAAATAACTATACTGTCATATGTTAAGAATATTCACAAATAGTTTCCAAATTCTGGAAAAATCAGGTAGGGAGAAACAAATATACTCCAAATTTTTTCACAGGAGTATATTTTATTCAACTGTTAAAAGCTGTAAGTAGCTTAAAAGAAAAGTTTTCTTGGCTCTGGAAAACAAAAAGGATCAGCAATGTTTTAAGCAAAAAAGTTAATAAAAAAGATTACTGGGCTAGGCGCGATGGCTCACACCTGTAATCCCAGTACTTTGGGAGGCCAAGGTGGGGGGATCACCTTAGGCCAGGAGTTCGAGACCAGCCTGGCCAATATGGTGAAACCCCATCTCTACTAAAAATACAAACATTAGATGGGCATGGTAGTGAGCACCTGTAATCCCAGCTACTTGGGAGGCCGAGGCAGGAGAATCACTTCAACCCAAGAGGCAGAGGTTGCAGTGAGCCGAGATCATGTCACAACAGTCCAGCCTGGGAGACAAGAGCGAAACTCCATTTCAAAAGAAAAAAAAAAAAAGATTACTTCAGTTTTCTATTAGTTCAATCAATTCCATTAACTCCTGTTCTGTTTGATATTTATGAACATTTCAGCTCCCCATGAGAGTCCTGGAAGTTATTTCCTCTATTCTAATGTCACATTCTCCAAAGTTATTGGAAACCTGAATTCAAGAGCACCTGTCAAAGTTCTAGAGCTGATTATAAACCACCTTTTGAAGAGCATCAAACAAGACAACAATTGTCTGTGGATGACAACAATTGTCTGTGGATGACAACAAATCTTAGGACAGCCATTATTAAAGCCACAGTTGACTAGGAATTTGGTTACTTCTGTGGCATACAACAATTTTACATACAAATTATAACTATTATATTAATAGCATACATTCAATCATATCAGAATTATAGGAGTTTCTCATAATTTTGGAACACATACTAATAACATATTTATACAAATACAGCCCAAAGAAAGCCAAACACCATTTCATATTTGACAATGCTTCCTGTATGATTTTTATACCACATAAGCCAGATGTCATTTTTGGACATTAGAGGACCTAATATCTAAAAGATTAGGTTAGAAAGAGACATAATTATAATCAAATTATAATTTATAATTTGATTTTGGAAAGTTTGTCAAATATCAAAGATTTATTTTGTGGATATCACAAAATAGAATCCCAGGTCACCATAAGTCATTCATTTGACCAAAACGATAACTCCAAAATTTTAAAAAGAAAAAACCCTTTACTCTGATAGACAAGACATAGCTTTCCAAACAAGAAGACCCAATGAAGATAGCATGAGGCCAGCTGAATCGTATCTTCTCTCTCCTCCCCTTTTTCCCTGTAGTTTACCCAAAGGGGCAAACAAAACCCTTTCATTTTCTTTTACTATAAAAAATCTTTTACATAATCTTTTATGTAAAAATTCTTTTACATAATCTTTTATGTAAAAAATCTTTTACATAATCTTTTATGTAAAAAATCTTTTACATAATCTTTCATGTAAAAAATCTTTTACATAATCTTTCATGTAAAAAATCTTTTACATAATCTTTCATGTAAAAAATCATCTTTTACATAATCTTTTATGTAAAAAATCTTTTACATAATCTTTTATGTAAAAAATCTTTTACATAATCTTTTATGTAAAAAATCTTTTACATAATCTTTTATGTAAAAAATCTTTTACATAAAAATCTTTTTCAAAAGAGAAAACCAAATTTAATGTTTGTATTAGTGCATTTTTAATGCTAAGGCTGGTTTTACAATAAAAATTTATAAATGTATTCAGTTTTAATTAGTCTGACCATAAGGTAAGATTTTCATAAACTTTTTTGAACACTTTATAATTTTTCATTAAACGGTAGATCAGTTTTCTGAGAAAACCCTGTTATTTGGACACCTGGGCTCAGATTCTGGCCCTGTATTTGTGTGCTTTTATTTTAATGTTCAACCTACAGAAAAAAAAATTAAATAATCCCCTTCCAATATTAGCCAACTTGCTCACACCCACAGAACTTGTTTTTACAAGACCAACCCTTCATAAGCCCTTTTCACTTTGTTTAAACCTCCAGTTTTGTCCCATTACTCTTTTAGGTTAAGATAATCTTTAAACCCTCTGAACTAGACAAAATTATATTCCTTTTTTGTTTTGTTTTGTTTTTGATATGGAGTCTTGCTCTGTCACCAGGCTGGAGTGCAGTGGTGCAATCTTGGCTCACTGCAACTTCCATATCCCAGATTCGAGCAATTCTCCTGCCTCAGCCTCCTGAGTAGCTGGGACTACAGGCATGTGCCATCACGTCCAGCTAATTTTTGTATTTTTAGTAGAGACAGGGTTTCACCATGTTGGCCAGGATGGTCTCGATCTCTTGACCTTGTGATCCACCCGCCTCGGCCTCCCAAAGTGCTGGGATTACAGGCGTGAGCCACCGCGTCTGGCCACATTCCCTTTAATAAAAGCCATATTCCCATGCCTTCCTATAATCTTTTACTTTCCTTACACACCTTACATGTAGAACTGTTTCTCCAGTGGTCTCAATTACATGTTACAATGTTACCTCTTAGCAGCTTTTATTTTTGGTGAAAACCTGATAAGTGATTTTAATTATGTACTAGGTGTGGAGTCTAGGACATCAGACCGAAGTGAAGATAAGGCCTAACTCTTTCCAAAGTAGGCAAATTAAACAATTTTCAAAAGTCAAAGAAACAGCTTACAACCTTAAAACATTTAGTAAATCTGATATCTGACGTGAATTTAGACCAAATGTCTACATTTTGAAGACATTTTTGTTTTTATCAATAATTTCTAAAACTGTCTTTATTTCCAAAAGATTATTAAAGTCATGTGAACAAAAGGCATTAAAGTTTCTCTTTTTCTGACAAAATATTTGATTTCGGCATCTATTTTTAAGCCAATTAAACAGAGCTCTTTTTGTGTAAATATTACACACACAACACATATGAATACAGACAGATAGAAGATTCAGCACTTGTAAGATTTTTTTATTTACCAGTTTCTTAATTGGATTACTGGCTTCAGGGTGGAGGAACAGGGCCAGGAAACCATGCAGTTTCTGGGGCCTAATAAGGAGGCACAGCTGGAAGGGAGAGACTGATCCCCCAAATTAGGGTGCCATTCTATATGTATCCTGGATCCCTAAAAAGGAAAGAAATACTACAGGAGAAGACAGTGCAGTGCTTCCACCACACATGTCATCGCAAGGAAAACCAAAGCCAATCAGCCCATTTTGTAACCAGCCAATCCCCCATGGGAGTCTCATCTCTCAGTGGGGGTTGGGGATGTTTCCATATCTTCCAGGTGGCCAAGAGCATGTTTCTCTGATCCAAGCTTGCAAAGAGCTAAGTATGTCTTCATAACTGACATTAGCCATTTCTTAAAGTATATTTTTTACCTAGTTATTATATATCAAGCTGTCCTATAATTCAAAGTAATTTTTGATACCCCCAAGACTCAAAACCGTTAGATAGCACAATGCAAAACAGAACGGAGACTTAGATTTTGAGGGGGACCTATCTGCTTTTAATTCCTGGGGTTTCATGAGGAAAACAGAGGGTTTTTTCCCAAAATGGGGTCTATGGCACCTCCTCTGTTTTTCCCAAGGAATCTCAGGCTACCAGAAGTTATCTTAGGGCCTCTCATGTGTGCATTAATAGCAGTAAGACAAAATGGAGAAAAATAACTCAGTCGACTGAAAAGAAAAAAAAAACTTTTTCCAGCAAAACAAGATCCATGAAAAGAAAAACATAAAGACCTTTTAAATATACCTATAGCTTGCTTATGCACTTTTAATTAAGTTGACTTTTAACCATAGTGGTCTTTAAAAAAAATCCTTTCACATCTCTGATTACCTGACTTTATCCACGCAGTCAATATTTCTGGCTTTCGAACTTTACCAAAAGTAACCAACCTCCCAGGTGCTTCAAAGGCATGGTAAGCAGTTTCTTTTTTACAAGATTTAGAATCTCCCTAAGGTAGTTCAGAGAAAGAAAAATTCAAGAGAAGAAATCAGAAGCTATCCATAAAAACCTCAAATGGCAAAGTTACACACATAACAAACCAGAAAGGAATCATTCCAGAAGCCAAGAATTGAACCCAGGCCACCACTGTCAAAAGATAAACCCTTAGTTACTGAACTATACAGCATTGAGCAGTTTCTATTGCTTTTCCCAAAAGGAGCCTAGAGAGGCCAATTTTGAGTTTGTGAAGCCTTTTAACTGCTCAAGATAATTCTTAGGGTTGTGACATGAAACTCAAAATTCCTGTCCTCTGGATGGCAGAAACCAAGAGAAAGTATCCCCACAAGGTTAAGCTCTTAAGGACACAAAACAAGACCAATCTTACCGAGTATTGTTTTCAGGGACCCGTAGCATAGTTTGTAACTGACCAGTGTGCTGGGTTGGCTTGAAAAATGGGCTTATAGGGATCCTAAACCCACATTGTATCCTGTGATACTCCTTTCTCCATTACAGAATATAGAAAGACAAACTTTTAGTCCAAAGTACACCAGATTTGCTACAGCCTAAGACCAGTCTCACAAATCCATTTTTCTATTAATCAAACTCTTGGAGAGGAGACAAATAGTGACATTTACCATTTATGCAGACAGAGAAAGAGAGACCAGAAACTTGGCTGGTAAGAATTTCTTATCCTTTTTTGGCATACCAGATTTCTGGGTTCCCTTTCTCTGCGGCTTCCAGAAGAATGGAGCACCTTCTGATGACCCTGCTCGCTGTGCCATAGCTGTGGGGTTCAAGCCACTTTACAAAAGAAAATCACCCTTTTCTGTTTTATGGAACCATAGGCAAAAGATAATCAATTTTGCAAGATGTTGCCCAATGGGCTGCATTGGGGAACTGAATGAACATTTTCCATCCCAGCAAAATACACAAAACAAAACAGACACTAGTCACCCCATTCAGCACCCAGTATCAACCTAGCAAAGCTCAAACTTTCTCCAGATGGTCCCTGTTGTCTTTGATCCATTCCAGGTGGGGAGGGATGACCTCCAAATGATAATTCACAGTGGGGTCTCTGGGCAAGGCAAAGAGACAATAGTCACCCCGAGAAGGGCCTATCGAGCTTTCTTCAGGGCTCACCAAATGTGACCAGACAAATAAGGAGGATTCTCCGAGTTAGGCCTGCTGGACTTCCATCAGCAATTTCTTCCGAGATCCCCTCCACATATACAAACACACACAAAGACACGACAGACAGAAGGCCTTCCAAATCAGATCCCCAACAAAGAACTCAAGAGTATCCCTCCCAAACTATCCTCCTATTCTCTGTCTGAGAAATCTCCCCAAAATCTTCTTGACTGAGGAGAAGTCTCCCCAACCAAGATTCTTCCTACTAGTTAGGGAGAGCCAACAGAGACCCTCTAGGGGCCAAACTGAGACAGACACCCCACAATGGGGCTACAGACAGACAGACACCCCACCAGGGGGCTACAGAAACAGTCGGGAGAAGGAAGGGGGCATTGGCAGTACCTAGAATGCTCATCAACCCAGACACCCCACAATGGGATGCAGACAGACACCCCACCATGGAGCTACAGACAGACACCCTGTGATAGTGCTACAGTTAAGGGATATCTCCCCAGGACTATTTCTCCATTGCAATTAAATCCATGCACATTGGGTTGGCAGCACCCCGCCAGTAGAGAGTACCAAAGTCAGCCCCTAGTCCAAGAGAACCAGGCAGATGCTTGGGCTAGCCTCTGGATCCATCGCTGGAGAGGGGCTACCAAACCACGGGCAGGTAGCTACAAGGGCAATCCCGATGAGCCTCGAAATTTGTAACCACCCAGTGGGTTCACTTTGCCCACTGCCTAGACAGAGTAGATTTATCAAGACAGGGGAATTGTAATAGAGAAAGAGTAATTTACACAGAGCTGGCTGTGTGGGAGACTGGAGTTTTGTTATTGATCAAATTAGTCTCCTGGAGCATTTGAGGATCAGAGTTTTTAAGGACAACTTGGTGAGTCAGGGGAAGCCAGTGAGCCAGGAGTGCTGATTGGTTAGGCAAGAGATAAAATCATGGGACGATGAAGCTGTCCTCTTGAACTGACTGTTCCTGGGTGGGCGCCACAAGATCAGATGAAGCAATTTTATCGATCTGGGTGGTACCAACTGATCCATAAGGTACAGGGTCTGCAAAATATCTCAAGCACTGATCTTAAGAACAACTTAGGGAGGGTCAGAATCTTGTAGCCTCCAACTACATGACTCCTAAACCAGAATTTTTAATCTTGTGGCTAATTTGTTAGTCCTACAAACACAGTCTAGTCCCCAAACAAGAAAGAAGTTTCTTTTAGGACAGGGCTATTATTGTCTTTGTTTTAAACTGTAAACTATAAACTAATTTCCTCCCAAAGTTAGTTCAACCTACGCCCAAGAAGGAACAAGGACAACTTAAAGATTAAAACCAAAATAGAGTCAGTTCGTTTAAGTCTTTTTCACTGTCTCAATCATAATTTTGCAAAGGGGATTTCAGGATCAACTCAAAGAGAACACCACCAAGACACATTATATAATCAAATTTTTGAAAGGCAAAGTCAAAGACAATCCTGAGAGCTGCCTGAGAGCTGTTACTTGTCAGTATAAGTGATCCTCAATCAGATTAACAGCCAATTTCCCATCAAAAACAATGGGGTTCAGAAGGCAGTGGGATAACATATTTAAAGTGCTGAAATTATTTTTTAACTATCAACCAAGAATCCTACATTCAGAAAAGCTAGCCTTCATAAATGAAGGATAAATTAAGACATTCATAAATAAACAGAAGCCAACTGAGTTCATTGCTGGCCAACCTGTCCCATAAGGAATGTTAAAGGAAATCCTTTGGACTGAAATGGAGAATAACAAACAGTAAGTCTAAGCCATAGAAGAAAATAAAGAACGCAGGTTAAATAAATATAAAAGCCAGTATTGTTGTACTTCTAGTTTGTAAATCCTCTTTTTTTTTTTTTTTTTTTTTTTTTGAGATGGAGTCTTGCTGTGTCACCAGGCTGGAGTGCAGTGGCGTGATCTCGGCTCACTGCAACCTCCACCTCCCAGGTTCAAGCGATTCCCCTGCCTCAGCTTCCCAAGTAGCTGGGACTACAGGCGTGTGCCACCAAGCCCGGCTAGTTTTTTCTGTTTTGATAGAGACAGGGTTTCACCATGTTGGCCAGGATGGTCTCAATCTCCTGACCTTCTGATCCACCCGCCTCAGCCTCCCAAAGTGCTGGGATTACAAGTGTGAGCCACTGTGCTGTAAATCTTCTTTTTAAAATAGGATTTAAAAGACAAATGCCACCAGGCGTGGTGGCTCACGCCTATAATCCCAGCACTTTGGCAGGCTGGGGCAGGCAGATTACTTGAGGTCAGGAGTTCAAGACGAGCCTGGGCCAACATGCTGAAACCCCATCTCTACTAAAAATACACAAAGAAGCCAGGCGCGGTGGCAGGTGCCTGTAATCCCAGCTACTTGGGAGGCTGAGGCAGGAGAATCACTTGAACCTGGGAAGCGGAGGTTACAGTGAGCCAAGATTGTGCCACCGCACTCCAGCCTGAGTGACAGAGCAAGACTCCATCTTAAAAAAAAAAAAAAAGACAAATAACCAAAACAATAATCATAAATCTATGTTGCTGGGCACAGAAGGTAAAAAGATGTAATATGTGACACTAACAATGTAAAGAGGGAAGGACAGAGAAGTATAATAGTAGAACTTTTGTACACTATTGAAACTAAGTTGGTATAAATTTAAAATAGGTTATTATAAATTTGTTCATTGTAATCCCTGTGGTTACTACTAAGAAAATAAAATATACAGAAAGTAAATGAAAAGGGAAACAAAATGGCACACTACCAAAAGACCACTTAAACACCAAAGAATGCAGCAATGGGGGAAGAGAAGGGAAAACCAAATACGTAACGCACGCGGGGCTTAAAACGTAGGTGATGGGTTGATAGGTGCAGCAAACCACCATGGCACATACATACCTACTTAACAAACCTGCACATTCTGCACACGTATCCCAGAACTTAAAGTAAAATAAAGTAACAGGTATAAGGCATTAAAAAAAAATAAGAAAATGGCAGAAGTCCTTCCTTATTAGTAATTACTTTAAATGTAAGCTGATTAAACACTTCAATTAGGCCGGGCACTGTGGCTCATGCCTATAATCCCAGCACTTTGGGAGGCTGAGGCGGGCGGATCACGAGGTCAGGAGATCGAGACCATCCTGGCTAACATGGTGAAACCCCGTCTCTACTAAATATACAAAAAATTAGCCAGGCGTGGTGGCAGGCGCCTGTAGTCCCAGCTACTCGGGAGGCTGAGGCAGGAGAATGGCATGAACCCGAGAGATGGAGCTTGCAGTGAGCAGAGATCGCGCCACTGCACTCCAGGCTGGGTGACAGAGCAAGACTCCGTCTCAAAAACAAACAAACAAACGAAAAACAAAAAACAAACAGCAACAACAAAAAACACTTCAATTAAAAGACAGAGATTGGCAGAATGGATTATTTTATTTTATTTTATTATTTGAGACGGAGTTTTTCTCTGTTGCCCAGGCTGGAGTGCAATGGGGCAGTCTCGGCTCACTGCAGTCTCTGCCTCCCAGATTCAAGTGATTCTCCTGCCTCAGCCTCCTGAGTAGCTGGGATTACAGGCACCCGCCACCATGGCCAGCTAATTTTTGTATTTTTAGTAGAAACGAGGTTTCACCATGCTGGACAGGCTGGTCTCAAACTCCGGACCTCAGGTGATCCACCCGCTTCAGCCTCCCAAAGTGCTAGGATTAGAGGCGTGAGCCACCACACCCAGCCTTTTTTTTTTTTTGAGACGGAGTCTCGCTCTGTTGCTCAGGCTGGAGTGTAGTGGTGCAATCTCGGCTCACTGCAACCTCCCCCTCCCGGGTTCACGCCATTCTCCTGCCTCAGCCTCCCGAGTAGCTGGGACTACAGACTCGCGCTACCACGCCCGGTTAATTTTTTGTGTTTTTAGTAGAGACGGAGTTTCACCGTGTTAGCCAGGATGGTCTCGATCTTTTTCTTTTTTTTTTTTTTTTTGAGACGGAGTCTCGCTCTGTCGCCCAGGCTGGAGTGTAATGGCACCATCTCAGCTCACTGCCATCTCTGCCTCCCAGGTTCAAGCCAGTCTCCTGCCTCAGCCTCCTGAGTAACTGGGATTACAGGTGTGCACCACCACTCCTGGCATTTTTGCAGAGATGGGGTTTCTCCATGTTGGCCAGGCTGGTCTCAAACTCCTGACTTCAAGTAATCCACCCGCCTCAGCCTCCCAAATGCTGGGATTACAGGCATGAGCCACTGTGCCCAGCCTAGAATGGATTGTTTAAATAATACATTGATATACTGTCTACAAAAAACTTACTTTAGATCCACACACAAACCATTGAAAGAGAACAGAAAAACATATTTCACACAAGTAGTAACCAAAAGATAGCTGAGGTGGTTATATCAATATCAAGCAAAGTAAACTTTAAGCCAAAAATTGTTACAAGAGATCAAAGAAGACATTATATATTGATAAAGTTTCAATCCATCAAGAAGATATAATAATTATAAACATATACACACCTAACAACAGAGTCCCAAAATATATAAATTGAAAATTGACAGAAAGGTGGAGAAATAGTTCTACAAAACAGTAGGAAACTTAAATATCCCACTTTCAATAAGGCATAAAGCAAGTCCATTAAAGAAGTTTTATTGAAAAAAAAAGATCAATTAGGAAGTAGAGGACTCGAACAACTCTATAAACCAACCAGATGTAACAAACATATATACAACACCCAGTCAAATAATAATAAGGCTGAGTGTGGCAGCTTATACCTGTAATCCAAGCACTTTGGGAGGCTGAGGTGAGAGGATAGCTTGAGCCCAGAAGTTCAAGACCAGCCTGGGCAAGGTAGTGAGACTCTGTCTCTACAAAAATTTTTAAAAATTAGCCTGGGGTAGTAGTGCATGCCTGTAATCCCAACTACTTTGTAGAGTGAAGTTGGAGGATCATTTGAGCCCAGGAGTTTGGGGCTGCAGTGACTATGATTGTGCCACTGCACTCCAGCCTGGAGGAGAGAGTGAGACCCCGTCTCAAATAATAATAATACAGCAGACATTCTTCTTAAGTGCACGTGGACCATTCTCCAACACAAACCATACGTAAATCAACAAGATATGTCTCAATAAATTTTAAAAGATTGAAATTCTACAAAGTGTTTTCTCTACCACAATGGAATGAATCCAGAAGTCAATAAAAGAAGAAAAACTGGAATATTCATAAATATGTGGAAATTAAACAATATACTGTCTTAAACAACAAGTGAGTCAAAGAGGAAATCACAAGAGAAATTATAAAATACTTTGAGACAGGCCGGGAGCAGTGGCTCATGCCTGAAATTCCAGCACTTTGGGAGGTCAAGGCATGTGGATCACTTGAGGCCAGGAGTTCGAGACCAGCCTATGCAACACAGTGAAAACCCTTCTCTACTAAAAATATAACAATGAATGGGGCATGGTGGTGCATGCCTTTAATCCCACCTACTCAGGAGGCTGAGGTAGGAGAATTGCTTGAACCCAGGAGGTGGAGGTTGCAGTGAGCAGAGATCGTGCCACTGCACTCCAGCCTGGGCAACAGAGCAAGACTCTGTTTCAAAAAAAAAAAGAAAAGAAAAGAAAAGAAAAGAAAAAAGAAAAAAATGCTCTAAGACAAATGGAAGTAAAAACACAACATATCAAAATTTATGGAATGCAGCAAAAGCAGTGTTCAGAGGGAAATTTATACCTATAAACACCTATACTTTTAAAAAAAACAAAGATCACAAGTCAATATATATATATAAGGAACTGAATATATAAAGAACTCTCACGATTCAACAAGAAGATAACCCAATTTTAAAATGAGCAAAAAGGACAGGCATGGTGGCTCTCACCTGCAATACCAGTGCTTTGGGAGGCTGAGATGGGTGGATCACTTGAGGCCAGGAGTTCAAGAGCAGCCTGACCAACATGACAAAACCCCGTCTCTACTAAAATACAAAAATTAGTTGGGCATGGTGGCATGTGCCTGGAATCCCAGCTACTCGGGAGTCTGAGGCTGGAGAATTGCTTGAACCTGGGAGGCAGAGGTTGCAGTCAGCCGAGGTCACGCCACTGTACTCCAGCCTGGGCAACAGAATGAAACTCTGTCTCAAAAATAAATAAGTAAATAAATAAATAAAAATAAAATGTGCAGAAGGGACAGGCGCAGTGGCTCACATCTGCAATCCTAGTGCTTTAGGAGGCTGAGTCAGCAGGATCATTGGAGGCTAGGAATTCAAGACCAGCCCGGCCACCATGGTGAACCCCATCTCGACTAAAAATAACAATAAAAACATAAGTAGAGGAATTTAAATGGCAGAAAAATTAAAATTAAAGTAAAAATGCTTTAAAAGCAAGAGTGATCTTAAATGAAATTTACTAATTTCTATGTGACTATTTCATTTATAAAATTAGTAAATTTCATTTAAATTAAGATCACTTTTAAATTAGGATCACTTCATAAATGAAAAAAATATCTCTTTCTTCCATGATGAAGTAATGGGGATCAGATTTACTGTTCTGTTTTAAACAACCACCAAAAAAACCCACCAAAGTGTATGGAACAATGATTCGCAGACCTTAAACAACAGGTGGCACAGGAGAGCAACCCCTAGGAGATGACAAACCAACCAGGTGAGGTTTATGATTGTCCCATCTTCCTGTCTGGAGAGTTTTTGGGCAATGGAGCAGGAAGGGAGAACCCAAAAGAGCCTGGCGGTCCCTGAGTTGAGGAGACAAGTTGAGAATTCAAGGAGGCCAAAGCTAAAGAAAGAAGAACCATAGGGGAGAGAGGTTCCCCAGGAGGGTGGGGGGCTGGGGAGTGGGGGAGGCTCTGCAATTCTTCTCTCAAGTCTTCACCTGAATATTGATCGCTCTGTGCATTTGAGAAAAACACTGAAGGTCTGTTGGACAGGTGGGTAGATGAAAAAGAAAAAAAAAAATACTGAAAGCCAGGGAAAGGACCACAAGACAAGAGCAGGAAGAACAACACCAGAGCTTCCATAGGGCTGGAAATAGTTCTGCCAGCCAGCCTAGAAACATCTCACAGTATCTGGGTAATCAGAAAGAAGGGTATAGCCTCAGTTGTAGTTCCAAATTAGCCTTAGGACAGCTGCTCTAGCCCTGCCCAACAACGCTGGAGATCAAGCCTGGAAAGAATCAGACTATTCCGGGAGGTGGGGGGCAGCCCCTGCCCAGCCAGCCACCCCATCTGGGAGGTGGGGGGCACCTCTGCCCAGCCGCCCCATCTGGGAAGTGAGGAGCCCCTCTGCCCGGCTGCCACCCCGTCTGGGAGGTGTACCCAACAGCTCATTGAGAACGGGCCATGATGACGATGGCAGTTTTGTCAATAGAAAGGGGGGAAGTGTGGGGAAAAGAAAGAGAGATCAGATTTTTACTGTGTCTGTGTGGAAAGAAGTAGACATAGGAGACTCCATTTTGTTCTGTACTAAGAAAAATCCTTCTGCCTTGGGATGCTGTTAATCTATAACCTTGCCCCCAACCCCGTGCTCTCTGAAACATGTGCTGTGTCCACTAAGGGTTAAATGGATTAAGGGCGGTGCAAGATGTGCTTTGTTAAACAGATGCTTGAAGGCAGCATGCTTGTTAAGAGTCATCACCACTCCCTAATCTCAAGTACCCAGGGACACAAACACTGCGGAAGGTGGCAGGGCCCTCTGCCTAGGAAAACCAGAGACCCTTGTTCACATGTTTATCTGCTGACCTTCCCTCCACTATCGTCCTATGACCCTGCCAAAACCCCCTCTGAGAAACACCCAAGAATAATCAATAGATACTAAAAAAAAAAAAAAAAAAAAGAAGAATCAAACTATTGGCAGGTAACTTCATTGCACGGAGAACAAGAATATTTAAAGAAAGGGGAAAATATCCAGCAAGGTTAAATTCACAATGCCTGGCATCCAATCCAAAATTAATAGGTGTGGCTGGGCACGGTGGCTCAGGCCTGTAATCACAACACTTTGGGAGGCCGAGGTGGGCAGATCACTTGAGCTCAGGAGTTCAAGACCAACCTGGGCAACATGGTGAAACCACATCTCTACTAAATATACAAAAATACAAAAAAAAATAGTAAATTACTAGGTGAAAAAGAAGCAGGAAAATAAGGCTCCTAATGAGTGTAAAAATCAACTAGTGGCCAGATGTGGTGTAAAAATACAGAAATTAGTTGGGCATGGTGGTGGGCACCTGTAATTCCAGCTACTCCAGAGGCTGAGACAGGAGAATCGCTTGAACCCAGGAGGGGGAGGTTGCAGTGAGCCAAGATTGCGCTATTGCACTCCAGCCTGGGTGACAGAGCAAGACTCTGTCTCAAAAAAAAAAAACGAAAAGGAATTATGGCTCCAGGACAGGTGTAACCCACCTTCCCTGTAAGGACAAAGGAAAGGGGCACTTTACGGGAGCTACCATGAGGCCATCACCGGCCAGCGCCCAATTCTGGCACTTGCCACAACAAGGTGATTTGGGGACAAGGTAACCATCCCCTGGTAACCCCAGTGTCCTCTATGCAGCCTGCTGGGGAAGGAGCATGAAGCCTGGTGCTGCCTGGTCCTGCTCCTTGCTGTGTCCCAGCTTCCACAGGGAAGGAGAAGGGGAACAGCTCTTAGATCCCTATGGCAGGCTGGGATTTTTGACTTATTAGACTTCACCTTACTTAGTGACACTGTTTAGGACTTTTGGACCACATCAGTGATCCGGGAGAAGGCATGACCAGCATTGTTATCCCCATTTTGCAGATGAGGAAATTGAGGGACCGTTGGTGATATTCCTGACCACAGGCCACATCATTCGACAGGGCAGGGCTGAGACACAGGCTCCCAGCCAGCACTGTCCTCTGCTCCCTGGTGATTTGCAGGCACTTAGAGGTGCCAGGCTCACTGCCCAGGGGTGTGAATATAAACATGACCCTTATCTGGGCTCCACACAACTCTCCTACCTGGCCTCCAGCCTCTACCCACTGACACTGAACCTTTCAATCGGCCATCAGCCTGAGACACAGATTCAACCATTCGCCCCCAACTGGGAGTGCTTCTGGGTCCCCAGCTTCCTGTGGGCAATGTACATGGAGAGGAAAAGACATATTTTGGTGACAGATGTCAGCAAGAACACCTCATTTCTAGAAGTAGCAGTGGCCAATAGGAGATAGACCACAGGAAGAAAAGATGAGAAAATACGGAGAGTTTTTCACCTGGTGAGACTTGGTGGGAGGTAGGAGCTGCCTCCAAGTCTAGACACTGACGATGCTCTACCCTTCCCCTCCCAACCTCTCCAGGCTCAGCCAATCACACCCCTCTCTGGCCTACATTTGGGAGCTGATGTGCAGAAAAGCAAGGACAGCAGATGCGTATTTTGGCGGCAGAGAAGAGCCTCGTGGACAGAGGCAACAATGGACAATAAGATGTGACCGAGAGGGGCTGGCTGGTACGAGTGCTGCGGTGTATATAACTATGGGTCACAACAGATTTCTTTGTCCTTTCTCCACTCCCACTGCTTCCTTTGACTAACTTAAAAAAGAATATGGACAACAGGGAAGAAAAGTTAAGAAAAGCAGAGAGTTATCCAGAAGGCCTGATATATACCTCTTAGGTGTGGTGCACATTAAGTGCAGAAAGTCTGAATGTGATGTTGTGGGAGGAAACTCCCAAGAGCATCGTATGAGAAACATTTCCAGAAACAGAGGCAAGAATATCCCACCTGGAAGGTCTTCCTCTCAGTGTTCAGAAAATTGGATGAAAGTACGCCTAGCCAAAACACGCCATGCCCAGGAGCTAGGGTTCTCTAAGACCCAGCGTCTAACAGTCCTGAAAGGCCTGGGTAGGTCCACTTTGACCCTGGCCCCTGGGGATCAGGCTGGGAGGTGGCTCACAGCCCAGCCTCATCTTCTGTTTGCAGACAGAAGGAACTAATGAGGCAGGAGAATAGGGAATTAGAGTCGCGGGGGTTAAGGCAGAAGCAAAAGGACAGCAGGTGCAGCCAGTTCTAGGCAGCACGCAGGCCACATCCTCACTCCCGTGATAACAAGACAGCAGTTTCCACTTCAGCCCCGGCTTTGCAGTGGCTCATACCTGTAATCCCAACACTTTGGGAGGCTGAGGCGGGTGGATCACCTGAGGTCAGGAGTTCGAGACCAGCCTGGCCAACATGGTGAAGCCCCGTCTCTACTAAAAATACAAAAATTAGCCAGGCCTGGTGGCGGGCACCTTGTAATCCCAGCAGCTCGGGAAGCTGAGACAGGAGAATCTCTTGAACCTGGGAGGGGGAGGTTGCAGCGGGCCAAGATGGCGCTATTGCACTCCAGCCTGGGTGACAGAGCAAGACTCTGTCTCACAGTAGGGAAGGAGAGAGCCTCGGAGGAGGGGGCAGGTCGGACCCGGTCCACCCCCGGCGTGGCACCCTCAGCCCTTCCCAGCTCCCGGTGCCTCTTAACATTGCTAGCAGGTGTGAGCCTGGGGTCGTGCCAGCCTCTGAGCGAGCTCGGCCCCTTACTCACCATTTCCAGCCTCACCTTCCTCTCCCATGAAAGGGGCACGAGGGTAACAGCTCCCTCGTGGGAGTGCAAGGCTGGTACAGGCTTTAGCTGCAACTCTGAGTCCTTTCACCGAAAACAACTCAGAGAACGAAACAGCTGCACAGAACATTAGCACCCACCCCCACCCCAGAGACGGCTTCCCGGAGCTCAACAGAGGAGGGCAGGTATGCAGGTGGGAGGAAGAGGAACGTGGCCTCCCTCCATGTGGCTCCTGGTCTGAAGGCCCCAACTCAGACATCTCCAGCCTCCCATGGGGCAGCTGCCTGAGTGGCAGGTGGTGTCTGGGGCCAGGAGACTTGATTCTGCCTAGCTGGGCCTCAGTTTCCCAGGAGGCGACCTGAGCAGAGTTACACCGCCCCTCTCAGTGGCACCTGGCTTGGGACTCCCTCCCTCCCCTCTGCTCTTCCTTCTCTTTACTCCTGGGGTCTTCCAGGAAAGTGCCAATCCTGGAGTAAGATTTAGGGGGCAGTTTCTGTGCTGGCCTCAAGCCCTTGGCTCACCTCTTCCCCAGCGGCAGAGCGAGGGCATCTGGTACTCCAAGAAGAAGAGCTGGGCTAGGATCTTAGGGTGTTCCCCACGTCACGGGGCCTCTTCCACCCCCTGGCTCATGGACCCCATGTTGGCTGCACTACAGAGGCCGGCCGGGCTTCCAGATGCTGGCCACTCCCATCCCGGGACCAGCCTTCTGGAAGGGGGGTGTTGAGCCCATGAGGAGCTCCATGAGTGGGTAAGCAGGTGGGGACGGCCATGTGCACAACATTACTTTGGCAGCTGATGGGCGGGAGGACAGGTCCAGGCGGCCTCCAGGCACGTTCCTGTTTGTGTGACATTCAGTGTGACATGGTGCATGCCGTGGCACACAGGGTGCTGTGTTCAGATAAGCCAGGGCCTCGGAGGAACTCAGGCGGAGGAAAGAGCCGGAACACAAACACAGCGCGACCTTTCCCGGGAAGTAGCCCCTCCAGGAATGCGCCCCGGGACCCCCTGCCGCGCCCTGGGCCCCCATGGCCAAGGGCAGATCCCCTCACTTCCACCATCCGTGACCCGGTTCACTCCAGTTGAGCCCCAAGAGCCTGTGCTGAGCCCAGCCCGGAAGGAGGAGGGAGCCTTGGTGGCCAGAGAGGGCCGAGGCCTGTCAGGCTGACGGCTCCTTCAGGACAGGCACCCATCTGTGACGGGGACATCCAGGGACCACTGCGGCTGCCCTGGCCCAAGATGCCCCAGAGGCCAGGTGGGCAGGGCCCCTTCCTCCTCCAGGAGGTGGGACTGGGCTGGGTTTTGAAGGATGGCAGCGGCTGGGTGGACTCAGGGCATGGACAGGGAAGGCCACGCAGGCCTAAAACACACAGACTCAGGTGGGCGGGAACTTCAAGGTCAAATCCCCGAGCCCTCGGAGGGGGACTCAGGAAATCGGTTGCTCAGTGGGGGGCAGAGTTTGGAGCCTTGGGGCAGGAGCGGTGTCCAGCAGAGGGGCTGCTGCCCACCATGGCTGGCCTTGCCATTGGCTTTGGCCCCAGCCCCGGGGAAGTGCAAGGCGCAGGAGACACACCACAAGGCCCTTGGGTGTCCTTCCTGCACCTTCCTTCAGTGGCAGGCGGGTGATGCATCTATGTCACTGCATCCACGTAAGATGCTCTGTTAGAAAAAAAACAAGAAGGAGTCCGGGCGTGGTGGCTCACGCCTGTAATCCCGGCACTGTGGGAGGCCGAGGCTGGCGGATCACAAGGTCAGGAGATTGAGACCATCCTGGCTAACACGGAGAAACCCCGTCTCTACTAAAAACACAAACCAAAAAAAAATTAGCAGGGCATGGTGGCGGGTGCCTGTAGTCCCAGGTACTCAGGAGGCTGAGGCAGGAGAATGGTGTGAACCCGGGAGGCGGAGCTTGTAGTGAGCCGAGATCGTGCCACTGCACTCCAGCCTGGATGACAGAGCAAGACTCCGTCTCAAAAAAAAAATTATGAATCCAAATTAGATATGAAAATAAATATTTGAAGTGATAAAAAAACACACAAAGCTCACACATGAAAAAGCTGATAGGTGCACTAAGCATCATCAGATGGAAGAAAAAAACAAGATTTGATTAGTTACTCCCAGGCACACCTCTGTCAAACTTATTTTTTCTATATCTCTTGGCTGCTACCCCTTGATTATTGCTTCCTATGAAAATAATTTTTCATAAATAGAATGGAAAGATAACTCCGCCTTCCCTTTGACGTGAGGTTCAGGTTGGTTTCTCATCATCGGTTGGGGGCTGCATGACACACACAGCTGCCGTCACGATGTGTGTGTGGTGATGCTGCCACGGGCGTCTGCCCC
Source organism: Gorilla gorilla gorilla (assembly GCF_029281585.2). Lineage (NCBI taxonomy): Eukaryota > Metazoa > Chordata > Mammalia > Primates > Hominidae > Gorilla > Gorilla gorilla. Next base: position 129,685,035 of record NC_073237.2, read on the forward strand.
GTAAGCAGCAGCTCTGATCAATTCTCCTTTGCGAGGTGACCACCAAAGGAGCGCAGAGCTGGCCGGGCATTCATGTGTGTTCATGACTGAGAACTTTTCACAGAGAGAGAGAGAGGACTTCTGTCCTGACGAAGGAGCGCAGAGCTGGCCGGGGCATTCGTGCATGTTCACGACCGAGAACCTTTCACACAGAGAGGACTTCTGTCCTGAGAGATGTCAGTGAGGACTGAATCCCCACTTGCAGGCGTGCACATCGGGGACTGATGGACATCGCTGAGGACTGATCCCAGCTTACAGGCGTGCACGCTGGAGGCTCGGAAGAGCTGACTGTGACTCGCTTCCGGCTTCCCCCCAGGACAAAACCTGCCTCTCCTTCCAGACTCGCCAACTTCCCTTCACGTCCCGCTGTGATGTGCAGTACAGCATCCTTGGGTCATGACACCAGCTGCACTGGCACAGGGAATGGTGAGAATATTCCTGAAAATGAAGACTACCGTGGAAGGCAGGAGCTTCTAAGCTAGAGTGACTGGCAGCTTCAACAGGCCCTGCTGCACCTGAACCAGCCCGGGGCCCCCCAGTGCCGCGGAGAGAGACAGCTGTGGCAGATTTCACAAACTCATGCCCAGGGGAGCTCCCGGCTTGCTCATGGCAAGGACCACACAGGGGCATCTTAGGGTCCGAGGGAGGCAGCGGAACTGCGGAGTCCCAGGGCACACTGTCTCCAGCTTCGCCAGCTGGGCCATTGCTCTCCAACGCCAGCACCCATGGGTACTTCCTGATGCACCTCATCCTACCCACGTTACTGTCAGAGTGAGGAATGTGCTCAGCCTCAGGCCCTGAGATTGTCCTCTCCTTACTCAGCTTCTCTTTCTGTCCTTGCAGCATCCGGTTCGCCTCTTCCCCCAGCTGCCTTTTCGCATCCTCTGCCTGCTCTTCCCTGCAGTTGTCCGTCTGTGTCTACATCATTGGCAGGAGTTCCTCCTGCACTCTGCATGCTGAAACCGTGCAGATGGACACATGGCAGGGCTTTCCCTCCCGTCTGGCTTGCCTCCTGCCTCTGTTAAAGACATGACGTGACTCTTCAGCAGGTTTTGAACTTGCCTCTAGGTCACAAAGGGATTGTCTCATCGTTTCTACTACATATTTTTAAAGTTTTGCTTTTCATATGAATCCTTTTAATCTGTCCGGAATCAACTGTGTGCCGTGTGAGGTAGGAAGCTAAATGGATATGTCCTTTTCGTACGGATAAAAGCTTCATTTATTCGATACTTTCGCCTCCAGTGTTTTTGCTATGCCCCTTATTTTCCGATTCCATTTCCGGTCTGTTTCTGGACTCTCTCCTGTTCTGGTGATCCATCCGTGCAGCCTTGTGACAACACCGCAGGCTTAACGAGAGTGGCAAAGGATGCCGAGCCCTGCTGGCCGTGTGCCCCGGCTGCGCTTCCCTGAGTCACGTGAGCTTCTCTTTGGGCTCCATCTGCAGTGTCTGTCACCTTGCCTTTCCTAATGGCGTTGAATTGCTGCTTTTCTCATTGTTTTCTTCATCAGTCTTGCCAGACGTCTACCCATTTTATTGTATTCTCCTCTAAGAGCCAGTTTTGCGTTTGTGGGTTATCTCCAGTTTTTCTTTATTTTCTGGTCCACAGATTTCTCTTCTTTATTATTTCTGTCTTCAAATTTCTTTAGGATATGTGTTATTGCTTTTTTATTTGAATGTCTACTTTGTGTGTGTGTGTGTTTGTGTGTGTGTGTGTGTGTGTGTGTGTATGTGTGTGACGGAGTTTTGCTCTTGTTGTCCAGGCTGGAGTGCAATGGCAGGATCTCGGCTCACTGCAACCTCCGCCTCCCAGGTTCAAGTGATTCTCCTGCCTCAGCCTCCTGAGTAGCTGGGATTATAGGCGCCCGCCACCTCACCCGGCTAATTTTTGTATTTTTAGTAGAGATGGGTTTCACCATGCTGACCAGGCTGGTCTCAAACTCCTGACCTCATGATCTGCTCACCTCGGCCTCCCATAGTGCTGGGATTACAGGCATGAGCTACCACACCCGGACTAACTTACTTTTGTATTGTATAATAATAGATGCATCTAAGGCTGTAGACTTGAAGTTTATATTTCTTTTTATGTAACACTCTGTTCATTGTTGATTCTAGTTTTATTGCCCTGTAGCTATAAAATGCAGGCTCCACCGTGTTGGTTCTGTGAAATTCCCCATATTGCCTGGCATGTGGCCTATTCTTTAAACCACTCTTCTATGTGTACTTAATTCTTCATTGTTCATTGTAACAATTATAACAATATACTTGTTTAGCTGTTGGAGCAGTGTCTTTGTACACTTTACAATTTTGGTTCCAAATCTTCAACGTTGGTGTGAACTTTTAAAATTCTTGGCCGGGTGCAGTGGCTCACGCCTGTAATCCCACCACTTTGGGAGGCTGAGGTGGGCGGATCACAAGATCAGGAGATCGAGACCAGCCTGATCAACATGGTGAAACCCTGTCTCTACTAAAAATACAAAAATTAGCCAGGCGTGGTGGCATGCACCTGTAATCCCAACTACTCAGGAGGCTGAGGCAGGAGAATTGCTTGAAACCGGGAGGTGGGGGTTGTGGTGAGCTGAGATCGCGCCATTGCACTCCAGCCTGGGCAACAAGAGTGAAACTCCAACTCAAAAAAAAAAAAAACCCTCTCGCTCTCTGCTTCTAATGGAGAAGTTCTGGCATCTTCCATTCTGACTGTGGATTTGACCCCTTTGTTCTTCAGTCTGTTTTGGCTTCTTGTATTTCGATGCAGTATGCCTTCAAATTCATGAATATTCATCTTCTTGTGATTGTGCTTTTAATTGTTTTCATGTTGGCGCGCTTTTCACCTATACTGATGAAAAATAAATCATGCTTTCATCTAACAGGCTTATTTGTTTATTTATTATTATTATTATTTTTGAGATGGAGTCTTGCTCTGTCACACAGGCTGGAGTGCAATGGTGTGATCTCGGCTCACTGCAACTTCCGCCTCCCAGGTTCAAGCGATTCTCCTGCCTCAGCCTCCTGAGTAGCTGGGATTACAGGTGCCCGCCACCAGACCTGGCTAATTTTTGTATATTTAGGTGAGATGGGGTTTTGCCATGTTGGCCAGTCTGGCCTTGAACTCCTGACCTCAGGTGATCTGCCTGCCTCGGCCTCCCAAAGTGCGGGCATTGCGTGTGTGAGCCACCATTGCACCTGGTCCTTTATTTGTTTTGAAAATGTATTATCCCTGCCCACCCCTTTCCACTTCCCTCTCACCACAGATCATTCTCCTGTGCTTAACATGCGTCTTTTGTTCCTATGAACCCATGCATGTGGGCACAAGTGTGTTTTGTGTGCATTCTTGTTCCTATGAACCCATGCATGTGGGCACAAGTGTGTTTTGTGTGCATTCTTGTTCGTATGAACCCATGCGTGTGGGCACAAGTGTGTTTTGTGTGCGTTCTTGTTCGTATGAACCCATGCGTGTGGGCACAAGTGTGTTTTGTGTGCATTCTTGTTCATATGAACCCATGCACGTGGGCACAAGTGTGTTTTGTGTGCATTCTTGTTCATATGAACCCATGCATGTGGGCACAAGTGTGTTTTGTGTGCATTCTTGTTCCTATGAACACCTGCATGTGGGCACATGTGTTTTGTGTGCATTGAGCACTCTTTAAATATCCACTAAAACAGAACCTTCCTCCCCCAACATTAAAGTCTGCACCCTTCATGTTTGTACAGCCAACAGGTAGTTTGCTTTGCTGACATTGATCCCCCGCCCCCGGTCTGCTACAGACGTGCTAAAATTCTCCCTTTCAAACTTCCTTTGATGGAGGCCAGTGAGTGGTAGAGGCTGTCCGTTGTTTTTTAATGTCTGAGATGTCTTTATTTTGCCTTCAATATTTTATGGAAGTTGTGCTGAGAATAACATTCAAAGGTAAATGTAATTTCCCCCTGGGTCTGTAAAGACGTCACTCCATTGTCTCCCAGGAGGTAACATTGCTGTTGAGAAGTCTGCCGTCAGCTGACATCTGCATTTTTGGTAGGTACTGTGGCTCTTCTTTCTGGTCGTTTTGACTTTTTTCTCCTCTCCTGGATGATCTGCATGTCACTGTAATATTCTAGAAGTGGATTTCTCTTGGTTTGTAATTTAGATCTGGGATCTCATGTCTTTTCAATTCTGGAGAATTCTGAGCTATTATGTTGCTTTGTTGCCAATTAAAAAATGTTTTTCTGGGGGGAGGAGCCAAGATGACCGAATAGGAACAGCTCCGGTCTACAGCTCCCAGTGTGAGCGACGCAGAAGACGGGTGATTTCCTGCATTTCCATCTGAGGTACCGGGTTCATCTCACTACGGAGTGCCAGACAGTGGGTGCAGGTCAGTGGGTGCACGCACCGTGCACAAGCCAAAGCAGGGCGAGGCATTGCCTCACTTGGGAAGCTCAAGAGTTCCCTTTCCTAGTCAAAAAAAGTGGTGACAGACGGCACCTGGAAAATCAGGTCACTCCCACCCGAATACTGCGCTTTTCCGATGGGCTTAAAAAACGGCGCACCAGGAGATTATATCCGGCACCTGGCTCAGAGGGTCCTACGCCCATGGAGTCTCACTGATTGCTAGCACAGCAGTCTGAGATCAAACTGCAAGGCGGCAGCGAGGCTGGGGGAGGGGTGCCCGCCATTGCGCAGGCTTGATTAGGTAAACAAAACAGCCGGGAAGCTCGAACTGGGTGGAGCCCACCACAGCTCAAGGAGGCCTGCCTGCCTCTGTAGGCTCCACCTCTGGGGGCAGGGCACAGACAAACAAAAAGACAGCAGTAACCTCTGCAGACTTAAATGTCCCGGTCTGACAGCTTTGAAGAGAGCAGTGGTTCTCCCAGCATGCAGCTGGAGATCTGAGAACGGGCAGACTGCCTCCTCAGGTGGGCCCCTGACCCCTGACCCCCGAGCAGCCTAACTGGGAGGCGCCCCCTAGCAGGGGCAGACTGACACCTCACACGGCCGGGTATTCCAACAGACCTGCAGCTGAGGGTCCTGTCTGTTAGAAGGAAAACTAACAAACAGAAAGGACATCCACACCAAAAACCCATCTGTACGTCACCATCATCAAAGACCAAAAGTAGATAAAAACACAAAGATGGGGAAAAAACAGAGCAGAAAAACTGGAAACTCTAAAAAGCAGAGCGCCTCTCCTCCTCCAAAGGAATGCAGTTCCTCACCAGCAATGGAACAAAGCTGGACAGAAAATGACTTTGACGAGCTGAGAGAAGAAGACTTCAGACGATCAAATTACTCCCAGCTACGGGAGGAAATTCAAACCAAAAGCAAAGAAGTTGAAAACTTTGAAAAAATTTAGAAGAATGTATAACTAGAATAACCAATACAGAGAAGTGCTTAAAGGAGCTGATGGAGCTGAAAACCAAGGCTCGAGAACTACATGAAGAATGCAGAAACCTCAGGAGCCGATGCGATCAACTGGAAGAAAGGGTATCAGTGATGGAAGATGAAATGAATGAAATGAAGTGAGAAGGGAAGTTTAGAGAAAAAAGAATAAAACGAGCAAAGCCTCCAAGAAATATGGGACTATGTGAAAAGACCAAATCTACGTCTGATTGGTGTACCTGAAAGTGACGGGAAGAATGGAACCAAGTTGGAAAACACTCTGCAGGATATTATCCAGGAGAACTGCCCCAATCTAGCAAGGCAGGCCAACATTCAGATTCAGGAAATACAGAGAACGCCACAAAGATACTCCTCGAGAAGAGCAACTCCAAGACACATAATTGTCAGATTCACCAAAGTTGAAATGAAGGAAAAAATGTTAAGGGCAGCCAGAGAGAAAGGTCGGGTTACCCTCAAAAGGAGGCCCATTAGACTAACAGCAGATCTCTCGGCAGAAACTCTACAAGCCAGAAGAGAGTGGGGGCCAATATTCAACATTCTTAAAGAAAAGAATTTTCAATCCAGAATTTCTTTTGTCACCACCAGGCCTGCCCTAAAAGAGGTCCTGAAGGAAGCGCTAAACATGGAAAGGAACAACCGGTACCAGCCGCTGCAAAATCATGCCAAAATGTAAAGACCATCGAGACTAGGAATAAACTGCATCAACTAAAAACCAAATAACCAGCTAACATCATAATGACAGGATCAAATTCACACATAACAATATTAACTTTAAATGTAAATGGACTAAATGCTCCAATTAAAAGACACAGACTGGCAAATTGGATAAAGAGTCAAGACCCATCAGTGTGCTGTATTCAGGAGACCCATCTCACGTGCAGAGACACACATAGGCTCAAAATAAAAGGATGGAGGAAGATCTACCAAGCAAATGGAAAACAAAAAAAGGCAGGGGTTGCAATCCTAGTCTCTGATAAAACAGACTTTAAACCAACAAAGATCAAAAGAGACAAAGAAGGCCATTACTTAATGGTAAAGGGATCAATTCAACAAGAAGAGCTAACTATCCTAAATATATATGCACCCAATACAGGAGCACCCAGATTCATAAAGCAAGTCCTGAGTGACCTACAAAGAGACTTAGACTCCCACACATTAATAAGGGGAGACTTTAACATCCCACTGTCAACATTAGACAGATCAACAAGACAGAAAGTCAAAAAGGATACCCAGGAATTGAACTCAGCTCTGCACCAAGCGGACCTAATAGATAGCTACAGAACTCTCCACCCCAAATCAACAGAATATACATTTTTTTTCAGCACCACACCACACCTATTCCAAAATTGACCACATACTTGGAAGTAAAGCTCTCCTCAGCAAATATAAAAGAACAGAAATTATAACAAACTGTCTCTCAGACCACAGTGCAATCAAACTAGAACTCAGGATTAAGAATCTCACTCAAAACCGCTCAACTACATGGAAACTGAACAACCTGCTCCTGAATGACTACTGGGTACATAATGAAATGAAGGCAGAAATAAAGATGTTCTTTGAAACCAATGAGAACAAAGACACAACATACCACAATCTCTGGGACGCATTCAAAGCAGTGTGTAGAGGGAAATTTATAGCACTAAATGCCCACAAGAGAAAGCAGGAAAGATCCAAAATTGACACCCTAACATCACAATTAAAAGAACTAGAAAAGCAAAAGCAAACACATTCAAAAGCTAGCAGAAGGCAAGAAATAACTAAAATCAGAGCAGAACTGAAGGAAATAGAGACACAAAAAAACCCTTCAAAAAATTAACAAATCCAGGAGCTGGTTCTTTGAAAGGATCAACAAAATTGATAGACCGCTAGCAAGAGTAATAAAGAAAAAAAGAGAGAAGAATCAAATAGACGCAATAAAAAATGATAAAGGGGATATCACCACCGATCCTACAGAAATACAAACTACCATCAGAGAATACTACAAACACCTCTACGCAAATAAACTAGAAAATCTAGAAGAAATGGATAAATTCCTCGACACATACACTCTCCCAAGACTAAACCAGGAAGAAGTTGAATCTCTGAATAGACCAATAACAGAAGCTGAAGTTGTGGCAATAATCAATAGCTTACCAACCAAAAAGAGTCCAGGACCAGATGGATTCACAGCCGAATTCTACCAGAGGTACAAGGAGGAACTGGTACCATTCCTTCTGAAACTATTCCAATCAATAGAAAAAGAGGGAATCCTCCCTAACTCATTTTATGAGGCCAGCATCATCCTGATATCAAAGCTGGGCAGAGACACAACCAAAAAAGAGAATTTTAGACCAATATCCTTGATGAACATTGATGAAAAATCCTCAATAAAATACTGGCAAACCGAATCCAGCAGCACATCAAAAAGCTTATCCACCATGATCAAGTGGGCTTCATCCCTGGGATGCAAGGCTGGTTCAATATATGCAAATCAATAAATGTAATCCAGCATATAAACAGAACCAAAGACAAAAACCACATGATTATCTCAATAGATGCAGAAAAGGCCTTTGACAAAATTCAAAAACCCTTCATGCTAAAAACTCTTAATAAATTAGGTATTGATGGGACTTATCTCAAAATAATAAGAGCTATCTATGACGAACCCACAGCCAATATCATACTGAATGGGCAAAAACTGGAAGCATTCCCTTTGAAAACTGGCACAAGACAGGGATGCCCTCTCTCACCACTCGTACTCAACGTAGTGTTGGAAGTTCTGGCCAGGGCAATTAGGCAGGAGAAGGAAATAAAGGGTATTCAATTAGGAAAAGAGGAAATCAAATTGTCCCTGTTTGCAGACGACATGATTGTATATCTAGAAAACCCCATTGTCTCAGCCCAAAATCTCCTTAAGCTGATAAGCAACTTCAGCAAAGTCTCAGGATACAAAATCAATGTACAAAAATCACAAGCATTCTTATACACCAACAACAGACAAACGGAGAGCCAAATCATGAGTGAACTCCCATTCACAATTGCTTCAAAGAGAACAAAATACCTAGGAATCCAACTTACAAGGGATGTGAAGGACCTCTTCAAGGAGAACTACAAACCACTGCTCAAGGAAATAAAAGAGGATACAAACAAATGGAAGAACATTCCATGCTCATGGGTAGGAAGAATCAATATCGTGAAAATGGCCATACTGCCCAAGGTAATTTACAGATTCAATGCCATCCCCATCAAGCTACCAATGACTTTCTTCACAGAATTGGAAAAAAACTACTTTAAAGTTCATATGGAACCAAAAAAGAGCCTGCATCGCCAAGTCAATCCTAAGCCAAAAGAACAAAGCTGGAGGCATCACACTACCTGACTTCAAACTGTACTACAAGGCTACAGTAACCAAAACAGGATGGTACTGGTACCAAAACAGAGATATAGATCAATGGAACAGAACAGAGCCCTCAGAAATAATGCCGCATACCTACAACTATCTGATCTTTGACAAACCTGAGAAAAACAAGCAATGGGGAAAGGATTCCCTATTTAATAAATGGTGCTGGGAAAACTGGCTAGCCATATGTAGAAAGCTGAAACTGGATCCCTTCCTTACACCTTATACAAAAATCAATTCAAGATGGATTAAAGACTTAAACATTAGACCTAAAACCATAAAAACCCTAGAAGAAAACCTAGGAATTACCATTCAGGACATAGGCATGGGCAAGGACTTCATGTCTAAAACACCAAAAGCAATGGCAACCAAAGCCAAAATTGACAAATGGGATCTAATTAAAGAGCTTCTGCACAGCAAAAGAAACTACCATCAGAGTGAACAGGCAACCTACAAAATGGGGGAAAATTTTCACAACCTACTCATCTGACAAAGGGCTAATATCCAGAATCTACAATGAACTCAAACAAATTTACAAGAAAAAAACAAACAACCCCATCGAAAAGTTTGCAAAGGATATGAACAGACACTTCTCAAAAGAAGACATCTATGCAGCCAAAAAACACATGAAAAAATGCTCACCATCACTGGCCATCAGAGAAATGCAAATCAAAACCACAATGAGATACCATCTCACACCAGTTAGAATGGCAATCATTAAAAAGTCAGGAAACAACAGGTGCTGGAGAGGATGTGGAGAAATTGGAACACTTTTACACTGTTGGTGGGACTGTAAACTAGGTCAACCATTGGGGAAGTTAGTGTGGCGATTCCTCAGGGATCTAGAACTAGAAATATCATTTGACCCAGCCATTCCATTACTGGGTATATACCCAAAGGACTATAAATCATGCTGCTATAAAGACACATGCACACGTATGTTTATTGCGGCATTATTCACAATAGCAAAGACTTGGAACCAACCCAAATGTCCAACAATGATAGACTGGATTAAGAAAATGTGGCACATATACACCATGGAATACTATGCAGCCATAAAAAATGATGAGTTCATGTCCTTTGTAGGGACATGGATGAAATTGGAAATCATCATTCTCAGTAAACTATCGCAAGAACAAAAAACCAAACACCGCATATTCTCACTCATAGGTGGGAATTGAACAATGAGCACACATGGACACAGGAAGGGGAACATCACACTCTGGGGACTGTCGTGGGGTGGGGGGAGGGGGGAGGGGTAGCATTGGGAGATATACCTAATGCTAGATGACGAGTTAGTGGGTGCAGTGCACCAGCATGGCACATGTATACATATGTAACTAACCTGCACGTTGTGCACATGTACCCTAAAACTTAAAGTATAATAATAATTTTTTAAAAAATGTTTTTCTTTGGGAACTCCTATTCTGTTTATATCAGAGCCTCTCAATCTATTCTCCATATATGTTACCTTTGAGTGTGTGTATGTGTGCATTTGTATATGTGTGCATGTGTGTGTATGCATGTGTGTGTATATGTGTGTGTGCATGTGTGTGTATTGCGTGTGTGTGTGTATGTGTGTGTGTGTTGTGTTTTTCAAAGCTGCTGCACTCTGGTTGGTTTCCTCCACTCCATTTTATTGCTAGATACAGGCTGGAGTCTCTGAATCTATTTGTAACACCTCAGTTTCTCTTTTGAATTTTTCTTTCTTCATTGACTATGTTAGTACTATCTTCCATGCCACTAAGTCTCTTTTCTACTATTTCAAGTCTGGAATTTATCCTATCTATTGTGTTTTTTATTCACTCTACTATTCATCTTCAAAATTTATAATTATTTCTACTTTATCTCTCCTTATTTCTTTATATTCTGGCCACTTCTAATTTTATACTACTTTTTAAAAAAAAGTCTGGCGTAAGTTCCTGTACCAATTGCTCATTTTTAGCCTGCCTTTCTTAGTGTGGTGTTTCCTTGGGTAATTTGGAAACTGGCCTTGCTCATTTCAAGGTGAGGATATTGTGTCTCTGCATTTCTGCCTTTCTCTGCCATCTTGTTGTCATTGTCCTCTGTCTAGCAGTGTTTTGTAGCCTCTGCTCCCATCCCGGGTCCCAGGCTTCTGCTCTGCAGTGATGCAGAGCATGTCACAGATAAAGTCATCCTTTCCGAGGACGGCTTGTCTCAGCTTCTGCCCTTGAGGCTGTGTTGATGTCCTCTTGCCTTCCTATGCCCACAGTGCTCCACTAAGTTATACGAAGTTACAGCTCTGGGATGTGTCAAGGAGGGTTTCTCAGCCTCCTTTCTGGAGTCAGGGAAGACACACCCATCACTCCCAGGAGCTGGATCTAGGCCCTCTCTGCCTGCCTTGGGACTTGGAGCTGACAGGCCCCTGCCTCTGCCCCATCACCAGCCTGTGGTTCTCCTCCATTCCTTGTTTTATGTGAGTGTGTGTGTGTGTGCATGTATATATGTACACACATGCATACACACACACACACACACACCTGTCTTGGTCTTCTGTCTGACCTATTGCTGCTGTGTGTGTGGAGCAGAGAGGGTCCTTACTGCACACCTTGCTCAGGACAGTGGACACCGTCTTTAAATGCACACGGTATCGTGTTCACACAGGAGGGTCCCTTTTTTTCCATGATGAATCTGAGGCCAAGTAACCTGCCCAGAGATGCAGGAAGCTCAGTCGAGCCCCAAGCCCACGGCCCTCGGACTCCAACCCCAAACCCCTTCAGCGGTGTGCACGTCAGCCCGTGTGGGATGGCTGGGGGGCATCTGTTACTGCTGCACACGTCCCCAGGTGGCCTGCACGCCCTTCACTCCCTTCAGTTTCCTCCCAGGTGAAATCTGCAAACCCGCTCCTCTGGACCTGGTCCTGTCCAGGTGATCCTCTGGAATTAACAAGCTGTTATTCACCAGCCTCCAGCAACAATGGCACGTTACCTGCTCCATTGCAGAACTGGCCGTGGTTTACATCCAGGAAGGGATTGGTCAGTCACCTGTGCCAGGTCCCCGGGGGATCCTGAGCCCAGCGGTATAAAGGGTGGCTGTGGGAGTGGCACAGCCTCTCCCAGCCCCAGCAAGCGAACTGTCAGGTGGCCGTGGACTCAGATCCCGGAGATGAAGCCCCTGCTCCTGGCTGTCAGCCTCGGCCTCATTGCTGCCCTGCAGGCCCACCACCTCCTGGACTCAGACAAGGAGATTCAGGATGTGAGGCTTGAATGGGAAGCTTGGGCTGGAGGGGCCACGGGGCGAGGCTGAGACTGCTGGATGGAGACCACATCACTCCCCCATCCAAAGAGACCCTCATTTTCGGGTTGGGCGTAAAAGCCCTGCCCTGAAAGATGGTGAGATGGGACAGCAGGAGTCTGGGCTGGGGGGACAGGGACGCAGAGGGGCAGGGCTGGGAGGGTGGGGGTCTGGCTGACTTCACTTCTCTCCTGGGGGTGAGGGCTCCTGTGGTCCTGGCCAACTTGCGGGGGCTGGAGCCACCTTCGGGTGGACCTGGCGAAGGTGCTGGGTGTTTTCTGGGTGGATTAGATTGGGGAATGTTCCCCGTCTCCAGCCCTTGGGGTGCGGTAGAGTCTGGGGGCTGCAGGCCAGGGAAGGGGGAGGCTCTGGAGCGGTCGGCCTGAGCCTGATAGAGAGGAACTTTCTCCAGGTGTCAGGGACGTGGTATCTGAAGGCCATGATGGTGGACAGGGAGCTCCCTGAGATGACTCTGGAATCGGAGACATCCATGACCCTCACGACCCTGAAAGGGGGCAACCTGGAAGCCAAGGTCACCATGCTGTGAGTGTCTGCCAGCCGGCTGGGCAGCCTGCAACCTGGTCTACGGCCTTCCCTTTCCCCACCCAGGAGAGCTCTGGTGCTGGGGATGTGGGCAGACCTGCCGGGAGGTCCCTCTCAGCCCCTCCTACAAGGCTCGGCAACTGGCAGCCTTGAGGGCAAACTGTGCCACTGAAGTACCTCGGCTGGAGGGGCCCTGAGGGGGCAAAGGCCCCGGATCAGACCCTGTGGGTTACCAGGGGCAGTGCTGGGTACCACCCACCTCCTCCTAGGACTGAGGAATGTGATCTGTGTGCTGAAGCCTTCTGCTGAGCTGGGGCAGAGGTTTCCGACTCCACCAGCCCCCATTCTCTCTGACCTTGTCAACGCCCTCAGATGAAAGTCGAGAGCAAAGGGGCAGTGCTCAGCAAGATACACCTGACAGAGAACGCTCAATGATGCCAGCTGCTGTCATTATTGTGCTAATTAAATACAGAGTAATTCTGGAAGAAAGTGTAAAATAATAAAATAATAGCCAGGTGTCATGGCTCAGATCTGTAATCTCAGCACTTTGGGAAGCCAAGGCAGGCGGATCACTTGAGGTCAGGAGTTTGAGACCAGCCTGGCCAACATGGCAAAACCCCATCTCTACTAAAAATACAAAAACTAGCCAGGTGTGGTGGTGCACAGTTCTCCTGCCACATGATTCTCCTGCTTCAGCCTCCCGAGTAGCTGGGATTACAGGCACACACCACCACACCCAGCTAATTTTGTGTATCTTTAGTAGAGATGGGGTTTCACCATGTTGACCAGGCTGGTCTTGAACTCCTGACCTCATGATCCACCCACCTTGGCCTCCCAAAGTGCTGGGATTACAGGCGTGAGCCACTGAGCCCAGCTGTAAGGTTCTTATACTAGATGAAGGTAGACTGATAAATTAAAGACATACTATAAACCCTAAAGCACCTGTTAAAGTCAACAAACAAACAAGAAAACAAAAGACTGTCAGTGAATAAGAACAAATAAACTGAAAAGATTGTTTTAAAAACTAAATTCAAAAGAAGACCAGTAAGAGGGAAAGGGGCCTGGCGCGGTGGCTCACGCCTGTAATCCCAACACTTTGGTAGGCTGAGGTGGGCAGATCACTTTAGTTCAGGAATTCGAGATCAGCCTCACCAAGATGGTGAAACCCTGTCTCTACCAAAAATACAAAAATTATCCAGGCATCGTGGCATGCACCTGTAGTCCCAGCCACTCAGGAGGCTGAGGCAGGAGAATCACTTGAGCCTGGGAGGCGGAGGTTGCAGTGAGCCAAGACTGTGCCACTGCACTCCAGCCTGGGCGACAGAGTGAGACTCTGTCTCAAAAAGAAAAGAAAAGAAAAAAAAATCCATGGCAGACACAGGCCCTGCAGTGGGATCGGGTGAAAGTCCAGCATCTGTGACCTCAGACGTGTCACATCCTTGCTCATCACAGCTTCAGCATCGATCACACTGGCATTCATTCATTCAAGAGACATTTGCTGGCCGGGCGCAGAGGCTCACACCTGTAATCCCAGTACTTTGGGAGGCCAAGGCCAGTGGATCACCTGAAGTCAGGAGTTCAAAACCAGCCTGCCCAACATGGTGAAACCCCGTCTCTACTAAAAATACAAAAATGTTAGCTGGGCGTGGTGTCAGGCACCTGTAATCCCAGCTACTCGGGAGGCTGAGGCAGGAGAATTGCCTGATCCCGGGAGGTGGACGTTGCAGTGAGCCAAGATCGCACCATTGCACTCCAGCCTGGGCAACGAGAGCGAAACTCTGTCTTAAAAAAAAAAAGAGAGAGAGAGACAATTGCTGAACGCCCACTGAGTGCCAGGCACCATTCTGGGTGCGGCCTCATTGCTGAATAATGCGGGCAGAAACCCCAACTCCGTGGAGTGCCTGCTTGGTGAGAAGACTCCCTTGTAGAACTCTGTGAGGGTCAGAGACGATGGATGGGAGGTCCTGCCAGGAGGAGGCGCTCAGGAAGTTTCTTCGCTGCTCCTCCCCACTCCTTCACTCCTTTCTTGTTGCTCCTCTTTCAGGCCTGGGTGTTTGGGGAGCTTCATTCACTCATTCCACAGATATGCCTGCAGTGCCCCGCCTGGCCTGTGCTGAGCCTGGTCCAGGTTTGCTGAATGCAGATGTGCTCGGAGAGGTCATTCTGGCTGCTGGTCACTGGGAACTTCGTTGCATCTGCCTCGGGCCCAGGTGCTCCCCTTTCACTGGAGCATCAGCGAAGAGCAGTCACCCGCCTCCCCACCCCGGGTATGGCAGGCCCAGGCTGCAGAGCTTTCTTCGTGAAACAGGAGCTAAACATGACCAAGATCTTGCCACGTCCCAGGCAGGAGTCTCAGCACACTGCTGGTGTCATCTCATGAGACTGCACAACAAACCTTCACAGCAGGTCCCCGAGTGTACCCTTTCACAGGTATGGACACTGCAGCAGAGACAGGACCCAAAAGTCTGAGTCAAGCGTGTGCGTCGCTACGCTGTATGTGGACTCACGGCCTCTGGCTATCTTAGAAGGTCCTTCCCCCATGGCCTGGCTCTGCCCGTGAACCGTTGAATGTCTCTGCTCCCTTTGCCACTTCCGCCTTCCTGATACTGGGGAACCAGGTCATCTCTCTACTCTTTCCTGGAATCTTCTCTTTTCCAAGGATCACGGTGACTGAGAAACTGAGGAGCTGCACAGGCCCAAGACAAGCCCTCTCCCACCAGCCCACAAATGTACTGTCCATGGGCCGGGCATGGTGGCTCATGCCTGTAATCCCAGCACTTTGGGAGGCCGAGGCGGGCGGATCACCTGAGGTCAGGAGTTTGAGACCAGCCTGGCCAACATGGTGAAACCCCATCTCTACTAAAAATATAAAAATTAGCCGGGTGTGGTGGTGTGCACCTGTAATCTCAGCCACTCGGGAGGCTGAGGCAGGAGAATCGCTTGCACCTGGGAGACAGAGGTTGCAGTGAGCTGAGATCACACCACTGCACTCCATTCTGGGTGACAGAACAAGAGTCCATTTCAAAAAAAAAAAAAATGTGCTGTACATGTTTACTGATGACTTTATGTGGTTAGTGGATCCTGCCAGCACAGCCACAGTTCCTGCTGATCTCTGTCCCGCGGTTGACCACCCCGTCTGTGTTTTTGCCCCAGCCTGTATTGCTGGGCTTGAGTCTTCTGTCCTCACGACCCTCACCAGGGACTGAGACACAGCTCTTCTGCTCTGGGGACATGTCAGTCCTTGGCCTGAGCGTCCAGGCTCTGCGTGGCCCCGTTTCCTCACAGGAACTCTGCCCCTGAGGAAACTTCCCACGTGTCAGAACCTTGCCTTCCTTTGTTTGAGAAAACAAAAAATTCTTCCTCTCTTGACCAGGAGTGGTGGCTCACGCTGGTAATCCCAGCACTTTGGGAGGCCGAGACAGGAGAATTGCTTGAGGCCAGGAGTTCAAGACCAACATAGCAAGATCCCATCTCTTTATAGATCTATATCTATGTATCATCTCTCTAGCTCTCTCTATATAGTACATTTAATATGTATATAATATATAATAATCATATATATAATTCTTCCTTTTTTTGGGGGGGGTTGGAGTCTCACTCTGTCACCCAGGCTGGAGTGCAGTGGCGTGATCTAGGCTCACTGCAACCTCCCCATCCTGGTTCAAGCGATTCTCCTGTCTCAGCCTCCCAAGTAGCTGGAACTACGGGCATGTGCCACCGCATCTGGCTAATTTTTGTATCTCTTTTTTTTTTTTTTTTTTTGAGATGGAGTTTCGCTCTGTTGCCCAGGCTGGAGTGCAATGGTGGGATCTCAGCTCACTGCAACTTCCGCCTCCCTGGTTCAAGTGATTCTCCTGTCTCAGTCTCCCAAGCAGCTGGGATTAGGCGCCTGCCATCACACCTGGCTAATTTTTTGTATTTTCAGTAGAGACGGGGTTTCACCATGTTAGCCAGGCTGGTCTTGAACTCCTGACCTCAGGTGATCTGCCCGCCTCGGCCTCCCCAACTGTTGGGATTACAGGCGTGAGCCACTCTGCCTGGCCAATTCTTTCTTTCTTGAATGCCCTTTTCTGCCATCCTAATTTTCCCATCGTTCAGGGTCAAGGTTGATGCTCACCTTCCCCAGTAAGCCCTCCCTGATCTCTTCCCAATTCCTGTGGGGTAAGCAGGGCAGCGCAGTGGCTGAAGGCACATGCGTCACAGCCAGGAAGCCCCGGTTTTCCCTCTGACCCCACTGCTTCTGGCTGACCCTGGAGAAGCCATCCACGCTGAGCTGCAGAAGGGCCACTACAGCCTGTGTGCAGCCCTCACAAGGCGTATACGGGAATTACTGCAGCGATACGGGGGATTCCTCGAGGAGCTCACTGAGCATGCAGGTGTTACACCCCAGAGCGCGCTGAAATCATTCAAATGAGCCAAGCCTAAGCCTCCCTACCGCCTCGCCCAGCCCCTCCCCTGGAAACCACTTTACGGGCTTCACCCACAGTGCTGCCCTCTCCTGCCTCCTGACTGACTCCAGCACTTCCCCATGTGGCCCTGTGTGGCATGGGGTACCCCTTCTCCTGGAAACTGTCGTAAACTATCCTTTCAATGGCAATTATCTCCTGATCTGGTGGCCTTATTGAACCTCAAATTTTCAATAAATACGTTGTTTTTTAAGCCAGGCTTAATAGCATGCACTTGTAGTCTCAGCTACTTGAGAGGCTGAGGTGGGAGGATCGCTTGAGGCCAGGAGTTTGTGGCCGCAGTGCAGTATAATTGCACCTGTGAAGAGCCACTGCACTCCAGCCTGGGCAACGCAGGGAGACCCTGTGTCCAAACAATAATTATTGTATTTTAAAGACAAGCAGACTATGCATGGAGTCCCGAGGGTGAACAGGTGTCAGGGGGGCAGCGGGAGCGTGGAGAAAGCCGGGAGGAGGTGGGAACAGGAAACCCTCAGGGTCACACCCCAGAAGGAGAAGGCCCTAGCCCGAATGGGACTGCTGGGAAGGGGCTGAGCACCAGCAGGGAGTGGAGGTGCGGAAACACACACGGAAGTGGGGCATGGGTGCTGGGTGGACACTCCACTTCCAGATAAGAGGGGATCTTGCGGATGGTGGTGGAGGCACTCCTGGCCCTACTGGGCTCCGGCACTTAGCCTGCCCTGCCACAGAGGCAGCCCATACTAGAGGCTACTGCATGTCAGGAGAGGGGCAGGCTCAAAACCAGAAAAGTTATACTCTGGGCCCTGCCAGCCCCACCCTCCCAATCCAGGAAACCCAATTCATCCAAATATGAGTATCAATATCCACCCAAAGATACCAGAAGGGAAAAAAGAAACCTAAAAGGAGCGGGTGGCCGGCACAGTGCTCACTCCTGAATCCCAGCACTTTGGGAGGCTGAGGCAGGAGGATCGCTTAAGCCCAGGAGGTCAAGGCTGCAGTGAGTTGTGACTATGTCACTGCACTCCAGCCCAGGCAACAAAGCAAGACCCTGTCTCAAAAACAAACAAACAAAAAGGGAACAGCAAGACTTCCCTGCAGATGAAGAAAACACAGAGAAAACCACTGCCACAAAGCCAAGTGAGAGTGGCAAGCCAGCGGGCAGCCCCACGATGCAGCTGGGGAAGTGGCCAGGGGAGTGGCTGCAGCGGCAATGGCCATGGGGGACTCTGCGGCCCCAGGAAGAACAGGTGGACAGGTGCTGGTGGAACTTAGGAAGGACTGGAAGCAAAGGCCACAGACACAAGTCTAGAGATGCTGTGGTAAGTGCAGCCAGGAAGAAACAGGGACGTGAAGAGGCACAACAGCAGCAGAGCAAGCAGGCAGGAGAGGCGGTGGCGGGGGAGGCAGCAGCAGGGGAAGCAGCGGTGGGGAGGCAGCAGCAGGCAGGTCCTCGGCTGGCAGGGCAGAGCCAAGACAGGACAGACTCCAAGGTAGAAGTCCAGACAACTTTGCTAAAACAAACGAATTGAGGCAGAGCATTACCGCCTGAGCTTTGCCTCCTGTCAGATCAGCGGTGGCATTAGATTTTCATAGAAGTGCAAACCCTACTGTGAACTGCGCATGCGAGGGATCTAGGTTGCTCACTCCTAATGAAAATCTAATGCCTGATGATGTGAAGTGGCACAGTTTCATCCCCAAACCATCCCTCCCACCACCCCTACTGTCCATGGAAAAATTGTCTTCCAAGAAACCAGTCACTGGGGCAAAAAAGGTTGGTCAAAAGTATCGCTGTACTAGAGAGTGAATTTTAGTTAACTGAGAGATGATCACAGATAGTAACAGGAACGGGGAGTGAGCACTCACATATTCAACTAGAGGACAGGGACCGAAACAAAAACAGCAGCAAGTTGTGATGGGTACATACAGTGTGTTCCCTGCCAAATCCACACACTGATGTCTTAACCCCAAGCACCACAGAACGTGACCTTGTTTGGAAATAGTGTCACTGCAAATGTTATTAGTTAAGATGAGGTCACTGGGGTGGGCTCTAATCCAATGTGACTGGTGTCCTTATTATAAGAAGAGGCAATCAGGACCCACAGACAGGCACGGGGAAGATGAGAAGATGCTGTTTGCAGGCCAAGGACAGCACCCGGGAACAGCCTTCACTCAGGGTCCTCAGAAGAAACCAGCCCTGCTGATGTCTGGACTGGACCCCTGCCCTCCAGAGCTGTGAACAATGAATTCCTCTCACCTAAGCTGCTCTGCGGTGCTTTGTTAATGGCAGCCCTAGCAAACTCATACACAAAGGTAACAGAATGTGTGAAAAAACAATTTTACAAAGGCAGCTCTAACAGTATGAGACAAGAAAGCAGAGAGAGGATGGAAAATAGAATCGCCCTGCTGATTCCTTCATATTATAGTTGGATTCTAAAGACATCACTTAATGCTGACAAACTGAGAAGTTTAGCGTATTAAAGAGGACAGAGGCAAATACTAAGAAATATAATAGTATTCATTCAACAAATGGGTGGGCCGGGCATGGTGGCTCACACCTGTAATCCCAGCACTTTGGGAGGCCGAGGCAGGTGGATCACCTGAGGTCAGGAGTTCAAGACCAGCCTGGCCAACATGGTGAAATCCATCTCTACTAAAAATACAAAAATTAGACAGGCTTGGTGGCACGCATCTGTAATCCCAGCTACTAGGGAGGCTGGAGCAGAAGAATCGCCTGAACCTGGGAGGTGGAGGTTGCAGTGAGCTGAGATGGCACCATTCCACTCCAGCCTGGGTGACAGAGCGAGGCCTGTCTCAAAAAAAAAAAAAAAAAAAAAAAAAATAGGTGGTAGAAAAGAGAGATAAGGGAGAGAGGGGAAAGGTTTACAAATTATTTCATAGTAGGGAACTATTAGAACTCTTTTAAAGGTTGAGGGGGCTAAAGATATTATTTAAGGGTATGAACAGTAAGTAGCAACTAGAACCAAAAAAAATCAAGCCTTCCTAAAAACCAGAAGAGCTACATTTTTTAAGACCAAATGCAGATCAAGTAGTGACTATATGTAGTAAATGTGAAATAAAACAATTTCAAAAAGAACAAAGTTGGAAGACTCACGCTACCCGATTTCAACACTTACTATAGAGCTGCAGTGATTAAGACGGCGTGGCGCTGGCGAAAGGTTCAGGGGAACAGAACACACAGTTTAGAAATAGACCTACGCAGATTTATGGCCAATTGATTTCAGATGAAGGTACAAGGGCAATTCTACGAAGACAGTCTTTTCAGCAACTGGTCCTGGAACACTGGACATCTTTATGCAAAAACGAACCTTCAAAATGGTTATGCCATTTTATTTATTTATTTATTTACTATTTTTTGAGATGGAGTCTTGCTCTGTCTTCCAGGCTGGAGTGCAGTGGCGACAGCTCGGCTCACTGCAACCTCTGTTCCCCAGGTTCAAGTGATTCTCCTGTCTCAGCCTCCCAAGTAGCTGGGATTACAGGCACCTGCCACCACACCCGGCTAATTTTTATATTTTTAGTAGAGATGGATTTCACCATCTTGGCCAGGCTGGTCTTGAACTCCTGAGCTCAAGTGATCCACCTGCCTCAGACTCCCAAAGTGCTGGGATTACAGGAGTGAGGCACCACGCCCGGCCACAAGTCCTTTATTATACTGTATGTTTTGCAAATATTTTCTCCCACTGTGAGCCTTTTTATCTGTTTTCCTAATTTTTAATTTTTGATGAAGTGCAATAATTGACAGAATGAATAGATAGAAAATTGGCACCAGGCGCAGTGGCTCACGCCTGTAAACCCAGCACTCTCGGAGGCCGAGGAAGGCAGATCACCTGAGGTCAGGAGTTCGAGACCAGCCTGACCAACATGGAGAAACCCCATCTCTATTAAAAATACAAAATTAGCCGGGCATGGTGGCGCATGCCTGTAATCTCAGCTACTCAGGAGGCTGACAGGAGAATTGCTTGAACCAGGGAGACAGAGGTTGCAGTGAGCCAAGACCGCGCCATTGCACTCCAGCCTGGGCAACAAGAGCAAAACTCTGTCTCGAGAAAAAAAAAAGAAAGAAAGAAAAAAGAAAAGAAAATTGGCAAGGATATAGAACTTGAACTCCACTGGACCTGACATTAAAACACCTGACTCAACAAGAGCAGAAAACATTCTTCTCGAGCACACACAGAACATTTACCAGCAGAGACCATAGTCTGGGCTATGAAACAAACCCTGTTAACTTCAAAAAGATTCAAGTGGTTTTTTGTTGTTTTTTGATACAGGGTCTCACTCTGTTGCCCAGGCTGGAGTGCAGTGGCAGGAACATGGCTCACTGCAGCCTCAACCTCCTGGGCTCAAGTGATCCTCCCACCTCAGCTTTCTGAGTAGCTGGGACTATAGGCATAGGCGTGGGCAACCGCCCCAGGGTGATTTTTTAAATTTTTTGTAGAGACAGGGTCTCGCTACATTGCCCAGGCTGACCTCAATCTCCTGGGCTCAAATGATCCTCCTGCCTCAGCCTCCCAATATTGGGATTACAGGTGTGAGCCACCACGCCCCAGCCAAGGACTCAAGTTATACAAAGTATGTTCTCTGACCACAATGAAATTCAACTAGGAATCAGTAACAGAAAGATCTCTGGAAAATTCCCAAATATTTGGAAACTAAATGACATACCTTTAAATAACTCATTAGTCAAAGAATAAATCAAAGGGAAATTAGCAAGTATTTTGAACTGAATGAAAACACAACATATGAAAATTCGTCAGGTATTACAAAAGCAGACTGAACTTTTTAGACCTTACAAATGCATGACTGTCCCCCTTGCCTCTGATCTTCTGCCTGGGGGCTGCCTTTCCCCAATCTTTGTTCACTATACTGAATCCTACATGACACTGTCAACCTATGAAGAAATCCAGAGATAGACTCTCTAAAATAAATGGATTTGGGAATAGCAGCTTATCTGGAATACTGCAACGGTTGAGGATGGTCTTGCAGTGAGTCCTGTTATTGGTCTGTTTGTAGAAATGTCTTGTGGTAAGTCCTGTTGCAGGAATGTGTGCGTGAGGGCTGCTTCATCACCTCCGACTGTTTTAGAGTTTGACATAAGTGACTCCATTTTGGTACCGGCAACATTCACAACCTTCCATGTGACTTCAGCACCCTGCACCCCGATCCTTTCCCTGGCCACTTTGCAGGACCACTATCTATGAGACTATGAGTTCCTTGAGAGCTAGGGCTGGGTCTCATTTGCTCCTGAAACTTTCACCCAGCACAGTGATGGCCCATGCCATGCATGACATGCATTGCTCAATGACTGCATCCACTCAGCCAGTATGCCAGTCCCCACTGAGCCTCACTCTCAACCTCCCTGGCCGGCATAGGTTCCTTGCGCAGACATCCAGTGGCAGTAAAATATTGCTGTGCTCTCAGCTTCCCCCACCTGCAGCCCTCACTGGCCCACCCAGTTGTCCTGTCTCTGCTCAGGACGAGACCCCCCCCCCCCCCCCGCCTCTTCAGTCTCCGTAGCCAGGTGATGGTAGTGGCCTTTTCCAGACCCTCACTGGCCCCTTAGTTCACTATGATGACTTCACCTCTTGGGAACCCATGGGGATGTCTTTCCCTCCAATACATCTACATTTGCCTGACCCAGAATGTGGCTTCAAGATGGGTCCATGCCTGGCTCCAAATCCCATTATCAGAGTAAGGAAATACCCTAATTCCTAGTTTGCTAAAAACTCGTTATAAATGGCTGTCGCGTCATTTACTGTGCTCCTGTTCCGCAACCATGGAGATGGTCACGTGGGTTTTGCTAATCTATTCATATGAATTACACTCTTGATTCTCTGGCATTGAAACTGCTTTGCAATTCTGAATTAAACCCAGTGCGGCACTTTGCTAAACTTGGTTTATTATTGTCTAAAATCTTGACACTGGTATTTGTAGGGACCAGCCCCACAGGGTCAGTGGGTCTCTCCCTCCCCGTGTGCGGCAACGAGAAAGTGTAGAAATAAAGACACAAGACAAAGAGATAAGAGAAAAGGCAGCTGGGCCCGGGGGACCACTGCCACCAATGCGCGGAGACCGGTAGTGGCCCCGAATGTCTGGCTGCGCTGTTATTTATTGGATACAAAGCAAAAGGGGCAGGGTAAAGAGTGTGAGTCATCTCCAATGATAGGTAAGGTCACGTGGATCACGTGTCCACTGGACAGGGAGCCCTTCCCTGCCTGGCAGCCGAGGCAGAGAGAGAGAGGAGACAGAAAGACAGCTTATGCCATTATTTCTGCATATCAGAGACTTTTAGTACTTTCACTAATTTACTACTGCTATCTAGAAGGCAGAGCCAGGTGTACAGGATGGAACATGAAGGCAGATTAGGAGCGTGACCACTGAAGCACAGCATCACAGGGAGACAGGCCTCCGGATAACTGCGGGCAAGCCTGCCTGATGTCAGGCCCTCCACAAGAGGTGGAGGAGCAGAGTCTTCTCTAAACTCTTTCGGGGAAAGGGAGACTCCCTTTCCCAGTCTGCTAAGTAGCAGGTGTTGTTCCTTGATACTTTTTGCTACTGCTAGACCATGGTCTGCCTGGCAACGGGCATCTTCCCAGACGCTGGCGTCACTGCTAGACCAAGGAGCCCTCTGGTGGCCCTGTCCGGGCGTAACAGAAGGCTCGCACTCTTGTCTTCTGGTCACACCTCACTATGTCCCCTCAGCTCCTATCTCTGTATGGCCTGGTTTTTCCTAGGCTATGATTATAGAGCGAGGATTATTATAATATTGGAATAAAAGGTAATTGCTACAAACTAATGATTAATGATATTCATATGTAATCATATCTAAGATCTATATCTGGTATAACTATTCTTGTTTTATATTATACTGGAACAGCTCGTGTCCTCTCTCTTGCCTCGGCACCTGGGTGGCTTGCTGCCCACAGGTATTTGGTAACTTCCCTTTCTCTTACCTAGTTTTGGTATCAAAGCTAAGTTCACGAATGAAGTGTTCTCTCAACTGATTCTGTTAGAATTTGTGTACGTCTGGAATTACCTGTTCTCTATATCGTGGAACTTCCCTGTAAAACCGTCTAGGGGAACATTCTTAACTACTGACTCAATTTCATCAGTGATTACAACTCAGGCTTTCTATTACTTTTAGTCAGTTTTGGAGATTTTTCTTCCATTTACTTTGAGTTGTTCCAACTTAGGCTGCATGCTTATTTTTCTTTAGCTTTAAAAACATAGACATACAGCATATGTGTGTATAAATGGCACTATTTATCTGTAGATGCACATACATTTAGGTGCTATGAAATGTTTTTTTGTGCTGCTTTAGCTCTGTTCCACAAATCTTAAATTTTTTCTTCTTCAGACAGTCTCGCTCTGTCACCCAGGCTGGAGTGCAGCAGCTCGATCTTGGCTCACTGCAGCCTCTACCTCCTGGGTTCAAGTGATTCTCCCGCCTCAGCCTCCCAAGCAGCTGGGACTACAGGTTTGCACCACCACACCCAGCTAATTTTTTATTTTTAGTAGAGATGGGGTTGTATCATGTTGGCCAGGCTGGTCTCGAACTCCTGACTTCAAGTGATCCACCCGCCCCCCAAAGTGCTGGGATTAACAGCATGAGCCACCATGCCAGGCCCTGTTCCACAAATTTTAATACGTAGCATTTTCATTATCCTTTAGTCCCAAATATTTCTAATATCCGTTAGGAATTCTTTAACTCATAATTTATAAGTGTGTTTTAAAAATTCCAAATATGAAATGCCACGGCACTCCAGCCTGAGTGACAGAGCAAGACTCTTATCTCAAAAACAAAAAAAAATTAGCTCAAATTTTTTTTAATGACACTGGGATACGGTCAGATAACGACACTGATTCCTTGATGTATCTTAAGACTTCTTTTCTGGACAAAGTAGGTGGCCAGTTTCCATCCATGTTCCATATATGCATGGAAAGAGTATGTATTCTTTTCAGATACTGCTGTGTCTGTCTCTCAGCTCAAGCTCATGCCCACCTCACATCTGATCTTTCACAGGGCTTTTTCATCAGTCGCCTCTGTCTGGTAACTGTCACACCAGCTCCCGTTCAGTTAGTCTTTGTCTCGTAACCGGAGAGTTTCATCAAAACAATTTTATTTACAGCTTTATCATCCATATGCCACTAAAATTCACCTGAGTTTTTTCAACCTGCACTCATTTTGATTGCCTGGAGCTCTGGATTTAATTCTTCCATCCCACTTTGTATCTTGCATTCACTTCACTGTCTCTCCAGCTTTTATTCTTTCTTTCTCTTTCCCTAGGTCCAACGCACTTGACCCAACTCACATGCGTGGACTCCGGGAAGGTACTGCTCCCTCCCTCCAAATTCTGAGCAGTAAAATGCCGCCCTGGGACACTGGGGAACAGAAAGGAATGAGACCCCAACAGGCAGAAGCCAAGAGAGCAGGGAGGAGCCATGGCGTTCTACCCCAGGATGCACCACGCCTGGACGTGCTCCCCCGACTCCCGAGTGCCAGGTGCCCGTATGCCACACCTCAGGGTTGTCCTCTGTTCGGGTGAGCTGCAGACTAACGTGGCCCGGCAGCAAAGGCCACTGTCTTCTGTCCCGTGGCTCCTGCGAACACAGGCAGTGGGGAACGGGCAGTGACTGCCCACCCGGACCGTTCCTCCTCCCTGACCCTGCAAACCTCGGAGAAGCTTTCAGGCCCGGGAAAGCAGACCAGGCCCCAGTCTGCCTCACCCTTTCCCTGGGTCTGAAGGTCCCGGATACTGCGTTCAAGGATGACGCTGAAACTCTCTTTCTCACATGTGATCTGTGATCTGGGCCCTCACAACTCAGCAGAGCAGCACTGTGTCCCCCTCACGTGGAGGGGCCGAGGTCTGTGGAGATCCTGGGACAGAGCCAGCGTCAAGGACTCAGAGGGTGTCCTGGAGTCTCCTAGGACGAAGACGACGGCCCCAGGTGGGAAAGACTCAGACCAGGCCTGCGCGCTCCAGGTCCTGCGGCAGGATGCGGCCCTTCTTGCGGGCTCTGAGCAGGCGGCGTTCGGCGCGGGCCGCCTTCTTCCTGCGCAGGTTCTGCCGCCGCCGGTCCTGGCGCTGCTGCATCTTCTCCACCACGCCGGCCGTGCGCTTCTCCCACCGGCGCTGCCGCTGCGCCCTGCGCTTCTCCTTGCGCTTCAGGGCCTCCTGCAGCAGGCGTTCATCGTCGCGGATTTTCACGCCCTCTGCCTTGTAGAGGAGGTTGGTCCACTTCATCTTCGCCTCCAGCTCCTGCGCCTTCCCCTCATCCTGGCCGCGCAGCTCGTCCAGACGGCTCTGCCGTGCCTGCAGGCGCTCCAGCAGCTGCCGGTAGTTCCTCCCGGTCAGCGGCGTGAGGTTCCCCTTCACCCTCTGCCTCTTCTCTTTTCTGCGCTGCGCCTTGCTGGCCGGCTCGTCTTCGCTCACCTCCACCTGGGAAGAAGGTATGACATCAGCTCCTGGCAGCCCCGCACTAGGCCCCAGCCTTGGCCAGCACCCTAAGGGACCTGCGAGGTCCCCGTCACCACCTTACAGACATGATGGGGTTCGGAGAGAGATCATGAAGCTAACAAGGGGCAACGCTGAGGCCTGAAGCCGACCCAGCCCGCCCGAGGACCCAGCTCCCGCTCACCTTATTGAAGATCAGCCCGGGCAGCTCCCGCGGCTCCGTGCAGGCCCCCTCTGGGGTTGCCTCCACCACCTCCTGGGCCTCCGTGGCCTCCTCAGCCTTCCTGGCCTTCTCTTTCGCCCGCAGCTCCTTTCGCTTCCTCTTTTTCCGGTCCCGTTCCTGCTTTCTCCGCCGCCTTTTCTCCAAGGCGGCAGGGGACAGCTCCTTGGCACTGCCCTGGGGGAAAGAGGCACCCACTCGTTAAAGTTCTCTCGACCCCAGGGTCCCCCAGCCTGGCCCATAGTCGAGAAGAATCAGGGCTGGAAGGCAGGTGAGAAAATTCACGCGAACAAGGGGCCCACGGAGTTCAATGTTCCACCATGATGTTCCCCAAAAAGCAAATGACCCCAAAAGAGAGAAGAGACCCCCAAATAAGAATCACAGCTTCCAATTCCCGGGTGCTTACCCCGTGCCAGGATACATTACAAACATGGTTTCACATGTCATACATTGTTCTATAGATGAGGAGGGTCAAGACCACTGCCTAGAACTTGGAGTTGGGGTCTGAACACCTGTCCTGACGGCTGCCCATTCTGTTCACGAGGTACCCGAACGAAGCGCTCCCCAGTGACCTTTCCCATCCCCGGGCCAACAAGAGCCCTACACCAGCCCACACGAGACCTGTGCTTCAGGAACAAGGGCCCGGAGCCTTGCTCACCTCTTAGGAACCACACACTGTACCTCGGGATGGCGGAGGAGAGTAGCTGGGGACTGTCCCCCACACAGCACGAGGCCTTAAGGAAGGGCCCCAGGGAAAGGGTGGGTAGCGGCCAACACAGGGGAGACAGTACCATTCAGCACAAAGAGCTGCATTGGCGCTTCCTGTGCCTGGCCACTCAGCTCAAGTCCCTACTCAACTCACAGGACTATTACGACATTCAGAGAAACAGACACAGGAGGTGCCCATCCCAGTGTCAGTTCAGCAAAGGCAGCTTCCCAGAAGGAAGGAGGCTGATGAGCTTGGGGACTGAGGTTCTCCAAGAAAATAACTGCTCTCCCAGGGCACAGCTGCTGGGGCCCTGCCAGACTCGCTGCAGAGGGGAGGACAGGGGCTACAGCCCCTCGCTGACAGCTGACCCCAGGGAGAACACAGGCAGAGCAGTGACAGCACTCCAGCGAACCTGCCCGCCTACCTGGCCCCGGGCCTCCTGGATCTTCTCATGCAGTCGCTGTCGCAGAACATCCAGAGCAAAGACAGACTCAGGCTCAGTGGCCAGGCCATCTGCAGAGAAGGAGACAGGACTGCAGGGGACCCTCTCTTCCCCTCTCCCTCCCTCCCTAGGGCCACGAATCCCTGTCCCACTGTGGCCGCTCATGGATCTGCAGGGCAATTCCAGTAAATTCCACTCCACCGCTTCAACCTGGACTGGTTCCTACAACATCCTGCAGGACAGGTAACTGAGTGCCTCACGAGGTAGGTAACTGCGGTATGAGAAAACACTTCCTACGGTGCAAGCCAAACCACCTCCTCCAAATTTTGTAGCCTGGGCCCCAAAACAAGTTGGCTCTCACAAGGCCCCTGCAGAGACCTGAGGGCAGGGAAGCTCTTCAAGCCAAGCTGCTCCAGGTCCTCAGAGAGACACAGCCTTGCCCCCTGACATCCTGCTAGCCATGTGGCCTGGAACGCCACACAGTTCCTTCGGTCCCATCCACCCTAGCACTCCTGTGATCTTTGCTCTTGGGGAAGTCTTGTGCTATCCCTGTGCGCCTGCTGCTGCTTTTTTTTTCTTAAGAGCAAAGGGGACTAAGCCCAAGCCCAGCCCCAGCCCCGCCCTGCACAGAACCAACATGCCCTGAAGCCTCTCACCTGCAGGGTTCCCTGCTGAGCTGGAAGCCCAAGCTGCTTCCTCTTTGGCTGCCTCAGGCCTCCTGGCCCCAGAGGCTGCTGGAGATTTCTCCCCCAAGGACTTGGCCTTGTGCTCAGCAGCCTTCTCTTCTCGCTTCCGGAATTTCTTTTGTGTTTTCTTCCTTTTCTTTTTTGGGGGCCCTGCAGTTTCTGAGCCTTGAGTTTTGCCAGCTGAAATGCAAAATAAGAAAGAGTTAAGTCCCAATCTCATGGCCCATTCAATAGGCAGGAAAGGCTCACCAAGGCTTTGATCCCAGGAGGATGCAGAAAGAGGATCAGGATCGGGGGCCAGAGACACTGATCCCAGAGCTCAGAACCACAACCTTGACCCAGTAGTTCTGCTTGTGAGAATTCATCAGGCACAAAGATGAGGCTTCAAGGACGTTCATCACATTATTTGAGTGAAACATTAGAAAAACCTGAATATCCACCTCCACTAACAATTTCTGGCCCTGCTTTACAATAAGCTACCATGCTGCCATCAAACACAATGGCAAGGGCTTTCATTTTAGCTGCTGGGGGTTATGTTTACATTTTTTCTTTTTTGAGATGCAGTCTCACTCTGTTTCCCAAGCTGGAGTGCAGTGGCGCGATCTCTGCTCACTGCAAACTCCACTTCTCGGGTTCAAGCGATTCTCTTGCCTCAGCCTCCAGAGTAGCTGGGATTACAGGCGCCCACCACTGTGCCCAGCTAATTTTTGTATTTTTAGTAGAGACGGGGTTTCACCATGTTGTCCAGGATGGTCTTGATCTTCTGATCCGCCCTCCTCAGCCTCCCAAAATTCTGGGATTACAGGCGTGAGGCTGCACGGCCGGACAATGTTTACATTTTAAATGGGAGAAATCAGTCTAAGTAAAGTAGGAGGTGAATCGTTTTAATCAAAAAAAAAAAAAAAAAAAAAAAAACTTCAAAAAGGGTGAGAAAGACAGACGGAAGACATACTAGATAATGAGAAAATTCACTTAAGATTTTGGATTTGCTATAACCAACATATCGTCCTTGAATAAAAAGGAAACCCCGTTTTACCTCTGGTGGTTCCAGAGACCCTGCTGCTCTCCTCTCCTCCTGGGCCCAGACAGCACTGACAAGTCCCCGCTGTCGGCTTCCCCACCCGATTATCTACTTCCCTTGTGCAGCGTGGTCACCAGGCCATGAGAACCCTAAGCGCAGGAGCCCTCTGCCATCCTCCTCCTCCCCACACCGCACCATGCCCGTAGTGAAGGGACTGAAAGGGTCTTTTCCCACTCACTGACCATTACTCCTGTCTCTACTAAAGCCCGTCTCTACTAAAAATGCAAAAAAAAAAAAAAAAACAAATTAGCTGGGCGTGGTGGCGGGCACCTGTAGTGCCGGCTACTCGGGAGGCTGAGGCAGGAGAATGGCGTGAACCCGGGAGACGGAGCTTGCAGTGAGCCGAGATCGCGTCACTGCACGCCAGCCTGGACGACAGAGCGAGACTCCGTCTCAAAAACAACAACAAAACAACAAAAAACAAAGAAAGGAAACGGCGGTAATTTCACAAGTCACTTAGATTTTTTTTCTAGTACTTTACAGACTCGTCTACACCGGCTCCGGCCGCGTCCCCGGTCTCGCAGGCCCCTTAGTCCCGGCCCGGCCCTGTGCGTTACCCCGCGTGCGCGCCTGCTGCTCCGGGCCCGAATGGGAGCAGATCTTCTTGGCCAGGCTCTGCAGGTAGGCGTCCTTGGCGAGTAGAGAGGCCATGGCAGAGACCCGGGCCGTTCACGACTCACACCTTCCCCGCTGCACGTGCGACTCTCACCACCTCCGCCGGAAACCACCACACGGGCAGGCGCCGCCAAACGAGCGCCGAGCCGCCAGCCCGCGCGCTCGATTAGCCAGGCCTGACTCCGCCGGAAGCGGCGCGCGGGGCGGGGCGCACAGCATTGTGGGCCGAGGGCAGCCAATCTCCGCCCGGAGTCGGTGCAGCAGGGCACCCCCGGGGCCTGGCCTCAGTGCCTCTATTACCCCGGTCCCGCACGTGTTCCTGTGCTCCCCTCACCCCCAACCCCGACACAGCAGGCGCTCATGAGTAGGGGCGAAATGAATGAATGACCAGCAGTACATTCATTCCGTCCTTTGGGGTGGGGGGCCTCAGGTCTCAGGCGGACACAGACTGAGCGCCTGGCACGTGGCAGGCCCTAGGTTCAGTCCTAGGGGACACAAGCAGTGTGTCACACACACAGATGTGTTCTCGGCGAGTGTCTGCCGTAGAGGTGACTGATAAACCTGGCAAGCGTGTGACTGTCAGGTGAGGGGAGCGCCAAAGAAAGCCCAGGGGAAAAGGGAGAAGTGTTGGGCGGGAGGGAGCCGGCATGTTCAAGGAAGACCCCCTGGGCAGTGGCTTTTGCTCTGAAAAATAGAATTACACACTACGATTTCCTCCCCCACCCCGGAGACGGAGTCTCGCTCTGTCGCCCAGGCTGGAGTGCTGTGGCAAGATCTCGGCTCACTGCAACCTCCGCCTCCCGGTTCAAGCAATTCTGCCTCAGCCTCCCGAGTAGCTGGGATTACAGACTTCTACCACCACGCCCAGCTAATTTTTGTATTTTTAGTAGAGACGGGGTTTCACCATGTTGGCCAGGCTGGTCTCGAACTCCTGACCTCAGGTGATCCGCCCACCTCCGCCTCCCATAGTGCTGGGATTGCAGGCATAAGCCACCGTGCCCGGCCCACACTGCGATTTTTAACACAAGATGTGGCCTTTATAATAACTCACTAGGGGCAGGAGAAAAGAGGGGTCATGGCCTGAGGCTTGGGACCACCACAGCCCAGTTCCTGCACTGGAAAATTACAGGCTCGTTAAGGACCCAGAGCCCCTTCCAGGGCCACCCCATTGGTAGAGAAGGGAGAACTTAGAGTCTTAAATTACAATTTGAAAAGGTGGCTGCTAATATATATATTAGAAACAGTAAGAACTGTTGTATTTGAAACAGAACTAAACTTTCTTCCCCTAACTTCTGCCATGAGGTGATTTAAAAAAATTTTTTTGGCCAGGCGCAGTGGTTCACGCCTGTAATCCCAGCACTTTGGGAGGCCAAGGCGGGAGGATCACTTGAGCCCTAGAGTTGGAGACCAGCCTGGGGAACATAGTGAAACCCTGTCTCCACACACAAAAAAATTTAAAATTAGCCAAGCGTGGTGGCCGGCCCCTCCAACTACTCAAGAGGCTGAGAAGAGAGGATCGCTTGAACCGGGGAGGCAGAGGTTACAGTGAGCCAAGATCACGCCACTGCATTCTAGCCTGGAGTGCCAGGCTGTCTCAAGATGTATGTATTTTTTTCACTTTTAAAAAAGGCAGTCAAATTTAGCAGTGTGGGGGTTGAATGCCAACTATAGTGACACTAAGGTTAATTAGTTCTGACATCCCACTGCCATTCAGACCAGCCTAGATAGAGGTGATGTTTCATGGAGGATAGGCGTGACACTGCTGCTGACTCCCCTGAACTGCTGGGTATCTTAACACCATCACCTACTGAGTTCGGAATGGGCATCTGACCCCCCAAGCCCCATCTCTTCCTCTCACTGTCAACCCTTTTTTCAGTTAAAGCGGCTCCATCCTTCCAGGTGCTTGGGCCAGACCTTGAAACCACTGACTCCTTTCTTATTCCCCACATCCAGTGCTTCAGCAAATCCTGTCAGCTGTGCCTTCAGAGCACCTCCAGAGTCCGAGTGGACCCACTCCCATCTCACCACCACTTTGGTCCTGTTTTATTTATTTTTTGAAATGGGGAGTCTCACTCTTTCTCCCAGGCTGGAGTGCAGTGGTGTCATCTTGGCTGACTGCAGTCTCCACCTCCTGGGTTCTGCCTCAGTCTCCTGAGTAGCTGGGACTATAAGCGCTTGCCACCATGCCTGGCTAATTTCTTTTTCTTTTTTTTTTTTTTTTTTGAGGTGGAGTTTCCCTCTTGTTGCTCAAGCTGGAGTGCAGTGGCCCCATCTCGGCTCACTGCAACCTCCGCCTCCTGGGTTCAAGCGATTCTCCTGCCTCCGCCTACCAAGTAGCTGGGATTACAGGCATGGACCACCACGCCCGGCTAATTTTTGTATTTTTAGTAGAGACAGGGTTTCTCCATGTTGGTCAGGCTGGTCTGGAAATCCCGACCTCAGGTGATCTGCCCGCCTTGGCCTCCCAAAGTGCTGGGATTACAGGCGTGAGCCACCGCGCCCGGCTAATTTCTATATTTTTTAGTAGAGACGGGGTTTTAGCATGTTGCCCAGGCTGGTCTCAGAACTCCTGACCACAAGTGATCCACCCGCTTTGGCTTCTCAAAGTGCTGGGATTACAGCACGAGCCACCGGGCCTGACCTGGTCCTGTTTTAGATTTTAAGACTCCAAAATAACAACCAAATGCAACACACAATAAAAATAGGCATAAAAGCCTTTCAGCTGGAACCACCATCTTCCAGTAATTCGCCAAAATGACGAACACAAAGGGAAAGAGGAGAGGCACCCAATATATGTTCTCTAGGCCTTTTAGAAAACATGCAGTTGTTCCTTTGGCCAAGTATATGCAAATTGATAAGAAAGGTGATATTGTAGATATCGAGGGAATGGGTACTGTTCAAAAAGGAATGCCCCACAAGTGTCACCATGGCTAGTCTGGGAGAGTCTACAGTGTTCCCCAGCATGCTGTTGGCACTGTTGTAAACAAGTAAGGGCAAGATTCTTGCCAAGAGAATGAATGTGCATATTCAGCACACTAAGCACTCTAAGAGCCGAGAGAGCTTCCTGAAACGCGTGAAGGAAAACGATCAGAAAAAGAGGGAAGCCAGAGAAAGGTACCTGGATTCAACGGAAGCGCCAGCCTGCTCCACCCAGAGCAGCGCACTGTGAGAACCAATGGGAAGGAGCCTGAGCTGCTGGAACCTCTTCCCTATGAATTCATGGCATCGTGGGTGTTAAAAAAATAAAAGACCTCTGGACTAGAAAGAAAAAGAATAGGCGTTAAAAAACTATTTGGGGAACAACTGAAGAAATCCGAACACAGCTAGATACTAGAGGATATGCAATCATCATCCATTCTGGTTGTGGTGATGGACGAAGGAGAATGTGCTCAGAGAGGCAGACTGACAAGTACTTCCATGAGTTCAACTGCCCTCAAAATAAAAAGCTTGGGATTAAAGAGTGACATGGACTGAGGATGGGCCGGGGCTTAGCAATGTGGAGGCCACTGGTGACCTTAATAGGTGTAGTTTTGCTAGAGTCATGGAGACAAAACCTGTCTGACGTAGGCCCAAGAGAGAACTGCAAACGGTTATCAGCTGCTTCCCCGTGGAGCTCTGCTGCCAAAGGCCATGAGCTGGAGAGGAAAAAAGGTCAGCAGAGCGGCTTGGCTTTAAGAAGGAGAAATAACTTGATTTTCACATGGGAATGATGGTCCTGGCCAAGCAGAAAATGAAGCTGATGGCAGGTCTTATCGCTCAGGATTTTAGGAACAGGGTAAGTGGGATCCCACCACAAAGTCTGGCCAGTTCCTTCTGGGCTCTCGCTTCATATATGCTTCCATCTGGTTGTAATCTTTTTCTTCCTCAGTGGTTAAGTACAAGGCATTTCCACAGCTAAAATAGTGAGGGAAGAGGTCACCACATGTATCAATGGGGAAATTCTCCCTCAGAGGGGAAGCAACTTCCCTAGGCCACCCCAGAAGCCAGGTCCAGAGCCAGGACTGGGCCTCAAGCTCCTGTCTGTCTGGTGCCTTCTGCTTGGCTGTGGGGTTCTCTGGTTCAGGTGGTGATGGGTCAGCTGTGGTCTTACCTGTCCCCAAGGCTGGATCCTGGGCTGTCACCTCATTCATACATCGGGAAAGATGATGGCCTCCCCCATGAGATGATGAAGCACATGGATGGTGCTGGAGGAACTGGGGTGGGGTGCTCCCTCACAGTGCTCCCCCATACTTCCTGTGGACGAACTGTGCTCCCCCACACTTCCTGCCCAGTGTTGTGACTTCTGCATTTCTAAGGTGAGCCTGGCACCAAAAGACACTGGGTCTAGACTTCCATCAGGTTCAAGTTCTGATTCCTGCCACTTCACTTCCTAGCTCTGTGGCCGTGGTACACCTCACCCCTTCTAAGTCCACATCCTCTCCTCTCTAAAATACCGGCACTAGGAGCACCGGCTCTGGTAGCAGTGAAGATGAGATGCCAGCAGAGGCACAGGTGCCTGGATGTGCAATGATGGCAGCAGGTCCATTCACTGAATACTGGGGACCTACCAGGTGCCAATGAGGAGAGAGTGACCTTGGGCCAGGCTGTCCAGGCAGAGCTGAGGAGCTGCTGCTCGGACAACTGCTGGGAGACCAAGGATGGTCCTGGGCTGACAAGGAATGAGGAAGAAAGAGGAGCAATGCAAAAAAGTGGCAGTGTTTTAATCAAGTCTCATTACAAAGGCAGAATTAGGAATGAGTCCCACCTAGCTTCCACATGCGTGGGCAGCAGCTGTCACATGGGTCTGTCGTGGCACTCAGCCCATGGCACAGACATATGTGGCTCAGGGCAAGAACCAGTGGATGGGGCTCTGCACAGGAACGCTGGCCTCGGGATGGGAGACCCGGCCTGCCCAACACTGCTCGGAGCCCCTCCCAACTCTGACAACAGGCTCAGGTCAGGACTCCCCAAAATCAGGCACCCTCCTGCCCCACTGCTGAGATCCCCAACGGGCCAGAGCTAGCTTGGAAACTTTCTTCCACCTGGCTGGCCAGGAAGGCAGCAAACAGAGATGATGACTTGGAATGATGGGCTGTTCGGAAATGGCTAGGGAAACAACTGTTTCCCTACTGTCCTGGCGGGACCCACCCTGGGCTAACGGGCTTCCCAAGGAAGTCCTAGTGGCTCTGGGGTCCTGAAGTCCCCAAATGGGAACCTAGGCTGAGAGAAGCAAGGCTGTGAGGGCATCCAAAGGGCAGCCTCAGGTTTTGTTCCTGAGGACGAAGGGTGGCCCCGGAGGCTCAGGCGTGCTCAGTGGGGCCAGGGCCACCAGCATGGGAGTGGGCAGGGGCTGCCACCTGTAGGGGGCCAGCACTGGGCTCCGGGGACGCCAGCAGAGGGGCCGAGAGGCCATCAGCAGAGTCTGTGTCGAGGTCCAGCCTCCCGTAAGCTTCGCACAGAGGCAGGTCATTAGCTTCGCAAAGGCTTGAGCTTTTCCACCACCAGAAACCCCAGGGAGAGACAGGAGCAGGCAGAGAGGAAAGCCAGGGGAGGGGAGAGCAAGACAGAAGCAGAGTTAAGAAAACACGACCACACCCCAGACCTGCCTTTCCCTTTCTCCACTCCTGCTCCATCTGTCCCCTGAGTTGGCAGGCCTGGCAGGGAGAGGGGGCCAGTGGTGAGAGCCACCCTAGCATTCTGAAAGGAGGAAGCCGCCCTGGCCCAACCACCAACAGCTGTGTGACCTCAGCAGGCCCTTCCTGCCCAGCCTCCACGTGGGCCTGTCCTAGCCTATGCCTCCCAGCTGGTGCTGGTCCCCCTCCTCTTGCAAAAAGCTGTCAGCCTGGCAGCCCTCCCTCCTCCCTGACTGCAGAAACCCCAGTGTCACTACACTGCAAAGAGCTCTCTGAGGGCAGACTGTGTTCTTTCTGGGTCTGTCCCTGCCTGAGACTTAGCCTGAAGGGGGCGACAGTTGGGAACACAGGCCCTGGCACTTCCCGATAGCCCTACATCAGCCAGGCGGCCTCCAGCAGGCGTCCCCACCTCTAACACGGGGAATCCTCACGGCAGCCAGGATGCAGGTGAAGAGCTCAGCTAGCCCTTCCCATGCCCGCAGCTGTGACAATCCACGCTCGCCTCTTTCTAACCTGCAGGCAGGGGCCCTGGCTTTCCCATGGCCTGCCTCGCCCCTGGCTTCCTCCCTTGCTCCTGCCCTCAGTGTTCAGTCTCAGAACCGTCCTGGGCACAGAGTGGCATCCCGAGGAAAGCAAAGGAGAGGCAGAGCCAGAAAGAGCAACTAACAAGCGGAGAGGGGGCAGGCGAGCACAGAGGCGCAGCTCATGCGGAACAGGGCAGGGCAGGGCAGGGAGCGGAGCGCCCTTTGGGGGACCAGCAAGAAGGGGCAGAGGAAACTCAGCCAGGACCTGGTCGCTTAAAGGCAATGTACAGAGGAGGGCAACTGCTTCTGCCACAGGGGCTGTGTGAGGCCCCCAGGGGGCGCTGGTGTGGACAGGATGCCTGCGGGAGGGGACACAGGCTGGCCTGGAAGCCCCGCTGGGTGCAGCTGAGGGACTGTTGGGGGAGGGCATGGGAAGCCTGGCACAGATGTCCTGGGTTTGCGCCCTGCTCTGCTGCAGGGCCGTGAGCAGGTTCCCTCTCTCCCTGCCCCAAGGCAAGGCAGGCAGGCTGAATTACAGGCCCACAGCTGCTCTGTCCAGGGGCCCTCAGGGACAGTGGCTGCCTCAAAGAGACCGACAAACCGAACAGCTGTGGAAGGAGATGCCCAGAAGGGTCTGAAACACCCCAGGACCCCTCTCAGCCACCCTAGTGTGGAGGAAATGCTGCCTCATGTCTGCTGAGTTAATGAGTACTGGGGACCAAAGATTCCCTCAGAACCCCCTGGAAAACTCTAGGACTGCTGCAGCTCAGCAGTGCCACTGAGCCCAGGGCAGGGAAACCAAGCCCCAGGTCATGCTGGCTCTGGATATCTGTGGCTCCCAGCATGGCCAATGGGCAGAAAGGAGTATTTTAAATCCACCACCAGGAAGGAAAGGTTTGTCCAGAAGGCACAAGATGGACATGGACTCTGCATCTGCTGGACTGAATCTTGATTTTCTAAGCTAATGGGGCAGAGTGGAAGGCCTCCCTGTCTCCAGCCTAAGTTTCCGCCTAAGTAAATGATACGTAGACTCTGATTTCTCAGGGCCCCTCCAGCTCAAACGGTTGAAGGTTTCAGCTTCTTACGCAGCCCCACAAGGGTCAGGATGATGGGTTTTGACCCTTCTGCATCCCTGGGACCCAGCACGGGGCCTGGCACGTAGGTTGGCTCCAGCTCCGTGGATAAGGCTGAGTGGGTCACAAATTGGAGCTCCAATGGCTTTCAAGGCCATTCCCTGCCTGGGCTTCATCCCCCACATTCCCATGACTGTTCCTGCCTCCACACTGGGGCTTGGTGACATCCACATGGAATTGCATCCCTGGTGCCCTGGACATAGGTGTGGACCTGACTGCCCAAAAAAGGCTGGCCCAGCCTTGGCTGAAATCTCTACATATGGATTCAGAAGCTAACAGGAGCAGCACAACCCCAGAACGCACTGCCCGAGGAGGAAGGCTCTCGGAAGAGGGCCTGCGGGGGATACAGCCAGGCGCCTCCCTTCTCCAGACTTGGCCTATCCGACTGGCGTGAGTCCTGTGGTTTTCATCACATTGCACTGTGGGAAAGGCCCAGGGCCCTGGCATATGGATGTGAATTGTCTGTCGGTCAAACGCTCTGGCCAGGAGCTCTGCTCTGAAACCCAGGCATGGCTCCACTGCTAAGACCAGCAAGAATTTGAAAAAGCAGAAGGCAGCCTTGCCTGCTGGCCAGGCCCACGTAGGCAGGCTCCCGCTCTGCATGGGGAGTCCAGCGCTATTTATACCTGGACGAGTAATACTCCTCCTCTAGCTCGTAGAGGTCAATGGAGATCTCGTCTCGCAGCGTGATGAGCTTCCGGTCGCACTCCTCCTGCAGTGCGCGCAGCTGCTGGTTGCGCTGGTCAATGGCCTCGTTCACGGAGGGGAAGTCATTGAGGATCAGGAACTGCTTGAGGTCGGACACCAGCTTCATCAGGGACTCGCCGGCTCGGACCTGTGGCCATCAGAACCAGGGCGGGCACAGGGTGAGGGGGGACAGCGGCCTTGCCTACAGGTAGCTGATGCTGGGCAAGGGATGGCCTCTCTAGGAGCCTCAGCTTCCTCATCTGCAAAGTGGGACTCTACCCCTGACCTCCACAGGTTCATGTGTGAGAATTAAGTGAGAAAACTGGGATGTCAGTTCTGCAGGGCAGGCCCTCCCCTCCCCTCAGCCTCTGGCTTCCACTCCTGCAGGACTGGCCTCCAGTCCAATTATGCAGGTGCACATTCTGCTCATGAAAAACTCAAACCCCACAGATAAAACTGCGATCCCATTTTGCCTCCTGCCCCGGGGTAGGATTAACATGGCTGCCAGCTGGGCAGAGCTCCTGTGGGACCTTTTTCCATGCATTTTGAGCCCTGGACGTGCACCTGCGGAATTATCTGCTTGCTGTGTTTCTCCTGTGATCCGAAGGAATCCAATGGCGCCTACAGTTCCATTCGGCTGTTTGTCTTTTCACTCACAACTGACCTTAGGAACTCCTGAGTTAGCAGGAAGGGCTACCCTCTTTCTGGCCACTGCACGGCTACAGGACGGGCATGGGTGGCTCTCTGCCCAGCCCTCCTCCAAGTGCCCCACGTGAGGACAGTCTCCTGAGAAATGATTTGCCCCCACCTCATTCTTTAAAGCTGCCGAGTGGTGAAACCAAAGCATCTCTACATTTGCCTCCTTCTGCTCCTTCTCGGGGGAAGAAGAGCAGACCAGCCCCAGAGCCCCCTCCACTCCACCCAGGAAACCCGAGGGGACTGATGCTCTTGGAGCCCAGGCCGTGCCCTCCACCCTGGCCACTCACGATGTTGGCGGCTCGCACATGCATCTCGTAGTTGTCCTGTTCACCCTGAGTGGCCCGTGACACCTGCGTCTCGTCCTCAATCTGGGGGAAAACAAGAAAACCTAGAAATCAACCCAGCCAAGGCATCCCCACCCCTGGCCCGGCCCACCCCAGCTTACGGTAACTGTCATCTACCCAGGATGTCCACACTAGCCACAACCTGTCTGTGGTGCCGCCTACAGACCTAAGCGCTGTCAGCCAGACCTCTGACAAGGTTCAATTCCACCCTCTCTTGTTCTGGCCATGGGAGACAACATGCACCTTTGCTCAAGACAAATAGAGGCAACCCACGCTGCTTGCTGTGCTAGGTGCAGGGATGGGGGCTTATCTTGGCCCGGTCTTTTTGGGCTGTGGGAGCCCTGTTTGGTAGGAACCGTTGTCACTCACTTGGCATTTGGTAAACTGTTGGATGAGTGAAGGGATGATGTAAGGTTTTTTTTGCGACCATTTCCTGATCACTTCCCAGGTGCCAGGCTGTGTCACGCACTTGACCACCATTAACCCATGCCAGTTTCACAGAAGCCTGGCCTGCCACCCCTGGTGTATAGGTGGCCAAGCGAGGCTGGATGGGGCTTCCCAGCAGGCCTTGCAAAGGCTCAGTTCGGGGTGGGTGTCAGGTACCCTCAGTGGTTAAGACCCAGACTTCGTGGGTTCAAATCCTGGCTCAGCCAGTTGTGAGCTGAGTGACCTTGGGCAAGTCACTAAGTCTCCTGGGCCTGGGTTTCCTCCTGAAATGAAGAGGACAACAGTGCCCACCTCACAGAGTCCTCATGAAGATTCAGCAGAACAGGCACAGATAACCTCACAACGTGGCTTGATACATGGCAAGCACTAAGTACATGCTAGCTTCCATCCTCATCATCATCGCTTATGGAGCCTGCCAGGTCTGCAGCAGCCAGGAGGGATCCAGCCCAATCTGATGCAGCTGTAGCTGCAGTGGTCAGCAGGCTTGCAGGCCCCAGTGCTGACCACTCCACCTGCCTGGAGGGCCCCCCCACTTCTCCCCTCAGTCTGCTTTTCTCCTGCTCATTGGCTGTGTGCCAGGCCCCGAGGTAACTGCTTTACACAGATAAACTCACCAGTCATCACAAGGACCCCACCATGCAGGAGAAACTGAGGCACTAAAAAGTGAAATCTCCATCCAAATCCATACTGTTAGTAAGGGCTGGACGTGCCATTATTTGGTTTGCTTATCTACTGACCAGCTCCCTGTGCACTGGGTGCTTCCTGCCTAGAACACGATTCACTCGCGCTGCTCAGCCCCTGGCCTCTCCTGTCTCCACCCCTTCTCAGACCCTGCTCCCCTCGGTGGGCCACCCCACCCCCACCTTGGCGGTCTTGATGATCTCGGTGAAGTTGTCCATGATGGACTTAATGTCGTCCTTCAGCCGCTTGTTGTAGGACTGCAGCAGCGTCTCCTTGCTCTGGGGCAGGGCTCTCTGCTGGGCCATGGCCGAGCCTCAAGCAGCGCAGCGGGGAGACCTGGGACCTAGAGTGCAGCACAGACCTCTGAGTGCAGGCAGAGTCTACCCCAGCCACCCTCTATGCCCCAACCTTAGCAGAACACGCAGATTTCTGGGGATTCCCTTTCTGCCAAATAAAGTCAATCACTGAAACACAGATGAACTCATTCCATCAGCAGATACCGCAGGGGGTGCCAGGACTGGCCCCGCCTTTCCCAGAGCAAGCTCATCTTGGAACTCCTGGCCAGCCCTCCAGGCCCTGTCCAGGGCTCCAGTCCAGACTTCACGTCCAGGCCCACAGCGTGTCCCAGGGAGCCCTGAAAACTCAACACCAGCTCCCCGTCCCCAGCCCCTGGCTTAACTTCTTAGCCCGCCGCCACCTTCGCCACGCCCTCCCATCCGAAGAGTCCTTCCAATTCGACCCCTCTGCACCGCCTACATCCACGCTTTCCTTCCACTCCCACTCAGGCTGCCCCGCTCCAGACCTCATCCCTGCACTGCGAGCCCCGCTCCCTCCAGTCTCTGCGCGGCAAGGAAGAGGTCCTAAAAAGTGGTCATTCCAACCGGGCGCGGTGGCTCACGCCTGTAATCCCAGCACTTTGGGAGGCCGAGGCAGGGATCACCTGAGGTCAGGAGTTTGAGACTAGCCCTGACCAACATGGTGAAACCCCAACTCTACTAAAAATACAAAAATTAGCCGGGCGTGATGGCAGGCGCCTGTAATCCCAGCTACTCGGGAGGCTGAGGCAGGAGAATCGCTTGAACCCGGGAAGCACAGGTCGCAGTGAGCCGAGATCGCGCCACTGCACTCCAGCTTGGGCGACAGGGGGAGACTACGTCTCCAAAAGAAAAAAAAAAGGGGGGGTAATTCCACTCCCTCGCTTGACATCCCTCACGGTTCCCCGGTGCGCCGGGACAAGGGGCTCAAGTTCCGCGCCGCGCCTCTCGTCCTCTGCCCTGCAGCCGCACTGGACGGCCTCGGCGCTGGAGTTGCCTGGCCCTCGGGCCGGGCCTTTGCGCGCGGTGCTCAGGCAGGGCCCGGGGCCCCCTAGGTTCGGAGTCTGGCGCACGACCGAGCGGACTCCTGGACGCACTCGCATTGTTTGTGCCCATTTTTGGCGGGGTGTGGGAAATAAGTCACACGCAGGAAAGGGGATCTCCGACCCCAGCGCCTACGCACCCACCCACCCCCACTCCCGCCCACACACCCACCCCCCCTCCATCCCCACCCCCCACCACACCCTCATACCCTCCCCAGCGCCCGCGCACCAGACGCCGCGTCCGCCGGGTCGGCCTAGGGCGGGGTGGTCAAGTGCCTCTGCGACCCGCACTTTCCCGCGTCTCTCCCACGGCCTGGCCCTCCCGCCGCAGTCTCTCTTCCCCGCCGCGCCGCGGTCCGAAAACCTGGTCAGCCGCCGCAGCCTCTCGGCCCCGCCTCGATTTTTAGCTTTATAGGAATGCTGTTGCTTTAAATCCGAAATCCCGTGCCGGTATCAACTCTCGCGATCTCCGAAGCCGCATACATATTACCCACAATTCCCTTTCCTTTCTCTCTCCTCCCGCCGCCCAAGATGGTGAGTGAGGTGTAGTTCCGTGGCACTATAGCCAGGTTCCGACTGTATCCGCTGCCATCCTCCTCCAGGCGCGGCCTCAGAGGGCCTCCTGCTCCTCCTGGCGCTAGGAGAGCCCCACTCGGTGTGGCACGGAGACACTGAGGTGGATTAGAGCCCCACTTGGTGTGGCACCGAGACATTGAGGTGGACTAGAGCCCCGGGCGGCCGAGAGCGGAATGCGTTGTTCCCGGTGTCGCAGGGCTGGGTGTCGCAGGTCTGGAGCGCCGCCTCGGAGCCCTAGTGTCTCTCGGGCTTGCTGGGGGCCGCTCCAGAGGCCTTGTGAGCGACGAGTTCTGAGCCCGCTCCTGTTGCTTTTAGAGCCTGCGGGGCCGCGACTCAGAGGAGTCATGAGTCCGGGGCGTCTCCTGGGTGGGCGACGCGAAGAGAGCGTGGTCTCGGGCTTAGCCTTGCTCTGGCCACTCGGGGTTCCCAGGGCTGCATGCTTGTGCGGCTGAATGTGAGATGCTCCTGTCGAGGGGTGGTGCTGGGGGGCTGCAGAAAGCTGCTCGCTCGCCAGCCTAATTCAGGCAGGTGCTGTCAGCGTCCCTTGTTTTGGAGGAGCCAGCCTGAGCCCTACCCCCGACGAAGCGAGTGGAGGCGGCGGTTTAACTGACGTTTTCTTTCTGCCCAGCCGAAAGGAAAGAAGGCCAAGGGAAAGAAGGTGGCTCCGGCCCCAGCTGTCGTGAAGAAGCAGGAGGCTAAGAAAGTGGTGAATCCCCTGTTTGAGAAAAGGCCTAAGAATTTTGGCATTGGTGAGTAACAAATGGCAGAATGAAAACGGTCTGTGTTTTTCTCAAGGGAAGGTGGTAATTGGGTTGTGTTGTATCTTGTAGGTTTTAGTGGGTGTAAAGTGGTCGCAGTCCTTAACTTGTGTCTCTTAGAGACGGGGGCAATGATGATACATGCTTCTTGCTTTCATTGGGAGTTGCTGAGTGAGCATTCAGCTCAATATGGTAGTGGCCTTGAATTCAGCTTAGCCATCTGGAAACAAGTACAGTAGCAGTGGCGCAGCGAGGTACTAGGACTGCAATTCTGCTGTACTTCGTGGCACCTTGGCTTCTTGTTAGATGAGGAAAAGCATCGTGCTCTTTGTTCTCAGGTGTTTGTGTGCAGATGATGTAAAAGAATATTTGCTATCTGAGAGATGGTGATGACATTTTAAGCCACCAAGATCGCTGATGCACCAACACCCTTCCTAGTGGCCCCAGACATGAACTTGACATGGAATTTGAGCCTCACTCGATGTCACCCTTTACTTCTCAGGACAGGACATCCAGCCCAAGAGAGACCTCACCCGCTTTGTGAAATGGCCCCGCTATATCAGGTTGCAGCGGCAGAGAGCCATCCTCTATAAGC
This sequence comes from Gorilla gorilla gorilla, assembly GCF_029281585.2. Classification (NCBI taxonomy): domain Eukaryota; kingdom Metazoa; phylum Chordata; class Mammalia; order Primates; family Hominidae; genus Gorilla; species Gorilla gorilla. Next base: position 129,728,686 of record NC_073237.2, read on the forward strand.
GGCTGAAAGTGCCTCCTGCGATTAACCAGTTCACCCAGGCCCTGGACCGCCAAACAGGTGAGGTCCTGTGGTGTGGAAACGAGTTTCTCAGGCAAGGATTCCTTATTTCATCCAGAACATGAGGGTGGATGGTCTTAGGCTTCTTGAACTGCAGTTGTCATTAAATTATAGTCATACAGCAGGACCGCAGTCCAGCATTTGTATTAAGTGACAAGGATTAGAACCTTGACTCCAAGCCTAAACTGAAGAGTGTTTTTCCAGCTACTCAGCTGCTTAAGCTGGCCCACAAGTACAGACCAGAGACAAAGCAAGAGAAGAAGCAGAGACTGTTGGCCCGGGCCGAGAAGAAAGCTGCTGGCAAAGGGGACGTCCCGACGAAGAGACCACCTGTCCTTCGAGCAGGTGAGTAGGCCCCACCTTAGGGTGAACACTGGGGGCGGGCTGTTGCAGTGATGTAAAATTTCTTCACCTGAAATTATTGTGAAGAGTAAAACCGAGCTTTTTAACACTGAGTCAACAGCTGAGCCCAGCAGCTTCTTGTGACTAGAGCAGGCCCTGTGAGTGCTCACAAAGTGGTTGTGTGTTCTAGGAGTTAACACCGTCACCACCTTGGTGGAGAACAAGAAAGCTCAGCTGGTGGTGATTGCACACGACGTGGATCCCATCGAGGTGCGTTTGCCTGTTGACTGCTAACCCAAGGGCTTCTGGCAGTACCAGGAAGAGAGAGTAGACCTAATGCCAAGTCAGTGATGGGACCGAAGTGGGTGAGGGCAGTACTGACACAGATCCAACACATGCGTGGCTCTTGCAATGATGTGAATCTCTGACTGAATTCAACCTTGAAGTGCGAATCCATGAGCTTTTTAACCCTGAGCAATTGTTACAAGCTAACTGAAATTTGCTGCTTTTGGTCAAAATAGTCTTCAGCTAATGCTTTCTTCCAGCTGGTTGTCTTCTTGCCTGCCCTGTGTCGTAAAATGGGGGTCCCTTACTGCATTATCAAGGGGAAGGCAAGACTGGGACGTCTAGTCCACAGGAAGACCTGCACCACTGTCGCCTTCACACAGGTGAACTCGTAAGTACCCAGCCTGGCCCCAAACTTCGCCCCCAGTTCATTTAATCCATGCCTCACAGTTGTTTCCTTTTGCCTTAAAGGCCAATCTTTTAGTTTAAGAAATATATTTATCTGAACTTTTGCCAATGATGGTTAAGAATTTCTTCACCTGAATAAACCATGTGGTCAGCATTACATCTGAGGCAAAAGACTGTCTTGAGCTAAAAGGTATTTTTGCATTCTAAAAGGGAAACTAAGGCAAAAACCCACTTTTGTTTTCCCTCCTGTCTTTTAGGGAAGACAAAGGCGCTTTGGCTAAGCTGGTGGAAGCTATCAGGACCAATTACAATGACAGATACGATGAGGTAAGAGGCAGCTTTACACAAAATACTGTCATGCGCAAATCCTTCTCCCAAACAACTGGCTGGCGTAACCTATGAGAAGTTCTGACGATCAGCTTGGAACAGCCAAACAGAATAACGCAACTAATAACCTTGAAAATCTCAGAAAACAATAAGCCAAGCTAACTGCCTCTTTTTGTCTTTTCAGATCCGCCGTCACTGGGGTGGCAATATCCTGGGTCCTAAATCTGTGGCTCGTATCGCCAAGCTCGAAAAGGCAAAGGCTAAAGAACTTGCCACTAAACTGGGTTAAATGTACACTGTTGAGTTTTCTGTACATAAAAATAATTAAAATAATACAAATTTTCCTTCAGCCAGTGTCTGTTGAGTATCTCGGGTTGAATCTTACTTGGGGTTATTAGCAAGTATCCTTTTTTTGAGACAGCCTCACTGTGTCGCCCAGGCTGGAGTGCAGTGGTGTGATCTCAAAGCAACCTTCGCCTCCCAGGTTCAGGATATTCTGGTGCCTCAGCATCCCAACTGGCTGGCCGAGATTTGTGTTTTTGGTAGAGATGGGGTTTCACCATGTTAGCCAGGCTGGTCTGAGCTCCTGACCTCAAGTGAGCCACCGCACCCGGCCCTTCCCACCCTTATACATCCTTAAACCAGGCATTTTGTTCCCTAGAGATGTAACTTGCATATCAAGTTTTGGGAAAGTTCTTTGGACTGAAACCAAGCCAGGATTTTATGATCAACCAGTCATGAGCTCATTTAAGGTAGAAGGCCAGAACTTTATACCAACAGCACATGGTCCAGCATAAAGGCAGTCTTGAGATACCGCATTATCCAGGGACAGGGCTTTAGCAGCTGATCCGTCACACACCAGGTGGCCCACGTAGGAATTTCTTACACCACAGGTAGGATGTAGCTGCAGAGAGTCCATACCTAGGGGTTGAAAGCAAGCCAGCATTAGCAGGCTGCTAGGCTGAAGGGGAGGAAGCCAGAGGGCCGCTGGGGACTCACCAGGTCACGATGTACTGCAAATGTTCGTTCCTCAAAGTAACTCTGGTTTGCCCTCCAATGGGTCCTCCAGGGACTGTGCTCTCTGTGGAGACAGCAGACTCAAGTCCACCCCCTACTGCCTGCCAAACTGTGCACCACTTCCTAGTGGCTGTCATTTTTGCGTGGCCAGTTGGAAGTCCTGTATGGCCTTTACGTTGGGTGACCATCCCCGCCCTTGTCCGCTCAGTACTTGCCTAGGTTCTTTGCTGAGTTGCTGCCTCCCCCCACCCGCCATATACACATGTGAGAACATAAACCACAGCAGTGACTGGGCAATGAGGGTTAGGAGGAAGGACAGTATTCACAAAAGCTACTTGTTCCGAGATGGGCTGGTCCACAACGTACGGAAGTTGGCATCAATGAAGATGGGCTCTGCGCCTGTGATTCTGGCCATAGCTTCCAGGTCTCGATAATGCCAGTGGTTCCTTTCTGGATTGTTCTCAGGGACAAAGGGCTGCCTGGTTTCTGTCAGCCTCACCATCCCAATGAGGTCCACTTCTCCCTCAATCTATAAAGGAAGGTGTGTGAGATTGCATGGAGCCTGGTGGACTCCCAGAGCCTTCTCTAAAGTAGGAAGAGTCCATGTCCCTTACCTGGCCTTTCTGCCGGGTTTCAGGATTCACTTTCTTCCTGGGAACGAACCCTCTATTTACCAGGATGGTGATTCTAGGGTAATGAAAGTGCTACTTCAGGTGGGGAGGGTTTTTGACTAAAAACAGTCACTCATGGTCACTCAGGCACCCATAGGAACAACTAGAGCACCAAGGAAGGCTTTTAAAACAGGACTGGCTCAGTGGAGCCCTGGCAGTGCCACACAGGCAAAGTCTTCCTCTCTTGACGCCCCTTCGTGGTTGGTAAAAGCCTCCCTGCCACCATCACTACCTTTTTACCAGTGTGGCTTTCCCCCTCTATGTCTGCTTCTTGTGGTCTGCCTACTACAATGTGCAACTGGTGAGCAACACTGCCATGCACCTCTCCCCTGAACTATGGCAAGAGCTGTCTCCAATCCCTCCTCCTAACCAAGGCAGCCGTGAGGAGCAGCCCTGGCACCCCAGCCTGCTGGAGATGAGCATTTGGGCCCCATCCCAGCCCTAAAACAGGAACCCATGGGTTAACAAGAGCCCCAGGTATTTTCATTTGTACGTGAATCCTCCAGTTCCCTAGTTAATCACACAGGTGCTCCTGTACCTGTCATTTGCTTTGCCTGGAATGTTCTTCCCATCTCTTAACTCCCAAATAGCCCCCTAGGGAGCCACTCCTGCCTCCACTCCCTCAAGGTAGGGCTGGGGTCCTTTCTCTTGAAGTCCTCTTGCTGGCTCCTCATAGCTCGCCATCATCTAATGTGTGGGCAACTAGACAGTTCTCCAGAGGCAGGGCCCCTGTTTCACGAATCCCTCCGTTCCCTTCAGAGGTCAACATACACAAATTATCCAGTCATAAATGAGCTGGCTGAGAAGGTTAAGTCAATGTCACAATTAGGGACTTAAACTATGCAAGGAATTGAATCTCCTGGGTATCTTGGGTTCCCCAGGGTCCTACCAAGGTTGGGGATTGTGAAGGAAATAGTGATGTAAATTAGTATACCCTGACTGCCTCTGCCAGGACAGCCAGCTCCCACATGCCCTACTCACCCCAGGTCGGTGCAGTGGAAGGGAGTGACCACATAGGCCCCACTCTGAGTTGAGGAGGAGATGAGGCCGCCCTCCCGGGCCTCTCGGACAGGGTCCACCATGGTCCGGGGCATCATATACAGCTCCTTGGAGTGGTCAAAGCACCCCCTGACCTTCACTGGCCTATACTCCAGATTTTTCAGTTCCATTGGGCTGCATGGAGATAAGAACAGTGGCCGAGCAAGGTTTGGCTGGAAAACGAATCCCCTGAGGGTGGCAGACTACACAGCCCACCAGGGCCAGACAAGTGAAGGAGAAAGGCAAAGGGCGTGCTCTTCAAAGGGGAACTTTGATGCCATGTGGGAATGTGGATCTGCACTGCCAGAGTCCAACTTTACAAGAGAGGCTAAAAATCTGGACTCCTCAATGAATATTTTATGTGAAATTTTAAAAAATATGTGGGCCAAAACCCCATCTGCAAGCCAAATCTGGCATACTGTTTGCTACCCTGAATGGAAAATGTGGCTGAATATACCTATCTCTGTAGGGCATATTCTAGGGAGAGAGCAGACAAATCATTCAGGGCACTTTTTCAAACGACCACCCTCACGGTGAGACCTACATTATCTGCCCTCAGCCACAGGGCCTTGGGCCCTGTGGAGGATAAGTTTACTATACCTGAAAAAAGGGTGACACCCAGGACTCAAAATAAGACTTTCCTCCATATGTCAGGAGGCGGTCTCAGGTAGCTTCACAAGGGCAGTCAGGTGTCAACAGCAAGCCCAACAGATGACTGATAATGAGAGCTCCCACCTGAGGTCAAGGCAGTGACTAAAAGTCCCACCAAAAGGGGCAGGCTGGCCAGCAGAAGCCAGGGCTCTGCTGTTGAACTCAAGTAAAACAGGCCCTCGGGGGGCAGCCACGCACTCACTCCGCTGGCAGAGGGACAGGCTCAGCCAGAACTCTGGACTCCAACTCTGCAATCAGGTTCAGCTTCCACTTCCGACGCTGGACCTACAGTGACAGAGCATAAGCCCAAGCAGATGGCAGCAAGGTCAAGGGCCCAGAGTTAGGCACACCAGATGCCAGTCTTTACCTGCCATGTCCCCAAGCCAAAGGCAGTCACAGGGATGAGGAGCAGGACCCACCGAAGAAAGGAGTCATCTTCCGCTTTTGTGGCAGATGCTTCTGCTGCAGAACTGCCACATCTGCTTGGCCTCCAGGCCACCCCTGGAGAGTTTCACAACACAGACCTGGAGCAGCCAGTTCCAAGACAGACTCCAGTACTACCAATGCTGCCTAGAGCCAACTAGCAGCACCTGTATCCAGCCCAGCTCCTAACCCGGGGCCCAGAACAAGGCACACACAGTACGTCTGCCAAGTGAGTAAGTGGAATCTAGGGCTCAGTGCCGGTTTGACCACCAACCACGACCCTGGGTAACTCATGCCTTTTTACTCAAGAATCTAGATGTATTCCACTGCACTAAGATGCACCATTCATCCATTCAAAATGCATTTAATAAGCAGCTACAGTTGGCCGTGCGCGGTGGCTCACGCCTGTAATCCCAGCACTTTGGGAGGCCAAGGCGGGCGGATCACGAGGTCAGGAGTTCGAGACCAGCCTGACCAACATGGAGAAACCCCATCTCTACAAAAAAATACAAAAATTAGCTGAGCACGATGGTGCTTCTGTAATCCCAGCTACTCGGGAGGCTGAGGCAGGAGAATCGCTTGAACCTGGGAGGAGGTGGTTGCTGTGAGCCGAGATTGCGCCACTGCACTCCAGCCTGGGCAACAAGAGCGAAACTGTCTCAAAAAATAAAAAATAAGCAGCTACAGTTACTAAGTAGCTTAGTCAGGCATTAGTGGTTATTGTGTTATGTAGAAAAATATATCAATTCAGTAATGGCTCACAGAGCTCTCAACAGCTTTCCATTTTTACAACTCATCGTAAATGTAAAGAGGGAAGAATGTACACAGAAAGTGCCTTTAAGCTCTCAGAGGATGAGTTCCATCCGCTGAAAAGCACCAGGGGCCTTGCGGATACTAATTTTTTTTTTTTATAAAAAGGCAGGCCTGGGGCAGGCTTGCACAGCACTCTACACACGGCAAAACAGCCCTGTGCTGCACACTGAGAGGAACACGTAAACCGCGGTGGTTAGATGCGCTTTACTTTCAGAGCCCTGGGCTTTCAGCCTGGGCTGGCCACCCATTAGCTGGATGGGACGTTCGGAAGTAACTCTCGAGCCTTCTCTGTAACAGGGGAACGACCAAGGAGCTACCTCTCGCGTTGTGAAGACAAAGAGCTCGCTACATGCCCGGCACACGACCACAGTTCCACTGAAAGCATTTTAATAAGGAACTTGTCACTCCCAGGGAGCCTCCGCTCAGCCGGCAGTTGGTTCATTTCAATCCCCACGACAACCCTTCAAAGTGCAGGGCAGACAGCAGGTGGCTCTGCCCAGGCGCCTGGATCACAGCCCGGCCTGCAGCCCTCACCTGGGCGCGGGGAGACCCTGAGGACGCTCCTCCAGGCGGCGCTGGCCGGGGCCTGCGGACACGGACGGGCAGGCTGAGCTCCGGGACCCCTCCCCGCGCCCCGCACCCCGCACCCTGCACCCCGCACCCGGCGCTCACCCGTCCCAGCCCCGCCGCCCGCAGCCCCAGCTGCAACGCAGCCACCGCCGCCATCGCACCCGGCCCCGCGAGCGCTTCCGGGACGCAGGAGGCATCTGCATCCGGGGCGCCGCTGAGTCCCGCCCAGAGCCCCGCCCCCGGCTCCACGTTCTGCGAGCGGCTTCCGCCGGGCTGCTCCGCGGGCGCCTCGGCCATGAGCGAGTTGCCGGCCGACGTGCGGGTCTTTCTACGGGAGCACCCGAGCCTGCGGCTCCAGACGGACGCCCGCAAGGTTCGCAGCGCGGGAGGGGAACGGAGTGGCGGAGAAGGGCGCAGTTGGGATGAGGGGCTGAGGGGAGAGCAGGAGAGAGGGGAGGGCAGGGGAGAGGGCGCGGCGGGGTCAGGGGAGGAGAGGGAAGGGGGCGCGGCAGGAGGGGGCACCAGGGAGCGGAGCCCTGGCCCTCCTGACGTCCTGCCCGCCCACGCGTCCGCAGGTGAGGTGCATCCTGACGGGTCACGAGCTGCCCTGCCGCCTGCCGGAGCTCCAGGTCTACACCCGCGGCAAAAAGTACCAGCGGCTGGTCCGCGCCTCCCCGGCCTTCGACTATGCAGAGTTCGAGCCGCACATCGTGCCCAGCACCAAGAACCCGTAGGTGGTCCGCGGCGGCGCGGGGAGGCCCAGGGCAATTAGGACAGCCCCTCCGCTGGTGCCCCCCGGTGCCTGAGCCCCCTCTAAGGGAGCCTCCCGGGAGGGCTCTGCTGAGGACAGGTCCCGGGTGGTAAACCCCAAAGTCCCCTCCTCCTGAGGACTCCGCCAGTGCTGCAGCCCCTACTCTTTCAGAGTTGGGAGCCTTGGGACCCAGGTGGGCGCCCGGGTGCTGAAATCACCTGCGGTCCCAGCGGCGAGGCGTCTTGGTGAGCTCGTTTGCTCACCTGAGGTTTGTCCTGTGGGGTGTGGCTGCTTCACAGATGAGTAGAGGCTTGTGATTTGTCACCTGAGGTTGTGAACAGCGTTGGGTTCTTCCCTTGACCCCAGAAGGGGTCTTTGATTTAGCTGGGAGCTAGGCTTTGTAATAATCGTCAAAACAGAGATAGGATGTTTCCATTCATTGAGCCCTTGCTCCAGGTGGAACCATCGTCTTGCATGAACTCATCCTGGAGCAGTCAGTGAGGCTGCCATGCGTGCTTTTCCGGTAAACATTAAGAGGCTGCAGTCGGCCTGGGTCAGACGGTTCCCCACCCAGCTTCAGAGTGGAATTGCTCTGGGAGCCTTTAAAAGCCCGATGTCCAAGCCGCATGGTAGACCGTCCAGGGATGAGTCCAGGACACAGCCACCAGTCTGAATCCTTGCTGTGAACTGTCCCTACAAATTTGGTCTCTCTGCTCTGTAGGCACCAGTTGTTCTGCAAACTCACCCTGCGGCACATCAACAAGTGCCCAGAACACGTGCTGAGGCACACCCAGGGCCGGCGGTACCAGCGAGCTCTGTGTAAATGTAAGTCCCAGTGGACCCCCGTCAGTGCATCGCCATCTGAGTGCATGCCCGCCTTGCCCCAGATGGAGCGTGCTTGAAGGCAGGTCGTCCTTCAGCGATCCGTGTTGATGCACCAGGCCTGTTTTTGGCACAGTGAAGAGAGGGATGATGGCCCCTGACCCCACAGCTTTTAGTGCAGGCAGGCACAGAGCCAGAAGCAGGCTCGGGAGTGAGTGAGTGTGCATGGCGATGTGAGGTGTGAAAGAAACTGGGCGAGGGATGTGGGGTGGGCTTGCGGAGACAGGAGGGCTGGGGAGACTCGCTGAGGGATTCGCTCGAGGCTGAGGCTGGAGGGATGTGATGGCAGTGGGGTCGGGGGAACAGCACCCCAGGGAGAAGCCAGGGTCCATGGAAGTCTGAGGCAAAAATGTGTTGGCTGAGGTAGGCTCCAAAGGACTGGCTGGGCTAGTGTGCACAGCCCAGATGACCCAGAGGCCAGGCCAGGAGCACTGCAGTGGGTGTGTGGAGAGGGTTGGGCGGGGGCTGCATGGACAGTGTGTATGGTTGAGAAGGGAGGACCCCTTGACTGCGGTCATCCAGGAAAAGATGGTGGGTTTTGGGGGGAGAATTCAGAGTCCCTTTGAAGGTTTTAAGCTTGAGCTGTATTAGGAAAGGTGTGTATTAGGGAAGTATCGGGCTTTTGAAACAGGGACACCCGTGCTGGATGAAGGAGATGGTTGCGCTGTGGATCTGGGTGAGCACCCGGCGAGAGTTTAGAGAAGGGAGAGAGGCCTGGTCCTGAGCCCCAGGAAGAGGCTGGAAGTCCTCCCGTGGTACTGAAGGGAAGATGAGGACAGAGAAATGATAGATTTGATAACATAGAGGCCCCTGGCAACCTTGGTGAGGCACCTGAAGCTTGGCAGGGACACCTGGCTAGAGTGGAGCGTAGGCTGCAGCCCGTGAGGGCAGTGTCCGGCCTTAGGCAGGTGCTGGGTCACCAGAAGGCCTTTCTGGAGTCCAGCTAAGGAGGGAAATGGACAGAGGCTGGAGCGGACAGATTCAGGTTGGTTTGCGGATGGGAAGATGCGTCTACGGGCTTCTGATGAGTGCGGAGAGGCAGTCCAGCCCTCCCGAAGCATGAGTGTGGATTGAGAAGGCAGGACCAGGGTTTCTCAAGTAGAAGGCGGGCACCTTGCAGAGGCCTTGCAGGCACGAGGGCTGCCAGCCTGAGGCTTGGACTTTTTCCAGCCAGTGTGTTAGCTGCTCAGGGGTGGGCAGGAAGGCTCTAAGTGCAGGGGGCCACGGGGTTCCCATGAAGAATGGTTATGATGGTGGACCGTGGAGCTGAGATGGGACTGGGGCACCAAGGTCACTACAAGGCAGTGGTCCATGTAAGTCCAAACGTGGCTGTAAGGGGGCTCTGCCTTCAAGTTCTGGTGGTGACAAGGCTGCTGCATGGCCATGGGGGTGGGTGGCAGAGACAAGAAGGGAAACAGCCCTGGAGATGGGCCGCCACATCAATGGCCAGGGCCCAGCAGGGCTCATGCAGCCCATGAGGGATGATGATGGTAGCTGCGCTGGGCTGGAGGGCAAGCCCCAGCAGACCCTCCAATATACAAGGGGACAACAGTGGTGACTCCAGTGAGGTCTTTCCATGGAAGCCTTGTCCCAACTCCGTTCTCACCCACTAAGGGGCAGCAAAGGCCAGGCAGCCAACCTCCACTGAGCCCCGCCTTCTGGGACGGGGTCTCCCATGTGCTGAGGGAGGACTTCAGGCTGCTGGGGAGAGGGTGGCATCACTGCCAGCCCGAGTTGCCTTTGAGAGGCCATGCCAAGCTCACTGGGGCACAGTTGGCCTTGGGCCTGGTCAGTGCCCTCCTAGCCGTGGCTTCCTAGGCCTGGCTAGATCGGGGATGAGTGGTGGTAAAGGCCCCGTAGACCTGTACCATCTTCTTGCCTCTTGGCTGCAGCCCTGGCCCACCACCCTCCCTGCACACCTGGTAGGAACAGAGCTGAGGCACCCAGCAGCTGCTCTGGTTTTTGTCTAGGGAGGTGGGGCTGTGGGGCCCTGGCCGAGTGCAGGCCTCATAGGTTAGCTGTGGCCCAGAGGACCGTGGGGGATGTGGATGTACCCAGCACGTGCTGGCTTATCTCCCAGATGAAGAATGTCAGAAGCAAGGGGTGGAGTACGTGCCTGCCTGCCTGGTGCACCGGAGGAGGAGGAGGAGGGAGGACCAGATGGACGGTGATGGGCCTCGCCCGCGGGAAGCCTTCTGGGAGCCCACATCCAGTGATGAGGGGGGAGCTGCAAGTGATGACAGCATGACAGACCTGTACCCACGTAAGCAGAACAGCCCCTGCTTCTCCCTGACCCTCTCCTGTCAGCAGGGAGCAGACTGTGGTGCTGCCTCCCCTGCAAAGGTGGTGGCGAACTCAGCCTAAAATAACTGTCAGCCAATCCCTGTGTTCCTCCCAGCTGAGCTATTCACCAGAAAGGACCTTGGAAGCACGGAGGATGGGGATGGCACCGATGACTTTTTGACAGACGAAGAGGATGAGAAGGCAAAGCCCCGAAGAGAGAAGGCCACTGATGAGGGCAGGAGAGAGACGACCGTGTACCGAGGGCTGGTCCAGAAGCACGGGAAGGTGAGCTGTCACCTCCACTCTGTTAGTGTGGCAATGGCTTCCCCTAGTGATGGTTTTCCATTTGTTTAAAAAAAGAAAACTGAACCTTTTTCACAAGTGAAATCCCAAGCCAACAACACACAAGAACCATAGAAGCTGAGGCCGCTGGCTGGCGGAAGGCCGTGAGTGCCTACCATTGCTTCCCAGCCAGCCCCTTGTGGAAGCCAGGCTCTGTGGACCACGGTCAAGACCACTGGTTTGTGAGGACACCCTCCTACCTCAGACTATGAGCTGTGGCGTGTTTGTCCTTACCCCTGGGCACAGGGACCTGATTACTAGCCACCACCTTTGCCTTTGCCATCAGGGCAGGAGTGGACTTCCCTGCCTTTGGTAGATAAGCAGGACCAAGGCCAAAAGAGGACAAGGTCCTAATGAGTGTGTGGCACTGCACTGCGCTCCTCTGAGGCCCTGCTGAGCGGGGTCTAATCCTGCAGCTGTTAAGGAAACGGGGGTGGAGAAAGCCTCTGTGGGTATTTGACCGACACCTCTGAGGCTGTGCGGGTGGGGAGAGCCCTGCACTCCAGGGCCCCTTCTCCATGGGATCAGAAAGGCTCAGTAATCAGAATTTTGTTTATCCCACAGAAGCAGTTGGGCTCGTTGAAAAAGAAGTTCAAGAGTCATCACCGCAAACCCAAGAGCTTCAGCTCCTGTAAACAGCCAGGTTAATAAAAGCACATGCCGTGAAGTTTCGAGAAAGCCTTCAGATATTTCCCCCGCTCCTGATCAAGCCGTGTGTCCTCTGAATGATCGGCTGTCCCCAGTGTCTTCTCTACCCACTTATCCTTGTCTCATGACATCTGCTGCCCTCTAAGGCAGGGCTGAGGGAGTCTGTCCCCCACACCCAGGAAGCAGCAGGGACTCTGAGGGACTAATTCTCTCTGGACATGGCTTCTGAGTGGTCTTCAGAGAAGCCTAGAGAAGTAACCTCGCTTACTGGCATCCTGAGGGGAGCCCCATTCAGGCTGGGCAACGCTATAGGATCACACTGCATACAACAAATGCCATTATTTATTTTGATGTGTTTCCAAAAATCAAAACGTTTTCAAACACAACTAAGATATAAAATACAGCATAAAATGAGATTTAGATCTGTTTCCCACATAAAGCAAAAAAATCTTAGAAATTGTTTTGCCAAAGTCAATTGGTAGATCCCACTTATCCTCTCCTCCCTGCAAAGGCATCTTCCCGAATCAGGCCCTAGCCCACCCAGGGCCAGGAGAAACAGAAACACCCACTAGGATAGAGGCGCTGCTGGTGCAGAACTGGTGCTGACTGCTCACATGGCCTCCTTTGGTCCACCCTACTTTCCACCCATCAGCCAACCAACCTTGACCACAGAAAAACCGTGACTTGGCCAAGGTCATTTGATGGGGGCTGTCATACGGCACTAACGGAGCGAGGTGTGGACCAAGAGACAGCCCTGGTGAGGTTGAAACACTGAGACAAGCCAGTCTTCATGCAGTGAGCACTTGAATGATCACAGGAGAAGAGAACCCATGTCCTGAAGCCATTGCTCGATCTTACCAATATTCGGGGGTAAGGAAGTAGGCTACCAGGGGAAGATTTGCAAACGCATTGGGACTAGCTCGGCTGTGTTAAAAAGGTGCCCCCTCCTCAGGGTAGGTGACTTCCAAAAGCACTTATGAGCAGAAACCTGCCTCACCCCTGCCCTGCAGAGCCAACAGACAAGAGGCCAAGAGGGAGGCAGGCTCGGGGCTGGGCCACAGCAGCCCTGGAGACAGGCTGAGCCAGCCTGTCCCCAGATAGGTCTAGGGGCCAGAGGTGTTCAACCACCCTTGTGGCATTTACTATGGTGCAGACGACAGGGAGCAACAAGCAGTTAAGCTCCCCCCAAAAAGAGAAACACAGTATAAGGCAGTGTTAGAAAACTTTAAATACAGGATTAAGATCAAATCGGTAAGGCATCACAAATTGTAAAAAGGAATTTTGGCTGCATTCGGCATAGCAAACGGACAATCTGAGCGACAGCCTCAGGAAAGTGGTGTGTCGGGGCTGTCCACAGGGCGAGTGCAGCTGGGAAAGGGCGGTGCTGCTCAGCCAGGTGGCCTGCGCTTTCGAGACCTTGCTCAGAAAAGGCCCCATGTGAGGTAACTGGGTTGAGTCCGTGGGTCTCCAGTGCTGGGAGCTCCTGCCACACCCCCTGCCCACAGCGGCTGCGGCTCCGCAAGCTGGTCCAAGGAGCAGCTGGCCAGGCTGGCTTGCAGGGTGCTGCTGCTGGGGCTACCCCTGTGCGGTCTCACTAGCCCTCCCCACTGCCAGCTTGGAGGCCAGCAGCACCCAGACCAGCAGCTTCCCCAAGGACTTCTTGCCCCTCCGCCTTGCCTCAAGCTACTAAAACTCCCAGGGTGTTACCCAATAAAACACTTGGCACCAATCCAAGCTGATTTTCTGACCGATGACTTTTATCATAAACAGCAGCTTCCACCACCCCTTTAATACTGCATCATTCTTTGGGTGTCCCTAAATGTTTTCACTATTCCTATAAAATACAATGCGGGGCAGAAACAACATCAAAGCCACTGGTGTGATTTTAAACCAGGGAGATTAACTGTTTTGAGGTTTGGCTGAACCACCCAAAATAATTTAGTAGTTTCCGCTAAAAATGTAAACTTAAAAATAAGAGGGAGACTACTTTGAATGATAATACCAATGCGTCTGCTCACAGTACAGCCTGAAGGCCCCCTCCTGTACCCCCACAAAAAAACTCAAAAATAGGACTGAGATGCCACAGCCAAGCGGGCTGTTCACTCCAAAGCCTCGGCGTGGGGGAGGCTTCCAGCTGCCAGGCTGGCCTGCACTGAAGGGTCAGACGCCAGACTGTGGCTCCAGAGCAGACTGAGCCATCGATTCTCAGGTGTGTCTGCAAATAAAGTTCTCAAAACATCTGTGCCTTTACCAAGGGAGGGGAAGGGAAGAGGATACATAAAAGCTGGCAGTTTTGTTGAATCCACCCCGAACCAGTCCTTGACGGCCACGGGTCTTAGCCAGGCAGGTAGGGATCTGTGACTGTTACCACTCCTTCTTCTTCTCATCCATGGAGACACCCCCAGGGCCCAGCGCCACCACCAGGAGCAAGCCCCCGATCACCGACATGGTCTGGAAGAAGTCGTATTTCAGGAAGTCATGCATGGGCTTGTAGACTGGAATGGTCCAGAAGGCGTTGAAATATACGTTGATGGCAAAGAGCCACACAACAAGAGTCAAAGCAGCCAGCTTGGTTTTAAAACCAATGGCCACTAAAATCATCAGAGCTGTGCCCACGATGTTCTGGACAATCTGCATAGGTTGAAACGTAAGAAATTCAAAATAAACGTGAGGAACAGAGATGCTTTATAAACAAAAGTTCCAGCTGCTGCATGTCATGAAGTCTCTATCCATCAGGCTGATGTAGCTACTGCTGAGACGGCTGCTGGTGCAAGTAGGGAGATAAAAGCCGGGGGGAGGCAGGAGGCAATAAAGCACCAGCTTTGAAATGTGGAAGGTTTGGGGAAGACTGAAGTTCCCAACTAGTAACAGGCTGTGATTTACCAAGATGAATCTCTAATCCATAACTAAATTCCCAAGTGCTTCTTGGCCCACCCAGCCATCCAGGCCAGAAACATCCTCTCTTCTCTCTCCATGGCGCCAGGAGCTCTTCCTGGACACTACCCGGCCAGGGCTCTCAGTCAGCTCCGGAGGTGTGCTCTGGAAGCTCCTGGAGGCCTGCCCCTGACACCTGACACACAGGAATTACTTGAGAAAGATACGAACAGTGAGGAAAGAAAGAAGAGTAAGGGGAGCCCGGGTGGAGAGCCTTGGCCAACCAAGGGCCAAGCACACTCCACCAAGGTCAGAGGTTCTGGCCTTCACTTGCTGGAAAGAAGGCTTGACACACAAGAGATTGACAATGTTTTGGTCTGTTTTAATGGGATCAAAAAGTTTGCTCCGCCGAGCACGGTGGCTCACGCCTGTAATACCAGCACTTTGGGAGGCTGAGACAGGCAGATCACGAGGGGTCAGGAGATCGAGACCATCCTGGCTAACACGGTGAAACCCTGTCTCTACTAAAAATACAAAAAATTAGCCAGGCGTGTTGGCAGGCGCCTGTAGTCCCAGCTGCTCGGGAGGCTGAGGCAGGAGAATGGCGTGAACCCGGGAGGTGGAACTTGCGGTGAGCCGAGATCACGCACTGCACTCCAGCCTGGGGGACAGAGCGAGACTCCGTCTCAAAAAAAAAAAAAAAAGTTTGCTCCATTTGAGCAGCTCCCCCAGGCTGTGGTTAGTACCCAACCAGGGAGGGGTGAGCAGGGAGGGGGTGGGGGAGGGACAGCATTCTCTCTAAAGGACAGGAAACCAGACCGGTTCAGGCAAGTAGGAATACTTACAGAAAAGAAGCTGGCGTCAAAGTGAAGGAGGGTCATGAACATCAGAACCAGCAAGACCCTGCCTCCGAGCTGCATGTACTGTTTGGGGGAGCTCTCACGCATGGTGGGGACGCCCGCAAACATGCTCTTCCCTTCAGAACGGGATTCTGCTAGGAGCAGCAACAGGCCTCCTCCCAGGGCCAGGTTCCTGAGGAACAGATATGTGGGCTGGAAGCTAAGCCTCACCAGGATCTGGCCTGTCTGTGAGACCAGGTGCAGGGAGACCTTGCTGCCAGTATAAGGCCCTTACTTCCCTTTCTCCAAACCCAGTGATCTGCCAAGCAGGACCAGGCAGGCATGTGCACAGGACCTCAGACTCGAGTTACACTCATGTAAAACCTTACATAGCTCAAGAGACAGAGGTATCTTTACAACTCAACAGTGACAGGCTACCTGAACACACAACCGAGTCCTAGTCACAGCTCCAGTGTTGACCAGCTGGGTCCCCGTGGTCAGGTCTGTCCTCCACTCAGACCCTGAGTCCCCACACCCGTGAAATAAGGGTCAGAAGAGACGGCTTCAGTCTCTACTATTCTAGGGGCTCTGCAACATCCTCTTCAGAACCTGTTTCTAAGAGGCACAATTTAGACAGGGGGGTCCAATCTTTTGGCTTCCCTGGGCTACCCTGGAAGAACTGTCTTGGCCACACATAAAATACACTAATGCTAATGATAGCTGATGAGCTAAAAAAATAAAACTTAAAAATCACAAAAAAAACTCTCAATGTTTTAAGAAAGTTTATGAGTTTGTGTTGGGCCGTGTTCACCCCGTGGACCACAGGCTGGACAAGCTTGGTTTAGACCCAGAGAAGTCTACTCAAACCAATAGTTAACTGAGTTTAGAAATACAGATTGAGTATCCCTAACCTGAAATGCTTAGGACCCAAAGTGTTTCAGATTTTGGTACATTTGCATTATATACTTATTGGCTGAGCATCCCAAATCTGAAAATCCAAAACCTGAAATGCTCCAATGAGCACTTCCTTTGAGCGTCATGTTGGTGCCCAAGATTTTTCCCATTTTGGAGCATTTCAGACTTTGGATTTGCAATGTTCAACCTGTAGGAGGAGCGTATACTAAAACCGACTAAAACCAACCAGAATGCACATACCTCATCAAAAACTTCAAGTCCCATAAAATGCTGTAGGCAATCGTCTGAGGGGAAAGAAGAGAGAGATACTTGAGTCTCAGCCTTTCCAAAGGCATTTCCACAGACTTCATAATACATTAGGCCGTCTCTCCAATGTCAGCTGGAGTCTAAAACACACAAAACCATTGTAGGAGACCGTGGACAGATCTAAGCTCAAAAATGTGGTTCTGTATTTCTCAAGAAATGTGCTATGATGTTCCAGAGAACAAAGTGATTCTGAGACCACTGATGTGGATTCAGATATTCTGTTCCCAGCATTTCATTCTGAATAACCAAGTATTCTTCTTTATGAAGCAACGTGATAACAAGACAGCATCCTGGCTGCAGCCAAGCTCGAGACTTCCCTTGTCACGGTAATCATAGAAATGGGACAAAAGATGGCCCAGTACCGAATGACCTGCCTCTACAGCCCTGCTTGGGCTCACGACTTCCCCAGAAGAGAAAGGAGCTCCAGGCAGTCAGAGACATGCAGGGGGCTGAAGGGGGAGTGACACTGATCCCTCAAGGATGTCTTTTCAGAAGCTCTGCTCCACCAGAGCAAAGAGAAGGGAGCCCCGACCACGCGGCCCGTGTACCTGCAGAGCTATGATTCCAAAGAGCCCGAAGCAGGCGTACTGCACGAAGTTCCTGCTCAACACCAGGACGCAGCCAGCTGGAGAGAAGGACAAGGGTTAGGGGGCCTGAGGGTGGGTGCCAGCGGGGAGCACTGTCTTGATACACTGCTACCTCACCTGGCCCTTAGGTCCAGAGGCAGCCAAACCACCTACCCAAGCAAAAGACAACTTCTGGAAGAATTAATGATAGGCAAGGACCACACATGGTAAGCTGACGAGACTTATCACAAACACCAGAAAGTGGAGCCCTTGCCGTCATAAAGAATAGGCTGTTTCCCACAATCAGCTCCCAAGTCAGCCACCCACCTGAGGTAGGCAATTAACTGCTCTACTGTGGAGTGCCAGCCAGACTCCAGCATCTCCTGCTTTGGGTCCCTGACAGGGACCATGTCCTATTTCCTTAGCAAGCTCTAAAGCAGTGAGCTCAGGGCTAGAGACAAAGCGTCCCCACCAAGGCTTGCAGAGCCGGCCTGGCACAGCTGAGCTGGAGAAGAGGGGAATGGAGGGGGGACAGCAGTCCAGGAGACCCCCAAGTTCACACACAGCCTCCCAACTGCTAACAATCATGGAACAAGACGCCCAGTGAATCCTGACCACCCGCAGAGCCACTCACTCAGCTGTCCCAGCAAGTTGAGGAAGACGAAGGACGAGGCCAGCAGGTAGCCGCAGTTCCAGGTGGTGTCGATGTAGTCGCGCTGCTCGCTCCACTGGAACCACATACGGATGCCGTCCTCCAGGAAGGTGCTGATCAGACAGAGGCGCGCCACGTGGGGCAGGTACTGCTTTGTGACACGGAGGAACTGCAGGGCCACAGAAACCCAAGGGTGAGGTGGCTGCGGCGGGGAGCACCAGGCCACTGCCCGGCACGTCCTTGGGCGGGGTGTGTGAGGAACAGACGCTGTGGAAGGCAAGAGCTCTTGTCAGCCCCGGTGCCTTCCCAGGGCAGACTAGAGGGCTCTCAGTGCTTGCTCCTGAGCGCTACCCTGTGAGTCTGGACACATGCAACAATCCAAGGATCAGTCCCGGAGATGCATGACTTGACGTTAGGCCCTCTGGGGCAGATCCTATAGGGCAGCAGCCCTAACACTCTGCTACCGTGATTTCCCCCAGTGCCTCGGCAGGCAACTACAGTCTTCCAAGGTGGCACTGCCACAAGACACAGAGCTGCTCTTTTCGGTCAAAGGCATTTACAAGTTGGAATCACAGAATGACATCTGAAAAGGCACTTAGAGGTCATCTATCCAACGTTTCTCCACCTCAGCACTACTGGCATCTGAGGCCAGGCCACTCTTTGCCGTGGGTCATCCTGGGTGCTGCAGGCTATGACGCATGACATGTCTGCCCACGACATGCCAGCAGCAGCCTCCCTCCTGAGGCACCGCTGCACTTTGCCAGGCATCTCCGCTGCTCTGGTCCAACCCCTCACCTTACAAATGGCTATATTAAACCCAGTGGGAAGGGGTTCCCCTAGGCTTCGCAGACCTGATGGTGCAATGCCAAGACTTGACCCCAGCCTGCAGGTCACACATGGCTGAGGTGCCAAGGGCCTGGACCTCCCAGCCTGCCCAGTGACGCCCAGAGTACCCTGACAGAACAAGGGTTGGCTTAGGTGACAGCCAGGGTGCCATGCCTAGAGGGCCACATGGTTGACTGAATAGTAAGATCACGTTTACAGTTATCCGAAAATCTCCAGAGCAGCAGGAGGAAGCCCCAGGCTCTGGACAGCGCATGTGTGCTGTTGCAAACCAGGGCTGGCGCTTCCCGGCCCGACGGAGCTCTCCCCTGCAAGCTCAGGATCTGACGTGGGGACTGTGTGTGCAGCAACTGTCAGCGCAGCATGAAGCTGGTACTGCTAATGGCTAGAAAGTGCTGGGATTTTGTCAAAGCCTGCATAATCTCGAGCAAATTAAAACACACTAACAAATGGGATGGACAGCTGTTTCAACAGCAATGAAACGCAAGTGTGTGAAATCACTGTCAAATGTCAAAGGGAAAGAAAACATTTATGACTTCCTGCTGTGCTGTGAGTCAGGTCATTTATGACAGCTGGGTTAGGTAGCCAACATGCACTATCGGATGCCAGGTACAAATGTCACGCAGGTTCACCCCATGCACTTTTCTCTTATCACCCATGCAAAACTGAGATATAAAGTGAAAGAAATACTGTAACACAGCAAGTCCTTCGGAGAAAGATCAGGGGACCCATCCACGAACGCATGTTGGGAAGCCAGAGTCTAAAGAGCACCCGAGAGGCTGACCCCCACGGGAGGCGAGCGAACGTCAGCTGCACAGGCCTCCTAGGGCTGACTAAACCTACTGTTGGAACAAAAGAAGATGTGCGTGTTTCTTATTTTTCAGCATTTTTTAAAGTTGCTTCAAAGTCCTAGACACTGCTGAAGCTGCCCATCTCAGTTACCACGCCCCTGGGTGTTCAGGTCACCCTCCAGCCTGTCAGGCGGGGCCCTGACTAGGTCAGCACTGCAGATTGGCTCCCATGTGGCAGAGAACGGAGGTAGAGATTACGAAGCCAGGTGGCCATTCTCCCCAAACCCACTGCATCCTGCAGTGTCAGTTCTGCACACATTTACTCAGCCTTTGACTCCACGGAAGTGATGGGAGAAATCACAGTGACCGACAGATACCCAGAGAATCACCAAATGGGTTTGGGAGATGAAGTGCAGGTGGAGGTTCTGAGGCCCTGTGATCTCATCCTGCCCTGGTACCGTCCAGCCAGCACACTGTGTGACCTGGACACGCCCAGTTACTTTTTTGAGAGTGTCTCTACTATCCTACAGTAGAGTGAGGCCACCTGAACTAATGGTTGGTAATATGCTTTCCAACTTTACTAGGAGGAAGACCTTGTTTCACTTTTTATTTTTAAAAAGGCCCCAAATACTCCCCTGTGAATTTTAGGGCCAATGCAGAGAACCAGCACAAGATGCCCATGTACACAGTGTGACGCAACCTGTATCACACTGGGTGGTGGGAAAGGTGACGCCACACACCCTCCCCAGGTTCTGCCTCATGGCCTCGTTGCTCTCTAAATGCCCAGCAACAGTGTAATCACCCATATTCCATGGAAGAGAGAAAGCACACCACCATGGCACACGATGTGCCACTGCTCTCAAGGAATGGCCTCACATCGTGGCCCAGCTGGGAAGCCCCAGCAAGGACACAAGCCTTTATCTCATCTGAACCTGGGGAAAAGCAACCACTGGGAAGGAAGAGCTCAACAGGAGGCTGTCCAGACCTCTGAGATGAGACGGAGCCGTGGTGGGACTCCCAGGGCGGGGTGTGGGTGTGGGGCGTGGACCCCAACAGCAGCAGAGAGGTAGACTGCAATCCACACCCAAGACAGACACCAGAGGTGTTCTGACTTGCTTCTAAAATGAGAGCTGTGAGCCACTCACTGGCCTGAGATGAGCAAACCAGCCCAGCCATGTGCTGCGGTCTAAGCCTCCCCCAGTTGCAGGACCTGCATTTAACATGCTCATCTACGTGCACAGCCCACGAGACTGAGGCAGTGTTTAAAAGTCTCTTTGATGAGTCTGCGACTCTTAATTTGAGTGTCTGGGTCAAGAGGATTAAAGAGCAAAAAAGAGAGAGAAGGTGGGACAGGCAATTCACACCTCCTTCCCTGCGCAAACATGGTGACGAAACAGACACAGCTCTTGGCTTTGGGGAAAAATATGCAAAAATTTAGGTACTGCCTTCTGAACTGAGCACACCTACTGCTTGGCTGTACTGGTTTTCAAAGGCAAGCCTGGTCCACACTGAAGGCTGAAGTCAGGCTGATGCAGTCTCCTTTAAACCGGCCACCATTTAATGAGCATCTGTTTGGACTGAACGCTGAAAAAGCCACGTTTAAAGACAAGGCCCAACATTAACCTTATTTCCTACATGCATGTTGGTCACAACTACTTCAACTTGGCCACTGGAACCATGTCATGCCACTCTAGAACACGTCCCAGAGCCAGTGTCCCCTCAGCACAGCAGAGAAGAGCCCCCAACACAGGCAGGACACACAGCACCCCAGGACAGACGAGAGCAGCCTCACTGCAGGCACTAAGGCCATTGCTGGTAGCCAGCACACAGGTGACCTGTGTAAACACGGCGAGCACATAAAACTTGTGACAGTCCCCCTCCCCCCCATTACAGGACTGCGACAGCAGAGCCAGAGGTGGCTGTTGACCTGGCGGGCTGCAGGAAGAAGATGACACAGTTAGCTCACCTCTGTGGCCAAGCTTCTCATTAAGTCTCTCCGAGAACTGCGCCATCAAGCAGGATATGGTTCATAAGCAGTGACAGCATCTGAGGGGCTTAACAGGAAGACTGAGATTTCTCTCAAAGGGGTGGTTATTTTAGACGACTGAAGGGGATTTTAGAAACGTAATTAATTATATCCACCCTGAGATGACTTCCTGGGCATCCAGTGATCACTGTCACAGCCACCTGCAGCTCCCACGCCACACAGAAAACTCCACTTTCTCTTCACACTCAGGACAGAAAGAAATTGAGGAAAGCAGCTTGCAAATTCGTGGTGAATGAGAACATCGACGAAAAAGGCAGGTCAGATTTCCTTGATCACCAAGGACTGGGGCTGCCTCGTTCAAAGCCCAACTCAGGTCCCACACATCCTAGAAACAAGCATCTGCGGCCCAGCGGCTTCCCTCACATCAGCCTGTCGGAGCTGGCTCGAGCTCACTGGCTCACTGCAGCTCCAGAACTTCCCCCGAGCCCCGCTCCCGTGCTGCTCTATAGGTTCACACCGCACCCTGCAGGGCCAGAAAAGATGTTGCCAGCCCAACGTGGGAGATGATGGCCTGGCTTTACTAAAAAACTGTGTGATCAAAATCCCAACTATAGGAAAGACGTAACTGAGAACGACTGGGCCCCACGTTCTGGGAGGAGCCCCGCTAACCACAACCTCCTCTGCTCCTCGCCCGCACTCCCCTCAAGAGTGAGTTTTAACCTCCCGTTAAGATCATCGCACAAAGAAAAGTGAGTCAGCTCCTCTTTGCCTTCTCTCCCCACTCCTTCATGATATAGGGCAGGGTATGACAGAGCCTGCCACTGTCACCAGGACTTTGCCACACCAGTCACCAGCACGGTGTTCATCAGGAGCCTCACAGTGCTTGTGCCACCTGCAGGTTCAGGGGTCCTCAGGCCTATCCTTGCTTCCCCAGCACTTCAACTAGGGCCCAGGCCAGCTCCTAGGGCCCAGGACTAGCTCTGCCACTCTTGAGGACAGGTTAAAAACACCAAAGGTCACACTGGAGAGGAAGGCCCCATGCAGCTTTTCTGTCACCTTGGTGATGAGCCACCAGGCAGAACCCATTAAGTGCTAATATTGCTGTTTATGGGTATAAACTGCTTAGAAGCTACATTTTGCAGAGCGTCTAATAAGCAATGAGGAGCAGCTGCAGGCATGGACATTAGTTTGGATTGCTGAGTTCATTAGTTTCTGGCCCCTTCCCATGGCTTCCAAATGCCCAGCTCCTGCATAGAGCACGTCTCAGCAGTTTCTACAGAGCATGGCTCCCGGGAGCAAGAGGACACTGTCCCTGGCTGCCAGATCAAGGAGCTTGATGCCAGAGGCAGAGAGACAAGAGATGCAACTGTGGGGAGCCTGCCAGCAGAAACTAACCAGACTGCTCGTCCCCGTGAACCAGCCTCTGCAGGCCAGAAGGAAAGATCACAGTCAAGCAAGCAGTGAGGAACCCAGCCTTTGGGGTAACAGGATGCGGACTCAGTCTCCAGGCCACCACAAGCCAGTGCGGCCAGCCAACCTCCCTCTGCCCATCTGAAGATGGAGACGCTCTAGCCAACCTCCTGCAGTCAAGAAGTTCACAAAAGGAATGTCTATCATGGACCCGGCCCAGTGAAAGACTTAATGTCATTGTTATAATATTGGAAGACACTGGGCCTGGGAAACTAAGCTTACTTAGGTCTTGCTTTCAGCAGCCCACACTTTCTGGTCAAATCTTGTCACTTCAGTTTTGCTCTTATTTTCTGAAGATGTGAAAAAATGGATGTGTCACTTTATCTGATCAGTGACTTCCATGGTAATCCTCTATCGGCTTCAAATTAGGTCATTTTCATGTAAAAGGCTGGTCTGGCAGCTTTAAGTACTATGTGGATAAAGAGAAACAAAGCCCCATCTGGGCTTGGTCAGATTCTGTCCACAAGAAGCCATATTTTGACTTCGAACCCTGTTTACTTGCCTGCATCTGTCTGATTGGGGTTTGGGCGAGTACAAGTCGCTGCCCTCCCAAGCTCCCCACAAAAGGGCATGGAAGCTCCCGCAGCCATGCTCTGCCACCACCTAGGCGGACTCTAAGGAGATCATCTGACGGCGGCAGCCTGCGCTGCCTTACAGATATGGTCCTAACCCACTTGGGTTTTGTATGTGAGCAGCCCCTTCACCCGCTAGTGCTCTTCCCTTGACTTGTGCCAGAAGAGCAACACCAGGGGCTGGGGGCGCTGGGGACCAAGACCCGGCTTTTCTTGGTCTTGGTCACAGGCAAGTCTAGGAGCCTGAGCAGGTTTGGCCTCCCCTCAGTAACCTGGGAGAGGTCGACTCTGTGCCCCCTCAAGAGCCTTTCCAGTTCCAAGCTACTGCTTCTTTCATTTAAAACACAACAGAATACATGATGAAGGCTGGGCGCAGTGGCTCATGCATGTAATCCCAGAACTTTAGGGAGGACAAGGCGGATCACCGGAGGTCAGGTGTTTGAGACCAGCCTGGACAACATGACAACATGGCAAAACGCTGTCTCTACTAAAAACACAAAAATTAGCGGGGCGTGGTGGCGTGCGCCTGTCATCTCAGCTACTCAGGAGGCTGAGGCAGGAGAATAGCTTGAACCCGGGAGGCGGAGGTTGCAGTGAGATGAGATTGCGCCATTGCACTCCAGCCTGGGTGACAAAGTAAGACTCTGTCTCCAAAAAAAACATAATAACAAAACATGAAGAAAAGGCGGGGCAGGGTGGCTCACGCCTGTAATCCCAGCACTTTGGGAGGCTAAGGCAGGCGGACCACCTGAGGTCAGGAGTTCGAGACCAGCCTGGCCAACATGGGGAAACCCCGTCTCAACTAAAAATACAAAAAAATTAGCTGGGCGTGGTGGCAGGCGCCTGTAATCCCAGCTACTTCGGGAGGCTGAGGCAGGAGAATTGCTTGAATCCGGGAGGCGGGGGTTGCAGTGAGCCGAGATCGCACCATTGCACTCCAGCCTGAGCGAAATTCTGTCTCAAAAAAAAAAAAAAAAAGAAGAAGGAGAAAACAGTATGTGAAGACACTGGGAACTTTTTTTTGTCAATAGGAGAGTCTGTCATTTGCTAGTGGGCAGCAGCTTGACTGGAGACATTTGATCTAGATTTGGTTATGAAATTCACTTGCAAATCCAGGTTTTCCAGGACAAAGAGCCAGTGTAGGTAGCTCTCATCCTTCCCTCAGCTATGAGGAGCCATCTTCTTAGGGAGTTGCGACTTGGAGAAATATAAATGGGTCACTATAAATTATGTCAATGAAAACTGACAAACCTAAAAGGTCTACCTGGTTCTTGAGAGCTTTTGATATGAATTGTTTTTAAAATTGTGTCTTTAAAGGCTGGGTGCCGTGGCTCACGCCTGTAATCCCAGCACTTTGGGAGGCCGAGGTGGGCAGACCACCTGAGGTCAGGAGTTCGAGACCAGCCTGACCAACATGGAGAAACCCTGTTTCTACTAAAAAAAAAAAAAAAATACAAAATTAACTGGGTGTGACGGTGCATGCCTGTAATCCCAGCTACTCGGGAGGCTGAGGCAGGAGAATCGCTTGAACCCAGGAGCTGGAGGTTGTGGTGTGCTGAGATCACACCATTGCACTCCAGCCTGGGCAACAAGGTCAAAACACCATCTCGAAGAAAAAATAAATAAATAAAAATAAATAAACAAATAAAATTGTGTCTTTAAGCACAAAATCAGAATCTTAGGGAAAAAAATGCTTCGTCAAGTTGATTACTTTTTCCCCCCAAATTTAAAATATTGGCTCACAGAAAGTGTTGCAATGAGAACCGATGGTGAGGTCACACTAGAAAGAGATCACCCCCCAGGAGGAACGGAAGAGCTCAATAGCTGATCAGAAAACGGTCACTTACTCTCTTCTTTTTTTTTTAAACCACACATATACAAGCCTTCCAATAAGTCTAGGCCTCAGAGTTTGATGACTCACTACCACCTCCAGAAAAATTTAAAAATTTAACCATCACTACTTAAAACTCTAGCAAAGCCACACGAACACATTAAGTAAACCGAGGAAAAAACGGCAAGTGGGCCACACAAGGCTCTCCCTGCGGGGATAAGGCTGTTAATTTGTCGACATAACGGGATTCTTTTAGAAGTAAAAGGCATAAATCTGCGTAACCACCACCACCTTTTGTTTTGTTTTTTTGTTTTGTCAAGCTTAATCAAGAAAGAGGGAAGGGAGTTGTGTCCCTTCACTTTGTAGGATCGGATCCTGTCCACCCAGTTTCCGAATGCTCTCAACAGTTACCCAACCGCCTGTTTCAAAGGCTTCCCTGTTGCTCAGAATGCCACCTGGACACTTCTGGAAGGAGACTATCAGGGAGATAGGCTTCCCCTCCTCCCAGGCTGTGTACAGGTCCCCACTCAATCCAGCCCAGGGCAGAGTCCAAACGGGGAGGGAGACAAGCAGACAGGGTCAAAGGGACCCCAAGAGTCCAGCACATCTGGGAAAGAGAAAAGGAAAAAGTGCTGTGGCTTCCTGTAGCTGGGGCGCACGCCAGCGCGCCCCCTTTCCTCTGGGAGGACCCCCGGCCCCCGTTCGTCCCCGAGCTCCCAGCCCGCCTCCGGGAGCCCCAGTGAGAGGAAAAACGTGCGGGGACCCCCCCAGCAGCTCCAAACGCCGAGGCGCTCCCCGCGAGCCTCAGACCCGACCCAACGCCAGGACTCGCGCCGCCGGCCCGGGAAGAAACCCCCACAGCCCGCGCCCCGGGCTGGCTGGAGGGTGGGGGCGGCTAGCCAGGCAGGGCGCCGAGGCCCGGGCTCCGGGAGCGGCCCAGCGGGCAGGGGAGACTGGGCCCGCAGGCCGGGTTTGGGGCTGTTCAGCCGGGACAGAGGGCCCGGGCGGGGGGTCCCTCTGTGGGAACAAGGAGTCAGGGGGCGGCCCGGGCCTGGCGCCCTCGCTGGGAGGCCGACTCCGGAGCGGCCCGGGCGGCCTGGGTCGGGACCGGGGCCGGGGGAGGAGCCCGCAGGCCGCACCTGGTCGGCGAAGTCCTCGGCCGTGCCCATCAGGTCGTTCTGGCCCATGGCGACGGCGGGAGGCACGGCTCGGCTCGCTCGCTCGCTCGCTGGCTCTCCCCCGTCGGCGCCCGCACCCGCTGCGGCCTCCACAGGAAGTGCCCGGCGGCCGGCCTCGCTCCGCGTCGGCTGCGGCTCCGCGTCGGCTGCGGCTCCAGCGGCTGCCACGTAGGCCAAGCCTTAAAGGGGCCGCGCGCCGCCCGGGCCCGCCCCGGCGCGTCTTAAAGGGGCCACGCGCCATCCCCAGTCTCCCGACCCTTCCGCTCGAAGCCACGCCCGCCGCGCTCGACGCCACGCCTCTCACGCTGGAGGCCCCGCCCGCCGCGCGCAGGCCCTGCCATCCCTCCCGGCCCGGCGGAACGCGTCCCTTTTAAGGGGGCGAGGACCTGGGGGTCTGGGGCCAGCGCGCGGGAGGGACGCCTGAGTGCCTCGAGGGCGCCGTTCGGGCGGGGAGGGTCCCGCGGGTCCCACTGACCCACGCGGGGTGGGGCCAGGGGTGGACGCTCACCCGTACGCGGTCGCTACTGATCATGCTTGGGCCAGGATCCAATCGCAGGCGCCCCACGCAGGGGGAGCGAGGCCCAGGGTCCCCCGGAGAGCCCATGGAGAAGTACCAGGTGCCGAGTGTTCCCTGCGGGGAGGCGGGGGCTCCGTGGGGTAACGGTCGCAACCCTGGAGCTGCGGCCGGCGGTTCCGACCGAGGGCGGCGAGGGGCCCGCGCCCTGGCCAGTGTCGGCCTGCAGCTCCTAGGTTGAACCCGGGGGGCCTCCAACGGTGACCTCCTGGGTGCCCTTTGCCACTCAGTTTCCCCCTTTGTGAATTGACTAAGGATTCTCCAGCCCTGGCTGAGTATTTGAGGGCGTGGGGCAGCTCCTCTATCCTTCGTGCCTGGGGTCTGTGCGCTTGGGTCCACCGAGGCAGGACCCCCGGGAACATCCCGAGTACATAATTGGGAGCCCCCAGTCCCCTAAAAACACCCCTGCAGCGTGGGTCTGTGAAAATGTTTGAGACCTAAAAAACTAAAAAATTCACAAAACACAAAAGGAAAGCTGCAAAATAAAAGTAAATGTTTAATTAAATGCTTCTATACATGATATATACACTTTATAATGTTAGATTCAGCATTTGTGAAAAATGCATTCGCTTGGAAACAGTTTGCGGGTTAGATTTTTGTCACTTTGGAAGAATTGTCTTTGTGTGAGAGGACTATAGGGCGTTGCCAGAGGTGAAGCAGATGAGCTTCTGGTGGCCAGATAATTTTTAAAGTAAAGTTGTTTTTCAGATTAAAAAAAAAATAGACGTTTCAGGAATATACCTGCTTTTGGAAAAAAAATAGACTTGATTCGAGATACGGCTCCATTTTACTGTTTAATTTGCTGCCTAAGCTTGAACGCTCTCACACCAGCTCTGCCCTCAGCCCGCTGTGGCTTAGAACAGCAGTCCCTGGCCGGGCTCGGTGGCTCACGCCTGTAATCCCCAACACTTTGGGAGGGCAAGGCGGGCGGATCACCTGAGGTCGGGAGTTCAAGACCAGCCTGACCAACATGGAGAAACTCTGTCTCTACTAAAAATACAAAATTAGCCGGGTGTGGTGGCGCATGCCTGTAGCCACAGCTACTCGGGAGGCTGAGGCTGGAGAATCGCTTGAACCCAGGAGGCAGAGGTTGTGGTGAGCCAAGATAGCGCCATTGGACTCCAGCCTAGGCAACAAGAGCAAAACTCTGTCTCAGAAAGAAAAAAAAAATAGCAGTCCCCAACCTTTTTGGCACAAGGGACCAGTTTTGTGGAAGACAATTTTTCCACAGATGGAGGCGGGAGGATGGTTTTGGGATGATTCAAGCACATTACACTTAGTGTGCAGTTCATTTCTATTATTATGTTGTAATACATAATGAAATAATTACATAACTCACCATAATGTAGAATCAGTGGGAGCCCTGAGCTTGTTTTCTTGCAACTAGACCATCCTCTCGGGATGATGGGAGACAGTGACGGATCATCAGGCATTTGTTTCTCATAAGGAGCATGCAACCTGGATCCCTCACATGCACTGTTCACAATAGGGTTCACACTCCCATGAGAATCTAATGCTGCTGCTGAGCTAACAGGAGGTGGAGCTTGGGTGGTAATGCGAGCCATGGGGAGCGGCTGTAAATACAGATGAAGCTTTGCTCCACTGCCTGCTGCTCACCTCCTGCTGTGCAGCCTGGTTCCTAACAGACCACGGACTAGGTTGAGGACCCCTGGCTTAGAATATCCAGTGTCATGAGCAGGCTGCTCACAAGGCTGGATTACAGACTCCTAAGACTTTCATGGGCTCTGAGAGTCCCTAGGCTCAGGCTTCCATCCTCATATCTCCTCCTCTGGGTCCTGCCCTCCCTCCCCCAGTCTTCTGATGAATGTCAGCCTCCAGCAATCCCCGGCCCAGCCCCCTGCCCCATAGCACTTGGTCTCTGCACAGAGTTCTGGCTTGGTGGCCATCTCTCCAGATTTGGCTCAAATCACAGGCTCTAAGGTCAGACCCCCAGAGTTACCCCAGGCAGTGTCCTGCTTTCTAGTGACATAGCCTCAGGCAAGGACCTAGCTCCTTGTGCCTCAGTTTTCCCCAATGTAAACACAGAGGTAGCAATGGTGTCAACTGCAAAGGGTGGCTGTGAAGTGCTTGGCACCATGCCAGGCACACAATGGCTTCCTGATTGTACCAGTCACAAGATTGGTTACTTTCTTGTTGGAAACCAGTTGGGAGGTGGATGCTGGAAGTTGAGGTCACAGAGGTCTATAGAGAGTGAATAAGCCCTTTTTCTCGGGGAGGTTCTTGCACTTGAGTGCCCAGCTGGTCCTCATTGCAGGTTGGGGGAGGGATACAGGGTTGTAGAAGAGCTCCAGAATCGGCCCCAAATAGGTGAGATCAGAGTTCTGCCATTGAAAGGCTTTTTGCCCTCCTTGGGCCATTTCCTCCATTGCAAGATGGGGTGGAGCCACTTGCTCTGCCAGCCTGACAGGGGAGTTAGCAGGGCCAGAAAAGGAGTTGGAGCTGGGCTTTTGGAAAGGGAAAAGTTGTGTGCATTTCCTGAAAGCTTCTCTCTTCCTTGCTGGTAGGTTTTGTACCAGCTGAATCCTGGGGCCTTGGGGGTGAACCTGGTGGTGGAGGAAATGGAAACCAAAGTCAAGCATGTGATAAAGCAGGTAAGAGGCCAAGCCTGTGCATCCCATGCCGGGTGGTTCTGTGACTGTGATTTTCCCCAATACAAGCTCTTCCCATGTTGGAGAAGCTTCCTGATGCAGCAGCTGGATTCCTCGCTGCCGGCACTTGTGGAGACTAATCTGGTTGGGGTAGATGTGGGGGTGCGTGAAGCTCTGTCACCTTGATGGGGAAGCAATGCTAATTTTTACTCCAACACCACCACCTCCCACCATTTACGCATCCCGTGCTGTATGCCAGGCACCGACTCACTTCATCTCCCGTCAACCCTGTAAAGCAGAAACCATGACCCTGTTTATAGCCAAAGACAGTGAGGCTCAATGCAGCGCCAGACTAGCCAAGGTCACACAATTTCCAAGAGGATTTGAATTCAGGCCACCTCACTGGGGGACACCGTGCTACCCAGTGCTGGGTCACCAGTTTTACCAAAAGGGAGCCAGGCCCAGAGAGGATGGGGACTGGCTCAAGGTCACACAGGGCTAAGGTCACACACCAGGCCCTGAGCCCTTCCACCACACTCCTCACCAGGGCTAGCAGGGCATGGGGAGGTGTAGGCCTGCAGGAGGACAGCCCTTTGTGTGTCCGAGACAGGGAGGTCCAGATCAACAGAGGGACTAGGGTGAGAAAGCTGCTGCAAGAGTCCCTGGCACGCCCTCCTCTCTGTGGTGGTGGCAGGGACCCAGCAGGTTCAGGGCTGGCCACACAGCGGGAGGAGCCTTGTCAGCAGCCGCTAGTGGGCCAGGCCTCAGTCCGTACAGCTCCGCAGTCTCACCCTGTATGGCTGGGCCTGGAGTCCTTGTCCCTGCCCTGCTCTCTTGCTGGCTGGCTGTGGGGTTGGCCCCCTTGTCTCACAAGCCACTGGGGCAGTGTGGCTGACTGCCCTCTGAGCAGTTAAGGAGCTTTTTTTTTTTTGGAGATGGAGTCTTGCTCTGTCGCCAAGGCTAGAGTGCAGTGACATGAACTCAGCTCACTGCAACCTCTGCCTCCTGGGTTCAAGCAATTTTCCTGCCTCAGCCTCCCAAGTAGCTGGGACTACAGGCACACGCTGCCACGCCCGGCTAATTTTTTGTATTTTAGTAGAGACAGGATTTCACCGTGTTGCCCAGGCTGGTCTCGTACTCCTGGAACTCCTGAGCTCAGGCAGTCCGCCCGCCTCGGCCTCCCAAAGTGCTGGGATTACAGGCATGAGCCACCGCGTCCGGCCTGAGGAGCTTTTAAAAATGTCAGCCATGACTAGACATGGTGGCTTATCCCTGTAATCCCAGCATTTTGGGAAGCCGAGGCAGGCAGATCCCTTGAGGTCAGAAGTTCGAGAGCAGCCTGGCCAACATGGTGAAACCCCATCTCTACTAAAAATACAAAAATTAGCCGAGCATGGTGGTGGGTGCCTATAGTCCCAGCTACTTGGGAGCTGATGCGGGAGAATTGCTTGAACCCGGGAGGCGGAGGTTGCAGTGAGTCGAGATTGCGCCACTGCACTCCAGCCTGGGTGACAGAGCGAGACTCTGTCTAAATTAATTAATTAATTAATTAAATTAAAAATAAAAATATCACCCAATTATTTCTAAATAAAAATTGGGGAAAGAGAGTGTAGGTAGGAGTTTATGGGTTCTTCCAGTCTTTTTTCCTAAGCGTTTGTAAACTTTTTTGGATTCAGGAGAATGGTATCGTTAAAGTTGATAGCATCCTTTTTATATTGCAAACATAGTTTCATGTCATTCCCACATGTCATTCCCACAGCCTCCTCCTCTCTTGGCTCTGGCAACTGTGT
The DNA here is from genome assembly GCF_029281585.2 of Gorilla gorilla gorilla. Lineage (NCBI taxonomy): Eukaryota > Metazoa > Chordata > Mammalia > Primates > Hominidae > Gorilla > Gorilla gorilla. The sequence goes on from NC_073237.2 coordinate 129,759,991, forward strand.
GGCCTCCCGTCTTGCTTGATGTGCTGTAACTAACCCAAGCCATCCCTATCACACGGGCTGAGCATTGAGCTTGTTCTCAATTTTTCACTTTGTGTAAACAGCTCTGATAAAGATGCTTATAGCATTATGGATTTGTTTGTTTTTTTGTTTTGTTTAGCATCCATGATTTCCTTAGGAAAAATTCCTAGGAGTGAGATTTCTGGGTCATACGATGTAACTTTTTTTTTTTCTTTTTGAGATGGAGTTTTGCTCTTGTTGCCCAGGCTGGAGTACAGTGGTGTGATCTCAGCTCACTGTAACCTCTGCCTCCCGGATTCAAGCGATTTTCCTGCCTCAGCCTTCCTGAGTGGCTGGGATTACAGGCACGTGCCACCACATCCAGCTAATTTTGTATTTTTAGTAGACGGGGTTTCTCCACCAACATGGAGACGATGGTCAGGCTGGTCTTGAACTCCCGACCTCAGATGATCCGCCTGCTTCGGCCTCCCAAAGTGCTGGGATTACAGGCGTGAGCCACCGCACCCAGCCGCTTTTTTTTTTTTTTTTTGAGACGGAGTCTCGCTCTTGTTGCCCAGGTTGGAGTACAATGGCGTGATCTCGGCGCACTGCAACCCCCTTCTCCCAGGTTCAAGTGATTCTCCTGCCTCAGCCTCCGAAGTAGCTGGGATTACAGGCATGTGCCACCAGGCTCGGCTAATTTTGTATTTTTAGTAGAGACAGGGTTTCTCCATATTGGTCAGGCTGGTCTCGAACTCCCAACCTCAGGTGATCCGCCTGCCTCGGCCTCCCTAAGTGCTGGGATTTCAGGCGTGAGCCACTGTGCCCGGCCACAATGTAACATTTTCAAGTCTTTCCGTGTTTTGGCCAACTTCACCTCCTCATATGCCCCCTAGGACAGGAGGAAAGGAAGACAGGAAGGCTCACTCAGTGTCTTTGCTCTGGATTCCACGGGACAGTGCCACTGGCATCTCAGGTCTCTCCATAGATCTGGGAACAATTCACTAACTTTACATGATGGTCTGCAATCACCCCATTATAAGAGTACTTCATTCATAAGTCTTTTGAGCAAAATTCTGGGTGAGGATCTGGTATTAGAGCCAGTGGTAGTATATACCTAGGGCCTGTGCCACCAAGCATGCTGCAGACTCAAAGCTCCGTGCTGCCCTTGCCACCACCCTTCCCTTTCCATGCCCTCCCCACCTCCACCCGGAGAGGGCACAGGAGAGAAGAGCACTGCACATTCCATGCGTGGAGACAACCTTCCCCATGTGGGTAAGGAATGAAGTGGTGAGACTGATGCTTTCCCAACCAGAACAAGATGTTCCTGTTTAAAGACGGTCTGAAAATGGATCCTTTACTGATTTCTTGGAGCGTATATTATGCTGTCCTAAACTTATCTTTGCAACAGGAGCAAAGATGTTCTCATTGCTCTAAGTATTTTTAGTTCTCTGCCTTAGGAATATCTTCCGTTTGTGCCATATGGTGGGGGCAGGAATGGTGGGAGCCTGTCACTCCTGCTCAATAATGATGATGGTGGTGATGATGGAGGTGGCAATGATGGTGGTAGTGGTGGTGATGGTGGTGGCAGCAATGATGGTGACGATGGTGGTGATAATGGTGATGGTGGTGATGGTGTGATGATGGTGATGGTGGTCATGGTGATGGTGTGATGATGGTGATGGTGGTCATGGTGATTATGGTCGTGGTGATGATGTGATGATGGTGGTGGTGGTGTGATGGTGATGATAGTAATGGTGATGGTGGTGATGGTGATGATAATAGTGGTGATGGTGACAGTGGTGTTGATGGTGTGATGGTAATGATGATGGTAATGATGGTGATGATGGTGGTGATGGTGGTGATGATGGTGATGATAGTGACGATGGCGACGGTGGCGTTGATGGTGTGATGGTGGTGATGGTGTGATGATGATGGTGGTGGTGGTGTGATGTTGATGGTGGTAATGATGGTGATGATGTTGGTGATGGTGGTGATGATGGGGATAATAGTGGTGGTGGTGACAGTGGTGTTGATGGTGTGATGGTGGTGATGGTGTGATGATGGTGGTTGTGGTGTGATGGTGATGGTGGTAATGATGGTGATGAGGTTGGTGATGATGGGGATAATAGTGGTGATGGTGACGGTGGTGTTGATGGTGTAATGGTGGTAATGATAGGGGTGGTGGTGGTGATGGTGTGATGATGGTTAAGGTGGTGATGATGGTAATGATTTTGATGATGGTGATGATTGTGTGATGATGGCGATGATGGTGGTGATGGTGATTTTGGTAATGATGGTGGTGATGGTGATGATAGTGATGATGGTGATGGTGGTGGTGTTGGAGTGATGGTGGTAATGGTGGTGGTGTGATGATGATGATGGTGGTGATGGTGATGATGATGGTAATGATGGTGATGATGGCGGTGATGGTGATGGTGGTGATGATGGTGGTAATGATGGTGATGATAGTGGTGATGGTGACAGTGATGATGGGTGTGATGGTGGTAATGGTAGTGGTGTGATGGTAATGATGGTGATGGTGGTGGTGATAGTGTGATGGTGGTAATGGTAATGGTGATGGTGTGATGATGGTAATGATGGTGATAATAGTGGTGATGGTGATGGTGGTGGTGATGGAGTGATGGTGGTAATGGTAGTGATGGTGGTGTGATGATGGTGATGGTGGTGATGGTGATGGCAGTGATGATGGTGGTAATGTTGATGGTAATGATGGTGATGATAGTGGTGATGGTGACGGTGGAGGTCATGGAGTGATGGTGGTAACAGTGGTGGTGTGATGATGGTGATGATGGTGATGGTGGTGGTGATGATGGTAATGATGGTGATGACAGTGGTAATGGTGATGGTGATGATGGTAATGATGGTGATGATGGCAGTGATGGTGATGGTGATGAAGGTGGTAATGATGATGTTAATGATGGTGATGATAGTGGTGATGGTGGTGGTGATGGAGTGATGGTGGTAATGGTGGTGGTGTGATGATGGTGATGATGGTGATGGTGATGATGGTAATGATGGTGATGATGGTAATGATGGTGATGATAGTGGTGATGGTGACAGTGGAGGTGATGGAGTGATGGTGGTAATGGTGGTGTGATGATGGTGATGATGGTGGTGATGGTGATGACGGTAATGATGGTAGTGATGGCGGTGATGATGATGGTAATGAAGGTGATGACAGTGATGATGGTGATGATGGTAGTGATGGTGATGGTGGTGATGAAGGTGGTAATGAAGGTGATGACAGTGATGATGGTGATGATGGTAGTGATGGTGATGGTCGTGATGAAGGTGGTAATGAAGGTGATGACAGTGATGATGGTGATGATGGTAGTGATGGTGATGGTGGTGATGAAGGTGCTAATGATGATATTAATGATGGTGACGATAGTGGTGGTGGTGATGGAGTGATGGTGGTAATGGTGGTGGTGTGATGATGGTGGTGATGGTGATGATGGTAATGATGGTGGTGATGGCAGTGATGATGATGGTAATGATGGTGATGACAGTGTTGATGGTGATGGTGATGATGGTAATGATGGTGATGATGGCAGTGATGGGGATGGTGGTGATGAAGGTGGTAATGATGATGTTAATGATGGTGACGATGGTGGTGATGGTGGTGGTGATAGAGTGATAGTGGTAATGGTGGTGGTGTGATGATGGTGATGATGGTGGTGATGGTGATGATGGTAATGATGGTGGTGATGGCGGTGATGATGATGGTAATGGTGATGACAGTGGTGATGGTGATGGTGATGATGGTAATGATGGTGGTGATGGTGGTGATGATGATGGTAATGGTGATGACAGTGGTGATGGTGATCATGGTAATGATGGTGATGATGGCAGTGATGGTGATGGTGGTGATGAAGGTGGTAATGATGATGTTAATGATGGTGATGATAGTGGTGATGGTGGTAGTGATGGAGCGATGGTGGTAATGGTGGTGGTGTGATGATGGTGATGATGGTAATGATGGTGGTGATGGTGGTGATGATGATGGCAATGATGGTGATGGTGGTGATGGTGATGATGATGGTGATGATGGTGGTGGTGGTGATGGTGGTGATGATGATGGTAATGATGGCGATGATATATGATGATGATGGTAATGATGGCGATGATAGTGGTGATGGTGATGGTGGTGGTGATGGAGTGATGGTGGTAATGGTGGTGGTGGTGGTGTGATGATGGTGATGGTGATGGTAATGATTGTGATGATGGCAGTGATGGTGATGGTGGTGATGGAGGTGGTAATGATATGTTAATGATGGTGATGATAGTGTTGATGGTGGTGATGGAGTGATGGTGGTAATGGTAGTGGTGGTGGTGTGATGATGGTGATGGCAGTGATGGTAATGATGGTGATGGTGATGATGGTGACAGTGATGGTGGTGTTGGTTGTGGTTGTGGTAATGATGGTGATGGTTGTGGTGGAGGTGGTGGCTGAGCAATGATGGTAATGGTCGTGGTGGTGGTGGTGGTGATGGCGGTGATAACAGAGATGATTTGCTACATGTTTATTAAGCTCATGCTCTTGTGCCCTTGCAGGTGGAATGCATGGATGACCATTACGCCAGTCAGGCCCTGGAGGAGGTAACTCTCAGGGTAGTTTTCCCTCTGGAAGAGCTCAATGGCGCATACACAGACTGTGCTCTGTACCTTCTTGTTGAGTGCCTGGGTGAAGAGAAGGCTGGAGGGAGGGATAGAGCATCAGCACCAGTTTTGCCTCAGCTGTGAAGCCAGCAGCCCCAGGTCATGAAGGGAGTCCATGCCCCAAACACTCACTGCTAAATGCAGGTGCTGACAACTTAGAACATATGTTCCCAGAGAACATAAAGTTTAAATATTGGGCTGGGCACGGTGGCTCACATTTGTAATCCCACCACTTTGGGAGGCCGAGGTGGGTGGATCACTGGAGGTCAGGAGTTCAAGACCAGCCTAGCCAACATGGGGAAACCCTGTCTCAACCAAAAATACAAAAAAATTAGCTGGGCATGGTGGTGGGCGCCTGTAATCCCAGCTACTTCGAGAGGTTGAGGCGGGAGAATCACTTGAACCTGGGAGGCGGAGGTTGCAATGAGCCGAGATTGCACCATTGCATTCCACCCTGGGTGACAGAGCAAAACTTTGTCTCAAAAATAAAGAAATATTGGCCGGGTCCCTAGGTTAATCTACCAATAACTTTTTTAAATATTTTTTCTTCAATATAAAATTATTAATTACAGCAGAAAATTTTAAAAATACAGAATTGGGTTTTCTTTTGTTTTTACCTTTTTTTTCTTTAATAGCAATGGGGTCTCACCATTTTGCCCAGGCTAGTCTGAATTTCTGGGCTCAAGCAATCGTCCCACCTTGGCCTCCAAAGTGCTGGGGTACAGGCATGTACCACCACGCCCATACCAGAATTGTTTAACAAAACAAATATAAATTACCCTTAATTCTACCATTCAGAGCTGCCCAGCAGTAACATACTCATTTACAATAATAGCAATAACAGCTGCACTTCGGTTTGATTGGCAAAGCCTCCGAGTAGCCTTTCTTTGTGTTTCTTGAATTTTCCACGAGCTTGAAGGTGTCCCCTCCTATCTCATGGTCACTTGTTTGTCTTCTGGAATTGCTGGCTCTGGAGCTTGGCCAGCAAACATTATTGGGTGTATAGTGTGACTGAAGCACAGTGGTGGGCCCAGGCTACTCGGTAACAAATGGGAAGAAAGAGCATGGGGCCTGCCCAGAGCCGCACGCCGCCATGGCTTTTCACGTTGCCGATTCCCATCCACAGCCCACTAGGCCACCTGCTTTCATGCCCAACCTTCCACCACAAGCAGTTGTCTGTCTGGCTCCAGGTCTCTAAGGCAGCCCTATCTGCTCCTGTTTGGGCATGTTTCAAAGCACTTTCCGCCAGGGCAGGGGCACTGGGACCTCTCCGTGTGCCCACCTCCCGGTGTCTGCACCACCTCCTCCAGCCAGCCCTGGCTGTGGCTGATCCCCACCTTCCTGGCACTGACTGCCACAGCTCACTCACCCCCCATGGTATCCCTGTGAGGCAGATTCCACTGGGACCCCCATTTTCAGATGACAATATGAGGCCCCGTCACCCAGCACAGCCAGCTCATGCTGGAGACAGGACCCACATCGGACTGCCTGGCTCCTAACCACCGTGCAGCTTCCCTGAGCCCACTCCCCGGCCCAGCTCAGAGCCCGAGGCTTGCATGTTTGTTGGGATGTGTGACAGAGAAGCCCGAGCTGAGAAAGGCGTGGAGAGGCACTGACTTCTCCGTTTCCTCTGCTCTATCCTGGCAGCTGATGCCACTGCTGAAGCTGCGGCACGCCCACATCTCTGTGTACCAGGAGCTGTTCATCACGTGGAATGGGGAGGTGGGTCAGAGCTGACACCTACGGGCTCAGCCACCACGCAGTGGGCTGCAGGACCAAGCAGACTGAGCCCAGAGCACGCCCACCCCCCACTGTCAGAATAGCTCGTGTGGCAATGGCAGTGACTGTAAATGTGGCCACCCCTGACCTAACACTCACTGGGGCCAGGTACCATGCTGGGGGCTTTCCGTGCATAGTCTCATAGGAGCCCCAAAAACCTTATCGTCAGGAGAGTTTTTTTTTTTTTTTTTGGACAAAGTCTCGCTCTTGTCCCCCAGGCTGGAGTGTAATGGTGTGATCTTGGCTCACTGCAACCTCTGCCTCCCGGGTTCAAGAGATTTTCTTGCCTCAGCCTCCCGAGTAGCCGGGATTACAGGCGCGTGCCATGACGCCCGGCTAATTTTTGTATTTTTAGTAGAGACGGGGTTTCACCATGTTGGCCGGGCTGGTGTTGAACTCCTGACCTTAAGTGATCCGCCTGCCTCGGCCTCCCAAAGTGCTGGGATTAGAGGCGTGAGCCACCACGCCTGGCCAGGAGGGGTTCTTAACCCATTTGACAGAAGAAGAAACAGAGGCTAACAGAAACAAGTTGCTCCAGGTTACCCAGCTAGTACGTGGCCAAGCCAGAGGGCCAGGCCAGATGGGCCTGACTCCCGGGCTCTGCACGCAGCCACCGAGCTTGTCCTGGTGAGCCTGTGCCTCTGATGACAGAGTTTTTACTTTCATGGAAGGAGCTAGTTGACCCCCGTCTCCACAGCCATCCGACGCCGGTGCCGTCCTGGGCCTGTGCGCCCCTTACTCCTGCAGCCCCTGTGCAGCTTACTGACCAGCACCACATCCGTCACCACGTGCCAGGAGGGCTGCAGGGCAGGAAGTACTGTCCCTGTGCTCCTGATGGGGCCTAGGGCTCCGGTTCAGGAGCTCTCCAAGGCCACACAGCTAGTAAACAGCTGATTGGGGACGGAGACTCAGGTCCAGCAGCCGGGTCCTGTAGGCTGGATGACTTCTTGTCTTTACAAGGAGCCAGGAGCTTTCCAGTCACTTCTGATGGGACTGAGGCAGACAGCGGGAGGCTGAGCAGGCACAAGGGGTGCTGGAGGTAAAGAGAGGCTAAGAAGCCTTCTGCCAGGCGCCAGCCTGCATGAGATGTCCACACTGGTGTTCCCACCTGGGGCCAACAATCCCGGGTCCGAGCAGGAAAGGCCCCTCACATGCTCCCTCTGCTCCAGGTGGGTCTTGGGGAGGGGACCTCACTGCATGCACTCCCAAAGATTTTCTGAGCACCCCCTAATGCTCTCAAGGAGGGTGCAGAGAAGCCAAGAGGACATTTCCCTATGGGAGGGAGCACAGAATTGGGGGCCCTGACCTGGTCTGCTGGGGCTCTGGCCAGGGCAGGGTCCTCAGAGGAAATGGGTCTGAGCTGAGCCCTAAAGGGTGCGTAGTTATCCCTATGAAGGGGGTGGGTAGTGGTCCAGGCAGAGGGGTCCACATGTGCAGTGGCCAGGGGACAAGTGCAGCTTTTGGGAAAGTCCAAGTAGCTTGGTGTGGATGGAGTGTGGAGTGGAGGTGGGGCCTGGGAATGGGGAGAGGAGAGAGAGGAAGCTGAAGGTGGGGCAGGAGGGGCTTGTAGCCCCCTCCAGTGGGCAGTGCTCCCACGGCCACTGCAAATGGCAGCTGAGCGCAGGGAGGCCCTGGAGCAGGCGAGCCTGCAGAAGCACCGGGGCCTGGGTGTCCTTTGGCTAAGGGCCTCCTGTCCCAGCAGATCTCTTCTCTGTACCTCTGCCTGGTGATGGAGTTCAATGAGCTCAGCTTCCAGGAGGTCATTGAGGATAAGAGGAAGGCAAAGAAAATCATTGACTCTGAGGTGAGGTCCTCTGGGGCACCAGGCCTGGGGGCCACCTAGACCTGTGACACAGGCCCTGCGGTGCAGGGCAAAGTAACAGCGGGAGGGCAGGCACCATGGAGTCCAGCCTTGTTTTTTTCTTAAATGTATGCCTCGAGGCATTGCACTCTAGGATGTGTGCAGATCTTAAGTGCACAGTTTGATGCACTCACACAACTTCCATCCAGATCAAGACAGAAGGCGTTCCTAACCCTAGAAGGTTCCCAGTCGGTGACCATGATTCCAGATTGTTCTGCCGGTCCCTGAAGTTCCTATAAATGGACTCGTCCGGCATGCTGCCACTCCTGTCTGGTCTCCTTCCCTCAGCCTGCTGTTGTGAGCCCCGCGGTGCTGCTGCATGCACCAGCAAATCATGTGTTCATTGCTTGCTGCCACTCTGCTGCCTGATTGTGCTGCAGGCTGTTTACCTAGTCTCATTTGGGCTGCTTCCAGTTTGGGGCTATTGTGAATAAGGCTGCTATGAGCATTGCTGGAAGACACTCACTTTTCTGGGATGAATACCTAGGAGTGGAATTACTGGGTCGTAGAGTACATGTGTGTAGCTTCAGTGGATGCTCCAGACAGATTTCCGACGTGGTTTGGTTGGTCCCATGTTTACTCTCACAAGTTGTGAGCATTCCCGATCCACATGGAGGCCAGCACTTCATTGTGTCAGTCTTGTTGTTGTTGTTGTTGTTGAGATGGAGTCTCACTCTGTCGCCCAGGCTGGAGTGCAATGGCATGATCTTGGCTCACTGCAACCTTCGCCTCCCTGTTCAAGTGATTCTCCTGCCTCAGCCTCCCGAGTAGCTGGGACTACAGGTGCCCACCACCACACCCACTAATTTTTGTATTATTAACAGAGACAAGGTTTTGCTATGTTGCCCAGGCTGGTCTCGAACTCCTGACCTCAAGTGATCCACCCGCCTCGGCCTCCCAGAGTGCTGGGATTACAGGTGTGAGCCGCCGCGCCCGGCCAGTTCACTTTCTTAATGATGTCCTTTGATGATGGAAAGTCCTAACTGTAATGGAGTTCACTTTCCCAATGCTGACTCTTATGGTTAGTGCCTTTGGAGTTTAAGAAGCATTTCCTGCTCCAAGATCATGAAGATACTCTCCTCTGTCTTCTGGAAGCTTGGTTGTTTTTGCCTTCACATTTAGATCTTTCATCTACCCCAGATGAATGCTGCCTGCTTTTACCCTGAGAACTGTGTTTGGGGGGACCATGTCCCCCTGAGGGGCTCTTCGGGGCACACAGCTCTTCTCTTACCATGGGCCTCAGAGGCAGGCCCGGAGTGAGTTTCAGACTTTGTGAGTGAAGCCCTTCAAAACACGAAATATTCCCAGAAACCCAGTAAGTGCAGCAGACCTACTCTAACTGGGGGCAGTGGGAGGACGCCCACATCCTGCCCCCTCAGCCCCTCTCTGACACCCCAGGGTGGCCCTGAATCCAGGGGCCCTAGGAGCCCAGCTTCAGAATCACCACCCTGGGTACTCGATGGAGCTTGTCTCTGATGCAGAACACTCCTAGCATTCTCTCTCAGGGCTCTTTTCATTTGAATGACCTAGAGGATTGAGCTCATGTAGGCACTGAAGGCTTCCACCTCTCCCATACCCGCAAGGCCGATCTGCTTTCAGCTCCCAGCAAGTGTGGGGCAGCGCGGGCCACAGAGTGGGGTGGAGGGATGGGGCCCCTGCAGCACCCAGGGTCTCTGGTATGGAGACAGCAGTGTGGAGTCTGGAAACTCAGAGTCCTTCTGGCTGCCGCCGCGGCTTTACCATCTGGAGAGCCACCACGCTGAAGCCTCCTCCACCCTGAGCGCTTGGCTGGCTTCAGGCCTGTCTCAAGATGCAAGGAGAGGATACACCACCATCCTGCTGGCTGCTCTGAGTGTCACCCCCTTGAAAGCAGCATAGGGTGCCCCTCCCATCCTGGCACCCCCTACTTCTCCCCCAGTGGATGCAGAATGTGCTGGGCCAGGTGCTGGATGCGCTGGAATACCTGCACCATTTGGACATCATCCACAGGTAAGTGGGGCCCCTGACCTCTGCGGACTGGCTGGCTGCTTTGGGAGAAAAGGCACTGAGGCCACTCGGGTGCCAGTGCCCGTGGGCAGGATCTGGGGAGAAAGGTGCACCGGGTCAGTGCAGCCAGGATAGGATGGGGACCTTACAGAGCTCCTCCTGGGCTTGAAAGAGGCTCTTCCAAGTGGTCTCAAGCCATGTGCACACGCACAGCTTCATGGGGTGTGCGCTAGCCAGGCGGGCTGCTCTAGAGTTCGTGGAAAGGAAGGAGGCAAAAGCCCTGCCAGGAAGAGAGACCGGGTTGCCTGCCGTGGGGCCAGTGTGGGCTGAGTGGGCCCTGCTGAGCCTTTGACCCCCAGCGGCACAACTTTCAGGCTGGAGAATCCATGGTCTGAAGGGGCTGGGAGATGGCTCCAATTCTGAACACCAATATCTTATTTAAAGAGGAAGAGGGAAACTACGCAACTGGGCGTGGTGGTGCACGCCTGTGGTCCTAGCAACATGGAGGCTGAGATGGGAGGATTGCTTGAAGCCAGGAGCTTGAGGCTGCAGTGAGCTATGATCGTGCCACTGCACTTCAGCCTGGGCAACCCTGACTTAAAACACACACACACACACCACGCAGACCATACGTACAAAGGGAATGCTCACATTCCACATTCAGTGTTAATGTCACTAGACGTCGCACAATGGCCAAAAATCAATCCCCAGGCAAATGCGTAGCTGAGATATCTAAGGAGGTGAACATGTCAATCAAGGGACCTCTTCGGAGTGTTGGGTGTGTTCCTACTTGTGGCTGAGGATTTTTCCCCCGATTTAAAATAATTGAGTATATTTCTGTACATAGGAAACAACTGCTTAAAAAGTAGGCTGAGATGGGGCATTTTGTGGAGGAGAGGAGGATGTGGGCTGCTGCTGCAGAACCAGGTGGGGCAGGGAGCAGAGAGTCAGGCTCAGCACACACACTGGTCCCACCTGGGGTCGTGGGTGGTGGCTGCCCAGGTGGCCCCTTGGCACCCAGAGGCAAACCCACCTCTTGGTTTCAGGAATCTCAAACCCTCCAACATCATCCTCATCAGCAGTGACCACTGCAAACTGCAGGACCTGAGCTCCAACGTGCTAATGACAGACAAAGCCAAATGGAATATTCGTGCGGAGGAAGGTGGCAGGGGCTCCCCCAGGTTGTGGGAGAGGGGGTTGGCGCCTAGAATCCAGATGGTGTTGGCTACTCTGGGTGCTGGAGTGAGGCAACATCAAACAGCTGTTTGCTCAGAAGGTCCCCACAAAGCCCTGGCCTTGTGTAAACTCCAAAGAGACCTCCTTTGGGTTGCAACTGAGCAGGCGTGCCACCACCAGGGGCAGAGGCAGGGCCCCACAGACACCCGACATTTGAGAGAAACAAAGTCGTGGTTGTTTGTGGTACCCCAGAAAATGTTGCCTCTCATGGAGGGAAAAGAAAGTGTCAGAAGGAAGGATATGAAAATGCCCAGGACGGAGGGTCTGTGGGTGCCAGGCACTGGCTGCGTGTAGATCACTGAGTCCTACAACAACCCAGGAGATGAAGGGGTGGGTGGCAAGGGGAGACGAGTTCTCGTTCCTTTGAAAAGATGGCTAGAGAAAGGGGGCTGGAGAGAGCAACTACAGAGGAGGAGTCCAGAGTCCCAGGATGGCAGTTGCTGGTTGCACTCTGTCCTTTTTTTTTTTGAGGCGGAGTCTCGCTCTGTCGCCCAGGCTGGAATGCAGTGGCGCAATCTCGGCTCACTGCAAGCCCCGCCTACCGGGTTCACGCCATTCTCCTGCCTCAGCCTCCCGAGTAGCTGGGACTACAGGCGCCTGCCACTGGGCCCAGCTAATTTTTTGTATTTTTTTTAGTAGAGACCGGGTTTCACCATGGTCTCGATCTCCTGACCTCATGATCTGCCCACCTCGGCCTCCCAAAGTGCTGGGATTACAGGCATGAACCACTGCACCCAGCCGCACTCAGTCCTTGGTAGACAGAAGATGAATGAGTAGATGGGTGGGTGTGTGGTTTGGTGGGTGGTAGGATGGATAGGTGGGTGGGTAAGTGGATGGATGATGGGTGGGTGAGTGGATGGATGGATAGGTGGGTGGATGGATGGATGAATAGGTGGGTGGGTGGGTGAGTGGATGGATGAATGGATGGATGGATGAGTGGATGGATGGATGGATGGATAGGTGGGTGGGTGAGTGGATGGGTGAGTAGGTGAGTGGATGAGTGGATGGATGGATGGATGGATGGATGGATGAGTGGATGGATGGATGGATGGATGGATGGATGGATGGATGGGTGGATAGATGGATAGGAGGGTGGGTGAGTGGATGGGTGGGTGGGCAGGTGGGTGGGTGAGTGGATGGATGAGTGGATGGATGGATGGAGGGTGGGTGAGTGGATGGGTGGGTGGGCAGGTGGGTCGGTGAGTGGATGGATGGATGGATAGGTGGGTGGGTGGGTGGGTCAGTGGATGGATGGATGGATGGATGGATGGATGGATGGATGGATAGATGGGTGGATGAGTGGATGGGTGGGTAGGTGAGTGGATGGATGGGTGGATGGGTGTGTGGTTGCATGGGTGGGTGTATGGGCAGATGGGTGAGTGCATGGGTTGTGGATGGATGGGTGGGTGGGTGCATGTGTGGATGGATGTGTGGGTGGGTGGGCATATGGATGGATGGGTGGGTGGATGAATGAGTGAATGAGTGGGTAGGTGGGTGAGTGGATGGATTGAGTGGATGAGTGCATGGATGGATGGATGGATGGATGGATGGATGGATGGATGGATGAATGGGAGGGTAGGTAAGTGGATGGGTGGGTGGGTGGATGGATAGGTGGGTGGGTCAGTGGATGGATAGATGGGTGGGTGAGTGGATGGATAGGTGGGTGGGTGGGTCAGTGGATATATGGATGGATAGATGGGTAGGTGAGTAGATGGATGGATGGGTGTGTGGTTGGAGGGATGGGTGTGTGGGTGGATGGGTGAGTGCATGGGTTGTGGATGGATGGTTGGGTGGGTGGATGGGTGGGTGGGTGCGTGTGGATGGATGTGTGGGTGGGTAGGTGTATGGATGAATGGATGGATGGGTGAGTGTGTGGGTAGATGGGTGTGTGGATGGATGGGTGGGTGGGTGAGAGTGAATGAGTGGGTGAGTGAGTGAATGAGTGTGTAGGTGGGTGAGGATGGGTGGGTGGATGGGTGGATGGATGGGGTGTGTGTGGATGGATGGGTGGACAGACGGGCAGATGGTTGGTTCTATTGGAGGTGTAGATGGCACGCGTCCTTGGAGTCCAGCCCTTTACTGTTGGGCTGGGGAATGGAGGTCCAGAGAAAGAGGGGCTGCCTGAAGCCAACCAGGGACTGATGGACTCAGAGGAGTCTGCACTTTTGCCTCCCTGTCTGGGGTTCCAGTTGAGAAAGTAGGGCAGAGCAACTGTAACTTTGCCCCCAAGGTCCTGACATTTAGAAGGGGCAAGAAGTTTAGAGGGGTGCACAGTTTCTTGGCACGTGCCTCTTCCAACTCCTTCTACAGCCATCTAGGGCACACAGACATACCACCTATATGGGCCAGCCTGGTGGGCACCCACCAAGATGGACAGCTTCATTGGCTCCAGATCAATGCAAAGCTCCCGCTGATCGGGGCCTCTTCCTCCCCACAGTTAATATTGTCCACCTCTTCTGAGAAGAGGACCTGCAGGGCTTGTGTTTCAAGCTGCTTGCGGGGGGCCACCAAAGGGGATACAGTGCTGGGCAGGGTGACTGTGTCAAGCCCCTGCCCCCAGGGAGCAAAGGACTCAGGGATCCCACCTTGCTTTTACCAACAGACCCCTTTCGTAAGTCCTGGATGGCCCCTGAAGCCCTCAACTTCTCCTTCAGCCAGAAATCAGACATCTGGTCCCTGGGCTGCATCATTCTGGACATGACCAGCTGCTCCTTCATGGATGTGAGCCGCCCTCCCTTCCCCACACCCCACATGCTGCTCCCCACGTGCCCAGGCCTGGGGAAAAGGCTTGGCCTCACCCTGCCTCCCCTCTGCATCCCTTCCCCTGGCTCTCTGCAGGCTGCACAGAGCCCCTTTCTCCACCTGCGAGGGGCCTGCCCTCCTCAGAACCCCTCAGCTTGCAGCACCCGCTGGGCTCTAGCAGGATAATGACAGCAGTGGTAATATTCAGACCATCCCACGCGACCCTCGCAGCAGCCCTCCAGGTGGTGTCACTGACTCTTGATGGAGAAAAGCCAAGTTCAGGTGCCCTTGTGAGCATGAAGGCTGCACGGAGTTGCAAGCAACGGGAACCCAGTGTGGGCCTGAACACACCCGGCTGTCTCATGCACAAGCCCCAGGCTGGTGTGGAGGTGCCTTCTCTCCTCCTGCACATCCTTAGCATGCAGCTCTTTCTCTCATCCCTGCTGGGGCCCCTGCACCATGGCCACAGCCTGTGGGCATGAAGGAGGGGAGGCAGAGGGCCCCACTGGCCCCGCGAGCACTCCAAGGTCACTCTGGCTGCAGGGAGGCAGGGAAGTCCAGCCTGTCGCTTCCTATCCTCTATATGCAGAAGAGAAAAGTGGGGAAGGCCTGCCATGCCCAAAACAAGGAAGCTCCCCTTCTCCGCAGCACCACCTGCCGGCACCGAGGTCCCCAGAAAGGACAGACACCTGGCTGGACCCAGGTTCCCCATGGTCTCCCAGACCCCCAGACTCCACCTCTGAGAAGCACCTTGCCACTCCCTTCCTTTGAAAGACTCCCAGGGAAATGAGAGCCTTCCCACTTCGGAGGCTGTGTGACATCCTGGAAATAGCCTGAGCTCCAGCCCCAGCCCAGGCAGTGTGACCCTGGGCATGCTCACACTCTGTGAAATGGGCATGCTGTCTTACTGGCTGGGTCTAGATCAGGGGGCTTTCTTGGCAGGACTCCACCCCGGGAGACAACCCGCTGGCTTCTCTGAAACTCCATTTCTTCTTATGGAAGAGCTTGGGGCCCCTGGGGTCTCTGGGCATTCTTGTAGACGGTGGCCACACCTGGATCTCCCTGGTCTCCTCCTGGATTTCTTGGTCCCTGGTCGTCCCCTGCCCATGCTGGGACCTAGTTTTCATTTACTTAAGGGAATACACAGAGCTGTCCTCTCTCCATGCAGGGCACAGAAGCCATGCATCTGCGGAAGTCCCTCCGCCAGAGCCCAGGCAGCCTGAAGGCCATCCTGAAGACAATGGAGGAGAAGCAGGTCCCGGATGTGGAAACCTTCGGGAATCTTCTGCCCTTGATGCTCCAGATCGACCCCTCGGATCGAATAACGATAAAGTGAGCTCAGGGTCGGGGTTTATTTTAACCTATGGATTTATCTTTCAACATCTCTCCACCCTAATACAAGCACAGCTAGTTGGCCTTGTAACACCTCAAAGAACTCCATCACAGATGCCCTGATTATCCCTGCATAGCTGGGCTTTGCCCAGTTCTGGCTCTCCCAAACCGTGCTGCGGCGAGTAATCCCGAATGTACAGTGGAGTGAGCAGACTGACCCCCAGGAGGCACAGGAGGCGTAGCCCCCAGGACCCACGACACTTTTAGGGTTCCAGAAAAAAGTTTTCATTCTACATTAAAAAAAAATTCCTAAAGAAAATGGTCACCTTTAAATTTTTCATCCCAACTTATTTTAAAATCAGAAGACAAAAGTAAATACATAACACTGGCTGGGGCGGTGGCTCATGCCTATAATCCCAGCACTTTGGGAGGCCGAGGCGGGCAGATCACTTGAGCTCAGGAGTTCTAGTCTAGCCTGGGTAACATGGCGAAACCCCTGTCTCTACGAAAAATGCAAAAAATTAGCTGGGTGTAGTGGTGCATGCCTGTGTTCCCAGCTACTGGGGAGGCTGAGGCAGGAGGATCGCTCGAGCCCGGGAGGCAGAGGTTGTTGCAGTGAGCTGAGATCTCGCCACTGCACTCCAGCCTGGGTGACAGAGTGAGACCCTGTCTCAAAAACAAAACAAAAACATATAACAAAGAATCCAGGCCGGGCACGGTGGCTCACACCTGTAATCCCAGCAGTTTGGGAGGCTGAGGTGGGTGGATCACTTGAAGTCAGGTGTTCGAGACCAGCCTGGCCAACAGAGCGAAACCCGTCTCTACTAAAAATAGAAAAAAAATTAGCTGGGCATGGTGGGGCACGCCTGTAGTCCCAGCTACTCAGGAGGCTGAGACAGAAGAAATGCTGGAACCCGGGAGGTGGAGGTTGCAGTGAGCCGAGATTGTGCCACTGCACTCCAGCCTAGGTGACAAGAGTGAAACTCCATCTAAAAAATAACCCAAACAAAACAAAAAACCCAACATATAGCAAGGAATCCAGCCTGGGTCATATTCATCTTTATACCAACACAGTTGTAAAATCTGGGTTTTCATGTTTCTATGGAGGCAGGGGACCACAAGAGCAAAAGTGCCAGGGCCCTGGACTGTCCCCCAGCTCTGTGAGCTGAGGCCCTGCCTCCGTGGAGTACGTCCCTGGGTGTGGAATTGCTGGGGTGCTTGCCGGACACACTGGGGACACTATGAGAGACCCTGCCAAATGGATCCCAAAACAGGGAGTTCAGTGTCCAGTGTCCGCACCAATGGGCAGCCCGGAGCCAGAGGCAGAGGGAGAGCCCCACGGGGAGGCGGCAGGGGGCGCTGCTGGGTTACTCAGCCCTCTCTGCTGCTCTGCTAGGGACGTAGTGCACATCACCTTCGTGAGAGGCTCCTTCAAGTCCTCGTGCGTCTCTCTGACCCTGCACCGGCAGATGGTGCCTGCGTCCATCACCGACATGCTGTTAGAAGGCAACGTGGCCAGCATTTTAGGTGATGCTGGGGACACAAAGGGGGACTGTGCCCTGAAGCTCCTGTCCATGGCCTTGGCATCCTATTGTTTAGTTCCAGAGGGTTCATTATTTATGCCCCTGGCCTTGCTCCACATGCACGACCAGTGGGTAGGAACGGTTTCCCTCCATCCATCACTACACACTGCCCAGGACACTGCTCTGCTCAAATATCCTCCATAGCTCCCAACTACCTATAACACAAAGTTCCTCTCCATAGCCTGGCCCCCACCTGTTTTCCCTCCGCTCCTGCTACACAAATCCTCTATGTAGCTCAATGGCCTAGTCACTGCCCACGCCTCCCACAACCCTCTGCTTTTGCTTCCACAGCCTGGGTGGCACACAGTGGTCCCAGGACATCTTCCTCACACAGCACCACTTCCTTCCTGCGTGCTTCTATGTGCCCAGGATGAGCAGAAGTGCGCTCCATCATCTGTGTGCTCCAAGACAGAGACTTGAGTTCTATTAAGGAAAAGTTGCTTGGTCTCAGTGTCCTCATCTGTAAACTGGGGATGGTAACAGCCCCTCCCTCTCATCCTGAACCTGTGGATCTGAGGAGGGGATGCACACACAGCAGCCAGCCCAGTGTGGTGCCCAGAGACAGAGCCCCAAGGCCCTGGTCCTCAGAAAGGTCCCTCCCCTGCCTTCCTGTCCCTGCAGAGGTCATGCAGAAATTCTCTGGCTGGCCCGAAGTCCAGCTCAGGGCCATGAAGAGGCTTCTGAAAATGCCTGCAGATCAGCTAGGTAGGCCCCACCCTGCACCCCTTTCCCAGCTGCTCCCCTAGGGGCAGAAGCTATGGTCCGGCCTGTGGGGAGCTGAGGCTGGCCCTCACCCCGGGCTCTCCTCGCCAGTGCTTTAGTGCAGCGTGGAGGCGTGCATGTGTCCCCAGGAGAGTCCCGTGTCTCTGCTATCTGCCTGGGGAAGACAGCAGAGAAGGGGAATGGGTGGTGTGGCAGCCCTCACATGATTTTAGTGGAGCCACAGACATCCCATCTACCCCACTGTCCCTATGAGGGGTATCTGAGTTGTTTCTCAATTTCCACTATTATGAATGATACTAGAACGGACACCCTGGTGTGTATGTATCTGTGCGCTTGTTTCTGTAGCACAGATTCCTAGATGTTCAAGGGTTTGAATACTTTAAATTTTCACAGATACAACTTGCCCACCTATTAAGAATGCATGGCCTGGCGCAGTAGGTCACGCCTGTAATCCCAGCACCTTGAGAAGCCAAGGCAGGAGGACTGCTTGAGCCCATGGATTTGAGACCAGCCTGGGCAACAAAGGGAGAGCCCATTTCTACAAAAAATAAAAAAATTAGCCAGGTGTGGTGACACATGTCTGTTATCCTAGCTACTCAGGAGGCTGAGGCAGGAGGATTGCTTGAGCCCAGGGAATCGAGGCTGTAGTGAACTACGCTTGCACCACCGCACTCCAGCCTAGAAGACACTGTCTCAGAAAACAAAACCAAACCCAAAAAGATTGTTACTGCTCATTCATGGAGAGTGTTGGGAAAAGCAGGGTTTTTTTTGTTTTTGTTTGTTTGTTTGTTTTTGAGACAGGGTCTCGCTCTGTCCCCCAGGATGGAGTGCAGTGGTGCGATCTTGGCTCACTGCAACCTCCGCCTCCTGGGTTCAAGTGATTCTCCTGCTTCAGCTTCCCAAGTAGCTGGGACTACAGGTGTGTGCCACCACACCCAGCTAATTTTTCATATTTTTATTAGAGAGGGGGTTTCACCATGTTGGCCAGGCTGGTCTCAAATGCCTGATCTCAAGTGATCTGCCTGTCTTGGCCTTCCAAAGTGTTGGGATTACAGGCGTGAGACACCGTGCTCGGCCAATTTTTAAAACATTTGTGCCAAAACATGCTTTCATAAAATCTTTCCATTCAACCTTTTTCACCTGCCTGAACATTGCCTTCACATATCCATCCATCCATCCACCCATCCATCCGTCTGTCTATCCATCAGACCTGGATTAGGAATCCACTGAGGTTTGTTGCAGTGGCTCGGGCCTCAGAGGTGACAAGGCCCAGCCCTGGCCTTCGAGCAGGTAGCAGAGGCCTCATATGGGCCTAATTTACCATTCCCTCCCTCCCCTCCTCCTCTTCGACCCCTTTTGTAGCTCAGCTGTGACCAGGACAGAGTCCCTGGGAAGAGAGACTTTGCCTTCCTGGGGAAACTAGGGAAGCTGTTGGGCCCCATCCCAAAGGGTAGGTCTTTCCCACCACCCGGAGCCACACCTCCCTCCACGCCTTGCTTAGAAATGGGCTTGCAGCCCAGCGCGGTGGCTCATGCCTGTAATCCCAGCACTTTGGGAGGGGCCGAGGTGGGCAGATCACTTGAGATCAGGAGTTCAAGACCAGCCTGGCCAGAGATGGTGAAACCCTGTCTCTACTAAAAATACAAAAATTAGCCGGATGTGGTGGTGCATGCCTGTAATCTCAGCTACTCAGGAGGCTGAGGCAGGAGAATCGCTTGAATCCAGGAGGCGGAGGCTGCAGTGAGCTGAGATGATGCCACTGCACAACGGCCTAGGCGACAGAGTGAGACTCTGTCTCAAAAAAAAAAAAAAAAAAAAAAGGGTTGGGGGGTCTTGCTTCGCTCCACACTCCAGGTGCCAGGACTTCATCCTTGTTGCTCTCATGAGCCTAGAGTGGAGGGATGGCTGCCTGGCCACTGCCCCTCACCCAGTCCCCAGCCCACAACAGTTTCTGGCACAGTGGCAGGGTGGATGGAGCCCACCCACCCACGTCCACCCTCAGGGCAGTTGCAGCCAAGGGCTCTGGAGTAGACTGGCTAGGTTCAAACTGCTGAAGAGCAGGTGCTTTCATCCTGCTGACCCCAGGTTACTCATCTGCATATGGAGGGCAGCCTTGGGAGGGGCCACTTCACAGGGCTGTGGGCAGCACAGAGCAGGACGCCCGTGGCAGACATGGCATGCACTCCATGGACCTAGCGCTAATCCTCATTGTCCTTCCCCCTTCTATTCACCCACCTAGGGCCCTGCAGGCTCCTACCAGCCTCTGGGGGCCCTGGTCGGGTCTATATGCCCCCGATCTGGCCCAAAATGAGTCTCTCCTGTGCCACCCGCCCTGCCAGGTCTGCCGTGGCCCCCGGAGCTGGTGGAGGTGGTGGTCACGACCATGCAGCTACATGACAGGGTCCTCGATGTCCAGCTGTGTGCCTGCTCCCTGCTGCTGCACCTCCTGGGCCAAGGTGGGTGCCAAACCAGGCCAGATGGGGTCGGGGAGGCTGTGCGCTGCTTCCTGCAGCTGTGCCTCCTGGGCCAAGGTGGGCACCGGGCCGGGTGGGTTAGGGGAAGCCATGCCCTGCTCCCTGCTGCTGCACCTTCTAGGCCAAGGTGGATGCCAGGGCCAGGCCAGGAGACACTCCTGGTGGCCTAGCTCCGCCCCCGCCATCTGGTTAGCATCTAACCACTGGAGAGTCCATGCCATCCTGTGCCCATCAGACCCCATCCTGGATGGCAGAGAGGGCACAGGCCAGGAGCTTGGAGACGCGGATCCCACCCAGGCCTGCCTTTTGCCTGCTCCGTGGCCCTGGACAAGTTCCTGATGCTCCTGCCAGTTTCCCAGCTATGAAGCGAGGAGCTGGACACGAGGTCCTCTGGAGTGACCCTCAGGGAGGATGGGTTGTGTCCTCTGAAGAGGGCTGGTAGGAGGGCAGTGCTGAGTTCATTTCACTGTCCTGATGGAAGAGGTTGGAGCTGAGAGATTGAGCCTCCTATGAGACATGGGTTGTTAAAAGAGTTGAATTAGCTTTGATGATTTTTTTGGAAACAAAAAGTATTTAGTTACTTTTTTTTTTTTTTTGAGATGGAGTTTTGCTCACCACCCAGGCGAGTGCAGTGGCGCACTCTCGGCTCAATGCAACCTCCACCTCCTGGGTTCAAGCGATTCTCCTGCCTCAGCCTCCTGAGTAGCTGGGACTACAGGCACCCACCACCACACCCGGCTAATTTCTGTATTTTTAGTAGAGACGGGTTTCACCATGTTAGTCAGGCTGGTCTTGAACTCCTGACATCGTGATCCTCCCAAAGTGCTGGGATTATAGGCATGAGCCACCGCGCCCGGCCACCTTTCTAGTTTCACTGTTGAAGTTTGGAGTTCCATGCAATGTTGAAATTGTGTTCAGTGCTGCCTGACCGGCTCCCAGGGACCAGGATGCGTGGCCTGGCCAGGCAGGGCTACCCTCCGGTCCTTCGCTCCATTAGGCCACAGGGATTCATGAAGGCCTGCTCTGGGTCAGAACAAGGCAGACCCTGGTTTCCTTCATGCAAAGTGGAGATGCTATCCCCCAGCCTGTGAGCCTTGTGTGTCTGGCCCCATGCCGAGCTGTGGGGCTAACCCCAGGCATCTTCCTCTGGCTCGAGCAGCACTGGTGCACCACCCAGAAGCCAAGACTCCCTGCAACCAAGCCATCACCTCCACCCTGCTGAGTGCTCTTCAGAGCCACCCCGAGGAGGAGCCACTTCTTGTCATGGTCTACAGCCTGCTAGCCATCACCACAACCCAGGGTGTGTCTGCCAGCCACCTCCTGCCCCACCCACGCTCCAGGACAGCCCTTCCCAGGGGTCTTGGAAGGGTTGGTTTGGGGTATAGGGGGGTTGGACAGGACAGTGCTGGGCCTCCTCCTGAGATGCACGGCGGCATTTGGCCGTCTTCATTTGGCCACCCCAAATGCTGGTCGCATCCTTTTCCATCTTGATGACAAGCTTCCACTCTTGAAGTCACTGGTTCCCTCTACAGACATGCTAGGCGCAGCTCTGGGCTTCACACCAATGACATCTCTTTCCCACACTTCCTGCCCCTTCTGGGAGGCTGGGGGTCAAATGCCCTGTGTGTCTCCATTCCATAGGGCCCAGTGGGCTTCCGAAGCCGCCAGCCAGGACTGTGGGAAGGAGAGGGCCATACAGAGCACTCACACCTTCACCCACAAATCGGGTGCGCACTGTTCTCCCCAACAGTAAGCTGGGCCTCGAGAGAGCCTAAGGACAGTTGCCAGGAGTCCATGCAGCAGGGTTCAGGGCTAGGGGCTGGGCCCCAGCACCCTCTTTACTGCACAGACTGGATAACTGATCATACATGGCTGATCTCACTTTGGGGAGTGAAAGGAGGCACTAGGAACAGATGTCAACTGGAACCATCAGGCAAAATGGATGTCAGTTCATCCTACCGGGATACGGCCCCGTCATGGTTCCATCCTGGAAGGCATAGGCTGGCTCTGTGAGCCCAGGAGGCAGGGTCAGGCCCCCTGGATGGGAAGCTACAGAGGTCAGACCCAGCCTGGTAGCGGGATGGCAGCTATTGGGACTGGTGGCCCACGAGATGGACAGACTCCTCTGGGGCCAGTCCCACATCCTCCTGTTCAGGGCTCCGTTGAGTGCACACGACTTGGCCCAGAGCAGGCACCCAGGGTTGCAAGTCAAATGGGACTGCAGTGCCCAAGGACAACAGAGGCAGGAAGGCTTCCTGGAGGGAGGGGCCCTGGGGCCCTCATTCTGGCTCACCCACAGAGTCAGAGTCACTGTCAGACGAGCTGCAGAACGCCGGGCTGCTGGAGCACATCCTGGAGCACCTTAACAGCTCCCTCGAAAGCAGGGACGTCTGCGCCAGCGGCCTGGGCCTGCTCTGGGCCCTCCTGCTGGACGGTGAGGGGCCCTCCTCCTGCTGTCCCACCGGGGCTGGCAGCCCTCCCCCAGCCCCTCCCTAACTGCCCCTGAGAGCCTTTGAGGACCTCCATGTCCTGTCCCTGAAACACAACAGCCATAGTCCGGGAAAGGCTCTTCTGAGAGCTTCCAACTCCAACAGAAGAAAATCAAAGAGCAGAGAGAGAAAAGGCAGGGGAGGAAAGGACTTCTGGCAGAGACCGGGCTTCAGGACTTCTTGCCCAGTGGGCAGACCCCTCAGTTTTAAGTGCCTCCTGCCCAGGGAAACATCCTGGGATTTTCCAGGCAGCCCTGGTTCCAGAGGGCAGCGGTGGTGCTGGATGCCCTGTTTGTTTTGATTTTTGATTCACAGTAGGGGGCCCCCTGGCCTGTGCTGCTTCCCCTCCTCTAGACCCCATCTTGGCACTCCAGCGCCCCAGGAAAAAGAGAGCTCCAAACCACGGAAAGCCCGGGAAACCCAAGAACCCTGCCAGCACCCAAAGTGTGGGATTCTCCAAGCCTCTCCTGGGCTAACCCCTGCACCGTCTCTGAGGACAGTTGACCTTTCCCACCCCATTTCTGCTGTTGTCGTTAGCTGGAGGAAGGCAGCAGATGGGGGATGGGAAGGCCCCCCTGCACACACCCAAGGCCTGGGTGTCCCCTCCCATCCCTGTCCTCGTTCCAGGTATCATTGTGAACAAGGCCCCCTTGGAGAAGGTCCCGGACCTCATCAGCCAGGTGTTGGCCACCTACCCTGCGGATGGGGAAATGGCAGAAGCCAGCTGTGGAGTCTTCTGGCTGCTGTCCCTGCTGGGTGAGCTGGGTGGGCGCCCTGGGCCCCTGGGGCTGGGAGGGGTGGGCCTCGTGGCACAGCAGGCACAAGGCAGCCCGGCCCCTTTCTGCAGGCTGCATCAAGGAGCAGCAGTTTGAACAAGTGGTGGCGCTGCTCCTGCAAAGCATCCGGCTGTGCCAGGACAGAGCCCTGCTGGTGAACAATGCCTACCGGGGACTGGCCAGCCTGGTGAGGGTGTCAGGTGAGCCTGGGGACAGGACGAGGCTGCCACCTAGAGGTGGGGGCAAGAATCAGCCCCTATCAGTTACATCTGCCAGGTGCCACAAACCAAAAAACAGAAGCAACAAATCAAAAAGGAAAAGAAATTAAAAACGATCTAAAGTCCAGTCATCCAGAAATCACCATCAAGACTTTCACGCACACTTGATAAACTCTTGTCTCTGCGTTATGCTACCCTGTGACCCTCTCTCTGTCCATAAACACATCACATCTGCACAGGTTTCCTAACATGCAGGCACACCGTGACTGATCAAAACAGCTCTGGAAACAGTGTCTCCAATTCCTCACAACACAAACCCTGCCTGTTACTCAGCTAGACAGGCTGGGCCCAGCGCTGAGCACAGCACAACCGACGCTCGGCCCACAGCACAGTCCTTCGGAGAGCATCCTGGGCCTGGCAAAGACACCAGCTAGTGCCTGGCAACTCCGGGCTCATGGTCTTGACCTCTGTACTACCTAATCTTCCCCAGAGAGTGACAACGACCCCTTTGGCTCTGGGGGGGCTGCCTCCTCTGTTCTTGCGTGGTCCTGTTCAGGTCATGCCAGTGTACTGGTCCGCCCAAGCTAATGGGGCCTCCTGGGTCCCGTCTCTTGTCCTGTCCCAGCCCCCTGTGTGTGAGCTCTGGGGTCCCATCCTGTCCTGGGCAGAAGGCTCTTCCCTTTCAGGGGGAAGTGGGGCATGAACCCACTCCCACCCATCCCCCAGAGCTGGCGGCCTTCAAGGTGGTGGTGCAGGAGGAGGGCGGCAGTGGCCTCAGCCTCATCAAGGAGACCTACCAGCTCCACAGGGACGACCCGGAGGTGGTGGAGAACATGGGCATGCTGCTGGTCCACCTGGCTTCCTATGGTGAGAACCCCTTCTCGCCTCACACTCCCTAGAGCCCAGCGGTCAGGGGTGCCCCGCTCCCCCTATAACTGACAGGGAAGGAGCACACGGAAGGCGGGCTCAACCCCACTTCTCGGCCCACTTAAACTTCCCACTCATTTGGCATCTTCTGAGCACCAGGGGTTGTCTTGGCTGAGGGTGACGCTTGGGGCTCCGGAACTGCAAGGTGGCTCTGTGCATGCCAAGCCCAAGGGGGAATGCGACCCACTCTCATCCTTCTGGGGCTCCTGGCAAGGGGCACAGGAAGGGCTCCGGCCTCAGGACCTTCCTGCTCCACCTGCAGAGGAGATCCTGCCGGAGCTGGTGTCCAGTAGTATGAAGGCCCTGCTCCAGGAGATCAAGGAGCGCTTTACCTCCAGCCTGGTGAGTGACAGCAGCGCCTTCAGCAAACCAGGCCTCCCTCCAGGTGGAAGCCCCCAGCTGGGGTGCACCACGTCTAGGGGACTGGAATAGATGTTTGTATGGAACTGACCTTGATCTCCACATGTATAGTTTTCAAGACTGCTCTCCTGCCTGCCTATTATCCCGTCTCTATGACTGGGCCAAAATCAATCTTAAACGGGAGGGGTAATCAGACCTCTCCAAAGAGTTTCCTGTCCATGACTGCTGGATTGAGTCACATGAGTAACTGCTCCTGGACCCGGGGACTGTCCACGAAAACTGACTTGCCTGCTTCCTCCTTCCAGGAACTGGTTTCTTACGCGGAAAAAGTGCTCTTGAGGCTGGAGGCAGCCACCTCTCCCAGCCCCCCGGATGGGGAAGCAGCTCAGCCCTGATGCGGGGGACAAGACAGATACCCCACAGGCCCCTCCTCCACGTGTGCCCTCTCCCTGTCCTTCCTTTCCATGGGCCACTGTTTCCCTTGGGGTAGGGGGAAGGGTCATCCAGCACCAGAATGCGCACCGCACACTCCTCTTAGGTGACTAATAAAGAGGCCCAAGGCTGGTTTCTGCCTTAATCATTTCTGGCAAGAGGCTGTGACTGGCCAGTGGGATACTTAATTCTGCAGTCTCTATAGACCTCGCCCCTGGACAGAGCAGTCCTTCCAGACCATTCTAGATGAGAGTCAACACTGAGCCTCCACAGGCTCCATTCCAAGTAAACATCTGCATTTATTTTAAATCGCATCCTCGGTGCGTCTGCCCCTTTTCTGTCCAGCTGTCAGGTGGCCCAATAACGCCTTGGACTCCGTCCCCTTGTCAGTGCCACTGGCTGTTCCTGACTCTAGTTCCCAGGGGAGCCTCAAACTGGGGCCTAGCCCAGAAAGCCACCGGCTAGCATCACATAGCTTCTCCAGCTCAAATAGCCCAAGGTTGGTATGTCTGCCGACCTCCAGGAATAACCGCAGTCACCGTGCCCAGGCAACGCATCCTCGTGCTATGGGGAGAAGCCTCTGCTGGGTGACCCACCAGCCAACCCTGGGCCAATTTAATTTAGATAAATGCTCAAAGTCCAAACGGCCACAGGAAACCCCTGATGTAACACCTGTTGTGCCAGCCAGCCGTGTCTCAGGAGCTGACTGCAGACACCTGGTCTGGGTCCCTCAAGCCCAGCAGAGCTTGTTATGTCCCCTAACACAAAGGAGGAAAATGTGGCTCCTCGAGAGGAAGGTGCTGAGCACCTCACCCCAGGGTGTCACCGAAGATGGGTGGTGACAGCACCGTACGGACTGGCGGTCCACAGGCCCCAACCTCACCTCGCCCAGGGGGTCAGCAGTCGGTAAAGTGTGGCCAGGCATGCCCTTGGCAGTCCCTGCTCCCCACCCTGACCATCCGGGCCCAAACACACATGGACAGTAAGACCAGGTTTCAGACCACAAAGTCAAGAGGAAGGAGGACCTTCTCAGTAGCACCACGCCATGCCCCTCTGCCATGATTCTGAAAAGGTTTCACCAGAGTTGCCACTCTGGGGAGATGTGATCTGTCCCTGTGACTGGTCACATTGCCTCTGTAGCGGGGCGGCAGCAGCAGCAGGGCAGGACTGCTAGGCGTCGTCACTGCAGTGGTCTGGAGCGGTCAGCAGGGGGCGTCTGTCTCGGGCCATGCTCTCCCACTCCTTCTTCACCATGACGTACAGCCTCATTGCTGCCTGGGCATCCTGAATCTAGACGACACGAAACATCCCAGCAGGTGACGAGGCATAGCTGCAGCCCACAGTCAACCCCACAATGACTGAGCCCTCCCACTAGCCACTCTGCTACAGATGTACTGAGTAAGACAAGGACCTGGCCACAAGATGTCACCAGGACGGGGAGGGAGGACACAAGAGAAGCAGAGAGAGCAACGACCTGATGGTCCCCACACTTCTGTGACTCAGACACCCCTCCCAGGAGAAGAAAGGGAAACCCAAAGAGGAGAAGCAACAAACACGCTGCCTTTTTAGGTCTCTGAGTGCAGGGTGATGGCAGGTTGGGCACTGGGCACAGGGGCACAAGGACCAAGCAGATGGGCAAAAAGGGTCCAAAGCACTGAGGCCACGTTGCAGGGGGTGACTGCTCCACAGAGGCAGAGCCAGCTGCTCAGCGGGGCCGGGCAGGGCAGGGCTGGAGGGCTGCGGGGGTGGGGGGACCCTTTGTAATTATTTGGCAACTTTTTCTCCAAATAACGAGAATGCAGTACTTTTGTGTTAAGTGTTAAATTCGTTAAATGTGCATATTTAGAATTTAACCAAAATTCCGTAACTCTGCTCTGCCATTTTTTTTTTTTTTTTTGACCAATAGCCTCGTAGGATAAGTAGGTGCCCAAGCCCCACCTCCCCCATGTCTGTGTCAGGTGACTCATGTCTGGTTCCAGGTGGGAAACCGCCCCAAACCCCATGAACTACCCCACAGGACACACTTACTGAACAGTGCTCCGCCTGCTGGACCTGGAGCCCAAGGATCTTCTCTGAAAGTAGTCTCAGAGACGGCCTTCCACTCTGCAAAGGGGGAAGAGGCGGGTGGGGGCCTCTGCAGGCTCGGCCCAAAGAGGGTCACCCCACCAAGCAGGGAGCGGTTGGCTACTGAACCTCACCCAAGCGACCTACAGTTTGCCTCTCAGTGGAGAGGTGCTCATGGCACTTAGGGTGGTAGCCACCAGCTGCCATTTATAGCATGATGGGCTGGTGATACACCCCTATCAGCCAATAAAGGAAGAGGGCCAGGGGAGGAGTCAGCATCCCCATCTCCCATCTTGAGGCCTCCCTGCTTATCTCAAGAGGCACAGCTCTGGCCAGGCATGGTGGCTCACACCTGTAATCTCAGCACTTAGGAGGCCAAGGAGGGCAGATCACTTGAACCCAGGAGTTTGAGAACAGCCAGGGCAACACAGCAAGACCCTATCTCTAAAAAAATAAAAATAAAAAAATTAGCCAGGGGTGGTGGCATATGCCTGCAGTCCCAGCTACTTCAGAGGCTAAGGTGGAAGGATTGCCTGAGCCTGGGAGGTGGCAGTTACAGTGAGCCGAGATTATGCCATTGCACTCCAGCCTGGGTGACAGAGCAAGACCCTGTCTAAAAAAAAAAAAAAGGATGAAGAACGGCTCTGCCCTTGGCACCCTCTAGAGCAGATACGACAGTGGTACCAGGCCCTTAGTCAGTGACCCTGTTTCAGAGGTTAGAGTGGAAATAACTTGCCCTCCGTTGCAATCATTTTTAAGGTCAGCAATTAGCAGAACTCTATTTTTAAACATTCCTTCTAGTTTTAAAGGTTAAAAGGAAAAACAAAAACCCTTTAACCAACAAGTCAGCCACCAGTGACCAGAAACAATGAAGTGACCAGCAAAACAGAAATACAGTATCTTGAGTCACACTCATTCTAAGTACCTTTACTTGACTCTTGAAAGGTTTATATTTCTGTGTGTCCCGAATCTTCTTTTTTGGATGATCAAGAAACAGTACCTAGAAAAATAAAATATAATGATAATCATTTTCATTTTCGGTTTGTAGTAGCAGAACCCCCTCCCCCCGCCACCTTTTGCAAGTAACACCTTTGTGTGTGTGTGTGTGTGTGTGTGTGTGTGTGTGTGTGTGTGTGACGGAGTCTTGCTCTGTCACCCAGGCTGGAATGCAGTGGCTCAATCTTGGCTGACTGCAACCTCCGCCCCCAGGTTTCAAGTGATTCTCCTGCCTCAGCCTCCCGAGTAGCTGGGATTACAAGTGCCCGCCACCATGCCTGGCTAATTTTTGTATTTTTTAGTAGAGACAGGGTTTTGCCATGTTGGCCAGGCTGGTCTCGAACTCCTGACCTCAGGTGATCCACCCGCCTCGGCCTCCCAAAGTGCTGGGATTACAGGTGTGAGCCAACGCGGCTGCCCTGCAAGTAACATCTTGTAGGGAATCCAAGTGTGTCACACACACATGGAAACAAGGCACTGATATGAATTTCAACTCCAGAAGGAAATTTATCGCACTGACTTAAGCTGATGCCCGACAGTCAGAGACAATAAAAACAAAATCTTGAAATCAAGGAAGTAGGAGAAAAACAGTCAACAGTTAACCAGCAACCAACTTATTCCTATATTATACTTGTATTTTGAGTTGGTTCTGCACATCAGGAAGTCGGAAATAACACATTTTAACAGCTCATCTTGCAATCTTAGCATGCAATTTTTTGTTTTGTTTTGTTTTTTAATAGGATCTCACTCTGTCACCTGGGCTGCAGTGCTATAGGGTAATCATGGCTCACTGCAGCCTTAACCTCCTGGGCTCAACTGATCCTCCCACCCCAGTCTCCTGAGTAGCTGGGACAACAGGCACACGCCACCATACCTGGCTAATTTTAAAATTTTTTAGAGAGATGGGGTCTCCCCTGTGTTACTCAGGCTGGTCTCTAACTCCCGGCCTCAAGCAATCCTCCAGCCTCAGCCTCCCAAAAAGCTGCGATTACAGGCATAAGCCACTGTGTCTGGTCCTTAGCATCATCTTCAAGAAAGACTTGAACATGTGCTGCACACATTACCAGGGATGGAGTCAGAGTCAGGAGGGAAGGACAAGTCACCACAGTAACAGTCTCTGAGGGGATACAGCAGGAGCACACAGAAGACCTTTCTGTGAGGACACTGCCCGGGGGGTTCTCACCTCAGTTTCACCCTCTATAAATGAGCATGAACACCTCCGGCATCTTTAATGGATTCAAGGGATCTCTACAGTGCCGTGACGGGAGCACCATAGCAAAGGCTGCTGCCTGAACATTAGCATCTCTGCCACTTCCTTCTGAACGGCTTCAAGTTCCTCACCACACCCAAGTGCTTCAAGCCGGTGGGCAGAGGTGATAACTTAAGTGTCTCTCCCATCTAGCAGACTGGCCTCCCCGCTGTTTCCACTGTGTCCTTTAAACCAACATCCAGGCATTTGCCCATAAACTCAAAGTGACCCCCACCCTGTTCTCCTGTAAATACACATGTACTCGCTCTGCCTGACTCTTCATTCCTGCCTCGGGTGACCAGGAGATGGCGGGCTGCCCTCCCCACCCATGACGCCTTCCCTGCCCAGGGTCTGTATGTCTTTGAACTTGTTTCCCACGGTGGTGGTGTCTGAATTTGCACTTTCCATCTGAAGAACCAGGGGCTGCCCCAGGCGGGATTTTCCTCGGGACGCCAGGAAGAAGGCAAAGGCAAGCTCCCAGGGCCAGGGTGATGGTTAGGCAAGCGTAACCTGAACACGGGCCACAGGGCATCTGCCAGGATAAACTTGTTTCCTGTGGAGGGACCCTGGTCACGGATGGGACAACTAGACATTAGGCCTTCCTCCAGGTTAAAGGGGGCATCAGCACCTTCATTTCTCATTAGGGCGGGGTTGCCAGCTGCTCTGGTATGGGAACCCCAGTTTCGCTGGGGGCTGTCAAAACAAGAGCCTGGCATGGCTCCTAAAACACAGTAAGAACTCAGCACGTGGTATCTGAGATTATTACCAAAGTATTCCCAACATAGAGCACAAACCCACACATTGTTAAAGCTCCCCAACACAGCAAGGGCGTGAGTGTAACACCCACGGAGCAGGGGCAGGCTGAGTCCCCAGGAGAGAGCCCAGTACCTTTAGGTCATTATGCAGAGCGTGCCCCACTAGAATTCTGCCCTTCAGCATCTCTGCCACTTCCTTCTGAACAACTTCAAGCTCTTCTCCTGGAAAATCAACACAAAGAAGCGGTTTTTTGCAACACACACATCACCATCATTCTGTGAGGAGGCAGCCCCGCTCCTACCCCTGGTCAGACCTAAGACAAATGGTCAGGCCTGCAATGCCACCACGGAGGGTGACTCGAAGCTACCACATCCACCCACCCCCCTGGGAGAAGTGCCTTGTGGGCCCCTAGCAGGGGTGGCTGCGAGAACCACCTCTGAGGAGAGGAATAAAGCGCTCCACACAGTCTGCAAAGTCGGCTCATGGCTGGAGGAGAGCATATGTTGAGTGTAGGCACTGAGAAACTTTTAGAGCCGCCTGGCAGCGCAGTTCTGCCTATTCAACCTCATGATTTACTTGACAATTTTCCAAATGGAAATAAAAACAAAACTGCCCCCACAAAAATGGGCAGAGATGTGTTGCCCTAGGCCCTGGGCTCCAGAGGCAGCCTTGCCTGCTTCTGGGGACCACCCCACCACCAACCCCACTTGTACCCTCCGAACAGGGCTGATTAGACCAAGGGTGGCCCGAGCCAAGTGGGACCAGCTAATTTTTAAAAAATGTTTTTTAGAAGGCCAGGTGCAGTGGCTCATGCCTGTAATTCCAGCACTTTGGGAGGCGGAGGCAGGCGGATCACCTGAGTTCGGGAGTTCGAGACCAGCCTGACCAATGTGGAGAAACCCTGTCTCTACTTAAAATACAAAATTAGTCGGGTGTGGTGGCATATGCCTGTAATCCCAGCTACTCGGGAGGCTGAGGCAGGAGAATCGCTTGAACCCAGGAGGCGGAGGTTGCAGTGAGCCGAGATTGTGCCATTGCACTTCAGCCTGGGCAACAAGAGCAAAACTCCATCTCAAAAAAAAAAAAAAAAATTTTTTTTAGAAATGAGGTCTCGCTATGTTGTCCAGGCTGGACTTGAACTCCTGAGTTCAAGCAATCCTCCCTCCTCAGCCTCCTGAGTAGCTGGGACTATAGGCATGAGCCACCGTGCTCAGCTACTGGCCTGGTCTTGAAGTCAGCGGACAGGAGGCAATGAAGTGCAAGGCATAAATGGGTGTAAAGCCGTCTAAGGATGCCTTTTGTATTTTAAAACCCATCGCCCCAAAAGGAGACAAGACGCATCGAAACCAGCTACAGTGAGTGGTCTCAGACAGAAAAGGGAACAAAAGGGAGAAAATGAATCCAGTTACTACTTTCCCTTCTAAGTTCCTGAGCTGTGGATGACATACCCTGCTTGAGGTTCTCAGGCCGAATCCCACTGACCGCTGTCCTATAGTCCGTCACGGGCTCGGTTGGTTTGACGTACTTGTCATAAACGCACTTCCCATACTGGTTCACGATGGACACACGGGCGGCCACGCTCTCCTCCCCCTTAGGGCCCACGCCCACCATCTCACAGTCCAAGGCTAAGGCTCTTGTCAGGCTGAAGGGTAACCAAAGGCTGTAGTTTAATAAACACGGCAGGCCACAGGGCTCCAGGTCAGAGCCCCAGGGATCCATGGACTAAGTGTCCGCAGAGAAAAGCTCTCTGCCCCTCACTCATTTGCATCCACGTGACAAGCTCTGTGTGGTCCTGGTTCTTAGCAGGACCCTGGGAGGTGCTTGCTTCATTCACCTCAGGGAGAGGAAAGCATCCTCTTCCTTGAAGAAGCCCCGCCCTCCACGGCTAAGCCTCCCCAGCAGACCCCACTCCCTGAGACCAGCGTACCCGCCGAAGGCATGCTCTTTCACGAGGCTGAGGCTGACGCTGCCCTCGCTCTGACCCAACTGTTTCCTCGCTATCTTGGCCGCCTCTGGACCTATGGCAGCTTCGATATCCGCTGGGTCCACGTCGTCAAACCAGATGTCTTCCCTAAAAGGCAAAGATAACAGGCTGATCACCAGAAGACCCTAGTGCAACTGGTGGGGTGGGGCTGGGGGGCTGACTGTGCAGGTGAGCGGAGCGATGGCACAGCCTGCCTCTCCCACAGGCTGGCCCCAGACACCCCGACTGCTGGCCCTGCTGCTTCTGCTATTTTGATCATCTTGGTATTTTCCTTTTTTTTTTGAGATGGAGTCTCACTGGGTCACCCAACCTGGAGTGCAGTGGCACGATCTTGGCTCACTGCAACCTTTGCCTCCCAGGTTCAAGTGATTCTCTTGTCTCAGCCTCCCTAGTAGCTGGGATTTTACAGGCGCCCACTACCACGCCTGGCTAATTTTTTGTATTTTTAGTAGATACGGGGTTTCGTCATGTTGGCCAGGCTGGTCTTGAACTCCTGACCTCAAGTGATCCACCTGCCTCGGCCTCCCAAAGAGCTGGGATTACAGGTGTGAGTCACAGCGCCTGGCCTCATCTCTTTTCTTTTTAATTAGAAAATACACTCATTATTCAAGATTTAGGAACACAGACAAACACAAAGAATATAAAACAGAAACATATAACCCACCACCCAAGTGTAATGAGTGCTAACATTTTAATTATGAAGGTAACACGTTCATTATCGAACACTTAGGAAACAGACAGACAGAATGCCTGTAAGATGGAAACACAGAACCCCTTGCCCTCCGTACTCGGATGCTCACACAGGCACATAACACCTGCCTGGGGAATCTGTCTCTTGGGCTAAGGTTAAATATCATTTCCTTAGAAAAGCCATTCCCGGCCCCACTGAATGGACACGTCCCTCTTGTTCCAGGCGCCCAGTACCTTCTCCTCACTAGATTTATCCTGACCACACTTAAGCAACAGCTGCAGTTTACAGTCTGTCTACTGCACTTGACAATAAGCCTCAAGAGGGAGGAGCGGGCCCGCCTCACTGAACTCTATCCCAGACAGCCTGCCTAGCACAACACAGGGAGGCCCCCAAATGGCTCATTCCTCAGCCATCAGCAACTGTGTCCTGAACACCCAGGCAACATGAAGCCAGCTGTGACTTATGAACACGTCACCTCTAGCTGAACCGTTCAGAGGCGGCCACTGACTCCCGGTCCACCCCACGTGGGTGGCCACCACAGGGTTTATTCTTTTCACTTGTTTTTTTGAGAGTCTTGCTCCGTCGCCCGGGCTGGAGGCAGTAGTGCAATCACAGCTGACTGCAGCCTCAACCTCCTGGGATCAAGTGATCCTCCCACCTTGGCCTCCCAAGGAGCTGGGACCACAGGCAACAGCCACCACACCTGGCTCCATCACAGGGTTGAAGTAATCACCAGGCACTGAGCCAAGAGTGCCAACCTCACAATCTCCTTGTGACACCACCAGGACTACCACAAGGCACAGAGGACGTCAGAAACTTGCCCCAAACCACCCAACTGGCGAGAAGCAGGGACAGGCCTCATACTTGGGTCTTTCTGGCTTCAGCACGCTTTCCTTCCACACACGTGTACTGGCACCCACTAAATGCTGAGCTCTGCTCAACGCTCGGAAGAAGCAGGCCCTGCCTTATCATGCGCACACTCTAGGGGAAAACAAGTAACAGCGAGTAAACAAAGGAACAGACGACATCACGGTAAAGTGATGGAGAGACTGCGGTGAGGCCACCAGCCTCCATAAGGAGACAGGCCTTGGTGAAGTCGCTGTGCCTCGGTTCTCAGCGGTGAGGTGGCCCATACTTACTCGGTGGGTGGGGCCGGGGCTGCCTCCTTAGCTTTCCGCTTCTTATGCTCGATGTCCCCTCGTTCTGGAACAATGTCACCATTTGTCCTTTCCTTGGTTCCTTTCTTATTGTGCTCTGCTCCACTGGCCTTGGTGCGAGGTACTGGCGCCTTCCTGTCCATCTTGGAACCTGAAGGAACAGAGCCCCTGCTGGCCTCCTGGTCTTTTCCTGCCGGCATCTCCTCTCCCTTCACTTGAGGCGAGGTCTCTTTTTTGTTTTGCTGAATAATTTTGGGCTTCTTTTTGGAACCCATCTGAGAGATGACAAGAGGCTTTTCTGGGGCCTGAGATTTTTGTTTCAGCAGCCACTGGGACCCAAAATAAAATACATGCTGCATTTGAATTTGGAAATTACACACAGCAGATTGAAAAAACTTACGTGTGTATGTATATACACACATATACACCAAACACATCTATACAATTCCCATCCGCATCACTGAAATTCATTTTCAAACGGTTTGGAAAAAGCTCTTTTTCATTCTCACGGGTCACTTGTGGTGAAATGCTGTTTCTCTGCTTATCTTATTATAATGCATTTTGCACCTGCTCCTTCATGCATACAAAATGTCAAACTCATTCTACACCTTGGGTACCTGTTGAGTGGCTGGACACCACAGACCACTTCCCTTTTCAGCTTATCTAGAAAGAATTTTGGAGTTAACTTCCCTCACAGCTTGGGCCAACATCCTGCTACAGAGAAATCACTTTTTTTTTTTAACAAGATTCCCTGGTTTGCTACTGCTGTGAAGGTCTCAGGAAGGTGGGGGATATCATAAATGAAAAGAAAAGCTTCTGTCAAACTGGAGTGGCTGAAGAACTGCTGGCAGCCACACCTTAGCTGTCACCCAAGCAGAGGCTCCTGTAGTCTTAGAGCCCAGCTTCCTCCCTGTGTTCAAATCCCCAGTGGGAGTAGGCGCCACCACAGTGCGATGATGAGGCGGGTGCTACTTACCTGTTCTGTGATAGGTAAAGAACTGAAGGGCTGACTTTCTTGGACGAATTAGAAAAC
The DNA here is from genome assembly GCF_029281585.2 of Gorilla gorilla gorilla. Taxonomy (NCBI): domain Eukaryota; kingdom Metazoa; phylum Chordata; class Mammalia; order Primates; family Hominidae; genus Gorilla; species Gorilla gorilla. The sequence continues at coordinate 129,795,519 of NC_073237.2, forward strand.
ACTCCAAAGTTTCCCTATAGCACACATCCCTTCCATTCACTTATTTTGCTTTTCTTTCTTGGGAGAAGGAAGAAGAGTTGGTGTTCAAGAAATCTCACAGAACCCTGGGGCTGCCCACGGGAATTTGACTGGTCCTGTGTGTCAAGACAGGAATGTCTGCACTGAGATACTGTGCAGAGTATTAGGAGGTTCAAGAAGCGCTCGGGAGGCTGAGGTGGGAGGATTGCTTGAGGTCAGGAGTTGAAGACCAGCCTGGGCAACAAAGTGAAACCCCATCTGTATTAGTTCATTGTGCACTGCTATAAAGGAATACCTGTGTTTGGTAATTTATAAAGAAAAAACGTTTATGTAGCTCATGGTTTTGCAGGTTGTACAAGAAGCATAGTGCCAGCATCTGCTTCTGGTGAGGCCGCAGGAAGCTTCCCATCATGGTGTAAGGTGAAGGGGGAGCAGGTGTGTTGCGTGGCGAGAGAGCAAGCAAAAAAGGTGCTAGGCTCTTTTTAAACAACCAGCTCTCAAATGAACCAGCAGAGTGAGAACTTACTCATTACTGAGGGGAGGGCACCAAGTCATTCATGAGGGATCTACCCCCATGACCCAATACCTCCTGTGGGCCCCATCTCCAACACTGGGGATCACATTTCTTTTTTAAAAAAACTACTTTTTACTTTTATTTAGAGATGGAATCTCACCATGTTGCCCAGGCTGGACTTGACCTCCTGAGCTCAAGTGATCCTCCTGCCTGGGCCTCCCAAAGTGCTGGGATTACACGTGTGGGCTACTCGGCAGGCTGAGGCAGGAGAATCACTGGAGCCCAGGCAGCAGTGAGCTATGATCCTAACAGTAGGTAGCTCCAAGGGAGCTCCAAGTGATGTGGTAAGAATGTATGAGTGACGCACGTGGGAGAGTGTCTGGGAGAGAGCAGGCAACCTCTACAGAAGCGCAGGTCACTAGGGAGACAGCAGGTACAACACAGCCTTAGAAGCATGGACTCCAGAGTCAGCCACCTAGTTCCCAGCAGCAATCTTAGATGATCTATTTAAACTTTTCCAGCCTATTTCCTCATCTGTACAATAGAGATGATGAAAGTGTCCACCTCACAGTCTTATTTTGGGGATTGCAACACACATGGCATAGAGCACATGGCAGAGTGCACATTTTTAAGAGCTCAATTAGTATTTACTTCAAGACCATAAGTGTCGCTAGAACCCCATCACATGTCTGCTATCTGCTTTTCACTTCTACACACGAATCTTCTTTCTCCCTGTCTTGCTACACAGACCAGTGTGTTCTTTCGTTGTTGTTGTTGTTTGAGATGGAGTCTCGCTCTGTCGTCCAGGCTGGAGTGCAGTGGCGCGATTTCGGCTTACTACTGCCTCTGCCTCCCGGGTTCAAGCGATTCTCCTGCCTCAGGCTCCCCGAGTAGCTGCGACTACCGGCGCGCGCCATCACGCCCGGCTAATATTTTTTGTACTTTTTTAGTAGACACGGGGTTTCACCATGTTGGCCGGGCTGGTCTTGAACTCTTGACCTCAGGGGATCTGCCCGCCTCGGCCTCCCAAAGTGCTGGGATCACAGGCGTGAGGCCCCGCGCCCGGCCTGGTTTCGGGATTTTAAGCTAAATTTCTCTTTGTAAAATCCATTCTAGTTAGTTCATTATGCAAAAGGTACAAGGGTTTATCTTTGCTTTTTTGTACTTGAAGTAATTCTTTCATCAATTTCTTTCACGCAAACAAGTTCGAGACCTCCCTCAACAGGCCACCTTTCTTGTGAAAAGCTGTTTACAAGATTTCGATTCAAATCTGCCTTTACAGGTCCTTTTTGGGGCTACCCAAGTCTTTCCCTCCGTCGCGTTCTGCGGGAATGAGCTGCGCAGCGCTCCGCCCGGGCCCCCTCAAGCCTCACCTCTTGCAGCGCCTTCCAGTTTTGAGAAAAGTCTTCTGGTGCCTTTGGAGGTCGCACCACAGCACCGGGGCCGCTTGCTGGCTTCTTGCTTACTTCCTGCGCCTTGCTTTTCCAAAACCTTTTTTTCTTCTTGTTTTTCTTCCGAGTGAGCGTCTTGACAGGACCCGGCTTAGCCACGGGGCTGCTCGGGGCGCGCTTGGAGGCGGGGACCTTCGCCTTCCCCATCCTGCTGCCGTCCAGCGCCTGGGCCGGCGGCCACCCGAGACCCCGGTCTCCCCGGGCCCGGCGCCCTAGCAGCACAAGCGCCTGCCCAGGCCAGGCCGAAACACACCCACCGCAGGGACCCCGTCCAGGAAAAGACTCCGGAAGAGACCCCGCACGCGTTCCGCATACCTCAGCGCGCACGCTCCAGTCCCCGGAAGCGCTCGTCTCTCCACAACCGGCTGGAAACCGGGTCCCTGCCTCTCGTTCCGCGCAGCCTGGGCGGTTCGCCCGCACGGGACTTGGGCCGCCGCCTTAGCCAGCGGCATCCGGGGTCATCGACCTCGAGTTTGATTGGGGCAAGCCGAGGACCTCCCCAAGATCCGGGATGGGGATGAGAGATGCGAACGCCGGAAGGGAACTGGGGGGCCGCTCTGTGTGTAGCACCCGGTGGGGCAGCTGAGCTGGGGGCACTGGGCGGTGGGGCTAGTGAGAGCCGGGCTCGGTCGCTCGCCTGCGTCCTGGACTCTCGGGCGTTTCCCGCCTTGGGCTGCTCCTTGCTCAGCCTCACAGCGGCTCATCTTCCACATACAGTGGGGAAACTGAGGCCCAGGCACCGGGAGGAGTTCCCGCCAGTTCACTCTGTAGCAGGACGAGCCGCAGACAAGAACCCCTCAGACACCGAATTGTAGAAGGAAAGGGCTTTATTTAGTGGGGAGCATCGGCAGACTCACGTCTCCAAAAACCGAGCTCTCTGAGTGAGCAATTCCTGTCCCTTTTAAGGGCGTACAACCCTAAGGGGGTCTGTGTGAGAGGGTCGTGATCGATTGAGCAAGCAGGGGGTACGTGACTGGGGGCTGCATGCACCGGTAATCAGAACGGAACAGAACAGGACAGGGATTTTCACAATGCTTTTCCATACAATGTCTGAAATCTATAGATAACATAACCGGTTAGGTCAAGGATTGATCTTTAACCAGGCCCAGGGCGCGGCGTCAGGCTGTCTGCCTGTGGATTTTATTTCTGCCTCTTAGTTTTTACTTCTTTATTTGGAAGCAGAAATTGGGCATAAGACAATATGAGGGGTGGTCTCCTCCCTTACCTCCGCCTCCTGGGTTCAAGCGATTCTCCTGCCTCAGCCTCCTGAGTAGCTGGGATTATAGGTGCACGCCACCACGCTCTGCCAATTTTTGTATTTTTAGTAGACCTGGGGTTTCGCCATGTTGGCCAGGCTGTCTTGAACTCCTGACCTCCAGTGATCCATCCGCCTCGGCCTCCCCAAGTGCTGGGATTACAGGTGTGAGCCACCGTGCCCGGCCGGGAGTGGGTAGATTTGATGTGTGTGTGTAACAGGCAGAGGTTGATGGAGTAACAGGGAAGTGAGGCTCCTAGGATTTTGGTCTGAGCAACTGGGTGTGGCCATTTATCATTCCAATAAATGTCTGCGGGGAGCAGGGTGAAGTATGGGGGTGGAGCCATGAGCTCCTTTTCACACTTGCTGAGTTTGAATGGGCCGTCAGTCACCAAGGAGAGACGTCTAATCAGCAGCAGGATATAAGATTCCTAAGCTTAGGGAAGGGTCAGTGCTGGAGATGTAATTTGGAAATCGTCAGCACATAATTAGTGTTGAAACATGAACCTGGGTTAGTTCATCCAAAGAGAGAGTACCAATATAGGGAGTGAAGGGTTAAGACCAGATAGCAGGTGCTGGGGTCTCTCCAGGGGCGAAGCAGCAGAGGAGGCTGAGGGGGAGCAGTCAGTGCAGTGGGAGGAGAGGCGGATGTGAGTGGCATTAGAGAATCCAGGGGGAGAATAAACCACATCAGATGCTGCTGAGAGGCTGAGAAGGACGAGGACAGAGAGATGGGAACCAGATATGGCACTGAGATTGTCAGCAAGTCCAGCGAAAAGGGTTTTCTTTTTTTTGTTTTGAGACGGAGTCTTGCTCTGCTGCCCAGGCCGGAGTGCAGTGGCGTGATATCGGCTCACCACAATCTCCACCTCCTGGGTTCAAGAGATTCTCCTGCCTCAGCCTCCTGAGTAGCTGGAACTACAGGTGCACGCCACCATGCCCAGCTAATTTTTTTTTTTTTTTTGAGACGAAGTTATGCTCTTGTCGCCCAGGCTGGAGTGCAATGGCGCAATCTCGGCTCACCGCAACCTCCACCTCCCGGGTTCAAGTGATTCTTCTGCCTCAGCCTCCCGAGTAGCTGGGATTACAGGCATGCGCCACCATGCCCGGCTAATTTTGTACTTTTAGTAGAGATGGGGTTTCTCCATGTTGGCCAGGCTGGTATGGATCTCCAGACATCAGGTGATCCTCTCTCCTCAGTCTCCCAAAGTGTTGGGATTACAGGCGTGAGCCCCCACACCTAGCCTAATTTTTGTATTTTTGAAAAGAGACGGGGTTTCACTATGCTGGCCAGGCTGATCTCGAACTCCTGACCTCATGATCCGCGTGCCTCGTGATCCACCTGCCTCGGCCTCCCAAAGTGCTGGGATTAAAGGCGTGAGCCACCACACCTGGACTGGGTTTTCTTTTTAAAAAAGGAAAAAAACTTTGTTCCAGCAGTTTGTAAACCAGGGCAATGCAGCCTTCTGTACAAAGGTGCATTCCAGGGAACAAAGAGAACAAAGAAAGAGGTCGTCTTTTGTAGAGAACTTCTTGCCCAGGTTCCCACTTTGGTCCACTTATGCAAATGAGGAAGGCACACCTACTTAGTTCTGATTGGTTAATACTTGCTGAGTTCAGATTGGTCGATGCAGGTCACAGTCGATGGGTTGATTCTGGCGGCATAAACAGGAACAGATAGCTGTGAAACCGTCCCAGAGTTAAGTGAGAGTGGGGGCTTTCCAGGAACGCAGAATGTGTGTGTGACCCTAGTCAGCAAATGGCTGCTAGGTCCTACTTTGAATTTAGGCCCAGTTAGTAACTTGGGATCCATCAAGAAGGATTGGCTCTTTCAGGGTTCACAAAGTTATTGGTGACCTTTTAAAGATCAATTTCAATAGTATGTGGGAATTGAAGGCAAGGAAGTGGAGATAGCCACTGAAAATAATGTTTCCAAGTTCTTAAAGACAGCCAGAAACAGGGCTATGGCAGGAGGACAGTGTCAAGGGAAGGTTGTTGATTGTAATCAAGAGACACCGGAGTGTCTGGGCTTGGTGGCTCATGCCTGTAATCCCAGCACTTTGGGAGGCCGATGCAGTCAGCTCACCTGAGGTCAGGAGTTTGAGACCAGCTTGGCCAACATGGTGAAACCCCACCTCTACTAAAAATACAAAAACTAGCCAGGCGTGATGGCGGGCGCCTGTAATCCCATCCACAAGGGAGGCTGAGGCAGGAGAATCACTTGAACCTGGGTGGCGGAGGTTGCAGTGAGCCGAGATCGTGCCACTGCACTCCAGCCTGGGTGACACAGCAAGAATCTGTCTCAAAAAACAAACAAAAACCAAAAAGAGACAGGAGAGTCATGCATGCCGATGGAATGAGCCAGGTACCATGATCTCGACATCTAAGCATGCCCCCTTCTCCAACAGCCTCCTTACCTTCCTGCATGAAAGCACACCCTTCCCTCCAGTCCCCCATTCCTTTATTCTGCTGTATTTTTCTCCATAACACTTACCACTTTTGAACATACTACATATACAACATGTGTCTGTCTAGCAACTTTGCTGTCTGGCTCTCTTCCCTAGAATTTAAGCTGTGAGAGGCCGAGGCTGCTGTCTGCCTGGCTTGTGGCTGCTTTCCTGGTGTCTAGCACAGAGCCTGGCCTGTTTCAGGGGCTCAGTGAAACATTTGTTGGCTGAAGGAATGAATGAATGGCTCTAGCAGAGGGGCAGAAACTAACGATGCAGGAGGAGAGAGCTGGGAAGGGATCCAGAGCCAGGGCCTGGCAGGAAGTGTAGGTGTGTCCTCCCTGATCGCAGAGGAGGAGAGAGGCTGCACTTTGAGGGGTGGAAAGACAAGGTGAATCCCCCTGCTGGTCATCAGCTTGTGCGGCTCTGTGGCTGTAAGGGGTGTAAAAGAGTGGTTTGGAGCATGTGAAGAGAGTCTTCCAGGAGATGAAGGGGATTGCCAGGCCGTTTGTGATGATGCTGAGATCTGGTGCCGTGCAGCCTGCTTCTGCCACTCTCCTCATCAGGCGTAGGCACAGAGTAGGTGGAGAGTTGAGCCAGAACCACGATGTCTTTGGCACAGCCTCTCATCTGTCAGATGGGAGCGGGGACCCCGGAGAGGGAGTCAGCCGAGGTCCTAGCATTCCTCGTGAACCCCCGTCTGTGGGTTTCTGGTCCAGTGTCCCTTCTCCAGAATAGATGGCTTAGGCCTCCTCTAAGGGGGTGGGCGTGTACATCCGGAGAGCTGTCTGGTGTGCAGGACTGGGCTGCAGGGTACCCTGAACTGCAACCATCTTAGAGCAAGGCCCAGGTTGCAGCAGCAGGAGCTGCAGGCCGCCCACCCTAGCCACGGCCCCTGCCCTGGCAGGAAGCTTCCAAGAGTAAACACTGCCTAATCGTCCCGCCCAGTGAGCGGGCCTGTCCCATTCCATACTGACCAGATTCCCAGTCACCAAGGCCCCCTCTCACTCCGCTCCACTCCGCGGGCTGGCTCTCCTGAGGATGCACCAGCGTCACCCCCGGGCAAGATGCCCTCCCCTCTGTGTGGCTGGAATCCTTGCCTGTGGCTTTCTCCTGGGTTGCTGGGGACCCTCCCATTTCCAGCAGGTGGGCTCATTTGCAGGAGCGGGGGTATTCTGGGAGCCTCTGGGTGGGGTATTCTGAGCTACCTGGGGCGAGGGGAGTGCCAAATAGCTGACTACATCAGCTTTGGGGTTTGCGCTGGGCAGGGGAGTCTGTACTTGGGGCTTTGGGGGATGAAGTGTGCTCACTGAAGAGGGAGTTGGTGTCTCAGTACGACCTGCTCATTCAGTGAAGCTGAACAGACAGATACTAGTTTGTCCCAAACTGTGTAGGTTGCTCTTCTCTGCCTCTCCCTTCCTCTCCCTGTCTCTGATTTCCCCCTCTCCTTCTTGGTTGGCCTCACCCACCTCCTGCCTCCTGTCTCCCTCTTCATCCATCTCTTTTTGTTCTTTTTTCTTTCTCTCTCTGTCTTTTTTTTTTTTTTTTTTTTTAAGACATGGGGTCTTGTTATGTTGCCCCAGCTGGTCTCAGACTCCTGGACTCAAGTGATCCTCCCACCTCGATCTCCCCAAGTGTTAGGATTACAGGCCAGAGCCACTGTGCCCGGCCCCATCCATCTCTTTTTGTCTTGCAGAGTTGTCTTCAGGCTTTGGAGCCACAGGCCGTGTCTTCTTACTTGAGCCCTGGTGCTCCCTTAAAAGGTACTTGTCCTGGTGTCTTCTCTCCCGGGGGGAGTTTCTCAGGACTTTCAAGGGGTATCTCACCACTGAGTCAGTGGTCTGGGATTTTTGGTGGATCTGGAAGGAGAAGGTCAGAGAAGCTGCTGTCACCCCTGTTAATTAACTCTGTTACTTCCTGCCAAGTTGATATAAGCTGGTCTGGGTGTTCCAGCCAGGCCAGGGTTCTCACCCTAGCTTCTGTTAAATATCACAAGGGAACGGTCACCGATTGGCTGGCCCCTCCTGCCCCATGGCCTCTGCTGAGCTGGCTGATTTTCAGGAGCTCTTGTGGTTTCTGACCGTGGGTGTAAATATTTATTCCTTCTGTGGGAAACAAGATAGGTCCTGGCTCAGGCTCCCTCCTAAGGCCACGGATTTCCTTACGATAACGGCCTGTCCCCATTGCCCACAGGCCCAGGTCTGTGACCTTCTCCGGTGCGAGCCCCCTTCCCAGTAGGGCCATTGGCAACTTGACTAATGGCTGACGGGGGCCAGAGGCAGGTGGGCTAGTGGTCAGGGGCAACGGGAGGGCAAGGCCCACTTTGTGACCTGGTTCTTTGTGGTCTAGGCCAGAGGCACACTGACCAGTGCCTGGGGCCACACTGGGGGCTGGATGCAGCCGACGCTGTCTGGGTATCCCATAGCCTGGGTCCTTCCAGCGCTGCCGCTCCTGAAAGGCTGGGAGATCATTGCCCAGGGTCCCTGACCCTCTAAGGGTCAGGTCCTCTCCCCTTGGGAGAGGACAGTGAGGGCTGGCCTGGGCCCCTGCTTCCCAAGAGACCACCGGGCTCCACTCGTGTTCAGTTTCCTGTCGGGGTCCATGATGTTACTTGTGAAACACCTGTGCCCAGAGCAGGGTCCAGGAGGCAGGGCAGGGGCTTTCCCCTTTGGGCAGAGCCACCAGGGCAGTGGGAATCTTGTCTTGATGGGGTGACCCAAAGCACACAATAGCCCAACAGCTCCTCCTGGGCCCTGCCCTTTGCGTGCCTAGTCACTAATGGGGTCCGGCTCTTGGGGTGGGGGTGACACGCAATGTCTTGACTTCGGAAGGTCATCCTTCCAAGACCCGCCAGCCCCTCTCCTGTTAGCTTTCCACTACTTGCTCTTTAGAACCATCGCCCTCTGCTCTCCCTCTCCCCCTCCAGGCCGCCCTCCTTCCCCTGGCTTCCAGAGGCAGAGGCAGAGGCAGAGGCAGAGGCAGAGGCGGGCTGCAGGCGGCATCCTACACCTGGAGCTGCTGGTGGCCGTGGGCCCCGATGTCTTCCAGGCTCACCAGGAGGACACAGAGCGCTACGTGCTCACCAACCTCAACATCGTGAGTGCCCCACGCTGGACTGTGCAGGTCCCCACTGCCAGGGCTGGTGACCAATGTCTGTGGGCTGGTGTATCTGGTAGTCTGAATACAGTGGGTTAAACTCAGGTACAATGGCTCGGGGTTCTTCCTCTTCTCCCTCCCTGCCCTGGGTGGAGGTGGGTGAGGTCCCACACCCTCTCTAGGCTGCATGGTACACGCACACCCTGCAGCCTCTCACTACTCAAGTCCCTTCACCTGGGGCCACCCTCAAGCCTGGCCTCTTCCCCAGTATCCATTTGACCCCCACAAAACTCAGCTAATACAACCCTGGCAAATGGGATGCGGGCTGCTCACACTTTCCTCTGCACCCCGACCCTGCCCTCTCTCCATTCTCTTGTCCCCTGCTCAGAGTGGCGAGGACAGGTCACCCATCTGAAGTCTAAACAGAGACTGCTGGCAAAGGAGATGCCCACCTTCATTTCTTGCTAGCACCTGAATCCCTGCAGCCCCCCTTCACTTGAAAGCTGGGGAAGGGTGGGCAGGGAAGCACTCCCCCACTAGCTGCCGTCTCAGAAAGACAAACAAGGCCAGGCGCGGTGGCTCATGCCTATAATCCCAGCACTTTGGGAGGCCAAGGCGGGTGGATCACCCGAAGTCAGGAGTTCAAGACCAGCCTGGCCAACATGGTGAAACCCCATAGCTACTAAAAATACAAAACTTAGCTGGGCATGGTGGCAGGCGCCTATAATCTGAGAGGAGCCTGCGATCTGAGAGGAGCAGCGTTTGACTGGAATATCCGACTCGTGACCATCTGTGTGCTCTCATCCCCTTGCTTTGGAGTTTGTTTTCCTTGCGTTAGTTGGCCTTCCTGAGCCATGAGCTGAGGAGCAACAGAGGCACGGCTGACTGTGCATCACATTTTAGGAGCCCCCCCGCCCCGCCTGCTTCCCACACATGCTGGTGGAGTAGCCTTTCCAGCTCTTCACACTCCGGGGGCCCCTGGGAGTCAGCAGCTGCCTGGGGCTGGCAATGCCCACCCGACGGGTTACCTCTCTCATCTGCCCTTGCACAGGGGGCAGAACTGCTTCGGGACCCGTCCCTGGGGGCTCAGTTTCGGGTGCACCTGGTGAAGATGGTCATTCTGACAGAGCCCGAGGTAGGCATGGAGCTGGAACTCAGCACGCCATACAGAGCGGGAAGCCCAAGTCATCGCATCTCCATCCTCTTTAACCTCTTGTCCCGGATGCCCCAGGCAGCATGGATCACAGAATGCATTCAGCCAGACAGACCAGCTGCCCTCCCAGCTCTACCCAGCACTCAGCACAGGCTGCCTGACTGCTTCTCTGAGCCTCAGTTGTCTCATCCCTAACACGGGCTAGTCATAGGGTTGTTAGGAGGACTAACTGGGAAACACACTGACCGCAGTCAGCACTGTGCCTGGTTGGGGTGTCCTAAATGCAGGCTTTGCTGTGGATCCGCAGGGTGCTCCAAATATCACAGCCAACCTCACCTCGTCCCTGCTGAGCGTCTGTGGGTGGAGCCGGACCATCAACCCTGAGGACGACACGGATCCTGGCCATGCTGACCTGGTCCTCTATATCACTAGGTAGCCGAGCTTTCTGATGGGTGCTGGCCAGCCAGCCTGGGAAGGCTGCACTCTCAGCCTCCTGCCCTCTGCAAAGGTGACCCCAGGGCAGGCACGTGCCTTGGCACCACCCAAGTGACTGTTTTCTCTCACCGAGGTTTGACCTGGAGTTGCCTGATGGTAACCGGCAGGTGCGGGGCGTCACCCAGCTGGGCGGTGCCTGCTCCCCAACCTGGAGCTGCCTCATTACCGAGGACACTGGCTTCGACCTGGGAGTCACCATCGCCCATGAGATTGGGCACAGGTATGCAGCCCCACCAGCTGTCCCCAGGCTCTGGCAAGGAGCTGACCTGGGTACCCAGGGTGGAGGTGGTCTTGGCAAGCAGTGGGTCCTTGTAGAGTTTCTCCAGAGGAGCCTGTACCCCTCACCCCAACAGACTCAGGTGTGAGGACAGGGGAACCTGATACTGTTTGAGTAAAAGAAACTTTTTTTCCAAAAGACAAGCAAGACACCTTTCGCAGGTAGAAAATAACTTCTGTAGAAAATTCAGGTAAAGAAAGAGCAGGCTGTAAAAATTATCTCAAATCCCACCATTTAGAGATAATGTCTCTTCACATTTTGTATTTAATTTCAGTCTTTTCTTTACATACACACACATATTTCTTATTTGCAAAATTGGGATTTAGTTTGGGTCCCTGAATAAAAGGAAAATTGTGATTATGCTGTGCATTGCTTTGTTACCTGCTATTTCTTTTTCTTTTCTTTTCTTTTCTTTTTTGAGATGAAGTTTCCCTCTTGTTGCCCAGGCTGGAGTGCAGTGACGTGATCTCAGCTCATTGCAACCTCCGCCTCCCGGGTTCAAGTGATTCTCCCGCCTCAGCCTCCCAAGTAGCTGGGATTACAGGCATGTGCCACCACGCCCAGCTAATTTTGTATTTTTAGTAGAGACAGGGTTTCTCCATGTTGACCAGGCTGGTCTCGAACTCCCAACCTCAGGCGATCCACCTGCCTCGGTCTCCCAAAGTGCTGGGATTACAGGCGTGAGCCACTGCATCCAGCCTTTCTTTTTTCTTCCTAGGGTGAGTGCAGGATTTACCTGTTCTTTATGTAATAATATATCCCAAACATTATCCCAGGTCTCTTAGAGGTGTGCACCATAATTTATTTAATCAGTCCCCTCTTCTTGGATGTCTAGGTTGTCTGAACATGTCTTCCTGTTGTGAATGTTATGCATTCTGGTGGGCAAACCTTCACTCTTACCTATAACCATTTACCTAGAGTGATGGGTTTCTTTTCATTTCTTTAGTTTTTTAAGTATGAAAATAATACCCAATTGTTGTAAAAATTCAAACAGTGCAGAGATTTCTAAAGTAAAAAGTGAATTTCCATGTTCCTTGCCCACCAACCCCCACCCGACCCCTTTCAACCCCTCTGAGCCTGGGAGGGTTGAGGCAGGGTTCCTGGGTGTGGGACAAGGCAGGGCTCCTTCTCCCTCAGAGGGAGCATAGTTGCCTTCTGCTCCTGTGATGCAGAAGACGTGAGCCCCCAAACTGGGGCTTAGCCTGGGAGGGTTCTTGGCTTCACCGAGGAAAGAATTCAAGAGGGAGCAGGTGGTGTTAGACAGCAACTTTGATTGATGCGGCAGTGGGCAGAGTGTACAGCCCTGTGACTGTATACAGCACAGCATAGCCCTTTTGAAGCCAGGCTACCCCATAGACACTGTGCCCAAAAGAGCAGCTCAAAGGCAGGGCTGCGGTCCGAGTTATACCCACTTCTAATTATATGCAAATTAAGGGGCCAGATTATGCAGAAATTTCTAGAAAAAGGGCAGTAACTTTTGGGTTTTCGTCATGGAAAAGGGGCAGTAACTTCTGGGTTTTGCCATGGCACACTGGTGGGCGTGTCTTATGGAAAGGGGCTTCCCACCCCTCCCTGTTTTAGCTAGTCCTCTGGTCCAGTGTCCAAGCGGGGCCTCCAGAGTGGAGTCCACCTCCTACCTCACCGGTGCCTGGCCTCTCCCACCCCATTAGGAGTCCTCCATCAGTTCCGCTTTGGGTAAAGCAAGCTCTGTTGTGACAGTTTGGAAACGGTTCACCTTCCTGGCCTCGGAATGCAAACAATGGCCAAGGGCAAGCACGTTTTAACTGAACTTTAAAATCGTGCTTTCCTCACAGTAGGTGAATTTCACGCTCAACACATCCATGTAAACAGTCCCCAGAGCAGCCCTTCAAGGCCCCGGCCAGTCCCTACCTCCCCACAGACTCCTAACACCATGAATTAATGTGGCTTGCACATTTTTAAAGGCTTTTGATATTTATTAGCAAAAGATGCGAGAGCCACCCTGCTGGGCTAGCGCTCCCTTCTGGGGGAAACTGAGGCAGGGCGCACGCGACCCTCTCCACTGCGCCCAGTTAGCAGATGGCGGCGTCAGGGGTCGACCCGGGTCAGAAAACTCACTGGCGCTGCGGCACTAGGGCGCCGGGCCCCTGACTCGCCGACGCCGACCCCGGTCCCGCCCCCGCCCCCGCCCCTGCCGGCCGCCTTAGCGCAACTCCCCGCCCCCCGACCAGCTTCGGCCTGGAGCACGACGGCGCGCCCGGCAGTGGCTGCGGCCCCAGCGGACACGTGATGGCTTCGGACGGCGCCGCGCCCCGCGCCGGCCTCGCCTGGTCCCCCTGCAGCCGCCGGCAGCTGCTGAGCCTGCTCAGGTAGCGGCCGCCCCGCGGCAGGGGCGCGCGAGCCTCCAGCCAGCCCGCTGGGCCGCCCGCGCCACCCCTCCCTACGTCCGTCCCCACCTCTCCCTACGTCCGTCCCCACTCCGCATTCAGCCCTCCTTCCTGTCCTACCCCTCCGTCCTGACCCACTCCTCCGTCCAACCCCGCGCCCACCGCTCCGTCCCACCCCGCTGCGCTCACTCCTCCGCCCACCCCCTGCGCCCACCCCTCCGTCCCAACCCCTGCACCCACCCCCCCGTCCCACCCACCTGTCCCACCCCCTGCACCTCCCCCCGTGTTGTCTCACTCTGCGGCCACCCTTCTGTCCAACCCCTGCGCCCACCGCTCCGTTCCACCCCCTCCCTGCGCCCACCCCTGCGTCCTCCCTCGCCCCCTTGCGCCCACACTTTCTTTCGTTCCAGCCAATCTGGGCACGCACCCCTCCGTCCACCCCCATCCCGCCCCTTGACTCCACATACACTCCCTCGTTCTCTCCCACTTGCCTACACCCACCCCTGCATCCTACTCTCCTCCATCCACCCCTCCATCTCAGCCCCCTGCACCCACCCCGTTCCTGCGCCCACCCTGTTCCTGCACCCACCCCGTTCCTGCGCCCACCCCGTTCCTGCACCCACCCCCTCACTTCACCCCCTTACTCTTCGTCTGCCTCCACCCGCCGCTACCCCTCCGTCCACTCTCCACGCTCCATCAGCCCCACACCCCTATCTCCCCAACCCGCGTACATGTATCTCTGCGTCCCCTTCCCGCCGACCGCACCGCTCCCGGGCCTAACCTGCATCTGCTCCATCCCACTCAGACCCGTCCCTCCGTCGCCGCTCCCTCTGCTGGCCACCCACCTCCGCACCGGCAGGAGCCTTGGTCTTGGTCCCAGCCAAGAGCCGGCTCCTGGTGGGGGGCGCGGGCCGAGAACTCCTGTTCCTACTCACAAAAGGCCACGCTTCCAAACGCTTCCATCCTCGTGCCCACTCCTCCGTCCCGCCTCCTCCCGGTGTACACCCCGGGACTGAGCCGGGCCTGAGCCGAGCCTTGTCGCAGCGCAGGACGGGCGCGCTGCGTGTGGGACCCGCCGCGGCCTCAACCCGGGTCCGCGGGGCACCCGCCGGATGCGCAGCCTGGCCTCTACTACAGCGCCAACGAGCAGTGCCGCGTGGCCTTCGGCCCCAAGGCTGTCGCCTGCACCTTCGCCAGGGAGCACCTGGTGAGTCTGCCGGCGGTGGCCTGGGATTGGCTGTGAGGTCCCTCCGCATCACCCAGCTCACGTCCCCCCAAACGTGCATGGTGAGAACCTGCTGGGTGCCGTGCTAGGCTGAGGTACTAAGCCAGGGCGGCTTAGTTTAATGCTGTCTGTGCCCTCTAGAAATTATTTAAAATGTTTGAACAAAAGCTCCAACATTTTTGTTTGACTGGGCCCCACAAATTATGTAGCTAGTCCTGGGAGGGCCCCTGTGCCCAAGGACTCCTGGCTGAGTGAGGACACCAATCTTAAACAGTTACCAAGGACTTCCCCATCTATTGTGGCTGGAGTCAGCCTGGAGGGCTTCCTGGAGGAAGTGGCCTCCAAACTGAACCCACAGCAGAAGTGGGGCTGGTAGGGGGAGGGGAGATGAAGGAGAGCAGGCACCCCAAAAGACAGACTTCCTCGCAGGATTACGTGGGACATTCATGGGCTCCAGGCACTTTTGCCTTGATGGGCCCCTTCCTCCACAAAAAAATTGAGAATTATATTTTAATATTCTTATACAATGTATAAAGTTTTTTGTGTTACTATAAATACAAGTCTTTTTTTTTCCTTTTTTTTTTTTTTTTTTTTTTGAGACGGGAGTCTCCCTCTCGGCTCACTGCAGGCTCCGCCTGCCAGATTCACACCATTCTCCTGCCTCAGCCTCCCGGGTAGCTGGGACTACAGGCGCCCGCCACCACGCCTGGCTAATTTTTTGTATTTTTAGTAGAGACGGGGTTTCACTGTGTTAGCCAGGATGGTCTCGATCTCCTGACCTCGTGATCCGCCCGCCCTGGCCTCCCAAAGTGCTGGGATTACAGGCATGAGCCACAGCGCCCCGCCAAGTCTTTTTTTTTTCTTCTTTTGAGACAGGGCCTCGTTCTGTTGCCCAGGGTGGAGTGCAGTAGCACAATCATAGCTCACTGTTGCCTCAACTTCTTGGGCACAAGCGATCCTCCCACCTCGGCCTTGGAGTAGCTGGGACTACAGGCACACGCCACAATGCCCAGCTAATTTTTAAATTTTTTGTAGAGATGGGGTCTCCCTTTGTTACCCAGGCTGGTCTAGGACTCCTGGCTTCAAGCAATTCTCCCACCTTGGTGTCCCAAAGCACTGGGATTACAGACACGAGCCACCACCCACGCCTGACCAGCAAATCTATTAATATTATATATTACAACATTAATTTTGACCTGGAGGTTCATTTTTTCTTTTTTTTTTTTTTTTTTTTTGAGACAGAGTCTCCCTCTGTCACCCAGGCTGGAGTGCAGTGGCACAATCTTGGCTTACTGCAACCTCCGCCTCCCAGGTTCAGGCGATTCCCGGGCCTACGCCTCCCGAGTAGCTGGGACTACAGGCATGTGCCACCATGCCCAGCTAAGTTTTGTATTTTTTAGTAGAGACAGGGTTTCATCATGTTGGCCGGGCTGGTCTCTAATTCTGACCTCAGGTGATCCACCCGCCTTGGCCTCCCAAAGTGCTGGGATTACAGGATAAGCCACCACACCCAGCCTAGTTCATTTTTTTCTTCTGATTTTATTTTATTTATTTATTTATTTTGAGATGGAGTCTCGCTCTGTCACCCAGGCTGGAATGCAGTGGTGCGATCTTGGCTCACTGCAAGCTCTGCCTTCAGGGTTCAAGCCATTCTCCTGCATCAGCCTCCCGAATAGCTGGGACTACAGGTGCCTGCCACCACATCCGGCTAATTTTTTGTATTTTTAGTAGAGATGGGGTTTCACTGTGTTAGCCAGGATGGTCTTGATCTCCTGACCTCGTGATTTGCCCGCCTCTGCCTCCCAAATTGCTGGGATTACAGGCGTGAGCCACAGTGCCCGGCCTTTTTTCTTCTGATTTTAAAAGAAATTAGGCCAGGTGTGGTGGCTCACGCCTGTAATCCCAGCACTTTGGGAGGCCAAGGCAGGCGGATCACCTGAGGTCGGGAGTTTGAGACCAGCCTGACCAACATGGAGAAATGCCATCTGTGCTAAAAATACAAAAAATTAGCCGGACGTGGTGGCGCATGCCTATAATCCCAGCTACTCGGAAGGCTGAGGTAGGAGAATTGCTTGAACCCAGGAGGCAGAGGTTGAGGTGAGCCAAGATCGCGCCATTGCCCTCCAGCCTGGGCAACAAGAGCGAAACTGTCTCAAAAAAAAAAAAAAAGAAAGAAAAAGAAATTAAAACATTTGCCTCTTGAGCTTCAAGTCAGTGACAAGTTAAGAAGGAAAAAAAGAAAAAAGACACAAAAAACACATTTCCATGGGCCCCCAAAAGTGTGACAGGACCTGGTCATGGTCCCGGTTCCCCATCGATGGGTCAGTCATGCCTTGTCCTCTGAGGGCACCAGTGCCCACAGCGCAGAGTGTTGGCTGTGTCAGTGTGTCCTGCGGTCTGGGAGGGACAGTTAAGGTTCGACACTGGCCTGGAAGGCCCTGGTGGCCCCTGAGCTCGCCACCTGTCCACCCTTCTAGGATATGTGCCAGGCCCTCTCCTGCCACACAGACCCGCTGGACCAAAGCAGCTGCAGCCGCCTCCTCGTTCCTCTCCTGGATGGGACAGAATGTGGCGTGGAGAAGGTCAGAGCCAAGAGTGAATGAGTGGGCTCCTGTGAGCACATGCACGTGGGTGCCTCCAGCCAGGCCGCCCTATTCCTAGGTCGGGAGGCAGGACCAGTATGGGGCAGAGAGTCTTGGAGTTGGCCTTGGGGACTGTCCTTTGGATTGGTGGTCTGACCTCTTTCCTTTAGCATTTGCTCCCATGCAGAATGGGAATGTGGGCTGCCTGTTTGTATGGGGGGTGCCCATGGGTGTGGGGTTCCTTTGGGTGGGGTCCCTGTGTGAAGGTCCTTGTGGATATGGGGTGTCTCGGGGGGGGAATCCCTGTGTAAGGGGTCCCTGTGAGTGTAGAGTCCCTGTGGGTGGGGTCCTTACGTGTGTGTTGGAGGATCCCTGTGTGTTGAGGGGTCCCTGGGGGGTTCTGTGTGTATGTTGGGGGGTCTCTGGGTGTTGGAGGATCCCTGTGGGTCTGGGGGATCCATGTGGCTGGGGTACCTGTGTGTTGGGGGTCTCTGTGTGTGTTGGAGATCCCTGTGTGTTGGGGGATCCCTATGGGTGAGTTCCTTGTGTGTGTTTGGGGGTTGCTGTGGGTAGGGTCCCTGTGTGTGCTGGGGATCCCTGAGGATGTTGGGGGACTCTCTGTGTGTGTTGGGAGTCCTGTGGTGGGGTCACTGTGGGATGGGAGATGAAGCCATCCTTGCCTTGCAGTGGTGCTCCAAGGGTCGCTGCCGCTCGCTGGTGGAGCTGACCCCCATAGCAGCAGTGCATGGGCGCTGGTCTAGCTGGGGTCCCCATAGTCCTTGCTCCCGCTCCTGCGGAGGAGGTGTGGTCACCAGGAGGCGGCAGTGCAACAACCCCAGGTACCGCAGGGAGGGTGCTTTTCTGTCAGGGAGTGTGGCCATACCACAGTCCCTAGTTGAAGGCAGTGGTCACCCTCCTGTCTCACCCTCCTGTCTCCTGGGCATTTTCAGACCTGCCTTTGGGGGGCGTGCATGTGTTGGTGCTGACCTCCAGGCCGAGATGTGCAACACTCAGGTAGGCCTGCTTCCTGGGGTAGGAGGGGGCAGCTGGTGGCACCGGGCCCTGGGGGAGCCAAAGTGACCATCTGTGGTTCACACCAGGACACATTTGAGAAGGACATTGGGGCCAGGTGAGGTGGCTTATGCCTGTAATCCCAACACTTCGGGAGGCCAAGGCAGGTGGATCACCTGAGATCAGGGGTTCAAGACCAGTCTGGCCAACATGGTGAAATCTCGTCTCTACAGAAAATACAAAAATTAGCCGGGTGTGGTGGTGGGCGCCTGTAGTCCCAGCTACTCAGGAAGCTGAGGCAGGAGAATCACTTGAACCCAGGAGGTGGAGGTTGCAGTGAGCTGAGATTGGGCCATTGCACTCCAGCCTGGGCGACAGAGTGAGACTCTGTCTCAAAAAAAATATAAAAATTAAAAAAGAGAGAGAAGGACATTGGGACCCCAGTTCGTAAACCAGGCCAGTCCTGCTGATGCCCACAGAACCCCTGAAGCGTCCCGCCTCCCTCCCTGAGTGCCACTTTGCCCTCCAGAGCGCATCTCTGCAGGGAGAACCTCCCCACTAGGAATACAGTGCGCTGCTGCATGCCTGCAAAGGAATTTTTTTTTATATTATTTTTATTTTTTTAGACAGAGTCTCTCCCTGTCACCCAGGCTGGAGTGCAGTGGTGCTATCTCAGCTCACTGCAACCTCCGCCTCCCAGGTTCAAGCGATTCTCCTGCCTCAGTCTCCTGAGTAGCTGGGACTACAGGCGCCCGCCACCACACCCGGCTAATTTTTTGTATTTTTAGTAGAGACGGGTTTCACCGTGTTAGCCAGGATGGCCTTGATCTCCTGACCTCGTGATCCACCTGCCTCAGCCTCCCAAAGTGCTGGGATTACAGGTGTGAGCCACTGCACCTGGCCGAAGGAGTCTTTTATTTACAAATTGAGGTGACATTCATGTAGCATGAAATCAAGCATTTTAAAGTAGCAACTCGGTGGCCTTTAGTACACTCACAAGGTTGGGCAAGTACTGCCTCTGTCTAGTTTCAGAACGTTTCCAGTACTCTGGAGTACTCTGGAGTGACCCCATGTGGTAGGCTGTCATTCCCCATTTCTCCTCCGCCACTCGGCGGCCATTGGTTTCCCTTCTGTCTCTGTGGATTGACCTGTTCTAGACATGCCACGTACCTGAGGCCAGACAACAGGTGTGCTTCCTGCCTGCCTTCCTCCCCCAGCGGCACGTCCCCAAGGCTCACCTGTGTCGTAGCCTGTGTCAGCGCCTCATTCCTCTTTCTGGCTGAATCATATTCCACTGCAGGGATAGACCACATTTTCGTCCAGTCATCTGCTGATGGACATCTGAGGTGTTTTCACCTTTTGGCTCCAGAGCCGCTGCGAATGTGCTTGTACATGTTTGAATCCCTGTTTTCAATTCTTTTGGCAGTATGCTGAAGAGCGGAGTTACTGGATCGTATGGGAATTGTATGTTTGACTTTTTTTTTTTCTGAGTCAGAGTCTTGCTCTGTTGCCAGGCTGGAGTGCAGTGGTGCAATCTCAGCTCACTGCAACCTTCGCCTCCTGGGTTCAAGCGATTCCCCTGCCTCACCTTCCGGAGTAGCTGGGATTACAGGCACGCGCCACCACGCCTGGCTAATTTTTTGTATTTTTAGTAGAGATGGAGTTTCCACCATGTCAGCCAGGATGGTCTGGATCTCCTGACCTCAGGTAATCTGCCCGCCTCGGCCTCCCAAAGTGTTGGGATTACAGGCGTGAGCCACCGCTCCCGGCCTATGTTTGACTTTTTTTTTCTTATTTTTTCCTTTATTTATTTATTTATTTTTTTTAGAGACGGAGTCTCGCTCTGTCGCCCAAGCTGGAGTGCGGTGGCGCGATCTTGGCTCACTCTAAGCTCCGCCTCCCGGGTTCACCCCATTCTCCTGCCTCAGCTTCCCGAATAGCTGGGACTACAGGCGCCCGCCACCATGCCCGGCTAATTTTTTTTTGTATTTTTAGTAGAGGCGGGGTTTCACCATGTTAGCCAGGATGGTCTTGATCTCCTGACCTCGTGATCCGCCTGCCTCGGCCTCCCAAAGGGCTGAGATTACAGGCGTGAGCCACCGCGCCCAGCCTGTTTGGCTTTTAAAGAAACTGCCAAACCGTTTTCCACAGTGCCTGAACTGTTTCACATTCCCACCAGCATTGCGCGAGGGTTCCAGTTTCCCCACATCTGCTGCAGCACTTGCTGTTTTTTGTTGTTGTTTTTTCTTTTCTCTTCTTTTTCTTTTATTTTTTAATTGAGATGGGGTTTTGTCATGTTGGCCAGGCTGGTCTTGAACTCCGACCCCAGGTGATCCGCCCACCTCAGCCTCCCAAAGTGCTGGGATTACATGCGTGAGACGTGGCGCCCGGCCTGTTTTCTGTTTTTTGATTTTGGCCATCTTGGTGGTATGAAATGGTGGAAAGATTCTTTTTACATTGAGTTAAATTCTGTCCCCTGCTTCGATGGCCCTGGGTGTGGGTTTGTCCCTGGCTGTATTACAGTTCTGCATGTGGTGAGACCCTCCCTTTCCTCCTTCTCCAAATGGACCACCAAGACCTCCCCAGACCATGAGGGGAGGGTCTTTGGCTGGAGCACAGGGTGGTGGGATTTCGTGGAGGCAGTGTGGTCAGTGTGGCTGTCCAGGGAGTCAACTCCGATTATCTTCTGTCAGCCCATAAAAGTCCAAGATGCCTGCCTGAGTGCAGAGGCTTCGGTGGTGAGGTCTTTGCTCCATGCTTTGGTTACCTGCCTCTAGGTGCACTACCTAAAGAATACACATCCCCGTCCCTGTTTTATTGAGTTCAGGCCTTGGAAGCAGAGGCTCTGAGCGTAATGCTCTTTCCTGGCTTTCTTCTTCGTTGCTGCCCTGTGTTCTTTACAGATTCCCCGGGGTTTTCCCATCAATAGAGAGAGGCAGGCACTTTTGTCACCCCAGTTTACAGAGCAGGGAGCCGAGGCACGGCCTGGAGCTGAGGCCACACCCACATCTTGATCCCGTACTGTAGGGTGCCATGCAGTCTCCCAGTGACAACACCCGCCCCCCGCCCCACCGCCATCCCCCTCCTCTGCCTGTCCTCTGCCTCCTCCTGGCCAGGCCTGCGAGAAGACCCAGCTGGAGTTCATGTCGGAACAGTGCGCCAGGACCGACGGCCAGCCGCTGCGCTCCTCCCCTGGCGGTGCCTCCTTCTACCACTGGGGTGCTGCTGTACCACACAGCCAAGGTGGGGCCTGCGGAGTGTGGGGTTGGGGGAGGAGCCAGCCCTGGAGACCCTCGGACAGGGCAGAGTCATAGGGGGGTTGGCCTACTATCCCTCCAGCACTGGGAAAAGTGATTCAGGCTCTGGCATCCCACAGACCATGGATCACATAGTGGCCAGGCCTCGCTGGTAGATCAGGCACTGACATCCCATCTCTGAGTCTCAATTTCCCATCTGTGAAATGGAGATAATAGCAGTAGGTCCCTCCCTGGGCGCTACAAGGATTCAGGGAGATAATCGGAAAATGCCAAGTGTGTTCCTTGGTTCATGATACTTTTTTTTTGAGACAGAGTCTTGCTCTGTTGCCCAGGCTGGAGTGCAGTGGCATAATCTCAGCTCACTGTAACCTCCGCCTCTGGGATTCAAGGGATTCTTGCCCCTCAGCCTCTTGAGTAGCTGGAACTACAGGCTTGCACCACCACGCTGGCTAATTTTTTTGTATTTTTAGTAGAGATGGGGTTTCGCCATGTTGGTTAGGCTGGTTTCGAACTCCTGACGTCAGGTGATCTGCCTGCCTCGGCTTCCCAAAGTTCTGGGATTACAGGCATGAACCATTGCACCCAGCCTTGGTTCCTAATTCAATACCATTAGTTATTAGATTAGATTAGGACTGTGATTAGGATTATTGCCTTAGGAGGTAGGATGTGGGGAAGATAGAAACCCTTGCCCCAGATGCAAAGGATGAAGCTGGGTGGGGGCTGGGGGGCTTGCCCCTCCTGCTCGGTTCAGGACCCCCTTTTTCACTCTGCCCTCCCAGGGGATGCTCTGTGCAGACACATGTGCCGGGCCATTGGCGAGAGCTTCATCATGAAGCGTGGAGACAGCTTCCTCGATGGGACCCGGTGTATGCCAAGTGGCCCCCGGGAGGACGGGACCCTGAGCCTGTGCGTGTCGGGCAGCTGCAGGGTAGGCGTGTGTGGACATTGGCGATGGCCCTGGGGCCTACCTGTCCTATTGGAAGGCTCCTGGGGGCAGGTCGGTGGGTGCTGGCCCTGATGGAGCTGCAGTGCAGTCTGCAGGGGAGTAGTGCTGGGGAAAAGGATCTGGACTTGGAGTCAGCCTGGGTTAAGGGCTGCAGTGTGACCTTGGGCAAGTCACTGAGCCCTCTAAGCTTGCTTCCTGTGTAGATGGTGGGGTGCTACAGAAGTGTTGCTGGCTTTGTGGATCCCAGAATCTCAGAGCTGGCAGGGCTGCAGTGTCATTGAGGCCAGCACCCTCCAGTGACACTGGCCCTCTGTCCTTCCCTTTGCATAGACATTTGGCTGTGACGGCAGGATGGACTCCCAGCAGGTATGGGACAGGTGCCAGGTGTGTGGTGGGGACAACAGCACGTGCAGCCCACGGAAGGGCTCTTTCACAGCTGGCAGAGCGAGAGGTAGGCGGCCTCCCTCGGGGCAGAGGCTGGGCTTCCCCCAGCCTCCAAGACGGCCACAGCCCGGAGCGTTGGTGCAGGGGCTGCTCAGGTCACAGGGCCTGCACACTCACTCAGCCCTGGATGCCTCCTGTGGTGTCAGCATCTCCCTCTTCCACTTTGCCACCCTCCTATGGCAGGCTCAGGTTTTGGCCTTGATGCTGCTGGGACTGTGGTGCCTCAGTAATGGCCACTCACTGGAGCTGTGCTGCAAAAAGAAATACAGACACTGGCCGGGTGCGGTGGCTCACGCCTGTACTCCCGGCACTTTGGGAGGCTGAGGCGGGCGGATCACCTGTAGTTGGGAGTTCAAGACCGGCCTGGCCAGGGCATGGTGGTGGGCGCCTGTAGTCCTGGCTACTCAGGAGGCTGAGGCAGGAGAATCGCTTGAACCCGGGAGGCAGAGGTTGCAGTGAGCCGAGATCCCTCTGCACTCCAGCCTGGGCAACAGAGTGAGACACTGTCTCAAAAAAAAAAAAAAAAAAAAAAAAGTACGGACATTGTGCATTCTGTGGCAGCTACCCTCTTCTCTCCTGCTCAAGAAATCCCACTGAGAGGGACACAAGTGAATGAGAGGGATGGTAGTTACATTTGGAAAATCTTTGACTTTGGTGTATATATGAGGTCAAAAATCATTTGCAAATGCCAGTGCTTCTATGGAGAGCAGAGACTTGAGCCCTGCCTCCCTCTGGCATGCCCCACTGTGCTGGAGAACCTTGGCCCCGGTCCCTTCTCCCAGCCAGGGCAGAGCCTTGGCAGGTGGTCCTCCAGCCTGCTTTTAATTGCCCCCATGACAGGGGACTCACTGCTGCTGGAGCCAGCCCCATGGCATTGTTCAATTTTTCCCGACCAGCTAAGATCAGCTCCCTTTGTGGTGTGGTGGCCGTGAGGTCCATGCATCTCTCCTTCTTTTCTTCTTTCTAGAATATGTCACATTTCTGACAGTTACCCCCAACCTGACCAGTGTCTACATTGCCAACCACAGGCCTCTCTTCACACACTTGGGTGAGTTGACTGGAGGACTCCCACCCAGTTAGCTAGACTGCAAAGGTGCAGAGCACTGTCGCCAAGATGCCCTCACTTCTGACATCACCCGCAAGTTCAGGGGGTTCCCCAAACCACCCTCAGGCTTGATAGTTGACTAGGAAGACTCCCAGAGTTCACTGAGAGCTGTGGCACATGGCTGCGGCTCCTTCCAGAAGAACACAGGTTAGAATTGTCCAAGGGAAGAGATATAGGCAGAGTCTGGGAGGGTCCAAACAGGAGGCCTGATGTTTCAGGGATGTGACACCCTTCTAGCATTGGAGCGTGGCCATACGCATGGAGTATTGCCCACACAGAAAGCCCACTGAGTGGGAGTTGAGAGTTTTTCCTGGGGTTTGAGTGCAAAGACATGATTGACTAATTGGCCAGGTGGATACTCTCAGTCTCTTGGTGACCCAAAGCCCCTATCCTAAATCACATAGTTGGTCTTTCTGGTACAGCCAGCCCCTGCCCTAAAGGAGGACACTTCTGCCTGGTGTGACCCGTGTTTCCTCTTGGAAGCCAACAGCAAAAGCCGGACTTCTCTTTGGGCAAGGCCTGCTTCTTTGCTATTGAGGGCCACAGTGGGTCTTTCTGGAGTGTGCCTGCACCTAACCTTTGAAGCCTTGGTTGCCGGCACTTGCCATGGGGTCCCTGAGCCCTGAGCCTGTTGAGTTCTGTGCGTGAGTGCACTTGGTCATGGCACTCACCACGTTGTGGAAAGAGGCCCAGAGCCTCTGCTGTGGGGAAGCCTCTGGCTCAGATGCCTGTGGCTCCTTAGAGGAGGGCTGGGGACCCCGGGAGGGAGAGTCACTGACATGTGCCTGTGAGGAGGATGGGTGCTCAGCTCCACACGGCTAACAGGGCTGGTTCCCTGACAGCGGTGAGGATCGGAGGGCGCTACGTCGTGGCTGGGAAGATGAGCATCTCCCCTAACACCACCTACCCCTCCCTCCTGGAGGATGGTCGTGTCGAGTACAGAGTGGCCCTCACCGAGGACCGGCTGCCCCGCCTGGAGGAGATCCGCATCTGGGGACCCCTCCAGGAAGATGCTGACATCCAGGTCAGCAGGAGAGCCTGGGGGAGGCCAGTGGGGGCTTCTTCTTGGGGGCTATGGCTGCTTGCTCGTTTGTCCATCCATCCATTCCCTGATTCGTTCGTTTATTCATTCAGCGGTCACTTACAGGGGACCCACTATGTGTTGGGCCCTGTGCTCGGCAAAATGTAGCTAGCTCCTCCAGGGGCTTAGGGTCCCACAAATATCCAAATGTGCCTGTGCCCAGAGCCCGTGGGAGAAGGCCCTGCAGTTCTGGGATCAGGTAAGGTTGGAGGGCCCAATGCAGGGGTCCAGGGCTCCCTGGGAAAGAGTGATGGAGCTGAGGTGTCAGATGAGCAGATGTTGCTGGGCCAAGCAGGGAAGGAAGCGTATGGCTGAGGGAACAGTGTCAGTGTGGGAGGGATGAAGGAAGGTCCTACTGTGTGGGTTTGTGGGGAGATGAAGGCATGGACGCAGGTGCAGTGGCATCTGGGGAGTAGGCCTTGGTGCTGAGGAAGCTGAGAACAGATGCTGGCTCTCACTGCTTCTTTGGTGCAGTGTGTGTGTGAACTGGAAGGCCTTGTTCAGGCGTGTCCTCAGTGACGTGTGCTCGCCCATGTATGTCCCCATTGGTGCTTCGCTGAGGAAGGCACGTGGAGGGTGGAGAGACATAAGCGCAGGCTGAAACAGACCTGAGAACCTTGGGAGAGGGGCCCAGTCTCAGCGGCCGGAGCAGCGTCCTCTGCCCCTACAGCAGCCAGAGACAGCAGGGCCTCCCACAGATCAGGCCAGGCCGGGCCAAAGCAAGCCCCTGTGAGCGGCTTATCCCTTCTCTTCCCCGATATGGGTCCCTTCCTCCCCTCCCCTTGCCTGGGACATTGTCTCCAGATGCTGGCTGCCGAGTGGCTCTCCCATCATCCTCTGCAGTGTGTAAAAAAGCAGATTCCCGAGTCCTCTGCATATTCCCTGAATCAGGACTTCCCTGTGTTGGGCCTGAGAAACCGCACCGTAACCAGCACAGGCTTGCGGCACTGGCCAGATGTGGGCATCGAGGGGGCAGGTGCGGAATGTCACCTCGCCCTGGGCTCTGGCCTCCAGGCTGCCTCTTTCTTGGGCTGGTCTTGGGCACAGGACCCAGTTACCCTCCTGAAGAGCCTTAGGCCCAGGAACCTGCTGAAATTCTTCCTAGTGCTCTCCGGGCCAGTCCCAAGCCAGTAGCCGGCCACAGGTCCCCAGGGATCCAGTTTCTTCCTGCCGACCCTACGGGCCTCAGCTCTGGCTCCAGAAGCACTTTCTGTGCTGGCCCTGCCCTAGCCCTTCTTGGGCTCCTTAGCCCAGCGTAAGGTGGGCCTGCCTCCTCCACTGCACTTTATCTTCTACCCAGCCAGCTTAGGGAACCTTCTATGTGCTGCCCAAATACCCTATCCCGTAACCCACCAATGACTTGGTAATTACCTCCCCCAGCCCTCTATCCCAACCCACTGAGAGCTCCTTGCAGCTCAGCCAGTGTCCTGTGCACTGTGCTATCCCCAGAGCCTGGTACAGGTCAGTGTTGGTGATTGCTTGCCGTTATTTTTGTCTTTGTTGTTTTTTGAGAGAGGGTCTCACTGTTGCCCAGGCTGGAGTGCTATGTTGCCCAGGCTGCTCTGAAACTCCTGGGCTCAAGTGATCTGCCTGCCTCAGGCTCCCAAAGTTTTGAGTTTACAGGCATGAGCTACCGTGCCTGGCCAGTGATTGCTTGCTGAACGAAAGATTATAGGGATGCCAGAAGAAGTTGGAAGGCTTCCCAGGGGAGGTGGCCATGACAGTGACCCTCAGGGAACCCACTGGACAAGGCCTGAAGCTCTTTGTCTGCAGGTTTACAGGCGGTATGGCGAGGAGTATGGCAACCTCACCCGCCCAGACATCACCTTCACCTACTTCCAGCCTAAGCCACGGCAGGCCTGGGTGTGGGCCGCTGTGCGTGGGCCCTGCTCGGTGAGCTGTGGGGCAGGTGAGACCTGGGGAAGGCTCATCCACAGCATGGCTTGCCCCTGCAGGGAGGCGGCCTAGCCCTCCCTCTTCCCTCCCAGGGCTGCGCTGGGTAAACTACAGCTGCCTGGACCAGGCCAGGAAGGAGTTGGTGGAGACTGTCCAGTGCCAAGGGAGCCAGCAGCCACCAGCGTGGCCAGAGGCCTGCGTGCTCGAACCCTGCCCTCCGTAGTGAGTGTGGTGCTGTCTGCGCAGCTCCAAGGGGGAGAGAGGGTTCCGCTGGGGCTGCTGGGCTCTGTCCCTGGCCTATGGGGCCCATGTGGCAGGGCCGGGCTGAGCTGCTCCTGTGCAGGCTCTCATTACCCCTGCCCACAGCCCTGCAAGGGGGGCTCTGTGAGTGCCCCTATTCTGCAGGTGAGGACACTGAGGCTTGGGGCAGACATGGTGACAATGTCAGCCCAGTGGGACCCACACCTGCTGCCACCTTGTCTGGGCCACCGAGGCATCTCTTGAGCTCAGGTGCTCATGGTGAGATGGAGGTGATTGCCTACCTGGAGGGTTGTAGGGAGACTTGGGGAGCTCCTGGTGCAAAGCCCCTGGCTGTCACCACACCTGACGGGGCACACTGTTAGGGACAAGGCCATCCCTGCTGGGTGCAGGACAGGGCAGCTGCTCACCAGCCTGTGATTTGGGTGTCCTCAGGCTCAGCCGTCTGGCAGCCTGGGAACACCTGGAGAGGCTAGGCTGGCCGTAGTGCCCATTGCTTGTCCTAGACCGGGGGAGTACGTCAGCACCTGCCACCCCATCACCCCAGGCCAGCCTGGGACCTGGCCAGGGTCCCGACACTCTGTCTCCTTCCTCAGCTGGGCGGTGGGAGACTTCGGCCCGTGCAGCGCCTCCTGTGGGGGTGGCCTGCGGGAGCGGCCAGTGCGCTGCGTGGAGGCCCAGGGCAGCCTCCTGAAGACATTGCCCCCAGCCCGGTGCAGAGCAGGGGCCCAGCAGCCAGCTGTGGTGCTGGAAACCTGCAACCCCCAGCCCTGCCCTGCCAGGTGAGCCCAGGGCTAGGTGGGGCTGGGAGAGGGCCTTCCTGGCAGAGCTCGTCCCTGCGCTGAGCCCCCGTCCTTCTGAGAATCCCCTCCTCCTGAGGCCTCCGGCGGGGCCTCACCATCCAGGGTGATGGGCAGTGTCACCTGGCGGTTGTAAGTGCCCCTGTCAGAGTTCCTTACTACCCAGGAGAGCCTGGGCCCATTGTTTCCCTCCCTGAGCTTCCGAGCCCCGCTCTGAAATGGGGATGCCGACCTGCCTGGGGAGGGGGGGCTTCGAGGATGAGGTCAAACTGAACGGAGTGGGAGATGTCACTTTCTCATCACCACCATCTCCCCCGTGCCCACGTGGCTGCATCTCATCCCCTCAGTGTCCAAGTTGACAGTGGCTTATCATCCTGCCCTGCCACTAACGAGCTGAGTGACAGGGCAAGTCCCCTCCTCTGTGGGCTTCAGTTTTGCGACCTGTCCGGTGGGAGGGGATTGGTCTGGATTATTGGTGGCCCACTCATAGCTCTGGACTCCTTTCCCCGCCTCATCATCCGTGGCAGACAAAACAGTCACCACTCTTCCCCGCTGAGGCCAGATAGGGCCTCAGAATCCTTCTCACACAGCTCTCCAGGCAGCCATTCTAGCGCAGGGCTGACTCACAGCTGAAACCCATTGGCCACCCTTGAACCTGGTGATCCAATTCCATGTGGCACCTGTTTCTCTGCACCTGCTATGGTGCATGGAGTCAGTGATTACCTGGCTGGAGGTCGGTCTCTGCCTCTGGAGGGTAGGAGGGATGGGTTCTCTCTTTTTTTTTTTTTTTTTAATTAAAAGACAGAGTCTTGTTCTGTCACCCAGGCTGGTATGCAGTGGCATGATCTTGGCTCACTGCAACCTCCTGCCTCAGCAAGTGTGTGCCAACCAAGCCCAACTAATTTTTGTATTTTTTGTAGAAACAGGGTTTTGCCATGTTGCCCAGGCTGGTCTCCAACTCCCGGGCTCAAGCAGTCTGCTCACCTCAGCCTCCTAAAGTGCTGAGCTACCGTGCCTGGCCAGGGATAGGTTCTGTCTCTGCACCCTGGGTGCAGGTGGGGTGCCTGACTGTTGAGCAGCGAGTGCTTGTTGAATGGGAACCTGCTGGCTGATGAATGGGGAACCCGGTGCTTCAGGGAGAGACCCTGAGCTTCACTTCTCTGTGGGGCTCCTCTTTGGGCTCCTGGATGTTGGGGAGCAGGTCCCCTTCCTCCCTGCCCCTAGCAGCTGGGCTATACCTTCCCCTGGGTGGCAGAGGCAGGGCCTGATGACTGTCTCATGCCATCCTCAGGTGGGAGGTGTCAGAGCCCAGCTCATGCACATCAGCTGGTGGAGCAGGCCTGGCCTTGGAGAATGAGACCTGTGTGCCAGGGGCAGATGGCCTGGAGGCTCCAGTGACTGAGGGGCCTGGCTCTGTAGATGAGAAGCTGCCTGCCCCTGAGCCCTGTGTCGGGATGTCATGCCCTCCAGGCTGGGGCCATGTGAGTGCCCTGGGCATGAGGGTGGCTGGGGCTGTTGAGTCCTTTACCTGGCTGGGAGAATGAGGAGCACCCATTGCCACCGTCCTCCAGGCCAGAGCAAGAACACCATCCTTCTGTGGGAATGCTGTCTGAGGGCCACCCCTGCTCAGAAAAGAAGCTTAGAAAGAGGGCTCAGGGCCCCTGGGGAGGCTCCCATTCCCCTTGCAAGCCAGGCTGAGGGAAGCATCTGAGGAGAGTGTAATGCAGCTGCTGTGCAGAGAAATGCTACCAGGTTCCCGCCTGGCATCCAGGGGCTGGAGGCTGACTGGCGTTGCTCTCTGGCCTGGGTGCTGGCAACCCTCGCCCCTCATGGCTGGGGGGATTGCAGGGCCAGGCATGCTCCCATGTCCCACTCTTGGTCCCCAGCTCTCGGCCAGGCCCACAGTGAGCACTCATGCTGCTGAGGAGCCTGCAAAGGTGGGGTGTGCAGCAAGGACACCCGCTGCGAGACCGGGGAGCCGATCTCGCCAAGGGAGGAGGGGAGGGAGCCCCTGGTGCACACACGCCACTTCCTGGTCTCTCTGCTGCTGCCTGAGAAGATCGGGACGGGGGTCGCTGGGTGCTCAGAGGAGGCCCAGACCCACCAGCTTGTTGCTATTCCCCACAGCTGGATGCCACCTCTGCAGGGGAGAAGGCTCCCTCCCCATGGGGCAGCATCAGGACGGGGGCTCAAGCTGCACATGTGTGGACCCCTGCGGCGGGGTCGTGCTCCGTCTCCTGCGGGCGAGGTGAGGGCCCCCGGGATGCTCCTGGGGACCAGCACTCATGGTAACTCTCCTGTCCACTTGCATCTTGCCTCCTTCTAAAAAGCATTTGAGGTGGATTGCAGAAAATCCAGACTATATGGGAACACGTGGTAATACACAAGGAGACTAAGCATAGTAGCTGACAGCCACTTCAAATGTGGGTGTTGTTTGGCTGAAAGGTAGGAAAAGACAATAACGCCCGGCAGTGTGGCACGAGAGCCATTCCTGATGGCCCTAGCAGAGCGGCCGGGGGGGTCCCCAATTGATGACCCAAGCAGAGAAACCTTAGCTTTAAGATACACAGCGTTCTTCTATTTTCCCAATCTTGTTTTATTGCAGTATAACACAGATATTATAAAATTTACCATCCTAACTGTTTCTCCCTGTGCAGGTCAGTGGCATAAAAGCACAGTCACATTGTTGTGTGGCCATCACCACCAACCTCTCCAGAACTTTTCCAGTTTCGCAAACTGGAGCTCTGTCCCTGTGAAACACGAACTCCCATTTCCCCTTCTGCAGCCCCTGGCAACCTCCATTATCCTTTCTGTCTCCAGATTCCACAATTCTAGGGACCTTGTAGAGGTGGAATCATATAGCATTTGCCTTTTCGTGACTAGTTTTCACTGAGCGTGATGTCCTCACAGTTCCTCCATGTTGTAGCATGTGTGAGTGTTTCCTTCTTAAGGCTGAAAAAGATTCCATTGTGAGTGTATCCTTTACATGTTTATCCATTTATTCATCAGTGGACACTTGGCTTCCTTCCACACTTTGGCTATTGTGAATAATGCTTCTGTGAACATGAGTGTGCAAATATCTGTTTGAGTTCCTGCTTTCAGTTCTTTTGGGTGTATATCTAGAAGTGTGGTAGGTAGCTGGGTCAGATGAGAATTCTACGTTTAATTTTTGTGGAACTGCTGGACTGTTTTCCCCAGTGGCTGCAGCATTTTACATTTCCACTAATGGTGCATAAGAGTTGCAATGTCCTCCCATCCTTGCCAACACTTTTTATTTCTGTGGTTTTTTTTTGTTTTTGTTTTTGTTTTTGAGACAGAGTCTCATTCTGTTGCCGAGGCTGGAGTGCAGTGGCATGATCTTGGCTCATTGTAACCTTCGCCTCCGGGGCTCAAGTGATTCTCGTGCTTCAGCCTCCCGAGTAGCTAGGACTACAGGCGTCTGCCACCATGCCTGGCTAATTTTTTGTTTAGTAGAGATGGGGTTTCACCATGTTGGCCAGGCTGGTCCCAAACTCCTGACCTCAGGTGATCTGCCTGCCTTGGCCTCCCAAAGTGCTGGGATTACAGGCATGAGCCGCCACACCTGGCCTATTTCTGTGTTTTTTTTATAACGGCCATCCTAATGGGCTTGAGAAGATACACCATGTTCTTAAACGAAAACCCTGACCACTTGCTCAGTAAAATGTCAGCCTGTTTAAAACCGAGACCAAAAAGAGATTTCTTTTCTCTCTTTTCTTTTCTCTTCTTTTCTTTTCTTTTTTGAGACAAAAAAGAAAACCTCTGTCACCAGGTTGGAGTGTAGTGGCACAATCTTAGCTCACTACAACCTCCACCACCTGGGCTGAAGCCATCCTCCCACCTCAGCCTCCTGAATAGCTACTATATCCTGCTAATTTTTGTAGTTTTGGCAGAGATGGGATCTCCCTGTGTTGCCCAGCCTAATCTCCTGAGCTCAAGCGATCCTTCTGCCTCGGCCTCTCAAAGTGCTGGGATTATAGGCATGAGCCACTGTGCCCAACCAACAGATTTTTTTTCTTTTTCTTTTTTTTCTTTTTTTTGAGACTAAGAGTTTTCTTCTGTCGCCCAGGCTGAAGTGCAGTGGTGTGATCTTGGCTCACTGCAACCTCCGCCTCCCATGTTCAAACGATTCTCATGCCTCAGCCTCCTGAGCAGCTGGGACTCCAGGTATGTGCCACCACACCTGGCTAATTTTTTGTATTTTATTGTATTAGAGAGGGGGTTTCGCCATGATGGCCACGCTGGTCTCAAACTCCTGACCTCAGGTGATCCACCCGCCTTGGCCTCCCAAAGTGCTGGAATTACAGGCATGAGCCACTGAGCCTATTTCTTTTGAGGATATTCCTAAAAGAGAGACTTGAGAAAACTGGCCCTAGTAACATCTTTATGATAGACACAATCAGAGATTTTCATATTGTGATTTTTTTTTCTTTTTTTTTTTGAGATGGAGTCTCGCTCTGTCACCCAGGCTGGAGTCCAGTGGCACAATCTTGGCTCACTGCAACCTCTGCCTCCTGGGTTCAAGTGATTCTCTGCCTCAGCCTCCTGAGTAGCTGGGATTACAGGTGAGCACCACCACGCTCAGCTGATTTTTGTATTTTTAGTAGAGATGGGGTTTCACCATGTTGGTCAGGCTCGTCTCGAACTCCTGACCTTGTGATCCGCCGCCCAAAGTGCTGTGATTACAGGCGTGAGCCACTGCGCCTGGCCCATATTGCAATTCTTATAATGCCTCTCGGTCAACAATAACAGCTACCATTTGTCAAGTATCTACTATGTGCCAGGCACTTGTTATCTTCCCTTTTAAAAATCTTTATAAATGACTCTGCAAGGTAGATGCCATTATCTTTTTTTCTAAATCTAAGATTCAGAGGGTTAAGTCAGTTGTCTGAGGTCACACAGCTGGTAAGTGGCAGAGCCGGGACTGAAACCCATGCAGGCCTTATGTGCTAGAGCTGTCCAGTGAGCCCGGGCTGCGGTCTTTGCTGAGCCTGCCCCTTGGGGCTCTGGATCTCTGCTTCGTCCACGCAGGTCTGATGGAGCTGCGTTTCCTGTGCATGGACTCTGCCCTCAGGGTGCCTGTCCAGGAAGAGCTATGTGGCCTGGCAAGCAAGCCTGGGAGCCGGCAGGAGGTCTGCCAGGCTGTCCCGTGCCCTGCTCGGTGAGTGAGGGGAGCAAGACTGTGTGCCGGCCTTCTCCCTGTAAGTGGGAGACGCGAGCCTTGGCTCCATGCCTGGTGACCTGCGGAGGGGGGCAGGTGCTGCTGGCTGTGCGCTGTGTGAGGCTGGACCATGGCCGCCCCATCCCCCTGCCTCACTCCAAGTGCAGGCCAGAGCCCCGGCCCAGCCCCTTTGAGGACTGCAAACCAGAGCCCTGCCCTGCCAGGTGGGCCCCTTCCCAAGGAGACAGGGGGTGCTAGGTCTGCATCCTGGCTCTTCCCTCACCTCCAAGCCAGACCTTTGGACCCTCAGTGTCCTCACCAGTGGGAGCAGGTCATTTTATGCCCCCAGAAGACTGGGGGGGTTTAATGAAAGGATTAGATGCATGTAAAGTACATGCTAAATGCAATGAGTGTAAAATGCATGCTCGATGCAACGCGTGTAAAGTACATTGCACGGGATCGGGATGCTGTGGGCGCACATGGTTGCTGGTGCGTTTCTTCATCGCCTGCTCTTTATGGAGCACCTAGGCCCCGGGGCCGTCCTGGAGCTAGGGGACACAGCAGAGAACAAGGCAGACAAATGTCCCTGACCTCCTGGAGCAAATGCAGGGGGAAAGGGGGACAGATAATAATAGGACAGGCGGGGAATGCAGTTTGATGGATGGTGTTCAGTGCGATGCAGCCAAACACAGCGGGAGGGGAGGAGGGGAGGGCTGGCGGGGTGGGCTCCAGGGCAGTGGTGCTGGGATCACTGTTCAAGACAGACATGCAGGGCCCTTGGGTGCCCGGACCCCTGCCCCCACTGTCTGTGGGATACGACATCTGTCGTTTGCCCTCACCTTTCTCTTCTGTAAAATGGGTTTGTCCAAATGTTCTGTCCACTCTGCCAAGCCTCTTGGTGAGGACACAAGGGGGCCTCCAGAAAGAGAACCTCTCCGGGCCCTTCCCAGCTTCCTGTCTCTTCCTAGTCTGGGGAAATGAAGGGGAGACCTGGCTCCCCTGGGTTCCCAGGCCCTGGGGCTGTTTGGGGTCCCTGACTCCAGTTTGCTCCAGGTGGCGGTACAAGCTGGCGGCCTGCAGCGTGAGCTGTGGGGGAGGGGTCGTGCGGAGGATCCTGTATTGTGCCCGGGCCCATGGGGAGGACGATGGTGAGGAGATCCTGTTGGACACCCAGTGCCAGGGGCTGCCTCGTCCGGAACCCCAGGAGGCCTGCAGCCTGGAGCCCTGCCCACCTAGGTGAGTCAGCCGGTGATGGGAGGGGCAGCTCCTGGTGTGTGCAGATGCCAGGCCAGGCGCTGTGGTGTGTGCCTGTAATCACAGCTACTTGGAAAGCTGAATCAGGAGAACCACTTGAGTCCAGGAGTGCAAGTCCAACCTGGGCAACACAGTGAGACCTCATCTCTGAAAAAAAAACAAGACGGGGCCAGGTGTGGTGGCTCACGCCTGTAATCCCAGCACTATGGAAGGCTGAAGCGGGTGGATCACCTGAGGTCAGGAGCTTGAGACCAGCCTGGCCAACATGGTGAAACCTCATCTTTACTAAAAATACAAAAATTAGGCTGGGCACGGTGGCTCACTCCTGTAATCCCAGCACTTTGGGAGGCTGAGGCGGGCAGATCACCTGAGGTTGGGAGTTCAAGACCAGCCTGTCCAACATACAGAAACCTCGTCTCTACTAAAAATACAAAATTAGCCGGGCATGGTGGTACATGCCTGTAATCCCAGTTACTTGGGAGGCTGAGGCAGAATCGATTGAACCCGGGAGGCCAAGGTTGTGGTGAGCCAAGATCACGCCACTGCACTCCAGCCTGGCTAACAGCAGCGAAACTCCATCTCAAAAAAAAAAAAAAAAAGAAAAGAAAACCCACAAAAATTAGCCTGGCGTGGTGGTGTGCACCTGTCATCCCAGCTACTTCG
Organism: Gorilla gorilla gorilla; assembly: GCF_029281585.2. Lineage (NCBI taxonomy): Eukaryota > Metazoa > Chordata > Mammalia > Primates > Hominidae > Gorilla > Gorilla gorilla. The sequence goes on from NC_073237.2 coordinate 129,830,292, forward strand.
GAGGCGGAGGCAGGAGAATCGCTTGAACCCGGGAGGCGGAGGTTGCAGTGAGCCGAGATGGCGCCGCTGCACTCCAGCCTGGGCTACAGAGCGAGACTCCATCTCAAAAACAAAACAACAAAACAAAACAAGACAGGGTGGGGGGCTCAGTGGCCCAAGAGCCAGTCTGTAAGGAATAGGGCTACCTGGCAGGCTGTGCTAGTTGTGGGAGGTGAAGTTTAAGCACCATGCAGGCAGGGTGCAGTGTGGGGAGGCCTGGGGGACAGAGGAGGCAGCATTTGAGCAGAACCTAAAGCTGTGAGCACCAGCATTCTGATGTGGAAGACGGGAGGGATGGAGGTCTCCGCAGGGACACACAGCCACACTAGGACACGGGACAGAATCATGTTCAAGTCCGTGGGGTCCGGAGCCCAGTGGTAAAGGGCGAACATTTGCCTACCTCATTTACAATTCTTTAGTGGTTTCTTTTTGTAGGTTTGCATTTTTAGTAAAGAAATACTTTTCTATATCATACAGAAACGTCCAGAAAAGAATATAACAGACATGTATGTTCCAGCACTCAGGTTTAATAGATAGCATCCTACTGCCATGTTTCCTTCCTGTCCACTTACTTTTATTTATTTAATTTATTTATTTTGAGACGGAGTCTCGCTTTGTTGCCCAGGCAGTGATGCAATCTCGGCTCACTGCAACCTCCGCCTCCCGGGTTCAAGCCATTCTCCTGTCTCAGCCTCCTAAGTAGCTGGGAATACAGGCACCCACCACCACACCCAGCTAACTTTTGTATTTTTAGTAGAGACAGGGTTTCACCATATTGGTCAGGCCGATCTTGAACTCCTGACCTCAGGAGATCTGCCTACCTCAGCATTCCAAAGTGCCGGGATTACAGATGTGAGCCATCACACCCGGCCAGTCTCCTTAGTTTTAAATAAATCCAGTTACAGATAAGATTTCACTTAAATTTAGGCTGGTCATGGCTCACGCCTGTAATCTCAGCACTTTAGGAGGCTGAGATGGGTGGATCATTTGAGCCCAGGAGTTTGAGACCAGCCTGGGCAACATGCCAAAACCTCGTCTCTACTATAAATACAAAAATTAGCTGGGCATGGTGGTGCATGCCAGTATTCCCAGCTACTTGGGAGGCTGAGGCAGGAGAATCGCCTGAGCCTTGGGAGGTCAAGGCTGCAGTGAGCAGAGATCACACCACCACTGCATGCCAGCCTGGGCAACAGCATGAGACCCTGTCTCAAAAAAAAAAAAAAAAAAAAGATTTTACTTAAATTTAAACCCTGTACTAATCTGTGATTTATTTGGAGTATGTTGCAAAGTAGGGACCAAAGGATTTTTTTTTTTTTCTAAATTGTTAACCAGCATCTGTTGAACAAGCCCTGATGCCTCCAGGTGGCTCCTTGGTGGTATTGGTGTGTGTTAGAATCTATGTCTGGGCTTTCTACTAGGTTTTTTTCTTCTCCTTTTTTTTTTTTTTTTTTTGAGACAGTTTTTCTCTGTCACCCAGGGTGGAGTGCAGTGGCGCGATCTCAGCTCACTGCAACCTCCGCCTCCTGGGTTCAAGTGATTTTCATGCCTCAGCTTCCCGAGTAGCTGGGATTACAGGTGCCCGCCACCACCCCCAACTGATTTTGTGTTTTTAATAGAGACAGGGTTTCACTGTGTTGGCCAGGCTGGTCTTGAACTCCTGACCTCAAGTGATCTGCCAGGTTCTGTTTTTTGTGTTTTTTTTTCTAGCTATTCTCTTGCCCATACAAAATTGTTTTAAATGTTGTAGCTTTATAACCATTTAACATCTGTGTCACTAGTGTGTCCTGATTTCTTTGCCTGTGCTAAAGTCCCTTGGCTGTGTGTCCCATTTGTTTTTCCACATCACATTTAGAGATGATCTGGGATTTTATGGGAATTGCAGGGTTTTTCACACTGCACGCTGCCTGCATGGTGCTTAAACTTCACCTCCCACACCTAGCACAGCCTGCCAGGTAGCCCTGTTCTCTACAGACCGCCTCTTGGGCCACTGAGCCTCCCCTCACTTTTTTTTAGAGATGGGGGTCTCACTATGTTGCCCAGTCTGGACTTGAATTCCTGGGCTCAAGTGATCCTCCTGCTTCAGCCTCCCGCGTAGCTGGGATGCAGGCACACACCACATGAGCTCTGGCCATCCCTCTGACGTTGCTGTAGCCACGCTGGCCTCATTGTCCTAGAACATTCCAGGGATACTCCCCTGACTTAGGGCTTCTGTGCTAGCTCTCACTGCCTGATGTCTTCTGTGGATATCCTCGAGGCCCTGGATATCCCTCCCCCAGGCTCGGCTCAGACACCACAACTCCAGAGTGGCCCAGAGCCCTCCCTGAGCATCGGTCCAGAACGGCACTGTCGTCCCTCCTATGATGCTCTGCTTGGCCCTTTGGGAGGCTGAGGCAGGAGGATCACTTGAGCCCAGGAGATCTAGACCAGCCTGGGCAACATAGTGAGACCCCATCTCTACAAAAAATACAAAAATTGGCTGTGCACGGTGGCTTATGCCTGTAATCCCAGCACTTTGGGAGGCCAAGGCGGGCAGATCACGAGATCAGGAGATCTAGACCATCCTGGCTAACACGGTGAAACCCTGTCTCTACTAAAAATACAAAAAAATTAGCTGGGTGTGGTGGTGGGTGCCTGTAGTCCCAGCTACTCGGGAGGCTGAGGCAGGAGAATGACGTGAACCCAGGAGGCGGAGCTTGCAGTGAGCTGAGATTGTGCCACTGCACTCCAGTCTGGGCGATAGAGTGAGACTCCATCTCAAAAACAAAAACAAACAAACAAAAATTACAAAAATTAGCCAGGCATGATGGCACACGCCTGTAGTCTCAGCTACTTGGGAGGCTGAGGTGAGAGGATGGCTTGAACCCTGGAGGTTGAGGCTGCAGTGAGCAGTGATCGCACCACTGCCCTCCAGCCTGGGTGACAGAGTGAGACCGTGTCTCAAAGAAAACCATTAAAATAAAATAAAAAATAAAATTTCTGCAATGCACACGACAGCCTCCACAGCAAATCAGCATCCAGTTGCTCATGCCAGTGATGCCCAAATGGAGAACAATCCACGCTCTGAGAGGAGGTGGGGTCTGGTTTGGTTCACTGCCACCTCCCAGTGTCATGTAGAACAGTGCCAAGCCACGGAAGGCACGGGTCCAAGAGCCAGCGCTGCAGGGTCATGGGGAAGCACAGTATTGCGATGAAGATCCCAGCTCCCTTGCAGGCTGCCTGGGTTCGTGTCTGGGCTCTGAAGAATGCGGGCCATAATTAGTTATTGATTGATTACAGATCAACATGGGCAGCCTTCCCTTGCCCAAGGGAAGGGAACTCGGCCTTCCCTTGCAGAACGTGGGGTGTTGAGATCTGTCTCCTGTTACCCAGGGGCTCGCTTCCTGTTGCTGTTACTTGGGTCCATAGGCAGCCCCTGGGGTGCTGACAGGTGTTCTGTGATAAAGGCGACTAGAGGGGGATGTGCAATTAGGGAAACGGGCCTCTTCCCCCTAGGGCCTTTTGGTAGCTCTCCTGTGGCCGTGAGCCCTGGCCCCAGACAGGAGGGGCTCAGTGGCTGCACTTTCCATCTTGCCTGGCCACGGAAGCTGTCTAGGCAACTGTGGAAGGACACGTGGGTGGAGAGGGGCCTGCGTGGGGCAGTACCGTCTCTGGGGAGACCTAGCCTCTCTCTGGGGTCTTCTCTTCCTGCAGGTGGAAAGTCATGTCCCTTGGCCCATGTTCGGCCAGCTGTGGCCTTGGCACTGCTAGACGCTCGGTGGCCTGTGTGCAGCTCGACCAAGGCCAGGACGTGGAGGTGGACGAGGCGGCCTGTGTGGCGCTGGTGCGGCCCCAGGCCAGTGTCCCCTGTCTCATTGCCGACTGCACCTACCGCTGGCATGTTGGCACCTGGATGGAGGTGAGCACAGCGCGCGCTCAGAATCCCTATGGGGCTGGGGTGGGTATCAGCTGTGGCTCCTCATGTGTGAGGGAGTCTAGGAGGCATTGGCTCATTGTATCCCCTGAAAGGAAGGAGAGAGCTGCACCCGTTGGTGAGGGGGCACCTAGAGGCAGAGAGACAGAGGGCCTAGAGACCTGTGGGCAGCTAGGACTTAAGAGGCCCTTAGGTTTGGGGACGCTGGAAGATGAACGGCAGGCCACTCAGTTCTACACAGATGAGGGAATGCCAGCTGTGCCACGCATTTGGCAGGGCAGGACAGACAAGGGTAAATGGGTTTCAGGCTGCCCCCTGGAGGGGCTCGCTCATGGTGTGGAGGGGGCATAGGGGTACAGCAGACAGAGATGAGCCGCAGCCCCGCAGACCTGCTTGCTCTAAGGCTTGGAGGGACAGAGAGGCCGTGAGGGTGACAGGGACCCAGACTTGAATTATGGCTCCTCCCACCTATATGACCCATGCAAGGTGCCCTCTCTGAGCCTCAGTTTTCTCATCTGTGGAATGGAGACACTTAACTGCCTCCCAGCTTGTACAAGGATTATATTGGATCACTCCTGGCCTGTGGTTACCACTGTCCTTGTCACCTTCTGGCAGGGTCAGCTGTGACTCCTCCTCCCCTCTCTTGGCAGTGCTCTGTTTCCTGTGGGGATGGCATCCAGCGCCGGCGTGACACCTGCCTCGGACCCCAGGCCCAGGCGCCTGTGCCGGCTGATTTCTGCCAGCACTTGCCCAAGCCGGTGACTGTGCGTGGCTGCTGGGCTGGGCCCTGTGTGGGACAGGGGATGCCCAGCCTGGTGCCCCACGAAGAAGCCGCTGCTCCAGGACGGACCACAGCCACCCCTGCTGGTGCCTCCCTGGAGTGGTCCCAGGCCCGGGCCCTGCTCTTCTCCCCGGCTCCCCAGCCTCAGCGGCTCCTGCCCGGGCCCCAGGAAAACTCAGCACAGTCCAGTTATGTCCTGTCCTCCTTCCTGTCAGGCAGCTGCTGCAGGAGGGGTGGGCAAAGGCATCTTCCTCTGGGAAGGACTGGCACAAGCACTTGGTCCCTGGGTTGTGTGCCTGGGAGGCTGGGATCAGGGCTGGCCCTCTTCCTCCCTGGCAAAGCAAAACCTTCCTTTACTACTATCAAGGGGAAGTAACTTGAAGGTAGGAACCAAGCTTGCAAGCCCCCTAGCCTCTGGGCTGCTCTGCATGTGCCCCCTCTTGCTGGATCATCTGGAAACCGCCCTGTGCCCTGAGGGTGATGCTCTGACCTATGCAGCCCCCCTCCGTGTCCTGAGAAGGCTTCCAGCTGGGCCTTGGAGGACAGGGTCCACCCCTACCTCCTGGTCTCCTTCCTCAGCTCGGAAGCCCCGGAGCCTGCCCTGCTGGGAATCCGGGAAGCACTGCTTACCTGTCTCCTGCTCCCTTTTCAGGTGCCTGTGGCAGGCAGCACCTTGAGCCAACAGGAACCATTGACATGCGAGGCCCAGGGCAGGCAGACTGTGCAGTGGCCATTGGGCGGCCCCTCGGGGAGGTGGTGACCCTCCGCGTCCTTGAGAGTTCTCTCAACTGCAGTGCGGGTATGTCTAGGGCCATGCAAGCGATGCTGCCAGTTATGGGCCCTGCCAGGAGCCAGCACGATGCTGCATGCCCCATTCCTGGCAGGAGCCCATGTGCATTCCCACCTGTAGTTTGCATCCCATCTCATGACTGGGGAGTGATGATCTGCACTTTACAGATGAGGAAACTGAGGCTAGGAGAGATTAAGTGATGTGCCCAGTTACTTAGAGTCACGTAGCCAGCAGTGGGAGAGGCGGGACTTGAACTCAGCTCAGTCTACCCTGGAGCCACTCCTCTGCTGACCAGGCGTGGGAGTGCTGGACCCTCACTGCCCTGCCGCTTCCTAGGGGACATGTTGCTGCTCTGGGGCCGGCTCACCTGGAGGAAGATGTGCAGGAAGCTGTTGGACATGACTTTCAGCTCCAAGACCAACACGCTGGTGGTGAGGCAGCACTGCGGGCGGCCAGGAGGCGGGGTGCTGCTGCGGTATGGGAGCCAGCTTGCTCCTGAAACCTTCTACAGAGGTATGGCCAGGCCTTCTCCACCTCCCTTGGGTGCTCCAGTCCTGGCAGGGAGGCTGGGTGGGTGCTGCTGGGGATGGGGCCGGTCCCAGTGGGGCAGTGGGAAGATACGGAGGGAACTGACTGAGATGGAAGGAACTGGGGTTGGCCAGTGTCAGTCTGCACATGCCAGGGAGGGGTCACAGGATGAATGCTACATCCCTCCTCTGTGGGACCGTGCAGCAAGATGGACGGATGTGGGACATGGTCCACATCCTCAGTCAGTCCTCAGGCCTCTGCCCCACACCCACCTGCCCCGCCCCCAACCCTCCAGCCTTTCAAGGCCTTTTAGGGTTTTTGTGGAGGCCACTGTCCCTCAGCCCTGTTTCAGTGCACTGGTGTAAGCACACATGCTTGTACATGCACGTGCACCCACAAGCACACCTCAGGCAGAGGATGCCACCTCAGGGACCCCAGCCTTGCCCGTGGCCCCCTAGATACCCCCGATAGCCCTCTCGGTTGTCCTGGGGGGCTTGCCCTCTCCCAACAGCCCAAGCTGGCCGAAGTTGGCTTCCCTAGCCGGTTCCAGAGGTTCCTCAGCTCCCCCAGGTGTCCGGGGCTTAGTGGCAACAGGGGCTTAGCCTCTGCAGAGACCTAGTGCGCCGCCTCCTTGCCCCAGACCTGCCCGGGCAGAGAGCCGTGTATGTGTCTCAGTGCACAGGCGCTGCTGGGCCCTGCCAAAAGGCCACGAGCCCACTGTCACCGTTCACATTGCTTCTCGCTTCCCGGCCCAGCCCCGCCCACACAGGCATCTGCCTTGAAAGAGGTGCAGGAGGTACAGGCAGGTGGGGGCTCCAGTGAGCTCTGATGAACAGCAGTGGCCGCCATGGGTGGAGCCTATCCTTGGTGCCAGGTTCAGTGTTAAACACTCTTGCACGTGTGACATCATTGAGTCCTAAAGACCACTCTGCTCAGTGCATGCCATTGTTTCCTTCGGTTACAGAGGAGGGAACCAGAGCCCAGAACATTTAGCCTTTGCCTAAAGTCACTGGGCCAGGAAGTGGTAGAGGTGGGGTTCAGCAGGATTTGCCTGGGAACCCCAATATTGACCACAGTGCCATGCTGCCCTGCACGGCTCCCTGGCTGTGAGTTGTCCTGGCCTCTGGCACCACCGGTCTGTCTGGGTTCCTATGTCCCTATGTCCCACCTGCAGAATGTGACATGCAGCTCTTTGGGCCCTGGGGTGAAATCGTGAGCCCCTCGCTGAGTCCAGCCACGAGTAATGCAGGGGGCTGCCGGCTCTTCATTAATGTGGCTCCGCACGCACGGATTGCCATCCATGCCCTGGCCACCAACATGGGCGCTGGGACCGAGGGAGCCAATGCCAGCTACATCTCGGTGAGGCCCAGCATGGGGACTTGTGCTGTGATTCTGGACAGTTTTCCCTAGGGCGTGCAGGGCTAGGGGACCCCCTTCAGTTTATTTCAGACTAAAACCCTCAAAATCATTAGTGAAAGAATGGGAGAAGAGAGCTTCCTCCACATATTCACCAAGAAATGTTTTTTGAGCTACCTACAAGAGTGAAATAGTGGCTCACAACTGTAATCCCAGCACTTTGGGAGGCCGAGGAGGGAAGATTACTTGAGGTCAGGAGTTCGAGACCAGCCTGGCCAACATGATGAAACCTTGTCTCTACTAAAAATACAAAAAGTAGCCAGGCATGGTGGCGTGTGCCTGTAATCCCAGCTACTTGGGAGGCTGAGGCACAAGAATCACTTGAACCCAGGAGGTGGAGGTTGCACTAAGCCCAGATCGCACCACTGCACTCCAGCCTGGGCAACAGAGTGAGACTCTGTCTCAAAAAAAAAAAAAAAAAAAAAAAAAAAAAGCGAAATGGTAAAGAATGGTAAAGACCTTTCTGATGTAGACAGCTAACCCAGGACTGAAGCATAATTTTACAGTCTGATATAACTTGGACAGAAGAGCACCCTGCACCCTCCCCGAGGTTTCATGTGTCCTGGGAGAACTGTGTTCTGCAGGGAGGGTATCAGCTTCCCCCGAGGAGGCAGCCTGGCCCCGCTCTGGCACCCTGACTGTGTGTCCTTGGGGAAGTGATGTAACGTCCCTGGACCTCAGTTTTCTGGGTAGAGTAATGGCGTATTCCTAGTAGGGCTTTGTAAGCATTAAATGTGATCCGGAATCTGTGAGCCCTTGCACATGAAGGCTTCCGTGAGTGCTAATTATTACTTGTGGCCGGTCCTTCTGGGCTGCCCCTTTTCTCTCAGATCCGGGACACCCACAGCTTGAGGACCACAGCGTTCCATGGGCAGCAGGTGCTCTACTGGGAGTCAGAGAGCAGCCAGGCTGAGATGGAGTTCAGCGAGGGCTTCCTGAAGGCTCAGGCCAGCCTGCGGGGCCAGTACTGGACCCTCCAATCATGGGTACCGGAGGTGCAGGACCCTCAGTCCTGGAAGGGAAAGGAAGGAACCTGAGGGTCATTGAACATTTGTTCTGTGTCTGGCCAGCCCTGGAGGGTTGACCCCTGGTCTCAGTGCTTTCCAATTCGGACTTTTTCCAATCTTAGGTATCTACTTTAGAGTCTTCTCCAATGTCCAAAAGGCTAGGGGGTTGGAGGTGGGGACTCTGGAAAAGCAGCCCCCATTTCCTCGGGTACCAATAAATAAAACATGCAGGCTGACCGGCGTTTTTTTCTTACAAGCTGTCCAGACCTGGCTTGAAAACCCATCCCATGGCAAGGCAGGGATTCGCTGGCCGCGGTTGGCTCTATCTTGATCTGAGCAAGCCGCTGGACATCCCTAGTTATCTTCTTCCTATCCAGGAGGAAAATCCAATCAGGATTCCACTCCGAGGATGGCGCATTAGCCAGCTCCCTGCGAAGCCCCACCCGTGTGTCCTGGTGTGAGGCTCTGACCGCTGAGGTGTCTGCCCGCCTCCAGACCCCGCCCCCTATGCTAATAAGCGCCCGCCTCCTTTGGGAGCAAGTCGCCGCAAACTGCGAGCCCCTGCCCCCTATGCTAATGATGCCCGCCCCCCTCGGGCGCACCTCTCCGATGCCCGAGAGCCCCGCCCCGTATGCTAACAAGCTCCCCACCCCCAGCACCTCGCCGCAGCCTGCAGGTCCCGCCCCCTACAATAATGAGCACCTGCCTCCTCTCGAGCGCACCTAGTCGCGGCCCGAAGGTCCAGCTCACTATGTTAATGAGCACCCGCCTCCCTTCGGGCGCGCCCCGCCGCAGCCTGAAGGCCCCGCCCCGTATGCTAATATGCTCCCTCTCCCACAAGGCAGCGCGCCGGCTTGGACGCCGCCGGCTACCGAGCCCTTTGTGAGGGCTGTGAGCTGCGCCTGACGGTGGCACCATGAGCGGCTCAGGTGGGGCGCCCGGGGCGTCCGCCAGCTCTGCGCCGCCCGCGCAGGAAGAGGGCATGACGTGGTGGTACCGCTGGCTGTGTCGCCTGTCTGGGGTGCTGGGGGCAGTCTGTGAGTATCCGGTCGGGGAGAGGGGCCGGCCCCGCCGCGCATGCGCTCCTCGCCTTGCCCTGCCCCGCCCCGCCCCGGCGGCCCCAGGGGAAAGGACCCGCTGGGGGTCGGGGGTCTGCCGGGCGCCTCCCGGGCGGAGGAATGGCGGGGCCTCCGGGAGCCGGCGTCCTGGGGTTGCCATGGTTACCCGCTCGGGCCTGGGCGCCTTGGTACCCCGGGCTGGGCTGGCGCTTCTGGGAACATTCCCGGAGGGACCAGAAACCCCAGGGCGGGGGGGGGGGGGGGGGCGCACCGGCGTGGGGCACGTGACTGAGCCCTCCCCTCGCTCCCCAGGGGCTTTTGTGAGACTTTCTCGGTGATGCTCACGGGGCGCATGCCCACCTGGCCCGTAGTAAGCGTCAACTGTTCACTTGGGCGTAGGTGACGGCAGCCACGTTGCTAACCTTTGAGCAAGGATTGTTTATAAGGGAGGCGGGTGCACGGCTGGCTAGATTTCTGGCAGGAAGCCACTGAGCGGAAGTTTGCTGAGGGTCAGGTGGTGTCAGGGCACAGGTGGCCCCTGGGGGCCGCGGGGCAGTGAGCTGAGGGCCCGGCCTCTCCCTGCGTCCTCTGTCCGCTGTCATATCTCCCCCGTTGCTGCTGCCTTAGCCGCCTGTCACCGGCCCTCCTCCCCTTCTCCGCACGCGTCCCAGGCACAGACCCTGACCTCAGGCTCCCAGGGAAGCTAGGCTCTTAAGCACAGCCAGAAAAGGACAAAGAGGGAGGCAGGTCTGCTCCAGGAGTGAATGGAAGCCGTACAGTTGGCCTTCCAGGGAAAGACAAGTCTGTCTGAATGATACCCTTTCCTTTCCTGTCTGCCCTCAATCTTGTGAATTACTGGAGTGGGCAAGGTCTTTGAGAATGTCTGTCGAGGATGTCTGCAGGGTTTAAATAGTGCCTGCCTGGCACAGAGGGCTAGCTCTGGGCCTGGGCAGGGCAGACCCCATCAGCAATCCTGCCAGAAGGACCACCTTTTCAGGGTCACCTTGGGTTCCACAGCCTTTCCAGGTGGGTAGAGGGTGGAGGGAGGTTGAGGGTGGAGGGAGGTTGAGGCAGGAGGGTGTGGGCTAGGAGTGTGCTGCCCTCGCTAGGCATGCCCTTATCCAGAGGCAACGGATACGGTAGGGCAGGCCCTACCCTCAAATCACAAAAAGGCCCCGAGTTTGTGTCACTGCTCTTCAGGGCAAGTACGCTTTTGACTTTGTAGGAGAGACTGGTGGGTTTGAAGTTAGGCATTGGATCCAGTCCTCTCATGTCTGCTTAGCTGTTTTCCCACAGATTAGGGTGGGCAGTGCAGTGGGGTGACATGGTCAGTGGTGAGAAAGGAAAGGTCCTGACTATGGCCTGTAGGCCACACCTCCCTCCTTCTTGGTCAGTGGCCCTGCCGACTCCCAGATTTGCTGTGGAGTCTTACTCAGTTCTGTGCCTCTCAAAGTGAGGTACCTCTGCCTTTCCTGGGAATTCCTGGGGCTCTGTTGGGTCTACAGATGAAGCTTCAGGAGAAACTTGTGGCATTGCCCTGAGTTGTCAGTTGCATCTGCAGATTTTTGGGGGCACGGTTATGTGAATATCAAATGCTGTATTACAGGGTAGAATGCAAAAATGCAGGGTGTTTTAGAGATGCAGCAGGAATTCAGACAAGGGTTGTGTGCCGGGCTGGTCCTTGGGTAAGGTTTTCCTCCTCCAGGGTGAGGGGATCAGAGAGAGTAGCTGGAGAGGGTCTACCCTGGGTCCTAAGAGCATCTGGAGGTGATACCTTGGGAGGGGACAGGATTGCATGGTGACAGCCCCCTCACGTGGAAGATATCAGCATTGAGGCCCCCAAGTGGACATCCTCCAGCCCTTTATTGCTAAAGGATTTCTGGCTGGAGACTGCTGGTCTGGGTTGACACCTGGTCCTCCCCCAAGGCTGGCTGTGGGTTGGACAGCTGGGGTAGGGTTGGAGCTGGAGGCCAAATGCTGACTGCAGCAGGAAGCAGAGCCGAGCTGTCAGGTGAGGCCAGGCACACCAGAGAGGCAGGGAGCCGTGTCACCCTTTGGGTACTCTGCTGGGACAGGCAGGCCCCTGCGCACCTGTGGTTCTGGAACACCTTGCTGTCTGAAGGCAGATGTCTAAGGCTGTGCTGAGGAGCAGTGCAACGCTTGAGTCCTTTGTTTTAGAAGGAGGCCCTGGGGGCCCATGAAGCAGTCTCATTGCAGTTCGGCTCACTTTATCTGGCTTCCTTGCCTGCTGTCTGCATAAGGTTACCTGGGAAAATGGAAAACAGCAGAATTCCAGACCCAGGTGGAGGGATCAGGTGCAGAGGAGCTGCTGCAAGTTTAATGAGCTGGGTGCTAATTGCTGCCTCCAAGGCCCCCCTCAGCGATGGCCTGGGCTTGCTCCCTGCCCAGCAGCCACCTCCTTGGACCCACCTTGAAGGCTCCTGGAGTTCCTGGTGAAGCCAGGCTGCAGGCTGTGGGTGGAGGAGGGAGTTGGGTGCAAGAGACCCTGCTGGTGAGGTGCAGCTGGGAGGCGAGGCGTCAAGGCTGCACATCTGGGCATCAGAGAAGCCACGTTCTGGGGTGGAAAACGATGCCCCCTCCCCTTCCTGGCCTCATGGCATTTCAGCGGTGGGTGGCTGGGCTGTGGGACTTGCTCATGTGCAAGAGGAGAAACGGGTCTAGGAAGATGAAGATAGCGTGCCAGTGGCACAGGGCTGGTGAGGAAGTTAGAGCTGGAACTGCTGCTCAGTCTTACCTGGTTCCCATCTCTGTTCTGAGAGAGGCACCCCTTGTCCCAACCAAAATCCAAGCCACATTTTCTGAGTCAGAGGACTTCTTGTGTGGCCGGCCCTGTGAATGGTGGCAAGTGACCCTTACCGAAGGCTAAGTCTTGGGGGAGCACTGGCCTGAATCCTTGAGGGACATTCACTCTTTAATCCTTCTTTAATCCTAACCTCCCTTTGAGGTGGATATTGATGTAGCTGGGGTCAGAGGGCCAGCTCCTCTGAGCCCTGGAACGGAGAGAGGATGCTGTGAGATCCACCTGCCACCTTGCTGCCACCTTGCTGTGGGGCCTGGGGCAAGCCACTGCACCTCTCTGCATCTCCTCACCTGTCTCAGACGATAGAGGGCAGGCTTCTGGGTGCTGTGAGAACTGTGTGCTGAGCATCCGCAGAGACTCTCGTCCTTTCCAGTCATCTCCCAAGGCCGCCTTCCCAGCGGGCTCCACCTGCCTCCCTGCTGACTCCTGCCCGTGTCTCTTGTTTCAAGCTTGCGCGATCTCTGGCCTCTTCAACTGCATCACCATCCACCCTCTGAACATCGCGGCTGGCGTGTGGATGATGTGAGTAATGCATGGCCATCCCACCCCGGGGGTCTTGCTGGTCGGGAATCTGCAGGGCACCTCCCGGGGCAGAGGAGTGGCAGGGGCCGTGGGAGTGGGCATCCTTGTGGTTGCCATGGCTGCTGGCTCCAGCCTGGGTGCCTCGGGCATGTGAGTTTCTGGCCACAGCATGTGGCTTCTTCCCCTTCATACCCCCACCATGTTTAGTTTCCTAATGAGAGGTCAAGGCCCAGGGAATGCCCACCCTCGCCTTCATCTGGTGCAGGGGCAAGGCCATCAGTGCTCCAGACATTTCTGGAGCATCCACTGAGACTGCAGATGCCAAGTCCACTATACTGGGGCCCTCGCCCTCTGGGGGCTCCCAGGACTGGGGTGGGGAAGGCTGTTCATTGGGGCTGGCTGAGGACTGGGTTGAATGGTCCACTGGGAGAGGGCACTCTAGCTCGGAGCTGTGCCAAAGATAGATGGGAGAGGCAGGTTGGAATTGTCACGGGAACCCGTGGTCAGAACACCCTCATGTGCGTTCCATGCCCACCTCCTGCCAGGGTTTCGCCATCCCATCGGAAGGGAAGGCGGGGTGAGGGCAGGCCCGTGTGGCTTGGGGTACATGAGAAGTGGCGGTGCACCAGGAATTGATGAGTGTCCTCATGGGGCTTGGTGCCTTGAGGGGTACAGAGCTAGACGAGATTCAGGTCCCGTCCCCAGTGACCTATGGCCAGTGGAGAACCTCGGGGGTCTGCTGTGGTGGGGTCCTCAGTGCTTGTGCTGGCCAGTGGTGGATAGGGAAGGGGGATGGACAGAGAGGCGCCCGGCCCAGCTTCAGGGGGTGGAGTCGGAGCCTGGCCGAGTTTGAAGTGGAGGGGCTGGCCCAGCACAGAGTGAGCCCGTGCTTGGAGGCCTGGTGTGTGGGAGGCTCGGGGCAGGGTGCAGTGGTTAAGAGTTGTGAAGAGAGTGCCTGCCCCGGGCTTGGGGTGGCTCTTGGGTGTCCTGAGCCTGCATTTCTGTTACACAGGCATAATGATGGCACTTTTCTCCCAGGCCTGGGGACAGAAGGGCCTGGCTCAGTGTCTGGTAACTGATTGTTACCCATGCATAGAGAATACCAAGACCACAGCAGACACCTTCCATCACCAGTGGCTTAGCTGTTCCCACCCCAAACATAGGGCTGGATGCAAGGACTTGCTAAAGTTCTTCCTCCCCAGCATGGGCTTCCCCTGGGTGTCCCTGGGCCTGGGGCCGGTGGCATCAGGTGTGTGGGCAGCTCTCTGTGACTGTTTCGGGACTGCGTGGCTCCAGCTCTCTGCCTCCCTGGTGGGGCAGCCTTCCTGGTGCTGGTGCCACTGATGGCTTTTGGTGGCCATGGCGATAATACTAACAGCAGACAGAGGACACAGCTGCCAGTGCTCCATCTATGGATGAACCTGCCGCAGTGTTGTAGCAGTGCCATGATGTGGGGTCCCCTTTCCTCCATGTCACACAGGAGGAGGATAAAGGGAAGCAGAAGCCCAGGGGCTTCCCTCTAGGAGTGTTCAGTTCAGCTGGGGAGACGGGTGTGCAGGAGCAGCTGGGGAGTGCTGGAGTCTTCAGCAGAGGCTCTCCGAGGGGTACAAGCAGGTGCCCTGGAGCAGCCGGGCGGCTTCCCAGAGGAGGAGGGATGAGGGTAGGAGGGTGAGGGAGGTGGCATTCCTTATGGCACTGGCACTGGGGGCCGCCCTCATCCTCCTGGTTTTGTCAGTCGCTGCTTTTCTCCTGCCCTGGTCCCTGCAGCATGAATGCCTTCATCTTGTTGCTGTGTGAGGCGCCCTTCTGTTGCCAGTTCATCGAGTTTGCAAACACAGTGGCGGAGAAGGTGGACCGGCTGCGCTCCTGGCAGAAGGCTGTCTTCTACTGCGGGTGAGGGGTTGCTGGGCAGGGTCCCGTGACACAGTTCCCCAAAACCCCAATGACAAAATAGGACCCAAAAGTCAGGTGAGGGTGGGCAGTGTATTCAGTTCCTCTCTGTGGAAGTGTAAACTGGGATTGCCTTTGTGCACAGTGATTTGCTCATAGCTGCCAAAACGTGCCCCAGTGGTTCTGCGCCCAGGAACTCAGCTGTCGCTGTGCCGTAGTCACTGGAAGGTTCAGAGGTATATGAGCATGTGTGGCAGCATTCCGTGCAGTGGAGAGAAATGGGAAGCGTCTGGAATTTTGGTCCGTCCACTGGGAGTTGCTAACCAGATGATAGTAGGTCTGTAGGACATGTTTCTCTGCAGCCTTTCCGAAGAGTGGGTTCATCTAGATGTCCTGACGTGAAGGGGGAGAAGCAGGTTGCAGAGCAGAAAATGTGGTTGACCTCTAAATACACTTGTTAAAAATCTTCCCATTTCTAACAATGAAATCAATATGTAATACTTCTCCTCTCAGTCGTAAGACGGAACTCATTTCAGGATAAGCTTAATACATGGAAACTCCTCGAATAATGCCTCTAGTGCATAGGAGGCTGGTGGCAGCTGTGTTTATTATTGTCTAGGTTATCTTTAGAAAGAAGTCTAGACGCAAGCTTGCTTCCCCTCCAGAGAGGCCCGGTAGTTTTGATGGTAAGAGCACAAGCCAGGTGCTTAGTTCTGGAGGCATCTTGTGCCATATCTAAATCACGAAGAACACAGGATCACAAAGCTCTTATCTACACGCAGTGTCCTGTCCTTAGGGGTTCAAAAAACTGTATTTTAAAAATGCTAGACATCATAGAAATTCATTCACAATAATTTGGAATATAGAACAATGTTACTCGAAGCCCGCTGCCTGCTAATCTTCTGATGTGTGTGCTTCCTGTCTGCAGGCATTTTTAAAAAGCCTGCTTTTAACACAGTTATAACCATTATGAATGAGTTTGTATCCTGCCTTTTTTCACTTAGTGTAATGATATAAGCATTTGAACATCACCCCAGACTTTATAACATTCTTTCAATACAGGAATATTCATTCAGCTGGATGTATCATGCTGTTCTTAATTTCTTAGCTGGTGTAAATCGAGCTGTGATAAACATGTGTCCGCTAAAACTTTTTCTGTGTTTATGATGATTTCCTTAAGATCTATTTTCAGGTGTGAGATTACTTGGGTCAAAGATTCTGATCATTAAAAATATTTTAAGATGCGTGGCTACGTTGCTTTCCAAAGAGGTCCCTTGAGTCTCTCCCCCGCCCCCACCCCAGCCCAGGGCTGCACACCACTTCGCATTCGCATTTATCTATTTGTTATCTAAGAGGGAAAAATATTTTCCCATGTGTTTCCATTGCATTTTCTGATATGAAAATTTTCGAGTTTACTTTTTAACCTGTGGGAACCTCAGTGTTCTGCTTAGCAAGTTCAGTGTGTTTTCTGTATTAAAGATTTCATGATCCTTGGTTGTATTTCCTGCAACTATTTTTCCAGGCTCTTCTTTGCCTTTAATTTTGTTTTTGTCAGAAGGTTCCCCGCCGTGGTCTTTTTCTTTGTAATTTCTATTATTATTTTATCATTTTGAAATTTGTTAACGACAGAAAAATCTCACAACCACATGTCTACAAGAATGGAAACTGAGGTAGAATGCAATTGGCCGCGAGTCTTGTCCTCCTGCACAGGCAGCCTCCTCTAGGGAGGCGACAGGACAGAGCGCTGGCCTCCAGGCTGCAGGTATCCTCCTGGCCCAGTTAGCCTAGGAATTGCTGCTGGCCTGGAAATTCCAGCCAGGATGGAGAATCAGCCCTGGGGATGCTTAAGCCCCAGTGGACCCTGCCACCAGGTGACGCCAAACTGCAGCAAGGTCTGGGCCGACTCCGCAGACCCCGCAGCTTGCAGCCCTCCCATGATGAGACCCTGTGTTCCATGTGGTTGAATTCTGGGGACCTTACTTGTGGCGATGTGGCTGGTGTTACTGTATAACTCAGAGCATTTATTTAGTGCCTGTGGTGGTCAGCATTGTGTAGTTAACATGCCTGACCTTGGACAAGCTTTGATCCCCTCTCCGCAGTGGAGATTCTGAGTAACTTGCCCACGAAGCTAGTAGGTCCTGGATGGGAAGCCAGATTCTCTGTCACAGGCTCTTTCTGGCCAGTTTTTCTCACAGTGAGGGCACTGGACCATCTTGTTACTGTTTAGCTCTTTTTGGGATCACAGACCCCTTCAAAAATCTGATGAAAGCTTTGGATCCTATTCCCAGAATGGAACAGTTTTACAGACAAGTTCAGGGCTGATGAAGGACTTTCTGAAGCTGTGTCTCAGTTGATTTTTGGGGATCCTTCCTGTGCCCTGGGTGTCTAGGAAGGGTGCTGGGCCGAGTCTGGGAAGCGGGGAAGGATGTGGTGGCTGTGGGGCCGGAGTGCCCCCTTGACCTCTGCTTTCCCCCCAGGATGGCGGTCGTTCCCATTGTCATCAGCCTGACCCTGACCACGCTGCTGGGCAACGCCATCGCCTTTGCTACGGGGGTGCTGTACGGACTCTCTGCTCTGGGCAAAAAGTGCGTCTGCCAGGCCCAGCCCCTGGGCAGGGCCTTCCTCCCTCCGCCCCGTGAAGTCCTTCAATGAGGAGGATCTGAGAGTGGCCCCTTTTAGCTAGTGGAGACCGAGGCAGAGGTCCCAGTAACTCATCGGTGCCTCCAGGGCTCAGCTCGAGTGGGTGAAGACAGAGGATTCACAACACTTCTGTGTGGCCCAGTCTTGCCCCGTCACGGCCTGCAGCAAGGATAGCAAAAACATGGCTGGTGGGAGCCCCTTCCCCTCCCAGGTCTGCACCGGGCATTGTACTCAGTTGCCACCCTCTCTCCTGCAGAGCCCAGACTGAGGCTGGTTCCTTCTCAGCCCAGCATCCCAGGGATCCTGGGCCACTCTCAGAGGGCACAAGACAGGCCTTTGCCACCCCAGCAGTTGTCTCTGGGGAAATCAGAATGCCTGCAGGTCACGCCTGGGTCACAGGGCAGGAACCGGGCAGTGGTCAGGAGGGCTGTGGGCATGGGGCTGGTGCTCCACATGACGCTGCCTCTCTCTCTCCCCAGGGGCGATGCGATCTCCTACGCCAGGATCCAGCAGCAGAGGCAGCAGGCGGATGAGGAGAAGCTCGCGGAGACCCTGGAGGGGGAGCTGTGAAGGGCTGGGCGCCCCTCCCTCCCTGTCCCCTCTTCTGGCTCTGTGTGGGTCCAAGTGAGGCCTGGACTGTCCACGCTGAGGCACAGCCTGGAGAGGGGCCTTTGCACGTGTCCCTACACCTGGAGTCCTCTGCTCCTTTCTCCAGACTGGCTTAAGCCAGGAGCCACTGGCTGCTGGTGTGAGGGTCTGGCCTGCTGGACTTGAGGCAGAGCCTGCAGCAGCTGTGTGGACACCACCCGGCCCTGCTTCTCTGCCGGGTGGGTCTGCAGACCTCACACCACAGACAGGGCTGCCAGTGACCTGCCGTGACCTGGGAGCAGCTTCCCCTGGAGATGCTGGTCCTGGCTTGAGGGGAGGGGCAAGTGGGACCCTGCCACCTGGGCACTGAGCAGAGGGACCTCCCCCAGCTCTCCTAGCAGGTGGAGCCCCAGGGCCTGGGACAGCCTGCCGCTGCCAGCAACCTCCCACTGCTGCCTAGGGTGCAGCGCCCACTGTCACCCTGCCTTCTGAAGAAGCCCATAGGGCTCCTAAGGTGCACCCCGGTACCTGGAACTGCAGCCTTGGCAGTGACTGGACAGCTGGGTGGGGGATGCTCCCTGCTGGCCCTGGGAACCTTGGACAGGCCACCTCAAGGCCCCTTGGCTGCCCCTCCTCCCTGGGCCTGCTGGGGCCCCTAGGTTCTGCCCATCACCCCCCGCCCCTGCTGGCCTTGGTGCTAAGGAAGTGGGGAGAGAAGGCTCTCCCTGGCACCCCTGAGGGTGCCCACCCTCTCCCTGGTGTGGCCCCGTCACGTCAGCCACAGCCCAGCCCCATTAGTGGGTTAGTGGGTCTGACCTCAGCCCCACTCAGGTGCTCCTGCTGGCCTGCTCAAGCCCTGCCCTCAGGGAGCTTCTGCCTTTTAAGAACTGGGCAGAGGCCATAGTCACCTCCCCACACAGAGCTGTCCCCACTGCCCTGGGTGCCAGGCTGTCCGGAGCCAGGCCTACCCAGGGAGGATGCAGAGAGCTGGTGCCCAGGATGTGCATCCCCGTATTCCCTCTGCCCCGTGGCCTCAGCCCGCTGGCCTCTCTGACCGTGAGGCTGGCTCTCAGCCATCGGGCAGGTGCCTGGTCGGGCCTGACTTAGCCCAGGTGGGGCTTGGCAGAAGCGGGCGGGTGGGGAAGATATTCCATCTGGGGCCGACCCCAGGCTGGGCCTGCGCTGAGCTTCTGGAGCGCAGGTACTGGGTCTTGCTAAGTGAACTGTTTCCCAGGAACACCTCTCGGGCCCATCTGCGTCTGAGGCTGGGAGTGGCATCTGAGGCCAGGAGTGGCAGGCTGGTGGGCTGGGCGTGGGGTTCTCTGGGCCCTGCCCAGTACTGCCCTGGGGACTTGGTGGGCTCCTGGGTCAGCAGCATCCCACCCCTGGGAGTCTGGCCAGCTGAGCCCCAGGGTGGCAGGGGCATTATAGCCTGGTGGACATGTGCCTTCAGGGTTCCTCCGGGGCCACCTTCCTCAGGCCAGTGCTGGGTTCAAAGGGCTGTGTGTGTGTGTGTGTGTGTATGTATATGTGTGTGCGTGCACACATCTGTCCCACGTATGCAGTGAGACCTGTCTACCTCCCACAAGGAGCAAGGGCTCTGCCCGCCCTCTGCTCATTCCTACCCAGGTAGTGGGACCCCGGGCCCCCTTCTGCCTGGCTTGCCTGCTGCTGCCCCTGCCAGAGGGGTCTCACTGACAGCCAGAGACAGCAGGAGAAGGGTTGGCTGTGAATCAAGGAAGGCTGCCCCTGTGCCCTGTGGGGAAATGGTGGGTGCATGGCTGGATGCAGAGGTGGAAGGCCCTGGGCCACAGGTGAGAGTGGGCGGGTTACCTGTCCCAGGTTCCCAGCAAGTCTGCAGCTGTGCAGTCCTGGGGCCCCTGACCCTGTCGCCCAGGGGGGCGCGCTGTCCAGCAGGGGCCCTGCCTTGCAAGGAACGTCTCTTCCGGCGGCCGGGCCGCTCCTGCCTGGTCTGGGCTGTGTGTGGCGCCCTTTCCTCTTTGTCTGTTCCTCTGTGTTCTGTGTGCGTCTTGAGCAATAAAGCGCGGCCGTGGCTCGCGAGCCTGCCTTCTGCTCCCTTCTGCCTTGGTGCCTGTGTGTGAGTGTGGAAGCCAGGCAGGAGCCGCTGGCCCTGGAAATAACTACAGGTCCTGTCCCGAGGCTGCCCCCAGCATCCCAGACAAGGAAAGTGACCTGCCCAAGATCACACAGCTAGAAAGAGGAGCCTGTTAAGGATGGGCCTCGCAGTGGGCTTCCCCTCATTGCAGCCTTTTCCCTGCCCTGCTTCGCTATGGATCAGCAGGCAGTGGCCCTGGCAACCTTGGCTGGTTCGGGTCTAGCCTGGCTGCTGTGGGGGCTCCTGGAGTAGACCCCACTCTTTCCTCGCTAGGACTACAGGTCCAGTTCCTTTATTTTTACAAAAGGGTGAACACAGTTTGCAGATAGGAGCTGCCTGTTCCCAGAGGTTGGGCTGGGGCAGGAGGAAGTGGCCACGCCAGGTCCTTTGCCCTGGCTTTTTTTTTTTTTTTTTGGCAGGGGGTGGGGATGGAGTTTCACTCTCGTTGCCCAGTCTGGAGTGCAATGGCATGATCTCAGCTCATTGCAGCCTCCACCTCCCGGGTTCAAGCAATGCTGCCTCAGCCTCCCAAGTAGCTGGAACTACAGGTGTGTGCCACCACACCTGGCTTTTTTGTATTTTTTAGTAGAGACGGGGTTTCACCATGTTGGCCAGGCTGGTCTTGAACTCCTGGCCTTGGGTAATCCACCTGCTTTGGCCTCCCAAAGTGCTGGGATTACAGGCGTGAGCCACTGTGCCCGGCCTGCCCTGGCTTTTTAAGTCCAGGATGTTCCCTGTGGTGCCCATAAGACTTGTGAGGGCACAGCCGGGTCTTCTTGCACAGCCAGATGCCACCAGATCAGAGCGCGATGATATGACTACGTTACTTGGCTGCCTCCAGCCCTGTCCTCTCAGTCCTACCCGTAGCCTTCTGTGGGGCGTGTCCTTCACGCAAGGGAAAGGGACTAGGCCTGAAGTCACCCAGCAGGGCCGTGTCCCTGGATGCAGGGTTGTATGCACTCCTG
This sequence comes from Gorilla gorilla gorilla, assembly GCF_029281585.2. Lineage (NCBI taxonomy): Eukaryota > Metazoa > Chordata > Mammalia > Primates > Hominidae > Gorilla > Gorilla gorilla. The sequence continues at coordinate 129,851,363 of NC_073237.2, forward strand.
CGGCCCATGGCTACGTGCAGCACTGTGGGCTGCCTGGGCTGGGGCTGTGGCTGGACAGCAGTGCTACCTGTCCGGAGCCAGGGGCACCCGCTGCTGAGGCCCCATCACACTGCTCTTCCTGTGCTCTGGCTGGTGGCAGGGATGACTGCTGCCTCTTGGTCCCAGGGTGCAGGTTTGTAGCCAACACAGAGGCCCAGCCACTGGGGGTTTGGCCCCCTCCAGGCGGGGACCCTGACCTAGCGCAAGAAGGACCTTCTCCCCGTGCGGAAGAAGGACTCGATCTGCTCCAGAGACCGTCCCTTGGTCTCGGGCACACAGCAGCCTGTGAACACCAGGCTCACCAAGCAGATGGCCGCGAAGAAGAAGAAAGGCACCTGGAGGCCGAAGGTGCTCTGCGGGTGAAGAGCGGGGCCGGGTCACAGGGAGAAGCTCCAGGGTCCTCCTGCCCCAGGAGGAGCTTGTGGGCGCTGCTGGTAGTGACCAGCCCTGTGGGGCCTTCATCTGGTCCTTCCTGTGTTCAGAGACTGCTCCCCCACACCAGGGCTTCCCCACTGTCCCCAGGACAAATCCGAAGTAGCCCTTGAAGTCTGCATCCCGTGTGCCCCTCAGCCTTCCTCAGGGGCTGGGCCCTCTGGCGTCAGCTCAGGTACCCCCTCCACACCCCCTACCCAGCGCTGGCGTCCCAGCTGTTCCACGCTGCGGCCTGCAGGAGGCCCGCCCTGCAGCCTGGTGGGCACGCAGGTTCTTCTTGGACCCTCTAGGCTGATGGACTCACTCTGGGTTGCCTGCCCTCCCCCAACCCTCCTGCCCTGACCACTGCGGGGACAGCTTAGGTGCTGGCCTAGGCTGCCCTAGCCAGCTTCTCCCTCATGGGAACTTACTCTGGGCCTCACAGATTCTGGCTGGTCACAGGGCCTGTAGTTTTGAACCAGGAGGCAGGGGGAGTGGGTGGGGTTGAGGGGGCAGTGTGGGTGCTGATGAGACCCAGCGCTCAGGAGGGCGGGAGATGAGGCACGGTGGGGAGGTGGCTTCCGGGGCCCCTAGCAGGGTCCTGGGCCATGTCCTGCCCTGGCCCGGGAGGTAACCTGACTTCCCAGAACAGTTTCCTACGCCCGTTCCTGTTTCTTATAATGAAGAGCCTTTGCTAGGCTATCACGTGACCACTCTGGGGTCTCTGAGTTCTGGGGGTGTGTGCTCATCTCCTAGGGTCACTGAGAGTTAGGGTCCTGACAGCTGGCCTTGGCACAGCCCCTGGCACTGAGAAGGGTCCTGGCCAGTCAAAGAGGGCCTAGGGGCCTGGAGCCTGGGGCTGAACACTCACCACCACTGGCAGGAAGGACTTGGTGAGGACAAAGGCGGTGAGCCAGCTGGCCAGCACGCAGAGCCCTGAGGCCATGCCACGGGCACGCAGGGGCAGGACCTCAGACATGAGCAGCCAGGTGATGGGGCCCCAGCCCATGGCGTAGCCTGCTCGGAGGAGGAGGCAGGTTCAGGCCCTGTGGGGTGACTGGAGGCGGCTGTGTCTGTCTCCGCTGAGCTGCTGGAGACCCCCCTCTCCAGCCACCCCAGACACATCACCCATCCCTTAACACCCAAGACAGCCTGCCCCTCTGAGCCACCACCACACCTACCCATGATGAAGAGCATGGTGGCCAGCAGGGGCACCAGGGTGAGGTAGCCAGCGGGTGCTGCCAGGGGCTGTGCCAAGTCCCCCCAGGACTCACTTTCCAGGCTCGCAGTGCTGTTGGGGCTCAGAGGCCTGGGGCCAAAGTGGATGTACAGCCCCAGAGTCAGGTTGGCAGCAAACATGATGGCCGCTGTGGACAGACAGGTGGCCTCGTGGGGCCAGGACCCTGTGAGCCAGCTGTTTCTCTCAGAGCTCCTTCTGCAGAGCCCCTTGATACTTGCGTGGTCCAGCTCATGTCTGGGACTAGAGACCCCCAGCAGGGCAGCAAGCTCTGTCTCCAGCCGCGTGTCAGGCTCCCACCGTGGAGTGTCACAGCCAGTGTGTCCACTCGGAGCCCCAGCGGACCTTTCTGGAGCCACTGGCCTGGGCCAGGGCCCTGCTGATGCTAGGGAGGCAGGTGCTCTGCAGTTCCCAGCCACACAGCCCCACCCCGAGGCAGGCCTGCACACCCAGCCCAGCCCTGACCCATGCGGAGGAGTGGGGCAGGAGGGCTGCCTGCAGGGTGCTTACCTGAGACGAAGAGCAGCACCTTGCGGCCTGCGAGGTCCATGGTGAGGGCGGCGATCAGCACGGACAGGAGCCGCACGGCCCCAACGATGGCTGCGTCGTCCTTGGGGGGCTATGAGGGGGAGACCACCGGGGCTGAGGGACCTGCCTGCTGTTCCCATCCCCCTCCAGGACCCAGCTTGTCCCGGCAGGCATTGCAGGGGCTCAGGCCAGCAGCTCAGTGCAGTACTGGGTGGCCTGGCACCTGCAGCATGCTGGGCATCTACACTGTCCGAGCCTATGGGGCTCCTGGGCAGGGACACATCTGCTCTGCCCACCACTATGCCCAGCTGGCACAGAACCCAGGCGTGATGATGACTTGCTGAACTGTGCTGTTACTAATCTTCAAATCTCATCTCACTTTGAGCCTTGGGGCAGGCTGATGGAGATGTGCTGCTATCTTCATCTTGCAGAGGAGGAAGTTGAGGTTCAGAGGGGAAAGTGACTTCCCTCATTAAGTGGCAGATGCCACAGGGCTCTGAACCTGGGGTCTATGGCCTCAAGGGGTCCATGTTTCTATAAAGCTGGTTTCCTTTGTAATCCCATGTATTTTATTTAATTTTTAAAATTTCTATATGTTTTTAGAGACAGGGTTCTGCTCTGTCACCAGGATGGAGTGCAGTGGTGAGATTGTGGCTCACTGCAGTCTCACACTCCTGGGCTTAAGTGATCCTCCCGCCTTGGCCTCCTGTTCGGATTTTGCCAGTATTTTATTTTAAAACATTTAAGCTTATCTTAAAAACATTCTGAGAACAGGTGAAGGCACTGGAACTGTCTCCACAAGGCCCAGATTTCAGATCTTGCTGTGGCATCCCTGACACCTGGCACAGAGCAGGTGTGGGTAAGGCCAGGGGTTGGGTAAGTGCAGGAGCAGGCCCTGCCTCCCCTGCCCTGCCAGCCTCCAGGGGACCCCGTGGGTGGGCGCCGGCCGGGGCTGGGCTCTCACCAGCAGGACAGCGGTGCTGTCAAAGATGGACTGCAGGTAGACCAGGATGGGCGTGATGCCCGTCAGCTGCTGCAGGAGGCGCATCAGCAAGGCCACGGTGATGGGCCGGCACACGTGGGGGGCCCGTGCCTCAGCCCACGATACTCGGCTGCTCTGAAACACAAGGCCGCCGCTGAGGGCGTTGGGCCAGCCTCTCCAGCAGGCGCCATCCTGCCCTGGACCGCCAGGGGTTGTGTGGGAGACCTCCTTTTTCCCTCCTCCAGGAAAGAACCAGCTTACCAGGCCACCCAGGCTCTGGGGACAGCCCCCCACCCCAACCCAGGCACTTGGATTAGTGGGAACTACTGTGGTCCTGTCTTCCAGGAAAAGCCTCCACGGCCACACAGAGCTGAAGTGCTGGAGGCGGGCCTGCCCGGCTCGGGCGCACACCCTCCTGCACCTGTCTCCGGACGTTGTCCTGGATCTGCTCGAACTCCCAGTGGACATCGGCGTCCGTCCCACGCAGCCAGGCCAGCGCCCGCAGGGCCTCTTCGTCCCTGCCCCGAGAGAGCAGGAAGCGCGGCGAGTTGGGCATGAAGCTGAGCAGCAGGATCATGATGAGCACAGGCGCCTCCCCGGCCACAGCCAGCCAGCGCCACGGCAGCAGGAGGCCTGGGGGCGAGGGGTGGGTGAGGGGCCAGGTCCAGGCCTGGTACAGCCCCTTCCCTCTGGAGCCTCTGAATAACCTCATCTGCCCTTCAAGGTCTAGTCCAAGGGCCATCTCCTACAGGAAGCCTACCCTGATTGCCCCAGGCAGGGTGGGGCTGCAGGGATTGCTCAGCCCCTGGCACATAGTGGGAAGTCCTTGGAAAGTCTTAGGGCCAGGGCAGGATGAGGAAGGGGTAGGTTGGGCAGGCAAGGCCCTGGGCCTCCACCCAAGACCTCCAAGCCCCCTCAACTGAGCAGCTGCATGCACTGTGATTTCTTTTCTATCTGGACTTCCCATCTGAGATGGCATTTGATGGAAGCTTTCTGCCGTTAAAAGATAGTCTGGCGACTGTGGGTCCAGGAGAAGCCCTGGCTGCCCCAGCTAGGGACTGGGCCTGTGGCTAGAGGGGCAGGCCCTGCCTGGAGGTGCCCAGCAAGGTGCTGACTGAGTGGGGCCGGGATGCCAGATCTCTTGCCTCTCAGCCCAGGATCTGTTCTGGGACAAATCATTCCCTTTCCACCCACGTCTACCTTGGCGGCACCCACCCCTCCCACCAGCCTGCACACAGGAGTGCGGGGCCATACTTGCCAAGGGCGTAGAGGGACAGGGATCCGAACACTGCCATGAGCTGGGGTGTGGCCCCCAGAGCCCCACGAACGCCGGGGGGAGCAATCTCAGACACATACACCTGCAAGACACAGCCGCCGCACCAGGTTTTGCTGAAAATACTGGTTCCTAGGCCCGGCCGAGATGGGAGAGTCAGCCCCTGTGAACCCCGGAAAGTGGGAAGTGGAGGCTTTCTGGTGGGGCTGAGTCCTGGTCATGACTCACTGCAGGACCTTGGGCGGCCTGCCTGATCTCCCTCTGTCCTCAGTTTCCCTAACTGTGACGTGGGTGGAAGTACGCAGCTCGGAAATGGGCAGCATGACGCTGGGAAGGAGGCCCGGGGGCTCCCAGGCTTCAGGGCTGAGCAGGTGAGTCCATGCCTCCCAGTGAGTTTTGTCTCCTCTGCTGGGCTCACCACCAGGCCCCGTGTGGAGTACCGCATAAGATAAGAAGGTCCCGGGGAGGGTGTAGGGCAGGGACTTCCCTCTCCTACCCATTGCTCAATGCGGATTTTCTCCAATTGTGTAATACATCTGACCGGTCAAGAAACGGGGTAGAAGGCTTGGAAAGTCCAGAGTGGGGGCAGCTGGGGACCTGGAGACAATTTCCCCCAAATTAGCTGCCCTGCTGGGGGTGAGCTGAGGCGCCCTGGGCATCCGCAGGGAAGGCAAACAATTCTCATTGCCCAGAAGGCATGGAGGCTGGGAGGCCTTAGTCAGATGGAGGCTCAGCACCAATACAGAGGCACTGGGGCACCTGGGTGGGAAGGCCTGGCCTTACCGGGATGCAGGCAGCTGTGAGCCCCCCGGCGAAGCCCGTCAGCGTCCTTCCGAGCAGCAGCATCCAGAGGCCGTGGGCACCCGCCATAAGCGCATAGCCGGCCGCCGACGGCACAGCTGAGAACATGATGCTCAGCTTCCGGCCCAGGAGGTCGTTGAGGATCATGGCACTCAGGCCTCCGGCCGCTGCTCCCAGCGTGAACACGGACTGCAGGGGAAGGGGGTGCAGGGCAGATATGTCTGGGCACTTGGCACCCCAATCTCATCAGAATACAGGGACAGCTTCTTCCCTAGGCCGACCCCAGGAGCTGGTCAAGCACTTGAAACAGGGAGCCTCCTGTCTTCAAGGAACAGCCATTTGTTAGGGATGCCCAAACGGGGAATTCTGCTCTAAGGAAGAGGTACTGCACCACATATCCACAGTGGTTCTGTCCAGCCTGATGTTTAAATGTCTAATATTTTAATACAGGAGAATTCTGTGACTTGAAGGTACTGGGCTTTAAGATTTGGAGGTTCTTAAGTTCCCTGTACAGCAGCAACTGGGACCCCCTCTGGACTCTGCTAACTGGTAGTGGGACCTGGGCACATTGCCCAGCCTGTCTGCGCCTCAGTTTCTTCAGCTGTCTTATGGGGAGAGCGCAAGTTCTACCTCGTGGCGTTGGCCCTGAGAATCAATGAACGTTCAGTGCCCAACACATGCCTGGCACATAGGAAGTGCTCAGTAAACCTTGGGAATTTTTATCTTAACTACTATGTTAACAACTCTACATAGGAGGCTATTAAGATTATAATTTTAGTCTCTGGGACTTTGGGATCTTCCTCTCCATCAGCCCACAATCTGTCCTGCGGACCCTCCTTGCCCCAGCCAGTGCCTCTCCCCACTGACACCTGATACCCTTGCCCCCATCCAGCCAACTGTGGGTGTGGGGACCCGGGGAAGCCTCAGCCCCACCTAGTATAGACCCTGACAGCCACCTCCCCACCTGCTCCTTCCCTCACCCTCTCCACTGGCTTTCAGTTCCTCATTTCAGAGGAATCCTGTAGCTTTACCCCACCCACTAGTGGCCTGGATGGCTGGGGGAGGGGGGACCAGGGCCCTGGAGGGGCCCCCAAGGTGGAGAATTTGGGAGGTTCCTAGATGGAGACAAGGCTCAGCAGGTCCCTGCTTCCTGCACCCACCCTCCTCCAGAGGATGGTCCTTACCCCGAACCAGGATGCCTGGGATTTGGTCAGATGCAGGTCAGGATCCAAGGAGCGCTCCAGGGCTGGGATGACAGGGGATGTGTAGACCAGGGCATACCCAAAGCTGAAATTGCCAAGCACTGCGGCGAAGGTGGCCAGGAACACCCTTTTGTTCTGCAGGGTCCTGGTGATGGTGGCGGACAAAAAGACCAGGGTCTCTGAGTCCCTCCTCCAGGGACCATTGCCTTTTCTGAACCCAGTGGCTGCCCGGCTCAGCGGGCAGTGCTAGGGAGGCCTGGGTCCAAGGCCATTCACGTTCCCAGGGCCTGAGCCCCAGCTCCCCTGGGAAATTCCCAGGCCATTGTTAGCTCATCGCAGTGGCTGAGCCTCTGGTGCTGGGGCCTTTTCTCCGGAAGAGGAGGCTCTGGTTCTGCCCCCAGGGCGGCGGCTGGAGGCTTGCTGTGTGACCTCAGGCAGACCCCCTGCTCGCTGGGGCCTCAGTCTCACTGTCTGTGGCAGTGGGGGGCTGGGCCCGGTACTCCCGTGGATCGTTCCTTCCCTTAGGGGGACCAGTTCCTTAAATAGGAGTAGCGTGTCTGGGACAGGAGGGAGCCAGATGGCCCCTCGGTGGCGACTAGGTCAGGGGAGGCCCAGGGCGGGAGCCTGCCGCGGGCTGGAGGGAACCAGGGCCACCCCCAGGCCCCACCCGCAGCCCCCAACCTAGCGACTCTCACCCGACCCGCGCCCTGTCCCCTGGCGACGGGGGCGGCTTCTCGGGGAAGGTGTCGTAGTCCGGGCCCTCGGCTCCCAGCAGCGGCTCCTGCATGGCCGGGTCTCTCTCGGGGCGAGCGGAGGGCGCTCGGACTGGAGCAGCCGCCCGGGGCCAGCAGCTCCGAGGGCACCGGCCAGGCTCCACCCCTCGGCCGCTATTGGCTGTGGGACGGCCCTGCAGAGACACGCCGGCCAATGGGGCGGCCGCACGCTGTCCTGATGCTCGGATGCGGACCCGGCTTCCCCGGGCGCGGCCGGCACCGCGTGCGCCCCCGAAGGTCGCGCCCCCGAGACAGGATGGGGGTCCCAGGGCGGAGCCCCTGCTGGATCGTCCGGGGCCCCCGCGGAGCGCCGGAAGCGGCTCACGCGGCCCGGCTCTTGCAGGCGTGACTGCGGCAATGCGCGCAGCCCCTGTCGTACTCGCTCCCGCGGGGTGGAAACCGAGGCCCAGAGAGGCGAAACCGCGCGCCAGGGTCAGAGCGAATGCGCACCTCGCTCCTCCTTACGCTCTAGCCCTCCCCGTCGCGTGGCGTCTCAGGGCCACCTCTGCCCTGGCTCTCCCTGGCACCAGGGAATCGGGGTGTGTCAGGGCAGCAGCGGATGTGCGGGACGAAGGAGGCAGGAGGGGCCGGGCGAGGCGCTGTGGGCAGCTCCAGTGAGCGAGGTCTGTATCCTCCACCCCAGGCTCGGGTGGTAGAAATAACCTGAGCTCGTGACATGTAACCCAGGTAGTAAGATAACATTGAAAAATAAGAAAAGCAGAAATGGAAAATTCCCGGGAAGACCGTCCTCAAAAAATCCCACAGCAGTTCCACCTCTCCCTTTGGGCCTTTTCGGGAAGAGGACGGAATCACGCCCTGCTCTGTTGGATGGACGTGCCACACACGCTTTTAAACGGAGCCTTTGTTGCTGAGTATTTGGGTCATTTCCCATTTTAGCTATTAACATGGTAAAGCATTTTTAAAAGTTAGAATTCCCTTTTATTATGATTGAAATACAACCATAATAGAACAATAAAGTCACATCCAACTCCCGTCAGCCTGACCTTGAAGGCGATTTAGCCTCTTCCAGTCTTTTCCCCATGTGCCTATTTTGCATATTTGCTATTGGGGCCCCCATTAAACTGTGCAGCCCCTTTACGTCACCGTTTTCTTGCCATCAAGATCATAGGCTTTGGACTCAGGCACACCCTGGTATGGTGATCAGGCTGCACAGTCCTCGTGGCCATATATATACATATATACATATATATGTGTATGTATTTTTACACATATATATGTGTGTATTTTTTTTTTTTTGAGACGGAGTCTCGCTCTGTTGGCCAGGCTGGAGTGCAGTGGCACGATCTCAGCTTACTGCAACTTCCACCTCCCGAGTTCAAGCGATTCTCCTGCCTCAGCCTCCCAAGTAGCCGGGATTACAGGCATGTGCCACCACGCCTGGCTAATTTTTGTATTTTTAGTGGAGATGGGGTTTCACCATGTTGGCCAGCTTGATCTTGAACTCCTGACCTCGTGATCCTTCCGCTTCAGCCTCACAAAGTGCTGGGATTACAGGCGTGAGCCACCGCACCCAGCCTTCTCTTTTTTTAAAATGTATTTTTTTTCTTTTAAAATCAACTTTAGGCCAGGTGCAGTGGTGTGTGCCTGTAATCCCAGCATTTAGGAGGCCAAGGTAGGAGGATTGCTTGATGCCAGGAGTCTGACACCAGCCTGGGCAACAAAGTGACCCTGTCTCTACAAAAAGCTAAAAAAATTGTCCAGGTGTGATGGCAAGTGCCTGTGGTCCCAGCTACTCGGAAGGCAGAGGTGGGAAGATTGCTTGAACCCAGGAGTTTGAGGCTGCGGTGAGCTGTGATCACACCACAGCACTCCAGCCTGGGTGACAGAGGGAGAGCCTTCTTGAAAAAATAAAATACAAGAAAAATCAACTTTGTTAAGCTATAATTTATATACAGTAAAATGAATCCATTTTAAGTATAGGTTGATGAGTTTTGACAATTGTATAACCCCGAACACCCCCAATCAAGATATAAAACATTTCCACCTTTTCTTTCTTTCATCTTTTTTATTCTTTTATCTTTTATCTTTTTTTTTATCTTTTTTTGTTATCTTTTTTTATCTCTGTTAAAAAAACAGAGATCTTTTTATCTCTCTGTTGCCCAGGCTGGAGTGCAGTAGTGCGATCTCGGCTCACTGCAACTTCCGACTACTGGGTTCAAGCGATTCTCCTGCCTCAGCCTCCCGAGTAGCTGGGATTACAGGCACCCGCCACCACACCTGGCTAGTTTTTGCATTTTTGGTAGAGATGGAGTTTCACCATGTTGGCCAGGCTGGTCTCAAACTCCCAACATCAGGTGATCCTCCTGCCTTGGCCTCCCAAAGTGCTGGGATTACAGGCGTGAGTAATCACGCCCAGCCCATTTCCACCCTTCTAGAAGGTTTCTTTGTGCCTTTCTGAGGTCAACCTCCTTTCCCTGCTCCCCAGTAAACTATTTTTTTTTTTTTTTTGAGACGGAGTTTCACTCTGTCCCCCAGGCTGGAGTGCAGTGGTGTGATCTCGGCTCACTGCAAGCTCCGCCTCCCAGGTTCATGCCATTCTCCTGCCTCAGCCTCCTGAGTAGCTGGCACCACAGGTGCCCGCTACCAAGCCCAGTTAATTTTTTTTGCATTTTTAGTAGAGATGGGGTTTCACCATGTCAGCCAGGATGGTCTTGATCTCCTGACCTGCTGTTAATGTGGGCTCCAGGAAAGTGTTGGGGGCCTGGGCCTGGCACGGAGTTAGGGGAGGCACAGCGGGGCCTCCCAGCGACACCCTGGGCCACACTCCATTCCACCCTTTCCCAAAGCAGCCCCAGCGGGACCCCAGGACTCCCCAGCGGGGCCCCTGGGTGGCACCGGACTCTGCCATTGAAGGCAGGGGGCGTGCTCCTGGGGACGGCCCCGGATGTTGGGCTGAGAGCCCCGCGCAGCCCCGGCGCTCAGGCAGATCGGGCTCAAATCCACTTCCTCTCCAGGCTGGCTGCAGGGCCTTGGCCCCGTCTGAATCTTTGCAAGGCCCTTTTGGGTATTGCAGATAAAGCCAAGTGACCCCTAGGTACTGGTGAAATGAGCGGGTGAGTTGGAAGATGGGGGTTCTAGTCCAGGCTCTGCCCGTGCTGGGCTGTGACATGGGCAGGTGTCTTTTCCCACCTGGATCCTGGTTTCCCTGGTCATCCAATGGGGCTCACAATACCCACTTCTGGGCCTTGTTGGGAAGGCAGGTGCCGTGGGAGGCTGGGGCTGGGCCAGGCGGGTGCCCTGGTCTTTGCTGCCACCTGGTGGCTACAGATAGAATCGCATCGTCTGCTGCATGGTGCTCTCTGGGTAGTCCAGGCCAGGGCTGAGGAGCTGACGGCTTTTTATGTTTTGGTGCAGAACATTTTGAGATTGTGGATAAACACAAATCCTGTTACCCAGAGAGAACAGATTTTTAACATTTTCTATTTATCTTCTTTCCCCATCTCCATATCTATCATCTCCTTAACAAAATCATAGGGCGGAGGTAAGTTGTGAGCCGGGCTCTAGAGTCAGAGAATGCTGCCTGTGACCCTGGCCCAGGGCCTTGATGCTCTTTTGTGCCATGACAGCTCCCTCCCTGACCTCGACATAGGAAGCAGGGAAGCATTTTTAGGGCTGGGAGGAGTGTGGGAGACCTTCGGACTGGAAGGTCTCCTGGAGGCTCCAAGACCCCCCCATCTCTCACGGAACAAGTACTTGTCAAGATTTCTACTGTGGGCTGGGTGCGGTGGCTCAAGCCTGTAATCCCAGCACTTTGGGAGGCCGAGGCAGGTGGATCATCTGAGGTCAGGAGTTCGAGACCAGCCTGACAAACATGGAGAAACCCAGTCTCTCCTAAAAGTACAAAATTAGTTGGGCATGGTGGCGGCCACCTGTAGTCCCAGCTACTCAGGAGGCTGAAGCAGGAGAATTGCTTGAACCCAGCAGAAGTTGTGGTGAGCCGAGATTGAGCCATTGCACTCCAGCCTGAGCAAAAGAGTGAAACTCCGTCTCAAAAAAAAAAAAAGAAAAAAAAAATTTCTACTGTGAGCCAGCCCCTGCGGGGAAACGGTAAACAGAATCCCTGACAGAGCTGGGGTATGACCAGGAATGGGAAGGCTGGACTCACTGCAGCATGCTGGGGGCCTGCAGGAAGGGGCAGATGAGCTCTAGGGTGTAGGAGGAGTAGGCCAGGGCCAGGGTCCCCAGGGAGGCTGTTCCAGGCAGAGGAACAGACTATGGGGAGTTCAGAAGCCACTCTGTGTTCTTCTGCACCAGCTACTGCTCCCCTTGGAGAACTGGAGGCCTCTGGAGCCTCTGAGAAGCAGCCACCGAGAAGGGGCAAGTGAGCGGCAAGGCCGTGGTTCCACATTCCCAAGCCACGCTTTGTCCTTCCTGGGGTCCCTGTAGGTGGGGCTCTTCTCCCTCCTCCAGCTTTCTGAAGCCAAAGTACACACCTCGGTGTCCATGATGGGGCAGCCGGGGGGCTGTACGCTTCCTCTGTCCCTGTCTCTGGGCAGACCATAGTCCAGCGTGCTGCCCCTACTGCCCTGGAAAAGCCGAGCCGGGAAGCGAGCGGGGGCTTTAGAGGCATCGTGCAGAGGGGGAGACGGAGGTAGAGCCTGGAGGTTTGGGGCACCTCCTGAAGCAGTGGGGTGGCCTTTCAGGTGGGGGGACTGAGAGAGCAAAGGCCTACAGGCTAGACCGGGGCCTCCCTGAGCTGTCATAAGCAGGACAGGACGTGGGGGCGGGCCACGGAGCCGCCTCCCTCCCCTGCCCATCCTGCCTGCTACAGGAAGGGCACACCCCGAGGAAGGAGGGAGGCCGGTTCCTGGCAGAGCAATGTTGAGGCTGATCCTCCCTGCTTCCCCCCACAAGCCTCTCTGTGAGCCTCCTCCCTGTCCCGCACACTCACCTGGGGGATGCCGCAGATTCTCAGAATCAGGCTCTACGTGGCCCCAAGCAGCACATGGCCTGGCGGAGGCAGCAAGCATGGCCGCCGGAGCCTCTGGCCTTCTGCCCAGGGAGCAGGGGCCCCTTGGGGGCTGTTCTCTCTGCTCCCTCTGTCACGTCCCCTCTCTGTTGGTGGAGGAGAGTGGCTGCAGGCAGGCACCTGACTCCCCCAGCTCCACACGGCTCCAGCTTTCTCTGCCTCTCCATGTTCACCCCTCAACGCATCTTGTCAAATGGAGACCCCGAAGGCTGGGTGCAGTGGCTCAGGCCTGTAATCCCAGCACTTTGGGAGGCCGAGGCAGGTGGATTGCTTGAGGACAGGAGTTCGAGACCAGCCTGGGCAACATGGCTAAACCCCGTCTCTACAAACAATTTAAAAATTAGCTCGGTGTGGTGGCACACGCCTGTAATCCCAGCTACTCAGGAGGCTGAGGCAGGAGAATCGCTTGAACTCAGGAGGTGGAGGTTGCAGTGAGCTGAGATCATGCCACTGCACTCCAGCCTGGGCGACAGAGCAAGACTTTGTCTCAAAAAAAAAAAAAAAAAAAAGAAGTAAAAATGGAGACTCTGAGACCCAGCTTCTGAGGTCGGGGGGTGGTGTTAGTAACTCACAGTACGGGCTGGTAGAGTCTGCCAGGGTGGTCTGGGCTGGGCTGTTGGGGATTTCAAACCCACGTCCCTCTTCGCATCCCGTCAGAGGCTGCCCGAGGCAGAGGCAGAACCTGCGGCTTCTTCCTCCCAAGTGCTGAGATCAAGTCCGAAAGTTCCAGTCATTCGCACTCCTAGAAGTGGCTTCCAGCCTTGGCCCAGGAGCCATCAGGACCAGGGACGAGGGCTGCAGGGAAGCCCAGGTACGCAGACCGAGAAGCCCGTGTCTGCCCCAGAGCAGGGCAGCAGGAAGATGGCCTCTGGCCCTTGCCACCCTGGGCCTCAGCCCTGCCTGCAGGCCCAGTGCTAACGAGAAACGCAGGCCGACCAGGGCAGCGTATGCCTGCTCTGTGCGTTTGTATTTCTGACCAGTGCCCATGAGAAGGCTGTGTGGTTTCCGATGCATTTCCAGGGGCCAACTCATTCCACCCGCCTAGCTCTGGTGGCTCCTGCAGGCCAAGCCCTCACAGAGAGGGCCTGGGGCGAGAGCAGGCATCTGCGTGCAGCTTGGCCAGGAAGGAATCGCATCCGCAAGGAAAATATTGTTCTGTATAATTCAGTGACCCGTTTTATAAACATTGTGGTTCTACCTTGGGGTTTTTCCGGCCTTGTCTCCTACCTCCCCTCCCCACCTTCCAGGGGCTGCTGGGCAGCCAGATGCCTGAGGTTAGGAAAGTATGTGCTTTTGCCGGGCTAGACGGTGCAAAGGGTGACAGGGTGGGCCTGGGGACGGGGCTCAGCCGGCCAGAGAGAGTTCTGGGGTGGGGCTGGCGGGACTGCAGCTCAAGCTGGTTTGCAAAGAGGTGTGAGAGCAGGCAGCCCACCAGAGCGTGTGTGCGTGTGTGTGTCTCTGTGTAGGGATGTGCCTATGTGTGTTTGCCTGTGTGTGTGCATGTGTATATATGTGTGTTTATGTGTACATGGATTCTGTGTGTTTGGATGTGTCTTTAACCAGGAAGCTGGGTATGGAGTGACACTGGCATCCTTTCTACCAGCCTGGATGTGGGCTGGTGGGTGTCTGCAAGGCCAGGTTAAAGTGGCCCATAGAGGGGCAAGGCAAGCTCCCCCCTCGGGGAAGAGGCTGCTCTGTGCCATTGTTGAGAGAGCGGGCATGGGGACAGATGGGCTCCAATCCAGCCTGTATTTCCAGCACTCCCTAGTTGAGTGGCCTTGGGAAAGTCATTCTTCCTCCAGGTCAGTCACCGGGGGCTGTGGGGCTATATACTGCCACCTCCATTCCTTTCTGCTTCCTTCTGAAAGGACCCTAATTTTGCTTGGGGATGGCAATGAGCCTTCCCTGCGGCCAGGTGGCCATGTGTCGGTGCAGAGGCCACGAGGGCTAGACAGGAGGGTCTGGGGCAGCTCTTCCTGATTAGAGAGGTAAAGTCTCACTGGAAAACGTTTTGGGTCCTGCCCTCTTCTTCCTGCCTGGAATCCCGTCGCGTGGCCGGGGGAGGCAGCTGCTCACTGGCAACCATGAGGGTGAGACCCAGGCTTGAGGCTGAGACCGAGGCAGGAGGGTGGGACCCACGCTACGCTGCTGGGGAAGGAAGCAGGCAGGGGCTCTCAGGCAGTGTCTGGAGCCTGGATGTCCATGTGGAGTGATGGGGTTGGCTTCTGTTTGCTGCAGCCTCATGCACTCCTGCTGGACACCCGGTGTCACTCTCTCTTCATCTGGGGATTGAGGGACCTAGAGGCTGGAAGGGGCTGGCTCATGGGTGTGCTCTGGATCTAGGCACCCTCTTCACTGCCACACCCTGAGGGGCACTGGGGAATCGTCCTCAGAGGTGTGCAGGGGTGCTGTCGGGACAGTCGGGCCCTACTGCTTCAAGGCTGCAGGAGGAGGATGGGGAGGATCTGGAGGGGGAGGAGGAGCTGGAGAAGGAGAAGCAGGGAGAAGAAGGAGGAGGAGGAGAGGGAGGAGGGGGGAAGGTGAGGAAGAGGAGCTGGAGGAGGAAGAGGGGAAGGAGGTGCTGGAGGAGGAGGGGAGGGGGAGAAGGAGGAGTTGGAGGAGGATGGAAAGGAGGAGAGGGAGGAGGAAAAGGTGGAGGAGGGAGGAGGAGGAGTTGGGGGAGGAGGGGGAAGGAGGACAGTGAGAAGGAGAAGCTGGAGGGGGAGGAGGAGGAGGAGTTGGAGGAGGAGGGGGAAGGAGGAGCTAGAGGGAGAGGAGGGGAGGAGGAGGGGAGGAGGAACCGGAGGAGGACTTGGAGGAGGAGGGAGGGAGGAGGACAGCCTGGGTGGGAAGTGGCACTTGGCCCAGCTCCCAGAGAGGTGGGTGGCTTTAGGTCATGCGTTCATCTGAGACCTAGTACAACCTAGGACCCTGGAGCCCTGTGCCGGTCACTGTGCCTCTTCCAGCCTTGGTATCCTCTGGAAGGTGAGAATGAAAAACACCCAATGACACTCAGGCTGGACAGGAGCAGGTACCCAGAGAGCAGATGGCCAGGTGCACAGAGGTGTCGCCTGACTTCCTCACCGGGACGGCATGGGGTGGGGCTCCTCCTGCAGGCGAAGCCCGCCCGGGACTGGGCTCTGGTGGGTTCTCTCTCTTTTCCTTCAACCAAAGACCTGGCTGGACACCCCCCATCTGACACTCCGGGGGCTTTCAAGGGGCTTCAGGCAACCCACATGCATTCTGGGCATCCCATTTAGGGGGACGAAGAAGGAATTGGATAAGGCAAGGGTGGGGCTGGCCCGTCTCCTCTGCTGGTGCATCAGCCCCTCCTAGGGACGCCGCTGTCCTTGACCCCTCTGCAGGCCAATCAGCCCTCCTTGGGAAGCTGCCGTCCTTGCCTGCTCTGCTCCTGGGGTCCCACCCAAGCTTGAATCCTCGCTGTGTGGTCTTCCCTCCGTGAGCCTTCATTTCCTCATCGGTAAAATGGGGGAGAGGAGAGCGTGGGGGTCAGCCCTGAGCCTGGCTGGTTGGCTACTTAATGGGCTTCTGGTACCTTGACCACCATCTTTGACAGCCTCAGTTTACAGATGAGGCCCTGAGGCCTGGAGGAAAGGATTAGGCTGCCTGGGATGTGGGTGGGAGGTCTGATTCTGACCCAGTGAAGTGAGGTCCTGCCCCCTCTGGGGTTCTCCAGCAGGCATTAAGGGAGGGGTCAGACGAGGTCCCCCTACCCTGGCCAGATGTGCAGCGACCTTGGGCTGTAACCTCAGGGGGTTCGCGCCCCCCACAGCCTGCTGGGGACTGACCAGGCCTGGGGGAGACTGGGGGAGCGAGGGGCTGGGAGGGAATACCACCTGGCCGGACGAGGCCCACACCGCCCTGCCAGCCTGGCATCTCTGCTCTCCCAGGCTCAGCCAACACCCGCTCTAGGACTCAGCCAACTATTTGTGGGCTGCTAAGTATCATGACAGCTGCTTTTCTTGCTAAAGTATGACATTACATTTTTCCGGATGGCCGGGCACTTCCTGGCCTGAAGTGTGCTAAGTGACAGCCTCACTCTGTCCCGCTGCCCCCCGAGTCCCTGCCCGCCTCCCTGCTTTGTCCAGGCTGGCTTGCAGGGCCAGGCCGAGACCCGTCCTGGCCTGTGTTCAGACAGAGCCTAGTTCGGGCCCCCAGGGCTGCAGGTGGCCCAGGAAACTTCCCCGGGGTTATTTTTGGCCTCTGTGCTGGCCCATGGACTCCCTGCCAAAAGCAATTACTGAATTTTCATCTTGTTTTGCTGATGGTTTAGACTATGTCAAAAATGTTCCACTGGAAGACCTGAGGGCACCTCGGGCTGGGGGATGTGGGGCTCGGGAGCCCAGCTGTGGCCAGGTCCCCGGAATAGACCTCTGGGGTTGCTGGCGAGAAGAAGGAGGACGGGGGAGCCGGGGCCTGTTTGTTTGTAGCTGCCACTGGGTGCTTCCCACACGCACAGCGTGCTCGGCTGGTGGTCATGCTCCCTGCGCCCTCTGCCAGCTGTGCATGTCCTTCTCTCCCACTTTAC
The DNA here is from genome assembly GCF_029281585.2 of Gorilla gorilla gorilla. Lineage (NCBI taxonomy): Eukaryota > Metazoa > Chordata > Mammalia > Primates > Hominidae > Gorilla > Gorilla gorilla. The sequence goes on from NC_073237.2 coordinate 129,868,148, forward strand.
AGAAGAAGAAACAGGTTCAGGGAAAGGGCCGAGGGCATGCCCAGGCTGCACTCTGTTCTGTGGGCTGCCGCACTTCCAGCCCAGAAGGATTTCCCCGGCTCAGGGGTGGCAGGGGCTGGGGGCTGGGGAGGCCATGGGGAACAAGGCAGGGTCTGCCCAGGCCCTCTCTCACTGCCCGGGGCGAGAGGTGTCCGAACCAATCAGATCTTTCCTAAGTTAAATGTCTGTGTTGCGGGCTTCCGCTACTCTGTTCACCCTCCTGGGAATTGCCCAAATGGCAGCCAGGTGGATGCAGGAGGAGGTTGAAGGGAAAGCTGGAGATCAGAGGGGGCCGCCCTCAGGCTTCTGTCCGTCTGCAGGGGCCCCACTGGCAAGCAGCACCTCTCCAGAACTCCGTATCCCTTCCTCTCCCCTCCGCAGCAGCCCTGGGAGGCAGATGCTGCCATGAAACCATGGTGCCCTCAAGAAACCCAGCCATGAGGGGGCTTCCTGCCTGCCCACGGCCCTGCAGGTCATGGTAAGGGGTGGTCCTGGAGTTTGTACCCTGGCACTTCCATTCCAGAGTCACTGCCAGGACCTTAAGCCATTCTGGAGCTCCCCCTGGCCCCGGGCACCTGGAGCTCCCCAGGCTGCATGGCAGTGGCTTGCTATGCAGGCCATGGCTGGGATGAGGGGTGCCTGGGGTGAGGGGACATGTCACGTGGGGCCCTGGGTTGCCTGGCCTGCTGGGGGCCCCCTTGTTGCTCAGCTGCTGTACTGGGGTCACGGCTCTCGGCCACTCTGCTCACTTGCAGTTCCTGGGAGCCTGTGGACATCGTGTTCTCGAGCCTGAAGGACCAGCAGGGCCCTGGGTGAACAGGGCAGTCCAGGGCCAGGGCTTGTGCTCACACTCCTGCGTGCATTCCCATGCTTCAGCAAAGCAACGCCGCCTCCTATCTGACAGGCTCAGGGTGGCCCTTTGTGGGTATTGTCACCACGTTCACTTGTGCATCAGATGCTTTTTGAGGAAGCTCAGGCCCAGCTTCATACCAGGCACTGGGTTGGGGGTCAGCCCTGCCTTGAGGGAACCCCAGTTCCAGAGGGGAGACACACTGAAAACCATCACACCCTCGGCAGGCTGGGGGAGGGCAGAGGGGCACAGGCACCGAGACACAGGAGAGCCAGGTCAGGGCAGAGGGCCACAGGTCCCCGGACATAGGAGAGCCGGGGCAGGACAGAGGGGCACAGGACCTGGGACACAGGAGAGCGGGGACAGGCTGCTTCCTGGAGGAGGTGATGCCTGAGCTCAGTGAAAAAACACATGTGTGGGGCCAGCCAGGGGATCGGGTTATGCAGGGCGAGGCTGCCCCAGGTACTTGGGAGGGAGGTGGTCCTGGGTGGGTGTTGGGGGCGTTGGCGGCAGGTGCACCTGCCCTGGTGTCTGCCAAGGCGGAGGCCAGACTGGACGGCTCAGCGCTGGCCTGGGTGTGGGTGACGCTTGCAGGGGCCGTGTGGGTTTCTGCGTGTGAGTGCCCACTGTGAGTCTCGTGTACCTGTGTTCACATGGCCAGGGTCCGGCTTCCAGCTGGTCCTGTCGCCCTGGGATGCCACACGTATTGTAATTACATCTGGGATTTCAGGGGGAGGAGGAGATGGGGTGCCTGCATGCCTCCTAAAATGTTTGAAGGCTTTGTCTTGGAAGAATGGGAATGTCTGCCTGAGGGGCTTGCCCATATCGACAGAGAAGCCCGGCTCCTCCTGCAGATAAGGAGTAGGGTTTGCTTCTCGAGCATGGAGGATGGGTACAGGGCTCTGCTGTCCTGAAACGGACAGGCCTGCGGGCTCAGTTGATAGAGAGGAGGCTGGAAAGCTTGCCCGGGTGTCCCGCCCCCATGGCTGGGACACGAACTGGCCTCGAACCCACCCACGAACTGGCCTTGACCTCCCCTGCGTCCCCCAGGCTGGCGGCCTCACTCTGTGGCTGTGGGGCCTTTTCCCTTCCAGCTCCTGGCCCTGTTTTCCTGGGTCTTGTATGGGCGGGGGCCTTATGAATGTACCATCCAAGTAGAAAAGATGGGCTCACCACACGAACGCAGCTTCCAGACACCTCCAGCTGTGTCTCCCCAGGACCCTTCCATGGAGGTCTGACAGCCCTGGCCCAGGCAGAACACGGCCTCAGCGTGCTCCTGTGGACCCTGGTGGGAGCCCCAGGAGCCGCGGTGATGGGGTGAGTCGGGCCAACTTCTTGGCTGTTGCCTGTGGCCCATCAACGCCTGCGGGTGGACGCCCTTCAGGGCCAGAGCAGGCGCCTCAGCATGCAGACACTGTCTGGCTCTCTTTCTGCGTTTTCTTCATCTGGATTCTGTTGGGACAACAATCAAGGCTGTCTCGTTCTGTCTGTGGAATGGGCCTCACCTAGCAAGAAGCCCCAGGGGCCCCCAGGGCTGGTGAGTCTGTGTGTACACGTGTGTGTGTGCTCAAGTAAGCTCGTGTGTGTGTGCTCGTGTGAGCTCATGTGTGTGTGTGCGTGTGTGTGTGCATGAGCTTGTGTTGTGTGTGTGCACTTATGTGTGTGTGTACGTGAGCTTATGTGTCTGTGTGCTCATGTGAGCTCGTGTGTGTGTGCGTGACCTTATGTGTCATGGGTGTGTGCATGAGCTTATGTGTGTATGTGCATGAGCTTATGTGTGTGTGCATGTGCTTGTGTGTGTGTACGTGAGCTTGTGTGTACGTGAGCTTATGTGTCGTGTGTGCTCATGTGAGCTCTGTGTGTGTGTGCATCAGCTTCTGTGTCATTTGTGTGTGCATGAGCTTATGTGTGTGTGCGCATGAGCTTGTGTGTGCACATGTGCTTGTGTGTGCGAGCTTATGTGTTTGCGTGAACTTATATGTGTATGCACGTTAGCTTATGTGTCGTGTGTGTGCGTGAGCTTATGTGTGTGTGTGCGTGCTTGTTTGTGTGTGCATGAGCTTATGTGTCATGTGTGTGCTTATGTGTCGTGTGTTGTGGGTGTGTGTGTGAGCTTATGTGTGTGTGTGCATGTGCTTGTGTGTGCTTGTGTGTGTGCATGAGCTTTGTGTGTGTGCTTATGTGTGTGAGCTTATGTGTTGTGTCGTGTGTGTGTGCGCATGAGTTTGTGTGTGTGTGCTTGTGTCATGTGTGTGCGTGAGCTTGTGTGTGTGTGTGAGCTTGTGTGTGTGTGCTTATGTGTGTGTGTGAGCTTATGTGTCGTGTATGTGCTTATGTGTTGTGTGTCGGGGTGTGTGCGTGAGCTTATGTGTGGGTGTGCGTGAGATTTGTGTGTGTGTGTGCATGAGCTTGTGTGTGTGTGCGCGTGAGCTTGTGTGTGTGCATGAGCTGTGTGTGTGCATGACCTTTGTGCGTGTGAGCTTGTGTGTGTGTGTGAGAGCTTGTGTGTGAGAGCTTGTGTGTGTGTGAGCTTTGTGTGCGTGTGTGAGCCTGTGTGTGTGCGTGAGCTCGTGTGTGTGTGCGTGAGCTTGTGTGTGTGTGTGCATACATGCGTGTGTGCACGTGCACAACCCCACAGCCCCACTGCAGGGCACCGTTCCCAGCGAGTACCCCAGCGAGTACCCCAGCGAGTACCCCAGCGAGCACCCCAGCGAGCCGGGTTCCATGTTCCGTCTGTGGGTGAGGATAGAGCCATGGATGCTTGTGTCTCACGTGGCCCATCAGGGATGCAGTCGCCTCCGCCACTGAGCTGAGCTTTGAAGCTCCCAGAGCTCAACCCTCCTGTTTCCTCTTCCGTTTCCGCAAGACTCTTTCCTATCAGAACAGAAGGCGAGTGCCCGTTGGGCCCTTCTGCTCTTCCTGAGAAATGGAGCTAGTCCCCAGACTGCCTCCCTCCTTCTTTTTGAAAGTCCAGACACAATGTGTCTCGGTCAGGCATGACACGCCTGGGTGTCTGGCCCTGAAATGGCCAGGCGGGTGGTCTTTGGGTCAGTGACACTCTGGCTTTGAAATCTCCCCCAGATGCACTTGGAACAAGGGACTCCAAGGGAAGACCCCCCGGATGGGGGTGGATCCAGCCCCACACCTCTCTCTGGGTGGCTGATATTTCAAAACTTGTAGCTCTCCAGACAGTGGCTGGGGAGCCTCTCCGTGGCGGGGGTGCGCACCCTCCCTTGGCAGCCTTGCCTGAGCTCGGGAGGCTCTCTGGTGTCTGAGGCTGAGAGCCGGGTCTGCTGTTCAAGCCAGTGCTTTCTCCCGTCTGTCCCGTGTCCATGCACACGTCCATGCACTTACGATGGCCCTCAGGATGAGGCAGGAGGAGGCTTCGTGGGATTAGACATTTCCACAGCGTCTGCATAAGTTGAGGGTGGCGCTCTCACTGTTCAGGGCCCCCCGACCCTGCCCCTGAAGCCGGTTGGCCTGAAACGCAGACTCGATGACCTGGAGCCGGCCCCTGGCCTCTGACAAGCTGAGCTGCCGCTGACTTGGCCTTTCCTCCATCGGGGGCTGAAATCCACGACTCTTACCAGCCGGCTGGGGGCTGGGGGTGGAGCAGCGTCCGGGCATCCGGGAAGGACTCTAGGGGTCTGACTAATGGACTGAGGGTGCGGCCCTCCCAGGAGTTCCTGTCCACCCTGTCTCAGCGTGGACTGACCTGGAGGTCTGGGATGTGACAGGCTTGGAAAATGATGCGGTGATCCTGCCTGGAGGGTGTTCACGAGAGACTGCATGCTAAGACGGCGGTGGGGGGGCGGGGGGCGGGTTACAGAAGACAGTGTTGTATGATCCTAATTATGCACAGGACAGGGCACAGCGGTCAAGACCATGGGCATTGGAGCCTGCTGTCAGGGCTCAAGTCCAGCCCTGTCGTTTTCCAGATGACCTTGACCTTGGACATGCTGCCAAACAGCCCTGCACTTCAGTGCCTTCAGCTGCAAAATGGGATGATGCCCACGCCTGTCACTCAGGGGTATTGCGCAGGTTAAATGAGTCAATACGTGGAGCAGACTTAGAACAGCAGCCCTACATAAGTGACCACAGAGACAAACGTCTACAATTTCCGATGATTTTAATGGTCTTCATTTTGTTTATCTGCATGTTTGAATTTTTCTACAACGTACACGAATGACTGGAGTAATTTGAAAAAGGTAGGTGGTTGCTTTGAACAAACTTAGAATCATCATTGACCCACATGTTGCTTGTGGGGTAAAAAAAAAAGTAAAAATAAAAATTAATAAGAAACATCTGAAAGCTCTCAGCCCACCACACACTGGCAGGGTAGCAGCTGATTGCAGTGCTGAGGTGCTAGAGGGGAAACCGAGTCAGTGGGGCTGGTTCTGGCTTCCTGGGGCTCTGTCAGGTGAGAGAGACACACCAGTGGAGGTGGGACGCTCCCCAAGGTGAGGGCTGAGTAGAGGAAGGGCTCAGAAGAGGGCAGCTTGGAGGGGCTAGTGAGGGGCTGTGGAGGAGGTGGACTTTGAGACAGGTCTTGGAGGACGGGTAAGATTTTGGCAGGCAGGGAGCAGAGGCTCACGCAAAGGTGTCCAGGTGCAGGGAACAGTGCGTGTGTGTGTGTGTGTGTGTGCGTGCATTTGTGTGTGCATGCATTCATGTATGTGCATGTATTCATGTGTGCAGTGCATACGGGTGTGCATGCATTTGAATATGCATGTGCATTCATGTGTGTGCTTGCATACGTGTGTGCATTTGTGTGTGCTTGCATACATATGTGAGTGCATTCGTGTGTGTGCGTGTGCATACATGCATGTATGTGTGCATTTGTGTGTGCATGCATACGTGTGTGCATGCATCCTTGCATGTACGGGCATTCGTGTGTGTACATGCATACATTTGTGCGTTTGCATTCATGAGTGTGCTTGCATTCACATGTGCGTGCATGCATGTGTGCATTCATGTGTGTGCTTGCATTCGTGTGTGCTTGCATACATGTGTGTGCTTGCATTTGTGTGTGTGGATTCATGTCTGTGCTTGCATACAAATGTGTGAGTGGATTCATGTGTGTGCATGCATATGTGTGTGTTTTTGTGTGTGTGTGCGCACACAGAAGGAAGATGTGCATGCTGGGGCTGGAGTTGAGACCTGATGAAAGACAAGGTGGGAGGGCAGGGAGGCCAGCCTGCTGGGAGGTGCCCAGGCTCGGCACAGTGGTGGCAGGAGGGGATGCCTGGTGCTGCAAGAGGTTCTGGAGCTGGGGCTGCAGGTTAAGGCGAATGGGGTCCTGCTGTGCGTGGGGCAGGAGAGCAGCCTCCCTGAATAGCTCTCCTTAACCAGAGGGGAGCCTCAGCTCATGGTGGCACGTGTGGGCCCTGGGACAGCCCTCATTGGGTCCCCAGATTCCCCAAAGTGGCTCCGAAGCAGGTTGGTGAGAGCCACAGCACAGGTTCCAGAAGCTTCAAAGCTCTATCCAGCTGCACCCCTGCCACTCTGGGAGAACACCAGCACCCTGCCCCTGCTGGACAGACAGCACCCAGCTTGGGAAGACCTAAGAGAAAAAGCTTACATATTCCTCTGGCTTGGGCTGGAGTCGGGGGAGGCTGCTTTGTCAGGCTGGGACGGGGCCGACCGAGCCCCAGGACAGGCTGTCCCCTGGTCTGGCCTCTGGTGTGGGGCCCATGCTGGGAATGGCGTCTGACCCTGTGTTCCCAGCGGGGCTGGGGCAGTGTCTTCAGGACACAGCTGTGCCCAGCTGTTCCCCAAATGACACAGTGCAGAAAACCCGCCCCCTCCTCTGCAGCTCTGCCGACCATCCGTCACCGTGTGGGGGCCTTTTTGGGGACCCATGACCCTTAGGGTAACAGGACAGAGGCCAAGACCTGCTTGGCTTGCAGAGTCTGGGGAAATGTGTTGACTTCTTAAAGGCCTTGGGGGACATCAGGAGCTAAGAAGGTTTGTCTACAGCCCAGCTCCACGAGATGCCCTACGTTCAGGCTCGTGAAGTTAGGGAAGGGCCTGGCTTCCAATGAAACATTGTGACTTCCTCATCATCACTTCCAGGGTTACTGGCAGAGAGAAGCCACTGCGACCTTTGCCCTCCCTAAATCCAGAGGTATTTGGCCCAGAAGCTCCTCCCTGAGTCCTTGTTGGAGCATTTGTCTTCAAAGGGAGGAGGAGAACCAGTGACTTTGTGTTCAAATGTCAGCCAGGCCACAGACTTTGGGAAAGTTGCAAACCTTCTTTGTGCCTCCGGGTTCCCGTGGGTTCCATGAGCTCATTCCTGTGGCTGTGTCCCAGGGGCATGGGATCTGTCTTGGGGACTTAGTGGAGGGGTCGTGACCTGGAGACCCAGCCTAAATGGCAGGTGTGTATCCCCTTGGCTGCTGCTGCCGGCGCTGACTGCAGGTTCCTCCTGGTGCCTCTGCACACTCCGAGGGGCTCCGAGGCATCCTCCACACGCTCCTGTGCGGCCTCTCCCTGAAATGTACGCAGTATGAAGGCAGGAATGCAGCCCATCTCATTTGGTGCTGTCTGTGTGATATGGTTTCGATCTGTGTCCCCAACCAAATCTCATCTTGAATTGTAATCCCTGTGTGTCCAGGGAGGGAAAAGATTGGATTGTGGGGGTGATTTCCCCCACACTGTTCTCCTGATAGTGGATGAGTCTCATGAGATCTGATGATTTTAAAAGTGGCAGTGTTTCCTTTGCTCATGCTCACTCTTTCTCCTGCTGCCTTGTGAAGAAGGTGTCTGTTTTACCTTCCACCATGATTGTAAGTTTCCTGAGGCCTTCCCAGCCCTGTGGAACTGTGAGTCAATGAAACTTTCTTTGTTTATAAATTACCCAGTCTCAGTTAGTATTTTTTTTTTTTTTTTAGATGGAGTCTCATTCTGCGGCTCACTGCAACCTCCACCTCCCGGATTCAAGCGATTCTCCTGCCTCAGCCTCCCAAGTAGCTGAGACTACAGGCATGCGCCACCATGCCTGGCAAATTTTTGTGTTTTTAGCAGAGACGGGGTTTCACCATGTTGGCCAGGATGGTCTCAATCTCTTGACCTCGTGATCCGCCCGCTTTGACCTCCCAAAGTGCTGGGATTACAGGTGTGAGCCACTGCACCCGGCCTCAGGTAGTATCTTTATAGCGGTGTGAGAATGGGCTAATACAATGTGCAGGGCCTTAAGCTGTGGCTGACTGGTAGAAGCAGCTCAATAAATGGTGGATGGATGGATGGATGGATGGATGGATTCACTAATTACTGACTTACTTGTTGGGTGTGGTAGAGCATCAGATCACAGACCTTAGAGCCTGGCTTCCAAGGTTTGAATCTGTGATATACTGACTCCATACTATTAAGTGATTTATGTAATGTTCCCATGCCTCAGTTTCCTCATCTGTAAAATAAAGTCCAAAGATTTCTGTTCTTTTTCAATATGGCCAATTAAGAACCTGCACAAACCCTCCCACTAACAGCAGCTAGAAATTCTGGGTAGAATGAAAAATGCCTGTCTTGTTGATTATTGTCTTGAGCTGACTAGGAAGTGTGGAGTACTCAGGCCAGGATAGAGAAAAGATGGGACCCAGAGAGCAAGGTGGACACTGAATCTGGTTTTGCTGGGAGGTATGGAAAGATGTGGCCACTGCTCCATCTCTGAAACAAAAAGCTGAACTTATTGCTTGTTAAGCATGGGAGAGCTATAATTGTAAGGCTCAGACTGGCCAAACAAAGCAAACTGCTGGCCTTCATAGTGTTTCAGGAAGAGTGGAGTTCAGGCATAGGAGGCTTTCAGAAGTGGGAGAGCTTGGGGAATGATTGATCTCTAACTGAGGGAGACTAGTTATTGGAGAGGGGCTACTGCTGGTTGGTTGACCAAAGAAAGTGGTCACTACTAGACTGACACGGACTTAATGCTGGTGTTTGCTTGTTGCTGTGGCCAGACAACAGCCTATCTTTTCATTTTGAATTGGAGAATTGAAATTTTTTATTCTCATAGGCAAACCTGAGCATCATTTTTTGACTACTTTTGTGGCTAGAGGTCAGAAGACAAAGCACAGAGCCTGGCCGTGCAGGAGAGTCTAGTGGAAGACCATTCCTTCAATGTGGGACTCAATGGGCTACACCTCACTGTCATGGGAAACTAGAAAATCTATTTCTCCTTTGGATACTACATCGACACTGCCTGTAGCAAACTTTGGTGCCAAGTGGAGCAGGAAAAGCATTCTCTAAGAATTAATAACTATAACCTGAACTTCGTGTGTGTGTATGTAGCCTGAATCCACATTTCCTCAACTATCCAAAATAAGGGATTTTAGTTTAAAGGAGTCTCAGATTGGAAGTGCCTCAATTGTTTGACAGAAGTAAATACAATTACTTTCTAAAGGACTCTGCCTTTACCTCAGGCCTCAGAAAATTTCCATAAAGTTCCACAGCAAATGAGCAGTTCAGAGTAAAAAAAAAAATCACTAAATATACAAGGAAACAAGACACCATGAGGGAAAGTCAACAGAAACAACAGGCAGTAGAATCAGATCAGCCAAACATTTAGATACTAAAAATATCAGGACTGGAAAATAAATGTGTTTTATGGAAGAAATAAGAGGCTTGGATGTATTAATGAAGAACAAGCATACTTGAAAAAGAACCAAACATACTCTTAGAAATAAAAACATGACAATCAAAATGAAAAATTCAAAAGATAGCTTAACCACAGTTTAGACATGACCAAAGAAGGAATCGATGAACTGAAGGATAAGGCAAAAGACATTAGGAAAGTTGAACTCCTGAAAGATAAAGAACTGGGAAATATAAAGAACATGAGGACTTGCGTGCAAATGTAAGCATATTGCTAACTGGATTTCCAGAAAATGAAGAGAGATAGAATAGGGGTAGGGGCAATATTTGAAGAGGATTATGGCTGAAACTATTTCAGATATAATGAAAGATAGCAACCCACAAATTTAAGAAGCCCAATGACTCTCAAGCAAGCCAAAGAAAAAGGATTCCACACGAGTCACATAAGAATAAAAACACAGAACACTGAAGACCAAGAGAAGTCTTATAAAAGAGCCCAAGAGAAAATGTAGATTATCTTCAAAGATAGTTACGCTGAGAACTTACTATTCAGGAGCAACAATGGGAATTAGGAAACAGAGAAATGAAGTCTTCAAAATGCTCAGAGCAAATGATTACCAACCTAGAATTCAATATCTGGTGAAAAAATTAAAGATGCAAATGATTGTCAACCTAGAATTCAATATCCAGTGGAAAAAATAAAGACACAAAGGATTACCACCTACAATTCAATATTCAGTGAAAAAAATAAAGACAATCATAGGCAAATAAAAATCAAGAAGGTGTCCCACAAACAACCCTTGCTTAAGGAAATTTTTTGTAAAATTAATTTTATTTTTTAAGACAGGGTCTCACTCTGTTGCCGAGATGGGAGTGCAATGGTGCAATCATGGCTCACTGCAGCCTTGAACTCTCAGACTTGGGTGATCCTCCCACGTCAGCTCCTGAGTAGCTGGGACTGCAGGTGTGCACCACCATGCCCAGCTAATTTTTGTTTCTTTTTTTTTGTAGAGATGGGGGTCTCCATATGTTGCCAGGGCTGGTCTGGAACCCCTAGGCTCAAGCAATCCACCCACCTCGGCCTCCCAAAGTGCTGGAATTACAGGTGTGAGCCCACCATGCCCAGCCACTTGAGGAAGTTTTAAAAGATATGTTTGAGCCAGAAGGAAAATAACCCCAGATGGAAAAATTGGGGTATAAGAAGAGATGAAAGTCGAAGAGATTGTCATATGTGGGCAAATCTAAACAATTATTGGTGGTAAAAATGTCATGTGGTGTTTAAATGAAGATAAAAGAAAAATACAAGGTAATAATCGTCTTAAAGTTAGGAGGGAAATAATTGGAATTAAAAGGTTCTATGGTCCTGCAATGTTCAAGGGGAGGGTAAAGATATGAATTTACTAGAAGCTTTGATGAACTACCACTAAAGGAATGGAATTAGCATATACATTCTAACTCTTTAAAGGGTTATGTATGTTTCCTCCCAGTCTGCTTCTTCGTGATGTCTTTTGAAGGGTAAATATTTACAATTTTGATGATCTAGTTGATCAGTTTTTTTCTTTGATGGATCACACTTTTGGTGTCATATTTAAGAAATCTTTGCCTAATCCAAGGTCACAAAGATTTTCTCTGATGTTTTCTGCTAGAAGTTTTCTAGTTTTTGGAGTTAATTTTGGGGTGGGGTGTGAAGAAAAGGTTGAGGTTCAGTTTGTTGCCTTGGGGCATTGATTTGTTCCAGCATTATTTGTGTTAAAGGCTGTCCTTTGCAGAGTGGGGGAATTCTCTTTTCTTTTCTTTTTTCTTTTTTTTTTTTTTTTTTGACAGGGTCTTGCTCTGTCACCCAGGCTGGAATGCAGTGGCGAGATCTCGGCTCACTGCAACCTCGACCTCCTGGGCTCAAGCAATCCTCCTGCTTCAGTCTCCTGAGTAGCTGGAACTACAGGTGTGCGCCACCACACCCAGCTAATTTTTAAAATTTCTTTTGTAGAGGTGGGGTCTCGCTATGTTGCCCAGATTGGTCTTGAACTCCTGAGCTTAAGCAATCCTCCTACCATGGCTTCCCAAAGTGCTGAGATTACAGGTGTTAGCCATTGCACCCAGCCTGAGTGGGAGATTTTTACATCCCTCTCTCAGGAGTTGATAGCAAGTAGGAAATACTTGGTAATGACAGATTTAAGCAGCATCGTCAAGAAGCTTGACTTGACGGACTCACACAGAAGGCCAAGGGCAGGACTACACGGGGCCGTCATGGAAGCTGACCACATGCTGGGCCATAGAGAGAGACAGCCGCTGTGAAGGCTTGCCGTCTCAGAGACTGTGTTTTCTGACCGACCTCAGTACCAGTTAGAACAATAATGATGATGGCGATAAAATAGTTTGAAATCGCCCTTATCTGCAAAGTAAGGAAGAAGACATCATCATGAACATTAGGAGGGCAGTCTGGTACCTGTCTCACAGGGCAGTTGAGAGACCTAACAGCCGCTATCCAGAAAGCACTTCTTAATTTTTTTAATTAATTAATTAATTTTTGAGATGGAGTTTTGCTCTCGTTGCCCAGGTTGGAGTGCAATGGTGTGATCTCAGCTCACTGCAACCTCCACCTTCTGGGTACAAGCGATTCTCCTGCCTCAGCCTCCCTAGTAACTGGGACCGCAGGATGCGCCACCACGCTCCGCTAATTTTTATATTTTTAGTAGAGGTGGGGTTTCACCATGTTGGCGAGGCTGGTCTCGAACTCCTGACCTCAGGTGATCTACCTGCCTCAGCCTCCCAATGTGCTGAGATTACAGGCGTGAGCCACTGCGCCTGGCCCATATTTTAAAATAATAATAATAATTATTATTATTTTTGTAGAGACAGGGTCTCCTTATATTACCCAGGCTGGTCTCAAACTCCTGGGCTCAAGCACATAAAGCACTTCTAACAGTGTCTGGCAGGCACTGCGAGAGCCAATGATGGGAGACTCAACCTCCTCCCCCTCCTTCGTGACTTGTTTTCTGATTCATGTACTTGTTACTTGCTGGGTGCTGTCTGTGGGATCAGTCAGGCACTTGGCTGCCTAGAATTCTGTCCCACCGCACTGTGATGAGCCCAACAGCCAAGATCCCTGCGCGCTCACAGCTCAGGAGGTGGTGCCTAGGGGCTTGGATGGTCCACAGTGAAGACCTCCATTGGGCCATCCAGTGGCAGAACAGGGCAGGACAAAGGAGGCCGTGAGTGCGGTGTACAGCACACAGGACTCAGAGACCCCAAACTTGGGGCCGTGTCCTGGCTCTGTCAGTGCGAGGTCTCACCCATGCAGACACTCCGTGGATCCTTGGTTTTCCAGCTGGTGAGATGGGGAAGCCAAGGTGACTAAGATGCATGGTGATGAGGAAGTGGTCCCAGGTGCGAGAGCCTGGTCCAGGCCTAAAGACCGTCACGGGAGTGATCTCGACAATTGGTAGGGCGAAGGCACCATGGGACCCAGCATAGAAGAGCAGGTGTCTGCAGGAGGGACAAGTGGAGCTCTGGGGCCTCTTAGGCTGCCTTCTGTGCTGACATCTTTGGTTCTGCCATTGTGGTTTCTGGAATGGGCTGGCAGGCCAGGGGCCAGAGAACGCCCCAGTTTCCTCTGCCCCTCCTCTCCTACCTCTGGAAGACTCAGGCAGCCAGGGCCGGTGGTCTGAGGCTGCAGCTTCCCGGAGCTCCAAGCCAGCAGCAGACGCTTATCAGCCTGCTGTGGTGCAGGGGCTGAACTCTGCCCAAACGTCTTCCAGATGTGGCCGCAGCTACTCGATAGCCTGGCTCCAGCCGGGGCTCTAGGCCAGCGGGCTCCTGTTAGCCGAGCTGTTAGGAAAACAAAACCCAATGAAGGCCCAAGGGGCCCAGCTTCTCGGAAGGGAAGGGAGTGATTGGGCAGAAGCCCTGGCCAGGCCCAGCCACTGGCCCTAAGCTTGGGGTGGTCATGGCCGTCTGCTGGCTCCTCTGGGCTCCTCCTGGGGTGAGCCTGGGCCCCCTGGCTAAAGGGGTTCCCCTGTGTGCAGGATGCAGCTTTTGTCTCTTTTGCTTCTCCACAGTGTGTGCGGGTGGGGGGCGTGGGGTCATGTCTCTATCACCCTAGACAGGATGGCAGCTTGACAGCGTGGTGCAGTTTGCCGATGAGCCTGAGGGGCCGGTGCACCTCTGCTGCCTTCCTGGCCCAGGGCAGGACTGAACCCAGGCCAGGTTCTCAGTGGCGGGGTGGGTGGGGCTGGGTCCTTTCACTTCTGTTGTTCTCTTGGATGGCCCCGGCAGGATAAGCAGGTGTCACTGCTGGAAGTTTTGGGGACTGAAGGGCCTTACCCAAGGACACACAGCCCCAGGGTGGGTACTCCAGAGCCAGATCCTTTCTGGCTCATGGCCTGCTCCCGCCTGCGGCCGGTGTGCAGGTCAGCGGAGTCAAGGCTGTCTTCTGTGGTCACTGACTAACTGTTTTCTGCATGTGGACTCGTCAGGGAGGCATAAACCTGCCCTTGCCAAGACAGATATGGAAAAATCCACTCATCCATTCATTTGACAAATATTTGTTAAGTGCCTGCCTACGGCCCGCCAGGCGGAGCGCGGGAACGCGATGCTGATTTAGACACTCCCAGCCTGGGTCGAGCTTCCAGGCTTCATGGGACCACATCCGCCCCTGGCCTGCTGGGCATGGTCTTGGCCTGTGTGATGCAGGCTGGGCCCTGAGCGATGGCTCTCCCGCCACCCCCATCGTACAAAGGCTGCAGGGGAACGAATGACTAGGCAACTGGGGGTGACCGTGACTCTGTGTGGCTTTAAGACACAAGCCAGCTGTCCAAAAGCTTTGAGCTATGATTGCTGGCAACAATTTGCCTCAATACCCCTCCCAGAACAGGGCAGCTCCCCGCAGGCTAGGGGCCACGGCTGAGAACTGCTGGAGGGACACACGTCCCAGGAACCACCAGTCACCGATGACTGGGCTTTGCACCACTGGAAAACCAGCTGGGGGACTGGTGGGCCCCCAGCGAGCCCTGCTGATGCCACCTTTGCTCTCCCAGCGCCTCCCTCCTCCCCACACTCCTGCCTGGTGGACTTGGCTCCCTCCCGATGGGCAGCAGCCTTCCTGGTCTCTTTCTGCCACTGCCCACCTCTTCATGGAAGCCAGACCCCACTGTCAGGCTCCCCCACCTAAAACCCTCACATCCTTAGGACCTGCCCACTGATGCCCACCTTGTGCAGTTCCCAGACAAACCCTGTTAGATCTTTCTCCCTCTCCCTGGGCCACTGGCCCCTTCTCCTTCGGGTCTCCCAGCAGCGCCCACACTGGGTAGCCTTTCTGACCCAGCGCCTCACTCCCCCAACCCCCCGCGATGGCTCAGTTCTGGGTCTGCCTCCACCATCAGTCTGTGCACCATCGGAAGGCAGAGCCCAGGTCTGCTGGACTTGTGTGACTCCTTGGGGTTGGGAAAGCTGTGCAGCACATGGAGACACTCAGGAAGGGGTGACGTTTAAACTGGGCCCTGGGACCGAGCCCCCTGTTTCCTGCTGTTTCAGGTCAAGCGTTGGGGCGGCACAGCAAGACCAGGACAGAGCTGGTGATGTGACACAGGGCACGATTCACCCGAGATGGTTGGAGGGGAAGGGTCACCCGTCAGTACTTTCACACGCAAGGCCACGCCACGAGGCCAGCCTGTGTCTGCCTCCCAAGTCCTGCTCATGGGCTCAGTCGGCCACAAATCCTCCCCCTTGAGGGAGGGCAGGAGAAAAGCCCAGCAAAGCCACCTTTTTCCTCCACCTTTGGCCACAGGTGACCATGAACACAGGACAGACACACCCCAGACTCAGTCTGTCTCCCTGTCCTGGGACAGAAGCCGGCAATGGACACACAGTCTCCTGCTGGCACCGTTCTCTCCACGTGGGCAGTGGTGGCTTTCTTGCTGCCCCAATGGGAAGGGTGCAGCAGGTCTGGGGAGGTGCAGGGCACAGGGGCATGGCCGGACTCAGAACCATGGAATGACGAAGCCATCATAGACATGGCCCGAGAGTCGGGCATCTGCAGGCTCACACGGTTCAGTCCACTTTGCTTTTCTAGTTTCAGTCTCCAACCTGCCTCTTCCAGGCAGCCTTCCTTCCTTTCTTAATCCATAATTCTTGGGCACTTGGTATGAAGCAATTTGTTTCCTTGGCAAATGTGGGTATTTGGTTCCTTAACTGTGGTGAATACTCCCTGATGGTAAGGATAGAGACCCCTGTTAAATTCTAGAGATTTGGTCGGGCACAGTGGCTCACACCTGTAATCCCAGCACTTTGGGAGGCTGAGGCTGGTGGATCATGAGATCAGGAGTTTGAGACCAGCCAACATAGTGAAACCCCGTCTTTACTAAAAATACAAAAATTAGCCGGGCATGGTGGCGCACACCTGTAGTCCCACCTACTTGAGAGGCTGAGGCAGGAGAATCACTTGAACCTGGGAGGCAGAGGTTGTGGTGGAGCCGAGATTGCACCACTGCACTCCAGGCTGGGCAACACAGTGAGACTCAGTCTCAAAAAAAAAAAAAAATTCTAGAGATTCATTTTTTTGCCCTTGACCAATAATAATGAAAATAATAATGATTGCCATTAAAAGAAGTATTTTAAAAAATACTGTGCTGGATGCTTTATAATAAATGTGTCATTTAATCTTAACAACATCCATACGAGGCAGGCACTATTATAAAAGGGGAAACCAAGGCCAAGAGAATGCAGGGAACTTGCCTGAGCTCATAGAGGGAGAGCTGGGGTCCTGACCCCCACCTGCCCCATCTGCTTCCTGTCTCTTCTGCCTTTTAAACTCCCCTGACACCTTTCCAGCCCGCCAGCCTCTGACTTAATTTACTCAAAGGGGCCCACGTGGTCGGCGGGGTGAGGCTGCTGTTCCCATTCACAGGTGGGGAATCTGGATGCAGAGATGGGCAGAAATGGCCCCTAGGTCACCTGGCCATGGGGAGGTGGCCTGGCAGGCGGCCCCGGGGCTGCACGCACTCTCTGCTGCCTCTAACCACCTTAGGCAGCTTGCTTTGGTAACAAGCTAACCGGCAAAGAGATTTACACCCCGGGGCTTCCTGCCGACTCTGCAGAAACATCCCTTGCCCACCCCCGCTCCACGTCCTCCCCGCCAAGCCCCTGCGGCTGAGACCAGGGTGAATTCCTTTCCCGGCGTCCAGCGTGCTTGCCCTAACTACAATCCCAGCCCCGAGAGCAGGGCAGTCTATGAAGTAGATGGGGAGCTGTAAAGCCTTTTTAAAAGGGGCAATAAAAGTTTTGGGTTTCAGATCATCTTACTGGAGAAGAGAATAACAGAGACAGGAAATTTCAGTAGCAGACACGACAAAGGCCACAGCACACAGACTGCCCTTAGACAAAAACGCCTCCACTTGTGCAAACAGAGGACGGCTTGGCAGGGGGCACTGCCCCGTGCCATGCCAGCCTCGCACGAGCTGCGGGGAGCTGCAGGTGGCTGCTACAACAGCCTGTTTTGTTTACGTTGCTGTTAAGTGTTTAGAATACGTCTCCGCGTTGGTGCTGCCTGAGGTGTGCAGCACTCTCCCCTGAGCTGGGCTCCTGCTATGTGTGCCAGGAGGGGGTGTGGTGTGTGCCAGGAGGGGGTGTGGTGTGTGCCCCAGCACGGGGCACAGGCGTGGGCAGGTCGGGGCCGGGGTGTGGGGCTGGGGCGTGGCTGACCCTGGCACTGGGATGGGTGGGGCCCAGGCTGCTTCTGCTCCCAGGCTCGGGGAGGCTGTTGCTGGGTGTGTGCCCACCCATCCCCCCAGAGTGGGAAATGATCCAGCTGTGGGAGCACATGGTCATTCAGCCACCAAGAGTCCTCAGAGCTGTCCCATCCCTTTTGCTTCCAGCAGATGCACCGTCCTATGCAGTAACCACCAGCCACATGGACAGGGCTGCCCGATCAAACAGAACACTCTGGGATAAACTCGATTTCAGATACACGATGAATCATTTTTTGGTATAGGCGTGTCTCACGCAAGTGTCTCTCCAATAGCTCACGGGGCACGCTTATGCTGCATGATCGTCTGCTATAGATCTGAAATTGAAACGCAACTGGGCGTCCTGTATTTCATCTGCAACGCCACCCATGTGACTTTTTTTTTTTTGTATTTTTAGTAGAGACGGGGTTTCACCGTGTTAGCCAGGATGGTCTTGATCTCCTGACCTCGTGATCCGCGCACCTTGGCCTCCCAAAGTGCTTGGATTACAGGCGTGAACCACTGCACCTGGCCGGACCCATGTGACTATTCGAACTTAAATTATTTAAAATGAGGATAACATTTAAAGATCCAAGTTCTGGGTTGTACCAGCTACGTTGCAGATGCCCAGGCACCAGGCGTGTTGGGTAGCCCAGAGTGTCCCCACTGCTAAAGCAAGTCCTCTCGGCCAGTGCTATTTGGGGACTCCTAGTGACATCTAGAACTACTTTTCCAAGCACTGAACCCACAGTCCCTGGGTCTCCCGATCAGGGCTGGGGAGAGGGAGTTCTGGCTGGGGCGGCCTTGGAGGCCCTTTCTCAGATTCCAGGGACACGACGCCCTCGGGGCTGGCAGACATAGGGATTCAGAGGTGTTTGCATCTGCAGGCCATTTTCTTGTTATCTTGCAGCGTTGGGGTGACCATTCTGGGTGTCAAGGGAGTAGGGTGGCCCCTCCTGGGTGCTCCCTACCTGGCTCCCTGGTCAGAGCCCCCAAGATGTCAAAGTGGGCCGTGGTGCCTGAGGCCATGGGAGGGAGACACAGCTGGGGGGACTGGCAAGACCCTGGCACCGTCTCCCACCCAGCAGCCACTGTCCCGAGCTGTCTGACGTCCCTGGCCCTCGGAGTCCTTATTGGCAAAGTGGGCTCAGGACTGTGGCCTGGGGCCCCCGAGGGGTCGCCTGTGAAGGGGAGGGGCCTGCCCCTGTCAGGAGGGTCGAGGCTGGGCCTGGAGCCCGGGATCCTGCAGTGGTGGGCAGGGACTGAGGGCTGGAGCGCGCCTCCTAATTGTCCGTGACTTACAGACTTGGCCAAGCTCTGGACGGCCTTCGTAAATCGCTGCAGTGAGGAGCCTGCCAGTGTGGCCCTTCGCGCTTGGCAGGGCCCTCGCCGCCGCCCTGTTCGGAGTGGCCTGCCGCCTCCAACTTTCCATGTGCTGCTGCTGCAAAGCGGGAAGGGGGGTGCTGGCTGCTTGCTGTGGTGGGGAGGGAGGTGGGGCGGCCACCGTGCAGGTGCCTGCTTCTGCAGGGATGTCCAGGGCTCTCCAGCTGCGGGGTCCCCAGAGCCTGTCCCCTACAATGCCTGGTGTGAGGCTCATGTGGTCTCCACACGGGTCCAGAGGGGAAGATGCTGATTCAAGGACACCCCGTCTTTTCCCAGTGCATGTAGCGTGTGTGTGTGTGTGGTGTATGAAGTGTGTACATGTGTGCACGTGCGTGTGTGTATGTGTGGTGTGTATGTGTAGTTTATGGAGGGTGTATGTGTGTGCACGTGTGTGTGTATGTGTGGTGTATGGAGTGTGTATATATGTGCACGTGTGTGTGTATGTGTGGTGTATGGCATGTGTACATGTGTGCATGTGTATGTGTGGTGTGTGTGGTGTATGGAGTGTGTATATGTGTGCACGTGTATGTGTGGTTTATGGAGCGTGTACGTGTGTGCATGTGCGTGTGTGTGTGGTGTGTGGTGTATGGAGTGTGTATATATGTGCACGTGTGTGTATGTGATGTATGGAGTGTGTACATGCATGCATGTGCATGTATGTGTGGTGTATGGAGTGTGTATATGTGTGCACTGCATGTGTGTATGTGTGGTTTATGGAGTGTGTGTGTGCATGTGTATGTATGTGTGGTGTGTGTGTGGTGTATGGAATGTATACATGTGTGCACGTGCATGTATGTGTGGTGTGTTTATGGTGTATGGAGTGCATACATGTGTGCACATGCGCATATGTGGTGTGTGTGTGGTGTATGCAGTGTGTACATGTGTGCACATGTGTGTACGTGTGTGTGGTGTATGGAAAGCATACATGTGTGCACGTGCATGTATGTGTGGTGTGTGTATGTATGGAGTGTGTACATGGGTGCACATGCGTGTATGTGTAGTGTGTGTGTAGTGTGTGTGGTGTATGCAGTGTGCACGTGTGCACGTGTGTGTACGTGTGGTGTGTGGAGTGCGTGCATGTGTGCACATGCGTGTATGTGTGGTGTATGGAGTGCGTACATGTGTGCACATGTGTGTATGTGTGGTGTGTGGTGTATGGAGTGTGTACATGTGTGCACATGCTTGTATGTGGTGTGTGTGTGGTGTATGGAGTGTGTACATGTGTGCACGTGTGTGTGCATGTGTGGTGTGTGTGTGGCGTATGGAGTGTGTATATGTGTGTATGTGCATGTATGTGTGGTGTGTGTGATGTATGGAGTGTGTACATGTGCACGTGCATGTGTGTATGTGTGGTGTGTGTGGCATATGGAGTGTGTACATGTGTGCATGTGCGTGTATGTGTGGTGTGTGTGGTTTATGGAGTGTGTATATGTGTGCACGTGTGTGTATGTGTGGGGTATGTGTGGTGTATGGAGTGTGTATATGTATGCACGTGCATGTATGTGTGGTGTGTGTGGTGTATGGACTGTGTATATGTGTGCACGTGTGTGTGCATGTGTGGTGTGTGTGGTGTATGGAGTGTGTACACGTGTGCACAAGTGTGTACGTGTGGTGTGTGGTGTATGGTGTACATGTGCACACACGTGTGTGTGACATATGGAGTGTGTACATGTGTGCATGTGTATGTGTGGTGTATGTGTGGTGTATGGAGTGTGTATATGTGTGCACATTCATGTGTGTATGTGTGGTTTATGGAGTGTGTATGTGTGGTGTGTGTGGTGTATGGAGTGTGTACATGTGTGCATGTGCGTGTGTGTATTGTGGTTTATGGAGTATGTGTGTGCACATGTGTGTGCATCTGTGTGGGGGTGTGTGGTGTATGGAGTGTGTACATGCATGCACGTGCACATATGTGTGGTGTGTGTGTGATGTGTGGAGAGTGTACATGTGTGCATGTGTATGTGTGGTGTGTGTGGTGTATGGAGTGTGTACATGTGTGCACGTGTGTGTATGTGTGTTGTGTGTGGTGTATGGAGTGTGTACATGTGTGCACATGTGTGTGTATGTGTGGTGTGTGTATGGAGTGTATCCATGTGTGCATGTGTGTGTGTGGTGTGTGGTGTATGGAGTGTGTAGATGTGTGCATGTGCGTGTGTGTGTGGTGTGTGTGGTGTATGGAGTGTGTAGATGTGTACACATGCCTGTGTATATGTGTGGTGTATGGAGTGTGTAATGTGTGCATGTGCGTCTGTGTGTGGTGTGCGTGTGGTGTATGGGGTGTGTACATGTGTGCATGTGCATGTGTGTATGTGTGGTGTGTGTGCAGACATGTGTGCACCTCCTCAGGTGGACTGGAAGCGTACAGAGGCAGTGCCATGCCTGTCCCTCAACCCCAGGTCAGGGCTTAGAAGTTGGGTGTCTTCAGCCCTATGATGGGGACACGTAGGACATGTTCCAGTTCCCCTGTTGGGTGGATGGGCTTGGAGCCCTGGATGCTGGAGCCTTAGCTTGCTCATACCCTGAGAGCTGGGGAGAGGGTGCCAGCCTTGGGCTGCTCTGCATTCAAAGACTCCGGGGCCAGGAAAGGGCTGAGCTTGGCTGTCCTCTATGCCTGCCCTTCGAGGCCAGGAGGGACGCCAAGTGAGGAAGGGGCAGGCCAGGGGCCCCTGAGACTTGGGGGATGCCAGGCCATCAGGGAGGGCAGCAGATGGGGCCGCCAGGCCAGGGTGTCAGAGCGACCCTATGGGGGAGGGGCCTAGAGGGCCACCCTGTCCCCAGCCCAGGAGTGGAGACAGCTCTCTCCCAGCCCTGGAGGCGAGCAGGGGGTGACTCTAGGACAAATAACCGCCCTCTTTCCATGGGCAGTGGACCTGGGCAACCACTCCCAAGCCGGTGGCACCGTCTGGAAACACAAACAGGCCCCAGACAGGTGTAGGTAACTTCCTGCCTGACAGATGGGCCTGGAATCGCTGGGTGCCGGGGGACGCAGGTTGTGAGGTGATGTCTGGGACCTGCTGCCACCACCCCCGCAGTCCTTCACAGACAGCACCGCCCATGGCGCAGCAGGGAGGCCCGGCCGAGGGAGCCCAGCATTTGGGCCCTGCAGCCTCTGCTCACGGGTACTGCCCCCAAACCCATCACCTTTCCACGCTGGGGACGGCGTGCAGGGCTAAAAGCCAGCATGCGGGTGCTGAGGGCCAGAAGCGGAGCTCACACCTCCCACACCAACCACTCTAGAGGGGCAGCCCCCGCTCCGGGCCCTGAACAAGCGGCTGGGGTGGGAGGGATGACGCTTGGCTGAGTCTTGTTTTAAGGGTTAGGATGTATATAAAGTGTCTGGGACGCAGTGAGGTTGATACATTGAGGCACTTCTTATTGGTTATAATAATGAAAACGGCTTGATTCAGGGACCCAGTGGGAGGGGTGGGGCCAGAGTGACCTGGGCCAGGGATCCAGCTGGCCCCGCTGGCCCCAGCTTCCTAAATGGGGTCGCTCGGAGCCTGAGGACACAGGACAGAGATAGTGATAGCAGTTTCCAGGAGAAAACTGAAGACATGGAAGCCCCCCCCCCGCGTCATGGCTGGCACCTGGCTGGGACACCTGGGCTCCTGGCCAGCAGTGGGGTGGGCAGATGCCAGACCTAGGGCTCCACCAGACACGCCAATGGGTTGTGACAAGGCCTGGGAGGAGAACATTCTTATCTTTCCAGCTTGGTCCTGCGTACCCCGTCACAAGGGAATAAGCAGGTTCTTAAGAAGCATTTAGTGCAGCACGGTGGGCCCTTCACAGACCCCCGGGAACCTCTCAGGGTATGGAAGAGATGTTTCTCCTGGATGCTCCAGGGCAGGGAAGGACAGCAGGAGCTGCAGGAGGAGAAACTGTCTGGGACTCTGGCCAAGTGTGAGCTGGGGAGGGCACGGGCTCAGAGCCGGGCTGGGCACAGCATCAGACACAAGCACAGCACAGGGTGGAGCAGTCCAGCTTGGCCGGGGTCCCCGGGGATCCAGCCTTCTTGTTGACCTTGGGCAGCAGCAGAACAAAGGACATAGCCAGGGCACAGTGGTAGAAGCTGTGGACATAAGTGTAGTCCCAGTCCTGCGGGGGGCAAGCGGTCAGTCTGGGGCCTCAGCCACCTCCCCGAGGCTCCTCCCTCTCCAAGACCCAGCAGAGCCCCTTCAGGCCCCCCGCCTCTGCCAGGGCACTGGGACACCTGCAGGAAGCGTCCCCCACGGTTGCGCTCATGGTGGTCTTTCTCTCCACCTAACCCCAGAGCAGTGAGGGCCTGTGCCATCCTCCAGGCTGCACTCCTTCCTTCTTCCCCATCCCTTCTCTCTGCTGTCCTTCTCTTCCTCCATCCTTCTCTCCCTCCTACCCTCCCTCCCTCCATCTCCCCCTCTTTTCTCTCCTTATCCCTCTTCCCCTGTTCCTCCCTCCCTCCTCCACTTTCTCCCTCCTTCCTTCCCTGTCTCCTCCCCTCCCTCCCTCCCTCCTCCAGGTGTCGGGCACCTGCCCCAGGCGTCTCCCAGGCTGTGCTGCCGTCTGAGATGCCAGCTGTCTGTAGGCAGCCAGCTTTGGTCTCTCTGTGACCTCCAGGTCCACACAGGCCATGGTGCTGGTGGTGCCGGGGACGGCATTGCCCCTGACATAGCCCTGGGAGGGGCTAGTGAGCAGGGACTAATACCAGACTTTGGCCTGGGGCTGTCAGAGTCCCCCCAGCGTGGGCACAGCCCTGGTATCCCAGCTGAGCAGAGCCATGCCGAGTGGGCTCTGGGGCACAGGACACCTCCCCGCTGGGCTTGGTACCTCAAAGAAGAAGCGTAGCATCAGGGCCAGCGCCCCGAAGCAGAGGCCGGGGCCTATCTGCTGGGTGTAGACGCTCTTGTCTGGGTACAGGCCCTTCTTCTCCTTCATCTTCTGTAGCTGTGAGGATAGGAGGCCACAGCAAAGCTTTTAGGTCACAGCACTGGGGAACGCCCCTCCCCAAACCAGCCCGAGAGCTGGCCCTGCACAGGCTCACCCCAGCCCTCTCCCGGCAGGAGGCTCCTGAGCCTCCTGCCACACCCAGCCTCAGATGGCTTCTGCTGGACAGGGCCCTTCACGGTGCGACCCAGCAGAGACCCCAGCCTGGATGGCTGGGAAGGAAGCCTCTGGGCCATGTGCCCCACGAACACCCCACTGCCCTCCCGCCTCTTTGAGATGTGACAATGCCACTCTCGCATGTCTCCTCCTCCCTGGAGGGGAGCCCTGGGGGGACTAGACTCCATGATTGCTTACCAAGGAAAGTACTGGAGTACTTGGGACCTGCCAGCCCAGTGTGGCCCATGGGGGTGGTACTTGTGGTGATCCCTGAGCCACGGACAAGCATCGTTTGCTTTCCTAGTTAAAGGACCTATCTCACTCTTCATTAGACAAACTTGGCCAGCACTGCTTCTCAGGTCCCAGTGCTTAGGGAGGCTCACGTGGGCGTTTCCACTTACAGAGGGGTTTGCATTCCGAGGAAGATGCGGGAAGTGTGGGGCCACATCCCTGGGGCCGGCCTTGTGTTTTCTAGGCCACTTCACATGGAGTCTATTTGGGATTTTCAAGGGCAGTTGTTTCCTGGAATGAGGGTGGATTTTTCTCCCTGAGCCTGGTCCCCTCTTGGGAGGGGCTGGGGAACGACAGTCTTGTTGGGGAGGAAGGAGGGAGGGTTGGGTGATGGCGGCCTCGGAGTGGGGCCAGGCCCATGGGGGTGCACTCAGGAGGCTTCAGATTTCAGTGGGATCAACTGTTAGACACACAGTGTGTGGCACAAGCCCCTGGGGGTGGGGGCAGCACCCCATAACTGCACCCATTGCTGAGTGGCCTATGCAAAGAGCACAAAGAGCCTTATGCTGGGTCAGGTCAGGTTTTGCCACCCAGTGAATTATGAATTGATGCCCGGCTTTCTGTCTTCTGGAATTCCATTGCCAACAAGGAATTGAACACCTGCTGTCGTGCAGTGGCCTGAAGACAGCTGGACCGTGTGACCCTGGGTGCGGTGATCAAGGCTGCCAGCCCACCTCTGGCCAGCCCTGCAGTAGTAACACCAGGGAGAAGAGAGGTGCCTGCCCCAGGTCACACAGTGGGCCTGGCACTATTGAAAGGGCGCCATCACCCAACCCTCCCTCCTTCTTCCTCCCGGGCTGCCATTGCCCAACCCCTCCCAAGAGGGGACGAGGCTCAGGGAGAAAAATCCACCCTCATTCCAGGAAACAATTGCCCTTGAAAATCCAAAATAAACTCAATACTAAATGGTCTAGAAGACAACAATTTGAGCCCCAGATGCGGGGAGGCGGGCAGCCCGTCTTGGGCTCCTGTGGCTGGATCTGCAGCCTGAGGGCCTTGGCAGTCTCGTGGCTCTTGGTGGGAAACACACCCGTGAATTCTCTTCTGGCCAATTACAGTTCAGCCCAGTTCAGACCTGGCCAAGACCAGCGGGAGGAGCAATCTTCAGGGGCAGAAGGAGGCAAGAGGCGGGTGGCCAGGACCCAGGGCCCCAGCACGCTCCTTCCTGCCACCCACCTTGGTCCAGGCCACTTATGCCCAGCGCTCCCTCTCTCCCCACCAGGCGACTCCCAGGGGCCTCCTGGGTCAGCCCAGGGTTAGCGCTGCTTCCTCAAGTTGCAGACAGAAAGCAGGTCCTCTGTCTCCTGCTCAAAAAGTCAAGTCCAGCCAGGCGTGGTGGCTCATGCCTGTAATTCCAGCACTTTGGGAGACTGAGGCAGGCAGATTACCTGAAGTCAGGAGCTCAGGACCAGCCGGGCCAATGTGGTGAAACCCCATCGCTACTAAAAATATACAAATTACCTGGGCGTGATGGCAGGTGCCTGTAATCCCAGCTACTCGGGAAGCTGAGACAGGAGAATCGCTTCAACCCGGGAGGCGGAGGTTGCAGTGAGCCAAGAGGGGGCCATTGCACTCCAGCCTGGGTGACAAGAGCAAAACTCCGTCTCAAAAAAAAAAAAAAAAAAAAAAGAAGAAGTCAAGTTCTGGCCCCGCCACTGCCCTGCCATGACGTCCTGTTAAGTTGCTGAGGCCTCCATGCTTTGGTTCCTTCATAGGCCAAATGGCAAATCAGTCCCGTGCTCCTTGGCTGTGGGGAGGATTGGGACGGGCTTTGCAAGCTGCCCACCAGAACTCGAGTGCTCTCCCCACAGCCGTGGGCCCTCCTGCACTGAGAGCTGCCCTCTGTGTTGCTGGGTGTCCTGCGGCTCTGGCCGGGGCTGGCAGTGTGGCTGGGCTGGACCAGGCCAGGTCCTCTCTTGGCACTTGAAGCTGACCCTGAGACTTCAGGTCCACTCCAAAGAGGTGAAATGCAGCAGAGGGATGTTCAGGCGGTGCCTGGGCTGCTGCAGGCCTGGAGGGCAGGCTCAGGCTGAAGCCTGCTGGCCCCCCAGGTCTGGGAGACCCTTGCAAGGGTGAGCTCCCTCCTGCTCTGGGGTCCCAGGAGATGCCCGGGGTCTATTTTTCCCTAAGATCCCTTTTAGCTTGGGCGAGTTTGAGTGGGGTTTGGTCCCTGAGCCAGGAGAGTCTTGGTAGGATGGAGAGAGCAGGGAGCACTGAAGACCACGTGAGGGCCTTGCTGCTCTGCAAGGGGCTGTCTGTGCTAGAAGGTCTGGCCCAGGCTGCCTCACTCTCATACCACACTCTCCCTCCAGGCTAGAGCCAAGCTTGAGGCTCACTCCCTCCAGGAAGTCTTCCCAGATTACCCCAGGCCATTTTCCAAGTTGATGTTGCATCTCTAAAGCAGCTGGTAGTAAGAGTGATGATGAGAGTGATAATAAATAGCTCTTATGTGTGGAGCACATTGGAAGCCAGGCTCCATGCCAGGACTTTAGGTGCCTGATTTCAGTGAGTCTTTGAACCACCCCATGAGACAGGCAGGGGGCTGTAATGACAACACCTGCTTTACAGGTACGGGCGTGGAGGTGAGACATTGGGTAACTTGGGCTCAGTCTGGAGCTGGTGAGTACAGACAAGCGTCACACACAGTCTACACAGCCGGAGCACCTCAGGGCTATTTTCTACGTGTTTTTGCTGAATTCCTGCATCCACCCATTTGCCTATGAGGGCAGGAGGTAAATGAAGATTCGAGGCAGGAGGAGTCAGACAGGGGAGAGGTGACGGGCCTCCTGGGTCCCCGTCCATCGAGGCTCGCGCAGTACGCACCCACTTTGCTGCAATGATGAGGATGGCTGTGCCGATGGGGCCCGAGTACACCCCGTAGCCCCATCGGTCATGGTAGATCCGCACAGCAATGGTCAGGACGCCGAACATCACAAATGTTGACCTCTTGGGTTCGTCGAAGTCGGCCAGTGCTGGAGGGGCCAGGGAGACACAGGGGGAGGTGAGTGGTCTCTCTTGCTCCTCCTGGCTACCCCCCACCCCCCAGCCCCCAGGAGGCATCCTGTAGATGCCCTCTCTCGGTGTCCCCTCAGCCAGCGAGACCCTGAGGCCCAGCCTGGTCATGGAGGGGTCTGAATTCCAGCCAGTTTGAGAGGACAGGCAGCCTGCTGCTTCCCCATGGACACAACAGCTTGGATTGTGCTCCCAGCACCTTGTTTTAATAAACAGACCACAGCTGGTTGTGGTGGCTCAGGTCTGCAATCCCAGTGCTTTGGGAGGCCGAGGCAGGAGGATCGTCTGAGACCAGGAGTTCAAGACTGGCCTGGGCAACATAGCGGGACCCCCATCTCCACAAAAAATTCAGTGGGTGTCGTGGTGCATGCCTGTCATCCCAGCTACTTGGGAGGCTGAGGTGGGAGGATGGCTTGAGGCTGTGAGTTCGAGGCTGCAGTGAGCCGTGTTTGTGCCACTGTACTCTGGCCTGAGTGACAGAGTGAGACCCTGTGGCTAAAAATCAATAATCACTATGCAAAGTGAATAGGATCGAATCTATCCCATAGGATCACAGGACAAAGACACTAAGATTCAAGAGAAGAAATGAAGCCCCTCACAGGCCCGGTTAGATGGCAAGGAGCCTCAGGTCATGGGGACCTTGCCACAGACAACGGTTACGTGGAAAAAAACATGGTGGGACAGGGGGCTTATGAACAGTCCTGTCTTGCAGGCTGGATATCACCCGTGTGTGTGGATGTTTGTATGACAGTCTGGGAAGCCAACCCCCTGAGCAGTGAACAGCGGTCCTCCCAGGGAAGGAGTGACGGGAGGGAGCACTTTCACTTTTTCCTTTGTATGCCTCTGCTGTTGAAATGTGTCACAACAAGCTTTTACTAAATGAGTCATTTTAAAAGGATATCAAAAATCGGCATCAGGGCATTTAAGAGGTGCATATTCTTTTTCATAGATTAAGCACAACCCTGAAACCCAGACAAGGGAAGAGATTCCTGGGGCTGGGAGTGAGTGGGGATGGAGGGCTGCAGCGGGACTGGTTTGAGGGTGGGTGTGCGGACACTGGGGAGCCGGTCCTTGTCCGCAAGGCTTGTCTGCAGGGGTTGACCACTCACCCATCAGTGAGACCCACATGCTCAGGGCTGTCCCGTAGACACTGAAATACTCCAGGATGTCGTGACGCATGAAGCACAGCACAGACAAGCCGGGTCCATTGCAGGCATGGTGGAGCTGCCGGAAAACCCACAGGTGGTCACGGCACAAAGAGGCCAGGGCTGGTCCCCGAGCCACGGCCCCCAGAGTGCCAGGTCACTTGCTGGCTGTGAGAAGTCACTTTGGCGAGTCACTTAATGCCTGTGTGCCTCAGTCTCCCCATCTGAAAAATGGGGGTACTGCCGAGCACTCCCGCAGAGGGTCCTGTGGGGATTAAGTGGCACATGCCAGCGAGGTGTTTAGGGGCTGGGGTGTGCCAAGGGTTCACTCAGTGTCACCTCAGCAGAATTCACTCATCTGCACTGGCAGGACTGGGCGGAGACTGAGTGGTCACTCAGGTGAAGCCCGCTTAGGTGGGGCGGTCGCCGGGGGGGACCTTACACGGCTCTCCCTGGATCTTCAGCATCTGTGCTTCCTTGAAGCACACAGCTACGTGTTCACTCGCCAATCTTTAGATGTGAGGTCAGAGCCTCTCTGGGGGCTCCTTTGCTCTTCGGGGGCTCCTGGGGCCTTCTCTTGCACAAATTACCCCTCTGATGACTGGTCTACACCGCAGCAGCGTTCTCAGGCTTGAGTGGGCATCAGAACCCCCGGGGCCTTGTTTAGACACAGGTTACTGAGCCCTGCCTAGGGTTGCTGATTAGGGAGGGCTGGGTTGGGTAGAAAATGTGCATTTTGAACACATTCCCTGTGGCACTGCTGCGGCTGGCAGGGCCCACACTGAGAGCCGGGCTGCAGCTCCTGGTTTCTGTTGCCTCAACGTGGACGAAGATCTCTGAGACCCCCTTGCAGAAGCTGAACACAGCCCCCTAGGCTCATCCATCTCTGCCCTATACTCTCGTAGTCGCCTCCCCAACACCCACTTTCATGGCAATTTTTAAGGCAAAAGGCTTATAGGGAGTGTTTTCAAAGCAGTCAACTACTTTTCTACGGAAAACAACTCTCTCTCCTTTTGCATTCGCATTTCATCATTTTAGGTAATATTTAATTACATGACATAATTATTTTGACAGGTTCAACTGGCACAAACAAGCTTGGGAAACAGCACGGTGGACTCTTGGTCAGCCCAGCTCAGCGGGAGGAGCAGGCGTGCTGGAAAGCAGCCCGTGTCTGGAGGCGACAGGGACAGCACAGAGGGAGCGGGGGCCCTGGGTGATCTGGGGGACAGGCAATTCGGGGTCAAAGTGGAGTGCTTCTACCGATGGCAATTGTACACGGCCTAAAGTGACGGTGCACCTAGGAGGCATTAATAGAGATCCAGCATCTAAAATGAGGGAGGAGGCGGTCCTGCTTCTCTCTGTTCTTGTCAGGCTCATCCAGAAGACTATGCCGAGCTCTGTGTGGTGCACCTTTCTTGAAGTGAGACTGGTAAAGACGCGGCTAGAGGAGGGTGACCAGCGGTGGACATGACTGTTTACCTTGGGGACAGGGAAGCTTCAGGAGGGGCCTGATCAAGGTGCTTACACCTCTGTGGGAAAGAGGAGCGAGGAAGACTCTGGCCCTAGGCTGTTCTCCTGTTCTCCTGGCTTCTTCCCATCCCCCACCCCAGCCCCATCACCTGCTGTCTGTGTGCCTCAATGTAGCACAGATGGTCATGTGTGATTAAGGCATTCACTGTGAGATTCTGATAAGGCCTGTGCCCTTGCCCTGTCAGGAGCAGGAATGGCTCTGTCTGGTCCCAGCTGCATGGACGGCTCCCAGCATAGAGTGCTTGCTGCATGTGTTCAGGGAGGGGGACGCCAGGCTCTGAGAATTCTAAAGGACAGCCAGCTCACCCTGGGGACCCAGAGCCTCTGCCACTAGGCCCTTGGCTCCTCCCAATGGTGGGAACTTAGCTCTGTTTGACAGATGGGGAAAGTAAACTTCAGAGCAGCACTGCCTGCCCACAGAGGTGAAACAGAGCAGTGCTTGGCACCTGGCCACTTCCTCCCATCCTGCAGTGCAGGGGGCAGACCTGGCCCAGCCGGGGCACTGGTGAGGTGGGTGCGGCTGAAGGCCTGGTGGGTCAGAGCTCAGGCTCGGGAGTCTGACTCTGCAGATGCTCCCAGTGGGAACTCAGGGGAGTGGCTGTCGGGGGCGGGGGGCCTCCTCTGTTGTGTGGGAACAAGCACACTGTCTCCGTGGGGTTTGCACCCATAGCAAGGTGTCCGGCACAGAGATGGAGATTGTCACGGGAGGGGCCTGATTGGAAGGGAAGGGACACCATGCGGGTGGCAGAACTTTGGGAGGGACTGAGTGTGGCTTTGAGTTCAGAAGACATTTGTCACGAGAGGCAGCTGCCCCTGCCACTCTGGGTGGGGCAGGGTGGGGCCTCTGAGACCAGTGCAGAGGCAGCTGCGGGGCCAGCCTAGGCCCAGGCAGGGGGGTGTGGCCTGGTGGGTGCTTGTGGTTTGCTGGGCTAGGTCTAACAGGAGCCTTGAGAACAAGACCTCAGCTTTTCTCTCTGCGCTAAGGACATGGGACCTGCAGAGAAATCCTGGCTCTGCTCTGGGCCTCAGTCTCTCATCTGTCCAAGAGGCTTCCTAGCCCTAGCCCAGGCTGGAGTCCCAGAGGAGCGAATGCAGTGGCATTTGGGTGAGTCAGGAGCTCTGGAGAGCTTGATGGTCACAGTGACACAAGTGACTCTGTCTCTCTGGGATTTGGTTTCTTCATCTGCCAAATGGGAATCAAGATCCTAGGCTTGTGGGGAAGGTGAAAAGGCTGAATCAGACACTGTGCACAGAGCGCCTAGCCGAGTCCTCTGCCCTGGGTACTGGCGGTCGAGGTGGACTCAGAAGCTCCAGGGCATCTGGTTCCACAAAGGACCCAGCTTGTCCCAGGCCACTGTCACCCTTGGGAGTGGCACACACTGGAGGGAATGCCTCGCTCCCAGCCCACACGTGCACACTCAGCTTCTGCCATTGCGGGCAAAATTGGACTTGACCAATTCAGGATACAAGCATAACATGTGAATACATGCTTGCAAACACACGTGTGAGCTCACGGGCCTCACCCGCTCAGGACTCCCTCTGTGCACTCACATGCACTTGGCATTCTTGCCCATAGAGGCCCTGCTGCTGGAGAAGGAGGCTGTCTGGGGAGAGGAGGTGGAGTTTTCACAGGTTGGGCCCAGCACTGCCCCAAGAAGGAGGCTAGTGGGACGCTTGCCTCCCCAGAGCAGGTGTCATGCTGGGGATTGGGCTGTCAGTGAAGGAGGGGTCTGATGGAAGGTGAGCAAGGAAGGCTTCGGGAGAGCAAGAGGTGGGGCACCACTTGTGGGAGTCCAGGAGTGAGGGCATGTTAGCGGAGAAAGTCGGAAAGACCCAGAGGCAGGAAGGCAGGGGGTACCGAGACACGTAAATGATGGCTGAATGGCGAGACGGTAATAGACGAATAGATCACAGGTAGATGGACGCGTAGATAGAGAGATAGATGGAGAGAGAGAGAGACAGAGACAAGCTGGAGAAGGTGGATAGCTAAAGCCAGAGAGACACATGGAGAGTCAGGTGACTAAAACCAGTGAGGGTGGGACCAAGAGCTTTAGAGAGAGTGAATTCCATGGGGATCGAGTTCCAGAAATCAAAAGAGAACCAGACAGAGAGAGAAAGGAAAAAAAGAGAAACAGAGAAAACTAGACACAGAAAACCAGTACGAGAAACACAGAGTGAAAGAGACCCAGAAAGAGAGAGAGAGAGAGAGAGAAGACAGCGGAGACAGGGGTCCCAGAAACAGCAGCCTCAGAAACAAGGATAGATGGGGTTCCGGGCGCTCCACTGAAAGCCGGATAAGATCACCCAATGACAGGTACCAGGAAACAGAGAGCAGGAGAGAGCCAGAGAGAGAGCGAGCGGAGACAGTCAGCCAGCCAGACACATAAATAGAAAGAGAAAGACGGACCCACAGAGAGAGAAGTAGGCCCCAGAAGAGGGAGAGACCAGCAGGCCCTCCTGAACCAGAGCAGCTCCAGGATTCTGGAATCAGACTCACTCACCCAGACCTTCACACTCCCTAAACCCCGCAGACCCCTTCCCAGGCCTGGCTTGCCCCACTCATCTCTGCTCCATCGTAGAGCTCGAAGAGAGGTGGGGAGGGGAGGTGGCCCCATGGGCAGCCGTGGGGGCTTTGATTAGCAGCTGAGAAAAGGGGCACGCTGGAAGGGTTTATCCTCAACTCAATGGCCCTGCTCCACCCCAGGCTTGGTCTCACACAGGCAGTGATCCCAGAGCAACTTCCTGGCACAGATGGGAAAACTGAGGTCCAGATAGGGGAAGGGACTCCCCTAGTCCTCTCTCTTCAGTCTCCAGACCCCACCTGGGCTTGCTGTTTCATTTTCAAATCACTTCTGCTCATCACCCAATACAAGAACGCTGTGGACAGAGAGCCTCTCCTCTATCTCCAGGATGGGGCCTGTGTGGGACTTCCTCCTAGCCCCCAGACTCACCGCCACGAAGAACAGGGTGAAGAGGTAGACCATGGCCTCCATGTGGAACCGCCTCTTGGCCGCGATGCTGACAGTGGGTAGGAAGGCCAGGCTGCTGAGGGTGGGCAGGAGCAGCTTGGCCACCAGCGTCCCCATGGGCCAGGAGGAAAGCACTGGCTGGGGTGGGGAGGGTGCTGGTGTCCCGGGTCTCCAGCACAGGAGCACGAAGTGGGAAGGCCAGCTCCCTTTGGGCAGGGCTCTGATGGCAGCTGCGGGGAGCACCCACGAGAGGGTTTAAATGCCCTGGACGGAGGCGGGGGATGTGCGTGCACGTGTCGAGTAACACACGGAGAGGGCCAACAGCTGACATGCCACGTGACCAGCATTTGTCTCTGATTTTTCTTTTCTTTTTCTGAGACAGAGCCTCGCCCTGTCACCCAGGCTGGAGTGCAGTGGTGTGATCTCGGCTCACTGCAACCTCCACCTTCCAGGTTCAAGAGATTCTCCTGCCTTAGCCTCTGGAATAGGTGGGATGACAGGTGCCTGCCACCACACCCAGCTAATTTTTGTATTTTTAGTAGAGACAGGGTTTCACCATGTTGGCCAGGCTGGTCTCAAACTCCTGACCTCAGGTGATCCGCCCACCTCGGCCTCCCAAAGTGTTGGGATTGCAGGCATGAGCCACGGCGCCCGGCCTTCTCTTTTTTTTTTTTTTTTTTTTTTTTTTTGAGGCCAGAGGAGTTAATTCAAGGATTCAGGGAGACCATATTTCTTTTCTCTGAGGCAACAACCTTGGGGAAAAGTCCCCGACAGAACAATCCCTGCCTTCCAGACATTTTCCATCCTGATCCTCTCCCCAGAATGAGAAGCCTGGTGGATGCTGCTGCTTCAGTCACGTGTCCATGGGTGGCCTGAGGTGAGAGAACCCAAGATTTCACCAATTCTAATCCTTAAAAGGACCTTGTAGATAAATCTCCCACCTTACCAGCCCACATATACTTCTCACTCGCCAGCTCTTGCCCCACACAGGTTTCCTTGGTGGCCAGACTAATGAAACTAACGTTCTTTTCTAATTGGTTACACTGTTTCACATTGTAAGTAAACAACCCGGGGCCATCTCTTTTAGTGTTCCAAGCACCAGGCCGGTGCTTGCCCTCTCGGTGTTTCTTCCCTCGTCTATTGACAACAGTTCTTTGGCTGGCCTTCCGGAAATTACCTTCCCTCGTTGTAAGAGGTCTTGCGGGAGCTGTCTGGCAGGGTGCCCCCTATCCCCTGGCCAAGGAATGATGGGTGTGTGTGGTCTGAGCTACCCAGGCAGACTCTCTTTCCCTGGATTGATTGATTGATTTGTTGTTAGCAAAAGAACAGCTTTTACTTCCATTCTCTTTTTTCATTGTGATGTAATTCACATAGGACAAAACGCACAGATTTCACCTGTATAGTCTGCTGAAAACGCACCTTTGTAACCAGCACAGTGTCCATCCTCACCACCCAGGATGTTCTCTTGAGCCCCTTTCAGTGAGCCCCCTGCAGAGGCAGCCACTGGTATGATTTCTGCCCCCGTACCTGACTGCCTGTCCTAGAACTCCTACAAATAGACCATGGACTTTTTTGGATCTGGCTTCTTTTGCTCACAATGTCATGTCTGTGCGATTTGTCCCTGTCCTACTGATGGACAGTCCCTTCGGTTGCTGCTGGGTGGTGTCCAGTGTAGTATTCCTGCACCTTTGTTCTCCTGGAAATTAGAATCTGGGGACAGCAAGACCAAGGACCGTCTCAACACTGGCCCCTCCAAGAGAGGCTGCTGGGCCAGTCCTGCTTTGTGAGGCCCGGCTGTTCCACCTTTCCCTCCATGTGGGAGCTCCCACAGACCTTTCCAGAAATCTCTCTTAAGTTGGCTGGAGCCCATTTCTGCTGTTTGCAATGAAACGTCTGACTTGATATGTCTCATTCTCCTGCTTAAGACTCTTCTGAGGCGTCCACAGCCCAAAGGGTGAAGTCCAAGTGCTCACAGAGACCACCAGGCCATCTATGGCCCAGACCTGTTCCCCCAGCCCCCATGCACACTCTCAGACGCTGCCTCCTCTCCTTCCAGCCTCCCACCTCCCCTGCAGGGAGGCACTTCCTGCCCCGCCTGTTCTGGTTAATGCCTCGCTCCCTCTGCCTGCAGCCTAGACAGCCTGTCTGTGGGGAAGGCTTCTGTGATGAACAGCACCCGCCCCCCACCGGCCCCCAAGGAAAGCTGAGGGGCTCCGCGCAGTGCCCTGCACGCCACGTCGTTCCTGACCCGCCACCTTGGCTGAGATGTTGGTGTTGGGTTGTCTGGGCTGTGGCCCCCTTGGACTGCAGGATCCAGGGCCCAGGGCTCTGGCCGGCTGGCTCCCTGCCCCACCCCCGACGCCCAAGCCTGGCACATGGTGGTGTTCAGCACACACTGGCTGAATGAATGACTTTGTTAAAAGAATGAATGAAAGTCCAAGGAGGCGGGGCTGCCGCACACTTCAGTCTGGCCTCTGAGGAGCCCAGTTCCCTCTCCAAATGGGAAAACCAGGCCTGCTGTGTGTGCGGCTCTGGTGGGAGGCGCACGATCCCCTGTGAGCCTGTCACGGCAGGGGCCCTGATCCTCCTTGATCCTCACCTCTCGGCCCCTCGGCTCCCGCTCAGACTGGGCCCCTGTCCCCAGCCCCTAGCCCAGCTTTCAGTAAGAGCGAAAAAGAGTGGTGAGGAAATACAATTCAATGTCAGGTGCTATGAGAGGCAGTGGAGGAGAGAGCTCTCTGGAGCCATAAACCCCGCTCGAAAGCAGGAA
Organism: Gorilla gorilla gorilla; assembly: GCF_029281585.2. Lineage (NCBI taxonomy): Eukaryota > Metazoa > Chordata > Mammalia > Primates > Hominidae > Gorilla > Gorilla gorilla. Next base: position 129,903,520 of record NC_073237.2, read on the forward strand.
AACATTCCACAGTTGGTTTTGTGCATGAGTGTGTGTGTGTGTTTTTTTGCAGCTGTAAACTCCAGGGCCAGGGCTGTAAGCTTGGGGAAGGGAAAAAGCGAAGGGGGAGGAGGTGGAGAAGGGAGCGGAGCCGCACATGTGTTGCAGCGATTAAGGAGAATGGGGGCCGGGAGGGACGTCCCAAAGGGGGGAGATAGGTGGCTGGGCCTGGGGCAGCCTGAGGAGCCCCTGCAGAAGGGCTGGAATGTGAGCTGCCCTCTGAGGGAGGCAGTGGAGTGCAGAACGGAGGTGGGCCGGGGGGTGGCGGGATGTGTGTGGCTCCCGTCCGAGCCCTGGCCGCCTGGACGCAGACCAGCTGGCTTTGGGGAAGGCGTCCAGCTCTGAACAGGACTGAAATGACCCTCGGTTCTCCCTGGAGCAGGGGAAGCGATTGGCCTGGGGAGCTGGGAGAGGGGGAGGCAGAGTGGAAAAGCCAGACCGGCTGCTCTTGGGGGTGTCGCTGCCCCAGGAGACACAGGGTGGGGGGCACAGGATTAGGCCAGGCCGGGAGCCGCTCAACCTGGGCAGGCTCTGAGCCAGCACAGACGTGAGCTGGCACCCCTGTTCCTTCTCACCCTGAAGCCTCCCATGGCCCCTGCCTGCCAGCCCACCATTCAGGAGTCCCCAGCATCTACCCTACTCTCCACCTGCTCTGGGCTTTAGCCAAACCAGATCCCCACAGCCACATGCCCTCCAGACTCTGGGCCTCTGCATGACCTTCTGCCAGGAGACCCTCCCCTGGTTCCCTGTGTAGCCTCAGCTTCTCCTGACCCCCCAGAGGGGTGTGGGCTCTCCCTGCTCAGAATCCCCACGGCACTGAGTGTGTCTTGAAAACCAATCATGTCCACGGATGGATGGTTGGTCAGCGTTGGCCATGTACCAAAGACTCTTCATACCTGTCTCGTTGGGCCCTTCCAGCAGCCGGGAGGTGGGGTGGAGGCCTCTGTTCTCCCCATTTTACAGAGGAGGAGACTGAGGCCCAGCGAACGGCAGCAGCCCTCCTCTGCCCAGCAGATGGCAGGCCCCAGTGGGCTACAGCGGGCTGGTCCTGGGCCACGCTGGGGAGCAGGGCCGCCCTGCACTCCCCTTTCCTCACCCCCACAGCCGCAGGAGCGCCCCTGCTTTATAGAGGCGCTGAAATGCCTGGAATGCCAGGCAGCTCCCACCTCCCAACAGCTGTCTGCCCGGCCCAGGAGGGCTGGCCGGCTGCTGCATTTGCGTCCTCTACATTTTGAACACCTGACCTACAGCACTGGGTCACCCCAGAGCACAGCAGTCCTTGTGCCTGGGCTCTCCATGGGGCCCATGGAGGCTCCCCCACAACTGTTGGGAAGGGCAGGGCTTTGCTGCTTTCTGCCTGCTCCTCGGGGTCCCCATGCCTGTCTGGACTGCCACCCAGGGTCCTCCCCTGCGCAGCGTGACATGGCTTCGCGTGTGCCTCTGCGGCCAGGGCTGCAATGAGCAATCCGATATTATCCTCAGCTGCAGGCTGAAGATGAGCAGCTCACCACCCCCAGCTTCTGAACACCTGCCAAGTGAGCCAGGTGGAGGGCTTGGCCCATCCTAGCTCTGGGACCTCTGTGTGCCCTTGGCCCTGGGAGCCTCAGTGTCCTCGTCTGCAGAATAGAGCTTGGGGCGGGGCTACCTCCCAGGGTTGCTGCACGGGCTGAAGAATGCACAGATGTGAATAGCTCAGCTGCCAGCCCGGCCTCTGGCAAGGGCTCTCTAATGTCTGTTCTGTGAACCAGGGACTCCTCACCCTCTGAAGTGGGGAGACCCATCTTCCATTTACAGAGACCCAGGAGCTGGGAGAGGGGTTGGGGCTCGAACCTGGGCTTGCCTGAGCTGCACGTCTGTTACCTGCTCCCCTTTGCAGGGCGGTGGGATGACGCCTGGCAAGTGCCACTCACTGAGTGTGACTGAGAGGGGACAGCCACACCTGGGTCAGCAGCAGCCCCAGCCCACAGTTTCTTCTGGGGACCTGAGAATTCAGCTCCTGGGACCCAGCCTGCCCTTGGGGACGAGACTTGTGGCAGGGTTGCAGCTGGCGGGGATACTGTCGGGGAGCTCTTGTGGGCAGGAGACGCTTTTGCAGGCTTGCTGGGAAGCCTTTCATCTTGGCTGTGGTTCCTCCCAGAGCTGTCTCCCAGACAGCAGGGCTCTGCCTGACCCCAGGCCACAGCCACACCAGGGCTGCTCGGGTCCCTATCCCTGCTCCAGATCTGGAGACAGAGGAGCCTCTTTCTCCTAGAGTCTCAGACCAGGAGTGGCCTAAGCAGTCTCTGTTAGCCATAGACATGAGCTCCCCCAACTCGAGCTTTCAGCGTTGGCCTAACAGAAAACGCCAGTGCTCCTGGCTGAGAAAGAAGGAGGAAGAGGAGGAGGAGAAACCAAGTTCTGTGGTCCGGCACCAGCTGGTCACCCCTGGGGGCTGCAGTCCCCTCCTCAGGGCAGGCTCTGATCGGGGGCATAGGTGTACCACCCAGGGATGTCCATTCTCCACCCGTGGGCTGAGCCACAGCAGGGTTGATGTTGGCAGGGAGCACTCCCAGAGGGGAATCGGAGTCCTGTGTGTGTGCTGGGAGGACGGAGAGCAGGCCAGCCCAGACCCACACCTCTCAGTGAACCAAAGGCTGCTCCTGCCCCCTTTGTAGGCCCTGCGTCCCTGTTGGTCCCAGCCTCATGTCTGCCCCAGCTTGCCTCTCTACATGGAAACTTGCCCCTCTTGGGCACCACATCCCTGGGCTTGGCTCTCTTGCCCCTTGCAGGGAAAGGAGAAGCTGAGTCAGGGCTCGCAAGGTCCTGGGCTCCAGGAACAGCAGTGGAGGCCTTTGGGGAGGGTCCCGCTGCTGGTCCTGGTGGGGAGGCTGAGCACGTCCTGCTGCTCCGGGCTCTCCTGGGACCCAGGTGCACCCCATCCTGGACCAATGACAGGCACCCCATCCTAGCCCCAGACATCTCACAGGCACACTCGAGAGACAATCTGAGAAAGTTGGCCAGGCTGAGAAAGTCCACTTGGACTCAGGAGGGGTCGAAGCCTTGGCCTCAGCTTCCTTCTCTGTCTGGGCGTGGCAGTGTTACCTGATGTGGCATTGTCATGATGGAGGATGATAGCAGAGTAGACACTGGCCCCGGGCTACCCTTTGGGCTCAGAGCAAAGCACGTGCAGCCCTTCCTTTCTCCACCACCATCCCAGGCCCTTCTCCCACATGGACTCATTTCAGCCTCACAAGAGTCCAGCATGGGGAGTGCCTTATCACCGCCACTTTACAGGTGAGGAAGCTGAGGCACAGAGAAGCTTCTGCCCTCGCCCAAAGTCACCCAGCTGGAGAGAGACGGAGTCAGGATTTGAACCCCAAGAGTCTGGTTCCAGGCACTCACGCGTGAGGCTGCTGTTGCTGTGCTATTGGAAGAGCTGCTGCTTCCTATGCGGAGCCTCAACGCTAAGCCTCCGAGACGGGGCCCTTCTGAGTGTCGGGATCCAAGGTCCTGGGTTTCCTGCTTCACCTGGCTGTGACACCAGTGGCTGCCCGCCCCTGGTCACTGTGGGTGGCATGGAAGAAACAGCTCACTGGCTTGGTGATGTCCTCCTGCCCCCAGCAGATATCCCTGACATGGGGCATCTCTGGAGGTCATGGTCGTGTGCGAGCAGAGCCCGAGGGGCTGCTGGGGGCTGGGGTTCTTCCAGTCCGCCAGCTTTCAGATGATGCTTCCAGGAGTCCTGGTGCCCAGAAGGGGCCTCAGGGCTGCTGGGGAGAAGAGGGGAAGCAGGAGCCCCCACCTCTGCTTTTGTCTCAGTTGTCTCTTGAGTGTGCCTGTGAGATGTCTGGGGCTAAAAAAGGACCTTGACCTTGTGCAACAGACCAGGAAACTCGGCCTGTCAGGGACAAGTGGCCTGAAGTGACCTGGCCAGCCAGTGGTCGTGCATGGACCTGGGACCAGCCAGGGAAGGCGGGGGAGGCTGTTCCCATATGTCCAGCCCCAGGGGGGCCTCAGGGACAGCTGGCTTCTATCCTGGGCCAGGAAGGAAGCTCGGGGACAGGGATGGCTCTTGGGGTTGCTGAGGCCCCCTCGCTCTTTCCCTGGGGCTGCCTTCTGAGTCCTGGTCCTCTTCCGGGCCTGCCAGCCACCTCCCAGCTGGCCACATGGTCCCTTGGTGGCCCCGTCCCAGTCAGGTGTGAGAACTCTGGCTGGGTCTGCCCAGGAGGCTTCTAGGATGTTCTGGGTCCTGGGCTGGCAGCAGAGAAGAACCGCAGGATGCCAGGGAAGGTGGTATTGGTGGGCCACTCTTGAGGCTGTGGCCGGCCAGCCCTATCGGCTAGGTGAACCACACTATACACATACATTTGCTAGGCCTGCTAGGCCTCTGGGTGACAGAGAGGGGACCCACCTCAACAGCTCGGGCCACGTCCTTAAACTCCTGAGCCTGCTGTGGCCACTTTGCTGTGAGGACAGGCCCTGCTCCCACTGCGGCAGCCTAACACCCTCCCCAGGGAACCTCCAAAGTGGTCAGCCACGGCCCACCAGCCCCTCTGCCTCAAGCCTGCTTCTCTATCCCCGCCTTGTTTTCCCTGGAACCCCACCGTCCCGGGCATCCCCCACACATATTCCTGCTGTCCTGTTTCTAAGCTCTTCAGATATCTGGAAAACACTGGCGGAGAAAATCCCCTTCTTTTTTTTCTCTCTCTTTTTCTTTTTGAGACGGAATCTCACTCTGTCACCCAGGCTGGAGTGCAGCGGCGAGATCTCGGCTCACTGCAACCTCCACCTCCCAGGTTCAAGCGATTCTCCTGCCTCAGCCTTCCGAGTAGCTGGGATTACAGGTGCCCGCCACCACGCCCAGCTAATTTTTGTATTTTTAGTAGAGACAGGATTTCACCATGTTGGCCATGCTGGTCTCAAACTCCTGACCTCATGCGATCCCCCTGCTTCAGCCTCTCAAACTGCTGGGATTATAGGCATGAGCCACTGCGCCTGGCCAACAATCCCCTTCTAAAGGCAGGTGGTGTCTCCAGCACCAGGGCCACATGGCTACAACACCCCCACAAGTGCCGGTGGGTGTGGGCTGAGACCATCCTACATGGGAGAGACCCTGGGAGGCCGGGAATTTGCAGGCGGAAGAGGGATCCTGGAGAGTGGGGGACTCACCTCAACAGCACTCCCTAAGGGGTAAGGAGCCCCTGGCATCAGGAGCTGCCAGAGCACCTGCTACGTGCCAGTCATGGCTCCCTGCGGGCCTCAAGTCTGCGGGCTCTGGGGTAAGGGGTGGGGGTGGTGTGGAAGTGTGGCTGGCCAGGGGAGCTGGGGCCTGGAGGGTCACACGCCTGCAGGAGGTCACAGAGCCAGGGGATGGCTGGCCCCACAGACCCGTCTCCCAGGTGGCCAGCCTGCAGCCTGTGCCGTCCTGCTGAGCCAAGAGAAGACACTGGGGGTGTTTGTGTTGGTCGGCTGTGGGGTCCCTCCCAAGGGAAAGCGTTAGTCACCCTGGTGCTGGCTGGATGTGAGGCCACAAACGCCAGGAGAGCTCGGGGACTGTGCCAAGGGGTGCAAGGCCTGGCGGTCACCAGAAGAGAGAGGAAGGGGATGGCAGAGGCTCCCAGAGCGAGTGTAATCCGGTCATGTGAGAGGGACTGGGTGTGTGTGCCTGTGTGTGTGTGTGCTGGGTGACAGGTGCCACCATGTCTGTGATTCAGCACAGCGACCCCAGGGGGCAGTGTGGGCCTGGGTTAGGGTTAGGGTTAGGGTTAGTCCTGGTTGCACACCGCAGGTGGCCCTGTGACTAGGAGCAGCCACCATGCATCCCAGTTGCCCCAGCAGGAGAATGAGATGAATAAGACTTGCCTGCCCGAGGGTCTCGGGGAGAGGAACTTAAACAACCCGGCAGAGAAGAGAACCCGACACCCAGGAGCGCTGGCATCCCAGCCTTGCCTACTGGAGAGGTGACTTGGTCCCCGAACCTCAGTTCTTCCACCTGTGAAATGCAGATCATAAAGGTGGATGCTGGCCTCACAGCTCCGGGCCCGTAGGACAAGCTGGACAGAGGGCAGACGGTATTATCGCTTTCACTACTATTACTGGTGGCTTTCCTTCCCAGCCTTTCTGGTGGGTGGTCAGACACAGGGCAGAACTTTCTCATGAAGGCAGCTGAAGGAACTCACAAGTTTCTTCCAGCGGGGAGGACAGAGGGAAGGAGAAGTGTCTTCCAGGCACTGCTGTGGGCCCAGGACATCTGCTGCATGGAGGCAGGGGCATGGATGAAAAGACACAGATGACCTGATGGAATGGTGCCCCAGCCTCCTCCTCCTCCCCTTTTTGGAGGTGCCTCTGTTTGCCGAGGATGGGCTCTGGGGAAGCTGGTGTGCAGAGGCTAGGTGTCCAGCCTTGCTTTAGGAAAGCCTCACAAAGTCTGGGGCCCGCCGGGGGTTTCCCAGGGGGGCTCTGCTGCTCCGCCCACTCTCGCTCCCCTCTGTGCCCTGACTCAGCGGGAACAGAGGCTTGAGCTCCAGGCCTGGCCTGCCAGGGGCTGCCAAGTTGGTGCTGGACATCTGCAGAATCCCTGAGCCTCTCTGCCCTGGCCCTGGCTGCTCTAGCCATCTGGTCAGCAGGCCACGGGCACATCTGTCTCCTCCCTGGAGCCCTTGGTTCATTCTCGCTGGGTCTCCCTGCGTCCCTCCACCTGCTTAGGCCCCTGCATCTCGGGAGCTTTCTGAGGCTCCTGACCTGGGGCACGGTCGTCCCGGAAGTTCAGCCTTTCCCTCCGTACAACGGAGCCATCAGACGCGACATCTCATACATCCCAGACCCCATTCTCAGGAGCCCCAGGGACAGGGCCCGCTCTGGAGGCAGAAGCCGGACAGGCGGGGCTGGGGCTTTGCCACCGCCAGCCTCCCCGGTAACCTCAGGCCAGCGGCTGCTCCGTCTGGACACCCGACATGTGGCCCCCAGTTCTGGACCCGGGAAGAAGGCCTCCCTGCTCGCCGCTCCTGGGCCGCCGCCGCCGGCAGCAGCCAACAGGCAGCTGGGCCGGCCTGGCCGGGCTCCAGAGGCGCAGAGCGGGTTAAAGTGTGCGCCAGGCCGGCCGGCGCGGGCGGGGGAGCGGCCTGGTGGGAAGTGTGAGTGTTCCTCCCCGTCTGCCTGACAGCTATAAAGGCGGCCGCCGGCGCAGAGCCGCCACTGGGCTGCGCCCCTCCCGGGAACCCCCTCTCTTGGATGCTCTTTGAAGTGGGAGAGGGAGGCGGCGCGGGGGAGGAGGGGAAGGGGAGAGGGAGGCCGGGCCGCAGCCTCTGCACTCACGCCGCCCCCGCACGCACAGCGCACCTGGCGCGGTCTGCCCTCCGCAGCGCTCGCCCCTTTCTCTGGGAGGACAACCTGCTGACCCGAAGCCAGGTAGGCCACCTCGTCCCCGTCCCCCTCACGTTGCAGCGTCCACCAGGCCAGCCCACTGCTCAGAGTGGGGCTGGGGGTAGGAGCACCCCGCGCCCTCTGGAGCCGTTACATAACGTGGGGAGGCTTGTGGGGAGGGGTCCGGCCGCAGAGCACGGGGCAGGGTGGCCTCTCAGCACCTAGCCTTGTGCGCCCGGAGCTCTGTGTGCACGGCAGACCTCTCTGCTGCCGCCAGCCGCTGCTTCTGGACCCCAGGGAGGGATGGATCCCTGTGAGCGAGGCCTGGCCAGAAGCCAGTGGTGTCTGGAAGCCTTAATGAAAAGCAAGTGTGAGGCCGGCTGGCACCTGTCTTCAGCCGGCAGGCAGAGGCTGGGGCACCCGTTAGCCAATGGCACAGTGGAGGGGGCTCCTGTGGGTGTGAGGCTGAGAGTGCAGATGGAGGTCTGCAGGGGAGGGAGGTGGGGGGCAGGCGGCGGGGGCAGGGGAGGTCAGACTCAGGCTCCCCACTCCAGGGTGCACTGCTGCGTCGTCCGGGCTGCAGTGGTGTCCTTGGAGTGGCCCCTGAAAATCTGCAGGTGCGGGGCCTGCAAGGAAACTCTTCAAGTTGGATGGAGGCTGCTGAGGAGGGAGGGGCAGAGCCGGAGTTGGCCTCTGGGCTGGCAGGGGTGAGGGGTGACCTCCATGCCTTCTTCCCCTGGAATTGGCCAGGCGTGGGGTTCGAGTCCCTGAGTTTGCTAGTGTGCTACCTTGCTGTGTGGCTTTGAGCAGGTTGGCTCCCCTCTCTGGGCTCCAGGTTATGAGTGCAGGCTGCGTGCTTTCTGAAATCCCTTCTCTAACTCACTGGCAAGTGACCCTCAGCACCTGAGCAAGGCCTGGACAGAGGTCATGGTGGATCTCTGTTCTTCCCTTCCACAGGGCAGGGTTGACGCTGAGGAAGGGGTGGGGAGAGCTGAGGGCCTGGAGGCTGGACAGTCCCTTCCAATGGGCTTGCTTTGACCCCTGGCAGGTGTTTTGAGCCAAGGGTGCTGGCTGTTGGGAGGAAGTCAGCCATGTGGCCCTGGACTGCTGACATGCTGACACAAACTGCACCTCCTCCTGCCCTCCCCCTCCCCCAATTCCATCTTCTCTCCGGGGATCGGGAGGCGGCATAGGTACCTGGGTTCTGCCTCACCTGAGTGCCGGCTGTTGCTGGAGGCTGACTGTGGAGCTGCTCATCTATGGCAGGGCTGCACGTTCCCCTGGGACCTGGCCAAGCCCATCCCCATGCACTGACCCTCAGCAGCCAGTGGCAGAGGCCATTCTCCTACGAGGCCAGCAAGAGCTGAGCCAGTCAAAATCCCAAGGTGCTCCTGCCAAGGCGCTGGACTGAGCCCAGGCCCACCCCTTCGAACCAGAGCCTTTCCCCCCGCCTGGGTCCCCAGCCCCCTCAGCCGAGGCTGGCTGTCTCCACAGCCCTTCTCTAGGGGGCTCGAGGACTTGGAGGCAAAGCATGGCATGCTTCCCTGCATGCCCTTGGATCAAGGGTGGCACAGGCTTAGCACGCACACCGCCGCTGGGTGTCTTGCCTGCAGCAGGCATTACTAATCGTTCACCAAGCTCCTTCTTGCTAAGCCTAGACTGGGGCGTGGGGTTCATCCTTCCCAACAGGGTCCGCCAGGCAACCACGACCAACTAGTCCCAGATAACCTTGAGGCCTGGGCACTGGCTGGGCCCCGAGGGCTCTTCCCAAAGCGTACCCTGGTCATCTGGAAGAGGAGCGGAGCTGGCCTGGTGGTGACAGTGGCCTTGCTTCCTAGGATGGATGGCAGATGGCAATGTTCCTGCTGGGCCTGGTTCCTGCTGGTTCTGGCAGTTGTGGCTGGGGACACAGTGTCAACCGGGTCCACGGTGAGTGGGGTGTTGTGGTCTGAGGGCCCATGCCAGTCCCCTGCCCAGGTGCTGTGATCACTCTCAGATGGACTGGCTTGGAGGGAGCCGTGTGGGCACGTGCCCCAGGTCCCAGAACCCATCTTGGCTCCTAGAAACTTCTTCCCAGAGCCAGTCAGATCAGCCTCTGAACTGGGGCCCTGGCTACTGTGGACCCCCTGGCGACTTGGCAGGAGAGGGCTGAGGGGGCTGAGTGCTTCCCTTCCAAGTGAAGGCCCCAGCACGGCCAGGGTAGGCTGTGTCCTGCAGAACGCAGTTGGGCCCTGAGCTGCTCCGGGGAAAGTGAGGACAGTTAGATGCGGCCCCAGGAGCTTGCCAAGCCCCCAGGCCATCCTGGACCTTAAGGTCAAGGAGGACCCATGGCCCACGGTTCCTTGGGAGTTCCCCCCAACGCCACACAGGAGATCTGAACCCAAGCTGCTGAGTGACCCTGCAAGGGGGCCCAGCCAGGGGGCTGTGTCTTCTGGTCCTGCTGACGGTGATACCCTCGGGCATGGGGTGGGGGCAGGCTGGTCCTGCTGGGCACTTGAGCCCTCTACCATCTGGGGGTCCCTCTCACCCAGGACAACAGCCCAACATCCAATAGCCTGGAGGGGGGCACCGACGCCACGGCCTTCTGGTGGGGGGAGTGGACCAAGTGGACGGCGTGTTCCCGCAGTTGCGGGGGTGGGGTGACATCCCAGGAGCGGCACTGCCTGCAGCAGAGGTGCGAGGTTGGGCACGTGGCCCTGAGGGGATGGCATGAGGGCAGGGTAGCGGGCAGGAGAGGGCGGTTGGCTCTTCAGCCTGGTGGCTTCTCCCCCTGGGAGGGCTCTCGGGTTGGGGGCAGCACAGGCCGAGTTCCCCCATCAGCCTCTGCTGGACGCGGCTATGGATGGGCCCCAGCACTGGTGCCCTGGGGTCCTTCATGCTTCAGGGCACCAGGAAAGCCCTTTCATGAGAGGGCAGGAGCCATTTCTAGAGGTCTGTCCTGGAGGCGGAGAACCACCCTGCCTTCTCTTCTGAAGACCTGAGTGAGGGTCTTTAGAATATGCCAGGGAGCCCCGGGAGAAGCAGAGGACTGGCAGGAAAGCCTCTGCTGCCAGATGGACCTGGCTCCTATCTAGCCTGTGCTACTCCCTCACTGTGTGACCTTGGGCAAGTCACTTAACCTCTCTGAGCATCAGTTTTCTCATCCATGGCATGGAGAGCGTGCTGGTCTCACCTCATGCTTCTGAGAACACACGTGTGTGCACCTGGGCACAGGCCTGGCACACAACCCATGTGGTTGTTTCAATTCTGTGTACTGAGCCCCTGTGCTATGTGCTGCTGATGTAGAAGTGAATCAAATCTCATTCCCCCTCGGCTCTGGTGTGCGTATGGGGTGGGAGTTGAGTAGGGAGGAAGGAGCCCTCTGGGTCACGGGAATCGGGAGATTCTGGATCCCAGTGGCCGTGGGGCCAGCCCAGGCGACATTCCTGAAACTCCTCTGCAGCCCTCACTCCGAGCCTGCATCTTTCTGCCAGGAGGAAGTTTGTCCCGGGCCCCGGGAACAGGACTTGCACGGGCACGTCCAAGCGGTACCAGCTCTGCAGAGTGCAGGTGAGGCCTGGCCCGGGCAGGGGCACCATGGCCTGCTCTCCTTGTCATCATGCAGTTTTCAGGGGGTCTTCCAGGTGGCTCCTGGGCATTCTGGGCATACTGTTCTGGGCCTGCTCTTCAAGGAGAGCCCAGGAGCAGGGTTGAGAAGGCTGCGGGGGGCCCTGGGCTAGGACGGAGCCATCCACTGTCCAGACCACTGTCCCTGTGCCCACATGTGCTCAGCAATGCTGGGACGGGCGGACTCACTCTGCTCCTGGAACTTCAAGTGCAGCCTCAAGGCTTGGGGTCTCTGGTCGCAGCTCCCCTTTACTCACAACATTCGTGCACCTGGTGCTCACAGAGACCCAGCAGTTGCCAGGCTTCCCCGTCCCATGAAACAGTACCCCCCACCCCATAAAACAGTTCCCTGGGTTGCTCTCGGAGCCCTTCTGCTCCAGCCCCCATCAGCTTCCTTGGGTAGCCGAGGCTGGAGAGGAGGTTCTGACTCTGACCAGGCAGCTCTCAGTGGGGCCCTGGGCAGTTGGAACCTGAACACCTTTCCAAGGACTGCAGGGTGTGAGGCTGGGGCACGCCGAGCTGGGATCTGGGCCTCCCAGGCTGGCTTGTGTGGCTTGCCTGGGCAGGGAAGGCAGAGCAGCTGGGGGTCTCTGTGTCTGTGCGTCTCAGGGGGTGTGTGCGCACATGCAGGGAGTGAGGGGCTGGAGGGAGGCAGGTGGCCACCGCTTCTGTGTTGGCGTCACCTGGTCAGCTGCCCTCCTAGGGCAGTGCAGCCAGGGTTGGGGGAGGGGCATTTATGAGCTCCAGCATGAGAGGGACCCAGGTTTGAGCTCTGGCCCCGGCACGACTAAGCTGGGTCCCCTCCGAGGATGAGTCTCTTGTCTGCACGCTGGGTTCCTCTTTATGGAGTCAGGACCACGATCTTCCTGATTCACGCAGTGTGCATGGCCACGGACCGTGTGCCAGGCCCTGTTCCGTCACTGTAGACACACAGTCAGGGCCTGCTGAGGACGCGGGCGAGGGGAGCACCCTTGCCAGCCATCCTAGGGTCATGTCCCCTCCACAGCAAGGCTGGGAGAAGGCGTGGTGGGGACTGGGAGGGTTGTGTCTAGAGTAGGCGGAGGGCTAGCGTGGGGGGCGGAGCTGCCCTTCCCTGAGTCCTTGCTCCCTCCTGAGAGCACGTGGGAGCACGCAGGAGCCCGAGAGGCCACCCCATGGGCCATGGCCCCCGCACTGCTGTCCCGGCTGCAGCCACTTCCTGCTTAGCCTGGACAAAAGTGCCTTTGTCGGGCCGAGTTCCTCCTGGAGCCTCCCTGTCCCTTTGCTTCCCAGGAGTGTCCGCCGGACGGGAGGAGCTTCCGCGAGGAGCAGTGCGTCTCCTTCAACTCCCACGTGTACAACGGGCGGACGCACCAGTGGAAGCCTCTGTACCCGGGTACCTGCCGCCCTGGGGACCCACCTTGCAGGGAGCTGACTGAGCTTTGGGGATAGCCCTTCCGGCACCTGGGACCAAACTCGACGGGTGGGCAGGTGGGGAAATGGAGGTGGTCAGACGAAGAGCCGGGAATGAACCTGGGTCTCCTGAGCCCTGGCCCAGGGGTCTGTCCCCTCCCCCATGACCCATGACATCAACACAGGACAGATTATGGGACTGAGTTCCCTGCAGGCCTGACCTCTGAGGGCAGTGGTGACTTGCTCACTTACTGGCTTCTGGGCACAGACAGGAACCAGCCTAGACGATCCCAAACGGAGACTGCCCACACGGTCCCATGGAAAGCAAGTAGTTCAGGCAACAGTGTAAATGCTTCATCTTTCTCCTGCTCACCCGAAGGGCCAGGGCTGGGGTGCCCAGGGCCAGCAGCACAGGGGTGTCGAGATGGCTCAGACCTCCTGCAGAGGGGGAACCCCAGTATGGGTCTCAGGCGCTGCTCCCCACTCACGAGGAGGTAGAAGCTGGAACTCACGGGTTGTGGGCTGAGCCAGACGACCCATCAGTTTCTGCCACTGAGACCTGGACAGGTTCCTTCTATTCTCCAGGCCTGAGTTTCCCCATCTATGCAATGGGAGCTGTCTCAGAGGGAGGAAAAGGGAAGTCCTCTGAATCCGCGTTTCCTGCCCCGCTGAAACCTTCTGTCTTTGTCTCCCTCCACCAGATGACTATGTCCACATCTCCAGCAAACCGTGTGACCTGCACTGCACCACCGTGGACGGCCAGCGGCAGCTCATGGTCCCCGCCCGCGACGGCACATCCTGCAAGCTCACTGACCTGCGAGGGGTTTGCGTGTCTGGAAAATGTGAGGTTGTTAAACGTTGTAGCAAAAGTACCGCCGGTCTCACTGTGCTGACTGCCCACCCGCCTGTGGGAGGCAGTGGCGGCCCCAGGGCCTGGCCACAGCGCCCTCCCAGCAGCCCTCTCCCTCTCCCTTCCTGCAGCCCATCGGCTGTGACGGGGTGCTTTTCTCCACCCACACACTGGACAAGTGTGGCGTCTGCCAGGGGGACGGTAGCAGCTGCACCCACGTGACGGGCAACTATCGCAAGGGGAATGCCCACCTTGGTAAGCCACAGCGCGCCCTGGAGTCCAAGCACAGCAGAGTCTGGGAATCGGGGGTCCTGAGTGTGCTCCTGTCTGCAGCCTCCTGGGTACCACTGGGCAAGTTCTTCCCCTCTAGGGGCACCTGATTCAGAATCCCAGCCCGGGCGAGCTGGCCCGGTGATTGTAGGCCTCCGTTGGCTTGCAAGAATGGGCAACCCTTTGTTGAGGACCTACTGGGTACCAGTGGACACTTGGCTTGGGGGTCACATTTGCCCTTTGAGACAGCCTGCAGGGAGGTGTTAACAACACACTTTTTTTTTTTTTGAGACAGAGTCTTGCTCTGTTGCCCAGGCTGGAGTGCAGTGGCTCGATCTGGGCTCACTGCAACCTCTGCCTCCCAGGTTTGAGCAATTCTCGTTCCTCAGCCTCCCGAGGAGCTGGGACTACAGGCATGTGCCACCAAGCCTGGCTAATTTTTCTATTTTTAGTGGAGATGGGGTTTCACTATGTTGGCCAGGCTGGTTTCAAACTCCTGACCTCGAGCGATCCACCCGCCTCCATCTCCCAAAGTGTTGGGGTTATAGGCATGAGCCACCATACCCGGCTAACACCACACTTTAAAAAGGGAGAAACTAAGGCCCGAGACCCATTCTCTCTGCAGATATGAGGTTTGACTCTGGCACGCTGGATTCTGGGGCCTGAGTTTCAGAGGCTCCCTGTCGGCTCCAGGCTGACCCAGCCCAGAACCCTTCCTTCCCTTGGGCAGCAGCTGTCCCCTTCCTAAGCTGCGGGCATTTGGCCCGATGTTTGTGTCCAGCTCTGTCCCAGCCCTCATCGGGGGTGGGCGTCTGTGCATGGGACAGGACTTTCTACTTTTGGAGGGATGTCACTTGTAATGCTTGGCATTAGATTGAACACACTTTTGGTTCTGAAGAAATGCTTGAGGAATGGAACTAGGTTATTGCAACCTCCAGACCTGGGAAAGCAGGGCAGCTTCAGACCCACTTAGCAGATGGGGAAACCAAGACCCAGAGTGGGAATAGTCTGTCAAGGTCCCAATGAGGCCAGTTGACTCTGGACTAGAACCAGGCCTATTAGGGCCACGGAGGACCCGACCGTGTCTTGAAGGTCGAGAGAATGACCTCAGCCTGCCACTGAGGGCTAACTGCGGCGTGAGTGTTGGCTCCAGGAGGTGCAAGTGGGAGGGCACTGGAGAGGGTGGGGCTTGGACATGGGACCTACGGACGGGCATGCCGGACTGACAAGGGACAGGCAGGGATGTGAATAATGTGGGCTGGGTGTCCAGCAGGGTGAGGTGGGCAGAGGCCCTTTCTTTGGAGGCCTCGCTATAAGAGGCACTAAGGTGTCTGATTTTCCTCCCTTCCTCCCACAAACCTGCTCACATGGCCTCCTGCTGGACCCAGGGCATGCAGAGGGAGAGTGGGCATTGGGGCAGCATGTGTCTTGTAGGGCACGTAGTGTGTGCCAGGCACTGTGCACACAGTGAGGCCTGGGAGATAGGGCTCATGTCCTTGTGGAACTCAGCCTGGGGCCCAGGGGCTGACGTGCAAACAGCACCCCTCATTCTTCTGCATACTCACAAGGTAACTCATTCACGCCTGGCAACAGCTCTACAAGTCTGGCACTATTACTGTTGCTGAAATATACAGAAACAGTCAAAGAGAGGCTAAATAACTCATCCAAGGTCACACAGCCACAAGAGGCAGAACGGGGCCTGAACCCAGGCAGCCTGCTCTTGGCCTGTGATCCTCCCAGCTGAGCCACACTCTTTCCCCGGACGAACTGTGCTTGGTAACCACACTGGGGGCTGTGGGATGGGCTGGGGTATTAAATGCTCAAGAATCTTGTGAGCTGCTTGCTAATTTGAAAATTAAAGTATAACAGTCTGTATTTAAATACATTATATTTAAAACAAAGTCACCATTTTCTAATCCTTTGATGTCTATAACTATTTTTTTTTTTTGAGACGGAGTTTTGTTCTTGTTGCCCAGGCTGGAGTGCAATGATGCGATCTCGGCTTTCTGCAACCTCCGCCTTCTGGGTTCCAGCGATTCTCCTGCCTCAGCCTCTCAAGTAGCGGGGATTACAGGCTCCCACCGCCATGCCCAGCTAATTTTTTTTTGCATTTTTAGTAGAGACAGTGTTTCACCATGTTGGCCAGGCTGGTCTCGAACTCCTGACCTCAGGTGATCCGCCCGCCTCGGCCTCCCAAAGTGTATAACTATTTTATCTGTGTGGCAAAAACACCATATACGGGTGTGCTGCAGCCTCTCTTCCCAATGCCACACCCAGTGATATCAGGTTGGTAGTGCAAACAAACATAGCTTCAGTCGCTTGCTTCAAGCTTATGTCTTGAAACCCAAAGAAGGGGAAAAATGTTTTAAAATGCATTTTGAAGTTAAGCTGCCCTATTACAGTGGCTTGAAATTGGCCACAGCAGGGGTGTTTACACCACGGAAATTGGCCAATGCTACAAGTCAGGGCTCCTGTTCCCCCGTGTCTCCAAAGAGCCTACTGTTAAACATTTTCCAGAGCACGGCTGTCCGTGAGGGACAGTTCAGGATCTCCAGGGACCTGTAGGTGTGATGGTGTTAGGGGAGGGATGGCAGGCGGGTACCGGCCTGCAGGAGACACTCACCCCAGCAGGGAGACGCACGCGGAATCCTCCCTTCCCGGAGGGATCCGGTGAGACAAGCATCAAGCCCCAGGAAACGTCTGACCTGGAGAGCCCCTTCTTTCCTGTCCCAGGGCATATTAAAATCTCTCCTTCTCCCCAGGCTCCTCTCTCAGCCACCTGCCAGCAACGCCTCTCCTTCTCTGAGCACCTCCCCTCCAGACCCTTGGTTTCTTTCTAGCTGGGAGGACTGCATGGCTGCCTCCGCACGGGCCTGGGGGCCTTGAAGACAGGCTCTGAGCTGGCTGATATTGCCCGATCTGGATCTCAGCCTGGGGCCTGGCGCTTAGGAAGGGCGTAGGCTTAGTTGGAGATTCTATTTGCAGCTCTCCTTGTCCTTTCTCACCCACGTCTTTGAGTGTAGCGAGCCTTGAAAGTCAACGTGTTGTTGTCACAAGACAGGATTTTAAAATGGCAGTGACAATGCACGCAGGGAGCTGGGGCTTCATCGGCTGCCCAGGGTCTCCTGGGTGACACATGGCAGAGCCGGACTGAACTCCCAGTGTGCTCCATGTCCCTGTGGCCCTCGCTGTCCCTCGGGAGGGGCTGGGGCAAGCACGGATGAGCCCTCCTATGGCCTTGGTAGGAAGGGGTGAGCCTGGGCAGGTGCCCAGCTTGGTGGGTCAGCCTCTGCAATAGGACGGGGCTGAGCTGAGCTACACAAGCGGGTGTGGGGGTTGGGCCAGCCCTTAGACAGCCACCACTCACCCTCCAATAGCTGTGGAGTGGGCGAGTGCCACCCAAGGCTGCCTTTCCAATCAAGAGGGGCTCACTGTCATCCGTTTGCCTCCAGGTTACTCTCTGGTGACCCACATCCCGGCTGGCGCCCGAGACATCCAGATTGTAGAGAGGAAGAAGTCTGCTGACGTGCTAGGTGGGTACGCAGTGTCTGGCAGCTGCCTCACTGAGCTTTTGGTTGTGGAGCGTTGTGTGTGGCAGAGAAGGGGCACTTGACTCTGGACCCCTTCCTCCAGGACAGGGATGGACCAGTGCTGTGGGCATGGCTGCAGGAGCCAGAACTTGAGCCAGCTGTGTGGGTGTGGCTGGGGTGCTTATAGGGGAGCCAGCTTTACCCCTGTGCGTGGCAGGACCTTGAACTCAGAGCTGCTGGACAATGGGAGGGTGGTGATGTTGGGTGGTGAGCTCCCTGTCACTCGAGAGCCTGGCACAGGCAGAAGCTGGGGGCCGCTGCAGATGAGATCCCTGTGGGGTTCGAGGAGTGAGTCTCAGGAGGTGACAAGGTCAAGGTAGCACTGAGAGGAAGTCGGTGCAGAGGTAGGATTCCGACTCAGGTCTGGGGGCCTCATGCTGATGTTCTTGCCATTAGTCAGTCTCCACTGGGAGGCTGGGCTGTAGGAGGGGAGTCCTCTAACCTGAGTATTCTGGAGTTGTTTCCATGATGGACAGAGTGGTGAGGCCCCATCTTGGTGGCAGATTTTGAGTGTAGGGAGCCTTGGTGGCAAATTTTGGAAGAGCCCTCTGGGGAGATGGAGTATTGGCCAAGCAATGTGCCTTGTCTGCACCCCTTGGGCCACAGTGGGCAGGTGCTGACACCTGTGAGCTGCTCTGTGCTCGGCCCTTCCCTTCATGGGGCGGGCTTGGGTATAGGGATGCTGTTCTTGGACACAGGTGCAGCCCCAAACCTGACACTACCTGGGTTTACTCCCCCCACTGCCTCCCACTCTTCTTGAGAGCCAGAACTGGTGGGGTGAAGCCCATCTCCTAAGGGGGTGCTGGAAGAGGAGGCTTTGCTGAAGGTCTTCAGGCTGGGACCCACCTTGGGTTCTCCTGTTCCCTCTCCAGAGCCTAAGGGCCAGCCCTCCGTATGTGCCCTGGGGTCCGAGTGCCCCTGCCCCAGCAGGTCTGTGCTGCAGATGCTGGCTCCACCACCCAGCGCCCTGGGGGCTGCTCCCTGGCCCGAGCGGGGAGCCGGGCCTCTCGCCAGGCCAGTTGCTTTGTCGCTTGCTTGCTGGGAGAGTGGAGAGGCCAGGAAACTCCACATTCTCTGAGCTGGCTGCAAAGCTCTTGCTCTTGAAACAGACGCGTAGAAATACCAAGGGTGGGCTCGGAGCACTGGGAAAGCCGCAGGAAGGAAGGTCGTTACTGTCAGGAAACAGGTTTTGGACGAGAGCCTCGGATTTAACCCTGTGCATATACCTGGAAACAAGGCCGAGACAACCAGGCCCCAGCACACTCCCCCTCGCAGAACTTGGACTCTAATTTGCGTTATCTTCTGACTTTTCTACGTGAAGGGGGTTTTTCAAGCAGACATGTCCTGCTTGTTGCGTCTGTCTGATAATAAATTAATTGCCCCGGCTCCTCTGTTCATATTGCATCAGGAATTTGGAAGCCGAACTCCTCTTCTCCCACTGGCCAGTTCCTGGAACTGGCTTTAAGGACACCCTTTGGAAGACACAGTGTCCCGAGCGCCGAGTCGGCCTCCTCCCTGCGTCCCCAGCCCTGGAGGCCCCCTACCTCTTCTCACTCTCCATGGCCCCAGGGAGGATCAGTTCCCCCTGAAACCCCACCAGCTCTGGGCAGTTGTTCCAGTCTGCAGGGGTGGTGGGGAGTGGGGGCTGCAGGGCTTCATGGACCATTTGTTTCCATCCTGAGCTTCCATCAGGCTGGAGTCAGGCCCTGGGAGTGCCCACCCACCCGGCCCCAGGAAGAGGGCGACTGAGATTGCACCAGGCTGCCCTGGCCTGATTGAGCACCTCGGCCAGGCCTGGGTGCACAGGTTGACTGGGTGAAGGGTCAGCATGGCCCTGCCTGCAAGGGCAGCAGGAAGTCTCTGCTCCCGTGGAGAGATTGGAGCTGGCCAGCTCAGGGCGATCCCCAGGAAAGGCCTGGTGGTCAGCACACCCATGCCAGCCAGGCCAGGGCTGCAGGGTCACTCTGTGTGGATGACGGGAGGGGCACCCAGGACCCCTGCTGCCTCGTGTGTGCCTTCCACAGGCCACAGACTCTCTTGCTCCAGACCGGGTCCCTTGGTTGTGGTGCGACCTCATTACCTTGCAGCCCCTCGGCTTCTTCATAGGCAGCCGCAAGAACAGGACCAAATGGGTCCCCAGCCAGCCGTGTTCAATGTCTAGACCAGTCCTTCATTGCTGATTTTAGGCTGAGAGGAACGTGCGTTTGCCCCTCCTCCGCATTCACTGGCCAGACTCTCCATGATGGGAGTTTCCTGTCTCGGGGGCATTTGAGCCGGGGTTCTGGAGGGCAGGGCTGGTGGTGGTTCCCTGAGCTGGTGACGCTGGCTCCTCCCCCAACCAGTTTGGCCTTTTGTGACCGGCGGCTTTGCCCTTCCAGCTCTTGCAGACGAAGCTGGCTACTACTTCTTCAACGGCAACTACAAGGTGGACAGCCCCAAGAACTTCAACATCGCAGGCACGGTGGTCAAGTACCGGCGGCCCATGGATGTCTATGAGACCGGAATCGAGTACATCGTGGCACAGGGGCCCACCAACCAGGGCCTGAATGTCATGGTACGTGTGCCGCAGGCCTTGGGGGCCCCAGGGGCCCTGGGCACTGCTTCCCCAGAATCCAGCCACAGGCGGGGTCTTCCAGCCCGTGACACCCCCAGGGCCACTGTGCGCATGCACCCGGCAGCCTCACCACTCTGCGTGGGCTGGGGCTTCACGTTTAATCACTGTTACTCATTCACTTGTTCTTTCACTAACTCCCTCCCCCATTCATTCATTCACTCAGATTTTGGTTCATTCACAGTCTCCCATTCACTCATCAGTTCATTAATTCATTTACCTGTTCACTTCTCACTCAACCACCCATTCTCTCACCCACTTCTTGAAATCATTCATTCCTCCATCCATTCACTGTGGCTAGCTTCCCTGGAGGACCGGCGGGGGTTCCGTGCTGGCCCATTTCCTGCCCTTTGGGAAGTCCACAGGGAGCTCGGGGCATTAAGGTTGAGGCTGGACCCCTCCCTACCCCACGGTGGAGGGGTTTATGCCCCTACCTAGCTTCATGCTCCACCCCCTCCCCGGGCACTATGGTGCTGGGTCCTTAGTGCCAGGGCCCAAGGTAGTTCCCGTGGCCCCTGCCCCTCCCCTGACATGGCCTCCCCAGGATACTCAGGGGTTCTGGGGTGGGGCTCAGGGCCCGAGCAGTGGGCAGGAGAGAGCGTGGGCCTGTTATGCCCGGCTTGCCACAAGTTCTTCTATGGCTAGCGTCTGGAAATGGAGCCTCTGGTGGCTTGGTGCCTCAGCACCGAAAATATGTAAAGGACTTGTCATGTCACTGAAGTCAGGTGACATCAAGATGGGCAGTTGTGGTGCCCGTCAAGGCCTGCTGGCTTTCCTGGAGGCTGAGGGAATACAGCAGGGATGGAGCCACCCCACGACCTAGGCTGTTTTGGTTTCCAGATCTCACTGTAGTGGGTTTCATTGCCTCACGTTGCAGGTCATGAAATGTGGGCACAGAGCGAGTGACTTGCAGTCATGGAATTGTGAGTGGCACGACTGGGCTTTGAACCCAGGCCTGCCTGGTGCCAGAGCCTGTTCTTTGTTTAGCTGCTGTGCTGGAGGGGTCTCTAACTGGGGGTGCTTTTCCATCTCCCCACACTGCTTTTTGGCTGAAGAGCTTGCCTGGTGACCCCGGAATCAAATGGGGGCCACGCATCTCTGTGTCTATGCTTACCTGGTCCTGCCTGGAGCTGTGTCTGGAGGTGGATTGACCACCTGGCTTTGCCTCCTGGAGGCAGGGGCTGTTTTGTAGGTCAGGGTCCCCAGAAAATAGACTCTGAGGTGGGGGTTTGTGTACAAGAGGGCTTGGGGGGCAGTGTCAGGAGCGGTCTCGGGAACACTGGTGTGGGCAGGAGGGCATGGGACTAGACAGAGGGGGCAGCTGAGCTGTGATGCAGTTTCAACGGGCTTCGGCCAGCCCCCTGGGGGTCGCATTATCTCAAGTTGGGGCAGGAGGGCATCGCATACTGCCAGGTGTAGTTGCCCCTTGTGGGGGGCATGACCTGGGGAGAGACAGCTCCCCCTGGCTGAGGGAAATTCCTGGGGTGGGGCACAGCTGTGAACTGTTGCACGCCCACCCCAGGCAGTTCACCGAAGGGTGGGGTCCGTGGTCCACCCCCGGCACAGCTTGGACCCATGCGCTTTGCACGAGTCTGCCTTGGCAGGGAACAGCCCCTCTAGAATTGCATTGGTTTCTTTCTCAGGGAGCCTTACAGGAGGAAGTTTAGTGGGGTGAACTGCAGCTGGTGTAGGGGCTACAACTGACACTCACAGTTTCCTTCTTCTGCGACGCCCTCTATTTCCCCTTAGCCTGGCTTAGCACCTCAGCAGGGCCAGGTGGCTACCTGGTGAGGTGACCCTGGTCTCCATGACCGTCTCAACCTGAGGCTGCTGCCTTTGTCCAGTTATCATCACAAGGGGCAGGGGGATACCAAGAGATGCCCAGGGAATCAGCAGGTGCCACATAGATTCTTTGGCCCCAGGGTCAAACAACGCCTTTCCTACTCTTTTTTTTTTTTTTTTTTAAGTAGAGAGAGGGTCTTGCTATGTTGTCCAGGCTGGTCTCGAACTCTAGGCCTCAGGTAACCCTCCTGCCTCAGCCTCTCACAGTGCTTGGATTATAGGCGTGAGCCACCTGCCTTGGCCTGTCTGCTCTTGATGATCAAGTTCAATCACCCAGCCAGGACGGCCACTCGTTTCCATGCTGCTGGTCTCTTGGCACAAAACGCCCAAACAGACCGTGTGTGGCCGCAGCCTAAAGTGTAATGAAACTGTTGCTTCGTCTTTGGGTGGAAACGTTCCCCATGTGCAAACCAAGGTCCCCAGACCACAGACCCCAGAGCTGCAGGGATGGGGAACACACAGTCCCCAAGTGGTGGCTGGGAATGATCGCTACTGCTACTGCCCCTCTGGCATCCCAGACCCATGTCTTCTATGTGCTGGGCACACAGCACCAGGACTAGGCACAGGGCCAGAGGGTATGAGACAGCTGTGTCAGCAAGGGACCCAAGCTCCCCCATCCAAGACCCTTGCACCCACATCCGCTTTCTAGCTCACAGCTATGGCTGTGTGGGGGTGCCCTTAAGAGCAGAGAAAAATGGCCAAACTTGATTTAGAGATGGGTCGGCTTGCCCTGAGGGTGCAAGCTGGAAGTAAGATCTACTTCACTAAAGCCCCATCCAGGGCTGGCCTGGAAAAACGGCAGTGAAGGAAAATCCTTTGATTTATGTGGGTGGTGCCTCATGGGAGATGCCCCATCCTCACGGGCGTGCTGCCTTTCAGCTGGCACTGTGGCTCCCCCCTCCATTGCTCCATCAGGCTGGCATTTCTGGGTGTTGCAGGATACGGCAGGCCCAGTGGATCTCACAGTCATGCGCCCATTGTGGCACGTCCTCTGCTATAAAGCGGGTCCCTTTGTTTAATGCCATGTTCTCGGTACCCTGTCCCGGTCAATCAAATACTCTGTGAGCCTTTGGGTGTTGGGGCTGTGGCTGAGCTTCTTTGGGCAGGAAAGGCAACTTTTATTTAGGACCAGATTCAGCACTTCCCCTTCCAGGATGGAAGGGGTCTGATGTGATCAGCTTGTCACCCAGTAGCTGAGTGGCCTTTAGAGGTGGTACTTTAGAGGCTTAGTGTTGAGGCCAGAGACTGGACGTTCAGGAGTGGAAGGAGCTCTGGTGGCTGTGGTGAGTGAGAAGCCGTGTGCTGGGGCCACACGTAGCTTCCATCCCTTCCTCCACGCTGATTCATTCACCCGTTGTGCCTGCAGTGGGGTGAAGATGCCAGTGACTAGCCTGTGTCCAGTGGCAAGGCCATTCTGTCTTCTACTGGCGTGTTTAGTGCCTCTTGCATGGTGACACTTCCTGGTACAAATGAACAAATGAAAGGAAGACCTCCATCCTTTATGCCTACTCCCTAGATCCAGCCACAGGTACCTCCTCCAGACCTCCTGGTCCCCAACCTTCTGATCTTTCCCACCCAGGCTCCTGACCAGCCAGCCAAGCCACTTGCCACCACCCGTGATTCAGTTCATACTCTCATCTCGGGCTGCCCTGCCTCCCATCACACCAATGCTTACATCACATGCACTGCCTGAAGCCCATGGGGAAGATTTTCCTTCACTGCTCTTTTTCCAGGCCAGTCCTGGATGGGGCTTTAGTGAAGTAGATCCAACTTTCAGCTTGCACCCTCAGGGCATGCCGACCCATCTCTGAATCAAGTTTGGCCATTTTTCTCTGCTCTCCCTTCATCATAAGGGCCCACCACCACACAGCCATAGCTGCGAGCTGGAAAGGGGATGTGTGGGTACAAGAGTCTTGGATGGGGGAGTTTGGGTCCCTTGCTGACACAGCTTTGTCGTACCCTCTGGCCCTGGGTGTGCCTAGTCCTGGTGTAACACTTCCACCTTACGATGGATTGCTGCTGGCGGAGCTGGTAGAACTCGTGTTGGAGGCAGCTCTGGCTGTGTGGGTCGCCTGACGTCCCGTAGCCCAAGTGTTCCATCTCTAGTAGGGCCTCGCAGCGTGCCAGAAGTTTTTTGCAAGTGATGTGTATTTATTTGCTGCAGATGGCCTTGCTCCAGAACCATAGGGTGCTATGTTATGCTTTCCCTACAGGCTTTCCCGAAATTCCATCTGACATCTTTCCCTACCACAGATATCTCTATTCCTATAGGATCTGCCAGGTCATACGGCCCATGTGGCGGGCTGCTTTCCTCACAGCCTGGACCTGCTGCAGGGCCCCTTCCACTCAGGATCCCACCCAAAGCAGCAGCTTTTTTTTTTTTTGTTGTTGTTGTTATTTTTGAGATGGAGTCTTACCCTGTTGCCCAGGCTGGAGTGCAAAGGCACAGCCTCAGCTCCCTGCAACCTCCGCCTCCCGGGTTCAAACGATTCTCCTGCCTCAGCCTCCGGAGTAGCTGGGATTACAGGCGCCCACCACCACACCCAGCTAATTTTTGTATTTTTAGTAGAGACGGAGTTTCACCATGTTGGCCAGGCTGGTCTTGAACTACTGACCTCATGATTTGCCCGCCTCGGCCTCCCAAAGTGCTGGGATTACAGGCGTGAGCCACCGCACCTGGCCAGCAGCAGCTTTTAATGTCACCCAGCAGATGAATTGAACAGATATTCTTGGATGTGGAATATGCTGGCTCCAGAATTACTCTTCGTGGTGGAGGGTATGAGATGCTGTCAATTTCTCTTTCCTCTCAAAGAGATGTCTGGCACGCCCTAGCCCGCTGAACCCTGACATTTCCACTAATGTAAGGGGCTGCTGAATCTTCACAGGGTTGAATCTCTGCTCCTCTGGAAGACAGGTGCTTTACCAAGACCTCTGGCACCAGTGCCTGCTCCTCTGATCTGATAAGTATGGTGCCATCAGTGCAGAGGACAAAAGTCAAGTGCTTGGAGTGGTCCAGATGCCTTTATAGTGTATTGTAATTGGGAGCGGGAGCGTAAGTGTAGCCCTGGGTCAAGACTGTAAACATATACGGTTGTCCACCCCAGGGGAATGAAATAGTTTCTGGTCCACCTTCTTGACAGGGATAGAAAAGAACGTATTTTCCAGATCAGTGGCCACCTAGGATCAACCTGAGGCCATGCTGATCTGCTCTAGGAGAGAGACCACAGTGATCACACCCTGGCAGTGGAGGCCACCGCTTGGTGGAGGGTGCAGCACCCATCCAGACTCAGATGGCAGATCCCCGGGGTCTGTCTGGTTATTGTGGGGGCTGAACTATTGAGTTAAATGTGGGACGTGATGGGCTGGCTACATCTGCATCCTTTAGGTCAGCCCCTACCTGCTCTATGCTTCTAAGTGCCATCCTAGTAGCCTGGTAGCATTTCTCCCCACGTTCTTTCCAAGGCGCTAAATTCTTTGTCATGAGAGGATGCACCCAGCAGTTCCTGAGGGCTGGTCCTGCCGTTCCGTTGGTGTATAGCCCCTTCTCCCAGGACTGCCCTGACTGGGTGAGAATGTGACTTAATCTAAGCTATTGGTCTGGTGGCTGGGAGAGGAGGGCAGGCCAACTCCTGTGGGAGTCCCGCGTGGCCATGAAGGCAGAGGTCTCTGTGTCATCTTCAGGCAGGGGTGGTGCTGGCTTTAACAGGGAGAAATGGGACAGGCCCATTTTTCAGGCCCTGAAGGCTTGGGACTTTTGAGATTTGAAGTTTTTCAAGTGTATTGACTCAGATCCCCACACCCCGAGTCTCAAGGTCTCCCTCTTCTGGTTGGACTCTGTCCTGGGCATAGCAGGCCTAGCAGAGTTGGGAAGAGCACGCTCTCTGCTCCTTGGAGGCGCCTCTGCCTCTCCCGCCTTCCAGTTGCAGGACACGAGGGTGTCTTTCTCTGCTGCTGCGCAGACCCTCACCCTCACCTTTCCATGCCATCCTTCCATTCTTGGGGTCCTTTACTTCCACAAACCTTTACAAGTTTTTAACCCCTACCCCTGCCCCAGCCAACTCTCAAACGCTTGAGCTATTGCACCAATAGTGCATTTCCTTTCGCAGGCGTTCTCTCCCAGTTCCCTAGTGGCAAACCTTTTCACAACCGCTTCACTGTCTTCCAGGGGTCTCTGTGCTCCAGGCATTTCTAGGTGGGCCCTCGTTGCCTCTGCCAGCCCGTGACCCTCTCCAACATCCTATTTTAAAATCCTAGGCCTGCCTGCTCCTGACACCAGCTGGTTTTGGTTGGAATCTCTGGAAAGAGCAACTCCTGGAGAGAGGGGCAGCAGGGGTCTGCGGAGGGAGAAGCCGGGCTGCCCCAGGGTCTTGACAGGGGCCTCAGCCCATCCCACAGGGAGCCCTGGAGCGGGGATGAGCCTTCATTGTTGTCTCGAATTGAGGCAGAGCCTGGGTCTTTGTACTCCCACCTGGCCTGGGCAGTGGGGCTCTGGGTTGGAGGGTGGTGGGAGAGGGACACCGTGATTACTTAGAATTTCTGGCACATGGTGAGAAGAAAATGCAGGCCAGGTTTTGTTGGCTTCATTACTTAAATTCTCTGCATACAGCATGTGGAGACGAGGGCCCACCTGGGCGTGCCTGGAAGACAGTGACGCCTTGTTGCCTGTACCCAGGGTGGGCCATTCCCCCCACCACACATCCCCAGCCCCAGCCCTGTTCCCAGGCTCTTTGACTTGGATGCCCCTGGGGCAGGAGCACTGCGTTGGGCTGGGCTAGTCAGTGTCATTCCCTGAGGGGGCTCAACTGCCAGTCACAGCAGGGAACGCACCCTGCAGCTCTGTGGGAAGGGGATTGGTGGGGAAGGGGCTGGACAGAGTAAGGAGGGGCTGGGGACCCACTTCTCTTTCCCTAGGTGTGGAACCAGAACGGCAAAAGCCCCTCCATCACCTTCGAGTACACGCTGCTGCAGCCGCCACACGAGAGCCGCCCCCAGCCCATCTACTACGGCTTCTCCGAGCCCGCCTCCGAGAGCGCTGAGAGCCAGGGCCTGGACGGGGCCGGGCTGATGGGCTTCGTCCCGCACAACGGCTCCCTCTACGGCCAGGCCTCCTCAGAGCGGCTGGGCCTGGACAACCGGCTGTTCGGCCACCCGGGCCTGGACATGGAGCTGGGCCCGAGCCAGGGCCAGGAGACCAACGAGGTGTGCGAGCAGGCCGGCGGCGGGGCCTGTGAGGGGCCCCCCAGGGGCAAGGGCTTCCGAGGTAACCAGGAGGAGGGAGGCATGAGGGTGGGGCCCGGGAGGCAGCCCAGGGAAGGGGGCCTTGGGGAAGGGGTCTCAGGCCCTTTGCAGACCTGCAGAGGAGGTTCCTAAGAGCTGCCAGCTACCTGCAGATGTCTTCTGGGCAGGCACAGGGTTAAGGACTTGGGATAGGTCCTTCTGTCCATGCATTCTTTGAGGTAGATGTGCTCGTTGAGTGAGCGATGGGGTGAGCGAGAGATCAGACCATCCTGCATTTGACTCCCAGCTCCTCCACGGTGGACTGCGTGACTTGGCCAAGCCACTTCCTCTTTCTAAGCCTCAGTCTCGCCTCAGCTCGGACACCACAGGGAGCAAAAGCTTCGGGGGCCCCAGGCGCCCCTTGGCTGTGACCGTGTCACTCCAGCCTCTGCCTTTGTCCTCATAGGCCTCCTCCTCTGTGCCGGTGTCTCTGTGGGTCCCCTTCTGATAAGGATGTTTCTCAGTCCACGATAATTTCATCTCAAGATTCTTAACTAATTATATCTACAATGACCCTATTTCCAAATAAGATCACACTCTGAGGTTCCGGGGGGGGCCATGAATTTTGGGGGGATGCTATTCAATCCACTGCAGAAGTCGATTGAATTCCCATCAGCAAGAGATGATCCAGGCAGGTCTCATGCCTCCATTTTGCCCGAATTACGTCCTCTAGTTGGGCAGAAGCCCTCCTTCTGGGAGCTTCTTGGTTCAGCTTGGTGTTTCCGGCCCCCTCGTCCAGGTGCCCTCCCCAGGGCAGCCCTTGCCCCCAGGGCTGGGGCGTGCTCACGGTTGAGCCACCTGTTTCCTCTCCAGACCGCAACGTCACAGGGACTCCTCTCTCTGGGGACAAGGATGACGAAGAGGTTGACACCCGCTTCGCCTCCCAGGAGTTCTTCTCGGCTAACGCCATCTCTGACCAGCTGCTGGGCACAGGCTCTGACTTGAAGGACTTCACCCTCAATGAGACCGTGAACAGCATCTTTGCACAGGGCGCCCCAAGGAGCTCCCTGGCCGAGAGCTTCTTCGTGGATTATGAGGAGAACGAGGGGGCTGGCCCTTACCTGCTCAACGGGTCCTACCTGGAGCTGAGCAGCGACAGGGTTGCCAACAGCTCCTCCGAGGCCCCATTCCCCAACGTTAGCACCAGCCTGCCCACCTCGGCCGGGAACAGGACTCACAAGGCCAGGTAGGAGGCACTTTCCTGAGCCCTGTCCAGGGCCCTCAGGGGGCAGGATGGGGCCCAGGCCAGGTAGAAAGTGAGGCCCCACTGTGGGGGGTCTGGCCAGAAGGGCTGGGGTCCTAGAGGTAGAGGAGAGAGGGCCCCTTCTTCCTGGGGTTCTCCACTCGCTGCCCCGTGGATCTGAGCACAAAGTCAGAGGCCTGGGCTGGAGTGAGTTTTCCCGAAAAGTTATGTCCATGGATTAGGATCCAGGGCTGAGCCCCTATGTGTGCAGCTGATGGGGGGAAGGGAGGCAGGAAGCTAACAGCTCTGAGCATGCCTTGTGAGCCAGGGACAGAGCTCAGCATTTTATATGCATGGAAACATGTCATCGTCACAACCGCCCTTAGTGGTGAGGTTGCTATTTGCTATTGTGGGCTCAGAGAGAGCTAGCGGTGTATTCGAGGTCACAGAGCCTGAGGACCTGGGACCCCTTAGTTTTAAGCCTGGACAGTCATGGCACACACACCTGTAGGAGGAGGCGGAGCTCCAGGCAGCTCCCCAAGTGCAGAGTGGCTCAGTCCCAAGCCTCAGCAAGGGCTGGAGAGGATCTAGTGGATTCCTCCATGAGGGGCAAGACCCTGAAATGAGGGATAAAGAACAAGGCTGGCATTGCAGCTGGCAAGGGCCATGAGAGAGTCCACCTGGGGCCAGGCCTCCAGAGCCAACGCCACAGCTGGGTCTACATGGGCAGCCATGTCTAGGGACACCTGGGCAGTCACAGCCAGGGTTGTCTGGACAGCCGGGGACGCCTGGGCAGTCACAGCTAGACCTGGGGGAGTCTGAGGTTGGGAGCTTCCCTGGGTCAGGGACCAGCTGTGAGCAGGATGACCCCAGACCTGTCGTGTCCCTACTGGAGCACAGTCCGTGGTGACAAGCCCCGCCAGCCCCCAGATACAGTGTGGCCACCCTTGCAGGTCCCCACAGTTTCTCCCAGAAACTCACATGTGCCTGGGGGCTATTTTAAACAGGTGGTGAGTGGGGGTTGCAGGCAGGCACGGGCTCACTGGTGTTTGGTTTTATTTTCTGAGGTCCAACCCAAGCCCTTTGACTTTAGACGCAAGCATGAACTGAACCCGGCCTGGGCTGGGAGTGCTGAGTGGGTCTTCCTTGGGGCTCAGGGACTGAATTTGATGGGAGATTCAGGGTTCACTCTCGAGGTGATGTGGTTTGGGGACACCCTCCCACCCATCCAGCCCTGGGACCAGAGCAACAAAGCCAACCTCCCTGGTGAGCCGGGAGCCCCAGGGAATGCCTGCCCCTTTTCTCAAACTGTTTTCTGAGGCCACTGAAGTGCCTGGGGCTGCGGGGTGCAGGGAGGATGTCCTGAGCACTTCTGGCAGGCTCTGGGCGGAATCCTACTTTGCAGATGTGGACAGAGTGGGGCCTCGGAGCCTCCTCTGGCTGCCCCTCTTCCCACAGGGGTGGCACAGGGCTGTCTGCTCACCCTTTACCTTGGCATGCTCAAAGCCTTGGGTAGGTGGGGCCTCTGGCTGGTTCTCAGGACTCGGGCGGGGAGGGCCGGGCCTTGCTTTGGGTATAGTGTCTGAGTCTGAGAGGGGTCCTGGGTAAAGGGCAGGAGGGACGGACCCAGACAGTGCCTGCCTGTGGGAACGGCACTACTCAAGGCTACCAGTCTGTCTGTGTCTTCAGCGTGGGCCCTCTTCACCTCCCAGGGCAGTCCAGGGCATTACCTGGTATTCCGTGTGTGAGGCACACGGTAAGGCCTCCCGTAAGGTCCAGGGCATTACCTGGGATTCCGTGTGTGAGGCCCACGGTAAGGCCTCCCGTAAGGTCCAGGGCGTTACCTGGGATTCCGTGTGTGAGGCCCACGGTGAGGCCTCCCATAAGGTCCAGGGCGTTACCTGGGATTCCGTGTGTGAGGCCCACGGTGAGGCCTCCCGTAAGGTCCAGGGCATTACCTGGGATTCCGTGTGTGAGGCCCACGGTGAGGCCTTCCGTAAGTAGAAGCTATTAGTAGAAAATTGAGCCTCCAAGTGGCAGCAGTGGCGGGCGCCTTTCAGGACCCATTGCCTGGGTCAGGGAGGCCAGCTCTCTGGCAGTCACGGCCCTCCAAATAGAATAGGTTTATCAGAGTGGCACCGAGGCCTCGCTGTGGAATTTGGCTTAAGGCATGGACACTGTGTGAGTTGAGCATCTCTGTCTTCCTCTGGGCCTCAGTTTCCCCATCTCTCATTGGGGGGCTTGTCAGGGGCTGCCCTTCGGGCCCACCAGGTCAAATATTCAGTGATCCTTAGGCCAGGGTCATGGCACAAGCTTTCGGATCCTCAAGCCGCTTTGTAAAGAGTCTCTCCTGCCCCATCTTGGTTGACTCTTACCCTCCCCTCTTAGCCCCCCGCCCCAGGATATATTGAATTTCCAGGGCCTGTCAGGGGCCTCAAGGATCGATCAACTAAGCTGTCAGCACTCAGAAAGGCCCTGACTGCTGAGATGCCGCTGCTCCCCCGGCCGGCCTGCCATCAAAGGATGCTGCCGCACAGGGACCAAAGATGGCGTGGAGAGATAAAGGGCAGAGGGAGGCGGCGGGGGAAACCACCAGGCCAAAATAGCCACGTCTCGGCCGAGTTGTCCAAACACAGGAAGTCGTGTCTGCTCAGAGAAGGCAAAATCAAAGGGGCAGCCCAGAAAGGAAAGGCTATTTTCATCTTTCCAGAAAAGCTTCAAACAATCAAGGGAGGGGCCCCTGTCACCAGACTCCGACTTTGGGAACAAGCGTCTGAGACACAGAGATGAGGAGTCCCTCTCCGCAGCCTTGCGGGGAGAGAAGAACAGAGCACTTTCTGGCTCGTTTATAAACAAACACGGTGGCTTCAGAGCTTCTCCTGCCTTGGGAGCCCGTGAGCCTGTGTCTGGCCAGGCATCTGGGCGAAGGACCCTGAGGAGTGACAGGTGGTCTGGTGGTGACTCCACAGCCGTCACCAGCCCCAGTCTAGCAGCTCTGACTTTCACAGCTGAGAGGGGCAGTGACTTCCTTCCAGATGGAGGAGAGCGACGGGTTGGTGCTTCAGCGATTTCCTTGGTGTTCCGCTTCCGTGTGCTACTTCCAAGAACGGAACCTGCTAGGCGTTGCATTGTTGTGCAAATATATGCAGGGTTATGTTCAAGAGTTGCATCTGCTATGCCCCACACGTGCTGCTGTGAAGAGTGTGTGGGCAGCCCCTCCAGAAATACCTTTGGTGCTTAAAATCCAAAGGGTTATTTTGAACCGGGCCCGCTCTCTCTTGAGTCAGGCATGAGTCATGCTGCCTGCTGGCTCAGAGCGTGTAATTAGATAAAGATGGCGGAGCGTCTCCATGGGTGGGGTGGAGGGGCATGGGTTGGATCTTTTCATCTCTTTTTGTTCTTGGGGAGAATTTAAAGCTGTTGAAAGTAGGTGGGGACCTGGTCAGCACAGTTTAGTGTTTTCTGAATCAAACATTAAGGACTGGTCTTCCGGGTTCTCCGTTCCCTGAAAGGACTTACTCATCCTGATCTGGGTGCTCTGAGTGGCCCCCATTGGGGCAGTTTTCCAGGTTTCCAGGGAACTTTTGTTCTGAGATGACAGGGTCTTGGGAAACCCCCCACCCACCCCCATTTTTTTTTTTTTTTTTTTTGAGACGGAGTCACTCTGTTGCTCAGGAGTGCAGTGGCGTGATCTCGGCTCACTGCAAGCTCTGCCTCCCAGGTTCATGCCATTCTCTTGCCTCAGCCTCCTGAGTAGCTGGGACTACAGGCGCCCGCCACCACACCCGGTGAATTTTTTTTTTTGC
The DNA here is from genome assembly GCF_029281585.2 of Gorilla gorilla gorilla. Lineage (NCBI taxonomy): Eukaryota > Metazoa > Chordata > Mammalia > Primates > Hominidae > Gorilla > Gorilla gorilla. Next base: position 129,935,327 of record NC_073237.2, read on the forward strand.
ATTTTTAGTAGAGACGGGGTTTCACCATGTCAGCCAGGATGGTCTCGATCTTCTGACCTTGTGATCCACCTGCCTCGGCTTCCCAAAGTGCTGGGATTACAGGCAAGAGTCACTGCGCCTGGCCCGCACCCCCATTTTTAAAGCTTCCTCTAAGTTCTAAAGAGGGAGGAGAAGGCACTCTTCCCTTCCCCTTGAGTCCCAGGATGGGACAGACTCTCCTGGCTTGAAGCTCCCAGGTGAAGGAGGCTTTGAAGAAACAGTGGGACCAGCCCCCAGCCCGCAGCCCTTCCTGGGCCTTGGTCCCCATGCCTTCTCCCTTCACGCCTCTTCTCCCTCCCTGAGTTTAGGGAGCCACACCAGTGAACTCACTGCTGAAGCTCCTGTGGGTAGATCATTCCTGGGGCCTCAGATGTGTGGTCAAGGCAGCGTTCATCCCCACAAATACTGCCTGGCTGTGGGATCCTCCCATTCCAGTCCAAGCAAAACAGAAGAGCAATGCTCACCCGCTTGCCTAACACATTGTAAACTCCCCATTCAATCCAAACCCATGTCTGTATCACGGAGTCAATCTGAAAGCCTTTCTGAATATAATGCTCTAAGCCTGACCACCCCCAGGTGACTGAAGGTCCTGAAGAAGGACCTGTGACCTGGCCCACATTTCAGCCCAGTGGAGTATGGCAGCTTGGGGTCATCTCTAGCCAGCCCCTCTGGGCCCAGAGGAAAGTGGAGTTGGGCAATGCCACCTGCTGCACTGTCCAGTTTAAAAAGGAAGTCGAGGCTCGAAGGACCTGCTGTCCACCGCGCCGGCTTGCCATCGCCCCTTCTCTGGCTCAGGGGCGGCGGGACTCCATGGTGGCGTCCCAGAGCAGATGCCCGGGCTGTGGAGCTGCTGCCGCCTCCGCTTCCCTCCTCCCCTGCCGAGTCCAGAATGAGCCTGCACATTGGATGTGGAGGTTGGGCCCAGGCACACCTACTGGTTCAAAGAAGCAAACAGTCCTAACAATAGTTGGCTTTGGCTGCATAGGCTCCAGCCAAGAATCATAGCTGGTGGCTGGCTGGGACCCAGCGTGCCTCCCCCCACCCCAGCAGGTCCGTGCAGCCATGGCCAGCCCGAATTGCACTGTAGGCTGTGGCCACGCCCCTGCCAGCAGCCAAGGTTTTTAATTTTGATAATTGGAGGCTGGATGCCTAGTGTCCCCCATTCCATCAGAGTCCCAGCTGGAGGAGGGGGTGGGAGAGAATTCTGGAACATTCTTAGCACATAAGACACCTTCTGAGGTCCCCTCCCCGGTGGGAAGAAGGAACCCACTAGCTGATGTGAGAAGGTAATATTGAGAAGCCTGCGTGTGTGCAGGGAGCAACTACAGTGCTGGGGGGCCCCAAATTCTCAGGCCACCCCTCCCCTCCGGAAGGAGCTCGGGCAGCTCCCATGCAGTTGAGATGGAAAACAATGCCAATCAATCCTAAAATGTGCCCCTCCGTGGGCGCCTCATCAGTTCCACTTCAGACAGTGGGAACTCTGACCGTAGCAGGTGGAGAGTCGGCCCGGGGCTCAGGACAGGTGTGTGCTTCAGGCGAACATACCCTCTGAAGAAAACTCCCTCGCCTGAAAAGCCGGAGCCTGCCGGTGGGGCCTGGAGCGTCTCATCACCTTCCCTGCTTGGTCTCGCTTTCAGGACCAGGCCCAAGGCGCGCAAGCAAGGCGTGAGTCCCGCGGACATGTACCGGTGGAAGCTCTCATCCCACGAGCCCTGCAGTGCCACCTGCACCACAGGTACTGGTCATGGGTGCCACGGGTGCCAAGGGGCAGCAACTGCCCTGAACCCATTTCCATGGACGTGGGCTGGGGCTGTGGGGCCCACCCACTAGCTTGCAGCCCCCAAACTGCCCTCGGGGTGCTTGTCCATGGCCTCCTGACTTGGGGGCAGTGTGGCGTGATAGGAGTTTGGGTGTCTGGTGAGGCCACCCTCATTCTCACAGTGTGCTAGACCATGGTCAGGTCCAGGCCCCTGGGGGTCATCCGGGCTACCACCAATGATCCCTTGTCTGTTGCCAGTGATACCATGTTTTGTTAGGGCAAACATCCTTTGGGTTAAAAGTAAGAAATCTTAGGTAGCAGAGATTTTACTTTCGCTTCCAGCAAACATAGGAAGGGAGTCATAGGCCCCTGTGATCTGTGACGAAGGGAAGTAGGCAAATTCTAGGACCTCATCAGCAGGGGAGGAGTTAGGAGGGGAAAAAAGACCCTCCTCGGTGGTGCCTGGACAGACAGATGTGTGTGGTTAGTAAGAGTTGAGCTGGGATTTGAACCCACAGCTCTCTGGTTGCACGGCCACCATCACCCTGAGACGCTGGCCACAGCCGCTAGGAGCTGGAGCTGCCTCTGCTGCCCACTCTAGTACCCTCCCCCGGGGGATGCCGCAAGGTCTGATGTCAAACCCAGGACCAGGATACAGGGCCGTTGATGGGAGAAAATATGGCAGAGAGACCCCAGTGCCGGCCGTGAGGTCACATTTTATCTATTCTTGGGGCTTCATGTTTGGATGTAGAGGATACCCAGCTGGCCCTCAAAAGATTTCATGCTCCTGGTCCCGCCCCAGTGCCGCCCATTTGCCAGGGCATTTGATGCCCTTGCAGTCTCTGGCCAGTGAGGATTCCACACAGCTGGGCAGTCTGAGCTTGGCCGCACCCTCTGCAGCCCTGCTGGCATCTCAGGAGATGGGCCCGAGAGAGGGAGGGGCTGGGGCGGCCCTGCAGGCTCTGCTCATACTGGCCTTGCCTCTCTGGGACTGAAGAAAGGGCTCTGCCTCCTGTTACAAGAGCCCCCAAGCAGGGCATAGCCATGGGGCATGCTGTGTTCGCCCCTGCGCCTGGCATCCTGGAGGGAAAAAGCAAGTGCTGTGGGCGGTGTGGCGGGCACCCGGCTTGGCCAGGCTCGCACTGCCGTGGGCGGCGTAGCGGGCACCCAGCTTGGCCAGGCTCGCACCACCGTGGGCGGCGTGGCGGGCACCCGGCTTGGCCAGGCTCGCACCGCCGTGGGCGGCGTGGCGGGCACCCGGCTTGGCCAGGCTCGCACTGCGTGGGCGGCGTGGTGGGCACCGGCTTGGCCAGGCTCGCACCGCTGTGGGCGGCGTGGTGGGCACCCGGCTTGGCCAGGCTCGCACCGCTGTGGGCGGTGTGGGCACCCGGCTTGGCCAGGCTCGCACCGCTGTGGGCGGCGTGGTGGGCACCCGGCTTGGCCAGGCTCGCACTGCTGTGGGCGGCGTGGTGGGCACCCGGCTTGGCCAGGCTCGCACCGCTGTGGGCGGCGTGGTGGGCACCCGGCTTGGCCAGGCTCGCACCGCAGTGGGCGGCGTGGTGGGCACCGGCTTGGCCAGGCTCGCACCGCTGTGGGCGGCGTGGTGGGCACCCGGCTTGGCCAGGCTCGCACCGCCTGGTTGACCACACCACGGGCCCTGGGCAAATTGCCAAAGCCTTCCGAGCCACTGTTTTCCACAGGTGAACTGGGACGCATGCTTATCTCAAAGGTGGGTTGTGGGGATCCACATGAAACAAGGAATAGCCTCTCATGGTCAGAGGTCAATGGATGCTGCCGTTCTGAGGGTAGCTGCCACCACCTGATGCAGGGTGCGGCTTCCACCATACCCAGGAGCAGCTGGCCTTGGAAGTGAGCCGTGTGACCTGCCTTCCGGGCAGACCCCGAGCGGAGCTGAGCATGGTGGTGGGGTGTCAGCAGGGGGTCTGCTTTGCCAAGTCCTTTGCGGACCTGCCCTGAGTTCCTCCACACTTCCTGGCCAGGGGACTCCAAGCGTGTGGGCGTTGTCAGTAAGTGTCAAGCCTGTGGGCGTTGTCACTAAGTGTCTGCAAACATCTGTGATTCCTCCCAGACACATCGCTGGCTGGAGAGGGGACGTCGCTCGAGACGTCTGCAGGGTGAGGCAGCCTCACTGGCGAGGGGCCTGATGGGCAGCCCTGTGTGGAAGATGTCCCCAGGGAGGACACAGCACTGTCTCCCAACACCCAGAGAATGGCAGGAAGGGGGCTGGACTGGGTCTGTGCAGCGTGGCCCAAGGTGCAGTGGGGCAAAGGACAACAGGAAATCAGACAGGTTTTGGCTTTGGAAGAAGGAAACTCTGTTTTACAGAAGGTTGTTCAGAAATGGAAATGAGCCACCCTGAGAGACAGAGAGAGAGAGAGAAAGGGGGAGAGACAGAGAGAGGGAGAGAGAGAGAGAAAGGGAGAGAGAGAGACAGAGAGAAAGGGAGAGAGAGAAAGAGAGAGAGGGAGAGAGAGAGGGAGAGAGAGAGGGAGAGAGAGGGAGAGAGAGAGGGGGAGGGAGAGAGAGGGAGAGAGGGAGAGAGGGAGAGAGGGGGAGAGAGAGGGAGAGGGAGAGAGAGAAGGAGAGAGAGAAAGGGAGAGAGAGAGAGAGAGAGAAAGGGAGGGCAGGAGGGAGGGAGAGTTCCCTGTCACTGTGGGAGGTGCTGAATGGCACTCGGCAGAAATAACAGAGTCAGGGTGCACCCTTTGCATAGGTTGTGTCCGTGCAGATGTCCCATGGATGGTCATTGGCCCACCCTCCATCCTGTGCCTCGCAAGAACCCAGGCACAGGGCAGTTCTATCAGTGGGGCAGATCAGCCTGCCCTGAGCTTTGGCCGCGGTGGGGAAGCTTGTTTTTAGATTTTTCTTTGAAGACACTCTTTTGGAGCCATAGCAACAGAGGAGCATGAGTTTGGCCTCGGCTCGGGTCATAGGCGGAAGTTTCTGCTGCCCTTCGGCGCTCCAGGGCACCGTGGTGAGGACAGTGGATCCTGCGGCACCCAGGCTTCATCCTCCCCTTTCTTTTGTTTCAAGGAGGGGCTCCGTGGCTCAGGGGGTTTGAAAAGCACCGTTTTCGAGATGGGTGTCATGAAGAGGGTGCCCAGAAAAAACGTCCTGGCATTTGATTCTCACAGGCTCTCTGGAAGGTTCCCATTTCGGGAAGGAGCATGCTAAGGCCTGGAGTCTGGTCACGGTCACGTCACCCCAGGGAGGCACTGAGCTGGGACTTGGATTCCAGTCTCTCTTGACCAAGGCCTGCTGCGTTTCCACTCCATGACGAGGAGCGAATGAATAACCAGGCACTTGGCGATGGTCTGCAAGTCCCCAGCCCCGCACCTCCCTGGGCCCCAGAGCGGGTGTCTCTGAGGCTTGGAACATTCCGAGCAGACCTGGCCGGGAAGCCAGCCTCCCCCTCAGAGAAGGCTAAAGGCTGCACGGCCCAGCTCTGGCGGGAGAGGAACCGTGATTGCAGCCTGGCTCGTCCTTTACGGAAAAAAGAAAAAATCCCCTTGTCGGCTGCTTCCCAGGCTGTTTCGTTCCATCCAGCGCTGGGGCTTGGAGAGGCAGGAGCCGCTGGCCTGCAGACACACGCTGCCGGGCGGCTGGGTTCTCTGGATATGGGGAAACCGATTTCCTTCTGGGGGAACTGGCAGCTGCAGCCAAGACCTTTCCATGATGCCCGTCATCCCGGAAGGCTGGGTCTGTCTCCCGTGGCCACACCCACACACACCCACACACACACACACACACAGCCACAGCAGAAGCAGCAAACCCTAACCCCACCCCAAGGCCGTTCCCACTGCTGCCGGCTCTCCCCCCACCCAGAATCATCCTGCTCCTGGGCAGGGAGCTGGGCCTGTGTGGCAGTTCAGTACCAGGCGAGGGTGCAGGGGCAAGGACGAAAGAAGCAGAAGGTGGAGATGTGGTCAAGGAAGTGGCACTGCTAGGTGAGGGCTGCCTGTCACCCACTGTCCCCCAGTGGGATTACAGAGTACGGGGCACCAACAAAGACAGGCACACAGTGATGATTAAAGAAAGTTCAGGCCTGGCGCTGTGGCTCACGCTTGTAATCCCAGCACTTTGGGAGGCCAAGGCGGGCGGATCACCTGAGGTCAGAAGTTCAAGACCAGCCTGGCCAACATGGTGAAACCCAGTTTCTATAAAAATACAGAAATTAGCTGGGTGTGATGACAGGCCCCTGTAATCCCAGCTACTCGGGAGGCTGAGGCAGGAGAATTGCTTGAACCCAGGAGGGGGAGGTTGCAGTGAGCTGAGATTGCACCATTGCACTCCAGCCTGGGCCACGGAGTGAGGCTCCATCTCAAAAAAAGAAAGTTCAAGAGGATGCTTGCTAAGGACTGGGGCATGCCACAGAGGGCAGGGCGCGCCCGAACCCCCACCATGACCTCTGAGGAGGCTGACGGGGCTGGAGCCGTCAGATTTCACTCCCGCCTGCCCGTCCACCCAGCGATGGGTGGTTGCTGAACGCCTGGCGATGGGGGACACCTGACTGTGTTTGCCTCTGCACCTCCACGGGGGCCAGCTGGAGCAGACTCAAAGCCCGGACTCCGTGACATGGGAACTGGGAGCCCAGCCGGGTTGGGTGGGGCAGGGTGGGGGTGCAAAGAGAAGAGCTCAGACCCGCACAGCTCAGACCCACAGTGCTGCCCTCATGCCACAGTTCCACAAGCTGTGACTGATCCCCAAGCCAGAAAGCTGAGCTGAGAGGTCAGGTGACTTGCCCCAAGTCCTGAGGCCTGTCTGCTGGGCTCCAAGGTGCCGGCATGGCTCACAGACCCTCCCCTATCCCCAACCCAGGGGTCATGTCTACGTACGCCATGTGTGTCCGCTATGATGGTGTCGAGGTGGATGACAGCTACTGTGACGCCCTGACCCGTCCCGAGCCTGTCCACGAGTTCTGCGCTGGGAGGGAGTGCCAGCCCAGGTACCTGCCACCAGGGGCCCTGGGCAGGGGGTCGGCAGAGGGCGTGAGGGGCTCTGCCCAAAGGAGCAGTCAGACTTACCCCGTGCCCCGTAGAGGTTCTTCATGTGCAGGGCCGTGGGGGCTCTTTGAGGAGGGGCATACAGACCTCACCCCTCAGAGACCTTCTGGGTCTTCCCACGAGTTGCAATTTAATCTGTCACTGTGCCTCGTAGACAGTAGGTGCTCAATTAATGCTTGCCACCGCAGATTTAGAAACCATTCTCAACATTATATTACAGCGATATCTTTGCCCCGCCAGGCCCACTTGGCACATCTAGGATTTTTATAAACTCAAGGGATTATTCCCAAGATTCCATGCCTATTGGCTGTCCCTTGGATGTGGGTGGAGGCCTATTTTCTTGACCTTTGGGCCTCGTCTCCTGCCTTGTGGATGCAGTCAGACTGAGCTGAGTGCATCCTACACCTAGTGACAAGTGGGGTCCCCAGATGAGCCTGAGGGTGCCGGCCTCCCCCGACGAGGATCACACACTCCTCGGAGGCTGAGCCCTCCTGCTCCCCGCACACGGCCACACTGCCTCTTCTTTTCTGGACTCCTCCATCTGGGGCCTCCCTCTTCTTGCACGTTTGCTCCTTTCTGGGAAGGGCAGAATGCCCAGGGTCCCCAGAATGCTGCTAAGGCTGGCCCGGGGGTGGGGTCCAGCAGGCCCTGTCCTTCCCCTCAGAGCCCATCAGCTTTGGACCTCTTATTCCAAGTCTATCTGCCTGGAAGACTTCCGGGTCTCGTTCATAACCCCTCCCAGCTCGAGCTGAGGGGAAGGAGAGGTCTTTCCCCAGCACGCCGGCCATGCCCCCTTTCTGGACACAGATCCAGAAATGTGCCTTCTGCTCACTTCCACCCTTGCCAGAATCCTGTGGGTGCACAGCCACCTGTGTGACACAGCAGGGCACGAAGGGGCAGGAAGGCCGAGCCCACGCTCAGGGCACCCGCCAACCACCTTGCTAAGGTGCTCCCTGAAGACCTCCGGGGCCGTCATGGCCCAGCCTGCACCCTTGAGCCTCGACACCCTCCTGTCCAGCTTAGCTTGTTGTGTGCGGTTTTGGACCACATAGGGCAGGAAGGGAGGAGCCGCGTTGTCTCTGGGGGTGTGGGTTGCATGGGGTCCCGGCTGCCACGGGGGGGATCACTGAAGGCCATCCGCTCCCGGGGCAGGTGGGAGACGAGCAGCTGGAGCGAGTGTTCGCGCACCTGCGGAGAGGGCTACCAGTTCCGCGTCGTGCGCTGCTGGAAGATGCTCTCGCCCGGCTTCGACAGCTCCGTGTACAGCGACCTGTGCGAGGCAGCTGAGGCCGTGCGGCCCGAGGAACGCAAGACCTGCCGGAACCCCGCCTGCGGGCCCCAGTGGGAGATGTCGGAGTGGTCCGAGGTGAGTGCCTGCGGGAGCAAGTGGGGGATCGGGAAGAGCTGGGGAGCTGGGCTTGGGAGATGGAGGTGGCTACACCTGTGTCACACCCCCCCCGCCCCCTCCCCCTGCCGCCACAGTGCACTGCCAAGTGTGGGGAGCGCAGTGTGGTGACCAGGGACATCCGCTGCTCGGAGGATGAGAAGCTGTGTGACCCCAACACCAGGCCTGTAGGGGAGAAGAACTGCACGGGCCCACCCTGTGACCGGCAGTGGACCGTCTCCGACTGGGGACCGGTGAGGCCTGCACTGAGGGGTGGCTGGGCGTGCGGCTGGTGAGGGGACCCAGAGCTTTGCCTTGATGTGCCTCAGTTTCCATTTTTTTCCGAGGCAAGGGTGTGAGGTCAAGAATGTCCAACCAGCCTTCTCCCGTGTTATTATAGGACTCAAAACTTCTCTCCAAACACGTGGCCAGCATCACCTTCCCTCTATCACCTGTTTATCTCTCTGTATCTCTCTCTGCCTTTTTCTGTCTCCCTGTCTGTGTCTGTGTCTCTGTTCCTCTGTTGGTCTGTCTCTGTCTCCCCATCTCTGTTTGTCTCCGAGTCTCCGTCTGTCTCCCCATCTCTGTCTCTCTGTGTCTGTCTTTGTCTCTTTCCCTGTCTCTGTCTCTCTCATTGAGAGAGATGCTCAGATGCTAGCTGGGGTCGCCTCTGGGTGGTGGGTGCACAGATGATCTTTTTAAGTGTGCTTTTCTCTGTGTGCTTTTCATCAAGCATGCATTATTTCTGTAATTAGAATAGAAAATGTTATTTAAAAAGTGGTTACCATGGCAAGTGCTTCAACACTGCCTGGGAGCCACTCCTCTCCCTTGGGACTGACATCCAGGGCCCCTCCTGGCGTGGCTGCCTCTCACTGGATGTCCCCTGCCTGTCCTCTCCCCTGCAGTGCAGTGGAAGCTGCGGGCAAGGCCGCACCATCAGGCACGTGTACTGCAAGACCAGCGACGGACGGGTGGTACCTGAGTCCCAGTGCCAGATGGAGACCAAGCCTCTGGCCATCCACCCCTGTGGGGACAAAAACTGTCCCGCCCACTGGCTGGCCCAGGACTGGGAGCGGGTGAGTGCCCCAGAGCCCGCGGAAGGGCCTCCTGGTGTCTGGAGAGCATTTGGCCAGAGAGGAGAGCCAGATGGCTGGGACCACAGATGGGTGAAAAAGAGGAATTCATTGCAAATTATGAAGGGACAATTCCCTAAAAATTAATTTAGAATACAAAAGGCTTAAAAGGTAGGAAAACACCTTACAAGTCCCCAAATCTCAATTTTGCATGGCTCAGTGGTACGTGCAGAATTGGCATTGCCCCCAGCCTGGGCCCCCAAGTCCCTGGGATGCAGAAAGCTAGGGACAGGGGTTGTTTTGGCTGCCTGCTCCTGGCCCAGGGGCCTGTGCGACCTCTGATTGTGACCAATGTGTCTTCCACACCCACCTGTCATCGTCACCAACTTGCCATTTCAGACGAGTTGCTCTCCACAAATTGCTTTCAACCAGCAGCTCCCGGCAGGTCACTAAACCGGATAATCTCGAGCCAAATTGTTTTCTGCTAAATTGATTTTGGCCAAATCATCACTGGCCAAATTGTCATTAGCCAATTTGTTTCAAAACAGATGGTTTTGTGCTAAATTGCTTTTGATCAAATCCATTTGGGGCCAAATGGTTATCGAACAAAGAGTTTCCAGCCAGTTTGTTATGCATTGGAGCATTCTCACCCAGTTGCTATTGACCAGCCCGTTATCACCAGAGTCGCCGTGGGCCCTGTGCGTAGGGTCCTGCTGGGCCCTGGTGCTGACCCGCTCCCTCTGCCCCGGCCTCAGTGCAACACCACCTGCGGGCGCGGGGTCAAGAAGCGGCTGGTGCTCTGCATGGAGCTGGCCAACGGGAAGCCGCAGACGCGCAGCGGCCCCGAGTGCGGGCTCGCCAAGAAGCCTCCCGAGGAGAGCACGTGTTTCGAGAGGCCCTGCTTCAAGTGGTACACCAGTCCCTGGTCAGAGGTGAGCTCCCAGCCGGCCCCTCTGAGGTTGCCTGAGGCCAGACCTGAATGTCGATCCCGCCCCTCCTGCCTCAAGCCTCCTTAAGTGCTTCCTGCTCCTCCCTCCCCGACAGCCTCTGTGAGGGCTTTCCTTCCCGGGAAAGCTTCTCAACTCCGCCACGTCAGCTGGTGCGAGAGCCAGCACCTCCAGGAAGCCTTCTCTGATCTTGTCCCTGGGATCCCTACGGCACTCGTCCTGGGCCTTTTTGGGCCCGGGAACTCCGGCCTCGAATTGTGGCCTCTAAATTGCATGTTTGGCAGCCCATGTGCCTGACACCGCGGGACAGACAGACCCCAGGTGGGCGGGGGGAGCAGATTGGGCTGAGGCAGACACAGGCTTGGCCCTCTGGGAGCCACAGCCAAGGCAGCCACTTGGGATTTAGGGAGACAGTAATAGACATGCACCCCCATGTCAGGACACCGGCGGGGCCAGAGGGAAGGGCAATAAGTCTCTTGCACGGGTCTGGCCCCTCCGAGATTCTTTGACTCTTGGGCCCCCAGAATGCCCCAGCGTCAGGATGTGAGGCAGGACTATGCTGAGATTTCGGTTCTCTTTGTAGAGGGGAGGAGAGCCCTCCCATCCTGAGGCCTTGAGGCACGTGTGGCAACCCTGACCCAGTTCTTTGCCTGAAGGGTCTCCTCTCTCCCAATAGTGCCATGAGGAGAGGTTCTTTTCCCCATTCCTCAGAGGTTCAGGGAGCTCTCTGGCCCACTCGGGGTCCCACAGTTACTGGGGGCTGTAGCAGACATGGGAGGCCAGGCCTGTCCATGGCCCTAGAGTGAAACCCAGGTGGGGTGTGGCATCTGCAAGGGAAGGGGGGCCTGAACCAGCTCATCCCGAGGGGCCCCGGGCAGGGAGCCCCGAGGTGGGTGGGCAGCCCTGGTTTCACAGAGGGGGTGGCAAACTGGGCCCCCCCTCACCCCCAGTTGTCTTGCAGAGCAAACAGGTTGCTTTCACCTCTCCTGCTGTTTTCCCCTTCTGCTGCACTTCCTGTGGGGCCTCCGGGTGACTCCAGAGCCTCGCCATGTGCCAGTGGGTGCCCCTCTGCCTTCTGGGCCCCACGGAGGCAGCCCTGTCTAGACTCCAGCTTGAGTAACTCACATCAGCTGCGACCCATCAGCCATCCGTGCCCCTTTCACAGCAGCGCCAGCCCTGGCCCCAGACCCAGCCGCCTCCCACCTGGCAATGCCATGAGCTTCTGAGAGGGGGACCTGGGGGTGTCCAGAGGGTATCTGGGAATCACTGGGCAGGTGCTTCCATAGCCAGGCTGTTTACCTGGGGTCTCCAGCTACCTCTGGCCTCAGTTTCCTGATGGGCCAACTCTGAATACCCAGGCGACAAAATGGGGGTGTCAGACGGAACTCAGAGCCTGGAATGTTCATGGTGAAGTGCCCAGCTGTGTATCAGGCCCTGGCGCCCGAGGGCTCCAAGTCTTGGTCGCTGTGGCGGGTGGGTGCGAGATCCTAAACCTTATGAGTTCAAGGCAGAGAGTCCAAGAGTCTGTGAGGAGCGAGCTGGGGACCCCAGTGCGGCCCTGCTCAGAGATTGGGGTCCAGGCCCCGGGCCCTTGCCAGGCCCCAGGCTCTTCGTGCACGCTTGGTGGTATCTGGCCTCCACCCTGCCCCCCCACCCCCCCGCCCCAGGGCCTCTGCCTGCCCTGTAGCACACATGCTTGTTCAGGAGGGAGAACACACACTCACTCATTCCCTGTTGCCCACCAAAGGACCCCCGAGTGAGGAGGGGAAAGGCTGAGGGTGGGCCTGGGGCTTCCCAGGGGAGGCCTGAGCAGAGCCAGGGCCTGAAGGGTGAGCAGCCGGCTTTTGCCCGGAGTCAGCTGGAGAGACCACGGTGTGCCGGGCCCTGAAGCCTCCTTCTGGAAAGGCTAAGCCCGGTGGGAGGGAGAGTGGGAAGGGGCAGGGAGGCTGACTGGGGTTCCAGGGCCCCAGGGAGCCAGGCCAGGTCTGTAGTTTGGGAAGAGCGCTAGCTTCAGATGGGTGGGCCACTGTGGGGCCAGGACACAGGGACCCACTAGGTGCAGGTACCTTGCTGGGCGATGAGCCATGGCACGGGGGGAGCCATGAAGCTATGAAGGGGGGACCCCAGAAGGACAGCCTGGGGTGCTGGGGAGGAGCATCCCCCTAGCCCTGATGAGGAGGTGGCAGGGCCAGACGAGGTGCAGCTGGCACAGATGGCTGGTGGGCGCATGGACTCCTTTTTCCTGGTGGCTGCCCCCCGATGCCGGTGCATAGCGGCGGCTCAGTCAGTGTTTGTTCCCCCAGCTGCCCAGTCCCATCCACTCCCCAGGGGCAGAGGAGCTGGCACCAGGGCTGGCCGGGAATGTGCTGCTCTCCAGAGGCACGTCCAGAGGCTCCTCAGGGTCCTGCCAAAGGCTGATTGTCCTCACGCCGTCAGCGCCAAGCCAGCCTCTCCTCGCCTGCAGACGGTGCCAGCCCCCACCCCCTGGCTCGGAGCAGGCAGGCAGGCAGCAGTCTTTCTGCCAAGTCTTAATCGGTCCTCCTTGCTCCTTTGCAAACAGAAGTGGAGAGTGGGTCCCAGGGCCAGGGCCTCCCACCCCACCCACCTCAGAGGACTGAGGGCTCAGGTCCCAGACGTGCCTGGGTGATGTGGGGTCACCCACATTGGGGGGAGTGTGAGGGAGCCACCGCCTGTGGGATCTTGGCAGGAGGACAGCAGGGTGACTGGGGCCAGCAGATGTCTCTGGTGTTCTGGGGAGCTCAGCGGGGTTTTCCAAGGGGAACATCTGGACGGGGAGCCACTGGAGTAGGTGGTGACTTCGTGAGATGCATTTGATCGGCCCACAACAAACAGTCTGCACCACAGACCCAGGAAAGCTGCGGCCAGAGGACCCTCAGGGAGATGGGAGAGGAGGGACCACCCCTCACTGTGCATCTGGGGAGACTGAGGCAGCCCTGCGTGGGGGGAGAATCAGATCCTCCTGACTGCCAGCCAGTGCCTGGACCCCCTGGGAAATGAGAGAGGAGGGACCACCCCTCACTGTGCATCTGGGGAGACTGAGGCAGCCCTGCGTAGGGGGAGAATCAGATCCTCCTGACTGCCAGCCAGTGCCTGGACCCCCTGGGAAATGAGAGAGGAGGGACCACCCCTCACTGTGGATCTGGGGAGACTGAGGCAGCCCTGGGTGGGAGACAATCAGAGCCTCCCGAATGCCAGCCAGTGCCCTTTTGTCGGCATCTCAATTCAGCCTTGGAGCTGCAGGTCTAGTTTCAAATGGGCTTCCACGGGTCCCGTGTCAGTTGGGACTCATAGCCGCCTGGGAAGGGTGGGATGGGGAAGCGGGAGTGTGCAGGTTCCCCGCCTCCTGCCCAGGCCCCTGCCCCATCAGGAGGCTTTCCCCATGCCTTCTGTCTCTCCCACACCAGTGCACCAAGACCTGCGGGGTGGGCGTGAGGATGCGAGACGTCAAGTGCTACCAGGGGACCGACATCGTCCGTGGTTGCGATCCGTTGGTGAAGCCCGTTGGCAGACAGGCCTGTGATCTGCAGCCCTGCCCCACGGAGCCCCCAGGTGAGGCGCAGGGAGGCCGAGGGTGGCTCTGGGACTTCCCAGGGGAGGCGAGGACAGAGTCAGGGCCTGAGGGGTGAGCAGACATTGCTCACCTTGATGGCGAGCCTGGGAACCAGCTTGAGAGACCAAGCTGTGCAGGGAGTGGGGGCTCCCTCCCGGCATGGCTGAGCCCCACTGGGAGGGGAGAGAGGGAAGGGGAATGGGGGAGGCCTGACTGGGGCTCCATGGCCCCAGGGAGCCATGCTGAGACCTGTACTTTGGGAAAAGGGTCAGCTTCAGATGGCAGGGCCACTGTTGGGCCAAGACCTGAATCCAGGATGACTCAGCTGGAGCGGCCAGGGGCTGGCACACAGGGGGCAGGGAGGGGAGCAGCTGAAGCAGGGCCTGGGCACCTGGAGGAGGGACAGGGTGCCAGGTGCAGGGCACGTGATGAGTTATGCTTTGGATACATTGAGTGGTGGACGGGGGGCCCCTGTGGAACCCTTGGGGATGCTTAGGCCTCTGGGTGTGACATCTGTAGCTCCTCTAGGCATCACTCCTCTTGGGACACAGATCAAATCACCTGGCATGATCTGGGACAGCGACATCTTGGGGACAGAGATGGGCCAGGAAAGAGGGGGCAGAGAGCTAGAGATGGAGACCTACCATGGGTGGGAGGCCCACTGCCCCTGGAAAACGGCACGTGGGGGTCCTTGGGGTTTTCACCCCTTGGCCACCTCCTGAAACTGCCCTGCTTCGCTCTGTGTTCCTTCTCCAGATGACAGCTGCCAGGACCAGCCGGGCACCAACTGTGCCCTGGCCATCAAAGTGAACCTCTGCGGGCACTGGTACTACAGCAAGGCGTGCTGCCGCTCCTGCAGGCCCCCCCACTCCTAGGCCCGGCAGCTGCAGCCCCTTCCAGATGAAGACCAAGCGCCCCTCCTGGGGCTGCTGCAGCTTCTGGGGCCTCCACAGACCCCCCCTCCTGCAGGGCACGCTGGCCTAAGAGACGTGGCACTGAGCCTCGGCTGTCGAGAGGGGACTTCCCACGGCCCATGGACCTTTGTGCTCCTGGGGCAGAGCCTCTGGCACCCAGTGGCCTCCCCTAGACAGAGCCACCCCTGCCGTGCGAACCTGTCCGTGTTCCTGCGTGGATCCTGTGTTTGTGGCTCCCGCTCCCCAGCCCCCAGCAGCCCCCAGCCGAGGGGCCCAGGGCCCACAGCCAGCGGTGGAGGTGTCTTGCTCCGGGCCCGTAGCCCACGCCCTCTCTGGGTGGCAGGGCCTTCTGAAGGAAACTTGCAGGCGAGCCCAACGTGGTGGGGGGGCCTCCCTCCCTCGGAGGCCATGGGGTGAGAGGGGCTCAGGCAGCCAAGGAGGCCCAGGTGTGCTCCCTCTTATGGAGCCCCTCCCATGGAGCTCTCTTCCCGCCGCACTTTCTACCCTGGGCAGAGGCGCTTGCCCACGGGACGTTTGGGGATGGACCTCGGCCCCCGCCCCTGCAGTCAGCGTCAGTGCTCATCTATGTTAATAAAGTGGTCCTATTTATGGCGGCATCATGGGGTCTCAGTTGCCTCTGGCTGGAGAAGTGGGTGGCCTGGGGATTGGAGGGCCCGGGCCTGGCTATGTGGGGTCCCTCCAGCTCACTGAGGCCTCGGGTGCAGGGGTGGGCCGCGGGGGGCCACAGCACCTGCTCTGAGGAGAAAGACAGATGCAGATAAAAGGCAACGAGAGACGTGGGGAGTGTGCAGGGAGGGCGTCTGGGGACACTGGGACTCAGGCGCTGGAGTAGGAGTGGAGTTGACATCTCGAGCCCGTCAGCAACTGGTACAGGACCTGTGGGGGCAGGGGTCAGGGACCTTGGCTAAGGTGTAGGGCACCCACCTCCAAGTGCGTGGGCAAGAACAGAGGAGATGAGGCAGGTGTTGGGGGCGCGGGGCTGGGCCCACCTTGAGCCTCAGGAAACAGCACCGTCACTGCCGCTCCTGGAGCTCATGGAGGGCTTCCTGACCCGGACTTATGGGTGCAGGAACGCAGGGGCTTCTGGGGAGGGGCTGCTTGGTTGACCCAGCAGCAGGAGTGGCTTTTCCCAGACAAGAGGGCAGCAAAGAGCACTCAGGAGAGGAAAAGTGACACAGCTGGAGGACGCTGCATGGGAGGAAGGATGGGGCTGTACCGCCCGGAGAGGGCCCCAGGAGGTGTCTCTGAGCACGCAGGCAGTCAGGAGGTGAGTGGCTGCCGGGCTGCTTCCTCGATGTGAGGCCAGCTTGTTCTCAGACTGGGAGCCACAGCAGGGTCCATCACAGCTTTAGGGGGGCTTCTGAAGGACTTGGGGCTCTGGGGAAACTAAGGCAGCACCCCCCCCCCCAGTGTGTTCTCACCTCTGAGTGTGCCTGCACGCGTGTGCACTGAGGGGCTGCAATCAGGATGGTCCTTTCAATCCCTAAAGTCCAGGAATTAAGAGGCCCCTGGGATGGACTTGCTCAAGGTCACCAGCTTGGGCCGGACAGAGCCGAGTCCTGAGACCCCGGGGTCTGAGGCCTCTCTGCCCACCTCACCCTGTGCCCGCCCTCATCTCGCTGTTCTTCTCTCCTCCTGTGTCCCCCAACCCACATCTTCTTCCTGTCTTCCTGTTTCCTCCCGGCTTCTCCTAGCTGCCAACATTTATTATACACTTACTGTATGCCAGGTTCTGTGCTCAGCACCTCCTCGGTGCTGCCTGGGTTTATCTTCCAAAGGTCCCCACGATATAGGCATCGCGATTACCCCATTGTGTGGAGGCTAAAACTGAGGTCCAGAGATGCTCTGTCACTTGTCCCAGAGGACCCAGCCTGTCCCCCACAACCCTCTGTCCAGGGGCTCAGAGTCCACCCTGGTAGTTCTCAATGCTGGAAGATGGATAGCCACCGGGAAACTCAAAATCAAACGTGGCCCACTGCTGTGCCCCCAAGCCAGAGAGGAGCTCTCGGCCCCGCCGGGCAGAGCCCTGGCCTGACTGGCTGCATCCGGAAGGAGAAGCTGACTCTGCCTCCTGCGGGGTGGGAGGAAGCCCCTCCCAGAAGGTTGAAGAGCGTGGGTGTGGACGGCCTGGACACCCGGGAGGACGGAAGACGCTGGCACGAGAGTGTGGGAGATGTTTTATTGGCTTTCACTTTCCTCAGGGAGCCAGCGGCTCCCCTAGCAGGTCCCCACGGTGGAGCCGAGTGAGCTGGGAGGGATGGGTGCTTACTTCGTTTCAAAGAGATCTACATATCTACAGAGAGGATGGAGACCAGAAAGGAATTGGGAAATGGAATCATGAGGACCGGGCCCTCATCCCCACCCCACCCAGCCCACCCCCCACGCCAATGCATCAGAAACAGACTTCACAGGATGCACAGAGGAAGCCAGAGGTGTGGGCGGGCCCGGGGGGCCGGGGCTGCAAGGGACCTCAAGGGCAAATGCCACTGGCCTGTCCAAACCAGGCAGGAGAGAAAGTAAGAGGAGGAAAACAATTGAGAACATAACGATTGTGTCTTTGCCAGCCGTTCCCCCGATGCCTCTGGAAACTGGCGATTTCGTTTTTGAGTAAGGGCAAGAAGTGTCCTGCTCAAGCCACCCCTCCGCTCAGGGAAGGCCACTGCCCGGCCAAGCCTCGTCTTTGAGGACGGTGCCTTCCCTGGGCAGAGAGGGGCTGCCCCGGCCCTGGGGCTCCATGGCAGGGCCCAGAAGGAGAGGCAGAGCCCCAGAGAGGGAAGGGGGCTCCTGGGGCCAGGCTGCTGAGAGGAAATAATTGCCTCTTTCTGGGTGAGGAAGAGCTGCCTTCCTGATGGCTGGTGTCATGGGAGCTGGGGCATTTCTCTGGGGTAGCCATTGACGTCATTTCCTTAGCAGCAGGAGAGCGGGTGAGAATTCCCAGGAGACCTCGGCCTGTGTGGGCGCTTGGTGGAGAGTGGGCTCAGATGAGGTCTTCAGATGGCAGCAGTAGGCTCTGGCTGCTTGGGGTCCACCAGGAGCTGGGCCAGGCCTCCTAGGTCCTGCTGAGAAGCAGGTAGGGGAGGGGACCTGCAGCTCTCTCTCCCTTGGGGATCTCAGTTCCTGTTGAGACCCACAGCCTGAAGACCTCTGTCCTCAGGGTCTCTCCTCATCACACAAGATGGGGAGACTGAGGCCCAGGGGTGGGAAGGGCCAGCCAAGTCTCACGGGGAACTCGGGGGTTTTCAAGCCCTGGGCCATGGCTCTGCCCACCCTGACGAGCCCCGGGCTGCCTCCGTGCACTGCCGCTTGCTGGCCCTGTTTCTGGCTGAGCACTGGGTCTATACATTTCCGCGTTGCCTCTCCCACGGCAGGGGGACTGCGACATGGCCTCTCCCTCTCCCCGTGCCTCCCTCGGCTACCAAAAAGCTGGTCAGGGCGGAGCATCCCAAGGGCCCTGATGCCCCTGAAAGTCTCCCTTCTAGGGGGCAGCCGGTCCATCTTCAGGGAGCTCAGCACGTGTCTCAGCCTAGGCAGACGCTTGGCACTTGAACCCGGAAGAGTGTGTGTGTGAGAGAGAGGGAGAGACGGGTAGGGGAGAGAGAGGGAGACACGGGTAGGGGAGAGAGAGGGAAAAATGGAGAGAAAGAGGCCGGAGTTCAAGGTGGAGGAGCAGAATCCTTGGTCTGCAATTGCCAGGGAGGGCCTTGCTGCAGGGCCCTGGGCCTCACTGAGGTCATCCCTTCCTTGAGCAGGTGAGAAGGGTGAGACCCAGGGAGGGGGTGACACATGGAGACCTCCTGGGAAGGCCAGGTTGTTGGGTCTGAGACAGAATCATCAGGAGTAACAGTGGCCTCTATGCCTGAGAGCCCTGGTGCATGCCCAGCCGGCTGTATGGTCACCTGGTCCTTCTAGCCCCAGGCCCCAGCTGTGCCTCCCCCCAGGACACATTTTTGTTCAATGAGCCTTATCCCTGCCACGAGCCTGGGGGCTCCCCAAGCCTGGGCCTCCCCTGAGGACAGGGATTCCAGGAGGGCTCAGCCAAGCCCCACTTGGGGCCTGGGGCCAGGTGGACGTGCCACAGGAATCCCCCCATTGTCTCAGGACCTTCAAGGCCAGGATCCTGGGGGCGGGCCCAGGTCACACGTCGGTGCTGATGCTGCGGCTCCTGGCGAAGGCCTCCCGCATGGCTGAGAGGCGGTTCGGGTTGAGCGCCTGCAGGCCCCCGAAGCCCCCCGGGGGCAGCTCCACGTCCTCCTGGCTCACGCTCTTGTAGAGCACGCGCTCCCCGCCGTTCAGCACGTCCTCTTCCTCCTCCGGCGGCTCCTGCAGGAAGAAGGTGGGGGGCTCGCAGTGGGAGCAGCTGCGGCAGAGGGCGCGGGCCTGCGGGGACTTCTGGCTGAAAGAGGTGGAGGCGGTGGGGTAGAGCGCCGGCCCGTTGGTCAGCACCAGGTTGCGGTTGGAGTGCAGCGGGGGCAGGTGCGAGTGAACGGCGAAGTCTGGTTCCTCCTCGTCCTCCTCCGACTCGTCCTTCTTGCAGCAGTAGTACTGCGGGCAGAGGGACGGTGACCATGCGGCCGCCCGCTCCCACCCCAGAACCGACATGTGGGAAAGGCTACCCCTGACTGGGGAGGGGAGATAGGCACAGTGGGAGTGGGGTGGCCCAAGCCCAGGCCTGACACCTCAGCTGTTTAACCAGTGCTATGGGTCTCACTCAGGCCAGGCGCAGTGCTGAGCACTTCACAACGATCCACTCATCTCTTCCGCCCAGCAACGTGCAGGTGTGACTGTTATCTCCATTTTGCAGGTGGGGAGACTGCAGCGTGGAGGGGTTCGCAGCCCCACATCAGCAGAGCCGGGGGTCACAGGCACTGGCAGCTGTGTTGCCTCGCCCTGCCCCGATGGCTCCCCCTCATCTCTCAGGGAGACATGGGGACTCTGGATGGCCCTGGAGTGCAGGTGGGAAGGATTGCTCACTGTGACACTCCTTTTGGGCAGCTGGTGCCCTTGGCTAAGTCCCTTCCCGTCTCTGAGCCTCTTTATAAGCTCTGGGTGAGGGGAGTCAGGCGCATCTTACTGAGCCCCATGGTAGGGTCCTGCTGCCTTCTGCTGTGTGTCTTCTCTGCCACAGGGCTCTTCCCCACTTCCCGGGCCGTGACCCTTGTGGCCTTCAAGGGGGGCTCCCTCCCGAGGTAGGGGCACCCTCTGGGCCTCCCTGCCCTGTACCCTTCCCCGCCGCTCGGGAATACCTGGAGCCGGCAGTAGCACAGAACAGCGATGATGCAGAGCAAAATCACAGTCGCCAAGATGCCCCCGGTGATGACCACGGTCCCGGCTGTCATCCGCCCCCTTCTCCATCAACAGCCTGCAACACACGCCGCCAGCTTTAGAGCATCACGCTTCCTCACCACAAAAGTCACTCGTGCTATTCTAGAGAACTGAGAAGACAAGCTGAGGGGAAAAAAGCACCCCAGGATGTGCCTGTGAGAGGCAGGGGCTCTGCCTGGGATGGGGTGCAGCAGGAGCCCAGGTCCTGCTCTGCCTCAGCTGGCCTCTGTCCCTGCCCCTCTCCCAGCCTCAGCTTCCACATCCGTAGAAGGTGGATGCTAATAGCACAGGGTTTTGTGACACTTTTACAAGCGTGTCTCTCCATGCTTAGTGTAGCATGCTCTCAATGAATGGCGCCCTTCCAGCCTGGCTCTACAAGCTTGCACGTTTTTACATTTACCCAAATGCAGTCAGGCCGAACATATGGTTTTGTAACCTGCTTCCCTGCATTTTCATCTCACACAGTCACCATTATTCTGCCATATCCTTAAATTTTCTTCTGCAGCAGAATCTCTAACCCGATTCTATTGTTTCATGTAACTGACTCCTTTTCTTTAAAATGCTTAATTGTGGTAAAGCACACGTAAAATGTACCGTCTTCACCATTTGTACGTGTGCGGCTTAGTAGCATGAATTATATTTCACACTGTTGGGCAACTAATCTCCAGAATTTTTCATCTTGCAAAACTGAAAACCAATTCCTGCCTGACGTTTGGGCTTCTTACATTAAAGAAATATTTTTAGCAATGTTTTAATAAGCGTCTTTGTAGCTAAGTAATGGGAACCACCTGAACCTGCTTCAGTGGCTTTCAGGATACATTCTTAGAAGTGGGATTTCCAGGCCTAGGGACATGCCCTTTGCAAACTCCTTCTTGCGGAAAATGTCCATCAAACACAACGCAGGGAGGCTGGAGGGATGCTGTCAGTGGCTGCTGCATTCAGCTCATCCCTGTCCTGGGGTGTGCTGATAAACCAGCTCTCAAAGCACTCGGCTGGGAGCATTTGCTGATTTTTGTGGTGTAGATTTTCTTACCATGGCCAGTTTCAGTTCAAGCAAGGTTTGACAAGCGGCTTACAAAATTCCTGAATTCTTCACAATCACCTCTCACAGAGCAGTGGGAGCTGGCACCACTTCCCTTCCTCAATTTCCCAAGCCTCATTTTTTTTTTTTTCTTGCTGGGGTATGGGGTGGAGGAAGAGATTGGAGTATTTTAAAGGAAATCACAGAGCATATCACTTCACCCATAAATACTCCAGTGCAGCATCTGACGGAGGAGGATTTTTAAAAAATTACCCAGCCTACGTTTAGCTTTCTCCTGTCGTCTCTGAAATGCCTTTTTTACGGTTGGTTAGTTCAAATCAGGATGTACTTGCTTTTGGCTCCTTTTGCTCTAGAACAGCTCAAAACCCATTCACGCCCCGCACCCCCATGTTGTTTATTGGAGAAACTGGGTTGTTTATCTGACGGAATTTTCCAGGCACTGGAGCTGGCTGGGATTCCTCGCATGGCATTGAACATGCTCCTTTATCAGTGTTTCTCCTCTAAACTGGCTTCCTGTTGCATCACTCCCAGGGGCCTGATGTCTGCTGTCCCCCTCATCTTGACGTCACAATCAGCTAATGACTGCAGCTGCTCTCCGCCAGTTCTCCCATTGCCAGATTCCGGGGGGTCTCCCAGGCCATTGCTGCAGCATCCAGTGCATGACCTGCATCTGTTACTTCACTAGGAGTTACAAAGTAGTGACTTTCCAAATGTTATCCTTCTTTCCACGTTTATGAGCTCCAGTTCTTCTTGAAAAAGCTCTAAAGCACATGCCTTTATCATCTGTGTGGTTACCCTAGCATGCGGCCTGCAGAGGGAAGGCTCAGAGGTTCCGTTCCTCCCTTTAACAGGGATCAGAATGAGCTGGTGCCCTGAGGTTTGTGGCTGTGTGTGTGCCGAGAGGACGGAGAACAGGCCAGCCCAGATCCACACCTCTCAGTGAACCAAAAGTGACCCTGCCCCCTTTGCAGGCCCCGCGTCCCTATTGGTCCCAGCCTGTTGTCTGCCCCAGCTTGCCTTTCTACGTGGAAACTTGCCCAGTGCAATCTCACTGATTTTTGAAAATATATTTGATGCGTTTCAGTCCACTGCAGTCATGATTCTTTTTGATGTTCAAACGATCCCACTAGGGAGCAAACCGAGGCCTGGAGAGAAATGACCCGCCCAGGCCCCAGCACCAGTAAGATGAGGGATCTGGGTCAGGTCAGGGCTGGATCCGCTGCTACCATCCACCTTGGGGCCCCTGCCACCCTACCCCGACTGCTGAGCCCCATGTCTCCTCCACATGAATGCCTTGAATGCCACAGCTCCTTTGGGGAAGCACACACTGTGCTGATACCAGGTTTGGGGGTGCTGGCCCAGCCATGGCCCTCTTCTTTGTGCCCTGAGCCAAGAGGCTGGTGGCCACTTCTGAGCCCTCTGCTGCTGTCCTTTCGGCCACAGTTTATTGGGTTTGGGATGGACGTGCACCCCAGGCTGGGCCAGCCGGCCTCTCTCCTGGGAAATGGAACTAAGGCCTGAGACACTGGCCAGTCCCTGCTGGTCGCTTGACCTTGGGTAGAGACATGAGTGCTCAGGCTGTGGCCAGGCTGTAGCCACGGGTGGGGTTTTCAGCCACATGTTGGGGAGTCAGAAGGCGCTGGTCCCCGGAGGGAGCGAGGAAGGCCACAGCTGCGGGAGAGATTGCCGTTGTGGTCCTGACTCAGGTGCCGATCCCTCCCCGACACCTGCAGAGTGACTCCTGCTGTGTGTATGTCACCTACTGTGTGTATGTCACCTGGAGGGCATTTTTGCTGTTTGCAGCCAGGTAATTATGGCCCCACTTCATCAATGAGGGCACTCACACAGCTTGGGAGGGGTTGAGGGAGGTGGAGGCTCGTGCCCGAGTGTTGTCTGTGGTCATGCAGGGATTAAAATTCAGCACCACCCTCCACTAAGGGCCATGGCTGAGGGCCCACGGCTAGGGCTTACTGATAGCAATGGGGGCCACAGCTTTCCCATAGGGAAGCATGTGCCTGGGTGGAGCGGCTCCCACTGCTGTCAGGCTGAGACTGCAGGGAGGATGGAGACTGTAGGTGGCCATGGCTGGGCTGAGGTGCTCCCTCAGGGACAGGTACTGGGGAGCCATACAGGACACCCAGGCTAAACCCCCAACTGCCGGCCTGGCTTTGCCTCTGGTTAGCTGCAAGAATGGGCCTTCAGTGCCTCCATTCCTCTGCCTCAGTTCCCTCCTCTATAAAATGGGAGAACCCCAGGGGTTCTGTGGGACAGCAGCTGCACCATGCTCAGTGCTGTGCTGATGTTAGGACCGTGTCCCTCCCTGGGTCTGAGTCCTTCATCGGGTCCCTGAGGGAGCTGGCCCCGCTCACCGCAAAGCTCTCTCTCAGGTCTGAGATGCAGCTGGTCCCTGGCTCCGCCTGGCTGCAGCTCCTCTGGGCCCAGGTCTCCTCCAGCGGAGAGCAGCCTGGCGGCGTGACGGGAAGGGTGCCGGCTCAGGCCAGGTGCCCAGGGCTGTCAGCAGCCACCCTCCAACACCCGGGCTGGTCCAGCTGGAGCCTCTCAGCCTCGCTCTGCAGATACACGCCCGCCGAGGAGCAGCAACGCCCGAGACGGCGCCAGGTCCCAGGGCCAGGCATGGCCGACAGACACACACTCCGCTGGCAGCTCCACCAGCGCCCAGCCTGACATCAGCCCACAGTTCACTCCGAGCAGCTCCCAAAAACATGGCCTCCCTGGGCCTCCACCCTCCTGCCTCCCCTCTGCTCTAGCTGTGCCCCACCCTCTGGGATGCCCATCCCCCCCCCCGGACCTACCACGCCATCAAAGCCCAGCACGTGCCCTCCTCTCCCAGGAAGCCTTCCTGAACTTTAACGCACACCACAGAACTTCCAAACTTCAAACGCCAGAGCTGAGAGGGACCAGGTCCCACCCCTTCATTTAATGGGGGAAGAATACGGACCACCTGCTGCCCTCCCTGAGTGCTTACCTTCAGCCTCCTCCCTGGGGACCCCAGGACTCTACTCAGCTGTGGCCCAGGTGATACGAGCCTGCGGGGCCTCTGTCCTGCTCTACTCTTGCGGGTGACCTTGGGTCAGAGGCCTCTCCCTGGGTTCAGTTTTCTTATCTGTAAAATGGGCGTGGCAGGGTTTAGACACTGATTCCTCCCAACTCTGGGGGACTTGGATTTTTAATCGGCCCTGCCAGGAATCCAGATGATTTAGACACCCAACAAAGTAAGGATTATGAAAATGTAAACGAGCATCAAGTGATACGGCGATAAAGCCAGATGACACCCTCCAACGGTAGGCAGAGAACGGGAAGGGCTACAGACACTGTGGCTCCCAAGGATACTTGTGCTCTGAGAAAGCTGAGTGCCTGAGAGAACAGGGGAGGACTTGGCTGCTCAGGGTGGTAACGGATGGGGGAGGAACCGAGGGAAACCTCCTGGAGGAGGAAGCTTCTGAGCCGGTCTGTGAAGGATGGGCTGGGAGAAGAAGGAGAGGGCCTGTTGGTGCTGGGAACAGCACAGGCCAAGCCTCGGAGGCAGAGCCATGCGGGTCAGGCCCAGCAACAGCCTGACAGAGGCTACTCTGCCGCCTGCTTGTGACTCGAGCCCCACCCCTCTTCCAGCTCCCTGAAACCTCCGCACTGCCAGCCAAGGCAATTTGGCGAGAATAGCGCTGAATTGTTTATCTGCCCCCTGGGACCATAAATGGTTTTAAAGCTTTATAAATGGCTTTGCTTCCCTGTTCCCACCCCGGGTTTTTACAGGGACAGGTTGTGAGATGGGGCTCCCCTGTGCGTCCCCCACCCCAGTCCACAGAGTCTGTGGCAAGGGGGCCTGGGCGGGCAGCAGTCCCCTTCTGAGGGCCCCATCTCGTCTCTGTAGCCGGCAGGGAGAGCCAGCTGCATTTACAAGCTTCAGTTGTCTCCTGCGGCACCGGCACCGGCACCGAGGAATGAATGGCGTGGAGCTGGGGGTGGGGCAGGAAACACCTGGCAGCAGAGCCAGACACCGGCCTCCACCTGCCTCCCCCGGGAGCCCCCTCCCCACACCCGCCTTTCCCTGGCAGGAGACCCCCTGCTCACCACCATCTGGGCCACACGTCCCGTGCTGAATTTCAGACTCTGCTAGTTTTCTGTCCTTCTTGCCACATCCCCCTCACTTGCCGTAAAGCCCACGGGAACGGACCCCTCCAGAGCTTATTTATTTTGTGCCCCAGCCCCAGCCCCCGCCACTGCCTTGCATGGTACAGGGCCCGGGCGACGCTTAATGAAGGCTTCTGTCTGCCTCGTTCACCTGAGATGCCCAGCGCTCGCGGTAGGAGCCAGGGAGAAGCCAAGGCCTACATCCTCGGCACTGGCCGTGCCCTCTGGCTCATCCAGCCCCGCGCCTTCCAAACCAACCGGGCCCCAGGACAGGGAGCCTGGTAAACACACAGACGTCCCGACGGCAGTGCAGCCGCACGGGCCCTGCAATCTGATGGCTTCACAAGCAGCCCCTCTAACCAGGTGAGGCGGGCGCCCTCCACTTCCAGATGGGGAAACCAAGGCCAGGGCAGAGAGGGCCAACCCTGGGGGCCCAGGGCAGAGCTGGACCTGGAACCCAGGCTCGTTGCCTCACGATCAGACTCCTCCCCATGCCGGCGTCTCGTCGGGGGCTTATGGAGACTCAGAGCGCCTTTTCTCCACAAACACATCTGTCTGGTTACAAAGGCGCTCCCATTACCTGGAAGCCCAAGGGCCCCGGCGTCCTCGATCGGAGGAGAGCAGCCTGCAGAGTTCCTGTCTAGACCTCCTGCACATTTGTTCCTAATTTCATGCTCCGCGGGCTCCCAGATGCCTGCGTTCAGTAATAAACAGACGAGGAAGTGCTCGTGCTCGGCTGCCCTGTGCTGCCGCGCTTGGTCTCCGAGATGTTATCCAGAGCCCGGCTGGGGGTGGGCTGGCAGAAGGGAGTCTGCGGGGCCTGGAGGGCAGTTCCCAACAGCACCTGGAATGTCTGCCTTCCCAGCTCTATCCCCAGCTCAGCTGTGGGGGGAAGAGGGGGCAGTGAATCAGGCCCCTGCCCACCACGGGTTCTGAGGGGCTTGCGGTCTGTCTAGGAGGCAGAAAATGCCCACAGCAGGGGGACTGGTGCTGCTGGGCTTGGCACAGAGTGGGGAGCTGGTGTTTGGAAAACTCGCTCGTGCCCAGGGTTTGCCCCCGTGGTTGCCTGGATTCCTTGAGGGGCCCCCAGAAAGAGCACAGGGACCATGGCATTTTGCTGGCCACTTCTGGGGTTTCACAGATTTCTAGAAGCTCCCCCCAGACCCCAGCTGGAGAGCCCCCTGGGGTCAGTACCATGGAGGGGCTCTTAGGGTCTGTGGTTCACTGCCCAGCAGAAGCAGGGCACACAGTGTGTGTTTGGCACAAAAGTGCAGATGGTGGTGCCCAGGGGTCTCTGTGCTCTTAAAGAATGGAAGCTGTTTCCACGTTGGGCCAGCCGGAGCTGCTGGGCAGTTGGGTAGGAGTGAGGCAGGGGTGGGGTGTGATGGGAAGCAGTGGGTCCCTGCCTTTCTCAGGACTGTCACCCAACCATGTCAGGGGTTGTAAGAACCAGCATGGCCTCAGCCAGGCTTTGCGGGACTCTGTGCATTCATCTCGTCTCACCCTGGGACCCCCCAGCGTAGGCGGCTTTCCCAGGTGGTGGCGTGAACTGAGGTAAGAGTGGTTGGGCCACTGTCCAGAGCCCACTCCCTGGGCCATCGGGGAACCAGGGGGTCTGACACATCTCTGCAAGGAGATGACTGACCCAATATTTTCTAGGGAGTAAACTGAGGCCAGAAGAGTGAGATGATCCACTGAGCAATGGAAAAGCCGACCGGACAGATGCCTATCCTTGCTCCTCAAGGAGTCTTGCTGAAACTCAAAGCCCATCCCTGTCTGGAGTCCAAGCCACAGAGGCCACTCTCAAGACCAGTTTCAGCTGACCGGCGACCAGGGCGACCCAGGGCTGGAGCCCTGCCTGGCCCACTACTGGCATGGTGCAGAGCTGGGAAGGGGAGTCGAGGGGTGTTGTGGACCAGGAGGAGAGGAGCTGGAGCCAACGCCAAGGCTGTGGATGGCTGGGAAGCCCTGGAGCCATAAGCAGGAAGCAAGAAGCTGAAAGGACTAGGTGATTGTCCCCCCCGGCCTGGTCCCCACCAGGAAGTCACTGTCTGCCAACCTCAGGAACCGTAGGGCAGGACAGGGAGTGTCAGGATCAGGCCTCCTGGCCTCCATCATGGGGCTGTGCCAAAGCCTCCTGGGGGCTCCCTGGTCCTCAGGGGTCACTGCTTCCTCTGACCCAGTGGGCAGGGTCTAGCCTTCAGTGCAGTTAGAGGCTGGGTCAGGCGGAGCTGAGATAGCCCCCACCAGGCAGGGTGTGGGAGGAGAGGGGGGCCCCGGCTGAGGGCTGCCTGGTTGCTCCCTGGGCCTCCTGGAGATGAGTGGCTTGCGTCCCCGACGGGTGTGGCTGGGACTCTCAGGCTGGAGCTTTGGGTGGTCTGAGGGAGGCGGGGCACTCAGACCATCACCCCAAGAGTCAGGCCTGCCTCAAACCTCACCTTCTGCCTAGTCTAACTGACCCCACTTTCTCAGGCTGGGGTCCCTGAAGCTCTTTCCTGGGATCTACCTGGGAGCCCCTGGAGCAGATAGGGAAGGGACAGAGAAAAGAGAAAAAGGTGATGGGCGAATGGGGGGCGAGCCTGGGAGGGGAGGGGAGGGGAGGGTGGGAGCCCAGTGCTCACTAGGACCTCACTGCTGCTATCTGCCCAGGAAGCCAGGAGCAGCCACAGAGGCAAAGGTGAGAAGTCCCCGCACCCTGAGCTGTGAGGCTGGGCAGTGGGGAAGCCGGTGGCACTCCCTGCTTTGGCACTAGGGAATCGCAGACCCTGCTCAAAAATCACTGACCAGTCCCAGCCCCTTTCTGCTGAGACCGAGTCGGGGATCGTGGGAGATGGGGGAACCACTGGCCCTGTCTGGGGCAGAGCAGCAGGCAGTGCCATGGGGGGCTCAGACAGATCATGCTGGTGGGAGGCCTGGCCTGTGGGGCCCTTCTGTCAGGAAGGCTACCACGCTACTTAAGGACCTTGAACAGAAAGATTTGGGGAAGAACTTGCAAAAATAAAGCTTGAGTTGTGGCCGCTGCTGTCAGGCCTGGAGTTGCCACCTTTGGCTCCAGGTGCTGCTTGCCCAGAAGAGGGCACACCTGGGCTGCATGGCCCAAGGAGGTTGGATCCCAACTCTGGGGTGGGGGTGGGCTCAATGGTACAGAAGGATCTAACATGTTGAGGGATTAGCATGCTGAGGGATCTAGCATGTTGAGGGATCTAGGATGCTGAGGGATCTAGCATGTTGAGGGATCTAGGATGCTGAAGGATCTAGCATGTTGAGAGATCTAGGATGCTGAAGGATCTAGTGTGTTGAGGGATCTAGCATGCTGAAGGATCTAGCATGCCGAAGGATCTAGCATGTTGAGGGTTCTAGTGTGTTGAGAGATCTAGCATGTTGAGGGATCTAGCATGTTGAGAGATCTAGTGTGTTGAGGGATCTAGCATGCTGAAGGATCTAGCATGTTGAGGGATCTAGGATGCTGAAGGATCTAGTGTGTTGAGGGATCTAGCATGTTGAAGGATCTAGTGTGTTAAGGGTCTAGTGTGTTGAGGGATCTAGCATGCTGAAAGATCTAGCAAGTTGAGAGATCTAGCATGCTGAAGGATCTAGCATGTTGAGGGATCTAGCATGCTGAAGGATCTAGCATGTTGAGGGATCTGGCATGCTGAAGGATGTAGCACTAGCATGCTGAAAGATCTAGCATGTTGAGGGATCTAGCATGTTGAAGGATCTAGCACGTTGAGGGATCTAGCAGGTTGAAGGATCTAGCATGCTGAGGGATCTGGCATGTTGAAGGATCTAGAATGCTGAAGGATCTAGCATGTTAAGGGATCTAGCATGTTGAGAGATCTAATGTGTTGAGGGATCTAACATGTTAAGGGATCTAACATGTTGATAGATCTAAAGTGTTAAGGGATCTAGCATGTTGAGAGATCTAACATGTTGAGGGATCTAGCATGCTGAAAGATCTAGCATGCTGAAGGATCTAGCATGTTGAGGGATCTAGCGTGTTGAGAGTTCTAGCATGTTGAGGGATCTAGCATGTTGAAGGATCTAGCATGTTAAGGGTCTAGCGTGTTGAGGGATCTTGCATGCTGAAAGATCTAGCATGTTGAGAGATCTAGCATGCTGCAGGATCTAGCTTGTTGAGGGATCTAGCATATTGAGAGATCTAGTGTGTTGAGGGATCTAGCATGCTGAGGGATCTAGCGTGTTGAAGGACCTAGCATTTTGAAGGATCTAGCATGTTGAGGGTCTAGCATGTGGAGAGATCTAGTGTGTTTAGGGATCTAGCATGCTGAATGATCTAGCATTAGCATGTTGAAGGATCTAGTATGTTGAGGGATCTGGCATTTGAAGGATCTAGCATGTTGAGGGATCTAGCATGTTGAAGGATCTAGCATGTTGAAGGATCCAGCACTAGCATGCTGAAAGATCTAGAAGGTTGAAGGATGTAGCATGCTGAGGGATCTAGTGTGCTGAAGGATCTAGCACGTTGAAAGATCTAGCATGTTGAAGGATCTAGCATGTTGACAGTCTAGCATGTGGGGAGATCTAGCATGTTTAGGGATCTAGCATGTTGACAGATCTAGCATGTTGAGGGATCTAGCAGGTTGAAGGATCGAGCATGCTGAGGGATCTAGCATGTCGATGGATCTAGCATACTGAAGGATCTAGTATGTTGAGGGATCTAGCATGTTGAGAGATCTAGTGTGTTGAGGGATGTAGCATGCTGAAGGATCTAGCATGTTGAAGGATCTAGCATGTTGAGAGATCTAGCATGTTGAGGGATCTAGGATGCTGAAGGATCTAGTGTGTTGAGGGATCTAGCATGTTGAAGGATCTAGGGTGTTGAGGGTCTAGCAGGTTGAGGGATCTTGCATGCTGAAAGATCTAGCATGTTGAGAGATCTAGCATGCTGCAGGATCTAGCTTTTTGAGGGATCTAGCATGTTGAGAGATCTAGCGTGTTGATGGATCTAGCATGTTGAGGGATCTAGCATGTTGAGAGATCTAGCGTGTTGAGGGATCTAGCATGCTGAAGGATCTAACATGTTAAGGGATCTAGCATGCCAAAGGATCTAGCATGTTGAGGGATCTAGCATGCTGAAGGATCTAACTTGTTAAGGGATCTAGCATGCCAAAGGATCTAGCATGTTGAGGGATCTAGCATGTTGAGAGATCTAGCGTGTTGAGGGATCTAGCATCCTGAGGGATCTAGCATGTCAATGGATCTAGCATGTTGAAGGATCTAGTGTGTTGAGGGATCTAGCATGTTGAAGGATCTAGCATGTTGAGGGATCTAGCATGTTGAGAGATCTAGCGTGTTGAGGGATCTAGCATCCTGAGGGATCTAGCATGTCGATGGATCTAGCATGTTGAAGGATCTAGTGTGTTGAGGGATCTAGCATGTTGAAGGATCTAGCAGGTTGAGGGATCTAGCAGGTTGAAGGATCTAGCAGGTTGAGGGATCTAGCAGGTTGAAGGATCTAGCATGCTGAGGGATCTAGCATATTGAGAGATCTAGCATGCTGAGGGATCTAGCATGCTGCTGACCCACTCATTGTGTGGTTGGGTGGCTGTGCTCCCCAGAGAGGGGGCCTTGCCCAGGGTCACCGGGCACATCTGCTGCAGAGTGAGACACAGGCCAGTCACCCTGAATGGTCGTGGGCACCAAGTTGTTGGTAGAGGAGATGGGAGAAGGGAAAAGGACTGGGTTTCTGGATGCTGAGCTCAGCAGCCTCTCCCAGAAACCCCTGCTCTCCTGTTCTGACCACCTCGTGGTCTGAAATATTTATGCACATCCCTGAAGAAGCTCGTGGTTCAGGCCCCGTCTCTCTGTCAGGCCCTACAACTGTTGACATTGATGATTTCAATACAGCAGAGAAACCTGCTTTTCAACAAGTAGAATGCTCAGCAATACCCCCGGAAAATACCCCCTGGGAAATCCCGTGAGCTGGGGCTCCTGCCCGTGCCATCCTCTGTTGCCCCACTGGGGTTCCTGAACCATAAGTCTGAACAGGTTGCTGCCTCACTCAAACACCCTGCATGGCTCCCTATACCTCTTAATAATAATAAGCACAGGATCCTGTGCCAAGCACCACTATCTCTGTGCCAGGAGGGCATGGCACCCTTCACCAACGTCTCCTTCAATTGCCGGGACAGCCAAGGCAAAGATTATTATTATGCCCATTTTACAGACGAGGAAACAAGAGAGCCAAGGAGCCTAGCATGGGGAGAGAAAAGCACAAGGTCACATGGTGAGGGGTGAGGGCTCCAGGGGTGAACGTGGTGTGCCACATCAAATCTGATGTATCTCCTTTTCCTTCCATCCCCCACCCTCAGCTTGCCTGTAGGGATGGGGTAAACTCACCAAGGCCTTCCCTGCATCAGACCTAAGCCCCATGAAGGCAAGAACCTGGTTTCCCACTGCAGTCCTCCGGCCACCAGGGGGCGACACAGCACACACACACACACACACACACACACACACACACACACACACGCACGCACGCACGCACGCACGCACGCACGCGCGCACACACACACACACACACACACACACAGAGTAGGGCGGCATTGGTGCTGATTTCAATGCAGTGGGGGCCGCTGCCCACACTTGCACTGCAGGCCCTGAGTGGGCTGGGGTCTTGCCCTCGTGACCCCCACCCTCACCTAGCTGATCCCCAGTGTTTCCCAGGGGGCGGGAACAGCAGCACAGAGCTGTAGGCCAGGCCAGGGCTCCAGGCCGCCAGGAGAAGGCAGATGAGATGCACCAAGAACATTCTGGGCGGCAGTTTCCCGATCTCCCGGCCGTGGGTCAGGAAATGGGGGGTGGGAGGGTAGGGCCTGAAAACCCCGGGCAAGTCCCAGCTCAGCTGCCGACGGGGCTGGCTTTTTCTCTCCCTTAAAAATAACAATGTGCAGAAGTTGGGTTGGTAAAACCCTCTCTGCTGCTGGACTTAAGTTTCCTTCCTTCCCTTCCCTTCCCTTCCCTTCCCCTCCCCTCCCCTCCCCTCCCCTCCCCTCCCCCCTCCCTCCACCTCCCGTCCCCTCCCCTCTCCCTCCCTCCCCCTCCCCCCTCCCTCCCCTCCCCTCCCCTTCCCCTTCCCTTCCCCTCCCCTCCCCTTCCCTTCCCCTTCCCTTCCCCTTCCCTTCCCCTCCCCTCCCCTTCCCTTCCCCTTCCCTTCCCCTTCCCTTCCTTTCCTTTCCTTTCCTTCCCTCTCTCCTTCCTTCCTCTCTCCTTCCTTCCTTTTTTCTTTTCTTTCTTTTTTCTTTTCTTTTCGTTCTCTTCCTCAAACTGAGCCCAGCTCCTGGTCCCAGTTCAGGGCCTGGAAGGCGGACGGGAGGGAGGGCCAGGCCAGGACTTGCTGGAACGACCAGAGCTCTCGTTCAGTAAACAAATAACTTAGCCCCGTGCTGGGCTGGGGGCTCCCCGGTGCTTCAGTGAACCCTATAGGCACAGCTGGCACAGGCACTTTGAGCATCCTCATGCAAAGACGAGGAAACGGAGGCACAAAGAGGGAGGAAGCACAGGCTTGATGCAATTCCAGGCCTTTACCCACCAAAATGGCCCAGCACCTTGAGATAATGTTCGATAAAACTCCTGGATGCTCAGTAAAGCCCTTGCTGACTCAGCCTTACGGACAGGAGCAGACGGACTCTCTGCTCAGTGGGGACACGCCTGGAGTCCCAGGAGAGCCCCGAGAGCCAGTAGACACATGGAAGGCACCCCAGACCCCAGCCAGCAGTGTGGCCCGGAAACTCTGCCCCCAGCCAGGAATTCCAGCCCTTACCAAGGTCTCCTCTGCCTGAGGGGCTGCTGGGTGTCAAGGGGCCGACAGAACAGCATTCTCGGTCAGGACATGGGACACATGGGGCCAGGTTGAGAAAGAACCCTGGATACTACCATTGCCTTTTGTGAAGGAAGCTTCCGGGGATCCTGAGAGAGGTACCAGCTCTGAAGCTCCTGGCCCTGCCCCCTGCGTTGGCAGAAAGCCTCTCTCCTTGGGTCCCTCAGCAGGCAGGCAGGCTCTGGATAGGGCAGGGCCCAGCTACCGGGGCATCCTGGTCTGTCTTCCAAGGCCCAAGCCCGGACCACCCCACTCATGAGCAGCTGCCTCCCTTCTGGGTCTACCTTGCACTGCCATGACCACCCTCTGCCAAGCAGCTGGCCTCCTGGGGCTAGGGCAGCCTCTTCCGCAGTGGCAGGCACCTGCTATGCCCTGGCACTGGGCCCCTGTCTCCCAGCCCTCTCCATCCTGGGTCCATCACAGCAGGCTTTGTATTTACCTAGGCCAGGAACCAGGTGCTGTTCCGGATGGGGGAGACACCCAGGCCCAGCCTCAGGGCACTGGCCACCTGGGTGTCCTGTGGGGGTGGTAACTGTGGCTGAGATGACACCCACATTTTCCTGTTGGGGCCGTGCACACACAAGCTCATCCTGCCCCTCCTCCTGGCTTGTCTCCCCGCAGGGGACCCTGCTCGGCCTTCTCCACAGCCAGTGTGAGCCCTCCCTGGTCCAGTCCTCCCTGGTGCCCCCATAGCACCCGTCCCTCACATTGGGCTTACACCAGCATCTCCCGAATGCACTGAAACCTGGCTGCGGGCACTACCCTGCAGCTTCGGACTCAGGGGGGCGGAGAACATGCCTTTCTCCCAAGTGCCCAGGGGATGCTGATGCAGCAGGCGCGGGGAGCACACTGGGGGAGCACACTGGGAGAACCACTGTCCCGAAGGATGGCCCCCAAAGCAGGTCTGGCCCAGCAGGGGCTCCTCTGAGTGAGTCTTCACTCCTTGGGACCAACCTGACCCTCACCCTAGGCCTGTCCGTGTGGCCTCTGCCTCAGGACGGGGACCGCTCTGGGGATGCACCTGCTGGCCTCAGGGGTTGTCCCTTGGCCTGGGAGACCCCTGGCACCCCCGCTGACCTCTCCTTTCCAGGTGACTGGCTCCTTCTGGCCCTTTAAGATGGTGCCGGGCCTCACCTTCTCCAGGAAGCCTGCGTGACCTCCCTACTGCTCCCAGCCTGGCCCACCCTGCTTGTTTTCATTTTCCTTGTTTTTCTGGAGCTGCTCCCTTGGCCAGCCTCCCCAGGACACTGTGACCTCGTGTCCAGCTCCACGAGGGTGGGCCCTCAGCCTCACCTTGATGCACAGGCCTGGTAAACAGTGGGTGCTCCATAAATGCCTGTGGGCTGAGTCACTGGCTGAGGCGGAGCCCCTGGGAACCAAGCACCCTGGGAGGGCTGAGGTGGTGCCGTGCCCCTATGGGATTTCTTGTCTATGGGAATCACGACTGCAACTCCAGGCAGCAGAGATGCATCCCCCTCTGCCATCGGGGAAGTTTTGGGAAAGTCAACCTGAGCTCAGAATTGAGCTCGCCCCTGGGCGGCCTGAGAGGGAGGCCGAGGGTGTGTCCAGCAGCCACTAATGTCCACCCCACTGGTCAGGTGGACTGGCAGCCTGGAGCCATAGACGAGTGCCTTCCCTCTTCCAGGAAGATGCCCACGCTGGCTGTGCTGAGGGGCTCACACAAGAAGGGCGAAGGGGTGGGGAGGCTGAGCCAGTGAACACTGCCCTCTCCGGCCAAGGGCCTGCCCTCTGCCAAGTCGCAGCCACTCTCCTTGCCTTTCAGCCACCACCCTGGTCCTGCAGCCTTGCAGATAACTACCAGTCTGTGTCTACCCCAGGCCAGTGACTTCTTTACTTAAAGCACCATCAGCATCAACTGGGAGCTTGTTAAAATGCAGAGTTCCAAGTCCCACCCAGGCCGGCGGGGGGGTCAGAAACTCTGGGGGTGAGGTCCAGCAAGCCCCCGAGAGGATTCTGACCGATGCTGCTGGAGAGCAACAGGCTGACCCCGGGCTGCACACTCGAATCACCCAGGGCAGTTACACCTGCCCCAGACCCGGCAGCATCCCAGGCCACTGACAGGACAAGCTCTAGGGGTGGGCTCAGGAACCAATACTTGCACAGCTTTGCTGGTGGTGCCAACGTGCAGCCCAGGCTGAGGCCCTCTGAGTTAGGAACATGGAACGCGTGTGAGTGCGGTGTGCGCCTGTGCGGTGCGGGTCAGCAGGAAGCAGAGCCGCCCTCTCATCAGTCTTTGCAGGGACCTGGGTCATGCTGGGACCTGATGAAGGTTTCCCCCCGTTTCGCTGTGCCCATTCTGCAGATGAGCAAACAGCAGGGAACTGATTTGCCAAGGCAATGCAGCCAGCAGGAGGCAGACTCTCCCACGTCAGCATCTCTTCTTGCTCAGCCAACCAAGCAAAGTGATGCCTGGAGTCAGCTGTTTCCTCCTGTATCTCATCTCCAGAAAATCCTGCCCATTTAGTTCCCTGAGTAGCTCCAGAGTCCAGCATCTGTCCACTGCCATCCATACCCTCTGCCACCCCCAGCCCAGGCCACCTCCACTGGCCCCTCTGCCAGCCGAGGTCATACACCTGCTCCCAGGCCCTCACCTCCATGCCCCTGCCCCAGTGTGCTGATGCCTGTTGCTATCACCTCTCCCTCCCAGCCCTGGACACCTCTGATGCTGTGTCCATATCTGCCTGGGAGTCAGAAAGGCTTAGGCAGGAATCCAGACTCTCCCCATTAGCATCAGGGCAACCATGGCCTCAGTCTTGTCTCTGAAACAGGAGAATTATGACAATCTCCAGCTTTCCTCCCTCCTTTCCATGGCATCTGCTGAGAGTCAGCTGTGTGCCAAGCACAGCCCGGTGCTGGGGCCAGGGTCTCTGCCTCATCCTGGCCCAGGGAGATAGGCTGTTGGCAGGCTAGATTCGCACCCCAGCCCTGAACCTCAGACACTGCCCAGGGGCTGGCAGGGCCAGTGGCTTTGATGGCGCCTCACTGGCCTCTCCTTGGAATTTCCCTTCCTAAGTCTGGGCTGGGAGCTCCAGGGCAGGCCCGTCTCACCCACATCCACTCCCCCTCTGCCACCCCCAGATCCATGGGGCTGGCTCTCAGTGAGAGGAGATGACAGGGGTGGCCCGTGTGGAGCAGGTTCTGGGGCTGCGGGGACATTTCTGTGACTGTGCCAACTGGTAGGACTTCAATTATGTTTTAACAAGACAAGATCAGCTTGTGTAGACCACGCTGAGGTTTGGTTTCCTATCCCAGTGGCCATGTCCAGAGCTGTGCTCTCGGAATAGTGCCAAGGTTTCCTTTACAGCACATTTGTTTCCCATAAGGCATCCCCATCAGTCCATCCAAGGAATCTCTCTGGAACACAGCTCCTGATCTAGGTCCTGAACGTCTGATGTCCTGGGTCCTCCAAGGTTGCTCCTGATTTACATTTCTGGCCTCACCTGCGCTGCCCCAATGCCCTTTAGACTTGTCTGGGTAAGAGGTTGTTCCTCTGGCCTCCCAGCCACCAACTTGGCATTTTCTTGCTTCTGGGCCTTTGCTAGTGTCATTCCCAGGACCTCGAACTCCCCTCCAGCTCTGCGTATTGAGACTCCTGGCCATCTGTCTCCATGCTCCTGGAGCAAGCCTTTCCTGATTCCCACCCCTGAAGATGGCTCCCTCTTCTGGGCTCTAGTAGCACCCTCTGTCTGCACCACATGTTTGGCATTTATAGTTTATTAATAATTCAGCAGCAAATATTCTTTCAGCTCTTACTGCATCCTGGGCCCAGCTTTGGGTCCCTGCTTTTGTGGAGTTTTCAGTCTTGTGGGGGGACATGAATGTGCACTGGTGATTTCGGGAGTGCAGAGAGGAAGAATGGGGAGTGTTAACAGGGGTGGCAGCCAGGAGAGGTGACCCTGAGTGAGGGGCCCAGATGCTGAAACCTGAGGATGAGTAGCGAGAAGATGGGAAAGAGCACCCTGGGCAGGAAATGGCACTTGCAAAGGCCCAGAGGCAGGCAGGGCAAGGCAGGACCTGGAGAAGCTCATCTTGCTTGGAGTATAAGAGCAGGAGGGGGACAAGACAAGAGGGGCGAGGTCAGCAGAGACCCCGCAGGCAGCAGGGCGTTGGTGCCTGAGCCAGCCTTCCTGGAGCCCTGTCCCTGCCTTCCCTGTCACAGCTTGGTGCTGCTCCTTCCTCTCCAAAACACTTTCCAGGTCAGTCTTCCTCACATTTTAATGTGCATCGAGTAGCCTGGGGAGCGGGGCTGCAGGACTGTGCATTTGTTTTTGTTTGTTATGTTTTTGAGACGGAGTCTCCCTCTGTCACCCAGGCTGGAGTGCAATGGCACGATCTCAGCTCACTGCAACCTCTGCCTCCCAGGTTCAAGTGATTCTCCTGCCTCAACCTGCCAAGTAGCTGGGACTACAGGTGCATGCCAGCACACCCGGCTAATTTTTGTGGTTTTAGTAGAGACGAGGTTTTGCCATGTTGGCCAGGCTGTCCTCCAACTCTTGACCTCAAGTGATGATCCTCCTGCCTCGGCCTCCCAAAGTGCTGGGATTACAGGCGTGAGCCACTGCACCCGGCCAGGACTGTGCATTTTTAACAAGCATCTGGTGCTGCTGGTGCGGCATCCTCGGACCACACTTTGAGGACAAGGGGCTGCAGCCCTTGGCTTCTGGGACATCGTGCTCTCCCCGATCTCCCCCTCCCTCCTTGGCTGGCTTCTCCTACTCTCCTGACCTCTAAGTGTGAAGGGGCCCAGGGTCAGGCCTCAGGTTCCCCTTCCTTCCCCATGTCCACCCGTTCCCATTCCACCCTTCCCACAGTGGCTTCCCCAACTTTACAGCTTCCAGGCCACATATCAAAAATATCCCCTGCTCCATGGTTGCTCTCCACCCCCTTAACCTGCCTGGTTTGTACCTTTACCCCATACTTGGCATATTATATGTTCATTTACTGTCTGTTTCTTCCCTCTGGAATTTGAGTTGCTGAGGACAGGGGCTCGGTCTCTTTATTCTGGTGCCTGGAATGGTGTCCTGGGCCCATGGTGGGCACCTGGTGACTCTCAGCCGAATGAGGAGTGAATGTGTTCAGGGCAAGGGTCAGAAGGGGGCTGGCCAGGAGAGTAACTGGACTGGTTCTGCTTTTGGTAGTGGCTCTGTGGCTGCGGGTGCAAGGCAGGCATGGTGGGGTGGGTGTGGAGGCAGAGTGGGAGGAAGCCGTTCAGAGGCTGTCATGGTCATCAAGAGGGAGGAGGTGGTGGGCTGGAGAGAAGGGGATGGGGGGATGAGTGGGAGGGAGCACTAATAGGGCTTGTTGGTGGTTTGATGGGGAATAGGGAGGAGTCCTGGGAAACCAGAGGCTTCTGGCCTGGGCGGCTGTGAGCGGGGAGCCCCTAAGTTTGCCATGCTCCTGTCTGGGAGCAGCACGGTGGGTGCCACTTGAATCTGGGCTGTGCATCACCTTGGCTAAGTTTCTTGGTTCCTCCATGTTTCAGTTTGATAAAATGGAGATGACAGTAGAAGTCTCCCCATAACTGGTGGGCGGGGGCGGGGGTGGCTCACCCTTGTCGTGCAAAGCAGCATTAGCCAGAGTTTCAGCCAAGATGGGGTAATGGGGCCCAGGCTTGCCCTCCTGCTTGAAGGTGACACCAGTGATGAAGGAAAGCACTCCTCAAGCCATGGGGGAGAGACAAGGAGGGCCCTGTGGTGGCCCCAGCTCCCTCCAGCTGGAATCCCAGGCTATGGTGCAGGGAGCTCAGGTGCAGCCCGCTGGTCTCCCTGAGTTGCGGAGAGAGATGATAGCCCAAGGAGGCCAAAGTGGCCGGAGGTCACAGGACACAGAACTGGGGAGGAGCCTGCTGCTCTGTGGGGGACCGTGGAGCCACAGGGCTCTGCAGAGGGTCCCCCATGAGTAGCTGGCTGAACAGTGACTCAAATGTGAGCAAAACTACCTGAGGCCAGAGAAAGAACTAGCTGATAGGATTCCAGGGAACAATATTTGAAGCTCTCACAGGTCCAGAAATAGTTCCTCTTCCCACCAATCAGGGAAGGTTCTAATTCATGAAGCACTGGGTAGAGCTGCTCCAGACTTGCCTAACAAAGCTTAAAAGCAAGGCCTGAAAGGATCAAACTATTTCCCAATAACTGAGCTGCATCCCAGAACAGACCTCACAAATATGTATTGCAATATAACAATGAAGTGGAATTCAAAATATCTGGCATCCAGTAACAAATTACCTGGCATGGAAAGAAGCAGAAAAATACAAACCACAGTGAACAGAAAATCAATTCATTGGAACTAACCCCGAAGTGGCACAGATGATAGAATTAGGAGACAAGGGTATTAAAATAGTTATTAACTGTAGCTTATATGTTCAAAACACCAGAGGAAAACTTGAGCATATGAAGTAGAGACATAGAAGATAGGAAAAAGAACCAACCGAACTTCTAGAGATGAAAACATGACAATGCCTAAGATGAAAAATACAGTGGATGGAATTAACCTCAGACTAGATATTACAGAAGAAAACATTAGTGAACTTGCAGAGAGCAATAGAAAGGATCCAAAGTGAAATAGAGAGAAAAACATCAATAAACGAAAAAAACAAACAGAACTCAGTGACGTGTGGAGAAGTTCAAGGGGTCTAATATACGTATAACTGGAATCTCCAAAGAAGTTGCGCTGGTGCAAAAAACAATTAGAATAAATAAATATTGGCTGAAAAATTTCCAAATTGGATGATATTATAAACCCACAGATCCAAAAAGCTCAACAAACCACAAACACAAGAAACAAGAAGAAAACAACACCAGGGAACATTATAATCAAATTGCTTAAAACCAGCAACGAAGGGAAAAATCTAAACACAGAGCCAAGGGCTGCATGACCTACAAGGGCCCGAAGGTAAGAATGACAGCAGACTCCTTGCTGGAGACAGTGAGAGCCAGGAGACAATGGAGTGGTGTCTTTCGAGTGCTAAAAAAACAAGGCCGTCAACCTGGAATGTGCAATCCAGAAAAAGAAAAAAAACCCTTCCAAAATGAAGGGGAGATGAAGAGCAGCATTTACACTGTCTCCTCTTCTAGACTTGTCCAGGGGACAGGGCTCAAAGCTCAGCTCCTTCTCAGAGACACAGGTCTGGACCTACCACTGTGGATTCTGATTTTCTCACTGGGTTTGGGTCCCAACCTGAGCCATGGTGACAACATCTAAGTGGCCAGTCTGGGGCTCCCTGCTCAGCCTTCAATCTCACAAAACCCAGCTTCGAGGCCTCCCTGGGAGCCAGGCGGCGGGAGGTATTTTGCTCCTGGGGGACTGGGTGGAGTCGGGCTTGTCTTGTTAGAGGCAGGGTTGAGGAGACAGCAGCTCCTCAGGGGCTCTCCCCCTGGGGACCCCAGGCCCTTCTGAGCGAGCATGGGGTGGAACAAGGCACAGGGTGGGGTGTGAGGCATGTTCTGCACACCAACCCTGAACCGTATGCATCCTTACCCATCAACACAGGAGTGTGAAACAAAAGAGAAGTGCATTTGAAAAAAAAAACATAACAAACCAAAAAATATATAATGTCTATTTTAGCTGTTCAGAAGGTTACAGGCGGTTTCCATGGCTACAGCTGTGTGCTGCGTGTGCTGGGGTGAGGAGGTGGGGCTCTTCTTAACCCAACAGTTGGGGCACTTAGACAATTTCGGCCCAGGAGCCAGGCACCCACTGCTGGTGGGAGAGAGGGAGGGAGGGAGGGAGGGAGGGAGAGAGGGACTGCTTTCCCAGGACTGTGATGTCAGTGGTGAATTAGAATAACGCACTCATGCTCCTCGGCACACTGTAGTTTTGACTGAGTTTTTGGGTCTATATCTCCCCAGAGAGAGCAGCCTGAGAGTTAGAGACAGGAGTCCTCATCTTATTTCACAGGTGGGGCACTGGGGACAGGGACCTGAGGCACCAGCAAACAGGTGGCAAATGAACACCTGGGCTGCTGGTTCATGTGCCTGTCCCCCAGGGCTCCTTTCAGTGGCCCCTCTCAGGCTGCTCAGAACAAAGGTGGCCTGAGATCCCTGCCCTCATCAGGGAGAGCCCAGGGCAGATGGAGGGGAAGGATGCCAGCCTGCCCCTGCTGGATGCAGGCAGCACCCCCTCCCCCAGGGGCCCTCCCCGCTTCCCTGTGAATGGCCCTTGCACCCCTGCCCTGGGGGCACCTTCCACCTGGCCTGAGCGCCACACTTTCAGCTTTGTCTCCCACCCTCCTCCTGTCCTGCCTCTGGGCTCCAGCCATTCTCGCCTTTAAGTGCCTCACCCGCACAGAGTTCGCCTCTGCCTCCTGGCCTTTGCACACACTGCTCCATCGACTCGGAACTGCCATCCACTCCTTGCATGGTCAGGTCAGGCTGCTGCTCAGCTCTCAGCTCAGACGTGACTTCAGGGAAGCTTTGCTGCTCGCCCAGGCATCCTCTGGGCTCCCCTTCCCAGCACACGGTGCTGCATTGTGCCACAAAGGGAACCTGGGCCCCGGGACCCCACTGCAAGCCCGACAGCAGCTGAAGCCTGTGTCTGTGTGTTTGCATCTGTGTGTGTCTGTGTATCTGTGTCTGTGGGTATCTGTGTCTATGTGTGTCAATGTGTAAGGGGTGTGTGTATGCATGCATATGTATGTGTCCGTGTGCATGTGTGAATGTGTGTGTGCATGTATCTGCATGCATGTATGTGTATGAGTGTGCATGTGTGTTAGTTGTGTCTGTGTATATGTGTGCATGTGTGTCAGTGTGCATGTGTATCTGTGCATGTGTGAGCATGTGCATGTGTGTCTGTGTGCATGTGTGTGGTCTGTATGCATGTACAAGTGTGTTTTTGTTTGTGCATGTGTGTGCATGTGATCTGTGTGCATGTGTGTATATGTGCATGAATGTGTCTGTGTACGAGTGTGTGTGCATGTGTGTGCTAGTGTGTCTGTGTGCATGCATATGCATGTGCAAGTGTGGGTGTGGTCTGTGTGCATGTGTGTGAGTGTGGTCTATGTGCATATGTGTGTGCGTGTGTGCATGTGTGTGTGTCTGTGTGCACATGCGAATGTGTGTGTGTGGCCTGTGTGCATTTGTGTGCGTGTGTGTGTGTCTGTGTGCATGCGTGCCTCTGCCTGTGTGTGGTCTATGTGTATGTGTGTCTGTGTGCATGTGTGAATGTATGTGTGCATGAGTGTGAGTCTGTGTGCATGTGTATGTGGGAATGTGGTCTGTGTGAGTGTGTGGGGGGGGAATGTGGTCTGTGTGCATATGTGTGTGTCTGTGTGCATGTGTGTGAGTGTGGTCTGTGTGAGTGTGTGTGTGGTGCTGAGAGTGGATGAAGAGCAGCATGCAGGTGCAAAGGTAGAGTCCAGCAGCCTGGCCCATCCCAAAGACACTGGCTGGCCCACACGGCAGCCAGGGCAGGGGCGTGTGCCACAGTACCCCTGTCTCCCTGTGGTGCCACCCACTCTCAGTTTAGTGGAGCCCAGGTCACCTGGCACTTACGAGGGAAGCCCCAGATGGCCCCTGCAGCTGGGCCTCTAGATTCCTGCAGTTCATTTAAAGCTGGGCCCAGCTTGTTCCTTGGAGCTTTCGATGGGGTCTGCAGTGGGATGGGGTGGGAGCAGGGGTAAAACCAGAGGGTAAAAGGATGGGTGGAAGCCCAAGACTCGTGGGGCTTGAGGAGAGGTTGGTCTAAGCTCCTGGAGTCGCAGGCTCCCAGAATCTTGAAGCCACATTTTAGAGTCTTAGAAATTCAGAACATGCAACCAGTGGCTGCTCAGAATCTGAGACTCCTTTCCTCTTCGATTCGGAAGGGAGTTTGGAAGATAACTAGTGTAA
This sequence comes from Gorilla gorilla gorilla, assembly GCF_029281585.2. Lineage (NCBI taxonomy): Eukaryota > Metazoa > Chordata > Mammalia > Primates > Hominidae > Gorilla > Gorilla gorilla. Next base: position 129,978,257 of record NC_073237.2, read on the forward strand.
TCGCACGCTCAATGAACAATCACAGACGCTCCCTAACCCCCTTTCCCCTCGCAAATAACAATTCATCCAAGGCCATTAACTCAACTCTCCCTTGGTAGGGGGTAGGGGGGGCGCTTCATTGCCTCGAGTTCCTGGCTGAACTCCAGACATTTTGCTCTTCCCTGACATCACCCCAAGTTCTCTCCCAAGTACCAGCCATAAGGACCCCTGGGAGGGCCCTACCCGCCTGCAAGCTCTCTGGGAGCAGGGCCTCAGAGGGCAGCAGAGCCTGTGAGCTGACAACCCTTCTTCCATCCCTCACTCTATTCACTCCTCCTGGAGCCCTGACCACCCACTGCCCCATACTAGGCACAGGGGTTACAAAGACCCACTGGGCCCCCTTCCTGAGCCTCTGAGCTCTCTGGGCAGGGCGCGCCTTTGGAGCCGACTCAGTGATTCTATTATAACTTGTGCAGGTAACTCTGCTGCCCTGAGCAGTCTTTGACCAAGGCTTCAGCAAAGACCCTGCCTGGAGCAATTTTTTAACATTAATTTTCCTTTTTAAATAAATTGGGCTCAGCCATTTTTAAACGAGTGGAGGTGTGCTGTTGAAAGGGTCTGTCTTGCAGGTGAGAGGATTTTTTAGAAACTGGTCATGCTGTCAATACAAATAGCAGCATTAACCACAGGGGCCTGGCCAGGCGAGACCCACTCTCTCTGGAGTTCCCTTCCGATTACTGAAACCCCCATAACTGGAGAATGACGGGTGCCACATGGGTCAGACACAGCTACGCCCCGGACTGCTCCTACACGCTGGGTTGCTTCCCGTTTCTGGAACACTGCAAGTCCCTTCTTCCCTGAGGATGTTTTGCTGGTTTTGAATGTTTTGAGTGAAGACCCTGATGGGAAACCAGACGCCATCTCTGTCCCTAATCATGGGGTGTCTTGGTCTGGGGGAGCCACAGCCACACAAAACAACCAGCCATCTGACCACCATGGCGTCAGGGCGCGTCTCAGAAGGGCTGACTAAAGCTGGGACCTGGCACTGGCCAGGAGGTCCTTCAGGCAGCGAGGGGGGTAGGGGGAGGAGCCTCAGGGAGGAAGGGACTGTGAGGGTTCCAGAAACAGGCAGTAGCCAGCACACAGGAGCGCTGCAGGGAGGACCAGCAGGGAAGCTGGGGGCTGGCAGGGTCTGTCCTGGGTGGGGCTCCACGGGCCATACCGGGGCTGGGTTCTATCCTCAGCTGGGAATGGTTTTAAGCAGGGTTTGAACCCTGCCACACACACACACACACACACACACACACACACACACACACGGAGCTTCAGCATTGCCGCAGGGGCCACTTGGCAGACCCTGCCTCCAGCCATGCCCAAGACCCGCCATATAACAACAAGTTCCATCTGCCACACTTCTACCTGGGTCTGGGATCTCCAGTGGATGACGATGGATGAGTCCTCATCACCCTGCAAGTGGGAAAGAGCCAGGCCCATTTTCATAGACCAGGAAACTAGGGCACAGAGAGGTTTAGTAATGTGCCTACGCTTACCAGCTGGAAGAGTTCAAATCCGGGTGGGGTTGAGCTGTGGGGTCCCATGCTTGCGACTGTTCAGAGCATCTGGCTGGTTCTGTGGACGTGCCCTCCCTGCTCCTCCCTCCCCCTGCTTCCCTCCACCAATGCTAACCCCTCCTCTTCTGGCACCTGGGCAATGATGAGCGCTCCCAGGAAGAGAAGGGCCAGCAGCGAACAGGACGGCTCAGCCCAGGGGTGACAAAAAAGACCACACGAGTGATTGTTCAAGACTCTGTGTTGGAAAACAATTTTTTTTTTTGAAATAGAGATCTGTTCAGTAATTAGAGGGAACTCTCATGTGGGAAGTTCCATGAAGGTAAAATTAAAGTTGACTACATTTTTAATTTTGTAAATGGGTTCACACCAAGGCAGGAGGCTTCTGCATAATGAGTCTTTAACCAAACAAACTCTAAACACAGGTAAATACCAGAAGCTCACAGTCGACAATGTTGCAGAGAAGCTGATATTTTTCTAGTAAAATATTGGACGCTTTTTTCTGCCTTCCTTTGAACCAGAATCGAATCATTATATCCCAGAATCAGCCCTCTTAAAGCAGTGGCTAGTTTTGAACCGTTGAGAAGGGAGACCTGAGATAGGATTCTGGCCCTAAATGTGGGCCCTCCTCTCAGCTGAGTCTGCTGGGCTCCAGGGCGGAGGGGGGGCCAGCCCAAGAGGTTGGCCCAGGGAGAAAGGGCACCTGGGGTGGGCAGGTGCTCGCCTTCGGACTGGGAAAATGAACATCTTTATGTTGCCTTAGGAAAGTTCCCTAATGAATCAAGTGAGACTGCAATTGCCAACGCCAACTGGAGGACTTGAAAACAGGATGTAAACATGACATTTCAAACACAAAGGTGAGGCCCTTGACAAATGCTACAGAGAAACCACTGATGCTCCCAGACGCCTCCTCCCCTACTGCTGTGCGTCCAGTGCATCCCCAGCGCATCCCACCGCAGCCGGCCTTTTCCTCCAGGGCCTCAGATCACTCTTGGCAAAATAATCAGAGTTAACGCTAGGGGGATGTGTTGGTAGGAACCGCAGAGGGTCTGCATAGCTGGTGAACCGAGTGGAGACCAGGGGGTGAGAGGTGGCCTACAGCACGTGGGAAAAGCAACCCCAGCCACAATCCAGCTTGGAAAGCTAAAAGCCAATGAGATGACAGGGAAGTGGCCCAGCCTGTTCTCTCCCACCCGCAAAGGGAGTAGAGGAAATTCAGGGGCATCTTTAGCGGGGCCACTGCTCATTAGCCAAAGCTGACAGACTAGTCCTCCTGCCTCCTGGTGATGGTGATGATAGGAGCCCGCATGTCTGTGCCACACCAGCTCCTTCCTGCTCCATGCTAATCCTCCAGGGCTCAGCTCAAGCACCACCTCCAGGAAGCCTTCCCTGCCTGCTCCAGCCCAGGGTGTACATTCCTTTGAATCTGGGGCACCTGCTACCTTGCACCCATCTTCTAATCCATGGACAGCTGCTTTTGCATTGCTATTTCTTTTCTTTTCTTTTTTTGGGGAGGGGGCAGAGTCTCACTCTGTCACCCAGGCTGGAGTGCAGTGGTGTGATCTTGGCTCACTGTAACCTCCGCCTTCCAGGTTCAAGCAATTCTCATGCCTCAGCCTCCCGAGTAGCTGGGATTACAGGCACATGCCACCACGCCTGGCTCTCTTTTTTTGTATTTTTATTAGAGATGGGGTTTCACCATGTTGGCCAGGCTGGTCTCAAACTCCTGACCTCAAGTAATCCGCCTGCCTTAGCCTCCCAAAGTGCTGGGATTATAGGCATGGGCCACTGCGCCTGGCCTATTTATTTCTATTCACACTGCACATCCCTCATCCACTATGAAATCCTTCCCTGGAGTGATTACTTGAGTGAACAAGTATATAAAATGAACACACACAAAAAATAAAACCTGTGGATGGTCTACATGACTGTTTACTGATATGGGTCCAGGTAAATCAATGACAGACTAGGGTGTCGACATGCAGACACAACCAAGACCTGTTAAGTCAAAAGGACAGGGAACAACACAGACTGGTCTCTCGGTGGTGCCCAGTGTGGCTGACACACACGTCACTGACACAGCCGAGCAATGGGGGGCAGGCCACACCCAGGAAACCGGGGGCTTTTACTTTGTAAAAAAACCAGCCAACCAACCAACCAACAAAAGCTGAATAGCTTGGTTTTTCTCTTACTGCAAGCATGTATTTCTTTTATTCAAACACCCTTTAATATATGAAGTTAAATATATAAGGAGCATGAAGGAGACAGTCACCCTTGCTTTATGCAAATAGAACCTCTTTTCTGCCGTGGTGGGCGGTGAGTCTCAAACTCCACGGAACACAGGAATCACCTGGGGGCCGGTTACAACAGGTCTGGGGGCCTGGGAACCTGCATTTCTCACGGGTTCCTAGGGATGCTGCCGCTGCTGCTGCTGCTGGTCCCCGAACCCCATCTGGAGTAGCACGATTTCAGATTGATGTATATAAGGTAGTGCAGCCAGATACAGCAAATGCAAATTAGGATGATTTCAAAAGAGAGAGGACGGTTCTCCAGAGACCCGGGACCTGCCAGCAGGCCCAGCTCCCAGACAGGGCCAGCCTGTTGCACACAGAAACCGTGGACCTGCTCGTGAGGAACGGAGATGGAGGTGGCGATGATTCTGCCTGTGTGTGAACACTGAGGTCAGGAGCCAAGGCTGCCCCACGATGTGGGGTTTGCCTGCTTGCCAGGTGCAGTCCGAGGCCTGTGGGCCCCGAGGCCACCTTACGGCAGAGCCAGGAAGTGAGCACGGGTCGGGGCTGCGTGGGGTGGAGCTGGCCTGGAAGAGGTTTTCGCTAGGGCTCTTCTCCCAGTCTGCTGTCTGGGAGGTAAGCTGGCACATCAGAGGCGGATGTAATGATTGCCATTTTATGAATGAAGAACCTGGGGCCCAGAGAGGCTGAGTAACCTCACGAGGGATGCATAGCTTGGATGGAAACACAGCTCTGCTGAGCTACAGAAGCTGTGCTCTTGTCCACTCGGCCACACTGCCACCCTCAGTAGCCAGGGAATGTGGTGGACGAGGTGGCAGCCCTGGGAGCCTGGTTTGTTTTGGGGTCTCTGTCCCAGTCCCTGCCCAGCCTCCACCAGAGCTCCCTAGCTGGTGCAGCCTTCTTCCACCTCTGCCACCTGGGAAAACTGAGCTCAAGGGCAGAGGTGACTAGCTCGGTCCGGCAGGGACGGAGGCACGGCTCCCCGAGGGCTGAGAGCGCCCAGAGCACAGGCGGTAACATCCAGCCCAGTGGGATGATGGCTCTGACACTGAGCTGCTGCTGAAACAACAGTCCTCCCCCGGGGCCGCAACCTCACTGCCTACGTGCGGCCCATCCCGAGCGTCCGGCGCTGCCTGAGCCTGACTTAAGGGAGTGGTATACGAGTGACATTTGGGCAGTCTCAGGCCGTCTCCCATCACCCCAACACAAACATCCAGCCCCCAACATGCTTGTCACTTGCCCTCTTCTTACCACCCTGGTCCAGGCCTCCATCATTTCCCTTCCTCCCCAGCTTCCTGCCTGCAGGGCCCCCTCTCCAACTCATTCCCCATGGTGCAGCCAGAGAGGGTCCCTAAAGGCCAGAGCTGACCATGTCCCTCCGGGCTCCCAGAGCCTGGTTCCTGTGGACTGCGGTGGAAAGCCCAACCACTGAGCAGGGCTTACAAGCCTGGGGGAATCGGACCCCACCTGACTCTCCAGCCTCCTCCTTCACTGATGAGGCCCGAGGGAAGGAGGAGGCACAGTCTCCATTTTCCAGCCCAAGACCTTCAGGCCCAGGGTTCCACAGCCAGAAAGCAGCAAAGCCGGGCTTTCAACTCTACCTCCACCAGCCCACTTCACCCCAGGGGCAACAGGATTCCTTCCCCTCTCCAGCAACCCCCAGCAAGCGGGGATTGGGCCAAGGCCTGCGGGAGGATTCAGCAACGGAGGGAGGGAGCTGGCAAACACTGAGGCCTCGGAACTCATCAAATCCCCTCTGGAGCAAATCCAGAAAGACTGAGACACTGCAAGAAGTACCAGTGCCAAGTGTGGCAGCAGCTGGCAGAGAAGCCCCCCAGCCCCACCCTGGCCTCTGTAGAGTGGTCCCCAGGACCACATGCTCTTGGCGTCCAAAAGCCTTTTGGCCAGGCTCACAGTTGCCCCGGTGTCCCATGTGCCAGCAGGGAAGGCAGGAGCACCCTCATTTTTGCAGATGGGGATGCGGAATGATGCACCCGTGGTCTGGCCTGGAATCCACTCTCTCTGCCACACAAATTGCCATTTTACTGACACACAGATCAGGACTTGCTACTCTGAAGAGGGAAGTGGCGGTAGGGCCAGGAGCGGAGTGGAGGACAGAACAAGGGCTCGGCTGCTGCTCTGCCTCCCCTCCTGCCCCGAGAGTTTAGAGTCAGAGGTAATTGACTGAGATGTAACAAATCTCTCCCCTCCCGAGTGCTGTAATTATTCCTCGCTGGAGCCCGCTGCCATGAGGCTGCAGAGGCAGGCCCACGTGGCAGGAGCCAGAGGTCTCACTGCAGGAGTGGGTCCCCATGCTGTGAAGCCTCACCCAGAACCAGCACCAGAAAAGTCAGGAATATAGAGCCAGCCCCTAAATATACAAAACGGGGGTGATCATGTGAGTAGGGAGTAGGGTTGGCAGGGATTGGGGGCTTGGACTCAGGTCAGTCCGAAGATTTCAAAACTGCTCTGTGCTCCCTCAATACCATGGCAAAAAGGGAGGAACTGCACTCCTCCCAGCTTCCCTACTCCATCCGGGGCTTGGATGAACAGAGCTGCAGTGGCTCAGAGAGGGGACATGAAATGATCCACCCTACAATTTTGTACATGGGAGACTGAGGTCTAGAGAGGAAAGTGACTTGCCCAAGGTCACCCAAAAAGGTGGACAGAACTCGAGTCCCGACTTCTCCATCTGTGCCCACCTTTCCCCAGGCGCCCTTGCTCATGTTTGCTGATGGTACTGGCATGACAGACGTGTGTTGGGGACTCCAGCCTCAAGGGTAGGAGGAGTTCTGTGGGGCTCCTTGCCCTACCTGCTGGAGAGGCGAGGGTGGAGAAGCTGTAACACCTCTGTGTGCCAGGATTCTGAGTGGTGTCGGCACGTCCTGAGAGTCCAGCAATGCACCCTGGAGCTCCCACTCCCTCCCCATGCAAGTGGGGCACTGAGGCTGGGAGAGCCTGTGCATCCTTCCCAGACCCCCAGATCCTTCGGGAGCCATTTCCAAGCTTTCCGGGTGAGTCCAGACAAGCCGGCCCCATTGGAAACACAGCTGATAGGGAAACCAAAACCCAGCTGGATCCAGGATACAAAGACTGCCCTGTGGGTCTTTTTCATAGCATCGTGCAGATGCTCAACAAACTGCCAGCAAGTGCAAGACCGAATGAACAAAACCCCACATTTCCTGGGCCCCCGAGCCTTAGGGTGAGATTGTTTCACAAGCCGCCAGCACCTAAGCTGTTTAGGAAGCTTGCAGTCAGTGCACCAAGAGTTAAAACCAGCCCTTGCCCAGCCCAGGAAGTGCTGGTTCTCACCTGCTCAGGTGGGTAGAGCCCTGGTCACCTCCACTTCACTCTCAATTCTATAAGAGGGAGAAGGTGGGAAGATGGGCAAAGGTGCTTTCCCAGCAACCCTGAACTTTTTGGGGGTTGGCAATTACTGCTCTCCCCAGAAGCCCTGAAGAGCCTGAGTTGGCAGGGGCTGAGAGAAATGCAAGGGAGAAGGCTGGCAGGGTGGCCCGCTGGCTCTCCTGAGCTCCTGCTTCCTGGGGAAGGTGCTAGGACGAATGCTGGGGCTCAGGCCTCAAGGATACTCCCCTTACCCTGCAGAAGGTTCCATGAACTTGACCCTTGAGTTTCTTGTCTCAGAGCCATCAGGGTTGCTACGGGACACACACTGGCAGGACCACTTGTGCCCAGGCAGTCCGTGGCTGCGGGAGGACAGGACACGAGTGGGGTGAGACAGTGGAGCCCTGAGGACCCATGTTGAATATCTCTTGGGTTTTTGGTGTGTAGAGTCTTTTCTTTTCTGGCTGAGGAAACCCAGTGTCAATTAGGCACCCCCCACCTGTCAATGAAGCAGAGATTCCTAACAGACAAAGGTGTGAGGTGGTGGTGACAGAGGCCGGCGTGTTTGAGGCCATCTCCACCACTTCCCCACTCTGTGATCTTGGGCAAGAGACCAAACCTCTCGGAGACTCAGTTTCTGCATCTGTGAAATGGGGCCAACGCCCCTTTCTCGTGGGTGTTGGGTGAATGGGATGGGATGAAAATGCAGCACCGACTCTGGAAGAAGGCAAAGCTCAGCAAATGAAAAAGTCTTAGCTCCTGGCAGGGAAAGAAGGCGGCCAGGTTTCCAGAGGGCTCTTCTGGGAAACTTTCCCTCCCCACTGCCCCCTGCCCCCAGGCCACTGTTCCGAGGGAAATGAAGCCCCCCTTCCTAAAGTGGGTCCCCCACCTCTCCCTTAGGCCCTCGTGCCCACCTGGGTCTCAGTCTCCTCCTCGGGGATGCGCTTTGAGGGTGGAAGCCAGGGGATGGGGGACGCCAGCTGGGTCAGGGGACCTGGTGCGAGGCAGCCGGGGCAGGCTGCAGTGGGCACTCTGGACGAGTGGGCACCTAGCTGGAGCTTTCCAGCCTGCGTCTTCTGCCCCACACCCCGTGACCCGCGGCCCGCTCGGCCCTTACCTTGAAGCATGGGAACCGCGCTGCCCCGGCCGCGAGGACTTGGGCGCACGTGACGGGGCGGGCGGGCGTCCGACCCGGGCAGGGCGCAGCTAGCGGCGGCCGCTCATGCCCAGGCCACGGCGGTGGCGCCTGGTGTGGCTGGGCGGGCGAGGCGGGCGCTGAGAAGCCCGGGAGGCCCCCAGGGAGGCGACTGCGTGCCCAGGCGGGCACCCCTGCCAGCTCCGCGCTGCGGCCGCGACTCCGGACGCCCCGGCTGGCTCCCTGCGAGCTGCACGCTCGGCTCCAGCCTGGTCCCGAGCGCAGGGCGCGCGCTGGCGGGGAGGGCGCGCGCCCGAGCCTGGCGGGGAGCGCGCGTCACCGGCCCGCGCGCGCAGTCGTCGGGGGATGCCGGGAGCGGCCTGGGGAGCTGTCCCTGGTGCTGACGGCTCGTCAGCTCTCGCCCGGGACGCGCGACCTCCTGGAGGCCTGGGGGGGCCCCCACCCTGGCCGGCGCCCTGCGGTGCTCCCTCTGCTCTCCGCCTGTTCTCGGGGCGTTCCGGCTTCCACAACGTTGGGATCTGGAGTCAGGCCGAAGCTGCTGCTTATCCGCAGTGGGGCAAGTCCCTTACCCTGGTTGAGCGGCTGGTTCTTATCTTTAAAATGGGGAGTTAACACCAGCACCTTTAGGGTTGGTCTGAGAATGAAATCCGATGATGTTTCGAGGCCCGGCACACCATAAGTGCTTAATAAATGCTCGCCTTTGTTACTATTTATTTCCCTTCTCTGAGTTAGCAACCCCGGAGCAACCGAGAGGAGGAGCAAGGCTTACTCTGCTCCCGGTGAGTGGCTGTTTGGGGCATGGCGGCTGCCTTTGGATCTCTCCCACATCCACGGGGAAGGGGAGCAGATCCCTTCTCCCTGACCCCAAAGCACAGAGCTAAGACCAACGGCTAGACGTTAAAGCAAGGCGGATTTGGGCTGGATACGAGGGAGACCTTTCTGACCTACTCCTAAGAGGAGTGCCCCAGGAGGCATTCCCCTGTTTCTGCAGGTCCTCGAGCTGAGCCTGTGGTCGCACCCTGAACGGAGAGAAATCTGGTGTTAAGAATGTTAGGAAGGCTTTTGTGTTAGAACATGTACAGCACTCAGAGCTGTGCCTGGTGGGAAAGCACCATAAAAATGTGTGCTTTTTTTTTTTTTTTTTTTTTTTTGAGCCATATCACTCTGTCACCAGGGCTGGAGTGCAGTGGCGTGATCTCAGCTCACTGCAACCTCCACTTCCTGGGTTCAAGTGATTCTCCTGCCTCAGCCTCCCGAGTAGCTGGGACTACAGGCATGCGTCACGACACCCAGGTTGTTCTTTTTGTATTTTTAGTAGAGATGGAGTTTTGTCATGTTGGCCAGGCTGGTCTCGAACTCCTGACCTCAAGTGATCTGCCCGCCTCGGCCTCCCAAAGTGTTGGGATTAGAGGCATGAGCTGCCATGCCTGGCCTTAAATGTGTGCTTTCATTATGATCAACCTTTAAGTTCTCTATAAAAAACTCCATCCTGGTAGTAACCATAACCTTGCTTCATTCTAGACGTGAGAATACTGAGGACAAACAGAAGAGTAAAGTGCTTGGAGTCCATTTCCCTTTTACAGATGGGCTGAGCACAGATGGGTGAGCAACTTGCCCATGGACAAGAGAGTGAGTGTTCACACCACACAGACATGCTCCAAATGTCCAGCCTGCTGCCTCCTCTGCTGGGGCCCCTGGCAAGGGCCCCTGCTGAGTTTCTCCAGGCTGATCAGGTCACTTTGACCATAGAGAGTTTTCTTATAGCAAACCAGGCTAGTCCTCCTTCCTCTTAACTAATGGGAAAAGCTGGTCCCTGCCCCCTGTGAGTATCTTGTTCTCTTCCAAGCAGGATAATTAAACATCACCTGCTTCATTTCCCAAGGGACCAGGGGCTGTGTTTGATTCATTAATTAACTGCGAGTAGTACCTGCTCCCACCAGGCACTTGTCTCATGATAAACATCACTCATTATGTGCTTAATGCGTGCTAGACACAAGGCTAAACACCGTGAGTGCATTGCCTCATTTAGTCTTCTCTGCGATCCGATGAGATATGGATCCTGTCATTACCCTGACTTTGCAGGTGAAAACTTTAGGCTCAACAGCAGCGGACCTGAGGCGGATCGGCCTGATTCCCAAGCCATTGCTCCTAATCCCCTTCTTCTAGAACTTCTACGTCCTTCCCAACCAGCCCCACCTAGAAAGAAGGATGGTAAACACGGATAGAAATTCCTTATAAGGAGAGAGAGAGAAAGGCAGAAAGAGAGAGAGCCAGGAGGAAGAGGCAAACCAGCCAGCCAATCGATGTCCTAGGAGTTGACACAGGAATCCTTTAAATCATCACTTTTGGTCAAAATCCCCATTATGACAACTGAGCAACTTGTTTTTTATTTGAGAGTTGCAAGTGTGTGCCAAGAATTTTAAAAGCAACATCACTGCCAAGCCCTGTCTTTACCAACTAGCTCAATGCCCTTCCACTTCTCCCCATGCTGACTTTTTACTCAAACTCTGCAGAATCCTGCAGCTACAGATCTGAGCAGCTGGAAACCTCTGTGGAACCAGCTCAGACTCTGTAGCTCTTGGCCTCTTGACATGCTGGTTTCTTTCCCGTGCTGTGCAGAGAGGTGTGTTCCTGATGCCCGTGATGATGAAACCTTATTTAAAATGGAGCCCATTTTATTTGAAAGAGGTCTGAATATTACCCACAATATGTACAGTAGATGCCTGCATTGCCCTCACTTTACAGATGGTAACAAAGGGGTGAAGTGACTTGGCCAAGGTCACACAGCCAGCAAAGAGGTGACTACACTGAATAGATTTCATTTGGATCGCAATGCCAGATGGTCACCACCAAACTCATTATTTATGTGCAAAAGCATGCCCTGATTTTAAGCAAAAACCAATTTCAGAAAATAAAAATGGGTGAGGGGAGAGAAAGACAAGGAAGAGTCTCTGGTCTGACTTTATAAAAACAATTCATCATCAGGATTCCCTAAATAGCAAGTTCTCCCGGTGCGTGCAAAGAAAAGGATCCTAGTTACACGCAGTTCTTTTAGGTTGGCCAAAAACAGGCCCGGGGGTGGGAGGAGTGACATTCTGCCGCTGGACTGGTTCTCCATCCACTACAATAAGCTGTTTAGTCGCGTGGCAACCTCAGCCAACGGCAGCTACTCTGTCCCCACCACCAGCATCATTCCACAACAGAGCTTCGTGGATATAACTCAAATTCAACAGATGGCCAAGTTGGTTGAACACCTCCCAACACATTGGTTCATGGGTGGCAGTTTACAAAGGTTCATTTTCCACTTAGGGCAAATGGGGCTTGTGTAAGATCAGCCTGACACTATACAAGCAGGACCTCTGTGCGCATCCGTTTCTTGGAGTCGAGTTGGATAGCCTCATTGCTCAAAGACTTACAGCCTCACGAAGAAGAGGCATCAGCCTTTCTTTCTCTCTGAGGATCTATATGTGCACAAGAGGTGCTCATTGGCTGGATATAGAGGAAAAAACAAAACCAGCGGTGGCGGGGAAACCCTGACTTTCCAATCACACCTGCACCCCATGCACAGTCCCCTGCACAGTCGAATGGAGGGAACGACGTTCTTGGGAACAAAGGATGTGAGCAGCTGCTGTTGATGGCTGAGTCTCATTCTACAGAGGCAGAAAGAACAAAGTGCTCGAGGAATAAAGTTTCTGCCAGGATGTGGAGAGTAATGAGAATGATGGCCAAGAGCTTCTCCTGTTCCCTTTCTGGGAACCCTCTGGAAGGGAGGAGCTCGCCATCTCCAGACATGTCTGGGCAGAGGCTGGCTGTCCACTTGCAGCACAGCTGGCACCCGGGGACCCCTCGGTGTTAGAAGTCTGTGAGATTCCAGAAGGGGCAGCTGCTCACTGGTCTGTGTGGGTGCCCCCTGGCCCCCAGCACCGACCTCCATTCAGCTGCTCGATGGATCTCGGCACTGAAAGGGGGTCCACGTCAGGTTTTCCAAGCTCCTCCTCATATTGGTGCCAGGCCAAACTGTTGAAGTGGTTGCTGTTTCCACGTATTTATGGAAATTACCTGGGCCTTGCCGCAGTTACTAGATTAACCTTTGTTTGGTCGTTGAATTGTTTCCTCTTCTTAGCCTGCAGCCATAGACGTTCTGCAGTTGATTGACTGGGCCCAGCAACAGCCCCTTTGATCCGTTTTCACTGAACCTGTGTCCACTCAACTCCAGATGATCTGTGCAGGTCAAGATCAAGCCCATTTAGAGAAGAGATGAACTTTTTAAAAAGAAACTATTGAGAGACGGGCAACTGCAAGTCACTGTGATTATTCTGTGATGCCGAATAGGCAGAGTGTGCCTCGCATCCTGGGTCTGTTAGATTGGACGTCTTTTAGATGGGACCAGGAGAATGACGAGGTACCAAAGTGTGCAAGAGAGGGTGAGAGGGTCGGGCAGCAGAGTGTGCCAGTGGACAGAGTGGGAGGCGTGCGCGGGCTCAGGTGTGCAGCGTGTGGGGTGTTTCCATTGCCCTGGTTTGAAAAGACAGCCTCATCTGTGTGAAAAGAAATTACCGGTGGTTTTTAATTACTGCAACATTTTAAAACATTGTGACAGCAAGCTTGATGTGTTCGTTCTTTAAGAATCATCGCGGATGATGGATGAGGAGGAGATGGTGCTGAGAGGCGCTCGGGGACCCGTCAAGGGGTCTCTCCCAGCTCCCTCTGTGAATCACGGATCATCTTGACAAATCCTGCTGCAGAGCGAGAAGAAGTGAGACAGGAGTTATGGAAGATTTATTGTTTCAGAGCCTTCCTCCATTGCAGGGATTTTTTACTCCAGAGAAGCATTAACAGAGAGTACTCCTAATCTGGGTTTTACTTTCTCAGCCAAAGCACTTCTTCACAGCTTGAGCAAATAAATGCAGGCCATGCCTACATTCGTTCATTCATTCCCTCACATACTGTGGGCGCAGAGACAGAGGAAAGAGTCCTCGTCATCATGAGCTCAGAGGGAGGTGAGGGTTTCAAAGGTTGACGGGACAGGGCCTCCTGAGGCAGGCAGAGCAGGACAGGGACCACCCGGCTGATAGCTAGCATGTGTCTTGTGCTTATTACTGTTGAACTGTGCTGACAGCCCTGGGAGACAGGCACGATTCACTCATTTTACCGGATTTACAGTAAAGAACCCGAGACAGAGAAAGTGAATGACCTGCCCAAGGCTGCCCGAGGCCAGGACCCATCTGACTCCGAAGTCCACCCAGACCATGTCCTATGCCTGGGGTGTGACCCTCAGTCTATTTCACTAGAAAATAAGAAATAAAAATCGGAGATTGCCTATCTGGACTAGGGGAACCTAATATTGAAGTAATTTTCCCATAACTTTTCTGCTTTTATTAGCACAGGGTTGCAGAGGTTGCTGAATGCTGTTCATTTTAATAGAAGGATGAAAAGAGAACACCCACGGTGACTGACACAGGCCAGCGTCAGGACATGACAATAAAATGTCATGCCAGACTGACATGCCAGCCTTTCATTTCAGCCATGCAGAGCAGTTCCTCCCCTCAGGACAGTCTCTGGAGCACCCGTGGGGCAGCTCTGCCACCCAAGGACTCACCTCACAGACACAGTCTCCTCTTGGGCACAAAGAATAAAAACTTGGACTTAACCATTGCTCTCCTGTCAGACTCTATCCAAGCCACCAGTCCCAAAGCCTGCCTAACAATGGCAGATTTGGATGGGGGTGAGGAGGAGGAGGGCGTGGGAGGAGAGAAAGGAGAATGGCAGGGGTAATCGTGGGGAAGCAGGTGGTTGTGGCAAAGCGAGGACGTGAGGCCAGTGCTGTGTCACCCAGGGGTGGTGGGAGCCACAGGAGGCCAGGCCCCTTCTGCCCTGGCCTGGATGCCACCTCCCTCCTCATCTGGCTGGCTTGAGGAAGCAGAAAGAGCAGCAGCTATGGGTCTTTGCAGGAGCAGATGAACCCTGCTGCCGGGTTAGTCTCCCGCTGTGAAACGGGAGAGGGGCCTGGCCCTGTTACAATCTGCCGCAGACTGCGGGAAGGGGAGTGGGGCACAGTCTCGTCTGTTTGGTCACTCATTCCCTGCCTCTCTGCACTGGAATGGCACATCCACAAGGGCAGGGGCTTCGTGCCTCTTGTTCTCTGCTGTCTCCCAGCACCAGTCACAGCAGCTGTTTGTTGAATGAATGAAAGATGTTCACGTGAGAAAGCGTCTGCCTGCCGCTCTGTGGAGCTAGATGCAGAGTCCCTTGCAAACACAGCTGGCCCGAGATTGGCAGCCACCCAGACGAGAGGTGGCAGGCAGCAGAGCCTCCCCCTGCTCTGGAAACCCCACACTGAGACCACCGGCCATCGTGATTGGACTGAGGGGGAATCTGAGGCAGCCAGAGGCAAGCGACCGGCCAGGGGTGCAGAGATAATGAATAGCTCAGTGGTGAGCGCTGGCCCAGAGCCTCCTTCCCTGCACCGCTGGCTCCCTAGAGAAGGGGCAGAGCTCGACTCAGCCAATCTGCCCTGAGGACACTTGGACCCTGGCACGAGGCCCTAGGCTGAAGAGGGAGGCCTCTAGCCTCCAGCCTCCCTCTCTGCACTCTCCCCATTCCCCGCCCCGGTGCATCGACCCCTGTCTTGAGCACCCTCAGCCAGGGCAGCCTTCCCCTGCACAAGCCCCTTGGCTGCTCCTCTTCACCCCCAGGATGGCGTCCACCCCGCGGCCACCGTTTGAGTCCCCACAACCGCCCCCAGGCTTGTTACTCCAGCTATACCCAGACTGGCTGTTTCCAAATGCTCACTCCTCACTGCCTTTAGCAGGCTGGTCCCTCTGCCAGAGTTGCCCTTCCTATCTGTCTCCATCCCACAAACTCCTACACACCCTGCAAGGCACAGCTCAAATGTTGCATCCTCTGGGAGACCGGGAGGGTCAAAGGCAGCATATAATGCATTGATAAAAGTTCTAATGCTGGTTTCTCTGCAACTGTTTGTTTAAATCTATTTGAACATGAGCCTCTTAACCCTAGGGGCCAAGTCAGACTGACTCACGCATTTATTGAGTACCTACTGTGTGCAGGCTCAGCACTGGGTGCTGGGATGCAGGAATGAACAGGGCAGGAACTGTCTTGCCCTCTGAGGATGGATGGCCTAGTGGAGCTGCCGCCATCTCCTCCGGGTCAGGAGCACAATTGCGGGGGGAAGTCCAGATTTGGGGCCTGGGGATGTAGATCTGGGGGTGCCCATACAGCTCAGCTCCTCTGTCCCAAGGCAGTGCAGTGGGAATATATGGGTTTAGAGTCCGGCAGAATGGGGCTCCATCCTGGCCCCCTGATTTCTAGATAGATGAACACAGCCCTTCTCTCAGCCGCTCTGAGCCTCAGTTTGTCCATGTGCGGTGTGGAGCCGTGCAGTATGGTGGTGAGGGTGACCCTCTGGCGTCTTGACCTGGCATGATGCTCCACAGGCCAGAGCTGGAGAAAAAGCCTGTGCCTGTCCCAGCAGCAGCGGCTGCCCTCTGCTTTTGTACCACAAATCCCTCCTCTTCCTCCTGGTGCTCCCAACTCCAGCCACCAGGTGCTGGTCTTGGGAGTCCCCATCTCGCCAACTTCATCCCAAAGAGCTCAGTGGTGGGTGGGCGGGAGGGGGACGTGGGAGGGGCCTTGGTCAGACAGTCTCCATGGCCCTAATGGAGCCGGGAGGCTGAGCTGCCCACAGTGGTGCAGGTTGGCCTTCCACCCTCGGGCCCCTGCTGTGGTGCCCACCTCCTTGATGGCCCTGTGGACTCTCTGGGGAGCCCCTCTGAGGATCCACCCTGCAGATCATCCTTCCTTGCCTGGTTAGGAAGGGCTCTGCCTTCTTGGTCTTTCCCTTGGCAACGCTCTGGCTTTGGGGGCTGGGGGTGAGAGCAGTGGGTGCCTGAGGCTTTGGGGAGAACATCTGGAGGGAAATTAGCATGCGCAGGCCACAGAAAGGCTGCTTTGCTGGGTGGTCGAGTGCCTCCAAAGCAAGCCAGCTGATGCCCGTCCCTGCCACTGAGCTGCTCCCAGCATCGCAGCAGGCAGCATGGCAGGCATGGGGAGAGCCAGCCAGCACACATCCAGCCCTCACCACGGAGCCTTCCAGCCCCTTCCCTCCATGCCTTCCTTGGTCTAATGGCTGACCACTGTCACCCTGAAATGGGGTCAGACCTCAGCACATTACAGGAGGGGAGTGAGCGCTCTCTCTATTAGAGCTTCTGGTACCCCTCAAGGGCCCCGTTCTGAAAGCCCTGGGGTGCAGCCCGCCTCTGCAGGGGGAAATGGTGCTCGGACACCGTCCTCGTTAGGAAAGTCACAGTCACACACGAGGCACCCTGCCCTTCCCGATGCCGGCTCGGCCTCTCTCAGCTTGCGTTTGCTTTGTTTTGTTTTGATGAAAAGTTGAGGTAGGAATACCACCACCAAACAAATAGCACATGTCCTGTGTGCTCTGGAACCCTATCACATTTGGGAGCTGTAGTTTTCCCCTTGGAGTAGCTGGGGTGGGCTCCCTGCTGCCCCATGCCCCTCCATTGGAGGCCCTCTGCCTGGAAAGCCTCATGTCTGTGTGTGGTGGGCAGGGCTGGGTTTCAGGGGCTTGGGCCAGAGTGGACTTTTCTGGGGTTGAATAGCCTCCCCACCCCAGAAACACACCCTGCCTCCTTTCTGTGTGATGGCTTGCAGCTCACAAGAGTGGGTGGAAGCTGTGGGAATGTGTCCGTGAGCCACGTAGGCAATAAATGAATGGTGGTTTGTTTTTGCCCAGGAATCTGTCTGGTACGGATGTCACTGACCAGCTCCTGGGACTTCCAGCCTCCTCCTGGGCGTGGCCAATGGGAGGGAGGGAGGAAGGTGTGGGGCTGTCTGCACCCCTGGCTCCCTCTCTGTGGGGCCGTGTGTAGTAGGGTTGGATCTCTTGACCCAGGTCTCTCCTTCTGGGGTCAGAAACTTCTCCTCCCTCATCCCTTCAGACACAGGAGTGTGCTAACAACACCGGTTATCCACCTTCACCGATGCCTTTCCTTCCCTGGCCCCTCCTTGTAAACAACCTCACTTATTAAACCCTCTTGGCTGTCTTTGTTTGAATGACCCATCAGTTTCCTCCTGGGACCCTCCTCCCACCCACATGGGGCAGGGACCTTCTCCCCAAATCCTCACCATCCCAGATGTTACCAATCTGTACAATTCCTTCCAACCCACTGGGTAGAAAATGACCTCTTAAGGGTTGACTTGGCGTTTGCTGCCGGCAGGTAAGAGTGCTTTCACATACCTCGGTTTGCCCATTTTCCCCCATTCCTGTGTCTCTGTGTCTTCACAGTCTTCATAGATGCTCTAATTCTTTTTTTGAGATGGAGTTTTGCTCTTGTTGCCCAGGATGGAGTGCAATGTTGCAGTCTCTGGTCACTACAACCTCTGCCTCCCAGGTTCAAGAGATTCTTCTGCCTCGGCCTCCTGAGTAGCTGGGATTACAGGCATCTGCTACCATGCCCAGCTAATTTTTTGTATTTTTTTTTTTTTGGTAGAGACGGGGTTTCACCATGTTGGCCAGGCTGGTCTCGAACTCCCGACCTCAGGTGATCCACCCACCTCAGCCTCCCAAAGTGCTAGGATTTACAGGCGTGAGCCACTGTGCCTGGCCAATGCTCTGATTTGTATGTTTGGTTTTCAACCCATCTAGAATTTTTGTGGGTATGATGGGAGCCAGAGGTTTAACTGTTTTTGTCTTTTTTTTTGACACATGAATAACCCGTTGTCACTCCCCTCCGTATTGAGGTGCAACCTGCATTCAGCCACACATCGCATTCCTCCCCGCGGACTCCGTGTCTGGCCCTGGCCACCCTACCCGTCGATTCATCTGTCCATTCACTGATGCATGACCTATGCGGCTACCACAGTTCTATGGAGCACTTGTTATCTAGAAGGTCGAGATCCCCGTCCATGTTCTTTTACCTTTGGGGGCTTTAATTAAGACTGGATTGAATGCTAGATGACTTTTAAGAAATTCAACCCTTTCGGAAGTGGAGCAGAGTGGCAGAGGCTCTGGGACCAGACTACCTGGGTTTGAATCCCAGCTCTGCCACTCCCTAGCTGTGTGATGTTGGACAAGTTGCTTGACTTCTCTGTCTCTCAGCTTCATTACCTGTAATATGGAGTAATAATAACACTGATGCTACTTGCAGGGTTGACAGAGTGAATAAGCTAAGATATATAGAGTGCATATTAAATCAGACATCATTTCTTTTAAGATAAATCATTATTGTATTTACTACTTGGAAGGAAAACAATGCTGCCAGTTAAGCTGAGATATGCCCTTGATTGTAAAATGTATCTGTTTCAGGGATGTTTCAGTGCAGAAGGTGTATACCTTAGAATCCACACAGCGGGATCTTACTTTTACCACGTTACAGGGTCTTCCCATTAAGGATTGGGATTTTTATCTGTATTTATTTAGAATTTCTATTTTTTTAACCCTCAGCAAAACTTTGTAGAGTTCTTCATATAAAGTTTTTAGTGTCTTTAATAATTTTTAGGAAGGCAAAAGAGTCCTAAAGCAACAAATTTGAGAACCACAGGTCTATATTAACAGAGGGTTGGGAAACTCCTGATCATCTTGACAGATGCTGAGAAAGCAGCTAATCAAAGTCAGCACCACTGATGATTTAAAGACGGGGAGAAACTCACTAGCCCGCTGACGGGGATTGAACAGCACCTACCACAGGCATCCCGCAGGTGGGAAACTCCAGGAGCGTTTGCAGGAAGCAGTTGAGCCCTGCTTCCCAGCCACCACATCAGCCACAGCAAGGGAGGGCTGGCAAACCCACGAGACAGAAGCGGAAATGAAAGACACGAATATTGAACCAGAGGAGGCAGTTCTGTGACTGCTCACTGACACTTGGAAAATTCCACTCGGTAAACTCAAGCAAACCCAGTGAAGACTTATTAGTACAATTACGAGTTTAGCAAGTTGGCCAGATACACAATAAACATTTTTTTTAAGTCAAAGTTTTTGCTCCCATTACCATAACCCAATTAGACAGTTGATGAAAATATGGTTCCATTAGAGAAGCACAGAAGGGGCTTAATGGAATCTGTGATTTAAAAATATTAAGCAAATACAGCAAATAAACACATGGAAGATCTGGGAGGTGAGCAGATGAATATTGCTCATCATCATTCTCTATATTTTTCTTATGTTTGAAATATTTCATAAAACAAAGAAGGCAGTAGGGTAATTCCTCCCACCCCATTGGATGCCTGGAACCTAGGATAGGGCTAAGCCCTATAGATACTAAGCTTGGAGAAGAATTTCTTCTTCCTCCTTCACTTTTTTTTTTTTTTTTTTTTGATGGAGTCTCGCTCTGTCACCCAGGCTGGAGTGCAGTGGTGTGATCTCAGCTCGCTGCAACCTCTGCCTCCCTGGTTCAAGTGATTCTCCTGCCTCAGCCTTCTGAGTAGCTGGGGCTACAGGCACACGCCACCATGCCCAGCTAATTTTTTGTATTTTTAGTAGAGATGGGGTTTCGCCATGTTGGCCAGGCTGGTCTCAAACTCCTGGCCTCAAGTGATCCACCCGCCTCAGCCTCCCAAAGTGCTGGGATTATAGGCATGAGCCACTGCGCCTGGCCCTCCTTCACTATTTCATAGCTAACAGATATGTTCTTACTGTACATCTTAGTAACCTCAGCATATGATTCTTTTCTTTCCTTATTAAGGACTTACCTTTTCATGTAAAGACAGCACTTTATGGCTTCTTTTTGGCATCCACATTGCCAGCCTCACTGCTCTTGTCGATTGGGACCATTACTGAGTAAAATAAGGGTTATATGAACATGAGCACTGCACTTTGGGCAGTTGTTCTTGTCACCAAGACAGCTACTAAGCAACTAACGAGCCAGCAGCGCAGACAGTGTGGAGATGCTGGGCATGTCCAGGATGTGATAGAGAGGGACATTGCAAGGTTTCATCACGCCACTCAGAATGGCACACAGTCTAAAACTTATGAATTGTTCATTTCTAGAATTTTCCATGTAATATCTTTAGATCCCTGTTGACCTCGGGTAACTGAAACCTCAGAAAGTGAAACTGTGGGTAAGGGAGTCTACTATGATAGTGACACAATTCTTTAGACTTAACTCTATGTTTTAAAGGTTTGTGTTAACCTCTCCCTTATGTCCTCTGTCCCTAGGCTTCCTCTTCCTTGGGTTAAGATTTTTGTTTTTGTTTTTGTTTTTGTTTTTTTTTGAGACAGAGTCTCTCTCTGTTGCCCAGGCTGGAGTGCAGTGGCGTGATCTCAGCTCACTGCAAGCTCCGCCTCCTGGGTTCACACCATTCTCCTGCCTCAGCCTCCCGAGTAGCTGGGACTACGGGTGCCCACCACCACACCCGGCTAATTTTTTGTATTTTTTTTTTTTTAGTTGAGACGGGGTTTCACCATGTTGGCCAGGATGGTCTCGATCTCCTGACTTTGTGATCCGCCCACCTCAGCCTCCCAAAGTGCTGGGATTACAGGCATGAGCCACCGTGCCCGGCCAAGGTTTCTGTTTTTTTAGAATACACCTTTGAGTAATTCTTTCAGAAAGGAAGATAGCGATAAAATTTCAGAACTATTGCATGTTTGAATGTTTTCTTTCGCTCTCAAACTAGAATGCTGGGTTTGAAATGGCAGATTCCACAACGTTTCCTCTTACAAGTTTGCAGGAGAGATCCGTGGTCTCCTGTCACCCAATGCTGCTGCTATGAAGGGTGACATGGGTCTCGTTCCTCTTCCTCCATGGAGACCCTCTCTGCTCGCCCTCATTCTCATTCCCAGTTTGGCCCTCAGGCTCTTGCTCTCCTGCTCTCTCTGGAAGCATCAGAGCCCTCGCTCTGTTTTTGGTTAATGGGAAACAGCCGCACTGTGTCTATTGTGGGCCTGTTTGCATTTGGTCTGTGCAGCACCTGGCAGGTTCATTGACTCTGAAGACTGACATCCTTCTGTGGCTCTGGGATGTCTAACCACTTTCTTTCTTCCCTCTTGGCGGCTCCGTACTTTGGAGATGTCCACTCCCCGGGCTGGGGGACCTGAAGCTCCCCCAGATCTCCTACCTTTCCCCTCTCATTTCCTCCACTTTGCCCTTTAAGCTGAGTTCCTCGAGCAGCGCCCGCCTGATCTTCCCGCTTACTAATTTGCTCCTCAGCTGTCTCTTTCTGCTTTTCAGCCCGTCTATTTTAAATTTCCATGATCTCTAATTAGTTCTTTTATATAAAAGCCCATTCTTGCTTCATGAATAGATAACCTCTCTTATCTCTCTAAGGATAGTAATTATACCTATTTTTAAAAGGCTTCTTCTGTTGACTCAATCTATGCTGCTTCTCTGGGCATCAGAGTTTCTGTTTCTGAGATGATGTCTCTCTTTTGTGGGGTTGTTTTTCCTACACGCTTGGTCCTGCAGGCAGTGTGCCTATGTCTGTCTGCACTTAAGAGTCCCTGCTCATCTGCCACTGCTGTGTCTGCTCCTGTGCCTCTGATGGAAGATGGGGAGGAATATGCAACCAACTGAGCGGCAGGGAGTCACTCCCTTGGGTTGGGAGTTCCTATCTTTCATTGAGGTCAGTAGCTCTCTGGCCACTGCCCTGCTACGGTGACTACTCTGCTCCGCCTAAGGGCTCAGAGGCTCCCTGTTGCCCACCATTGCGGGGAGGAGCAGATGTTCAAGTTGCTGGTCCCAACGCAACAACTCAACTCATCACCCTGACTGTCGTCCACCCACCGTGGCCATGACTGTGGAGCTGCAGGCTATCTCTGCTGCCATCTTAGAACACCTTCTGGGGTGTGGTTTCCTCCAATGTTGTTTCTTTGCGTCTTTCTGTGATTTGCACGTAAGTCTGATCCACTAAAAAGACTTTTAGTTGATCTTCTTTTTTTTACAATCAATCTTTTCGTAATTTTTTTCTTTTAAAATATTTTTCTGCAACTGTGGGATTTTGATGGGGGTTGGGGATATACTTAGTTTGCCGTTTGACTGAAGGCCAAGAATATCATTGAACACACTCCAAAGGGCATGTTCACCTGGATGCCCAAGGGAACCTTCTTCAGGACAGGTGAGGCACTGGCAGGTCCTCTGTGTGGAGCGTCCACCACCAAGAGGTAGCATTCTTTCATTTGAATGATGCTTTTGGGTTGAGACTAAAACTTGGATCTGCTTGACATTCTGAGACCACACAACGGAAGATAATCAGGATGCTTGATATGGTTTGGCTCTGTGGCCCCACCCAAATCTCATCTCAAATTGTAATCCCCATAATCCCCGTGTGTCAAGTGTGGGACTTGGTGGGAGGTGACTGGATCATGGGGGCAGTTACCGCATACTGTTCTTGTAATAGTGAGCGAGTTCTCACAAGATCTTATGGTTTTATAAAGGGCTCTTCCCCCTTCACTTGTTCACTCTCTCTCACCTGCCGACATGTAAGACATGCCTTTGCTTTAGTCTCGCCGTCCCCCATGATTGTAAGTTTCCTGAGCCCTCTCCAGCCATGTGGAACTGTGAATCAATTAAACCTCTTTCCTTTATAAATTACCCAGTCTCAGGTATGTCTTTATAGCAGTATGAGAACAGACTAATACAATGCTTAAGCCACAAACATAGTGGAAAACTCCCAGGCCTTTCTCTGAGCTGGGGATATGACATCCTCTCTCTGACTGGAGCCTCCAGTTCACCTGGAGCTCCCCTTTGCCCCTCAAGATGCTGGCCTTGTAGCTCCTATCTGTACAAATGTGGGAAAGGCTGGTTGATATTTTGGTTAGGCTGGGCATGGTGGCTCACACCTGTCATCCCAGTGCTTTGGGAGGCTGAGTGGGAGGATTACTTGAAGCCTGGAGTTTGAGATCAGCCTGAGCAACATAGTGAGACCCTATCTCTACAAAAAAAAAATTTTGGAAAATTAGCCAGCCACAGTGGCTCACACCTGTCATCCAAGCTACTTGGGAGGCTGAGGCAGGAGGATTGCTTGAGCCCAGGAGGTCGAGGCTGCAGTGAGCTTTGATCACACCATTGTACTCCAGCCCAGACAATGGAGAAAGACTTTGTTTCAATCCACCAATCAGTTAATAGACTCCCTCCTATTCCATATTGACGTACTGTTAATGGCAACAGATGATTTCTGCCAAAGGGGTGACAACATCAACCAGACTAGACAAAGAGATTGGCACTAGGAATTCCACAAGAGGTGACCATTTACAAGAACCTGGAATGGACCAAGAACTCTTAGCAATGACCACACAGTGACTGTATTAGTCTGTTCTCCCACTGATATAAAGAATTACCTGGAACTGGGTAGTTCATAAAGAATAGAGGTTTAATTGACTCACAGTTCCACAGGTTGTACAGGAGCAATGGCTGAGGAGGCCTCAGGAAACTTACAATCA
Organism: Gorilla gorilla gorilla; assembly: GCF_029281585.2. NCBI lineage: Eukaryota > Metazoa > Chordata > Mammalia > Primates > Hominidae > Gorilla > Gorilla gorilla. The sequence continues at coordinate 130,001,969 of NC_073237.2, forward strand.
TGGTGGAAGGTGAAGAAGGGGAAGCAGGAACATCTTCATGTGGCAACAGGAGAGAGAGAGTGAAGGAGGTTAGTGCTACACACTTTTAAACAACCAGATCTCATGAGAACTCACTCACTATCATGAGAACAGCAAGGGAGAAATCCACCCCCATGATCCAATCACCTCCCACCAGGTCCCTCCCCTAACACTGAGGATTATAATTCAACATGAGACTTGGGTGGGGGCACAGAGCCAAACCATATAATTCCACCCCTGGCCCCTCCAAAGTCTCATGTCTTTCTCACATTTCAAAACCAATCATGCCTTCCTAACAGTCCCCCAAAGTCTTAACTCATTCCAGCATTAACTTAGAGTTCAAATCCAAAGTCTCATCTGAGACAAGTCAAGTCCCTCTGCCTATGAGCCTGTCAAATAAAAAACAAGCTAGCTACTTCCATGATACAATGGGGGTACAGGCATTGGGTAAATGCTCCCATTCCAAAAGGGAGAAATTGACCAAAACAAAGGGGCTATAGGCCCCATACAAGTCCAAAACCCAGCATGGCAGTCATTAAATCTTAAAGCTCCAAAATAATCTCCTTTGACTCCATGTCTCACATCCATGCAACACTGATGCAAGGGGTGCACTCCCAAGGCTTTGGAATATTTCAATCAATCAATCAGTCAATAGACTCCCTCCTATCCCATACTGATGTACTGTTAATGGCAACAGATGATTTCTGCCAAAGGGGTGACAACATCAACCAGACTAGACAAAGAGATTGGCACTAGGAATTCCACAAGAGGTGACCATTTACAAGAACCTGGAATGGACCTCCGTCCCTGTGATTCTGCAGGGCAAAGCCCCCGAAGCTGCTTTCACAGGATGGCATTGAGTGCCTGCAGCTTTTCCAGGTGCATGGTGCAGGCTGTCAGTGGATCTACCATTCTGGGGTCTGGAGGATGATGGCCCCCTTCTCACAGCTCCAGTAGGCAATGCCCCAGTGGGGACTCTGTGTGGGTGCTCCAAACCCACAATTCCCCTCTGCACTGCGCTAGTAGAGGGTCTCCATGAGGGTTCTGCTTTTGCAGCAGACTTCTGCCTGGACATCCAGATATTTCCATATATCCTCTGAAATCTAGGCAAAGGTTCCTAAGCCTCAACTCCTACCTTCTTTGCACCCATAGGCTCAACACCACATGGAAGCCACCAAGGCTTGGGGCTTGCACCCTCTGAAGCAATGGCCAAGTTGTACCTCAGTCCCTTTTAGCCACAGCTGGAACTGGGGCAGCGAGGATGCAGGGCACCATGTCCAGAGGCTGCACAGAGCAGCAGGGCCCTGGGCCTGGCCCACTAAATTATGTTTCCCTCCTAGGCTTCCAGGCCTGTGATGGGAGGGGCTGCCTCAAAGGTTTCTGTAATGCCCTGGAGGCATTTTCCCCATAGTCTTGGCTATTAACATTTGCCTCCTCTTTACCTATGCAAATTTCTGCAACTTTGAATTCTTCCCCAGAAAATGGGTTTTTCTTTTCTACCACATAAGGTTAGGCTTTAAATTTCCCAAACTTTTATGCTGTGCTTCCCTTTTAAATATAAGTTCCAATCTCAGACCATCTCTTTGTGAACACATATGAGTATATGCTGTTAGAAGCAGCCAGGTTATGTCTTGGATGCTTTGCTGCTTAGAGATTTCTTCCACCAGATACACTAAATCATCTCTCTCAAGTTTAAAGTTCAACATATCTCTAGAGCAGGGGCACAATGCCACCAGTCTCTTTGCTAAAGCATAGTGAGAGTGATATTTACTCTAGTTCCCAATAAGTTCCTCATCTCCATCTGAGACCTCATCAGCCCAGCCATCTCTGTCCACATCACTATTAGTATTTTGGTCAAAACCATTCAACAATTCTCTAGGAAGTTCCAAACCTTCCCTCATTTTCCTGCCTTCTTCTGAGCCCTCCAAGCTGTTCCAACCTCTTGCCCATTACCCAGTTCCAAAGTAACTTTCACATTTTTAGATATCTTTATGGCAATGCCCCACTTCTTTGGTACCAGTTTTTTGTATTAGTTCATTCTCACACTGCTATAAAGAACTACGTGATACTGGGTAATGTATAAAGAAAAGAGGTTTAATTGACTCACAGTTCTATAGGCTGTAAAGAAAGCATGGTTGAGAAGGCCTCAGGAAGATTACAATCTTGGTGGAAGGTAAAGTGGAGGCAAGCATATCTTCACAGGCTGGCAGGAGAGAGAGAGGAGGGAAGTGCTACATGCTTTTAAACAACCAGATGTTATGAGAACTCACTCACTATCACGAGGACAGTGTATTTGTCTGTTCTCTCGCTGCTAATAAAGACATACCTGAGACTGGGTAGTTTATTAAAAAAAAAAAAGAGGTTTGATGGATTCACAGTTCCACGTGGCTGGGAGGCCTCACAATCATGGCGGAAGGCAAAGGAGAAGCAAAGTCACATCTTACATGGCGGCAGGCAAGAGAGCATGTGCAGGGGAACTCCCTTTTATAAAACCGTCAGATCTCGTGAGACCTATTCATCAGCATGAGAACAGCATAGGAAAGACCTGCCCCATGATTCAATTACCTTCCACCAGTCCCTCCTCCAACAGTGAGAATTACAATTCAACATGAGATTTGGGCAGGAACACAGAGCCAAACCATTTCAGTGGCCTTGGCCAACACACCATGCTGAGACACTTCAAACCCAGACCTGTTCTCCTGGGACCAAACAGGCCTTTGGCAATCCCAGCACTTCCAAGACATCCTGTTGCTCCAGATATTGACCAGTGCCACCCAGAAAGATATCCTCATCAGCACTGTAGCTCATGCTACCTCCTCACCTCCTACGTGACACAGCCATCTCTGTCCTGGTCATTTTAATTCGCCCTTTCCCCAGGGCCTTATGGGGCCAAGTCTCTCCATAACTTGATCAGCAGAGGGGAAATTGGATCAGGGTGTGCAGATCATTGCCCGCTTCTTACTTTGTGAATGTCAGAGGCCCCCAGGCACAGAGACCTGCTCGTTTCCAAAGTCTCATCTTTGAAAAGCAGATGGCAAGGCTTAGGCTTGATTGAATTTGTGTTTATGTATGTGATGCATTTGATTGTAGCTGGAGGGAGGCTGCCTGGTCCAATAGCTAATTTGGCCCATCAACAGGGTTTAAACCTACTTACCTGTTAGAAACTATTTATTCCATGGAGGCAGTTGTGCCTTTGGTTGGTGGCATAACAGCCAGCATCTGAGCATCCCCCTTGACCAAAGCCTTTTGAACCTGTGGGTTGATTTCAATTAGGGAGCCCAAAGTCCTTGGCTCCACAGCTCGGGCTCTAGGGACTGATGCTAAAGAACCGTGGGTACAAGTGTATGAGGGCTGGCAGACAAGAGCAAGAGTTGCACCACTGTCACTCATAGTTTAAGAAACAAACAACCCACATATTTATCAACAGGGAGTTGGCTAAATCAATCAGAGACCATGCATACAGTGGGATACTTGAGAGCTGTCAAAGGGGGAGGCAGCACTGAGCGTGTATACTCAACATATATCCAACATGCACGTGGAAAACACCAGTGGCAGGACAGTGTGTACAGCAGGCCATTTAACAAACAGTGATGGCTCCTCAAAAATTAAAAGTAGAATTATCACAGGATGCATCAATGCCATTTCTGGGTACACACTCAAAGGAATTCACAACAAGGATTCAAAGAGGTATTTGCACACCCAGCAGCATGATTCACAACAGCTAAAAGATGAAGCAACCCAACTGTCCATCTACTGATGATGGATACATCTAGTGTGGTCATTCACACAATGGACTCTTCTCCAGCCTTAAAAGGCAAGGAAGCTCTGACACATGTTACAACCTGGTTTAACCTTGAGGATAGTATGCTCAGTGAAATAGACCAGACACAAAGGATAAATCCTGTATGGCTCTATGTCTATGTGGTCTTAGAGTCATCAAAATCATGGAGACAGAAAGTAGAATGGTAGGTTCCCAAGGCTGGGGGAGGGGGAATAGGGAGCTGTTGCTTCATGGGCACGGAACTTCAGTTTTGCAAGATGAAGCGTTCTGAAGACAGATGGTGGTGATGGTTGCACGGTAATAGGAATATGCACTGAAAGCCATTGAGCTCCACACTTACAGTGGTTAAGGCGGGACATTTTACATGATGTGACAAATCAATAATAAACAATTTTAAAAATTTCAGAGAATGAAAAGCTGTTCTGACAGACGACATATTGAGCTGTTAATGGTAATCATATTTGAGGGAGTGATTCTGCGCCGTTTTTCAGGCATGTCTGGATGTTTATAACGATAGAGCTCGCCACCGTGGAGGGAGCCCTTACTAAGCACAGATGGTCCAGCCTCTGCCTGCACTGACTCGGGGAGCCCCCAGCCTGAGGAAATGTGAGTGTAGTTCTGTCACTGTCCCCATAAGCTGAGGAAACAAGGTACAGAGGTTGAGGAACATGCACCTGCCTCTTTCTGCCTTTGTCTTGATTACTTCTCTGGGATAAGGACCATGTCCCTCCCAATGAAACTCACCTAAATTTCAAGGGACAGCACTCCTGAGCCTCAGCCTCCACACTGCTTGCCCCCGGGTAGGACCTCAGATGCCCCCTCGGCCCTGGGCGCTGAGGCCGGTGGAAGCCCTGCTGAGCCTGCGAGGCTCTGCCCTTCAGCATCTCTGGGATCAGGTTTCCAAGAACACCTGGCCCCAGAATGGGCATGGGGGGTGGGATGAGGGCTGACTGACCACTCAGACCTTGGGACCCAAGTCCCCTGTTCTCAGCCAAGGCCCAGGGAGTCAGGACATGTCTGGGGGTCCTGGGCTGGGTGGCGCCGGTCTCAGCCGCATAGGGCCTGTCTGTGTCCCATGGGGTGTGGCAGCCGCAAGCTCCAGGGGTTGGTGATGAAGTGGCCCATAAGCCCTGAGCAGGGGTCTGAGGGCTGGTCACTGTCATTGTAGCCTTTGCCAGGCAGCTCACTCGAACCCTGCCAGCCCACTCTGAGGCTGCCATAGCCCCCATCTTGAGAGTCAGCACAGCCTGCATGGAACCGCCCGGGAGGCCCAGGCCAGCCTTCCTCTCCAGACTCCACGGACGCCAGACGCCAGACGCCACGCTCTTCCAGGCCTACCACTCTGCAGCCACCACCCACGACCCTGGCCAGTGCCACTTGTCTCTAGGCCTCGGCATCCTAAGTTGTGAAATGGTGACAGTCAGGGCCTCCATGTGACTTGGAAGGGTTGGGTGACCTCACTCACGAGAACGCCCAGTGCCTGCATGCTCCCCTAGGGAAGAGGCAGGTGGGCTGCAGACACGGCTCCTACGAGCCTGTGGACTCAGAGGGCATCTCAGGACTCGGGAGCCCAGACCACAGCCTGGTGACAGCTGTCCCACACAGGGCTCCCACTGCACATGGCATGGTGCAAAGGGCATTGACCCTCAATTCTCACCACAACCCCCATCTCCTGGGCCTGCCCAAGGCAACTGGTACCCCACAACTTCCTGCATCTCTGCCCCCCTCCCACCCTGGGGTGGGCTTGGCTGTGTGAGTGGACTTGGCCCACCAGCCGGCAGCCCCCATGCTGGGCTCTGATACCCCAGGAGCGTCCTTCTGCCAGTGAGGGATGGGGGTGGGAAGGTGAGGGCCCCGGCTTCTTCACCCTTGATGTGACGGTTTTGGGGTACATTCCACAGTCTCTCCAGGGTCCCCTTGGAACTGAGTCCCTACTGCCCATGGCGGAAACTGATTATGAAAGTACGGTTCATGAGTGTTCCCACTCCCCTGCCCACCCGTCTCCGCACACTCTGAGCTCCCCTTCCACACAGCCTGCTCACACCCAGACCCTTGCCTCAGCGTCTGCTTTTGGGGGAACCAAAACCATAACAGGACAAAAAGAAGGGAACACAGTCTCCGACTGCACTTGGGGGTCCCACCAGAGTGTGACGGTGCCAGCAGACACTAGGAGAGGAGGGCGCTTGTATTTCCTGTGGCCACTGTAACAAATGACCAAAAACTCTGAGGCTTAAAACAACACGATTTTTTTTTTTTACAGTTCTGGAGGTCAGAGGCTCTAAAATCAAGGTGTCTGCAGGGCTGGCTCCTTTTGGGGGCTCTGGGAGGGGAATCTGTTCCCGCCTTTTCCAGCTACCAGAGGCCTCCACATCCCTTGGCTCACGGCCCCTGCTCCGTCTTGGAAGCAGCCTCCTCTCCTTGGACCCCATCAGTGCATCTCCTTCTCCCTCTCGTAGGACCTTTGTGATGACATGGGGTCCACCCAGCCAATCCAAGACCACCTCCCACCTCCGGGTCCTTAATCTAATCACACTGAATGTCCCTTCCCCAGGTAGCCTACCCGACTCGCAGGGATCTGGACGTGGCCATTGGGGGACATCCCTCTGTCTGTCACACCACACGCCAGAAGCTCAGAGAGATTCCAGGGAGGGAGGCGGATTCTCATGTTCTCCAGGACCCTCCTGGGCCAGAGCCCTGCCTGTTGGACCCTGTGATGTCAGTGGGTGCAACAGCCCCCGAGATGGATGTGAGTGAGGGCAGCCCGGGGCTGTCTCGCTAGCCCTCACTGCATCGGCCCCATTCTGGGTCAACAGTAGGTCAACCTGGTGGATCTCTGAGGTGACCAAGCTTACTGACAGATGAACTACAGCCTCAGGAGGAGGGTCATGGCTGGCAGGAGCCGGGGGGGGCAAGACCAGCAGCCCTGAGTGCTGGTGCAGGCCACGCAGGGCCCAGCCTCTGTAGCCAGAAGTCAGCGCCAGTGCCGGTCCTGAGCAAGATGGCCATTTAACAGATGGGGAAAGAAGGCTCAGGGCTGTGGGGACCGTCCGGGTGGGTCACATGGCCGGCAGGTTTCAGGGCCTCTCTTTCCATCTGGTGCCCACAGTTACGCTGTGGCTTGGGTGTGGTCTGGAGCTACTGCCTCAGGACCCACCACCATCCTGGCAGTGTGGTCCCTTCAGAAAAGCTGAAAATGCAAAAATCAGGCACATGCACCTCCCCCCATGAGCTGCTCAAGAGAGAGGAGCAGTCACGCATCCTTATGGAGAAAAGGAGAAGCAGGACCCAGAAAGGGTTTCCCTGTAAGATTCCTCAGGGCCCAGCAGGCCTCAGCCCCAAGATTGAGGCCAAATTATTGGAGGGGTGTGTGTGTGTGTAAAACTGAGTATGTGAGCATGAGCCCAGAGCTGGGGGTGCAGGCCACGCAGGTGTGAGAGTCCACCTCCCCGTCTCGCTGACCCCTGTGTACGGAGGAGAGATGGAGGCGGGGGAGGCTGTGTCCTGCCCAGGCCAGCCGCCTGCCAGTGACAGTGGAGGACTTGCTTACAGTGGGGCTGCTTGGGGTCACACAGGAGTGGCCTGGCAGGCCTGGCAGCCCCAGCCCTGGAGCCAGCCACGGACTCCTGAGTTCTGCTTCCCTGGGAGCTTCCAGGGGAGTGTCACTAGGGCTCACGATACCGACCCCTTCTGGGATCAGTGGCCCCTTGCTTTTGGCACAGAGCTTCAGGGCCAGAGGGTGCCTCTAATCCAGTAGCTGAGGAAAGCTTTCAGTGGTGCTCTGGGCACCTCTGTGACCTGCCCTGGGCCCAGCCCTCATGCTGATCCCACTGTAGCCACCCTACTCAGTGCCCCAGGCCCTGGACACCTCAGGCCATGGGATGTCCCATGCATTCAAACTCTCACGGCCACCTACACTTATGAGCAGAGGCAGAGGCATGGTGCCACCGCTGCCTCCTCAGGCAGGATATGCTTTTTGTTTGTTTGTTTTGACACAGGGTTGTTCTCTGTCATTCAGGCTGGAGTGCAGTGGAGTAGTCAGGGCTCACTGCAGCCTCAAACTCCTGGGCTCAAGCGATCCTCCCACCTCAGCCTCCCAAGTAGCTGGGACTACAGTCTTGTGCCACTATGCCTGGCTAATTTGTTTTTATTTTTATTTTGGTAGAGACTGGGTCATGCTATGTTCCCCAGGCTGGTCTCAAACTCCTGGGTTCAAGCAATCCTCCCGTCTTTGCCTCCTAAAGTCCTGGGATTATAGAGGTATGAGTCACTGTGCCCAGCCCAGAATGTGCCTCTTAACTTTCATACCACAGCCCCTATGCTCAGGACGAGGAGGGACGTAGGCCAGCTGCCCCAAGTTCCCCAAGGGGACTGTGCCACCCTGGAGTGGGCTCCGTGATGGACAGAGTCACCGTCTCCCAGCAGCTCCCAATCCATCCCATCACAAGTCAGGTCTAGGCACTGCCATCAGTTTGATAGTTGAATTTTTCCTGCCAAGAGGAGGTCCCTAAGAGCCTGAGCCACAAGCGAGGGACCGTGCTGTCCTGTGGCCAGGCCCCGTTGTCACTGGGGAGTGGCCTGGCCTGTTCACTCACCCAGCGCCAGTCTGCACCACCGTCGCTCCACTCGGGGTTGTCACTGCCTGAGGTTAGGACGTCAGCAGAAGCCAGCCTCATGTGGCAGAGGCGATGGGGAATTACAGCCTGCAAAGGCTGATGGCATCAGAGAGATTCAGGAAAGCAAAGGGCTTATTAAAAAGCTGAAATTGGTTCTAAACAAGGTCAGCCGTCGATGCGCCTTGGAGGGAAGCCAGGCGCTGAGCAGCAGGAATGGGGCTTATTTCCTGACACCGTGGCCGTGACACCCTGAACCTCCCCAGCCTACCCCACCCCCAACCCCACTCCCACCCCCATTCCCATCCCCACCCCCACCCCCACCTCTGGAGGGCAACGTGCACCCGGACACTGGAGCAGAGGCAGCAGGGGTGGGAGCAGGGAGGAAAGCCCCCCGCGGGGCACCACAGGGAGGCATGTGGCCGAGAGAGCACCTGGCAAGCAGGTGTCACCTCTGAGGAGGGTGAGGGCAGGAGGAGAGCTGACTGCTGCTTCCTTACCCTGGGGTCGGATTGCTCCCTTTTAAAATCCATTAATGCAAGGAAGGGCACAGCCACGGGGCCATCCAATTGGATCCGCTCCCTCCCGCCCGGCCCCAGTCTCCACAGATTTTCTCTGTGATTGCATTTTTCATCTGAGCGTCCCTTCCTCCTGACTCCAGTGGAATTTTTCTGACCTTGGCTGACAAGGTGTGCAGCCCCCTCAAGGTGTGCAGCCCCCTCCAGCTCAGGGCACCCTCTTTGGGGTGTTTGCCCCAGGCACTGGCCCACCCTGTGAGCTCAGGCGCGTTGTCTCGCCTTTCCGAGGCTGCCTCTCCTGTGTCTGAGACAGGGGTGATCGCACACCCAGCCACCCAAGGCTGGCCAGGATGGAGGGAGGCACGGCAGGGGAAGCCCTGGTGCGGCCTGACTTGTGTCTCCTGTCCCTCCCTAGGACTTAGTTATCAGTATTTTGGAATCAGCTGAATCATTTCTGTCAAATGCTAGAGGAAAGCCAGTTTTGAGTTGGATAAAGAAAATGTCTTTGATTCCTGTTAAAAATAAACATGTGTGCATAACACTGCTGAGTACGAGACCGCACCTGCCGTCCCTCCTTAGAGCTCCCAGCAGCTGTGGGTCTTTGGCGTATCTGGGAGAGGAGCGAGGCCTGGAGGTGTGTTAAGCCATCCGAGGGCTGGCAGCATCAGGGGCTCTTCACTGCCTCTCGCTCCACAGAACCGCTGGGTTGAAGGAAGCTGGAGGGATCAATTGTCCTTGTCATCTAACTTCCTGTGTCTGTAGATGAGGAGGAGGCGCTGGGTTGGAAAGCGCTTCTCTGAGGACGCCAGCTGCGCATTCAGGAGGGCGGAGCAGGATATGACCCCAGAGCTCTGACCCTGGAGGAGCAGGAGGGGTGCCTGGGGCCTCAATACCCCAGAGGGGAGAGAGGTGCCCCCCTTCCCACAACTCGGGCCCCAGCTGGTGCTCGTTTAGCCTGTTGTCTAGCTGGAGCCACCTGGGTGGCCACCAGGCTGCTGGGAGGGCTCACCCCTGAGCTGGGTGTGCTGTGGAGCCCGTGACCTCCACCTTTGCCTCTGCTGGCTTTTGTTATCCCGTGCTGGGAACACCGGTGCCTGCCCACCCCGGAGGCTCTTCATATCACCGGCTCGCTGTGGCCGCTCCCCAATCTCGAGAGTGAATGTCCGGGATGCAGCAGACATCTGCTTACGTGGCACAGGTGAGGAGGTTTTGGAACTAATCTGAGGCATGAAGGTGAGGTGCTCTCAGGCGACGGAGGTGGCATGTCCTGATGGGAAAGCCAGGCCTTCGGAGGCTAAGACCCTTCCCAAGGCTCACCAGAGAACTCCCAAGAGTGTCTTTCCCCTGGCCTGGGAGTCAATTTCACACCAATGCCACACTCTATTGCACAGGTGATTATGCTCTTGGTCCTCACCTGCCTGGGCTGTGGGTGGGGGGCGAACGGTGCCCCTCTGGGTGCAGTCAGTGGGGAGGGGCTCATGGCCTGAGCTTGGCTTTGCAGGATGGCCTGGCCACTGTGGGGCAGAGAGCACCGCCTGTGAGGGCCAGGGGAAGGCTAGCACTTTCTCCAAATTTCATGTTCGTGCAAAGACACAGTCATTCCTTTCTACATCGTAGAGCTCAGAGCTGAAGCAGCCTCCAGACCTGCCGTCATGGGTATTTGAGGACCTAAATATCGCTGTCAGCCTATGACATGAATGTGCTCCTAAGGCTAGATTCTGGGTTTCTCCAGAGAGACGAGAAACAGGAGGGAAAAGGAAGGAAGGGAGGGGAGGAGGCTAGGGAGGAGGGACAGCTTCTAGTCCAGCTGGAGAGATCTGTCAACCCAGCCTGGGGGGTGGAGCTGGAGGGATCAAGCAGAATGTCCTGAAGGCAGCTGCCCTCAGTCTACTTGCGGGAGAGGACAGGAGGGAGAGGTGCCGTGGTGAGACTGACCCTCGGGCCCACGGGTGGATGATGGCAAAGGTCCTGTGGAAGGTGTGGGAGAAGCAGGGCTGCGGCCAGCTGCCCTGAGAGGCTTCAAATTCAGGCCAGATCTGCTCTGGGCAAGAGGAAGCTGTGGGTTTGGGAGCTTCAGAGACAGGGGAGCAGGCCTGTCACTCACCCTCTTTTCCTTAAAGGCTGTCACCCCCAGCAGTGCACCCTGCAGCCTGCCTATCCCCTGTGCAGCTCCAGCTCCGTCTGTCCCCAGCAATGCACCCCACGCCCATGTTCCCCACTCCCTATGATGCTCTCGCACCTTCTGGAGCAGCAGTGGTACCAGCTGGAGGCTGTGGGAAAATTGAGAGGAGACAAAAGTGGGAACAGCAGGCCGTGGAGAGAGTGTCTAAACACAGGGACTATTTGGAGATTGTCTTATTTTTGGTTTGAAATGGGCCCACCTGCTAGTATTGTACAAACGGCTCTGCTCGCTGGGCCAGGCCTGCAGTGGCTACGGGCCTATCCTTCACTGGTCAGCCTGGAGCAGCTCCTCGGACCTCAGTCTGCTCATCCGTGGGTAGGGGCGGCACAGACCCCATCCCACTGGGGACTGGGCCAGACAGCCTGTGAGGCAGTCAGCTGGTGCCTGGCCAGAGGGCGTCTGAAAGGCCTCTTGGCTGCAGGGTGCATCTGCTTTTGGGACAGCTCTTCAGAGCCATCTCAGAAGGGACAGCATCCGCCTGTCTACTTCAACTCCCACTGATGACGTCCATGTGTCATTAGTGCCAATTAGAGGAGGGCAGCAGGCTGAGTGCTTGGCCTGGGGCGCAAGCTTGTGGGAGGGAAAATTGGATTCCTCGCTAGACAAATGTGATTACCCGTGCTGCCTGGACCCACCCCATTCAGGACCAGGGCATAAATGTCCAGGTGGGACCAGAGAGCTCACCCCAGCCATGCCCGCCCTCAGTCGCTGGGCCAGCCTGCCCGGCCCCAGCGTGCGGGAGGCAGCCTTCATGTACAGCACAGCAGTGGCCGTCTTCCTGGTCATCCTGGTGGCCGCACTGCAGGGCTCGGCTCCCCGTGACAGCCCCCTCCCCTATCACATCCCCCTGGACCCGGAGGGGTCCCTGGAGCTCTCATGGAATGTCAGCTACACCCAGGAGGCCATCCACTTCCAGCTCCTGGTGCGGAGGCTCAAGGCTGGCGTCCTGTTTGGGATGTCTGACCGTGGCGAGCTTGAGAACGCAGACCTCGTGGTGCTCTGGACCGATGGGGACACTGCCTATTTTGCGGTGAGTCTCTCCTCCCTGCCAGCTCTCCAAACCCTTCCTGACCCGGCACCCCATCTGGCCGTCTTTCTGCACTCACCCTCCTTAACCCAGAAAGTTCTTCTGTCACCTCTCAGTGTTTGAGTTGACTCTGCTCTGAGCCAAGTCTGCACCCCGAGCTTGGGCATCATGGGGATCTCAGTTTGAGGACAAAATAGGAAAGGCATGCTTTCCATGGTCCTTGACTGCCCGCCCCAAATCACGGGACCCAGTAATCCCAAGGAATGGAACTATACACAGAGGACGCACACACCACACACACTCATGCCGCTCCACACCCCACACGCGCGTGAGCACAGACCCCACGACCCTCGGCCCTGTAAACAATGCCCAGAACCACGTCCCCAGAGCACACATGCCCACTGATGTGGCCCAGGTGGTGGCGCGTGGCCGGGCACAGCATGAGGCCTGCGCACCCATGGGATCCAGCCTGACCTACTGTGCTTGTACCCGTGGACCGACTGAGCAGGTGCAGACACCCTGCCCCCACCCATAGGTGTCGAACGAGCCCCACAGGGCTCAGCCAAAACTGTTAGGATGGGCTCTTGACTCCTTTCCGTCCAAATTTACCTCCACTCTTGTTTCACAGGGTGGAGAAAGGGGAAAAGTTTCCCTTCAAACTGGAGGGGACTTTAGGCCCTTCCACAAGCTGCAGGGGGTCCCCGAAGTGGGCGAGCCCACCGCCTACAATGGGTCCTGCTCCCGCCTTCCTTCCCATATGGGACTGGCCACCAGGGCTTCTTTGTGGATGAAACCCAACTCTCTCCACAGAAACACACAAAGGAGTGACAAAAAAGTTTTATTTCCGAAGTCAGGAGGTGCCTGCTTTATCTGGGAGTGCCGAGCTGGAGCGGGGGCGCTGTGTCTGTGCGGAGCGGCCGGCTCCAGCTCTGCACCTTGGTCTCACCGTGGGCTGGTGGGGCGGACAGTCCCTCTCTGCCTTTTTGGGTGTTGTGAATTCATGAGGGCAGATGGCAGCTGCTGTTTCTGGAGCTGAGCTTGCCCCCTCCAATTCCCAAGACTCGGCTAGGAGGCACTTGCCTGTGTCACTAGTGAGGCTTAGGGCCACCCAGGTAGGGTGAGTGGAGCTGCCTGGGAAGGGCCCTGCTCTGACCCATGGGGCTGCACAGATTCCTGTGCACAAAGACACTCTGTGGCTCAGGTTCCAGCCAAGGAAGACCTGGGACAGCCCTGATTCTAAGCCGTCAGCTGTCTGGAGGAGCAGCTGAACCCCATCGCTGACAGTTTGGGGTTCTTCGCAAGCCTCTGCCATGAGGCACCCTGAGTGCAGGAGCATTTGCTCCTCTCTGGGGCAGCGTCCCCCCTGCCTGCATTTCCCGGCTGCTAGGGAAGCCAGAGGAAGCCAGGTAACTTTGCCTTTCCGTGCGCTGGCAAGGTTAATTTGCACAACAAATTCCTACGAAAGCAAATGTCAGCCTTATTATTCCTCCCTAAGCAATATGTTCAACTAATATCTTCTTGATTTCCAGCTGAAATATCACAGGCGAACTTTCTGCCTCTGTTTAAAATGAGTCTCTCTGCAAATCAGCGGTGTCCCCAGCAGGGTTGCATTGTGTGGCTTTTTTCTCTAGGGAAAGTTTTGCAGTATCTTTTGCAGATTTCTTTTTTCTCAAGGAAATGAAGAAAAGATGTTTTACCCTGAATGTAAGATTAAAAAGAAACACAACTCAAAGTCCTTAAGGCCAAGGGCCCGAAGCTTTCTTGGGGTTTCCATGGGAAAGGCCAGGCAGGGCAGGGAAGCAGCTTCGTTTGGACAATTCTGGTGGGCTCTGGGTGGCTGGGGTGGTCTCTAATTGCCTGGTTCCTGGTCCTAGGGTGATTTAGGGTTGGGGCAATATTGGCCTGGGGTGTGAGAGTCAGGTGGAGGAGGTAGCTAGGGATATGGGCTTGGTGTGGGTCGGAAGGTTAGGAATATGATTCTCACACACGCGTGAATGTTGGAGGGCAGGACAGGTGTACACAACTCTGACCATCTGTTTGAGCCTTCAATCAATTAATAGATGCCAAATAGACAAATATGGAATCTAAGAAGGGCCCTTCTTGAGTACGAAGGGCAGCCTGCTTGTCGGGGAAGGCTCCTCGCTGTCTCTCAGTGGGTCTCCCTGGTGATCTTCCATGTGACCTGGCCTCGGGCCACCGTGTCCCTGCCCCTTAGGGCCCAGTGCAAGGGGAGCAGCCGGAGACGGGGAGGGCAGAGGTCACTGATCCAGATCCCAGGAAGCATCCTCGGAGAATGCAGCAGGTCCAATGCCTCCCTGGGCCTCAGTTTACCTTCTCCAAGCAGGGCTGGGACTAAGGTGAGGGGAACAATGCCTAGGCTGCAGGGTTTAAAGTGGTGCTTCAGGCTGGGTGTGGTGGCTCATGCCTGTAATTCCAGCACTTTGGGAGGGCAAGGCAGGAGGATCGCTTGAGGCCAGGAGTTCAGGACCAGCCTAGGCAACATAGCGAGACCCTATCTCAAAAAAAAAAAAAAATCCAAAATTACATGTATTTAAGCAGTGCTTGTTCTCAGGGTTGTGCCAGTGCAGGGTGGGCACCTGCTATCAATCACCACCTTAGATGTGGCACCCTGGTTTCTCTCTCCTTTCCTGTTCATGTCCCACCCTGTTCCCAACTCTCCCCTTTCTGAGGCTCCGCAACTCTCCTGCCTGCATGAATGTGGGCAGCATTGGTCCGAGGCATTGTTCCCAGTCCTGATGAGGCCTTGGGAGCCTCAGGCATCTTCTTAAGAAGCTCAGCGTCCCGCCCCCCGAGGCCTGGGAATGCCCATGGCTAACAGAACCTGTGACCTGCTGGCAAGTGACAGCCCTGGTTCCTGGCTGCAGAGGAGGAACCAACTCCACTGTCGGGGCTCATCTCCACTGCCTCCAGGCAGAAATGGAGATAGAAGGTGTGAGTGAAACCACAACCCCAGGCAGAACCCTCAGATCCACAGGGACTGAGGCCCAGCATCCCCAGCTCAGCTGGCAGTGAATGCGGAGCTCTGCCGGGGAATGCCCTCTTCCCCTGTGGATTGGCCCGGCTTGGCTCCTTCACGCCTGGAGCCCAGTGCTTGTCTCTGCAGGATGCCTGGAGTGACCAGAAGGGGCAGATCCACCTGGATCCCCAGCAGGACTACCAGCTGCTGCAGGTGCAGAGGACCCCAGAAGGCCTGACCCTGCTTTTCAAGAGGCCCTTTGGCACCTGCGACCCCAAGGATTACCTCATTGAGGTAAGGGGTGGCCGCGAGCACCCAGGAGGGCGTGGGCTGCCTGTATCATGCTGCCATCCTGCGCCAATGTCATAGTACCTTTCCTGTCCCCAATAAGTCTGGGGCCTGGGCCTGGCCAGCTATGACAGAGAGAAAGCCAAGGAGGATGGCCAGAGGCAGTGGTGGGGCCAAAGCACTTAGGAGGGTCCAGCTCTGCTATCCCCCCTGAGCCCTCAAAGAAGCAGCCCTTTGCCAACACGTAGCTGACATGGTTTCTAGATGCGGGGCTTGTGCTGAAGCCTCTCCCATTGGACTAGACCTTGCTTCTGGATGTCTCTCTCCTCCTGGTCCTATTAACCATCAGGTGGGATTCTGGAGCCCAGGCGACCTGGCTTTCCATCCTGGCCCTGTTGCCAGCTCGCTGTGAGGCTCGGGACAACTCCCCCCCTCCTCTGGACCTCACTTTGCCCATCTGTAAAACAGAGATGGGAACTAGATGATCTGTATGGCCTGACCAACTCTGTCTGGGAGTTCATGGGAGCCACAAAACATTGCAAAAGCCATAGGCTTCTTATGCTGCTCTAAGAGCCCCCCAACCTCTTAGGGAAAGCAACCCACCTTGCCCTTGAAGACAAAACTCTTTTAACTCGAGCACACCTGACAGCTTTTGTCTTGTGTAAGTAATCCTTTGGTGTGGCAGTGGCCTGGGCTGGCCGTTAGTGCCAGGTCTTAATCATGGGGGTAGCTGAGTGACCACACGGGAGGCCAGTGCCATCAAAAGATTGATTGAATTTCCTGAGAGAAGGGGCACCTGTGCCGTGCAGGGCCACCTGAAGAGCCCTGGGTTTGGTCAGGAGGCAGATGCAGGAGCTAGGGGAGAGCCCAGGCCTGAGGCTTTCTTGGGGTTTCCATGGGAAAGGCCAGGCAGGGCAGGGAAGTTGCTTCATTTGGACAATTCTGGTGGGCTCTGGGTGGCTGGGGTGGTCTCTAGTTGCCTGGTTCCTGGCCCTAGGGTGATTTAGGGCTGAGGCAATATTGTCCTGGTGTGTGACAGTCAGGTGGAGGAGGTGGCTAAGGATATGGGCTTGGAATGGGTTGGAGGGTTGGGAATATGATTCTCACACACGCGTGAATGTTGGAGGGAAGGGCAGGTGTAAACAACTCTGGCCATCTGTTTGAGCCTGCAATCCATTAATAGATGCCAAATAGACAAATACAGAATCTAAGAAAACAGAACAGCTGGCTGTTTGCCAGATGAGGAAACTAAGGCCCGGAGGCGGGGAGTGGATGTACCCAGGGGTTCGGGGTGTGCTGGGGCAGACCTGGTGCCAGAAGAGGTGTTCTTCCAGGAGGTTGTTGAGCCCTTACCCTGCTTCCCAGTGGACGAGGCAAGGGTGAGCAGAGAACCCTCTGGAAGCACCTCACAGGGGGAGGCCAATGCCTGTGTGTGCTCAGCCCAGAGGCCCCAGGCCAGGTATAGGGGCCTCTGCCTGGAGCTCTGGGCATCCCCTGCACAGGGCGGCCCACCGGCTTTCCACAAACTCAAAGAGCAAATTAGCCACCCACACGGGTCTGCACTGTGGAGTGCCCAGAAAGCTATGAAAGGCACTTTCCACACCCGATCCCCGTTTCCATTCATGACAGCATGTGAGGAAGCCAGCCCCACATCTTGCCTCCTGAGTCTGCCTGTGGCCTCCAGCACCGCGTAGATCCATGGAGCTTTCTGTGGCTGCTTGGTCCCCTCCTGCCAAGCTGGTGGTGACTACATAATATAGCATGGCTCCGCAGCTCAGCGTGACCATCAGCAAGCCCCAGGGTGGTTCCTTCTCTTCATAGAGGGCACTGAATCCTCAGGCTGGGCTGCTGAACTGACCAATGATCCCCCACACCCAGTCCCCAGTGACCTTGGGGTTGGTGGAGGGAACAAATGTTCCGGCCACACTGGCTCACGGCGGGCCCAGTAGTCACTGGTTGAATGGATGTTAAGTGAACGTAGGTGGAATGTGTTTAGAAGAGAAAAGTATTTGATGGCCAGTGCAAATAGGGGATCCTGGGGGTCGTCAGCCCGGGATTTGGCCCCAGCCAGGGCCATGCAAGCCTCAAGGGTCCCTTATTCACAGAGATGAGAGTGAGGTGTGTCACCTGGTAGGTGTGGGTGGGCAGGGATGTGGCATCCTCTCAGGAGCCCAACTCTGGGGGCTCTGAGAGGGCGACCAGCTGAACCCCGTCTCGGCTGCAGGACGGCACTGTCCACTTGGTCTATGGGATCCTGGAGGAGCCGTTCCGGTCACTGGAGGCTATCAATGGCTCGGGCCTGCAGACGGGGCTGCAGAGGGTGCAGCTCCTGAAGCCCAATATCCCCGAACCGGAGTTGCCCTCAGACGCGTGCACCATGGAGGTCCAAGCTCCCAATATCCAGATCCCCAGCCAGGAGACCACGTACTGGTGCTACATTAAGGAGCTTCCAAAGGGCTTCTCTCGGCACCACATTATCAAGGTACGTGCGGGTCCAGGGCCGAGGTCCTCGCCCAGCCCTGCCTTCCTCCCGGGCCTGGGTTGTCCCTGACCCTGGAGAGCTGTCCACAGTCCTGTTTGGACCAGGTGTCCTCTTATCACCGGAACCTCAGGCACCTGCCTGAAGTCCCGCAGGAGCAGCGAGTGGTCTTGGCTTCCCCATCACTCTGCTCACTCCCCTACCCTCAAAGGGCCTCTGAGCTCCCACTTCCCTGCCTGGACCAAAGCAACAACATCTCGACTTCTGCATCTTTCCTTGGGACTGGAACTGCTGTCTGTCTGCCAGGCCACCTCCCCCTTCATGAAAAAGCAGCTCAAGTCAGAACTCACTTGCTCTCGAACACCCGCATGGGGAAGACAGAATAGCAAAGGCGATAGCTGTCAAGTGTCCACTATGCCGCTGGTCCCGGGGGAGGGGCGAGGTGATCCCTCCTTCATCACAAGAGCCCCTGGTTTCCAGCAGAGGAAGTGTGGCCCAGGGAGGTTGAGTGTCCAGGGTCACATAGCAGGAAGGGGCATGTCCTTGAAGGTGCACTCAGAGAGGTTATGTGAGTGTCCAGAGTCACACAGCAGGAAGAGGCATGGCCTTGAAGGTACGCTTTGGGCCCGGGCTCTAACCTCAGGGCTGCCCTGCCTCCCACTGGGGCTGCAGGAGCTGGCCCGGCCATGGTCCCATATGCATGAGGACGGCTGCGTCCTGTCCCTACCTTGGCAGGAAATGGCCTGTACGAACCTCATTTCCTTCACTCTGGAGCTGTCTATGGGATTTCTTTCTGGGCTGATGGCTCCACCCTCAAGGCTGTGAACCCCAGAAGTGCCCCTGAAATTGTCTGGATCATCCCTCCCATTTTACAGATGGGCATTCGGAAGCCCACGGAGGAGGGCTGCTGGGGAGGGGAGGGTGGGCGGCCGGTTCCCGGGCTCAGGGGGCTGCCTCCTCACAGTACGAGCCCATCGTCACCAAGGGCAACGAGGCCCTCGTCCACCACATGGAAGTCTTCCAGTGCGCCCCCGAGATGGACAGCGTCCCCCACTTCAGCGGGCCCTGCGACTCCAAGATGAAACCCGACCGCCTCAACTACTGCCGCCACGTGCTGGCCGCCTGGGCCCTGGGTGCCAAGGTGCGTGCCCTGCGACCCCAGCATGGTGTCTCCTGCCTGGGCCCCTGGTGTCCCCACACCTCTGTTTCCCCAGCTTCACCGTCTCAAAGGCTTCAAGAAGGGGCTCCCAAGGGGGCTCACGAGGCCACCAGAAGGGCCAGGCCTGAGGTGGCCCCCTCGCCTCTGTGATGTCTGAAATGCCACCTGCTTCCAGCCTTTTTTTTATTTTCCACAGAAACGCAAGTGCCCCAGGACCTTATGCCCTCAGTGGGTCCTGATTCTGTTTCCCAACTGGAGTCAGGGTTTTGTGTACAGAGTGGTCCCAGGGCTGGCTGGCGGTGGGGCCAGTGTTGAGGCCTCCACAGGCTGAGACGATGGGGGCCTCCCCAGCTCTTACACCCGTCTAGAGAAGGGGTTTTGGGGGAAGGCTCAGCCCTAGGCACCAGCTCCTCTCCCCAACTCCCTGACCCGAGTCTCACAGGATGTTCCTGGGGCGTGTAATGAGCTGCCTGTCAGGAGGAAGCGTCGCTCTAATCCTGCTGCGCCCCCTCCACCACCCCTGAGGCTCAGGCCCCAACAGTTGACTGGGTTTGCCCCTGCCCGGACCTGGGACCCTCTCAGGACACACGCGTCTGTCTGACACCTTGCCCCACACAGGCATTTTACTACCCAGAGGAAGCCGGCCTTGCCTTCGGGGGTCCTGGGTCCTCCAGATATCTCCGCCTGGAAGTTCACTACCACAACCCACTGGTGATAGAAGGTAGGGGGCTCTGCTGCCATCCTCCCCTCAGAAGCCCTAGGGCTCAGCTGTGTTGAGCCAGTGAGCAAATCCCGCCCTTCGTCTGCCCAGCATGGTGCCCCCGCTGTACAGCTCCTCTTGGCACGAGGCCCTTGCATCTGCCTCATCCGCTGTCCATCTTCCATGGCTGTGGTGGGCTCCCAGGGACAGGACCTCGAGGGGCTTACTCCTCACAGCTTCGCCAGGGCCCAGCAGTGGCCCCACACCTCCCTCCTCGTCCCTATAATACGGGCTGCCATCAGCGCAGCACTGTGCATCCCAGGGGAAAGGACAAGGAGAATTTTCATAAGGGAAGCTGCCAGATGCCAAGTTCCAAATACAGGGAGGGGTGTGTGCATAAACAGGGAGGTGGTAGCAAAGCAGGGCATATTCCAGGACACAGGCGCTCCGGCCTGGCCGGAGTGCAGGGACGGGAAGGGGAGCTGGGGCAGCTGCTGTTGGATCACCCATACCTGAGGGTGGAGTAAGCAGGGTCAGCTCTTAGCATGGCAAGGCCAGGTGACGCTGTCTCAGAAACTGAAAAAAATACTTCCCTCTCTCTGTTGCACCAGCATCTTTCACCATATATAGACACACACGCACACACATGCACACACACACGCACACATGCACACACACGTACAAATATGCACACAGAAGCGCACACATGCACACACTTTTTCTCTCTCTCTGAATGGTGCTTCTTATTTTCATTTGTGCAAGGTGCAGAAGTGGCCTAAGAGATAAGTGCTAGGCTGTGCCTCACCACCTTGGGGACGCTGGGTGGATGACCTCACCCGCTGCCTGTTCTCCCACCTCCCACAGCTATTGTGAAGCTGGGAAAGGCTCACGCACAGAACTTGCTGTGGGCACGGGGCTGTGCTCAGCTAACAGTCGCCTGTGGTTTTTTTTTTTTTTACTGGCTGCATAAGTAATACCTTCCGCCACTGTTGGAGTTATCTCCACATGCACAGAGAAGGGTATAAGTCAGCTTGGGCCTTAGCATGACACAGGATTTATTGCTCATTTAAACCCTGAAAGCAAATGGATTTTTGAAAACTCCTGAAGCATCAGGGAAGTCTGTCTCTTCATGATTATCTGGTTGTATTTATGGATCCTTTGCCAAATATAAGGACGCTCCTGTCACTTCACCCATCTTGAGATGGGCTGCTTTTCTATAAATATCAAAATCCCACAATTATTTCATGATTTAATCCCCATCTGAGTTTTAACCAATTGCAACGCCCTTTTTATTATTATCCTCTGATGTAATCAGCCTGGAGATACAGGAGCCGTTTGAGTTTGGATGGTGTAGGGGTGTCGAGGGAAGAAGGCAGAGGCAAGAGGAGTTGTTTTGGCCTCATCTTAAAGGAAACAAGTAGGGAGATGGTTGGGCCCCTGAAAGTGCCCTGCACCCCAGTCCACAGCCCTGGGTTTGAACCTCAGCTTGGCCACTTCCCAGCCCTGTGGTCTTGTGTGGAGTCTTCAGTTCAGGCTCCATCCTCAGTTTCTTCATCTGTAAAATGGGGCTGATGATTCTCACTGTGCAAAACTTCCATGAAAGGGATAGGTTATGCTCAGAGCATTTTTGGCACCCAGGGAAGATGTTAGTATCTGTACCACCCTCTTAGTTTGTTTGATCAGAAAGGGCAATGCATGTACACTGGTGAGAAGATGGACAGCAGAAAAGCATGAAGAAGATGAAACCACCCCCCAGCTCCCGGCTCCAAGTTTTGAAGTGAGCACTGGTCACCCGGCTATGTGTCTGTCCTGACTGCTTTTCTGGCCCATTCATTTTTTTCTTGTGACCAGAATTTTATATCTTTTTTTTTCGTTGTTGTTTGTTTTTTTACTTAGTCTTCATCAGAAGCCTCTTCCCTGTGAATTAAAACCCCTTGTCAATTTCACACTCCTTGCCGCCTGACATCCCTTTCCTGTACATAACTCAGGGGGCAGAGCCTCCTGCTGCACAGTCCCTCCAGACCACCCCGCCATGTCCACCATGCATCCAGGGGCATGGGGCCAGGCCTTTAGATCCTCCGCCAACCATGAGCCCAGCCCGTACTCAGAGCCTGGCTGCTGATTCACTAGGCATGGAGTTTCAGGAACGGTGGGGCTACCTGGATGACACCTGGTTGTGAGGATGTTCGAGTGGGTGCCAGCATCCCTGAACCTCTGTTTTTTTTTTGTTTGTTTTGAGACGAAATCTCACTCTGTCACCCAGGCTGGAGTGCAATGGCACGATCTCAGCTTAATGCAACCTCCGCCTCCCAGGTTCAAGCGATTCTCCTGCCTCAGCCTCCCGAGTAGCTGGGATTATAGGTGCGTGCCACCACACCTGGCTAATTTTTGTATTTTTAGTAGAGACAGGGTTTCGCCATGTTGGTCAGGCTGGTCTCGAACTCCCAACCTCAGGTGATCCACCCACCTTGGCCTCCCAAAGTGCTGGGATTACAAGGCGTGAGCCACCGTGCCCAGCCCCCTGGACCTCTGACCATCAGTTTCATGTGACCACTGGGAGGCTGGCCCAGGGAGCTTCAGGGACTCTCCAATTAGCAAACGGCAAGGAGAACCAACAGGTGTGGCCACACCATAATCAGGAGACACAGTCTCCGTGACTCGAAGAAGCACCATGTTATTCCTTTGGAAGAGGCCCTTGACTGTGGGCTGAGGCTCATAAAGGGACAGCAAGTCATCTGAGAGCACACAGCATGCTGTTGACCAAGCGGGACCTGGGGCTGTGTATGAACGGGGGCTAGACCTGCAACGCTGGCCCTCCTCCTGGGGGGCCACATTCTCACTCAAATTGTTCCTGAGATGTCAGCTTGGTAGGTGGGTTCCTTGGGTCTGCAGGACATAAATCAAAGTAGTAAAAGTGGGGGCTGCTGGGAGGATGTGCTCCTTGAATGCTTCTTGTTAACCTCAACACAGAGATACACTCACACTTGCCCAGCTTTGACGCAGGGCCAGGGCTCTTCTGTGCCATTGGCAGATGGGAGTTCCATGCCCTCTTCTTTGCCCAGACCACACCCTGCAGGTTGTCACCGTCCTGCAGGCTGATTTCCAGCTTAGGTTCCTTTGAACGTGGAAGAAGAACATCAAAGCACTTATGAAACAATCTGAGCACAGAACCCACGTTGTTTATGAGTCTCCGTCCATCAGCAGCATCTCACCCGCACCTGATTCCATGGAGGCTTTAAGTGGCTCACATTGATCACATCTTTCCATAGCATTCAACTAGTTTTCATAGAAACAGCAGCTCTTTCTTCCCAGTGAGTGTAGCCTGTTTGCGTTAATTGATCTTGCGAGCTGCCTGGCATCCACAGGTGTGGAAACAAAGACAGCCAGCTCTTGGTCTGCCTAGCAGGTGGGAGCAGATGGGGGGTGACCGGCCCTGCCTCCTGGCTGAGGGTGGCTGGGGTCATAGGGATAATCTGTCGGCAGGGGGAAGTGAGAGGGCCTCCACTCACCGCTCACCTCCATCCATCCTACCTTCTCCCAGGACGAAATGACTCCTCAGGCATCCGCTTGTACTACACAGCCAAGCTGCGGCGCTTCAACGCGGGGATCATGGAGCTGGGACTGGTGTACACGCCAGTGATGGCCATTCCACCACGGGAGACCGCCTTCATCCTCACTGGCTACTGCACGGACAAGTGCACCCAGCTGGTGAGCGGGGCTGGGCCCGGCACTGCACCCTCCCTCCTCCCGCATCCCCCAGTGGAGGCCTGGCAGGTGGTGGCCCACGAAGGGTGGCAGGCACAGCTTTGGTTTCCCCTGACCCTGAATCCCCCTGCGGTCCTCCCTCTTTTCTGTATGCAAGGGAACCCTGCTGCTGAGAGGCCATTTGTGTGTGTATGCACCTCCCTCTCCAGCAATAACCATGGCTCCCACTAGTCCACACCCACGTGCCAGGCTTCCACGAGCTGCATTTTAAAATATGCCTTCATTATGTAAGCAACACACACATGCACTTGCCACTCACAAGCGCAGGCACTGCAGCTAAAGAGAACGCTCCCCTCATCCGCTGCCGCCTCCCCCTGAGATATCCACTTGTTGGCTTTGTGTCCTTCCAGACCTTTTTTCTGTGTATTTCAGGAAGCCCTTGCAGGTTTTAGAAACGTTTTGTGTTTTTAAAAAGTTGTATTGAATAGTTTACAAATTTTTCAACAAATGGGAGGCATTTTTCTGGTGATTTGCCTTTTTATTGCTGCATAGTATTCCACAGGATGGGGTTTTCACCATGCACCTGACCAGGGCAGGACTAGGTGAGGCAGTGAAGTGCCGGCTACAGGATCTCAGGGAGCACCCGTCCTCAGGGCTATGCACGCTGGGTGGAGGCACAGGTTGGCGCTTAGACTGGCGCCAACAGCCGGTCCTGTCCTTGGCTTCTGGTGAGTTCAGGGAGTGACTACTAAAATCTCCTTTGCTTGCTCTATCTTGGTCCAAGCCTGTGCTGAACTGTCTCCCTATCCATCAGTGTCTAGGCTGTTCTCAACTTTTTACTAATAGAAAGAAGCTTCTGGGAAATCCTTGTCCACGTAGGAAACCATTTTCTCATGTAGATTTCTAGGCATGAAATTGCTGCTCCGAGATGTGAGTGTTCCCTTGAGTAAATCTTGCAAAATGCCCCTCAGAAAGCCCACCTGCTGCTTCCTCCCACATATAGGACGAGAGGGTGCCCGGTTTTACTGACCCACTGGATTATTAATATTGTAAATATTTTCTGTCATTTGGAAGGAAGACATGTCAGTGTTGTTTAACTTGAATTTTCTGTTTGTGGACTTGAGGATCTTTTCCTCTGCCTCTTGGCCATTTGTTCCTGTTTTCTGTTCATTCCTGTGCTCGGTTTTTCCAGTAGGTGGTTTGTTTTTCTTACTGTTGGTTTCTAGGAGTTCTTCTTATATGATGGATGTTATTTCATAGTTTGTGTATATGTTACAAACATTTCCTCATGTGCGGTAGCTTTACTTCTCACAGTGACCTGCAAAGTAAGTGTTGACGTACCCATTTCACAGATGGGGAGACTGAGGCTTGCTGGGATCACACTGCCAGCAGTCACGCTGAGTGAAGATTCAAATACCAGCCTGTCTGACTTTGAAAGCTGTGGCTGTGACAGCAGATGTCGTTGTAATGAGGTTTAGGGCGGATTTTCCTTCCTAGTAAATGGGTCGATTGGGATTTGTTCTTCATGTGAGTGAGCCCCCAGAGCGTCCCAGTCTTCCAAGCAAAGGTTCCTCAAGGCTGAAGGGAGACGGAGCTCTCAGCCGGCATGGCACCCATTGTCTCCGGCAGGAAATCAGCTCCTTTTGTCCCAGACGGGGGTGGACACTCTCTCCCACTTCCCTAAAGCTCCCACTGGTGAAGCGTGGGCCCATGTAAAAGGCACCTTGGCCAGGGCTCATGGGGAAGAGCGGCTTCCGGCCAGGCAGCACTCACTGCCCCTTGCAGGGCCTTGGGGCCTTCGACCCCGCTGACCTCTGACTGTGAGAACGCCCCTCTCCAGCCTCAGGAATACAGACCCGCCTCCCCTTGCCAGAGTCCTCCACTACCTTAAGTAACAGAATGAGAATGTTCAGTCTTGTCTCTCCTTTAGCAGATAAAAGAGGGGCACAAATTCTGCAGCCAAAATCCGGCCTAGTCTAGCTATCCCAGTGAAACAGACAGGCCAAGACAAGAGTGCTGCTTTGGACCAGAGTGCCCAGAAGAGCATAGTCCTCCCTCCACCTGGCTGACACCCAGCATCTCTGGGCCAGGGTCGGCCTCTGGGGGCCAAAGGGTCATTGGGACCCTTTGGGCTCCCAGGCCTGGCACACGATGGCCCCTCAAGCCATTGCAAGGGACACAAAGCTATAGGCAACGGCAAGGTCAAGGGCGGCCACTGCTTGGGAGCGAGAGGGAAGGAGCAAAAGTGAGTCCTAAAAAGCTCGGCCATCTGGGACTTTCAGGGATGGGGCTGTCGGGACCTCGAGCTCTGGGACCTGCTGACTGCATGAACAAACTGGGCAGAGCCTGGCAGCGGGTGGGCAAAAGGACAACTGACTCACAAAGAAAATGCTCGATTTCAGGAAAGACGTGTTCTTTTCTCTTTCCTTTCTTTTCTTTTCTTTTCTTTCTTTCTTTCTTTCTTTTTCCTTTCTTTCCTTCCTTCCTTCCTTCTCTTTTCTTTCTTCCTTTTTTTTTTTTTTTTTTTTTTGACGGAGTTTCACTCCTGTTGCCCAGGCTGCAGTGCAATGGCACAATCTTGGCTCACTGCAACCTCTGCCTCCCAGGTTCAAGTGATTCTCCTGTCTCAGCCTCCTGAGTAGCTGGGATTACAGGCACGTGCCACCATGCCCGGCCAATTTTTGTATTTTTAGTAGAGGCGGGGTTTTACCATGTTGGCCAGACTATTCTCAAACTCCTTACCTCAAATGATCCGTGTGCCTCAGCCTCCCAAAGTGCTGGGATTACAAGCATGAGCCACCATGCCCAGCCATGGAAATGCATTTTCTATCTAAAAAAAGTTAGCATTAGGTCAGAGAAAACTTTCGTTCTCTGGAAGATTCTCTCATGCCCCAGTGATGGCGTAAGTCCTCTTGATGTGAGGGCTGCCATCTTTTCTGTGAGGCCGGCCTGCAGCCCCAGAGTGTCCAGCTGCAGCACCCCATGGTCACATTCATCTTGGTCCTGGATGACCACCTTCCAGTTGTAGCTACAGCTCCCAGCTGTAGCACGGGGTGATGCTGAGCACAGGGAGAACGCAGCCTTGGCTGCTTTGAAGCTGAAAGGAAGCCACAACGCAGGGCAGCTGAAGGTCCTGCTCGGCCCACCACGTAGGGGACCTGCCAAGTACCACCTTCTGCCACTTGCTTTTACCTGGACGCAAGCCCTTGAGCACAGAGACCACGCGCTGCTCAGCTTGGTGGCTTTGCCACACCCTGTCCACGGGGGGCTCGCCTTAAAGGCCTGTTGACTGAGTGAAGATGAACCTGTCAGGCTTCAGGGGCTCAGGAGAGGATGAAGGACTTGGAAAGAAAGTCGCTCCTGAGTGGGACTAGGGGCTGCTTCTTTGGGAGCTGGGGGCTGTTGCGGCCACCTCGCTCTTCCCCGTGAGGTTTCTGATGGAGGCTCTAACCTGGCTGGGGAGAAAGACCTAGAAAATGCAAGTGTTCCAGGGAAGCAAACTGCCCAGGGTGGCTGCTCCCTACCGGGTCCTGGCCATGGATGGGAGGGTCCCCTCGGGGGTCAGGCCCTGACACTGCAGCCCCCCAACCCCACAGGCACTGCCTCCCTCCGGGATCCACATCTTCGCCTCTCAGCTCCACACACACCTGACTGGGAGAAAGGTGGTCACAGTGCTGGTCCGGGACGGCCGGGAGTGGGAGATCGTGAACCAGGACAATCACTACAGCCCTCACTTCCAGGTAGGAACCTGCACCCCACCCCTGCCCCGCCCCCACACCCGGCCACCACACGACCTGCTGGGTCTACTGTTTCCTGACACCATAGGGATGGCTCCAGGCTGGCTTCTTTCTCCTGGGCCAGCCCCACCCGCCCCCCACCCATGTGGCCTGTGCTCCCCACTTGGGTGTCTGGTGTCTGATCGTAGGGAGGCCTCTGGCACACGGCAGATGGTGGTGGGATTCGGGAGACCCAGGCAGCCCTCTGGGCACATCAATCTTGGTCTTGGATAACCACCTTCTGGTTTGAATCTAATGCCCTCCCTGGCCAGAAGCCACACTTAGCGGGCCCTGGCTTCCACTGTAGAGGCTGGGGCAAAACGGACACCCCCAGAGGTCAGGGAGGCCTGAGGGAGGACACAGTGGCCGGGGGTCCGGTCTGCAGCTCTCTGAGGTCTCCTCTCCCCCACCCCTCGGCTCTGCCTGCCCCAGGAGATCCGCATGTTGAAGAAGGTCGTGTCGGTCCATCCGGTGAGTGCCCAGCAGGAAGGCTGTCCCACTCACTGCCACCAGCCGGGGTGGCTGGGGGGTGCCACCAGAAGGAGAGGGACACAGAAAGTGATAGGGGGAGGGAGAGCCATCCAGGGCAGGGGGAGGGTGCCTGTGGGTGGCTCTGGGCTGGGCTACCTCATGGGGAGACTCACTCAGGAGTTCATGGAGAGACGTTGGAAAGGGTGGAGCAGACAGGACACTCCCAGGGGACGTGTATCCTCATTCTGATGGGCCGACCACAAACCCGAGAGTGTTCGGGGGAGATGAGGGCACTAAGGCAGGCAGTGGAGCCCGCATCCCACAGAAGGCCAAGCCCAGGCCTCGGGGGGGACTTGCCCAAGTCCTTTGAGATGTGTCATGGCCCACCAGCTGCACCCCCACTGGCCTGGGCCCTGGCCCTGTTGTGACCCACTGGGTCACAGGAGCTGATGGTTTATAACTTGCTCGGGAACACTCAGCCTGTGACCTTCGCACATGAATCTGCTGGGCTTCTTGTAGTGGACGACAGGGACTGTACCCCAGAGGTGCCGTGGCATGCACAGTGGCGTGGTCCTATGGGGGCGGGGCCTCGAGCATCTGCCAACGCCAGGTGGCAGGTGCTGATGGTCACACTGGCTTTTCCTCAGGGAGATGTGCTCATCACCTCCTGCACGTACAACACGGAAGACCGGGAGCTGGCCACAGTGGTAAGTCACCCCCGCTTCCCCCTGCACCTGCCCAGGGCGAGTGTTCAGCCTGAGCCATCTGAGGAAAGAGGACAGGTCTTGACTCCTCACTTAGGGCACGGGCTCATCCCCTCAATAAGCCAGTCGTTCTCCACTCCCTGAACCGCAGTGGCAGCATCACCAGGGAGCTTGGGATAAATGCAACCTCCTGGGTGCCACCCCAGGCCCACTGAGTCAGAGACACAGGCGGTGGCATCGGGCAATCCATGTTTTAACAAGCTCCCAGCGGATGTTGACCCCTGCTCAAGGTTGAGAAGCACTCACACCAAGAAGCTTCTCAGCACCCGGGGCTGGTGTGGGGAGAAGCTGTAGGACAAGAGGTTGACCTTTGCCCCGTGGAGCTCAAGGTGCACCAGGGAGACAGGCCTGGAGCACCTGCTGCTAACAACAAGCAAAATTACAAAATAAAACTTTAAAAACAAGGTTGAGGAGGCAGAGGTGCGGGGACCTGGGAGGGCCTTGTCAGAAATGTGGCTGTCACATGGAGCCCAGGGTAGAGGGGAGGAGGTGAAGGAAGGCTCTGTGCAGGGGCTTCGTGCAGGAAGGCCCAGAGGACCAAGAACATTCTCAGGATGGAAAGGAGAGGAGGAGAGGGTGGAGACATGGGTGGGGGTCAGGCAGGATGAGCGTCAGCTGAGGATGCATTTTGGCTGGACTGCAGACAGTTCAAGGAGAATCTGCACTGGAGAGATCTATTTTCAAGGCTGAATATGCAGGCAGCACCAGGACATGGGCAGCCACGTGATGCATCACGCAGCAGGGCTGCTTCCGGGAGCCAAAGGGGATGCTGTTCACAATTATCTGGGTCCCAGGCACAAGCCAGGGCTGTCCTGGCAAATGGGCCACCTTGCCAGTGGATCTGTGCCAGCTGCTTCGGTAACCATGGTGGTCTCCAATAATTATCCTGTGAATTGTGTGGCTCAAGTGGAGCAGACCTGGGTTACAGCTACCCTGACATCTCTCAGCGCCAGGAACTCAGGTCCATGTCACAGCCCTATTCTTTGTGTTTTAATCCAATGTGGATTCACCTGATGTTTACTGAGCCCAGACTGCCAGTGGTTTATTTTATTTTATTTATTTTTTTTTTTTTTGAGACGGAGTCTCGCTCTGTCACCCAGGCTGTGTGTTCTCAGCTTGCTGCAACCTCCACCTCCCAAGTTCAAGCGATTCTCCTGCCTCAGCCTCCTGAATAGCTGGGACTACAGGCACCCACCACCACGCCTGGCTAATTTTTGTATTTTTAGTAGAGATGGATTTTCACCATGTTGGCCAGGCTGGTCTCAAACTCCTCATGTAATCCCTCATGCTGGGATTACAGGCATGAGCTATAGCACCCAGCCAGTGTTTGTATTTTCACAGGTGAGACATAAAGGCTCAGAGTGGGCAGGCACTTGACCAAAGTCACACAGCTGATAGATGGCTGAGCTGGGATTTGACCCAGCGTCTTGTGCCTCACAGCTCTTACCACACCCTTCCTGTCTCCCTTGGATTTCAGGTGACAAGTGTCCTAGGTTCCTGATCACAAGCTCAGGGTGGGGGGGCAGGACAGCTTTGTCAGTCCTTTATTCTCTCCAGAGGAGGTGCTCAGTATACCACAGCAGTGGCTGATGTCGGGTGCTTGCCACAGCTCAGCACTGCTCTAATAACTCATCCTAACCACACCAAGCCTTGCTGAGACCTCTGAGCAATCCCACCAGGAGATACTGTGAGGTCCAGCCACTCAGGCCACACAGCGAACAGGAGGCAGGGCTGGTATGGGTGCAGGTGCCAACCCCGACTGTGCCGCCTCTCGGCTAAGCACCTGTGCAGTGACTGAGTGGGCTCGCAAACAGAGGGCTCTGCAGGTGGAGCACCCCAGGCAAGTCCCCACCATCAGCCCCATTCTGCAGGCGCAGCCCTGGGGCCAGGGATGGGAGGGTCTTGCCGGGCATCCAGCGAGGAGACTGCATATTCCCTGCCCAACCTGGCTTCACGGCGGCGGAACTGATGCCACGTCCCAGGGCGTTCGGGGCTGCCAGGCCTGGTGAGCACCACTGACATCTCAGATGGCCGTTATTCAGGTTGAGGCCCTCGGTGCCAGTGTCCCCGTGGGCAGTTCTGTGGCTTCCCTGGCCCATGCCCTCCTCTTGGCAGTGGCCACATCACAGCACCAGGTGGGATCAAAGGGGAGGGCAGCTCCCCAGGTGGGCCTGAGCTTCTCACACTCTGACAAGCCCTCGCCTGCTGATCCAAGACACAGTGGCCTTTGAAATTCGATTTCCTTCCCCAGGTGAAAGAGGAGAACAGATTCTACACAGGGTCGGACTCAGTTCCCTTTTGATGTCTGTGGCGGCAGAGGTTGGGGAGGGACAGGAACTCACACAGGAGGGCAATCGTCCCGATCTGACGGGGGCGGGATGGATGAGAAAAGCTGGGAAAGGAGGAATCCGGCCCAGAGAACAATGCTGGCAAAAACCCGTCCTGGCCAACACGTGCCAGGTTTCGTCTCTGGGCAGAACTGTCCCATGCTCTTTGTCTGCATGGGAGGAGGGGGCGGCAGCTGGTGTAAGTGCCACGCCGAGCTTTGCCCAGTCCCTTTGTTCTGCCATAGAGTAAAGATTGCCTTTCTTCCCCACCAGCCAGATGAAATCCCCAGGCCCACAGCAGCTTCACAAACAGCAGGGAGCCTGGAGGGGCAAGGGTGGCCAGGGCATCATGTCCCGGCCCCTGACCTGCTGGGGTCTGAGCTGCTGCCGGGGGAGCTTTGCTCTCTCCAGTCCCAGCTCCTCCAAGCTGCTGCTATTCTTCCTCCTATGGCTGAGGCTCCACGGTCACCAGCTCCAAGAGCAGCAACCCAGCGAGGGGCTTAAAGCTGGCAGTGGGGACTCAGAGGGTGCCTGCCCTGCCCTCCCATGCGATGGCAGGCAGTAGGGTTGCTGTGAGAGGCTGGAGGTTGTCGCGGCCTCTAGTCACGGTCCTGTCTTCTAGAGTCCCCTGCTCCCCTCAGAGCCACGTTGGAGAAATGACTGGTGGACGGTGCGGGGCTGCAGTGGAAAGGGCCTCCCTTGCAGTCCTTGGCTCCAGGCTCTTGCTGGAGGTCATGGGGACAGCTTCCAGACAACGGCCGGGAGGCTGGGTCCACTCAGGCTGTGCCACCGATGCTGTGGCCACCACGGGGCGTCCCCTTGCCTGCTCTGAGACTCAGTTTCTGTACCCATAAAATGGGCACAATAATACCCCATCCGCTTGTCCCATTTCATTTCTCCTCACAGCATCATCAGTACCTGATACGAATTTCCTGGTTGACTCACTCATTGCCTGTCTCTCCTGCCAAGGTGGCAATTCCGTGAGGGCAGGGACTCGGTTCCCCAGAGCATGCCTGGCACAGTGCAGTGAACAGACGAGTGGACGCAGTGAACACGTGGGTGCGGCGAAAGCTGCTGGATGGCAGCGTCTGCGTGGCATGGCCCGGGGCTGACGGGTCTTCTCCAACTTGCAGGGGGGCTTTGGGATCCTGGAGGAGATGTGTGTCAACTACGTGCACTACTACCCCCAGACGCAGCTGGAGCTCTGCAAGAGCGCTGTGGACGCCGGCTTCCTGCAGAAGTACTTCCACCTCATCAACAGGTGAGGGCTCCCTGCACAAGCTCCCTGCCCCCAGGGAACCCCGACACAGAACCTTGGGCCTGTTAGGCGGCTGGGCAGATTGGAGGAGTCCAGGCTAAGTTCTAGGAGCAGAGACCTGTGGCGGCATCACTCACCCCTCCCCTCACTCGTTTCCTGCTGAGTCTGGATTTGGCTTGAGAGCCTCCTCAACCCAGCCTGAAGCAGCCATTACCCACCCGCCAAGGTGACAGGAGAGGTGAGGCCGTTGCTGATGAAGGCAGCATCTGGGGTGGCCTGGCAGAGGCAGCGGGGCTGGGGAGGAGGTGGCAGGACGGTCGCCCCAGGGACAGGACTCGAGCTGCAGGGAGGTGTTGCTGGTGCCCACTGGGCTCCCTGCCTGTCAGCTGCTCCCCAGCCTGGCTGTTCCTTGCCCCCACCAGGTTCAACAACGAGGACGTCTGCACCTGCCCTCAGGCGTCCGTGTCTCAGCAGTTCACCTCTGTTCCCTGGAACTCCTTCAACCGCGACGTACTGAAGGCCCTGTACAGCTTCGCGCCCATCTCCATGCACTGCAACAAGTCCTCAGCCGTCCGCTTCCAGGTGCGCTGCCATGGGCCCGGGTGGGGCATGCAGTCGGGCAGGCCTCATGGGGGGCCCCAGTGAGGGGTGATGGGCCTGCACTCCAAACTGCTGGCAAAAGCACTCGCACAAGACAATTAGAGCAAGTGCCAGGTGGTGACACATAGGCCTAGACAGACAGCCAGCCAGCCAGCAGAGAGAGGAGAGAGAGAGAGAGAGAGAGAGCACCAATAACGAGGCAAGGAAGGGAGGGCAGGCACCCTCTCTGGTGACACCTCCACACTGTACCGAATGCCAAATGCAGGTGGTGTGAGCAGGGCGCACTAACCTGCCTAAAAATAAAGCACCAGGGGAGGGGAAGGTAAGAAACGAACCAGTCTGAAGCTGCGAGCTGGTTTTTTCCTCCTTATCTGAGACCCACTGGTATTCGAAGGCATCTAATTTATCCTGAGCCCAGCGGGCTGTGGTCAGGAGCCCAGGGCCTATGCAGTTAGTCGCATAAGGTGCCGCAGCCTGGAGATCCAGGAAGACCCTTCCCAGAAGCATTTGGGAGCCGGATTAACTGCTAAGTCAAACATCCTCAGCACCAAGGGAAGGAAGGGCTAATACTGGCTTGCTGAGAATAGTGTGGGGTGGACGTCTGATGGGGTTGAAAACTTGGCATTTGGTGTAGCCTTGAGGGGAAGAGATAGCTAAAAAATATCAGAGCCTGCAGCCAGGGGCTCTGGTTGCTACATTAGGGTGAATGATTAAATTGGGTGAGGACGGAGGCGGGCAGAGGCCTGGATGACTCCCAGGTTCCTGACTAGGTGAATGGGAAGCCAGGGGAGGGGGCATTTACTGAGGTGAGGACCCCCAAAAAGCAACTTGGGGGAGAAGAGTGAGTTCAGTTTGAGACAAGCTGAGTTTGAGGGCAAGAATCCAAGAGGTGGCTGGGAAGTGGCTGGGGAAGCAGCCACCCATCTTGCCCCTCCAGCCTCAGTTTACCTTCTGCCCCCTTCCTTGCAGGGTGAATGGAACCTGCAGCCCCTGCCCAAGGTCATCTCCACACTGAAAGAGCCCACCCCACAGTGCCCCACCAGCCAGGGCCGAAGCCCTGCTGGCCCCACTGTTGTCAGCATTGGTGGGGGCAAAGGCTGAGGGGGTACCTACTCCTCCCCCTCCTCCATGCTGTCCCCGTGGGCTCACACCGGCACTGTGCACTCTACTCTGCGACGATCCCCATGGAACAGCCCTGCACGCCCAGGACGAAGGGGCCAGACCACGCCCCTGCCTGAGACCACAGTCCAATCCAGCCTTCTTCCCCCAGGGTCCCCTGCATGGCTGAGAGGGTGTGGGTGCCCTGTTGACCTACCCTGGACCGAGTGGACCACGACCTCGTCCATTTAAACCCGGCTGACTCAGTGCAGGGACAGCCTGCACAGTGGTCCAGGGTCCAGCCCTCCGCCAGCCCTGTTCCGCCTCACTGGGCGTGGCCAGGCTCCTGGGACAGGCACCATGCTGGGGCGGGGTGTGGAATCACCGGCAACGCCCCCGCCCCGCTGCTCCCGGTGTGCAGCGGGTGCCGCTTAAACATTTCCCTGCTGAGTGGCTCGTCTTTCACAGTGGGCGGCTTCCCTGCGACGGAGGCAGGACCAGGCATTTAGCTAGTTAGAGACTCGCCTGGGAAATTGCTCCATTCCTGAGTAAACAGATATTTTCGCCCACCTAAAGGGAAGCCCTGACAACAACTATCACCAAAAGACGAGGCGGCAAAGATCCAGCGGGGCTTCTGGGCGCCGGTTCCACGGGGGGTGGAATTATTAGCACCAGCTTGCTTCTCTGCCGGTGGGGCCAGCGCTGAACAGACCGGGGTGGAGTCAGGGCTGTGCTTTCCGCGTGGTTCTGCCACTTAGGGAGTGCGCCTTGGGCGGGCCATTTCACATTCCTGACCCTCACTTTTCTCATCTGTAAAACCGGGCTGATGCCGTGCGGGCTAATGAGCCAATAAAGCTCACACTTGGGCTGGCACCCACTGGAGGTGGGTATGTTTGCACTCCAGGCCGTCGCTCCAGGAGAGAGAAGCTTGCTCCGAGCCTCCTCCCTGTGCCAGGCGTGGTACCAAGTGCTTCCCCCTGAGCGTCCTGAAGCTGCCTCAGCTGGCCTGGGTGGGTCTCCCCTTCCTGCCCTCTGAGCTGCCTCTCAGGGACAAGTTCAGCTCTTTGATGGTTTCTGGAGACAATAACAGATGCACTTGTGTTCAGCCACTTCAGCAAAGTGCTGCCCAGCCTCCTGGGGAGAGAGGGAGATGGATGGGCCTCGGAGTCCCCTCGCATCAGCTAAGCGGCTGCTGCTTCTGCAAGGCACTTCATCACAGAAGGGAACTCACGAGCCCAGGAGCTCTGCCTCACGTTGTATAAATCACAGCTTCTTGTGGTCCATAAGTCACAGGGCGCTAGCGCTGTGAAATGCCAGGCCCCAGCCTGGAGAGCCGCTCCGGCCCTCTGTCATCTTTACAGCCTGGGTGACAGTAGACACAGAGCAGGCCCAAGAAGCCTCTTCCCGCAATCACACCCAATTGCCAGCCCAGAGAAGGGTCCCAGGGTCCTGCCCAAACACCTGGGGGGCACTTGTAGCCTGCCGATCTCGGGCAGGGAAACTGAGACTCCCAGATAAGTACCTCACCTGGGGCCCAAGAGCAGCAGTGATTGGGAATCCCAGCCAGCTCTGGAACCTGCCACAGCGACGACCCCACCCCCACCTCACCCCCCCACTCACTCTCTTGCTCTCAGGCTGGTTATCCTCTTCCTCTTGCAGAGACAGCAGCCGTGTCCCCCCCCCTCCCCGCTCCAGCAGTACCCGCACCTCCTACACCCAGATGAGGGTAACCCCGTGGTTGCTGAGAGTTGCCACTTGCCCCACACTGAGGCTATGCACAGCCGTAGCAATCTCGTGAAGCCATGTAGTTTCTGTTTTCATTGATGGAGGAGGAAACAGGCTCAGAGACCTAAAGTTAGGTTCCCAAGGTCACCCAGAGTAAGCCGGGGAGCTCGAAGTGTCCCCAGGTCTGACTCCAGTGTCTGAATGCTCAACCTCTGTTTGCTTACTTAGGAAACAGGAATTTCCCCAGGACCCTTGTAGGGGATTTTA
Source organism: Gorilla gorilla gorilla (assembly GCF_029281585.2). Lineage (NCBI taxonomy): Eukaryota > Metazoa > Chordata > Mammalia > Primates > Hominidae > Gorilla > Gorilla gorilla. The sequence goes on from NC_073237.2 coordinate 130,037,699, forward strand.
TCTAAAATAAGTTCCTTATTTGGAGGCTTAGGGGAAGTGCTTTGTTACCTGAAAATGACCTACATGCCCCAAGCCAAAGGGACTCTGGGCTCGCCCACCTTCCGAATGATTGGGGTGTGAGTCCAGCAGCCCAGGTTGCTATTCCTGCCCCTGCTGTGTGACCCTGAGTTAGTTACTTTCCTTCCCTAGGCTTGGGTCTCCCTATCTGCCCACTGAGGAGAGGGTTCCCCAGCCTCCCAGGGGGCAGGGACTGCTAGGGTGGCACAACCCCCCATCTGTGAGGTGCTCAGAGCCCTGGGGTGAGGAATGCTCATGCCCATCGGTGTTGAGAGAGGTGGGGCGGCCCCAGACCCCAGGCTCCAGCCAGCATAGGGGTGCCTGCCTGACTGGGTCCCAGAGCACACCAGGGCTGTGCTGTCTGGTGGCTGCTAGCCTCATGTGGCTACTTACGATTAATTTTAAATTAATTAAAATGATACAAGGTTGGGTGCTGTGGCTCATGCCTGTAATCCCAGCACTTTGGGAGGCTGAGATGCGAGGATCACTTGAGCCCAGGAGTTCAAGACCAGCCTGGGCAACATAGTGAAATCCTGTCTCTACAAAAAATACAATAATTAGGGCTGGGCGCGGTGGCTCACGCCTGTAATCCCAGCATTTTGGGAGACTGAGGCGGGCGGATCACCTGAGGTCGGTAGTTCAAGACCAGCCTGGCCAATATGGTGAAACCCCGTCTCTACTAAAAATACAAAAATTAGCCAGGCTGTGGTGGTGCGCGTTTGTAATTCTAGCTATTTGGGAGGCTGAGGTGGGAGAATTGCTTGACCTGGGAGGTGGAAGTTGTAGTGAGCTGAGATCACACCACTGCACTCCAGCTTGGGCAACAGCGTAAAACCCTGTCTCAAAAAAAAAAAGAAAAAAAATACAAAATGGAACCTTCTGTGTCCCATTCACACCCCCAACTTTTGACATGGCCCAAGGCTGTCTCACTGCATGCACAGTGTGGTATAGAGCTCTGCCGGTGACGATGTAGGCACTTTCTTTTTTTTTTGAGACAGAGTTTCCCTCTTGTTGCCCAGGCTGGAGTGCAATGGCATAATCTCGGCTCACCACAACCTCCGCCTCCTGGGTTCAAGCAATTCTCCCACCTCAGCCTCCCAAGTATCTGGGATTACAGGCGTGTGCCACCACGCCCAGCTAATTTTGTGTTTTTAGTAGAGATGTGATTTCACCATATTGGTCAGGCTGGTCTCAAACTCCCAACCTCAGGTGATCCGCCCCCCCTCAGCCTCCCAAAGTGCTGGGATTACAGGCGTCAGCCACTGCGCCCGGCCAGTGTAGGCACTTTCAAAACAGTTTGCTCAGAATTCCTGAGAGGCAGTACTCAGCCACAGTGAGCGTCATGGTATCAATATTTCCAGAAAAAAATTTAAAAATAGCTACGAAACGGTGTTTTTAAAGTCGAGGTCTGGAAGACCTGGCTCGGGGTCTGGGAAGGTGGGTCTTTCGTGACGTGGTCCCCGGGCGGTGCACTTGGGAGCCATGGCGGGGCCAGGACCTCTGGCAGCCCAGGGATGGAGCCCGCAGGTGATGAGCTTGGGAGGTGAGTGGTGGAGGCTGCGCTCACATCAATGCCCAGTGCCCTCCCCGAGGGGCCAGGTTCTCTCTCCACAGGGGCGGGGGAAGCACACAGGGGACAGGGAGGGGTGCTGGGTTCTCTCTCCTCCGGACAGGGAGGGCGGCCGGGTTCTCTCTCCTTGGGACAGGGAGCGCGGCCAGGTTCTCTCTCCTCGGGACAGGGCGGTGCCGTTGCGTGCGTTCCCCAGCTGCAGCCACGAGAAACAATTTGGAGCGGAACCCGGGCTCTGACCTCCCCTCATCCTCAGCCTTCCCCCAAGGATGGGCCGTGAGATGAATGTGGTCACCGGCCCAATCCAGGGATCTATGGCCAAACCGCAGACCTGGAGGAAGCAGGCCAGGCCATCTGGGGAGCCGGCTCCCCTCCTCTCCTCCCCTGGCTCCCACAAAGCTGTCTCATCCAGAAGCCAGGCCCGCCTGTGAGCAAGGGGAGGCTGCAGGTGTTCCTTCAGCCTGAAGCGTGTGAAAGCCAAAAGCCCCCACCCTGGTCTCCAGCCGCAGCCCCCTCCCCAGACTCAGGGGGCCAAACCCACTTTTCACAGCCATCTGTAACCCAAACGTCTGCCCACAGCTTTGTTCGAGCTCAGTCCACAGTGGGCCGCGTGGCCTGGGAGCGTCCAGTGGCAGCTGGGGCCTGCCAGGACTGCTGCCCCCAGATCGCTGTTTGCTGTGTGTGTGGCTCTGTGGGGCCCTGGCTCCACGATACCCTCAAGCATCTGCCTCCCGCTCTTCCCAGATTGCAGGGCATGCCTGGCAAGACTGCGCAGTGCCGCTCTGATGGGCCTGATCTGAACCTGGGCTCGGGGGGACAAGGGAGGGGACTGAGCACATGGGATGGACAGAGATGCACACCCCTCCCAGGCAGGAGAGGCAGAGCTGCTTCTGACACACAGGCAGTTATCGGAGGGAAGAGAAGGTGGGCAGAGGAGCCACCCCATCTCAAGGCAGCGTGCAGGGCAGAGCCTAAGAGAGGGTCCTCCTGCAAGGGCCGGACAAGGAGGAGGGCATGGGCAGGAACCGCGTCCAAATCAACAGCAAAGACAAAGGTCACCTAGAAGGGGGACTCCACCAGACTCTTACCCAGCAGCACGTCCCTCCTGCCTGGGCCTGGTGAGCAAGGGGCTCAAGGGGAAACTGAGGCAGGAGCTGGCACTTCTGTGTGGGTGAGGAGGGCACCAATCTGAGGCCCCGCCCACTCCCTGCTTCGGCTCCTCTGTTCCCGGGCTGCCGACTCTCAGGAGGCTTTGCCACCTGAAGAACAGGGAGTTCGAGCAAGGTAAGAAGAGCTTTCCAGCTCCTGTGCCAACCTGAGAGCCGAGAGGCACCATCCTGAAGAATGGCCTTGGTCCCAGGCCTCCATGTGCGCTGTGGCAGACAATGCCAGTCGATCACCGCTCTTTCCTGACCCAGACACAGCCTCATGCTCTTTAGCCAAGTGCCCCAGGGAAGCCTGCCACCGATCAGTCAAGCCTGGAGTAAAAGATGAAGCCTATTTGCTTCCCTGTTTTCACGTGGGGCTTATCAAGTATTTACTAAGCACCTTCTAGAAGCTTGGAAAGGGCTACAGGCCATGGTCCCTGAGCCCAAGACACAGGTTTGCTTTCTGGGAGGATTGGGGTGGATTAGAGACTGCCTTCCAGTCAGTGACCACAGGATGGGCCATCTTGGTCTCTGTCCGTATCTGGTTTGGGGGTTTTTGCAGGACTAGGCCTAGGCTAAGGACAGGGAGGGCACAAGTTCTGGCTGGGTCCAGGGTCCTGGGACCCAGGGCCATTTTGGACCTGTGAGAATGGATGGACAGCATGGGATGGGGCATGGGGTCTGAGCCCTCAGTAGATTCCCTTCACCCTCTTGTTGTTGGGGTCGAAGGGCGACTTCAGGTGAGCCCGGGCACCATAGGTCACCCCCATTCTCTCCAGGGCATAGTCCCCGCTCTTCACAAAGTCCAGCGAGACCTAGGAGCAGAGGTGGGGATGAGGATCACTCTCTGTTGGTAGGTACGGGGCTCACGCCTGCCTGCTTCTCCGGAGGAGGCGGTCTTGGTCTTGCTACCTACCCTGTGGGCAAACTCATCCCTGTGCCAGGGACTCCTTTCTGAACCCAGGCATTGCCCCAGAGCAGGTGCAGTTCGTGTCCACGTGATCTTGAGTTGGACATGGGCATCTGGGGTCTGGCAAAGCCAAGGTCTGGCAGCCAATATGACTTCCGCCGGACAACACACCTCCCACCCCAGCAATTCCAGATGCTTGGGAAACAGCAGAAACATGGTGGCTTCCCCGGACCTGGGCAAGCACAGCAGCCGGAGCAGCGCCGAGGCTGGCGGCCAATCCGGCTCGAATCCCTCGGGGCAGGGGCGGCTGGAACAGCCTTCTAGACAGCTTGGCCTCTGCATGCTCCCCATCCCACACCCTGGCTCGGGCTCCCCAGCAAGCCCTCGGGAGCCAGTCAGCCCCAGGTGCAGGTGCTCTTAGGCAGGAGGAGGGTGTCACCTCCAGCCTGGCACAGCTGGTGATGCCTGGCACTTTTGCTGCAGCTGCGATGAGGAGGGCAGGCTAGGCCACTCAGGGAAGCTGTTCTTCCTTTGCAGCAATTAAACCCAAGGTCAGGGCCACAGGAGGGAGTCTTGGGCTCCGCTCTGGGAGTCAGAGGGCTCCTCCTTGTTCCTAGCAGCTCAGGACTGGATGAAAAAAATAAAAAACAAACCAAGCTTTTTCTGTGACAGGAGCTTTAGGAATGGTGCTTCTGAGCCATGTGTGCACCTGCAGGGCTGAGAGCTCTGATCTGGCCCCCGCAGGCAGGCAGCATGGAGAGCTGGTGGCCTTCAGATGTCCACCGGCAGGCACAACTCAAAGCGGGCATCTGGCCTTGCTAACAGATACCTACGAGGCAGAAACTCCTTCCCCATCTCAGAGCCTTTCCCATCAATGAGCAGGTTTCCCTATCTTAGGAAGAAACCTCCGTTACCCCACTTGGGTGCTAGAAAATGTTTAACAACCAGCTCTGGGGTGAGGCGGGTGTGACTGTAGCATTTGCCCATTTCCATGGTGCAAATGCTCTGGACAGCCCTGATGGAGGGGGCAGGAGACATGCACCGGCGGCTCTGGGTGCGTCCACTGGTTCCCCGGCTGCCTGTCTGGATGCCGTTTAACCTTGGCTTCCCTGGTCACGTTGGTTATGGACCCATCCCTGACTCCGGAGAAAGGCGAGCATTACTGTTCTTTGAAGAAATGGCAACGGAGCCTCCACTCCCCAGCCCACCCTGGCATGGAGCCCATAAACTCCGGTTTGGCTGGGCCCCAGGGCTGTGGCTGCCAGGACTGTGGCCCCAGGGCTGTGTCAGGAGGCCCTGCCCACCGTGGGAGCCATGCCATCACAATCCCCGCGTATTAAGACCCCACTCTGCGCAGTGGCCTGTATGACAGCCCTGCATGGTAGGTGAGTGTCCACATTTTATAAATGAGGAAACTGAGGCTCCAAGAGAGGATCCTTATCCAAGGTCACAAAGCAAGTAAAAGGCAGATCCCAAAGGCTAGTGGCATCGAGTGTGTCCCCAGCCTCCCAGCTCCACCGCCAGACTCAGCCCCATGGGCTGCCACTTCTCCACAGCTCCACAGGACCATGGTCTTGCCCGAGGCCTGGCGGTGTCCCCTCCCCAATGGGCCTGCGAGCTGGGCCTGCGTATGTTCTGCAGCTCTTGCTAAGGCTGCTCTGTCTCCAGCCTACCCCTCCTCATGGCTTCTCCCAAGTGCTCGCTCCCTCCCCAGTTCCCTCTACGTGTCCATCAGGGGCTCAGGCTGGAAGGCTCTGGAGCCAGGCCAGCACCTCCCGGCCTCACTTAGGGCTTGGGCCAAATGTCAGATCGGCTCCCATGGAGAGACGCGACCCTCCTCACCGGCACCTCTACTTGCAGTGCCAGAAAGATGGGAAAAGGAGGTGGAGGTAGAGACCACCCCTTCCCCTTCTGGGGAGGCTGCCCACCCCCTGCCCCACCACCCCTGGCCACCCAGAGCTGTCCTGGGACTTGCTCCTGGGGGCAGTGCCTGCTCTTTCCAGCCTGTTCCTGCCTCCTGCAGCCAGGGGTCAGGGCCACCTGGAGGGTGTGGGGTTGCCTGGGGGTGGCTTGAGGTTTGGGTCTCTGGTGTGAGGAGCTGGAAGGTATCAGCCTGGCTGGCTGGCACCTCCTTCTAACCAAAAAAAGCCTGGAACCACCAAAGTCGGATTCTTCCAGAAAGAAAACAGAGAGTAGCTTTGGCTCTGCCCAGGCACAGGTGGGGAGTCCTCCACCTGCTGAGGCCTCTTCCTCCCCCTTCTCCTTCCCCCTCCCTCCTCCCTCTCCCTCCTCCTTCTCCTTCCTCTCTCCCCTTTTTCCTTCCCCCTGCTTCTCCTCCTTCCTTCCTCCCCCTCTTCCCTCCTCCCTCCTTTCTCTTCCCTCCTCCCTCCTTTCTCTTCCCTCCTCCTCTTCTGGACCACACCCGTGCCTCCTCCCTATGTCCGGCACACTCAGGGTGCAGTGCAGGGAGCTGGTTTGGAGCTGGGGAGGGATCGGCATTTGCCTTAGCAGGGCCAGAGAAGGGGACTCACCGGCCCACCGCTGGGGTCATGGATGTAACCGTAGGCGATGGTCTTGTCGATGGCGAACCCAAAGTCAGCCCTCCGGACATGGCCCACCACTTGGCCGTTCCTCCAGATGGCCTCCAGGCCAAACATGGGTACTTTGCTGGAAGAAGCAGTAGAGAAAGCTGGGGCCCCAGAAACCGCAGGGTGGGGACGCATCCACAGCGGCCTGGAGGAGAATGGGGGGCTGCATGATGCCCACCCAACCGTGGCTCCACGCAGATAGGGCTGGCCTACTAGGACTTCGCTGGTCCCCAGAGCCAGCCCAGCACCTGGCCTGGACACCAGGGCTCGGGCTTCGAGTGAGTAAAAGGGATGAATAGAAAACATCAAAACCAGGAGTGGACTTTGCTGTTTCCAGAAGCGAGCCCCGTATATTTGGGATGGCCCCTGCTTCCGATTTCCTTCCATTGTTGTTCAACTCTGGTTTTTCTTTTTTTTTTTTTTTTTTTTTGGTGCAGTGGCACAATCTAGACTCACTACAACCTCCGCCTCCCAGGTTCAAACGATTCTCCTGCCTCAGCCTCCGGAGTAGCTGGGATTACAGGCACCCACCACCATGCCTGGCTAATTTTTGTATTTTTAATAGAGACGGGGTTTCATCATGTTGGCCAGGCTGGTCTCGAACTCCTGACCTCAAGTGATCTGCCCACCTCAGCCTCCCAAAGTGCTGGGATTACAGACTTGAGCCACTGCACCCGGCCAGGTTCATTTTTTTTATAGTACAATACATACTTTATTCAAAGGACTTTACTACATGTAATACATGAACGCTCACTGTAAAAGCTTAAAAAATTAAAAGCAGGAAGACAAAGAAAAAAAGTAAGCTAAAATCAAAGAAAGGCCAGCACCCAGGGCTAACTGGTAACATTTTGTTGCCAGTCTGCAGACTTCTCCCTGTGCAATGGGTGATCACGGCGGCAGCTATGCAAAGGGGTCCCTGAATGGAAGGGCTGGGGTAATGTGGAGGGCACCTCCTGCATCCTCAGCCTGGAGTCACTGTTTGGGTCCCACCTGTCAATCAGATTAGGATGAGGCTGGAAGGAGGTTTTGTAAACATCTTTGGTGTCGCCCTAGTTTCCGTTCTCCACGTGAGGATACTGAGGCCCCAACTGCCCGGAGTCCCAGAGCAGTGTGGCAGGGCCGTTCTCTGTGACTCCACTGCCAGCATCTTCTCTGCGTCTGTCCTGGAACTGCAACAGTCCAGAGCCGCGGCGCAGGGCAGCTATTACGCAGCCTGACAGAAAACCCCTGAGCAGAGCGCACTGAGTCACAGGGGCCGTCCGAGGCCCTCCTAAACCCAGACATCAGGCTGCAGGTACTTCATGGAGGGCCAGAAGGTCGGGGTCAGGCAAGCAGAAGGGACCCATGGACGCTGACCTGTCTGCAAGGGGCCCCCTCTCCAGGAGCTGAGCTGATCCCGGGAGCTGGACAGGCTGTCACACGAGAGGCAGAGCCTGACAGGCACCCAGGGAGAAGCCACAGGATGACGACGACACGGCTCCACTCACGGTCCCTCACCCTCCCTCTCTCTCCCTCTCCCCTCACCCTCCCTCTCCCTCTCCCTCATCCTCCCTCACCCTCCCTCTCCCTGCCTCTCCCTCAGTCTCCCTCTCCCTCCCTCTCCCTCACCCTCCCTCTCCCTCCCTCTCCCTCACCCTCCCTCTCCCTCCCTCTCCCCTCACCCTCCCTCACCCTCCCTCACCCTCCCTCTCCCTCACCCTCCCTCTCTCTCCCTCTCCTCTCACCCTCCCTCTCCCTCCCTCTCCCTCACCCTCCCTCTCCCTCCCTCTCCCCTCACCCTCCCTCACCCTCCCTCACCCTCCCTCTCCCCTCACCCTCCCTCTCCCTCCCTCTCCCCTCACCCTCCCTCACCCTCCCTCACCCTCCCTCTCCCTCACCCTCCCTCTCCCTCCCTCTCCCTCACCCTCCCTCTCCCCTCACCCTCCCTCACCCTCCCTCACCCTCCCTCTCCCTCACCCTCCCTCTCCCTCACCCTCCCTCTCTCTCCCTCTCCCTTCTCCCTCCCTCTCCCCTCACCCTCCCTCACCCTCCCTCTCCCCTCACCCTCCCTCTCCCCTCACCCTCCCTCTCCCTCACCCTCCCTCACCCTCCCTCTCCCCTCACCCTCCCTCTCCCCTCACCCTCCCTCTCCCTCACCCTCCCTCTCTCTCCCTCTCCCTTCTCCCTCCCTCTCCCCTCACCCTCCCTCACCCTCCCTCTCCCCTCACCCTCCCTCTCCCCTCACCCTCCCTCTCCCTCACCCTCCCTCTCTCTCCCTCTCCCCTCACCCTCCCTCTCCCTCACCCTCCCTCTCTCTCCCTCTCCCTTCTCCCTCCCTCTCCCCTCACCCTCCCTCACCCTCCCTCTCCCCTCACCCTCCCTCTCCCCTCACCCTCCCTCTCCCTCACCCTCCCTCTCTCTCCCTCTCCCTTCTCCCTCCCTCTCCCCTCACCCTCCCTCACCCTCCCTCTCCCTCACCCTCCCTCTCCTTCCCTCTCCCTCACCCTCCCTCTCCCTTACCCTCCCTCTCCCCTCACCCTCTCTTTCCCCTTACCCTCCCTCTCCCTCTCCCTCACCTTCCCTCTCCCTCACCCTCCCTCTCCCTCACCCTCCCTCTCCCTCACCCTCCCTCTCCTCTCACCCTCCCTCTCCTCTCACCCTCCCTCTCCCCTCATCCTCCCTCACCCTCCCTCTCCCTTGTCCTACCTCTCCCTCCCCTCCTCACTCTGACACTCCTTTTGAAGGCTCCAGAAATCTGGGAGAAATGGCAGTGTTTGCAGCTGGCTGTCAGCTCCATGTCCACAGAGCCCAAAGCCACCCACTTCCCCGGATACCTGTGCTTCAGACCCCCGTGGGCACCACTGGAGGGCCTCTGATCAGGGCCTGATCTTCTCAGACTGCCCTGCAACCCAAGTGGGACTCGGGTTCCTGGAATCCAAACTCTCCCAGTAGCCCAGGGATCACGTGCGCTGGGCTCCAGCAGCATGCTCAAAGCCACTCTCAGTGGGGAGAGCAGGAGGTCAGGTGGCCCCCAGGCAGAGTCTCTCCTTCCACCTCTGCCGTGTGACTGGGCATGAGTCCCCTGCTCCTTGGCACCATGTGGTCTCCATTCATGAGTGGGGATGATGGCCCCAGCCGAGCCCCTCTCCCCCTATCACAGGGCTGTGGGGAGACTGAACCAGAACGGGATGGGAGGTCGTGTTGCAGTGACTGGGAGGTCAGGCTCCCTGGGTTCACCCTCCCAAGGCCCTCGGCCTAGACCCGCTGCAGAGGGGTGGCCTGGGCTTGGCTGCACCTTTCTCTTTTGAGACCTGCATGGGAAGAGTGTGGAGCCTTCTCTACCTCCCCACGGGCCCTGCTGGCCTGGGAGGGGCCCCAGGTGCGCAATCTTACACTGGCCTGGTTTGAATCCCAGCATGTTGGGATCCTCACGCTTGTAATCCCAGCACTTTGGGAGGCCAAGGCAGGCAGATCCCAAGGTCAGGAGAGTTCAAGACCAGCCTGGCCAACATGGTGAAACCCCATCTCTACTAAAAGTACAAAAATTAGCTGGGTGTGGTGGTGCACGCCTGTAATCCCAGCTACTTGGGAGGCTGAGGCAGGAGAATCACTTGAACCTGGGAGGCGGAGGTTGCAGTGAGCCGAGATCGCGCCACAGCACTCCAGCCTGGGCAATAGAGTGAGACTCCGTCTCAAAAAAAAAAAAAAAAAAGAGCAAACTCTCTCTGCCTTTCTGCCTTTAATAGCATGTGACCTGGCCAGATGGCCTCTCTCTTTGGCCTCGATTTCCTTATCTGCAGTGGGCTGTTGGGTGTGTTCTGGAACAGCATGGCTGGCACATGGGAAGTGTTGGTACCAGGGGCTTTGAGTGGGGGACCGAGAAGCGCCTGCCTGCCCTGGCTGTAGATAGTTGCTTCCAGGTGGGTGTGGGACAGCGGGATACTCACTCCTCCACGGTGAAGCACACCAGGCGCCGGCGGAGGCCTGCGGCCCGCTGCTGCTCCAGGGCCTCCCTCCCCAGGAAGGGCACCGGCGACTTGAGCTTGCAGGTGAAGGCCAGGCCTGCCTCCAGGGGGCTGTCGTCTGGCCGCAGGTCCGCGTGCCAGTGCCGGTAGCCTGTGAGAAGGGAAACCATGGGGTCAGTGCCACCCTGAGGGGGATAAGCCCTTCAGGAGATGCATGAGGATGCTGCCTAAACCCACCCCTCCAGCCCCTAGCCACACTCTCAGAGCTGCTTAGTCACCTGGGCAGGAGGCAGGGGCATCCCCAACTCCAGAAGGTTCCCTGGGGCGACCGCCCCCCCTGAGCAGACTGCCCATCAGCACTGCAGCCCTCTGCACCCTCAGGTGGGGGCGTCAGGGAGGGGCTTGTGAAGGGGGAGCTTCCCAATGCCCAAGCTGGGTGCCCAACACCCAGGGGAGCTGCCGACGCCCAAGCTGGGTGCCCGACACGCTGGGGAACCGCCCAAAGCCTGCTCTGAGCCTCCATCCTTGCTCTGGACAGGGTCTGGGCTTCTTCCAGAGGCCATAGCACCTGCTCCCTGGCTCCATTTTTCACAGCTCTCAGAGAAACCAAGGCCCTCAATTCCAACCCAGCCTGGGCCTGACCCCCAGGTGTCAGGCAGCACCTCAGCTCTCTGAGTTCAGGTGTGTGTAGGTGTCGCAGATCCCAACACTGTCCCTGGGGCCCTGCACGAAGACCCTGGGCAGCAAGAGGGTTTGGGGAAATGGAGGATGTCAGGCGCTGGGGTGTGGGGGAGGAAATCATGGTGTGGAAAGAAGGAAGCCGGGTGACAACACAGGGAAGGTAAACAGCTTCTCGGCCTCCAGGTGTCTGGAGCGTCACTCCCCCCCACCCCGCCCGCCACTGCCCCATGCTGTCCAGACCCTGCACTCACCTTTCTCAATGCTCAGGGAGTCGATGGCACGGTACCCTGCGTTGATGAGGCCGTGCTTGGCACCCGCGGCCATCACAGCCCGGTACACAGGCACGCAGGACGCCTTTGGAATGTGCAGCTCCCAGCCCAGCTCCCCCACGAAGGACAGCCGCATGGCTCGGACCTGGGGGACAAGGTCATGGCTTAGATGTGGCCATGTAAGATGGCTGAGGTCCAGGCCCAGGCCACCACTTCCTGGTGGACAGCTCCTACCGTCACCAGGATTATCAGCTGGCCCTGGGTCCCAGCCAGACTGCCACCAAGAAATGGGGTCTTCCAAGGAGAGCTGCTCCCTCCAGCTGCTCTGGAAATCTTTGAGAAGTAGGGGGTCACCTTTGGGAAGGGGAGATGGCAGGTTTGCTATCTGCAGACCTCAGGTCTTCTCCAGGACTGGGTTAGTTTCCCACCTGTCATAACAAACGACCACAACTGGTGGCTTAAAACAATAACAGTAAACTCTCTCGATTCTGGAGGCTCAAAATCCAAAATCACCATGTGGGCGAGCCACGCTTCCTCTGCAGGCTCCGGAGACGACCCTTCCACTCTCGAGGGAGCCTCCTCCCGAGCACCTCCCGAGCACCTCCCGGCGCCCCTCGGCTTGTGGCTGCACCACTGCGATTTCTGCCTCAGCCCTCACAGCCTCCCCTCTGTGTCTCTGTCTTCTAAGGACACTTGTCACTGGATTTAGGACCTTCCCTAGCCCTAGATAATATCATCTGGAGATCCTGACCTTAATTACACCTGCAAAGATCCTATTTCCAAACAAGGCCCCATTCACAGGTTCTGATGAGTTAGGATGTAGACATATGTTTTGGGGGTCACCATTCAGTCCACAGCAGTGACCTGGGGCAAGCTTCTCACCCTTCCTTGTCTGTAAGATGGGGTTGGGAGCCCAGCTTTATCTGTTTCAGAAGCTCTGACACATGTCTGCGAGGAGCAGGGGGAAGGCAGCAGCCCGGCTCAGGGGACACCACCCTGGCTGCACCCGGTGGGGATAGAGGCATCGGGGAAGGGGACAGCCAGGTGCCAAGCCCGTTGTCCGAGGAGCCCGTCACCCACCAATTCTGGTCAGCCCCGGCCCAGCACCAGGCTCTGAAAACAGCCATAGCCTCTGCCCTTCAGGACTCAGCTCGGCCGTGAGCACAACCATGTTCTGGGTGAGGAAGGGGCCGGAAAGCAAGACCCCTGCCTGGGACGCCAGACCAGGCTAGCAGGCAGACCAGGAGATTGCTGTCGCAGACGGGCCTTCCAAGTGAGGGTGCAAAGGCCCAGCGCTGGGCAGCGGACACGGTGGGAGGCAGGAGAGAAAGGCCTGTGGGGCCGTGGATACCTGACTATGAAAGACACGGTGGCCCAAGCCCTGCAGAAGTGACAGTGCCGATTATCAGGTGCTCTGGGCTAAGCTTCATCTCGTCCCTCCACGGCCCTTGCAACGGTGGGAACACGGTCAATAACGTCCGTGGGCTGAGGCGGACACAGAGGCTCCCAGAGGCACTGAGCCGGGCCTAGGCACACCCTGCTCCGCCGAGGACAGCTGGTGTCTTCGGGAGGGTGTGTCCCGCACACCTGCACATCAGGCTAGCACTCGGCTGCGTGGAGGCCACAGGCAGCGTGGGGGGGCTTCTTGCACAGGAGGCGTGATTTTCCTCACACACTTGGTTCGGGTGCGTGGCACGTCCACACCCAGTAACTGGAGTCTGCGTCCTCACCTTCAGGCAAACCGTTGAACCCACTGACTCCCATGGGAAGGCCTGAGTGCTCAGCCCTGGGACCACAGAGCTCACAAAAGGAACGGGGAGAGCTAGGCTGACTGCAGGATCCCAGACAGCAGAGGAGCTGATTCCACCGCTGCTCTGAGCGGAAAGGCCCTCCCTGTACAGCTCCCGCTGGGATACGCCTGTGGGAGGGGAGGGCAGAGGCTGCTCTCCCAACCACAGGGGCAGCTCCTTATAAACCTGACACTTTAATCACATGGCCACCGAGGGGCTGGATTCTAAAAGCTTTGGAAATAGCGCAAATTTGCTCTAAGTTGCCATTTGCCCAGGCCTCCTAAAAAACTCAAAATTGACACAGAAAATATACTGTTGACATTTCCCTGCTTCCCTGGTGCAAGCCGTAGGCCCCTGACAAAGATTGCCTTGTCAACGGGGTTCTAATTTTAGATAGCCTATGGAGGAGCTCGGGTTTCAAAGCCAATCTCATTTTGAAACAGGAAAAATAATTTTTAAAGTGCACCTATGCACGGCCCTCCAATTGCGGATCCCTGTTCAGACAAAGACCCGTCACCCAGCTCAGGGAGAGGGTTGGAGTTCACGGCTGGAAGGGAGGGAGCAGTCCCATCCTTCCTGGCTCCAGCAGCTCAGCGAGGATGGGGTCAGCTGGGTCTGGGTCTCCATTGTACGCCGTGCACAGCCTGGCCCAAGAAACAGTCCCTGAACGAAGGAGCAAAACGGGGGCCACACCTGCTTCCCGCCAAAGAGAGGGAGTCTGGGGAAATCCAGGGGCCTCTCTAAGTTCACGGAATCACTAGTTGTTGAGGCATCTTACATTTTTCTCCACCAAAGCAGTGGAGTGGGATCAGTCCCCAGTTCTTCCAAGTGGGGACCCATGAGGAAAGGGACAGGCCGAGCGAGGACATCCGGAACAAACACGGGCTCCCAGTCAGCCGGGCTTGGGTGGGAACAGCATCTCCCAGCGCCCATGGGGGTCGGCCCACTCAGCCTCAGTGCCCTCCTCTGACCCATCGGCCAGGGATGGGCGCGTGTGCACCAAGCACATGGTCCCGGCACGTCGTTCTTGGCCACTCTGACTCAGGTGGGCTCTGAAAGCCCCAAATTGCAAGATGGAACTCCTGGCCGTGGATGGAGTCACAGAATTATGGAAGATCAGCAGGAAGGGTCTTATGTCAGGTTTTGTTTAAACCCTTTCCACATCCTGAAAATTCCATGCCAAAAAAACCTGCTGAAACTATTAAACGAAATCAGCAAAGTTGGAGAAAGTGAAGTCAAAGGAACCGTCACGTGTGTGTTCACATGATCTCTACAGGGGCGCTGAGGCCACTCATGGGGAAAGAGTCTCCAACGAGTGGTGCTGGGAGGATCCGATAGCCACATGCAGAAGCGAGAAGCTGGTCGCGTACCTTACATCTTGTCCAAAAATTAACTAGACATGGAACAAAGACACAAGGGTAAGATCTGTAGCTGTACAACCTCTGGAAGAAAGCATGGGGAGTTGGAAATGGCAAGGGTTTCCTGGAGAGGACACCAAAAGCACAGGTCACGAAAGCAAAAGTCAGATGGAAGGACATTGATCACAAGCACATTTGTGCATCGAAGGACGCTAATAAAGAGTGAAAAGGCAACCCATGGGATGGGAGACAACATTTGCAAGTCTTACATATGATAAGGGCCTTCTACCAAGACAGAACAAATAACTCCTACAACTTAACAATAAAAAGTCAAATACCACCATTAAAAATGGGCAAAGGGGCCGGGTGTGGTGGCTCATGCCTGTAATCCCAGCACTTTGGGAGACCAAGGTGGGAGGACCATCTGAGGTCAGGAGTTCGAGACCACCCTGGCCAACACAGTGAAACCCTGTTTCCATTAAAAATATTAAAAAAAAAAATTAGTTGGGCATGGTGGTGCATGCCTGTAGTCCCAGCTACTCGGGAGGCTGAGGTGGGAAAATCACTTGAATCCAGGAGGTGGAGGCTGCAGTGAGCCGAGATTGTGGCACTGCACTCCAGCCTGGGCAACAGAGTGAGACTCCATCTAAAAAAAAAAAAAAAAAAGGCAAGGGACTTGAATTGACAATTCTCAAAAGCAAATGCAAATGGCCAACAGGCCCAGGAAAAGATGCTCCACGTCACTACCCATCAGAGGCACGCAAACCCAAGTCACAGTGAGTTATCACTTTGTGCCCATGAGGATGACAATTATAAAAACAAGAAAAAGAAAGTAACGAGTGTTGGTGAGGATGTGGAGAAACTGGAACCCTTGTGTATTGTCAGTGGAAGTGGAAAATGGTGCAAGCACTGTGGAAAACAGGGTGGCAGTTCTTTAAAACTTTAAAAATACAACTTCCATGTGATCCAGCAACCCCACTTCTGGGTATACACCCAAAGGAATTGAAAGGAGGGATTCGAAGAGGTATTTGCACACTCATATTCACAGGGTTATTCACAATAGCCAAGAGGTAGACGCAACCCAGGTGTCCATCAGCAGAGAGGATGAACAAGCGGGGCATAGTGGCTCACACCTGTAATCCCAGTACTTGGGGAGGCCAAGGCAGGAGCACTGCTTGAGCCCAGGAGTCTGAGACCAGCCTGGGCAACATAGGGAGGCCCTGTCTCTACAAAAAAAATTTTAGAGTTAGCTGGGTTTGGTGGCATGTGCCTGTAGTCCCAGCTACTTGGAAGGCTGAAGGGGGAGGATCACTTGAGCCCAGGAGGTTGAGGCAGTGAGCTGAGATCGCACCGCTGCACTCCAGCCTGGGTGACAGAGTAAGACCCTGTCTGAAATTAAAAAAAAAAACCACACCAAAAACAGATGATGAACAGACAAAAAGTGTTCTATCCACATGAAGGAATGTTATTTAGCCTTAAAAAGGAAGGAACTTCGGATGCATAACACAACGCGGACAAAAACATTATAAACACATCACGCTAAGTGAAGGGAGCCAGTCACAGAAGGACAAATCCTGTCTGATTCCACTCACATGAGGTCCCTGGAGTCACCAAATTCATAGACATCAAGAGCAGAATGGAGGGCACAGGGGCTGGGGAGAGGGAAAGGGAGTTGCCTCAATGGGGACAGAGCTTCAGTTTCACAAAATGAAGACATTCTGGAGGTTTGTTTCCCAACAATGTGAACATACTTAACACTACTGAACTGTACAATTAAATTAACAAACCAGCCAGCAAACCGACTCCTTTTCTTCATGGGAAACTGAGGCTAGGAACTAAGTGACCGGCACTTTCTCGACATCCTGGGCCAGAGGAACAGAGGAGCCAGGGAAGTCCGGGGGGTGTAGACACAGAGATGGGAATTCGGGGAATGTGAGGGAATGGCCCTGGGCCAGACAGGAAGCTGCAGTCTGCGTCCAACAGAAGGTCAAGGAGATACCAGAGAGACCGGGGGGAAAGGCGGTACTTAAACAGATAACAGCAGAGAATGTTCCAGAAGTGAAGATGGTTGGTCATGAGCAGTCAGACTGCAAAAAGCACAGTGGGTACCAAACAGGATAAATACCAGTGAATCCCTGCATGGAAATCACAGAAAGAGGCCGGGCGCGGTGGCTCACGCCTGCAATCCCAGCACTTTGGGAGGCCGAGTTGGGCGGATCACTTGAGGCCAGGAGTTTGAGACCAGCCTGGCCAACAGGGCGAAACCCCATCTCTACTAAAAATACAAAAATTAGCTGGCTGTGGTGACGGGCACCTTTAGTCCCAGCTACTTGGGAGGCTGAGGCGGGAGAATTGGTTGAACCTGAGAGGCGGAGGCTGTAGTGAGCCAAGGTCGCCCCACTGCACTCCAGCCTGGGCAACAGAGTGAGACTCCATCGCAAATAAATAAGACAGAGAGGGAGGCCTGAAACCCTGAAACCACCCCTTGGCGTGGCTCTAGTAGATGCTAATCTACTGTAGAACAGTATCTTCGAAGCACAGAGCTTCGAACATAACTGTCAGCCTGGAAACCCACATCCTCCAGGGGTGAGAGGAGTGAGGTGAATTGACAATGTTCTCAGACCCAGACAGAGCTTATTACGCACGATTCTTGTTGAAAGAATCCGTAGGGGATGCACCTTCAATCCTGGGCCCCTGACCTCACCTGGGTGCAGCTTGAGGGTCGGACCAGAGCAGATACCTGGCCAGGTGGGGGTCGAGCTGAGAGGGAGGAAGACCAAGGTGAGGGGAACTCTGCCTCCTGTTTAGGAATAGGTGCTTTGGAATCAAACCCATGAAGGGTGGGGCTACAGGGGACCTCTCCACCCATGGAACTAATCAGTCCCCTGGAGTGACATGTCTGTTATTATCAGATGTAGCTCTGCAAATAAAGGGTTGGGGCAGGGGTCCTTTGTGATAGCGTGGACCCTGCTGGGAACAGAGTCCCCTTCCTGCTTGGCCCTGGCTGGGGGCAAGGGCTCAGGACCCACAGGGCTGCCTGTTGCCCGTCTTCCCAGTGGCCAGGCGCTGTTCCCAGCCAGTTGGCCTGGACAAGAGGGGAATGATTCCTGAAGCCAGCAGAGCCACCTGCCACTGGTGGCCTTCACTGGGGCTCAGACTCCTGGACTATAGGTTGTGATGAGAGAGGATCCCTCTGTGGAAAGAGATCATGTGGGGCGGGGCTGAGGCCCGCTGAGTCCCCCACACTTAGGCAAGCGCCACTACTATGACCATGGCTATCTCCCTCCAAATTGGCCTGAGGACCCTCTCTTTTTGGAAGGTTCTGGAGGTCAGACCCTTCCAGGCCCTGGAGGGAGTTCTGTGGGATGCCATTGGTCCCCAAGGATGAGAGGACCCCCACCTTGCCTGTCCCATTCCATTCAGGCCACTTAGGTGGCAAGTGTTGGTCAGTGGGCAGGTGCAGGAGGCCTCCCTCCCTGGGCCACGCAGCACTGATACCCATTCCCACCAGCCTCCACCACAGTGGCCAGCAGGCTTGAGGCTCATCTGCGGCAAGGGTTCTAGGATTCAGACCGTGATCCCCCAAGCAGGACACCTGGCATGAGGACTCGGGACTAAAGGGGACCAGAAGGCGTCCGGTGCAGCCCAAGTCTCTGACCTCCTCATCCCCTCCTGTCTCCGCCCTCTTTCTCCCCCACAGCAAGTCACAGAAGCCAGAATTCCTCTTTCCCCAGGTGGGTCATGGACAGTAGAGGCCCTCTCCCCCAAAGCCAGCCATGAGACCTAGAAATACAACTCAAGCCTTCCCCACTTTTCTGGGGAGGAGCTGGCCATAAAGATGTTCTCCGCCCACCTTGTCTGACTGAGTCATAAGACCCTTGCTCCAGGGGTCCTGTCCCATGCCTGGGAGTGAGAAGCACTGCACGGAGAGGCCAAGGGGGAGCTGCACAGCTGGCCTCGCCGGCCTCCCCACAGTCCATCCCCTCAGGCATCCCCTGCCGTCCGACACCTGTCCACACGGCTCCCCATTCTTCACCGACCTTAAGCATAGGAACCGTCTTCCCTGGGTCTCTGGGTCCCCCTTTCTGATGGCTCCCATGTCACATAAAGCTTTGATTAAATCTACCTGGTGTGCTTTTCTCTTGTGAACCTGTCTTTTGTTACAGGGCTGTCTCCCATGCCCCTGATAATGGGTGAGGGGAGGGCTCACACCTTTTCCTTCCTTACAAGGGCAAGATGAGAACCTGGAGCCGATTGCCCCTGAAGTCTCCAAGGCCCCCAGCTCAGGGCCCTCTGCACCCAGTTCTGCATGAGGTCACTTGCCCCAGACAGAAGCAGCAAACCCGGGTGGGGGCGGGGGTGGTCAAAGCTTCCCACCACCCACTCCACAAACACCCGCGCTCCAACTTCCCCTTGGGGCCCAGGCCCTTCACACTATCATGGCGACAGCTCGACCCGTGACAGGGAACATGGTGCCCCAGCCTGCGGCCACCAGTCTCTCTGCGCTGCATCAGGGAACCTGCCCATGATATCGGGTATCTGTCTCAGGCCTCAGCAAATCTGCACGGGTTCTGTAAAGCGAGTGTTTAGGCAGTGGCTGGAACTCAGCTGGTCTCCGACTGGCATGTCATAGTTATCTAACGTGTGTGGGTGCAGGACTGCTCCATCCTGAGCTAATCAAATCCTAACAGCGCCGCGACTAGGACTTCTCGCTGTCAGGAAAAGAGATTCAATTTCCTTTTGAGCTGAAATTAATTTTCAGAGAAAATCACTTGATCGCCGTGCCCCACGGAGTGCTCCCAGCCCAGCATGCTGCTTCGCGGCGGGGCCGGTCCTCGGCAGGGGCCCTGGGAACACCGTGTCTGGCCGAGCGGAGCTCTGGGAGATACGCCGGGAGAGCACTGACCCACGGGGAATCTTGCTGGCCTCGAGGCAAGATATTTGGGGAGCAAGGACAGCTGGTCTGCTGGCTGCTGAGCGGACAACAACTTCTCCCCACCCCGCTTCCTCCTCTAGCAGTCCAGGGATCGTGGCAGCCTGGGTCAGATCCCAGCCTCTCGGAGAAGAATTGCTGCACAGCCGCGGCAGTGCTCAGCTGGGAATCGCGCCCAATTCGTCTGGTGGTGAGGAGGGTCTTTGGGCAGCGGCAGGCGCCCGCTCTCGCACCCGGGGCCCGGGTCTGCAGCTCTGGCCCTTGTCCTCATCGGCCCTCACAACTGCTGTCAACCCAGAGGTTCCGCTGACTGCGCAGGCACACGCATTCCTCGCCTGCATCTGGTTGGCTGGAACCCAACTGATCGCCTATAAATACCTGGCTCAGGCCCACGCTTCAGCCCAGCGTTTCTTCACGTTGAGGGATATGTCATCAACACATTTTTAAGCCAGCACAAGGTATTATTTAGGAGAATATGAAATTCTCCCTGGATTCAGAGAATCCAGAGTGTCTGGACAGACTTATGGAAAGGCCCAGAAAGAATTTTAGACATTGTGCTAGACTCCGTGCTACAGGTGGGGACACTGAGGCCCAGAGAGGCGACCCGCAGAAGGACCGGGCAGGATGGGAAGCCAGGCTTCTGGCCTGAGCTCCACTGAGCCTTGGGTAACATGGATGCTTTGGTCCCAAACCCCCCAGTGTCTGTGGCTGACTCAACTCCCATCTCCCACCTGCCTGTGAGGCCCCCTACAGGGGGAGCTGGCCGTGGCCAGTGGCTGTATCCCCACCCGTCTTGCTGGCCAGGAAATGAGGAGGGCACTGTGTCCCAGGCTGGGGCCACCTGGGAGCGTGTGGCCCTGGCCACTTTGAGGGACAGCCTCCCAGGTCAGCAAAAACTGTAACATTGACACTAAGGGCCCAGAACGTCTGCTCTCCTGGCCCACACCTCCCCAGGGCCCTCAAGAGGAGGCAGAGGTCACTGAGGACAGGATCCCTGGCCGCTCCGTCTTCCACACGCTCCTCGAGTCCCCGGCCTCATCTCATGGGATCTGGACCCACCGGCCACCCAGCAACTTCAAGCCCCTGAGGGCCACAGTCGTCCTCCAGACACACGCAGACCTGGCCGCCAGGCCCACACTGGCCACTCCAGACACACGCAGACCTGGCCGCCAGGCCCACACTGGCCACTCCAGAGAGCCACCGGGAGGACAAGGAGGGAGAGAGGGATGAGAAGCCAGTGGGGCTGCGCTCAGTGCTGGGCATCAGGGTCTCTAGGTGAAGATGGTTAGCCCCAGCTCACCCCCAGCCTGTCCCCGATGGACCCCATGGACTCCAAGAACATGAGCATGGGAATGACCCCGCAGAGCCGGCCACTCAGCCCAGGTGACAGTAAATCTGTGTGCGCTAAGGTCGTCCGTCTTCCTAAGGAGTGTGGCCCTGGGGCACTGGCTGTCGGCAGGGACGAGCTCCTGGCTGGGGCTGTGGGGGGATGGAAGCCTGCCCTCAGCACCGGGGACATCTGCTGCCCTGGTCCTGCCACGGGGGCTGGGAGGTGTCAGGATGGGGCCCACAGGGATGGGGAGAATGCTGGTGGGTAGTGGGTGGAGCAGGGGCAGCTGATGTGGGCTCCCGGCTCGTCCACAGGCCCCTGGGGTCAGTCCCAGGGCAGAGCCCCCCAACACGGGCCACACTTTGTTTCTAGCCGAGAGGTCGAGACACTCGGGGCCTTGCCCCACCCTGTCTGGTTCTTGCCAACACTCATTTCTCTGTGGCCATCTTTGCGGGACTCTCAGTTCCATGAGAACCCGTTGGCCTGGGGTCACCACTCACCCTGCCTAGGACCTCTCTCCAGTACAGGCTGGGCTGTGGCTGCAGGTCCCTTCCTGGGCCCCAACCTCACTCGGGGTCTGAGCCCATCGAGGGGAGGAGCCACATCTTCCATCCTGGGACCCCAGTCCAGCACCCAGCAGGCTCCCAGGCAGCATGTCCAGAGTTCACTCCAGAGTCTCTCGAGCGCTAGTGAGGGAGAGGACGAGAAGCACAGCACTGGGAACACATCCTTAAGTTTAGTAAAACACTAGTGCTTGACTGAGAGTCCCAAGTGGCCCCACGTGAGCTGACGGTGCTGGGAGGTACGCCATGGACAACTGCCACGGCCGGTGCGCGGCGTGTTTCCTGGCAGCTGGGCCTCCTTATGCGTGTAGCACCTCCCCGCCGCCTGTTTCCTGTGTCCCCACAATCGCGCAGGCCAGCTGACGCTCATGTCCCACCTCCTCTGTGTTTCCTCTCCCCCCCATCCCACAGGCAGGGACCCCAGCCTAGAAAGCATTGTGCTTCTCTCCCACTACGCCTGAGACCTAGGGTAGCACTGGGCAAGCGAGGGGCGCAGAAATACGGAAGGACAGAGAAGAACACACCACAGAGTGGCCCGGGACCATGAACTGCACACACCTCCGACCTGGTGGGCCCAGCTCTACCCTCTCTCAGACCAACAGTCAGCATCTACTGGGAGGACGGTGTTCAAGGGAAGCTCCTCCCGGGGCCACTTCCAAAGCAGAGAGATGGACCCGGTGTGAAATGCATGAGCAGGGCACTGGAGACGCAGCTGAGGGCGTTCCAAGTGGTTCTCGGGGAACGTTCAAAGGAACAGGGGAACAGTCACAGCATCCAGAGAATAAAGCAGTGTGTACAGACTGCATGGGATGCCCTGATTACATTTTAAAATCCACAGATAGTCACAGATGATGGAAAGAAGATAGCGGGCAACACACTCAACTGTCAACCCTGGTTTCTCTGGGATGGAATTAGAGGGGTTTTCGCTAACTCGTTGGCAGGCTATGAATGTCCCCAACGGTCCTCTGAGATGCCGCTGACCACCATGTCCCAGCCAGATGAGCTTCGTGCCGCAGCTCACGAGACCTGCCCACAGACCCAGCTTCCTTGTTCTGAGGGGGCAAGGGTCGTGCCCAAAGTGGGCTTGCTAGAAGCGAGGTCTGCACTCAGCCCCTGTGCCGAAACCCATGCGCAGTGATGGTTGGAAACCGAGCAATGAGCAGTATTTTATGCAGCTGTGATGTGCTTTTTACAACACCAGTGATTTTACACCAATGAGCAGGAGACTGTGGGGAGAGGCGGCCCCTGCACCCCCTGCACCCCTCACGCTGTGTTTGGCCTGGCCTGTTCCTCTGGGGGACGTCATCCCGGAAGCAGAGCCTTTGGGTCAGCTCAGCAAGCACCTGGCCTGGCCTGGCTCCTAGGCCACACAGGTGGAGGCTGACCCAGGCAGCCACTGCCTAGGCTTGGGGAGGCCGCCAGGGCCAGGAAAGGGCCAGCCCCAGGGGAGGGGAGGCAGCTGGAGCCGCCTGTCTGAGAACAAGTCCCAGCAGCTTGCTGGAGTGGCCGTGCGGGTGGGCGCGAGGCTGCTGGGCCTCAAATGGGAGGGGACGTGTTCCCACCTGGTCGTCTCCCCCTCCTGTAGCCAAACCAGACAGAGGCAGCACCTATGTCAAGCCTCAGCAAGGTGGGAGAACCCGCAGCCCCCCTCCCCTTCTGCAAACCAGAACCCAGCTGCAGACAAAGCTGGATGCTGCGTGGACCCCGGCTTGCTGGAGCTGGAGTCGGGCCGTCTGAAGGCCGTGTGGCCTGGATCCAGCTGTGCTGCTCTCTCTGAGTGCCCACTCTCTCTGGTCCCAGCAGGCAGCTTTGCACCACAGAGGCAGGAAGCAAGCTAGACACAGCCGGCCCTGCTTCCTGCCCCTGTGCAGCCTCTGGAGAGGGGAGGTGAGAGCAGAGCCGCCGGGATCTCCCTAGTTTCTGGCCGCCTCCTCCCTGACAGTCATCGCCAGATTGCTTATCTGCTAACAGAACCCAGATTTGCCCCCAGGACCTCCAGTCCCTCTGCAGGCCAGGACCTCGCTCCTCCCCAACCTTCCTTAGCATTTCCCCACCCAAACCCCAGACGAACATACAGGAAGGAGAGACAGGGAGCCGCCTCCAAACGCGGCCGTGCACCCGCCCACCCCCTCCTGAAGGCCACATCCGTGTCACTGACACATATCGGGGGCTTTCTGGGTTTCTTTAGCCGGGCGGCCCTGAGCAGCCTGGCCCATCCAGCCTCTCTGAGCTCCATCTGGGTAACATCCATCATGCAGGGCAACATCTCCTCCAGCATGAGCACTGGAGGGCTCTGGAGGCCCGGCCCCCGCTGCCACTACATGGCTTACACCCCTGCAAACAAGCAGGGTGGTCATGCACCGAGGTTCTCAATGGGCGATCCTGCCCCCAGCGGACCCTTGGCCATGTCTGAACACACTTGCGGCTGTCACAACGGTGGGTGCCACTGGCACCTAGTGGGCGGCAGCCAGGGAGGCGGCAGCCAGGGAGGCGGCCACACACCTGTGTCACACAGGAGGGCCCTCACAGCAGAGAGGATCTCCTCCAAACGTCAGTAGTGCTGAGGTTGGGAGACCCTGTAACAGAGCCGCCCGCACTATGGCGAGGATTACACGGGAAAGCGTGCCGTGATGTTCTCGGAACAGTGTCTGGCACACAGGAAGCCCTCGGCAAACAGGGGCTGCTGTGTTTACCATCCTCATCTCAGCCTCGAGAAGTCAAAGCAGATGCCAAGATGCCTGTTTTCCAACAAGGAAACAAAGCCCAGAAGAGGGACGTGCTGGCCCAGAACTAGAATCTGGGCCCCGATCCTGGTCTCTGAGGGAGCCTCCTGCCTGGGGCCAGGTCCCATGGAGTGCTGGCTCCGGACACTACCACCATCTCAGAAGGGATGGGCTCTGGCCCCTCAGGATAGAGGCTTTCTAGAGCTGGTGGGGGACATGTGGGGTGCTGTTTGGGGACTGGCTGTGCTCCCACCCCAGCAGCCCCTCCTCCCACGCCCACAATGGCAGCTGGGAGGCTGCCACACGGAGCTCTCCGGAGCCAGCTACTGCTCAGCAGAGCTCGGCCCTCCCGTTTCCAGGAGGTCACTTGGCCTCGGGAGGGCTGCCCCGCGTCTTTCAGGAGGGGATACAATAGGTGGCGATGCAGGCGGTGAGGCCAAGGCTACCTTCCCTGGGACTGAGTCCCTGGCATGCACCAGGCACCGAGGAGGGATGGAAGACGCTGTGACTTTGATCCACATGACCTCTCCAAGCTCCCAACAGCCTGTAGGAGGGCCGCCTGGTCCCACTGTCCCCCCTTCACAGTTGGGGACCGAGGCCCAGGGAGGCAAAGGAACCTGCCCGAGAGCCCCCAGCCCCCAGATCCCCTGGCACACCCCTCACACCATGCTGCCACCCACGACCCAGAGGACGTGGCCAGCTGGAACCTACCAGGTGCCCTGCGGCTCTCAGTAGCTTGTGGGTGGAGAACGGGAAGGCCTCGTTGCTCAGGTCTGCGTCCAGCACCTCCTGCAGAATGGCTCGGCTGCGGGCAAGAGCAAAGTCGCTCAGTCAGCAAGTGCTCACGGGTGGTGCCTGGGCAGGAAAGTCCCCGGGGACCTGCCATGAGTGGGATAAGTCCCTGTCCTCATGAGACAGATGACAATAAACATGGATTAATAAAAATACACCAAGACAGATGTACGTTCCAAATATACATAAGACAGCCACCTTCCAGTGGGGTAACGCTAGGGCTAGCAGGACCCCTGGGGGAGGCCAGACTTGGAGATAGCTCTAATGGGACTTGCGATTCTTAGATGGGGAACTGAGGCCAGAGTGGTTATCTAACCATAGAATGCCCTTGAAAACCACAGGCCAGGAGGAACAGAGCATCTGGGCCAGGTCAACAATCCACAATCCATATCCCCAGGGCTCTCCAGGTTTCCAACTCTTCAGAGGCCAGAGGGGCCTCAGCTGCTGCTTTGGTAGCCACGGCCCGAGAGAGGAGCTGGCTATGGTGGCCTCAGTGCTGTACAGAAGAGTAGAGTAACTTGCCCAAGGCAGAGCCGGATTGGAGCAGATTCCGGCCTCCTCCCAGCCCACTGCAGAAAGTGCTCTTCCCAGACACCACCCCGCTCTGTTCCCTGACCTAACCCTCCAACTGGGCACCTCGGCCCCAAAGTCCTCTGCCTGACATGGGTGTGAGACGCTCAGGCTGCAGACTTGGAGGAGGTAGAGAACTGGGCTTAGCACCCAGCAGGTGCTAAGAGCCATTTCAACCTCCTAGGGGACTGTCACCTACCGAGGGCAGGGCCGCACCTGAGTGCCACAGTGCTATGAGGGCCCGGGAATGTTCCTGAGCACTGGACACTCAGTCCATACTCGACAGTTTGCACAGACTTGCTGGGTCCACCCCTGCTTTTAAGCTCTGCGAGGGTGGGGATTCGCTCCCCACTTTCCCCGCTCCGTGGTACCCAGCACCACATCTACTCTCACACTTGCGCAAGTACCGGAGACCTCACTGGAGTCAACACCCATGGTCTCCCAGGAAGCCCTCACCTCCTGGGCACCGTGCCCACCTCCAGGCCTAGCCCTCTTGTGCCCCTTCGCATTCTCACCCCTTCCCCTGTCACCACTTAACCCTTTGTCATCCTTCAGCTCTTGGCTCAGCTGTCACCTCCTCCAGGAAGCCCTCCCTGACTCCCTAGGTCTTGGGCAGGTACTCGTTGTCCAAGATCCCACAGTCTCCTGCCAGGGTGTCTCTCACATTGGTTGTACCCACCCCCAGTGCATCCACCCCCGGGAGCTCCGTGCCAACAGCATCCCCCCATCCCAGTGTGCCTGGCACAGAGCAGGCTCTCAGTAAATAGGACTGACTGTGAACACCCTGGCTTGGCACAGCAGGGTGAGGCCCCCATTGCTAGGAGACGCCCCCCCACTTCTGTCCCTCTGGGATCCCAGCAGGTGTTGAGGCTGCCCAGAAGTACTGCTGACCCTAATCCCAATCGTCACAGTGCTGGGAGCCGCCACCCACGTCAGCCTGAGGTGCTCAGCTGTGTTACAGTTGGCCAAGACCCTTATGTAACCACTCAGCACCCACGTGGCGCCAAGCCCTGGAGAGTGATACCAGCGCCTCAGACCTGACAAGCACATGCTCTCTGCAGCCTTGAGTGGCAGCCGCACGGAAGGGACCCTGGGGCAGAAGCCTGGAGCTGCCACCTGGTCCAAGGCTTTGAAGGGCTCTGACCCAGGCTATGGGCTCAGCAACCTCAGGGGAAGCCCAGTTCCAGGGGTCCACGAGCTTCCCAGTCAGAGGCCCCGGTTCTAGTCCCAGGCCCTGTACTTACCCCTGAACCCTACCAAGCCCCAGTCCCTCATCTGTGATGCCACGGGCCACTGTGAGGAACCAGCAAGAAAGCACACAAAGCCCCTGGTGCTAACCATGACCACAGCGATGGCCAGTTCTGGGCTGCACGACACCGTCTCTCCCAGCCACGCAAGGATATTGGTTTTGGTTTGTTTTGTTTCATTTTGGCTTGAGACAAGGTCACCCTCTCTCCCAGGCTGGCTTGCAGTGGCACAATCACAGCTCGCTGCAGCCTTGACCTCCTGGGCTCAAGTGATCCTCCAACCTTGGGCTCCCAAGTAGCTGCGACTACAGGTGTGCACCACCGTGCTGAGCTAATTGAAAATTTTTTTTTGTTTTTTTAGAGATAGGATCTCGCTATGTTGCTCAGGCTGGTCTCAAACTCCCAGACTCAAGCGATCTTACCACCTCGGCCTCCCAAAGTGCTGGGGTTGCAGGCATGAGCCACCGAGCCCAGCCTCTATCAGCACAGGGGGCTATTTGAGTTTACATCCACTAGTATTAAAAATGCAGTCCCACTAGCCACATTTCAAAGGCTCAGTAGCCACACAGGGCTTAGTGGCTGCGTGTTGGACCGCTCAGTTATGGAACATTTCCAGAAAGTTCTATGGGGCAGCAGCTCCCACAGCCCCTACTCCATTGTCCAGTAGGTGTGCTGAGCACGTCCTTAATGACAATTCCGAAAGTGCAGCCTTTATCAGCAGCACCAGTATTATTATTCATCTAAGAAACTTTGGGTTATTTTTGAAAGATAGAGGACATTTTGGAGGAGAAAGTTAAGAAATTACCAGGAGGCAGCGAGCTCCTCTTCCCGCCCTGGCTGCCTCCCCCGCCGCCGCCTGGAGCAGCTTATAATGAGGCTGGGCGCACCGGCCGCCCCCGGGCCGCACCTTGATCGGTCCATCTGCCACTTCCTCCCTCCACGGCCCACCTGCCTCCCCCACACTAAAAATATCCCCACTCCCTGTCCAAGGTTGGCGTGGCAATGAAGCCAGAGGATTCCAAGGACCAGGCCTTGACACCCCTCCCTCTACCCCAGAGATGCAGACGTTGGGGTCACCCAGGTGAGAAATGAAAAGCACACAGCATCACGGCTGCCTGTGGGCCAGGCTGGGGACTGCATGATTCCACCGCATCCCAGTCCCTTTCCCTGCAGCTGCGGCCAGCACCCTCCACTCTTCATCATGCACGCGGAAGCTGTCTCTGTCCCCTACCCTCCCCCGACCCTCTCAGCACACCCCATCCACTGTCGGGTGCTATGAGCCTCGCCCAGTCCATGGGAACCACCACAACGCCAAACCCTCGCCCGTGAGCTGCATGGACTCAGCTCATCACTCCCTCCTGGACATCCCTGCCTCGCCTGGCCTGAGGCTCCTCACAGGCCTGCTGGCCCCCTGCCCGCTGACCCAACAGCAGAGACCCCCCCACCAAAGCCCAAGCCCGACCATGTTCCCCCTCTGCTCAGCACCCCTCCCTCAGAGGAGCAGCCGCTGGGCCTCCAGTATCTCACCCTGCTGCCCTCTGAGCCCGGCTCCTGGCCTACTCCATCCCAGCCTCAATGTGTGCCTCAGACATACGCACTGGCCTGCCACGGGGCCTTTGCACCTGCTGTTACCACTGCTGGGAGCAGTTCCCCCAGAACACCAAGGCTGGGTCACTCGTTTCCTGCAGGGTTCTGCCCAAATGTCTCCTTAATGCATGTTGGTTTCTATGAGCAGCCTCAAGTCAAACACTTTGCAGAAGCCAGTTAGTGTTAAAGCACTCGACCCTCTCCGATTCTATCCCTTCCTCAGCAAGCACACGTCTACCGTGTGCCCCTGAGCACCACAGTGCATATGCTTGGACGGAGAGCAACAGCTCGGTCCCTTGCAGCCCGAGAGGGGAGCAACTGGCCCAGGACTCAGCGTGGGGTGCCAGGGAAAGCGGACCCCATGGCAGGGTCTGGGCACTCCAGCCAGAGGTCTTGGCAGAATCCCAGGCTGACAGGATATCAGCAGGACACAGCCCTGCTACGTCAAGTGCTCACCTTGGCGACCTTCAGGCTGGAGACTCATCTCCCCCCCACCCCTCCCCGCCTCTCCTCCTCTCCTTTCCCATCCTCTCCCCGAAGCTGCCACCATCATTTTCCAGAGACAGATCACCCCTTTGATACCCTCCATGTCCCCAGAAGCAGTGCCCTCATCTCGTGCCTCTTCCTCCTGCCCAGTCCAGCAGAGCCACCCTGTCCAGCCCCAAGGCAGATGTGGCGGCAGGAAGCACACCGAGAGGAGTGTCCTGGCCCCTTAGCCTGGTGGGGGAGGGTCACCAATGAAAGGCCTAGACTAGGCCGTTTTCTCACAGAGGATTTTTAACTCTTGAAAAAGGGTGGCGGTGAGCGTGTGCAGGCTTCTGAGCACAAGGGGGACGCATCCCCGTCAGCCCTGGCACTGACGAGCTGTGTGACCTTGGGCAAATGTCTCGACCTCTCTGTTTCTCAGTTTCTGCATCAGTAAAAATAAGAACAATTATGACCACCTCAAAGGGCTACTGTGGGGATGGGAGATGTTGGCTCAGGCTTGGCAAGTCACAGGTGCTCCATTGGTGGCTGCTAACATGATGCCCTTCCTCCCTGTCCCCCACCCCCAGTCCCTTCTCCCAGCCTCCAAAGCACAGTCAGAGGGGTCTTTCCAAGGTGCACACCTGCTCAGCCGTCCTTTTGCCCAAGACTCTTCTGTGGCTGTGTGCATGAGCCAGCAGCCGAGGGTCTTCCCCGGTCCTGGTTTCTCATGGGTGGGGAACACAGCCCGGCAGGTGTTTATAGAAGGAATGCACGCATGGATAAGCCTTAACCTTGTCATGGGGGGTGTTTCCGGAGGAGCCAGGGACCCCTCGGTATAGGATATTATTCTGCCCATGTGATCAAGGTGGCGTACAGAAATTACCAGGTAGCAGGGCGAACCCTGGCCTGGTTCTGCCCACTTTGGGATGGTGGACGGTAATTCCTAGACTGCACTGGTGACTCAGAGACTGCCCTCCCCTCTGGGATCCTGGGGTCCTCAGTGACTGAACAGCTGTAAATTTCAGTCTGACTTGTGTTACCGGCTTATCTGCATTCCAGTGCTTTGAAGATATTTATTCAGAATGGCATCTCTGGTTTACCAGAACGCTTAACTATTCAGAATGGCCCATTCTGGACAAGCTGTTCTACCCAAGGGCCTGTTGGAGGACCTGGGTCCAGGCAGCAGGTGCACCCAGGGGCGGGCTCCCAGTCCTCTCTCACCTGGCTGGGCCCTGGATGCTGATCATGCCCAGGTCCTCGGAGCTGTCGATGAGCTGGCACTGGAACTTCTGGTCCTGCAGCACGGTGGTGATGTGGGACCAGTTGTGCTGGGCCACGGCCCCGCCCACGGCCAGGTAGTAACCGTCCCCTGGAAGAGAGGCACCTGGACTTAGAGCAGGATTTCAGGGCCTGGGAGGTGGGGACAGAGAGGGTGGCCCAAGGGTCTCCTGGCTGAGAAAACAAATGCCCTCTCAGGGGCCTGTGCCTTCACAGTGCCCAGGAACCGTATCTGTCCCTCCCTCGGTCCCCCAGGGCCACACCTTGCAGAGTATCCTCTGAGCCATGGGGGTTAGGAGAAGGACCTGCTTCTCAACCCCTACCACCCGCCCCTCTGCAGACACCTCAAAGGGATGCCCCTACCCTGGGAGGACGGTGTCTTGGGAACACACAGGCCTAGGCCAGCCTGGCCCAGATGCAGTTCTGTGGCTCACCAGCCTTGCTTCTCACCTCTCTGAGCCCCCATTTTCTCATCTGTAAAAGGGGTAGACCCACCACATCTGGCCCCACAGGGCTATTGGAAGCACCCTTGGACGAGAGACCTCTCAGGGCCCCAGGCAGGCCCCAGCCAGGCTGCTCCCTCCCTTCCTCCTCCTGACACCATAAGCACAACAGAGAATGAAGGCAAAGAGACAAGCCAGCCCTCAAGGGGTTCCCCGACACCTGGACTGGGGCCATTTCTGGATGGCATCCTCAGCTCTATTCAGATAGACACCCTACCTCACCTCCCCCAACACACACACACACACACACACACACGGCCACTCTCAGGCCCCTGGCTCCTGGGTGGCCCCACCAGTCTGCAGCCATCCCAGGCCTCTCCCAGGAGGGCATGGGAGCTACTGAGGCCAATTGGTGCCCAGGGAGATGGCAGCTGATGGGCCTGGCCTCCTGTGGCCCTGACCATCCAAGATCAACTTCCCTGAAAACAAGATGTTAGTCCTGAGGCCAGAGGTCAGTCAGCCCAGGTCCAGGCCTGGCCTGCAAAGCTGACATGGCAGAGAGCAGTGAGAAGGCAGGGTGGCCGGAGACTTGCACCATCGGCAGTGGCTGTGGGGGGAGCTGTGGGCTGTGCAGCTGATTTTGTGCTTTTCAGTATCATTGGAATGGTTCCCAGGAGCATGTATCCTTTTGTAATCTTACAAAAAGATCAATAAAGATCATTTAAAATTGCTTTTAAGATTGACAGCTGCTTTGTATGGCACCTTGATCACATTGTGTAAATCATCACATTCTCTCGGCTCCGTGGTGATCTGATGCAGCATGGGTAGGTAGCGCACGTATTCAATACGTGCATATTTAATGCCCATGCATATTCATAACTCAAACAGTGCAGTTTTGAAGCCTGAAAGTAAAGCAAAGCCCACATGGTGGTTTTCTCCTGTTGAATGGTGTCCCCAGGACCCGCAGAGCCCTGGGGGATGTGACTCACTGTGCTAACTCCACACCCACCAAGTGCAAACCTTCCCAGCAACCAGCACCGCCGATCTCCAGCCCTCAGCTCTAGGAATCCACCAGAATCCTCTGGAAAGCTAATTGTGCACCACTGGGAGATGGCTCAGCGTTGAAAGCACTTTCCTGACAGCTTCCCCTTATGAGGGGGGACGAGCAAGGTCCTCATTCCCCAGCCAGGGAAACTGAGTCTCAGGGAGGCTGCTCCCCAGCCCTCCCAGCACCCCCAGACTCTGACTCAATTCTCCATCGCAGCTCCGGGAGGCGCGTCTTCCTCACTCCATTTCACCAATGGGGGAAACTGAGGCTCGGGGGGGGGCAGGTTGCTGAGCCAGGCAGTGGCAGGACCTGGCCAGGATTTTTGGTGACCTGTGTCCTCATTTTGGCCCCTCTACTGTCTCCCTAGCTAGACTCACTAAGTCTGCGGCTATGGGCTGTGCCTGGGCCGCCCCTCTACTGGGGGCTGATGCCCAGCTCCTTACAGGCATCACTCCTCTCAGCTCAGAGATGCCATTTCAGCTGAATGACCCAGAGACGACCAGCGATGGGCAGGTCACACTGGTTCTCACCTCTACACCCTTGTAGCCAGTGGCTCCTACCCATCCTTCCAAGCTCAGGCCGGCCCTCTCCTCCAGGAAGCCTTGCTCATCCCGGCTCTGCGGTTTCACATGGCCTTCCCTAACACCTCGCTCTTTCCCATCCCCTTGCATGTCCCCCTCCAGGTGTTACGGGGCCCTTCCTGCCCCCGTCCGGACATACAGCCCACTGTGGGGTCCCTGAAGCCCCATCGGCCTCCTTCAACTCCTCCCGACTCTGGCTGCCCTGGTGCTGCCACACAGTGCAGGCTCACGCAATGACTGTTGAGGGAACGAGCGAAGGAACGAGCTCATGGATCCATGAGGCACAAGCGCTCTGGCTCAGCCCATGGCTCTCTCAGCCTGCACGTCGCCAACGGCAGGAGGGAAGGGGTGGGCGAGCTCTGCGCACCCCATAGGACCCCTCACTCACGCTCCCAGCCTCATCTCCGCCACCAGCCTCGAGACTGCAGGGCTCACCTCACTACTCCCTGCTTTCGGCAGAACCGCAGAGGCCCAGGAGCCCCTGCCAGCCCCCAGCCCCGAAGGCCCCCTGGGCAGTGAGGAACGCTGTCTTCCCACCCTGGCCCCCAATATCCCACCCCCTCCGGTCTTCATTTTTCCTCTTGACCCATCTAACATCCTACACCTTCCACTTATTTTATTTTTCTAGTCCTATTTCCTCCCACCAGAGATACACACTCCACATGGGCCAGAACCTTCTGTGTTTGGCTCACTGTTGGGTCCTCCATGCCTCAAACTGAGCCTGACACACAGTCGGTGCCCAACGACTGCTGCCGAAGGTGCGGGTTATGAGCTGATCATGAAGGAGCCCCTTTCTCTGAGCCTGACACACAGTCGGTACCCAACGACCGCTGCCGAAGGTGCGGGTTATGAGCTGATCATGAAGGAGCCCCTTTCTCCGAGCCTGACACACAGTCGGTGCTCAACGACTGCTGCCGAAGGTGCGGGTTATGAGCTGATCATGAATGAGCCCCTTTCTCCCCTTGCCTCTCTCCCCCAGTGCCCAAGCTGGGGCTCGACACTGACAGAGTCCCAGTGAGGAAACAACTACATTTGCCAGCAGCACGGAGTCAGGTCAAGAACCAGGAGATGCCAGTTTTTCTGAATGGGCTGAGCCCTCCCCGCTGACGGTGCCCCTGCCCCGGGGACAGCACAGAGAGCTGCACGGTCAGCACCTTCCCCTGTGCAGGTCCCGTCCCAGAGGCGGCAATGCCCCTTCCTGGAGAAAGAGAATGTTTCCCTCTCTGCTTCTTCATCCCTGGTGGGGATGGGTTACAGGACGAGAGATCAGATGGCTCCTGTGTGAACACAGGGACAGGATCAGGGAGCTGAAGGCACAGGAGGCAGGTCCTGGCTCTGCGTAACAGTTGGGGCTGGGCAAACAAGGGATGAGGGTTCTGAGCTACCTGTCCCTGAGGGTATGCAGGCAGACATGGAGGGACTGCAGCAGGCAATCAGGCATCAGCGTGGGCCCTGAGCCGGACATCTTCTAAGGGCCTATCCAAGCTCCAGACTAGAGGGTCACACGGGCCTGAGAAGTCAACCCAGCAAGGATGTCAGTGGCAGAAAGGAGCTGACTGCTTTGAGTGGGAGGCACGGCCTAGCATTGGTACGCTTTGTTCCGGGCAACCGAGCTGAGCACGCCCACACTGCAGCCACTCCGAACCGCAACAGTGTGGACAGGTTCAGAGATGCAATCACTGAGTACTGGGAGCTCCAGCAATGCCGCCTGAACAAAGCCCCCATTTAGCCTGAAACGAGACCTCTAATCTCCCAGCTCTGACCACAGCGGGCACAACAGCTAATGACAGAGCTGCCGTCAGCAGCCCATCCCGTCCATCCTGCCCTGTCCACAATCACCAGTCCACAGAGCAGGCCGCAGTCACAGCGCCGTGCGCACAGAGGCATCCCATACCTTCAAAGGCGGGGGCCAGCGGGGAGGCCTGGTGGCTGGGTGCCAGGCGGCTGACAGTCAGGTCACTCTCGGTGCCCCCACGATGGTTGAGCATGCACGTGTACACGGTGGAGCCTGTGAGAGGGAGAAGGAAGCCGGGTCTGTGCTGCCTCAGTTTCCCCAGGGCCGCTCACAGGGGCAGCTCCTTGTCACGGAGGCTGGATAACCCCCAGACAGGATGCCCTACTGGGAGGTGACCTGGAGAGCCCCTCGGCCCAGGGATGCCATTTCAGCTGAATGACCCAGAGAGGACTGGCCATGGGCAGGTCATCCCATCACTGTCACCCTTGCGGGAAGGAAGCTTCTTTCTTCTTGAAATGCCTTGGCACTGGCCCCTCCCACCCATCCACCACCATGCTGAGAAGTTTCTAGGGAAAGGATTCATGCCCCCCATTCATTCTGGGGCTCCTAGCTCCGTGTCTGGTACCAGAGAAGACTCCATAAATGTCTGTGGCATAAATTACTTTGTGGATGGAGGATGGATGGACAGATGGGAAGGTGGGCAGATGGATGGGAGGATGGGAGTGGGTGAGCAGAAGGGGGAACAGATGTATGGAGAAACAGGGATATGTGGGCTGGTGGATGGGTGGATGCAAGACTGAGTGGGTGGCTGGATTAATAGGAGGTGAGCAGCAGGTGCCTGGGAGTCTGGGGAGTGGGTTTGTTGGTTGGCTGGCTGGAGAGATGATGTTAGGGGTTGAATTGTGTCCCCCACAAAAGATATGTGAAAGTCCTCACCAGGACTGGGAGTGTGAACTTATTTGGAAATGGGGTCTTTGCAGAGATGATCAGGTTAAAGTGAGGTCATGAGTGTGGGCCCTCATCTAATCTGACTGCTGTCCTTCTAAGAGGATAACACGGCTGGGCACGGTGGCTCACACCTGTAATCCCAGCACTTTGGGAGGCTGAGGCGGGAGGATCACCTGAGGTCAGGAGTTTCAGACCAGCCTGGCCAACATGGTGAAACCCCGTCTCTACTAAAAATAGAAAAAATAGTTGGGCATGGTGGTGTGCGCCTGTAATCCCAGCTACTCAGGAGGCTGAGGCATGAGAATCACTTGGACCCAGGAGGCGGAGGTTGCAGTGAGCTGAGATCGCGCCATTGCACTCCAGCGTGAGCGACAGAGCGAGACTCCGTCTCGAAACAAAACAAAACAAAAAAAGAGAACACCTGGAGAAGGCCTTGTGACACAGGCAGAGACTGCAGTGATGCAGCTGCATGCCGAGGAAGGCCAAGATTCCCGGCCACCACCAGCAGCTGGAAGAGCAAGGAAGGGTCCTCTGCAGAGTGTCAGGTACAGACACCCTCATTTTGACCTCCAGCTTCCAGAACCGTGAAAATAAATTGCTGTTGTTTTAAGCCACCAGGTTTGTGATCCTCTGTTCTGGCAGCCCAGAACACTCCTGAAGATGGGGACGCATGAGCTGTTGGGTGGGTGGGTGGGTGGGTGACAAAAAGGCAGATGAAGATCCCAAGTATGTCCCAAATATGGCTTGGGACATACTTACATTAAAAATGAGTCATTATGTATCCAAAATTCAAATGTAGCTTAGCATCCTGTGTTTCTATTTAATTCTGGCAATCCCACCTGTGAGAGCATGGGGGGGACTGGGCCCCACAGTCCCAGGAGAGACGTGGCTGAGGGCCAGCTGCCACACATCCTTTCTGGAAGAGTAGAGAGGAAGGCAGAGGTAGGGAGGAGAAGGAAGGCAGGAGGGAGAGGTGGAGGAAAGTAATGAGGGCCTGGGGCCTGGGATGGGGCAAAGGGGGCCGGACGGGGGCGCTCAAAGCCAGGTGAGGGCAAGGAGCAGTGTGCTCAGGGTGCCCGAGGGGACAGGGTGGATTGCCAGCTCATCTCAGTGCCTGAGGCTGTGCCCATGGAGTGACAGGAACATGCCCCCCAACCTCAGGCTCCATACCTGGGGGTCGGCTGACATCTGCGGAGAAGAGCCAGTCGGCAGCCTTCCTTGCATCCAGCCCTACCAGGTAGAACTTCCCGAAGTAGGACATGTCAAACACAGCGGCGGCCCCTCTGCAGGCCAGGCACTCCTTCTTGATCTGAAAAGTTCCAGGCAGGTGGGAATGCCACGGGGGTCTTTGGGGTGTGCTTCTTCCTCAAGAACGTGGAGAACGGGGGCCGTTTCCAACACACCTGCACTGAGCCTCTCCTCCCTCTCTTCTGGCCCGCACCAAGCCCTTCTCAGCTCAGGTGCACACTGTGACACGTGCTTCCCAAGCACAGGACATGCTCCCCAGGATAGATAATATGCTATGCCACAAAACAAGGCTCACTAAATTCAAAAAAGTTGAAATCATGCAAAGGATGTCCTCTGACCACGATGTAATTAAATTAGAAATCAATAGCAGAAGAACAAATGGAAACTTCACAAATATGTGGAAATTACACAACACACTGCTAAAGAGCCAATGGATCAAAGAAAAGAATCACAAAGGGAATTAGAAGCTACTGAATTAAATGAAGATGAAAGCACAACACACAACCTCTTATGAGATGCAGCTAAAGCGATGCTCACAGGGAAATTTCTGCTGGTATGTGCTTCTATTACGAAAGAAGATCTCAAATCAATAGCCCGATCTTCCACTTTGAGACACCAGAAAAAGAGCATAATTAAACCCAAAGCAAGCAGAAGGAATGAAATGTTAGAACAGAAATAAGAATCGAAAAATAGGAACAAAAAGTTGATGTTTTGAAAAGATCAACAAAATTGACAAACTTCTAGCTAGAGTGACAGAGAAAATGAGAGGACTCAAAGTGCTAAAATCAGGAATGAAAGACAGGAGATCATGCCTACCCCACAGAAATAAAAGGGATTCTGAGGGAACTCTGAACACGTGTATGCCAACAGACTAGACATGAAATGGACAAATTCCTAGAAACACACAAATTACTGAAACAGAATGAAGACATGACAAATCTTAATAGAACTAAAACAAAAAAGACATGGAATTCGTAATTGAAAAATTGTCCACAATCCCAGGTCCAGATGGCTTCCCTGATGAATTTTACCAAACAGTCAAAGAAGAACTAATACCCATTTTTCCCAAACTCTTCCAAAAAATATGAATAGGAAATACTTGCCAATTCACTCTAGGAGGCCAGCATTACCCTGATGCCAAAAGCAGAAAAAGATATTATAAGAAAACTACAGACCAATATTTCTTACAAATATAGATACAAAAAAAATCCTCAACAAAATACTAGCAAATCAAATCCAACAACACAGGAAAGAGATTACACACCATGATCAATGGGATTTATCCCAGGAATATGAGGTTGGTTTAACATTCAAAAACCAATTCATGTAATGCAACATATTAAGAGAACAAAGGACAAAAACCATCTGATCCTCCAACAGATACAGAAAAGTATTTGACAAAATTCACCCGTTCATGATAAAAACACACAACAAACTAGGACTATAAGGGAGCTTCCCTCAGCTGATGAAAGACACCTATAAAAATCATGTTGCAAACATTATACTTCATGATGAAAGATCAGGAACAAGACAGGTGGGTCCATTCTTGCCACTCTATTCAACATTGCACTGGAGGCTCTAGCCAGGGCAATTAGGCAGGAAAAGAAAAATAAAAGGCATCCAGATCAGAAAAGAAGAAATAAAAACACCCCTATTTGCCAATAACAGTATCTTGTATATAGGAAATCCTAAGGAATCCACTAAAAAAAAAAAAGAAAAGAAAAAAAACTGTTAGAACTAATAAAATAGTTCAACAAGGTTGCAGGATACAAGGTCAATATATAAAAACACACAAAAAACTATTGTATTTCTATATTAGCAATGAACAGTCTCAAAAGGAAGTTTTAAAACATTATATTTCTAATATCATCAAGATAATAAAATGCTTAGGAATAAATTTAATTAAAAAGTCCAAAACTTATAGTCTAAAATCTAGATTTTTTTGAAAGAAATGAGAGAAGACCTAAATAAGTGGAAAGACAGCCCATGTTCATGAAACAAAAGACTTACTATTGTTGAAATGACAAGATACCCCAAATTGATCTACAGACCTAACACAGTTCCTATCAAAATTCTCAGCTGGTTTCTTTGCAGAAATTGACTAGCCAATCCTAAAATTCATACGGAGATTCAAAGGGGCCAAGAATACTCAAAACAATATTGAAAAGGAAAAATAAAATTGCAGAATTCACATTTCTTGATTCCAAACTTGCTATTAAAATACAAAGCAACATAATCAAGACAGTGAGGTACTAAATAAGAATAGACCTATAGATCAATGGAATAGAATTGAGAGTCCAGAAATAAGCCCTCATCTTTACAGCCAATTGATTTTCAACAAGGGTGCCAAGACAATTCCAAGGGTAGAGCAATCTTTTCAACAACTGGTGCTGGGCCAACTGGGTAGCCACATGCAAAAGAACGTGGCTGGACCCGACCTCACGCCATGCACAAAAATTAATTTTCATGGATCCTAGACCTAAGAGTAAAAGCGAAGACTATAAAACTCTTAGAAGAAAACATAAATTTTTTTTACCTTCGGTTAGGTTCTTAGACATGACACCAAAAACACAAGCGACAAAACAAAAACATAGAGATGAATTGGACAGCATCAACATTTTAAAAGCTGCAAACAATGCCATCAAGGAAGAGAGATGACAACCACAGGATGGGGAGAGTGTGTGCACATTACAGATCTGATAAGAGACTTGTATCTAAACTATAAAAAAAAATTGCAACTCAATAATAAAAAGACAGTCAGCTGCGGTGGTTCATGCCTGTAATCCCAGCACTTTGGGAGGCTGATGTGGGTGGATCACCTGAGGTCAGGAGTTCAAGACCAGCCTGACCAACATGGAGAAACCCCATCTCTACTAAAAATACAAAATTAGCTGGGCGTGGTGGTGCATGCCTGTAATCCCAGCTACTCAGGAGGCTGAGGCAGGATAATTACTTGGGAGGCTGAGGCAGGATAATTACTTGGGAGGCTGAGGCAGGCAGATCACCTGAGGTCTGGAGTTTGAGACCAGCCTAGCCAACATGGAGAAATCCCATCTCTACTAAAAATACAAAATTAGCTGGGCGTGGTGGTGTGCACCTGTAATCCCAGCTACTGGGGAGACTGAGGCAGGAGCATTGCTTGAACCCAGGAGGCGGAGGTTGCAGTGAGCCGAGATCACACCATTGCACTCCAGCCTGGGCAACAAGAGCGAAACCCTGTCTCAAATAATAATAATAATAAGACAAATAACCCAATTTTAAAAGGGACAAAGGATCTGAACAGACATCTCTCCACAGAATATATGCAAGTGGACAACAGGCCCATGAAAATGTGCTCAACATCATTAGTTGTTCCAGGAATGCAAATCAAAACCACACTGAAATGCCATTTCACAACCACCAGGATGTCTAGAATCAAAAAGTCAGATAATAACAAGTGTTGGCGAGGATGTGGAGACACTGGAACCCTCTCGCACTGTGGTGGGGAATGTAATGTGGTACAGTTACTTTGGAGAACAGTTGGCGTTCCCCCAAAATGTTAAACAGAGATACCACTTGACCCAGGCCTCGTTACACACCCATAAGAAATTATAACATACATGCATACGACACCTGGTACATGGATGTTCACAGCAGCACTGCTCATAAGAACTCAAAAGTGAAAACAATTCCAATGTCCACCAACGGATCAATGGATGAGTAAAATATGATGGGTCCATACAATGGAGTATGATTGGGATGAAAAGGAATGAAGTGGCCCAGCATGGTGGCTCACGCCTGTAATCCCAGCACTTTGGGAGGCCAAGGCAGGTGGATCACCTGAGGTCAGGAGTTCAAGACCAGCCTGGTCAACATGGTGAAATCCCGTCTCTATTAAAAATACAAAAATTAGTTGGTCATGTTGGCCTGTGCCTGTAATCCCAGCTACTTGGGAGGCTGAGGCAGAAGAATCGCTTGAACCTGAGAGGCAGAAGTTGCAGTGAGCCGAATTGCACCCCTGCACTCCAGCCTGGGGCAACAGAGCAAGACCCCATCTCAATAAATAAATAAATAAATAAAAATTTAAAAAATTAAAAAAAAAAAGGAGTGAAGTGCTGACACACACACTACGACATGAATGTGCCTTGAGAATATCACGCTAGGTGGAAGAAGCTGATCACAAAAGCACACATCTTTTATGATTCTACTTATGTGAAACGTCCAAACTAGATATATCTACAGAGAGAGAAAGTAGAGTAGGGTTGCCCTGGGCTGGGGATAGGGTGAGGTATGGGGTATCTTTTGCTGGGAGATGAAAACATTCTAAAACTAGATCATGGTGATGGTTGTACAATCCCGTGAACTCACTAAAAAACACTGAGTTGTACCCTTTAAATGAATAAATCATATAGTATGTGAATTAGATCTCAATAAAGCTGTTTTTAAAACACACACACACACGCACGCACACACACACACACATAAACAACATCACTCCCTATTTCCTTCCCCAGGTTTACAAATGCCTGGGTGAGGTTTTGAGAATCTTCTATTCTTCACTGTATGTTCTACTTGGTCTTCCCCTTCAGGGCTCAACATGCCCCCCACTGCTGAGCAGAGGTGCCCACCTCATTGTTACTACGGGAAAAAAATAATCATGACAGCAACAACCACAGCTTCCTGAACAGCTGCCGTGTGTCGGGAAGCTGTTTCATCTCCTCCCAAACTCCCTTTGAGTTTCCACAAGGGAACTCATATTACCCCTCACATACTCAGGGAGGCCAGGGATGGTGGCACAGCCAGGCAGTGGCAGAGTTATGGTCCAGCCAGGCTGTGCAGGGGTGCACTGACCCTGACAGCTGGTCACGCAGATCCCTGCCCAGCTCCACATTCAGTGATGCCTCATTGGCGGACTGGATTGAAATCAGCCATGGAGAAAGCATTTACATCAGGGAAATTGGCCGGTGCTACAGAGCCAGCTTCCTCCCCTCTGCCCCAGAGAGCTGGTTGTTAAGCTGTTACTAGCACACCACTGGGACCATCTGCCTCCTGAGCTCTCCGTGGCTTCTCCAGCCCCGCCAGGCATCACTGTCCTTCAGGACAGGGCTCCCCTTTGTCGGTTTCTGCTGTACCTTTGCTGATGCCACCGGGGCTGCCAACCAAAACCCTCAGCAGCCTCCCGCGCTGGGCTCCTCTAGCAGGCCGGGGAAGCTGCCAGCGCCAAGAACAAGCACGTGTTTCGTGCTTTAGGACGGCTTCAGGCGCGTTTGCGGAGGCCGGATGAAGCCACAAAGCCAAGTTGGCATCTCCCCCGAGCTCCCACATCCTCGAGGGCCAGAGTCCCACAGGCTTTAGAAGCTGTGGGTGCGGAGGTGCCAGACGGAGCCCCGAGCACTCCCTGGGAGGCAGCGACAAGGGACTCGGGCACTGAGCCGGCCCTGCTGCTGAGGCGCTTCATGACACACACGCCTCCTCCTTCCTGCAGGAGCCCCCTCTTCCGACGCCTTGAACAGATGTTCTGCCACTAGAGCAAGCTTTGGGGGAGATGGTGGAAATGAACGGTTTCTTCCCTTCAGAACTGGCTACAGAACCCAGTGCGGGACCCAGTGGGGCCCTTGCTCAAAGACCATGAAGAGTCTCAAGGCACTGACAGCACAGCATGAACCCAAGCTGGGCCCTTCAAGGCAACAGGCGACAGCAGGGTCAGACCCTACCCAAGCCGGGCTTGCGACTGGCCCAGAGGCCCCAGGAAGGAACCCCCTCGTGGATGCCTCCTAAGCTGTCCCTGGGCTCTGAGACTCTGGGCTCAGGCCTTGGCTCTGCTCCTATGTCAGATTCGCAGTGAGATGTCACGCGTCTCCCTGGGGTGGCACGGGGACAACAGCTGTGCTCCACCTGTGAGCACTTTACAACACGACTGGGCAGGCCAGGGCAGACGCTGGCCTCGCTCCTTCCCGGACAGCTGCGGGGGAGAACGCCCCTGTGTGGTGCAGGCTGCTACGGGGGAGAAGACCCCCAAGACTCCTCACCTCCACCCCCTGCACGTGGGAGCCAGGTCCCCAGGCAGGGGCGACGGGCTGCCAGCTGCCCCGTGTGAGCAGCCTCGCCTGCCCACCTTGGAGCAAGAGGAACAGCAAGCAGGCTCCAGGCCACGGCCCTCCCGGCTCTGGTTCCCTCTGCTTGTCCCTTGGAGGGGCCCATACGGGGCCTGATGCCCAGGAGCCTGCGGCCACCTTGTCCTGGATCTACTCTGCGCTGGCTTCCAGGAAGGAGGACCCCCTTCGCCCACCACGTCTCATGCCGGCCTCGGCGCAGCTCCGGAGAGCGGGAGGGGGAGGCTCAGAGCGGTGCAGCCCCACCGGGCCCCAGCCCGTTGCCTCAGCCCCCACCTCACCCCATCCCCAGCAGCACCACTTCCGCTCAGGCCTGGCTGCTGGCAAAATCTCCGCACAGAGGGAGGAGGGGGAGAGGAAAACGCATGATTCCTCCTCAAAATGGAGTCAGCCGAAAAAAGCGTGAATGCAGAGCCTGAAGAGACTCCTGGGGGAGGGGAGCCCCTGCAGGGCCAGCCGAGGGCCGGCGCAATGGCTTATCTGAGGGACAGGCAGAAGGACGGACCCCCACGGTGGACCCCAGCTACGCACCGTGTCGTGGTGGGGCGGGAAGGCGAAGGTGTACTCGTCTGCCAGCAGCCTGCGGTAGGCGTAGTCCTCGTGCGCGCGGCTCCCGTAAGCCCCGTAGTAGTCGTACTCGAGGACCTGGGAAGAAAAGACGTGGTCCTCAGCCTCCCTCTTTGGCCCCTCCCCGCTTCCCTCCCCAGAGCGGGGTCCGGCTGAGGCTGTGATGGAGTCAGGCCTGGCCCTGCCCTCGGAGAGCCCTGCACTGAGTGCCCGTGTGTTATGGACACGGGCAGGGGGCTCCCATGAGGTCCAGGCAAAACAGCGGCACAAAGGAGGCAGCAGGGTTGCCTGGTGGGCCTGAGAGCCCAGCCAGGGCCCAGGAGGCTGGAGGAGGAGCTGGATGCACCCAAGGTGGGGAACGACAGGGAGAGGTGGTTACCCAGGACCTCAGCCAGGGCTGTTCCCTGGAGCCATGGCAATCCCAGGCCCAGCTCCTGCTCTGGGCCAGCCCCTGCGGGAAGTGCCTTACACTCCTACCAGGTGTGCCCCTTTCTACAGATGAGGAAAGTGAGGCGCAGAGAAGTTATATCTCGCCCAAGGGCACAGACAAGTCCTGGACCGGGCAGTGGCACGAAGCCAGGCAGGTGCGTGGGCTCCAGAGTCCAGCTTTTCTGCCACTGCCTTGGCCTCCCTGGGATCTGCCCCCAGCAGACACCCCACAGCCCCACAGCCCCACAGCCCCATGCCCCTCCCTGGCCGCTGCTCCTGTAGACAAACCCCCACCCCGCCACCTGCCCTCCTAACTTCCGGCGCGGCACAGCTGTGAATGCAGGTGCGGGCAATTCTTAACCTCCCAGGGCTGCCAGCCCCGCCCGCCCAAGCCTCACCTCCTCTTCACACACAGGTGGGAGCCAGTGTGAGGTTGTAAGGGAGTCACGCTTTGCTGGCATCTCTGCGTGGAGTCCCCCCATCCCCAGCAGGGACATCCCACCCGCTGCAGCCCTGCCAAGGTGTCCTGGACACCCAGGCTGGCTCCCGGGTGGGGGTGCAAAATCTGCCCATCTTGGGACCTGGGGTGTGTTCCTGACTCTCCTCTCCTCGCCCAGGGACAGGGAAGAGGGGCTTCCAGGGCCAGATCTGACTGGGACACAGTGGGCTGCACTTCAAGACAGGGTCTGCCCAGACCCCTCCTCCCCGCAGGGTTCATGAGGACGGCATGTCCCTAGGGGCCAGCAGGAGAAGAGGCGATGACCTGCAAGGCTCTGACCCCAGAGCCGAGGCCCCGTTAGCCAGCTCTGGCTCTCATCTCCCCTCCCGATGCCCTGGAGCTCTGGAGCCTCTCTTGGGCTGTGGGTTGCCATGGGGATGGAAGGTGGGTGCACCAGAGGGGACTGGTGAGACGCAGCCCCGGGAAGGGGATTTTGATTTCTGTAAATCTGGATCAAATGCTACCCCTCAGCTGGCCTTAAGGCCTCGCGTCCCCTGCTCCCGAGGGTCTGGGTCCCAGGTTTCATAGCAGGACTGCCTTTGTTCCTCTCACAGAGGACCCAGGTCCCTGGGAGTCCCCAGAGGACGCCCAGAGTCCAGGCCACTGTGAAACCTCCACTGGGAAACTGAGCACCTTGGGTGCATCAACCTGCCCAGTGCCTGCCCTCCTACAGACATAAACCAACAGTCGGAGTGGCCAAAAATAGATGCACAGAATTAGGAGATGCTCCATTCCTCCTGCAACCTGGGGGAGTCTTCTTGCTGTCTCCCCACCGCAGGACACCCCTTCTGCTCTGCCTACAGCCCTTCCCACTTAGGCCATGGAAGGCCTGGCCACAGCGGACGGGGAGTGGGGAGGACGGGGCGTGGGAACTGCGTGAACGGCACAAAGAATGCACTGAGCCTTGGGGGCAGGTCGGCAGGGCTCGGCTTCCCGTGTGCAGAATAACTGATCACGACAGTGGAACTACCTGGGGAGGCGGGGCACACGGAGGGGCAAGGACGGGGCGCATGGAGGGGCAAGGACAGGGCACACGGAGGGGCAAGGGGGTTGACAGTGCAGGGCCTCCCAGCAGCACAGCCCAGCAGGCACTACTCACCGGAGCTGGGCCTTGGGGATGAAACCATCCCGGTCGCTCCCAGCCGTGCCGCTCCTGGAACACGCAGCCTTGTCCAAGGAGTTCCTGAGCAGGAGTGGGGAACAGGCATCTGTCACGCATGGCCCGATACCCCTGCGCAGGGCAG
The DNA here is from genome assembly GCF_029281585.2 of Gorilla gorilla gorilla. NCBI lineage: Eukaryota > Metazoa > Chordata > Mammalia > Primates > Hominidae > Gorilla > Gorilla gorilla. The sequence continues at coordinate 130,082,339 of NC_073237.2, forward strand.
AGCGCCACATCCGCCACTTTACACCCAAGGGTGTGGAGAGCAAGGAGGCCCTGACTCTTGGAACCAGGCCTCCAGCCCAGTGTTTGCAGCTACCCTCACTGCCTCACCCTGAGAACCCCTATGTGTAGAATTACCACCTGCCCCATCTGCCCTCACCCTGAGAACCCCCAACTATAGAATTACCACCTGCCCCATCTGCCCTCACCCTGAGAACCCCCATCTATAGAATTACCATCTGCCCTGATCTGCTTTTGCCCCAGGAATCCCATCTATAGACTTACCGCCTGCCCCATCTGCCCTCACCCTGAGAACCCCCATCTGTAGAATTATCACCTTCCCCTATCTGCCCTCATCCTGAGAACCCCCAGCTATAGAATAGCACCTGCCCCATCTGCCCTGGCCCCGATAACCATCATCTGTAGAATTACCACCTGCCCTGATCTGCCTTGGCCCTGAGAACCCCCATCTGTAGAATTACCATCTGCTATGGACGGAATCACATCCCCACATAAATTCATATGTCAAAGCCCTGACCCTGACGTGACTCTATTTGGAGATGGGATCTTTAGGTTAAGTGAGGTCATCAGCGTGGGTCCTAATCCCATACGGCTGGAGCCCTTATAGGAGGAGGAAGTGATGCCAGGGCCCTCTCCCCGCTGCATGAGGACAGTGAGAAGGTGGCCGACTACGAGCCAGGAGAGCCCTCTCCAGGAACCCATCGTCTGACACCTTGATCTTGGACCTCCCAGTCTCCAGAAATGTGGGGAAAAAAAAGGTCTGTTGAAACCTCCCCACCTGTGGCCTTTTGCTGTGGCTGCCCTAGCAGAAAGATGCACCATACGACCCAGCAATTCCACTCCCAAGTATGCACAAGAGAACTGAGAGTGGGGTTGCAAACAAATTCTGTTCATGCATGTTCACTGAGCTCTATGCACAACCACTAACCAGGGGAGAGAACCCACGTGGCCCTCAGCTGATGAGTGGATCAACAAAGCATGGTCTGCATACACCATGGAATATTATTCAGCCATAAAAAGCAACGAAATTTGGACACATTTTATCACATGGATGAACCTTGAAAACATGCTACAGGAATGAAGCCAGACACAAAAGGTCATGTATTGGATGATTCCCAGCATATGAAGTGACCTGAACAGGCAAATCCATAGAGACCAAAACAGCTTAGTGGTTGCCAAGGCTGGTGGGAGGAGATGAGGAAGGGCTGTTTACTGCGGATGGTGTTTCCCTGTGGGGTGATGAGAATGTTCTGGAACTGGGTAATGGGAACGGTTGCACAGCACTGCAAAGGCACTTAATGCCACTGAATTGTACACTTTAGAGCAGTTAAAATAGCTCATTTTAAGATCTGCCTACTTAATCACAACAACGAATGTAATGAACACACTGTAGAGAAACAGAGTGGGAGATTTCTTTAAAAATAAATTTGGTTTGGGAAAAAAAAGAAAACCCACTCTCAGGGTTGGAAGGGCCCTACCCAGGGGCCACCCCCTCTGACTGGAATGAGGCCCCGAGCCCAGGGCTGAGAGGGCCTCGGGGGCAGCATCTGGTTCCAGATGGCCCGCTGAGGGTCTGTCCCAACAGCACTTGCCCTCCCCTCCACCCCCGAGGCCCCAAGAAGGAGGAGGCACGCCCAAGGCCACAGCATTCATCAATGACATGGACATGTCCTCCCTGCCTGCCTGGGATTCTGAGGGGGTGGCAATCGAGGGCACAAAATCCACCCACCTCTCAGTGAACCATGGGGACATCCCATGGGCCACCTTTCTAAGGAGGGAAACTGTTCATCTCAAGAGCCCCTTAAAAGAGGGCAGGTTCCCCTCTTTATAAAAGAAAGAAAGAGAACAAACTTAAGCGGCTGTCAAGTGTCGCAAGAAGGCTGCTAACTAGGAAGGGAAGTTGAGGCGTGGGTGAACCAAGATTTCCCTGGGGGGCAGGGGCGTGCTTCAGCCCTTGCCAAGTTTCTTCGGTAGAGCTGCTCAGTTCTGAGGAATGCGTCTGAGCTGACTGTGAGAGGAGCAAACCCTGCATTCACCCGGGGAGGCTTCTGAACTGTCAGGACTGGCAAGGGCGTGATTACTGATTACAGGCCCGGGGGCATGCTAGGGAGACCCCAGGGCCATGTGTGGCCTGAGATCATAGCTGGTCCACCAAGCCAGGCCAAAGGGCCAGGGCAGTCTGGGAGCCAGCGCTGTGACCACTCTGGGCCTCTCCCCAGGAGGTACAGCTAATACCAGGATCTCTCTTGGGGCCAGACACTGGAATCTCAGGTGAGGGAGGCCCCTTCTTCAGTTTAAATGCCACCTGCTCCCTGAGCCTCCCTCTTGCCTCCCCGCCCATCCATCTGTTCAACAAACATCCCCCGAGCACCTCAATGCTCAGGAACCAGAGTGCCTAGGACATAGCCCCTGTTCCCCAGAAAGCAAAGCGTCCAGCACGAGATGGCCAGGGAGAGGGGGAAGGAATGGAGACGGGGCTGGGAGCGCAGGGAAGGAGCTCCTTGGTCTTTGGGGGCCCAGGGGAGGGCACAGGGGCAGACCTGAGAAAGGGGCACCTGACAGTGGGTTTCACTGAATGGGTGAGTCGAAGCTCACCAGGGCAGAAGAGCCTCCACAGCAGGCTCTACAAGCAGGAGCCCCTCTCCAATGTACGCCGTGTTCTGGCTGCTCCCCCAATACGTGGCTGCATACACCCACCAAGACCCCGCCCCCAGGACCCCTGCCCTGTTGGCGCTGCTGCCAGCAGTTGGCAGGGGGCGGTTCCTGGGTGTGTGTTCCTGCTCTTCCACTAGAACAGAAGCCCCCGGGTGGGAGGGAGCCATTTCCACTTTATTCCCTAATGTTCTTGGCCCTGAGCACTGTGCCCCACACATGGGGGTGCCGGGTTACTACCTGGGGAATGACAGACACCTTGTCACCGCACCTGACCTGCGGTTGGGGTACACCTTGCATTTCTGTCACTCCGCTGCCCTGAGGACGTCCCAGACCCTCGCCGCCAGTCCCCAGCAGGAGCTGTAGGGGCGTTACCTCGTGCAGCGGGTCTCTCCTCATGTTGCGCCCGGCCAGCGGCTCATCGTGGGGGAAGACGACGGAGTAGTTCTTGGCGTAGGACTCATGGCTTCGCTCTCGGATCCAGCGGGGGTGGTCTGTGAGCGAGTGATGGAAGCGCCTGCCGCAGACAGGGGGACGGGTCACTGCTTTGGGGATGGCCCGTCAGGGAAGGGCTAGCCTAGGACCCAGGGCAAGCCTGGACCCCGGTCCCCTGCACCAGAGTCCCCTTTGTGGCTCAGCATTGAGCAGGCCCCTGACTCTCCATTCGCCCCACCCTTGGGTGAACTCAGCTTTCTCCCCCAGAGCCACCCCACCCCAGTGGCCCTCAGTGAGTGGGCGTTGCGGACAGAGGGCCCAGCTGAGGCTCTCATCCCCCACAGGGACATGGGACTCCGGCCTCACTCTCCACACATTGCTGTCTGCTGCCTAGGTTCCAGTGCTGGGGAGTCCTGGCACCCCCCCCCCCCCACATGACTGGGGAGGGAGCGGCCCCTGGGAGGGATGGGCTCAGATCCCCAGAATGCTCTGGGGAGGGTCCATGTGAAGGGTCTTTGAAGTTTAGCCTGGTGATGCGTCAGAACACCAGTGTCCCCCTCCTCGTCAAGGAACCCCCCTTTCCACCTGCCAGCAGGGGAGTGGGGGCAAGGGTGGCCGCCTGTCCCATCAGGCCTCCGCAAGTCTGTGATCCCAAAGCTGGGCCTCGTCTGTGGGTCAGACCAGGGACCCAAGAGGTACAGAGTCTCTGGGGGAAATCCCAGCTGTGTCTGGGGAGCGGCTGCCCAATCCAGCGCCTGAGACCGGAGATGATGTGGCTGCGATAGTTTTGGGTTTGTTCCTTCGAGGCCGGGGACACAGTGTGCGTCCACGGCAGCCCCCGGTGGTGTCCAGCACGAGCCCGGCGGGCCTCATGCTATTTCTCATGGAGCTACGGAGCTCTGTGGCTGCACCTGCGGCCTAGGCCTCTGCTGCCCCTGAGTGGGCAGAGCAACCAGTGCCCCGCAGCTTGTTCCCTGGTCTCCTCAGACCAGCTGCCCGTCCCGAATCAGACAGTGCGGAACTGCTGGCTGGAGTGAGACCCGGGCCGAGCTGCATCAGGGCCCTGCAGCCGCCTCCCACGCACAAACCTCCCTGTCAGCCCCCGGCTTTCCCAGCACCCCGCCTCCCCCTCATGCTCCACCTGCTAGAACCTCACTCATCACTCAAGGCTGCCTCAGCAGCCACATCAGAGGCGTTTCTATCCTCAGTGACACCTGTCAGGGCTGATTCTTAGTCTGCACGTAATTCTAGCAAGCAGGATTTTCTGATCTGGATGGGTGGGGAGTAGAGGTGCAGACGTGAGGATTATTATTAATGATATTATCATTAACAGCTGCTGTCTCTCATGGCACCCAGCTCCAGTGCAGGCTCAGAGCTGAGTGCTGCCGTGGGAGGAAATCCCTCTCTCTTTGTCCCCAGAGCTGCCTTCTGCATGGGACCCAAGATTAACTCTTTCACGTGAGAGGGAAACTGAGGCTCGGAAGGGTCTCACAAGTGTTCACGGTCACACGGCAAGGCCACGGCAAAGGCAGCCCACACCTGCGCCAGGCTATGCTGACCAGGAGCTGAAGGAGGGGGTGATGGAGCCAGTGAAGGTCTGGGAGGATTCTTGGGGGCAGCAGTGAGGTGCACGTCGGGTGGCAGGAGCAGCGAGTGACCTACAGAGTCCCAGCTGCCAATTCGGCCTGTGAGCAAGTGGGCAGAGGGACCAGGCCGGCCCTGACCACCCTTTTCACTTAAATAAAGAGCAACTCTTCCCTGGCTCACCCGGTCCCCAAGGAATTTCTCTGAAAAAACAGCCCAGCCTACACTCTGGCTCTGCCTCTGTTGGGTACTGGGCCAAGCGTCCACACGCATGAGCCTCAAGTGCGCTCCAAGAGGGTGGTACATTGTTCCCATTTTCCAGATGGCGAAACTGAGGCTCAGAGAACAGGAGCGACTGACCAAGGGCCATGCAGCTGACAGGTATGCGGCTGGAGAGACTGCCTCTTATCTGATTTCAAAAGGAACTCACGCGCAGGGCGGCTGCCATGGCCTGGAAGCCGCCTGGTGCCCGGCCAGCCCTGGGACCCTCACGCGCAGCCCGGAGCCCAGACAGGCCCCGCACCTAGGGACAGCTCTCGCTGCCTGGTCTCCCGGGATGCCCCCTCGCTGTGCGTGTCTCCCATGTGTATGATGAAGGACGACCCAGGCATGTTCTGGCTCTGGCCTGAGGGGAGCAACCAGGAGTCTCTGGGCAGGGGAGAGCTCCGTTCTGGCGCCAACGCTCTCTGTTCACTTTCTTTTCTGGGTCTTTCAACGACTTTCTCAGGTACCTCCTTCCTCTCCTCGCTCTGTCTCTCTCCTTCAGGGTCTGTGTCTTGTCTCAGTCCCCGGGTGCAGGCCCGAGGTGGCAGAACATTGCATTAGTGCTACAGCCCTTGGGGGCTGGTGGCTGGTCCTGCTGGTGGCGGCCGTCCAGTCTGGCACACTGAAGGGGTTTGGAAGCCCCACGTCAGTGACAACTGGGCTGAGGATGGCATTAGCCTGTGTGTCCTGGGTGCCACCAGCCAGGCTGCTTGGCAGGGGTCTGGGACCAACAGGGTGGGTGCTCCTCCTGCTGCTGTACTCCAGGGTGGGTGCTCCTCCTCCTGCTGTACTCCAGCTCTCAGGGGCTCCCCACCTGTGCCCTTGGCTCTCAGCCCCAGAGCAGCCCATGGCACACTCCCGCCAAAGTCCCAGTGATGGAAGGAAGACAGCTGACCGAGGGAGGCCCAGGCCTGTCCCCAACTTGCCAGGGGTCGCCTCAGGGCCTCTGCCAGCCCATGAGCAAAAATCCTGTCTGCTGAGTGCGGGACTAGGCCCCAGGTCAGGAGCTTGGCAGGCTGGGCAGCTCCATTTTGCAGCCGAGGATACAGAGGCACAGAGAGGCCACACAGAACCCTGGTTGGTGGGTTCCAGAGCTGGAATCCCCAAAGGAGGCCAGGGCATGAAGACTGTCCCTCCTGGGGAGGGAGCTGGGTCCCTACCTGGCTCTGGTTCAAAAGCCGGGTGACTTCAGGCAAGTCACCTCCATTTTGCTGTTTGTAGCAGGAGGGGCCTGAACTGGCCCTTCCTTGAAGTCCTTTACAGCTTTATCATTTCCGGGACATTCCTCGCTTGGGAGAGTGCAGGGGCGCAGGCCCAGATGGGCTCTGAGTCAGCCAGAGGAGGCTTCACTGTGTCGAGCGCCATGGAGTGATGGCAGCTGGGGGGCCTCAGTGTCACTGTCTCCGTGGGGTCAGACATTCTTCTCCACAGTGGGCGTAATGTCCTCATCAGGCCAGGAAAGGACTAGGTCAGCAGAGGCGGGGGGCGCACTGAGCTGAGCCAGGCCTTCTCCCTCCGGAGCCCACCCCACCTACTGCCTCCTCAGGGAGGCTGTCCACCAGCAGCAGCAGCCGGGAGCAGAGTGGGCTGGAGAGACCCGGAGGCCGGCCTCCCTCCAAGCCGTCCTGCCTCGACAGCCACCCCACAACGCACGGGGTGTGGCCCGGGCCACAGGCCCTGCTGTGTGGGTCGGAGAGGCCACCGCCATGAGGACGAGACACAGGAGGAGCCTCCCCCCTTGCTGGGGAGCGCTTGCACCACTGTCCTGTGCTCTGCAAGAGATGGCCCTGACTGGCAGAAGGCCATCGGGATAGGCTGCCGACACCGGCTCTGGCCACCAGCACCCCAGTCCATGCCTCGGCTGGGGATGACTTAGCGTTTCCATGTGCAGACCCCATGCTGGGCGCCTCACCAGTACAAATGCCCTCCCTGCTCCCAAAACCTCCGCAGCCCCTCCCCGTCACCCTGCATTAGAGACGAGGAAGTGGCTTGCACTGGGTCTCATTCCTGGCCGCTTTGTCAGTGTACGATTGAATGGGACAGCCGGGGCTGCCTGGCTGCAAGCCAGGCACACACACTCAGCACAATTTTCCCAGCTCAGCCCTGCTCCCTCCTGCCCCCAGGCCTCAGTCTCCCCATCTGTGAGGTGGGGTGATGCCATCTCACTGATGACTCCAGAGCTGTCCAGGGGCTCAGGCAGGACCCTGGGACAAGAGATCTTCGAAGCTGTAAAGGGGCGTGGACCTGCCCCCCAGCCACCCCCTCAGCACTGCCCACCTTCTGCTGGTGGCCTTCCTCCCTCTCTGCTGCCCCTTCCAGGAAGCCACCTGGATTTCAGGCAAGGCTCCTTTCTCAGTAGCCCTCGCTGTTTACCCCACCCCACCTGTCCTGAGTGGCAGGCCCTGCCCTTGGGTCCCAATGGGCACTTACCTGATGTCATAGCCATGCATGTCCTTCTCCGGGCGCCCATGGATGATCCAGTGGGCCAGCTCCTGCCCACAGCCACCACCCAGCATCATTCCTGGCAGGAAGAGAAGCGCAGGGCTGTGGTCTGCCCCCCAGGGTCCCCCACCCATGTCCAATCCCGTGCCCCCATCTCCATGGACAGCACAGACACTCCAAGCTCTGCTCTCACACCTGGGGTGCTGTGCGCCTCCTGATTGGACTGCTGCTGGACTGGACCCTGGCACAGGTGCACTCTCTGGGAAGCAGAAGGGGCTGGACTCCCCAGCCTCTCCTGTCCCCACCACTGTCGGGGGCCACGGTGCTCCTGCGCCTGCCTCCCCCAGAGCTCTGGGAATGACAGGACCTCCCTCTTGGGGGCCAGGAGGGCTGCTGCCCAGACTCACCTGCACTGTTGAAGCCACAGCCCAGGAAAAACCCTCGGAGCTCAGGTGCCTCCCCCATCAGGGGCTTGTGGTCGGGCGTGAAGGATTCTGAAAGAAGGAGAGAGAGGCCTGGAGTCCCTTTTGCAGTGCACATACTCTTGGGGTGGGGTCTTCCAAGAGAGCAGTGATCAGGCAGGGGTCTGCAGGTGCCCCTCCACCCAAACCCCCTCCCTCCTCTAGGCCCTGCTCAGTGCCACTTCCTCATGGGGGCCTCCCCGCTGGCTCCTGTCCGTGCTCTCTGAGCCCCTCCATGTGTCCTGCCAGAACCAGCTGACGGCGACCTGGCTGGGTTCTGCCTGGTGGGGTCCCGCTCTGTCTTGTGGCCATTGTCCTGCCAACAAGGAGCCCTTCTCTGACCCTGGAGACCATGCTGTGGCTCCCCCAGTGCACCAGCGTCCTGCTGTGTCCCTGCCAGAGACTTGTCACTCCTGCCCACTGGACCTTGAGAGGGCAGGGACCAGTTTTCTCACTCCACTTCCCCCCGCCCAGCACAGGGTCAGAGCCCAGCAAGTGCAGGTGCTTGATAAATGTCTGTTGAGCCAACAAAGGCTCCCAACTTCTGCGGGGGAGGAGACCAATGTCCCGCTCCGGCGGCCACGGCTGAGCCTCAGACAGAGGCCAGGACACGGTGGGAGGGGAACCCTGGCTCTCTGTGGCCACAGTCCTGGATTCAAACCCTGCTTCACCCCTTCCTAGCTGTGTGGTGTTGGGCAAGTCACTTCGCCTCTCTGAGCAAGGCTTAGCATCCTAGTCTATAAAACTGGGACAGCAGAACCTCCACAGAGCTGTGTGCTCGCCGGCCTACAGACGTTCATGTCCTGGGCTTGGCCCTTGGAGGCAGCGCTGAGCAGGACATGTCCCAGCCCTCGAGGAGCTGACGGAGGGAGGGAGCAAATACTTAAATAAGCAAAAAACAGACGGTCTCGTAAAGAAAATACCATGAACTGAGGGCCACGCGTCACCGAAGTGCCGGCTGCTACTGTTGGCGCCCCAGCACCACACCATGTTAGACTCTAGATAAGGAAGCGGCCAGCCCTGGTCTGAGGGACCCCAGGGCACTTCGTTCGTGAACGATGATACGGGGATGGCTCCAAGTCTGGAGGGTCATCCTCTGCATGCAGACCAGGAGCAAGTGCCGTCCCGCTTCCTGGAGAGCGATCAGGGCCCCCACGCTAGGAGCTGAGGGGGCAGAGAGCCACGGGGAGCCTGGGCTAAGAGCCTGGCCAGGAGAGGCAGGGCTCCTTGAGGGGCAGAAGGTGGCAGGGCCACTGCAGGGGAGGGTGGAGGAGGCAGGCTAGAGGGGCAGGGCCCTACGTGGAGGGCCTGGGTTATCAGGGCAGAGGGCAGAGGCCCGAGCAGCCATCTGGGTGAGAGACAAGGAAGGCTCCAGAGAAGGTGATGATGGGACAGAAAGAGTGAGCTGAGGCTGGGTGCAGTGGCTCACGCCTGTAAACCCAGTACTTTGGGAGGCCAAGGCAGGCGGATGTCTGGAGCCCAGGAGTTCAGGACCAGCCTGAGCAACACAGTGAGACGGCATCTCTACAAAAGAATCAAAAAATTAGCCGGATGTGGTGGAGCGAGCCTGTAGTTCCAACTACTCAGGAGGCAGAGAAGGGAGGATGGCTTGAGCCCAGGAGGTGGAGGCTGCAAGGAGCCGAAATCGCACCACTGCTCTGCAGCCTGCGTAACACAGCAAGACCTTTAAAAAAGGGGGGATTGGGGAGGTAACCTGGGCTGGGTTTGGGGATGGCCCAGGGAGCACCTTGGGAGGGCTGGAACTATTTCCAGGCCCAGGAAGGGCAGGAAAGAAGTTCTGAACAACCTCACAGGGAATCTGCGGGGAGCGCTAACAAGAGCTAGCGGAGGGGCAGCTGCAGGGAACAAGGGTCTCTTGGATGTTTCACAAATGACTCATGCGGGTTGAGTAACCCGAGGACACATGGGACCTCCAGGCAGCATGGCCAGGGGCCAGGCCTGTGGCTCCCACCCTGACCTTGGTGAGCTCCACCATCCTGGAATGAGAGCTCTGCCTGCCCTCCAAGGCGCTCCCTAAGTCACGGGGGCCTGGGACTTCCCTGCTCTTTCCTGGAGGCCAAAGGCCATTGGCCGTGCCTGGCAAGGAGAAATGCTGATTCCCTACCAGTCTCCCAGCCAGCCGACAGACCAGATCCAAGATGTCCTTGCCTGCACATCTTCCCCAAAATAGGGCTTCGTGGGGAGTACCGGCTCCCCAGGCTAATTAAAACGAGAGAGAGGAAGAGAAAGATAGAGAGAGACAGAGAGACGCCTGGGGTTATCTGTGCCCCTGGGATTCTTCCGGGCCTGTGTTTCTCGCTGCCAGACCCACGCAAGCTGGGGGGTGGGGTGGGGGGTGCGTCGCAGGGGTGGGGGCAGTGAGTCACGGCCGTGTGCTCCTACCCTGCACGCTGCCCTGGCCCCTGGGGCTCTATCTGCTTCTCCTGGGGGCTGCACTTCACTCCATAGTCTCCCATAGGAGTCAAATTCATTCAAGTAGCCCCTGCTGACGGCTGAGCAGATGCTGAGCGTGCCAGGACAAAGGGGGCTGGACTCCTCGGTGGCCACAGCCCTTCTGTGTTGGGACTCTTCCCTGTCTTTAGGGCCCTCATCCGCTCCCTGCATGGCCTGTGGAAGTCCCTGGGCTCCCCGCTTTGTGCCGCCCACCTCTACTCAAATGCTCTCTACAGCTGCTGGGCCTAGCCTATGCCCTGCACCGCCCCTGTGGCTTCTCGTCCCTAGGCCACCCTGCCAAGTCAGTGCTCCGTCACCATCTCACAGAGGCACCTACTCCAGAGGGCACCCATTTCAGTGCCCTTCACTAAAGGCACAGAGGGACTCACCAAGCTTCTGACACGAAGTTTCCCTGGGGGCAACACTGTGTCTTCCTGAACCTCTCTCCCAGCCCTGAAGCGGGGCCAGAGCTCCCCCTACCAGGAAGCAGTGGGGAACACCATGTGATTCTGCTGGAACCCCAATGTGGGGGATTGTCTGTGCCCACCTGGTGCTCCCCTGCCCAGATCACGTATCCGCGGCAGGCCCAGCGCCGACTCGCCCTCCAGGGCCGGGCTAGGCTGCCCCTCCTCCTGGCCGCCCGTCTGTGTCCTCAGGCTGTGGCCACCCAGTCACCCCATGCCTCCTGTCAGAGCACCCACCCACGGGCTGTGATCAGTGACTTGCATTGGGTCTCCCCTGCCAGAAGGAGGGCGCTGGCCCTGAGCGTGCCTGCCTCCAGCACAGACGAAGTGCCACTTAATGTAGAATGAATGCCCTCATGAAGGAATGCTGGTGCTCTGGGGTCACCAGTAGCTCCTGGGCTGCCCCACACTCAACTCAGGGACGTCTGGCTCAAAGTCCCGTGGTTATAAACACCGGGGTGCCAAGGTCAGCTGCAGCCCCTCCTGCTTCCCAGAGAGTGCACCTTTGCCAGGGCCCTGGGGCAGAGCCTTCCGGGCTCCCCAGGCCAGCAGCCTCAGCCCCACACCCGCCCCCTGGGGCAGAGCCTTCCGGGCTCCCCAGGCCAGCAGCCTCAGCCCCACACCCGCCCCCTGGGGCAGAGCCTTCCGGGCTCCCCAGGCCAGCAGGGTGGGGTGGGGCTGAGCTGCGCTGTGGATGACCCACGTGGGGCATCTGGGAGCTGAGCCCACCTTTTTGGTCCAGCCTCTTCCAGCTAAGTTCTCCTGGGGCTAGCAAGGAGGGCCAGAGTTAGGGGAATCTTGACACAAGAACCTTCCCCCGCTGAGCTGGCCTCCAGGTGCAAGCCGCCAAGAACAGGGGGGAGGCCAGCAGCATGGGGTCCTGGCCAGGGCAGTGCTCTCTGGGAGCGGTGGGGGCTGGGGCTGGAGGCAGAACTGGGACTCACAGCTGTATAAGCCTCTCATCAGGGAAGGTCTCAGCCCTTCCATTCCTCGCTCAGCCTCACAGGGTGCTGGGATGTGGCCCGCTATTCCCATTTTACAGATGAAAACACAGAATTCCAGGGACAAGTCAAGTCTAGGGATGAAGAAGCCCAGGTGCGGAAGCCAGGACGAGCCACCCTTGAGGCAGGAGGAGGCCCTGGCCTCATGCTTGGGGCAGATGACGGCCCTCGTGAAGCCCAGGCCTCTCGCCCGTAGAGGGGAATAAAGGCCACACCTAGTACCCAGGGCTGCTGGGGCCAAGCAGCGAGAGGGACCAGGGACAGCCCTGGGTCCCCTGTGTGACACAGGCTGGTCTCACGGGGCATCACTACTAACAGTCGTCAGACCAAAGGACCCATGGACGCCCACCCCAGCTCCGAGGCTGTCACTTACCAGGGCCGCAGACCGTGGACTTGATTCCTGTCTTCTCCAGCACGGGGACCCTGTTGATGGCACCTTCAATGTGCTGGGTGAACACCTCCCAGTCCAGGTCAAAGAGGCTGAAGGCAAACTTGTCTGACACCTGCCAAGGTAGGGCAGGGGGGCATCTCCGTTGTCCCCAAGAAGGCCATGCATCCCCATGCCAAACCTGCCTTGTGATGGCTGCCAGGCCAGCCTCTGCTGAATCAGATGCGTTAGAAGGCTGGTGGTCACCCACACGTCCCGGCCGTTTGTCTCCCCCACCCACCAACCCATCAGCGAGGGCTGTCTGCTCCCCTCCCCACCCCAGCCCAGGCCTCCACCCACTCCCCTAGATCCCACCATGCCCCTTCCCTACTCACAAGCCTCCTCTGGCCCCCTGCAGCTCACGATGGCCCCAAAGCCCTGTATGGCATGTGCCAGCCTGCCTACCTCTACCACTGGGCCCGCCACCCTGACCTTCCTGCAGCTCTTTGGGAAGAGCAAGCTTGTGTGAGCTCAAGGCCTTCACCCCTCACTGGGGCAGTTCTTTGCCCAGACCTGGCACGCTGGTTTGTTGTCGCGGTGCAGGGCTCTGCTTGGATGTCCCCTCCCTAAAAAACCCTGCCCTGACCACCCATCTAAAGGATATCCTTCTGCTCCAGTCTCTCTAGGCTGATCCTTAACCTGCTAATTTTATTCAGTGCACGATCATCTTCCAGAATTTCATTCCTTGTTTGTTCGTTCGTTTGTTTGTTTGTTTGTTTGAAACAGTCTCACTCTGTCACCCAGGCTGGAGTAAAGTGGTGCGATCTTGGCTCACTGCCACCTCCATCTCCCGGGTTCAAGTGATTCTCCTGCCTCAGCCTCCCAAGTAGCTGGGATTACAGGTGCCTGCCACCACACCTGGCTAATTTTTGTATTTTTAGTAGAGTTGGGATTTCACCATGTTGGCCAGGCTGGCCTCAAATTCCTGACCTCAGGTGATCCGCCCACCTCAGCCTCCCAAAGTGCTGGGATTACAGGTGTGAGCCATCTTGCCCAGCCATTTGTTTGTTTATTGTATGTCTCTCCACCAAAATATAGGCACCCAGAGTCAGGGACTTTTATCTTAGTTTCCCTCTTTCTCCAGAAATTAAAGCAATTTTTAGCCCAAAGTAGCCACTCAGTCGTTCCATGTGTGGACTAAATGCATATACACATAGAACAGGGCTGCAGGGCTGCCCTAACCCCAGAAGCTGCCCGGGAAACAGCCCAGGCCAGGGGAAATGCCGCTGCAGCAGCTGGCTGGGAGGGCAGTGTCATTTGCTGACGGACATGGGACTTGTGTGCTCTCATGCCCTTCTGAGGTCATCACTCCACACTGCGCAGACCTTCTCTGTGGATGTTTTGAGGCAAAGCCCTCCAGCTGCCCTGGGTCTGTATTTGACTGCCTGCCAGGACCCGTCAGGGTAAGAGCAAGATGGCTTTGAGCTTGGTGGGGCCAGGGGACCGGCCACTTCTCGGGTGTGCCTCTGAGGAGCTTCAGGAGGGTGGACTTCCTGAAAGAGGCCCTCTCCATGCTGAGATGCAGCCCCAACTCCCTCCCATTATCCCAGGGCCCTGGCATCTTACCTCCTCCCAAAAGATGGGGTTGGCCTCATAGCCACCCACAGACAAGGCATCCCCTTGGAGGCGGAGGTAGACAGAGGCATCGTGATCACGGACGTTGGGCATGTTCTGGAAGGCAGAGAGAGAGGCCTTGGCATCAGCCAGAACTGGGTGGGGACTTGGTTCCCCATGCCCCGTGGTGGGCCAGCACCTCCACCCAGGGTCACAGGCTCAAGATGGTCCTTCTCGTTGTAGGACCCCGAGGACAGAGTGGACACGGGGCCTCAAGTTACACACAGTGAATGGGTCACTGCCATTCAAGCCTCTCCTTCCCCAAATCCCATAAAATAACAGCAAAAGGGGAAGAAGGAAGAAGGAATGGATCGAGGAAGAGAGCAAGGGAGGGAAGGAGGGAAGCAAAACATATAACCGACAAAGATGAGAGAACAGGCAGAGGCAGCAGCAGGGGATGGGAGATTCCAACCAACCCTGGAGGACGCAGAGTGGATGGAGGAGGGGTGAGACTTAGCTGGGGCTGGAGGAGAGGGAGACTGAGCAAGGCAAGCCAGTGTGCCCCTCCTGCCTCCTCTTGAATCTTCAGAGCCACCCCAGGTCCCTCTTCAGGGGGTGATGCGCTTGCTCATGTATGGAAGGATCTTCCTCTGGAGAGGTGGGTCCTGAGAGGCTCCAGACGTGAGGAGAGTGGACTGCCATCCCCCCACCCCCCGACCCCAGGAGCAGATTGGAGACTCTTCTGTGAGACACTGAGAGGCCCAGGGAAGACTTGAGATGCTGACACCAGGGTCTCTCTAAAAGCGAAGGGCTTGCCACCCAACCTTCCTGAGAGGCTCTCCAGTCCTCCCCTCCAAGCCTCCAATCACACTGCTGCTCACTTTCTCCTAAAAACAAAACCACAGGCCAGGCACGGTGGCTCATGCCTGTAATCCCAGTGCTTTGGGAGGCCAAGGCAGGCAGATCACGAGGTCAGGAAATCAAGACCATCCTGACTAATATGGTGAAACCTCGTCTCTACTAAAAATACAAAAAATTAGCTGGGCGTGGTGGCAGGCGCCTGTAGTCCCAGCTATTTGGGAGGCTGAGGCAGGAGAATGGCGTGAACCCAGAAGGTGGTGCTTGCAGTGAGCCGAGATCGTGCCACTGCACTCCAGCCTGGGTGACAGAGCAAGACTCTGTCTCAAAATAAATAAATAAATAAATAAATAAATAAATAAATAAATAAAACCAAACCACAGGCCAGGCACAGTGGCTCACACCTGTAATCCCAGCACTTTGGGAGGCCGACGTGGGTGAATCACCTGAGGTCAGGAGTTCGAAATCAGCCTGGCCAACATGGTGAAACCCCATCTCTACTAAAAATACAAAAAATTAACCGGGCGTAGTGGTGGGCGGCTGTAATCCCAGCTACTCAGGAGTCTGAGACAGGAGAATGGCTTGAACCTGGGAGGCGAAGGTTGCAGTGAGCCAAGATTGCACCATTGCACTCCAGCCTGGGCAACAAGAGTGAAACTCTGTCTCATAAATAAATAACCACAAACCACAACAAGAACATCAGGAATACAAGAAGATGGTGTATTAGTGTGTTCTCACGCTGCTAATAAAGACATACCCAAGACTGGGTAATTTATACAGGAAAGAGGTTTAATGGACTCACAGTTCCACATGGCTGGGGAGGCCTCAAAATCATGGTGGAAGGTAAATGAGGAGCAAAGGCATGTCTTACATGGCAGCAGGAAAGAGAGAGAGAGAGCATGTGCAGGGGAACTCCCTTTATAAAACCATCAGCTCTCCTGAGACTTATTCCCTACCATGAGAACAGTATGGGGGAAACCACCCCATGATTCAATTATCTCCACCTGGCCCGGCCCTTGACACATGGGGATTATTACGATTCAAGGTGAGCTTTGGGTGGGGACACAGCCAAACTGTATCAGAGTGACAGACAGTGCTATGAGAAAGGAATCTAAGATGAAGAAAGAGGTCTTTAAATGAGATATGATGGTCAAAGTTTAAAATTCAATGGAAGGACCAGATAAGGCTGGGGCCATCATCCAGCGATTAGGCTAAAAGAAAAAGACAGCAAAACAGAAATCAGGAGTGGAAAAAAAATAAGAATATCAGAAGGTCCATCTTGAAAGTTCAACATCCATTTTACAGCGGTTCCAGAAAGAGAAGACAGAAAAATGGAGTCGAGAAAAATGTCCAAGCAACAGTCCAAGAAGAGTCCTCCAATTGAAAATCACGCATTCATATGGAAGGGCCCAAGAGTGTCCACCAAGCCCTGGGTCTGGACAGAGGCCTGCACCAAGGCCACGCCGTGGGAAACATCACAACACCGGATGGCCAGGAGGGCCATCAACAGGGGACCGCATCGCTGGAGGCTGGAAGACATGGAGCAAACTCTTCAAACATCTAATGGATGATTTTCAACACAGAATTCTAGACCCTGTCAAGCCATCAATCAAGTGTAAGCAAAGAATAAAAGCTTTTTCAGACATTCATGGACACAAAACATATACTTCTCACATACTCCTTTGCAGTAAACAGCCAGAGAACACGCTGTGACAAAAGGAAGAAAATAAACCCAGAAAGAGTGAAAGCCATGGCTCCAGTGGGGAGGCATGAAGAAGGCCCTGGAGTGACAGCTTAGACCATGCAGTGGTCAGTCCAAAAGGGAGCGGAAGATTTGAAGGCAGCAGGAAGTCCTCCAGGGGAGGGAAATGGGACTTGGGGGCGTTAGGTGGTTTATCTGATGTGTGTGCATATTCAGAAAATAGTATCAATAGTATCAATATGTTTGACAGATCCCTTGACACAACTGGGGAAAAATAGTGACAGTTATATATACACATGCAAATACCCCCAACAAAACAATAGCAAACTGAATCCAGCAATATATAAAAGGGATGATACACCATGGCCAGACTGGATGTGGTGGCTCATGCCTGTAATCCCAGCACTTTGGGAGGCCGAGGCGGGAGGGTCACTTGAGGTCAGGAGTTCGAGACCAGCCTTGGCAACATGGTGAAACCCCAACTCTACTAAAAATACAAAAATCAGCTGGGTGTCGTGGCACATGCCTGTAATCCCAGCTACTCAGGAGTGGAGGCAGGAGAATTTGCTTGAACCCAGGAAGCGAAGGTTGCAGTAAGCCAAGATCACACCACCGCACTCCAGCCTGGGCAACAGAGTCTCACTCTGTCTCAAAAACACAAAACAAAACAAAACAAAACAAAACACCATGGCCAACTGGAATTTATCCTAGGAAGGCAAGTTTGGTATAATGTATGAAAACCAATCAATAGAATACCCCACATCAACAAAGTACAGGACAAAAAAAATCACGTAATCATCCCAGTAGATGCATGAGAAGCATTTGACAGAATCCAACATCTTTAATGATTTTTTTTTTAAAAGCCTCAACAAACACTTAACAAACTTGGAAGAAGGGAACTTCCTCAAAGTGCTGAAGGGTATATACAAAAACCCACATCGAATGTGATACTTCAAGGAAGAAGGATGGCTGATTTCCCCCCAAGATCAGGAATTAGAGAAAGATATCCATTCTTACCCCTTCTACCCAACATTACATTGGAGGTGTTAGCCAGGGCAGCAATTAGGCAGCAAAAGTAATAAAAGGCACCCAGATTGAAAAAGAAGAAGTAAAAATATTCCTATTTGCAAATAACAAGGTCTTGTATATACAAAATCCTAAGGAAACCACTAAAAAACTACTAGCGCGTGCGCGCTCTCTCTCTCTCTCTTTCTCTCTTTCTTTCTGACAGAGTCTTGCTCTATCGCCCGGGCTAGAGTGCAGTGGTGCCATCTCAACTCACTGCAACCTCCACCTCCTGGGTTCAAGTGATTCTCCTGCCTCAGCCTACCGAGTAGCTGGGACCATGCCTGACTAATTTTTGTATTTTTAGTAGAGACAGCGTTTCACCATGTTGGCCAGGCTGGTCTCGAACTCCTGACCTCAAGCAATCCACCCACCTCAGCTTCCCAAAGTGCTGGGATTATAGGCATGAGCCACTGGGCTCAGCCAAAAAACTAATATATTTCTATACTCTAGCATTGAATAATCTGAAAAGGAAGTTAAGAAATAATTTCATTTATAATATCATCAAAAATAATAAATATGCTCAGGAACAAATTTGACAAAAGAATTGCAAAACTTGTACTCTAAAAACTAGAAAATACTTTCGAAAGAAATTAAAGAAGACCTAAATAAATAGAAAGACATCTCATGTTCATGAAATGAAAGACTTATTTTTGTTAAGCTGACAACACACCCCAAATTGATCTATAGCTTCAACACAATGCCTGTCAGAATCTCAGCTAGTTTCTTTGAAGAAATTAAATAGCTGACCCTAAAGTTCATACAGAGATGCAAGGGACCAAGAATACTCAAAACAATTTTGAAAAGGAAAAACAAAGTTGGAGGATTCACACTTCTTGATTCCAAACTTACTGCAAAGCTACATAATCAAGACAGTGAGGTACTAAATAAGGATAGACCTACAGATCAATGGATTAGAATTGAGAGTCGAGAAATAAACCTTCTTCTGCCAGGCACGGTGGCTCACACCTGCAATCCCAGCACTTTGGGAGGCCAAGGTGGGTGGATCACAAGGTCAGGAGATCGAGACCATCCTTGCTAACGTGGTGAAACCCTGTCTCTACTAAAAAATACAAAAAATTAGCCAGGCGTGGTAGCAGGCACCCGTAGTCCCAGCTACTCGGGAGGCTGAGGCAGGAGAATGGAGTGAACCCAGGAGGCGGAGCTTGCAGTGAGCAGAGATCGCACCACTGCACTCCAGCCTGGGCAAAAGAGCGAGACGCTGTCTCAAAAAAATAAAATAAAATAAAATAAATAAACCTTCTTCTTCAGAGTCAATTGATTTTCAACAAGGGTGCTAAGACAATTCCTTGGGGGAAGCAGACTTTGTAAAAAATGTTGCTGGGCCAACTGGATAGCCACATGCAAAAGAATGCAGTTGGACCCCTACCTCACACCATGCACAAAATTTAACTTGAGATGGATTACAGACATAAGTATAAGAGCTAAAACTATAAAAGCCTCAGAAGAAAATATTAGAAGTAAATCTTTATAGTCTTGGGTTGGGAAATGTCTTCTTAAATATGACACCAAGAGCACAAATGACAAAAGGGGAAAAAAAGAGATGAATTGGACATTATTAAAATTTAAAACTTGTGCTACAAACCATACCATAAAAAAGCAAAAAGGCTTTGTAATGACTTCTGGATTCTGGGGGAAAAAAGAAAGGGAAAAGACAACCACTGAATAAAAGTTTCAACCACTGAATGGAAGAAAATGTTCATAAATCATATATGTAACAAAGGACCTGTATCCAGAATATTTAAGGAACTCCTACAACTCAA
The DNA here is from genome assembly GCF_029281585.2 of Gorilla gorilla gorilla. Classification (NCBI taxonomy): domain Eukaryota; kingdom Metazoa; phylum Chordata; class Mammalia; order Primates; family Hominidae; genus Gorilla; species Gorilla gorilla. The sequence goes on from NC_073237.2 coordinate 130,101,503, forward strand.
TAAAAAGATAAGCAACCCTATTTTTAAATGGGCAAAGTGTCTGAGTAAATATTTCTCCAAAGAAGATACACAAATAGTCAGTAAGCACATGAAAAGATGCCCCACATCATGTCATCAGGGAGATTCAAATCAAACCCATGGTGAGACACCACCTCACACCTTCTAGGATGACCGGCATAAAAAAAGACAAAAAATAACAAGACTTGGTGAGGATGGAGGGGAGCTGGAACCCCTCCATATACCTCACTGGTGGGAATGTAAAATGGTGCAGCTTCTTTGGAAAATAGTCCGACAGTTCGTTGAAATGTTAAATAGAGTTACCATATGACTCAGTAATTCCACTCCAGTGTATAGACTGAGTATTCCTTATCTGAAATGCTTGGGACCAGCAGTGTTTCACATTTTTAATTTTTTTTGGATTTTGGATGTTTGCATTATACTTACCTGTTGAGCATCCCCAAACCAAAAATCAAAATCCAGAATACTCCAGTGAGCAGTTCATTTGAGCACCATGTTAGTGCTCAAAAAGTGTTGGATTTTGGGGCATTTTGGATTTTCGGATTTGGGGTGCTCAACTTGTATAAACTCAAGAGAAATAACAACATAGGTCCCCACAAAAACGTGCATATGGATGTTCACAGCAGCACTATTCAAAATAACCAGAAATGAGAAACACCAAATGTCCAGCAGTGGGTGAACGGATAAAGTGCATTGTATCCATACAATGGAGTATTATTCAGCTGCAAAAAAGAATGAAATACTGATACGTGTACTACATGGACAAAACCGTAAAAAGAAGCCAGACATCATGTGATTCCATTTATACTAAATGTCCAGAATAGGAAACTCCATCGAGGCAGAAATCAGATTTGGGATTGCCTAAGTCTGGGGATAGGGTGGGAAATGGGGAGTGATTGATAATGGGTATGGGTTTTGGGGCATGAAGATAATGTTAAACACACACACACAACAGTTACAGAAGAAACTGAACAGCTGGGACAAAAACTGTTAATAACTCCAAGAAACACAAAAAGTTGGACACTACTTGCTCAGGTATTAACAATGTTTACATAATCAGCTAGGCATGGTGGCTCACGCCTGTAATCCTAGCACTTTGGAAGTCCGAGATGGGTGGATTGCCTGAGTTCAGGAGTTTGAGACCAGCCTTGGCAACATGGTGAAACTCCGTCTCTACTAAAATACAAAAAAATCAGCCGGGCGTGGTGACGGGCACCTTTAATCCCAGCTACATGGGAGGCTGAGGCACGAGAATTGCTTGAACCCGGGAGGCGGAGGTTGCAGTGAGCTGACACTGTGCCACTGTACTCCAGGGTGGGCAACAAAGTGAAACTCTGTCTCAAAACAAAACAAAACAAAACAAACAAACAAAAAAGCAGTGTTTACATCATCATAATATTGCAGAGAGGAACTACTGATTTAACCAATAAACAAGCCAAACCAAACAAGACCGTTTAGAAAGCAAGCAGGCATGGCGTGTGGACTCCTCTGCACGAGAGGAACAGCCTTCTCTCAATCCCTCTGTCACCTGCCCCAGAACTGGAGATGAGCACAGGGAGATACGACCCCTGTCCTGTCTCTGGGAGCAGGAAAGGGGATGTGCAGAGACCAGAAGGGACATTCTGGCAGATGCTCCCTCCCTCTCCGCCAGGATCCCAGGAGTCCTGTTCATTGGAATGAGAATATCTGCACCAGGGGATCGTTGTCAGGCAGCACATAGAAGTTCCTAGTAACTGAGCACTGTTTAATCATAGCCGGGCAAGGTGGCTCACACCTGTAATCCCAAGACTTTAGGAGTCTGAGGCAGGAGGATCGCTTGAGCAGTTTGGGACCAGCCTGGGCAGCATAGCAAAACCCCATCTCTATAAAAAAATACAAAAATTAGCCAGGAGTGGTGGCACATGCCTGTAGTCCCAGCTACTCGGGAGGTGGAGGTGGGAGGATCGCTTGAGCCCAGGAGGTCAAGGCTGCAGTGAGCTATGATCATGCCACTGCACTCCAGCCTGGGAAACAGAGTGAGACCCTGTCTCAAATAATAATAATAGTAGTTAGATCCTTACCTCTGCTAGCACTACTACTCTTAAAAACAAAGCCAGCCCCAGAGTTCCATAGAGCAGGACAGTGGGGACACCTGGTGGCCAGGGAAGCCCCTGATGTTTGTCCCAGCAGGATCCATGTCTGGACTTTCCTGCCCCTTGCACAGATCCTGCTGCCTCTGAGCACCCAGCGGAGTGCCCAGTTCAGCATCAGCGTCCAGTGGAGCCCTGGCCTTTCTCTCCAGGCAGCAGCCTCCTGCTCTGGCTGTCCCCAGTCTGGCCCTGGTGCCACTGACTCCCTGCCTCCTGACCTCAGCCCATGCCTTCCATCTGCCTCTTTCTTCCATCTGATCCCTGCCTGATTGCTCCTGCCCTCCATGTTCTCTTCCTCCGAAGCGCCAGCTGGTGACGACTTCACAACCCTCTGTCCTTGTCCTTGTCATCACACAGCTACCACCTCATGAGCACCTGCTGTATGCCGGGCACCACGCCCAGCTGCATCACTCTGTCCTTCCTGCAGCACAGCCTGAGGCAGTAGGGATGGTTATGACCCATTTTGCAGGAAAGGGAACCAGAGCGGTGACAGACTTGGCCAGCCTGGGTAATGGAGGAGTCAGTGTTTAAACCCAGCACCCAGGCTCTTACCCACAGCTCTGCCCACGGATGGAGCAGCCGCTCCTTGCCACTGCAAAAGTACGCCAGAGCACGACTGTGAAACCATCTAACAGCGCCCGAGCCACCTGCTTTAATGATAGCTCAGAGAGGGAAGAGATGAGCCCTAGCCACAAAGGAAGCCGTGGGCAGAGCTCTCTAGGACCCAGGCCTGGGACAGATCCTCAGAAAAGGGAGGTCCTTGGGGCCACACAGCCCTCCGGCCACCCAAGAAGAAAGATGAACCACACGTGAGACCTGAGCCCTCACCTGCCAGCTGGAGCCCCCAGGCCCCGATGTGTGTGGCTGTGTCTGATCAGGGTGGACAGCGTCCTGCTGCACGAGGCTGCCACGCCCGGGGAGCTTCCTGAGCAGACAGAAATGGGCTGCACAGGTGCCATGCGCCCAGGAGAGGGCCCCCTGGCTTGTTCTGTGGCCCATCCAAGGGTCAGACCACTGCAGGTGGGCAGGTCAGGGCCAGCGGCCTGGCTCCTTCCTCAGATTCACACCAACTGCCTAGCTGCAGCCTCTGGAAGGGACAACTTCCAGACACCTGCACATGGCCAGGTGTCAGAGGAACATGAGGGGCTTTGTGCGAAGCCCCAGATCTCCACTTTTCTCCTACCGGGTCTCAGAGCTGCTGGGGCTGATGGCCCTTTTCCTGTGCTCTGGTACCAGAGGCACGCTGGGATCTGGACTGGCTTTGTAAGTAACACCCCGTAGCTTCGCTTGAATCTTGACATATACAGGAGGGGGCAGCTGCAGGGACCTAGGCCAACTCTGCCTTGCTTCTTCCCTGGAAAGGCACCTCAAAGGCAGGCCTTGGGAGGAATTAGGGATGGGGGATGGAGCCACAGTCCTGGGCTCGGTGGACATTCTGTGGCCACCCTCCCTGACGCCCCAGGACACAGCTCTGCCCGCCCTCCCAGAACCCACTGAGACCTGAGCGTGACCCCTGGCGGCCACCTAGGGGAGGAGGCTCTCCCCAGGGACCCGGAGCCAGGGAGGAGGCCTCAGCACTCAGCTCCGACACCCACCGTGTGACTACTCTTAGTCCCTAACCCGGCACATGGCACCAGCCACCTGCAGTGAGCGGCTCATTCTATGAACAAGAGGTCTTGTGTCCAGTGGGGCGTGACTTGCCCAGCGCACAGGAGTCAGAGGCAGCAGCGCACTGGGACCCAGGTTCCGGCCCCATTTCGCCACCCGCTTCACCACCCTGGTCTACGAAGCAGCCAAGCCTGGTACCTCCCCGGTGGCCATAGGGAAGCCAGACTGGCACAGGGTGGCAATGGGCAGCCCCCAGGGACGAGGCTCCCAGCTCAGGGGCCCGGGCTTCCCTCTCACTGGCCCTGACCCTAAACAAGGGCAGTCTGTTCTCACACTGACCCTGCCCCACAGCCTCTGGCCCTGGCTCTCTGAACGGCCATGCTCTGTGCACGCTCCTTGTCCACCATGCCACCCTCAAGAGCCTCACCTAGATGCAGCCGCCTCCTCCAGGGAGCCTCCCCTGGTCCACTAGGGCTGGGAATTCCTATAGCCCCTGAGACCCCATCAGAGCCCTTATCAGCATGTTCTGGAATTGCACATGTACTTGTCTGTACCTCCCCCCAGCTCTACCCAGCAAGAACTAGGTGTCTGTCTGTGTTATGGCCACAGCTTCTAGAATAGGGCCTGAAACACCAAGCTCACCCATCAATGTCTGATGCAGGGAGGGTTCGATGGAATGTGAACGGTTGGATTAATATGTGGGTGGATGCTGAAGGAAGGGCAGAGGGAGAGATGAGTGGCTAGAGGGAGGGAGGGAGGGATTGATGGGTAGAAGTTTAGGTGGGTGGGTGGATGGAAGGATATATGAAAGAAGGGATGGACAGATGAACATGTGGATAAATAGATGAATAGATAGATGGAGAGACGGAGGACGGAAGAATTGATGGCGAGATGGCAAGATGAATAGAGGGAGGGAATGAGTGGAGGGAGGAATGGACGAAGGGAAGGGGGATGGGTAGAGGGATGAAGGAATAAATGGGAGAAGGCATGGATAGATACGGGAGTAGATGGATGGAGAGACAGATGGAGAGATGGAGGGCTGGACAGAGAGAGGAATGAGTAAGGGAGGGTTGCATGATGAATGGATGGAAAGAGGGCAGTCAGTAACAAAGTAGCAGGAAGCTCCCAGCCACCATCCCTGGAGGGAGGAGTTGAGGACAGGAGAGAAGAGAGGGCAGGAGGCACCCAGCCCCAGGTGCCAGCAGGTGAACCCAGGCCCCCAACCTCCCTTGGCAGAAGGCTCTCAGGGAGGTTATTCATGCCAGGAACCAGCATCCTCTGAGACAGGCACCCCAGGCACACTGAGAGCATGCAAACATTCGGGGCTTCCCTGAAACTCCTGGGCACAGAACATGGCAAAAAGCTAGGCTGCCTGCACCACGCAGGACAGGCTGGACTGTGTTCTGGGCATCAAAGAGAGGCCAGGTCCTGAGGAACAAGGGGGTCAGCCCCAACAGGGATACGCCGCCTGTGCTACCTAGTTTAATCCTCACACCACCCGGAAATAACCCATGTTACAATCCCCATTTCACAGATGAGGTGACTGAGGCTTGGGGCAGTGAGGGAACCCACAAGGGTCACACCACCTGGGTTCAAGCTGGGATTCAGAGCCAGGTCTCTGTGCCCCCCACAGACTGACACAGAACCTGGGGCTGTCCACCTACCTGAATCCCCTCGATGCGCTCGGTGACGACATAGGCATGGTGCATGGCCACCAGCGGGACCTTGACTCCAGCCATCCGGCCCACAGCACTTGCCCACACTCCTGCGGGCAGAGCACAGACAGCTCAGCTCTGCTGACACCTGGTGGGAGCTGCCTCTCAGGTGTGCGCAGGCTGCGTCTGCAGACCTGTCTGCCCTAGCAGGGGCTCCCCACCCCAGAAAGAAGCCCTGCAGAGTTGGGAGCAGGTTTAGGGAGCAGCCAGCATGGCCACACAGGAGTCAGGAGAAATGCCACTCCCACCTGCACAGTTGACCACGCAGGGTGTCTGGATGGAACCATGCTGAGTCTCCACACCCGCAACCCGCCGCACCCCAAAATCATCTGTCCACACACGAATGCCGGTCACTGGGCAGTTCTCAATGACCTGGGATTGAGAGGAACTGCTTCTAAAATCCCACGGGACTCCCCGGGGGTGCTTCCCACCCCGCTCCAGCCAACCCCTCCTCCCAGAGGGGAGCTGGGGACACTATTTCTGCTAGCAGCAGGCCCCCTGCGACACTGTCAGGGAAACGGGATGACCACAGCGCCAGAAAACTAGACCCACCCATGCCTTGACTTGGAGAACTTGAAAGTTGGGCAAGTTCTTTCACTTGACTTGTGGGGGGAACCCTCTTTTCATAACGTGAAAAAGTAGCTGACTTTTTTTTTTAAAAAAAAGCAAGATATTTGATTAATGGAAAGATGTTTGCAGTCTACTGCTTGGTAAAAAAAAATCACAAAATAACAACAGCTTGGTTCTATTTTGCATACATATATATTTTCATAGAAAAATATTTAGAGTAAAACATACTAAAATGTCAATACTAGTTACTGCTGGGTGATTTTGACTTCTTTTTTGCTTATTTGTCTTCTTAAAATTGTTCTACAGGCCGGGGGTGGTGGTTTACACCTGTAATCCCAGGACTTTGGGAGGCCGAGGCCGGTGGATCACGAGGTCAGGAGATCAAGACCATCCTGGCTAACACAGTGAAACCCTGTCTCTACTAAAAATACAAAAAATTAGACGGGAGTGGTGGCGGGTGCCTGTAGTCCCAGCTACTCAGGAGGCTGAGGCAGGAGAATGGCATGAACCCGGGAGGCGCAGCTTGCAGTGAGCAGAGATCGCGCTATTGCACTCCAGCCTGGGCGACAGACCGAGATTCCGTCTCAAACAAACAAACAAAAAAATTGTTCTACAAGGATGTGCGGAGTTGAGACAAACGCAGATACAAATTACAAGAAGGGCTTTTGATACGATTTGCTTGTGCAGCAGAGGAATGGGTGCACCTACGGCACGACCTGATGTCTGTGAACAGACCGAAGGCATAGCCTCCCCTTGGCAGGAGTGGACCAGAAGGCTCAGAGAGGTCCTCACTGGCCCAAAGTCACACAGCAGTCAGAGAATGGCTCTTGTTCTCTTGCCTTCTGCTCTCAGGGTTCTAAGGCAGGAGGAGTGGGCTGGGAACAGGGGACCCAGAGCCGGGCGGCCATCAGTACCTGTGCTCCTCGGGCAGAAGCTGCCCTGGCGAGGGTGGTACAGGTGCCAGCGGGGTCCATGGTACCGTCGTGCGGCACATACAGGGTCCCGTAGAGGTCGTCCACATTCATCAGCGGGTACAGAGTCTTGGTCTCTGCCGGGCTCAGCACATGGGATTCCACACCATACGCCTTGCCCAGCTAGGGGGACCCAGGGGAGGGTAACTGAGTCCGTGGGGAGCAGACCCCTGGGCCACTCCCCTCCCCAACTGGGCATCCACCGCAAACCCCAGCCTCACTTTCTCCCAGAAGCCTTAGCCGGTCCCCACGCCCCCGGAGCCTGTCCCTTGAATCCGCTTCAGCATAAGAGTTAAGGAGCAGGGCATTGAGGCAGGCTCCGGGGCCAGGCCGCCTGTGCCAATCCGACCCTCGCCAGCTGTGTGACCCACCTGGGGCAAAGTCGCTTCAGGCTCACTCAGGTGAAGTGGGGGTGAGAATAGTGTATGTCATTGACAAAGAACTTGGACCAGTGCCTGGCACAAAGTGTCTATTATATAAAATAAATAACCCCACAGGCCTAATACTTTGGGCCTGAGAGGTTTCCCAGTCAGACCAGCTGTCAAGAGAGGCCAAGATCCTGTTTCAGACTGTCAGATAGACCACGCCCCCACATTTGATTGGCCCAAGAACAGCCAATCAGTGTCCTCAGGCGTGGACCACTGGGACAGGGAGAAGCTGGGCCAATCAGATTCTCTGTCTGGGAATTCTGAATGAAGCCTGGCAAAGTCGCTTTCTCCAGGTGGCACAGCCAGCAAGGGGCAGCGCGAGGGCTGGAACCCAGATCTGTCACCTGCCGGGGCTCCTTCCCTGTGGCGTGTCCCCTTCTCTCGCGGCAGAAGGGTGCCCACCGACATGAGCCCCACCCCCGACCCCACAGGAGGCAGACTCATCCACACGAGCCCCCCACCCCCAGCCCCCCGCAGGGGATGCGCACACGGACATGAACCCCCAGCGTACCTCCACCCTCACAGGGAGCCTACCCTACCCCCCACAGGGGGTGCACCCACCAATATGACCCCCCAGGGAGTGCACCCACCCACCCAAGCCCCCCTCCTTGCCCCCCGCAGGGGAGCACACACCGACATGAGCCTCTTGTACTCGTCCAGGCGCTGCCGGTTGGACGCGATGAAGAGGCCCCCATTCTGGATCCAGCCCGTGTGTAGTCCCGTCTCCTCCTCCAGCTCCCGGCTCACCACCCGCCGAGTGTGGGCCAGAAGCTCCACCTCCACGTCACTGGGCCGCAGCTGCCACAGCAGGCCTGCCCGGGAGGGTGGGTGCCATCACTCCCCAGGGAGTGGACTGCACCTCCTTCCCCCAGTCGAATATCAGGGGATACCCTGATATTCAACCATGGGTGTCTTTCTCTGCAAGGTCTTTCTCTGAAGGACCTGGAGGGCCTGGAGAGGTTGTTGAGCAGGAAATAACTGGACCAAGATGAATGTGAGGGAGGTCCCGCCCTTGGGCAGCTCAGAGAGTGACATAGCAAAGGCCCCCATTTTTGGAGCACCTACTGTGTGCCAAGCCCCGTGCTAAGCCTGTCATGCCCTATGAGGAGGGCGTGATTCTCTTATAGATCAAGTTCAAGTGGCACCAACAGTTCTGTGGCCAAGGTCACAGAGCAGGTGAGTGGAGTTGGGGCCGAGACACCAACCCACTACTGAATGAAGCTTAAATCTGCACTCTCCCCAACAAAGGCTGCCCTCCAGCAGCTGAATCTGAGAGGTGGCAGGCCAGGGGTGTGGCTGGCGAAATGTCAGGGAAGAGGCTATGACAGCCCAGCTAGGGGGCCAGTGAGAAGGCAAGAGCAAGAGTTGGAGCAGTGGTTTGTGGGAGCCGGCTCGCGTCAGCTCTCAGGAGCCCAGGGATAAACCTCTTCCCAACTCCACAGTCAGTGACCTCACACTGGTGGCTTTTGCTATTGGCCAAGGTGGGAGTGTTCACACCACAGGAACTGGCCAACACTGCAGGTCAGGAGATCCAGTTTGCCAGGACACCCATGGCTGAAAGGGTGAAGGCAGAAGGTTGGCTGTCCTGGGACATGCACACCATAGGTGCTTAATATATGCCCACTGGTTAGTTAGGAGAATGAGAACTGTAGAAGCCTCTGGTGCTCATGGAGGACACAGGTTGGCTTCACCCTCAGTGGTCCCTGTCCGTCCCTCTCCACTCCCTGGAATGCCCTCAGTCCTGGTGGCTCTGTCCAGGAAAGGGGCTTCTGCCCTCTGGACAGCTGCCTGGAGTTTCCAGCTCTGGCCCCCGCTTCACTCTCCAGGCCACACAAGCAGCATCTGCTCCTTCCTCCCACCACAGCTCTTCAGAGACTGGGAGGGCAAGCAGTGCCCCCAGCTCCGCCCACCTGCAAATTGGCCATGCACCCTTCCCCAGGGTCTCTGCCCCAGGCTGGTTGTTGTGAACCAAGAACTGTCCCAGCTAGCAACGGGCTGTGGCCCCTCGCTATGTCCTATCCTTCCCTGCCCCTACCTGGCCCCTGGTCCCTACCTGCCGTGTGCCAGGTGGTCCCGGAGGTCAGCCGCTCCCGCTCCAGCAGCACCGCCCCACTCATGCCCAGCTTGGCCAGGTGGTACAGGGTCTGGCAGCCCAAGCTGCCTCCACCAATGACCACCACGTTGGCTGTGCTGGGCAGGGGCCGGCTTGGGCCTTGGGCCACCACCGAGGTGCCTTGTCCCTCCTTCAGGGTCCGCTGATATGGCACACTCTTCTCGGCTGTGGGGCCAGCTGCGCTGGACAGGTTGCATGGCCCCATGCCCCAGGTAGGGCTCTGGCGAGGGTGGGCAGCAGCCACACGTAGGGCTCGGCTCAGTGAGGCCATGGGGGCTCCGGGCCTCAGCAAAACAGGGAGCTGGGGAGAGAATCAGAGCTGGGTGGGGTGCAGAGGGGACACGGTGGGGGCTGTGCTGAGTACCCAGGGAAATAAGGGCCCTATGGTGTTACCTCCCAGGGCCTTCCTCTTGCCACTTCCCCATGGCATTCATTCATTCATTCACTCACTCATTCATTCATTCTGTGTGTATGTATTAAGGGCCTGGTATGCAGCAGGCTCTGTCAGTGCCCAGGGGCAACCTTAGTGAGGATAGGTCTCTGCCAGCCCACAGAAAAGACAGGGAGCGCCAAGCTCTGGGTAAGAGTGGGGGTCGGGGCCACAAGGGGAGGTAGAGAAGAGTGGTCGACGTGGCTGGCAGAGATCCAAAGTAAGACCTGAGGAAAGTGGGCTGCCCCATGAGGCCGGGCAGGGAGGATGGGGAGGGGACTGAGGACAGCGGACCAATAGCTGGAAAGGAGGGGCTCCGGTCTCAGGGACACTCACCCCCAGATCACAGACAGCGAGAGGCTGGGGCTGGGAGGGGGCCGTCCCGCCAGCCTTGAGAGCCCTTTCAGAGCTCAAGATGCTCCTGAGGGGCCAAGCAGCCCTGCGGCCCCACAGGTCTGTGCTGGGGCAGACCCCAGGTTCTGCGGGGTGGGGATGGGACCTGGGAGGCAGGAGTGCCCAGAGAAAGCGGTGGTAGTGGCACAGCAGGCCAGGGAGGGGGTTGTGTTGAGGGATGGAGTCACTTGCACTCCCAGACAGAGAGCCAGGAGGAGGGAGAGGCATCGTGGATGCTACAGCAGTGGCCGCAGGGTATCGGCAGGCAGCCTGGAGATGGGGCACCCAATCCCCAAGCCTGGAGCCAGCACCTCCTCCTGGGCAGGCCCCTTCCAAACCCAGACAAGAGGTGTTGCCCCCTCATCAGCCCCAAAGCTCAGTGGGACTAAGGCGGAAGCTGAGGAAGGATGTGCTGTCCCGGCTCAGCTCCCTTGGGGCCACCTGGGATTGCAGAGTAGAGGCTCAGAAGCCGGGTTAACAGGCCTTCCTCCCCTCTGCTCCTTCCCAGCTGACCTACCCCAATTCCCTCCTCCTTCAGGAAGCCCTCCCAGATCTGCCCAGCCAGAAAAATCCAATAACAATGAGAATGCAAGAGGGAGCCCTCCTTCTCAGGAGAGAAGGCGCTGATGAAGACGGATGTCTCCTTGGGTGCAGGCGAGGCAGGACAGGCAGTCAAAGGAGTCACCATGTCCTGGGGACGCAGCAACCGTGGTGACTGCAATCCACACAATCAGCCTCCACGTTTGCATTGTAACTGAGCTCGTGTTAACTGAGCTCGTTCAAGCAAAGCTGTCTGCAGTAGGGCCTTTCCCCTGGAGAGGGCATGTGCACATTGATTTTACCTGTCCTCAAACTGACCCTTTGCTCATTCTAATAGTAAAAAAACACACCCCTGGGTGGAGATTTTAAGATGCTAATGAGGCCGGGCTCTGTGGCTTATGCCTGTAATCCCAGCACTTGGGGAGGCCGAGGCAGGCGGATCACCTGAGGTCGGGAGTTCGAGACCAGCCTGACCAACACGGAGAAACCCCATCTCTACTAAAAATACAACATTAGCCGGGGGTGGTGGTGCATGCCTGTAATCCCAGCTACTCGGGAGGCTGAGACAGGAGACTTGCTTAAACCCAGGAGGTGGAGGTTGCAGTAAGCCGAGATTGTGCCATTGCACTCCAGCCTGGACAACAAGAGTGAAACTCCGTCTCAAAAAAAAAAAAAAAAAAAAAAAAAGATGTGAATGAGACATGTGAGGTATGAACAAGCATGTACAGCTACCGCATGTGCACCCAGAGGACCAGCCATCACATGCTGCCTAGTAACCTCTTCCTCTCTTTCCACCCACTTATGAATAATTGTGGAAGACTCCCTGAAAGGGGGTTTCTCCAACAATCATCAATGCTGCCTCACACTCAGGAGCAGCCCCCCGCCTGGAATCCTCTCTCTCCCAGGGTGCATCCGCACCTAACTTTCAAAATGTTCTTTTTCCTTTGCAATAAATTGCTCTATGTTGCAGCTCTTTTGCTGTGTGTCTCATGTTTAAATTCTGTTTTGTTGTTGTTGTTGTTGTTGTTGTTTTTTGTTTTTTGTTTTTGAGAAAGAGTCTCACTCTGTCTTCCAGGTTGGAGTGCAGTGGCATGATCTCGGCTCACTGCAACCTCTGCCTCCTGGGTTCAAGCGATTCTCCCACCTCAGCCTCTCAAGTAGCTGGCATTATAGGGGCATGCCACCATGCCTGGCTAATTTTTGTATCTTTAGTAGAGACAGGGTTTCACCATGTTGGCCAGGCTGGTCTCAAACTCCTGATCTCAGGTGATCCACGTGCCTTGGCCTCCCAAAGTGCTGGGATTACAGGCATGAGCCACTGTGCCCGGCCTAAATTCTTTAAACTAAGAAGTTAAGAACGGAGGTCTCACAACAGCCCTCAATGGAGGGGTGGGGTGGTGTCCTGACCAGTGTGGACCTCCACTACCCTTTTCTGGGATCTGCAGGAAAAGTGAAAGGGATGTGGCTGTGATCCAAGATGTGAAGTGCTGTGCCACCTACGTCAGTATGAATGACTGATATAATTAGCTAAGAAAGTCAGCCTCCTTTTTCAAGAGTGGACCATAGCTATGCACGTTCGTTCACTCTCATTGAACACGTATAGACACATGATAACGTCTCTACTTCACAGTGGGGGAGTCTGACACATGGAGAGGCTCCCTGAGGTGACCAGGGTCACAGGGCCTCCATGTGGTGGTGCCGGGGACTCTCTCCTGCCCCCTCTTCTGACCATCCCAGGGGGACTCAGGACCCACTGCCACACTCTGTCCCACCTGAACTGTGGGCACTGCCCAAGCCCTGACGAAGCGCAGAACCCTGTCCTAGGCACAGTGGGGGATGTGAGGGGGATCCCAGCTCTCAGGCTGGTCAGGGCTGCCCTCCATCTCCTGCCCCAGTGCCCCATCCCAAGGGAGGGAGCAGGGAGTCTGATTGCAGCAGCGTAGGGGAGTGAGGAGGTGTTGGAACTTGTCCTCAGCCTCTCAGCCCTCAGTGTGTCAGCCCGCCTGGCTCCTGCCTGCAGAGGTGGCCCTCGACAAGGAGGCATGCCTCCTGCATGTGTCTGTACATACCTTCAGTCCTTGAAGGTCCACAGTCTTCCAGGAGCCCCCAGAAGTGGTGCCCTACCAGGGGAAAGCCAGCTTGAGTGGCACCAAGGAAGGCCCTCCAAGGCTGAACACCCCCGCCCCACCCCCCACCCCCCACCACGGTGCCACATGGCACAGCACACCTGGTCAGCTCTGGGCAAAAGCCTCCCTCCTCCTTCCGACTGTGCCCAACGCGACAGCTGCTGGCGCCGGAGGCTGCCACGTGCCCCTTCACCACCTGCCTGGTCAGTCAGGGCTCTTCTGACTGCCAGACTGGGGGCTGGCAGCGGCCCCAGTGGGGACAGCCCGGAGCCCCTCCTGCCTGCCACCTCCCTGGAAACAGCTGTCTCCACATTAACCCACTCTCTTGCCCCCTCCAACTCTGTCTCGTACCTGAGTCAGCTTCCCAGGAGTGAGGGCTGAGGACAGCCCTGGGCTTGGGATCAGACAGATGGGTGGGGGTTTTGTCACAGGACTGGGGCCTTGAGCAACAACTTAACCTCACTGCAAAGCAGAGGACCCAGGAACGCCCTCCTCCTCCCAGGCTCAGGGGGTGGCGGGGGTCAAGCGAGGAGAGCGCCTGGCACTTTTGCCTGGTGAGGGTAGGCAGACTGTTGTGGGGAGGAGCGGCTGGGGGCGGGGAGGCAGCTGCCCATATGGTGAACCCTGGTCCTGCTCATGCAGCTGGATGGTCCCTGCAGCCAGAGGCAGAGGGAGATCCCAGCCAGATCTGACCAGGCCCAGCCCCGCCCACATAGGGGAGGCCCCAGCCTTGTCCCTCCCTGAGGGTGTACCTCCAAGTACCTCTTGTCAGCTACAGTGCCCCTCGGCCCTAAGAGTGCTTGGCCCAGCAGAGGTGCCTTCACCTTCTTGCTTCCCAAGCAGTGGCCTGGCCGGAACTGCAGGCCTCCCCCGCCCCCCACCCTCGCTGCCAGCCCCATGTCGCCGCCCAGGATCTGGGCGGAGCGTACCGCCCACTACCGCGGCTTCTTGGCCAGCTTAGTCGGGGCTTCTAGGCCAGCCCTGTGGGCAGCTCCCTCTGAGGGCGGCAGAGCAGGATTGTGAACCCCATGCCCCATTACCCGTAGGCGACCTGGCAGTCACCCTCCCGCTCCGACCCTCATTTCCTCGTCTCTGAAACAGGCGCCTCAGGGTTGCTGCAGTGGACCCAGGCACCCCTGCCTGCTGGAGCCTGCCTGAGCTCCCCGCGCCCAAAAGGAGCTATGCACAGGCAGGGTGGGCAGGAAAGGTGGGGTCGGCAGCAGCTTGGGCCAGGGGCCCGTCCACTGCAGGGAGGCTCCTTTGGCGAGGTCATCTCAGCACATGCCCCAGTTTGCTCACCCCCAGGGACAGGATGCTCACTGCCTTCAGAGGCGAGTGAGAAGGCCTGGGTCAGCTTCCCAGGGACGGGGTCTCCTGGTCTGTCTGCGTCCTGCTTTCCCGAGCTCCCAGACCCCTCTGGTGTTTGGGGAGACGCCCCCAAGCCACTGGCTACTGCACAGCACGTAGCCCCCAGGGCAGGGATTCCAGCCTCCATTGACTGTTGGGGACAGCAGTGCCAAGGGAGGGGGCCACACAGCAAGCTGGTGGAGGAGGCAGACCGGACGCTGCAGCCTGACTCTGGGCTGGGGCAAGTTACCCATTCCCAGACAGAAGTAGACACCCAGAGGAGGGGTGTGGAGGAAACCCAGAAAGAATACACCTCTGGATGCCCAAAGAATCAGAACAGGTGCTGCTGGAAAGTAAAATCTCCTCCTCGCGCTGGATCAAAGACGGGGCATTTCAATGGCAGTCTGTTAATATTGTAATGATGCCAGCTGCCAATACCGGAAGCGATCGTACAGTAAACTGCTGTAATTAATACCAATCAAATCATCGTGTTCTTATTCACACCGAGGATGTCCGACTGTCTTGTTGGCAGCTTGTCTATCCTCTACATTTACTGAATGCCCAATGTATACAAAGCACTGCTGGGAAACCTATAGTGACATCTAAGACCCAGCCCCTGCCCTCGAGGGGCTCAGGGTCCACGAAGCAGACAGATCCAGGGAGAGACTCGACACCACAAGGCTGGCTTCCTTCCAGCAGGGAATCCAGGAGGACCTCTTAGAGGAGGGGGCCTGGGCTCTGGGCCTGACCATGTGCTGACACCATTCTCAGTCCCTGCCTCAAAGGCAAAGGGCCCACTGGCTTAGGCCCCTGGCTGCCTAGTGGAAAGCTGCCCCCGCCAGTTTGAGGCTTACCTGGGGAGGTGTGGGGGTCCTGGGGCAGAGGACCTCCTCTTTGGATGGTGTGGCTTGCCCAGCGGCCTGAGCTAGGGCTGTGCTCACCCAACAGGGTGACTAATGAGCTCAAGAGGGCAAGGAAGGAGTGTGGCCCAAGTTCTCCCAGGAGTCCTGGACGTGCAGGTGCATGGGAGAAAAACGCAGCAGTCGCCACAGCTCCGGGGCAGTGGCCGGGTAGCCCACACCTCTCCTGTCCCTGCACTCAAAGACAAGTGGCAACTGTTGCAAAACTGTTACAAGCCAAGAGGGCAGCACAATGAACCTGCACTTTGGACAAGGGGTGGTGGCTGGGGGCCGGTCCCGGCCTGTTAGCTGTCTGTTAGTATCGCAGGATTTTCATCCGGCAGGGCCTGTTAGCACCCAGCTCCGGTCTGGGAGAGGTGGAAAGGCTGTCTCCCCCCGAGGACTAGTAGTCACAGCTCTGGAGGGCCCAGGCTCCGGACAAGGAGGCCAAGACAGGGTCCTGTGCGATCTCGGGCCGGTCTTATCACCTCTCCCTTTGCTGAGACTTAGTTTTCCCATCTTGGAACAGGAGGCTGGAAGCCCTGCCATGTCAGTTTCACAGTAGCCTTGTAAATTTCCCTGAGTAAATTTCCTTCAGTCCTGCTCTAGATCACATCAACAGAGGGGCTGCCACCTCAGAGAAGTCACCCCACCAGGGATAAAATCCACTTGATCACGGTGCATGATCTTTTTAATGTGCTGTTGAATTTGGTTTGCTAATTTTTTTTTTTTTTTTTTAGACGGAGTCTTGCTCTGTCGCCCATGCTGGAGTGCGGTGGCACGATCTCGGCTCACTGCAACCTCCGCCTTCCCGGTTCAAGCGATTCTCCTCCCTCAGCCTCCCAAGTAGCTGGGATTACAGGCACGCACCACCGTGCCCAACTAATTTTTTGTATTTTTAGTAGAGACGGGGTTTGACCATGAATGGCCAAGCTGGTTTCGAACTCCTGACCTCAAGTGATCCCCCCACCTCGTCCTCCCAAAGCGTTAGGATTACAGGTGTGAGCCACCGCGCCCAGCTGGTTTGCTAATATTTTGAGAGGATTTTTGCATCTATGTTCATCAAGGATATCGGTCCATAATTTTCTTTCTTGTAATGTTATCTGGCTTTGGTATCAGGGTAATGCTGGTCTCGTAAAATGAGTATGACTCTATGTTCAGTGCACTCTGAAGAAAACTGTGGTGCAAATCAAAGTCACAGTTGACTCTACATTCAGGAGTGAGGGGCTGCCTCCAGGTTCACTGCCCTCCCCAGCCTCCCCGCCACCGCGCCAGTGGGGACTGTGGTAGACTTGTTCCTCTGCCCTCATGGCCTGGACATACCTGAGCCAACCCCAAGACTCTTCCTCTGGCTCAGGCTGGCCCTCTCTGCAGGCCCTCACCAGCCCTTGGCCCCCACTTGCTGGCCAGGCTTCCAGGACAGAGAGAAGTGCCTGCAGGCTGCCCTCTGACGGGGCAGAAGTCCAGGGAGGAAGAAGCGGAGGTGCTGGGGAAGGAGCCTCCTCCACCGAGCTCTGCGTGCAGCCCTGTGAAAGAGGACATGAGCAACAGCACCCCAACCCAAACTACAACAGCCAACATCACCACTGACCGGGAGGAAGGCAGTGCCCCAGTCACCTCTGAGGGCCTTCTGGGAGTCAGGCAGAGTGCTAAAGGCTTCACACGTGTCATCTCAAATGAGACAGCAACAACTGCTACCCATCGTGGAGATGGGAAAACTGAGGGAGAACACAGCCAACAGGTGCCAGACCCAGGTGATTCATGGGCCAGGGAAATTTCCAGAACAATTTTCAAGGGCTGAATTTACACTGCCAAGATTTTATTTTTTCAATAAGAACCTGAAAAAGAAAACTACCACTGAATATCCCCGTGATTTCATGAAGACAGAATGTTTTCTATCCTCTGTCAAAGTAGAAGAGATGCCCTCCCAGGGTGAGGGTGGTCCTTCCTGAGAAGCAGGTGGCTGCCCCCATCTGCCTGACACCGATGCACAGAGGCAGGTGGAAATGGCTCCAGGCCTGAAGCCATCTGGGCACAGGCATTCCCAGGAATGAGCTGCTGAAGTGACCCCCACCTGGCAGTTGTGGCCTGGGGCCATTGTGGGCTCGGGCTCCTGAGGGCCGGAATGCAGACCCTCATTCCCCGGAGCACCCTCTCCACTCCATGGCCTAACACTGTTTGTGAGTGAAAGAAACATGGTGGATGGAATCCGCGGTGGAATCCATGGAAACGCGGTGGATTCCCGCAGCTGAGCCTGTGCCAGGCAGGTGCCAGGAGTGCTTCAAAATCATCTCGGGGCTGGGCACGGTGGCTCACGCCTGTAATCCCAGCACTATGGGAGGCCGAGGCAGGTGGATCATGAGGTCAGGAGATTAAGACCATCCTGGCTAACACGGTGAAACCCCGTCTCTACTAAAATTAAAAAAAACATTAGCCGGGCGTGGTGGTGCGCGCCTGTAGTCCCAGCTACTTGGGAGGCTGAGGCAGGAGAATGGCGCGAACCCGGGAGGCAGAGGTTGCAGTGAGCCGAGATTGCGCCACTGCACTCTAGCCTGAGACTAGAGCTAGACTCCATCTCAAAAAAAAAGAAAAAAGAAAAGAAATCATCTCGGGGCACTGTGTCCATGGCCGCAGGCACTGCCACCGTCTGATGGGGACACAGGACATGGAGCTTCAGAAGGACTTCCTGCCCACAGTGGGGAGCTGACCTCAGCCCTGGCGTAGGGCCCCAGTCTGCACTGGGGATTTGGAGAGAAGGATGGAGAAGCAACAGGGAGGGCAGAAGCTGGAAGCCTGGGCTCACCAGGGTCTGAGACCCACAAGCACCACCTAGACCCCTCAGCTAGTCAGCCAAACCTTCCAGGGCTCTCATGTGCCTGCCCAGGGGCAGGGGATCCCTGGCATGACCCATGCTGTGCTTTGTGTCTTTGTATGTGTCGCCCTGGAAACTTCCTGTAAAAATCCAGATTTCCAAGCTTCAATCTTGAAAAGCTGGCCACATGGGGCCCAAAACCCATTGGACACACTTAGGTGGGTCACTCCTAGTCCAGCTGGTCACAGTTATTACCCTGCATTTTGCCGTTTTGCATTTCCCGCTGGCATCTGGGAGCTTTGCCCTTCCAGCACTGACCAGGACTCCCAGCACTGACCAGGACTCTCCAACCAGCTGCAGGAGCAAGAGTAACCTTCAAAGGAGATGCTGGTGCTGGCTGGGCAGCCAGGGAACTGTGCGTCTTGCACAGAACGGAGGGTGGGAGGACTGTGCAGTGCTCTCTTTGGGCCCCAGAATCTGAATGCCCTTCCAGATACTCAGGTGAGGGCAGCAGCCCACCACGGATGAAAGTCACTGGTCACCTCCAGGCTGTCTGCCCTGGAAGAGTAGCCTTGGCAGGAAACACCGCCCCTGGTGGCCACACGTGAGTATTACAACCTGGCGGAGCTGGACCCAGGCTCAGAAGGGGACTAGCAGGCAGATGGGGGCTGATCTTACACTGGCTGGGACTGACAGCCTAGGCTCAGCCTGGCTCCTGTCTTCTCTTCCAGACCACTCCAGCAGAGGGGCTGTCACCTCAAAGAAGTCACCTCCGCCAAGGATAAAATCCACTTGATCAGGATGCATGATCTTTGTAATGTGCTGTTGAATTTGGTTTGCTAATATTTTGGTGAGGATTTTTGCATCTCTGTTCATCAAGGATATTGGCCCATAATTTTCTTTTCTTGTAATGTCCTTGTCTGGCTTTGGTATCAGGGTAATTCTGGCCTCATAAAATGAGTTTGGAAGTGTTCCTTCCTCTTGAATTTTTTGGAAGAGTTTGAGAAGAATCAGCATTAATTCTTTCTTAAATGTTTGGCAGCATTCACCAGCGAAGGCATCAGATATCCTGGGCTATTTTTTGTTGGGAGGTGTTTGATCACTGATTCAATCTCCTTACTCATTATTGGTCTGTTCAGATTTTCTAGTTTTTTGTTTGTGTGTTTTGTTTTTGTGTGTTTGTTTTTTTGAAGTGGAGTCTTGCTCCCGTCACGCAGGCTGGAGTGCAGTGGCACGATCTCAGCTCACTGCAACCTCCACCTCCCGAGTTCAATTGATTCTCCTTCCTCAGCCTCCTGAGTAGCTGGGATTACAGCCTGCACTACCACGCCCGGCTAATTTTTGTATTTTTATTAGAGACGGGGTTTCACCATGTTGGCCAGGCTGGTCTCCTGACCTCAGGTGATCCACCCGCCTTGGCCTCCCAAAGTGCTAGGATTACAGACGTGAGCCACCACGCCCTGGCCGATTTTCTAGTTTTTTCTGGGATTCAGTCTTGGTCGGCTGTCTGCTTCTAGCAATTTATTCATTTCTAGGTTATCCAATTTGTTGGCATAGTTGTCTATTATTTCTTTGGTATCAATTGTAATCTTTCCTCTTTCATTTATAATTTTATTATTTATTTGAGTCTTTTTTTATTTTAGTCTAGCCTAAGGTTTGTGGGTTTTGTTAACCTTTTCAAAAAAACTCAACTCTTAGTTTTGTTGATACTGTCTATTGTTTCTTAAGTCTGTATTTCATTTATTTCTGCTCTGATCTTTCTTTCTTTCCTTCTGCTAACTTTGGGCTTAATTTGTTCCTCATTTTATAGCTCCTTGAGGTGTGAAGTTAGGTTGTTTATTTGAGATCATTCTTAATGTAGGCATTTATTGCTATAAACTTCCCACCTAGAATCACTTTTGCTGCATCCTATGAGGTTTGGTATGTTGCATTTCCATTTTCATTTGCCTCAAGATATTATTTTATTTCCCTTTTGATTTCTTATTCCACTCATTGGTTGTTCAGGAGTGTGTTGTTAAATTTCCACACATGTGTAAAATTTCCACTTTTCCTCCTGTTATTGATTTCTAGTTTTATACCATTGTGGTTGGAAACGATACTTGATATGATTTCAATCTTCTTAAATGTGTTAAGACTTGTTTTGTGAGCTAACATATGATCTTTCCTGGAGAATGTTCCATGTGCACTCGACAAGAATGTGTGTTCTGCTGCCATTGGATGGAATGTTCTGAATCTATCTGTTAGGGCCATTTGGTCTGTAGTGTTGCTCAAGTCTCCTGTTTTCTTATTGATTTTCCAGCTGGATAATCTGTCCACTGTTTAAAGTGCTGAAGTCCTCTACTATTATTGTAATCTATTTTCCCTTCAGTTATGTTAATATTTGCTTTACAGAGTTAGGTGCTCCCATGTTGGGTGTATATATATATATATATATAGAGAGAGAGAGAGAGAGAGAGAGACAGAGAGACAGAGAGGCAGAGAGACAGAGAGACAGAGTCTTGCTCTGTTGCCCAGGCTGGAGTGCCGTGGCATGATCTTGGCTCACTGCAACCTCCGCCTCCCAGGTTCAAGCGATTCTTCTGTCTCAGCCTCCTAAGTAGCTGGGACTACAGGCACGCACCACCACACCTGGCTAATTTTTGTATTCTTTTAGTAGAGACAGGGTTTCACCATATCGGTCAGTCTGGTCTCGAACTCCTGACCTTGTGATCTGCCCTCTTTGACCTCCCAAAGTGCTGGGATTACAGGCGTGAGCCACCGCGCCTGACCTAGTACATGTATTTTTTGAATTGTTATATCCTCTTGATGAATTGATCCATTTATCATTATATAACAACTGTCTTTGTCTCTTGGGATAGTTTTGATTTAAAGTCTATTTTGTCTGATATAAGTGTAGCCACTTATGTTCTCTTTTGCTTCTCATTTGGATAGAATAACATTTTTCAGCTTATCTGTGTCCTTAAAGCTAAACCAAGTCTCCTGTAAGCAGCATATAGTTGGATTTTGTTTTGTTTTGTTTTTTAATCCATTCAGCTGCTTAGTGGCTTCTGAGTAGATAACTTAATCAATTTAAATTTAAAGTAATTATTAATAGGTAAGGACTTATTACTGCCATTTTGTTAATTGTTTTCTGATTGTTTTGTAGTCTCATTGTTCCTATCTTCCTCTCTTGCTGTCTTTATGAGATATTTTTTTTGTAGTGGTATGCTTTGACTCCCTTTTATCTTTTGTGGGTCTACTACAGTTATTTTTCTTTGTGGTTACCAGGAGGTTTATGTACAACATTTTATAGTTATAACAGTTTAAGCTGATAACAACTAAACTTTAGCCACGTACAAAAAGTCTACACTTTAATTTCTCCTCTCCCACATTTTATGTTATTGGGGTCATACTTTACATCTTTTATATATTGTGTATCCATTAACAAATTATTGCTATAATTATTCTTTAAATTTTATACTAGAGTTAAAAATAATTTATGTGTCACCATTACAATGTGCTATGCTTTGGATGTTTTTGTCTTCTACAAAATTCATATTAAAATTTAGTCCCTAGTGCAACAGTATTGGGAAGTGTGTCCTTTGGGGTGTTTAATTCATGATGGCTCTGCCATTACAAAAGGGCTTGATGGAAGAAGTTTGTCCCCTTTTGCTCTTCTACCCTCTGCCTCTGCTGTGTGAGAATGTAGCAAGAAGACCCTCACCAGACACCAGATGCTGACGCCTTGATCTTGTACTCCCCAGCTTCCAAAACTGTGAGAAATACATTTTTGTTCTTTATAAATTACCCGGTCCGTGTCATCCTGTTACGGCAGTGCAAAATGGACTAAGACACAGTGGCAGAGTACTCCCAATTTGACTATATTTTTATCTTTACAGAGTTTTTATACTTTTGTGTCTTCATGTTGTTACTGTCCTTTCATTTCAACTTGAGAAACTCCCTTTAGCATTTCTTGTAAGGCAGAGATAATGAACTCCCACAGCTTTTGTTTGTTTGGGAAAGCCTTTATCTCTCCTTCATTTCTGGACATCTTTCCCAAGGTTGACAGTTTTATCCTTCCAGCCCTGTGAATATATGATCCCACTCTCTCCTGGCCTATGAGATTTCTTCTGAGAAATTCACTGATAATCTCCTAGGGGTTTCCTTGTATGTGATGAACTGCATTTCTCTCACTGCTTTCAAATTTATCTCTGTCTTTGACTTCTGAGAATTTCTCTTTTTTGAAGATTTCTATTTTTAATTTTTGTGGGTACACAGTAAGTGTATACATTTATGGGGTACATGAGATGCTTTGATACAGTTATGCAATATGAAATAGGCACATCATGGAGAATGGGGTATAAATCCCCTCAAGTATGTATCCTTTGAGTTACCAAAAATCCAATTACACTAAGTTATTTTAAAGTGTACAATTAAGTTAATTTGACTTCTACCTTTCCATTGTGGATGCCCTTTATATCTTTCTCTTGTCTGATTGTTCTAGCTATGACTTCTAGTACTATGTTGAACAACAGTGATGACAGTGGCATCCTTGTCATGTTCCAGATTTTAGAGGAAAGGGTTTCAGTTTTTCCCCATTCAGCACAATCCTAGCTGTGGGTCTTTTGTATATGGCTTTTATTATGTTGAGGTATGTTCCTTCTATCCCCAGTTTTTTTTGTTTGTTTTTTGGTTTTTTGTTGTTTTTTTTTTTCTTTGAGATGGAGTCTCGCTCTGTTGCCCAGGCTGGAGTGCAGTGGCACGATCTCTGCTCACTGCAAACTCCGCCTCCCAGGTTCATGCCATTCTCCTGCCTCAGCCTCCTGAGTAGCTGGGACTACAGGTGCCCGCCACCACACCCGGCTAATTTTTTGTATTTTTAGTAGAGACAGGGTTTCACCATGTTAGCCGGGATGGTCTTGATCTCCTGACCTCGTGATCCACCCACCTCAGCCTCCCAAAGTGCTGGGATTACAGGCGTAAGCCACTGCGCCCAGCCCTTCTATCCCTAGTTTTAAAATTTTTTTTTAAATTATGAAGGGACATCGAATTGTATTAAATGCTTTTTCAGCAGTAGCAATTGAAATGGTCATATGGTTTATATTCTTCATTCTGTTGGTATGTATCACGTTAATTGATTTGCATATGTTGAACCATTTGCATATGATGTATCCCACTTGGTCGTGATGAATTATCTTTCTAATGTATTGTTGAATTTGGTTTGTTAGTATTTTACTGAGGACTGTTATATCAATATTCATCAGAGATATTGGCCTGTAGTTTTCTTTTTATGATGTGTCTTTGTCTGGTTTCAGTATCAAGGTAATACTGGCCTCATAGAATTACTTTGAAAGTATGCTCTTACTGAATTGACCCCTTCATCACTATATAGTGACCTTGTCTCATATTATAGTTTTTGTCTTGAAATCTATTTTGTCTGATATAAGTATAGCAACTCCTGCTCTTTGGTTTCCATGGAATATCTTTTTCCATCCATTTATTTTAAATCTCTGTATGTTTTTACAGGTGAAGTATGTTTCTTGTAGGCAACAGGTCAATGGTCCTGTTTGTTCATCCATTCAGCCTGTCTATGTCTTTCAATTGGAGTGTTTAGTCCATTTACATTCAGCGTTATTATTGATAAGTAAGGGCTTATTCCTGCCATTTTGTTTTCTGGTTGTTTTGTGGTCTTCTCCTTCTTCTATCTTTCCTCCCTGTCTTCCTTTAGTGAAGGTGATTTTCTCTGGTGATATGATTTAGTTTCTTGCTTTTTATATTTTGTGTACCCATTGTATGTTTTTTGGTTTGAGGTTACCATAAGACTTGCAAATACTATCTTATAACCCATGATTTTAACCTAACAACTTAACACTATCTGCATAAACGAATAAGCAAAAAGAAAACTAATAAAGACTCTATGCCTTAACTTCATCCCTGTTTTTTAACTTTTTGTTGTTTCTATTTATATTTTATTATACTGAATATGTCCTGAAAAGTTATTGTAGTTATTCTTTTTGATTGGTTGTTTCATCTTTCTACTTAGGATAAGAGTAGTTTACACACCACAGTTACAGTGTTACAACGTTCTGTGTTCTTCTGTGTACTTACTATTACCAGTGAGTTTTGTACCTTCAGGTGATCATTTATTGCTCATTAATGTTCTTTTCCTTCTGATCAAATTACTCCCTTTAGCATTTCTTGTAGGACAGGTCTGGTGTTGGTGAAATCCCTAAGCTTTTGTTTGTCTGGGAAAGTCTGTTTCTCCTTCATGTTTGAAGGATATTTTCACTGGATATACTAGGGTAAAAGGTTTTTGTGGTTTTTTTTCCTTCACCACTTTAAGTATGTCATGCCTCTGTCTCCTGGCCTGTAAGGTTTCTACTGAAAAGTCTGCTGCCAGACGTATTGGAGCTCCATTGTATGTTATTTGTTTCCTTTCTCTTGCAGCTTTTAGGATCTTTTCTTTGTCCTTGACCTTTGGGAGTTTGATTATTAAATGCCTTGAGGTAGTTTTCTTTGGGTTAAATCTGCTTGGTGTTCTATAACCTTCTTGTACTTGGATATCAATCTCTTTCTTTAGGTTTGGGAAGTTCTCTATTATCCCTTTGAATAACTTTCTACCCCTATATGTTTCTCTACCTCCTCTTCAAGGCTAACAACTCTTAGATTTGCCCCCTTTGAAGCTATTTTCTAGATCCTGTAGGGGTGCTTCATTGCTTTTATTCTTTTTTGTCTCCTCTGACTGTGTATTTTCAAATAGCCTATATTCGAGCTCACTAATGCTTTCTTCTGCTTGATCAATTCTGATGTTAAAGGATCCTGGTGCAATCTTCAGTATACCGATTGCATTTTTCAGCTTCAGAATTTCTGCTTGATTCTTTTAAATTATTTCAGTATCTTTGTTATATTTATCTGATATAATTCTGAATTCCTTCTCCGTGTTTATCTTGAATTTCTTTAAGTCTCCTCAACACAGCTATTTTGAATTCTCTGTCTGAAAGGTCACATATCTCTGTTTTTCCAGAATTGTTTCCTGGTGCCTTATACTTAGTTCATTTGGTGAGGTCATGTTTTCCTGGATGGGGTTGATGCTAGTAGATGTTTTTTGGCGTCTGGGCATTGAAGAGTTAGGTATTTATTATGGTCTTCTCTGTCTGGGCTTATTTGTAGCCATCCTTCTTGGGAAGGCTTTCCAGATTTTGAAAATACTTGGATGTCGTGATCTAAGCTGTATCTGCTTTAGGGGGCACCCCAAGCTTAGTAATTCTGTGGTTCTTGCAGACTCGTAGAGGTACTGCCTTGATGGTCTTGGAAAAGATCCAGGAGAATTCTCTGGATTATCAGGCAGAGACTCTTGTTCTCTTCCCTTTCTTTCTCCCAAACAAACAGAGTCTCTCTCTCTCTGTTCTGAGTCACCTAAAGCTGGGGATGGAGTGACAAAAGCACCCCTGTGACCACCACCACTATGACTGCACTGGGTCAGACCTGAAGCCAGTACAGCACTGGGTCTTGCCCAAGGCCTGCTATAAACTCCATGGCTATTGCCTATGTTCACTCAAGGCCCTGGGGCTCTACAATCGGAAGGTGGCAAAGCCTGCTAGGCCTGTGTCTTTCCCTTCAGGGCAGCAAGGTCCCCTAGGCCTCAGGTGGGTCCAGAGGTGCCATCTGGGAGTCAGGGACTAGCGTCAAAAAGTTTAGAAGTCTACCTGGTGTTCTACTGTATTGTGGCTGAGCTGGCCCTCAAACCACAAGCAGCAGTCCTTCCCACTCTGCCCTCTCCTTTCCAAAGGCAGAGGAGCCTCACCCCATAGCCACCACCACCCCAGGCCGTGAGGAGTCCTGCCAGACTACCAGCCAATGTTCCCTTAAGACCCAAGGTCTCTTAAGTCAGGTCGTGGTGAATGCTGCCTGGCCTGGGACTCACTGTTCAGGGCAATGGGCTCTCCTCTGGCCCAGGACACATCCAGAAACGCTGTCCAAGAGTCAAGTCCTGGAATCGAGGACCTCAAGGGCCCATTTGGCGCTCTACCCCACTGTGGCCGTGCTGGTACTTGAAGCCAGCAAGTCTCAGAGGCTCACCCAAGGCCTTCAACTTACAGTACCTGGGTATCACTGCGGGTTATTGAGGGCCCAAGGGCTCTTCAGTTAACAGGTGATTGAGAATGCTTCCAGGACTGGGTCCTTCTCTTCAAAGTAGCAGGTTCCCTTCTGACTCAGGGTGTGTCCAGAAATGTCATCTGGGAGCTTGGCCTGGAACAGGGGCCTCACGACTCTGACCAGTGCCCTATCCTGTTGTGGCTGAGCTGGTATCCAAGATGCAAAACAAAGTCCTCCCCACTCTTCCTTGTCCTCTCCTCAAGCGGAAGAAAGGGGTCTCTTTTAGATCCACAAGCTGTGCAGCCTAGGATTAAGGGAGGGCTGATGCCAGAACCCTCTTGGCTGCCCCAGCTGCTGTCTCAGTATGTTGCATGCTCCCCTGCCCCCTGCCCCACGAGTCCACTGTCTCTGGGCCTAGTTCAGCACTGGGACTCACCTAAGAGTTGCAGTCCTTATGTTGAAGACCTAGATTACCTCTCAAGTTTACTTGCAGACACAAACCCAGTGTCTCTTCAAATATTGCTTCTTATCCATTCTACTTCCTCATCCATTTTACTTTCTTCTTCTGGAATTTGTCTAAATTATATGTACGTTGGAACTTCTCCTTCCATCTCCGTCTTCATTAGTTTCATCTCTGCATCATCAAGGATGTCATTAGAACTATTTTCCACTTCACCGATTCTTTCTTGTCTAATCCAAGGTTAAACCCATACATTGTGATGTAAATATCTGTGGTACAAAAGGGCTGCTTGACCCTGAGAGCTCACAGTGATAAACAGCGAGACACCAAGGGCCATTTTCCTTCTCTCAGAGAGGCTGCTCCAAAATCCAGCTTCCCCCAGGACCAAGAACTTCCTTCTGTTAGCAAAGGGAGCTACAAGTTCCCCTGCACTCCAAGGTCCTAGGGGGCTGGGCAGCAGGCATTCTCTGAAAACTCCCAGAAGCCACTGGAACCCAAGTCGTTTCCATGTTTCCTCCACCTGACAAGCCATTTTCTCATGTTTGCACTATAAGAAGGTAGTCATGGGGTGGAGGCGACAGTGTCTTTCTCTGGAATGCAAACCCACTGTGTGTCTAACAGTGGCACTGGCCTTCCTGCACGCCTTGTAAATGTCCCCCCAACTGCACCTCTTCCTTGGGCCACACCATGTGATGTGGCAACCATTCCAAATCCAATTTCCTGCCAGTTCCAACCCAGATTTTGCAGCACTAGAAGTTCTGCTTGATCTTTTCCCAACTGACTTGGTTATTTTCAGTTTCTTGCTCTTTACACGTATTTCCAATCCTTTCTATTCTGCATCACACACAACTATTTTGTATTCTGATTCTGTGGATCTGATTCTGCACCCCGTGGTTTTTGCTGCCTCTGTGCGATGCATCTTGTTTCCTTGGATGTTCTATGCTTTTTGACGGTTAATGTGTATTTCTTAGAACATTACCTCTGGGGATTATTTGAGGCTGAAAGTGGATTTGCATTTCCTTTTTCCAGGCACCCAGGAGAGCCAAAAATCCCCGTATTCTACTTTAAACTCTTAGCTCCAGGTTTTTCGAACCAAAGGAAGTGTAATTTCACGCTGGAACCTTCTTAGGTGTCAAATCAGAGTTGCACATCGTATTACTGGTGCAGTACAAAGTACCACACATTCCATGGCTGGAACAACAATTTGTTGTCTCATAGTTCTGGAGGCCCAAAGTCCAAGATATGAGTGTCAGCAGGGTTGGTTCCTTCTGGAGGCTCTAGGGGAGAATCTGTTCCATGCCTCTCCCTTAGTGCCTGGTGGTTGCTGGCAATCTTTGATGTTCCTTAGCTTGTAGATACGTCATCCCAATCTCTGTCTCCATCTTCACACAGTGTTCTCTCTGTGTGCAGGTCTCTCTCTGTGTCCAAGTTCCCCCTTTCTACAAGGACCCCGGTAAGACTGGATTAGGGTCCACCCTAATGACCTCATCTTAAATTGATTACATCTGTAAAGACCCTATTTCCAAATACGATCACATTTACAGGTATTCAGAGTTAAGAGTTTCAAGATGGGGGGTGGGGCACAATGCAATCTGTAACATGTGCTCTCAGGTTAGTTCTCTTTCCACCCACTGTCAATAAGGAAGGAGACCACTACTACTTCTGCTGCCCTCCTCCCCCAACTTTGCCTAGTTCACAAGACAGGAGGAAAGAGAGAAAGCAAAAAATTAGAAATAAACAGAAGTAAGATAAATAGCCAGACAACCTTGGCACCACCACCCGGCCCTAGGAGTTAAAAAGTAATAATAATAATATCAACCCCTAACCTAAACTACTTGTGTTATCTGTAAATTCCAGACATTGTATGAAAAAGCATTGCAAAACTTTGTTCTGTTCGCTGATGCATGCAGGCCCGTCACGTTCCCCATGCTTGTTCGATTTATCACGACCTTTTCACGTGGACCCCTTAGAGCTATAAGCCTTTAAAAAGGCCAAGAATTTCTTTTTCAGGGAGCTCGGCTCTTAAGACGCAAGTCTGCTGACGCTCCCGGCTGAATAAACCTCCTCCTTCTTTAATTCAGTGTCTGAGGAGTTTTGTCTGCGGCTCGTCCTGCTACATCAAGGTATAAGAAAGAGAATTTCCTTTGCAATCCCTTGGTGGTGGTGGTGGCAGCAGTGTGTGTATGGAGGTGGGTATTTCTACTCTTCCTGATGTTGGGGGTGAGGCCTGTTGGGGTCCTGGCTTTAAAGAGGGGCTTGCCTTGGGTGGGCCCTGGGTTTTGTCTTGCTCGCACACCCAGCCAGGTGATAAAGATTGGCCCTTACGCTCACCCAGTTGGGCAAACACCCATAAGGAGGAAGCCAGCCCCCCCGTCTGGATTCCTGCCTTTACTTCGGCATGTGTTTTTCTTTATCACCAGCTCATTGATGGAATTACAAATATGTTCCCAGTGTTTTTGTTGTCTTATCAGAAGGGTTGATCAGGATATGTAACCTACTGCAAAAGACAGAATAATGGCCCCCCCGAAAGATATCCATGTTCCAGACTACGTCACAGTCTGGAACCTGTCAATGTGTTACCTTTCACTGCAAGAGAGACTTTGCAGATGTGATCCAGGGAGATTGTCCTGGATCATCTGGGTGAATCTAATCATATGAGTCCTGAAAAGTGGAGACCCCTTCCCAGCTGTAACCCGAGGTAGACAGATGTGACTTTGGTAGAGGGGCCAGAGAGATGCCACTATGCTGGCTTTGAAGATGGAGCAGGGCGCCATGATTCAACAGATGCAGCAGCTTCTGGAAGCCGGAAAAGGGAAGGCAATGGTTTCCCCCTGGGGCCTCCAGGAAGGAACGTAACTCTGCTGACACCTCCATTTCAGCCCAGAGAGACCTAGGCTGGGCTTCTATGACCTACAGAACCATGAGATAATAAATGTGTTGTGTTAAGCCCCTACGTGTGTAATTTGTGACACAGCGATAGAAAAATGAATGCACACACTGCTGGAGGCAGAAGGCAAGCCTCTGGAGACAACACGCATTGCTCCTTCCCTGGCCGGAAACTGTATTACTATTTTTTTTATCTTCCTCACCCTTCCTTTCTCTCATCTTCATCCAACTTTAATTCATTATCTTTCTTGGTGTTTGTATTTGTGCCGTGAAGTCTACTTATGCCTCCAGCACTCGATTTTCCAGGTAAAAGTCAAGAAATATCATTGAAGCCCGACAAACGGAGGAAACCAGTGCCTCTGTCCTCCCCAACCCGCTCCTCTTTCCCTTCCCCACTGTCTTTATCTCTTTTTGTCTTGTTTTCCTCTAATTTAGTCTTGAGGCCTCTCTCTGGAGAGGTCATATCCATGTCATCCACCTTCCAGGAGAGGCTGGACCCAGAGGAGAGTGAGGCTGGGGCGTGTGGCTCAGGTGGACACAGAGGAGGCAGCGGCACAGGACACATGGAATCAGAGCAGCGCACTCCTTCCAGATCCAGACAGAGAGGGCTGTGCCTCTCGGGGCTGATAAGAGGGGATGATCCAGGACACGCATGCTCAACCACTGGTGGGGAGAGGGAGAGGGAGAAAGAGGGAGGGTGGGGGAGAGAGGGAAAGGGAGAGAGGGAGACAGGGAGAGAGAGGGAGAGAGAGGGAGAGAGGGGGAGAGGGGGAGAGGGAGAGAGGGGGAGAGGGGGAGAGGGGGAGAGGGAGAGAGGGAGGGGGGAGATGGGGAGAGGGAGAGAGGGGGAGAGGGGGAGAGGGAGAGAGAGGGGGAGATGGGGAGAAGGAGAGAGGGAGAGAGAGGGGGAGAGGGGGAGAGGGAGAGAGGGGGAGAGGGGGAGAGGGAGAGAGGGAGAGGGGGGAGATGGGGAGAGGGAGAGAGGGGGAGAGGGAGAGAGAGGGGGAGATGGGGAGAAGGAGAGAGGGAGAGAGAGGGGGAGGGGGAGGGGGGAGGGGGGAAGAGGCGGAGAGGGGGAGAGTGGGAGAGTGAGAGAGAGGGAGAGAGGGAGAGGGGGAGAGGGGGAGAGGGAGAGAGGGGGAGATGGGGAGAGGGAGAGAGGGGGAGAGGGGGAGAGGGAGAGAGGGGGAGAGGGAGAGAGGGGGAGATGGGGAGAGGGAGAGAGGGGGAGATGGGGAGAGGGAGAGAGGGGGAGAGGGGGAGAGGGAGAGAGAGGGGGAGATGGGGAGAAGGAGAGAGGGAGAGAGAGGGGGAGGGGGAGGGGGAGGGGGGAAGAGGCGGAGAGGGGGAGAGTGGGAGAGTGAGAGAGAGGGAGAGAGGGAGAGGGGGAGAGAGGGAGAGAGGGAGAGAGAAGGAGAGAGGGAGAGAGGGAGAGAGAGGGAGACAGGGAGAGAGAGAGAGGGAGAGTGAGAAAGATGGAGAGGGAGAAAGGGAGAGAGACACCTGTGGGCCAAAGTCTTTATTGGGGTCCAGGGTGTTACCCAAGCAGCTTTCCCACAAGGGTTCTAATTGGTGGGGTTAGGATAGGCAGCCTCAAGGTCTCTGGTTGCCGACTGACTGAGAGGCCATCACTGTGGCCTACCTGCATGGCCACACAGGGGGTGGGTCAGTCCAGCAGGCTGTTCCAGCTGTTCCACAGCGAGGTGGTCACCAGGAGGCAGTGGCACAAGACAGATGTCTGGATCGACCACACTGAGGAACTGGGGGAGTGCTGCAGGCACAGAACTATAAACTGTGGCCGGGCGCGGTGGCTCCCGCCTGTAACCCTGACACTTTGGGAGGCTGAGGCGGGTGGATCACCTGATGTCAGGAGTTCGAGACCAGCCTGGCCAACATGGTGAAACCCCATCTCTACTAAAAATACAAAAATTAGCTGGGCGTGGTGGCGGACGCCTGTAATCCCAGCCACTTGGGAGGCTGAGACAGGAGAATCGCTTGAACCCAGGAGGCGGAGGTTGCATTGAGCCCAGATCGTGCCGCTGCACTCCAGCCTGGCAACAGAGCGAGACTCCGTCTCAAAAACAGAAACGAAAACAACAATAAAAAAAACTGTAAACTGTGTCGAGGGTGACGAGCCCTTCTTCTGGTGTGAGAGAGTTAAACTTATATTCAAAATGGACATCAAAGCAACAGGTATAAGAACTCACTATACTTCTTTACATTCGTGATTGCCTTCTGCAGGGCTTACCACAGCTGCCTAGCAGCAGCACCTCTCCCACCACATTGAAGACTTGTGCTCAGATACACAGAGGAGGCTGCACAGGCCCGTTCAAGAACCAGAGCGTCCAGAAGCAATTCACATGCTGTAATGCGGCTTTTCCTTTCTTCCCTTTGACTTTTTTCTCCTTTTCTGTTTGAAGTGTTTTATTTTCGCGAGAGTCTTGCAGGGTAGAAGTAATCTAAATACCTATGTATCCGGAAAACATAATCTTTTTTTTTATAAAAATAAATATTCTGCACAATTTATAAAAGGCTAATTTCTGAAATTTTAAAATCTTCAGGTTGTACTTCTTAAGCTATTCCAAGCTGTCTGTTTTCGAGGTTTTGGAGTACTACTATGATGTTTTGGAGTACTTTTGAGGTTTTGGAGCACTACTAGAAGTTTGGAAAACTACTATGATGGCCAGGGGTGGTGGCTCACGCCTGTAATCCCAGCACTTTTGGAGGCCGAGGCGGTCGGATCATGAGGTTAGGAGTTCAAGACCAGCCTGGCCAAGATGGTAAAACCCCATCTCTACTAAAAATACAAAAATTAGCCAGGCGTGGTGGCGGGTGCCTGTAATCCCAGCTACTCAGGAGGCTGAGGGAAGAGAATCACTTGAACCCGGGAGGCAGAGGCTGCAGTGAACTGAGGTTGCGCCACTGCACTCCAGCCTGGGCAACAGAGCGAGACTCTGTCTCAAAGAAAAAAAAGGAAACTATTATGACATGCACTTTTCTAATCATTGTACATTTCCCAGAGTAGACAAAAATGTTTGACAAAGCCTTCACTTTTAAGGAACGCAAAAAACTTAGAAATCTCTTTCGTTTGATTAAAACAAATAAAAAAAAGACTTGTTTCCAGAGATTCCGGTTCCACACTCTGCCCCAGTCCTTGGGGCAGCTTTCCAGTCATCCAGCCGGAGTTTGCCCCTGGTCATTGTTCTAACAAGTGCTCCCCTGAGTAACAGCCCCAGGAGCAGGAGTTTTTTTTTTTTTTTTTTTTTTTTTTTTTTGATATGGAGTCTCACTCTGTCGCCCAGGCTGGAGTGCAGTGGTGCAATCTCAGCTCACTGCAACCTCCACCTCCCGGGTTCAATCGATTCTCCTGCCTCAGCCTCGGAGTAGCTGGGATTACAGGCGCCCACCACCATACCCGGCTAATTTTTGTATTTTTAGTAGAGAAGGGGTTTTGCCATGTTGGCCATGCTGGTCTCGAACTCCTGACCTCAAGTGATTCACCTGCCTCAGCCTCCCAAAGTGCTGGGATTACAGGCGTGAGCCACCCCGCCGGGCCGCCCCTGAGTCTTTACATGTGGCAATGCCTTACTTGCTGCCTGACAAATGAGCAACTATTTGAGCATCAAACCCTTGGGTCTCTCTTGCCATGAAGACCTTCTGTGAATTGTTCATTGCCTCCTAGCGTTGAGCGTTACTGGGGTAATGTCGAGTGTTACTGGGATAATGTCTAAAGCAAACCTGATTGGTTTTTTTTCTCTTAAGAGACTTGTTCTTTCTGCTTGGATGCCCAGTGGATTACTTTTTATCTTTGAACTCCAAGGTTAACCAAGTGGTTCATTTGGCGTGGGGTATAGTGTGCCTTTTTATTCTGTTTCTGTAAACTTTAAAAAATATTTTAAAACATTTATCCTTCTCCGTGATTTTGGCTTTGTTTTCCAGACACTCTCAACTATCCATGTGTGTCAGTCTCCTCTGCACAACGGGGGTTCTCTGAGATGCTTAACTTTATGCAGGGGGCCCAGTGCTGGCTTCTGGCCTTGGGGGATCTGCAACTGTGGCTCCCAATGCCAGGAGAGTGTTGGAACCGGTCCCAGGCCCAGAGGGGCCAAGACCCTGGAGACTGCCCCGGGGTTAGCTCCCAATATCTCCTCGGGCTTCGATTTCTCTTTTTCTGGAATGGGCCCTTCTTTCCAGCTCAGCCATGCCTTCTGCTTTTTTTTTTTTTCAAGGATTTCTGTGTTGGCAGTGGAGGAAGAGAGGCCTCCATGTTAGCTCAGCCTGATATGCCACTAGAAACTGGCTGAGACCTTGTTGGTCTTGTTCAACGTTGAATCTCAGGTAAGGAATCAATACAAATTGATTGGATAAATGAGAAAGTTAAGCACAAGCACAAAATTCATATTTTTTGCAACACTTAATAGATAAAAGAAAACACCTAGGCTGGGTGCGACGGCTCACACCTATAATCTCGGTTTTTTGGGAGGCCAAGGTGGGAAAATCATTTGAGGCCAGGAGTTCAAGACCAGCCTGGGTGAAGTAGCAAGACCCCATCTCTACAAAAAATTAAAAAAAAATTAGCTGGGCAGGGTGGCACGTGCCTGTAGTCTCAACTACTTGGGAGGCTAAGGCGGGAGGATTGCTTGAGTCCAGGACCGTGAGGCTGCAGTGAGCTAGGACTGGGCCACTGCACTCCAGCCTGGGTGACAGAGTGAGACCTTATCTCTTAACAAAAAGAAAGAAAAGAAAACACCCAAAGTGGGTCAAGTAGGGATTGTATGAGTCCCGTAGAAAATTGCAACACATTCAGGGAAAGAGGGGGAGAGGGACAAGCAGGGGGAGAGAGAAAAGGAGCAGAAAGAAAAACAATCCAGAGCTTCCTCAATTCTCCCCCCATCCCTCCCCACTCCCAGCATATCAGCTTCCCCAGCGGCGGCTTTTCCGTTTGGTTTCTTCCCGGGCATCGAAAAGGCACAGAGTGGGCCCTCGCTAGGACTGTGGAGTGAGTGGAAGTGATTCTTGCTGCAAAGCCATCGTGGAGAACTTGCTGCAAATGTGACTCTGAGAAGGACTCTGAAGAGGTGACACGAGGTCCTGAGGGTGGGCCCTAATCCAAGAGGACGGGGTCCCCATGAGAAGAGGGAGGGACCTCTGAGATGAGCATGCAGAGGCCTCAGGAGGAACCAACGCCCTCCCTTACGGCATCTCCAACTTCCAGCCTCAGAACTGTAAGAAAGGAGATTTCAGAGTTGAGGCAGCCGGGTCTGGGGCCTGAGCCACAGCGGTCACGGCAGCCTGAGCCAACCAGGACAGGGCGAGGGCAGGGACGGAACAAGGGGAGGAACGGAAAGAGGGGGAGGGACAGAGCGGGGCAGGGACGGAACACTGGGAGGAATGGAGCTAGGGGAGGGACTGAGCTAGGGGAGGGGTGGAGCGAGGGGAGGGATGGAGGGAGGGCAGGGACAGAGGGAGGGCAAGGACAGAGGAAGGGGAGGGATGTGCTCGCCCAGAGCCCCCATGCCTGGTAGAAGAAAACACTCAGTAAATGGGAGCTATTTTATTTTGTCTCAGAACGCAAGGCCCCATCACTTCTCCCTGATTCAGCCTTCTGATCACCAGCCTGGGACACCCACTCCACGGTCAGCTGTCCAGGGGTCGCCCTGCACCCACACCTGCCTGCCACCCCCAGGGGGCCAGGAGCAGCAGGGAGGGCTGCGTGAGGAGGGTGGGGCCGGCCCTGGGAAGGCGTCCCTCCTGGGGACTCGGCTGACGTACCAGTGAATGGGGGCGAGGGTGGGTCAGATGGGCATGGTCCAGCCTGCACATCCGGGAGAAGGCTTGGCCCAAGGGAGAGGTTCCCGGGGTTGGAAGCTCCTGGAGAAGGGGGCATTTTCACTCTGCCCATCGGGTTTGCCTCCCAGCAGCCTCAGTGGGGCGAAGGCTGGTGAGGGTCCAGTCTGCAGGAAGGGTGGGAGACCCACGGGCTGGCCTGAGAGGCAGAAAGTCATCGCTTAGGAACTGGGTGCTGCCCAAACAGAAACGTGGACTCTGGCATCAGACCAAGCTGTGCAAGGGCCACGTGTGACCTTGGATGAGTCACTTCACATATCTCAGCCTCAGTTTCCACTTCTAGAAAATGGGCTGTTTCCTGACCAGGCACTGGCCAGAGCTGTAAGGGGATCTCTGTTCTCTCTCATGACCCTGTGGCAGGAGCTCCAGCAGCCACTGTGGACCATGAGGCAGCCACAAGGAGGGAAGGGCATGCTGAGGACGGGAGATCAGGGAGGAGGAGCCTCTGAGGATGAGGGATCAGGAAGGAGGAGCTTCTGAGAATGGGGGATCAGGGAGAAGGAGCCCCTGAGAATGGGGGATCAGGAAGGAGGAGCCATTGAGGACGCAGGATCAGAGAGGGAGGAGCCTCTGAGGACGGGAGATCGGGAAGGAGGAGCCTCTGAGGACGGGGGATCGGGAAGGAGGAGCCTCTGAGGATGGGAGATCGGGAAGGAGGAGTCTCTGAGGATGGGAGATCGGGAAGCAGGAGCCTCTGAGGACGAGGGATCAGGAAGGAGGAGCCTCTGAGGACGAGGGATCGGGAAGGAGGAGCCTCTGAGGACGAAGGATCGGGAAGGAGGAGCCTCTGAGGACGGGGGATCGGGAAGGAGGAGCCTCTGAGGACGGGAGATTGGGAAGGAGGAGCCTCTGAGGATGGGGAATCAGGAAAGAGGAGCCCCCCTGAGACCAGGGGATCAGGGAGGGGGGAGCCAGGGTTCCTGATGGCTCTGGGACCAGGGCAAGGCAAAGGAGCTGCTGCCTCTGGACGGTCCTCCATGAGGGGAAGGAGAAATAAATCTCTCATTTTCTATTTTGGTTTTCTCTATCATACACCACAGAACCCACCAAAATGGAGAGGTTTTTTTTTTCTTCTGTTTTGTTTTGTTTTTTTAGATTCAGGGTCTTGCTCTGTTGTCCAGGCTGGAGTACAGTGGTGCAATCAGAGCTCACTGCAGCCTCGACCTCCTGGACTCAAGTGACCCTCCCACCTCGCCCTCCCAAGAAGCTGGGACCACAGATGTGTACCACCATATGCCCAACTATTAAAAAAAAAATGTTGTAGAGACAGGGTCTCGCCATGTTGCCCAGGCTGGTCTCAACTTCCTGGGCCCAAGCCATCCTCCCACCTCAGCCTCCTGCCTCAGCCTCCCAAAGTGCTAGAATGACAGGTGTGTGCCACTGCACTGAGGCTATTTTTATCTTCAATATACATGTAAAGAAACAGGGGCTCAAGAGGTACCCAAGTGATGGGGCAGGAATTAGAATCCCATTTGTATGCCCGATGCCACCTGGAGAATTCCAGGGCACCGCATGGGAAACCCAGGGTGCTGTGCCAGCCGGGAGGTGGCCATGGCACCATTACCTCTGTATCTCTCAGACCCTGCTGAGGTTGGGCCACCCTGAGATCCAAGCACCCCAGTCAGACAGACCCTGCTGGACTTAGGCGGAAGAATCCAGCCATTCCCTCCTCCCCTGGCACGAAAGGCTGACCACTCCTGCAGAAAAGAACTCAGGTTTATTTGCAAGTAAAAACCACGGTCTGAAAAAAACCCATTGGCAAATGTACAGTTTGTGTCCATTTGGGGTTGCCGCCAGCTGGGGGGGCCCCCAGATCCCTGACCCGCATGCATCGGGCTCCCACATGTTCACAGCTAATCTCAGGCCCCTGCAGTTCAGCCCCCTGCAGGGTACACCCCGTCTCCTGCTGAAAACCATCGGACTCCCAGGCTGCACCCAGCCCTCCAACCCTCCTGCCTTAGTGCAGTGCAAAAACCAAACCAAACACAAATCTCAAAACAAACAAACACAAAACAAAAAAATTCACAAAAACCAGGGTTCTAAATTATTTTTTCTCAGTGTCCTTCATGATCATGATGACTTATTTGTCAACAAACTAAAATATACATCGTTTTCTTGCTATTATAAAATCTTATTATTCACAGATATATAACGGGAGATTTGGATGAAATAATTACAAACTTTTTTCCCCTTAAAAAACAAACAATCCAAACAAAACACAAACAAAACAAAAACCCCAAAACCAAAACACAAGACCTTTCTGACGACAGTAAACACAGGGGCTGCTGGCTTCCTCCCCGCCATCCTCCGCGCCTGCTGGGCCGCAGGGTGCAAAGTGCTGGGTGTACCCCGACACAGAGGCCCCAGGGTGCCCTCTCCAAGGCTGACTCTTCGCTTCCCCTGCCCTGCCTCCACCTCCCCTCATTTCCCAAGCCTTTGTCGGGGGCCCCTCTCTCCCCCTGCCGCTCCCCATCCCCATGACTCGTCCTGCCTCTTCCCTACACCCCAGAGGCATACAGCCCAGAGGCCACAAGGCCAACCTCAGAAGGAGCCCCTAAGGTCCCCAGTGCCACCCACAGCAGGGACCAGCTTCCCCCACACCCAACCTGGGCCGGGCACCTCCCACAGGCTGTGCGGCTGGCCAGAGGGAGAAGGGGCTACAAGAAGCCCAGGTCTCAACAGAGGCTTTGGCAAGGAGCTGGGAGGGAGACACTGTTACCAGGTCTCACGCAACATCAGGGTAGAGAAACCAGGGTCTGGCTAACCCAGCCAGAGGTTGAAGGCCAGGAGTCGTGGCTGGGGGAGGTAATGGGGTAGAGCCACCCCCAAGAGCACTTATTTTGAGTCGCCCGAGGCCCAGTTTGTAGGCTGCAGGGGCCCTTGGAAGGAAGCCCTGCCAGGGGCTGGAACCAACCTCTCGTGCCAAGACCCTCAGGGACCACCCTGCAGGAGAGCAGAGGGGCCTCCTGGAGAGGGACCTGGCAGGGATCTAGAGAGGGGAAATCCCTGTTTTCTTCCCTGCCCATTTCAGGGTTTTTACAAAAGATGTACTGACCTGGCAGCGGGGCCAGGCAGACACCTTCCCAGGACTCCAGAAAGGGCCTCTCAGAGTGAGGGCAGGAAACAGTACCGCTGACCGGGCAGCAGGGTTGGAATTTCATCATTCCAAAGGCCCCTCCCAAGAGAGGTGCCTGCCGTGTGGGGTCTGGGTGTGCCCCTGGCAAGGAGGGGAGTCGGGGAGTGGGGAAGTCTGGGGAACCAGAGTGGCTGCAGAGGGCGACCACAGTGCTCTCTCCTCCTGCGCCCTAGCACAGTGGGGCAAGTGGGCCCACAGCGAACAGCCTGGCTCTGGTCCCGTCTGCCTCCCGAGGCCTGACACCTCCCCCTGGGAGCAGCAGGAAAAGACAGGCAAGGCTGAGTCCAGGGGCTGAGCAGAGGGTCTGGCGGCAGGTCCCCTCCGATGTCCCTAGCCCTTCCTGGGACAGCATCTGCTGTTCAAACCTAGGCTCCTGAAGGCCATCTCAGTTGGACGGGGGCAGGCGATGGGCTTCTGGCCTCAGCCGCTACCCAGAGCCTGGCTCGCAGCGCTGTCGGTGCCCCCTCCTCTGCGCTCTGGGTGGGGCTAGCCCAGGTTTCCTCTATGTACAATAGCATACCCAGTGATGGGTCGCCGAGGGCAGGCTGACAGTGAAACGGTTCGAGTTTAGGATTCTCAACACCCTCCCTATCCCTGTGGGCAGTGGAAGACTGGGAGGTTGGTATTTCCCCTCTGAGTCACAGAGGAGCTAGAGACAGACTTCAGGGCTGGAGTGACTCTCCCAGGAAAATCTGCGAGTCTCGTCCACGTTCCTGCTGTCACTGGATGCCCTCCTCTTCTACGTACGTTGAAGGAAACCAGCCAATCTGAAAAAGATGGCAAGATCGTGTCTGTGCGTGTGTGTGTGTGTGTGAGCAGGTGTGTGCATGTCTGTGTTGGGGTGAGGGCAAGTAGCGGCTCATGAAGATGGGGGGCCCTTCGGAAGTCCAGAGTTCTCAGAAGGACCTGGTGGAACCATTGCCTGGGAGTAAGAGCAACCCAGAAAAACACCACCCTTGGCCAGTTTAAGATGATCTGCCCACCCTCCAGCTGCCAGTCAGAAAAAAAATAAGCCCTCCTGAGGAAAAGAACATCACCCAGAACAACTACAGCTTTTTCTTAATACACAAGCTTGGCATTCAGTCAGGACCAAATGACAAAAACCAATAGAAAAAGCAGACAGTAGAAATCAACCCACAGGTATTGAGGTCTTCTGTCAGGGGAGATTAATAACTCTAATTCATACGTTTAAGAAAACGGATGAAAAGGCAGACAATTTTACCAGAGAACCTAAATTGGAAATCAAATAGAAATCCTAGAACTGAAACATACGATGAATGAAATGAAGAATCCAATAGAGGGATTTAGACAAAGCAGAAGAGAAGACAAACTGTAAGACAGGTCACCAGAAAGTGACTAGATAGAAAACCAGAGAGAAAAAAGGATGAAAAACACATGAAATTGTGGAAGTAATATGAGGCCATGGTAAAAAGTTCTAACATCCTTGTGAATGAAGTCCTACAAGGAGAAAAGAGAGAAAATGGAACAGACACACAGTCTGCAGATACTATGCTGGCTGAGAAATTTCCAAAAGTGATGGACATCAAGCCACAGGTTCAAAAAAATCTCTGCAAATCCTAAGCAGAATAAAAAAAAAGAAAATCACACCTAGGCACATTATAGTAAAATGAACTCAAAACTTCAAATGAACTTCAAAATGAACTCAAAACAACTCCTCACAGAAAGGAACTAGGTCTCCTTGGAAAAATGACTGATTCCTGGGGGACGATGAATAAGTACAAGAGAAATGAAAGTTTTCCTTACAGTGGAATGCCAACTAATATCTATAGATAGTCAAAAAATCACTATTTTTCAGCCATAATAGAAATAATAGAATAGATAAAATTCATCAAGGGAAGATAAAACTAGTACATGAAAGTTTGAAGAGAAACAGGATATTTACCTAACCTCAAAGTATTACCCTGCAAATTACTTGCTAATTACAGTCAACAGTAACTTCACAGTAGAAGAACATAGCAAATATAATCTTAAACACATGATCAAAGTTAATGTCACAAATAATGAGACAAACTGGCATAATTCATGTCCTAACAGGACACTACGGCACTGAGAAAGTGCCAACGTCCCCATTGTGGTGTTCCCAATGGAACCTCAATCTAATCATGAAGAAACATCAGACAAACCTAAATTGAGAGATATCCTATAAAAATAGCTGGCTCAAACTCTTCAAAAATGTAAAAGTCATGTAAGGCAGAGAAAGGCTGAGGAATATTCCAGATTAAAGAGAGTTAAGGATCATAGCAAGTCAATGCAATTCATGATCCTGGATTGGATCCAGGACCAGGAGAGAAGAGCTAGAGAAGACATGATTGGGATGACTGGTAAGATTTGCATATGGACAGTGCATTAGATAATTGTATTCTATCAAAGGGGAATGTCCTTGGTCTTAGGAAATACTTAGGGGTAAAGAAATATGATTTCTGCAATTTACTCTCAAGTGAGTTAGAGAGAAATAGACAAACACACACACACAGTGCAAATGATAAAGCAAATGGGGCAAAACATTCACAATTGGTAAATCTGGGCAGGTTACTGACACTTTTAAGTTGAAATTTTGAAATTGTACGTTTGAAATTTTGTTTCAAAATTATGTTACAAACATTTTACAATGTGAATATTTAAAAAGAAAGTGAAATAAGGATGGTTTTAGATTCAAAAGAAACTGAGAATTCATTAATAGCAGATATGCTTTAAAAAATATGAAAGAGAAGGGATGTCAGGCAGCAGGAAATGGTGTTGGGTGGAAATACAATAATGCAGGAGGAAATGGGGAGCCCTGGGAAAGGTAAACACGGGGTAAATCTAAATAAGCACAACAGCCTAAAACAAAAAAAAATGTCAAATGGTATTTCTAGTTCTAGATCCCTGAGGAATTCCCACACTGTCTTCCACAATGGTTGAACTAGTTTACAGTCCCATCAACAGTGTAAAAGTGTTCCTATTTCTCCACATCCTCTCCAATGTATGTTTATTGCGGCACTACTCACAATAGCAAAGACTTGGAACCAACCCAAATGTCCAACAATGATAGACTGGATTAAGAAAATGTGGCACATGTACACCATGGAATACTATGCAGCCATAAAAAATGATGAGTTCATGTCCTTTGTAGGGACATGGATGAAGCTGGAAACCATCATTCTCAGCAAACTATCACAAGGACAAAAAACTAAACACCGCATGTTCTCTCTCATAGGTGGGAACTGAACAATGAGAACACTTGGACACAGGAAGGCGAACATCACACACCGGGGCCTGTTGTCGGTGGAGGGGGAGGGGGAGGGATAGCATTAGGAGATATACCTAATGTAAATTAGGTTAGTTAATGGGTGCAGCACACCAACATGGCACATGTATACATATGTAACAAACCTGCATGTTGTGCACATGTACCCTAGAACTTGAAGTATAAACTATATATATATACATGTATATATGTATACGTATATATATATATATATATAACCCAAAAACAAAAAAACAAAAACAATGTCTTCTAAGGTTTGAATATATATAGAATTAAGATACATGAGGACACTTGCACAAAAGTTGGGAGGAAAATGGATGCAATCAAAAGTCGCAAGGTCCTTCCTTGCATTGTCTGGGAAATAGTAAAAAAATACTCATTTAAGGTAACCTCTAGTCTAAGGTTACCACTTAAGAAAAAAAGTGTGTAACTAACAAACCAATGTAGGGCAGGGGAAGTAGAATTAAAAATATATTGATTAATTCAAAAGTAGGCAGGAAAGAAGAAAAAAGGAGTAGATGTGACAACTAGAAAATAAAGTTAGATAATTTAAACCCAAACAGCTCAGTAATTACATTAAATGTAAATGGGCTATATATGCCTATTAAAAGCCAAAGACTGTCAGACCAGACTGGCTTCCCCAACTATTTATAAAAAATCCATTTTAAATATAAGGAAACAGAAAAGTTTAAGTAGTATGAGAGAAAATAATATGCCACACAAAGCAGTAATCCCAAGAAAGCTGGTGTCACAAAAGCAGATCAAGGAGACTACAGCAAGAATAAATGCCAGAGAAAAGAAGAGATGTTTCATAATGGTAACAGGGTCAAATTGACAGGAATTATCCAGTAATACTCAAACTAGTTGTTCTAAAACTTAATGCTGTATAGAAAATACCTGGATCTGGGAAAGGGCCCAGGTATGCGCTTATTAAATTATAGCTTCAGGCACTTTTAATGCCAATCACACAAGGACCACTTTGAGAACCAGTGGTCCCAGCCCCCTAGGTGGGCTACCTAAGCCTCAGTAGCCTTGACACTTCTACAGGGCAGTTGGGTAAAAAATGGGTCAGACTTGAGGGCCTCCAAGGGGCAGACTGATAGGTGAAGGCAGAGCTGCTCCGGCCACTGGACAATGGAAGGGTCAGCACTGGGAGCCAAGGTTAACTGGCCCTCTGAAGCCCCATGCACCTGCCCTGTGCAGCTTGCAGCTCACAGAGAAAGCTGGGCATTTTCTAATTGGTGGCACAGGGAGCTCTGGTGCTTGGATGGATAGGTACTGAGAGACATGGGTCAAAGCTAGAGGTCCAGATGGGGTGTTGGGATGAAGAGGCCACGGACATATGCAGAATCTTAGGGTGGCCAGGGCACTCTTAGGCCCACCTGGCACTTGGGAAAGTGTGAAGGGATTGGGGACACACTGTGTCCCTACTGCCTCACCAGGGCATAGATGGGGCCTTAGAAAATGGCAGGAGGAGCCCAGCAAGGACACCGTGTCCTCCTCAGTCCTGTGACCTCTCTTCCTGCAAACAGAGCTTGGGGACTTGCAAGTAATTTGGTGAGTGCAGCTATGAGGGCAGCCCAGAATAAAAATGGAACAGGGTCGGGGGGTTCCTAGGAGCCTGGATCCGCATCAGACCTCTGTAGCCGATTTCTGGCTGTGTGACCTTGGGTTCGTGGTAAACATCTGGAGCCTCGGTTTCCCCCTGTGAATGCCAACCTTCTGGGCTGCTGTGAGGATGAGGGAGATTGCAGAGGGTGTCTGGGACAGGGCCTGGGGTGTGGAC
The DNA here is from genome assembly GCF_029281585.2 of Gorilla gorilla gorilla. Classification (NCBI taxonomy): domain Eukaryota; kingdom Metazoa; phylum Chordata; class Mammalia; order Primates; family Hominidae; genus Gorilla; species Gorilla gorilla. Next base: position 130,145,061 of record NC_073237.2, read on the forward strand.
ATGGGCATGGTGCTAGTCTGCCTGAGCCCAACCAGGTAGGGGCTGCAGCGAGGCCAGCCCCGCACCCTCAGGGTGGGGCCACTCACCCGTCCGTTGGTCTCGCCCTTCCACCAGCCCTGGTCTCCGCCGATGCGGCTGTAGATCCTCACCACGTCACCCTCCCGCAGCGAAAGCTCCCTCATGTCTCGGGCGGCAAAGTTGTACCTGGCCACAGCCGTGCCGATGACGCGGGGTGTGAACACTGTTGAGGGAGATGGGCAGCGTCACACAGCTGCAGGAGGAGCCCAACCAGTGATCCAGGAGGCCCTTGGGCCAAGCTGGGTCTCTCCCCTGGTGCCCAGAACCCTGCTCTGTACCCAGAGAGGAAGGATGTCAAGCAGAAAGGCTCTGGAGGGACACACTGGCCTCCAATCCCAGGGCCCCTTGCCCTCTGGGTCTGGGGACACAGCACACCCAAGTCCCTTCAATGAGGATGTTCTTAGGGTCAAGAGCAGGTGCCCAGGCTTTGACCATCATCATTCCAGTGGTCCCCCAGTTCCAGAGCCCAAATCCAACCAGAAACCCAGTGGAACCAGCTTGGCCCAGACGCAGAATCCTGATAGACAGGTGACAATGACCATGGCTGAGGGCGAAACACACACAGCTGCTGGGAAGGGACTTTGACTCTGGCAGCCGAAAGCCATGAGGTCAGGGCTGACTGAAAACCCCTCCTCCCTGCACCCAAGTCCCATAGCTCCTCCTTGTGGCCACCTGCTTTCTGCTACCAGAGGCAAAGCTCTTGATGAACAAGGAGGAATGACAGTGGACGGGGCTGGGGAAGCGGCCATCAGGGTGGGCGTGTCCACAGGGGGTGGGTGGTGACAATGGCGGGGCCAAGCCTGACGTGTCCTCAGGTGCCCGCAGCAGCCTCTGCCCGGCCTCCCCAGCCCCTTTCTCCCCTCCACCCAGTGCCAGACTGCGGACAACTGTGGCCACGTCAGGCAGGGCTGTGGGGCCAGTGGGCAGCTCCGTGCTGGGTCTCCCAAGGCAGCTGCCACAGGCCCGGTCCCCCCACGCCCTGGGGAGCAGCGGTACCTGACCAGAAGGGAGCGGAGGGGCCCTGAGAAGCAAAGCTGAGGCCCTGAGGACTGAGAAAAGAAAAGTTGTAGGAAGCACAGGAAGCTGCAAAGAGGCGAGAGAGAACGTGAGGCAGGCAGCAGGGCATCCACGCACAGTCACGGTGGGCACAGCTACAGGCCGGGGGGCATGGGGTGGGGCAGGCCCTTTGGCAGGAGAGGCCCTACAGGGGGGCAAAGGAGGCAGGGGGCAGCACGGGTTGTCAAGCCCCACCCAGGCACAGGCGCCACTCGGCCACACCTGAGCTACCCTGGAGCCACTCTCTGCACCCGTGTCCTCGAGAGCAAATTGGGACCACCTCCTCTCATGCCCTCGCCTGGCACACAGCAGGTGCTCACTAAGGCCAGCTGTTCCTCTCCTGTCCAGCTCAGCCTGTGTGAGACCCATGGCCCTGCAGGTCCCTGCAGGCTGGAGGACGTGGGGTGACTCTGGAGAGAGTCCTGAGCGGGAAGCCGCATGCTCGGGGCCTGCCCCTGACCCTGATTCCATGTGGCCTTCCCTGTTCTGAGCTGTGGAGTCCAATCTGCAAACAGGCTGCCTCTCACAGAGGAGGCCCAGGAGCTGGGCATAGGGAAGGATCTGGGAACAGGTGGGCCTGCCCTTTTCTCTCCCACCAGTGACAGCTCCATGCGCAGGGGTCTCTGCCTGGACCTGGCCCCTCCAACCCCCACTGGTCTCTGGGTGAAGGAGCCAAGACACAGAGTAGCAATTCTGAGCAGGTGCAGAGTCCCCGCCTGTCACATGGCCCAGGAGATGCCACACGATAGCATCTGTGATGGCTGGGGGAGGGGCCGGGGCTGTGTTCCCCGGGGTGGGACTCCTGGCCTGGGTCTGTGAGGGCAGGATCTGAGCCCTGGGAAGTGGGCCAGGGCAGACCCCTCCGAGGAGTGCTGGTGTGCCGGCTGGGCTGGGGCATTACCTGGGGACCGGCTGGAGGCCCTGGAGGCTGAACGTTCCCGGGACTTGTAGGGGTACTTCAGTGTGGTGTCCAGCTGCTTGAAGCTCTCCTTCAGTGAGTGGCACTGGTAGTACTCCACCAACTCCTGCAGGGCGTACACACTCACTGACAGCTGCTCCCACCTCCAGGAAGTCCTCCCCCAGTGACCTGGCCTCCCTCTCCCACCTCTTGGTTCATGTGGGGGAGACTAGCTTCCTGGACTCCTCAGAACTCCCCACATCCCGCCAGCACATGGTGGGTGGTCAGTACCTCGAAGGTACCAGCAACTCCCTCAAATGTTTCTAGAAAAAATAATCTGCAAAAGATGCCAAGACTGACCAGCACGGACGCTGACTGCAACAGCCTTTATAAAGGAAAAAATGGAAACACTCTGTACCCAGCACTTGGGGTAAGCTTCTAGAAATAACAGGATCTCCAAGTGACAGACAGCCATGCGGCCATCAGCCAGGGAAAGATTCATTAATGGTGAATGTTTGTGGCCTTGAAAAGTCGCCTAAAAATCAGCTGGGGCATTGCCAGCGTTATTATTTATATAATAGAAACCAGACCCAAGCTGTGTGTAGAGAGGTCCTGAGGACTCACTGAGATGCCAACGCTGGTTTCCGCTTTTGTTTTTTTGGAGGTGGGATGGGATTATGGATTTTTTTTTTTTTTTGAGACAGAGTCTTACTCTGTCACCTAGGCTGGAGTGCAAAGGCGCAATCTCGGCTCACTGCAATCTCCGCCTCCTGGGTACAAACAATTCTCGTGCCTCAGCCTCCCAAGTAGCGGGGACTACAGGCGTGTGCCACCATGCCCGGCTAATTTTTGTATTTTTTGTAGACATGGGGTTTTGCCATGCTGGCCAGGCTGGTCTCGAACTCCTGACCTCAAGTGATTCACCCACCTCGGCCTCCCAGAGTGCTGGGATTACAGGCATGAACCACTACGCTCAGCCCGAGATTATGGATTTCTGCTTGACCTTGTGCTTTTCTGTGGTCATAGCGGGGAAGCTAAGAGCTTGGGGGCTCTAATCAGGAGTTCTCAATATATACAACTTTTGTAATTAAGAAAAGAAAATGTAGGCATAACTTTAAAATCATTTCAAGGACTATGCCTCTAACTGCATTCTGGCTGGGACAGAGGGTGGGGGTGAGTCGGAGAAGAAGCTGTTTGAAGCCATACATGTGTAATGGGGCTACCCGGCCAGGCCCCAGCTGGAAGCCCCACTGGACGTCAGTTTCTGCTCTCGCAGGAGGATGGGCATGAGAGGAATCTGGGGCTGCTGGTGGCCTGGGCTGCCCCCGCCCCACCCCTGCACTGTTTACCAGGGTCAACCACCTTACTCAGGCTTTGGGGGTCAGAAGTCCCAATTCAGGAGGCTGGGACATAGCTCTAGCTGTCCTAGTGCCTTAAAAACCAATTCCCTAAATCTTTGCCACACTGGGAAGAATCAATCCTCACAGGAAACATGGCCACTCGCTCAGGGCCGGGAGGAAGCACCTGTCCCCTGTGGCTGGGGTGGGAGCCGGCCGGAGCCAGAAGTCACCTACCAGGAGGCTGTCGAATTTCTTGGCCTCTGTGATGTGGATCCAGTTGTCCTTCTCCACCACCTTGATGTGCTTCACCTCGTCATTGAACCTGAGCAAACACATGGCCCCGGCGGTCACCGCATGAGGGCCACACGGCCCCGGCGGTCACCGCATGAGGGCCACACGGCCCCGGCGGTCACCGCATGAGGGCCACACGGCCCCGGCGGTCACCGCATGAGGGCCACACGGCCCCGGCGGTCACCGCATGAGGGCCACACGGCCCCGGCGGTCACCGCATGAGGGCCACACGGCCCCGGCCCCCTTGGCAGCCAGGCTCATTCTGTGTTTGCTGCAGCAAAGCCCCTCGTCCCTGGCCCCCAGGGCCACTCCCTGTCAGCCCTGTCCTACCCCAGCCCTTCAGGCCACCAGCCCCAGACAGCTCCTGCCACCTGCCTGCCTGCCCTCCTTGCTCGTTTGGGGCCCGGAACCCCTGGCTGCTCAGCTCCCCGCCTCTCCTGGCCTCTAGCCCTGCTGAGGCCTCCTGTCCTGGGCTTCTGCTCATTTGCTTTTCGGCACCAGAAGCCTCTCCTCCTCCCTGTGGAGCAGCTGGGCCCAGCCCTGACATCTCCTGACATCCTTCCCTGCATGTCCACTTGGCCGGCCAGGCCTCGGGCCTGCTCCTCAGAGGTGCCGAGCGCAAGCCTGTCTGGGCCTCGGCACTGGCTGCTGCCCCTGCCAGACACTAACCTCCTTCTGTCCTCAAGGCCCCCTTATGTCCTCACGTCTCAATTCAAATGTGACCTTACAGAGGAGCCCCCATATCCCTCCCCTGAATGCTACCCAGCCCCTTGCCAGACAGACATCACAAGAAAACTACAGCCCAATGTCCCTAATGACTATGGATGCAGAAATCCTTAGCAAGCAGCTGGCAAACCAAATCTCTCTCCCATACAGTCAGGCGGCGTTTAACCAGGGAGACCTGTCCTGAGAGATGCAGACAGGTGCTTCCATCACTGTACGAACGGCACGCAGTGCATTTATGTAAGTCTGGATGGCATTGCCTACCGCACACCCCACACCTAGGCTGGACAGCAGAGCCTACTGCACACCCCACACATAGGCTGGACGGCAGAGCCTACCACGCACCCTATACCTAAGCTGAATGGTGGAGCCTAATGCACGCCCCACAACTAGGCTGGATGGCAGAGCCTACTGCACACCCCACACCTAGGCTGGATGGCAGAGCCTACTGCACACCCCACACCTAGGCTGGATGGCAGAGCCTACTGCACATCCCATACCTAGGCTGGATGGCAGAGCCTACTGCACACCCCACACCTAGGCTGGACAGCACAGCCTACTGCACACCCCATACCTAGGCTGGATGGTAAAGCCTACCACACACCCTATACCTAGCCTGGACGGCAGAGCCTACTGCACACCCCACACCTAGGCTGGATGGCAAAGCCTACTGCACACCCCACATGTAGGCTAGATGGCAGAGCCTACCACACACCCTATACCTAAGCTGAATGGTGGAGCCTACTGCACGCCCTACAACTAGGCTGGATGGCAGAGCCTACTGCACACCCTATACCTAGGCTGGACGGCACAGCCTACTGCATACCCCACACCTAGGCTGGATGGCAGAGCCTACTGCACACCCTATACCTAGGCTGGACGGCAGAGCCTACTGCACACCCTACATCTAGGCTGGATGGCAGAGCCTACCACACACCCCATACCTAGGCTGGACGGCAGAGCCTACTGCACACCCCATACCTAGGCTGGACGGCAGAGCCTACTGCACACCCCACACCTAGGCTGGACGGCAGAGCCTATTGCTCCCGGGCTACAGACCTACTGAATACTGTAGGCAGCTGTAACATGAGGTCAGCCTAGAAAAGGTATGGTAAAAACACAGTAGAAAAGATAAAAAACAGTACAGCTGTATGGGGCGCTTATCATGACTGGAGCTTGCAGGACTGGAAGTTGCTCTGGGTGAGCTGGAGAGTGGTGAGTGAATGTGAAGGCCTAGGACATTGCTGTGCACCACTGTAGACTTTAACAACGCTGGACACTGAGGCTACACTACATTTATTTTTAAAACATTCTTTCTTCAATTGTAAATTAACTTTATAAACTTCCTAATTTTTGTTAACTTTTTGAAGCTTGGGTAATAATACTTAGCTTAAAACACAAACATATTATACAGCTGTACAAAAATATTTTATTTCTTTGTATCCTTATTCTATAAGCTTTCCTCTGTTTTTTTTCTTTGTTGTTGTTTTTATTCCTATGACAACAATGCCTTCTTCTAGAATGTCTCCTGAAGGACGTGTCTGAGGCTGTTTTACAATTAAGTATTTTTTTGCTGAGTAGAAGGAGTATGCTCTAAAATAAAAAGCACTGTATAGTGAATCCATAAACCAGTAACACATTCATGTATTACGATGATCACATACTATGTATGTGCAGAATTGTTTGTCCTACGCTTCTATATGACTGGCAGCACTGTAGGTTTGTTTACACCAGCATAACCACACTCACATGAGTAATGGGCTGCGCTACGATGTCACCAGGCCATGGGAACATTTCAGCTCCATTATAATCTTATGGGACCACCACCACATATGGGGTCCCTCACAGACTGGAATGTCATTATGTGGCCGATGACTGTATTTATCTACATAAACCAGACACATAGCAAGGACTCCACACCACAACCCAGTGGGACATTCCAGGAATGCAAGGTTGGTTTAACATCTGGAAATCAGCTAATGTAATAAACAGTCATTAAACAAATGGTGGCCTGGCTGCCTGGTCCTCTGTGAGGCCTTCGTACAGCACCCATCTTGTTTCTCCCTGGATTTAATGTGCACCATGAGTGTGTGTGCCCTACCCCCAGCTCCTGGTTGGCAAGGCCCATCTTAGCCTCCTGCAGGCCAGGCACACAGAAGGCTTTCTGAGAATTTCTTTCAGGTGGGCAATGTCCCACCAGCTCAGTGCTTGGTGGGCTCCAGCCCATCAGGGTCTGTCTCTTGGAGAGTTAACTGCAGCCCCACAAGGAGGCGGCTCCCAGGGAGAGGGCATAGGGCAGGAGGATGCCCAGACTATGCCAAAGCCACAAGGCAGCAGTAGTCACAGGAGACACCCTCCTAGGCCCCTGGCTGCCTCAGAGCAGCATGACAGGTCCACTCTCTCAACCTGTGGGGCTGCTGGGAAATCCCTGAGCTCACACAGCATCTCACCCACCCACTTGTATCTGAACTTATCTGGTTCCCATAACCCAGAAATGTCCAACCCAGCCCACAGGGCAGCCAGGAGTGATGTAACCATGGACCATCTGTGCATGCCAGGGGTTCAGGCCCTGCCCAGCACACCTGTAGAGACCCCCTGACCCCTCAGCACCGCTTTCATCTCAATAATGCCCTCACTTGGCAACAGATGACATGTCCACCCCAACCCCACGAGCTCAGGACGTGGAGAGGATGGTGCTCTCCACTTCAGAACGGCATTGGGGGATGGGTCTCCTCGAGCCCACAGCCGCCACTTACTTGATGCTTATTGCAAAGCGCTCAGCCTCGGCAGGCCGCTCCCTGATCAGGTAGGTCCCGCTGGCGTGGGACTTGAGCAGGTTGTCCGTCTGCTGCCTCTCCATGTTACCTGCAAACCTACAGGAGGGGGCCAGGAGGAAACGAGAGCCGCAGTGAGGACAGTGTCTGAGGGGTGCCCAGCCCTCCGTGCGTGGCAGGCCACATGAAGTACTCTGTAGTCCTCATCTGAGAGCTCATCTCCTAATGAACCCAAGAGAACAGGCTGGGTCCCTATGAGCGGGGCACCACTGTGGATGGAGTCTGGCATCTGCCCCTTCCTACGGTGGGATACAGTGAGGCTCAGGACAGATCTTGAGAGGGGTTAAATAGAGGGGTGACTGTGGCCGCCAGCCAGTCCCACATGCTGTCTTCTGCTCTACAGACCCCAAGGGCCTGCCAGAGGAGTTCAGCGTATTCAGTAGATCCAATTTCTTTCCTAAAATATATTTTCACTATTTCAAAAGCAGTAAAGGCATAACTGCTTATGTGGATTTTTTTGGTAACACATTGGAGATTGCCAACATCCACGTCAGTTGAATTTTGAACAGATTTTGAAATGAAGCTCTTCCTGCCACCTGTACTGCAATGAAGCCCACCCTGAGAGGGCAAGGCAAGCTCTCTCCCAAAATCTGCTGCCACACTGTCAGGACAGTTGGGACTTCTGTGATTTCAAACAGCCTCACTGTTCCCACCAAGCAACTGTATTGTCAGTAAGTGGATTACACCTGTGGCCTCAAATATACCACTTTTATATAGTGCAGATAAAATTCAAAAAGGGTTTAATTCCCTGAAATATCTGAGCCAGTTGAGCTGTTTTAGAGAGGGTTAACAGCTGCCTACAGGAGAAGGACTCCCCCAGGCTCCTGGAGAGTTATAGGCCAGGAGGGAGAAGGCATTTGGGAGCCACTGGGCTCAGTGCCCTGGAGATGGCAACAGGCAGCCTGGGGCCTCCACCCTGCTGGGCCGCTTACAGGCACCACCCAGACCCGGCGGGCATGCCACCATAACAAAGAGGCCACCAGATGCCCATGTCTGCAGCCCACGATCCACTCACCAGGGGTATGCAGTGTAGTCGATCTCCCGGGATGGCGGCCGGCTGATGGGCGGCTGGTGGCAGAGCACAAGAGTGTTAACGTCTCCCCAGGGCCACTCACAGAGCAGGGCTCAGAGGGGGTCATTGTCAGTGACCTAACCCCCAGGCCCAGCATTGGCTGCCCTGGACGGAACTGTCTGTGGACTTAGCCCCAGCGCCCCTGGCCTGGGAGGTGCCCAAGGGTCGTGGCCAGGACAACCTCATCTCTGAGTAGATGCCCCGTGGGTCTGATGGAACAGATGTCGGCATAGCCACCAGCTAACACTGACTTGATCCCCTGGGACAGCAAGGACCGAAGGTGCGGGAAGTTTTCAGCCAGTGGATGTGAGCACACCCACAGCCAAGCTCCCTGCTTCAGAGGTCTGGAAACCGCGGGGTGGGGGTGTGGTGGTGGCCACACTCAGGCAGGTGCTGCCACTCCAGTGAGCAGGTAGCGCTCCCTCCCTGGCTACAGCCCCCCACCCTGGCCTCACTGGGCCACAGGCCGGGCACAGCCTCAGAGACTACCTCTTCCCTCGCACCCTATTCACCATGCAGATGGGGAAACTGAGACCTGGGGAAGGGAAGGAACCTGCCCCAGGCCACCTAGTGAGTTTGTGACCCTTGTCCTCCCCTGCCGCCTGGTCCCCTTGGTCACGCAAAGTGCCCTAAGTGCTGAGCACCTGCCCTTTCAGCAGAGGTAGCACACAGGCGGACGGGACTGGGGCTGGGGTGGGGGGCACCGGGGCTGCTGCAGTGGGGTTGGGAACCCACCCCTGCACCTTCAGAGGTTCCACGCTCTCACTCTGAGCTGTCCTTTCGGGGTGGAGGTGGGGTAACTCATTTACTCAAGGCTGCCTGCTGCCTTTCATCACAGAGCCGAGAATTCGCTCCATATCCCTCAGATGAAAGAAATGCCATATTGCCTCTGTTTTAAATAGCATAAAGTCTAGCTTTGACTCCTTATGTTTGAGGGGAGCCTTTTTTTCTCTCTAAGGCTGCGCAATAGTCCAAGAGATCTTATAGAGTCCCCGAAATCTGGTGAAAGGCAGCTGGCTGGTCTTCACCCCATTACAGCTGCTGCAGAAATGCCTGTTTTGGTGTTTCTAAAACCACAACGAAACGACACCCGATCGGCTGAGCCCTTTAAACAGAGGAGAGCGTGCTGCCCCACAGCCCCCCACCCATCTTCTCTCTGGGCTCCAGCTCCAGGAAGCAGCTCACAGCAGCCTAAATTTAGCAAGGATGTCCTGAACAAGCCAAAAATGTCCACGTGAGGAGGCAGCTCCCAGAACCCTCAGCACCCAGGCCACCGTGCTCCAGAAGCTTCTGTGGGAAAGGACTCACCCTTCCATCCACAGGGCAGGGCTTCACAGATGAGCTGGGGAAATACCCTGACTTCCTGGTTTGCACCAGACGACCCTGGCAGAGGAAAGAGATGGTTAGGACAAGGGGGCCGAGCCTGGCCTATGGGAGTGTGGGGCCATTTAGACGGACTCAGCGTATGCCAATCCCGCTCCTGGAGGGTGGGAGAGCCAATGTCTTCTTTCCCAACCTCAGCTGACCCGGCAGCCAGTTAGGGCAGGGAGGCGCAGGGCCTCCCACCCTAGACATGAGAGCACTAAGGCCTGGCACAGCACCAAAGCACCTCCGCAAGGGCCCCCAAGAAGCTGGCAGCCCTGGTCATACCCGGGGAGGGACAGAGCAGGACTGATACTCTGCACAGCTCAGATGGCCTTTTACACCCTCTGAACCTCCTGTTACATGAATGTAGGGTCTGGTACAAGAAATCCATCACCGAGTATGGACTGATAATGACCATGACAAAATGACCACAGCATCATTGTAACCTGAACATTAACAAACATTCGGCTCTAATGTCAGCTCCCGCGGGAAGCTACCTTGCTGGGCTAAGTGCCCTCGAGGCCCCGTGGCGCTCTGCTAACCTGTGGGTCTTGGGGCTCCCTTGAGCACTGGGGCTTGGTAGAGGGGCCGAGGACTGGGGGTCTGAGTCCTTGGCTCAGACGCCCGGGTGCCAGCATGCTCAACGACATGGGGTCTCAGCGTGTCAAGAGAAGGGCAAATGTGCCCAGAACCCTTTACAGCCTAGCCATCTGCTGAAGGTGGGGATGAACGCCCACAAAGGTCCCCACTCTGTGGGCCTTGGAAACAGAGCAGCACATTCCTGGCTCAGAACCATAAACGACATCACGATGACAACATCTGTGCCCACCTGGGGAAGGAGCGAACCTGCCCGCTCACCCCACGATCATGCGAAGGTTGCTGGCCTGAACTGAGGTAGGGGTGGGGAGGAGGGTGGGCATGGCATGGCCAGGGCAGAAGCCTGAGGGCCTAGGAGACACAACAGAGGCAGGAAGGACAGAGGCCAATGGAGAAAGGCCTTGGGTGCCAGGGCAGGAGGGCCTCTCCCGGGAAGGGACGCTGCATCGCCTACCATGTCAAAGCAAACACCCGGGGAGCCCAAGCTAAGGTTCCCAAGAATGCATGCCATGGCGCAGAACGGGGCACTGAGGCAGGAGACGCCTTGCTAGCCCCCCTGTGCCTCCTCCTCCCTGGTGGTCTCTCACCCCTCTGCCTCTGCCTGGGGATGTGCGGGACTTTATGCTTCTGCCCCAGGGAGCAGGGAGGAGCCGGAGCCGGGGACCCTCGACACTCCCGGGCCCCAGGACCCACCTCCCACCACGGAGACTCAGGGTCGCCCCTCAGCAGCTCAAGCACGTCGCCCGTCTGGAAGGTCAGCACAGGCTTCCCGGGAGGGGCTGGGGTGCCATGGTAATTCTGCACGGCCACCATCTTGGGACCTGCAAAGGATAGGACAGCTCACTCGGTGACTGACTTGGCCCCGGCCCGCAGCCCACCCCATCACCAAGCTCGGCCTTCCCCAGCACACACAGCCTTGCGCCTGCATCTCCCTTCCCTAAATCCTTCCCATAAGCCTCGTGTCTTTTTGATAAATATCATAATTATTTATGCAATAGACAGATTCAGGGGTCATCATGGAACAGCAACTTATTTTCAGATGGCACTTTGTGTTTTCTTCCAAACACCCTTCAGATCTGTGGCCCACAGGCAGCTGTGCGGGGCAGAAGACGGGGGAATCCCTCGTGTCAGAGACGGGCGACGGGTCAGCAGGCCCAGCAGCTTGCCCAAGGCCACAGAGCTCACAGAGGTGCTCTGGGCCTGAAATGGGGGTCCTGGCTGTGCCCCCAGGGAATGTGGAGGCTGCTCTTAGACAAGCCTTGCTCTGACCCAGCCCTGCCTGTAGCTCTCAAGGAGCCCAGGGCTCTCCCAGCCCAGCTCCCGCCTGGCCCCAGCAGCAGCGGCGTTTTTCATCTTTTGTCCTCTGCCGATGAGGGTGAGGCTGTACTGAGCACTGCCTGGACTGCACTCAAGTTTGCAGAGAACACGATGCTTTTTACGCTGTGTCTAGAAGCACGTTTCCATTAAGCAACCCGCAGCAAGGCAGGAAGCGGACAGAGAACGTGGTGGGAGAACAGCAGCGCCTTTTGATCTCAGGTCTCTGGCTGCAGTTCGGTGGCCCTCCCCGGCTAGAAGGCCCTTGCTCCTCTGCAGGCTGGGTCCTGTCCCTACAGCCTGGTGCTGCCTTATCAGAAACAGAGCCACCTCCCAAGGAGGTGCCATAGAGGCCGGAGAGGCAGGAGGGAGGGGGCCCAGACGGCAGCATCCAGGAGCCTGGACCGTCTGGTGGCTGGGCAGACCTGGCCATCACCACACCCAGGCCCTGGCTCAGCTCCCAGGTGATGGCTGACATGGGTGATAGCAGAGGGCCCAGGTCCAGAAGACTCACCTGGTCCCGCTCCGGAGGCGTCCTGTGAGGACAAGGACAGAACACAGAGATGAGGGAAGGCTGCTCTTTGACTGTGGCCCATGCATCAACCCACCCCGCCCTCCCTGTCCCCACTAGTTCCTAGATAGAGGGGTCAAGGCAGGAGCAGGGGAGGAGAAGGACACTGTTCCCTATGGGACGCCCCCACCCTGGCAATATACTTCACCTCTGTGCACCTCCACTCCTGGAAGGTCTGTGCCCTTCCCTCTTCCACTCCTTACCACGGGCCCCCACCTCCTCCAGGAAGCCTGCCCTGACCACCCACTCTGAGCCTGGGCTTTGTGGTGTCCATCTGGGACACACAGTGCCAAATACGACTAAGTTTCCATCCTCCATGGAGGCTGGTTCATGTGGACCCCATAGCTTGAGGGGCACACGAAGCCCCTGGAAGTGACTCCATCCCCACATCAGCTAAACAGAGGGCTCTGAGCCAACTGGGGGGCTCGGGGGCAGGAGGGCTGGTGCAGGTCCCAGAGCTGTACCCATAGCCGCGAGCAGCCACCGGGCAAGGGAATGAGGGGGGCAGCTGGGATAGGAAGACACCGCTGGGGCCCCTAGGAGGACTCTAATGACACCCACCAAGGAAAGCAGAGGCATCTTGTGACCAAAAGTGGCTCATCCAAGCCGGTGTGGCCCCATGAGTGGTGAGAGGCAGACAATTGGGTCTTTCTGGCTCTGCGCACACAGGGATGTGGCGGGGGTGGGGCAGAGGGAGGGGAAACACTCTGGGGACTTACCAGATCTGCAGGAGAAGCTGGAAAGGAAGCAGGTCAGGTGTTAGAGGAGAGGCCACCGACGCCAAGGCCCCGTGCAGCTCTCACTCACACCGACCCGAGCCTCTGGGCCGAGCTTAAGATGGTAAGTGAGCCAAGCTACAAAGTGGTCTGTTTTGGACATGGATCATGGACACGCAGGTCCGAGCTCATGGCTGTGAAAGCCTCTCAGTTACTTCTGGCAGCAAATTCTGAGCTCTGGCTTTAGGGGGCCCATGGGAGAACTTGGACTGGGTAATAGACCTGAGCTGGCAAAAAGGTTATCCCGCCTGGGCCACCTCTTTTGAATGGCGGCAGCTGCCTGGATCATGGGGTGATACCTGGCACTCAAAGGGGAGATTTCCACAATCGCTTAGTGATGCCTGCTGGGGCACGTGATGAGGAGGCACTGGTACGCATGCTACCTGCCACAATCGCTTAGTGATGCCTGCTGGGGCAAGTGATGAGGAGGCATTGGTACGCATGCTACCTGCCACAATCGCTTAGTGATGCCTGCTGGGGCAAGTGATGAGGAAGCATTGGTATGCATGCTACCTGCTTGCCATCCTCAGCTCAGACACCCAGGTGCCAACATGCTCAAGGACACAAGACCTTAGGTGCCAAGAGAGCCAATGTTCCCAAGGCCCTTTAGGGCCCAGCCATCTGCCAAGGTGGCTGCCACCTACCACCAGAGGAGGTAAGGAGGCAAGGAGCCCAACAGCTCACACACATCGCTGACGTGACCTCCACACCACCCAGCACTTACAGTGCAGACGGCTCTGGGCAGACAGAGGTATCCACAGACACCACAGAACAGGTTCCAGCTCAGTGGGCAGGGGTCGGGGGTGGGGGGCAGCTGGACAGCAGCAATGACTGTGCCTGATGGGGGCTTCCCACAGGAAAGGCTCTCAGGAGAGGCCAGCATCTCTCTGGGACATCTCGGCCCCCATGGGCAGCAAACAGCTAAACCAGCCTTGGCAGAGCCCAGGGGTGAAGGCTACAATGGTCAAAGGAACACTTCCCAGAGCCAAACCCCAGAGCAAAGGTAGAAGCCTGGATCAGAGGGAAGGCAGCTTGGACACTGTTAAGGGAAAAATGGCTACAAGTGGCAAGGACAGCGTCCCCCAGCAGAGGGATGAGAAGGGGGGCAAGGACACAGGCCCCTGGGGAGAATGGAGCTGGTGCCAGCCAAGGCGCTGCCAGGACATGGGAGAATGCAGACAGCAATGCTGGCTTCCAAAAGACCTGCAGTTGCCTATCTGGTGGGACCCCAACTACAACATACTAAGAAAAATTCAAAACCATACAGAGATGGGGTGGGCGGGTGTGCACGTCTGCAGAAAGCAGGACAGTGCTTGGGGCCTCGTGGCAGCTGGCTTTGCCTGGGGATAGGAGGAGTAGTTTTTCTCTCCTCCTTTACACTTCTCTACATTTTCCAAATTTCCTATGGAAAATCAGTAATTAATAATCAGGGGGGGAAAACAGAAAAATTACAAAAAAAGAAAACTTGGAAGGAAATATACCGAAACATTGCCTTTCATCATTTCTAGGTAAGTTCACAGGTGATACTTTCTTTAAAATTTCATTTCTTTTTCTTTTCTCCAAATTTTTGATAAGTAAACATATTACCTTTAGAATCAGAGAAAGCAAAAAAAGATTCTAAGTAGCTGCAGCCATCGTCTGGGGACAAGCGACCACGAGAGGGCAGTATTGATGGGCACAGCTGAAAAGCTGCGTTCAGGCCACAGGCTGCCTGCGGAATCCTCCAGCACTAACTCCAGGGCCTGCGGGATCCTGTGCACAGCTAGGGGGCTGCATTGGGCCTGTGATGGGGACAAGGGGGTCTGGGCTGACCTTCTGGCCCTCTCCCCCGGTTAGGGTACTGGGCTGGCACTCACAGTAAATGGTGAATTAACTATTGATCTAAAGTCACAGCTCAAAATGTATTCTGGGCAATGGCGTCTCTGGGTGACAAGCTGGCCTGACTTGTTTTTCTGCCTTAAGACACTTTCAGGAGGCCCAAGGAGACAAGACCCAGAGACTCGGCCTGGGGTCACCGGGGGCTCTTTGTTGAACAGAAGCTCCGCTAATAAGTGTAGACAAATTGCTGAAAGTTTCAAGCCTCAGGTTCTGGGGCTGATGATGGAGGTGACATCCTGATGTCTGAAACCTCTCAGGAGAGAACCGTCTCAGGCTTTGCACTGCTGTCCAGCTGCCCTGAGCTGGACACAACCCCAAATGTATGCCCCCGACCCAAAATGCTTCAGAGGAGCCTCCAGGGCGCATCCCTGCCTCTGCCCACTGCCAGCCTGGCTCAGTCCTCTCCCCTCCCTGAGCCTCAAGCTTCCCTAAATGGGCATGAACAGAAGGGAACCACTGTAAGTGCCATGTGTGTATGCGTGCATGTGTGTGTGTGTCTGAACCATTTACTAACATGGCTATAGCTACTGATGGCCAGGCCTCACCCGCCGGGAGAACCCAGGGTGACCGGTGTTTCTGTGATGAGAAACCTTCATGCACCTGTTGAGAATGTTCTGTGCCGTGTTTGGGGGTGGAGATTCTAGAAGCTTCCTCCTGGAGTGGGGCAGGGGATGCAGGAGATGGGGAGGGGTCCTCAAGTACCCATTAGGAGAGAGGGCTTAGAATGGAATTCATCCCGGCTGTGTCTCCTGATAAGTGTGTGACGTGCGGCAGGCGTCTGGTGTCTGCCCTGGGGCACGTGAGCACTGGTGTCCTCATCTGGTCGCTGCCCCGTGGGAGACGGTGCCCGAGGCCCGTACCCAGGTGGTAGAGGGCAGAAGTGAGCAGGCGTGGCCAGGGACTGGGGTGGGGGGCTGAGGGGGGTACTCACTGAACTTGCAGGGAGGTATCACTTCCAGGCACTCCTTGTGTGCCCCGACGCCACACTTGGTACACATGTATCCCTGGTAGAAGGTGCCCCTGCACAGGGGAGGGCAGGAGGTGAGGTCGAGGCTGGGGCCGGCTCCTCATGCCTCTCTGCCAAGGTCAAGGCCCTTGTCCCCACCCAGGCTCACCTGGCTGGCTGTCTCCCAGCACACACATCCCCTCATAGCCCTGAGTATCCAGGACCCTCCCTTACCAGGCAGCCTGACACCTGCTTTCCCCTACCTCCACCAGCCTGCCTCCCTGCCCCACACAGCATCCCGGGCACCCAGGAACAATCACCTCCCGGCTAGATCTGAAACTCCAAGGGCTTGGCTGGGCCTTTTTTTTTTTTTTTTTTTTTTTGGAGACAGGGTCTCACTCTGTCACCCAGGCTGGAGCGCAGTGGCGACATCACAGCTCACTGGAGGCTCAATCTCCAGGACTTATTCAATTCTCCCACATCAGCCTCCCGAGTAGCTGGGGCCACAGGTGCAGGCCAACACACCTGGCTGACTTTTGTATTTTTTGTACAGACAGAGTTTTGCCATGTTGCCAGGCTGGTCCTGAACTACTGGGCTCAAGCGATTCGCCTGCCTCAGCCTCCCAAAGTGCTGAGACTTGAGCCACCATGCCTGGCACGGGCCTGACTCTTGTGGGGTATACTCCCTTAACCCCTCAGGGCCTCCCACAGGGAACATGGGACAGATAGAACACTAAGCTCTCTCAGGGGCCTGGGCTGGGCGTGGAGCGAGGTGAGGGCTGTAGCAGGCGGTTTCCCACACCTGAGGAACATTTTGCAGGCTTTGCAGTTGGTGGTCTTGTCAAACGTGTACATCTGGAAACTGTGGTGGTTGGCATTGGCTTTGTCTGGCTTGATGTTTGACCTGGCAGGAGGGGAAGAGAGCAGACGCTACACCCACTGGATTCCCCGAGCCCCATCATGTGGCCATCCTGGGAACCAGCTGGGCTCCGGACCCAGGCTGTGCAGAATCCGAGAGGGCCTGGACTCCAAGCCTGGCTCTGCCCGCAACATGGGGCAGACTCAGGGCCCAGACTCCCTGCTGGTAGAAGGCAGGTCAGAGAAGAAGCTTTAACACTGCTGCACTGGCCTGAGAGAACCTTCCACATGGGGACGGTGGTCTAAGGTCCTGACTGGGATTGGATGTGGGCAGGTGTGGGTATTTGTTAAAACTCAGAAAACATATACTTGTTTGCCTCATTGGATATAAGCTTGAAATTTCAGAAGCTAAACAAATATTGGGCCCCCTGAGGTACTTAGGGGGGCTGCACTGGTGTGCAATTCACTTTGACACAGACCCGCTGTTGGATGGCTGGGGTGGGGTGGGGTGATGCGGATGGCGGCGGCGTGGTGAGAAGACGGCTATTCACCATCACGTCGCTTCAGCTTCCATGAACACTTGAACTTTTGCACAATAGGATGTTGGGGAGAAAATTACAGGCCATGGAAAGCGAGTGGCCGAAGAGAAGATGCCCCAGGCCTCCCCCACAGAGCCTGGGTGCAAACCAGCTGGCTGCATCTATTCCCACGAGCCAGGCCCTGGCCCTGCTGTGTCCAATGATTCCCTTTCGATCCTCCCAAAAAGGCCAGAACACAGGCCTTCCCCTCTCCATTTCACCAGAGGAAACGGTCAGAGAGGTGAGTGCACCTGCCTGCAGGCCCCAGCTCACCTGCCCGCAGAGCTCAAGCACAGACAACCCTGCTGGCCCTCCAGGGTCCGTGTTCCGGGAACCCGCTCATCATCTTTCTCTGTCTCACATATCTAGAATATGAGTCCTCTTGGATCTCACAGAAAAATAGTTCTGTGGCTTCAAAAACAGGTGCCAAGCCACCAGCCCGTAAGACCCTGAAGACTGGGGTCACCAGGAATCCTCTGGCATCATGGCCACTCCCAGCCGGTCACTGCTCTGTGGGCCAGGCGTGCCAGGCTCAGGCTCAAGGGTGGGATGGCTCATTCCAGCAGGACAGCGGAGCCTGCCTGGGACAGGCTGTGGCAGAGGGAGAGCCCTCTCACTCTGGATCGATTGTTAAAGAGGATGTCACTGCTTGAGGCTGGCGTCCCAGGGGTGATGGAGGTTGTCTGTGTCCCTGATGTTCCAACTTTGCCTCCCACCGCCCCTGGTCTGAGAGGAACCACAGACACAATCCACCTGGGCTTCCACCCCCATACAACTCATCTGCCAGGGACCTGGGGGCTGCTGCCCTGGAACTCACATGGCCATCTCAAACTGCTCCATCCACTTCCTCTTCATATCTTCTGTTTTGCAGAAAAACTGGAAGCCCTGCTTTCCTTGAAGGTGAATTAGGTAGAAGCCGTAGGACCACTGCGGGGGGGAGAGGGGCCATGCTTGCAACAGACACGGCTTCAGACATCCTGGCACATGTCCACGTGTACTCTCGCCTGTGCAGTATGTGCACGTGTGTATATGCATACGTGCACAGGTGCCTGTGCCTGTGTGAACACATGTTCTCACGAGTGTACCTGCACTCTTGCCCATGCTGTATGTGCACACATGTGCCTCTGTATGCATGCATGTATAGCTGTGTGCCCATACCCTCACATGAGAATACATATGCGCTTGTGCCTTCACCTCTGCATGCATACTAGTGTGCTCCTGCGTGCATGGGTGTGCATCTGTACCTGCACGTGTGTCTATGCGTGTGCACCTGTGCATGAGTGTGCCCAGTGCTGTGAGCATGTGCACACACACACTTGTATCTGTCCCTGCAGGTACACACATGTCCTAACACGTATGATGCACGTGCACCCATGCTGTGTGAGCTCTCCTGTGGGAGCTCTCCTGTGGGTGCTCTCCCGTGGGTGCTCTCCCGTGGGTGCTCTCCCGTGGGAGCTCTCCCGTGGGTGCTCTCCCGTGGGTGCTCTCCCGTGGGAGCTCTCCCGTGGGTGCTCTCCCGTGGGTGCTCTCCCGTGGGAGCTCTCCCGTGGGTGCTCTCCCGTGGGTGCGCTCCCGTGGGTGCTCTCCCGTGGGAGCTCTCCTGTGGGTGCTCTCCTGTGGGAGCTCTCCTGTGGGTGCTCTCCTGTGGGTGCACACACACATGCCTGAGCAGGTCTGCACTCCTGCCTGCGCCCATGTGCAAGGATGCTCCAGCGAGTGCATATGTAGATGCATGTTAAGCGGGGGCAGGATCCCAGGAAGGATGAGCGCAGGGCCCCACCCAGGGCCCCTCCACGAGGCCTGACCACCCACTTTCACTTCCTAAATGTGACGCTAAAAAAAAACCTCACTTCTCTGAAGTAGAACAGTAACAACAAAAAGGCAGGGAACAGCCATGGGCCTGGGGCACCCTCCATGAAGCCATCCCCGACTGAGCAACCCACAACTGCCCCCTTCCCTGCCTCCCCTTCGGCCACCCCACAGGCCTCGCCGTCTCTCCGAGCTCTTGGACAAAGGGCTTTCAAAGTGGTCCAGAAAAAAGAGTTTGGCAAATAGGAGCCTACTGGGTTAGAAAAGATGGCGGGAAAGAGGAACGAAGGGAGGGATGGAGAGGGGAAGCGTGGAGAGGGGATGGGAGGAGGAAAGAAACAAGGAAAGAGAGAGGAAAAGGGGAGAAAGAGGGAGGGAGGAGGGAGAGAACACAGAAAAACAAAAAGGATGATGGAGAGCTGAAGAGAGACCAGGAAACGCCAGCCTCTGACCCCGAGCTCCAGGGACTGAGGATCACAGAGTTTTCTTTTCACACTGTCTTAGCGGGCAAGCCTTTCATCATGAATAGAAATCATTTCATCATCAGGAAAGGGAGTGGAGGACGAAGGACCAAGAAAACCCTGAGCCCAGCCCCTCAGGCCCCTGGGTCCCCTGGCTCCGGGCAGAAGTGCCAGCACCAGGCTGGGATGATTGAGGCAGGTGGGAGGACCTGGGCGCTAGGTGCTTACCATTTTCCCGTGAGACTGGGAAGCATGAGGAGAGGAGAGGAAGGGGAAGACAGTCAGTGAGAGGCTCGGCCTGGCCCTCTGGTGGGTGCCACAGTGTGGGGGCACCAGGAGTCCTGGCAGGTGGGACACCCCCCAGTGCCCAGGCTGGGGGTGGGGTGATCAGCGGGGAAAGGAATTTCTTCCCAGAGTGTTAGGTGCTGGTGGCAGAACTGCCTCATGGACCCCAGTTACTTGTTTTGGGTATCAGGGCAGGGAGGGTCACCCTCAACAGCTCATCCAGTCTGCACTTGCTGGGTCTGGACGAGGGCTACACTGCCAGCCCTGGAGGCCAGGGACTGGACTTTCGGAACAAGGGCTCCTGACCCCCGCCCCCCACCCCACCAGGGCTGCACACGGTAGGTGCTCAAGTGCCATGGGCAGAAGCCTCAGCTGAAGCAGGACTGAACCAGACAGCCAGCCAGCAATAGCCCTATAGCCATGGTCCTGCCCCACAGCAGCTTCGGCCCCGTCCCTGTAGCCCTGGCCCCACCCCCTGGCAGCCACAGGCCCACCTCTGCAGTCCTGGCCCCGCCCCAGCAGCCACAGGCCCCGCCCCAGCAGCCACAGGCCCCACCCCTGCAGCCCTGGCCCCACCCCAGCAGCCACAGGCCCCAGCCAGCTACATGTAGAGTCTTGGACAAGCCACAGCCAGACCTACCCACAGCCCTCCTCCAAGCACCGCAGGGTGGGACGGGAGAGGAAAGCCTGCTTGCTACAAGGGACAACATGGGCTAGAGTCAGGCTGGCCGGATGGAAAGCCAAGGTTGAAAGTCCCACCCTCACTAGAGGCCTTGGGCAGGCCTTTCCCCTATGCTTCAGTCGCCTCACTGGGGAGTGGGATTCTGGTCTTGCCCACCTTTCTGGGGGGCGCTGGGCCCGGCGAGGAGCAGGCCTGCTATGAGCAGTGGTCACGACGGCGAGGTAGTGACTCAGAGAGGAGCCTTCCTGCAGAGCGGAGACGCCCACCCCAACCCACCCGGCCAGCATCAGCGGCTGACTTAGAGTCCCCTTCCCCTGGGGTCTGGAACCCAGTGCCTCTCTCCAGGCCACCCCCACGTTCCTGGGTAGCAGGGGGGACCCGGAGGGCCCCACCTTCTTGACGTCCTTGTTGTTCATGGGGTCGTCGGTCATCTTGTGGAACAGCAGCTCGATGATCTCCTTGAGCTCGTAGCTGTAGCCCTTCCGCTTGCAGACGATGACCACCTTGTCAAACAGGAACAAGTACCTGGGCCAGGCAGCGCAGCGGGGGATCAGCACCCCAGCACTGTGTGCTCTGCTCCGAGGAGGTGGCAGGAGCTGAGCCTGAGGCTCTGGCACGCGGCTCCCTCTCCGGGCGAGCCCTGCCCTCACCTGGCTCACCAGGCTAATGCTGAGCCTCGGTCAGGTCTCGGCTGTTCCCACACTGCTTCTCCAGGAAGCCTTCCTTGGCTCCCTACCCCCGTGACTGAGGCTGTGCCAGGAGCCCTTCAAGGGGCTCCTGCATCCCCCACGCTGGCCTCCCACGCAGCACTGACCCCCGACGGCCACTCCCAGTTGATCCCGCGCTGGACTGGGAGCCTCAAGAGGGCGGGACCCAGATCTGCTGTGACCCCTGCCCCAGCACACAGTAGGTGCACAAGGAGGGCCCTGGACAAGCCTGGGCCACCGTGCCCCTGGACACTCTCCTGCAGTCATTTGGCAAAGAGCCCATCCGACCACTCTGGGCCTGTCTTGGGTTCCTGGAGGCTGAGCATTGGCAGTGAGGGGCCTGGCCCTCATCTTTGGCTGCCCCAGCCCAGCCTGGTGCCCGCCACGGGCACAAAAGCCCCACTGCTGTGGCGCCCGCTCGCTGACGAGAAGGAAGGAAGCAATTAAAACTGAACAACACAAAGCCACCGCCAGGCAGTTCTTTCCACAGGAAGGCCTGGCTTCCAGAGCCACTTAGGAGTGGCTCCCTGGGAGGGAGAGCCAGACCCTGGCGGGACACCACCCAGCCCACAACGCGCGCCCCGCTCACCTGTCCTGCTTGGTGTGGTTGACTATGGACCGGACTTTCAGTTCCCCGTCAATCTTTGGTCTTCCAAATTCCTCCAGTTTCACTTGCTGGGAAGAAGGAGAGGGGCCGTCAGCCGGGGCTGGAGCAGCCCCAGTTCTCCTGACCGCACGGGCAGGGCAGACTGTCGTGCACCCAAGGGAACTCCCCACAGGCAGCAGAGGCGGGACGAAGGGAAACAGCCCCTGTGGCTCCCAGCTGGTGCTCAGGATGGACAAGGGAGGGTGCAGAAGACCGGGAAGGGACCGGGCCTGGCAGCTTCTCTCCCTTTCCTGGCCAGCCCCGCCAAGGGGCTCCCTTCAGCTCTGGGGACAAAGGGCGATTGACGGTGCCGGTTGTGTTCACAGAGGCCGCCGCTGTGTGGAGCCCCAAGCGGGACCCGGTCGGAAAAGCCAGAAGCCCAAGCCCCACGTTCAGGAGAGAACAAACAGCGCCTATCTGCTGCAGGGCGGGTGGGGCCGGGGTCCTGCCAAGGGTGAGGCTTCAACTCAGACCCCTGTGTGGTTCGCTGAGGTTCGTTTTCGTTGTCTGTCTGGTTTTGTCTCTGTGACTCTTCTGATTCAGAGAGAGCTTCTCTTGACATGTTCCCTGCGTGGCTTTCAAAGTGTCCACACAGACAGGAAAAGGTGGAGGAAAATGCTTCGAGACACGAACAGGGCCCTGCCTGGGAGGTGCTCGAGGCACGGGCTCAGTGTCTCCTTCCAAGGTCTCAGCCCCAGAGGCTGCAAGGACAGCTTTGGTGCCACATAGTCCCAATCAACTTGCTCCAGGCCTCTGATCTCAGCTCTCACCACGTTCCCTGTGGCGATGGGATTCAGAGCCAGGACTGGGTACAGGGCCTGGATCATGGGGATGCTCGACGCCTGCTGGCCATGCTGTTTTATTCTTGTTGTTGTCGTTTTTGAGATAGTCTCACTCCGTCACCCAGGCTGGAGTGCAGTGGCGCAATCGTGGCTCACTGCAACCTCTGCCTCCCGGGTGCAAGAGATTCTCCTGCCTCAGCCTCCCAAGTAGCTGGGATTACAGGCACCTGCCAGCACGCCTGGCTAATTTTTGTACTTTTAGTAGAGACAGGGTTTTACCACATTTGCCAGGTTGGTCTCGAACTCCTGACCTCAAGTGATCCTTCCACCTCAGCCTCCCAGAGTGCTGGGATTACAGGCATGACCACCGCGCCCAGCCTGTTCTTGTTGTTTAATAAACAAGTATTACTTCTATGTAAAAACTTAAAAAACAAAACAAAACGAACTTTTCTCCTCACGTCCTGCTCACTGTACGCATTTGCGAACGCCTCACGCAGGAGCTCACGGCAGCATGGACCTGCCAGGTGCTGATGGTGCAGGGTGCGGCCGTCCTCGGCCTCCTCTGCACCCACACATTCTAATTTCTTTCTAAAATGAAAGATGAAGGGGGCAGTATCATAATGCCCTTCAGAAGCTTATTTTTTTTTTCTTTCATCGCCGACGTATCGCAGGTGCTTTTCCGTGCCCCACGTTCGCGGAGGGCATTCTCTTTGTGCTGCTGGCACCGGGTGGGTGTGGCCTGGCCATCGGGGACCTTCCCCTGCCAGCTTCATGCGAGTGAAATCACCAGGGTGAAAATGTTTGTGATTCACAACCAGGGGTAATTTTGCCACCCAAAGGACCCTCTGGTAATGTCCAGAGGCATATCTGGTTGGCATTACTTGAGGGGGTGGGGGTGCTACTGGTGTCTGGTGGGTGGCAGCCAGGTAGACTGCTCCACATCCTGTAACGCACAGGGCAGGTCCCACAACCAAGAACGATCCGGCCCCAGACGTCAGCAGTGCTGAGGTGGAGAAGCCCAGGTTAGAACCAGCAGATCCTCGGGAAGTCGGCTCTGGTCAGCACAGACCAGGGAGTTTGCTTCCTGGGGTGGCGCATCCCCTCTCCCCAGGCAGGACGAGGTGACTGACTCGGTAGCCCAAGCCTGGCCTCTGCAGGGCCAGGCTCTGGGGAGTCCCAGGAGGTGGCAGCCCTGCCTGATGGGGTCCGAGGAGCAGAGGCGACTGCCGGCCCCACCGAGCCTGGGCCCAAACCCTGTCCATTGCCCCTGGAGGGGAGAGTCAAGGTGAGGGTGGACCAGGGGTCCACGAACCAGGGGGCGTCTCCTGCCCCTGGGAGACACAGTTCTCTTCTTGGACTTGAAGGGGTCTTCTGTCTAGGCTTGGGGGAGAAGGGGGGCTGGGCAATGAATACTGTCCCTCCCCTCTTCCCTCCCCTGTCCCCTCCCCTCCGTCCCCCTCCCCCCAAGCACAGGCAGTCTTCAGTGCACAGGGCACTTGGGTTGGCTGTCGTGGGCAAGGAAGCGTGGATGCTGGGGGTCTGAGATCAAACTCAGAAGTTGCTGGGCACCAGCCTCTCAACAGGCAGCCATGGTGTGGCTGCCCATGGAGCTCACTCAATACTGGGGCTGTGAACGTGACTTTATAGGTACTGTCCTCATCGACCTTCCCTAGCCTGAAGAGTCAGTCTCACTCACCAAATTTTCTATAGAACTCTGAAATTCGCTGATTTTCCTCAAGGTCTCCTTGTCCCGTTTAACTTCATTGATGTACATCGCCAAGTCCTTGAAAACAAGAGGCAGAGGTGAGCGGGCTGTGCTGGGTGGGGTGTGTGTGACTGTGTGTGTAAGCAGGCTGTACTAGGTGCGGTGTGTGTGCATGTGAGCGGGATGTGCTGGGTGGGGGGTGTGTGACTGTGTGTGTGTGAGCATGTGTGAGTGTGTGTGAGCGGACTGTGCTGGGTGTGTGTGTGTGTATGAGAGCATGTGTGTGTGAGCGGGCTGTACTGGGTGGGGTGTGTGTGATTGAGCAGGTTGTGCTAGGTGGGGTGTGTGTGACTGTGTGTGTGAGCTGGTTGTGCTGGGTGGGGTGTGTGTGACTGTGTGTATAAGCGGGCTGTACTGGGTGGGGTGTGTGGTATGTGAGCGAGCTGTGCTGGGTGGGGTGTGTGTGTGTGATTGTGTGTGTGTGAGTGAGCTGTGCTGGGTGGGGTGTGTGTGACTGTGTGTGTAAGCGGGCTGTACTGGGTGGGGTGTGTGTGTGTGATTGTATGTGTGAGTGAGCTGTGCTGGGTGGGGTGCATGTGTGTGTGAGCGGGCTGTGCTGTGGTGTGTATGTGTGTTAGTGATTGTGTGCGAACATGTGTGTCTGAGTGGGCTGTACTGGGTGGGGTGTGTGTGATTGTGTGAGTGGGTTATGCTGAGTGGGGTGTGTGTGATTGGGTGTGTGTGATTGTGTGTGTGTATGTGAGCAGGTTGTGCTGGGTGGGGTGTGTCTGACTATGTGATTGTGTATGTGAGCGAGCTGTGCTGTGCAGGGTGTGTGTGTGAGCGTGTGTGTGCATGCACGCACATGCATGCAGGAGCTCAGCCCCCAGGGACCGCCCCCCCCCCCCCACCCCCAGCATCCAGGCACCGGGCGTTTCTGGACCTTCTTCCTCCATCCTGCCGGGGAGGCCGCCCTTGAGACAGGAGGGCTGAAAAACATCACCTCTGCATGACAGATGAGGAAACTGAGGCAGGAAAGGGAACACACTGACCGAGAGCCACACCTCGCCAGTGATGATGCCAAGAGCCCCAAACTCCTGGCTGGTGCCACTTCTTTCTACCCCATCACGTGGTCCCTCTTAAACATCCTAATAGAGGGAAGCAGCCCTGTGTGGGGGAGCCACATCAGGCCACATAAGAGCCACCTAGACTTGGGCTGACCTATGTCCCCGTTCTTGGGAAGCTTCCCCCTCCCCAGCCTCTCCAAGCCACAGCCTCCCCTTGGAGCCTGGACAGAATGAGGGGTCAGGAAGTCCCTCTCTCCACGGGTCTGGCCACCCCCACTCCGGCGCCTGTCTGCCGTGCTGCAATCCTCGTGCTGGCCACCAGAGAGCAGTGCCCACTTCAGTCCAGAAAACGCAGTGTCCGGACCTGGCCCACAGTGGAACCCAAGGGAGCCGGCCACGTGGGCGGTCCTGGCCCTGCCCCGCCCAGAGCAGCGGGTGGAATTCCCCAAAATGCAAGTGACCAGCCAGAGCCAGAGCCAGAGCCAGGTCTTCAGCAGGTTCCCATCCCTCCCGCCCTTCCTCGTTCCTAGAAGACCTCACCATTGGCTCCCCACCCACCCCGCAGGAGGGAACTTCCTGGGGAGGCTGCAGCACGCTGTCTGAAAGGGGTGTTCCGTTTTCTTGTCCACTTGCCTTTAAAATAAGGAATAAATTCCCAAAGACAAGGACCCCAATAGCAAGTCTAGAGCTCAGGACCACCCCCCTCCCAAAGGCAGAAACATTACAACTGTGACCACTGTGGCCCCTGCGTGCACCTGGCCCAATGCTTGGCATGAAATAGGAACAGATGGAAGTTGCCCGAATAAATGAGCAGGTGAGGGAAATGTCTGTACTTTGATACAGAGGCAGGACTGCAGTCAGCTCATGGAGCTTGGACCTAAAACCGCAATTCCCTTGGAGAAAAACCTCAGGCCCACAGAGGCACGGGGGCTGACTCTCAAAGACACTGCCTTACAAGGAGTGAGCTCTCAGTCCCTAGGGGAAATCAAGCCCAGGTACAGTGACGACTCCCATAGTGGCTGCATGAATGACTTCCTATATAAATTGGGAATGGATCAAAAGACTTCTAAAATCCCCCCAGCCCTGAAGTTTCATGATGAGGTTCAGTGGCTCTCAGAAAGGCAGACGCACACCCGCAAGTCACGGAGTACTTTGTGCAGCACCGTGAGCTACACTCCTGGGAAACCGTCCCGTCAAGGGGCTCAGAGCCACTCGCCAGCCAGACACGGAGTGCTGAGAGTATGAAACGCAAGACCACACTCAGGGCCCAGGTGCACGGCCCACTGCACCTGCTGTCACTGTCTCAGAGCCCCTGAGGACGCATCCACGCTGGCTCACACACCGTGGCTCACAGCAGACAGGCCAGAGCAGGTGTTGGAGAGGGGCGGCTTGGGGGCCGTAGAGCTGACACCGAGAAAGTTCTGTCAGCCCGTCATGGCAGGAGGCTTCCTGGAGCATTCCTCAGGGTGCTCGCTGCCCAGTGCAGCCGAGCGGGAATCTGAAGGTCGCTGGGACCACCTCCCGTGCCCACACACGAGTGCCCACAGGATTTGGAGTAAATTTCTCCCTGAGCACAAGCCCTGCTCAGAGAACCTCTTAGCACCGGCAGCCAAGCACTGGCCCCACTCCCGTCCCAGCCCAACAGCAGCTATAGACGGAGACAGATTACAGCCCCTCCCCCACCCAGAGGGAGCTCCTTAAATGAGGTACCTGGGAAAGGAAAAGGGGGCCCAAAGCCCAGGGGGCTGCCCAGAGGGCAGGGGCCAGGTGTCAGAGGGCAGGACTGCAGCCCTGAGGGGGGTTGGCAGAGGTGTCCTGTGCTCCCTACGAGGGAGATGGTGGGGGAGTCGTCATCCCTCCACCCAGATGCAGCTGGAGGGGACCTACCACATGCCAGGTGCTGTGCCTGGCCTGGGGACACAGGTGACTATGGCTGACACAGGCCTGGCTGGGAAGGAGCTGGCATGAACAAGTGTGTCCAGGAGGAAGAGTGCCACCCACGGGGAAGCCAGTTCCCTGAGGACGGAACCCAGTGGGGGGCGATCCTCCCTGGAAAACGTCCTGTCCATGGTGAAGGCAGGATGAGCAGGACGCGGCCAGGTGACGAGGAGGAGGGTGCACCTGAGCCAACACCCGGAGCCGGGGAAGTGCAGGGCACGTGCAGGAGCCTGGGAGGGATCAAACCTGCCTGGAACTGTGCTGAACACAGCTGCGACATCAGGGGCAAGTATCCTGCAGAAGGCCGGGAGTGCCAGAGTGAGGAGCCCATGCCTGCTTCATGGGCAGAGGGAGCCACGGAAGGTTTCTGAGCAAGGGAGTGGCATGAGCTGAGCTCACCCGGACAAGGGGAGAGAGGGAGGCATGGCTGGCTGGGGGCCCTCGAAATAGCCAGGAGCGAAGGAGCTCCCCAGGCAGGTAGCTGAGAGATGGCACCGGAGGTGGCATTTTAAAAGCAGAAGCCTCAGGGCTGGGAGTGAGAAGCACTGGGCCAGAAAGCCCAGAATGGAGGCCAGTGCCTGGGGGAAAAGCAGGGGGAGGGGAGGCTCAAGGGAGGTCTTGTTGGACAGGTGAGGTTAGGACTCGGGACACCTGAGGGGGCACCTGACCTGCAGTGCCCTCCACCCGTCACCTCTACCTCCTGTGGGTCTCACCCACTGCCCTGCCCTGCCCTGCCCCAACTCCTGCTGTCCCAGGAAAATGTCCACAGTCTCAATTGAGGCTCGTTAATGAGCCCAATTCCAGTCCAAGAACACGGGCATGGTGTGCTAAGCCAGACGGTGGCTTCTCCCCTGCCTCAGTTTACCCACACACCTGCATGGCTTCCAGTGCTTCTTTGAGCTGCTGTCTCTCAGGCCGTTCCGCAGAATGGCTCAGAAGCTCCTGGAAGGGTGAGAAGAGTGTCATGTGTTACCACTCGGGGGTTCTGGCCTCTGCCCTGGCCCCTACCTGGGGCAGGGGGTGTGCACAGAACAAAGTCCTCAGAAGAAAGCCACCCCCACCTGCCAGCCAGGCTGGGTTTGGCTGCCCGACACCAAAGGACAGAGAGTGACTCCTCCACAGGGGATACCCCACTTCTTGGCAGGGGCGCTCCCAAACCTTGTGGATAAAGGAAGGGAGTGACCGTGAGAAGGGCCATGAAGGCAGCAAAAAGCAAGGCGCTGTGCCAGCATTCCA
The DNA here is from genome assembly GCF_029281585.2 of Gorilla gorilla gorilla. Classification (NCBI taxonomy): domain Eukaryota; kingdom Metazoa; phylum Chordata; class Mammalia; order Primates; family Hominidae; genus Gorilla; species Gorilla gorilla. The sequence continues at coordinate 130,173,554 of NC_073237.2, forward strand.
CAGGAAAAGGGCCTCACAAGGTGCCGGGCAGAAACCACCGCCTTCCCTCCCAGGTCTGTCTTTCCTGAAGCCCTTCCATGTCCATTTCTGCCGTGGCCACCAGGAAGCTCAGAGACCAACCACAGTAGCTTTCTTATTCCTGGTGTGAGGACGCTTTTCTGTCTCTTTCAGTTTTCTGACCTCTTTAGTGATTTGACTCATCATTTTCCTGTGTATATTTACTGTGATAATCGTCCATCACATGCATTGAGCAGTGATTATGAGCTAAGCATGAACTGACTTGTTTATATTCAACTTAATCTGTCTGTGGGCTGCAACCCACACCCCCTGGAAGCTGCCAGCCCTCATCTGACTCCAGCAGTGATGACCCCACAGGCACCCGGGGCCCAGAGCCTCACCTTCAAGAGCAGGTGGTATTTGAGCACCCTCTGCATGGGGACCACCAGCAGGTCTTGCAGCTTAAATTTTCCATCCTGGACCTTCAGTGTGCACTCCTGGGAGGGCGACAGGGCGATGGGAGAGCCCTCCCCGAGGAAAGCCTGAACCCACCCACCTGTACCCCCGCCCACAGAGAGGGGAGACCTAAGCCCAGAACTCAGGCCCAGACGTTTGGCCCTTCTCTAGCCAGGCTCCTAGAACCAGTCCATGCACCAGGTGTGTGCAGAGGGGTGGGCTTCACAACACATGGCTCCCACCCTGCCGTGTCTGCACTGGCCACACTGGGACGCAGTGAGACACGTGCGATGCTACAGGAACCCTCTCGGGGCGCCTGCTGGGCCTGCCTGGATGTGGCTTTGACTCTTCCGCCAGGCCAGGTCCTTTGGAGAAGGGCAGCAGGCCATCCCCCATTCACCAACCCCTCTCTGGTCTGGCCTCTGGGAGAAGCAAGGTGGGGCACCAACTTGCACTGAGCTGTGGGGCCACTCCCAGGAACCAGGGCATTCCCCCATTCATTGACTGGACTTGGGGGGCATCGTGCATCTCTACTGGGGGACCACGCTGCCTCCACCACTGCTAGAGCCAGGGGGCTCTTCACCAGGCTCCACGCAGAAACCAGGGTGTACTAACCAGATGGAGCCTGGAAACTCCAGCTGGGAACAGGAGGGGCTGGGAGGGGCTCACGTGAGAAACACTAGATGTTGACAGAGACTTGCCCTGGGCCTGGGGTGAGGATGGATGAGGGGTGGGTGGCCCCACAGTTCCCAGCAAATGTTACCCGGGACTCCCTGGGGTCAGCGGAGGCCAGGATCAGGGGTCAGCCAGAGCCCCCAGCTGAGTTAGATTCAGTCCCAAGGACGTTTCTCCATGGGGAGTCTCACTGTGTCCCGGCCTGGGATGGTGACCTCCACCCAACCCACTCCCCAACCCAACACAATGCAAAAAAGAAAAATCTACAAAAAACCATTACGTCATCACCCCCATCACCACCTTCCCAACAAATGGGCAAGAGAGAGGCTGGTACCTAACGAGCTCTGGCCTGCAAGCTGCAACCTTGGAGCCAGGGCCAGGGCCAGGGCCAACGCCTGGCAGGACTTACCTCGACTTTCTGTCTGAAGTCCTCCCGGCTGGCCAGGAGCTGGTTCAGCGTGTTCTGGGCGTGCTCCATGTGGCTGCAGTACTCCCCGTAGATCAGGAGCCTGGACGGTGCACACACACGCACACACGCACACAGATTTAATGAGCAGCTCGGGGCTGCAGTGAGCCCGTCCATTTTTCCCAGCAGGCTGTAGGTGTGCAACCAACAGGCCCCTCCCCTGACAGCTCCCTGCACGTGGACACATTCAACAGCCAGGAGGCTGCTCTCCCCTTCCCGAACCTACCGGGCCGCAGGAGGGCTGCCGGCGTGCTGGGAGAGGGGGTGCCCCTGCTCTTCCTGAGTCCCAGGTGGTTCTAGGTCAGGTCCCGGCTGGGATGCAGGCTGGAGCTCTCAACCCCCCATCCCACCCCCAAAAAGGACCAACACTGGAGGAGAGAGAAGCCCCTGACATCCCCCCAGGAAAGAAGACCCCAGGAGGGCTGAGAATCTTGCCCCCAGGCCCTGAGCACCGAGGCCTGCGCTGGCTGAGGGGTCACCCTCATGCTGTGCCAGGTGGGGAACCCCTAAGGGTCACCCTTGTTGCTTCCACATGGTGTCTGGATTCCACAAGCAGGGGACAACAGCAGTGACAGCCCCCTCTTCAGGGATGCAGGCAGCCAGGTGGCCCCCGGACCTGGGAGGACGCCCAGGAAGCCAGCCCTCGTGTCCTGCCCACCGCCTCCTCCTGGCCCCAGCATCGCTCTCTCCCGGCCACTCTGATTCCCACTGCAGTGCCTTGTGCTGGTCTCTTCAGCCACGGCACCTTCTCCCTCTCCCTGCACTGGGCCCACATCTCTACAAACTGGAACCCAGGGTTCCCGGCCTCTGGAGCCTCAGGGTCTTAGGTCACCAGCCTGAAACTTCATCTTTAAAACCCCGTCACCCCACCGACAAGGCAGTCCCAAAGAAGAACCACACCAGGTGACGATGTTGGTGACAACAAGGATGACAAGAGCCACCACTCGCTGAGGCAGCTGCTGCCAGGTGCTCTGCCGACAAGCCTTATGACTTTTTTGCCCATTTGTAAAGATGGGGGTGATTAGCCCCACTCTTCAGGCAGGGAGACTGAGGCCTCCGTGAACTTGCTAGGAGCTGACTGGCCTGCAAGCCTGGGCCGGACCCAGCGTCCTGGTGATGTGCTCTCTGGCAGGGCTGTGTGTTGGTGTCTGGAGGCTTCCCTGGCCCAGGAAGCCCAGGGCAGGCTCTTGGGACCAGGTCGCCATGGCCTCTGGGCCATTTCTCTTTCCATCATGAGAGCTGCTTCGCCGTAGGGCACCCGGCCTGGGGCTCGGGGCGGGCAGCTGGGCCTGTAGCCTGGCTTCTGTGGAGGGTGGCCCTCGGGGAGAAGCGTCCTGATGGTGGGCTCTTGATGCAGGGACAGGTTTCCATCCAAGTGGCTCTGCCACATGGGTCCCTAGACAGGCCCTGCTCCCCACACCCGTGGGGTTTTGGACCACACGATGCCCACTTTCTTCCCAACTCTGGAGTTCTGGGCTCAGAAGAACAGAACAGTGGCTGGGAACACATTTTCTGCCTAGGGAGCATGTCCCTTTGGAGCTGGCTCAGGCACAGGGACGGGCATCTTGACACACTTCCTACTCCCAACGAATGCTCATGAGGCTGTCCTCACCACGGCCAGGGCCGACAGAGGCCCTGACACCCTCCCAGCACCACGCGTGGGGTCCAGTGACTGGTACTTCCTCAGGCCGCCCGAGAATCCTCCCTCACAAGCCTGCAGGGACACCTCTGGCATGCGAGGCTGACAGTCCACGACTCTGATAAAGGACCTGAATCTGCTCGAAGCTCACCTGACCCAGCCACAGTCAAGCAAAGCACCCATGCCGGTCCCAGATGGCCTGCAGGGGTGTGTCCCCACGGGTGGATCCCGTGTCCACAGACCTGGGAGGTCTGCATGGAGGCATCACCATCATTGCAAAGGGCCTGCCTCCTGCCTGGTGCTTGGGCTGTGTGTTGACCAGGAGCCACTTTAAATGGGAATCTGCCCCCTGGTTTCCACCTAAATGAGTCTGTTATTACACTGATCATTTTCATATAAAAGTTCATGAAAACCTATCATCTCTGGAAGCAATCGAGAAAAAGCGTTTTCCCCTTTAAAAAAAATAAATGAACAAAAGCTTCAGAAGCCCCCGGTAGAGTAAGAGAGGAGAGAAGGAACAGAGGAACATTTAAGAGACCACCGGACAGCCTGAAAGTCAGCGGACAAGACACTGACTCCCGGCGGCCGCCTGCACCTGCCCCGCTCCGGATCGGTGTTTTCTCCACCCTGAGAGAATGGTCAGAGCCATGCGCAGAAGACACGCCACACACACTGGGCATCACTTGGTGCCAGGACCTGGGCTGGAAGCTCTGGGACTGTGACTGTCGCCGTTCTACCCATGGGGACACTGAGGCTCAGAGAGCCCCTTAGCTGAGAAGGGAATCACACCAGCAGTCACCGACCCCAAAGCCGAGGTCCTGGGGCTGTCCTAGGGCTGCACTGCTCTGCCTCCTGGCTGTGCCTCCCATCTGATGATGACACCAGACCAGAAGCAAGACAGGAGGTCCAGGGGCACCCCAAACCCTAAGGCCCCCAGCCCACCCCTGTGGCCCCTTTGAAAAGTGCCCCTGACCTGGCCTGAGGACTCTAGGTGGGGAAGCCAGGGCAGGTGGTGAACCTCAAGGCTTTCAGAGCTTCCCAAGACCGCCTGGAGGCGGGAGGATGAGTCTGGGCTGGGGAGAAGGAAAAACAGAGCCCCCAGCGAGGAGTCCTCCCCGCATGGAGCCATGTCTGCTGCTGCTGGGGCTGGGGCCACGCTCGGGCCCGAGGGACACCACACTGCCTGACTTCCCACCAGGCCCCGCGCCACTGCGGACTCGGCTTCGAGCATTTCAGGTGAGCTGGGCCCAGTGATGGCCCCAGTCCCTCCCCGTCGAGGGAAGTCTTCATGTAGGTGGAAAAAGCTCCCAACTGAAGCCCAGCGGATAACACGCCTGGTGCCAGCAGCTCTAGTGTGGCCAAACCAGCTTTGTGAGCTCCGCCTTTCAATTTCACACTAAGTCACCTTGGCCCGAGGTTTAGATGGACGAGGGGCTGGAGTGCAGATCCCAGCCTTACTCTCCTCACACCATGCTCTACCGGGAACACCCACATCAGCCACAGCACAGCTGAGCTGGCAGCCTTCTCCACCTGGCAAACTTCTACTCATCCATCAAAACTCTTCCCTATCATTGCCCCTTCTTCACCTCAACCCCTGCCCCAGCAGCGCCAGAGGGAAAAGCAAGGAGATAGGTCAAAGGGCAGCAGGTAGAAGCCTGTCCAAGGTCAGTGGGAGCCCAAAGAGGAGACTGCCCCGGGTGACCCCCACCCACCAGCTCTGAGCTCCTGCAATGGGTCTCACTCATCCCCATACCCCAGCACCCAGCCCGGAGCCTGCCTGCACCAGGCACTCACACACGGCTGTGAGTGGCCACAGCCACAAGCCTGGACACAGGTCCTTCTATCCATTTGATAAAAGGATGCAGGAGGTTGGGGTTGGGGGTGGGGGGAATGGCAGACACTTGCAGCAAACAGGAGAACTCTGGGGAAAGACAGACAGACCTCCATGAAGAGCCTGAAAAGGCCCTGGCCGTGGGACGTGCTTCACACCTGGGCTCACTGCATCCTCACAGAAACACCACTTTCACCACAGGGGCCCTGAGGTTCAGAGACGTGACGTGACTTCTGAGGTCGCCCAGCAAGGGGAACAGGGCCAGATTCCAAAGTGAATGCACATGGCTCTCAACCCTGGCCCTCAGGGCCCCAGGGTGATGCCTCTGCAGAGGGACACTCTCTCTCCGTTGAGTCCAGAAGGACACTCGAGGGGCCCGCACCCTCTCTCACCTGACCCAGGTGCAGAGCAGATGCCAGCACCTGCACACCCCCAGCCCCACTGAGCAAGCGCAGCTGGTGATGGAGAGGGCCTCGGACCAGAACTCGGCTGCAGTGCGTCCACTAGAGCCTCACACTGTGACCTTATTTGGTCATGATGCAGATGTAATGAAGGTAGGGACTGAGATGAGGCCATGCTGAAGGAAGGTGGCCCTGACTCCAATGACAGTGGCCTCAGAAAAGGACACAGAGACACGGGGAGGCCATGTGGAGACGGGGACAGAGAACGAAGCAGCCCCAGCCAGGAACACCCGGGGCCTCCAGCAGCTGCAGGAGGTGGGAAGGATCCCCCTGAAGCCTCTGCAGGAAGCATGACCCGGGCACACCTGGACTTTGGCTCAGTGAGACTAGGAGTCTGGCCTCCAGAACGGAGACATCTCTGTTGTTTCAAGCCACCATGTTTGCGGTCATTGTTACAGCCAAGCCAGGTCACTCACACAGACGCCTTCACCCTCCGTCCACACCACAGGACTCTGAGCACCTGCCACATACCAGGCAGCATGGGCCACAGAGTCGCCAGGGGGCACAGTTTGACTTTTCCCCAAAAAATGGAGAGAAAATGACAGTGACTCCAAGCCTATTGGAGGAAGTCAGTTAAGGAGGCAAAAGTTTACAGGCCTTAATTCTAACTAAATTTACTACTGTTAAGAAAAAGGAGCCAGAACTTGGAATAACACGGGCACACATGTATGCGCACACACACATGCAGGTGCACACAAACACACAAGCACGCGCATGCACACACACACACACACACAGGACTTCATGCATTCCTGGTCTGGTTGGAGTACCTCCCAGGGGCAGCCTCCCCCTCCCCCGCCCCGCTCCAGCTGACTCCTCCCCTGGAGAAAGTTGTTCAGACGCAAATGATTTCTGTCCTGATAGAGGACATGGCCCCAAAGGTCTCAGTGTAGTCACCTTGCAAGGCACTGCCCGCCGTGTCCAGCATCCTGCCCGACCTCCCCTCTCTGCTGACAAGGTATGTGGTTCCCTTGTTCGTGAGCTGACAGACCCGTGGCCCGAGCTCCGTGGGTATTTGTGTGAGGATTATGTTTTTTAACTTTCTGAGTATGTCAAATTCTGACCCCACCACACGGTGCACAAATGCCTCCTCCAGAGATGCCTCTCCTCTGCCCATTTTCCTCATGGTATCACCTCTGCCTCCAGTCCACACAGCCCCAACCTCTCAAGATGCCCAGGGACAGGCCAGCATGGATTGAGGACCACAGGCCATGGGCTCAGGTATGGACCAAGGATGCAGGAACAAGCAAGGTGCACGGCTGAGCTGCCAGCTCTGGCCTCCGTTTCCCCATCTGGGAAATGGGGATTAGACAGAGCGGGAGCTGAAGCTTCTTGACTTCAGAGGTTCCCAAAGGCAGCCCTGCCAGAGCAGGTGGCCAAGCCAACCCCTACTGGGGTTTTTGAGGTGGACCATGGCCGGGGACTCTCCCTGCAGGCCGTACGCTGGAACCACCCAGCCTTGGGCTTCGGGTAGGAACCATCCACAGGGCAGCCTCACTCGTTCCAGGATTCTGAGTGGAAGTCTCGGTGCACCAAAGCGCTCATCTGTCTCGGATCCTTCATCTCCAAATACGCAGGGAGATCCCACCCAGCCCTGGGGGAGGAGGGCGTGGCCTTCGTCTCATTCTGTTCTGCATTCCTCCCAAAAGCGCTCGTGCAAAGCTCCACAGAGAGCTCCTCTTGAAAGCCAGTTCGTGGCCTTCCTGCAGGGCTGCCAGCTCCCTGAGGTCGTTCCCTTTGTAGCTCTCCTGCCCGCACGTCCCCCTATGCCCCCACTCCCCCCAGCATGACTCAATGCCCCACTCAAGGAAGCCACCAGGAGCTGGACTCCAGGCCCAGCCTGGCCAGACCCAGCCACAGAGAAAAACCACACGGCTTTGTCTTATGTCCACAGCTGCAGAATGCAAGCTCCTTCCCAAGGCCCAGTGTCCCTCTGGGTGGGAGATGCCCCCTTTTAGGCCCACAGGGCAAGGCTAAGAGGAGCTCCTGCCTTGTCTGAGGACCAAGGCTGCATTCATGAAAGTATAACCTCAAAAAGAGGGAGGTGACTGTCTCCTGCCACTCAGTGCTAGTCACGCCACACCGGAATGCTACTCCACCCTTCACCCCTGACAGGCTGCCAGGACCCTGTCACAAAGCCCTTCAGCAGCTTCCTCGTGCCCTCGCTTAATATAAGAAAAATTCTAAATCCTTCCTTTGGCCTGGAAGCCCCTGCAGGACCCTCCAGCCCTTCCCTGGAGAACCGCCCCTTTTCTACTCGGCTCGTGCCTCTCACCTTCCCCTAAGCTTCTGCTCCCCAACCCGCCTCGCCCCACCCCTGCAGGACTGTGCTCAGGGGGACACGTCCTCAGCTGTGCAGCCCTCACGGGTCTCCTGGGCTCTCCAGCAACGCCACAGCTCCCCCCGGAGCTTCTCTATCTTGTCTTGGTTCTCATCCATCCCACCCAGCGAGAGGCCAGTAGCTCTGTTCACTGCGTGTCCTCGGTCCAGAGCTCAGGAGCCATACACAGCAGGCACCCTATAAAAGCTTCAGGACTCAGCCAGCAAGCAAGAACCAGGACCTTGGGGGCCGAATCCGAAATGAGAGGAAAGGGGCAAAAAAGCTGGATGCTTGGACAGAACCACGATGATTTGGTGATGAGCTCTGATGAAACGCTGACAGCCCCTTCCCCAAACAGACCCCGGCTGATGGATCTTGCCACGCGCCTCGCTGCCAGGGACGGAGCCGCCTGTCCACAGAGCTCTTGGGCTGGGCCTGTGACTGGACGTGCTGCCCACACTGCAGAGGCGCTCCAAGGCAGAGATGCCCGCTGTTCCTCGGCAGGAACCACCCATGCAAGGTCCTGCTGGTGGGACAGGGCCAGGGGTGTCGCCGGGCAGCCTGACTGTGGAGGGAGGCTCCTGGGAGAGGACAGGTTATCCACCCTGTCACTCTACCACACAGCCAGCCATTCCTGCTCCAGGGCTTCAGCCTTTGATGGACCTCGAAGCAAACCACGCCTCATCCGTGGCTCCCTCCCTTCCTGGCCGAGAGACAGCATGAACAAGGCGCTGAAAAGGACCACTGTACCCCACACCTGCTGAGGACTGGGGCGACAGCCAGTGTGACCTGCCAGCCGGGCACTATCAGCTCACCCACAGATGAAGGGAACACCTTGCTGAGGGCAGGTTAGGGAGCTGTCCTCCCCCGATCCCTGCCCACTCTTAACCCTCTGGGGCTGGCCAGTGTGCTCACACCTGCTGGGCCTCATCAGCTCTCCTGGTCCCCTCTGCCACTGGACCACAAGCACTGCCTGCTGCCTCGTGTCTCCGGGAACCCTCCAAGCCATGGCCCCTGGAGAGCAGGCTCCGGGACCCTCCTCACAGGGAAGGGGGGAGCGCCTTTCCTGAAGCTACAGAGCACACAGGGAAGCACCTGCAGGGCTTCCCAGGCAACGTGCCTGAGAATCCAGCCCTGGGCCTGTCCCCGGCTGCCTGGACAGGGAGGGGTGTGAGCTGTGCTGACGGCCACCTGGTGGGTGATGCAGGGGACTCTCCTAGAGATGAGGGAGAGATGGACCCGGGCGCCCAATGCCTAGGCTCAGGGCCGCGTGGTAAGATGCACCTGTGGGGTCTTCTACAACTCCCCAGGCCCCACAGCAAACCCTTCCAAGAGTGGACCCCGGACATGGTATTTGTAACAAGCTCCCCAGTGGCTCTAGTGAGCAGCCAAGCTCAGGAAGCATTAGCATGGACCCCTTCGGGCTCCTCCAAAGGATCCCCGAGGGACAGGAGGGACAGAGAGCTTGGCACCGTCCCCTGATGGGGCTCTCTCGAGACTTCCATGGCTGGAAACGCCATCTCCCCAGCCTCCAACAGCCTGGGCATCGTCTAAGCTCCAGAAATGCCACCTCCCCAGCCTCTGGCAGCCTGGGCATCATTTAAGCTCCACGTGCCATCTCCTTTCATCCTTGTCCACATCCTAACTTTAAAGAACCGGCCACAAGGGTGCAGAAGGGAGAAGTGGGGGCCCGAGATCTCCGCTGGGACAGCCGAGCCACTTGGATGGCCACACCTCTCACAGCCAGTTAGAAACATCCAGAACCCCAATCCTGCCCCTGCCGAGCTCCCACAGGACAGGAGGCTCCGCACCCTCTCCATCAACCAGGCTGCGGCTCGGGGTGGGTGGCATCCTCAACAAGGGAGGACAGGGTCCAGAGGGAGCGGCCCCTGCCTCGGGACACCCCAAGAGTCCCACTTACACAAGAGTCCCACTTGTGTAAACTCTCCCGCAGACAGGGAGGGGCCGAGGAGCCCCAGGAGCTGGCAGCCACTCACCTTTCCTTGAAATCGAGGAAGACCTTGGCCAGCGTGCTGCCCCCCACCATCACGGACACGTCGATGGCCCTCAGGAAGCTGTGATGCACCTTGATCAGGTCCTGGGTTGAAAACCAGCCGTGAGTGCCTGGCCAGGCCCACCCAAGGCTAGACGGGAGCGCCGCCCTTAACGTGCCCTTGTAGTTCTGTAGTTCCCATCAAGGGGGGAAGGGGCCCGGGTGCTGGGCCTGCACCCCACATCTCTGTGCATGCCAGGGTGTGATTCAGGTAGAAGGTTCTATGGCGATGGTGCACAGAAGAGCCAGTACGTGTGGGAGGGAAGCCGCCCACAGCCCGCATCAGCCCATCCGACACGCAGCGGCCGACTCAGGGCGGGCTCTGCAGACAGTGTGGGGCGGCACAGCGCAGTACTCCCGTGCTCAGGCCACACCCCGGGACCCCCATCCCCACCCCGGGACCCCCATCCCCGCCCCAGGCCTCTTTCTGTCTGTGCTCCTCCATCCTGGCCACAGCTCAAGGACAGATGAACTCTAGGTCAGAGGCACAGACTATAGGAAGCTCTGGGGTCCAAGCCAGCCTCATCCAGGGCAGCGTGACCAGAGCTCACCCTTGCAGCTAATGAGACGGCCAGGGAGGCAGGACACAGCCACCGCATGGGCTGCTGGCACCTGTGGCCACCAGGCCAGGAGGAAGGGCCAGGAGCAGCATGTCCCCGGAGGAAGCCCACCCATGCACGGCCGCCGGAGCCTGGTGCCAGCGCCCTGCTCTGCTAACCACGTCTAGGTGACTCTTTGCATGGGGAACTGCCTTTCTATGACTGAGTTCAGACACCCGCAGGGCAGGCGAGGGGGGTCCGCTCAAAGGGGTGAAGGGACACGTTTCTCTCTGGCCGCTGACAAAAACTTCATTTACATTCTCAGCGTCATCCGTGCCTCCAGCCACGCACGTCAGTGCTGCCCTCACCCGCAGACAAGCGGAGCCCAGAAACCTGCTACCCTGGCTCCTAAATCCAAAGACCCTGGAGAGAGCGGCGGGGGCTCCTCCTTCCGGCCAGCACGAGCCACCACGGAGCCACAGGGGTGCAGCTCTCCAAGGCCCTGAGGACAGCAGGACATGTGTGGCCAGTGCCGAGTTAGGGCCCAGAGCCTGGCATGAGCGAGGGGGGCCGGGACCCTTACCTCCAGGTTAATGAAGACAGCTGCCATGTCCGCCGGGCTCAGCACCAGCCGCAGGGGGCTCATGTAGTTCTGGAAGAGAGAAGTCCACCTCTGCCACCCTGCTGCTGTTGCCCGCCCTCTCAAGGTCACAGCTGCCAGGGGAGGGTCCCGGGGCAGCTCCGAGGCAGGCACTGGGGTGCTCCATGCTTACTGGGGTAGCCTGTGTTCTGGCCACATCGGGCTCCATTCTTTGGGGGTGAGTGCAGGGCAGGGAGGTGCGGGGGTAAAGATTCTAACGCTCCCAGCGTGACGGGGGCAGAGTCCTGTGGTGGCCACTCACACACAGGGTGGACTTGGGCACTATGGCTGCCCTGAGGTGGGCGTTGGGGTTGTGGCTTGCGGTGAGGGGCTGAGACCCAGGAGGCAGGGCCATCACCCGTGGGGACTCTCTGGATGGACAGGGCCATGGTCCCCACCCAGCACTCAAACACTGAGCTTGTGTTCCTGAGCATGACCCCAAAACTGTCATCAAAAGGGATGCTCTCCACCCCGAGGAGTGCCGGTGGTGGGGCAGGCTGTGGACGAGAGTCCTCCAGCTCCAGCCTTAGGCGGGATGTGAAGTGAACATGAGGACGTGTGAGGCTGCCGACCCTGCTCTGGAGGCCCGGCCACCCTCTCCTCTCCTGCTCCCCGAGTGGCTCCTGGTCAGGGCAGCCAGCCGCTCTGCAGGCATCCTCTGGGCCCAGCTGCTGCACCGCTCCTTGGCCACCACGTGGCACAGAGAGCATCGCCCAAGCAAACACGCCCGGGTGGCGGCCCCAGGCTGGGTGGAGACAGACCTCAGGAGCCCTCCTGCTTTCTGTGGCAGCACTTAGCCATGGAGGGATACAGAGGCCAGCAGGACCCTGGCAGAGGCTGACCTCAGAACCAGGATTCTCAGAAGCCAGGGCATGGGCAGGGCTTCGAGGGAACTGGAAGGACCTGGGCCAGGGTGTACAGATGTGCGTGCAGAAAGGCCGCTGGCCAAGGACCAGAGGGTGGGGCAGCAGGAGGGGGCCCGGCCGGAGCAAGGCCAGCCTGGGCCCAAGGGGGCAGCCCAGGTCTCCCGGCTGGAGGCACCACGGCCACCCTGGTTGGTTTTTCTCCCCAGTAAACACTGGCAGTTGGCAATGAAGACTCAGAAGTGCTAGGGAAATGTCCCAGGGCCAGGCTGACCAGGTGCCTACAGGAGGCCCAGGTGGGGTAGGGGAGGTGAAGGCCGATCCTCAGCACTCCAGGAGCTCAGCAGGCCAGCAGGAGAGAGGACTCGGATGCACAAGAGGGGAATAGCTGGGCAAGGAGCTTGGAGTCTGCAGCTCTGGTCACTAGGCCCGACCATGCCTTGTGCAGGACACGCCCAGCTCCCCATGGAAGCTTTGTTCCATTTTACAGACGGGGAGGCTGAGTGTGGAGAGGCTGGGGAGCAGCTCTAGGTGGCGTGGGGGGAATATGCGAGGAGCTAGCTCAGCGCCTGCCTTAGAGCAATGTTCAGGAGCTCAAGCCGTAATCCCACCCCGATTAAGCTCAGAGGAGGAGCAGGGACAGGCGCAGGCTGGGACTTCAGGGGCTTCAGAGGAAAGGAGAGGGCACCCTCCTTTTGGGTAGGGGGTACCTGGAGGCAGAGCTGGGAGGGCCACTAAGTCTCCTTCGCCTGTCAGAGAGGCCCTATGGCCCTGCCTCCGGAATGCACTCCCAGGGGATAGGTGGCCCTGCAGTGACCACAGTGGCCGCTGCCATTTTCCAGTGGCCGCCACCTGCCCTCACCTTCTCAATGTCCTCCAGGGTGCGGTAGTACTTGGCCTCGGTCTCCTGGATCTCCAGCAGGCAGCAGTTTCTCTTGTCATCCTCAGTCATGCCCATTTTCTAGAGGAGGGAAGGGGGCGTCAGCAGGACCCCATGGGCCCAGCCACCTGCCACCTGCACGTCTGCACCGCAACACCCGGACACCTCCACAAAAGAGGACTCCTCCTTGGGTTTGGCCACGAGGTCACTGAGTGTGCAGTGCTGCAGCCAGATGGGTGACAGAGAGGGCCAACCCCTTCCCATTCATTTTGCAGATGAAGAAACTGATGCATGGGGAGGGGATGTGACGTGGGGACAGTGCCAAGGAAGGCTTGGAGGCAGAGGCTTCTAGAATCCCAGGCTCCTACTCCTCTGATTCTGAATCTCGATTCTTCACCAGACCGGGGCGAGGGCCTCAGAAGCTACCCCCTCCAGCACAAGAGCAGGAGTGACTTGCTAAAGCACCTACTGCGTGCATAAGTCCTCTCTACATGGCAGACTGTGTGCTCGGCTCCATGCAGACCACATCCACCATTGCACATGTCAGTACAGCCACCTGCAGGCTGGATTCTTCCCCTGAGTGTCCACTGGTTTCTAGCCAGGGGGCCTGAGATGACCCCCCACCGCTGGCAGGGTCCCTGGAGCCTCCTCCAGAGCAGGGCCTGCCCCCACCTCTGGTGGAATGTGGCCGGGACAGGACTAGAGATTGCCTGGCCCATGGTCCAGGGTGAGGTGACAGGTGGGGTCACTGTGGGGCAGTGGTGGATTTTCCCAACACTGTCTTTAAGGTTCTGTTAGGCTGGGTAAACCCCACCTGTCAGAAGGCTCTGGAGAAATGGTGCTGTGACCCACAGCGCTCGTGTCGGCCCTAAGACCATCATCATCCTCCAAGAAATCCCCAAGGGTCTGCTGGGGTCTGCCAGGCTGCAGGTCTCTAAGGCAACGTGCAAGATGGGGCTGCGGGTACAGGACCACGGGGGTGCCGAGGGTCTCTGATGCCTGAAGTCATGTGTGCCTGACCATGTCTCCCTGGGGGCAGGGTCCCGAGTTTTCTCAGAGAGGTCTGAGACCTCCCTGAAAGGTCAAGAAGACGGCGCAGGCAGGACGTCCCCAGCCTCCCCTTCCGGGCCACTCACCTGCATGTATCTAATCTGCAAGCGTGGAGAAAGAACCAGAAACAGCGCCAGTTAGCAGGGCCCACACTGTCCTGGCAAGCTGGGCCTGGGACATCAGGAACACCACCCCACAACCAGCCAACAGACCCAAAGCCACATCACGGCCCCTCGTGCTGCCCAGCGGGGCAGGGCAATGGCTCATCAGCCAGAGCTCCCATAGCAGCCCCCTACCCAGGCTCAGGAAATGGCACCTGCCATCCTCTGGCTTCTTCTTCCTTTGGGGAAGTCACCATCTCTATTACCTTCTACTGGGGCTGTTCAGAGAGCTCCAGACATGACAGGGAAGGCCATGGAGCAGCTGTTTTTATCTCAGAGGACCCTGGCAGGAAGCAGGAACTGCCCCTAGCCCCCAGCCCCTGCCTGGATGGACTGGACAGCTCGAGACCAGTGGGACCAGCGCTGGGCATGAGGACACTGTGCAGAGCGGGACACAGGCAGCGCTGTTCCCCAGCCTGGCAGGTTCTGTGGACACTCCATGTCCTTTCACATGCGTTTTCTCAAAGAGGTCTGAGACCTCTTCAGAACCAGGGACAGCAGTGGGCTCCAGGGAGCACCCACTCTCACCAGGCATGGATGGGAGTCTCGAGAAAGAGAGCCTGCAGGATCCAGGGCCAGGATCCCCCACACAACCTCACAGGCAACGCAGCCACCTGCTGAAGTTTACCCGCAGGACGCCCAGCTTTCAAACAACTTGGGGAGTGAACTGGCCTTGACCAGTCAGAGCTCATTCCCAAGTCCAGACGGCTCGCCGGCCGCCTCGGGACCTCTCAGGCCAGCTCCGGGGAGGCGAGGGGAGCCCCCAGCAGCAGGGCCATGGCTCAGTCTTCCAGCCCTAACAGCTACCCAGCCAGGCTCCCCGGGAAGGCAAACTGGAGGCCCTGCTGCCTCCACAAAGGGCCATCATCCCTCGGGGGAGACCCCCCAGTAATGGCGGGGAACAAAACTCAGTTGAGACCCTTCAAGGACAAGCAGAGAAACCTGCTCTTAACAGTCAGTTTGGGGGCTGTGAGACCCCCAGCCCTGCACCTGCCTGTCTCTCCCAGCAGGATGCCAGCAGAGTGGGCAAGGCCTCTTTACGGATTTGTTTCCCCAGCTTTCTGCTTCTCCACCACCAGCTGGTTACTCCCACACTAAAGGAAAACACTGAAATCAGCTTTTTGAGAAATTTCCTATTTCTTTGGGGGAAGCCAATGGCATCAAAAGCCTCCACGGTTGGCAAGTGGCATCTCACCCACTCTTGGGAGCCTGGGTGTCTGAGGGCCTGTGACCTGCCCCACCAGGTCCCTGTCTCCTCATTCCAGCTCCGCTGGATCCCCACCTTCCACACAGCAGCTGCTGGCAATAAACCCACGCGGAGCAAACTGGCGTCCGAGAGATTATTCGCCAGTGCCTGCTTGGAAATAAACATCCTCCAAACATAAAAGACGCACAGCTGGCTAATTGGGCCAATATTGGTCTCATCATTCTCCACACAAAGGAGGAAAATGACGCGTGCTGTTAGACCATGCGCCAAGTTACTATCTTAAGGCTCCCTGGGCAGGAACGACTGAGGGGCCTGCAAACCCCTGGAAGGAGAATCCCATGGCAACACGGGCGGGGGTCAGGACCGTGGTGGTGTCATCTCTGGGCACCTGAGAACATCTCCATAGAGAGGAAGGGCACAGAGTGGACCAGGAGTCAGCGAGGGTTTCCAAGGATGCTCCTCAGAGGAGCTCCGTGGGGACTGGGAAGGACCAAGGGGTGCACCTCTGGACGTCCCCCTGCACCCAGAGCAGCTCCCCTTTGGTGGCTCAGACATGGGGACAGCTCGGTATTGTGTTAAGCAAGGGCCAGGCTGCTCTGCGAGGGAAGGGAGGGGAAGGGACGGAGGAGCGGGGCAGGGCTCACCATGGGCTGCTGCACCTCCACCTTGATGATGTCCTCGTAGATGTCGTCCCCTCCATCCTCACACGGGACGCAGTCGTAGATGTCCTCCCCCAGGTCATGCTCGCTGCACAGGAGGAGGCGGGTTAGAGGGGAGGGGAGGCTCCCGCCACCCTGACCGGGGAGCCGCAGAGCACGAGGGTCCACGAGGGACGCAGGCGGCTGGGGCCACAGTGAGGTCACCTGCCCTGGCCTCAGTCTACAAAGTGGGGTGGGCCCCGCCTGCAGGGCGTCTGTGGGTGCGAACTGGGCAGCGTAAGGCGCATCCTCCAGTGCTCTGCCTGCTGCCTCCTCTAGGTGCATTTCAGAGGGATCTGCCAGGACAAAGCCCCCACTTCTCCAGCCCTTTGGTAAATGCTGGGGACGTAGGCCAGAGGTCCAGGGGCGGGACCCCTGCCTTCACCAGAATCTTCCCACCCCTACCTGACAGGAGCACCCAGCTCCTGCCTCCAGAACAGAAGCCTCTCTCCCCTGGCCCAAGGCTGTGACCTGGAGACCTGAGTGCTTCCGGCTCAGCCCTGGCTCTTCCAGTCCTTGGATCCAAAGTGCAAAGTTTCCGGGTACATGGAGGGTGACCCGGAGTTTGTCATTTGCCTTCTGAAACCACAGCCAAAGAAATTCCT
Source organism: Gorilla gorilla gorilla (assembly GCF_029281585.2). NCBI lineage: Eukaryota > Metazoa > Chordata > Mammalia > Primates > Hominidae > Gorilla > Gorilla gorilla. The sequence goes on from NC_073237.2 coordinate 130,190,095, forward strand.
ACCAAAATCTAATACAATAAAGCTTTGTTTTAGCTCACAGTCCTACTCCAACAAGCCACCCCTCTGCCTGCAGGACTCAGTTCACGGGCCACCTCCTCCAAGACACCCACCAGGATCCCCACTTGGTCTGTGATCTGGACTCTTGCAGACGCTCGTGTACTCGATGCAGCTCCTTGGCTACATTTCCAGTGACTCTGTGAGTGGCAGCGGATGAGCCTGGCCCCTCCCCACACTGGGCTTCCTCAGCCCTCCTGATGCTCCACACCTGACCTGCTGGGGCTCAGCAAGTCTTTCACTGAATCAGCAACTGAGCCAATCCAACCACCCCCCTGTTCCCACAGGCCCCGTTGGGGGCTCACTGCACCTGGGGGTGGAGGGGCAGGAGCTACCTCAGGCCCAGACAGGTTGTGTATTCAGTCCTGCAAGCCCTCACCCCAGCACAAGGACACATCTCACATCCCGGGCTCAAAGTGGGTGGCAAAGTTCACTGCTAGAAGGATGGAAATAAATGCAGAGCACCCCCTTCCACCGCCACCATGGCCAGCACGCAGGGAGGCGAGGCAGGGACAGAAGCCGGGGCAGGAGCAATCCCTGCGGTACTCAGGAACGGGTTCCCCAGCCACGCTGTGTGCCACGGCCTCATCCCAAACCTCGCCTTTGAATATCAGCTGTCGCCTTTTAAGGCTTGGGTTGGGGAGGACCATTCAAGGTCTACTTGAGAGAGGGAGGGCCCGTGTGCATTCGAGGAAGGCCCTCAGCACCTTCCCTGGAGGACACGCTGCAATGCACAAGCCACACAGCGTCCGTCTGTGGGCAAAGCATCTGTGCCTCTCTAGAGGGGAAGCCGGGGGCGAGCCCAGCTCCTGCCTTGTGGAGCCTCCCGCAGGCAGGCGGGCAAAGGAGGCGGAGGAAGCTGTCGCTCCGGGTACTTCATTTTCTGCACCACTACAGTTGTGAGTGAGGCGGATGAAAGCCGGCCAGAGGAGCAAAGCTGGCAGAGGGCAGATGGCCCTGGGACAGACCGGGCTGATCGAACCCTCCAACCAGCATTTAAAGAGCCACCCACCCATGGGCAAGCCCCTCTGTGTGCCAGCGCCTGTAGAAAAACAGTTATTCTCTTGGGCCTCACAGAATCCTTGGCGGTAACAGCACTGCGGCCATTGTGCAGATTAAAACAAACAAACTGAGGTTAAACGGCCAGCAAGGGGCAGGGCTGTGGCCCTCGCTCACTATCCTCTCCTCTCTCCCCACCCGCCCTCCACCGTGAGAGGTCCATCTGGGTGTCGCTCAGCCGTGCGGGAGAACTGAAGCCGGGGTAAAGGCAGCCATCAGACGGGCTGGGCCCACATTCTGGTGACAGAGGCTCCCCTGGGAACAGACATGAAGGCAGGAAGGGTGTTTGTGAGCTCACAGGTTTTCTTACTAACCCATCTCAAAGGTCCATCCCCAGCCAGGTCCGGCGACTGCCTTAGAAACTGTCACCAGCGATGACACAAATCACCTCCCCTGCCTCTCCAGATGCTGTCCCCAAGGACACAGCCCCCACCTCTCTGCCCGCCAGGCTACCAGGGACGCAGGCAAGTGACTGCAGGGGTTGTTCTCAGCGGCTGCCAGCCACCCCACATTTCCATCACGTGGCAGAGCGAGGCTGGCAGCAAAGCCTCTGTCGAAAACTCTTGACAGTTGGAGGCGACGCGAGACAGGGAAGCTTCCAGGCTGCTGAACGAGACAACTCAAGGGCAGATGAGGCCACTCAGACTGTCTAGAGACACGTCAGCTTTTCTCCAACAGGCCAGGTGGAAGGAGGGGGGTTGGCCGTTAAATGCTGCAAGAGCTGATGACATGGATCAAAAACGGCTGCAAGCTGGACCTGGACAGGGGCCTGGAGATCGTCCCGTGCAGGGATGGCAAACGGCCACACTGTGGGGTGTCCCAACAGAGCCCAGGGCTCTCCCCCACCACTCAGGAGCCTGTTCATAAAGGCCCCCGTGCCGCCCCCATCACAGGTCGACCAGAACCGGCTGCTGACGACATGCAACGTCTTTCCTCTCCCCCAGGAGCCCTAGGCTTGTCACGGTGCAGATGGGAAAGCCCAGCCCGGGCTGCTGCAGTTCTCTCAGATGCCATGGACACACATCCTTCACTCGTGCCTCCCACCGCAGTGGCCTTGCACTGCCATTTACTGAGTACTCCACGACGTGCCCGACTCTGACAAGGCCTGAGCGTATTCCGGGAAATACAGGATACGATCCACTGATCCCAGGATGGAAGAGGCACGAGCTCCATCTCGAGCCCAAACATATTAAGGAGGGAGAGAATAGGGAAGGCTGGGATGGTCAGAGTCTTCCTGAACAGATGAGACTCGAAGGATGCTTTGAAGCCCGGGTGGACCTAGAAAACGGGTGTGGAAGGCAGAGTCCCCCGCCCGCCTCCCTCTTCCCTGGCCCCATCTTGAAGTCAGAACTGTCACGCCCGGATCTAGGTACAAGTCCACGTCTGTGTAGCACCCGCTGCATCTGAAGCTTGGTGAGAAATGCCAAGCATAGGGTTCTCATAATATTTTTGCTAAGCTTTTTAAGGATCAAAATACGCCCTTAGTGGTACCTTTCTGACAAGTGGATACACCTGTGTCACTCATGCCCTCCCACATCGTAGGGTATTTTCATCTTACCGGAGCTCCTGCCCTTCCCCATCAGTCTCCTTCCCGCCCCCAGCAACCACCCTTCTGACTGTTCTTCACCACAGACGAGCCTTGTCTGTAGAATGTCAATGGTGTCGTCCGTTTAGACAAGCCTTGTCTGTAGTAATGTCAACGGTGTTGTGCGTTAGATTTGTTTTTGTGCCTGGCTTCTTCCCCTCAACATTGGATCTTGTTTGAGACACATCCATTCTGACTTGCCCACATTTGCAGCTCATTCCTGTTTACTGCTGAGTACTAATCCACGGCATGAATAACAACGTGCTACCCATTCTCCTTCCTGATGGACATTTGGGTTGCCTCCAAGTTGTTGCTTATTGTGAATAAAAGCTGCTATATGAGCATTCAAGTTTTGTGTGTGTGTGTGTGTGTATGCACGCACACATGCATGTGTGGTGGGTGGGGGGTTACACAGGCTTTCTTTTCCTTTGGAAACAAAATTCCACTAGGACCGGAACTGCTGGTCAAAGGGGAAGTCTAGACTCAACCTCATAAGCAGCTGACAAATGCTTTTCTAAAGTGGGTGCATTCCACACCCCCAGCCAGCAGCGCTCACCAGCCCCAGCTGCTCCACATCCTCATCAGCTTCTGCCGTTGCCGGTCTTTTTCCATTCAGCCCCCAGAGTGCGTGTGGAGTGAAACAGAACTGTGGTTCTGTTTGGCACTTTCCTGATGGCTAACGCTGCTGAGGGGTCTCCTGTGTCCTTACTGTATACCTTCCTTTGTGAAGAGTCTGTTCAAGACTTTTGTCCATTTCTAAAAATTGGTTGTCTGTCTTCTTATTGAATTCGGTGAGTTCTTCACATATTCTGGATACAAGTCAGATATGTTTTGTGATTCTTCCCCCAGTCTCTAGCTTGGCTATTCATTTTCTTAATGATATTCAAGCATTTACCTTTAATTTAATAAAGCCTAATTTATCACCTTTCCTTAGTCGCATCTTGGCTCTGTCCTGTGTCCTAAGAAATCCTTGTGCCTTGTCTAAGAAATCTTTGCTGTCTTTCAATCACAATATATTTTCTTATAGGAACTTCATAGTTTTAGCCATTCTGTTTAGGTCTCTGATTCATCTCAAGTTAATTTATGTGCGTGGTATGAAGTAGTAGGGTTCACTTTTTTCCCATAGGAATATCCACATGTTCCAGAACAATTTCTCAAAACTCCTCTTTTTCGAGCAGGGCATGGTGGCTCATGCCTGTCGTCCCAGCTACTAAGGAGACTGAGGAAGGAGAATTGCTGGAGTCCAGGAGTTTGAGGCTGCAGTAAGTTATGATCGTGCCACTGCACTCCAACCTGGGCAACAGAGTGAGACCCTGACTCTTAGAAAACAAACAAACAAACAAAAACCTTACCACTGGATTGCTTGGATCTCTGTCAGAAACCAATTGACCAAATAAGGGTGAGTCTATTTTGGAATAACTACTCTATTCCATCCATCTGTTTGTCTATCTTTACGCTAACACTTCTGTGTCTTGATAATTTCATAGAAACTCTTGAAATCACGTAATGTAAATCTAGCTTTGTTCTTCTACAAGACTGATTAAGCTATTCCAAGGTCCTCTGCATCTCCACGTAAACTTTACAATCGTCTTGTCAATTTTTAAAAAATGTCTGCTGGGATCATGGTAGACACTGTATTGAGTCTACAGTTTAATTTGGGGGAGAACTGCCATCTTAACGATAACATCTTCCAATCCATAAACATAGTATATACTTTATTTAAGTCTTCCTTAATTTCTCTCAGAAACATTTTGTAGTACTACGACAGAGGCTTTGGAATTTAGGAAGAATTGGGCCTTTTCTTTTTCAATGTTTATTCTGCTTCCTTCATTCTTCCTCTTCTGAGACTGCAATAACACCCGTGTTAGACGTCCTGACATCATCCCACACGTCTCAGGCTCTGTCCCTTCTCTCCAGGCTTCTTTCCTCCCTGTTATTTGAAGTGTGTAACTTCCAGCCTGGCGTGGTGGCGCACGCCTGTAATCCCAGCACTTTGGGAGGCCGAGACGGGTGGATCACCTGAGGTCAGGAGTTCGAGGCCAGCCTGGCCAATATGGTGAAACCCCATCTCTACTAAAAATACTCGGGAGACTGAGACAGGAGAATTGTTTGAGCCTGGGAGGTGGAGCTTGCAGTGAGCTAAGATTGCACCACTGCACTCCAGCCTGGGAGACAAGAGTGAAACTCTGTCTCAAAAAAATAAAAAATAAAATAATAAAGTGCGTAACTTCCACTGTACTACCGTCAAGTTCAACGACTTTTCCCTCTGCCGTGTGCAACTTTCTAATCAAGCTGATCCAGCGAGTTGAGTGTTCATTTCAGATATCGTGCTTTTCAGTTTTAGCATTTCCATTTGCCACTTTTCAGTAGTTTCTATTTCCCTGCTGAGGCTCTTCATCCTCTCATTCATTCGTCGTACGTTTTCCTCTAAGTCCTTGACCGTATTTATAATAGCTGCTATGATGGCTGATTTTGTATGTGAATTTGACTGGGCTAAGGACTACCCAGAGACATGGTGAAGGTTATTTCTAGGTGTGTCTGTGAGGGGATTTCCAGAAGAGATTGACATTTGAATCAGAAGACCAAGTAAAGATTTACCCTCACCAGTGCGGACAGGTGTCATCCAATCCATTGAGGGCCCAAGTAGAACAAAAAAGGCAGAGGGCGGCCAGGCGCGGTGGCTCACGCCTGTAATCTCAGCACTTTGAGGGGCCGAGGTGGGCAGATCACGAGGTCAGGAGATCGAGACCATCCTGGCTAACATGATGAAAACCCGTCTCTACTAAAAAAATACAAAAAATTAGCCGGGCATGGTGGCGGGCACCTGAAGTCCCAGCTACTCGAGAGGCTGAGGCAGGAGAATGGCGTGAACCTGGGAGGCAGAGCTTGCAGTGAGGTGAGATCGCGCCACTGCACTCCAGCCTGGGTGACAAAGCAAGACTCCATCTCAAAAAAAAAAAATAAAAAATAATGGGTGGACTTGCTCTCTTCTGAAGTTGAGACATCCACCGTCTCCTGCCCTCAGACATTGGAACTCCTCCTGGGTGTCAGATCTTCAGATTCCAGAACACACACCAGCACCTGCCCATCCTGCACCAGGACTCAGGCCTTTGGCCTTGGGCTGACACATCACTGGCTCCCTGGTTCTCTGACCTTTGGACTCACACTTAAGTTAAATCACTGGCTTTCCTGGGTCTCCAGCTTGCAGGCAGCATATGGCGGGACTTTCTGGCCTCCATAATTGCGTAAGCCAATTCCCATAATAAATCCCCTCAGCCATCTACAGAGATCCCACTGGTTATGCTTCTTGGAAGCTGCTAATTGCAACATCTGGGTCATCTGAGGGTTGGCTTCTATTGACTCTTCTTTTCTGAGCATGACTCACTTTCTCCTGTTTCTTGCGTTTGGTGATTTATTTCTTGGACCCGAGATGCTATGAACGACACTCAGCCTCCCGAGTAGCTGGGATTACAGGCGCTCACCATGATGCCCAGCTAATTGTTTTATTTTTCCTGGAGACGGGGTTTCACCATGTTGGCCAGGCTGGTCTCGAACTCCTGGCCTCAAGCAATGTGCCCGCCTCGGCCTCCCAAAGTGCTGGGATTACAGGCATGAGCCACCGTGCCCAGCCACGCCTGTGTTGTTTTTCTTTCTTTAATCCACGACTACGAGGAACATTCCTTCACACAGGCTCACTCTTCATGTACCACTTCCCATTAACCTCTTGTCATTCGCCCGGGGCACCGAGGTTAAAAGTGAGCAACCTCACACCTGTAATCCCAGCACTTTGGGAGGCCGAGGTGGGCGGATCACGAGGTCAGGAGATCCAGACCATCCTGGCTAACACAGTGAAACCCCGTCTCTACTAAAAAATACAAAAAAAAAAATTAGCCGGGCGTGGTGGCGGGTGCCTGTAGTCCCAGCTACTTGGGAGGCTGAGGCAGGAGAATGGCGTGAACCCAGGAGGTGGAGCTTGCAGTGAGCCGAGATCGCTTCACTGCACTCCAGCCTGGGCGACAGAGCGAGACTCCGTCTCAAAAAAAAAAAAGAGTGAGCAACCAAAAACACTAGAGGAGAAGCTGTGTTTGGGAATCTCTCTCTGATCATCTTAAACACGCAGACAACATCCCTTCTCTCCCTTCCATCCAATGTCAGTTATCCGAGCCTGTTGATACTGGGGGGGCACAACCTGGGGTCACCCGGTTCTGCCTGTCACACCCTTAGGCTCCCTTCCTACCGGGCCCTCCTTGTGGAGCCCAGAGCACTGACCATCAGCCTGGCCACACGGATGGCCCTTTTCTTTCGTCCAAAGTGCTCTCCCAACCATCTGTATTCTGGTCAATGAACACTGGGAGAGATGGGTTCCTCTGCGTCATTTGAAATTCTAAAACAGTGGAACTGAAATTTCATGACACACATATTCTAAATGATGAGAGAGGGAGAAATAAAGGGAACGGTAAAGCAGTGGTTTTTTAAAAAATTAAATTAGGAAAATAAAATCAAACGTATTTGATAAAACAATGTTAATAATATAAACTTAGTAATTAAGATAAAAACCTACCAGATATAATGGGTTTAACCAGTATTTCTCCTACGACCGATTCTGCTTCAGAAATATGTTGGGTCCTTGGGACACAGGGGACAACGGCCATCTGTCCCAATGACCTCACAGTCCAAGTGGGGAGACTGACTGGGCAGCAGCTGCATCTGAATCCTGGCACCAGGAAATCTCCCAGGTACGGAACAGATCCTAGAGGCAGACACTACTGTGGTGTCACTTGGGGAAACAAGCTCTCCTCCCTAATAGCTCCTTTCCTTTGGCCATCACCGACGTGGAAATGCCACTGCTACCTGGCTTCTTGGCAAAGGTGCCATCTCCATAAACAAGTTTCTTCTTTTTTTTTTTTGAGACGGAGTCTCGCTGTCACCCAGGCTGGAGTGCAGTGGCATGATCTCGGTTCACTGCAGGCTCTGCCTCCGGGGTTCACGCCATTCTCCCGCCTCAGCCTCCCGAGTAGGTGGGACTACAGGCGCCCACCACCACGCCCGGCTAATTTTTTTTTGTATTTTTAGTAGAGACAGGGTTTCACTGTGTTAGCCAGGATGGTCTCAATCTCCTGACCTCGTGATCCGCCCGCCTCGGCCTCCCAAAGTGCTGGGATTACAGGCGTGAGCCACCACGCCCAGCCTCCATAAACTAGTTTCTTGCACAGGGAGGTGACACGTGGCCAGTCTCAGTCACCTGGAAGGCAAGTTCACTTACGTCATGACCAGCAGGCCCAGTGTACCTGAGGGCCACAGCTGTCCACTGGGAGGAAGAGGGAACCCTCAGGGGCTGGGCTGGAAGAGGGGTATACCATGAGACCCACTGAGGGGTCTGAAGTCTCCTGGGAGTGCAGGGCAGTGACAGGGGAGGAGGGTCCCATTGTGCAAGGACCCTCACCTCAGCGTTCTCACTAGACATGAGCCTGACGAGAACTCAGCGAAGACCCGGCACACGGAACCAGAGCCAGCCCCACATGGCCCTCCACGCAATCCCACAGGGGAGGGGCCGGGCTGTCGTGCCTTCCCTCTGGACCCAGCCCACTCTCCCATAGTCCTTGAAAAGCACCCCAAGGCCCTGCCACATCTGCAAGTGGCTCTGGAATCTCTGTGGCACAATTACATCACTCTCCTGTGGCTTTGTGGCAGGTTGCTGTGTCACACACTGATCCTTTTCACATCAGTGTCTCGGCTAGAAAGAAGTGTGTGGAGGCTCCATGTCATCAGAGGCTACACTTTGTGGAAAAACTCCACACCCATGCCACACCAGTGTCTGGTCCACAGAGCTGGCCAGTCCTCATCACTTCGGAACAGGCGGGCCGCAGTGGGTCTCTTGTTGGCAGGAACTTGACTGTCACTCCTGAGCCCCTGGAGGGGAGGCAGCGAGGCAAACGAGGGTTGTCTTTGTAGCCCTTCCTGTTTCTAGCTCTGTAACTGCGTCCAGGATAACCTAAGCTTCGGTTTCCCATCTGCAACGGGAGAGTGACAGTTCCAAGGACCAGCCATCATGTACAAGACCAGTAGAGGCTGAGCATACAGTAGGTGCTCAATAAGTGGGAGCATGGCCTATCACCCCAGAGGGCGAGAGGAGGGGCTCATTCAATGAGACGGCATTTAGCACTGGGGCCGGTCTCAACACATAGTGCGGTCAGCATTGAAAATGACAGATTTTTTAAAACCTAGGAGACTAGGAAGTTGGATGGGGGGGTTGGTGCTGCGTTAGTTCCTGCTCAGCTGTGTTGCTTTTGCGGGTTTCAGGGATCATTCTTCTCTGTCCAGTGGCCCATGAGGAGGCCCGAGATGGCCAGGCAGGAATGTGGAAGCCCAGACGTGAATGGGCCTCCACGGCCAGACCAGGGCCCCGGCCCAGCTCCCTCCACCCCGGGCCAGTGACCACCCCTCCTTCCTTCCTGCCCCGTCTCATCCTTTCACTCCTGCTGCTTTCTGGGAGTCAGCTGCGCTGACAGATGCTAAATCCCGACCATTATTTTTGTCCTCACAATAGCCTGAAATCTTCCAGGAGGGGCCCCGAGCACGGCTGTAGCTCTCCAGGGACTGCAAAAGCTGCCACCTTCACCTTCTGCCCGAGACCCTGAGGCCCCAGCCCAACAGCCTCGCCCGCCTGCCCCGATTCTGTTACAGAAAGGCAGCTGCTCAGAGGCCATTGCCCCCGCCGCCCACAGAAAATCAAACAAAACCAACAAACTCTGCTTTCTGCCCCTGGTGAGCCTGTGTGTTTACGGCGGACATAAAATAGTGTTGCTGACAGGCTGGGATGCGCCGCACTGGCCCCGGGCTGTCTGATGCTGCCAAGCAGGGTACCAAGCTGCCATTAGTGTGTTACTAGGAAACCAAGTCGGATGTTTCCTGACCTCGGTCCACACCGCAGGGTGCTTCATCCCCAGGGGACTGGGGTGGGGGCAGCAGAGAGAAGTCGCATTGAGCCTCTGAAGAAGCCGGCTGGGAACTGGATGGTGTGCATGTGGGGAAGGACGGACGGACAGATAGACAGACAGACAGACAAGAACCGCTTTACACATCAGGGAGCTTGTTCTCACACACCCTGGCAGACCCTCACCACGATCCATGAGGGAGGGAGGCCTTGCTTTTTCTACAGGTGGGGAAACCAGGGCTCAGAGAGGGCATGAGAGTCACCCAGCTCGCCAAGCCACATAGGCGGGCACCTGCACAGGCCCCAGCTACCGGATTCTCGGAAGGAGACCCGTCCACCGGACTGTCCCTCCTGGCCGTAACTCCCTCTTTTTGGGGGCTTCTTTCTAAGCAGTAAAAGAGCCTCCCACCATCTAAAAATATTCAGGAACCAAAAAAGAACAGCCCCTGGGGCCAGGTCACAAGGACTGGACCCAGGGGAATGTTCCGGGCCACAGCAGAGGGTTTCATTTCCCCCTCTGCTATGTGAAGCATGCTGTGTGACCTCCGGCAAGTCACCTACCCTCTCTGAGCCTTAATTGTGCAACTGCAAAATGGGGGCTGGAGCGCCCACCTTGCAGAGTTGTGAGGGCTGAGATGAAGCGGCAAAGCCCAGGGCCTGGCTCTCAGGGGACAGGAGCAGGGATTGTCAAACAGCGTACGGACCTATGGCTCAGATCCTCCAGTACAGGAATCGTGAATGCTCTCGGGACCTCATTATCCCCAGCCCTTCCTCCTACCACAGTGAACCAGGCCCAGGCCTAGTTAGGTGTCCTCTCTGTGCTCTGCTCCTTTACGAATGACCCTTATGGAGCGTTTATCTCAGCAGTGAGAAACAGAAGCAGGAAGACAAGGGGAAGTTGGTGGCAGAGACTGTCCTGCTGTCCTTTCTAAGCATCTGGTGAAGGTGAACTTCAATTCAGCCTGGTAGGGTTGGGGGCTGCTTCTTAGAGAAGGTGACCTGTGGGTTGGGTTTTGTAGAATGAATAGGAGTTGGGCAATCAATATAGGAGATACTACGTACGTGATGGGACTTCTACAGTAAAACCCAGCATGTGACGCTTGTTCATGTTAGAGCAATATTTCTTAAGTGCCACTGTGTGTCAGTCACATCTACGCTGAATACAAGGGAACTAACGTCAAAAGGGAGAAGTCTTCCTCTCCCTGGAGTTCCAGAATAGCACCAGGAGGGTGATTTAGAAGGGGAGGGACCTTCATCAGACACAGCACAGCCCTCTCATTCGGGCCGAAGCCCGGCTGCCTACTCCTTCTTGGAAAATGGCAAGATGAATGCGTATGTCTTTAAAGCTGCCCTTCTGCGCCGGTCCCCTCCCTCTGCAGAGACTGCATTAAATGAGACCAGAGAGTTGCTGTGACCGAATCAGTCCTGAAAGCACTCGAGTTTAACGAGGTATTAAAAATGAAAACCCCTGGAAGTCCCAGGCCATACCTGCTCACACACACCCGGGAATGCGGAGCGGGCAGGGTGGTCACGCGCACCTGCTCTGCGTGCGTCAGAGGGTTCCCCTGCGATCTCCCACTGAGAAGGAACAAACGGCCTCTCCCTCAGTGGTAGGGGTGAGGGAGCAGGGTTTCGAGGTCACTGAAGCCCCCAGCCACGTGGCAGCAGGGCCTCTGGAGACAGCTGGGGCCCACTGTGGTGCCAGAGTACCAAGGGGCCCACAAGATGTCCGAGGGGGGCAGGGAGGGTCCCTGAAACTGTGGGGCTCTCATCCCAACCAGCTGTGGTCTCCACAGCCAGCCCCACAGGGAAGTGCTGATGGCTCTGTTAACAGGGAAGGTGCGGACAGGGAGCCCCAGCCCAGCAGTCCCGCAGCCACCTCCCGACGGGGACTGGGCTTGTCTAGACCACAGGAGCGAGAAAGGCTGGACTGCCTACAGAGGATCCCCAGCCAGCCAGGTCCACCAGCCCTCAGTTCCCGAGAACAGACACAGCAGAGACCGGGACCCTCCTAAAACCCCAGCCCAAAATGGCCCTCAGTTCCCAAGAACAGACATAGAAGAGACCCAGGACACTCTTAAAACTCCAGCCCAAAACAAGGCAGTGACTGGCCTGGCACAGGGGGTTAAGAGCAGGTTTCCTAAATCACACTTTGGCAAATCCTACGCACTCTTCAGGCTTCCTGCCCTCCTGGCTTGTCAGGGTCTGCCCCCAGAGGCTGCTGCCTGGACAGCACATGTGGGAGGTAGAGGAACCTCAAGAGTGAGAAGTGCAGGGGCCCACAACAGGGTCCCAGGTCCCAGGTCTGTGGGGCAGGGAGGGCTCTTTTAGCCACCCCTGGGGTTAGGGAGGGGTGGTCTGACAATGACCCTTGGAGAGACAGAGCTGGGCTCAAATTGCAGCTCTGCCCCCTAGTTCTGTACGACCCTGACCAGGTGCCTTCCTCTCTCAGAGCCCCGTCTCCTTCCTGTCCAGCGAGAGGGCTCAGGGCCCGGCCTGCAGCGCTCAGGGAGATGCAACTGGAAGCGTCTTGACAGAGGCACCCTCCAGGGACGCTGGCTTCATTCACTCCATTCTGCCAGTCCCCACAGAGGCCTGGCCTCACAGAGTCACACCGAGGAGCAAGAGACCCTTGGCAGCATTTGAGGGAGCCACATGCGGCCAAGGAGAAGCCCAGGTGGGGCCGAGCACGCAGTCTTAAAGGGTCTGTTGTGCAAATGAGGCACCACAGCCAGTGGGGAGGCAGCTCCAAGGAGACAATGCCACGGTCCAGCCAGGTGTCCTTGTCGATGAAGGACCTGAGGTTGGGGGGGGGGGGGCGGGGGACAAAGGCCTTTCTGTCCCAGCCATCACCCGCCTTAAGAAACCCCACCTGTCTTCCGTCCCTCCAGTCTCCCCTCCATCCCCACACGAGCCTCGGGCCACCAGGGAGGGACGGGGGGACGCCTGTCAACACCTCCACTGGGGAAGGGGGCTTGATTCCGGCTTCCTTCAGACCACGGCAGGCTTTGCATGTGCCTGGGGCCGGGGGCTGTCTAACAGGGCTGGATTCATTTGCTTGTTTCTCGTGGGGCCGTTTTCGTGGAGTCTGCTTTCAAACTTGTCCCCTTTGGAAAAACAATCCTCTGGGGTGAACATAAGGTGTCCCAAACCTAGCCTCTCCCAGCTGAACTCGGGCTCCACACTCAGGCGTCCTCCACAACGCGGACCTCCCAGAGTGAAGATGAACATACATGAGCTCAGGAGATGGTATCTAAACAAACTTCCTTTGGGAGAGGTGGGCAGGGTGAGGACAATGGCGGGGAGGGTGGGCCATAGAGGACAGCGATTCGTTCCTCACTCCTTGTACCCCTGCAGACAAAGGGCACAGCACAGAGTGGCCAAGGCCCCAGGGCGGGATCCAGTGGGAGAAGCATGGCCTCTCCCCTCCCAGGTCGCCGCCAGCAGGCAGCTCCCACTCACTCCCCATGTAGAAAGAAGACATCCAAACCTCCTCGACACCAGAAACTCCTTCTACATTTTATGCACCCTAAAAAATTATCCCAATGATGCTAACATGACACATTTAAAGCTGCACAGTCATTTTATGATGCAATAAAGCATGCAGCTCTACATTCGCGGATACATTACATTCCCTGCCGTGTCACGATCACATTTGTTTAAGCCTGAAAATCACTTCAACTCCCAGGAAAGTGAAACCAGTGTTATGCAAAGCAGGCTCCTAAATCATAAAATTGTGGATTCGTCAAGCTCAGTGGGATTCACAGACCATCTGGGCAGATGCTTTCATTTCAGAGACTGGGAAACTGAGGCCCTGTGTGGCATTTAACTTGCCCAGAGAAGCAGCCCCTTGAAAGGAAAGGAAAGGCCAGCTAGACCCTGGGCCCTGGTGACCCGCCACACTAAAGCAGCCAGCAGCTGCAGCCTCACATCCAAGCCCTCGCCCAGAGCCCTGGCCCCAGAATCTCCCTCCCCGCTCGCACTCAGGAGCAGCTCTCCCTTCAAGGATGCTCCTGCTCAGATGCTCTCTGGGGAGAAGCCAGGAGGACACGCGGTTGCTGACAGAGCCTGGCTGTGTCTAGGATCACTCCTTCCTCATGCAGCCACTGGAGTGGCGGGGTGCCTTCCCACAGCAGCCTGTGAGGTTGCAGGACCCTGCTCTGCAGACAAGGATGCTCCTGGTGGGGCATGTTTACCAGCTGGCTGTCAGACATCTAGCAGCACACCCTGGGAAGAGGCTCCAGGTCCAACCACCCCTCCCCCAGCCACATAGGATGAAGCGGTGGCTAAAGCTCGGTCTCATGTCCACGTCCTTCCTTTGGCCTCTCATCTGCCCCGAGTGGGAGCTTTCAAATTTCTCCCGTGTCCCTTCAATTCCCCTAAGAATTCTCAGGGGCCTCTGACCTGCCGGCACCATGGGAGGGAGGGCAGAGGCAGGCAGCCTGGCCCTGCTGGGGACTGGGGTGTGCAGCCTACTTCACAGACAGGCAAGGGCAACCCTGCCACAGCGGCACCAGTGTCCTCACAAGACGCACTCATCACGGCGCTCTGCGGCACCCAATCCGGGTGCCCTTTCCAAATCCTCCTCCATCGAGGCCTGGAAGCATTCCCAGGGCCCCCCACAGACTGCAGCGGACCACGCCCAGCCTCAGTAAACAGAAAATGGGAACTAGGAACGCTGGCTGCAGTGCCAGGAGGGGGACAGAGGGCCCCGGAACTCCAGGCCAGAACAATCAGAGAGATGCTTCTTGAAGCTGGAAGGAAGAAGCCAATGTGCCACCTACCGCTGTACCCACTGGGGCTGACCACTGAGCACGGGCATCGCCAGCTACCCCTGTGCCCACTGGGGCTGACCACTGAGCACGGGCATCGCCAGCTACTGCTGCGCCCACTGGGGCTGACCACTGAGCACGGGCATCGCCGGCATGCGGCCACCTTCCTGGACACCCAGCACTGCTGCCCCCTGCAGCCAGCACAGGCTGACCCAAGGTGTCCTTCTACCGTGCGGAGAAACACTGTCACTGCAGTGCCACCAAGTTGGGGTCACAGCAGGCATTTCGACGTGGGCCCTGTGCCTTCCTGGGGGAGAGGTGATCCTCCCTGTGAGTCCCCGGGGAACTTCCATAATTCTGATTCCGTACAAACACCAAGCCTTGTCCCACAATAGCACAATATGCTGGACTTGCGCTGGAACAACCCTCAGCCATGCCTCCAGATGGGGAGCCCCACCTTGCCCTCCAGCCTCGCCTTCCACACCCTGCACAACTCCTCCTGCTGGGATACTGCCCCGGTCTTCAGCAAACTCCTCCTTGGGTGCTGAGGTCCAGCTGTCACCTCTTCTGAGGAGGCCCAGCTGTCACCTCTTCTGAGAAGCCTTCCTTGCTTTCTGACCCAGCACTCCGCCAGCCCCACTCTGCTCCCACAGCCAACCATCTTGTGCATGTCACTCTTCTGTGTACAAACCTGCCTCTGGACCCCAGGCTGGGAGCCCCCCAGTGCAGGCATCTAGCCCTGGGCCCCCAAGAGTTGGGCAGGAACGAAAAGGGAAGCGCAGTGCCTGCCAAGGAAAAGCCATTATGCAAATGCAAGGTACTGATTATTAGAGCAATTTAAAAACAGGCCCTCCATTTGGGCTTATTTTGCTTGATAAAGCATTTTTAAGTGGCAATATTTTGTGTTAATTTTTTCAACCAGCTGCTCTTATTATTTGATTATGCATTATTCAAAGCTCTCAAAAGCGAGCTTAGAGCACTTGAGAAAATAACTTCAGTGTTATACGTGCCCACACAGGGTACTGGCTCCAGCTCCCAGAAAGATGTTCTAGATCTAAGACCTGTGCTACCCGGCACAGAGCCACTGGCCACGTGTGGCTGTCCGGCTCACAACATGACAAGCTGCAGTGACCTGCGCCCAAGTGCGAGCTCCATATGCCAGATCAGAGGCATAGCACCACAAAACGTAGGCTGCCCAAGGATGATCTGTGACACTGATCACAAGGTGACTCAGATAATATTTTGAATATGCTGGGTTAACTATAACATACATTTTCTTTTAAGAGATGAGGTCTTGCTCTGTCACTCAGGCTGGAGTGCAGTGACAGGCTCTATGTTGCCCAGGCTGGTCTCGAACTTCTGGCCTCAAGCAATCCCAAAGTGAAGTGCTGGGATTACAGGTGTAAGCCACTATGCCCAGCCTATAAAATACATTCTTATGATTAATTTCGTTTGTCTCTTCTTATTTTTTGACGTGGCTCCGCTGTAATCCCACCACACTGCCCTGAAACTGTCCTTCGGCTTCCACACTCCCCATGGGGCCTGGGTCTTGGGAGGCAGGAAATATGTCTTCATCTTAATGTGTTTCCAGCTCCTGGTCCCAAGCCTGACACACAGAGAGTGTTTAGGAACCAGCTGACAATGGAATGAATGATGATCGTTTGAATGAATGAAAGCACACAGGCACTCACACGGTGCCCCTGGCTGGTGTCCTAAAACCACATTTCCAGGTTCCCTGGGAGACAAGCTGCATCTGTGAGCCAGTCTTTGACTTTCCCCAAACAGCTGCAGTGTCTGAGGTCTGGGCAGTCAGGGGAGTCCTTTAGACATTCAAGGTGACCCTCATGTTGGGCATCTGGCTATGGGCCCAAAGCAAAGAACAGGTGCGTTCTGCTCCAAATGTCCCTTCCTTCTCCTCACTCCTGTGCCTGGTGATATGGTCTGGCTGTATCCCCACCCAAATCTCATCTTGAACTGTAGTTCCCATAATCCCCACGTGTTGTGGGAGGGACCTGGAAGGAGGTCATTGAATCATGGAGGCGGTGACCCTCGTATCCCTCATACCGTTCTCGTGATAGTGAGTTCTCACGAGATCTGATGGTTTTATAAGGGGCTTTCCCCCTTTTGCTCTGCCCTTCTTGCTGCTGCCATGTGAAGAAAAGCGTGTTTGCTTCCCCTTCCACCATGACTATAAGTTTCCTAGGGCCTCCCCAGTCCTGTGGAACTGAGTCAACTAAACCTCTTTCCTTTACAATTCAAGCAATCTTTAAACTATAATACTAATAGACCTGGCTTCTGATTAGACCATTTCCCCAGCTCCAGCTTTGAAAATTCACAACTACATTCTCTCCCCAAGTAGGATCCAGGTAAGAAATGGCATGCGCTTGTGTCTTGTAAATTGCCATAATGGCTAAATATCCACACCAAGTCCACGGAGAAAGGATAGGAAATCTTGCCTTTCAGTGAAAGGAGGAGGGGGAAAAACAACATAAAAAATTTATTAAACTTGAGCCACTGGGACCAAATTGCAAGTTAAAGATTTAAATGCATTCCCCTTCCTTAGAACTGATGATTTACGTTTGCAATAACTGCAGTCATAAAGAGCTCGTTGGATTAAGGAGGCTCAGTCTTAATGTCAGGGAAAAACATTATTGGACAGTGCAAAGCCACAGGTTCCCCAGAGCTGCTTTTCTGGGTGAGAGGAATTCCACCTTGCATTTTGGTTCAAGAGATCAGTCACAATCAGGTCGGGCAGAGAAAGATGGAAAATGGGCAACTGGCCGGGCGCGGTGGCTCACGCCTGCAATCTCAGCACTATGGGAGGCCGAGGCAGGTGGATCACCTGAGGTCAGGAGCCCAAGACCAGCCTGGCCAACACGGTGAAACCTTGTCTCTACTAAAAATACAAAAATTAGCCAGGCGTGGTGGTGCATGCCTGTAATCCCAGCTACTGGGGAGGCTGTGGCAGGAAAATCACTTGAACCCTGGAGGTGAAGGTTGCAGTGAGCTGAGATCGCGCCACTGCACTCCAGCCTGGGTGACAAGAGCAAAACTCCGTCTCAAAAAAAAGAAAAAAAAAATGAAAAAGAAAATGGGCAACCTGGGATCTAGCCTGACTCTCCAGGCAGAAATCCTCTAAATTGAATGTGCACTATAAACCAGCAGGGGCAGGCCTGGCCACGTGGGGGCTGTAGTTCAGGAAGTGTCCTGGGCTGAACACCCAGGAGGCTCCTACGGAGTGGGCATTTCATGTCAGTCCCTGGCCACACAAGGCCGATGTGGTCCCCATCATCCCGGAACCCTCCTGTGCTGACTGTCCAGAAACGCTGAGGCATGTTTCTGGAGAGCACAGAATCCCAACCTCAGGCTGGTAACTTAGGAGAAACAGCAGGTCAGGAACTTGCCCTCATACCGGCCAGGAGCTCCCCAGGCTCTGGGGGGCACAGGCTCTGTGTGGTGGGGGGCTAGGGTCAAATCGTGGCTCTGCCACTTACTAGCTGGGTGACATGGGCCAGTGGTGTCCCCTCTCTGGACCTCAGTTTGCTTATCTGTAAAATGAGGACAACCACAGAACAGACCTCACAGAGCAATTGAGGGTGGGGGATTTGAGGGAATGAAGCCCAGCAGTGCCCAGCCCCAGAAAAGCTCGTAAGCACTGCCCACTGTTGCTGTCATTGTCCTGTGGGTACAGGCGTCCTACCATGTGCAGAAGGCTTGCCCTGCTAGGGCTGGACCAGGAGAGGACAGAAAGAAGGTGCAGGGTCTGACCCTCTGATAGACAGGGGACAGGCATTTAACCCCCTAATCACGGTGCACCCCTTGGGCAGCCCAGACGCCCAACAGAGGCATGGGTGCTGAGGGGGTGCTGGCCAGGATGGAGCAGCTTCACACAGTGGGAGACACCTTGGCCTGGATGTGGCAGAGAAGGATTTCCAAGGCAAGGAATGCCAGGAAGGGTACGGGGGGGTATGTTCCAACTCTGAGCATAGCAAGGAGGGTGGCTGCAGACTCTGCTGGGGGTTGGGGCCTTATCCCTCAGGGACTTCCCTCTGGCCATGCCACCAGCCAGAAGCCCTGCCCTCTCTGAGCCTCAGTTTCCTCCCCCCTTACAGGGCTGAGATGGACAGTCCCTCAGGCGGTCTCAGAAGCCTGCATGCTGGAGTGAGCTGTTTTTGGAATTTTCTTCCCCACCCCAGACGGAGTTTCACTCTTGTTGCCCAGGCTGGAGCGCAGTGGCGCAATCTTGGCTCACTGTAACCTCCGCCTCCTGAGTTCAAGTGATTCTCCTGCCTCAGCCTCCCAAGTAGCTGGGATTACAGGTGCCCACCATTACACCTGGCTAATTTTTGTATTTTTAGTAGAGACACGGTTTCACCATGTTGGCCAGACTGGTCTCCGACTCCTGACCTCAGGTGATCCGCCCACCTCAGCCTCCCCAAAAAATGCTGGGATTCCAGGAGTGAGCAGTTTTTTTTGGAATTTTTGAAGTCTCCCTCAGATTCCTGAGGCTGGTCAGGGTGAACAGTGGCCTCCAGGTGGGCGCCCCAGGCCTGGCTGTGACCTGCATGGCCCCTGTGCCCATCTCTCCCCTTGAAGATGCTCTACAACCCTCAGACCCACGTGGGGCCGACCGGATGTCCAGAGGAGCTCTGGGAGTCCGGCCAGTGGGATTTCCCAAGGACCTCGTGGCCAGCCCAGCATCAAAGGGACGGGCTGGTGGCAGCTACTCCAGCTGGTGGGTGAGGAATTTCTTTCACAGAAGTGCATGAGACTGGGCCACCAGCGTGGTGACGCATGCTGATATGGGGATGACTTGAATTGTGTATATACATAGGGATCCTGCGGAAAGTATTTTCCTGGGCCCTGCAAGCTAAAGGCAGCCCTGGATGTGAGCTGAGCAGTAAGACAGGGACAGCCCCAGCATACACAGCAGGCGCTCCCATACACGCAGCTCCCCCTCTTACTCCTCTCCCGGTTGTCATTCTCAGTCTGTGCTCTAAAATGAAGGGAGAGAGAGAAACACTAAGAGTCTTCCAGAAGAAACCGTGGTTGAGCTAAGAACACACAAGCTGCTGTCAAACAGCTCCAGAGGCCCCCAGGCAGCAAGGACGCCCGAAGGCACCATCTCCTGGTGGCCTGGGAGGGCGGTGGATGAGCCAGGCCGTGAGGCCCCAGCAACGATGTGCGGTCTCAGCCCAGGTCCCTCACCTGCAGGTGAGGCCCCTTCCTCCTACCCTCCTACCTCCCTCCTCCCGGAGCGGGCCACGTGATCCCACCCTGGCCACAGATTCCCATGGTCTCGATGGGGCCCTGGTGCTGTGGCCAGGCTTGGGCAGCGCCTGGGTGGAGCAGAGGCCTCTCAGAGAGAGGAATGAGGTGGACACGGAGAAGAGCAGAGGCGGGTCCACCGAGGCAGGGCGTGCCTGCCGGGCCACGTGTTAACCCCGAGCCCACACACTCCTGTGCCCTGAACCTGCGCTCCAGGCAGCACCGCTCCCTCCTCACAACATGGCATCCCAGGACCCGGCTTGGGGAGCATGGCCAGGCCCCCTCTCTGCCCCATAGCTTCGCAGAGACAAGCCCTCATGGAGGACCCTGCTAGGGCAACGGGCCAACACCCGGGCCAGCCATTAGACTGGCTGGGCAGCCTTCTAGAATGTACAAGGGATATGAAGATCTGCGCATGTCTGAGGTCTCTCAGATGCATGCCTTCCCACTCAGCATGGGAGCCCACGCCGTGACCCATCATGAGGAGATGCCCCGGTGGGAAGAGCCAGGGCCGGCTCTGCCTGCACTGTGGCCGCCATGTTTCCTCCTGACTCCCTGGACACCACCAGGAACCTCCCTGCCCCTCCCTCCTCTCCATCCCTCCTCCCATCCCCCCGCCTTACTCGGCCAGCTCCTCCAGGCTGCGGTAGACGTCATCGTCATTCTCTGTGGTCTCCTCTGAGGGAAAAGGCCTGCGGAAGAGAAGGCGAGAGGGAGGTGAGCAGGTCCCGGCACTGCCGGCCAGTGGGACCCCAGCTGGACTCCACAGCAGAGCCCAGTGTGGCCCAGCCAGGAGCAAAGGGGCTCTTGTCCACTCTCTGGAAGGACACAGGGTGCGCGGACACTGATCGGAGTCACAGGACGAGCCAACTGGGCCGTAGGGCAAGAGGAGACCCACGCCTATTTGCCAGGGGGGAAGGAATGTGTCACGCCCACTCCGGGCTCCGGGTGTCCAGTGGGAAGATGAGAGGCCCAGGTCAGGGCTGCAGAAAGCATTCATCTGCTGGGCGACCTGCCTTCCCCTTTACCCACCCTCCCACTTTCAGGGGGTTCACCGTGGAGATGAGGCTCCTCGCACACCTCCTGGTGGGCAGGTGGGAGGGCTGCCAGCTCAGTCCCCACAGGAGAGGAAGCAGGAGGGGACTCCGGAAGGGAGGGGTGACTTCTGAGGCACTGAGGGTAGGGGCTCACCCACCCCACCCACCAGCCACTGGCTTGAGGTCAGGAAGAGAGTCCCGAAAATGAAAAGCCCTCGGACCTTCTGCCTGGATCCACAGCCTCCTCTCCTACAAAGGGAGCAGAAGCCCCATGGGGACTCCCCAGAAGGAATGCGGCGGTGCTCCCCCTCACACTCCGCCCTCCAGACGCCCCAACCCTGGTGCCTTTCTGCAGTTCACGATGGTATAGAAATATATATATATATAACACATAAACTTTAATCATCTGGGCTCTTCTTGAGTCTCATTTTTGCGGAACTCTCATGCATATGTACATAATTATAATTGTTTTCTCCTGCTCATCTGTCTTATGTCAATTTAATTCATAAACCAGCTCAAGAACCTGGAGGGGTGGAAGGAAGCGCTTTTTCCTCCCCAAGGACCCAAAACATCACTCTGCTCCATCCTCTGCAGACAGACAGATGGGTGTGGCCCCGAGTCTACAGGCCTCCCTGCACAAGGCGAGCCCAGGCCAGCACAGGCCAACCACTCAGAGCTGAAATGTCAGGTCAGCCTCAGGAAGGGGGGAGAGGCGGAGGGGAGGGAGGGGAGGGAGGGGAGGCAGGAGAGGCAGATCAAACACCCAGAAGAGGGGGCTGCAGCTGGCTCAACGCTATGGGCCAAATCCACTCATCTCTAGAGGAGACCTGAAAGGCCCCTTAATTAAACCAAACATCCCCCTGTAGCCCCAGGGTGCGTGTTCTGGTAGGAAACCTGTCACTAAGGATGGGACGGGAGATCCCAGCTGGAGGGGCTGCCCGGGCCCAGATGCCAGCTGGGATTGCTTCCTTGCCTGGGGTCAGGCTGACATTTGCTCAGCCCGAGATCCAGCAGGGACGCAGTCCGTCCTGGCAGCCCCGCCCCTGTGCTCCTGCGGGAGGGCAGGGGGAGTCCGCTGATCTGTGAGCTGGAGACCTGGGTCCTACCTGGCTCTGTCACAGACCTGCAGGGACCGGGCCATTGGTCAGCGTGCCCCTGTGGCTTCCTGGTAAAAGCCCGTGTCCAAGGGCGCAGCACGGCCAGGCCTGACCTCTGCGTGGGTGAGCTCAACTCTCTCCTCCCAGCCACTCTCCCTCCTTCCACCCATCACCATACAGCAGCATCCCCCAGTGGAGGCGTGTGTCCCTGGGTCACAGGCAGAGCTGAGGCTGCCACGACACCCTCACCATCAGGGCTCCGTTGCTGAGACAGTGCCATTCACGGCCAAGAAGCTCCTCAAGGAATCCATCTCCTCCCATGATATGCAGAGCCCCATGCTGACAGAGATCCCGCCCAGGTGATGGGGGTGGGGCTGAGGAGCCACAACCTGGAGGGACTGGCCCACATGCAGGTGACCCCAGAAAGCACAGGAGCACGTGGGGGGCCAGGAGCCAGGGAGGCTCTGCCAGGCTGAGATGTGACTTCAGGACCTGAGATGTGACTTCAGGACCCAGAGATGGAGGCTTGAAACCCCGCTGCCAGGACCAGCCCCGGGCTGTCCCCGCTCCTGCGCCAGCCCCTCGCTTACGTGCAGCCATCCCTGTCTCCGACCTCGTCAGTCATTTCTGCTTTTTCTAAATTTTCAGTGATGATTGGTATGACTTCCATAATAAAGAAAAACAGAATCAAAATTCTCATTATGAAAATGTGTCCTCATCAAAAGTAAAAAAATTTTAAACCCCACTCATCTCCTATAAAAGTATGTTACATATAAAATGACATCATGGCAAAGTATTAATGTGCTTTCTCATGTAGAATGTAGAGAGGGAAGAGAAAATACCAAACTCCTGAGGTTGTGATCTTGTTCAAATCTGATCACAGAGTGTGGGCGACAGTTTAGGGAAACAGAGCATCCCATTGAACCCTGGATTATCCACAGGACGGCCATTCGGGGACTGTACTTCTAGAACCCACCCTGCTAAGCCGATCGAGAGATGCATTCACACTTTGTAAGGAAACCCACCCTAATGGTGAGTGAGCACACACGCGTGCCTCTCACTCTTCCTGTGCCCAGGCAGACCTCACTCACCAATCAAAGCTCTCCTATCCCTGAAGCCCAGCGCAGGGTTCTTAACACAGGGCTCTACTCCTCCATCAGTCCCGGGACTCAGACAGAACCCACCTGCCCTGCCAGGAGAGCTGAGCCCGGGGCAGCAAAGGAGAGGAAAGGCTTTGGAGCTGGGCAAACCCAGGTGTGAACCCTAGGCCCACCCCCTGCTCCCTGTGACCTTGGACAACCTACTTAACCTCTCTGAGTGTCAGCCTTCTCTTCCTGGAAAATGGAAGTAATAGTGCCTTCTCAGAGGTCTGCTGGGAAGAGCAGCTGTAGGATAGCAGAATGCTCTGTACTTAGGGAGGCCCAACAATGGCAGCTGCGATTTAGTATTTCTAGTATCATTCTCACTCAGGGCACTTTCCACTGCCCAAGAAAACTGCCTTCTGATGCCTCGTTAGGGCCTAAGAGCCCCACTCGCCATGATGATTTTGGAATCTTGTTTCCTAATACAGAAAGTGAGTGCCTACTAAAATAAGGCACAACAGTCATTTCAAAACCTTTTGTCGGCCAGGCGCGGTGGCTCACACCTGTAATCCCAGGACTTTGGGAGGCCTGAGGCGGGCGGATCACCTGAGGTCAGAAGTTTGAGACCAACCTGACCAATACGGTGAAACCCCGTCTCTATTAAAAATACAAAAAAATTAGCCGGGCGCGGTGGTGGGCGCCTGTAATCCCAGCTACTCGGGAGGCTGAGGCAGGAGAATCGCTTGAACCCGGGAGGCGGAGGTTGCTGTGAGCCAAGATCGTGCCATTTCACTCCAGCCTGGGTCACAGAGTGAGACTCCATCTCAAAAAAAATAAATTAAAAAAAAAAAATCCTTTTTAAAAACCTGACCTTGAGCTATGATTGTCGTAATTTTCCCTTTCCTGCATCTCATTTGGTGTCTTGTTCAACCCCTACTGTCATTTCCTTTACCTGCCCAACCCAGAGGAGATAAAGCAGGAATGTTAAAGTCCAAAGAATTACACTGCTGCCCGTAAAATCTTTACTACTTTTATTCTAAGATCCCTATTTGAGGCCACAAATCCCCTTGAGAATGGAGCTGCAAATCCAATTAATTTCTGCCACAGCCCAACAAAAGCTCTGCCAGAAGGGGAAGAGCAGGAGAGGGAGGCAGCCTGTCAGGGACCGTGCACGGCCTCAGCGCCTGGCCACTGGGGCAGGAATACACAGGAGAATAGAGGAGGCTTCACCAGGCCCCGGTCCCCTTTCACTCCGCTCCCCCCACAGCCCTCCATGCCCATGCTACCTCTGGCCTTTGTACCTGCTCTGCTCTCTGCCTTTAGTCCCCTGCCCTCCCACCATTCACTCAAGTGCTAGCATCCTTCAGGGCTGAATCCAAGCCCTACTGCATGTGGGAAGACTTGATCAGTCTCTCAGCCTGGGTCTGCCTCTGCCTAGCACAGTGCCTGGCGCTAGAAAGGCATGGATGAGTACATGGATGGATGAGTAGGTGGAGGATAGATGGCGGGGGGTGGATGGGTGGATGGATGAATGGATGGGTGGGTAAGTGGATGGGTGGGTAAGTGGGTGGGTGGGTGGGTGGGTGAATGGATGGATGGGTGGGTAAGTGGGTGGGTGGGTGGGTAGATGGATGGATGGATGGATGCATGCATGCATGGGTGGGCGGGTGGGTGGGTGGGTGGGTGGCTAGATGGATGATGGGTGGGTGGATGGATGGATGGATGGGTGTGTGGGTAAGTGGGTAGGTGAATGTGTAGATGGATGAATGGGTGGATGGAAGGACGAATGGATGGCTGAGTGGCTAGCTGGGTGGGTGGGTGGATTGATGGATGGGTGGGTGGATGAATGGGTGGGTGGATGAATGGATGGCTGGATGGAGGGATAAATGGATGGCTGAGTGCATGAGTGGGTGGGTAGATGGATGAATGGATAGGTTGGTGAGTGGGTTGGTGGATGGATGAATGGATGGGTGGGTGGGTGGGTGGGTGGGTGGATGGATGGATGGGTGGATGGGTGGGTGGGTGGGTGGTTGGATGGATGAATGAATGGATGTATGGATGGGTGGGTGGATGAATGGATGGATGGGGTGGGTGGGTAGGTGGGTGGGTGGATGGATGGATGAATGGATGGATGGGTGGGTAGATGGATGGATGGGGGGGTAGGTGGGTGGATGGATGAACAGATGCATGAATGGATGGATGGGCGGGTGGTTGGATGAATGGCTAGGTGGGTGCATGGATGGATGGATGGATGGGTAGCTAGATGGGTAAATGGCTGGGTTGGTGGGATGGGTGGATGAGTGGTAGATGGGTGGGTGGGTAAGTAGGTAGGTGGAAGGATAGATAAATGGGTTGTCGGGTGGCTGGATTCATGGGTGCATGGATGGATGTCTGGAAGGACAGATGGATGAGAGAGTAGTTGGACTTTGTGGGCTGATAGACAGATGGATGAGTGGATGGATGGACAAATGAGTGGGTTGGTGGGTGGGATTAGTGGGTGCATGGATAAGTGGACAGAAAGGTGGGTGTCAGATATTCTCAGGCTGCTCTTAATCCCCTGAAATGGCAGCCTCAAATTAGATACGAGGAAGTTTTTTTTTTTTTTTTTTTGAGACGGAGTCTCACACTGTCGCCCGGGCTGGAGTGCAATGGCATGATCTCGGCTCACTGCAACCTCCGCCTCCTGGGTTCAAGTGATTCTCCCGTCTCAGCCTCCAAGTAACTGGGATTACAGGCGCCCACCACCACGTCCAGCTAATTTTTTGTATTTTTAGTAGAGACAGGGTTTCACTATGGTGGCCATGCTGGTCTCAAACTCCTGACCTCGTGATCCGCCCGCCTCAGCCTCCCAAAGTGCTGGGATTACAGGCGTGAGCCACCACGCCCAGCCTACACGAGGAGGCATTTTCAAGGAGAGCTTGTAAGAGATCACACAGAGGTATTCAAGTCACCCCTCAGTAGGGACTTTGTAAACACTGACCTCGATTAAACAGTGTGACACACATTTGCACAGAGAATGTCTGAGCAGAGTTCCTGGGGCCACATCCCAGCTGTAACTTAAAGCCCAGTGGGGGTGGGTTGGGTGGAGACTCTGGTCATTTTGCAACAAGGCCTAGCTCCACCCCCCACTCCCCACCCCCGAGGCCATCTTCAGGCACCAGCTGATTTTCCTTCCCGCACTTACCCCTAGCGTCCCCTACCCACACCTTGCCCTGTGGTGTTGCCTTGCTCGTTAAGAGCAGGGAATGAGAAGCAGAGAAGGCCAACCACAGCCTATCCAGAAGTTGTCCCGAGAGCAGTCATCCTGGCTCCCCAGGGGCGGCTGCATCCCTCTCCTCCCACCAGAGCCCTCCTGAGCATGCATTTCCTCGTGCCCGGCTTCGGGAAGCGGAGTTTCCCACTGCACCGCCGAGGGGACGAAGCGGATGTCCGCACAGGAAGCAGAGAAGCCCCAAGTGCCAAGTGCAGAGAAATCCCCAGCAGAGCCTGCGTTGGGCAGCAGCCCCTCCTCCCAAACGACCCATCCAATCCCACTCCCCAAGCTTCCTCAGCACCCACTCCCACTCCTGCCCCTGAGCCACTGCTTGCTCAAGGAGCTCCCCCAGCCCCCAACAGGCCTTCCCCATGAGCTCAATTCTGGGCATGACAATCACAGTCCCAGTGCTACAGCCAAATAAGTCACCAGCCAGAGGACACAGACCAGAAAACAGAACACCCTACAGGGGTGCCCAAACCCAAACCCCGAAGAAAGAGCAGAGGAAACACAGCTCCTGCTTCCAAAGAGCTCCTTCACTCTCCTCCCGTCCTTCCCCGGGGATTTACGGGGCACCTGCGTGGGGCTGGCATGGGCGGCCATTTGTCACTGATTCAGGGAGAAGGAACAGCTTGAATCTCGCTTTGGGATAATAAATCAGGCTCCTATCCTTGCCCTCAGGACTTCTGTGAAAATCTGCTAGAAACGATGGCGTCTGCAGAGCACCACCTGTGCCACTCACTGTGCCTACAGCTGCATGGTGGCCCCACAGTCCAGAGGGAGGGGCACATTGGACGCGCAGGGGTCTCCAAGCTGAGGGTAGCAAGCACAGGTCTGTGTCAGTGCAGACCTTCAGGATCTCAGCTAGAGGGACGACAGCTTGGGTTTGCTTTCTTGGAGGGCCCTGAGGAGCCGGCAGCCAGATTTGGTTTTTAAGACAAAGACCAGAGTAGCAAAGAGAGGACCCTAAACACAGCTGCCCTCCTTCCCAGGCAGGTAGCAGGTGCCTGGGTTCTAGGGGACGAGCCCGGACAGCTCACGCCTTACTGTGCTTCCCTGAGGACTGTGGGGCCTCAAACGTGGGGTTCAATGGGGAGCACGACTGCTTGTTGGTGCTGATCTAAGATTTCACAACAGCAGCAGCTAGAGGGAGAGAAGGCTGGGCCCCCACACCACCAGCGCCCCAGGATCTGGCCAAGCGCCTCAAAACCATCTTGGATGCAGCACTGGGCCTGGTGACCCCATGTGGCGGCGAACTCCTCTGCATATTGAGTGGACTCCAGGGCTCCATCATGCAGAGCTCGTGGCCACTCCTGCAGCCCTGGAGTCCTGGCCCTGTTTCCCTGGGGGCTACCACCACCTCAGAGCAGGGAAGCCCCTCTTGCCTCTTAAAGAGCAAATCCACCCAGCAGGTATGCATCTCGTCCTGGAGTGAGTGTCCACAAACAGCCCTGCCCGGGGCCAACATGCAGCTCTCAGGCTCCGTCCCCAAACACCCGGAGATAACAACACGGAGAAGCCACAGAACAGACCCCAGCACCTCAACTGTGCTCACTGGAGGGGAGACCTTGTGGGGAGAGCTAAGAGCAAGGCTTCTGCAGGTAATGGGTCTGGGTTCAAGCCCTGGCTCTGCCTGTCTCTGAGCCTCAGTTTCCCCAACTGCAGAATGGGGGCCGGTAGTAGCAATTGCTAAGACCAAGGGAGATGGTGCATAAGCCTCCTAGTGAGCATCCTGCATGTGCCAGCGCGGGTCTCTCCCCTTCCGCTTTCCACCAGCTCAGCCTGAGCCCACTCTGCCTCCAGAGCCAGCCATAGTGGGACCAATTCCTGGATCACAATTGGAAAAGCGCCCCCTCCCCACAGATGGTCCACCCGGCCCTGCCATGGCTCAGGCAGGGCACCCCACCGAGCACTTCCTCCCACAGTACATCTGAACAAGAACGCAGCCCTCAATGAACATTTGGATTCTGGAAGGTACTGAAGATTGCAGAAGGTACAGAAATCAGTGCTTGGCTCATCCAGCCATCATGCACAGAGTCTGGGACACAGGTTTTGTTTCCCACACTCTGCTGGCATCTCAGGTGAAGGATCCAGGGCTTGAGACAGTCCCTAATGCCTCCACTTGGCCAGTACAGAAAGAAAGTGGAACCCGACTCACAGAAGAGAAGGCCCCGCATGGTGACTGCCAAGGACCGTGTTCACCAGCAGTGTATCAGGGAGGCTGCTCCACCTGACCCTGGTGCTCCTCGCCCAGCCGGAGCACTCCGAGAGAACAGGCAGAGCCTCGAGTTACATCCTGGAGGGTGAGACCGGCTCATGGCCCCAAGGGAGCGCCCTCCGCCTCTGAGGCCAGGTGCGGCCAGCACTGACATCTACTGTCCGGGTTTGCCCGGGACAGGGATTTCTTGGGATGCGGGACTTTTGATGCTGAAACTGGGACAAGTTGGCCACCCTAGTCTTGCAGATGGCAGACAACAGTGTTTCCATTTATGGTGCTGACACTACCGGGGGGTGGTGGGGGCCTGGCTAAGCCTCAGTTTCCAATTCTGAAACCAGCTTCAAAATCAGGCTTTGGGACGGCCAGGCGCTGGCCTGGCACTGGAACACCACCAGGTGCAGTGGCATCTCACCCAGGCGGAGGCCATAGTGAGGAGAAAGAGAACAGCGCGGGCAGAGGGGTGGAGGGGCCATGGGACCCCACGCCCAGGGCATGGGAGCCGGGCCATAGCCCTTTTGGCACTGTGTGCCGGGGAAACAGCAGCCAGGCAAACTTGAAAGGCACCATCAGGAAGCGCAGCACGGAGGGCCCGCCAGACCCGTTTAATTATTGAGGGAGTCACCTGGGTGCCGCCTTCTAATTGGCAGGGAGGCCTTGAAGCACCAGGGCTTCGCTTATTAGAAACGGTTCTCCTGCTAAACAGCTCCAACTGTCAAAACAAGCCCACGGATCGCGTTTCTTTCCTCAGCGCGCCATCCCACCCAGCCCAGAAGGGCTATCACAATGGGAGGAGGCCAGGTCGAACCCAGCTTTCCACCCATGGCCACACCCGGCTCAGGGATGCCAGTGTCGGAGATGAGCCTGACACACCCAGCACGAAGGCAGCACAGGGCCGAGGGGTGCAGGGAGCACGCAGAGACAGCTCGGGGTGGCAGGGAGTCTGAACCTGGGGAAACCAGGAAGGGCTTCTCGCAGGAGGTGGCAAGGGAGCTGGTGTGAAGAGTAAAGTCTAATTTTGAGTTCAGAGCTCTGACTTTGTTTGGGTTTTTTTGGTATTTTTTTGTAGAGATGGGGTCTTGCTATATTATCCAGGCTGGTCTCAAACTGTTGGCCTCACGCGATCCTCCCACCTTGGCCTCCCAGTGTTGGGATTACAGGTGTGAGGCACTGTACCTGGCCCAGAGTTCCAGCTTTGTATAAGACAGGCTAGGGTAGGAACCCTGGCCACAAACCTCCTAGCTATGGGCTTGCTAAGGGCCCTACACCCCCTGGCCTCAGCTCACTCACTGTAATATTTGGACAAGCCACCTGCCTCAGATGTGGTATGTGAAGGAAGGAGGGGGAAGGTGATGATGGACATGGGCATGGTTTAGGGGCTGGAGCAGGCAGCCTGGGCAGGGGGTAGATGAAGACTCAAGTGCCAAGTGGGGCAGGAATCTCATGGGGCTGGAGTCGAGAGTGACCAATGGGCTGGCCCGGTGTGGCCACCAGGGTCTGAAACCAAAGTCAGGATGGAAGTAGGAGGGTCTCTGTCCCATGGAGTGGCGGGTTGGAAGGTGGGGGCACTGAGGCACAACCACTGCCATAGCCCCGGCAGTGACCTTGACATCTGCCATGGCAGGTCCAGTGAGGTGGGGGTGTGGCCAGCTCCAAGGCCACCAGAGGAGATGGTGAATACACCAGAGCCCCAGAGGAGAGACCCCATGTGACCCCCAATCCAGCGAGGTTGTTTCTGCCCTTGTTTCCAGAACCTCGGGGCAAGGCAGAGGAAGACACGGATCTCACAGGCGGAAAGAAATGCTTGGTCCCCTGCCCCCTCTACTTTGTCTGGGAGAGGAAGGGGCCTGGCGTGGCTGCTGATTACAGAGGAATGTGACTTCTCAGCAGCTGTACGGCATAATATATATTTTTATTTTCCAACACGCTTCTCGTAAGGGAACCTCGGCTGGCACCGGTTTGGAAGGAAATGGCCAGTGGCCCATAGGGTGTCCTTCCCCGGTGAGCATGCAGAGCCCCCGAAGCTACTCTGCCTTTCACTCCATGCCAGCCCTCTTCCCAGGGGACACCTGCCCAGGCTTGGCAGGAAGTCCCCTGGACAAACACTTAGGATTTGTCCATCAGGGAACGGGGCTGAGGGAGGAGGCTCTAGGACAGGGGCGTTGCGGCCCACAGGCCAGCAGGGGCTTTCCAGGACTGAGGCCTGCACCCCTAGTCCCTGGCACGGCTGCTCCACCCAGCTGCCAGGTCAGGCCTCTGTGCATCTCACTTCTGCAAACCCAAAGCTACACACACTCCCTGCAGACACAGGACAGGGATCAGGATGCTTCCAAACTGGGCACTGATGGGCCAGAGCCCCCAGCTATCCTCTGGCCTTGGCCTGGGGACCCTCGACCGAGCTCAGTCATGCTGGGCAGAGAAAGGTGGACAGAGTGACTAATGAGGACTATGGCACAGGAACCCAGACACGACAGGTCTGATTCACGAGGAGGAAACTGAGGCAAGGCTTGGGTCTGCCCAAGCTTCCAGACTCCAGGCCTGCAGGTCAACACTCTCTGTGCCCGAAGGTGCCCATGAGGGCCCCAGACAGCTCCCGGGTTCCTCAGCAGCCCCAACCAGGACAGCTCTGAGATCCTCCTGTGAACATGGAACGCTCTGTCAGCTACTGGAAACACCGTTCCTTTTTTTGCGTCTCCCTGAACACAGCAGTTTCCTTTCCTGGGCCAGTGGGGGTCTGTTGCAGGAGGGCAGCACACAAACGGCTTCCTGAGCTTCCCCCGCTCTCGCGTCTGGCACAGTCGCCGGATCACACAAGCCAGGCTGGGCAGTTTTGGGTGGGCGGACATGGGCCACAGCGGCTTGTCTGCACGTGTGTCCCACCCTGGCCAGAGGCAGAAGCGTGGACGCGCTGGGCCAGGCCGGGGACTGAATCCACGGGCTGGATGGCAGGGGCTCTGGTCTGAGACCCAGGAGGAACAGCCCACATGGCATGCCCAAGGCAACAAGTTTAAAATGCAGACCTTCCTCCAGCAAACACTCGGAAGCTGGGAGCTGCAGGCAGGACCCCTACTCGGCGAGCTGGGGTGGGAGGGCCAGAATGGGGGGCCACACTGGGGGTTCTCTGCAACCACCAATCTGCTGTGTCACCTCAGGCAAGACCTCTCTCCTCTCTAGGCTGCCAAGGGGGACTGGGTGACACAGCAGCTGAAGGCCCTCTTCCCCCTCCCTGCACTTCCTGGCGACTTGTCTGCTGGGAAATAAAGGGTCAGCTGGGTGGCCAAGGCCTTGGCAGTCTCCCTAGTGTGACGGGGCCTCACGTTGGAGGATCGGCTGTGACAGGGACAGCAACCCCAGGGCCTGTCTAGGAGCAGCCACTACCCTTCCATCCCCTGCCCATGGAAGGCATCACTAGTCAATCACAGTATTCTCTCTGAGTCCAGCTGGGATGGACACACTCCAGGTGGCTGATGGATTTATCAGCCCTGGTGAGACAGGGATGCCAGTCCCAGCAGAGAGCAGGTTTCCAGGAGAGCCCTGGTCAACCCTCCATTGTGGCATCAATTGACCGAGGTGGGGCCAGTCTCAGGAGTCCCAGGACAGCCTGGTCAAGCTGCTCCACAGACACCAGCCTCTGTCCATTGGTGGAGTCTTGGAGCAGGGGTGGGGGCACACCCACCCAGCTGAAAGGGCACAGTGGGGCCCCAATCTTTCCTCCACATTCACAGAGCAGGGGAAAGGGAAGGCCTCACAGGACGGAAGCTGTGCTGAAGCTCCCGACAGCCCCACAAGATGGGGTTCCGTCTCCATCCCAAAGAGGACACTGAGGCCCAGAGAGGTGAAGAAAGCTGCCCAAGGAGGCCAGCCAGAAAGTGGCAGAGCTGGGCTGGGAGCCAGGACCTCACACCACCTGGCCATGCCTCGGAGGGCAGCCCTGGGTCATCGCAAGGGACTGACCACACCAAAGGGCCTGGGTGTCACCCCTGGCACCTCCTGTCGGCTACCAGCCCCGCTCACCCTCTTCCTGCTATCCCGACCCACAACCCTCCGCCACTCCCACCTGGGTGTCCACAGCAGCCCCTCGGTGGCCCTGGCCTCCACTCTGGAGCCCCTCGAGGCCAGGCAGGGCCAGAGGAAGGGTCTGGACAAAATCTCAGAGGCCCACTGCCCTGCCGGAACCCCCAGGGCTCCCCTCACACGTTGCTCCCTCCCCTGTCCAGCCCTGTCCCTGGCTGCCCTGGCCCCGGCTGCTCTCTATCCAGGGCCGCCAAGCACAGTTCCCCAGGGCTTCTGCCTGGGCCTCCCTGTCCCAGACCTCCCCATGGCCATCAGGGCCCAGCCAGGGCATGGCCTCCTCAGTGAGGCGCACAGACCACTGCATCTGAGGGTTCCCACCTCACCCCATCCCTCTGCTGCCACCCTGAGACCGTGTCCCAGGAACTCTGGGCCTTGGAGGGGCTGCACACAGTAGGTTAACATGACTGGCCGACGGGCGGCAGGGATGAGAGGGAACGACTTGTCCGCCCCAGTGATCGGGTCACCAGGCCACTGGGCAGGGGCTCCCAGCAAGCGTGAGGTCGAGGATGGAGCCCAGCTCTCCCACAGTAACCCCGAGGGGATGGGCTTGGCTGGGCTCCTTTGCAGCAGAGAACTGGGCTTTGACCCTGTGGGTGGTGCCAGCCGTGGGCCTGAAGGCGGCCCTGGGTGGGGTGAGGCTGGGCGAGGGCCAGCTGTCCAGGCCCCCAACTACCCACCTTGGAGCCTCAGGCCTACAGCCTTAAGTTCCAATTAGAACTGGCCATGCCTCACCTCTGCCTTCCTGGGATACCTGTTCCATCCAAACCCTCCCTGCTCCCAAAATGCCAGATCCCCAACCTGGAGCGACGTGCAGGGTTCCCGTCCTGCAGCTGCCCCCTCCCACCAAGTGGGTGCTCAGGGAAGGGAGGATCCAAGAACAAAATTCTCCAAATAGCAGAAAACCCAGGACCCGGCAGCCACCAACCCTAGCCGGGACCTTGCACCGCGCCTCAGCGTGAGCAGCCCCACCTCCGGGAGGGCTGGAACCTCGGTGCTGGACAGGGGTTGAGGCCTGCCTCAGTCTCCCCACCAGCAACCCTAAAGGGGCAGTGGAGCCTCTCCTGTCCCCAGGGTCAGCAGATGACGCATGAGGCTGGTTTTCTCAGCTGTCAGAGGCCAGTCCTACCAAGAACCGAACGGGAAGAGCCCGGACACCCTGGGCCAGGGGCTCCATGCCTAGGTGAATACTGGGCCCGGAACCCTGGCCCCCTGACTCCCAGGCAGACCCCACTTGAGGACATCAGATAAAGTTCCAGCCCCACGCTGCCCAGCGGGTTGGCCCTGGGCTAAAGGTGACCTCTCTGAGCCTCAACTTCCTCCTCTGCAAAATGGGGGCGAAAATCTCTGACTCCCAGGATCAAGGGGAACATTTAATGAGCTGACGCCTGGGAGGTGCTCAGCCCTGTGCACGCCTGGTCGTGGCTGCTATGATGGTGGGTGGACGGGGCAGCTCCAGAAGGGCCACAGTGACAGATGGGACACAAAGTGGCTTGCCAAAAACCGTGCTGATCACTAACAGGGAGGGAAAGAAGCAAGTCCAAGAGTCCACTTCAACAGGGATGGGTCTCTTCATGTAAAGATCCAAAACAATGGGCCAGACGCGGTAGCTCATGCCTGTAATCCCAGCACTTTGGGAGGCTGAGACGGGCGGATCACGAGGTCAGGAGATCGAGACCATCCTGGCTACCATGGTGAAACCCCGTCTCTACTAAAAATACAAAAAAAAAATTAGCTGGGTGTAGTGGTGGGCGCCTGTAGTCCCAGCTACTCGGGAGGCTGAGGCAGGAGAATGGCATGAACCCGGGAGGCGGAGCTTGCAGTGAGCCGAGATCGCGCCACTGCACTCCAGCCTGGGAGACTGAGTGAGACTCCGTGTCAAAAAAAAAAAAAAAAAAAAAAAATCCAAAGCAATGAAGATGAAACGAAACTGTATTTGAATTTTGATAAAAGGGTAAACCCCAAATTTAGGATGGTGGTTACTTCCTGGCAGGCGCTGGAGTAGACGCAGCTCCTTTGTGTCCTAACAGTTAGAAACTTCCAAGTTTCTTGTTCTTGGGTTGACTGGCCAGCTTGTGAGTGTTCAAAGTAATTACAAGTTAAATTAATGCATCAATAAAGATAATAGGGAAAGAGCGGAACAAAAGGCTGGAGAAAGCGACCAGCAAGGGCACCAGATGGCCGATCCCAGGGTTCCTTCCTCTCTTGTCGAAACGCCGCTAAGCGTTGCCTTCAAAACCATGCCATGTGCTGGCAGGCACGGGCCCCTGGGAACATGCCTCACGTGGAGCCGGGCATCTTTGGGGAAAGAAAGCCATGGGCTGGGGGTGAGGCAGACAGCTCTGGGCCCAGGCAGGCTCCTGCGTCGTTCAGGCTCCCCTGAACTCCTGGCAGCCCATCCCATGGCAGCCTGGCACCGGCTGTGCAGTCACCCAGGCCCGTGTTTGGGTTTGTTTCCACCACACCCTGAATGCATGACCACAGTCCCCCAAGACACCACCATGCCAAGACGTCATCTTCTGTTCCGGGACATTCTTAATGATCTCACGTCTCATCTGCTTATGTATAAATCCCACCACAAAACATGATGTGTCTTTTCTTCTCAGTCTCTGAAAACGAGCCGATAATGTTACCCAGCTGCGCAGATACATTTTTAATGGTGACAGTTGCTGAAGAGGCGGCCTTGGTTTGTTTTGCTTGTTACAGAGTAAAACCATCTTCGCTCCCTAAAGGGAAGGACAGGAGTTGGAAAGGGCTTCACCTCATGCCAATGAGCAGGCACGGGACATTCCTCCCGCCCCGAACGCACCATGCTATTATACTTGGGACAGGGCACTGGGAAGGAGGAGGCCACTGACCCCGAAGGCTCACCCCTCATCCCTGCTACCTGGAGGGGGGTCCTTGAACCCCAAACCTCCCCCACCAGCTGCGGGCCTCCTCCTGGGCCGGGAGTTCTCGTGGATGCCAGGGCTACGTTAAGAAGCACTGGTTAGGGCTCGTGAGGATGCTGGTCCGGCCTCCAGGGAGTGCAGGCCTCCACCCCACAGGCAGGCTAGGCTGAGGAGGCGTGGCTGAGGGACCCCCTCCTGGACCCTGCGTCCCAGAGCTGGCTGTGAAGCGAAACCCATGTCCCTGCTGTGTTTGTGTCCTGGGGCTGCGTAACCAAGCACCATCGAATGGAGGGCTTAAAACAACAGAAATTTCTTCTCTCCAGTTCTCCCAGTTCTGGAGGCCAGAAGCCTGAGATCCAGGCGCTGCAGAGCTGTGCTCCCTCTGGAGGCACTGGGGGAGGGTCCTTCCTGCCTCTTCCAGCTCAGGTGGGCTCCATGTGTTCCCTGGCTTATGGCTACATCGTTCTAACCTCTGCCTCCCTCTTCACACGATCCTCTCCTCTTCTCCCTGTGTCTCTCCTCTGCGTGGTTCTTATAAGGACACTTGTCATTGGATTTAGGGCCCAACCAGGTAATTCACGATGATCTCATCTAGAGGACCCTACTTTAATTACATTTGCAAAGACTCCTTTATCCAATACAGTCCCATTCACAAGTTCAGAGGGATATAGCTTTTGGGGAACACCATTCACCCCATACACCCCCTCCCCCAGGCTTGTCTGGGATCTAGATGGAAAGCCAGGGGACCCGGATGCATGGTCCTCAGGCCTTACTTTGAGAACCACCTCTTGGGGCTGTGCCTTACTGGTTGGGTCCCTCACCACCAGCTCTGCCCATCAGGCCCACATGGGCCTCCATTTGTAGATGAGGGAAAAGGCTCAGGGCTAAGGAACCTGGTGAGGGTCACACCAGGAGCAAGGATCCCAGCCGGGCCTCGAACCCAAGTCTCTCAACCTCAGGCCAGGCCCTTAACCCTGAGCCTCCGGGTCTGGGACCCACCACGCCCTACCCTGCTCTGCCCTGACCCAGGTACAGCTGCAGTGTGTTCACCTACACGTGACCAGTGGCCCGGTGTCCACTCCCCACATGACCAGGCACATCCCAAGGCTGGCCAGCTCCTGCTATGTCCCAGCACCTGGCCCCGGGCCCAGCAGAACAAGGCACCAATAGAATGAGGAACGAATGAGGGAATGAGGGAACAAACAAATAAAGAAACAAATGGACGGCTATGGACTCCTTGGGCTGAGTATCAACATCATGAGACCGCAGGAAAGTGATGCTTTCTGGGCCTCAGTTTCCCCATCTGTAACGGGAGGGAATGAAAGATCCTTCTGGTGTGAATGTGCCAGGCTCTAGGAGCTAAACACAGGCTCTGAAATGTGAGCCAGCAGGGCCCCGTGACTCCACTGGGGTCACCTGGAGACACCTGCCAGGTCCCAGGACTTGCCCTGAATCCCTTTGTTTTCCCATCTCACTGCCCTGATGTGCCTCAGCCCAGGAGGAAGCTCACACCCTCGGGCTCTTCCTCAAACAGAGGGTTCTCTCATCTTGACACAAGTGACACTTGTCCACGAGGATCAGCCAGTGGTGGGCAGGGTCCCACCCTGCTGTCGACTGGCACACCTAGGATGTCCTCCCCCATGATGGTGCCATGAAGAACAAGCCCAAATTCCAGGCACCTGAGCTGCCCGAGTAGGCCTAGGGCAGGTGTGATGCTCGGGAGCTGAAAACTGGAGCAGACACACAACTGCTGAGGCACATTTTTCTCCAGCATCTTCTAAAACCACTTTCACGGATAGTCATGCCCCTGGGGCTCTGCGGGCTTTAGGGGATTCCTGAGTTCCACTGCAGATGGTGCCACATGGCCTCCACCACGCACTCAGGAGACAACTTTGCAGCCATGTGCCACATGGAAAGTCTGGTCACACGACCTCCTTTAACCCTTGCAGCCTTCCAGGTGGGTGCCGGGAGATCCCCATTTGCAGGTGAGGAACCTGAGGCACAGAGTGGCAGCTCCTCCTCCTCCTCCTGACTCTCAGCTTTTGGACCCACTGTGTGCCAGGCACTATACTGAGAACTTTACAGACATCATCTTTTGAATCCTCATAATAATCCAGTAACTCCAAAGGGCCGGTGAGGACACTGAGGTTCAGGGTGTAAGAAATTGATCCAGCATCTCATCAGCACCCGAGTGAACCAAGTCAGCTCATTCATCCACCCACATCATATTGTTCTGTGCCTACTATGTGCCTGGGAGCAGATGGGTCCTAACCTCACAACAGAGATTGCAGCCTTAATGATTCTAGAGTACCACACTGAGACCAATCACCTGATATTCATGTGAAATAGGGCAGAGCGAAATGGACAGAAGGGTGGATGGATGGATGGATGGATGGATGAGTGGATAAATGAATGGATGAATAGATGGGTGAATGAATGGGTGGATGGGTATATGGGTGGATGCATGGATGGGTGGGTGAATAAATCGATGGATGGATGGATGGATGGATGGATGGATGGATGCACAAATGGGTGGATGGATGGATGGATGGATAGGTGGGTGAATAAATCGATGGATGCATGGATGGATGGATGGATGGGTGGATGGATGGATGGATGGATACATGGATGTATGGATGGAAAGATGGGTGAATGGATGGACAGATGGATACATGGATGGATGTATGGGTGGTGGAAGGATGTATGGATGTATGGATGGACGGATAAATGAGTGACGGGCTGATGAGTGGACAGACGGACAAACTGAAGAAAGGATGGGTGGATGGGTGGCTTGATGGGTTGTAGGGTGCTTGAATGATGGGTGGGTGGGTAGATGTATCAATGAGTGGACGGATGGACAGACTGATGAATAGACAGGGAGATGGGTGGCTTGGTGGGTGCGTGGATGGGTTGTAGGGTACCTGGATGGGTGGAAGGATGAAAGAATGGACAGGCAGATGGGTAGATATATACGTGGATAGATGATGAATGAATGGTAGATGAGTAGATAAGTGAGTAGATAGAAGAATAAAAAGAAGGAAGGAAAAAAGGCAGAACAGAAGGGGGGATGGGAAGGAGGGAGTGAGAGGAGAAAAGCAATAATAAAATCCATTAGATGAGCCAGAGAAGTATTCTCAGTGGGCAAATTGGCAGCTCAGCAAGTTCATCTGACAATGGCTGTGATGATCTGGGAGTGGAGCAAAGAGAGAAACTCAGCTGCATTTTGTCTTTTAAAGACAGACACAGGCAGATCCCTGCCCCACTGCAGAAGCTCAGGCTGGCTGTTCACGCCCCCCTGCCAGGCTGCCAGCCCTGCTTCTCCTGACCATCTCCAGCAAGAGGGAGCTCATCTACACCAGCCACGCAGTAAACAGCCAGTTACCGTATTTCTGAACAAATGTGTCTCCTTTACACGATCATCCTCATGGTAGCAGCCGCAAAGAGGACACACCAGTGTTCCCTAGCCCTGCCACTCGGCTAGCGGTGCAGGGTGGGGGCACAGCCCCTGTTGACCCATTGGGCCCCCCTTGCCATTTCTGTGCTACACATAGACTCACCCCAGGTCGCACTGGCCAATGTGCACCATGCACTTCCCGTGTGCCAGGCCCAGAGAGTCACCCGATTCTCTCACTCAGTCCTTATGAAAACCCCACACACGAGATGCCATAGTCACCCTATTCACAGATGACATCCCAGGTCTAGGAGGTGGCAAGACTGGATTCCAGCCGCCAGCCACTCGGCTGTCAGGTAAAAGCCGTGGCAGGCCCAGGACAGCAGGAACAGGTTCAAAGCCTTCTCCGTGGGGCCAGGTGCACACTCCTGGTGGCCAGTGGGCCAGGTTGTGGCTTTAGCACAGCAAAGGTCAGTGTTCTGCTGCCCCTGCAGATGTGGCCTCCCTCTACCCCAGGGCCACTCATTCCTTCCCAAGTGTGGGTCTCCAGTCAGCAAGCATGGGGAGAGGGTCCTCGGCCAAGAGAGGGTGGAAGGCTTGGTACAGAGCTGCCCCCAGGCTGAGTAGCAGACTGGACACTAGGCCAGGTCTAGTGCATGGAAAAGGAATCCCTCAGGCACTGGGGAGGCCCTGCCCCAACGGCCTCTGCTGACGCTTGCTTGTCCCCTCTCTGCACTATGAGTCCCACCCACCAGTGCTAACTCCCACAGGTGTGGCAGGTTCCATCTGACAAGCACCCAAAAGGCTAGAGCGGGGCAGGGAACGGCCGAGCGGAGTCTGCATCACCCTGCACTACAGCCGACCCACACGTGCCGCCCCCCTTTGCTGCACCAAAGCGCTTCCCCACCTAGGGCCAGCTCTGTCACTAGCCTTGGCTGCCACATCAGCATTGGCATCCCTAAACCAAAAGAAACCAAGCCAGGCCTGAGTGCCCTGGGCTCTCCCTCCCCATGCCAACACTGCCCAGACAGGACAGCCGAGCACCCTCCCTTCACCTGTCCTCACCATGAGGAGCACCAGCCCTTGAGAACCTGCAACCAAGC
This sequence comes from Gorilla gorilla gorilla, assembly GCF_029281585.2. Taxonomy (NCBI): domain Eukaryota; kingdom Metazoa; phylum Chordata; class Mammalia; order Primates; family Hominidae; genus Gorilla; species Gorilla gorilla. The sequence goes on from NC_073237.2 coordinate 130,229,907, forward strand.
CCCAGGGAGGATCCAAAACACTCTGGGTGCCTGCTGCTCCCGCTGGCATGATCCCTACATTCAGACTCAACTGTTGGAGATACTGGGATACAGAATGAGCAAGATCCAGGCCTGCCGGGAGCTCCCAGTGCAGAGATGGGTGTGGGCACATGAGCATATATACACACACGTGTGCACACACACACACACCCATCTGCACATACACACACACTCCATGAACCTGCACACCTGCACACACACCCCCATCTGCACATGCACACACATACCCCATGCACCTGCACACACACATCTGCATATGCACACACCCCCCATGTACCTGCACACACACAAATCTGCACCTGCACACACCCACATGCACCTGCACACATACATGCACTCATCTGCACACACACACACACACACATACCCATATGCACACACAAACACACACCCATGTGCACCTGCACACACACCCCCATGTGCACATGTACATACACACATGCGCACACCCATACACACGCACCATCTAACACAGTTTGTTCTGCCTAAACTTGGAGGCCCCAGCCATGGCTGGACGAATGCAAAGGAGGAGCAGTGGTGCAAATGAGGCAGTGACCATGCCAGGCCGGAGAGCTGGGGCTACCCAGTGCTACTCCTCACTGAGTTGCCCTTGGCTTGTGCTACTGACCAGGGCAACAGGGGCCTGGGGTGTGGAAGAGGTGCCAGATTGATGGAGCAAGCCAGCTGGTGACTCGAGCCCACCCTTCAGAGAGCTGGCCGCTGTGACCAGAAGCACGCTGGAGGGGGCCGGACCCCAGCCTCAAAGCTCAGCAATCCAAAGGTGGCCTCTTCTGACCTCCCCTCCCCAGGAAGGAGTTTAATGTCTTCCAATTACTCCCCTCCCACTCCCTATGCAGAGGAGGTTGAATCCATTATTGTAATGAAAGGAAAGAAAAGGAAAAAAAGACTCTCCAATTAGGCTGGCCCAGGGACTCACATGTCATCCTGTCCCCTCACAGCAGACCCACTGAGGACAGGTGGCCAGGATGTTTGATGTCACCAGGTGGGACAATTAAACCCATCTTGCTGGCGGGATGAGCTGCTAAGCATATAATGACTGCCACCTCCCGTCCCCATCTCCTCTCAGCCCAATTACCTGGAATTAAGCAGGCAACACCAGATGGGAAAAGGGACACCAGCCCAGATGGAAGAAAAAGGGACACCAGCCCGGATGGAAGAGAGCGGAGAGAGCCGGGGATGCTGTGCCCAAGAGAGAAGGCTACAGGAGCCACAGCAATGTCTTCAAACACAGCAAAGACTCAGGGGAGAAGAGGCCGGGACTCTCGGGGCAGGACAAGGTGTTGGCGTGCGGACCCTTCACCTTGGCTCACAGTGTGCAGAGAGGGTAGCACATTCGTTCACGGAGGTGTGGCAACTGCAGAGTCTGCCAAGGCCCATTCACAGAGCCTCCGGCTGAGATGTCTCACATGAGAGGTATTTGGTACCTTGTAGGTGATTCGGGAAGGCAAAACCAGGTTTGGGAGTGGAAGTCAAGGACGCAGCCCTCACCACTGCACAAACAGACTTTCTCATTATCAGGGCCAGCCAGCAAGGAACGGGGTTCCAGTGCTCTCCCGGCCACTGCAGGAGCAGACGCTAAAAGGAAAGAACTCAGCAAGAGGCTGTCTCTGCAAGCTGCCTCCGTATCCCCGGAGGGCACCCGGCCTCTCCCTGCACGAGCCGCATCTTAGGTCTCGGTGCCCAGTGCTCCGGGATAAAGCCCGTCACCCGCCACCAGCTCCCCCCGCACATGGGAAGACCAAAAGGTGAGTCCTCGAAGCCATAAGGAAACGCAAGGTCACTGCTTCCAGTTTCTAATGTTTTGTCGTGCTTAGACTCAATACAGGTATGTCTGATATTCTGAGAATTCACTTCAAATTGAAGCAGGAAGTTCCAGCTTACCTCCACTTCTCTCACTCCAACCTCAGCCTGACCCGTGTCCCCTGCCTTGCAGCCATCACAGCAATGCTATTCACAGGAGCCAAAAGGTGGAAACAGGCCAGAGTTCATCACGTGATAAATGGATACGCAAAATATGGCCTAGCCACACGATGGAATGTTCCACGGCCATAAAGAGGAATGACGCGATGACCGGCTACGGCTGGGTGAACCTTGAAAACAAGATGCGGGGTGGGAGAAGCCACGTGCGAAAGGCACGCACCATATGATTCCATGGACATGAAACATCCAGAACAGGCAAACAGAAGCAGGCTGGGGGCTGCCTGAGGCTGGGGAGGGCGGTGACTGCTCACGGCGACCGGTTTCTTCCTGGGGTGTGAAGATGTTGTGAAAGCAGATAGAGGTGGTGGTTGCACAACATGGCGAAAGTACTAAATGCCACTGAATTGCGTACTTTAAAGGGTTACATTTATGTGATATGAATGTATTTCAATTTTTAAAAGTCAGAAAGCAGAAGAGAGGGTGGCAGGGCTGGGCCAGGATGAGACAATCAAAGCCAGGAGCCCAGCCCAGTGAGGAGCCAGGGCTGAGCCCCCACCGGGTCCCCATGCTGGTATGTGCCCCCCACCAGGACCTCATGCTGGTATGTGCCCCCCACTGGGACCCCATGCTGGTATGTGCCCCCCACTGGGACCCCATGCTGATATGTGCCCAGACACGCCACATAGCTGGGCCTTCAGACAGCCTCCCAGCCAATCCAGGGGGCTCTGCTCCTGCTCTAACAGGTCACCAGAGTTGGAGAGTTGGTGGCTTCAAGCAACACAGACTCTTACAGTTCAGGGAGTCAGAAGTCTGAAGCGGGTCTTAGGGGCTGGCGTCAAGGTATCGAGGGGCTGGTCCCTTTCAGGAGGTGCCGGGGAGAATTTGTCCCTTACCTTTTCCAGCTTCCGAAGCTGCCTGCATTCCTGGGCCCACAGCCCCATCGCTCTAACTCTGCCTCTGCCGTCACATCTCCTTTTTCTGACTCTGACCTTCCTGCGTCCCTCTTAAAATTATGTGTATTTACATCTGCGAAAACCCTTTTCCTTGTCACACTCTCAGGGATCGGGGGTTAGGACATCCACCTAGCAGCCACGGGCCTTCAACAAGGACCAGGTGCTGCGCTGCACGGTGCACAGACACAGAGCAACTCCGCGAGGCAGAGTCATGCTCCCAGCCTACAGAAGAACAGACAAAGGTTCCAAGAGCATCCCTGCCCAAGGTCATTTGGCTAACAGAAGCTTCCTTCATGGGACCTGACCTCCCAGCCTGAGGGCACCTTTCGGTTTCCTTCTCAGGAAGTCCTACCCTTCACCATCTCCTCCCTCCCAGCCGTTCAGAGCGGTGATGACCCCAAATTAGGGCACCCCCAATCTGGAGGGCTAGCTCTGGCCACAGCAAGACCCACATCCCCACACGCCTCGCTGGGTGCCTTCCACAAACCCCTCTCTCACTCCACAACCACAATCCTCCCCCTTGCCCCCCTTCCCCAACACGTTTGATCCCCCAGCCGGCACCAGGGCGGGATTCTTAGATTAAGTCTCCAATTCATCAGCCTCTGAGAAGTGTAATTGGGGCTTTTATGGAAAATCAGCTCATTATGCAAAGTGCAAGGGTTGTGAAAATGATTTTTTGAAGGAGCATGTTGGGCTCCTACCCAGCCATGAAATGAGGGAGAGATTCTTCAGGGCTGTGGGCTTGGCTTGTGGGTTTTCAGGGAGGAAAGGGTTGTGTTAAACTAGAACTTTTGCTAATCACTAACACTACAAAACGCTCGAAATGAAATAGTGTCCTGTGAAGTGCTGGTGGCTGCCCCCAGAAGGTTCAATTCCCCATGGAAATCCCAGCCCACCCGGAGCAAGGTGGGACATTGCTCAGACGCGGCCACCAAGTGGGGCTGCCTGGGAGGGTTGCCTGTCACCTGTCTCCTGAGCTCCCGGGTGAGCGTGTGAACCAGTGGAGGTCTGCGCTCAACCTCAAGGGCTGAAGAGGGAAAGGACCCAAGAAAAGTCCCAGAGTGGGGCTCAGAGGAGGGAGGGTGGAGGAGAAGGGCAGGAAAGCCAGGCCCCGGGGAGGAGGGCCTGCAGAGGTCTTCCTGCAAAGCCTCGCTCTGCGCCCAGGAGGCCCTTCCCTTTGGCCTGCAAACACCTCCCCTTCGTCTCTCATGTCTGCCTATCCTGTGTGCAGAAAGGGGTAACTGAGCAGACTTGGGGTGCTCAACCCCTCCACATGCCAAAGACAAGCCTGGCTCTTGCTCAGCTCCTAGGAGATGACCTCTAACCTCTAAGCCCCGGAGAGTCTGCCAGATAAGCCCTCCGGATAAGAGCGTCTTTGTATACCTGAGGCGTTGGGCCACGCAGCGTATGCTCACAATGTGGTTTATGGTGGGGCTGTGGGCATGCAGGATCAGTGTGGCCTCTGCAGGCGCTGGGGATGGAGTAACTAAGGTCGGCCTCACAGGCATGCCCAACCCCACCGGCCACCAGTGAGGACCCGCACTCCAGGGCTTGGGTGGGCTTCTGTGGGTGGCAATGTTCTGTGGCTGTTGCCACACGTGCCGACTGTCACACACCATTGCTGGGAGAACTGAGCACTATGCAGAAGGCTCCATGGGGAGGGGATAAATGGAAACCCACGCCCAATGTATCCTGGCTCCACCCCGGGGCCTTTTCCATTTGTTGATTTGACTCTAGATCTTTCTCTGCAACCATAATGGCTTCTCCTGGTGAATCTGAGAACCTGAGGATGGTCTTGGGGACCCCACACACACCCTGCTACTGTCACTGAGTGTGTTTACTGAGCCCTTCTCTGGGCCGAGCCCTGAGCCCTGGGATTTACAGGTCTCATCTCAATAAATCTGAGATGCCCCCAGTGTTTATCCTCATCTTGCAGATGTAAAAAGGGAGGCTCGGGGAGACATCTCCGGCATGAGGCCCACAGCTAAGCAGGACACAGACTTCAGAGCTGGGTCCACCGACATGCAGCCCTGGCTCGTCACACCTCCACTCGGGTCTCCTGTGGGGTGGCAGCCTTCAGGGCTGGGGTCTACAGTCCCAGTCCAGGGGGCCACTGTGCCCACACGCTGCCTGGGCAGTTCCCCGACCTGAGAGGGAAGAGGGCAGGTTTCCCTGTACATCTGCCAGCCCCAGGACCAGGGCCAGCAAGCAGGGCCAACCGACTGCTCTGCCTATCCTGGGAGGAGCGGCAGCGTGAAGTACCAGCAGCATCCTCTTGGGTTGGCTGGGTGGAGGGGCCAGAGATGTGGGGGACGGAGGGGGTGGCCCGGAGGGAGGGTGCCCACCCCGGGCCTCAAAGGGCCTCCCCATTCATCAATCAGCAGGACACACATGCAGGACAGATGCAGGGCCAGCCCTTTCCATGGTCCTCACCACCCCTGAAGCCACCAATGGGCTCCCGTTGCCACCTGTAAACCCCAAGGGAAACAGGCCCTCAGAGCTGCAGATGGGGCACCTCAGCCTCAGGAGGGCAGGGGCATCGAGAGCCTGACACGGGCACAGCTGGGACCCAGGACTGTGATCAAGGACTGTCTGCAGCAGGAGAGGGGATAGGGCTGTGGGCACCTGCGGCAGGACCACACCAATGCCAAGCCGGGCCAATTGCCTCCCCAGGAACAGAATCAGGTCACTCGTCTGACGTGGGGTCTGCGGCACCAGGCCTCCAGTTTGGAAGAATGTCTAACGGATTTGGAGAAGAGATCAAAAGTCTAGTATTTTGTGCAGGAGCAATTAAAATGACTGATTTTTTGTTGCATGAATCTCTTTCCTGCCTAATATGTAAAAAAAAAAAAAAAAAAAAAAAAACAGGCTGGGGAGTATAACCACGCCACTGACAGTACTGTATTGTCATGGGCTGGTGGAAAGAAGAAGGAACCATCATTTCTGGAAACAAAAACAAACAAAAAACACATAGTCTTTGTATCCAGAAATGATACTTTTAAAAACAATTAAACATGTTTTAAATGGTGCCTATTACAGACTTTGCACCAGCTGGAAAACAGCCTATGCACCTGGCGGAGGGACTGGTGGGGCCTCAGAGGCGTTAGTTATCCTCTAGCAAGTACTCAGGGTGCTGGGCACCGGGGTTTTGACTGCTATTCTTTATGCCCCAAATGTGTTCTAAATATTCTTTTGTATGTGCTTAATATTTAATTTTAAGAGTCTATCCATGGCCGGGCGCGGTGGCTCACACCTGTAATCCCAGCACTTTGGGAGGCTGAGGTGGGCAGATCACCAGGTCAGGAGATCGAGACCATCCTGGCTAACATGGTGAAACCCTTTCTCTACTAAAAATACAAAAAATTACCCAGGCGTGGTGGTGGGTGCCTGTAATCCCAGCTACTCAGGAGGCTGAGGCAGGAGAATGGTGTGAACCCGGGAGACAAAGGTTGCAGTGAGCCGAGATCGCGCCACTGCACTCCAGCCTGAGTGACAGAGTGAGACTCCAGCTCAAAAAAAAAAGAGTCTATCCTATATTTCACATTTTTTAAAAACCTCAATTTAAAGGCATTTCCATGTCCTCTGAGAATCCAACAACGGAAGTCCCCGTGGGTTTAGGAACATTCACCCCTGCCCAGTGCCTCTGTGAACCTGAGCAAATGGCCCCCACCAAGGGGCAACTGCGCCACCCAAAAGCTCCAGTACCATCGTCCTGGGACCCCCCAGCCTGTAGTCATATACAGCGTCCCCCACGGATCACATCAGGGTGAGGCCCCTTCCCAAAGTCAGGGCACCCTCATGATGTCACCTGTGCCCAGATGTGACCCCATCCTCGCTGCTCTCAGGCCAGGCTCTCTCTGCCATTCCAGCCTCTCCTTCTCACCCTGCTGGCCCCTGTCCTCCCAAGGGTCTCCCAGACACACGTCCCCACCCAATCAGGAACCTGGTCTCCCTGACCTCAATCTGTGGGTCAGAATCCACAGTGACCAGTTCTCATCTGGGGCTGTTCTCTCCTCTCACAGACGCCCAAGTGCCCCATCCAAGTGTCAGAAGTAGGAGGCCAGATCACAGGAGTCATGGGACCCTCTGAGGCTGAATTTTGCAGTCCAAGCAGAATAAACGGAGAGTGGAGAAATTCCTTGGCTTGGCTTGTCCAGTGCCCTGCACAGGGACCTGCAGCCCCTAAGCCAGGCAAGTCCACCATGCTCCGGCCCCATCCCTGCAAACAGACCCCAGCTACCTCATTCTCGGCACAGCCCCCGGTTCTGATGTGTGGAGAGTGCATTTAGGTAGGCAATGATCTGTGAAAGGATTAATTTGCTGATCTTATTACCTAAATCGAAAGAGATTTTGCAGCCGTCAGTAACATGCCTGCAAGATTTCCCCGGTGTGAGCTGAAGCCTCCGGCCCCCCACACCCCTTCCTGCAGCCGCCAACAGGTTACGCGACAACACGCGGCAAGTGCATGATAAAGACACAGGCAGAGGGCATCTGCTTCCAACCCCAGTATCTGCGACAAGGCACGCTGGTGTCGATGGGGATGAAAGGACCTGGCCTTGGCAGCGCACTCCGGAGAGCTCACCTGATCCCTTTGTTCTGCACGATGCTGTGCAGGGAGAGCCTCGACACCGCGGAGATGACCTGGGGAAGACAAGAAAAGACGCTCCTGTAATTTCACAAGAAACCAGAAAGGCATCACAGAACTGGGGACAGTGCTTTGCAGGACGTCGAGAACAGTTAACTAAGCACGTCGCATCTGGGTAAGAAACACGGCATAGCGTTTTGTAGGCTAGATACTTGTTTTGTATTTGCTGAGCAAAACTTGTCATTTGGACGTGCTGATATTTGCTGGGCACTGCTGCGCTCCCGGCTCCTGTGGCCACGCTGCTAACAACTCCCAGGCTGCTTCTCACCCAGAAAGCGTCTGTTTTGTCAGGGGCTGCCAGAGGGCTTCACCGAGGCCACCCTTAAAGGGCTCACTCATCCCATGCTGCTGTTCTGCAAGGTACCATACTACTAAGTACAGCTCGTGTTCACAGTAGGTGCCAACACATTTCAGAGATGGGGAAATGGGAGCCCAGAGAGGTCAAGTGACCTGCCCAAAGTCACCCAGCAGCGAGGGCACCACCCACGTGCAAATATCCCAGGGTGCTGCTTGCTTTCCTTCAAGCCCTCCCCTGCATGACATTTAAACAGATGCCTAGCTCCACGGAGGGCTTGGGATGCAGAAGGACAAGAGCTCCAGGTGCACAGTGGCATGACGGGATCTCTCCTTGTCTCCCCCGGCCGGCAGACTGGTCAAGAAGAAGGTTTGGTGAGAAGCAGTAGCCGCTCCTCCTCCCTCTGCTCCCCCTAACCGGCCTGCCCCGTGATGTGGGCCTCCTCTGGATAGGCAGGACCTACCTGTCTCCTGGCATTGAAAGCCCAATACAGCTACTCCACAGATCTCCAAAGGGACAGGTGGCAAGCAGGCCGGAGACAGGGCAAGAGGCTCTGCAGATGAATATGGGGAACCCGGGGTGGGGGACAGGGAGCTGGCTGGCCCAGGGGCACAGGTTGTCACACACACGAGATGGGCGGGAAGCTGTCACAATTCACGGGGTGAATGGAGCTCCTGAGCGCCAGACTCAGGCCCTGAGGAGGCAGGTGCGGCCTCGACATTGAAACTGCACCAAGTACGTCTGTGAGTCCACGTGTGTGAAAGCTCGCGTGTGTGGTCGTGTGTGCATGTTGCTTGTGCGTGGTACAAGTCTGTGTGTGCACTGCATGGCTGCGCGGCTGTATATGCATGTGTGTACGTGTGTGTCTGGGGGTGGGCAACAAGAAAAGGCCCATGACGGCCACGTGCCGAATTCATAGACACCCTCCACTGGGTGCTGGCGTCATAGGAATGGAGCCCAGAGGGCGCTCTGTGTGCCGGACACCACACCAGGGAACCCCACGAGGCCATCCTGCGGTGCACATTTGCTAGACAGGAAAACCGAGGATCGGTCACTTGCCCAAAGCTCCCCAGCCAGATGCACTCCCCAGGCTTCCTTTCAGCCTGTTCTGCTTCCAGCAGCAATTTTCAAAAGGGCAAGAGGAAAGAAAATCAACCATAGAGACGGCGGGTTTGACCAACGAGGCGGTGGCTGAGTGCTGCCTTCCTGTAGGTGCTCGTGATTCGGGACCGGCGCTCAGGGAAGCTGGGGTCGTGGAAGGACAGGGTCCTTCTGTGCTTCCTCAGACAAGACTCGATGGGCCGATTATGCGGCCAGCCCAGCCGCACTCCCATGCTGATGCTACAAGGGGCCTTTCACAAATAATGAGGAACTTGGCTCTGGGGTGTTTTTGGCTTTTAAGAGCTCTAAGCATTTAGGGAAAACAAAAATGAAAGCAATATTGCTGTATGTCCTTAGAGTTATTTGGAAGAATGTTAGATCCCAAAGGGTTTGGCAACTACAGGGCACCCAAGCCCCCTCTCACACACCTCCCACGGCAGACGTGGCTGATCAACCCCTCCGAGGAGCCGGGCGCAGGCCCAGAGCCCTCCTCCGTGGAGTCTAAGGAGGCACCAGCATTCGGTCAGTGCTGACACACAAGAACCTGTTTGTCAACCTGGAGTCAGCGCTAAGGCCCCAGGTCCGGTCGTACAGATGGAACCGGAGACAGAGAGGAGGCATGGCGGGCAAGCCAGCCAAGGCCAGAACATGGGTCTCCTGCGTCCATGCATCTGTGGCCCCTGTGGACAATTTCTACAGCTGCTATGACCACAGCAGCCTCAGCCCCGAGCTTGGGGCGCTTTGCCCCAGGATGAACGTGTCGCGAGCAGCTGATGAAGGGCTCTGGAGGGCCTGCAGCATCGATGGGGCAGCCCCTTCCATGGGTTCAGCATGGCCAGCTATGCTGGAGGAGCCCTGGCCCTCCGTCGGCCTGAATTTCAGGCTTCCTGGCTGGCACTGGGGATGGGGGGAAGCTCAGAAGCCCACCACGGGGAACCACACTCCAGTGACCCAAAACCCAGGGCAGGGGCTGCTGGAGCAGACACCGGACCCCTGAGATAGCCATGGGGTCAGATGGGGCAAAGCCGGCCCCATGTGAAACCCACTGGCCTGAAAGGTTAGGAGCAGAAGTACCTTCCTGCAGGAGGAGGGATGCCCTACAGTAGCTCCCCAGGGCACCTCTGGCTGTGCCCACCCCACTCCCAGGACAGACAGAGAGCTGGGTGTCCCCAGGGGCCCGGCTCTCAGGCAATGATCAAACACCTCTTAGCCCACAGCCCCAGCCGACTCTTCCGATATCGCAAATGTCAAAGGATGACATTTTCCCTACTTTTATTACCTCGTCTGTTCCGAGTCCCAGTTAACAAACGAATGAAGACGCACAGCTGCATTTCCCTTCCTGCCTCCCTCCCTCTCCCGCAGACAGCCGCTGGGTCAGGAGGAAAGGAATGTGTGTGTGCTGGGGACAAGGAACAGGGAGGAAAGACAAGGGGAATGATGTGCCACTCAAAACGACCAGGCATGCTGGGGAGCCCACCTGCACCGCCAGCTCCCAAAGCTTCAGGCCTCTGTGCCATTCACCAACGTCCAGGCCTCACCAGGCCACGCTTGGTGAGACTCACTGAGGAACGAGGTGGGGACTGGAGAGCTCAGAGGACAGGCTGTGGTGGTTGAGTCTGGATCCTGGATGGCAGCCCTGGCTCCGTCCCCACCCAACCATGGCCTGCTCTGACCTCAGGTTCCAAGACACCGGCAGCCCATCAGCCTCCACACAGCCACAGAGCAACCTTTTAAGGGCGGCACTTTAAAAGACAGACCCTAGGTCCTACCCCCGCCCACCCCACAGGCTCTGGGGCCTGGGAATCTGCATTTATAGTTCAGGGCCCATATGGCCGGATATGCAGCCCGCTGGGGCCCTCTGTCCCCTAAGGACTGGCCAGACGGGTAACGCCACAGACTGGGTCAAAGCCTGCGGGAAGCCAGGAGCACGTCCCAATTGTTCACTTGTGGACGCCTCGCAGAGCCAGGGTCCCTGAAGCCCCTCCACAATGGACAGGGAAGCAGAGGGTTCAGGAAGGACACAGGAAAGGGCATGCGGTCTGTGAGCTCCTCCGGGGTAGGAACAAAGTTGGCTTTGCTGAATGATTTATCTCCAATGTCTTCATGTTGTAGGCCCATCAGCTGTAACTCCACCTGAGAAACCTTTAGATCACAGTGACTGTAAATGCAAAGCTCTATGCTGCAGGTTCAGCAGAGGATAGGAAGCCTCAGTGATCCCAGAGCCCAGGCACCGAAAACTCCACGTGATGGGTCCTTCCGCAAAAACACTTCGGCATTTTTACTTTACTGCACGAAGTTTCCAAACTGAGGACAGAGGTGCTGTGCTCACAGTATTTGCAACTTAAACATCCACAATCAAAACTCAAGACAGGGCCAGGAAGAAAAAGGAAACGTAGACTGCGGATTCACTGTAGGACAATCACCCAATCTTGCATGGCCTTCTGGAAAGAACCCAGATGTCTAGCTATTCACATGTGACCTCATCCCAGTCTCCACTGCCCCTTCTGCACTTTCCCTCTGCATCTTCTGCCTCACTTCTTTTTCACACCTCCTGTAACTTCATTCCTCTGTGCTGTATTCTTAGTGACTTCCTCGGTTCTGTCTTCTGATTCATTAATTCTCCCTTCGGCTCCACCTAGACTACTGTTTAAGACACACACTGAGTTTTTCATTTCAACAATCTCAATTTTCATTTTCAGAATTTCTATTTAGTTCTTTTCTCAAATTCCATCTGTTCTTTTTGTCTTGCTTGTTTGCTCATCATTTTCTCTTCTTTTCTTTTGCATTCTATTCCTTTTTTCCGAGAATAGAAATTCTCTCTCATCGACTGCATCTGCTAGCCCCCTCCCACATGCTGATTTGTTTCTTTTTGAGCACCAGCTGGCTAGTCTGGTAAACATACATATATTCACAGATTATATGTATTGTGTATAAACACACGTATATATTGTTCTATGCTGTAAGTGCATCCTCAGTGGGAATTGTTTTCCATGGGTGGAGGGAGCCCCCAAGCTCTGAGAGACATAACTGTGAGGCTCTCCTGGTTTCCCCCGGCTTTCAGGCCCCACTCCATGCCTGGTGCCAAAGCAGGGTGGATCCTGCCAGAGACAGTTTCCCTGCCCAGCCTGGATGGTCAGCTGCTTCTGTGTGCCAGGGTACAGCTCTCTGGTCCCCATTCCATGGCCCTCTCAGCCTTCCTGGCTCAGCTCTCTGCACTGCCTCCATTCCATCTCCCTCACCTCCACCATGATGCAACCCCAGCTGTTAGGGCCCAGGCCCTAGGGTGGGCCTGGTTCCGGGCCTCCCAGGGGGTGGGTGGGGAGCCAAGCTGGCCTGCCTCCTCTTTCTGTCTTTGACATCCCTCTTGGTTTCTGACAATTGAGGATTTCCCTTTCTAGTTCTAAGCCTAGTAATCATGTTTCAGTTTGCATTATTTCATTTAAAGAGGGATTCTATGTGTTGAGGGGAGGGGAGGAGCCCACGCTCACTGGACCACTGTGTTTTGTAGAAATCCCTACGCCCTCTGCAGAGCAGGAACTCACAAGAACCTCCAAGCAAAACAGCCGTCAAATCCCCCTGAGCCTGCAGCCCATGGGTGGGAGTGAGGACACGCCTACTCAACGTCAGTCAGTGTGTGGGCAACTGCACTGCGATGATTTCACAGCGTGTGCAGTGGCTCACGCCTGTAATCCCAGCACTTTGGGAGACCAAGGTGGGCGGATCACTCGAGGTCAGGAGTTTGAGACCAGCCTGGCCAACATGGTGAAACCCCGTCTCTATTAGGAATACAAAAAAATTAGCCGGGCATGGTGGCACATGCCTGTAGTTCCAGCTACCTGGGAGGCTGAGGCAGGAGAATGGCTTGAACCCAGGAGGTGGAGGTTCCAGTGGGCCGAGATTGCACCACTGCACTCCAACCTGGGCAACAGAGCAAGATTCCATCTCAAAAAAAAAAAAAAAAAGAGGAGCCTGCCAATTTTGCCATTATGATGATAGATGATGGGGTGGTGTCTGTTTAGCACATGTCACAGGGTGGCAGCGTGGGGTAGTGACACGGAGGCGGGAACTCCGGGCCGCACAAGTTCAGGTTAGAATGTCAGCCTCCCCCTCGGAGCTGGGGCAAACTCTCAGCCTCCCTGAGCCTGTTTCCTCAACAGTAAAACACGGTCCTAACAGAGGTCTCGTCACAAGGCTGCTGTGGCCTGCAGGAGGACCCACCCCTGGAGGGGACACAACACTGCCTGTGAGTGCCGAGTGAGGACATGGCCATGGGTCTGCTGAGGGTCCCGGCACTCCCTGCAGAGCTGGAGCAGGCATCTGTCCACACAAGGGACCACGGGGTCCTCAGAGCAGGTCTGCAGCTGGGCAGGCCAAGGCCAGCATCAAGGCTCAACACCCAGTGCCCACCAGGCCTCCCTCCAGGAAGCCCATCTCGCCAGGTGGTGCGTGCGCAACTCTAGCTTTCTCTTTCTGGCGCCTTGGAGAGATGGAAGCCAAAAAAGTGACCCAATCACCCTGCACTTGAGCCAGTGAAGCCACTGAGGGCCCCATGGTGGGGCCGCCTGGGGCCCTAGGGAAGGCTGCCACGTGCTCTGAAAAGGCTCACAAGTCCCCGGCACCCTGCAGGCCCCTCTCTGACCCTCATCAAGCCTCCAGGAGTACTGGCTTTGCTTAGAGCCTCTGGAGGGAATCTTCCTTTCCAGGACCCCCTGGCAGGGCCAGCCACACCCTCCTGGCCACCACCTACAGACCCCAATGCACCAGGTGAAGACAAGAGTAGCAGCAGCCAACGGTTTTCAGTGCCCCCCAAGCCCTGTGCAGTGCTAGACCTGAGATGTCCCACCCAGCTCTTGCCACCTGGAGCTGGAAAGGACATGCACCTTCTCCCAGGAGGAGCAAGGCTCTGTCGCATCCAGCGACCCATCCATGGTCCTCTAGCTGGGCGACTGAGGATGCTAACAGCTGCCAGGAGAAATGGTCCAGTGTGGGGCGGTCCACCTGGCCCCGGCTCAGCTGAGTGCTGGGCTCACAGCAGCCTCCAGCATCGTTTCCTGAACCAATGGAAATGAGCCACTCCTCCCACACCGCCTACAGGAATTGCTCAGACAGGGATCTGAGGTCTCAGGAAGAGTCCCGGCTGTTCTCCACCCAAGGCCCCAAGTGCACCTCGGACAGACAGACCAGGAGACTTGGAGTGAGAGAGCCACTGGCTTCTCCAACGATTGTTAACTGTCTTGTTCCATGTTTAAAAGTCCCCTTTGTCTTGAGGAAACTTCCCAAGGTGGCCACGGGAATCCTCGCTGCCCTCCATGCTTCTCGATCTGAAGTAACGGTCGGGTCCTGACTCAACCCGACTGCTGTGAGCTACCCGGGGCTCGGGTCTGTGCGGCAACACGAGGGGCAACCTGCCCACAGCACAGCAGGCGCCGCATCCCCGTGAGGTAGGGCGCGGTGGGGAGAAGGAAGAGAAATGAGTCTTCTGGCTCTGGCCAGGAGATGCTCTGCGAAGGGGGAAGAGCCTAGACTGCCCTGGGTTCAAATCCGCCCCTCCCGGGCACCGTGCTGAGGCTCCCTGAGGCTCAGTTGGCTCATCTGTGAGATGAGGATAACAGTGTCTACCCGTGTGGCTGTAGGTGAATGAGACGGAGCCTGGCCCAAAGCAGGGACTCGCGCACAGCTTGCGGAAAGGGGACTGTGCCCGATCAGAAGGCCCACGGAGGGACTCATGGCTGCACTCCATCCTCCACTTGCTCGAATGAAGAAACAAAAAAAACAGAGCAAAGTACGAGGCTCAGGGCCAGAAGCGTGCATGTTTGTTATGACTTTAGAAGACACCCAGAAGCCCTGAAGTGTCCCACCATCTCCTGGGAATGCCGCTCTGGCCTGTCCTATCCCTGCAGCCCCACAGCTTCCCCTGGTACTTGGGATGTAAACCTGAGCACATGGTTCCTCCAGCCAAACCACAGTCAAGACACTCAAGCCAGGCAACAGTGACCCAGAACAACGACCCAGGTGGATGCAGGTGTGCGTTACAAAGGGAAATCAAGCTGGGTGCAGTGGCTCATGCCTGTAATCCCAGCTACAGCCTCACTTGAGATGAGGAGTTCGAGACCAGCCTCGGCAATATGGTGAGTCCCCATCTATTTATTCTTTTTTTTTTTTTTTGAGACAGAGTTTCATTCTTGTCACCCAGGCTGGAGTGCAGTGGCACCATCTCCGCCCGCTGCAACCTCTGCCTCCCAGGCTCAAGCGATTCTCCTGCCTCAGCCTCCTGAGTAGCTGGGGATTACAGGCAAGTGTTACCACACCTGGCTAATCTTGTATTTTTAGTAGAGATGGGGTTTCAGCACGTTGGCCAGGCTGGTCTAACCTCAGGTGATCCGCCCACCTCGGCCTCCCAAAGTGCCGGGATTACAGGCAGGAGCCACCACACCCAGTCCCATCTCTTAAACAACGACAACAACAAAGTCTTTAAGGCCAGGTGCAGTGGCTCACACATGCAATCTCAGCACTCTGGGAGGCTGAGACAGGAGGACTGCTGGAAGCCAGGAGTCTGAGGCCAGCCTGAGCAATACAACAAAACTCTATCTCTACAAAAAATAAAAAAATAAAAATAACCAGATGTGGCGGCATGCACCTGTGGTCCTGGCTACTCG
Source organism: Gorilla gorilla gorilla (assembly GCF_029281585.2). Lineage (NCBI taxonomy): Eukaryota > Metazoa > Chordata > Mammalia > Primates > Hominidae > Gorilla > Gorilla gorilla. The sequence continues at coordinate 130,245,537 of NC_073237.2, forward strand.
GGAGGCTGAGGTGGGAGGATCACTTAAGCCCAGGAGGTCGAAGCTGCAGTGAGCTAGAATCATGCCACTGCACTCCAGCCTGGGCGACACAGTGAAACCCTATCTCAAAAATAAGTAAAAATTAAAAAGAAATTGGAGCCCTGAGCCATACTGGCGACCATGTGATGATGAGCCATCCACCGACCCAGCCTGCTCTCAGAGGCTCTGCTGATCAGAAGAGCTTTCTGGCCCCGACCCTCCGACTGTCATTAGCAATCAGTAAGCAGGAACTGCACAGACCTGGCCCCAGCCGCAGACCTTCCTTATCAGCCATTACCACGCATCTGGAAACACACACACAGCAGCCCAACGGAGCCATTGGGCAAGATTATCAAACTCATTTGAATATGTTGCCCCGGAAACTCACCTATCTGCCTTGGAAATCTACAGCTACTATTGCTGCATGTTCAGAAGCAAATCATTATAAATTACTTTCTCTAACTCAGCCTGGGTTATCCTTCATTTTTTTTCTTTTTTCTTGTGGAAAGCACGGTCAGAAAAATTTGGGGTACTTGCCTTCAGAATGACAAGCGACCATCGAGTAGTGATAATTACAAAACATGTGCAATCACAGCTTCACATTCAGGTTTTGCCACCAGGAGGAGGCTGGAAAAACAAAAGCAAGCAGGAAAGGCACTTCTCAGCCACTGCATTGGGCAATGGCAGGGCCGCGGGGCCCAACATCAATATCGGAAGTTTCTTCTAGGGAGCCGGCAGAGTGCAGGAAGAGAGGTGGGAGCCACCCCCAGGCCCCAAGACAGCTGAGCGGCAAAATGAAAAATGCCACTCACTCCAGCCAGGCAACTAGCAGCGACTCTGAAGGGGAATGCATGAAAGGAGGGTCTGGTTGTCCTTACAAAGAAGATCAGGGCTCGAAAGTCATTTAGAAGGAAAGAAAAAGGTGAGAGCATCTTCTCTGTAAACAAACAGCTCAGAATTGGCCCACTCTTCCTGGAGCTTTCAACATGATGTGAAATGATACCCAAATATATACTTCCTTATCTCAGTGGGTCTGGATCAACACCCTCAAATGCAGGAGTCTGAGAGAACACCTGAGCCTTGGGGACCAGCAGCCCGAATCTTTGTGTCTTACACTTTGTGGGTGCTCCTTGTCTATGACATAGATGGATGAGTCGGTGGGTGAGTGGATGGATAAATGGGTGGGTGGGTGAACAGACGGATGGATCGGCAGATGAGTGGACAGGTGGGTGGATGGACAGATGGATGGATAAGTGGGTAGGTGGGTGGGTGGATGGATAAGGGTATGGGGGAGTGCGTGGGTGGGTGGGTGGATGGATGGATGGATGAGTGGATGGATGGGCAGATGGGTAGACAGATGGATGGGTGGGTGGGTAGATGGATGGATGGATGGATGGATAAGTGGGTGGGTGAACAGATGGATGGATGGATGGGCAGATGGATGGGTGGGCAGATGGATGGACAGATGAGTGGGTGGATGAATGGATGGCTGGCTGGCTGGATGGATAAATGGGTACGTAGGTGGGTGGGTAGGTGGGTGGATGGATAAGTGGGTGGGTGGGTGAACAGATGGATGGATGGAAGGACAGATGGATAGATAAGTGAGTGGGTGGGTGGATGGATAAGTGGGTGGGTGGATGGATGAATCGGGGGTGGATGGATGAATGGAGGGGCGGATGGACAGATGGTAAGTGGGTGGGTGGATGGATGGATGAATAGATGGACGGACGGATGGATGGATGCATGGACGGACGGACGGACGGATGGATGGATGGATGGATGGAGAAGCGGATGGATGGATGGATGGATGGATGGATGGATGGATGGATGGATGGTGGGTAGATGGATGCCGACTCAGAGAGATCCCTTTGCCCCAGTCCCTTCTGATGAAGTAAGGAGAGAAGAGAGAGAAGATGAGCCCCTGACGGCAGCCTCATACCTATCTCCCTGAGTCCCTAATACACCCTTGACAATTTCTGTACAAATGTCCTCCCTCATGGTAGGGGTCACAACCACCCACCATGGAGGCACCACTGACCCTATTTTGCCACTGAGAAAACCCAAGTTTAGAGAGGTAACATGACTCGACCAAGGTCTCATTGCTGTGAGAGGCTGAAGCCTGGGTCTGACTCAAAGCCCAGCTCCTAACAGTAAGGTACCTGAGAGCCACCACCTGCCCAGCGGTGGGGGCCAGCCCTGCCCCTTCTGAGCCCCCAGCAGGTGGTTCAGGGACACAGCCTCCAGCTAGACCCTGGCTCCATGGGGTCCTCGCTCCACCCTTCCTCTGAGTGTCTGCCCCACTGGGAATGAAAGGTTGGGATTCTAGTCTGGAAGGTTCTCCCAGCTGGAATCACATCCAGGACTCTCAGGCACTGGCACAGAGGGCAGACCTGAAAATCCTTGTGAGCTCCTCCAGGGGGTGGCTGAGAAGCCCCCAGAGATGGCATAGCTGTGAACGGGACACTGGCCAGGGCCAGGGATGTGGGGAGACTGATCGTATGTGAACCAGGGCGTCAGTGACCTGGCCGACCCCAAGAGGGAAGAGAAGAAAGGGGCAGGGGCAGGGGCCAGCCCCAAAGAAAACTGCAAGCCCTGGCTTCCTCCCTGCATGCTCAGCTCCCAGCACCCACGTCCTCCACGTTTCCATGGCTGTGCTGGGTGGGTGACTGCGAGTCTAACTTCCCCCTCTTCTCTGCCATGGTGTGGCCAGGCTAGAGGAAAAGGGCTGATGGCGTCCTCACTCCGCGCACTGTCTTTTCCCCACTGCAGTCAGCTACACTGGCCCAGCTGCCCCAACCAGCATGTGGGGGCACAGCCTCTCCTCGGCTTGAAGGGTCGGGGTCCTAGGCCCAGTTCCCGACGCCTCCAGAGGAAACCCAAAGCCTGGGGCAGAGGCAGGAAGGCTGGCAGGGAAGCCCCGGGGGTCAGAGTCGCTTTGTGCACCTTGGGACCCGGGGAGAGAAGAGGCTGGAAGGGAGAAGTGGGCCCAGGTGGCCTCCTGGAGCACAGGAGGAGGCATGAGCTAGTGGAGTATCCGGAGCAGCAGGAGGCATGAGCTGGTGGAGTATCCGGAGCAGCACGTCCTCTCCAGGCGGCCACTCCAACCATGGGGCTCTGGGAGCTTCTTGACTAAGACAGAGTCTACCGCTCACAAAGTGGGGCAGATGGGTGGACAGAAAAGCACACAAGGGGGTGGCTCACGCCTGTAATCCTAGCACTTTGGGAGGCAGAGGTGGGCAGGTCACTTGAAGCTAGGAGTTCTAGACCAGCCTGGGCAACATGGTGAAACCCCATCTCTACTAAAAATACAAAAATTAGCCAGGTGTGGTGGTGTGCACCTGTAATCTCAGCTACTTGGGAGGCTGGGGCAGAAGAATTGCTTGAACCCAGGAGGCGGAGGTTGCAGTGAGCCAAGCTTAAGCCACTGCACTCCAGCCTGGGCGACAGAGGGAGGGGGCGGGGGGGGGTGGGGGAGGGAGGAAGGAAGACAGGAAAACACACAACAGCAACTGGACTCACATGTTAGCTGAGTGCCTGCTCTGTGCTGGGCATGTGAGGGAAGGTACAATTTAATCTGAGATCCTGAGCAAAACAGTACAGAGGCTCAGACCAGGACATTACGCCAGAGCTGGGATCAAGTCCTAAGCCTGCCACGGACGATCTCAGCCACTCCTCTCTGGGCCTTGGTTTCCCTGTGTGTGGAATAAGGAAACCGCAAGACATACAGATGGCAAAGGGCATCCTGCCACACTCCCAGTCCCACTGTGCTCACGGTGGAGTCACTAGCTGGTCACCATGCCCCTGCTGAAGACACTGGCCTCTGCAGCTGTCTCTGCACAGTGCTCCGGGCAGACGCTGCCTGTGAAAGCAATCAGGACCCAAGACAGGAGCGGCACTGCCCTGGGAAACGCCTGGACCAATAGCCTCAGGTCCCCTGAGCACTGACTGCCCACTGTTCCTAATGCCAGCACAGAAGCCCTGTGTCCCAGGGCTGGGCAAGCTGCATCAGGCGGCTGCATCAGGTGGCAGCTGCTCCCCACCAGGAAACTCTACAGGAATCAGTCGGGGGTCAGGGGCTGTTGGGGGGAATTTCCCGTCCTTCGTGGAAGCAGCTTAGCAGCCATCTGGTCCAAATTCTCCAATTTTGAGATGGGAAACCTAAAACCCAGCTGGGAAGATGCAAGAGCTTCACAAGCCCACCCAGCAACTTCCAGGTAGGGCCCAGCCTAGAACGAGGGGTTCCTGTTTGGAGCCTGAGGCTCGTCTCTCCCAGACATGGCGTCCTCCAGGACAGCTAACCACTGTCTAGGCCTCCTGCCTGCCAGATCTTTCCCAGGTTTATTTCATTTTATTCACTCAAAACCCCCACAAGATGGTTCTGTGGCTCTCCCCTTTCTGAGGAGGAGTCACTGGGGCTGGGGCAGACAGCTGGTGCCTCTGGCAGCAGAGCCCGGCTCTCCACGCTGCCCTGCCCTGGAGGGCTGGCTATCCATCCTGGATTTGAAGCTGAGGGACAAACCACAGCCTCCAGGCATGAAAGCAAGGTTTCTGAGTGGGGGCCTGCAGCCTGCAAGGCCAGTAAACCTGTCCCAGCAAGACTGGCTGGGTAGGCTGGGCCACTCACTGTCTGCGAATGCTGCTCTCTCATTCCCAGAGACACTCCCCAGCCCCTCCTGGGCATCACTCAGCACTGCTGTGGCTGCAGGAGCCAGGCACAGATGGCGCCTCCCTCCCCTGTCCACCAGGAAAAAGGGGGGATAAAGGTGGGTTCCAGTGTGGGAGGCATCCCAGACCCGGGCTGCAGACGATCCGCATCAGTCCCTCTTTAATCAGAGGCAAGGCCAGAGACCATGACACAGATCTGCTGCCTAGCACGTGAGTCACTGCCTCCAAGGTACAAGAATCCCACAGGAAGCTCAAGGTACCCGCCCAGACCTTGAGGCCAACGTGGGGTTATGGGAACAGCACCGCAAGGGCAGGAGGGAGGGGTTCTGGCCTCCTCCACCCCACCCCGCTCTCTACACGGATGTCTTGCCCCCTCCAAGAACCTCCTGCGCTGCTTCTTCCTTGGCCCCTTCCCTCTTCCCAGAGGTGGAGACAGTGAACCAAGGGGCTGGAACACAGGCGTCTACACAGGCAGATTCCCATGTGGGACCCTAGGATCCATCTCCCTCCCCAGCCCACAACTGCAGAAGAGCTGTCCAGGCAGGAAGTGGGGCGTGGAGGCCTCATGGAGCCAGCCACTGTGCATGGTCCGAGCTGCAAGAGGCCTTGGGGGAAACGTGCGTCCAGAACCCTCACCTTACACACGGAGAAGACGGGTCTAGAAATGGGTGCGTCTCATCCAAGGCCCCATAGCCAGTCGGGGCAGAGCAGCCCCAGAAAGAACAAGGGTGGGAATGAGGACGGTCACCATAAAAACAGAATCACAGGCTCTCCTGCTGCAGACCCCAGACGGAGCGCTTCACGGGATCACCTGCGTTTCTTTCACTGCCCCCAAGCTCTGAACTCTCACCACGCTCAGGTCACGTGTGTGCAAGCCGGGGTTCAGGAGGTCACTCAGGGTGGGCTGGGAACCCGGGTTCACAGGGCCAGAGCGGAGTGCTGAACCCTCCGTGCCAAGGCCAGACCCAGTCCCCAGCCACTGCCTGGCCTGGCTTCACAGAGCCAACTGCCCCCACCACACAGCCCAGCGCCACAGCCCCGGGGAGCTCTCCACAGCTGATGGGAACAGGCCACCTTCCTGCCGGCTAAGGAGCTCATCAGGCAGAGGACAGGCCCTAAGCAGGCAGAGGGGGCCCCACAGACAAAAGGCAGGCTCTGGGCAACCCAGAATCCTAGTCAGAGAGTCTGAGCAGCTCGAAGTGAGGGCTGCCTGGAGGAGGCGCAGGCCTATGATAAAGTAGCAAAGAAACAGGCGATCCCCTTGGAGGCACAGACTGCCCGGCACTGCAGCGCACGGCGGGGCTGACCCTGCCAGTCCCTTCGAAAGCTCAGCTCCCAACCACCCTGCGCCAGGGCCTGCTGAGAAACACCGCGGGAACACACGCGAGGCCCCCGCTCTAGTCCCCTCTAGTACAAGAGGCTATAGAATGAACTGACGTTTGTGATGGCTAATGCTACGGCACCAACCTGCCTGGGCTAAGGGGTACCCAGAGGGCAGGTAGGACATTATCTCCGGAGTGGCTGGGCAGTGTTTCCAGAAGAGACCAGCATCTGAGTCGGCAGCCGAGTATAGCAGATGCCTCCCGTGCCCTCGGGGCCTCACCCAACTGCGGGGGCCCAAACAGGTCATGATGGCAGAGGAAGGCCTTATTCACTCACTGCCCAGCGGGCACAGCCATCATCTCCTGCCCTCGGACATCGACGCTCGTCATTCTCAGGCCTTTGGGCTCAGACTGGGACTCACGCGATCAGGCCCCTTGGGTCTTGGGCCTTCGGATCAGGACTGGAGCTGCACTACCAGCCTTCCTGACCTCCAGCTTCACAGCAGCTGGTTTCAGGACTTCTCAGCCCCCAGGATCGTGTGAGCCAGTCCCTGGTATTAAATCTTCCTATCTATCCATATGCTATCGGCACTGCTGTTCTGGAGAACTCTGACTAATACAATATTGGAAAGGAGCATGCATCTCCCCTGGGATGGCCCTATTCAGGCACGCCCTGCTGCCACGCCCAGCACCACTGACTGCTGCCAGCAGAGGTGCTGTGGAGACAAGAGTGGTAGGGGGCAAGGGACGGGGTGGGTGTGGAGCAAAGACAATTCCCCTAAGGAAGACAGGCCCCCTGGGACTGAGGGAGAGCAGCCAGTCAGCCAAGGCCAGGAGAATGTGCAGGGGGAGAGCCCACGCACAGGCCCGGAGAGCGGCCATGGCCACACAGGGGACCAAAGAGCGGAGGCCTGTCGGACACAGGGCCAAGGAGCTGGCCTCGCCTGGGGCAGTGGGAATGCAGGGTCAGGCTGGTGTTTGAGAGATGCTTCGGGCTGCAAAGAGGATACTGGGTGGAGGGAAGGCAGGACCGCGGGAGGGGGGCGGCCCCAAGGAGTCTTCTAACCAGGCCAGGTGCACGATGGCAGGAAGGCCTGGACAGGAGGCCACAGGGATGGACACAGCCAGAGAGGACACAGCCAGAACTGTTTAAGAGGCTGATCAAGGCTGCCTGGGTGCAGGGGTGAGGCAGGGAAGAGAGAAACCATCTCTGTCCTTTCTGCCAGGAGACACAGAAAGGGCTGGCCTGAAGAACGGGGACAATGGGGGAGGCTGGCCACCGGGGTCTGGACGCACAGTGGCCAGCAACAGAGGGGAAGGCAGGGAATGCCAGGGCTGGCGTCTGGGCAAGGCTGAGCTTAAACCCTTGGTGTGGCCTTCAGCAAGTCGCTGCCTGCCCCAAGTCTCCCTCCCCACCCACCTGGGGAAAGGGTAGGCTGAGAGGCACGTGGTTATCTGAGCCACCACCACCCCATTTCTGTTTCCCACAGAACCCCCGCCCGGCCTGCTAGACCCCTTCTGCCACCTTCCTCTGGCCTCGGGATGCCCTGGCTGTACAAGAAGAGGCTCCCTCTGCCCTCAAACAGTTGCCAGCTCCTTTCTTCCCCAGCAGGTAACTGGCACACTCCACACTCTGCGCAACGATGCCAAGATGCAGCCCACAAAGCTGGGACCCACACCCCAGACACACAGCAATCCACTGGCCAGGTGGACAAGCTCAAAATCAGCCACTGCCCACAAGCAGGGCGGGACCATCACACTGCCAGGAACCTTCTTGGAAGAGCCAGCGCTCGTGTTCTGGGTGACACGTTCGGCTCTGGGCTCAAAAGTTACCCCACTGCCTCCGTGAATCCTCAACCACCCAATGAGGTCAACGTTACTATGCCCCTTGTCAAATGATGAAACTGAGGGTCAGAGTGGTCACCTGCACACATCAGCTTGATGGTCTGATGCAAGCTCTTAAAGGGAAAGCACCCAGAAGGAACGGCCTCAGCCTCCCGACTGAGCCTCGCCCCAGAACCCCCCTGTCATGGTCTGGTCATCCACTGCACATTCCCAGTCTGCTAATGGGGACAGGTGACAGCAGCCGTCACCTGGAGGGGCTGATGGGTTTCCAGTGGCTTCACTGGCCTCCCTAATTAATGGCCATTTTAATGGGAAGGGGACTAATAACTGTATCTCTAACACTACGGCAATAACTTTCCAGTATCTACCCTTATCTCTGAAGCGAAGACTTAGTAACTCGGTTATTAAGTGCAAGTGTTAACACGGGACAGGAAGGTGCGTGAATCTCCTCTGCGACGTCAACTCCACACCTGCTCCTGCTCTGAACTCAGGAGTGCCTGGAAGGGCCTGGGAAAGCACTTGGCCCCCCGACACCCCCCAGTATTTCTTCCCTAGGCTGTCTGACGGTGAAGGAGGGTGTGGGGCCCACCCAGGCCCTTAGGCTCAGCAGGCGAAGTCTCTTTGACCAGTCTCTTAGCCTAGGGCCGAGCTCAGCACTCTCCACCAGCCTGCGTCTCACAGATGCTCCGGGTGTACCACGGGGCGGGCACCTCTGCTGACATGTGGCAGCCGGGGGAGGCTCAGAGGCCAGGGACAGGTTGCTGGCACCGCCACGGCTGTAGGAGCCACACAAGGAAGGCCTCACGCGAACCACACGCACTACAGAGCCAACTGCGACCCAAGCACGATCGAGGCTGCATGTTTCTGAAAGGATCTGACCGAACTGAGCACTAAGATTGTTCAGAATCTGGCCGACGCAGCTCCCCATCCATCCCCAGCCAGGTGGCCCATGGTGAGTGAGGCAGAGTCTTGGTTTCCTCAGCTGTGAGATGGGGGCAGCGGCACCCGCGAGAGTAAGGGAGACAACACACTGCCCACGGCTGCCCCGCTGCAGTCACCATCATCGTTGCTGCCCCTCCTGCAGATGCAAGCCCCCACCTCCACCACCGCCAAGTCCTCTGTGCACGTCTGTCACAGGACAGAGCTTAACCTTCGAGAGGCCATCCCTGCTGACCCCACCTGCTGCCCGTCTCAGGAGGAGGATTCCCAGGAAGTCACAACCGCAGGGGGATCCCCCAAGCAGTGGCCATGTCCCCGCCACCCACACCAGGGGGTCCCCATCCAGCCAGTGGGTTTCCAATGGGTGTGCAAAGCTGTGGGCAGTGGGGACAGGGGCCAGGGACAGCAGCTGAGCACTCGGAGTGGAAGCGCCCTCGGCCTGGGCAGCCTGGCCTTCTTTGCACATGTGCCAGGCTCCTCCGCAAGGGCAGAAACCCTTTCCCCAGGGTCGGGTCGCCCCATTCGAGAGATCAACAAATCCAGCCTTTGACTCCATGGAGCAGTAGCATGGTGGGGCAGGGGCAGGGAGGTGTCTCCTCAGGATCCCCCCATTCCCCAGGCATCATCCGCCCTCATCCCAGGTGTCCTGTGACACAGCCTTCCAGAGGGGACCGAGCCGGGCTTGTGCTGCTGAACCTGGCTCTAGACCCTGTCTCAGCTGCAGACTCGCAGCAGTGCCGGAGCTCTCTGCCCCCCAGGCCCTCCTCTGTAACGAGGCCCCTTAGGGGCTCTTACTTCCTCACTCAGGTGTGCAATACACTTTAAGCAGCTGCTGCGTACCAAGCACCGTGCTAGGGTGACCTCTGGAGCTCCAAGGAACCAGCAGGGTGTGATCAATGCCGCAGGGTAAAGAACAGAACAGCTGGGAAGCAGGGGAGTCCAGCAGAGTCCCTAACCAAGCAAAGCAAGGGGCAGGAGATGTCCAGGAATCAGAGAAGGCCCTCTGGAGGGGCTGCTGTCACCCTGAGGCCTGCGGGATGGACAAGTGTGTGTCAGAGGCTCACCATAAATGTGGGCAAGCCTCCTATAAGAAGGCATCGATCAGTAGGTGGCCCCGGGGCACTGCCACAGCCTTGAGCACCTGACATTACAGACCCACAGGGCAACCAAGTGCACATCTGAGTCCTCTGCCAAATGCAAATCTAAGCAACAAGCTGCACACACCAGGACGAACAGCACTGCTGGCTCAGATGAACCACCAAGAACCTGCTCTCCTTTCCAAAGCAGAACCTATCCGAGAATCCCTACCGCCTCGCGAGCTGCAAGTCCGATCTGTGCAATGTGAGCCCCTGCAGGAAAAAAGTCTAAAGTGATTTTTCCTCCCCGGTGCTTTGTGTTTATGGAAACCGGCCGCAGACGAAGCTCTGGCGTCCAGATTCGCTTCCAAGCGGTTTTACCTTGATGACTACTTAATCCTGGCCCATCAAGGGGCTTCCCAAAACGGCCACTTTATGGATTTTTCTTTTCCTGTCTAAGGGTAGGATTCAAAAATGTGCTTTTCCCAGAATAGATTTTCTAAACCATGAGAGTGAGGACATGGATAAGAACAAGGCCATCTGGAAGTGGAGGAGAAAGAAGAGACGCTGCATGGGGAAGACAGGCCAAGGAAGAACCCACCTGGACCCACCTGCGCCGTCTGCAGGAAGAGGGGCTAGGCATCCCTCCACCAGCCCCTTGCCCACCTGGCACTCACGAGCAGTCCTGGACACCAGGGTACAAGGTGTGTCCCCAAGAAGCTCTGTGTGCCCCACCGGAGGAAGGAGCCGGCAGGCAGCGCGGGGAGGGAGAGTGGGCAGGAAGCAGCTGAGCTGAGAGGGAGCCTCTGAACCAGGCAGGTGGTGAGGGACCTGTCAGCCAGGCTCAGGGACTCATGAGATGATAAAGGCGGGCAGGGAAGGACAATGGCCTTAGGGGCAGCCATGGGGAACTCCCAGGTCAGAAAAGGCTGGATCTGACCGATGGTTTTATAAAAGATGCCTTTTACACGAAGCACCAGGGACAGCTTCTCCAGTAGGAATCTTGTCTATAAAGAAGGGGTGGGTGCGGGGGGCACTGCCAATGCCACCGCCCAGGAGACCAAGAGATGGCCAAGTGAATGTGATGTGCGGTCCCTGATGGGTCTTGGGACAGAGGACATAAGGGGGAAACTGAGGAAGCCAGAGTCACTTCAGTTAGTGACAATGTGTCCACACTGTTTCATTCATTGTAACCAAAGCACCGACCACTGTGAGGTGTGGAAGGGGGACCTGGGTGTGGAATACAGTCTTCTTCTGCACTAGCTTCTCAATTTTGCTAAGTCTAAAACTGCTCTAAAATATCTAGGTAAAGCGGGGGCTGCCCCTTTGGCGGGTCAGGTGGGCAGCAGGTCAGCTTCTGCGGTCGGCCCTCCAGGACACTGGCCGTGGCTCAGGATGGAGGCAGGTGAGCTGCAAGGATCCCTGGGCACGAGCCTAGGTGCTGCCTTCGGTGGCTACAGCACAGTCCCCCCACTGTCAGGTGCTCCCAGGGGCAGCAACATCCCCCTCCACATAGGGGCAGGTTCAGCAAGGGGCCAGCAGCCCAGAGCTGGGAGCCATGGCCCACCTATGTCCCAGAGAGGCTGGGCAGGGAGAGAGGCCCTGCCGGCACAGGGCCCGAGGTGGTGGAGCTAGGACTGGCCTTCAGGCTGCTGGGCTTCCCACCACACGACCCGGAGAACTTGTCCCCAGAAAAGCTGCCTTGGAGCCATGGGCTCCAGACACAGAGAGATGCGGCCTTCCCGCAGGCATGATGCTATCTGCAGATAGCAGAGCGCAGACGTGGGACAAGGCCCTCCAGAATGTGTCTGGACTTGCCCCACAAGGTTCCTCCCAGTGAGACGGGGCTTGTGAACAAGACTGAGAAAGAGGAGCGCCCAGCTCTCCTGCATCCCATCACGGGGCCTGGGTGACAGGAGGGGAGGCCCTGCATGAAGGCTGCAAAGGAGTCTCCAAGGCAAGCTCTGACGGATTCCCAGGCAGCTCAAGCCTCCAGCAGAGGCAGCAGGTGGAGACGAGGAACTGACAAGGCCCGGCAGCCTCCCCAGTCCACAGCCGGGAACACAAGGAAGGGGGAAGGTGCAGAGAAAGGCCTGAGATCCATGGTGGGCCTGGCAGCCAGCCACTGGAAACCGCCGAGGTCCCAGACGTCCTTGAGGGTGGCCTACAAGTGGCCAAGAACTTTGAGAGGCTCTCTCATGTGTCTGACACCAAATGTATAATTTAATATTCTATATTTTCAGCCCAGACAGGAATTAATTATTTAATGTCCTATCAAAACCAATTCCATCCTTCATACTACTCCAGGCAGCGTGTGGGGGCGGAAGAGTTCAGTGGCCCCGGCTGGCATCACGGCAACACTGGGGAGGGCGCAGATCAGACACGCAGCAAGTATGTGCTGAGAACCTGCCAGGGCGCCTGGCACAGGATCCCAGCATGACACCTCCTGCTTGGCAGGTGCCCAGCGGGTGTGCGGGGCTACAAAGGAGGGCATCAAGGTTTCAACCTAGTCTCCACTGACTCTCCAGAAGGTTCCTCCCCCAGGAGATACGGTGCCGAAAACAAAACAAGCAAGAGGCAGCCATCCCCAGATAGCTGTGTGACAGGCCCCAGGCTGTACGGGACACAGTGGACAGACAGGCCCAGCCATGCCCTGCAGAGCTCTCGGAGATTCCAGGGCAGGAAGCAGACTGTCAATAAACAGAAAGCAAGGCAAAGAACATGCTGGGTCCAGACTGAACCCTGCAGTGAAGCAGGTGAAGCACGCAGGCCGCCAAGGGCACAGACCCTGTCTGCTCAGCCTTCACAGCCCCGAAGGGGCGGCCCTGCTGTGCCTGGCCCGAACATGCTGCCGTCACAGCCAACCCACATCTGTACCGGGCTGGAGAGCATCCCCTACGGTTCATGTCCTTCCTGGAACCTCAGAATGCCACCTTCTTTGGAAATAGGATCACAGCAGATGTCATGAGTGAAGATGAGGTCACCCTGGAGTAAGGTGGGCCCTTAATCCACTGTGACCAGGACCCTCAAAAGAAGAGAAAAGACATGGGGAGAAAGGGGAGGCCATGTGAAGTCAGATCCCCCCGCCCCCCGCGACCTCTGGAAGGAGCATGGCCCTGCCGACAAAACCTTGAGTTTGGAATTCTGGCCTCCAGGAGAGGGCAGAATAAATCCCCCTTGTTTTGCGGCACCAGGCCCGTGATACTTTGCTACGGCAGAGAGTGGACGCCAGAACAAGGATAAATGTCGCAAACACAGTGCTCAGCCCTTCAGAGCAGACAGACTCAGGGATACAAATGCCATAAGGTGACCCCCGGGGCCCCTGAACCCCTGCAGCAGAGGCAGCCGGCCACTGAGACAGGACCCCCAGGGAGCAGGGGGCGACAGCTGAGAGGCCCAGGACGACAAGAGGGACTCTGCCATGCCAAGAAGTCAGGGACGGTGTGCCGTGACTGCAGGGACAGGGGTCCCACCTTCCCCAGAGGCCTCTGGCACCCTGGGTTCGGGATGTGGGCCCCACACCCACCCCATGCCAGGCTTGGCCCCCTAATGGCCCTCTTTCCCAGGGAACAACCTCCCCAGGCTCCATCCCTGTGTCCCCACCCCCTGCTGCTCTCTCTGGATCCTTCCCTCCTAATTGGCATGGAAAGTCAAGTCCCTGAGCCTGCAAAAGACTCGGCTGTCCCCACACACCACTCCTGGAGCAGATGGGCCCTTCATCATTTGCTCATTTTACGTTCCCCTAATCATGCGAAGAGCCCTGGTAATTGACAACGATTCTCTGCACAAATGGAGGACCCAGAGAGGAGCGAAGGCGCAGAGACCCATCCGCTGAGACAGCCTCCCTGCCGGGGTGTGCCAAGTGAGTGTGGGGCTGACGGGTGTGAGCCACGGTGGGCAGTCAGGGCCGGGGAGAGGAACAGAGCCGAGTCAGCTGCTGACCTGCTGCAGAAGCTCAGCCACTTAAAAATTCATCGGAACATGTTGAAACAATGAGGGGATAGAACAACCACTCACCCTGCAGACTCCCAAGTCATCCCCAGCCACGGCAGGCAGACAGCCCAGCAGAGACTCCCAAGTCATCCCCAGCCACGGCAGGCAGGCGGCCCAGCAGCAGGCAGGTTTCAGCTCGGCCGGAGCAGGCCCCCAGGCACTGGACCTGGGGAGGCTTCCGGTCACCTGTGCAATGCCACCAGCAGCTTCTTGCATGCTTCCCATGACAGGGAGCTCACTACCCAAGGTGGCGGACGAGAAGCCTCCCCGGGGATCCAGTGCCACTGTCAGGCTCAAGTACACCCCAAAACTCACACTTGAGGTCCACAGGTGACTAGCAACTTTGCTTAAATTGATTCTAGTAGGCCGGGTGTGGTGGCTTATACCTGTAATCCCAGCACTTTGGGAGGCTGAGGCAGGCAGATCACAAGGTCAGGAGATCAAGACCATCTTGACCAATATGGTGAAACCCCGTCTCTACTAAAATACAAAAAATTAGCTGGGCATGGTGGCGCACACCTGTAGTCCCAGCTACTTGGGAGGCTGAGGCAGGGGAATCACTTGAACCCGGGAGGCGGAGGTTGCAGCGAGGCGGAGGTTGCAGTGAGCTGAGATTGCGCCACTGCATTCCAGCCTGGCAACAGCCAGACTCAGTCTCAACCAAAAAAAAAAATGATTCTAGCAACTCATGAGCAAAGAGAGGGAATCCAAAATAAATGGTAACCAACCCCCACGTGCACACGTGCAATGAAGCCACCTAGATGAGCTGCACAGGAGCACACTGAATGAACATGTGATCATTAATTACCCACCACCACCACGCGTCCTGCCTCCCAGCTGGACCCCAGGCTCCTCCAAAGTACAACTCAAAGGACGCTCATCAAAGCAGTGCTTCCTTAGGCGCTTGGGTGCTCACTGCAGTGGGCTGGCTGCCCTTCTTAACGCCCGCCACACTTTGTCAATTGATTAGGGAGGGGGGTGCCAGCCTGGGGGGCGTGGTGGGGACTCCGCAAGCACTCAACAGATGCTGGCCCACCCAGGCCAGCCTCTCCACCCAGGCTGGTTCCTGGGCTGTTACTTTACGGAACATCAGCAAGCTGACCGCTTGGCACAGCTGCCTTTTTCTATATGCATAAGATGCTTCAATAAGAAGCTTGCTAAAAAGAAAAACAAAAAAAACACCTCTGGCTTTAAAAATGTTTTAACTCCAAAGATTTTTAATTAGCTTTAATCACTGAAAACACACGGATAAGCTTGACAGCTCCGTGAGAATGCTGGTACGGAGCAGAACCAAACACCCAGGGAAGGAAGGACCACTGGGCAGGCAGCTCTATCAGAGACCACAGGTGCACACCAGCATCCCCTCCCACTCAGCCAGAGGGGCGCAGCGCTGTCCACAACTCACACCCTCAGCCCCACTTCCAGCCTGATGAACCCACCTGAGCCAGCCACAGTGACAGGTGGAGCCTAGATCATTCGAAAGACTCCAAAGATAATGCCAAAGGCTCCACTCCCAGGCCGATGACACCATCTGAGCCAGCCACAGTGACAGGCAGAGCCTAGATAAGTTGGGCCCTTCTGGAGGGTTCTCTCCAGAGGACTGGCAAGCACAGCCAATATTCATCAACATGCGTGAATCTTCTCTGAACCAGTGACTTTATTTGCTCCACAGTGTCCTGCAATTGATTCTTCTGAACTTCTGAGCCCACTCAACCAAGGGCGGCCCAGGGAAGGGCATGTATGCAGCCCCCGCGGCTGTCTACTTGGTCCATGTCCAGCCGCAGTGGAAGCGCCTGCCCCGCCCAGCTGCACTGTCTGCCTCTGCTTCTTCCCCACAAGTTCAAGGTCGGTGTGCTCAGGCATCCCTGTCACATCGATGAGCAAACATGGCCCAGCGATTTGCATTTCTCAGAGCCCTCTCATTCCAAAACAAGTCTTGAGCCAAGGGCACAGTGGTGGCCGGTACTTCCTGAGGGCCTGCCGCTGTGGACTCTGCAAGTGTCATATTTACTAATAATGGTGCACCGCCAGGAGCGTGCAATGTCATTCAGATTTTACACAAGCAAGGTGCTCAGGCCGCAGGGGAGACGTGACCCCAGGGCGGACCCCTCCCAAGCTTGGTGTGGTGTTCTGCTGGGCCCCCACCTCCAATTTCCATCTAACAGCTCTGAAATGACTGGACTCTGTATCTGGCCTCACCTGGTGATGCTCAGCTGCCCCAAGATGGAGGTGGGCACATGCTCCATGCCATCTCCCTGACCTCGCAAACCCACCACGGTGCCGGCACAAACCCTTCACAAAGCACTCACCCACTTACCCTTGGGCTGGAAGGAACCACAGGCGCCACTGAGACGGCCCATTGGTGACAACCAAACTCAGGTGTTCCTGAGTGTTCCTGAGAACCAAAGTTCTCAGCTACCTACAAACTCACCATTAAGGGGACTGTGCTAGACAACCAACTTTAAACTTGTTACAAATCCTAGAGAGAGAAGCGTGTGCAGGAGACTGATCTGGTCCCATCTCCGTACTGACAGCTGGGGGGCAGGAAGGCCCAGCCGGGCCCAGAGCCACCCTGGGAGGCTGAGATGCAGCTCAGAAACCAGGGGTGAAGGGGCTGGAGCAGGCGGGGAGGGAAAGACAGGAAGGAGCACTCATGTGGGACCCAGGGTCCCAGACAACCCCAAAGCTTCCTGCAGGTGGGAAGGCTCCGCCACATGCAAGAAACTCCGCAAGAATAGCACATGAGGGGCTGGGCCTGGTCTGATGCTTGCCTCGGCCCAGAGGCATCTGAGCAGTGGCCACAAAGCCTCCATCCTGGAGGAGGAGTCTCAGAGCCTACCGCGTGCCTAACCCTGCCACAGGGAGGTCCATTATAATTCAGAGGCTAAGTAACCTGCTGAAGGTTGCCCAGCTTGAAGGACTCAAACCCATGTCCATCTGACGCCACAGTCTGAGCTCTGGCCAGGGTCCAGCTCTAACCTCGTCCCAGACAAGAGGAAGCCCCAGACTTGACAGCACCACACACCTGAGCCTGGGTCCCGTGTCGGAGTCAGTGAGGCCCACGTGTCTGCACCTGTGTCTGGAGGGTGCAAATCCCCAGTCTCCTACTGGAGACAAGAAAATAAGACAGGCCCAGAGACAGCACAGAGCCTTCTCAGCCCTGCTCCGCAGGGAACCTGCACACATTATTCACCCCGCCAAGACCTTCCTCTTCTGCTGGCAACACCCACGTCCAGAACAACCCTAGTGGCTGCACACAGGGTCAGAGCTCTGTTACCAGGAGAGCAGGTGAATTCTGCAAGCACAAAAGCCTGTGTTCATAATCCATACTCCAGGGGTCTGCTGGGCTTACAGGTCCCCTGGCTTGGGGCAGGTGGACAGGAAAACGTGTGTTCCACTCTTCCAAGATGCACAGGAGGCCCAGGGGCAGAGGCGGCCCTTCAGGCAGGACTTTCCCAGTCCCATGGGGGAGGGAAGCCAGACAAGGCAGGTGCCAAGCCTCCCCTCCCCACCCCGGGCCCTCCTGCTCTCCCTCAGCAGTGGTGGTTCCCAGAGGGGTTCCCTGGGGCTCAGCCCAACTCAGAGGAGGGCCCAGGCAGCAGGCCCCACGCAGAAATCGCACCTCCTTTGGGGCAGGGTGGGGTAGGGGCCATCCGCTGGGCCCATTCAGCAGGAAGGGACCTCTTCACCTCCACAGCCCTCAGGGACTCCCCATGGAAACTAATTGCCTCAAAGCATAAAACCACCCCAGGATGGGGGTGGGAGAAGGGGCAGTGAGGGCCCCAGACCCCCTTGGATGGGAAACAAAGCTGAACGCAGCTGCTCCAAGCCCACCCACCTGCTACTCCAGGGAGCGCATGCCCCAGCAGAAGCTGGATTTTCAGAGGCGTGGACATCTGGCCCCAGGGAATTCACAGGGCCTAAGATCCTGCCCTAACTCTAAAAACAACAACGGCAGCCCCAGGGCCATGCTCGGATCCCACCCTACCCCACCCCACAAAATGTAACTTCTTAACCATTTTCAAATGCACAAGTCAGCAGCACTGAACTCACTCACACTGTGCAGCCATCACCACCGTCACACACACACTCCCCACACGCCTCCCTGGGGACACCACGGACTCCACTTACCCCCAGCAGAGATCCTCCCCAACCCCAGCACCCCAGGGACATCAGAGGCTGAGGGATGAGATCACAGCAGCCAGGACACAGACCAGAGGGATGATGGCCAGCCTGACACGGCGATCAGTGAGGCCAGGAAACGCCCCTGCCCCTGCCTCTGCCTCCCATCCCCCACCCCCCACCCAGGGGCTGCTTTTGCATCTTCAGGGGAGGGAAGGTAAGGCTCCTGCGTGGCCAGCCTCCTCACCACCAGCCCTGAAGGAAAGAGGAGGCGCATTCACAGCGACCCTCTTCCACGTAGAGCAACGCAGCGTCCACAGAAGGCAGCCACTCCTCTATGCTCCCCACCAGGAACCCCCAGTTCCCAAGCCCGAGCTTAGGCTGAAGGGGCAGACCCTGCCCAGGAGCACCCCTTGGATGAGCCTTGAGGGCCTTGTGCTAAGGGAAATAAGCCAGTCACAAAGGACAAATACCACGGGATTCCCTACAGGAGGTCCCCGCAGGACTCTCTTACATGAGGCCCCTGGAGCCGGCAGACTCATGCAGACAGCAAGCAGAAGTGGGGAGCCAGGGGCCAGGGGAGGCTGGGGTGAGCGCTGAATGGGGGCAGAGTGTCCGCCTGGGCGGATGAAGCAGTTCCGGAGACGGACGGTGGTGATGGCTGCACAGCAATGTGAGTATGTTCAGAGCCACCGACCTGTGCCCTGGAAAATGGTTAAGAAGCTAAATATTATGTTCCGTGTATTTTACCACAGTCAATAAAACAAAACAAAGCAGCAGCTGCATGTGGGGGCCACGCACACCTGGATCTTCCAGGCCTCCAGCTCTTTTGAACCCAAGGCCAAACACGGACAGGCAGGCCCAGACATGTCTGTCCCTACACCACCAGCCCTGGGTCATGGGGCAGTTTCCATAGAAACCGCTGTGTCCAGGAGCCACGTCACTCTCATAGACGGACAGACAGACGGATGCAGCTCTGGGAAGGGCTTTTCCAGCTTCCACATCTCCAAGTCTCAGCCTCATCGTGGACACTATAAGACCAACGTCCCCCAAACAGGGTCAGAGCTAGACAAACACCAGACTCCACCCCAATTAGTATCATGAGCCTGAGCCGACTGATCTGTTTCAAAGGGCGTCATCCCAGCAGCTGGCTGCAAGATACTTAACATTTAATTTCCAGGTCCAGGGAGGCTGCCATTAGCAAGATTAATTGTGTGCACACACAATTTAATTTCCCCCACCTCAGAAACAAAAGTGACACTTACCCCAATTACAGGACGCCGGGCCCTGGCGGACGGCCCGTCATTCGCAAGGAGACGACACGAACAGCATGGAAATGAAGCGCCCCTGCCAGGGGGGGCAGGGACACCGCATCCCCGTCCCCGGGGAAGCCTCACTTCTGACGAGCTCTTTGCTGAGATCAAGATGGCCTGAGGCAGGCCCGGCAGGGATCTGGAGCTGAGCTGAAAGGGGTCTCAGTGCCGCCTGCTCTTCCGCCCTCGAGGTGGGAAACCGAGGCCCAGCAAACCACAGGCTAGGGGTCGGATACCAGATGACCCCAGACAAGCTGACCCCCAGGTCTTGGCCTGGGCTCCTCGTCCAGGAAATTACAGTCATCACAGTGCTCCTCTTACAGGGGGTGCCGAAGGGTGGGGGCTCACGGGCACGAGCCTAGAACATGCCCGCGCCTGTGTGGGAGACAGCATGCCCACTCTGGGTGCTAGCTGCCGGCTTTCTAGACTGGCCTGACCCCTCCTAAGAGCCTAGGAGTCAAAGAGGTGGGGGAAGGCGGCCACTGGCACAGTGATCTGCGGTCCTCGGTTCCCTTCTCTCCCCAGGGCCACCCTGAGACCCCTGGAAAGACTAAGGGATGCTTGGGAGGGAAAGGCACTGGGTCCAGGGCCTGGGGGAGCACACAGCTTGCCTTAGGGCAGGTGTGGGCAGCCCACAGCTCCGCAGCAAGGACCACCCCAGTCCCACACTGCAACTGCACAAATACATTAAGCCAGCCGGCCCGTCGGCACCTGCTTCCTCAGTGACCGAGTGCGTCATGAAATCCCAGGAAACTCCCCAGGGCACCCAACGAGGCTCGGCTGTTTGTTCGTAAGACATTTCATATAAAAAAAAAAAAAAAATTTTTTTTCTTCTCTGTCCCCCGTTAAACCTAATCAGGCTTCCCCGATGTGATGGTGTTTTACTCATGTCTCAACTGTTAATGTCGATACAAGGCTGAAGACCCCACAGCTTCCATGAAGAAAGAACTCCAGGCTGGAATATTAGTTTTCCCATGAATAATACACGACCCCGCAGGGCCACTCCTGGGATGACTCCACGAATTACTGTCTCTGCAGTGGAAGGACCTGTCATCCTGGCTGGGAAAATTAGCTAGTAACTAACAGGATACGGGCACAATCCGGGAGGCTGTGGTGCCAGGGTGTGGGACGGTGACCCGCAGGGGCTGAGGCAGGTCCCCAGGCAGGAGTGGCAGCCAGGGTATGGGCAGCACGGATTGTGCCAGCCTGGCACATCCACAGGGCACAGAGCCCTCCACACAGCCGAGACTCCAGGGGGTGGAACCAGGGAGCCCAGGCCGGGAGTCCGGGCAGTGGTTTCTTCCGAGGAGCCAGAACTCGGCTCCACCGTGACCACACAGAGCCTTGCTGCCTGTCACAGAGGGACTGACGGCGCGTCTCACGCAGGCCGTGGGGCATCCAGGAGGAATCGTGGCCGTGAGCCCAGGAGTGACCACGGACTGCAGCTTCCCAGCCCCGGACTACACTTTTTCCTTCCAAGAGGTGCAGGAAGAAACCACTTGAGAGGGCAGAAATGGGAAAAGTGCCGAGGGTCAAGGGGCCACGGCTCTCCCTAGTTGGAGCAAAGACGACCGCCCCCCACCACCCCCTAGAGTCCTTCTCCCCTTTGTCCATGAGAAGCAGATGCTTGATGGCTCAGGGCTGCCTGCTAAAGACAGCACTCCCCACCCTCCCTTGCAGAAAGGAATGGCCCCAGAACCACGTTCTGGACACTGTGTAAGAAAGCAAGGGGAGGTGAGGAAGGGTCATGCACTTAAAAGGAAACAGCTGCCTCCCCTGCTTCTTTCCTGCTGCATGGAACACGGACGAGATGGCAGGAGCTCAGCAGCTACCTTGAAGCACTTAGGTGGAAGCCGCACGCTGGTGACGGCAGAGTGAGATATTCAGCACGCCTGAGCTGCTTGTGGGGACTATGGCACTGCCTGGGATGTGGGCACTATGGAGGAGCATCTCTCTTGCTACCTCACCGCCAGCCACCCATCCCTGCAAACTGGCAAGGACCTGCCACCTTTCACACCTGATAAACAAAAATACTTTAAGGTCTTCTAATATCTATTTGGGCATCTTCTGGTCTGAAGTGGGGAAGTTACATGAAATAAGGTAGAGGAGTGAAAAAAGTAAAAAAACGCAAAGAGGATTTTTTCTCCAAGGCTCTTGCAAGGGAGCACCAGAGCCCTGCTCAAGGTGCTCAGCAAGCAGAGGCCCGGGGGACAAGGGTGCAGGGGGCTGCCAGGGCCCGGCACTCACGCCACCCTCAGGAACACAGTCTCCGGCTCCAGCTTCTTCTCCCTCCCTCCCTCCCACTCTCAGCAGGAGGGATGGGGGGGAGGGTGGTTGGGAGGGATGGAGGGAAGGGATAGGGGGATGGAGGCAGAGACAGGGGGAGGAATAGAAGGGAAGGGATGAAGGGGGAGGGATAAAGGGGAGGGATGGAGGGGGAGGGAAGGGAGATGGAGGGGGATGGAGGGGGGACGGAAGGGGAGGGATGAAGAGGGATGGAGGGGGAGGGATGAGGGGGAGAGATAGAGAAGGATGGAGGGGAGGCATGGAGGGGGAAGGATGGAGAGGGATGGAAGGCGAGGTATGGAGGGGAGGGATGGAGGGGGATGGAGGGAGAGGGATGGAAGGGGATGGAGGGAGAGGGATGGAGGGGGATGGAGGGAGAGGGATGGAGGGGGATGGAGGGAGAGGGATGGAGGGGGATGGAGGGAGAGGGATGGAGGGGGATGGAGGGGAAGAATGGAGAGGAGGGATGGAGGGGAGGCATGGGGATGGAGTTGGGAGAGGTGGGGATAGAGGGCGTGGAGTGAGAATGGAGGAGAGGGGTAAAAGAAGTGGGTGAGTGGACCAAGGCATTCGGGGGAGAGGTGGAGAGAGAGGGAGAGAGGAAAAGGGGATGGAGGAGAGGGACAAAGGACGGGGTGCCAGGGGTGTGGGGAGACGAAAGGGATGAAAGAGGTGGGGTGTGGGGAGGAGGGGGAAGTAGAGGGATGGGGGCATTGGGTAGGGGGTGGAAGGGACCCAACGGCGGGGTGGGGGATGATGGAACAGAGGCCAGTGGTGCAGGGGAGGGGTAGAGGGGGATAAAGGGGAGATGAGGGGAGGGGGTGGGGATCAGCAAGGGGCCTGCTCAGGTGCCAGTGGGAACAGGTGTCCCGGGTTGGCTGCATGGGGCTGTGCTGCTTGGAAGTGAGGCCTCCTGGTGCCTCCGCAGGGCTGCAGGGCTTTGTGAGCCAGGAGTGTCCTTTGAACACAAACAAGCCTCTGTTTATTTTGGAGATGTGGGGGCTGAGGAGGTGGGGAGTGAAAGCTGACACTCGTTAGGGCACCCCTACCAGTGCATACACCTCTGTCTATAAGCACACTGGGGAGGAGACAGAATTAAGTCACTTGGCCAAGGTCATCCCAGGGGTCAGCAAAAATCAATCTGCATCAATCCCTGGGCCCCATGCAGGGCTCGACCAAAGGGCAGCCGAGCACCTAACCTGCCTGGCTGTCCCTCCTGGGTCTCCGTGCCTGAATCGGGCGTCAGAGTCCAGCAGAGACAACTGTCCTTCGGCTCCAACAGGGACACAGGGGCACAAGGAGCTCGGGAGGGCAGGGCAGGCTGAGCTGCAGGGCTAGAGGGAGGAGAGGACTCACAGGCCAGAGATGCAAGAGGAGGGGCGAATCCGGGCCAGGCTTCAGCTCAGAGGCCATTGCAGATGAGAAAAGGGGACCCGGCCCAGCCTTGGCAATAAAAAGCGTTCCAGGTTCTTGTAAGGGGGAAAGAAAGAGCCAAGCGGTCTCCATCCACGGGGAACTTGCCCGAGCCCACCCCCAGAATTATCATCAGGATGATGTGTCACAAAAAGACTTCAAAGTGAGGCCAGGAACACCATCTTCCTGGTCGTGAGGAGCAGGTTTTGCTGGGCGGTGAAGGGCCCCGGCCCTTAGACACGCAGTAAGGCGGACTCAGCTGCCCTTTCTCTCAGAGGACAGCGCGGTCCAAGATCTACGGCTCTGAGTCCGATCTGGGCACTTACCAGACAGCCTGAGTCCCACCTCCCCTGCAGACTCCTCTTGCCACCCTCCCAAATCCACAGGCCTCTAAAGGTGGGAGTCTGACAGCCAGCTGCCTTCAGGCTGTGGAGGGGTCACACGAAGGCCCCACAGCTGCAGGGTGGAGGGTGGAGAGGGCTGAAGAGCAAGGGAAGAAGGAGAAAGGGAGGGAGGAAAGAAGGAAGGAGGCTCGGGTGGCGGAGGCAGCGGCAACAGCAGCTGGGCCTCAGCTGGTCCTCAGCTGGTCCTCGGTCCCACAGTCGGGCAGCGCCACGGTGGGGCAGCGTGGAGGAGGAGGCCCTAGCGACAACTCTGGGGTCCTCAGGCGGCAAGGGACCTGCCCCGCACGGCCGCCTACCAGGGGCGAGCCCTCCCTCCCCGGCCTTCATAAAAGCAAAATCTAGACAAAGGAGCCAAGAGGGCCGACACCCACTCCGGCCGGCTCCAAAGAAACGGAGAAACTTCAAGAAACGGAGTTTGCAGGAAGTCAATGGTGCCTGCAGAACAGCGGCGAGCACCCAGCCCAGCCAAGGCCAGGAGGAGCCCAAGCCTTCCTCCATCGCCACACGGCAGCTTTCACTGCCTGATCCTCGGAGGGTGGCGGGACGGCGATTCCACCCACAGCTGCGATGACCGAGGCCCAGCATCGCAGGAAGTGGCAGAGAAGCCAGAGTCCAACCACCGCCCCTGAAACCTACCGCACCTGACCCGCACGGCAGCGGCGAGAGTCGGGCGCCCACGTGTACCACACACACAGTTGAATGCTTTACTGGACCTCACGGACCCTCACAGCCCTCTGGAAAGTTCTGTCGTAATCTCCACCTTACATCTGCAGAAACTGAGGCTCGGGGAGAAGGAAGACAGTAACGGGCCCATGGCCACCCCGCCAAGCAGCATGACATCCACCCCACAGCCCATGGCTGAGAATCCATCCCCCACTCCCCGCCTCCACTGCCCGTCAGAATTCGGGGAAGCTGCACGGGTGAGACCCTAGATGTCACCTCGCTGGATCCCCCACAGTACCCACTGCCACCACCATGTCCGCTCTAAAGTGCACTGTGAGGGATCCAGGGACCGCGGACACACAGGATTCCACCTTTTCCCAAGGATGGGGGAACCGGGGGCCGGCCTGGCCAGGGATGGTGCCGGCCATCAGCACCAGCTGCAGCCAGACCCAGACCTGGTGCAACTGACCCAAGAAGGAGACCTAAGCTCCTTCAACAAAGGCCGGCGACAGGAGAGGCGGCTGGGTGCATCCATCCACAAAACCAACAGGAACACTGTGGCCCCAGGGGCCACAAGGATCACAGGGCCCAATAAAGGCAGAAACCGCCTTTACGCCCTCTGAGCCCAAAGGAGAGGTCCCCGAAACCTCCAGAACTCCCCGGGTGACCCTGCACAAGGCGGCTGTTGGGAAATTTTGCCACAGTTGCCCTCTGTCCAGGGAGGCCTGAGGGCCCAGCAGGGTTCACAGGCTCCCAGGAGGAGGAGGGGCCAGCCCTTTCCCCACCGTCTCAGGCAGATCCTTAACCCCAAGGGGACCACAAACCCCTCCAGGAATCTAAGGAAGGCTGTGGGCCTCTCCCCAGAACACAGGGCACCCCAAGAGGCTCCAGATCCTGGCGCCCACCCTGGACCCCCAGGGAAAGAAGTCCAGACTTGGGGCCCCTGAGGTGAAACAGCAGCCTGTCCCCCAGCAGGGCCTGCCATGATGCTATGACCCCAGGCAGGGTCCAGAGCTGAGCACTCTGCTAGCCCTCACCTGCCCTAGACCCTGGGGTGAAGGACAGGAGACAGCACAGGCAGAACACAGAACCCTGGCCACTGGCATCACCGCTGTTGACGTGGGAGGCAGGAGGAAAGGCAGGGGTCGATGTTCTGAAGATCGCGTGGGGGGCGTCTGGAGATGGCCTGGGACAGAGCGGCAAGAAAGAGGGAGTTAAGCTCCAAGCCGAGGCACCGAGGGCCGCCCGCAGGAGAATGACACCAGCACAAGGGGCAGGGGAGGGGGACATGGGCTCATCTCCTGCAGCAAAGAATCAACAGGTGTTGAAAGCAGGGAATCAAGGGCTGGGCTCTATGGAGATCTCTGAGGGCTCCAAAGGTGACCGCAGGAGAATTAAAGACACAGTTATAGGTGCAGCTCCTGGGGCAGGCCTGGCGAGGCTGGGGTCGGGGAGGCAGGAGGCCACCATTCATTTCAAGCCCGTCTGTAACATGACTCTTTCTGCCGTGTGCATCTATAATTACCTTGCAAAAATAAAAAATAAAAATTTAAATGAGCAACTCAAATGTCCGTCAACAGATGAATGGGTAAACAAATTACGGTGGAGCCACTATGGACTATCACGCCGACGTGAAAAGGAGAGAAGCTCTGATTCTCACCGCAACGTGCCAGCGGGTGCCAGCCAGGCACAGGGACAATCTATTGTGACATTCCATTTATAGGAAGTTTCCAGACCAGGCAAATCCACAGAAATTTGAATTAGTGGCTGCCAGAGGCTGGGGAAAGTTGGGGGGGATGAGGAGTTACTGCTAATGGGTTGGGGTTTCTTTTTGGGGGTAATGAAAACGTTTTAAAATTAGTGGTGGATACACGGCCTTGTGAATACACTGAGAACCCCTGAACTCCACACTTTAAACGGGTGAACCCCATGGTGTGTGAACTGTATCTTAACAATGCTGCTACTTTAAAAAGAGCAAGAACATCAGCTTTCTACACACTGGCAAAAAACTGTCTTGTAAGGCCAGAGTTGTCTGGTTCTCGGCCTTCTTAATTGGCGGCCACACTAAAATCTTTATTAACGTTAGTAGGTCGGGCGCAGTGGCTTACGCCTATAATCCCAGCACTTTGGGAGTGCGAGGCATGCGGATCACTTGAGGTCAGGAGTTCACACCAGCCTGGCCAACACAGTGAAACCCCGCCTCTACTAAAAGTACAAAAATTAGATGGGCATGGTGGCAGGTGCCTGTAATCCCAGCTACTCAGGAGGCTGAGACAGGAGAATCGCTTGAACCCGGGGGGGCAGAGGTTGCAATGAGCCGAGATCGCGCCATTGCACTCCAGCCTGGGCAACAGAGTGAGACTCAGTCTCAAAAAAATAAATAAATAAAATAAAAAAGAATAAAATCTTTATAAACGTTAGAGCAGGTCAAAACGTGGGGACGACAGCCACTCTCGCAGCGTAAGATCTAGGCAACTTTCGTCATTGGCTCCACTATGCGAAACTTTCAAACTGTTGTTAAGGTCACTCTCAGAGGGCAGTTGCTCATTTTATTGGATCCGAGCGCCGCTTCATTCACAAAAGCAACACTGTAATTCCATTCTGGTTTGATTTCAGAACTTCTACCAGCTGTGTCTAGAATTGTGTTTACGAGGAAAAGTTCATATTAATATAAATGACATTTTCTTTTCTTGTCTTTTGCTTAGAAACTTCAAAAAAAAATCCAACCAGGCCGGGTATAGTGGCTCACGCCTGTAATCCTAGCACTTTGGAAGGCTGAGGCAGGCAGATCACGAGGTCAGGAGATCGAGACCATCCTGGCTAACACGGTGAAACCCCATCTCTACTAAAAATACAAAAAATTAGCCCGGCGTGGTGGCGGGCGCCTGTCGTCCCAGCTACTCGGGAGGCTGAGGCAGGAGAATGGCATGAACCCGGGAGGCGGAGCTTGCAGTGAACCGACATCGTGCCACTGCACTCCAGCCTGGGCGACAGAGCGAGATCCATCTCAAAAAAAAAAAATCCCAACCGAAACAGATGTTGGGCTTGTGAGAACGCAGCACTAGGAAGCGACTCGGGAGCCTATCGGCACATGCTGGTTATTGCTGAAGGACGCGGGAAAATGAGCTGACACTCGGGAAGAAAGCCGCTCCTTTGAGCAGCAGCAAGAGACTAAGTCCCCCTCCTTCCGCCCAAGTGGCAGAGGCGTCCAGGCGGGTGCCAGCCTCAGCCTCTCACTGGGTCAGGAGCCCAGCGCAGGGCACACCCAGGTAGGGAGCCTCACATCTGGGCTCACACCCACCGCCCTGCTCTGCCCCTCTGTAACCCACCATCTGGCCCATCCCTCAAGACATCTTCCACCCTACCTCCCATTCATCACCTGTTACCCAGATGGCTGGGCTGTGTCTCCTTGAACGCAACTGGGTCCCAGGAGCGTGAGGTCCTTCCTGCCTCCCCCAGCCCAGAGCTGAGCCCAGCTTCATCCATGGTGGTCAAGCCAGAGAGCTCTGCTGTCTCCCCACCTCCGCAGCAACACAGGCCCCCCTCTGGGTGGCCACAAGGTGTGGCTCTAAGCCCTCCATTTCCAGATCGTCCATGATTGCTCTTCTATGCCTCGTTTAGTGAAGGCCAAACATGGAATTTCCAAGTCGCCTAAGGTCAAGATAATGCCAGACCATGACCATGCAGATGCCTGAAATGTCTGTATTTAATTAACGCTGGAGGCAAAAAGGTCACTGGTATTAATGGAGTGAAGAAAAAACAACCCGCCCCCAGGCCTCCAGAATGTCTCCCTGCCAGGGAGACGGCAGCCTCTGCCAATTAAAACTCCTCTTCAGAAGCGTCCAGCACCCACCAACTTCAGAAAACCTGTGAAGGCAGAGACAGGCAGCTGGCTTGCTGGTGGTTGGAAGGGGCCCAGCAGGGCTCAGGGACACTCCCCCAGACAGACCACGCAAAGCCTCCTATCAGGGAAGGCCACGATCACTTTCCCCCTTTGAAAATCCCAAGCTCTTCCAACATACTGCATCCGGGTACCCTGAGGCTGGGAGGGACCTCGGAGATAGGCCTGCCCCGGGCTGCAAAGCACAGAGAAGGAAACTGAGGCCAGGCGGACATAGGCTGACCTAGTGTCACCGGCAGCCGACAGGGTGGCCAGAGGGGCTCCAAGGCTAAGTCCGGTGCTTTCTCCACAACGCCAGACCCTCAACAGAGAGAGAGACTTTTTAGGGCGGATGTGGTGGTTCACACCTGTAATCCCAGCACTTTGGGAGGCTGAGGTGGGCGGATCACCTGACATCAGGAGTTCAAGACCAGCCTGGCCAACATGGCAAAACCTTGTCTCTACTAAAAAAAAAAAAATACAAAAATCAGCCAGGCCTGGTGGCAGGTGCCTGTAATCCCACCTACTCAGGAGGCTGAGGCAGGAGAATCACTTGAATCCAGAAGGCAGAGATTGCAGTGAGCCGAGATCGTGCCACTGTACTCCAGCCTGGGTGACACAGCGAGACTCTGCCTCGAAAAAAATAAAAAATAAATAAAAAGATCCTTTTTAATCCCTCAACTGGTATTTAAAATCATCAGTTGAGTGGCGAGGTAGCTGGACTTTTTATGTGGTGCCCGGGGAAGCTTCTAGGCCTCATGAGGCCAGGCCCGAGCTGGTGCTGTGGCTCTCCTGGCAGGTTCCCCTGGTCAGAGCCACCACAGGCCATCTCGGATCCAGGGAGGATACAGACCTTGCCTTTTTTTTTTTTTTTTGAGACGGAGTCTCGCTGTCTCCCAGGCTGGAGTGCAGTGGCGCAATCTCGGCTCACTGCAAGCTCCGCCTCCTGGGTTCTCACCATTCTCCTGCCTCAGCCTCCCCAATAGCTGGGACTACAGGCACCCGCCACCAAGCCCGGCTAATTTTTTGTATTTTTAGTGGAGATGGGGTTTTACCACGTTAGCCAGGATGGTCTCGATCTCCTGACCTCGTGATCCGCCCGCCTCGGCCTCCCAAAGTGCTGGGATTACAGGCGTGAGCCACCGCGCCCGGCCCAGACCCTTCCTCTTGATGAGAGGAATCACAGAGTTTGCGGGTATCTTTAGTCTGCCTCAGGGTCCCCATCACAAACGCGGAATAACAATGTCTCTTCCAAGGCCCAGGAGGAGACGACCTGAGGAGACCCATGGGGAGTTGGGACTCCTCAGGCCGGATGCAGTGGTTCATACCTGTAACCCCAGCACTTTGGGAGGCCGAGGTGAGTGGATCACTCGAGCCCAGGAGTTTGAGACCAGTCTTGGCAACACAGTGAGACCCCATCTCTACCAAAAATTTAATTTATTTTATTTATTTATTTATGAGACGGGGTCTCACTCTGTCACCCAAGCTGGAGTCCTATAGCACGATCTGAGCTCACCGCAATCTCTGCCTCCTGGGTTCAAGCGATTCTCATGCCTCAGCCTCCCAAGTAGCAAGAAGCTGGGATTACAGGCGCCCGCCACCACACCCAGCTCATTTTTGTAGTAGAGACCACGTTTCACCATGTTGACTAGGCTGGTCTCGAACTCCTGACCTCAGGCGATCCGCCCACCTCAGCCTCCCAAAGTGCTGGGATTACAGGCATGAGCCACCATGCCTGGCCTCTACCAAAAATTTAAAAATTAGCTGGGTGTGCCGGGCGCGGTGGCTCATGCCTGTAATCCCAGCACTTTGGAAGGCCGAGGCGGGTGGATCACGAGGTCAGGAGGTCGAGACCATCCTGGCTAACACAGTGAAACCCCATCTCTACTAAAAGTACAAAAAATTAACTAGGCATGGTGGCGGGCACCCGTAGTCCCAGCTACTTGGGAGGCTGAGGCAGGAGAATGGCGTGAACCCGGGAGGCGGAGCTTGCAGTGAGCCGAGATTGCACCACTGCACTCCAGCCTGGGCGACAGAGCAAGACTCCATCTCAAAAAAAAAAAAAAAAAAATAGCTGGGCATAGTGGCACATGCCTGTGGTCCCAGCTACTCGGGAGGCGAAGGCAGGAAGGATCACTGGAACCCACAGATCAAGGCTGCAATGAGCCACGATTACACCACTGCACTCCAGCCTGGGTGACAGAGTAAGACCCTGTCTCAAAAAAAACAAAGAAGAAAGAAAGAAAAGAAAAGTAAAACCATGGACCCATTTTAGGAACATTTCATGAAAAAAGCCACTCCTGAGGCCCCCTGGTAATACTGGGGCTCAGAAAACACTCCAACATGAAGGCCCTCCTGTCACTAGTTCCATTCTCCCCTGGAGCTGGCCATAGAAACTAGAATGCCTCTTCCCCCAAGCAGGTCTTAGAAACCAGAACCCCTTTCCCCTAAAGCCAGTCATCAAACCTAAAAATAATACTCTAACTGTCCCTCCACCCTATCTGTATAAAAACTGGCCATAA
Source organism: Gorilla gorilla gorilla (assembly GCF_029281585.2). Classification (NCBI taxonomy): domain Eukaryota; kingdom Metazoa; phylum Chordata; class Mammalia; order Primates; family Hominidae; genus Gorilla; species Gorilla gorilla. The sequence goes on from NC_073237.2 coordinate 130,275,998, forward strand.
AGAAATTCCCTGACCTACCTTGTTTGACTGTAGGTCATAAGACCCACCATTCCAGAGAGGGTCCTGCCCCACACCCAGAAGGAAGGGGCACGGCTCAGAGAGGCCAGTAAGAATCCAGGCTCATCTGCCTGCCCGTGCTTTGTGGAACTTGCACATAAAAATGAGCAATTTCCCCTATCTTTGGGACTTTATTTAGAAGGTTCCCCTGTGTAAATGTTCGATCGTCTTGCCTTTTCTCCAATTAATCAATCTACCTCCTGTCTGATTTATTTATTTATTTATTTATTTATGTATTTTTGAGACAGGGTCTTGCTCTGTCGCCCAGGCTAGAGTGCAGTAGTAGGATCTCAACTCACTGTAACCTCCGCCTCCCGGGTTCATGCAATTCTCCTGTCTCAGCTCCCCCGAGAAGCTGGGATTACAGGTGCATGTCATCACGCCCGGCTAATTTTTGTATTTTTAGTAGAGACCGGGTTTCACCGTTTTGGCCAGGCTGGTCTCCAACTCCTGACCTCAGGTGATCTGCCCGCCTCAGCCTCCCAAAGTGCTGATATTATAGGCATGAGCCACCGTGCCCAGCCTCTCCTGTCTGATTTTCCAGTGAACCTTAAGGGGGCCAAGAGCCTTAGCCCCAACACTCTCAACTGATAATGAAAACCATGGCCCAGTTTTAGGAACATTTCATGTAAAAGCACCACTCCGGGGGCCCAGTGGTCACAATGGCGACCATTTATTGGGCACTTGCCATTCAACAGGCCAGCTACCCACTCCCCACGGGTCTCCTCAGATCGTCTCCTCCCGAGTCTCAGAAGAGGCATGGTTATTCCCCGTTTGTGACAGGGACCCTGAGGCAGAGTAAAGATGGCTGCACACTCTCTGAGACTCCTCCCGTCAAGAGGCAGGGTCTGTGTCCTCCCCGGATCCAGCATGGCCTGTGGTGGCACTGACCAGGGGAGCCTGTCGGGAGAGCCATGGCACCAGCTCGAGCCTGGTCTCATGAGGCCTAGAAGCTTCCGTGGGTGCCACATAAAAAAGTCCAACTACCTTGCCAGAGAGCCCACATGGGGAGGCTGGCCCTGAGCCGCAGGGGCCTCTCCTGCCCTCCAGCAAGGGCCCGGAGCTGCCCTCCAGCAAGGGCCCGGAGCTGCCCTGAGGGGCTCCTGCCAGCCCGGCCTGGTGACTCTACCTAGGTCTGTAGGCACTGGGCTGGGCCCAGCCCTCCTGGGGTATTTATTTCCCCACTGTTCTGACACCAGGCCCTCCCGTGAGCACAGACAGCCCTGCTGTCCCTGACTCTGGAACCCCAGCGCCCACTGCCACATTCTACCTTTTCCCAGGAGACGGGCCGATGGGGTCAGTGGCAATGTGCCACCACCACCGGAGGGGGCTTGGGGTGGGGAGGACAGCTGCGCTCCAGAGGCCAAAGGAGATGGGCCGACGTCCCTACCACGCACCTCCTCCTACCACACATCTCTGCCTGCCTTAGTGGTCTGCACGTCAGGAGGCTCTGTGGATGCTCCAAGCCTCCGTGTCCTACAGGTCAGACCAGAACCTCCCACCCCCACCTCTCTGGGCCAAAAGTGACACAGTTTCGTCAGGACCATGGAGATCACAGACTTGGACCCAGGAAGACCCAATTTAAGGCCAGGCCCATCAGCTCCCCCTGCAATTGGCCTCCCTGAGCCCCAACTTCGTTGTCTATACACTGGGATAGGAACGGGCATCTGCTTCGGACGTGTGAGGACCACGCAGGACAATCCACACAACATGCACAGGGCCTGGGACATGTCAGAAGCCTCTGCTGCAGGACACAGGACACCTGGCCCCACGAAGGCAAAGCCGTCTGAATTTGACCAAACCTCCTCCATGCAGACACAGCTGCGGCCTTGGGGCTACCACATCCCCAGATTTGCGGAGCCTGAAATGCGGCCAGCATTGGAAGCGGGGAGACTCCCACATTGAGATGTTTCTGTTCTCCCAGAGCTCCAGTAGAGAAAATGTTCACCCACAAACCCCCCAGGGTATCCAGAGGCCAGGGGTGCTGGGGTGCAGGCTGCAGACAGGTTCCCACATTTGGTGCAGGGGAAGACACACAACTGCTCAAAAGAAAAATGAGGGAGTGTTTCGGGTTGAACTGTGTCCCCTCAAAAAAGATACATAGGGGTGCTAATCCCCAGGAGCTCAGAATTTAACCTTACTTGTACAGAGACTTCAAAGAGAAATCAAGTTAAAATGTTGTCACTGGGGTGGGACCTAATCCAATATGACTCGTGTCCTTATAAAAAGAGGAAGTTTGCCAGGCGCGATGGCTCACGCCTGTAACCCCAGCACTTTGGGAGGCCAAGACAGGTGGATGGATCACTTGAGGTCAGGAGTTCAAGACCAGCCTGGCCAACATGGTAAAACCCCGTCTCTACTAAAAATACAAAATTAGCTGGGTGTGGTGATGCACACCTGTAATCCCAGCTACTAGGGAGGCTAAGGCAAGAGAATCGCTTGAACCCGGGAAGTAGAGGTTGTAGTGAGCCAAGATCAGGCCACTGCACTCCAGCCTGGGCAACAAGAGCGAAACTCCGCCCCAGAAAAAAAAAAAAAAGAGGTAGTTTGGACACAGAGATAGGCACAGAGGAAAGACGACAAGAATATAAAAAGAGAAGACGCCGTCTGCAAGCCCAGGAGAGTGCCCCGGGACACAGTCTCCCTGTACCCCAGAAGGCACCAGCCCCGCCGCCACCCTGATCTCAGACTTCCAGCCTCGTTTCGGTTCCAGTACATTTCGGTTGTTTCACAGGGCTCCTTCCCTCCCCGCTGCACTGTCCCTCGGGCCCCTTCCTCTACCCCACGCTGGGTGGTGCTCCCGGCTCAGGGTCCCATGCCCACACTGCACCAGGATTCCCTCTGTGAGGGCGTGCCAGGTCTGCCCCATCCCCTGGAGCCCCACATCAGGCTCAAAAGACAGGGGCTGAAACAACAATCCCGGGAGATGTGACGGCCACATCACCTGCCAGTCAGGAGAGGTTTTGTATCACTTAGAAAATATGGGGGTGGAGGCTGCATACAAGTCTTTTCTGGGGTTCTCAGGACACAAAGTCGGACATGGCCTCAGCCAGCCTCGGGTCTGGTGGCTCACAGAGGCTTACCTGGTTTTGAACCATAAAGAAATTTAGCAAAGATCTGCCCCTGCTTCTAGGGCTCTGATCTCACAAGCGTGGGCGTCACTGAAAAAGAGCGTCAGAAAAAACTCTCAACAGGGGGATGCTGGCGAGGGAAAAGGGTCCCTGGAAGGCACGCAAATCCACTTCGTCAGGTCCACACTGAGACCCGGAGACGGCTCGGGGAGGCAGAGACCCTGAGCTTGAAAGCCAGGGGAAGAGTTTGAAGAAACCCATTTCACACACTGAGTAAAAAAGGGCAACTTACAAGAACATGTTATTTTCATGTTTTTAAAGATGTAAACGATTGAGCAAATTAACTATTTAAGTAAATGTTGAACTACTTCATCTATCCCTAAAAGCTTATAAAATCATGTTGACCAAGAAACTTAAAATCCTCTTACTGGGAAAGGGGTGGAACCAGCTTGTATTTTGAGCTGCTTCCTATCCGGGCATATTCTGTGCCCCAAATCACAGATGAGCGAATGGGGCCCCAGCCCGTGTCCTGGTGGGCCGGCTCCAGCCCAAGCGCCAGGCTCTCCCCCAGAGCTCTGCATTCTAAAGGGAACCACTCTGCCACACACAGCTTTGTTCTTCTGGGAGACCCCTCTAGAGAACTGAAGAGCAAATGCTATTTCTAGACGCTCTAAGACATTAAAAAGACAGAGAAGAATCCCAAGTCCTCCCTTTCAAAACCTCAATGCATCTAATATACCAATAAAAGCGCCCATCAATGCCTCACTTTCTGAGTTCATGTCCTCGAGGGTCCTGTGAAATTCAAACCAGGAAGCACCTGGAATCACTCCCAGACGACCACGTGGAATTCGATGAGTGAGCAGGCTCAGGACGGCAAATGCACTTGCAGGAAAGCAGCCCCTGCAACAAAGCACGTGTCCAGCCGAGCCCAAACGTGGGCACCAGGCACATGGGCACAGGCATGCAGGCATGCAGCACACCCTCTCCCAGTGGAGTCGGATGACACGCCCGCTGCTCCCAGGACACAGCAACTGGCCACGGGGCCATTGGGTGCCAGGCGTGCAGCCAGGGCTCCGTCCTCCCCGCAAGCTTCTCAATGCACCCCTACTGTCCAAGCTGCTGAGTCAGTGCTGAGGACCCCGTGAAGCTCACCTCCCCGAGAAGGCCCCAGAGTACCGGGTTGTGAACAGAAGCCCTCTCTGGGCCTCTAAGCACAAAATACTCTTTCGCCTGAGTAAATGATGGTGTTTTTGGCCCTCGTCCAGCATACAGGGCCACAGCACCAGCACTGCTGCACTGGGCAGTCAGACTTGGGGCCCTGGCAGGGAGGGGATGTAGGGAGCGCTTGGGACACTGGTGAAGGGAGAGGGTGCATCTTGTGGCTTGGGCAGTGCCACGGGCAGCACCACACGTGGAGGCTTCTCCCAGGGCGGGGGGCTCTGAGCAGCTGCCCTGTGCAAAGTCACTCACCAAGCCCTGGCCCACACTTCACAGCACCACAGCAAGAAGAGTGGCTCAGCCGGGCGCGGTGGCTCACGCCTGTAATCCCAGCACTTCGGAAGGCCAAGGCGGGGTGGATCACCTGAGGTCAGGAGTTCGAGACCAGCCTGGCCAACACGGTGAAACCCCATCTCTACTAAAAACAAATACAAAAAATTAGCCGGGCATGGTGGCGGGCACCTGTAGTCCCAGCTACTCGGGAGGCTGAGGCAGGAGAATGGTGTGAACCCAGGAGGCAGAGCTTGCAGTGAGCCAAGATTGTGCCACTGCACTCCAGCCTGGGTGACAGAGTGAAACTGTCTCAAAAAAAAAAAAAAGAAACAAAAGAAGAAGAACAGCAGCTCTGGGTCAGGGAGGGGCCTACCAAGGACATGATGCCATCCTGAGCCCAACATGCCCATCCCTTCTCCCCAGCTCCAGCTGCCTAGGCCCTGCCGACTGCCATTGCCCTTCCTTCCTGCCAGCCTGGAGACTGAAGCAGCACAGAAATGACCTGGAAGACCCTCAGGGCCCTGTGACATCTGGGGAGCTGATGGACAATGGGGCCTGAAGACCAGCCCTGGGGGGTAGCCACCTCTGTAGTGGGTCACTGGGGCTGCAGCACAGATGAGGCTCCTATAGCTGGGCGAGGTGACTCACACACCTGTAATCCCGGCACTTTGGGAGGCCGAGACAGGAGGATCACTTGAGCCCGAGAGTTCAAGACCAGCCTGGGTAACGTGGCGAAACCCCATCTCTACAAAAAAAATACAAAAATTAGCTGGGCGTGGTGGTACACAACTGTAATCCCAGCTACTTGGGAGGCTGAGGTAGGAGGATCTCTTGAGCCTGGGAGGTAGAGGCTGTAGTGAGCCATGATCGCGCCACTGAATCCAGCCTGGGCAACAGAGTGAGACCCTGTCTCAAAATATACAAAAAAAGAAAGAGGTTCCTAAAAGGAAACTGCCTGACCCTTAGACCTTCCAGACGGTAAGTCTGGAGGTATCGGCAGTCCCCAGTGTGGCGTGGATCCCAAAAGCTACAGGTGCTGGCCCCTCCATGGCCCGGGGCTCTGTGGGGACCTTCAAACATCCCTGCACACATCACCGTGTGCCTGCCAGGGTCAAAATGCCCAAGACAGCGACGGAAACGCAGGGCTGTTTTCCACGAGGGGAGTTCTATTAAACGCAGCCGCATCTCCCTGTGTGGGAGGAATCATGGTGTGTGACAATGTGAGCCATGTCATTTGCCCCTCCTGCTCCAAATGCAAGTTCTAGGCCCATCACAGTCCTCCGGGGAGCCGCCCCCGCCCTGCCCACTTGCCCCACTGACAGCTCAGACTGCACCAAGCAGGAAGGCTGCAGAGAGCCAGCCGGGACCCCCAGCTTCAATCCTGCAAGGACGTGGGAGCCACTGGGCCCGATCAGCCGGCAATGAAACCAGGTCCATGAAAACACTGATGAGACCATGGTTGGGCGGAGCCTCAAGGCACCCCTGAGGCCAAGAGACTGACCCCACACCCTGGACCTCTGCACACAGAACTGGAATCCACATCTCCCCAAGTCACCCATGACCTCACGCCGCAGAACCTGGCACAGCTCACAAGTCAGAACCACAGACACAAAACCCAGTGGCGCCTGGAGAGCTGGGGGCAGCGGGGTCCCTGCGGAGCCAGGCTCTGGGTCCTCAGCCCTCCATTCTGACGTGCGGAGACCCATGGCTCTACACCGGGGGCCCATTCGAGTCACTCTTTGGGGACCCTCGCCCCGTCCCATCCCTTCACAACAGACAGACATAGAGACCTGCAGGAGCAGGGACCCTGGCCTGCCACTGGGCCCAGCGAGCCCCTCCGTGAGTGATGGCCGCTGTGCTGCTCGGTCCCCTCAGGCCTGCCTCAGCCTGGCTGGCCGGCAGCGGGGGGAGGGACAAGGACCTGGTGTGGCTCTCTGGTGTCCACACACTCTTGTCCATACCTCCTTCAGCCAAGGCCCCAAACATGTTGCCGAGAGCAGTGACGACAGGGAGATGGCTGCCGGTGCCAGCCCACGCTGGGCACACGGACACATGTGGCCCCAGCACCTCAAATTCATCCTCGCTCCCTACGGACCATCGAACCCGGCAAGCCCTGCCCTGCCCAGGCCAACAAGCCCACCAGGCCAGCTCAGAGCCCCCAGGCCACACCGGAGGAAGGCCACTGCTCCCCAAGGCAGCTCCCGGATGCCGGTCACTCCATCCCATCACGGTTCAAGCCCAGGCCGATCCTGGCTGGGCACTTGTCCCTCATACAAAAGACAGAAGGAACCTCACAGCCACGCCCCAGCTGACCTTGGTGGCTTGGAGACAGAATCGGGAGAAAGCTCTTTAATCCAGCTGGTTCAGCAAACCCAGGAGACTAGCTCCTCGGCTGACTAACTTTAAGCTCTACCACGTTGGGAAGCCCCCTGGAAGCTGTTTTAGGGGATGGGAGAAGGCCTCGCCAGAATCAAAACTGATTTATAGACTCTGGAGGTGACGCTGACATTTCCTAGATCCACCGCCATCCTCGTAAATCAATTCCCGCTCTCCGCTCGGCTCGGGCCATGCCAGCCTTTGTAAAGAAATGCCAAGCCTAATGAGTTTTGAAACAACCAGGCTGAAAGTAACAAAGAGAATGCCAGTCATTGGCAGTCCCAACTGCAGTGGCACAGACGGCACAGTGGGGAGAGCCGGGGGCGCCCCTCCCACCCCACCCCCCCCTACCTTCTCTGCCTTCCCCCAGAGAGTGGAGGGAGGGTCTGAAGGCGCCCCTCCCACCCCACCCCCCTTCCTTCTCTGCCTTCCCCCAGAGAGTGGAAGGAGGGTCTGGGGGTGCCCCTCCCACCATGCCCCCCTTCCTTCACCACCCTCCCCCAGAGAGTGGAGGGAGGGTCTGAAGGCGCCCCCCCCACCATGCCCCCCTTCCTTCACCACCCTCCCCCAGAGAGTGGAGGGAGGGTCTGAAGGCGCCCCTCCCACCCCACCCCCCTTCCTTCTCTGCCTTCCCCCAGAGAGTGGAAGGAGGGTCTGGGGGTGCCCCTCCCACCATGCCCCCCTTCCTTCACCACCCTCCCCCAGAGAGTGGAGGGAGGGTCTGGGGGTGCCCCTCCCACCAAGCCCCCCTTCCTTCACTGGCCCCCCAAAGAGTGGAACTGGGTGGAGGCTAAAGTGAGGGGCAGCCCTCCCCTTTGAACTGGCACCATAGTCCTTGCGGCCACTTAAAGCATGAGCTCCAAGGGGCCAGGAGATGGGCGGAGACGGGGTGAGCCTGGACCCGCAGCAGGAAAAGACAGAGGGAAAATGCCACCCTAGAAACCGAGACTTCGCCCCCCAGCATCGCCACACCCAAAGCGGAAACCCCCCATGCGAGGCCAGTGGGCACCCTGTCCTTCCCCAGTGGGGGCCCTCGGTCACTCGACCTCACACCCTCTTCCCCTGGAAATCTCCCCTCACCTCTCAGACCCTTCCCTGATGCCCCCAAGCCAGACAAGGACCCGCCCCCCAACTGCAGTGACCACCCCAACCTGGTGTCCACCCCCAGCCCATCCTAGGCCCCCACAGCACCACCTGGTACACAAGGGCACCCTGCATCAAGCCCAGAGCTTCCTTGGAAGTCTGGAATCTTTGAACCTAACGGCCCAGGAAGACTCAGGGCGGGGAAGGCAGCAGGCTGTAGTGGGTCTGCGCCTCCACTGTGGGAACCGCTGGGAGGGCGTCCCCACACCCTTGCCAGCGCTGCACCCCTCTGAGGCAGACGCAGCTACAAACCAGGCGCCAGGAGCAGGCCCCCTCGGGAGCGGACTTCCAACCGCTTGCCTGGTTTGGTTTTGCAGCCCCTGCAGTTCTGAAAACGTGCAGGGACCCAGGCACCCGCAATCTGGTGAGGGCAAGGCCATCATGGGCCCAGTGGGCATGCAGGCAGCTGCGCTCCCAGAATCTCCACACAGAACTCATACCTTCCACTAAAAGGGGCAGGGACCCACGAGGAATGATTAGGAATGAACCTGATCCGGTAAGAACATCGAACTCAAAAAGAAATTAGCTTTGAATTACAAAACTGCAAAGTAGGGACCCAACTCCAGGCACCCCCAGCAATCACGAGGAAGGATGGATTTGGCTGGCCCAGCCTCGCAGAGGAAGCATTTGATGAAGATGGTTATTGACTCATTCCGAGAAACTGTCTCCCGGTGGAGACAAATCTGGACATGGGGAGGTTGGGTTGGGTGTTTTGGTCTCATTGCCTCCTCGGAAGGGGGGTGAAGATGTGAGCGGCCTCCCCCAAGTCCCTGGCCTGGAAGCCACTCACAGAGCTGAGTTTGAGTCCTGGAGCTCAGCAGCAGGTTCAAAACTCAGTTCTCGCACTGCTAACTGTGGGAGCAACTAACAATCTCTCTCTGCCTCTGTTTCTCCATCTGCAAAATGGATCAGGGTAGGTCAACTACTGCAGCAAACAAAGCCTGGAGCTACATACCATCCAGCTATGGGCCCCACCTCAATGAGCCACACAGAGTGCTCAGAACAGCGCCTAGCACAAATCTGTGCCCACTGCAGGTTCGCGAGGATGGAAGGCTGTACCATCCACAAGAGGCAGCCAGCGGCTATCTCTTCCTCCTTGTCACTTACAACATGAACCCAGAGCTTGCAGACTAGATGGTCCGACTGGGCAAAGAGGGGGAGACAGCCTTACAGAAGATGACAGACACACGGTGTGTGAGGCCAGAAGAAACACTCTGCCCTGAGACTCCTCTCCTCTATTTGGAAACTGCACCTGAGGATTGTATTAATATTTCCATTGATTAACATGCCCTCTTACATCCCAAAACACATGCATTAACTTCAGATTCTTTATGTGTGCCAAGAAGGATGAGCCTGCTACTCACTCTCCGTCCTTCACTTGGCTGCTCACAGGGCCAGGGCAGGGCTGGTGGCCTCCCATCCTCCATCCTCCCCTGCATCCTTACCAGCTATGCTAACTCCATCAGACAGCCCCCCACGAGCCACAGAAGCTATGCGAGGCCATGTGACTAGAATCTGGCCAATAAAGAGGAATTAATACAGTGACTGGAGCTTCTGAAAAGTCGGCTTCAGTGAATCAGCTTCCCCCACCCCAGCCCTCTCTATTGCCTAGAATGAAGAAGTGATGCCTGGAGCTCTTGTAGCCATTGTGAACCATGACCATGAGGATGGAAGAGGTAGAACAAGAAGCTGGGAGCACCTGGGTCCCTGAGACTATGGCACCATCACCCCTATCCTACACTGCCTACCCGCAACCCTCCAAGACGAACAATCCCTTGTGAGTTTCGGCTCCTGATGTACGGGGGTTTTTGTTAGAAGCAGTCAAGCCTATTCTAACTGGCGCAGGCTGCGAATTCAGACCTTTCAGATGGAGACACCGGACTCAAGGGGGCACCATGCGGTGGGCTCTCTCATGTAACTGGCACCAAGCCCATTTGACAGATGAGGTGCCAAGGTTCAGTGAGTCACTTCCCCAGAGTCACACAGCTAGAAAATCAGGGACAGAAGGCTGGGGGCGGTGGCTCACACCTGTAATCCCAGCACTTTGGGAGGCTGAGGCCGGCGGATCACGAGGTCAGGAGATCAAGACCATCCTGGCTAACACGGTGAAACCCTGACTCTACTAAAAAAAAAAAAAATACAAAAAATTAGCCGGGCGCAGTGGCGGGCGCCTGTAGTCCCAGCTACTCGGGAGGCTGAGGCAGGAGAATGGCGTCAACCCGGGAGGCGGAGCTTGCAGAGCCGAGATCGCGCCACCGCACTCCAGCCTGGGTGACAGAGCAAGACTCGGTCTCAAAAAAAAAAAAGAAGAAGAAAAAGAAAACTGGGGACAGAAATGCAGTCAGAGTTGTCTGCACCGGTACAGAGGCGGGCACGGGAATCTAACACAGTCCCGCAGACGGCAAGCCCATCCCAGCACACCGTGTTTGTCTATGGGTCACGGCAGTGATGGGACAGAGCCAGAGATGAAGCTACAGCTGGGAGCGCCGTGGCCTCCAGGAACCCCAGCTCCTGGCCAGGCTACATGGGCTGCAGGAAGCACGGCCGGGCACGCCCCTTCTCGGGAGCACATGTCTGATCTCTACAGTTTCATATTTACCGAAAGGAATGTATTCACGCGTGCACTGGGGACCGGAAGCACATTTTTAATAAAAACTAAAAAGCAAAGAGCCTGCCTCACTCACTGAGCAAGTCCCACCAGGAACACGCCCGTTCCCCAGCCCTTCGCCCTGGAGCGTGCTGCCCGGGAGAACTTTCTGTGAAGAGAGAAACGCCGTGTCTGTGCTGCGGATGCCTGGGCCGCCAGCCACACGCAGCCTGCACACGTGAAATGTGGCTGGCGAGACTAAGACCTTGACGTTCAACCGTATTAAATTTACCATACCTCTATGGAGGTATGATCCACAGACGATAAGCTGCACACCCTCCAGAGAGTGTCATGTCCTTATTTTTACATATGTACGCACCCGTGACACTGTCAACACAGTCAAGACAGTGAACATATTCACCGGCCCCAAAATGTTTTCTAGTGCCCACTGGTGACCCCCCACTGTATGGCCAGTGTCACTCCTGAGGCCTAAGTCAGGGTGGCAGGCACTTTAGCTGAGCATCAGGTAACTCGTCTTTCCTGCTCCCCCATCAACCTCCTGACCTCTGCATCACACACACACTAAAGACGCCATGTCCAAAAGTAAGCGCATCAAACAACATCCGCCTGGGCGGGGAGGGCTGCTCGTCAGCACAGGCCTTCAGCAAGAGCCTCAGGGGTGCCAGTTACCAACCACACACCGAATGTCCTCCAAACCCACTCTCACGTGGCCCAGAAACCCACAGGTCAGGATTGCCCAGGCCAAGAAAGTAAGTCAGATTTTCTTTTTTTTTATTTCCAACTTTCAAGTTCAGGGGTACACGTGCAGGATGTGCAGGTGTGTTCCATAGGTAAATGTGTGCCATGCTGGATTGCTGCACAGAGCATCCCATCACCTAGGTATTAGGCCTGGCATCCATTAGCTATCTTTCCTGATCTCCCTGCCCTCCAAAGATGGCTGATTTTCAAAGATGGGGTGTCAGCTGAGCTCAGGACAGCCACCAGCTCCCGCTGGTGAACTCAGATAAGCTGCGGCTACAGTCCCGGCCTCCAACACACATGGGAGAGGGCTGACAACCAGGAGTGTTTTAGTACAAAACAGACAAACCAGAAACCTACGGCATCAGGACACCGTCACCGGAGGACGGTCCAAGAAGGCGGGAAGGCCTTCCAGGTCTGGGAACATGAGACCCGGGCTGAACACGAGGCTATGTCTGTCCAAATCCCCACAGTCCTGCCACACAAACGAGCCGGAGGCTTCTGGAGGACAGTGTGCCTAGATGACGGAACCAGGACGCAGTGGCGCTTTTCCATCTGTACCCCAACATGTCAGGATATATCAACACCCATATGTCACTGGTGCTGGGTCCGAGCATGGGAGCTGCAGCCAAATTCTGGGGGTGGGGGCACACGGGGAGAGGCTCCTGCACCCTAATTGTTGCTTCTCTGCCCATTTCAATCACGGAACACAAATTACACGTGTGATGCTGCTCTCCACGCGTGCACAGCACTCCTGAGGCGCTCCCAAGCTGTCAGGCAGCCATCCTCAGGGGCTGCAGTCACCGGTGGTTGACTATTAGGGGGGATAGTTGTGTTCTTTTATTTCTGCACTAAGCTAATAAGTACTTGTTCAGCCCCTCTAAAATCACAATCGTCCTGTACTCGTTCCGTCCCTCTAAAATCGGAGTCGTCCTGTGAGCCAGTGACCACTCGTCGCAAACATAGCTTCCATTCATCAGAATCAGGGCTCCTGATCCTGGTGACTTTAAGGAGGAAAATCCAACTTCAGCCAGCACAGTCCACGGGCGGTGGAGTGCCATTTGGAACCGGGTTTGGGAGGCAGGCATTGTCCTCTGAAGGCCCAGCCTGACCCTGCACACCCAGGGCTGTTCGCAGACCGTGCAAACCTCACCTCACTTCCAAGACAAACGTCAGCTTTGGGTGGAGCCTTTTGCCCCCTCTTCCTCTCCAGGGAGCTGGCACTCTGAGAGGGGTGACCCCAACACCCACCTCTGGTGAGACAATGTCCCAGAGCCCAGTGTTTTGGTGACTCTGGGCTGGAACACCCCCTGTGCTCCCAAACAACGGCTCATAGCTGGTGCCACGGCCCCCGTGAGAAGGACGATAAAAACACGCGTTGCCACCACACAGAGCGGGAGACACGAAAGGTAAGACAGGAAGGTGGGAACGATCACAGGCACCAGCCACCTGGCAGTCAGCACAGAAGGGACCTCACTTCACCAGCGAGAAGAAGAAACCAAAGTCCTTGTCGGGGTGGTGCGTGCTTCCTGGTGCCCCACTCCGGATGCTTCTATGCCAGGGATGCCAATCAGAATCTTCAAGGGCAGTTTCTCCAAAAAGTGCAGAAATGACCGATCCTTTGCCCCATCTGCCCTTGGTAAAAAACCAAAGGCAGAGCCTGCGCACATGGTCCCAGGAGGCGGGGGACCGGATGCGCACACAGTAGGTGCACAATCGACACTCATCACGGAACCTGCCAGTTTTCTGAAGACCTACAGGGAGGGGGCAAAGTCAGGGCAAACAGCAGGGCCACGATTGAGAACTCCCAACCCCACGGAGATGCTCAGATGCCAGGCCTTGGGCACCGCGCCCAGGTCAGTGAGCCTCAGGGCCAGCTGTACGCTCGTGGGAGCTGACACTGCCATTGGGGGCAGCCATGGTGGGATCTTCGGGAAGCAAGTGAGCAAAGGAGGAGCAGGAGGCGGAGCCCGCAGCAGACAGAGGCCCAGCAATGCCAGCCTGGCTGTCCTCAGCCACTCCCCGAGACTCTGCCTCCCACCTCCCTGGAGCTCTTCGAAGGGGTTTCTGTTTGGTCCCCACTCCAAGAGCCGCTGGCTGTGACTTAACATTATCCTGAAACATAAACCAACAAGCAACCAAAGACGATGCTCACCGCAAACCCCTGAGACACTAAGCCCCAGGAGGTGCCCTGGACAGTCCAACTCAGTCAGAAAGGCCAGCCTCCAAACCCAGCATGGGCTGCCTGGGGCTTCGAGACAGATGTGTCTCACAGTGGGCCAAGCACACATCAGAAAAGGCAGCACTCACTGGGCCAGACACAGAATTACCGGGAAGCCCAGCAATCCCGCTCCTGGGTATGTACCCAACAGGACGGGAAGACAGGTGTTCAAAAACGCACCGGGACACAAATGTCCCCAGCAGTGATCTTCACAGTGGCCAAGAAATGTAGACACTCCAAATGTTCATCGGCAGATGGATGGATAAACAAAACGTGGTCTACCTGGACCGTGGAATATTCTTCAGCCAGAAAAAGGAACGAAGCACTGACTTAGTGAGCCTGGAGGACACCACACTCGGGGGAAAACGCAGACTCAAAGGGCGCACAGCGTGTGACTCTGGTGACCAAGGGCGGCAGGGATGGGCTGGGGGTGATGGCTGCTAAGGGATGGGATTTCTGCTGTGTGTATTCCTACCACCAGAGAGAGAGAGAGGAGGGGGGTAGAGAGAGAGGAGGGGGAAAGGAGGGGAGGAAGCAGGAAGCAGGGGAGGGGGGAGGGGAGGAAGCAAGGGATGGGGGAGGGGAAGGGGGAGGGGAAGGAGAGGGGAGGGATCACGGGAGGGGGAGGAGAGGGAAGGGGAGGGGAGAGGAGGGGAGGAGGGGACGGGAGGGGAGGGGAGAAGGGGAGGGGAGGGGAGAAGCGGAGGGGAGGGCAGGGGAGGAAGGGAGGGGAGGAGGGGAGAAGGGGAGGGGAGGGTAGGGGAGGAAGGGAGGGGAGGGGAAGGAGCAGGGGGGGAAGGGGAGGGGAGGGGAGGGGAGAGGTTGGCATTCACTTCTCTATGTCTGTTGCCGTCCCACAGCTCCACAAAGTGGAGAGGGAGGTTTGGGACTTTGGAACAGGTGAATGTGATCAAGGTCACCGGTCCACTCAGCGCCACACCAGCGCTGGGCCAAGCGGCATCAAGCCCAGGGCAGCTCACACGGGGGCAGGACCTGCGAGGGAGCAGGGAAGCACGGGTGCTGTGTCTGGGAATCTTGAAAACACCAAGGAGTGCTTTGAAACGGGCCACTTGGCCGGAAGAGCACTGGTCTGTTCTCCGTTAGTGTCCCCTTTTCCTGGCTCAGGGAGTTCACACCCACTTTCTGAGGCCTTGGCTCTAGTCCTCATTGGCTCTGGGGACATCAGGGAATTCTCCATGGTGGGGCGGAGTGGGGACATCCACAGCTGGAAGCCACAGTCAGCCCCCACACCACCGTCCCGCCCTCCTTCTGATCACGTGGTTTCATGACTACACTTTTTGAATTCCCGGCAGCCACCATCCACACCCCCAACCTGATATTTTCAAGGGGATTCAGCACGATCTGGCGTTCCACAGACTACACCTGCCAACAGCCAGCTGACTTTCTCCCAAGGAGCACAGGTGGTGCAATGAGGAAGTCTCTACTGAAAAAATGCCAGATAAGGGGCTGTGCCCACTTTACAAAGCACCCTGAAAACAGGAGCCCTCACTGGGCCCCTTGTCTCCATGGAGAAGCCCCCTAGAAAAACTGGTGCCAGTCTCAAAGACAAGGCACACACACACACACTCCCACACAATGCACACATGATGCACATGTGCACACACACACGATGTACATGTACACACAACGCACACATACACACACGATGCACACATACACACAATGCACACACGCACACGATGTACATGTACACACGATGCACACACACGTACACATACACACTCACACGATGCACACATGGTATACATGTGCACACATGCACGGAATGCACACAAGGCACCCATGCACACTCATACACAATGCACATGCACACTAGATACACACGTGCACACACGCACCTTCCCTTCTGAAGGAAGCCTGGCAGGAAACGGGCACAGATCACGGCTGCTCCCCCAGGGAGAATGGAGGGAAGGAGGGGCTTTGCTCGAACACGCCTCTCTGCTCCTAGCCAGTGGGGTTATCCAAGGCTCCATGGAGGAGGCGGACAGGCAACACCGAGCTGGGCTTGGTCCCACTCGATAAGAAGGAAGAAAGGCGCAAGATGAATTGCCGGCCGAGCCTGTGACTTGCGCTGAATGCTAACTGACAGTGATTCACTTGGAAAGTTTCTCTCCGCGGGATAAAGCCCTCTTTGTAGAAAGGGAAGGTGGTGGGTGCTAACGAGGGCCCGGGCGCACAGGCCCAGGACTAACAAAAGCGTCGGCGTCACCATCCCAGAGCCTGGCTCTCTGCCACCCTGGGAAGTGCTGGGACTCTTGCTGGGAAGCTGGGCAGTTTGAGGATGTGGGGCTGGGTGAGTGGGGGTCTCACCGCTGACATGGATGGAGAAGGGGAAGGGAGGGGGTGAACAGAGAAAGGGAGAGAGAAGAGCCGGGAGTGCCTGTGTGTTGATCCCAGAAGCTGAGCTGGAAGAAAGAGTTGGCTAGAGGCTCACGGCTGGGCCTCCAGGACCAGCACAACTTTGTCGGTTCCCCTGCAAAGGACACCCCGGATGCCTCCAGCCATGCAAAAAGCATTAATTAAGTACCTTCTGAATGCAGATGTTGGGACTGTTTAGGTCAAGGGGTGGGAAGGAAGATGCTGGCATGGCAGAGTTGAAGAGAATGTCCTGGCTCTGCCATTGTCTGTGTGACCCATAGCCACTCACCCAACCCCCTCTAAGCCTCAGCGCCCCTGTCCATCAAATGTGAGGATTAAATGAGACACACATACAAAGAAACCCGGAGCTTTGCAAACACTCAGCAAGGACTAATAAGGACGAGGTTGCCACTCTCACGGGGTCCTGTCCCCTGTACATCCCACCCTGGGTTTTCCTCTTTGTCTACTGCAAATCTCTTTGCACAAAAGCCCACCCAGCAGGCCCCAGACCTGCTCCCCACCCAGAGGCCTATGACAGCCTAGCCCTAGAGCTCACTAAATCATCTCCCTTCCCTGAGGGGCCCTATCCCCGTCCTCCTCTTCCAGGGGCCAAGTTCTTTACCTGTTCCTGATGTGAACCCATTTTCAGGAGAGGAGGTGACAAACTCAGCACTCAAAAGGCAATGGTGGAGCCCAATGGATTACCTACGCCGACAGGGACAAACTCTCAAGTCAAAGGAATGATTCTCTAATGGTAGAATGTCAAGCTGAATATTTTTTGACTTAACAGAGAGCTGGGAACCCATCATGAGAAAAACAGAAAACTCTTTCTTTTTTTTTTTTTTTTTTTTTGGCTAGAAGGGTTTTATTTGTTTATCGTTTCTAGTAAGTCACAAAGACGCATAACCTCCAAAGGGAAAGCTTATGCCACTGAAAATGTCAACACAGCACAGAGGGGCCCTGCCCATCCCACAGAGGCCGCGCAGTTGGGACTTTGCCTACCCCCTCTGGGCCTCACTCCCTGTCCTAGCCTGCCTGAGCGAGTGCCATCCTCCCCTTTATTGACGGGGAAACCAAGGCTTAGGGAGGAAAGCGACTGGCCCAGGCTGGGCATCCAGTTGAAGGACTAAGCTGGTCCCATCTGACACTGACCTATGCTGGGCCCCCAACGACAGGACCGAACAGATCCCAGAGAAAGAACCCTGCGGACAGAAAAGGCTGGCTGGACCCACACCCTCCCGAGGGAGACCAGGACAGTGGGAGAGAGAACTGACGCAGCCTCCTGGAGACCCTGGTCCCCGGCCCTGGTCCCCCCAACCTCCCGGCTGAATCCTCAGCCCCCTAAGCCCCGGCCCATCGCCACTTCCACGAGCACAAGTCCCAGATTCTCCTTCACTGACCTCCTTCCACAGGACGTCAGCAATTTCTCATTTCCCTGCTTCACCAACTCCATTTTCCAAAGTGATTGAGACTCTAACACCATTAAACGTGATTTAATTTGCTTTTCCTAATGATATGCCCACAGTATTAGGACAGCTCTCCTTTGCCACTTGAAAGGCATCTCGGGGTGGTTTCCTCCAGTGACATTAATAGGGAAACCGTCGGAAATGCTAAAGAGGATTCGGTGCCTCCAGCTCGGCTAGAAACTATTTTTAAACAAAGGAGCGCGGGCTCCGCAGCGGCAGAAAGGCGAACCAGAGAGCAGGAAGGCGGCGCTGGCTCCGAGCCTTGGGTCTGCATTTCCCGCACTTTCATCTGCTGGTCCGGACCCAGGCCCAACTGCTAGCCCGGGCTACCACCACCACCAGGAAACACTCAGAAACCAGGCCAGGGGCCCTGGAAAGGCAGCAGACTCCTTCTCGGACCAGGAAATGCTCAGAAACCCAGGCCAGGGGCCCTGGAAAGGCGGCAGACTCCTCGGTGGCACCCATTGTAAGAGTCAGCCTGGAATCTCTGAGCCCCAACTAGTGCCAGGACAGTGCCAAGTCCTTCACGGCAGCTCATTCGTTCCTGCCTCACAACTCCACGTGGCTGATACTGTTATGTCCATTTCGTGGGTAAGAAAGCTGAGGCCCACAGAGTCATGTAGCATGCCCGAGGTTACGCCTTTAATAAACACACAGGCAGACCTCAAATCCAGGCCCATCTGAGTCAAAAAGTCCCATTCTCAACCCCTGGGCTCCTAAGCCTCCCAAGAAGCAGCTGTGTGTGTGTGTGTGTGTGTGTGTGTGTGTGTGTGTGTGTGTGTGTGTGTGTGTGTGTGTGTGTGTGTGTGTGTGTGTGTGTGCGTGCGTGTGTGTTTTGAGACAGAGTCTTGTTCTGTCGCCCAGGCTGAAGTGCAGTGGTGCGATCTCAGCTTACTGCAACCTCCGCCTCCTGGGTTCAAGCGATTCCCCTACCTCAGCCTCCCAAGTAGCTGGGATTACAGGCGTGCACCACCACACCAGGCTAATTTTGTATTTTTAGTAGAGACGGGGTTTCACCATGTTGGCCAGGCTGGTCTCGAACTCCTGACCTTGTGATCCTCCCACCTCGGCCTCCCAAAGTGCTGGGATTACAGGTGAGAGCTACCACCCCCGGCCGCCACCATGTTTTTAAAGACTTCCCCACATCCCGTCCTCACACTTTCTTCACTGACCCAGCTCCGCCCTCTCCATCAGGCCTGGCTCTGCCCACAGCCTCTCCACGCACCCCCTCACTGCTGTGCCCTGGCACCTCTGACACTCCCCAACCACTGAAAGGTAAAATCACAACTGCCTGCTGTCCTGGAAGCTTCTCTGGGGCTGGCACCCGAGTTTCACAGCAATCCTGCTAAGTTGGCACTTGTGGGAAAATAGAGGCTTAGAAAGGCTGGAGACTCTTAGGGCCCCACCGGGCTTTGAAACCAGATCCTGGGAGCTGCAGACCATAATCTCTGCTTCACTGGGTGGGGCCTCCTCACTGGACAGCCCTGGGTGAGGGGTTCCAGGAGCCCAGGTGTCCCGGCTCCCAGCCCAGGGCCTCGCTGTCCCCCGGGGCCAGGTCGGCTGGCAATTTCTAGGCTGTTCTAAGCCACGGGTCAAGGGCTGCCCACTCAGCAAGGGAAGCCACCAGGACACCGGGTTTTTCCTGAACATTCCTCCCATCTTGGGAGAGAAAAGATGCTCAGACACTTTTGCCACCAGCTCAAATATTTCAGTCTCAGATCAGAGAGGAATGCAAGCCGGAAACAGCGCAGAGAGTGGGGCCAGATGGACGTGGCCGGTCTCAGGGGAGCAACACAAACAGCACATTCTTGGCATCCGTGAGGCAGAGACATGGAAGATTGAAGGTCCCCGCTGCCCCGACTGTCCCTGCCGCCCCTGCCACCCCTGCCTCACCCACCGCCCAACCGCATGTCCTCTGCGGAGCCCAGAGACAGTTCTGCTGGACATACAGCGGCGGACCCAAGGCTGCTTTCCACGTTGCCCAGTCCTGCTCGGCCAGGCCCCAGGCATCAGTCAGCACCTGTTCTCTGCGCTGAGCCACGTGCCAGGAGGCCAGACAGGCCTGGGCGTGGGCCTCAGTGTGGACCCCATCCTCCAGCTGCACGGGGAACTGACAGGTACTCCCTCTTACCGCACACCGAGAACCAGGCCTCACTCACTCCTGCACATGCAGCCAGCAGACAGCTCAGCAGGTACAGGGATCTGCCATCAAAGGCAGAGCTGAGAGCCTCCTTCTAGTCAGCCCCAGAAAGGCCTAGATGGAGGCCAGGGGCCAGGAGAGAGAGTCCGGGCTCTCCCTCCAGTCCACAAAGGGCCACGAAGCAGCCCTGGCCCTCACCAGGCCTCAGTGTCCCCACTGCACAGCAGGGGCTCAGGCTGCAAGACAGCTGAGGGCTCTTTTCGCCAGCCATGTGAGCACCTGTGCCTCTCCCTGCAGGCTGGGGCAATCCAGGGTGGCTTCACAGAAGAGGCGGTGCTGGGCTGGCCCAGAACCATGCCACTGGATCACTCACTGAAAGCCCATGGTCATTAGGCAGAGGTGTCCAGTGCCCCCTCCACCTGCCCAGCTGGCCTGGGAGGCCTGAGCACTGAGGTCCATGAGGCCACATGGAAAAGCGTTGCTGATAGCAGCAGGGGAGGTGCCCCCTCCCCAGGTGTCCCTCCCTCTGAGCGCCCCACAGACCCATCCAGGACCAGGTCCTGCCCACCCCTAGGCCCCATCACACAGAGGAGGCTTGGCTCAGCTGCTCGGCTCAAGGCGGGGGATGCTGCCTGTCACTGTCTCCCCACAGCAGGCCAGCGCCGGGCAACATACTGGCCACCTACTGCTGCAGCTGCCTGACGACACGGGGCCGCACCTCCACTAGTGAAAGGGGCCCCCACTGAGGTCCTTGAAGGTCATGTCCCAGGAGTCTCCAAGCACCCTGAACATCCCCAAAAGTCTAACTCATACCCTTCGGCCCACCCCCTTCCTGGCTGGCCCTGAGTGCCCTCCGTGGGGGGCCCTGCTATCGTGCGGGATCAGAAACTCTAATTGGGGATATAGCTCATAATTAGTCTTTGATTAATTAAAAAATGAGAAAACCAATTACTTAATAAATGTCGTCGGCTAAATATGCATAATCTCTGAAGCCGTGCAGCCCTGAGAGGGGAAGGCAGGCTATTCAGAGGAGTCCTTGGAGGGGAGATGGCGGGGGATACAGAGTCAGCCCACTTCCCTCCGCCTGCTGTCTCAGACACCAGAGTCCCCACCAGATGACAGCTCTGTGCATGCCGGAGTGTGGGCTCTGCTCCCTTACCACTCCACCCCTGCACCTGGCCATGGCAGGAGCGCCATGTTTGCTGAATGAATGAATGAACACATGAGTGAATGAATGGCTTCTTCAGACCACTGAACGTTCACAGGCCAGGAATGGTGGCTCACATCTGTCATCTCAGCACTTCAGGAAGCAGAGATGGGAGGACTGACTGGGGCCAGGAGACCAGCCTGGGCAACACAGCAAGACCCTATCTCTATTTTTCAAAAACAGTAATAAAAAAAGAAACTTGTGTCTCACTCGAAGAAACCCAGCTTCCCAGTGCCTCTCCCTGCAGCCTCTCCCTGTGCCTCTCCCTGCAGGCTGTGGAAAGAAACTCTAATTGGGGATATAGCTCATAATTAGTCTTTGATTAAACCATGTCCCTCATAAGGGGTTAATATCCACAATATGTAAAGAACTCCTACAACAAGCCCAGATACGGCCCAGGCCCTGCTCCCCTGACCAAGTGCTCTCAGCAGCCTCTGCAGTGCGGAGGGGCTCGGCCATACATAAGGACCCCTAGCCTAAGCAAGTACAAGAAATCAACCGCGGATGAACTTGAGTTTCAGCAGAGCCCCATCCGTCATGGAAATGAACCATCACGGTGGTTCTAATTGTGCTGGATGCGAGTGTGGTTCTGATCGTGATGGGACTGGAAGCAAGGGTGGTTCTAATCCCGTTGGTGGGCAGTAGTCAGCCTGCTTGCTTCCCGGCACTGGCAGGGCGAGTGGGCCAGCTAATGGCGCACGCACAGGTGTGTTTGGCTGGTGCAGACGCCATGCATGCAGGCACAGAATGGGCCCCGCTTGCTGGACCCCAAGCCCCACGCTGTAAGGGGGACCCGGACCCGGCTCCCTCTGCTTTGTTTGCCCGGTGGCAGTGGGAAGCTTCTCCAGCCCAGTCTTGGGAGGTGGTGGGGCAGCACCCACCTGCTATGCCTGGCTGGGCTAGGAGAAGGAACCCCGCCCTGCAGAAGTCCTCCCTCTGGATCTGTCATAGCCGTGACCCCAGAGCGTCTACCTGCCTGGGCTTCACATACCCAGGAAGGGGCTTGACACCCACGGGGAAGCAGATGTGCCCAGTGGACCAAGGGGCCTGGTGATGACGATGCCAGAGTGGGGAATTTAAATGTAGGGGCACGGGGCAGAAAAGAGCTGGGCTTGGCGGGGCAGCCCCTTCACAGTGAACAGCTGACCTGGTCATTTGTGAGCATTTACCTTCCTTCCCATCAGGTGATGGCTTCTGGCTGCCAACCCGCAGGCTGTATATTATGAACCAAACACTTGTCCTCAGGTACATGGCTGAGTGACTTCTCACAAAGATTCCAAGGCCATTCAGTGGGAAAGAATCATTGTTCCAACACATGGTGTTGGGAAAACTGGACAGCTATATGTAAGAGAATGCAGGTGGATCCTTATCTTACACCATATACAAAAATTAAATTAAGGCAAAATGGATCAAAGACCTAAACATAAGAGCTAAAATTATAAAACTCTTAGACAAAAACATAGGGGAAAAGTTTCATGACATTGGATTTGCAATGATTTATTGATATAACCCCAAAGCACAGGCAACAAAAACAAAAATAGACAAATGAGACTACATCAGACTCTAAAACTTCTGCCCAGCAAAAGAACTTATCCACAGGGTGAAAGGCAATCTACTGAATAGAAGCAAATATTTGCAAACCATGTCTCTCATAAGGGGTTAATATCCACAATATGTAAAGAACTCCTACAACTCAACAACAACAAAATCTGGGCAAAAGACTTGAATAGATATTCCTCCAAAGATGATGTAAACCTGGTCAACAAGCACATGAAAAGATGCTCGACATCACTAACCATTCGGGGATACAAAGCAAAACCACAATGAGTTCAGACCTAGGCAATAGGACGGCTATTACCAAACAAACAAAAAGACACGTGTTGGTGAAGATGTGGAGAAATGGGAGCCCCGCTCACAGCTGGTGGTCATGGAAAATGGTGACGCCACTGGGGAGAACAGTACGGAGTTTCCTCAAAAAATTAGACATAGAACTACTATGTGATATGATCCACCAATTCCACTTCTGGGTATATAGCCAGAAGAATTCAAAGCAATGCAGCCAACAGACACATGAGAAAATGCTCATCGTCACTGGTCATGAGAGCAACGCAAATCAAAACCACAATGAGATACCATCTCACGCCACTTAGAATGGTGATCATTAAAAAGTCAGGAAACAATACATGCTGGAGAGGATGTGGAGAAATAGGAACACTTTTACACTGTTGGTGGGAGTGTAAATTGGTTCAACCATTGTGGACGACAGTGTGGCGATTCCTCAAGGATCTAGAACTAGAAATACCATTTGACCCAGCCATCCCATTACTGGGTATATACCCAAAGGATTATAAATCATGCTACTGTAAAGACACATGCACATGTATATTTATTGCAGCACTATTCACAATAGCAAGGACTTGGAACCAACCCAAATGTCCCTCAATGATAGACTGGATTAAGAAAATGTGGCACATATACACCATGGAATACTCTGCAGCCATAAAAAAGGATGAGTTCATGTCCTTTGCAAGGACATGGATGAAGCTGGAAACCATCATTCTCGTCAAACTATTACAAAGACAGAAAACCAAACACCGCATGTTCTCACTCATAGCTGGGAACTGAACAATGAGAACACTTGGACACAGGAAGGGGAACATCACACACTGCAGCCTGTCGGGGGGTGGGGGACTGGGGGAGGGATAGCATTAGGAGAAATACCTCATGTAAATGATGAGTTGATGGGTGTAGCAAACCAACAGGCACATGTATACCTATGTATCAAACCTGCACATTGTGCACATGTACCCTAAAACTTAAAGTATAATTTTTTAAAAAAGAATTCAAAGCGGGGTCTTGAAGGCATTATTTATTTTTATTTTCATTTTTTTGAGACAGTCTCACTCTGTTGCCCAGGCTGGAAGCGCAGTGGTATATCTCTGCTCACTGCAACCTCCAATTCCCGGGTTCAAGCCATCCTCCTGCCTTAGCCTCCTGAGTAGCATGGGTAGACTACAGTTATGCACCACCACACCCAGCTAATTTTTGTATTTTTAGTAGAGATGGGGTTTTGCCATATTGGCCAGGCTGATCTCGAACTCCTGGCCTCAAGTGATCCACTAGCCTCGGCCTCCCAAAGTGCCGGGATTACAGGCTTGAGCCACCACTGCGCCTGGCCCTTATTATTTGTGCTACAGTTAACAATAGCAGTAATCACAACAGCCTCCAGCCTCACCTTATCCACGGCTCCAATCTGTACACTAAGCCACCTACACTGCAGCAGGCCTGCCCCTGAGCTCGGACAAGAACATGTCCACTAGGAGGCCGGTCACCACCAGCTCTTCCCTCAAGAGGAACAGCCTTCAGGGTCCAAGGGGCAATGTCACCTCCTGGGATCCTCATGGTGATGGTCTCCTGAGCCCTGGAAGGGAGGGGGGCTATGGGCCAGAGGGCTCAGGACTAAATGACCATGAATATCCACAGGAGCCAAAGGTGAAAACAGCCCAGTGTCCACCAACAAGCGAATAGATGGACAAGCTGTGGTCGATCCAAACAGTAAAATATGATTCAGTCACAAAAAGGAATGACCCACTGGCGGCTGCCACAGCGCAGGTGAAACCTGAAACTTCACACTCAGTGCAAGAAGCCAACCCTAAAGGCCACATATTGTAGGATTCCACTTATATGAAATGTCCAGAACAGGCAAATCCACAGAAACAGAAAATGCATTAGCAGTTACCAGGAACTGGTGGATGGGGCAAGAGGAAATGGGATTTTGTTTCAGGGTGATGAAAAAATTCCAGAACAAGACAGAGGGGATGGTTGTACAACACTGGGAATCTGTTCGATGCTGCTGAAATGCACACTTTAAAATGGTAACTCTTATGTTATGTTATTTTATCACAATAATTTTTTCTTCCCCCCACCGGAGGCAGGGTCTCGCTCCGTTGCCCAGACTGGAGAGCAGTGGCACAATCTTGGGACACTGCAACCTCCGCCTCCCAGGCTCAAGCAATTCTTCTGCCTCAGCCTCCCAAGTAGCTGGGATTACAGGTGGGTGCCACTATATCCTGCTAACTTTTTGTATTTTTAGTACAGACAGGGTTTCACCACGTTGTCCAGGCTGGTCTTAAACTCCTGAGCTCAGGCAATCCACCTGCCTCGGCTTCCCAAAGTGCTGGGATTACAGGCATGAGCCACTGTACCCGGTCACAGTAATTTTTTTTAAAGATTGAGAATCAGAAGGATCACCCAGGGCTCCAGCCCCAAAGTCCCCAGGGGCAGAGTGGCCAAGGAATCTGCATGTTTCTCCACTGCCGTTGCTGCTGGGGATCTGGGAAGCCCAGCAAGTTCACAGCCACACACTTTGTCATTCCAGAGCCGCTGCCTTCCCCAGCCCTAAGGGCCTGACCCCACGGCTGATGCCTGGTACCAGGCTGGCCGCTCACTCCTATCTACCTTCAAAAAACCAGTACTCCTGGAGAAAGGTCTTCCAGGGTGCCAAGAAATGACACTTTGTTATAATTAATTACTTACACTTTGGTATTTTTTTTTCTTTTCTCCTTCTTGGTCTCATTAGGCTTTTTTGCTGCAAACATCAAATTGTCAGGCTCCAACAGACACAATTAATGTCTTGGGGGCACTGGGGAGAAACAATTAACCATTTAAAACTTAATTAACTGCAGACATGGACCAAAAAAAAAAAAAAAAAAAGCATGCACCAGTTGCACCAGGACCAGCTAAGAAAATGCAAGCTCTCAGCCAACGGGGTGGGGACTCACAGGAAAGAGAAGTGACAAAGGCCCACCCAAGAGGTCATCCAGCCAGTCCAACCAAATGGATTCCCAGATGGGGAAACTGAGGCCCAGGGAGTAGAGCAGTGACCAGTCCACGTACAATGAGGACCAATGGCAGGGCCTGAGCACACCTCCTCTGCTCCTAGTGCGTCCTCAGGCGTGGGCTGCTGCCACCACAGCCACCCAGAGGCCCCTCTTCCCAGAGCCAAGTCCTAACAGGGAAGGGAGACAACAGGTGGGCATCACTCCCCAGGGCGCCAGCCCCCCGGCAGCCCAGCAGGTGCTAAGTTATTATTACTAATTCGAACAACCTGACTTGCAGCTTTAGCTCGTGGGTCTCCCTTCTGAAAACCCCAGGATAGCACCCCAAATCTCTCTGGCAGGGCTCTCTGGCACTGCCCTAGCTCCTGCCCCTCCCAGTCTCCTACTCCAAGCAGACCTCCCTTCTAAACCTGAGCAGGCCAGGCCACCGCCACCAGCCTCTGGACGTTTGCACATGCTGCCCCTGAGCCCTCCCATACCACCACCTTCACCTGGTGAACTGCAGCTCACATCTCGAACCCCAGCACCTCCTCCAGGAAGCCCTCCTTGACCAGCTCAACTGTCTAACACACCTCTGCCCACCACAGTCCCTGTCACTCTGCACAGTAGGCAGTGGCCCCTGGCTCCCTGTCTTCCCAGGCTCCAATAATCTGAGGCTGCATGTCCTGGCACCAGCTGAGCTGAGCAGAGCACACAGAAGCAGAGAGGACCACCCTCCTGGCAACAGCCCCACTGCGGAGGGATGGGGAGGCCCAGCACCAGCCCTGGCCACAACTATAGCAACTCCGCAAACCTCAGCCATCTCAGAAAAATCAATGTAATTCTGCAAACACTGGGCAGCCTGTCACAGACACCCGCAGCACTTCTGCAGGTGCCCACCCAGCATCCAGTCCTTGCTTTACTCAGGCTGAGTCCCCTGCCCCACACATGCTCTTATCAGGACCTACCTTACCAGTGGTGGCAAGAACAAGGCAGGCTTCTGGAAAGCACCCCTCAGCTATTGTGCTCTCTCCTCTTTCTGGGGACACGAAACCTGAGACCAGCTAGCCCAGGAGTGGGAAACCCCTGGCACATGTACCCATGCCCTCACACCACACCCACGGCAGACAACGCTAATCAATGGCTGAGCCTCGGGACCCTTCTCAGCTGAGCGCTCCAGTCAGCCACTACCAATCGATCAGGATTAACCAAGTCTTCAATTAGGCTCCTACCTCTACTGATGTAGTAGGCACAGGGAAGAGATGGGAGGCCACCCACGGTCACAGAACACAGCAGAGGCTCAGCCCAGAGGCTCTTGTCCCGATTCCATGGGGCAGTCTTTTCAACAAACAGGGCTGGGAAAACTGGATATCCATGTGCTGGGTGGCCCGTGGGGCCTGGCATTCACTGAAACACTGTTCTTGAGGTCTTGGCCACACACCCACACCCAGCACCCCAACTCACCCCCTGCACCCTTGCCTTTCTGTCTGGAGTTGGCCCCACTCCAACCGGCCCCCAGATCCTCCCCTCTGCATTTATCACTCTGGTTTCTATTCCTTCACCCCTCAGCCTTCTATAAAAAGCCAACAGTAATGACCCTCAAGCAGGTACAAGTTCCCAACCTGGCACCACATTTCCTGGCACAGGAACAAGAATCCCTACCTCACACCACTGGCATGGAGATCAAGGGATCCACTCATTGGCCAAGGCTGCTCCCAGAGCTTGAACTCAGGTCTTGAAATCGCAGCCTCCTAGGATCCTGTGAGCAGGGTTGAGGCAAAGACCCACAGGCTTCCTGGCCTGGCACGCCAGGCTCAGCCACCTCACATGAAGCACAGCGGGCTGAGCCTGACCTCCAGGCACGCAGCTCATCAGACCTGTAGGGACTCGGCTACCAAAACTGAACCACCCTCCACCCTTGCCCAGTGTGAAGGTAATGACAGGCATGGCTCCCGCCTGGAAAGGAAAGCAGAGAAAAACCTCTCCCATCCCCAGTTATAAAACAGCGGGTCAGCATCCGATGGGCTTACCGACTCCGTGTGTGTGTGTGTGCGTGTGCATGTGTGTATGTCTGTGTGTGCGTGTGCATGTGTGTATGTCTGTGTGTGTGCGTGCATGTGTGTGTCTGTGCCCATGTGCAGCATATCTGGTTGTCAAGTTCATCTGAAAGTGGGTGGGTGAATAACGTCCTGAAATGACAACAACTAGCAGATAAAAGAGGAAATGTTTTCAAGCAGAAACTCTGAAGGCCTTTGCCAACAGCCCCTGCGCCGGGCTCTGCCGGGAGCCCGAGGCAGCTCCCCACCCCAGCGAGGAGCGACTGCATTTTAATAAGTAATTAGTGTGGAGTGGATGCTGCTAAAAAGACTAGCACGTCTCACTGCCAGCATTAAGGCAGGGAGTGCAAATGAACTCACCGCAGCATCAGCATCTGAGAGTCATCAGACCGACTGGCAGAAAGGCCTCGGGTGAGCACAGAGTCTTCTGCACTCAGCAAATTAATTAACAAATACGAAGAGGAAATGAACAAACACGTGCAGCCTCGGGGCCTGGGTGTGGAGATAAGGGGTGCTGGATCGATACCCCAAGGTTACTGCTGTGTTCTCCCCTGGCCAGACAGAGCCTGCGGGACACATTCATCAATGCAGATGTAAAATGGAGAAATCAATGACATGGCTGAGACGGCATCTGGATACACTTGTCCAGCCCCAGACGCAGGGCAGGTGGATGGTGGGTGTGGGGCAGGATACACTGGCCGGGTGAGGCTGGCACTCCAGGCCACTGGAATGGCCATCAGATGCACCCCTGCCCACTGCCAGGGTCATCACCCACGTGCTCTAACGCGGCCGGTACAATCACAGCACCACTCCCAGGAGCTTCCTTACGAGACCCGCCCCATGAAAACAGGCAGCGGCACCATCTGGAATCTCCCGCCCACAGCCCTCGGCATGGGGGAGGCAAATCTTTAGACCCATTTTACAGATGGGGAAATGACAGCTGCGAGACCTGAAGCAACCTGTGGGACAAACTGGGTCCTGATGACGGCCTGATCCTCGGCATCACAACCTGTCCCCAGCCCTCAATGGTGTCTTCACGGGTCCACTCTCACCTGGCCCCAGAAGCACCAGCAGTCTCCCACCTGAGCCCTCAAGGTCAAGTCCGGACTGTGGGGGGTGGGTGTTTGTGGTGGGGGAAGGGGCAATGGCAGGGGTTGTGGCAACAACCGGGGAGCGGATGGGAAGTCCAGGGTGACAAACTGGGGTCCCCCCTTGTGCCAGCTCCTGGTGACTGCCAGGTGCTGGGGTGCTGTGCTGACAGGTGGGAGGTGCCAGGATGGATTCGAGGTGCCTGCCCTGGCTCAGGTAGATAGAGTGACAGCACGTGCCAGGCGCTTCCACGGGGGTGGGGGGACCCAAGGCTGATAGACAAGGGTCCCAGGCAGAAGAGGAGAGGAACAGAGGTGGTGAGGGAGGTGTCTTACTCCGGCAAGGAGGAAGGGCCCCTCTGCCTGCACGCAAAAGCCAAGGGGCCTCTCAGCTGCTGACAAACCCAGGGCCAGAGGGACCGGGATGACCACAGCTGCCCGTCCATCATCTGCAGCAGGTGCACAGCCGACTCCCTCATCCTGGACGTAGTGATGCGGCCTGTCCCCACCACCAGTGCCCCCAGTGGCCTGTCCCCACTGCCAGTGCCCCCAGAGGCCTGTCCCCACTGCCAGTGTCCCCAGGCCCAACTCAAAGGAGGCAGGTTTCCTCAGCTGTGACGGATCAATGGTTTCCAACTATGTTTTTAGCCTCTTCAGAACCCTTTCTTTAAGCAAAATGTCAGCAAAATGCCATATAAAAAACAGATACAAGTGGAGCTATTCCGATTCAGCAGGGCCCTGCCCTCCCTTCCTCCTCCCAGCCTCTTGAGAAGGCCCAGAGTGGTCTGAGATTCTCAGCGGAAGGGAACCATCCGTACCTGCACTGACGCCGTCAGCATAGACACTGGTGGTCATTGCACTGCATCCTCTATAGACTGCTGGTCAGCGCCCTCCCCTCCAGGGTCAGGTCTTTTACTTCCTCTCCCCAGACAGCCCCACCGGCCTCCACTCTGCCTCCTGGCCTCCTCTCTGCTTCCCGGCATCCCCACTGCCTCCTGGCCTCTTCACTACCCTCCCTGCCTCCACCCTGCCTCCTGGCCTCCTCACTCCCTCCTGGCATCCACACTGCCTCCCAGCAGCCTTGCTGCCTCCTGGCCTCTTTACTACCCTCCCTGCCTCCACCCTGCCTCCCGGCCTCCACCCTGCCTCCTGGCCTCCACACTGGCTCCTAGCATCCTCACTGCCCTCCGGCATCCTCACTGCCTCTTGGCCTCTTCACTGCCACCCGGCCTCCTCTCTGCCTCCCGGCATCCTGGTTGTCTTCCGTGCGCCTTCCATACAGACAACCGTGCTGTGTGCAACAGCTGCCTTGCTAGTCGGAGGGAAGAGGGCACAGCCGAGCAGATAAAAATGGGGCCCCTGCCATCAGCAGGACCTGAGGATGCCCCCAGCTCCACTGTACCGCACAGCACAAGTGAGATGCATCTTCTCTGTGCCCGTTTCCTTCCTCACTTCTTAAGGTCCCTGCAGGGTGCAGGTGCTCGTGGACATAAAGGTCCAGTAGCCACAAGTGATTACTCCCATGGAGGAGGGAGGGAGGGGCAGCAGGAGAGGCCGGCACTCAGGTGACCAGTGGTGTGTGTCCAGCGTCGCCAGCTGGCACTTCAGAATCTGTAAGCAGCCATGGAGCCGCCCCCAGACAGTGCTGAGAGCCAGTTTTAACTGCCTCAGAAGTCTCTGAGCCTCCCAAAATGCTTTAATGAATAATAAATAGGAGAATTAAGCCCATTTATTGGAAGGTGCGCGCTGCTCTTTAACTTGAGCAAGAGAAGCGGCCTAGCGATTTCCTCTGGGAAGGTTCGTTCCGCCCCGAGTGAGGATGGAGTGAAGTGCACTGCCCAGCCAGCACTGCGGGTTCCTGGGGCCAGGCAGGGTGGCCTGGGCTGGGTGGCCTGGGCAGGGTGGCCTGGGCTGGGACACCGGAGAAGCAGCATCAGACTTCACTCCGAAACCTGTCCCTGCACAGGGCAAGGTGCCATCAGGGCAGGCCCTGCTGGGCCAGAGCTGAGTAAGGGCCTGCAGGAGAGCGGGAAGGCACCAGCAGCTCTGGGGAGAACCTTCCAGGCAGGGGGCAGCCAGAGAGCCCAGCAGCAAGAGGGGCTGAAGCAGCTCTACAGCAGCGAGGAGGAACAAGGGGCAGGGACCAGGGAGGACAGAGCTTTCCCTCTGACAACCAGAAGCACCTGCGCCCAGGGGGCCCCCCTCCTGCAGGCAGGGAGCACCCTGTGCTGCTCAGGAGAAACACGTCCTTCCCTCTTCCCTTCTCCCCTCCTTTCTTCCCTCCCTTCTCCCTCCCTTCTGCCCGCCTGCCTTCCCTGTCCTCTGCCCAGAAGTGCAGCCCTCACCTCCTGAACGAGTCTGTCCCTTTGTCCTCTGACCTAGGGTGCAAGTGCACACTGTCAATGGCAACTATCCCCACAAAGGGAGAGAGCAACAGCATCCTCATCACGCTCTGCTCACCCTGCTCCAGCCCTACACAAAGAGCTGCCTGTGACCCGGTGCCCAGGAGGCTCTGATCAACAGGGGAAGAGGGACCACTGTCCTCACGTCACAGGAGAGGACATCAGGCTCAGGGAAAGACACCTGCCCAGGGCCCCACGAAGGAGCTGGACGGATCCCAATGACAATGCCATGACCAGGCACCTGGGGAGGGAGGACAGCGAGGGTTTGAGGACCCAAGAAACTCACAGCCATGTTACCGTGCACCAGTTGCTTAGGTGGGGATAAGACAGGGGACACCATGGCACATGGTAGTCAGTGCGCTGCCGGGGTGCCTTCCTGCCCTCCCGCAGACCTGCGCTCAGTCCCAGCTCGCAATAAGATCAGAGTCCCTACGGTCGGAACTATCATGATCTGCAGAGTCCAGGGACCAGAATCTCAGAAGCAAGCCACAGAAACCCCGCAGCCTCACCAGAATCCTCCCTCCAAATGCCCGACCGGATTCCGAGCTGGGGCAAACCAACCCCCGGAAGAAGCCGCCAGAGCTGGCGACCCATGGGCTTCTCCACACTCCTTCCCAGCTGGGCAACTGGACAAACCGCCCAGACACAGGGCACAGAGGAAAACAGGAAAGGATCTATGGGCCGTGGCGGGGAGCAGGGCCAACGGCTCCCATCAGCAAGGGCTGCGGACTCACCCTTCACGCTCGGCCATAACTCGGCCCGAGCACGCCCACCCCGGGCAGCACAGGAAGCCGGACACAACTTATTTGAGCCAAAACCTAATCTCTTTAATGCAACCCTTTGAAAAAAATACCAGGAAAGGCAGCCAGAAGAGAAACACTTCCGGAATAAACCTTCTGGATTCTTTAGTTCCTACTGGAACTTGCGGGGTGAGTGAAGAGGAAGAAAATGCTAATAAAAATGACTAGGACCTGCCGTTCATTTTTTCACTGAGTCCTTTACAGCAACACCTCCAAGGGGACAGTCTCAAGCTTCATTTGATCCCTGCAGAAACAAAGGCTCAACGAGACCAAGTATCTACAGAGTCCAACTCGCGTCCAGGTCTGACTGAAGCTTTGCTCTCACCCGCCTGCCTCCTCCAGGGCCCGCCTGGCTCCACAGAGCCTGGATGAGAGGAGGCACCAGAAGGCAGGTGCAGTGGACCACCTGGCAGGCTTCCCAGGGCTCCAAAGCCTGGAGGGTTTCCAGGGGTCCATCCGCCTGCTGCCCAGGTCTCCCCAGGTGGCAGGGGCCAGGAGCAGAGGGAACCAGGCTGACTCATGGTGGGTCCCCTCCCAATGCTCCTCCTGGGTTAAGGAAACCCTCTATACCTGTCCCAAAGGGAAGGCAGAAGAAAAAACCCAAGGGCCAGTGGGCGGAGACCACCCTTAAGTAGCAAGTGAGGGCCATGAGCAGGGAAAACACTGGTCAAACCAGCCTCCACATGGGGCCATCCCTGGGAGAGGGAGACAGTCTCATTCACGTTAGTGTCCCTTTAACACGTGGAATGATCCTTTCCATGATAAAATCACAGAGGAAAGAGTCCAGTGTCCAAGGCTGAATGTGGGCCAGAGCCAGCAGGCCTCGGGGCCAAAGCTCCACAGTTTTCACTTTCTCACTCCTCTCTCCTACCATTAATTGCTCAGCAGCTAATCTGAGGGTCCCTGTGAGGGCAAAGACTATGTGAGTCTCCTCATTTTAACTCCAGCATACTAAATGCTTACTAAATACTTGGTAAATTATATGCTTAACAGAATGATAGATGGATGAATGAACTAATGAATGGGTGGATGAATGGTGGATGGATGGATGAATGGATGGGTGGATGGACGAATGGATGAGTGGATGGATGGATGGTGAATGGATGGATGAATGGATGGGTGGATAGATGAATGGATGGGTGGATGGATGAATGGATGGGTGGATGGATGGTGAATGGATGAATGGATGAGTGGATGGATGGATGGATGGTGGATGGATGGATGGATGGTGGATGGATGGACGGATGGATGGATGGAAGGACAAGTAAATGAGTGGGTGGATGGATGGATGGATGAATGGACGGATGGGTGGATGGGTGGACGGATGGATAGATGAATGATGGATGGATGGATGGATGGTGAGTGGGTGGATGGATGGGTGGACGGATGGATAGATGAATGATGGATGGATGGATGGATGGTGAGTGGGTGGATGGATGGATGGTGGATGGATGGATGAATGGATGAGTGGATGGATGAATGGATAGGTGGATGGGTGGATGGATGGACGGATGGTGGATGGATGGATGAATGATGGATGAATGGATGAGTGGATGGATGGGTGGATGGATGGTGGATGGGTGGAAGGATGGGTGGATGGATGGATGGATGAATGATGGATGGATGGATGGGTGGATGGATGGATGGATGGTGGGTGGATGGGTGGAAGGACGGGTGAATGTGTGGGTAGATGGATGGATGGATGGATGGACGGATGGGTGGATGGGTAGATGGATGGACAGATGAATGATTGACGGATGGATGGATGGTGAGTGAGTGGGTGGATGGCTGGATGGATGATGGATAGATGGATGGATGGATGGATAAATGGATGGAGGACTGAATGAACGAATAAATGAATGCTTTTTGTCTTCCCAAGGAATGACTCTCACAACATGAGAGACTTGGGGAGCCGGGAGGCAGCTGTTTAGAAAATGAATGACAACAAACCCAGACCCCAGACAAGATCTGAAACACCACAGACCTCCTTAAATAATAGGGGAAATGGCATTTCCTAAACCAGCCAGAGACATCAGCCAGCTGTGATGGTGAATTTTAGGTGTCAACTTGACTGGATGAAGGAACACCTGGAGAACCGGGGAAGCATTGTTTCTGGGTGTGGCTGTGCGGGTGTTTCCAGAGGAGACTGGCCTGTGAGCAAGTGAGGAGATGCCCTTCCTGTGGGCGGCACCATCCAAGCAGCTGGGAGCTCAGATAGAACAAAAAGCCAGAGAAAATGTGATTCCCTCTCCCTCTCCTGGAGCTGGGACTCTTGGTCTCCTGCCCCCGGACATCAGAACTCCAGGCTCTCCAGCCTTTGGTCTCCAAGACTTGCCCCACAGGTTCTCAGGCCTTTGGCCTTAGACTGAAGATCACACCATTGCTTCCCCGGTTCTGAGGCTTTGGGACTGGGGCCAAGCCCTGTCACCCCCGTTCCTGGGTCTCCAGCTCGCAGAAAGCCTGCTGGGGGCCCTCCGCCTCCACAGTCGCGAGAGCCGATGCTCCTAATCGGCCCCTCTTGTCTGCCTCTACCCGGCTGCTTCTGTCTCTCTGGTCTCTGGAGGGCCCTGACTAATGCGCCGGCCAGCCCGTCAGGCTCCTTTCAGCCCTGAATGCTGTGAATGTAAGTAGGAGCCGATCAGACAAGGAGTAAGAGAGTCAGCTCTGCCCCTGGTAGCCCTGAAGTCCCCAGCCCCACACCCCCTCGGTTACCCCTGACCAGCCCCACCCATCCCAGACGACAGTCAGTTCTGACTGCAGAGCTTTGTATTCTGGGGAGAAACAGCTGCCACCCCCGTCCTGGGCAGGCCAAGGGTGGGAGGAACAGGGGGAGGGCACGCAGCCATAACTTCATGGTCTGAGGTTGCTGGAGGCCGCCGAGCTCATTTGGAATGGCCAGGGCGTCCCTACTGGGCTGAGCTCATGAATGACAAAAGATGAATCTGGACATGTAGGAAACGCTCAGTAAATGCCCCAAAGAAATGAAAGGGGCATTCGCTCTTCATCTCTGTGGCCAGAGGGACCGATGCATGGAATGGCCAAGTAAGGAACCAGGCATATCAGCCCCGCCCTCCACACCGGCTCCTTGTGGTCAACAAGCTGGGAGTCCGGGAGGCCAGAGACCAGCAGCCTCGGCAAGTCCCCTCCCTGCTCTGACCCTTCCTCCCCTCTGTCCACGGCAGGGACTGCAACAAATACGCCCCGGCCCAGCAAGAGGTCCCCAGGAGTCTGAGCACCTGGGCACACCAGGCCGCAGGGAGGAGCTGGGCTTTTGCTTGTGTTTTGTTTTTCCAGAGCACCTGTCCCGGAGAAGCCAGGAGGCGCTGGCAGAGCAGAACCGTCAGGCTCCAGACTGTGGTGAATGTCCCGGCTCCCCAGCCTCCGCTGGCCCCAGGCCAGACTCCATTTGGAAGTGCTGACCACAGCTTGACCACGGTAGGAAAAACATCCAGGGAAGGAAGAAAGCACCACCACAGAGAACGGGGCTGGCGGGGCCGAGGCCAGGCCCACCCTGAAGGGCAAGTGCGGGCTCCGGCTCCATTGCTCCCAAGGGCGCCAGCACCCAGCACACGGTCCCAGGGGGCCCGGTCCCCAGCCAGCTGTCCCTGACACACCACAGGCCACATTCACGCGGGCTCCAGGAGGCAAAGGGCATGGCTCAGATGCGGAGACCAGAAGCAGCAAGGCCCCAGAGTGGCGGGGCCCTGGGGCACGTGCGGTGCTGAGACCCTGCACACATGGCTTGACCCGCTCAAGGGAACTTTGAGGGTGGGAGTGTCACCGCCATTTTACAAATGGGACTTGGAGAAGCTGAGTCACTTGGGCGAGGCCGCACCCTGGAGATGGCAGGGCTGGGACTCAAAGCCAGCCTGCTGGGGTCCAAGTCCATGTGCTCAGCCACCTGCTCTGTCTCCCAAAGGTGCAGCCATTGCGTCTTTTTTTTTTTTTTTTTTTTTTTAAGACAGAGTCTCACTCTATCACTCAGGCTAAAGTGCAGTGGCGTGATCTCTGCTCACTCCAACCTTCACCTCCTGGGCTCAAGCAACTCTCCTGCCTCAGCCTCCCAAGTAGCTGGGATTACATACGCCCACCAGCACACCCAGATGCTTTTTGTATTTTTTTAGAGACAGGGTTTCACCGTGTTGCCCAGACTGGTTTCGAACCCCTAACTTCAAATGATCCGCCCACCTCAGCCTTCCAAAGTGCTCAGATTACAGGCTTGAGCCACCATGCCCAGCCCAGCCATTGCATCTTTATGTGTAAAATAATGGAGAGAAAAACAGTAGGCGCTGCCATCTGTGTGTGGAAGTCTGGACTTGTTTTAAGCGACCAGTGGGGGCGGCAGCAGCAGCAACCTGCACTTCACAAACACCTCCTGTGGACCTCACCCAGTCTCCTCAGCTCAGCCCGGGGGTCTGCACGGTGACATCACCTCCATTCCCAGCACCCCACACCATGACTCATGGTCCAAACCCGCCGTCTACTCCCAGCTCCCCACGAGAGATGCCACAGCTTGGCCAGCACCACCACTGACCGCCACGGTGAGACATGGGGAGACCAGAGGTCAGCATGAGAAGAAGCCCCTTCTGCAGCCCCTCAGAGCCGCAGCCGCCTCACTGGAAACCATGGACGATGACAAGGGCTGCCCATTTGCAAACTGCTTGGCCACACAGCTGGTAAGTTGAATAATGAGAGTTTAATCCAAATTTATGTACGTCTTACATCACTGCATTCCGCCATAGCAAATTAAAAGCAAAATGAAATTATATACTGAATACGCTGCATTTTAACTGTTGGCCAAGAAGTAGGTTTGGCCAGGGTTTTCCTGTATTTTTCTCTTTACAGTTATTATAAATATCAGTTGTGTCTATAAGTATGTGTGTACATGTGAGACTGTGTGTGTGTGAATGTGTGTGATACGTCCGTGTCGGGGGGCTGTCCATGGATGTCTGTGTGAATGTGTATGGGTGACTGTATGTGAATGTGTGTGTGTTAAGTTGTGCATGTCTGGGTGTGGGTGTGAACATGGAAGATGGGTTCAAGTGTGTGTATGTGTTTTTGTGTGTGGTGTGTCCATGGGTGTCTGTGTCAATGTGTGTGTGTGAGACTGTATGTCTGTGTGTGTGTGTGTATGTGAGCTGTGTGTCTGAGTGTGAGTGTGAACATGTGTGGGGTGGGTGCAAGACTGTGTGTATGTGAGCTGTGTGTGTCTGAGTGTGAGTGTGAACATGTGTGGGGTGGGTGCAAAAGTGTGTGTGTGTGTGTGAGAGAGAGTGTGTGTGTGTGTGTGAGTGTGTGTGTGTGTTCTGAAGGACCTTCACTAAGTCCTGAACCATCAGCCTCTCCATTACCCAGGGTGCTGCAGGCAAATTCATCTCTGCTGCTTGCAGGCAAGGAGCAGGAGAGAGTTCCAACTCATTTCAAAACAAATCTGTAGGAATTGAGAAGCCACTTACAGGAAAGAAACAGGCCCAGGCCATTCAAGCCTCCCTGACTCCAGCCCAGCAGGCAAGCCCCTGGACAGCAGGACCCACAGGCCTCAACAGGGCATCAAACTCCCAGGCACGTGTGCTGCTGCGGGGGGGAGCTCAGTGAGTCATTTAAGGGACACAAACTTCTAAGAATTCGATGATTACACAGAGATGGGCTCATGAAGAGGTCCCCAGATCTCACGTCTGGAGAATTCCAGGAGCAAGGAAGGGAAGCGCCAAGCCTGGTAGCTCCGGGATC
Source organism: Gorilla gorilla gorilla (assembly GCF_029281585.2). Classification (NCBI taxonomy): domain Eukaryota; kingdom Metazoa; phylum Chordata; class Mammalia; order Primates; family Hominidae; genus Gorilla; species Gorilla gorilla. The sequence continues at coordinate 130,313,789 of NC_073237.2, forward strand.
GCCCTTGTTCCAGGTCCTGACCTGAGGCCGTGCAGCACTTCCACACGCTCCTCTCAGAACCGACTTCTCAGCATGCGCCACTGCAAACCCAAATTCCCTCTGCGCCTCACAAATCATGTATTCACAGAGCATTTCCTTAGACACCAAGTCCCTGATAATGATGCTCAAATAAACCAGGCAGTAAATATCTTGTTACTTCCCATCAGCAGGTGGAAATCCATTCTCCCGGTGGTCCAGGAAGCAGTGTCTCCTAGAGGCAGCCCAACAGCAGGCGGGGGCCTGGGGCCTCCTCGGCCACTGTCAGCACCTCCGGCGTCCAGCCCCGAATCCATCAGGAAGCTATTGAGGCCCTGATCCCATCCATTTAAAAAGAGTAACCGTGGAGCTGCTGGGCTCTGGAAGGCAGGTGGCCCCTGCGTCCCTCTGCACCCAGGCTCACCAGGAGGCCACCAATGAACTACAGCCTCCCGGGGCCTTTGCACCTGCCAGCCTCAGGGTCCCCTCATGTGCACCAGCCCAGCTCCTGCAGGACTGGTGCCATGTGAGGCTTCCTGAGAACACAGAGACACTTCCCGGGGTCACCACTGGAGAATACCCCCTCTTTGCCCAATACCTTCCCGGAGTCAGAGACAGCTCTGCTTGTCCCGGGGTAACCGAGATAATCCATTTACAGAGCACACAGTAGACGCTTTCCCCACCTCATCTCCCCAGCCCCTTAGGAGGTGGTGCTAACTTTGACCCATTCTCAGAGGAAGAATCAAGATTCAGGGCAGGAGGTAAATGCTCAGGGTCCCCTGGCTAGAACCACAGGGCCAGGGTTGTCTGCACACTGCTCTTCCCCCATCCGCCTGAATTCATCACGCCTGGCCTCACCATGACTGGAGAGAGAAAGGGGCCATCCCGTTGTCCCAGCCCCGACACACAAATCTGGCTTTCACACCTTCCTGTTTGTAACAGGACCTGCCTGCACCTCCAGACATGAGGGTGCAGAAATCCACTGGCTCTGTGTTGGAGCCAATCAGGCTGCTCCATGGATCTGGCCCACCCGCCGCTGAGCCGGCAAATCGGCCACCACAGCTGGGCGACTGAGGCTGGAGAAAGTGACTGCTCACCTTTCCAAAGTCTCGCACATCGAAGAGGTCAAAGGGGTCAAACAGCTCGCTGTTCCTTAATCCGAATTTATCGTGGCAGACTTTCAGGAAGGTGCGTATGTTCTTCAAACACAGAAACTAAAGGGAAAAAACAAAGGGAGGGCAAGGAAAAACTTATTAAAACTGTAAGCTCTGTAAAAACCATAACAGCAACAGCAGCAAGCTCTGGCTTCCGTGCGCCAGCACATCCAAGCTCATTCCTGTTTTCTCAAGGAGGAAATGGGCTGAGAGAGATGACAAAACCCCCCGTCCCAAGGCTGGGGGGTGAGAAGCCAGGCCTGGATGGAAGTGGAAGCAGGCAGCCCAGCTCCACATCCGAGGGTGTAGCCACCACCGCCCCCAGCCTTCTCATCACATAGCTGCAAAACGCCCAAGGCCTTTGCATTCAGAAGACACGCCACTCCCCATAACGGTAGGTCAGGGCGGCAAGGCAGCATCCTGGGCCCTCCATGACCATCCAACCCAGCTCTCCCAGGCGCACCCAGCACATGTCGAGGCTGACAGTCACAGCTGGGGCAGAATATGCCAGCCTTGAATCAACAAGAATGGATGGCGCATGCTCACGTGGGCACGTGCACAGGCGTGCGTACACACACGAGGCTTCTGACAACTCCAACACATCCTTCCTAATCATGGGTGACAAAGCCAACAGCCAGGGGCCACCCCCAGGAAGCCACGGAGGACCCAGAGAGTGGCAGGTGCCAACTACAGTGGAAGGGTGGAGGGAGCACAAAAGCCAGAATTCCCAAATCACTGCATCGGTCATCTCCTCTCTGCCCACTGCCAACCAGTGAGCTCTCGGCCCTCACTGCGCCTGACGTGCCACAGGGGCAGAAGGCTTGGCTGGGGTGGAACGGCCATCTGCCCAGTCCTCGTGGAGAAACAGCTTGGTAAGGAAACTTGTAAGGCAGCAGGTGAGGTGGCCCGGGGGGCAGGCTCTGGAATCACTCAGGCCCCAGGTTGGAATCCTGTCTGCTGACTCCAGCAGGGAGACCAGAGTGAGTGGTTATGCCAGGCCTGGTTTTCTACCGCCACCTGCCTCACGGGATTAATCATGTGCCCTGATGACCAGAGTGGGCACTGGGGTGTGGGAGCCATCAGCCCCCCAATCCGGCTCAGCACGGGGATTCGCAAGAGGGGGGTGTGGCACACACAGCCCAATAAGAGCCCAGGACTGTCGTCCTCATCAATAACCGTCCCCTATGGACAAACTGCCCAGCTCCAAGAGCAGTTCAGAGAGCCTGTCCCTGCTCACTGGAAATTTAGACAAATGGACAGACTTAGACATAGTGCAGGTCAGAATCAGAGCCTAAGAGCATAAACCAAGCAGCACTGAGAACGCCCTGGGAGCGGAGGGTCCCCCAGCCAGGACATACGCCCCTGCTGACCCCTCACCCTGCCTCACAGCAGGCAGTGCCCACCCCAGCCCCTTCTGCCTCAGGCTGCTGGCAGGGGTCGGCTGCTGTTCATAGATAACAGACTCATTTGTTTTATCCTAGAGTCCCTCTGTCCGCGTGCGTGTGTGTGTGTGCGTGTGTGTGTGTGTTTCTGAACACTCGAGATTAACTGCAGTAATGACACTCCTTTATCCCTAAATACCTGAGTATGTAATTCCTAAGAACAAGGACATCCTCTTCCATAATCACAGTACCTATAGCAAAACCAGGAAATTAACATGGACACCACACGGTTATCTTATCTATAGACCTTACTTGCATTTCCCTAATATATAAAGGACAACCAAAATGTCCTTATAGCTAAAAGAAAAAAAAAAAAAAACTGGCCCAGGTTCCAATATGGGATCACACACAGTTTCCACTGCCATGCCTCTTCAGTCTCCATTAATCTGGTACAGTCTCTCCAACAGAACTTTCTGGAATGATAGGAACGTTCTATCCATGTACCGTCCAATAGGGCAGCCACTAGACACCTGTGCCCACCGAACACTCAAAATGTGGCTAGTCCGGCTGGGCGCAGCAGCTCACGCCTGTAATCCCAGCACTTTAGGAGGCCAAGGCGGGTAGATCACTAGAGGTCAGGAGTTCAAGACCAGCCTGGCCAACATGGTAAAACCCTGTCTCTACTAAAAATACAAAAATTAGCCGGGCGTGGTGGCACACACCTGTAGTCCCAGCTACTCGGGAGGCTGCGGCAAGAGAATCATTTGAACTCAGGAAGCACAGGTTGCAGTGAGCCGAGATCGCACCACTGCACTCCAGCCTGGGTGACAGAGCGAGACTCCGTCTCAAAAAAAAAAGAAAAAAAAAAGGTGGCTACTGAAAACCTAGATTGCTAATTTTAAGTTCAATTTTAAAGCTACATGTGGCTAGTAACTGCTAGTTTAGACAATGGGAGTCTAAAACACTCCATGATCTTTGTTTTTCACGACCTGTTAATTCTGAAGAATATAGACATGAAAGGACAAATCCTGTGTGAGTCCACTTTTTTTGGCGGGGGGGGGGGGGGGGGGGGGACGGAATTTCGCCCTTGTTTCCCAGGCTGGAGTGTAATGGTGTGATCTCGGCTCACCACAACCTCTGCCTCCCGGGTTCAAGCGATTCTCCTGCCTGAGCCTCCCGAGTAGCTGGGATTACAGGCACGCACCACCATGCCCAGCTAATTTTTGTATTTTTAGTAGAGACGGGGTTTCTCCACGTTGGTCAGGCTGGTCTCCAACTCTCGACCTCAGGTGATCTGCCTGCCTCAGCCTCCCAAAGTGCTGGGATTACAGGCGTGAGCCACCATGCCCGGCCGTGATTCCACTTTCATGAGGCCCCTGGAGTCATCAGATCCACAGACAGAAAGGAGAATAGTGGGCGCCCTCGAAGGGCTGAACGATGGGGTGGTTTTGTGGGGAACAGAGCTCTTGCTTGGGAAGACCAGTGGATGCTGGTGATGGTGCTTGCCCACAAAGTGAATGTGCTTGACGCTACTGGACGGTGCTCTAGAGGAAAACCGGAGAAGACGCTGAGTTTTACGTTATGTGTATTTTACCACAATAAAAAGATTAATTAGAAGACACACAGAGAGACACGGAGACACAGACCCACGAGGAGTGCATGTGAGATGGGCCCCTTTCCTTAGCAACTGGGAGTGACACAGCTGTGGGCCAGCCACTCCAAGGGTGGCCACCGTTGCCAGAAGCGGGAGAGGGCGTGGGACGGGCTCTCCTCCGAGGCCCCACGAAGGAGCTGTTGCTGCCACACACAATTGATTCAAGCTGCTGGCCTGCAGCCCTGGGAACAATAAGGTTCCGCTGCTTAAAGCCACCACGGTCGATGGTGCTTGGTTAGGACAGCCCCAGACACTGGAGCTGGGAGCAGGCCTGAGCCGGGGCAGGGGCTACGCCCTCTCGCTTGTCTGCGCGGCTGCACGCGCTGCAGCTTCCAGCCCGGCACGACTATTTTTTGAATATGGCTCGTCTGTAATTTCCACTAAGCATTTATTTTCATTCTTCCTCAGCCTCCCAAGTTTAGAGTTAATTACACAGATCCCAACCATAATCACAGCCGGCCAGGCCCAGGCTTCCTTTCGGGCACAGGATGGGCCCAGCGCACCCCTTTCCCATGGGCCCAGCAACTGCTGTGCCTGGCCCGGCCCCACCCGTGGCCACTCTGGCCACCCTAACCTTTAAGAAGTCCTCCTGGTGCAGCTCTGGGCCCAACCCAGGGTGGTCTCTGCAAAACTGAGCCACACAGGCTGATGCAGATGGCAGGGACAGGGACTGCACGGACGGGGATGGCAGAGACCGGGACAAAGCCTGGGGGCCACGTCAGGCTCCACCTCGAGGGAGGCCACACACGGCCCGGCCTCCCTTCAGGGAGCATTTCCTGTGCTTTCTACAGTTCATCCCATTTTCCACAAAGGGAAACTGAGGCACAGAGAGTTAAGGACGTGGGCACCTGACCAGAGGGCGGCAGCGCCAAGAATGAAGCCATGTCGACATCGGCCAGGGCAAAGGCCCTTTGAGAGGACGGGCGTGTGGGCAGGCACCAGGTCCCTCCTGCCGTCCCTGTACCCCTTTCCTCAGTGGCCCGGTTTGCAAGGTCTGTGGTCGCTCTGGAGCCAATCAGAGCCTCAAGGTCCAGGTTCTAGACAGAGACCCTGACGGTTGGCAGGGACCGGACCCAAGGCTGAGGTTGCTGCAGGTGCATCATGGCCACAGGGGCCCATTGAGGACACAGGCCGAGGGACAGGGGCAAAGGGAGGCCCAGATGGTGGTCAGCGCCAGGTGAAAAGTCCCCTGTCCACGCCCAAGCTATGAGGGCTGGCTTCAGCTGTCACCTGTGGCTGCAGGAGCAAGCGGCATTCTTCTCTCTCATTGATCCAACCTGGCCTTCGGGACCCCCCACAAAGGCAGCCACTGCTTCCCCCAGCATCCTGGACTTTTAAGTCCAGCTGAGTGGCCACAGCAAGGGTCTGTCCCCAGAAAACAAGCCCTGTGACAAGGGTCCCAGGGCTGAGTGCCCTCTCCCCCAGGCTGGCGGCTATAGGGTCCCCACTGTGTTTGTTTAGGGCACTCTGAGGAGGCATGGGCTACCCCACCTCCTGCTCCCCACAGCCCCAGACTGCAGGGAGGGCTCCTGCCCCTGGGACCCAAGAATCCCTTGTCCATGCTCTGCCGCTGCAATGAGAGGCAGCGTGTAGTGTGCCCTGGAAACGTCAGCCCCTTTCTCTCCGGCCCATTCATCGGCAGCCGCAGATCTAATCAGGCTGAAATCGGATTAGTGTGGTGACACAGGCTCCATGCCCAGCCGCCCACCTCCCCAGGCTCAGCTGCACTGTCCTTCAGCTCTTGCAAGGCGCCAGGGCGGGGTGTCACAGACAGGAGAGGCAGGGCAGGGTCGGAGAGCCAAGACCCCAGAGCCAGGAGCCCAGGTCTGAGCCACAGGTGAGGCCCGAGGGCATCCTGGATGGCAAGCTTCACCAGCCAAGCTCACATGCTCACAGGACAGTCACGTCTCTTTAGGGTCTCTGAAACAATCTATTGTGATGGGGACACAATGGCAGGGACAGGCCTCTCTGCCCTGCAGAACCCACGGCAGCCCACCCAGAGCAGGGGCGCCCTTCAGCCTATGTGGGCCCTTCCACTGCCCCTTACTGGCAACGGGTCACCGGCAGTGCTGGAGTGGGACACAGGACAGGCCTGCCTCGCCCTCCAGAGCTGGCATCTAGCCAGCATGCCCTGAGAGGGGTACAAAAGGGGAAACTAAGCCGGGGGAGGCAAATCCACTTGCCTGAGTCACAGAGCCAGCAGGCCTCAGCTGGGGAGCTGCAGTTTGAACACAGGTGGCTTGGCCATCGACCCCTGGGCAATGGTGATGGAGTAATGGCAGAGCTTGACAATGACCACAGGCAGGGAGGATGCTGACGTGCACAACAGCCAACTCACTCACCACCTGCAGAGCCTGTGAGGTGTGCACTGGCCCACTGCACAGACAGACAACCAAGCTCCAAGCAGTGAGCTCATGGGTAGGCCCAGGATTCAGGGGCAAATGGAGTGGCCGGGATGCAAAAGGGCAGCAAGCCCCCGCCTAAGGAGATGCAAGAAAGTCCTGTCTCGCCAAGGACGGCAGCACAAGGCCTGCGTCGTCAAGGCAGGTGCCATACTGTCTCAGGGGCTGACTCCTCGGCCCCAGCTGGACCATGCAGGAGGAGCGTGGGGCCGGGCTGACCTTTATGGGAGGTGACCCTCGCTGCTCCCTCCTCCCAGGAGAGCTCGGGCAAGTCTCCTCATCTGCACAGTGAGGCTCTGGCACAGAGCTCCAGGCCCTTCCGGCCAAGACTGGCTACGCGTCTCGGTGCGCTGACTCACAGTGATTATAGGCACTCCACGGCCGCCAGGTTTTCCAGAAGGCCAGGCACTCGGCTAAGAGCTCCCTTGAGTCACTGCAGCAATTCCTAATTTACAGATGAGGAAACTGAGGTTTCAGGAGGTCACCTGGCCTGCCCAAGATCACTAGCAAGGATGTAACTGAGCTAACAATGGATCTGGGATGGTTTGACCCCCAAGGCCAGACTGCTGGCCTTTAAGCTATCCTGTCTATGGGTTTCTGGGCAGGGAAATCCCATTATTTTTTCTTTTTTAAAATGACAACAGTACTTTGACGAAAACTCAGTCTGTTCAGAGGAGATGGGGAGGCACTGAGTGTAGGAGCCCGGCCTTTGGGCTTGAGGGGCAGGCCCCACCCACAGAAACCAAGGCTTAGGAATGGGGCCAGAGAGGAGGGGGCTGAACTGATTGATCGGCACATAATAACTAACTAGCACGCATGCGCCATTTCACAGCCCACTAGCACTTTCACATCCACATTTGCTCCGTCAGATGTGGAAATGGAGGCCCCAGAAGGCAGGTGACCCACGATCTGAACCCAGGCCCGGTTCCTCTCAGGATGCCCCCAGCCTCTGGCAGGCCCATGCCCGGGAAAGTCCCTTTGGCTGCCCCACCAGGAAGGTCAGGGGCCCGGGTGTCCTCAGTCCCAGGAGTGACACTCAGCTGGGGGTGGGGTCTTGCAGGGAAAGCCCCAAGCTGGGGTCTCCAGATCGCCTGGCCCAACCTTCCCCATCCATGTAGATTGTCACCAACAGGCAGGGCTCCTCCCAGGTCTCTGGCTGGCATCCCTGAACCACCTACTCCTGTCCTGCACAGTCCTACCTCCCCCCGGCCTCTTGCACACAACCACATTCCAGTGCAGACCCCACAGCAGGTGCTCCAGGTGGGGACAACCCAGGCCTGCTCCTACTCAACAGCCACACAGCTTCTCTGTACCTCAGTTTCTCAATCTGTAAAATGGGCAAGGAGAACCCTGCCCTCTGACTCCCACGATGCTGGGACCCTCACTCAAAATAAAGAGACTGTACTGAGGCCATCTCACTGGGGAAGTCCAGACGTCCCCTGAGACATTGGTCACTGGGAGAGCTGGCAGGGGGGTTGGGGGGCCACAGTTAGCTGGAGCTGAGAAGCAGCCACACTGCACGAGAACCTGGGCCCTTCATCACCATGGTCCCACCCTGGAGCTGTCAGCCCGCCACCCCGCTGGCCTTTAGTTCGCAGCAGAGCTCCTCAAGGCAGCTGCCAGGGACTGGGGGAGGGACACAGGCCGACAAGGGACTTCTGGGGCCTGGCCTCAGGCTCTCTGCTCATGGCCAGAGCAGCCCAGCAACTGGGAGGTGAAGACCCCCACCCCATGTGCCCCTTGCTGCAAAAGGGAACCTGGGCACCACAGCCCTGAAAGAAACAGGGCACCACAGCTTCTGGGCCTCAGGAGAACAGGCACTCTCTTTTCAAGCCTCTGGGTCTTTCTGAGCAAGCTGGGGGTCTCCATGTGCAGCCTCCACGCCCTGCGGCAAAGGCTCCAAGAAGTACCCACAGACATAGATAGACATAGTGCGTTTTCTTGAAATACTTCAACAAGTGTCACTAACACTGCACTTAGCAGAGACCGATTGCACGCCTGGCTGCTCTGCTTCCGGCTGGAGTGGTGCTGACTCCCTGGGGCCACAATGCTGCGTCGTGCTGATCAGAAGCTCTGACTGGCAGCTGAGGATGTCTTTGATCAATAAAAAAATGGGAAAACAAATTAATTTCCTGTTTTATTTATGCCATGCTCATTCCAAAAACCACTTAAAATAGCTTGATTACTATTCAACAGATGCAGCTTGATGGAATGGATCAAATTTGGGGCCCATCAGGTAGATAAACAGGTGACCCTGGGTGACAGGCTGGCCAGGTGCTCACGGAGACAGGAGCTGAGGCCGTTTGCTCCCTCTGGGTCCCAAATGCCCTGGACAATGCCTAGCCCATCAGACGGGCTCAGTATCTGGTAGACGAACAAATGAACCAATGAATTAATGAATGAACAAATGAATGAATGTCTAGGAAGCACTCTTAGGTGCCCTCTGACTGCTGACACCTCTCAAAGGGCCCTGCTTTCCCCTCAAGCAGCAGAGAGTCCACGATGCCTTCCAAGACGTCCGGGGCCCCCAAGGACAGCCACTGCTGCTTAGCTGGCAACCTCGCTTCCAGAAGCATCTCTTCCGAAAACAAGCAAGCAGGTGGAAGGTAGGGTCTGGCCTCGACCCCTTATTCCTGCACACATCAATGTCACCTGCACAACTCTACACACCAGCCCACCAGGGACCCATTAGCTGGTCAGATCCAATAACCATTCTAGCAGGGGGCGGGGGTGGTCCCTTATCACCCATTTTACAGATGAGGAGACGGAGACTCAGGGAGGCCTGTATCTGCTTTAAAACTGGTCTGTCGTCGGGCGCGGTGGCTGACGCCTATAATCCTGGCCCTTTGGGAGGCCAAGGCGGGTGGATCACCTGAGGTCAGGAGTTTGAGACTATCCTGACCAACATGGTGAAACCTCGTCTCTACTAAAAATACAAAATTAGCCAGGTGTGGTGGCACATGCCTGTAATCCCAGCTACTCAGGAGGCTGAGGCAGAAGAATCGCTTGAACTCGGGAGGTGGAGGTTGCAGTGAGCCGAGATCGTGCCATTGCACTCCAGCCTGGGCAACAAGAGCAAAACTCCGTCTCAAAAAAAAAAAAAAAACTGGTCTAACTTGACAGTCATCATGAACACTGAGAGGCTTCCCAGGCCATCACCAGGGCCCCCGCGCTATGGCCTTTGTGAGCGTGTGTGTGAGACAGTCTCACAGCATCAACGAGGCTGGAGTGCAGTGCAGTGGCGTGATCTCCGCTCACTGCAACCTTCACCTCCCAGGTTCAAGCGATTCTCCCGCCTCAGCCTCCCGAGCAGCTGGGACTACAGGCCTGTGCCACCAATGATGAGCTAATTTTTGTATTTTTAGTAGAGACAGGCTTTCCCCACGTTGGCCAGGCTCGTCTCAAACTCCTGGCCTCAAGTGATCCACCTGCCTCGGCCTCCCAAAGTGCTGGGATTACAGGTGTGAGCAACTATGCTCAGACTGCACTGAGCCCTTAAAGAGAAGCTGCACTGCTGGGCTCCCAAGGTAGATGTCCGAGGCCGCTCCAGCTCATTCACTGCTCCAGGCAGGGAAAGCACAGCTCAGCCAGGGATTGATTGAGGAGTGTCGCGAGTTGATTTTGTCTGGACAATTGAACTTCCTTCGCTCGGGCCCATTTCCTCAGCTCCGCACGCACCAGGGCCAAGGCGTCAGGCCAGCAGGCTGAGTAATGAACCTGACCCGCCTTTGCGCATGGCCTCGCATGCGTGTCCCCCTTCGCCCAGCTGGGGTGCGGAGCTGCTCTACCTGCTGTGATCTGGAGGAGTGGGGTGGTGTTTTCTTCATGCCTATCAAGGTCTTCAGGGGCCAGCCTTGCCCCCAGGTCAGGGGCAGGCGACTGGCAGAGAGAGGGGCAGGCCAGATCAGCAGGGCAGGCGGCCCGCGTGCCCTCAGGAGTGGAGCTCCCCCGACCAAGAGCAGGCAGCTTGAGCCATGGCTGCTACATTTGTCCACAGGAATGACAGAAAGGGCTGCAACAACAGCATGTCTCATTTCACTATTCTGTAAAGGTTTCCAGCATTCTCAGTCTCACTAACACTCAATGTGCTAAAACAATGTCCGGTGGCACTTCCACTTTCTCCCGTAACAAACAGCGCCCGCTGAGTCCTTGCCTGGCGCAGCACGAAGCCCTTGACATTCCTCTCTGCTTCATCCTGCTAACGTGTTCAGGAGCTGTCACGTATCCCTGGCCTACAGGTGGAGAGACGGCTCGGGGACCACCCTGCTCATCGGGGTAGTGAGGGGAGGACCCAGGTCTAATCCAGGTGGTCTGGTCCTGTCCCCATGGGAGCCCCACGGCATAGGCAAGAGGCAGCCTACTCTGTGGACAACCTGGGAGGAGGGAGGGCCCGGGCTGGCTTGGGTGAAGGCAGAGCTAGCTGCACACAGGCTCTGTCGGTGGGTGCCTCTCCATCCCTCTGACACCGGCGCTCCTGGGGAGAAACATGCCCCTCCCTTACGCTGGGCCCTCCTGCTTCCCAGGGCACCTCCCAGGATGACTACCAAAACGCGACTCACAACGCCCTACACCACCTCGGCACTGGTAGAGGAAGCCCTCCAAGTCAGACCCACAGAGGCAAGTCCCTGCCCTTAGCAAGCTTCTGGACCCCTGTCTCTGCACACTTCCCCTCCTTCCCCGAGGACGCCCTGACCCAATTCCGGTGCCTTCCATCACCTTCCACGAGGTCTGCTGGCCACTCCCACCCCCAACTTTCCGGCTTTGGTTCACCCAAGGTGGGCTGGGGGCCCTGGATGCTGGAGACACGTGGCTGACACTTGGCACCCGCTAGGGCTCTGAGCCTTTGACTGTGCTGTTCCAGTGGCCTGAACACTGTTCCCTATCCCCACTTCCTGACCTTGTCTCTTTCAACCCAAGCCCAGCTCATGAAAGGAAGAAATGGCCTTTCTCCTCCTCTGTACCTGCCCCCTGGCATGGCGGGTCACCTGCTCACCACACTCCAGGCAATGCTGCTGCGAGATGGGAAACGGGCTTCCCAGAGAAGATGCCAGAAGACTCAGAGGGCCCAGCCAGCTGTCTCCAAAACAGGGCCCCGGAGGCATGGATTCGAAATGTCTGCTACCAGAGCTCAGACCCCAAACTCCAACCTGCAGCACGCAGGCAGCCCTGGCTCCAGAATCCCAGGATCTTCCCCAAAAAGGGATGGGGCAAGGTTGCTTTGTGGCTCAAGGCCAGGAGGTCCCAGAGAGGCAGAACACCTGCCCCCGACCCGGGCGTCTCCTGCTGTTTAGGGGTTTCATGCTCAGCTTTTCTCACAGTCTGCTCCTGTGCAGCCTGATTTCCAAACGAGCTCTGCTGCAAACTTCAAGTGCCCAGCCGGTGAGAACCAGCAAGGACCAGCAGCCATGAAGTCCAGGAACCCCAGTGCTGGGGCTCCCACCCGCTGCCAGAGTCTGTCTGTCCACAGCCCCTGAGCCATGGGGAGTGGGTTCTCAAAGGCTGAAAAGTCAAGATCTCAAGAAAAGAGAGACACTCTGGCTGCCCAGCAGCCCCGGGCACAGGCAGGCAGGGCCAGGCCAAGCTGCAGCATTGCCCCTCTCCATCCTGACGGTCAAGTCCCTTCTCAGCAGCACTCGAGAGGAAACCCAGCAAGAAAAATCAATTCTGGAAAAGCCTCATTTGGACGTCTGAGTGGAGCAGGTGGGCAGCTGGGAGGCTCCTATTCAACTCTGCACCCCCCTCCAGTCCACAGTCAGACACCGAATAAGAGACACCTACTGCGTGCTAGGCCGCCGCCCAGCCGTGCCTGTTCAGAGCCAGCAGCTGAGAGAGGTCTCAGCTTTCCACGCCTGCTCCCCCGAAGCCCTCCAAGGACCCACCTCTGCTGCTGACGGTGGGTTTAAGCCAAGGCGGGGGGTATAAAGAGTGGCCCACATAATCGGGACTTCAAGGTCAGGGTCAAACCAAAGGTTTTCTATAAAGCTAGCAGAAAATTGCTTTTCTAGTATTTCTCTTTATAACCATCTTCCCTGAGCCGGCTTCCGAGTGCCGGAGGGTTCAAATCCTACTCTCTGGCCGCCTGGCTCTGAGCAATTAGCCCAGACGCACGCCTGCGCCTCGGCCCTCTGGGTTGCTCTCATAGGACCTCAGCCCCTCCTCTCTGCTGCAGCCCACAAGCCATCTGTGAAACGGGCTCTTGTCTCTGCCACCTCATTTTCTCCATTTCTTCCCCCTTCCGGAAAGCGGCCTCCGAGGTCAACATGAGGGCATTCGCACGCTCTCTGGAGCACCCTATCTCCAGCGCAATTGGACAATCCAACTCCAGACGGACCCAAGCAGAGGGCGCGATTCTTCCCGTTCCCCCACCACCCACTAAAATGAAAGCCAAATGGATCCCTTCACAGCCAGCAGACACCGGATGATCGCTCTCCAGTCTGAAGGAACGATTCTCGCTATTATCCCTTCCTGCTGGGCTAAAAATATTGAAGGAAAAATGCAACCGCAGCACTAGAGAGCTTCCCAAACAGGGGGGTGAAACTGAGCCTCCTTCTATGATCAGAAACCAAAGGCAGGCATGGCCCTTGGCTATGGAGGCAGCAAGGTGGGAGGCGGCCTCTTCCCCTGCAGAAGGCCACAAGCCAGCCATGTGACAGCAAAGTGTCAAAAACTCTTCTTAGTCAATTGCCAAACGGGCAACTACGGGGGCTGGAGAACAAGAGCTGGCACCCAGCAGGGTCAGAGCAGGAGTAGAACAGGGACTGTGGGGCTTTCACCCTGAAAAGAGTCCCTCATGCCCGCCATGTCCCCATTTGGAGCTCCTGCTGGAGCCTCTCCTGCAGGTGCCTACAAAGCCCCACCCACTGGGGAGTGGCCATCACCCGCCAGGCAACCCCAGCTGGACCCAATGTGGCACCTCCTCAGCAGTCCCTCTGCTTCGTGAGGCCCATATGTGGGAGCTGGGAGCGCTAGACTAGAACCCCTCTCAGCCTGGACCCCCGGGACCTGCCCTTCACCTCTCAGAGCCTCAGTTTCCTCACCTGTCAAGCAGGGGTGGCAGTCATACCCACAGCAGCTGACACCAGACCACGGGTGGGTCACTCACCTTGTGCTGGGGACAGGGCTTTTAGGCTGCTCGGCTCTGCTGCAGGAATAGGATCCTCAAAGCAGAGGCGGTTTCCCCATTTTACAGATGGGCAGAGTGAGGCTTCAGGAAGTGTAGTTATCTGCTTGGAGTCTTAGGCAGCAGCTCAGGATGCTACAGGAAAATCCCACAGCCCGGGAAGCTTGTAAACCCAGGGGCTTCTTTCTTGCAGCTCCAGAGCCTGGAAGCCCAGTGCCAGCGTGGTCAGGTTCCAGTGGCTTCTCCTTGTGCCCTTACACAGCAGAGATGTACCCTTACATCCACAGAGAGTAGAGAGAAGCAGTCCCTTTTGGTACTCTTAAAAGGGACCATCCTATTCATGAAGGGTCCGCTCTTACGACCTCATCTAAACCCAATTACCTCAAAAGGCCCCAGCTCCTAATAACGTCACATTTTGGGGTAGGGTTTCAACACAGGAATTTTGGGGAGACACAAACATTCAGTCCATAACAGCAAGTGTAATGGGTTGAATGGGTGGGCCCCAAAGAGACAGGTCTGCATCCAGACCCTGAGAAGCCTATTTGTGACCTTACTTGGAAAAACAGTGTTTGCAGGTAAAATTAAATTGATGCTCTCAAGGCCGGGTGCGGTGGCTCACGTCTATAGTCCCAGCACTTTGGGAGGCCGAGGCAAGCAGATCATGAGGTCGGGAGTTCGAGAAGAGCCTGGCCAACGTGGTGAAACCCCATCTCTACTAAAGATACAAAAAATTAGCCAGGCATGGTGGCACGCACCTGTAATCCCAGCTACTCGGGAGGCTGAGGCAGGAGAATTACTTGAACCCAGGAGGCGGAGGTTGCAGGGAGCCGAGATCGCACCACTGCACTCCAGCCTGGGCAAAAGAGCAAGACTCTGTCTTGGAAAAAAAAAAAAAAACCTGAGGCTCTCGAGATAAGATAATCCCAGATTACCCAGTAGGCCCTAAATCCAAGTGTCCCTAGAAGAGAAGACAGAAGAGGCCGTGTGACGACAGAGGCACAGATTGGCGTGATGCAGCCACAAGCCAAGGAGTGCCTGAGGCCACCAGAATCTTGAAAAGGCAGGATGGATCCTCTCCTAGAGCCTGCAGAGGTTGCACAGCCCCACTGACACCTAGAACCTGGAGGGAGCATGGCCCCACTGACACCTAGAACCTGGAGGGAGCACAGCCTGCCAACATCTAGAACCTCCAGAGGCAGCACAGCCCTGCCAACACCTAGAGCTTCCAGAGGGAGCACAGCCCTGCTGACACCTTGGTTTCAGGCTCGCGGCCTCCAGGGCTGCTGCTGGAAGGTGCTGGCCTGTGGTTCTTTGTTGGGCAACTCCGGTGGCCAGCTGGTGGCAGGCAGTCCTGTGCCCTTGGCGCTGTGCCCCCCAAGCCCACCACAACAGGCACTTGGAATGGCTGTGGGATGAATGGGCACACAATGGAATGAATAGGGCTTGGATGAGAAACTGAGGCAAGAGTTCTCCTGGTTTCTTCCACCCTTTGTTCCCGTTCATGCCAGCATGGGTTTCGCAATGCCCTGCACCCCGGCTCGGAGCTGGGAGACCCTGGACCCTGGGCCTGGCACACTGGGGCCCTCTGAAAATGTGGTTTTGACCCCCAGGCTCAATTCAGGGCTCTTTGGGAAGCAAAGTCCCCAGAGAGACCCTGGCAGGGTGGGAAGTCAGGAAGCACTTGTGTGGAACCTCAGACCCAGCTCCCTCTGACCACCATTGGGCCCAGCTTCAGACACCCTTGAGTGGGGACAGGGGGCTCAGGCACAGGGTGGGGCACCTTTCCGGCAGGGAGATGCAGGTTCAAATCCTGAAGGCCCCCCACACCCACCCTGGGAAACCCAGCTCCCACGACCCCGGCTCCTGGGCCTGCATGTCCAACAGCTGCCTCCCTGTCTCCAAAGAAGGCACCTGGCCCGAGTACCCCAAAACCAAGATCTGTGGGCCTCCATCCCTAGGTGTCCTCCCTCTGCAGAAAAACCCACTGCTTGCCAGAGGCTACAGCCAGCACCTGACAGGCAGCGCCTCCCACCACCCCTTGCACAGGCAGGTGGCTCCACATGTGGGACAACCCACTGCACATGTGTGACATTCTTAAGATCCCAGCACTATACACGCCAAGGGATGTAAAACACCCTTCTCAACGTGCAACAAACACGGCCGAAACCGTCACCGAAAGCACCGCGCCTGTCTGCTGCTGGGGAATCACTCCATGGTTAGCACCCATCATTTCGAGAAGAAAGAGTCAACTGTGATGTTCTGTTACCATCCCAGTCATTTCCAGGGATTTCTGAGAAGCGGCGTGTGCCTGGTGTCCCTCTGTCCATCTGCCCCCTCTGTCCATCTGCCCATCTGTCCATCCGCCCACCAGCACCTGCTGAGGGCCTGTGGCCCTGCATGCATGGCCCAGGCTGCCAAATCAGTTCTGTCACCATGGGGCGGCAAGGCACAAGGAGGAGCAAGTGCGTGTGAGACGCCCAACAGGAGAGATGCCTGCACTTCAAGGAGCTTTCTCACCTGGTGCTGGAAAGGACCCAAAGTACTCAGTGCCGCAGCAGCACGTCGCAAGTGCGCAGTGAATCTGAGCGAAATCCACGCACGCCTGAAGGCTTCCGGAGAAGGCATCGCAGGTTCAGCCATGGGAGGCTGGGGGGAGCGGGAGCTGTGGCACTGCAGCCAAGCACTTACATGTGCCACACACCTGCGGGGCGGGCGGGGGATGCTGCTGACGCTCGAGCAGGGCAAGGTCTGTGATGTGTGTGTCCTCATGTGTATGCGTGTGGGGTGCCCATGCACATACATGTGGGGGTGCGCAGGTGCTTAGGGGTGTACAGGCATGCATGTGTTCATGTGTGTGCACATGTGAGTATGTGTGCATGCTCGTGATGTACCAGTGTATGTATGTGTGGTGTGTGTGTCTGCATTACGATAAATAAAGCTAAGCAAAAATACATCTGCAGGAGGGCAAGGACCGAGATAAATCATTCTGAACTCCAAACAGGTGGAGGATAAGATGTAAACAGATTTTTCCTGTTGTTTAAACGTACTTCGTTTTCATTATACTGCTGTTTGCGTGCAATGAATGCAAGTGCACTGAGGTGAGGAAAAAGGAAGGCAGACACTCCTTCCTCCGGCTACCCCACAGACACCCACACCATGAGAAACTAGGGCACCCTTGCAGATGGGAGGCAGCGGTGAGGTCGCCCACCTCCAGGCTCGGCCAAGGGTACAGGAAGGGCAGAACCTGACCAGGCCATTTCCAGCCAGACTCTGCTTCCTGTGGGGAGCTCCTGCCCCTTCAGGTCCTAAACCTTCAATCACCCAGATTCTGGGGACCCCACAGGGAGCAACATAGTCATGCCACCCTCCACAAGCCCAGCCAGGGAGTGTGGCCCCATACCCGACGCCAAGGCGAGGCTCCTGGCTGCTGAAGCTGAGTCGGAAGCACGGCCCCTACACTCCTCCTTACTCCCCCCGCACGCTCCTCCCCACTCCCCACACTCCTCCCCACCCCCCTGCTTCTCCCCACTCTCCCCATATTCCTCCCCACTCCCCCTGCCACGCTCCCCCAACTCCCCCCATGCTCCTCCTCAGTCCCTCCAACGCCCCCCAAGCTCCTTCCCATTCCCCACATGCTCCTCCCCACTCCCCACGGTCTTCCCCACCCCCACGCTCCTCCCCACTCCCCCGGCTCTTCTCCACTCCCCACGGTCCTCCCCACCTCCTCACTTCTCCCCACTCCCCCCATGATCCTCCCCCACACCCCCACTCCTCCCCCCTCCCCCCCACGCTCCTCCAACTACCCCCCACTCCCCCCATGCTGTTCCCCATTCCCCCCCACTCCTCCCACGCTGCTTCCCACTCCCTCCAACGCCCCCCCACGCTCCTCCCCACCCCCCCCACTTGCACTCCACTCCCACTCCTACTCCTCCCCACTCCTCCCCACAGCTCTGGCCTCCCCCAGCCCGAGGGGAGCCCTCTAAACCCTCCAGCTCAGGCTGCTCCGTGAAGCTCAGTTCCTGCCGCTTCCGCTCAGCACAAGGGCACGGCCCCTGCTGGAGGCCCCCGCTCCGGGGAACTCTCGGACGGGCAGCAAGCACCTCACTGCCCATCTGCTCCTTTCCTGCTTACTCGCAGAGTCAAGACCTGGAGCCTACGGGGCCAGGAGGCACAAAGCACAGCTTCCCAGGTGACACTGGACAAGTCGCTGACCCTCCTGGAGCCTCAGTTTCCCCAACCCAGTGCCTCTGAATGAATTCCCTGGATTCCTGAGGAGGAGGGAGCTTCCTCACTGGTTCACAGGGAGAGAGGGAAGGGGGTTCTGACGCTTAAAAACAGGTCTGCAAGTCAGGAACTCGATGATCTCCGGAGGTGCCATGATCCCCTAGTCTACCCAGCCTCCCCTGGGCCCCGCAACCCCTCCCTACCCTGTGACCCTCAGCCCAAGCCCCTGGGGAGGGTCTCTGGTTCTCAGCTGTGGGGTTGGGCCCAGCAGGTCTGGGGGCCTGGTGGGGAAAGGGTGTCTAGGGTACTCTGTCTTTCTACCTTTCTGAGTTGTTTCTTCTTTTGCTTTGTTTTGTTTCGTTTTGTTTTTTTCCAACGAGTAGACATTACTTTTAGAATTTCTTAAAAAGTTATCTCAGCTTTGGGTTGGGTTAGGGAGGAGGGAGTCCTGTGAATGTATAAAAAGCACGCAGCCAGCTAGTTCCTGAGAAGTCAGAAAATACGAAGATCAACTGGGAAGCTGTACTTTCTGGAAATTCCAGGCGAACCAGCACCAGGCCCCTCGGCTGGTGGGCAGAGCACCAGGGGGCGAGGGAGCGGGAGGGGGATTCCCTGCTGCCAGGCCAACAGCTGGGCCAGCCAAGGTCAGGAATGCTGCAGCTGCAGCCTCGCCTTCCGCCCCCACCCAGGCGGGAGCCCAGTGGGAGGGAGGCTGCCCCTGCCAGGGCCTGGGACAGAGCCCTCTGCGGGGGACAGGCCAGGCAGGAAACCCGGCCGTCCTCAAGCAGGAAAGCTGGGCCAGAGCTGGTACTTCAGCAGGGAGGTGAACTCCAGTCCTGGGCGCACCTGTTTGCAGTCACAAAAAGGGCAGACTGCAGCGCCCACCCAGCTGCCCAGCTCCCCACCTGCCCCCCCGCCCACCCACCTGCCTGGGGTACCCAGGACTCTCTCCAACGCCACCAGTGTCTCTCTGGTTCCTCATTCTGTGCAAGCCTACTCTCTGGTGCTCTCCCGGTTAGGATGGTCGTCCCTGCTTTACCAGGTGGGGAAACTGAGGCTCGGCCTGGCAGTTACGGGCCTCCCCTGTACCAGCTGCTGCAGGTCCAGTCTCATTTCACCAGGGAAGGATGTGTGCCCAGGACGCTGCTCCCTGGGATGAAAGGGGTTTGTTTTTTTCTCCCAGTATAGAAATAACCCTGCCTGGATGAGGGCAGGGAAGTAGAATAACATGAAACCGACAAGAACTCCCATCCTAAAACACCACTAACCACTGACGTGTTTTCCTGTCGTCTCTTGACTCTGGGTTTTTAGGGGTTTTTTATGTGTGTGTGGTGTTTTCTACATATTTGACTACTGGGAATAATATGGCATATTGCGTCCTGGTGCCCCTTCGCTGACAGCACAGGTGTCCCAGCTCCCTGCCTCCCCGGCTGCAGGGCAGGGCGAGGAGGGGAGGCCAGGGACATGCGGGCCTGGTACCTTCCAGGGCAAGAGGGACCTCATCCCCATGGGCAGAGCAGGAAATGGAGGAGTGTTGAGTTCCCTGCACCCACTGTCACTGTCACAGCTGGCCCCACCTCAGCCGGGACACCCTGCCCGGGCCACTCCAAGTGACTGTCACAACCCGAGAGCCTATGGCCAAGATGAGCTCCACCAAGTAAAAATGGTGGAGTGTGGGGAAAAGCAAGAGAGATCAGATTGTCACTGTGTCTGTGTAGAAAGAAGTAGACATCGGAGACTCCATTTTGTTATGTACTAAGAAAAATTCTTCTGCCTTGAGATTGTGACCTTACCCCCAACCCCGTGCTCTCTGAAACATGTGCTGTGTCAAACTCAGGGTTAAATGGATTAAGGGCGGTGCAAGATGTGCTTTGTTAAACAGATGCTTGAAGGCAGCACGCTCCTTAAGAGTCATCACCACTCCCTAATCTCAAGTACCCAGGGACACAAACACTGCGGAAGGCCGCAGGGACCTCTGCCTAGGAAAACCAGGTATTGTCCAAGGTTTCTCCCCATGTGATAGTCTGAAATATGGCCTCGTGGGAAGGGAAAGACCTGACCGTCCCCCAGCCCGACATCCGTAAAGGGTCTGCGCTGAGGAGGATAAGAGGAAGGCATGCCTCTTGCAGTTGAGACAAGAGGAAGGCATCTGTCTCCTGCCCGTCCCTGGGCAATGGAATGTCTCGGTATAAAACCCAATCGTACGTTCCATCTATTGAGATAGGGAAAAACCGCCTTAAGGCTGGAGGTGGGACATGCGGGCAGCAATACTGCTTTGTAAAGCATTGAGATGTTTATGTGTATGCATATCTAAAAGCACAGCACTTAATCGTTTACCTTGTCTATGATGCAAAGACCTTTGTTCACGTGTTTGTCTGCTGACCCTCTCCCCACTATTGTCTTGTGACCCTGACACATCCCCCTCTCGGAGAAACACCCACGAATGACCAATAAATACTAAGGGAACTCAGAGGCTGGCGGGATCCTCCATATGCTGAATGCTGGTTCCCCGGGCCCCCTTATTTCTTTCTCTATACTTTGTCTCTGTGTCTTTTTCTTTTCCAAGTCTCTCGTTCCACCTTACGAGAAACACCCACAGGTGTGGAGGGGCAACCCACCCCTTCAGTGGAACCAACAAGGATGCTGCAGAGCACAGCTCCATCACCACCTGCATTCATCCATTCATCCCTCAATCTTGTGTCTGGTCCTACTTTGTGCCAGGCTCCAGGCACCAGGAAGAAAGCCCTGGGCCCTGCCCACAGGAAGAGACAGTCTCAACCCAAGGTTCCCAGGCCAGGCCTGCAAGGTGCTCCCTGCCCCGCCCCAGGTGTTATTTTTGGAGGAGGCGGTGGGGGCCTCCCAGGGAAGTGAGAGGTGCTGAGAAACAGCACAGGCCACTGCACCAGCCACAGCCCCAGGGGCCCAGGCCCAGGCCCAGGGCAGGGCTTGCAGCAGACAGCCCCAGATGATGGGGTTCCTGACTGAGCTCTCCTCCATGCTGACAGCTACTGAAAATGGCAAATCCATAGGCACTAGAGATGGTCCCACTGCCACCAACAGTCCTCAACCCCAGGCTGCAGGAGAGATGCTCAGAACTTGCTGGGCCAAGCCCCTGGCTGTCACCTGGGGCAGCTGCTGCACGGAAGCCACAAGAGAGGCACAGCTGGGAGGCACAGACCCAGGCCCTGCACCCCGACCCACCCCACTCAGGCCTCCGCTCCGGGCTTCCCCGATGGTGACCTCCCCAAGCTCCTGCCCACCCTCTGCGCCAGACTGCTCCTTCCCAGGGTGCCCCCCTCTCAAGCTGTTCCTCTCACCACCCCCTTCACACCCCATTCTGCTGTAGGCCTGAACTTTCAGGGCAGGCTCTGACCCCTGCCCCTCCCAACCAGGGAGCCCAGGGCACAGAGGCAACAAGCACCCAGTGACCGTCTGGACGGAAGAAAGAGTAAGCAGTGTAGAGGCTGGACTGTGCACCACGCCCCCTACCTTGTCCTGACTCCCAGAACCTCCAAACGTGACCTGATTTAGGAAAACGGTCTTTGCAGATGTAACTGAGGTAAGGACCTCAAGAAGAGGCCACCCCAGGTTAGGGTGGGCCCCGAATCCAATGACCAGCATCCTCTTAAGAGACAGAAGAGGAGAGAGGCATAGGGATGAGGCCCTGAGAAGATGAAGGCAGAGGCTGGCCAGCCAAAGAGGGCCCAGAGCCGCGGGAGGTGGAGGAGGCAGGGGGACCCTCCCCTAGTGCCTCCGGAGGGAGGGGCTGCAGCCCTGACGTCCCTGAGAATTCGGACCTCTGGCCTCCGGAACTGGAGGAGAATGCACGTTTGTTGTCCAAAGCTCCTGAGTTTGTGGTCATTTGCTGTGGCAGCCACAAAGCACACAGTGAGAGCCGGGAACACGGGTGCCCCCAAACCTTACAACCGCCAGGCCCTCGTCTCTGAGGCATCCTCTTTGCCATCGCCCCTGCCCCGGGGCTACCGCTCATTGTTCCACTCTCTATCAGGAGAAAGAACTGTGAAAAAGCAGCAAATGAACCAAGCTGGGGCCAACAGTCCAGCGGATCCCAGCAAGACAACGCGTTCCCACAGGCATCGCTGCAGGTGCACTGTGAGGTCAGGGCGCCCTCTGGGACCAAGCTGGGCCAGAAAGTTCTTATCTGTGGGGGTTTTCATCATCTCTCAGTTTAAATTCTCAATCTTCCTGCCTGCACTGGCCACCTGCTCCTTGGTCTCTGGCAAGGTCTCCACACTGGACAGAGGCCCAGGGGAGCTGGGGGACCCCACTGGAGACTCACTCCCTGCAGGCTGACCCTGAGTGCCGGCCATGGGAGCCTCTGACTCCCACATGCATGGCAGGAGTCATGAAAGTGGCTCCTCAAAGCCTCTCCCCCAAATCATGTCTCCACTTAATAGCGGCCGCCAATTATTTCCCAAGCCAGGGGATCAAGGACTTATCTGCGGAGAAAACGGGAAGTAAAGTGCATTCTTTTCCTGTTCACTAGGAGTCAGTGAACACCCTGCTGACTGGCACAGAAAAGGGAGGTGCCCAGTATCCAGGCCAGGCTCTTTCCTCCCCCAGCCCCGGCATGTGGCGCTTTGTCTGCCTGACTCTGTAACACCCTTTGTGGAATGCAGGAGTCCCGAACCCAGAGAGGAGCTGCAGCCTCCCTGAGGGAAGAAGAACTCTCATCAGTAAAGCTCAGGGACCACCTACTCCACACTGGCTGGTGCCAGGCTCCCCGGGGACAGAGCCAACGGGGCAGGAGGCCGTCATGGGAAGGGTGCTCGAGCCGGCCTTGGAGAAGCCCAGGAGGATGGTGAGCGCAGAGGCAGGACAGGGCGTGCTTGGAGAGGAACGGTGACCACAGGCCTGCCGCCTTGCAATGCGACACCTGCCTGGGAGCACAGGTGAGGGAGCAGGGGCCTCCACTGGCCCACACCTGGCACACATCATGGGCGGCCCCGAGCTCTCCAGGTGGGAGCTGCTGAGCGCTTTTAGCTAGCCCAACACGGACCAAGGCCACCTCGGCTTCATTCACCAAGCAGTCCCCAAGAAACAATCACTGCAGCCCAACAGAATAGTCAACCTTTTGATCTCAGAGGAGTGTCCATTAAGAGCAGGGTTCCTCACTCTCAGAGCGGACCTCCCAGGGACCCCCGGCCAGGACTCAAGCCGGCCAATGAGGGCTGAAGCTTCGGCCTGTGGCCAAGACACCATGGGCAGTGGAATGAGCAACGTGCAGTTTTGCACCCACAAACCGGTCAGGCTTCTGATGGGAACGGGGGTTGGGGAACACCAGCATCTGGGGCTGCAGACCAGAGGGCCCCGGAATCCCCTTCTCCAACCCAGTCGGGTTTCAGTGACCCAAGGTCAGAGGCATGGAGGAAGCCCTTTCCCACCCCCCGCTCAACAGGAACACAGCTGCTTCACCTCTCTGGGGTCTATAATGCCCTCTGACCTCACAGAGACCCACGGGGCTGGTTTGGGAGGCCCAGCCCAGGTGCCCCAGTCCCCAGAGCATGCATAAGCCTCAGCCAGTTTTACTTCCCATTGCAAACCCCTCGCCGGTTTGCCTGCGAACTCCCAAGCCAGCTGCAGAAAAGACACAGGACACAACCACGGCCCAGTGGCTCAGGGAGAAGACCCGGGCTTGCATGGTGTACACCAGGGAGCCCACAGGAGCAGAGCGGCCCCTCGTTCTGGTGGCCACCCCAGCCTAGGCTGGGAACAGGGAGACCCTCACCGTGAGCCTCATCCACCCAAAGGGTGCCCCCACCCTGACTCCTCACCCTACGGTGGCCCCTGCCAGAACCCAGCATCATCCCCCATGCCGGGTGCTGGGGACCCTCTTCCTGAATGGTCCTCAGCCACCACCATCCCCACCTCGATGGCCTCATGGAAGCCAGAGGCTTAGCACTGACATAGCAAAGCCAGCTGGCTCAGCACTGGGGGTGGAGGGAATGAGCAGACAGAACCCCACAGGAGTTCCAACCCCACCCTACCCACCAGCTCCTCTATGGGACCCTCCTGGGCACAGAGGGGGATGAAGAAGGGGTAACAGGTAAGGATCTCAAGATGAGGCCACCCAGGATCAGGGTGGACCCCAGATTCAATGACCAGTGTCTTCTGAAGGCAGGAGGGAGATGCAGGGAAGCCCCATCTTCTAGGAGGGCCTGGACTTGAGCTCCACACTCACGTTGGCCAGCAGAGTCCAGCCATGCCCACAAGCAGCTCTCAAAGTGGCAGTCACCTGTCAGCTGGGGTAACCAAGGTAGGCTTTCTATCCAGAGGCAGAGGGGTGCGGGTGTCCCTGCAGAGAGGAGCTGGTGGGAGCGGCTGGGTCCTCCCTACTCCCCTGGGTCTTGAGGGGCTGCTCATCCCCCAACCCAGGGCACCTGGGCTGCTGCGGGGGTCCTGCAGATCAGGGTACCCTGGGACGCCCGCCCAGGCCTGGCTCCAGCTCTCCAAGCACAGTTAGCAGAAGCCCCGCCCCTGCCCCACCCCCCACAGAGCTCCCGGTGCTGGGACTCGGGGGGCTGTGAACACCAACGTTTTAGTGATAATTTCATCAACATTAAGGAAATTGAAAGCACCATTTGATTTGAGCTCTACCGAGTGCATTAATTCCTTGAATGGCTTTCGAGATATCATTGTTTGATTTTGTAGGTTTCAACTTTCCCTTTTATGTTATTAAGAGTATCTTTTCTGCTTCAAAACCACATTGAGCGCTTGGCTCCATCCCTAGGTTTTCCCCAGACCTCTGACCTTCCTCCCTCCTGAGGTTCTTTCATGGCTGCTAAAAAGTCTTCTTTTTCCAGAGCAAATTTTGCAAATCTCAATTTCGCCAAGAGGTTTGACTTTTCATCCACTTTAGTCAATAATGTGATTGGGTACAGCTTTATTAACAGTCACTTTTATTTTGGACTGATTATTTCTACCAATAAGCATCTTAGAACTTAATTAAAGGCGGTCATTATGTCTTGGAGCAAAGGCCCTTTGCACGGAAACCGGGATGGTGCCCGGCAGAACTCGGGGTCGAAGCTACAAGAGCTTCCCCAGGACCCAGCACCAGGAGGCTCTGTGAAGACAGTATTCCTCTAGTAAGTATCAATTAATGATCAATCAATCAGGGATCTGAGCCCTCAGCAGAGTCAGCAGCCCAGGATTACTAGCACGGTCAGGAAGACCCAGGAAACGCCACTGACCAGAACCAAGGGAGAGAGGGCATGGAGGCCATCAAGCGGGGAGGGCTGGGGGCACCCAGGGTGGGCAGAGACGGTGCAGCCTGTCCTCATGAGCCAGCTCGCTAAGGGTGTGTGTCAACAGAGAGCCTGCACATGAGCTCCACACTCCAAGTCGGCCAGCAGGGTCCAGTCATGCCGACAGGCAGCTCTCAGGGTGGCTATCCCTGTGTTGGGGGTAACCAAGGTAGGCTTTCTACACAGCAGGGCTGTGGGCATCCAATCAGAAGGGCTTGGTCTGGTCAACTCCAGAACTTCCAAGCACCAGAAAGCCATTGAAACAAGAATATAAAACGCCACGTTGTATCACATCCAAGGACTGTCACACGTGAAACATGGCATGATTTTATGTATCGCCAGGGGAAAAAATGCCCGTGAAACTCTAATTATGCCTCTGATTACAAGGCTTCCACGACCCACTCTGGCTTCAGAGATGTCAGAGCATGCAAGGAAAACGATGTCATCTTGGAATCAATGAAATAAAGTACATGGAAAACCATTTAGGATAGGCAAGGATATGAGAAAAGCTGAGTCCTAAATGGAAAGTATAGCACAGCCCAGTTCTGTAAATCAAACAGGGGTGCCCACAATTAAATGTAAATAGCTCTCCTCTAGGTGATAAGAAGACTAGTAAACTTTAAAAAAAATTGTGTATATATATATACATATGAATGAATAGGCCAGGTATGTTGGCTCATGCCTGTAGTCCCAGCACTTTGGGAGTCCAAGGTGCAGATTATGTGAGCTCAGGAGTTCAAGACCAGTCTGAGCAACATGGCAAAACCCTGTCTCTACAAAACACACAAAAACTGGCCAGGCGCAGTGGCACACGCCTGTAGTCCCAGCTACTAAGGAGGCTGAGGCAGGAAAATGGCTTGAGCCTGGGAGTTCAAGGCTGCAGTGAGCCCTGATATATATATATACACATATGTATATACACACACACACAAATACATGTATTTACATTTGTACAAATATATACACACAAATATATGTATTTACATTTGCATAAATATATATAATACACATATTTATGTATATATTATATAACATATAATTTTGCATGTGTATGCTTTTTATAATGGATGTCATATATGTATAATGAAAAATACATTTTAGCACAACATAAAAATTATAGGCCAATACCCTAACGAACATAGATGCAAAAATCATCCACAAAATCCTAGCAAACCAAATCCAACAACACAATATAAAGATCCCTTACCATGATCAAATGGGATTTATCCCAGGAATGCAAGGATGGCTCAACATACAGAAATCAATAAACATGATATATCACATCAACAGAATGAAGAACAAAAACCATATGATCATCTCAACAGATGCAGAAAAAGCATTTGATAAAATTCAATATCACTTTGGGATAAAAACCCTCAAAAATCTAGGTACAGAAGGAGCACTCCTCTACACAATAAAGGTCATACATGAGAAACCCATAGCTAACATCATACTGAATGGGGAGAACCTGAAAGCTTTTTCTCTAAGAACTGGAACAAAATAAGGGTGCCCACTTTCACCACTCTTATTCAACGTAGTACTAGAAGTGCTAGCCAGACCAATTAAGCACAAGAAAGAAATAGAGGGCCTCCAAACTGGAAAGGAGGAAGTCAAACTGTCCCTGTTTGCAGACGTGATCTTAGATATAGAAAACCCTAAAAGCTCCACCAAAAAAACCCAGAACTGATAACAAATTCAGTAACATTGCAGGATACAAAATTAACATATAGAAACCAGTAGCATTTCCATACACCAACAATGGACTAGCAGAATAAAAAAAAAATCAAGAAAGGCCAGGCACGGTGGCTCATGCCTCTAATCACAGCACTTTGGGAGGCCAAGGTGGGCAGATCACCTGAGGTCAGAAGTTTGAGACCAGCCTGGCCAACATGGTGAAACCCCATCTCTAAAAAAAAATAATAATAATAACAAAAGTTAAGCAGGCATGATGGTGGGAACCTATAGTCCCAGCTACTAGGGAGGCTGAGACAGGAGAATCATTTGAACCCACGAGATGAAGGTTGCAATGAGCCAAGATCATGCCACTGCACTCCAGCCTGGATGACACAGCGAGACTGTCAAAAAAAAAAAAAAAAAAAGAGTCAAGAAAGCAATACCATTTATACCATTTATACCATTTATAACAGCTACAAAATAATTAAAATTTCTAGGAATAAATTTAACCAAGGAGGTGAAAGATCCCTACAAGAGAAACTGTAAAACACTGATTAAAAAAATTCAAGCAGTCACCAAAAATGGAAGACATCCCATGTTCATGCATTCGAAGAATTAATAATTTGAAAATGACCACACTACCAAAATATCTATAGATTAAATGCAATTCCTATGAAAATACCAATGACATTCTTCAAAGTAATAGAAAAAACAATCCCAAAATACATATTGAAAACACAGAAGACCCTGAAGTGCCAAAGCAATCCTGAACAAAAACAACAAAGCTGGAGGCATCACACTACCTGACTGCAAAACACACTACAAAGCTACAGCAACAAAAGCAGCATGATACTGGCATAAAAACAAAACACATACCTAGACCAATGGAATAAAACAACCCAGAAATGAATCCATACATTTACAGTCAACTCATTTTCAACAAAGGCACCAAGAACATTCAGTGGGGAAAGAACAATCTCTAATAAATGGTGATAGGTAAACTGCATATCCAAATGCAGAAAAATGAAACTAGACTCCCATGTCTCCCCATATGCAAGAATCAAATCAAAAGGGATTAAAGACTTACCCATAAGACCCAAAACCATAAAACTACTGAAAGAAAACATTGGGGAAATGCTTCCGGACATTGGTCTGGGCAAAGATTTTTTGGGTAAAACCTCAAAAGCGGACAGAACAAAACGAAAAATAGACAAATGGGATTACATCAAGCTAAAAGCCTCCACACAGCAAAGCAAGCAATCAACAGAGTGAAGAGAAAACCTACAGGATAGGGGAACAAATCTGCAAACTATTCATCCGACAAGGGATTTTTAATAACCAGAATACATAAAGAACTCGGTCCAGCGAGGTGGCTCATGCCTATAATCCCAACACTTTGAGAGGCCGAGGCGGGAAGATGGCTTGAGGCCAGGAGTTCGAGACTGGCCTGTGCAATATGGCGAGACCCCGTCTCTACAAAACATACAAAAATTAGCCAGGCGTGGTGGCACGCACCTATTTTCCCAGCTACTTGGGGGCTGAGGTGAATCACTTGAGCCTAGGAGGTAGAGGCTGCAGTGAGCTGTGATCACACCACTGCACTCCAGCCAGGTGACAGAGCAAGATCCTGACTCAAAAAACATAAAAAATTTAAAACTCAAAAAAAAAGAAGTCAACTTAATAGCAGGGCCGAGCACGATGGCTCATGCCTGTAATCCCAGCACTTTGGGAGGCCGTGGCGGGCAGATCACTTGAGGTCAAGAGTTTGAGACCAGCCTGGCCAACACGGTAAACCCCGTCTCTACTAAAAATACAAAAAATCAGTTGGGCATGGTGGCGGGCGCCTGCAATCCCAGCTCCTTGGGAGGCTGAGGCAGGAGAATTGCTTGAACCCAGGAGGCAGAGGTGGCAGTGAGCCAAGATTGCACCACTGCACTCCAGCCTAGGTGACTGAGCAAGACTTTGTCTCAAAAAAAAAAAAAAAAGCAAATAGTAATGATAATAATAATCTGATTTTTAAATGGGTAAATAATCTGTTATTAAGACATTTCTCAAAAGACATACAAATGGCCAACGGGCATGTGAAAAAATGCTCAACATCACTAATCATCACAGGAATGCAAGCCAAAACCACAATGAGATACCATCTCACCCCAGTTATAATAGCTATTATCAACAAGAAACCAACAGACGCTGGCAAGGATGTGGAGAAAGGGGAACGCTAGTACACTGCTGGTCAGAATGTAGACTAATACAGCCACTATAGGGAACAGTACAGAGGGTCCTCAAAAAACTAAAAATAGATCTGCCTGATCCAGCAATCCTACCACCAGGCATATAAACAAAAGAAAGGAAATCAGTGTTTGAGATATATCTGCACTCCCATTTTTACCATAGCACTATTCACAATCAACCTAAATATCAGTGAATGAATGGATAAAGAAAATGTGACATATATACACAATAGAATACTATTCAGCCATGAAAAAGAATAAAATCCTGTCATTGCAGCAATGTGGATGGAACTAGAGGTCATTGTTAAGTGAAAAAAGCCAGACACAGAAAGCTAAATATCATATGGGCCAGGTGCAGTGGCTCACACCTATAATCCCAGCACTTTAGGAAGCCTAGGCTGGTGGATCACTTGAGGCCGGGAGTTTGAGACCAGCCTGCCCAACGTGGTGAAACCCCATCTCTACTAAAAATACAAAAATTAGCCGGGTGTGGTGGTGTGCACCTGTAGTACCAGCTACTCAGGAGGCTGAGGCAGGAGAATGGCTTGAACCCACGAGGTGGAGGTCGCAGTGAGCCAAGATCACACCACTGCAGTCCAGCCTGGGCAACAGAGGAAGACTCTATCACCAAAAAAAAAAAAAAAAAGCTAAATATCATATGATGTCTCTCTCATATGTTAAAGCTAAAAAAGTTGATCTCATGGAGGGACAGAGTGGAATGATGGACATCAGAGACTGGGTGGGGCGACAGGAAAGTGAAGAGAGATTGGTTAATGGGGGCAAACATGCAATTAGACAGGAACGAGTCCTAGTGCTCAGAAGCACGGCAGGAGGATTATAGTTAACAATAACTTCTTGCATATTTCAAAATAACTAGAAGAGAGGACGTGAAATGTTCCCAACACAAAGAAATGCCACATGTTTGGGATCATGGGCATCCTAATGACCCTCATTTCATCATTACACATGGTATATGTGTATTAAAGTGTCACACATACTCCATAAACAACAGCATATGTGTATCAAAGTGTCACACGTACCCCATAAACAACGTACAATTATTATGTACCAATTAAATAAATAAATAATACATTTTAAAAGGTTGTGGGGGGGGGGGGAACACCACCAAAAGGCAAGAGAGGCTCAAAGATGCAGTTGTCAAAGCTCTGGTGCCACCCATGCGCCAGGCAACATGAAGAGGAAGAGAAACGCGCTCGGGGCCAGTCCCATGGTCCCCAGGGTCCCTACCCATGGGGCCATCCCTGGGGGCCTGGACAGAGCTGCCAGTCCTCTAGAGAGCAAAGCCTACACAACCCAGGCTCCGGGGCTGCCTGGGGACATCCTCCAGCCACACACTGACCCATCACAGAGCCTTGTAGCCGGGAGAGAGAGCCACCATCAGCCTCTGCCTCTCGTGCAGCTTCAGACCATGGCACTGTCCTCTGTCAGCCCTGGGCTCACTCCTGGGACCTGCCGGGGTAGGGCCCTGTCCCCAGCTCAGATCTGGAGGGTGTCTCGAGACCCCCGGCTGGCTGGCTCAGCGGCTTGCGACAGCGCAGCCACCCTCGGTTGCAGCAAATGTGCCTCACTGAGAACCACCACGAGGCTATTTCCACCTCAACAGAACCACCACGAGGCTATTTCCCGATTAAAGCTTTAACAGATCAATAGCAATAAGTGAGTCCCCCAAAAATCAATCTAAGGCAGTGCCCTTTTCTAAGAAAAACCACTCTTTCCACAGGCAAAAACCACTTAAAAATAAGAGACAACTGTTTTGGGTTTTGAGGCAGTTTGGCCGGGTGTCGGTGAAAGCCGTCTAGTTGCCTGAGATGAATCCCACATGCCGGGATTCACACTTCCCCCGAGAGCTGGATTCCACTGTGCCCGCTGGGCCTGCGAGGACGAGAGCTGGATTCCACCGTGCCAGCTGGGCCTGCGAGGACGAGAGCTGGATTCCACCGTGCCCGCCGGGCCTGCGAGGACAAGAGCTGTATTCCACCGTGCCCGCCGGACCTGCGAGGACAAGAGCTGGATTCCACCGTGCCCGCCGGGCCTGCGAGGACAAGCCTCTGCACCTGCTTCCCTCCTGCCAGATGAACTGCGGCTTCTCACGGCTGCGCTGCTCGCATGGTAGAGAATACAACGAACAGGGAAGGAGGGAGGATCTGGAATTCAGTCTGTGCCAATCAGACATCTCTCTCCAGGGATCTGACTGTGCCAGAGGCTGCTAAGTTTGGTCACTCCCAGGCTGGGGCCAGACCCACCAAGACCACTGACCTCCCACCTTCAAGTCCAGCAAACGTGGACACCAACCAGCATCAGCACCACTGAGACGAGAAGCCTGAGGCCAACCAGGGAACCTCAGGGGTGGAGGTGAAACACCCCAACCCTGATCAGAGCGGATTCCAGGAAGGCTGCTGGGAGAGCCCAGACATCCCTGCAACCTTGGCCAGTGGGGGACTTGAACCCCTAGGGCCAACTCCAGATGAGCCCCACTGTCCATCGCACTGCTCAAGCCTGACCCCAGAGCACCCTCTTCATCACCCAAGTCCAATCCACCCCAAGCCCACCCACTCCTCCTGCGCTCCAGCGGGGCCGTCCATCTCTCTCCATTCCCACTTCTCTCCCCACCTCCGAGCCTGGACACCCCCATCTGCCTCTGCCCCAGCCTCTGGGGCTCCAGGCCTCCCTCTCCAGGGGTCCCTGTAGTGCAGACACAGTGGAGCTTTCCAAAGCCAAATCTGAGCACGCCACATCTGCACCAACCCTGCCCAGGGTTCCCTGGCACACCCAGGATGAAGCCGGCCCTGCCTCCCTGCAGCCTTCAAGGCAGTGACTCAGAGTTCCTGCCACCCCCCAGACGTGCAGGGTGGTCTGCACCCCCTGGCCTCAGCACCCGCTGCTCCTGCCATCCTGGGCCTCCACCCTCCCTGCCCACTCAACAGCTCCCACAATGGCCACACTCCTCCCGCTCCCCTCAGACTCTGCAGGACTCCTTGAAGGAGAGACCGAGTCTCAACCATCTCTCCCTTGCCCCAAGAGCCGATCACTCACAAGTGCCAGGTCCTCAGCTCCCTGGGCACGGGAAGGCCTGGGGAAGGGCCCCACCCGATGACCCCACACAGCAAGCGATGTGAGGAAAACCCCCGCCCGCCATGTCTTGAAAATACAAGTCTCGTAAAAAGGCAGTTTCCCAAACGGAGGCTGGAGGACGGCACCACGTTCGGTGCTTGCTGGGAGCCTGGGACCTTGGCCCACATGAGGCCACCGAGGCTCACGGGACCTCACCAGACCTCACCTGACCACCCCCACAGCCCGTTCTACAGAGGAGCCCACAGAGGCGTGGCAGTGGCGATCACGAGGCTGTCCACGGCACCCACAGCCCTGTGGTTGGTGCACCTGGTCCCTTTGACAGACACACGTGGGGCTGCAGAGATGGGGGCGGCTCCTTCCCTGGGCCCAGCCTTGCTGGCCCAGCACCTCCAACTTCGAAGCCCAGCCCCAGCCTCTGGCCCAGCTACCAACAAGAAAGCTGCCTCTCCTGAGGCCCCAGGGGCAGGCAGCAGAAAGCCTCGGGCCTGTCACCTGCCCCACAGCCTCTCGTGTCAAATGGTCTCGTCTGTCCATCTGCAGGGCAGCCCTGACCTAGCAGGCTACTCCTCAATCACAGTAAATGCAAACGGCTTCTGTACTCTCACTTTAATCTACAGCCTGGCTCTCCCTGGTTAACAGATGTTGCGTTTAAGCAGCTAAATTACCACAAAATACACCCAAAGAGATGACAGGCCAATTTCTCCCAAGGTTCATTTGCATGAGAAGGGAATGGTGTATGAAAATTCTATCTTTTCCTTTTTGGAAAAAAAAAATATATATATATATATATTACAGGTGCAAGTCACAGTATCTCAGGAGCCCGCAGTGCCTCCTGCGGGGAGGGGGGACACCAAGGTCTGGACCGGGAAGCCCCGGGTTCCACTCCCACCATCGCTTCCCCCGGCGAAGTCAGGCAGAGTCCGTGTGCCCTCTGACCCTCAGTCTCCAAAGCTTGCAGATGGAACAGTCGTAACTGCTGCGGTGAGGCCTGTCGGGGGCAGGGAAAGCCCTCTGGGGGTCAGACCCACTCGGCCCCTCGGTGTTTAACTGATCGTCACCATCTGGGTCCCGCAGCAGCCCAGGGGCAGCCACAAGCAGGCACCGTGGGACCCGTGACTCCACTGTGCCCCAGGAACCCAGGAGGGGGCCACGTGTTCTACGCCAGTGACTCTCTAGCCTAGAAACCGTCCTGGCCAGGCCCACGGCCCACCCACACGCACAGGGGCAGCCCAGGAGCCAGCCCGCCCCTCCCAGGCCACCAGACGGCAATGCCAGAGAAAGGCTGGGGGGCCTGAGCTGCTCCACTGGGGAGGTGAGTCGTGACTGTGACACTGGCCTCCTGCCCAGGCCACCCATTTCATACTGCAAAGGACAACCATGGCCAGCATGTGGAGGCTGCTGACATGCGGGGTCAAGGCCAGCGTGGGAAGGAGCAGGGCAGGACAGGGGCCCCAGGAGCTGGTCCAGGGTGTGGGCTGAGCCAGTCACGGGTCCCCAGCTGTCAACAAAACCCACAGCCTGGGGCCACCTGCACCACCCGGGTCCTGAATCACAATGGGGAGGCGGCCAGGGCTTCCCCCCAACAGAAAGGGCAACTCCTGGTCCAACAGCATCCCCGTAGAGTGCACAGACCTCTGCAGGCAAAAAAGGCCCCTGGGGCTGCAGATCCCGGAGCCCTTGGTCACTTCAAAGGGCAGAAAACAACCTCAAGGAAGTGGACGGCATGGCCCGGATTCACCAGAGACGCAGATAGGCACAGAAGGGAAGTCTTCTGCCCCAGGTCACACAGCGCGGATGCAGACCAAGCCCCAATTCCTGTCCCCAAAGGCCATTCTGATTCATCCATAGCCACACACACCCACACACACCCCAAAGTCCCAAGAATTCATGCTGCCAAGAATTCGGGCCGCACAGATCAGCCAACCCATAAAACACACACATGACTGCTTCGAAAGGTGAGGTTTATGGCCTGGATTTATTGACGCGGTTTTTCACTCCCAGATAAGGCACCTGTCCTCACCGGGCACACCCCTCAGCTCCCGCTAACTAAACAGTCAGGAATTGCTGGGCACCCGTCCGTCCGACCCTTCTCTAAGATTATCTCCAGGCTTGCAGCCCAGGCGCAGCGATGCTGGGGCAGGGCAGGGGTGGGGGAGGCTCCAGGAACACACTGCGTCATTAGCTAATGCAGAAAAATGGAGATTCACCCAAAGAAAGCAGCGGAGAGCCCATGTCATTATTAAAAGCAAGCACTGTCTTTGCCGCTGGCTCCCGCAGACACATGTAGCCAAGGGGCGGCCCGCCTCCTGCAAGCCTGAGCCCCTGAGAAACACCTCCTTAAGAAACAGAAGAGGGAACTTGTCATCCAGAGCATGGAGCACAGACAGTCGGAGTCATCGGCAGGGCCTCCCACAAGAGTCCTCACACATGCAGATCCAAAGGCAGCGGCGGCTCTTGCCACTCACTCCAGCGAGGGGAACCTGACTGCAGACACCCGCCCAAGCCCTCCTCCCACCCACTCCTGGAGGCGTCAGGCAGAAATGATGGCCCCATTTTACAGATGAGGCAACCAAGGCCCAGGCATGATGCAGGTGGCCTGAGATCTCACGCGCCCACTGGACACATCTTCCTTCATCACTTAACCTGAGTTAGGCACTGGCTACTCGCATGATGAGGGATGTCTCACAAGTCCATGGAGAAGCTCCCCATCACCACCTTGAAGATGCTAAGGGAAGGGTGGGAGGCGGAGGAGGCGGGCACTGGGGAAGCCGTTGCCTGGAACACCAACCAGCCTCCCTCCTGGAGAGAGATGGGAATGGTAAGGAATCCCCAGGGAGTCCTGCCTCGGTACCAAGGCAGCGGGCAGTGAAGACCCAGTGCCACGGAGGGCCCAAGGAAGGTCCACGGGCACAGGGGATCTGCAAGCCCCCCTGTCTGCATACAGATGAAGAGACCTCAATGCCACCATCTGTCTGGCATCTGGCCCGCCTGGCCCAGCGCTCAGCCCGCCCAGAGCGTCACCTCCCTGCATCCTCACACCCACTCTGCACAGGAAAAACTGGCGCTGTACCGCAAAACTCGGAGTTCAGAAATGTGCCAAAGTCCCACAACCAGGAAAGAACAGGCTTCTTCTGGTGTATGGTAACATCAGCCTCCCTCTCATGACCCCCGGGCAGGACTGGAGAGTTATCCTGTCACCCCGGCATCCCTATGCCGCTGGCCTCTGGTCCTGACCCTGGAGGTGGGCCCTCCACAGAAGGCCATCTGCAAAGGGCAGCGGTGCAGAAAACCACCCCCAGAGAGGAAGGAGACCCAAAGAAGCTGGCGCAGACGAGCTGACTGTGCCCAACCCACGCACATCCTACAGAGAACGACGATGAGCTCAAAATAACACGACGCTCTCCCTCCCAATTCCAGTGATCAAGGTGGCAGGTGAGGAACCCTAGACACCCCGCACAAGGGTGACGCCCTCGCCCTTTGTCCCTGGGACATTGCCAGTGTGTGGCTACCCACGCCTACCCACCCATCAAGACCCCCATCATGAGAAAGGACATCTGCGTGTCCCTAAAGAGGAAGACAAAATTCAGGGCCCCCCCAGGCCTTGGGATAAGCATCAAATTCCCACTCAGCTGACTGCTGGGAAAGAACCGCGGGGCAGAAAAACAACATGGCAATTCAGGAGGAAAATGAGGACGTGGAAGCAGGATCCAGCAGGTCAGCATCCTGACCCCAGATCACCAGGCCAGGAAGGTGGGGGCTGGGGTGTTGTGAACCTGTTCCAGAACGCTCCCTTCACGCTCACCTGGCGCACTGTCACGCAGGGCTCAGCTAAAAGGTCACTTCCTCCAGGAAGCCCCAGACCCTGCCCCACCCACCCGCTGGCCACATTCCTGGCAGGGCCCAGCATCTCCCCACACTCCCTCCACACTGCCTGTGTGGTATCTGCCTGTGTCCTCCCGGGCCGCAAGCAGGGCTGCCTGTCTGCCCGGAGCCAGGCACGGGGTAGCGGTCAGTAACGCTTGCTGGGTGAGTGAATACCCAGGCCCACCACCACTCCAGCTCCCCTGCACAAGGGCCTAGACAGGGAGGTGGTCCCAGAACGGCCCACAGTGCCCCTCCAACCTCCAGCCTCCCCTTGAGGCAGCCACTCGCCGGGTGGGAGTGGACGTCAGGTGAGGTGACCAGGGCACAAGGCAGCAGCGGTCACATCAGCAGTGGCCTCCGTTTGCTACCTGCTTTTGCGCTGGGCCAAACACACACCTGCACCCTGTGTCAGGCGTGACCACTCCACATCCACCCGGAGGACGGGGAGTGCACCACCTCCCTACTGAGGAAATGGGTAAACTGAGGCTCAGAAAGGTGGAGCACATTGCCCAAAGGCATGAGCAAGCTACAGTTTCCAAGCTGGACTTGGAAACAGCTCCCTTAACGTGGTCCTCTTCCTCACTGTGCCATTCACCCACTCAGAAAATCCACACACTCCCTGCGCCCTGCACCCAGCAGTGCGCCGCGGACAGACAGGTCACGCCCTGCACCCAGCACTGCACCCAGCACTGCACCATGGACAGACAGGTCAGCACACAAGGCTTCTGCTTCCAGGACTTCCAGACAGGACACTCACTTTTCTGACTGGCCCCCAAAGTCTTCCAAGAACCTCCAATCTCTCAGGCCAACAGTTTCCCTCAAGGTCTCTACCTTGTGGTACCGTGGGGAGGAGGCCTCACCCACCCTCCTGCGAGGCCTTCCACGTGATTCATGCCCTTGGCAGAACCCAGCGTGCGTCATGGCCCAGAGCAGGTGTGGTCCACCTCAAGGCCCTTTTTACGGCCTTTTCCTGCTGACGCCAACCAAGGCAGGTGAAAGCACCAACAGGCCGTTTCACAGAATGAAGGCCTCATTTCATCGACTCCTACCCCGAGGCAGAACCCATCCCCTTACTAGGAAAGGCAGGCACCCCAGCCTGCCCCGGCACCCCCGCCATGTCCATGGCCTCCCCCACCAGGAGCTAGGAGGGCTGGACACAAACCCACATCCTCGCTCAGTGCTCACTGGGCCAAGCCTGTCACCCACAGCAGGAACTCGCTGGGTCAATGTTATCTGCCTCTCTCCCTCCCTACCTGGCCTCCCACACTTGGCTTACCTCCCATCTTGGGGTCTGTTTCTGGGGGGGCCCAGCCTCAGAGCCTTACAAAACAGGAATAAATAAAACTTGCCAGCCCTGGGCAGAGCCTGTCACTCACACAAACCCCTCAATTTTCAAAACACGACATGTATTGCGGAAAGTATTAGCAGCAGCAGCAACAGCCCCAGTTTACAGATAAGGAAACTGAGGCTCAGAAGCGATGTGGCCAAAATCACACAACCGAGAAATGACAAAGGACACAAAGTCTAGCTCCCTCCAAAGTCTCTGAGCCCCCAGCCTGCCTGGCATGGCCAAGGGAAGCCCACACGGGGCTGCTCACCCAAAAGCACAGAGGCACCGTGCCCTGGGTCCAAGAGTGTTGAGCTGTAAGGGAATATTTAAATATCTCATACCCGTATGTTCACCTTTATACCTATGCAGTCACAGAATAGAACTTTCAATATTTGTCAGGAGAGAGGGACCCAGGAAGGCAGACGGGTCTCCTCCAACCCTCCCACACTTCTTCTCTTGTCAGGGGGACTTTTAAACATGCTATGTTGGCCAGGCGCCATGGCTCACACCTGTAATCCCAGCACTTTGGGAGGCTGAGGCAGGTGGATCACGAGGTCAGTAGTTCAAGACCAGCCTGGACAAGATGGTAAAAAACCCCATCTCTACCAAAAAAAAAAAAAAATACAAAAATTAGCCAGGCGTGGTAGTGGGCACCTGTAATCCCAGCTACTCGGGAGGCTGAGGCAGAGAATTACTTGAACCCAGGAGGCGGAGGTTGCAGTGAGCGGAGATCGCACCACTGCACTCCAGACTGGGTGACAGAGCGAGATTCCATCTCAAAAAAAAAAAAAAAAAAAAAAAAAGCTATGTTGGCCGCCTCTAGGGTCATCCTCCCACAAGGGGATCCTTTCTGCAGCAGCTAGGTTAGGATGGGGTCCCTCAACCGCTGATGGAGGAGGTGACAGTGAGATCCTCTGAGTGGACTCTGGGACCAGCATCCTCCGGCCGGCAGTCCAGGGGGGCAGTCCCCCCAGCCCCGCCCAGCCCTGCCTCTCCTGGCCTTACCCTCGATGGAGGAGGAGACAGTGAGACCCTAGACTGGAGCCCTAGTAAGAAGATGGGCTCTGCCTAGGGGTTGCAGTTGATGAAATGAGGCCTTCATTCCCCACAAGGGAGAGGCTATTTATTTTAATCGTGGTAAAGTACACACAATGCCACAAACCTTCCGCACTACGGAGTTGTGGAACTTTTTCACGTCCGGCAAACAGACCCCCAAGCCCCTGAGAACTCTCTCCCCAGCGCCTTCTCCCGGCAGCCGCGCAGCTGCTTTCTGTCCTGAGACGGAGCTGCTATTCTGGACGTTTTAAGGGAATCACGCGGGACTTGTCTTTCAGGCCTGGCTTCCCCGCCTTAGCATTCCATTTTCCAGGTTCATCCACAGATATTCTACTGCATGGACGGACTCTGGGTGGATCCCCCATCCATCCACTGAGGAAGCCACTCTTTTTATCCCCATCCTACAGAGAAGGAAACTGAGGCTCCAGGAAGGTCAGGCTCAAAAGCACACAGTGTGAGCAGCTCCAGGACTCCAGCCTAGGTCCTAACCACACTGCCCTGTGCCTGCACACCCCAGGGCTGAAGGGGGTGCCTCTCCTACAGCCAGGGACTGCGGCCAGAGGGGAGCGACCACGCAGCGAGGCTGAGGTGCTGGGAGTCGCAGAGCCCAGCTCCAGGCCCAGGCCACGCCCAGCCGCCCTGCCCCAAGCCTGCCTCCTTCCAGCTCTGGAATGAAAACAAATAAAACCAACAAGGACTTCAGGCAGAGTGAGGCCCCCCCAGCATCCCACGAGGACCCCCCCAGCATCCCACGAGGACCTCCGGCATCCAATGGGTGCCTGGTGTCCATCTGAGGAGCAGCCCAGCAGCTGTAGATGGAACAGCTCAGATCTGAAGGGGGTCTTGGCTTTCACCAAAATGACTGTGGGATCATTTCTCTCTCCCGTCCCAGCAGAAAGATGAGCTGGGGCCTGGGGCAGGGAGGCATAGATGGCCCAGTCACAGACGGCAGGAGGGTCTCAGGATGCGGCGCTCATGAGCATGAAGGACTAGAACCTTCCGCCACCCCAGGGGGCCTGGGACACAGAATGTTGCCAGACAAGGATTGTCTAGGCACCTTGTGCACCAGGGACACGTGGCAATGGCCCTGGGGCCAGTCACCCTCCATGCATGACAGCTGTCACTTACCCAGGCAAATGACAATGACAGGCGGTCCATCCCCATCCATGACAGCTGTCACTCACCTGGCACCTCTGGTTCCTGACAACAGTCGGAGGTGGGACATCGGAGCTGCAGGCAAGTGTCCAGAGCCTGCCCCTCAACACGCAGCCTGCAGCCCCTGCCGGACGCCAACCACAGACACGCCAGAGAACAGAACAAGGCAGAAAAACCAAAACATAGGCCTCAAAACTCGGGGGAGCAGCCGAGGTCAAGGGGGCAGCGCCTGAGTCAGGAAGGCCACGCCAAGTCCAGGTGGCTCAGTACCTCAGGCCTCTGCCCCTCAGCTGGCAAAGGGGATGGGGTGTCCACCTGCCCTGGGGCACGCAGCTCCCACGCCCCCTGCCTCTGGAGATGTCCTACGTGTATGAGACAAATGTGATGATTCCAGAAATGTGGCTGAAAACTGGACACACATCCAAGACCAGGAGCAGGGAGGCACACGGTGTTTGAGGGTGAGGCCAGGAGAGGCAGGGCTGGGGAAACTGCCCTCCCTGGCCCACCTGCCAGAGGATGCTGGTCCCAGGGTCCACTAGGAGGATCTCACTGCCACCTCCTCCATTGCGGGCTGGGGGACCCTCTCCTACTCCAGCCACTGCAGAAAGGATCCTCCTGTGGAAGGATGACCCTGGAGGCAGCCAACACAGCATTTTTTAAAGTCCTTAACAACAGAAGACAGGCAGGCACCCCCTCCCCACCCCTATGCAGATTTCAAAGAACACAGGGCTGGGAGGCCTTGAGGAAACTTGGAGATGGGCTCCCCAATCCTGGGAAGGCCACGGCCCGCAAGCACCTGGCGGGTCACGGAAAGATACCATGTGTTCGCGCTGCCTTTGAAACCAAAAGTACAAAACAAACCAACAGAAATATTGATGACTTCAGGGCCAAGCTGGCCTAGGGGACAAGGAGGGGACAAGGAGTGGGTCTGTGAAAATGATTTGTCTTCATCCTTACACAAACTCTGTAAAGACTGACAAATGAACCCCACAAAACAGAAACACTGTTTCTAGCAGCATCAGGATTGCAAAACCTGCAGCTGCCAGGAGACCTAACTCAGGGGCGCAGCCGCTCAGTCTGGCCCAAAGTTCAAGCTCCCACTGCCCAGTCCTGTCCCCTCCGCGGTCCTGTATTTGTCATTCTTGTTTATCTTTTGGATTCAGAAGCCAAACAGTGTCCCCAGCTCCAGGCAAAGTGTCCTTCAGAACACGAAGCTTCAGGGGACCAAAAACCGGGCACCTGAGCATGGGGCTGGTCCCGGTGAAGAAGGGGGCTCATCAGAGCTGAGGGGGTCAGGGCAGGGGAGTTCGCTGGGTTTAGGGTCTCCTCCAGCCAGCTCCTGACCCCAGTGTGAGAGCAGGTCTGCAGGTCCCGGAGCGCCCACCCCAGCCGCGTCAAGTGAGCACATGGGGAGGGGCACTGAGGCTTCGGAAGAGCTTTCGTGCCAGGGGTGGTGGTGTCGGAGAGGCGAGCTCATGGCTCCACCCTGCAGGAGCTGGGAGACCTGTCCGCCGAGCACTTCCCGCTTGCCAGGCACCGGGCTGACAGCCAGGTCCTCGGCCAACCCTTGGGAGGGGCTCCTAAAATACCCCTTTTGACAGAGGAGAATGCAGGGTCCAGAGAGGCGCCACGGGGTCTGCCATGAGGTGCTGAGCCAGGATCTGAACGCGGGTGTCAGAGGCTCAACGCTGTGCGGTCTCCACCCTAGGAATGTGTCGGCCGCTCAGTGCCCAACCACACACGAAGCCAGGCCCAGAGGAGATGGGTCCCCAGGCAGGGGCTGCATGAGGACAGCTCGGCTCCCAGGGCAGCAGGAAGGAGCGGACGCCGCAGCCGTCCGGAACTCGGACAGAGGATGTTGACAGGGAGGGAGGACAAGCAAATGGAGACTTCCTGCAGCAGAGACACAGAGCCCGGAGCCACGGCCGCCGGCAGGACAGGCAGCCAGGCACTAACCCGGGCCCGGCCCCGCCTCCGGCCATGTCCCAGAGCCCCACCACTGACCTCTGGCCCACGAGGACCTCCTGCTGTCAGCCTGCTGACTTTGCCAGGGCCCCGAGCTCCCCAACAGGCCCCAGCTGAACTCACTCAGCTGAAACGGCATTCGGGGAGCACAGGTGCTAGTGGTGAGGGGAAGGCGGCGCCAGCTGCGTACCCCACCGCCCTGTCACCTCGTCAGGGAGCCTGCCGGAGTCACCTGAAGGCAGCCCTGCCTTCTGCCTGCCTTCTCTCTCTCATCTGAAAGTGCCGTCTTCCTCTCTCCATTCGTCCTTATTCTGTGCCCCCTCCAGAAAGCCAGCAACACCAAGCACAGGGTTTCTGCCTCTGCTGCTCAATGCCACAAGCCAGTGCGCGACAAACAGAGTGGGGTGGAGAACAGGCTGGGCCACCAGCCACCCGGGAGCAGAAGGCCCAGGACCGGAAGCCATGTGGCCAGAGGGCAGAGCTGGTCAGCCCTGGGGCCATCTCTGGACTCAGGCACCTGGTTCTCTGTCTCCCAACCTCCCACCAACCCAAGGGGCCATTTTGCCGGTGGAGTGGGGAAGCAAATGGCGCTCCAGAGGCAAGAGACCTGCACAGGCTGGCACGAGGCCTCAACCCCCACACAGCTGCATGACCTCAGACTGGCCCGTCACCTGTCCCTCCTTCATCCATTAACCAAGACAGAGCCGCCCCCACCTGGTGCTGCCCAGAGTCTTCCAAGGACCAGGGGAGGTGCCAGTGCTGGGTGGTCCTGAAACAAACCCACCCAGGATAGAGAAAGGGCGTGTGTCAGAGCAGAGGGGCCCTGGCAACAAGATCTTTCCCCAGGACACTGGGGTGCTGCCCCCGACCCTGGCACCGCAGAGGCTGATCACCACCCAGCTGCCCAGCCAGCCATGGGGCATGGCCACCTCTCTGGAACCCTCTATCACGCATCTCCCTGGGTCTCAGATTCATCATCTGCTGCAGGGAAACACCATCCCCTGCAAGGCAAAGGGAAGAACACCAAGCAGGTGGCCCAGTGCCAGCCAGGTCGAGCTCTGCAGTGAGCGGCAGCCGCTGCCTTATGTCTCTGCTCATCAGAGCTGGTGGCATGCAGCTTCCTCTGCCCCAACTGCTGCTGGAACGCAGATTTCAAAAACTGCAACACCCCTTCCAGCAATGATCCAGGATGAAGCAGTGTGGCAGCGCCTCCAGTCTGTGGCCACACAGAGCCCTCTCTGTAGAACAACCACCTGTCTCCAACCCTTAGCTA
Organism: Gorilla gorilla gorilla; assembly: GCF_029281585.2. Classification (NCBI taxonomy): domain Eukaryota; kingdom Metazoa; phylum Chordata; class Mammalia; order Primates; family Hominidae; genus Gorilla; species Gorilla gorilla. Next base: position 130,356,649 of record NC_073237.2, read on the forward strand.
CCAAAAGCCATCTACTTTTCAGGGCATCTCAAGTACCACCTCCTCCGGGAAGCTCTCCGCCATCACCCTGCCCCCAGGGATCTAAATACCTCATTTGCTGAGGACTAGCACAGCCTGCTGTTGACACTGCCAACAGCAAAGCCTGCACATGCCCCATCTTCGCCCAGTCCAACCCAGGAGGCCCTGGGGAGAAGCAGGAGACGGGGTGAGGCCCCTTCTTCAGTGTCCCGTGTTGCCGGCAGGTTTTCCTCACTCATGGTCCTCATGTGACTATTAACAGCTCCCTTCCCCATCTCAGACTTAGGTGTTGTAGGACCATCTGGCTCACCTGATTCTGCTTGCCCCAGAATGCCTCCTTCTGCAGACAGGCACTAGTGACCACGACCACATCCCCCACTATACCAGTGCAGTGTCCAGGTGCGCCCAGCAGCGCGCCCAGGGCTTCACGTTCCACTTGGCGGCCAGAGGGGAGGGGAAGAGAGGTGGGTAGTGAGGCGGCAGTCTCAGGAAGAGAGCCACTCCCTCAGGCTGCCCGCTGCACTCCGCTCTGATGCTGAGGGAGGGCAGGCGGCGGGCGAGGGCCGGTGCCCTTCACTGGGAGTGAGGCGGTGGGCGAGGGCCGGTGCCCTTCACTGGGAGTGAGGCGGCGGGCGAGGGCTGGTGCCCTTCACTGGGAGTGAGCCGCCGGGCTCGGGGTGAGGGTGCCGAGTCCTGAGGCTCAGTGGGGCCTGCTGTGGGGTAGAAACTGCGCTGGGCGCCAGGCACACACTTTTTGCACCAAATCTTTCCAAGAATCTGCAAGGTGGCCACCGTCATCCCATTTCAGACAAGGAGGCTGAGCTCGAGGGACACGGCCACCACGAAGATGCTACGCGTGGCCGAGCAGACGAGTGTGGTCCCCACTGCCGCCCCTGCGGGCCACTCATCGTGTTTCCAAGTATTTCCAAGGATCTCTTTCTGGCAGTGTCATTCCAGACACGAGGAGCCGGGCCTCCGTCAGGAAAATGGGGCTGAGAGCAAAGCCCCCTGTAGACTGCCCCAAGGGCGGGGGTGGGGGTCATGGAGGCGCTCAGCCCGCTTCCTGGCACGAAGAGGGCCTGGGAGAAAGCTTTGCTCTTACTGAGCAAAGGGTTTTGCTCTTACTGAGCAAACTTCCTGTTTGACCAGCCCCTGCCAAAGGCTTTAGATACAAATGAACAGTAAATGCAACAAACTGTGCGACCCGGAAGGGGAAAGCCCGGGGGACCGAGAGCCCCTGTCAGGGGACTCGAGCAGGCCTGGGGGCAGGAAAGGCTTCCCAGGACAGGCCTCTAAGCAGACGGCAGCAGTGAGCCAGGCAAGAAGGTTCCCCTCCAGGGAACTGCAGGGGAAAGGCCCTGAACTGGGAGGCACAGGAAGGTGGCCAGTGTGCCTGAGGCTGGGGCACCGAAGGCCAGGGAGACTCGGCAGGGGCGACGGCAGGCAGGAGGGTGCCTCCAGGGCAGGAGCACCAAACTGTGCGGGGCTGCAGCACACGTGGCCGCAGACTAGGCTGGTGGGGCAGGAGGCCGCAAGAGGGGCACCTGGGACGGGGCACGGCCAACCAGGCTGGCAGGGCAGGAGGCCACAAGAGGGGACCTACGACGGGGCGTGACAGACTCTGGCTGGCAAGGCAGGAGGCCATAAGAGGGGGCCTAGGACGGGGCGCGGCAGACTGGCTGGAGGGGCAGGAGGCCACAAGAGGGGACCTAGGACAGGGCGCAGGAGTCTCTGGCTGGCGGGGCAGGAGGGCGCGGCAGACTCCGGCTGCCGCCTGGTTTTGGAGGGCTGGCCGCTGTGTTTTGCAGGGCCCACCACCTGGTTTTGCAGGGTGCGCTGCCTGGTTTTGGAGGCCCCACTGCCTGGTTTCATAGGGCCCGCCGCCTGGTTTTGGAGGCCCCACTGCCTGGTTTCATAGGGCCCGCCGCCTGGTTTGGCAAGGCCCGCCGCCTGGTTTTGTACATCCTGCAAGCTAAGAAAGGTTTTTAAGTTTTTAAATGGTTGAGCAGGGTGGTGGGGGAAGCGTAAGAGTAATATTTCGTGATATGTGAAAATGATAATACATTTCAAATTTCATTCTACAAAGATAAATTTCACGGGAGCATTGCCACGCTCCGTTTACAGACCACCCAGGGCTGCTGTCGTGCTGCAAGGGGAGAGTTGCGTAGTCGTGACAGAGACCGTCTGGCTCACAAAACCTAAAACATTTACCATCCAGCCCTGCGCTGGAACATCTGCCGCCACCTGCTCTAGGAGAGAGACGGCAGTGGCCGGGCTGGGACACCGGGAGAGAAGGAAGTGACTTCAGGGGCAGTCAGGAGGGAGACCTGCTGGGGCCTCAGCTGGGGGCTTGGGTCTGGGCATCTGCATAAAGCCAGGGTCTTCCACACTGGCCCCACCAGGTTGCCAACGCTGTCCCTGTCCTGGGAGTCCCACCCCTCAAACTGGGAAGCCACAGCCCATAGACATGGCCTGGACACAGGGACAAACATGTGTCCCTACAAGTCTCCTCAAAAGAGGGCATCACGCTGCCCACCACCCAGGCCAGAGCCCAGCGCCCTTCCAGAAAGATTTCCTCCAGGAGGAGACATCCTCATGACCTGCGCCCCATAGCAAGAAAGGGCTCAACAGAGGCACAGGGGGTGGGGCGGATGCTCACCCACGCCAGGCCCCCACCAAGGTCCTGCCTCCAGGAGTCCACCGCCCTGAGGCCAGGGCCCCGACCCATCTCCAAGTCCCAAACCGCAGGCAGACGCGGGTCACTCTCACGGCGGACTCCACACCTCACACCCGGCATTCCTCCCGGTCTCATCCTGCCCCACACCAACGCCAGGTTTTTTGCAATCACAACGCTCGGCAGAGAACTCTCTCTCTTCGCCAACACCAGGCTATGCCGTCCTTGCAGCCCTGGGTCCTTCCTGCTGACCCCAGGCCTGAGCCTGGAATCCCACTCAACACAGCCCTCAAGTCCTACTCCCAGTCAGTCCCTGTCACTAACAGCCAGGGCTCCCACCCCACCCCACCCCACCCCACGCTCCCCGGCTCCTGCCCAGCAGGAACGCCAGTGCTCGCAAGATGAGTGTTTCTCACCCTCATTTTCGTTACTGTCCCTCCAAGGAGGCTTTTCAGATATTTTTCCTAATCTCCCTCCCTGCATGAAATTTTCATACTGCAGGTGCACTGTTTCTGTGAGTTTTTTGTTTTTTCTTTTGAGATGGAGTCTCACTCTGTCACCCAGGCTGGAGTGCAATGGCGTGATCTCAGCTCACTGCAACCTCTGCCTTCTGGGTTCAAGCGATTCTCCTGCCTCAGCCTCCCAAGTAGCTGGAATTACAAGTGTGCACCACCACACCCAGCTAATTTTTTGTATTTTTAGCAGAGACGGGGGTTTCACCATGTTGGCCAGGCTGGTCTCGAAATCCTGACCTCAGGTGATCTGCCTGCCTCAGCCTCCCAAAGTGCTGGGATTACAGGCGTGAGCCACTGCACCTGGTCTGTCTCTGTGTTTTGTGTGGCATGCACATCTGTAGTTTATTTGTGAAAATAAGATTTCTTCTGACTGCAGTGGCTCATGCCTGTAATCCCAACACTTTGGGAAGCCAAGACATGAGGATCACTTGAGCCCAGGAGTTCAAGACCAGCCTGGGCAACATGCAAGCTCTCATCTCTACAAGAAATTAAAACATTAGCTGGGCGCGGTGGCACACACCTGTAGTCCAAGCTACTTGGGAGGCAGTAGTGAGAGGATCCCTTGAGCCCAGGAGTTTAAGGCTGCAGTGAGCCATGATCACACCACTGCTCTTCAGTCTGGGCAACAGAGTGAGACCCTGTCTCTAAAAATAATTCATAATAAGAATACTTCTTCATCCCCAAAGATTTGATTTTCGCCCCCTCAAGAGCAGTAATGCCCCTGTTGAAAATGCATAGGCTACCAGCATGGCCAACGTGTCGAAGCCTTATCTCTCCTAAAAATACAAACATTAGCCAAGCGTGGTGGCAAAAGCCTATAGTCTCAGCTACTCAGGAGGCTGAGATGCGATAATTACTTGAACCCAGCAGGCAAAGGTTGTAGTGAGCCAAGATCGTGCCACTGCATTCCAGCCTGAAGGACAGAGGAAGGCCCTATCTCAAAAAAAAAAAAATGCATAGGTTAAGTAAAATATATTATTATAATCAGTGCTACCCATTTCTTTTTGCTTTTTTATTGCAGCCACCAAAATTCTGAAAATACAGATGTGGCTTACATTATATTTCTATCTGGCAGCACTGATATAGACAGAAAACAAATACCCATGTCAACATGTATAGACACATATGGATACAGAGACACATACATAAATAAATACATACACACACATACACCAATTCCCCAGGTGTGAACACTGAGAGTGCCTGGAAGCAGGAACACCCCAGCAGCACTGAGCACACCTCATCCCATCTTGCCTTATTTTGTGTGTGTGTGTGTGTGTGTGTGTTTTGTTTTTGTTTTTTTTTTTTTTTGAGATGGAGTCTCACTCTGTCACCCAGGCTGGAGTGCAGTGGCACAATCTCCGCTCACTGCAACCTCCGCCTTCCGGGTTCAAGCAATTCTCCTACCTCAGCCTCCCGAGTAGCTGGAACTACAGGCGTGTGCCACCACCCCCGGCTAATTTTTGCATTTTTAGTAGAGACGAGGTTTCGCCATATTGGCCAGACTGGTCTCAAACTCCTGACCTCAAATGATCTGCCCACCTAGGCCTCCCAAAGTGCTGGGACTGCAGGCATGAGCCACTGCGCCCGGCCCTGATCTTGCCTTCTAAATACCCCTCTCCACTACCAAGGAACCAGAGCTCCTTGGACAAACAGCTGGTTCCTAAGCTGGGACAGTGGAAATGCAAGGTAAGCCTGGAACATCTTGTTGACCAGCCTGGGTTACCAGCCAGAAAGTCAGGCACGCTATTCACATGTCCTCTGCAGCTCGAAGAATGATGAGGACGAATCAAAACACACAGGGAAGCAAGCCGGTGTAACATAGTTCCCACTGGTCAAACCTGAGACTATGTGAGCATCAATATAAATAATGATGGTAACAGGTTATATGCATGGAATAAAATAGGAAACCATAATCCAAACTGGAGACATGGCAGGAAGGGACAGAATGAGGGAGGGAGAGAGGGAAAAAAAAAGCAGAGATGGATGAGAAGAAAAGGAAGAAAAGATTGAGAGAGATGAGCAGAGACGGACAAGAGAGGAAGGAAAGGAGGGAGAAAAGGAGAAGCAAATATCAAGATATTTATATTGACTCAAAGTATCTTCTTTAAGTATGTGTTAACAGCAAACGGAAACCAAGTAACCTTACAGTGAAATCAAGCAAACTCCACCTTCACCAAGTAACTAAACAGAACATCACCAGCAATGGGACACAGCCAAGCCCCACACCACCTGCTAGGAGGCAAGAAGGATGCAGCGTGGAGGCGGAGCTAGACCCCTACAGGTGCATGACCTGACGCTGCTGATGGGGGAGCATTCTGTAACCAAAGGAGGCTGTAACCTTCCAAAGAGTCAAGGTCATGAACATCAAAGAAAGGCTGAGGAGCGCCCCAGGTTGACAGAGGGGGACACAGCCACAGGCAGCCCAGGGTCCTGAGGCTGCTCTATGCTATGAAGGGCATTTGCTGGGACAATTGTGGAGAAGTGGACGGGTCACGGATTGCTGCTGTTGGCTGGATGGAGACGGATGGATGCTGTTGGCTGGATGGAGACAGCAGTGCTGTGGTTACAGAGGAGAATGCCCTTGTTTGCAGTAAACGCACTGATGCCCCACACTTACCCTCAAATGGTTCAAGAAAAAGTTACCTGTGCTGTACTCATAACTTTTCCAATGACTGAGATATTTTCAAATTTTTTTAGACAATAAAATCTATCCCCCCAAAAAAAGAAAAGACGCCCTTGTCTTCTCTGCAACCAGCATTCCCTCCTCTGCTCCCGGCAGCCCTGTGTGGTGGACCTCGGCTACACCAGCCCAGCCCCTTCTGCTGGCACCAGGGGCCCTTTGGGTACTTCCATGTCGCTTTTCAGTCACGAAGCACCTCATCAACATCCACTGGGGTCCTTGCTTGACCAGAAGCCTCATGAGAACGGGGACAGCCCCGGCCTGTTCTCCTCCCTCCCCTTGGAGGCACAAAGCCTGCGTGGCACACAGCAGGGTTTTATTATTATTATATTTATTTATTTTATTTATTATTATTTATTTATTATATATTTATTTATTTATTATTTCTCGAATGAAGGCACAAGGTTCTGAGGGACCCAGAGAGGAGGAAGGCCAGCCGTGGCCCTGCCTTGGAGGGGCTCAGACCTGGAAGGGGGGCAGCCACACAAAGGTGCTCCAGACACACTGGGTCTGTCGTTAGGATCATCCTTCACGCTCTCCAGCTGTCCAGCTGCTGAGTTTTGCAGAAGGAGCAGCAAGGGTACCGTGTAATGAAACAAAGAGTTTCATTACACGAGGCCAGAGAGAAACCTGGAACAGTGGAGGAGTGAGATCGAGGTTCAAAGCGCGTGGAGGACAGGGTGGGGAGAGGGTGAAACCCAAGGAGGCTGCCAAGGGGAGGGAGCCCCTATACCAGCTCCTACAGGAAGAACCAGGCTAGAAGGAGAGAAGGTCTTCCAGCAATGGCACAGCTCATGATGGCACACATCAAAAAGGCCCAGAGGGGGGATGCCAAAACCATCGCCAGGCTGGCGTGTCCGGGAAGAGGCAGGGAGCACAGGGAGTTGAGGTGGAGGTGGGGGACAGACTCTGGCAGGCCCAGGGCCAAGCCTTTGCGTGGTGTCCCAGCAATGGCTGCCTGATCTGTTTTACGAGGAGGAGGCCACCAGGACGATGTGGGCAAGTCAGAGGCTGGGTGGCGGGTGGTACCTTAAGGGTGCAAACTGCAGATGCTGGCACAGGCAACCTCGGGACCTCCCAACCGAAGCTGCTCCAGACATACCCGATCTCTCGTTAGGGTCAGCAGATTGTGGCCATGCCCAATTAGTTTAATTAAACCCATGGGGCTTCCAGGCACTTCGGATAAAAAACAAAATAAAATAAAGTAGATCCTGCCAGCTTCAGAAGAAATGACCAGGTGGGCAACTGGGATCTCTGTGACCACTTCCTAGCACCCGGCTCTGCACACAGCAGGTGCTGCATAAATGCACGTTGCTATGATGCTCCATTAGGGCAAATAACCCAGCCCAGATTAAACTCAAAGCGGGAGGGGCGCTCCAAGTCCTCTGAAAACAGGATGTCACCATGAGAAGCCAGGGGAAATTCTGGAAGGAGGGAACATCATAGAGGCCTCCCGGCTAGACGGCCCCATATGCCATGACTGGCAGGGAGGTAGGCGACTCCCCGCCGTGTGCCCTCGAGGGGCCCTGCAACTCACCAGCCAGGGATCGCAGGCACCCACCCCCCACCCCGGCCACCCCATGAAAACAGACACACACTGTGACAACCCAAAAGGTTGTTTCTGAGGCCAGGGACATCCCTCAGAAAGTCCACAAGAGAGTAAGCCAGCTTAGGAAGGCCTGCAGTCATCATTTATTTAAACAGTCCTGGGAGGGAGACTGCAATCCCTATGCTGGTTTTGCCACTTACTGCTCTGGGCAGGAGTGGTGGGGTGATGGGGAGTCACTGAAGCTCTCCGAACCTTGACGGCCTCACCTATTAAACACAGGCAGCAACCCCCACCTAGGCTTGTGCTTAGGCCACAGCAGGGCAGGTAAGAAAGGGCAGATGTGATTTTTCTATGACCCAACCACCAAGGGTGGAGATGACTTCTTCCCTCTCCCATCCCCACCCCTTAAGAAACGTGAGTTTCAGCCGGGCGCGGGGGCTCACGTCTGTAATCCCAGCACTTTGGGAGGCTGAGGCGAGCAGATCATGAGGTCAGGAGTTCGAGACCAGCCTGGCCAACATAGTGAAACCCCGTCTCTACTAAAAATACAAAAAAGAGCTGGGTGTGGGTGGGGCACCATGGCTCATGCCTGTAATCCCACCACTTGCCTGTAATCCCACCACTTTGGGAGGCCGAGGCGGGCAGATCACAAGGTCAGGAGTTCGAGATCAGCCTGGCCAACATAGTGAAACACCGTCTCTACTAAAAATACAAAAAATAGCTGGGCATGGGCCGGGCACGGTGGCTCACACCTGTAATCCCAACACTTAGGGAGGCCTAGGCGGGTGGATCACGAGGTCAGGAGTTCGAGCCCAGCCTGGCCAACATGGTGAAACCCCGTCTCTACTAAAAATACAGGCTGGGTGCAGTGGCTCACGCCTGTAATCCCAACACTTTGGGAGGCCGAGGCGGGTGGATCACCTGAGGTCAGGAGTTCAAGACCAGCCTGACCAACATAGAGAAACCCCGTCTCTACTAAAAATACAAAATTAGCTGGGCATGGTGGCGCATGCCTGTCATCCCAGCCGACTTGGGAGGCTGACGCAGGAGAATCGCTTGAACCCGGGAGGTGGATGTTGTGGTGAGCTGAGATAGCGCCATTGCACTCCAGCCTGGGCAACAAGAGCAAAACTCCATCTCAAAAAAAAAAAAATACAAAAAATACAAAAAATTAGCCGGGCATGGTGGCAGGTGCCTGTAATCCCAGCTACTCGGGAGGCTGAGGCAGGAGAATTGCTTGAACCCGGGAAGTGGAGGTTGCAGTGAGCCGAGACCGTGCCACTGCACTCCAGCCTGGGCAACAGAGCGAGACTCTATCTCAAAAAAAAAAAAAATAGCTGGGCGTGGTGGAGGGTGCCTGTAGTCCCAGCTACTCAGGAGGCTGAGGCAGCAGAATCGCTTGAACCAGGAGATGGAGGTTGCAGTGAGCTGAGATTGCGCCACCGCACTCCAGCCTGGGCGACAGAGCAAGACTCCATCTCCAAAAAGAGAAAAAAAAAGGTGAGTTTCCCAGAAAACAAACACCAGCCATACAGAGAAACGAAGTCTTTCTCCCAACCCCTGTGTGCAGCCAGATGCAGTAAAGTGCTTTCTCCACGTGTGAATGTACAGGCGGGGCCGTCATAGCCAATGTGAGGGTTAAGGGAGCACCTGCAGCCGTCCCTGTGCAGGCAACAGCCGTACAAAGGTGGCCCACCCTCCACGGGACAGAGGAGTGGATGGCAAGATCAGCCTCAGCGACACAGGGCACTACGTGCCAGAGTCCAGGTGATGGTCATTTCCTGGGCACTGTGCGAAGGGTGTGCCTTCTGTGCCTGCCCTTAGCAAATCCTCACAGCATGGCTAAGAGGGGACTGCTATGACTGTTCTCATGACAGAGATGTTCTCTGGAGGTTGTTGCCTACCTGGGAGGGGACAGTGCCAGGATTCAATCAGAGCGGAGAGCCACACAGACACACACCCATCTGGTCCTCCTACCATCCAGGCCCCTACACGCCCTCCACCAGTCCAGCAGCAGGGCCCCTAAACACTCCTCTACAGGCCCAGCAGCGGGACCCCTAGACACCCGTCCACCCCCCAGCAGCAGGGCTCAAGGGGCCTCTGTCAGGGTTCGTATTGCTGCCTGGCCAATGGCTCCAGAGACCCCAGGAAGTCTCTGGCTTGAACTTCCAGTGCAGGGGCTGAGCCAAGCCACCTGCCACAGCCACGGCCCCCTCCTCTTCCCATCTTCCCAAACCACAGCTGGGGAGGGGCAGCCCCGGACCCAGCGAGTCCACCAGGCAAGGCTGGGCTCCTCCCAAGCCTCCTCTGTGCGGACCCAACTGCCCTGCCTCTGCCCTGAGCCCCAGCCTGCAAGCAGCAGGGAATCCTGCCCGAGCAAGTCAGCCTGGGCAGCCCCTGGAACTCATATCGAAGGCAGCCGCCTTGGTTCGAGGCCCAGCCCTGCTCCCCCACAGCTACCCTTCTCCTCAGTTTCTCCAGCCATAAAATGGAGTCCAGACTTCCCAGTCCCCGTGGGGCTCTGAGAACAGATCTGGGGAAGCCCTCTGCACTGGTGACCGCCACCCCCGCTACCTGCACCTGACCACTGACATCCTGCGGGAAGAGGGGCTGGCTCCCAGGGAGGCCTCTGAGGGCTCCTGCTAAGCCGGTCCAGGCAGTGCTGGATAATCACTACCCAGTGGGAAGGCGGGGAAGGGGCCCCTTCCCCTCAGGGCTTGCCTTTGTCAGCGCCCCCCCAACCCAGCAGAGAAGGGCCCGGTCTCCTAGGAAACGCAGTCACCGCCAAAGGGCAGAGGCCTCGCAGCCCAGCCTGGAATCGCTGGTGACTCACTCTCCCTCCTTCCCAGGAACCACGTCCTAAGTCCCACTGGTGAATGGTCCCTCTCCACATGGAGTTGCCACTGCGCGCGGTGAGGGGCTGCTGAGCTGGCTGGAAGATCGCACCTCCTCGGCGCTGGGTGGACCCGGCTGCCACCCGCTCTGCCTCCCCCGACCTCTTCTAAGCTGCTCCCGGTAAGGATTCCGCGACCCCCGGAGAACAGGACGGAAGCCTCGATTCTCTCAAGTCTTAGCCAAGTTCCCTCTTAAGAGGCCAAGAAAAGCAGCTCCGTTCGGCGGGGCAGGCATTTTCCTGCCTGGCCCTGAGGCCGCACGCGTGCCTCCGCCGCGACAAAGGCCACACTCAGCGCCCGAAGGAGGGGTGGGGGTGTTGGGAAAGCGATGGGGGCCAGGACTGGGGCCAAGTGGCCCTGGGGATCCTCGAGGCGGCTCGACCCGGGAGCCAGGACTGGCGCCAAGTGGCCCGGGTCCGAGTCCGGGAAGAGAAGGAGGCCGGCGAGGGGGCGGTGCCCGGGGCGAACCCAGCTCCCTCCGGCCCCGAGGGCTCCCGCCCCGCGCCCCTCCCGGGCCCTCCAGCCGCGCCCGGGGACGGCGCAGCGACCGCGCCCGCTCTTCCACCGGCGTCCGGCCAGGAGGCGCGAGGCCCGAGGATGCGACCCACGACGCGCACACCCGGCTCGGCAGGCTCCCTGGGGAATGAGGGGCCACTCGCAGGGCCCCGCAGAGCGAGCGCAGCGCCGGAGCCTCCCCCATCCCAGGCCGCGCAGACCGCGGAACCGGCGCACCAGAGCAGTGCCCGCGGGCGGCGGCGGCGAGACCTAGGCTGGGGGGACTTTGGCCAACTTCGCGCCTCCGGAGGTCGCGTCTCGGAGGCCCGGGGCGCACCCTCCAGCCGCCCGCCCGCGTCCCGGAGCCCGGCCGCCCCAGCCAGGGCGCCTGGGCCGCCGCCGCTGCGACCTCCGCGTTCAGTCCGCGCGTCGGGCAGCGCGAACGCCGCAGCCCCGGGGCCCTCCCGTCCGCCGGGCGCTCACCTGGGACATCTGCGGCCGGAAGTTGATGTCCTTGAGGTCGATGGAGCCGGGGGAGAGGTTGTGCAGCAGCTGGCACAGAAGGACCCCGTCGCGCAGCGCCTGCGCCAGGTCGAAGACCACGGCCGAGGGCCACACCACCCGGTGGTTGGGCGGCAGGACCTTGCAATCGATGAGCCAGCGGCCGCACTGCCGCCACTGCTCCATGGCGCCCGCGGGCCCGACCGGCTCAGGGCAGTGCTCGAGCCAAAGTGCAGCGGCCGCGGGGCATCCCGCCCGCGCGCGCGGGGCTCAGGGCCGGGGCGGGGCTTCGCGCGGGCTGCCCCAGGTCCCCCGCTGCGCCGCCGTGCGTCCCCTCCTCTTCCTCCTCCTCCTCCTCCTCGGGCTCCTCTCGGGCCGCCGCTCCCGCCCACGTGCGGCCGCGGGGCGGGCAACGGGCAGCGCGCCGGATCTCCCGGCTTCACACACGCAAGTGCCTGCGGGCCCCGGGCCGGGCTCCACGCAGCCAGTCGCCGCAGCGCTCCCCAATCCGCGCCGCCGGGCGCCGCATTCTGCGCTCGGGGCGCCCCGCGGCCGCCGCGGCTCCTGCCCCGCCCGAGACAAAGGCCCGGCGGGGTCGCTCGCTCCGCGCGTCCCGGGCCTGGGCCGCCCGCGTCGCCGCCGCTTTGTTCGCCCCACCCGCAGTCCCCACGCCCGGCGCTGCGACTCGACGACTCCGCGGCTCGGCGGCTCCGCGGCTCCGGGGCGCTGGGGGCGCAGGGGGCGCGGCCACGGCCGGGCGGGGCAGGGGCGGGGCCGGAGCACTCGCCTGGCACCTCCCCGCGTCCCAAGCGCCGCCCCCGCCCCCCCACTTCCTGCCCCGCTACCGCCCGCGAAAGTTGCGGTGGGCGGGGGTTGCGGCGCAGGCCCAGGTCCGGCCGACTTTCTCCAAGGGCGCTCGGACTTTGGGGAGCCCTTCTCCCTGGGGGAGTGACCTCGCCCGTGGAGTGATGGCCGGGCGTCACCCCGCGTGCCTTTGGTCCTCCGTGGAGGTCAGGAGGTGGTCCCTGTCGGGCTGGGCGCCCTCGCATGGCCGTTCGGTAACGACAGACTCGGGAGAGGGCACCGGGCTGGTCCGAAGCTTCCTGAGCCCCCTTGGCCCATCAAGCCGCCCCGGCGGGATACCCGAGGCTGAGGCTGAAGGCACACGGGCCCAGGACTCCCAGAGCCCTCTTCCTGTCCTCCGCCCTGGCCGGGGGCCCATAGGAAGACCCCCGACCCTGCATAAAGGCCAGGATTCCCCAGCTTTTGGCCAAAGTCCTGGCCACTCGCAGCTGCCCAGCGGGCAGTTCCCGGCGTCCAGGGCGGAATGCGTGACATGAGTGAGGGCAGGAAGGTGCTCTCCGGCCCAGGGTCGCAGCCGGCCCCGGTGCTGATCCGCCCTGATCTCCCTTCTAGGCCACACCCTGGGTGGTGGGGGCGCGGTCTGTCCAGCTGGCAACGTGTGACGGTAGGAGGGGCTTCAACGACAAACAGATTCTGCAACTGAAATTATATGGATCCTGGCTCAGCTGCCGGGAACCGCGGGTTTTCACTGCTGATTCACTGGGGGACACCAGGCAAGTCCAAGCCCTTCTCTGAGACTGGCTCAGCCCGGAGGCTGGGGTGCGGTGTCTGAGGGCTCCCACCCTGGACTCCGGTGGAATCCTGGGCCTGTATGAGCTGGGGCCGCACTGCAGCCCCCGGACCCCTTACCCCGTGGCTTCTCTGCGCAGGGGCCGGAACGGGGATGCGAGCCCAGAGAGGGTCCCCTGGGCCCAGGGCCTCCGATGGGGGTCCTGTCCTGGAAATTGGTCTCTGCAGAGTCAGACTCACCCCTTCTCCACTTGAGGTGGAAGCAGGGGGTCCCAGCTTAGGGTCTGGCCCGTAGAGAGAGGTCAGGAAGGAGCTGGCCACTGCAGCAGTAAACTCAGGCCAGGTGGCTGGTGAGGCGGGGGCTCCGGTCTCTTGCCCTTCCCCGAGGAAGCAGCAGTGGGCACCTTTAGGGCAAGGGGTAGAGCTTTCCTCACCGAAGCAAGATGGGGCAGCAGGTGGACCCATCAGCATCTCCCTAAGAAATCAGAAAGCCAGGAGTGAAACCTGAGCGGGGCCCTCCAGCCCCATCTGAGAGCCTACACTGATCCCTCCTCCTGCAAAGCCTCATCCCCTCCTCTCTAGAGCGGGGAGACCCGGCTCCCACCGGACTTGCTTGTGAAGAATGGACGGATAAATTACCCAGAGGCTTCCCACTGTGCTGGGACAGAAAGGGCTCAGAGAGGAAGAAGAGCTACCCACTCTCCCAACCCCTCGCCTGGAGCACGGCGCATTGATGCACTAAATGTCTCTTTCCCCAGGTGGCTCCCTCAGCAAGAAGGGGGCCTCTGTCCTCACTGTCCTGGGCCTGCCTGCTCTGGCCAAGAGGACCGGCCAGGTCTGGGACCCAGGCAGCCGCCCGCCAACAATGCCACGGGTACCTGCTGCCCCCTGGTGGTGCTGTCACCACGAGGCACCTGGCTGCACCCAGGAGGGGCTGCACAGAAAATCTGGGGTTGACCGTAGAGAAGACCCAAGTCAGGAGACACAGACTTCACCACAGTGGCCCTGAGCCACTCAGGCCTCCCTGGTTCCCAGGTCCTGATCTGCATAGGACATTCACCGGCCCTGTGCACCTCCCAGAATCCTTGGAGGCTCTGATGGCAGGATGGATGTGAATCAAAGAATAAAATTTGGTGGGGCCAGGTACAGCAGCTCACGCCTGTAGTCCCAGCACTTTGGGAGGCTCAGGCAGGCAGATGGCTTGAGTCCAGGAGTTCAAGACCAGCCTGGGCAACACAGTGGGTCCCTGTGTCAAAAATAAAATAAAAAGTAAAGAAAATGGGGCAGGAGCTCCCTTTGTAACCTTTAGTGTGAGTGTAATGATGAACAGGTTGAGACTGTGTGGACTCAAGGCACATGCTAGGAAGACTAATAGAGGGGACGCTGTTCCAGAAAATCCTACCACCATCCACGTCCACTTGGACTCAGGGCTGTCCGCCAGGACTGCCTGCTGCACACCTCCAGGGGGCGACCCATCACACCTTGGAGATGGGCTCCAGGGGGAGCTGCTTACACAGACTGCCAGTGAGCAGCTGCCAGTCCAGCCGAGTAGATTAAACCAGGGAGCGAGAAATGCCAGCATGGGCCACATACCCCAAGTATGGGGGAGGGTCACAGGTGGCGGAGGAGGGCACGAGGCAGGGCACACCCGGGGAGGGAGCGGCAAGGCTTCCAGGAGAAACTGAGGTTTGAGTTGACAACCAGAGATTGATCATGGTTGCAGTGACTTGGAGAGGGTGACATGGAGGATGGAGAGCTTGGACAGGAGTTGATTTTTAAACCACAAAGGAATTCAGCGTTGCCATGATCTCAGGCATTGAACAATAAACCGCAGTGTCCTCCTGAGCTCCTGTCTCATTCTCCCCGGCAGCCATGCGGGCAGCGAGTCCCAGCAGTCCACCTTCCTGTTCTGTCCAGCATCTGCCCCCTCCTGGCCCCACCCCCACCAAGCCCCAGGCCCCCTCTCCTTGGACCCGCTTCCACCCTTCCACCTGTCCTCCGCAGCCAGCAAGGACCCAGTCGGCCCTCAGTGACACCCTGTCTCTCTTCTGTGCGGATGGGCACCTCGGGGCTCCCGCCTCACTGGAGGTAAGATCTAGCAAATCACTGTAACTGTAATTTTTAAATCCAATATATTCTTTCACGGAAGCCACAGATGCGTTAAACTGATCCAAAGACAGCTTATAAAAGGCAATGTAATCGGAGGCTGGACGTGGTGGCTCATGCCTGTAATCCCAGCACTTTGGGAGGCTGAGGTGGGTGGATCCCTTGAGTCCAGGAGTTCAAGACCAGCCTGGGCAACATGGTGAAACGCTGTCTCCACCAAAATACAAAAATTAGCCTGGCATGGTGGTGCACGCCTATAGTCCCAGCTACTTGGGAGGCTGAGGTGGGAGGATCACTTGAGCCCAGGAGGCAGAGGTTGCATCGAGTCGAGATCGTACCACTGCACTCCAGCCTGGGTGACAAAGTGAGACCCCATCTCAAAAAAATAAAAGGCAATATAATCATATTTATTGACTTGTGGCATATTTTAACACTATTGCTATGTGAATTAACCTTACACTATGTAAGATTGCAGTTACGTCGCACATTGTCACTTTCAAGTCGTTATATTTTAACAGCATTCATAGTTGCAGTAACCAATCCTGTGTCTTGAGTCTGAGTGGCTGGCCTAGGTGATGGTCACCTCCTTTAAACCACAAGCCACTCCATCACTTCTAGTCACTGTTATTGTACTGAGTGGTCCAACATAAAAACCAGCTCACCAAGCACATTGGTGAGCTGCCCAAGGTCACCCAGCAACACAGGAAAAAGCCAAGTCCAAACGCCAGGCTTTATTGACACCTGTGTGCACCCCCAAATAGAGGCTGCTGCTGAAAGGGCTTTCCACACCTAGAACTTTCTGCTTTCCCTTAATGCACTGATGTGGGTGGGGAGGTGACGAGGGAGGGAAAATGATCTGATGTCTAGAACACGTGGATACGGAGTCAGCAACACAGCGCAGTGCCTGGAGCCCACAGGCACACCACCCCCCCCACCACTGTGGTACCGAAATGAGCCCTTAGTACAGGCAGGAGTAGCAAGGCTAAGAAATGGGAGCCGAAGGGTCCGAATCTGACTTAAAGGAGGGAAGGGCAGCTGGAAGTATATCCACGCACCCTGGAGGTCCTGGAAGCCTGGTGACTCTTGGATCCTCGGGGTCCCAGAGAGGAGACCTTTGGAGGAAGGAGTGGGTAGACAGGTGGCTGCCCTTATGTGGGCAGCATGGCTGGGCTTCCCCTCTGGCTTCTCTGCCCAGACAGTCACTCACACCACGAGTGATGCTCCACCTACCACTCAGCACTTCCTTCCTGCACCCAGGCCCTGAGCCAGGACCACCCACACCCTAGGAGGTGAGGACTGTCATCGTACTGTGCTACAGATGAGGTCGGCTCACATAGCTTGAGTGACTTGGCCAAGGTTATGCAACTGGCAGAGTTCAGATTCGAACTCAGGTCCACCTTCTCCTACGCCTCCAGCTGAGAGGTTTGCTTTTGTTTTCTACTGACAAATAATGATTTCAAGGGCAGTGGCACAGGACGATCTGAGTCCACGACCAGCCCAGCGCCCCCCTCCTGGGTTTCTGCAGAGCTGCCCTCATCAAATCGGTGTCCTCATTCACTGGGCAGCCCCAGGGTCTGGTTTCTGAACAGGAATACATGTGTCCCTTAGCACGTTACATGCCACAATGGAAGGGCTTGAGAGTTTACCTCTCACTCAAGACTGTTTCTTTCCATACAGGGCCTCCCAGAGAACCTCCATACAGCCAGAGTGGGCACTTTCTCAGTCCAGTTTTCCCCAACAAAACACCAAGACCTGCTGCAAGGTCTCAGTACTTTTCATCAAAAGGTCCAAGGCTCAGGGGACCCTCATTCCACAGCCAGCATCCCAGGGATAGACTGAAGCTTCTTCAAAGGAGCTCCACCCAAGGCTAGAGTCTGTCCATCATCCCTCTACCTGCCCCTCCATCCATCCCTCCTGTATCTTGCTACCCACTCTTCCATCCATCCATCTCTCAACCCATCCTTCCATCCATGCCACATTCCTCCACTCATCCCTCCATCCATCCCTCCTTCCATCCATCCCTCCCACATTCCTCCACCCATCCCTCCCACATTCCTCCACCCATCCCTCCATCCATCCCTCTCACATTCCTCCACCTATCCCACATCCCTCCACCCATCCCTCCCTCCATCCATCTTTCCCTCCATCCATCCATCCCTCTAACCATCCCACATCCCTCTGCCCATCCCTCCCTCCATCCGTCCCACATCCCTCCACCTATCCCTCCCTCCATCCATCCCTCCCTCCATCCCTCCATCCATCCCTCCCTCCATCCATCTCTCCCTCCATCCATCCCACATCCCTCCACCCATCCCTCCTTCCATCCCTCCCTCCATCCCTCCACCCATCCCTCCTTCCATCCATCCCTCCATCCATCCATCTCTCCATCCATCCATCCCACATCCCTCCACCCATCCCTCCCTCCACCCATCCCACATCCCTCCACCCATCCCTCCACCCATCCCTCCACCCATCCCTCCTTCCATCCATCCCTCCGTCCATCCATCCCACATCCCTCCACCCATCCCTCCCTCCACCCATCCCACATCCCTCCACCCATCCCTCCACCCATCCCTTCACCTATCCCTCCACTCATGGCTCCACCCATCCCGCCGTCCTTCCCTCCATTCACCCCTCCATCCATCCCTCCCACATTCCTCCACCCATCCTGGAATCCATTCTTCCACCCATCCCTCCTACATCCTTCCATCCTTCCCCATCTATCCCTCAACCCATCCTTCCATCCATTCTTCCACCCATCCCTCCCTCCATCCATCCCTCCCTCCATCCATCCCTCTACCCATCCTTCCACCTATCCCTCCATCCTTCCACCCATCCATTCCTCCACTGTTCCCTCCATCTATCCCTCCGTCCATCCATCTCTCCACCCATCCTTCCATTCATTCTTCCACCCACCCCTCCTATATCCTTCCATCCTTCTCCCATCCCTCAACCCATCCCTTCACCCATTACTCCCCCATCCATCCCTCAACCCACCCCCATTCATCCCTCCCTCCATCTATCCCTCCACCCATTCTTCCGCCCATCCATTCCTCCACCCATCTCTCCATCCATCCACCCATCCATCTCTCTATTCATCTCTCCATCCATTAAATTCATCTCTCCACCCCTCCCCCACCCATCCCTCCATTCATCCCTGTATTCATCCCTCTGTGTATCCCTCACATCCCTCCACCCATCTTCCATCCTCCACATAGAAAATACTAACTGAACACTGGCTTTGTTCATGAGGAAGGGCAAGTGAATGTTTTGACTCTTCCCAACATGATGGGATAAAGGAATTATTCTCATGTCCAAACCACATGAACACACACATTGTGCAAATTCCATTTGTAGCTACATCATGCAAATTCAGCTGTCACAATTTCCTGGGAAATTATAGGTGTAGAAAAAGACCATCTGGCCCACCATGGAGTCAGAGTATGCCTGACTCAATTATTGGGTGGGGGCTTTTACATTTTGTTTGAAAGGGCAAAATATAGATTTTTTACTTCTTGTTCAACTTTCAAAATTAAATCAAATGCCATAATCCATGGATCGTACCCTAAACTGAAATCTCTGAAATCTCACTGCCAAGTGGCCATTGTTTGGACACCTTCCAGAGACTATTTAGGAGACCGGGGCAGTTTTCTGTGAGCACTGCCTTGAGTCTTTGAGCTCATGAGTTCAGGGTCACCTAACCAAGGCTTTAAGGAAGGGGAAAACAGTCTTCCCTCCGTGAACGTGAATGGACTTCATGCAAGTGTAGGCCAGAGGCTGGGCAGCGTGTGGAGGTGGACTTGGGATCTCTGCAGGAGCCCTCTCATCACAGCCCAGCAGGCCAACCCAACGCAGGAGAGGGAGGCGAGGCCCAGACCAGCTAGGAGGATGAGCCAAGCCCCACATTGCCAGCTGTGAGTTATGGGAATGGGTTATGAGTTATGCGATACAAGGGGGAGGCTGGGGAGCCTCCTGAATGTGGTCCTTGGCAGACTCAGCCTGCCGAACTCTGGAAACTTTGGTTCTTATTGAAAGGGAGGCAGCACACCCTGGTGTTAGGAAGACATGGCCAAGGGACACTGGGCTCTAAGCCTGTCCACGCCCTTAATGGCGTTCAATGCCACCCTGTCCTGGGCCCCTCCAGCTGTCCTCTAGCCACAGCACCTCCTGAGACGCAGTAAGGGCACTGCCAAGGAGACATGCCCACCCCTACCCTGCTAGACAGCATCCCTGCCAGACCACAGCTCACGTACTCCAACTCTGGGACATTTCTGCCACCCCCAAAGGAGACCCCGTATCCCTTAGCTGCCCTCCTCAACCCTGCCCACCCTCAGCCATGGCAACCACTAAGCTGCTTCCTGTCTCTATGGATTTGCCCGTTCGGGACACTTCATCTAAATGAAATCAGCAAATGTGTGGCCTTTTGTGCCTGATTTCTTCCCTCCAGCACGATGCCAAGTTCCATTCACCATGAATGTGCACCAGGAAGGGCTTCATTCCTTTTTATGGCTGACAAATAATTAATAGTAAGTGGAATCAACTTTAGTAACACACTGTACTTGATCCAGTATATTTGAAATATTATCATTTCAATATGTAATCAATGTACAACTCTATTAGAGAGACATTTGACATTCTTTTTTCTCACCAAGTTTCAAAATCCAGCATGTGGTTTGCACTGATAGCATACTTCAGTTTGAACCCTAAATTTTCATCAGACGCATTTGACATGTGTTTAGGTTTCACAGAATTCACAGTTGAAAAAGTAGATTTGCATACCCAAATTGTTTCACGTAAACTTAGAAGTTTGCCAAAAATGAAATTGAGTATCAATTTTTAAATTAATTAAAATTAGAGGCCGGGCATAGTGGCTCACACCTGTAATCTCAGCACTTCGGGAGGCCGAGGCAGGAGGATTGCTTGAGGCCAGGAGTTTGAGACCGGCATGGGCAACACAGTGAGACCCCATCTCTACAATTTTTTTTTTAATTAGCCAAGCATGGTGGCACACACCTGTGGTACCAGCTACTCAGGAGGCTGAGGTGGGAGGATCGCTTGAGCCCGGGAGGTCGAGGCTGCAGCAAGCAATGTTTGCACCACTGCACTTTCACCTGGGAGACAGAGCAAGGCCCTGTCTCAAAAAACAAAAAACAAATTAGATAAAGGTTCAGTTCCTCAGTCAGACAAGCCTCATTTCAAGAGCTCAGAAGCCACACATGCCTGGTGGCCACTGATATCTTGAACTTGGACTTGGGTCCACCTGCCTGAAGCTTGGTTCTGCCCCACCAGCATGAGCTTCTGTCTCCTCTCTCATGAGCGGCCATATTGCGATCTGCCCCACCCGTGGCCATAGGGGTTCTGGGAGAGCGGGGATGTAAAGAGTTCCGCGCTGAGGCTGACCCCCCCATATCAATACAAGAATGCAAGGATTGCTACTAAAGAGACTCTTCTCCTCCATCAGCTCAGAACTGGGCCAGCTTTGCCTGTCCCTGGGAGACTCAACAATAGCAGGCCTTGGAGACTGCTCAGATGTACACACATACATGTACGTGTGCATGTGCATATGCTGGGACCTGGGGAGAGAGTGTGGGTGATACTTCCCCAAGGGTTGGCCAAGCCTTTCTGGGCTCTTTTCTCCATCTGACCCCCGTCCCCACCTGCAGGAAGAATGACCCCTTTAAATCTGATTGTGCCCCCTGTTGCTCAAAGCCGACCTTTGTGTCTACATAAAACCCTACACACCTATATTTATAGCGGCATTGTTCAAAACAGCCAAAATGCTGAAACAACCCAAAAGTCCAACAAAACAAAACACGGGGCTGGGTGCAGTGGCTCTCACCTGTAATTCCAACACTTTGGGAGGCTGAAGCAGGTGGACCACCTGAGGTCAGGAGTTCGAGACCAGCCTGGCCAGCATGGTAAAACCCCATCTCTATTAAAAATACACACACACAAAAACCAATAATAACTAGCCAGGTGTGGTGGCAGGCACCTGTAATCCTAGCTACTTGGGAGGCTGAGGCAGAAGAATTGCTTGAACCTGGGAGGCGGAGGTTGCAGTGAGCCGAGATCGTGCCATTGCACTCCAGCCTGGGCAACAAGAGCAAAATGAAAACAAAAACAAAAAACACAGATAAACATATGGTGGAATATTACTCAGCCTTAAAAAGGAATGAAGTTTTCTGATCCATGCTACAACATGGATGCAGCTCCAAATTTTATGTTCAGTGAAAGAAGCCAGACACAAAGGCTACAGGCTACACGTTGTATGATTCCATTTCTATGAAATGTCCAGAACAGGCAAATCCAGAGAAACAGAAAGTAGATTGCGAGGTGCCAGGAGGTGGGGAGGGGGAGTGACTGCTCATGGGTACAGGGGTTTGGGGAGTGATGAAAATGTTATAAAATTGATGGTGGCGATGGCTGCACAACTCTGTGAATATACTAAGAACCGCTGAATTGTACACTGAATTGTGGGTGGATTGTACAGCATGCAACTTATATTTCAACAAAGCTGTTTGTTATATTTCAAAACAAAACAACAATCTTGGGTCCCCCACCCTCTGAGTACATCCAGCCTCCTAAGCATGATTCTCAAGGCCCTCTGCACCCCTCACAGCCCTCTCAGTGTAATTTATGCCACTCTCCAGACCCACCCCAAATCCTACAATACTCATGCTCTTGAAATTCTCTCCACACCAAGCTGTGTCTGGCTTTGTCCAGCAGTGGGCCCATGGGAGGCTGGTTCCCCAGGAAATGTGTATGTCTCCTAAAACCCAGCTCAGCCATCGCTTCCCTCAGGGACCATCTCCTGGCCTCCCCAGTGCCCTCTGTACCTTGCTTAGAGGTCCTGCAATGTCTGCCTGGGTGTGGGGTGGCCTCCTGGGGGCTTGGCCTGGGGGCTTGGACTGTGGGCTTACCTCCTTTGTGTCCTCCCAGCACCCAGAACAGGGTCTAGCATGTCTCTGGGCAACAGAGGCTGCCACCGTGGCCTCTTGCCTCCTGGGGAGGTCTCAGGGGTCCCAGAGAGTGCTGTGTTGTTTCTGAGCACAACTGATGAGAGTTAGACACCAGCATGAGTTCATTCTCCCATCCATCCACCCATCCATCCACCCACCCATCCACCCATCCACCCATCCACCCATCCCTCCAACCATCCACCCATCCATCCACCCATCCATCCACCCACCCATCCACCCATCCACCCATCCACCCATCCCTCTATCCATCCATCCATCCATCTGTACATTTATCCATCCATCCATCAATCCATCCATCCATCCACCCTGTGCAAGGCCTGGGGAGATGCAGAGCCAGTCTAGGATTGTCACAGTGTCAGGAGGGAGGTGTCAGATGTGTCTGAGAAACAGAGGCTGCTGCCCTGGCCTCTTGTCTGCTAGGGAGGTCCCAGGAGTCCTAGAGGGTGCTGTGTTGTTTCTGAGCAGAGTTAGACACCTGCAGATGCCCTGAGCCCCCTCCCATCCCACCACACACCCCAAGCTTCATGTTGATGCTGTGTGGCAACTGTGCTGAACCTAACAGAGGTCTCCAAGGCAAGTGTTCTCCCAGGGTCACCAGGCTCAGCCTGGCTCCAAAGGAGTGGGTTTTGCTGCTAGGGCCATGGTGAATTTCTTGGCTGCATCCGTGGGAGAATTTGAAGGTGTGATTGCAGCTTCTTTGGTGCCCAGGGGTGGGCTCAGGCTGGAGATGTTGATCTCAGACCCCAGTGGTGACTGTGGCACATCCAGGATGGGAGAGGCCAGTAGGAATGGCCTCCTGAGACTGGGAACCCCTTGAGAAGAACCCCAAGGTCTGGCCTCCCCAGCCTCTCACACATGCTCGGGGCTGACTGTAGGACAGCCAGGGGCTTCCCCAAGTAGCGGCTCCACCCAGTCACTCTGAGGCCCTGGGCAGGCGAGTCAAAACTCTGGCCTCTGGCCTCTGGCCTCTGTGTGAAATGGGCACAGCAGGTACCCAGGGCGCTGAGATGGCCGCATGCCCAGCGCTGAGGACAGCCGACCCTCCCCTGGCTCAGGGCCCATGCAGTCTCCTCCAGGGTCCTAGCTCAGAGCTCCATGCTCGCCTGCCGTGACGCTAGGAAGTCCCTCCCATAGCCGTCTCCACTTCCCTGAATGGTCCAAGCTCCCACGGGCTTACTCGGCAGAGGGTGGACCCGCTTCTCTCAAACACCAGTGGGGCCACCCAGGGTCCCAGCGCCCCACCACAAAAAGGGCAGGCAGTGGGGAAGTGGATGCTCAGCCCCCGCAGGTCACGTGCAGCCTGGACAGCTCCCCTCTGTGTCTGTCACCGGGAACCTTTGGCCCAGAGTGTGGCCCAGCTGGGCTGGCTCCTCCCAGGCACTGGCTGCCTCAGATGTGAGCCTGGAGGTGGCCACTCTGAGGCCCCTGCTCACACCCTCGCCACTGCCACCTGGACATGGGGCCGTCCCACGGCGACAGGCACGTGCACCAGCACAGGTGTGTCCTCCTGTAGAACATTTAACTTGAGCTGCACCAGGCACTGCGTTATTATTTCTCCTCCCCCAGCCCACGGCTTCCCTTCTCTGTCCCTCCAGGGCCAAATCGCAGATCACGGTCCTCGTGATCTGTCTGTCTTGGCAGCCCGGGGTGTCATGAACCCGGCCAGCTCTGCACCCAGGTGCCGATCACTGATGTTCTCATTGCGTTTGTGACAGGCCTTTGTCAATGGCCGCCATCCCCACATACCCACGCCCAGCTGTGTCCCCAGCCCTCCTGCTACCACGGCCCAAAAGGGTCAAGCAGTGCTGCCAGCCATGCCCCAGGAGGGACCTGCTGGCTTCCTGGCCCTGCCGCCTCTTCTCCAGGTGAAATGGACCCTGCCATGCCCCAGTAGCCAGTGGTGTCCTGTCCCCTCCCCTCCCCTCCGCTCCCACCACTTGGTGCCTGGAGGAGCCCAAGGACGCTGACCCCTGCATGCTATTACGGGCTGGCTCACCTTAAGGAACCCCATTGCTGAGGGCAGGTGGGCACGGAGAGTCCCTAGCACAAGGGAGCAATCGCTAAAACCTTCCCCAGTGGTGAGCTGGGATGAGACGCCCATGGGAGGGAACACACTGGTGGGTGCGATGCCTCAGACTTTTGAGCAGCTGGGGGTTCATCGTTAGATGGGTGGCTATGGATGGCTGTTGCAGGGAGCTCTGAATACACTGAGGAAAGTCAGCAAGCAGCTGAGGGCCATTGATCACCCTTTCCAGTGAGGCAGAAAAGCCAGAGGACCTCTTTGGCAGCTTCTATAAAGAGGCTTTCAGCTCTGGTGGCTGCCAGGGAGAAAAAGCTGAGATCTGGCCCAGCCCAAGCTGAGGAGCTCCAGAGAAGGGCAGATTCACAAGCTTAGCTAGTATTTTTGGTCAACAGCAGGACCCTGACTGGGACCCAGTGTGGCCACAGACTCAGGTCGGGGACACCTAGGGCAACACACCCGAAAGTCATACTCCTTGCGACCCCTCTGAAACCTCTGGGCCTGGCCCGGTGTAGTGGCTCATGCCTGTAATCCCAGCACTTTAGGAAGCCAAGGCAGGCGGATCACCTGAGGTCAGGAGTTCGAGACCAGCCTGGCCAACATGGCGAAACCCCGTCTCTACTAAAAATGCAAAAAAATAGTCAGGCTGTAATCCCAGCTACTTGGGAAACTGAGGCAGGAGAATCACTTGAACCTGGAGGCAGAAGTTGCATGAGCCAAGATCGCACCACTGCACTCTAGCTTAGGCAACAGAGTGAGACTCTGTCTCAAAAAAAAGAAAAGAAAAAAGAAACCTCTGGGCCTGTTAGAGGCTGGTATGGGCCCCTTCCTGGATGCGCTGCCACAGGTCGGCTTCAGGCAGACGGCACCTTGGGCTATTGGTCTGTTCTTTGAACTAAAATTTAGGAATCTTAGCTTTTCTTTTTTCTTTTTCTTTTCTTTTTTTTTTTTTTTTTTTTTTGAGACGGAGTCTCGCTCTGTTGCCCAAGCTGGAGTGCAGTAGCATGATCTCGGCTCATTGCAACCTCCGCCTCCCGGGTTCAAGCGATTCTCCTGCCTCAGCCTCCCGAGTAGCTGGGATTACAGGCACCCATCACCACACCTGGCTAATTTTTGTATTTTTAGTATAGATGGGGTTTCACCATATTGGCCAGGCTGGCCTCGATCTCCCGACCTTGTGATCCGTGCGCCTCGGCCTCCCAAAGTGCTGGGATTACAGGCATGAGCCACCACACCCGGCCTCTTTTTTATTTTTTATTTTTATTTTTTTAAGACAGGCACTCACTCTGTTGCTCAGGCTGGAGTGCAGTGGCATGATCACAACTCACTGCAGCCTTGACCTCCTGGGCTCAAGTGATCCTCCTACCTCAGCCTCCCTAGTAGCTGGGACTACCGGCACACACAGCTATTTTTTTCGGTTTTGTTTTCAGTTTTGGTTTTTGGTTTTTGTAAAGATAGGGTTTTGCCATGTTCCCAGGCTGGTCTTGAAGTTCTGGGCTCAAGCCATATGCTCACCGTGGCTTCCCAAAATGCTGGGATTACAGGCATGAGCCACGGCACCTGGCCTTATTCTCATTCTTGAAGAGCTATTTTAAACGTATCCCACACCATAGACATAGCCATTGAATTCTTTTGGGGGCACCATCCCGAAACCCCAGAGACTTTCACTGGGCTCCTCCTCCCAGGGGCACCCAGGGGACAACCCTTTGTCCCGTTCCCTAAGACAAGCAGTATCTTCATTGCTTTTTGCCACAGCCAGGCCAGATAGCCAATCCCAGATTCTCCCCATTTTTTTCTGCACCAATTTCTGCATTAGGGTTTACACTGGGTTGAATGGTGGGCTCCCAAAAGATACGTCCATATCACATCCCTGACACCTGTTCGTGTGACCTTGTTTGGAAAAAGGGTCCTTGCAGATGTAATTAACTACGGATATCATCCCAGATTATCTGAGCAGGCCCTAAATCCAATGATGTGGCCTTGTTGGAGATGTACAGAGGAGAGACAGACGGAAGAGGGGGATGCTCAGTGACCACAGAGGCAGAGACTGGAGTGATGCCAAGGAAGGCCAAACATTGCTGGCAGCCTCCCAAAGCCAGGAGAGAGGCACGGAACAAAATGCCCCCAGAGCCTCTGGAGTGGGGGAGCCCTGCCGACCTCTTAATTCCAGACTTCTGACTGCCAGAAAGAGAGAATAAATATGTCATTGGAAGTCGCCAAGTTTGTGAAATTTGTTACAGTAGCCCCAGGAAGCCAATACGGAGCTCTCACCTGTAAGTCAGAGAATCCAACACACCACGAACGGATCAGGAAAGAATATCAGTAGCTCACGGTATCTATAGGAAGCTCACAAGCCCAGGCTTGGAAATGGGCAGGAGCCGTGCAGTGCAGAGAGCAACAAGGAACACAAGCTAGTCCAGGAGAAGCCCCTGCAAGCGTCCTAAGGCCAAGACAGCCAGATGGAGGCCACCACCCAGCCACAGAAGCCACGCGGTGTTGCTGTTGCCACATACTACTCCTTAGAAAGGACTCACTAAGGGGCCAGGTGCAGGGATGCACACCTGTTACCCAAGCACTTTGGGAGGCTGAGGCAGGAGGCTCACTCGAGCCCAGGAGGTTGAGGCTGCAGTGAGCTGTGATCGCACCATTGCACTCCAGTCTGGGTGACAGAATGAGACCCTGTCCCCTAAAAAAGAAAAGAGTCACTCAGAATAGCACACATTCAAGGGGAGAAGGCTTAGGCTGCAATTTTATTTTATTTATTTATTTAGACGGTGTCTCGCTCTGTCGCCCAGGCTGGAGTGTAGTGGCGCAATCTCGGCTCACTGTAACCTCTGCCTCCCGGGTTCAAGCAATTCTCCTGCCTCAGCCCCCTGAGTAGCTGGGACCACAGGTGTTCGCCACCACATCCGGCTAATTTTTGTAATTTTAGTAGAGACGGGGTTTCACTGTGTTGGCCAGGCTGGTCTCAAACTCCTGACCTCAGCGATCCACCTGCCTTGACCTCCCAAGCCACCGCACCCAGCCTGTTTTTTGTTTGTTTGTTTGTTTTGAAGTAAGGTCTCACTCTGTCCCCCAGGCTGGAGTACGGTGGTGTCATCATAGCTCCCTGAAGCCCTGACCCCCCAGGCCTTGACCTCCAGGTGGTCCTCCTGCCTCAGCCTCTTGAGTAGCCAGGACTACAGGTGTGCAATACCGCCCTTGGCTTACGCTGCAATTTTGATGAGAGAAGTGTCAAGGCATTTGACGTGTTTAAATCCAAAGCAGTCCATCCTCTAGCCATGAATTACTTATATTCCTTGCACATGCAGAATACACCCACCCCTCCCTGCAAAGCCGCGTCTGTCATGGCCTCCTGCTCTTGTGATATAATTAGATCCAGGTGCAAATGAGAGGCCTCAGGTGCAGCTTACCTGTTACAGTTCCTCTCCAATGTGGACGGAAGACTAAGAGGCTGATTGTCTGCCCCACACCCAATGACTGCACACCCACACAGGACACAGGACACAGGACAAGCTGCTGTAGACCTTCCAGTTCGAAGAGCGGGAACACAGACTTTGGGGAGCACAAAGCAGCCCCAAGTCCATCATTTCTCAAAGCCAGTGGGGCACTTTGCCACTTCCTTCGTGGAGCCCCCAGGAATGATTCCTCATGGTTCTTGGTACAAATTCTTTTTCCTTCCTGTAACTGCGACATGGTGTCGTGCACAACATGGCGTCTGTGTTGGGTGTCAAATGGTATTGGAGGGCTGTGTTGTGTTTGTTGTTGAGCCTAACTTCATTCCTGCCTTAGAAGCTTGGGGGCAAAAGGTCTCGTTTCATTCTGTACCTTCTCTGTCCCATCGGGGCCAAGCTAGCTGTGTTGATCCTAGTCCAATTCTCTTAAAATCTTTGTAGGAAGTGGGGTATGTGACCAGGATAAATGAAAAAGCCACCAAGTTCACCGTTCCTGATGAACATCAGCCATTCTCTTTGAGTCACTGTTCCTTAGGTGGCTGCAAGCTGCCTGTGAATTTCCTGAGCCGTAAAACAATTTTACTGTGCAATGGTGTGATCTCGGCTCATTGCAACCTCCACCTCCCGGGTTCAAGCAATTCTCCTGTCTCAGCCTCCCAAGTAGCTGGGATTACAGGTGCCCGCCACCACACCCAGCTAATTTTTGTATTTTTAGTAGAGACAGCGTTTCATCATATTGGTCAGGCTGGTCTCAAACTCCTGACCTCAGGTGACCTGCCCGCCTTGGCCTCCCAAAGTACTGAGATTACAGGCATGAGCCACCGTGCCTGGCCCTTAAAACTTTTTTGAGATAGGGTCTCACTCTGTCGCCAAGGCTGGAGTACAGTGGTGCAACCACAGCTCACTGCAGCCTTGACCTCTCGGGCTCAAGCATTGCTCCCACTTCAGCCTCCCAAGTAACTGGGACTTCAGGTACACACCATCATGCCTGGCTAATTTTTTGTATTTTTATTTAAAAAGGGGTTTTACCATGTTGCCCAGGCTGATCTTGAACTCCTGGGCTCAAGCAATCCACCCACCTTGGCCTCCCAAAATGTTGGGATTACAGGCATGAGCCAACATGGCTGGCCAGGATTTTATTTTTGGTTTGCAACCTAAAAGGAAGAAGCTGAGGAAAAATTAATGTAAGTAGAGAGTTTATTTGGGCCAAGCTTGAGGACTGCAACCTGGAGCATGCAAGTTGCCCTGAACATCCACTCCAGTTAGTAGCGGTTACTAGAGGATTTTTAAAGGAAAAGAAGGGGAGTTCCTGAATTGTTTACCAAAAATTTACATTAAAATAACAAGCTATTGATTGGCTATCCATTGTTTTTTATACACATATTCCAGGAACATGAAGACAATGGGTGGGGCAGCTAGACAGGAACAAAAAGACTTTTTTTTTTCTTTGAGACACAGTCTGTCTCTGTTGCCTAGGCTGGAGTGCAGTGGCGCAATCTCAGCTCACTGCAACCTCCGCCTCCCGGGTTCAAGCAATTCTCCTGCCTCAGCCTCCCCAGTAGCTGGGATTACAGGCACCCACCACTACGCCTGGTGAATTCTTTGTATTTTTAGTAGAGACAGGGTTCCACTATGTTGTCCAGGCTGGTCTCCAACTCCTGACCTCGTGATCCACCCGCCTCAGCCTCCCAAAGTGCTAGGATTACAGGTGTGAGCCACCTCGCCCAGCCCTGTCTTATTAATTTTAATAATTTGTCTGAGATTCTCCTGAATTTGTACTGTTAATTGAAAAAAGAACCCCACAATATCCATAAATACTCTGTTGCCCAGGCTGGACTACAGTGATGCAATCATGACTCGCTGCAACTGCTGCCTCCTGGGCTCAAGCGACAACCCTCCTGCCTCAGCCTCCCGGGTAGCTGGGACTATAGGTGCCTTTCACCATGCCCCCAGGTACTTTTTGTAGAAATGGGGTTTTGCCATGTTGGCCAGGCTGGTCTTGAACTCCTGAGTTTAAGTGATCTGCCCGCCTTGGCCTCCTAAATTGCTGGGACTACAGGTGTGAGCCACTGCGCCTGGGTGACTTTCTTTCTCATAAAGGGTTACAGCCAGCAAGGTGGCCATCCCACAGGCTGGAAAGTGTGCCTCTGAAGGAGGAGGGGTTGGGGCAGGAGCTCCATGCTGAACAGGTTGGCTAAACATACACATTCAACAGGTTATAGGAGGAGCTATGAATATTCCTGAAGGTCCTGACAACATGCATACTGAACAAACATGCATGTAACATACAACTCATGTTCACCTTGGGGTGGAGACTTAGCATCAAAATGTATTAAAATTAGGCCTTATAGGCCGGGTGCAGTGGCTCGCGCCTGTAATCCCAGCACTTTGGGAGGCCGAGGTCCGGCCAATACGGTGAAACCCAGTCTCTACTAAAAATAAAAAAAAAAAACTAGCTGGGCATCGTGGCGCACACCTGTAGTCTTAGCTACTTGGGAGGCTGAGGCAGGAGAATCACTTGAACCCAGGAGGCGGAGGTTGCAGTGAGCCGAGATGGCACCACAGCACTCCAGCCTGGGCAATAGTGGGAGACTCCGTCTCAAATAAATAAAAATACATACATACATAAAATAAAATTAGGCCTTATAGTAAAAAGGTCTTTCCAGGACACAAAAGCACACAAGTATGCAGCCTCTCTGAACCAGCCAGAACCAATCCATAGTCAGTGGTCTTACCTGGAGAAAGTTGCTGAAATCAGTCTCTTGTTCAATGAAAGCTGTAGTTGGCTGGGCATAGTGGCTCACACCTGTAGTCCCAGCACTTTGGGAGGCCACGATGGGAGGATTGTTTAAGCCCAGGAATTTGAGATCAGCCTAGGCAACATGGCAAAACCCCATCTCTACCAAAAATACAAAAAGTAGCTGGGTGCAAACTCCACCTCCCGGGTGGACCTACTGGTACACCTAGTGGTGCACACCTGTAGGCCCAGCTACTTGGGAGGCTGAGGTGGGAGGATTGCTTGAGGCTGGGAGGTTGAAGCTGCACTCAGCCAGGATTGCACCACTGCACTCTAGCCTGGAGGACAGAGTGAGAGGCTGTTTCAAAAGAAGAGAAAGCTAGTTATGGTGGGTGAATGGGGTCAGTTAGCATCTGGAGCTGGATGAGCTGCAAATTGTTTTAACATTGTTTATCTTGAGGTCAGTACTTACTTAGCTGCTAGAGAAAAGGAACAACCTCGTGGCAGTGAGAATAGAGTTTATTCTTTAAGTGTAGAGGTGTAGGACTTAACCTGTGCCGGGCATGGCCCTAAATCTTATTAATCAATTAATTTATTTATTTTTGGAATCAGAATCTCACTTTGTCACCCAGACTGGAGTGTAGTTGTGCAATCTTGGCTCACTGCAACCTCCACCTCCTGGGTTCAAGTGGTTTTCCTGCCTCAGCCTCCCAAGTAGCTGGGATTACAGGCATGCACCACTATGTCCGGCTAATTTTTGTATTTTTTGTAGAGATGGGGGTTCACCATGTTGGCCAGGCTGGTCTCGAACTCTCAGCCTCAAGTGATCTGCCCGCCTTGGCCTCTCAAAATGCTGGGATTACAGATGTGAGCCACCATGCCCAGCCACAGGTCTTATTTATAATTTGGTACATTATCGCCATAAAGAGTCTGTTTTTCAGTCTTCTATTTTTTCAGTCTTACATATTTTAATGCAAATGCTAGTGCCTTGTCTCTAAGTCACCAAAGGGAGGAGTTATAATGACGTGAGTGGGCTCTCCTATCCCATCGTGGCTGGGAACTCAGTTTTAAGTTTTTTCTGAGGTCCCCTTGCCCAAGAGGGGATCCGTTCAGTCAGTGAGGAGTTTAGGATTTTGTTTTTAGTTTATATTCCCTTCTTTTGGCCAAGATTTGCCAGAGATGGCATTGATGACCAAACTTTTATTTTGTCCTATATCGTTGCTGGGGCTGTGTGCTACCTGCACTGGGTCCATCTTGTCCCTTGGTGGGACCCCTATGGCCAAAAGACTTAGAGCCAAAAGACTGAAAGACAGCTAATTAAATGTTTTAGGACAGATAGGAAAGGAGATGGGCAGGCGCTCATTCACCCTTAAAAACCTTTTGTGCAGCCGGGTGTGGTGGCTCACACCTGTAATCCTAGCACTTTGGGAGTCTGAGGCGGGTGGATCACGAGGTCAGGAGTTTGAGACCAGCCTGATCAACATAGTGAAACCCTGTCTCTACCAAAAATACAAAATGAGCCGGGCATGGTGGCACATGCCTGTAACCCTAGCTACTCGGGAGGCTGAGGCAGGAGAATCACTTGAACCTGGGAGGCGGAGGTTGTAGTGAGCTGAGATTGCACCATTGTACTCCGGCCTGGGCGACAGAGCGAGATTCCATCTCAAAAAAATCAAAATAAAACAAAACAAAACAAACAACAACAACAAAAAACAACCTTTTGTGCAACATAAGAGGCAAAAACCAAAATCCAAAACGTGAGGTTACAAAATTGACTTATCTCTAAGTTTTATGTATTGAGCTATCAGCTATTTAGGTATTTGTGAACCATCTTTGATTCAGAGGGTCTGAACAAATTTTATTCCTCGAAACCAGCCCTTACAATCTCATGCGTTTACCTCTTCTGCAATTGTCCCTGGGTCTAGAGGGAGGGTGCTTGATATCAAATCAGATTGGAGCCAATGGGATTTTAAATCATTTTCAGATTCTGGAGATATCAGGTAGAAAAAGAGAGGTAATCTTCATTTTTTACTTAATTGTTGTAGCTATAAAATAGCTCAAAAGGAAAAACAGTTTTTTGACTCTGGAAAACAAAACGTAAGTAAATGTTTCGAACAGAAATATAAGTCCTATTTGGTTTTGACAACGACAGGAAAAGGAAGCTTACAGGTAACTAAATATTCAAATTATTTAGTTCAAGGCATAGAACAAATTATATTAGCTTAGAGGCAAATTTTTTTTTTTTTTTTGAGATGGGGTCTCACTCTGTCACCCAAGCTGGAGTGCAATGGCGCAATCTCAGCTCACTGCAACCTCCGCCTCCTGGGTTCAAGAGATTCTCCTGCCTCAGCCTCCTGAGTAGCTGGGATTACAGGCGCCTGCCACCACACTGGGCTAATTTTTTATATTTTTGGTAGAGACAGGGTTTCATCATGTTGGCTAGGCTGGTCTCGAACTCCTGACCTCAAGTGATCTGACCGCCTAGGCCTCCCAAAGTGCTGGGATTACAGGCGTGAAAACCACACCCGGCCAGATAGAGGTAAAAGTGTTAAATGGGTCTTTGAATACAGGCCTGTTCTTGTGTCTCTTGAAAGCAGTATAACTTCAGTTGCTGTCTTTTCCCAGGTCGGAAGACTGGGAGATCATGTAAGATTTAAACGCTTTCAAATTTGTTGAAACTGATTTATGGTCCAGCATGTGATCAGTTTTGCTAAACGTCCTGTGTAGGTACTTGTAAAGAAAGTGCGAGGCAGGCGGATCACAAGGTCAGGAGTTTGAGACTAGCCTGGCCAATATGGTGAAACCCTGTCTCTACTAAAAATACAAAAATTAGCTGGGCGTGGTTGCCGGCGCCTGTAGTCCCAGCTACTCAGGAGGCTGAGGCAGGAGAATTGCTTGAACCTGGGGGGCG
Source organism: Gorilla gorilla gorilla (assembly GCF_029281585.2). Classification (NCBI taxonomy): domain Eukaryota; kingdom Metazoa; phylum Chordata; class Mammalia; order Primates; family Hominidae; genus Gorilla; species Gorilla gorilla. The sequence goes on from NC_073237.2 coordinate 130,389,780, forward strand.
GAGGTTGCAGTGAGCTGAGATCGTGCCACCACACTCCAGCCTGGGTGACAGAGTGAGATTCCCTTTCAAAAAAAAAAAAAAAATAAAGAATGTGCGTTCCACAGCTGTGGGCTTAGTGCTCACACTAAGCATCTTCCTTGGATGTCTGTTATGCTTTTCTTTTTTTTCTTTTTTTTAGAGATGGAGTCTTGCTCTTTCGTCCCAGCTGAAGTGCAGTGGCATGATTATGGCTCACTGCAGCCTCGAACTCCTGGCTCAAGGGATCCTCCTGCCTCAGCCTCCCAAGTAGGTGGGACTCAGAGGTGAGCCACCACACCAGGTTCCATTATGCTAGTTTTCTTAATTGGCATTGGAGAAAACCATAAAATTAGGGGGAAAGGGTAGATGCTAAAAGAGTGCTATTGGAGTATGATTGGAGGTGGAGTGAGAAAGGAAATAGACCTTGCTTTCATGGGGCTGTTGAGGAGTCCAAATGAGCAGTATAGAGGCCTGGCTTGGTTGGATGAGATGGAGAAATTCAAGACCTATTTTTGAGATAGTAAGCCCGGACATTTAATTAATTAAAAATAATTGTATCAAGTATTGAGAGTAAGAATACTAATAAAAACAGTAACGGCAGTGGCAAAAGTAACCACACAAGCAGAAATACGAAAACCAAGATGATAAGACCATACAGTCCGGCAGTGTCTTACTAACAGGGCTGTGGACGTCCCCACTCCTTCTCTTCCTCCTCCTCCAGCTCCTCCTCCACGTCTTCCTCCAGCTCCTGCTCCTCTTTCTTTTCCAGTACCTCCTCAGCCTTCTCCTCTGCCAGCCCCTCCTCCTTTCCCAGCCCCTCACCATCCAGCCCCTCCTCCTCCATCTCCTCCTCCTCTCTCAGCTCCTCCGCCTCCCCCAGCTCCTCCTCCTCCACTCCTCCTTCTGCTCCTCCTTCCCGTCCAGCTCCACCTCTCCCAGCCCCTCCTCCTCCTCCAGCCCCTCCTCCTCATCCAGCCCTTTCTCCTCTCCCAGCCCCTCCTCCCCAGCTCCTCCTCCTCCAGCCCCTCCTCCTCCTCGCGCAGACCCTCACCATCCAGCCCCTCCTCCTTCAGCCCCTCCTCCTTCAGCCCTTCCTCCTCCAGCCCCTCCTCCTCCCCCAGCCCCTCCTCCTCCAGCCCTTCCTCCTTCAGCCCCTCCTCCAGCCCCTCCTCCAGCCCCTCCTCCTCCAGCCCCTCCTCCTCCAGCCCCTCCTCCTCCAGCCCTTCCTCCTTCAGCCCCTCCTCCAGCCCCTCCTCCTCCAACCCCTCCTCCTCCAGCCCCTCCTCCTCCAACCCCTCCTCCTCCAGCCCCTCCTCCTCCTCTTCCAGTTCCTATTCGGGGCGGGCCCAGCCCCGCCTCGCGGAGCGATCGATGGCTTGGGCTCGTCGCACACGCCTGCCCAGCCTCTGCACTCGGCTCGCCAGGCCTGCGGCGCTGCCATGGAGACACGGCCCAGCGGCCCCAGGCCCCGCCCTGGGAGCCCCGCAGCGCGTCGCGCCGCTGCCCGCATCTCCGAGGCCCACGACGAGCGGTGACTGGGGCGGGCGACGTGGGGGACCCGGGGATGCGGGCAGACGATAGGGGGCTGGAGGATGGGGCGACCCAGAGCGCGCGGGGTCTGGGGCGCGGGGATGGGGGCCGCGGGCCACGCGACGGGGACCCCAGGGTGCGCGCAGGTGGCGGGGACGCGCGATGGGGGCTCGGGAAGCTGAGGCTGACCTAGCGCAGGCATCCCAGGAGGGGAGGTCCCTGACGCTGCGCAGCTGGGAAGGCGTTCGGGAGTGGGTTGCGATGCTTCCCTGTTCGTTTTCTCCTGACATCGTTTTTGTTTGGGTCCAGGGGCCTCACGGGAGCTGGATGCTCCGAGCAGCAAGGCGGCCCCGGGGGCCCCTTCCGGTCCCGGGGCTGACGCCTGGCGGCGTCTCCGGGAACCCGCGCCCTTTCAAGCGCCGCTGGCTCCTGTTTCACAGATGGAGACCCTGAAGCCCCAACAAGCAGCCTCCCCAGCACCTCCCAGTGACTGAAAAAGCTGGCACTGGGCGCCCGTCTCACTCTCCACCCAGCTCCCAGGCTGCCCCACGGGACGTAAGTAGCTCGATCTAGGCCGCTGACCCCCAGAGAGTTGATGCTGCGCTGCAGACTGCCGCCGCTGCCGGGGCGCTTGACTTCCCCTCTCCTGACAGCACGTTCGTTCCTTTGCAGCAGCACCTTTGGGGAGAGACGAGACCTGAACAAACGCTGGGGCCGGATCTCCAGGGTGGGTCAGAACAGCCGTTGCCCTGAAAGCTGGCCCGGACAGATGCGTGCAGGGCGTGCCACCGGAGCTCCTTCCAGCTTGCGTCTGGGGCCACCATGTCCCTTCCTCAGGGCACTGGATCCATCTCTTCAAGCTCAGTGGTCCAGGCCATGGTGGCAGAATCACCCCCCAGGGTGTGACGCCTCGTCCCTGTCAATTCCACACAGCTGCACCCGGAAGAGCTGTGGCCGGGCGCCGCTCTGACCTGTGTGCGGTCCCCTGAATGGGTCTCAGGTGTCTTCAGAATGGCGAGGCCGCCTCATTTCCTCACCACACAACCCTCCTGAGGACGTTGCCTGCAAATGGGCGGAATTCCTAATTTCTACCATTCAGTTAAACGAGGGATCCTGAAACCCCAAAGCTGGGAAAGCTGTCCGTTAATTTAGTGCGCGTGGGCCGTCTCAGAACAGCAGGGTTCCCAGGAGTCCGGCGGGACAGGGGAGGGGATGAGTGGCCGCGTCCCCCTGGCAGAGAAGGCCTTGTCTGAAGGCTACGCCCGCCTCCGGTACAGGGACACCTCCTTGCTCATCTGGCAGCAGCAACAGCAGAAGTTGGAGTCGGTGCCACCTGGGACGTACCTGAGCAGGAGCCGAAGCATGTGGTACTCACAGTATGGAAATGAGGCCATCTTGGTCCGAGACAAAAACAAGCTCGAGGTCTCTAGGGACACAGGGCAGTCCAAGTTTTGCACAATTATGTAATTCCGATGTGAGCACCTGCACCCAGGACCACACTTTGAGGAAAACAGACCTGAGTTTCATTCGGTTGTCTTGTTGATTTCCAATCCTTGCTGGAAGATTTTGAATAATGAATGTGAAGATCAAACTGTGGTGTAAGAACCCAAGAAGTGCAGAATTGGCCCCCGAGCCCCTCAGCACAGCCGCGGTGTGACTGGTGCACAGGACACTTCCCCTCTGGAGTCCCCTCCGTGGTCAGCTGTTGTGACATTCGAATTCTCCAGGTGCTGCTAGGGACAGCATAGGCCTGGGCACTGCTAGATGCTTGGTTTAAACCAGGCCAAGAGTAACCCTCCCATCCCCATTACAAACCACCTTTTCAAGTTTTTTAGGTTTTAGTTTTTTGTTTTTAGCATAAATGGCGGAGTAGCAGCAGCATCTCACCAGGAGCTTTGTCGCATTACATTTTGTATTTTGCTTTTTTGAGACAGGGTCTCACTCTGTTACCCAGGCTGGAATACAGTGGCACGATCACAGCTCACTGTAGGCTCGATCTCCTGGGCTCAGGTGATCCTCCCAAACTCAGCCTCCCAGGTAGCTGTGGCTCCAGGCGAACTACTGTGTATAGAGACAGGGTTTCCCTATGTTGCCCAGGCTGGTCTGGTCTTATAGTCCTGGGCTCAAGCCTCCCAGAGTGCTGGGATTACAGGCCTGGGTCACCGCACCAAGCCCGCATTTATATTTTGAGTTACCAAAATGATCGTCATGTGTGAAGCATCATGGTAGCTTCCAAGCATTTGCGGCCCACTGGCCAGTGCATCCAAAACACATTCAGGAAACCTGAGAGTTGTAAGTTGCACATGTGTGGCCTACAGTGACTTCCATGTAGTAACAGGGCTGAGCAAGGCAGGCTCTCCACCAGACTTAAAGCATTCAACCTCTCTGCCCCCAGGCCGACACTGACATGTGTTCACTGTCGCTGCCACAGCTAGCCACCTGTGTTCAGTCTCCACGAAGGATTCACCTTCTGCTCTCACTGACATCTCCTTGGCTACACAAATGTGCAGGTGTCTCTTGTCAAAGCTAATTTTTCTTTTCTAAATAAAAACATCCTTTAATACACTCCTCCCCTTCCTCACACTTATTTTTATCCTTGTTCGTAATATCCTACTTGGCTTCCCATTTTTTATAGCAGTAATATCTAATTGATTGCTAAAGACTGCAATACACAAAGGCATAAAGCAAAGCACAAGTGCTCTCCGTGGGGAGAACCCGGCCGGCAGCTGGGGATGCGTCCCACGGCTCCTCAGTGTGCACACACGGTCACGTGATTCTGACGGCCTCATCCTGCACCATGCCTCTTGTATCTGCCATTTTCTTTCTTGCTCAACTGTACAGACTGGGCATTCACTTAATGCTTTTCTTTTTTTTTAAGAGAGTCTCACTCTGTTGCCCAGGCTGGAGTGCAATGGCACAATCTCAGCTCACTGCAACCTCTGCCTCCTGGGTTCAGGTGATTCTCCTGCCTCAGCCTCCTGAGTAGCTGGAATTACAGGTGCCTGCCACCACGCCTGGCTAATTTTTGTATTTTTAATAGAGACAGGGTTTCACCATGTTGGCCAGCCTGGTCTCGAACTCCCAATCTCAGGTGATCTGCCCACCTCGGCCTCCCAAAGTACTGGGATTACAGGCGTGAGCCACCGCACCCGGCCCACTTCATGCTTTTAACCTCTGACTCGCAGCTCTCCCGTGAGCCCACAGACGGGCACAGTGACAGCATCCAGGTTGTCATCTGTGCAAACAGCATGTTCTGAATGTGCCTGTACTCTGTTCGTGCTTCTCTTTGCAGCTGTGCAAGTTCATTCGCAAACGTCCTAGAAGTGGAACTGCTGGGTCAAAGTGCATTCCCCAAATGTCCTGCCAGAGGCCTGGTCGGCAGCAGCCTCCTGCACAGCCCGAGTCCCTTCTGCGAGAGTCCTGGCTTGTTTGCAGCCTGCAGCTGGGAGATTTGAAGTCAGACTTCCAGGATTGCCGCATGGAGCTGCAGAGGGAGTGAGCATGGGGCTGGAGGACCTGCCCCGCCGGCTGACATTCCCACAGCAAGGTGGGCCCGCCAAGGAAGCACTCCACATCTGCTAGGTAGGGTTTGTCTACATCTTTTCAGTTTAAGTCCTGCCTGGGAAGAAAGCAAACTCCAGAGGCAAATCTGGAATGCCTGTGTGCCACCTTCTCACCGCACCACAGACTCCCCTGAGGACGGGTTGTGGCGGGGTTGGCCCCAAGCACGGGAGGCAGCGCAGACACGCAGAATGGGGTCTGAGGTCACGTTGCAATGCTGGCAGGATGTGTGCTCAAGGGCCAGTCTCTGCAGGGGTCAGGGCGTGTGGGCCACGCACAAGGAGCTGGCACTAAGCCGCTTAGGCTGCAGGAAGACACCATCTGCCTGGGGCGGACAAGGCCCCATGTCCGTCCTCAAGGAGGCTGATCTGGATGAGAAAGGTCACAGTCTGGCCAGGAGTGGCACCGTGCCCCCTGACCCCATCTGGGGTCGGGGCTGGACAGGTCCTCAGGCCTAGACGTGGGCCCAGCCAGAACCTCCTCCCCTGGCATATCTCTTCCAGGCCTAGTTCCAGAGCTGTCATTCTTCGGCGAGCCGCGCTGCACGCCAGCCTCTGCAGTCTGGCAGTTAAACCTATGAAAATCTGCTTTTGGGATTTTATTTGCATTTCCATTAGACTGAGCGCATCACAAGCCACTTCAGGATAGACTGAGGTGCAGAGGGAGGGAACAAGCGGCCAGGTCGACTAGAAGAGCACAGAACCTGGCTGTCTCGAAGAGGGCAGCTTGTTCCAGGGAACCAATGAACTGTCAGTAAAGGGGATTGTGGCTTCCTAGTGAGGCAAGAAATGATGCTCCCTTCATCCTGCCAGGGCTCAGGACAAGAGCTACTTAATGGTTTGGTTATTATTATCTTTTAAGAGATGTTGTCCAGGCTGGAGTGCAGTGATGCAATCATGGCTTACTGCAGCCTCAAACTCCTGGCCTCAGGCCATCCTCCTGCCTCGGCCTCCCAAAGTGCTGTGATCACAGGCACGAGCCACTGCATCCTGCCTTTAAATGGTTTTTTGGGGCCCCTTTTGGATGCTCTGGGTGTTTTTGCCAAGAGTTACAGGATGTCAAGTGTGGGGAGCTCAGCACCCTTGCTGTGGACCAGTGAAGGCTGTTCCAGACCAGGTGCTTCCAGACATTTCCAGGCTCCAGGAGAGAGGCTGGGAGCCCCCACAGAAAGCACAGGAAAATGCAAAAAAAAAAAAACAGTCTTTTTTTTTTTTTTTGCTTTTTATTATGAAAACAAAACAAATGCCCCAGGAGAAGAGTCCATGATTACCAGAAACATCAAAGAGTACTTTCTACCATTTTTATTCTGTTGTGTTGAGGCCAGCATTGCAATAAACAAGCTAAACTACTTACATTGGACTCATTTTCAGTAACTGACATTTACAGGAATATACTAGAAACGGCACTAAAAAGTTTAAGAAAAGTTACGGTAAACTTGCATGCACATCATACAGAAAAGTAACATTTTAAATATAAAAAAGAAAAACTTCCTGGAAGCATTAAGCATTAAGGAACAGTGCTACTCTGGATGTGACAAATTCTGTATGTGGGTGTTACTCTTTCCCAAAAGACTGTCAGAGGCGTGAGTGCTGCAAAAGAACAACAACAAAACAAACACACAAAAAAATGTGTCTTACAGTTTGTGAGCAAGATGACACCGCCCAACACAAAGAGGGGTCTGGAGTTCAGTTCACGCCCGAAGCCTGCCCCCTCGGCCTCCAGGGGTCATTCAGAGCGTTCTCAAATCCAGTTCCAACACACGACTTGTCACTGCTCCTCTCCCCTTGAAAAAAGCATGTTAGAAGCTGCCCTACAGGTCTCAGCAGTGGGACAATCTAATTGAATCACCGCAGCCTTCTAATACAGAAGAAACGGACGTGACCATCACCCTCAGCCCGCCAGCAAGGGTGCTGAGGAAGTCATCAATCCTTCGAAACTCTGAAAAGAAACCAGTGTTGAAGTCTGGACAGAAAGCCTTAAAAAAGTGACAGCACCAATGCAGCTGCTCAGTGTACCCGCCGTGGGCTGTCAGGGTCAGTGGCTTCTTTCTAGATGAAAGGAGCAGAGGCGGGCCGATGCCACCGTCACACAGAACCAGCCGAGAAGGAAAGGCCCCACGATGCTCTTGCTGCGCTGCCCCCACAGCCGGCCGCTCCCCCGACGGCTCACACAGGCAGCAGCACCTCACTGCCCTGTGGCTGGAAGGGCATTGCAAGGAGCGCCCCCCAGCCCCAGGCACCCCCGGCTTAGGGTGTGCGTATCACCCAGCCCTGTGCTGGCAGCACGTTACCAACCAGCCTGCGTGAAGACCTGTCAACTGTCGTGTGTGAATTCCTTAAATTCGGTTTAAATAGTCCATTAAAGATCTGTTTAGAAAATACCTTTGAAAAACAAGGGTAACTTTAAAAAATGGAAACTTTCAAATCCATTTATATTTTTATTATAAACAAAACTTAATTAAAAGTTTAACAAACTGGCTGAAAACTCACCAAGTGTCAGACTCACCAGCAATTTAAAACATGATAATTTACCAGCATCTCCTCATCAGAGTTCCCTCTCCAGTAAGGGTATACCTACATCTGTAAGGGTCAGTGGACTCTGAATCAATTTTATGGTTTTTTTAAAATCACCATGTATTAGGATACTAATGATAGTCCCTATATCCATCCAGAAATGCTGGCAGAAAGCACTGGCCACCATACAGGACAGACCACACCAGAGCTCCATACCCAGCGTCTGCCTGGAGGCTCCCCCACGCCGAGGTCCGGGAGAATGCCTGGTTTCAGTCATTTCCGGACTAACTGTGACGACGCGTGAGCAGGGAGCACCGTGCGAGTCTCCGGGAGGGAATCCTCCTGGGGCCCAGAGACTCCTCTACCCCTGGGGAGGGCAGACAGGCTCGGGAGGGCCTGGCCAGGCCACTGGAGGCTGGCAGGGAGCAGGCATGTCCACCCGCAAGCCTGGGAGGCTAACTCTGGCATTCCTGGCTGGAGGGGCCATGCTTATTGGTGGGCCAGTTTGGGACATCCCCGTACTCAAAGGCCATATGGCAGCCTCTGGGAAAACAAAACCAAAACATCACCTTCTATTAAACTCTGTATATTATTATTTTTTACAATAGAAAGTTAAAAATCAAGACTTAGATTTACTATACATTTTTTCTCTCAGATTACAAAGTTTATATTATATAACTGGGGTTCCCTAAATTGATTTCTTTTAAAACAGTCTTAAAGAGACCAGAAGTGAATACAAAAGAACTAAACAAAATAAAAAATTAGAATGTGCTGTAGCTGAAAGCTGTCTATACCTGTAAGCCTCCAAGTTTCATACAAAAAAAAAAAAAAAAAAAAAACCCCACAAAGAAAAAACCAAAAAACCCAACAAACCCAGGGGCGAGCGCGCGAACAGACGTGGGTGAGCACCGCGCGGTGGCAGGAGTTAGCACCTGGAGACGACAGGCCGCCGCCAGACAGGACCCGGGCCCGGCACACCACTGACAAGGCCTGCATCTCTGCGATTGTGTGAATGCATTTCTTCTGCGGTTTTTTCTTATTTTTTTTTTTTTTAAAAATGACCAATGATGTTAATAAATAACTATTTATATACACATAAGCTCGGGAAGTGGTTCCCAAGGGCGGCACAGCAGCAGCAGCAGGGGCAGCGCTAGCCAGGCGGGGACTCACAGCGGGCTGGACTTCTGTAGAAAATTGCCGAACCTTACAAAAAAAGTCTCCTTTTTTTTTTTTAATCTTTTCTTCTTTTTTTTTTTTAAAGTTGAGGTAAAAGCTTCAGTGTATGGAAACCTGCAGGCTGCATACACAGCCGCTCTGTTCCCTCCGAGGAGCTCCTGACATCACCACGAGCGGAGAACGCACATCCCACCCGACCACCCCCCAAGGGCTCCACGCTCCGGGCTGGGGCTGCGATGACCTTTCGCTTAGGCCCAGCCTGGTCTCCACAAGCAGGAACATCTGTCCTCAGCCCCTCCAGAAAGAGGTGGCCGCGTCAGACATGAGGGTCAGAGCTCGGGGCCCAAATGACAAGGACAATGCGTGTTGACAAAGCTAACAGCTTTCAAATACAGTACCCATGTCCGAGACATTTCCTTGGAAAAAATTCTTTCTCGAGCTATCGACCAGGTTGGGCCTAAGCAAAGGGATTCCACAAGGTTCTTCGGTACGAATCTCACACGATTTTCTGGGGTCATCGGGTTAGCATTTGAAGTTGTCATCTCCAAGTGACTGAATTCAGTGATGAAGAAGAGACTTTCTGCAGAGTTCACACCTTCTCATCAAGTCTAATGCACACACAAGATAGATCTCTGACCTATGAAAGCAAAAACTGGAAGATATCATAACACTGAATTAAGAAGCAGACCTGCACACCATGGAACAGAAGTAGTAATATGAACCAGAGGGGTAGGGCAGAGTCTCGGCGTGTGCGACATCCATCTGTCCTGTTCTGTCCGAAGCCAGTTCATTCTGAGTCACTGCTGTCGGAGCTGGACCCGCTGGAGCTGCTGCTCCCAGACTCGGAGGAGCTGCTGCTGCTGAGCCTGGACGGGCCCCCTGAGGGTGCTGAGCCGGGCTTCTCTGTGGAGACATGGGCAGGGAGATGCACTCGCACACCCGCTTCTTGACCCGCTTGGCGGCATGTCGTCCATGCCAGCGTGACACCGTCACACTGTGTGCCACGAGCCACCCACTTCCTGACCCAGTCGTTTAATAAGTATTTATTGAAATTAATCAGGTCAACAAGACTATCTGAATATACTTGAGACAGGAAAAAAATGAATGCACACTACTAACAGGAAATGATGGATGCGAGAAAGGCTGCCCATCAAAAACATCCACCAGTCACATGGCCACCAGCAGCGACAGGAACACCAGCTGCTGGCGTTTCTGGAGCGCTTACTCTGCCTGGGGCGTCCAAAGAGTGACTACAGGAGACAGACCCCTTCAGCAGGCAGGGTCATGGGCCCTGTCTCGACACTGGGCAAACCATGTCGCAAGGCCATGGCCCCCAGCTACAACATGCTCTAGTCCAGACAGGACCCTACTGTCCCCTCCATATGTGTGTCCTGGAAGCCAGGAAAAGAGATGTGTGCTCTAACAGGGTCCAGAACAAGGAGGCAAGGGCTCAAATGCTGGCTCCCCTGAGCAAAGGACCTGGCAAAGTGCAGGGCATGGGGCTGGGCCTCCCGCCTCCGCTACCTCGGCCTGCCGTGGAACTGATGCCACTGCCAGGGAACAGTCAGAAAGCTCACGGTGAGCCCAGCTCACTGGCTGGGCTGCCCGGTCCAGCCCCACAAAAGCCCTCTCCTGGGGGGTCCTCTGTCTGTGGTGCCCTGGAATGGGCTGTGTTCACACACACTTGACATGTGCACACCTCCCTGCAGGGTTGGGGTATGACCCCCAGTGACAGACAAGGAAATGAAGGTTTCAGGAGCTCAAGAGCTCATTAAGAACATGGAGCTCATCAGGAGGTAAGCCACACTCAGACGTGGGCCTGCTCGATGCTCAAACCCCTACTGCTGACACCCCCCACCCCCCCAAAGAGGGGTGGCACGGCGGCCGCCAGCAGTACCTTTCCGGGCGGGCTTCTTGCTGCTGCTCAGCTGCCCGCTGACATCCTGCAGACGCTTTTCCAGCTCCTTCTTCTTTTCCTGAGCTAGCTCCTCTTTCGACTTGGCTGCCTGTTTCTTCCCGCTTGCTGCTGTCGGGGAACAAATGGGCACTCAGACTGCAGAGCAGACCGATGGGGCAGGAGCCAGGGCTGCATCCAGGTGGCCAAGGCCCCAGCCCTGCACACTGGCATCCATGCCAGCTGCCCAGCTTTCATGAGTCTGGGAGCTGACAGATGCAAAGCTGTCACCAGGGCTTCGAGTGGCAGAAATGACTGGGATGAGACAGACCCACCACCACCCACATCTGCTGAGCCCTCAGGGTGTGCAAAGCCTGGATCCTAAGGTGACAGAGGCCATTCCTATGGTGCAAACAGGTGCACGGACAGGATGTGGTTTGGCCAACATGCCTCATGTGCAGGGCAGAGCCTCTGATTCATGGACCTGCCTCACCAGGGCCGCTGCTCTCCATCTGCCCGAGCAGGAGGCCCGGTCTCCACTGCCTGCCACTCCTGAGTCGCTCCCTCCAAGTTGACCCGGTGACTTACCGTGGGTCAGACGCACCATGACCACACAGACATTCCATCCAGGAAAAGGAGCAAGTGAGGCCCATGCACACCCAAGAGGCCACATGCAAGTTTAAGTGAGCCCTGCACTCACTTGACAGCCTATGGGGGCTGCCACAAGGGCTGCCTCGGGTCTGCCCTCCCTCCTACTCTGCCAGACCTGCAGACCCCAGCAGTGACTCGTTCCTGCCACTGACTTCAGGGAAGCCTGGGCCGGTGCCCCAGGGTCCGTCCTGTGAGGCTTCTGGACTTGTGACCCCAGTCAAAGGGAGGGTGTCCTTGTTATAAGAGAAGCTGGTCTGCCCTGCAAGGGACCATGAGAGGTCACCTGCAGCCAAGGCCCCAAATGGAGGGGAGCCTCAGGAAGGCATGCAGTGAGGACCCCAACTGGGCCCTGAATGAATGGGGTTTGGGGCCAGAGCCCAGCCCCAGAGTCGCGCATTCCCTGGACAAGGTTAAGGCCAAGGCACGCAGTGCTGCCCGTGTCCCCAAGAACAGGGAAAGAGGGCTCTGGCTGGGTAGGGCTCTGGCTGGGTGGGGCTCAGGCCTGGGTTCAGCCCCAAGCCCACTGGCCCTGGCTGAGCACAGATATCCTCAGGGCATCTGTGGTGGGACAAAGGAGCCAAGACAGCGTGGCAGCCCTGTGCCCACGCTCGCTACACAGGGCCCGTGAGGAGTGACAGGAGGGGCAGGCCAAGGAGGGGAGAGGAACTTCAAGCACCACGCTCCGCGCAGGCAACTTACAGAACGGTTTCCTTTGCTTTTTCTGTAAACAAGACTTGACATATCTCTCCAGTTCCCGCAAAGTGGTGGGTTTCAGAGTCTCAAAGTCAATTTCTATCTCATCGGGGTTGGAGTCCCTGAGCGAGGGCTCCCGAGATTGTATGATGTGCACTACCCGGCCCAGCTTCTCCCCGGGCAGCCGGTTGATGTCCAGGCTAAGCTGGCGCTTTTCATCGTAGCTCATGGGCAGGCCCTCCTCCTCTTCCTCCGAGTCGTAGGAGGCAGATGCCTGCTTGCTGCCTTTCTTCAGCTGTCTGGGGAAGGAGACAGAGCAACGTGGTGTTGAGTCTCTGTCTACCTGCCGTGGGAGCCCACTGCACACACCCCTTCCTCCCAACAGCAGGCTGCTCTCTGGGACCAAGCTTTCTTCCCAAAGTGGTGCCCCAAGGCAGAAAATCCAAGGTTAGAAAAGTTGCTCCCGGCTGCGGGGTTTCCAGACCTTGGCCAGGAAACAGTTACAGAGGTTGTTAGTTCCTCTCTGCACCCCATAGGCGTCTCAAACTCCACAGGTCAAGAAATGATCTCTGTATTCAGGTAATCCAAAAGAAGGCAAAAAAGGGGGAACAAAGGAACAAAAAACAGAGGAAAAAGAAAATAATAAAATGATAGACCAAAATCCAATTATATCAATAATTATGTGAAATATAAACGGTCTAGGGCCAGGCATGGTGGCTCACGCCTGTAATCCCAGCACTTTGGGAGGCCGAGGCGGGTGGATCACGACGTCAGTAGGTCGAGACCATCCTGGCTAACACGGTGAAACCTCGTCTCTACTAAAAATACAAAAAATTAGCCGGGCATGGTGGCGGGCACCTGTAGTCCCAGCTATGCGGGAGGCGGAGGCAGGAGAATCGCTTGAACTAGGGAGGCGGAGGCTGCAGTGAGCCGAGATCTTGTCACTGCACTCCAGCCTGGGCGACAGAGCGAGACTCTGCCTCAAAAAAAAGAAAAAGAAAAAGAAAAAAGAAAGAAATGTAAATGGTGTAAACACACCAACTAAAAGGAAGAGACACGCAGGTTGCATTAAAAACAAGACCCCACTCACATAGTGTCCACACAAATGCCACTTTAAATACAATCTTCTAAGTAGGTTAAAAGGAAAAACGTGAGGAAAAAATATACCATGCAAACACTAGTCAAAAGAAAGCTGGTGTGGGTATATTAATTTCAGACAAAGTAAACTTCAGAAAAAGGAGTATTTTCAGGAAAAAAAGGACAACGCAGGGCCAGGTGCGGTGGCTCACGCCTATAAGCCCAGCACTTTGGGAGGCCAAGGCGGGTGGATCACCTGAGGTCAGGAGTTCGAGACTAGCCTGGCCAAATGGTGAAACACTGTCTCTACTAAAAATACAAAAATGAGCCAGGCATGGTGGCGGGCACCTGTAATACCAGCTACTAGGGAGGCTGAGGCAGGAGAATCACTTGAACCCTGGAGGCGGAGGTTGCAGTGAGCCGAGATCGTGCCACTGCACTCCAGCCTAGGCAACAAAGCGAGACTCCTTCTCAAAAAAATTTAAAAAATAAAAAATAAAAAAAAGGTTTCAAGTCAGTAATCTAATCTTCTACCTTAAAAAGTAAAAAGAAGCCAAGTCTAAACTAAGCAAAGCAAACAGTAAAGATCAGAAATAAATAAAAGTAAAAATATTTTTTTAAAAACATCAATGAAATCTAATTATGTTTCTTTGAAAGATCAATAAAATTGGTATGTCTCTATCCAGATTCACCAAGGAAAAAAAGACACAAATTACCAATATCAGGAATGAAAAAGACACATCACCACAGGCCCTACAGACAATAAAAGGATAATAGAGAAATACTAACCAATAGACTAATGTCCATAAGTTTGACAATCTGAGTGGAATGGATTAACGCCTTAGGCATAAACCTCTAAAACTCACTCAAGAAGAAACTGATAATCTAATAAGCCTACACCTATTAAAATAATTGAATTCATGATTAAAAACCTTCCAACAATCAAAACTCCAGGCCCAGATGGTTCTGCTAGTGAATCCTACCAAACATTTAAGTATTAATATCAATTCTATACATTCACTCCAGAAAACAGAAGAGGGGCAACACCTTTCAAATCTTTTTTTTCTTTTTTTCCCTGAGGCCAAGTCTTGCTCTGTCGCCCAGGCTGGAGTGCAGTGGTGCGATCTCGGCTCACTGCAACCTCTGCCTCCCGGGTTCAAGAGATTCTCCTGTCTCAGCCTCCCGAGTAGCTGGGATTACAGGCGCCTGTCACCAAGCCCGGCCAATTTTTTCTGTTCTTAGTAGAGACAGGGTTTCACCATGTTGGCCCAAATTTCTGGGATTACAGGTGTGAGCCACTGTACCTGGCCTCAAATCACTTTTTAATTGCCTCTAATCACTCAAATATTATATCCCAACCAACACTTTTTTTTGTAAAGAGACTGAGACCACTATGGGCAACACAGTAGGATTCTAACTCCTGAGCTCAAGTGATCCTCCTGCCTTGCCCTCCCAAAGTGCTGGGATTACAGGTGGGAGCCACCACACCAGGCTGCAACTCATTTTTGACGCCAGCATTATACTGATACTAAAAACAGACAAAGATAGTACAGGCTGGGTATCCCAAATCCAAAAATCCAAAATGCTCCAAAATCTGAAACGGTCTGAGTCTTAACGTGACGCTCAAAGGAAATGCTCACTGGAGCATTTCAGATTTTCAGATTTGAGATGCTTCAGTTTTGAGATGCTTCAGATTTGAGATGCTCAATGGGGAGTATAATGCAAATATTCCAAAATCTGAAAAAATCCAAAATCAGAAGCACCTTTTATTTTGGAAACATCCTTATTTTAGATAAAGGATACTCAACCTGTATAAGAAAAATGGATTTTTGCATCTGCCTCCAAAAAGGAGAGAGGGAGGGAGGGAGAAAATAAGGGAAGGAAAGACCTATCCCAACCATTCCACTCGCTGTCTTCATTAATGGCTGACCCAGCTGTCTAAGCCCAAACCCAGGACACCCATGCTCCTCCTCTCCTCCCTCCAAGCACCAGGGCCTGGCCATGCCGCCTCCCAAAGTAGTCTATCTCCAGAGCCACACCAATTTCTTTTGCCTGCACAACCACGATAACCTCCAAAGGGGTATCCTTTCTTCCATTCCTGATTTCCACTAAGCTATTCTCCATAGTGGCGAGGATCTGATCATGTTGAGCTTAAATCCTAACTCTCCTTCATTTGCTTGAAAAGGAAGCATGAACACCTCAAACAAAGCCGGCTGATCTCAGCAGCCTCAACTCACCTTTTTTCCCAACTTGTTCTTTTTCAGTGGTGCCAACTTTGCCCTCATTCCCAAAAGGAACACGTCCTACTGGCCTCTGTGGCTTTGTACCCGCTGTTCCCTGTTCTTGGAACTCCCTCCCTGGCCCTCTGCTGCCAAGCTTGCTCCCACACAGCTGTTGCCTCCCCCTTGGGAAGCCTCCCTTCCACCTGGCCAGAAGAGCTCCCATCCCGGGCCTGAGCTCCTTCCCTACTAGCTCACACTGCTTTGTGGCTCCTAGCGTGTCCCTAGCAGACACTCCTCAGGGTGGTGCCCAGCCACAGCAGGGGCTCCCGAAGGAGGCTGAATGCAGCTGTGCACGATTCCACCATCCCTGCCCCCTGCCTATGGGCAAGTCCAAAACGGGGCGTTCAACTCCCCCTAGTCAAGATCCTTGGCCCAGACCAGAGAAACATCCCAAAAGCTTCATGATGTGGAGACCAGGCCGTGCCAGCGCTTCAATGCCCAGAATCCAGGCCAGCCCCACAGACAACTGAGCAGCATCACCTGGGCCCCCGGACTTCCCAGCACAGGTCTCATCAGGCCCTCTGTCTCCCCGCCCCCATCACCCTGGTTTCCAGGTGGCCAAGGCACAAAGCCCCCAATCCCAGCACTGCTGCTACATGAGCCCCCATGGCGCGCTGAGTGCTGGGCTCTTGGAGCCCGAGCAGGTCTGGAGCCCACCTGCCGGCCGTGGTCGTGCTGTTGGCCTTCTTGGCAGGAGCCTTCTTCTGCTGAGCCTGCTTGGCAGGTGGAGCCACCTTGGCCTTCTTCTCTTCCTCGGCCTTCACTTTGTGCTTCTCCTTCTCCTTCTCCTTGTCCTTCTTCTTCTTCTCCTTCTCCTTCTTCTCCTTCTTCTTCTTTGGTTTGTTTACTGGGGCCTGAGACAGGGCGGCCAGCTGCTCGTGCACGGCCTTCAGCTGGAAAAGGGCGGGTGGCTGAGCAGGTGCTGGGCACGGCCCACACCACTGGGGCTGTGTGGCACCCTGGGATTGGAGGGGGCTCGGGGCGATGTCAGAGCTGCCTCAGCTGGGTGAGGAGGTGAACCAGGGGCACCCGGGCCCTGCTCTGCCCCTCACTCCCGTGACCCCCAGTGAGTCATGAGCCCTCTCCGCCTCGGCTTCTTCGCCTGCAGTGGGGAAGAGCTGCCTGGCCACAGGCTCAGCACTGCGCGGGTGGCACAACAGGGACTCGGTAAGGGCAGCTAACTTTTTTAAAAAAATGTATTATACTTTAAGTTCGGGGATACATGTGCAGAACGTGCAGGTTTGTTACATAGGTATACATGTGCCACGGTGGTTTGCGGCACCCATCAACCCGTCATCTACATTAAGTGGGCAGCTAACATTTTTATTATTACCATTGTTCAGATAAGGAAGGACTCTCTAGAAGTTTAAATGCCCGCACAAAGGAGATTTTCATCAGTGATTTCTGGGAAGCCATTTGATAATACGCAGGACTCCGGGGTTAAAACAATCCACTGCCAGCAACCAGCAGTAATCCAGGGCCGCCCTGCAGCTGGCAGTGTGCCAAGCGCCTCGCCCTCCCCACTGCAGCCACCCCCATGGGAGAGGCCCCTTGAGAGGCACTGCCCATGTGAGGCCACGACCTGTCCCTGCCTCTGGGTGGTCTGTGCAAGGAAGACAGCGGGCGGGTGGAGGAGCTGCCACCTCACAGCCATCTTCCCTGCTGTGTGTCCTTGCCACTTCAAAATCAAATGTCCAGCCCAACTCTGGGGACTGCAGGGCCATCGCTGTCCTTGCAGCCCTGATTCATGCTGTTCCCCTCCTGACTCGACAGCCCTGCTCTATTTTCTCCCAATCTGGGGTCCCAGAAATCATGCATCTGGCTGGCTGCCAGAGGTCTGGGGAAACAATTCACATCTTTCTCAATCTGACCTCAAGACAGCTCAGAGTGGGTGACATTTGTCCCATACTGCAAACGAGGAAAGCAGAGAAGGGGGAGGAAGCACAGCCTGGCAGCGGGACTGGGGCTGGGCAGCTGCACGGCAGGGCCCTCAGGACCCTGGAGCCTGCACCCCACCCCACTGCAAGTGACTGCTTGGAGCCCAGGCACTACTGTGGCCTCTGCAAGTGCCTCACAGGCCTTTCTGGAGCACAGCAAGGCACACATAACCACACATGACCCCTGAGCTCCCACCTGAGGCCCGCCAGGTGTCCAGAAACATCCCAGCCATGTGTCCCCGCAGCCACCCATGTGTGCTGTGGGTTAGGCTCGCACCACCCCAGACCTGGGGAGGGCACTCCGAGTGTCTTTACGAGGAAGCACTACCGTGGCTGCTGAGGGACACAGGGCAGAGGAGGGAACCATGCAAAGGGACGGACCTTGGGCTGCTGTGCCAGCAATCCCGCCTCAGCCCCTGAACCCCACCCAAGCATGCCAGTGCCCACCTGCTCCTGCAGCTCCGCCAGCCTGGTGGCCCGCTCCTCCTCCGAGTCCGAGCTGCCCGAGTCCGAAGAGCTCTCCTCACTGCTACGGCTGCTCTCAGCGCCCTTGCTCACCATGGGGGCCGCGGGGGCAGGCAGCGCCGGTGCCTCCACGGGCTCATCTGGCATCTTGGCAAACCTCATCTCAAACACGTCCTGCGGCAGAACAGAGGCTGCCCTGAAGACATGGATGCCCATGGGGCTGCCCCTTGGTGTGGGCCCTCAGGGTTTCTGAGGTGCCCCTGGGGCAGCACCCACAGCTGTTATGAAGGTCGGGCTAGGAGGAGACAGGGTCCCGCCTGCCTGGGGGGCTGTGGTTGCTTCCAGCTTGCCCACCCTCCCTCCCCAGGTAATTCCTGCGGACAGGCCTGGGAGGAGGGGACACAGGAGCTGGGCCACAGCTCCCTTCAGCAACTCCATGAGCCCTCTCTAGAAGATGCACGCATCCTTGTAGCCTCCTGGCCCAAAGCTCCCTGGGGCTGCCTCTGCTGTGAAACGGGAAACAGTGTCTTCCCTTGAGCTTGGACAGGGTCCTCCACAGCCACAGGAGTCCAAGAGTGTTGACCTCTTCCCATCTCTTCACCCCGGAACTGACTGCAGCATCACATCTCATGAACGGTTAACTCCAAAAGTTGGCCTAAAAGGCCAAAGTCTAGTCCTATCGATACTTTATTTACAAAAAAATATAAAAATTAGCCAGTCATGGCAGCACATGTCTGTGATCCTAGCTGCTCGGGAGGCTGCGATGGGTGGATTGCTTGAACCCAGGAGGTCGAGGCTACAGTGAGCCGAAATCATGCCACTGCACTCCAGCCTGGGTGACAGAGTGAGACCCTGCCTCAAATATATATATACACACACACACACACACACACACACATATATACACACACATATATATACACACACATATATATACACATATATATACACACACATATACACACATATATATACACACATATATACACATATATACACACATATATATACACACATATATATACACATATATACACACACATATATATATACACAAATATATATATATACACACACACACACACATTTTTAAGTTTTACTTTTACTAATTTTCTTTTTCTCTCAAGACAGAGTCTTGCTCTGTTGCCCAGGCTGGAGTGCAATGGCATGATCTCAGCTCACTGCATCCTCCACATCCTGATTTCAAGCGAGTCTCCTGCCTCAGCCTCCTGAGTAGCTGGGATCACAGCCATGCGCCACTACTCCCGGCTAACTTTTTGTATTTTTAGTAGAGCCGAAGTTTCACCATGTTGGCCAGGCTGTTCTTGAACTCCTGACCTCGTGATCTGCCTGCCTTGGCCTCCTAAAGTGCTGGGATTATAGACGTGAGCCACCACGCCCGGCCTACTTTATTTTTTGTAGGGACAGGGTCCTGCTCTGTTGTCCAGGCTGGTCTTGAACCCCTGAGCTCAAGTGATCCTCCCACCCTGGCCTCCCATTACAGGGGTAAGCCACCACACCCAGACTTCCTATCAAAATTGACTTTGGAAAGCCTTTGGACCAGGACCTAGGCCCTCAGTCACCCCTCTCAGCAAACATCCCCCTCCCTGGGGCAGCCCAGGCTCACTGAAGACAGGGAGGCACAGTGATGTGGAAATGAGGGGAGATTTCTTTTTGCCAAGCTCAGAAACCTGAATCCACACCGTCTGCTCACGTGACACGCCTCCACTGCTCAGGCTGGACCCAGCTCTGGAGAAGCCCACCCCAGGCTCTCATATCCCAGGCTCTCCTCTCAGGAGATGTCCCCAGAGGCAACCCAACCCACAGAGCAGCGGTCCAGGACCCCGCTCGGCCGACAGCCTTGAAGGCCATGCAGGTCAGGTCGTTTTGCTGTTGGGCTCTAACCCCACAGCTCAACTGATAAAATTGCACAATTGCTAAATAGTGCTCAGTCATGGAAATCCATCAGCCTCAGGGTCTCCTCTGTTGCCCAGGCTGGAGTGCTGTGCAACCACAGCTCACTGCAGTCTCCAACGCCTGGGCTCAGGTGATCCTCCCATCTCACTTTCCGGAATAGCTGGTACTACAGGGACACACCACCACACCTGGCTCGTTTTTAAAATCTGTTGTAGAGACAGCTCGTCTCAAACTCTTGGCCTCAAGTGATCCTCCCACCTCCGCCTCCCAAAGTGCTGGAATTACAGGCGTGAGCACCATGTCTATCCAACAGCACCTGTTTCAGGAGCAGGGGCAGAGCTGCCAGCTTCCCTGCTTGGTCTGCAAGCCTGGGTTTCCGTCCTCTATGCTCAGCTCCCTCGTTAAACTCAACCCGGTATTTACCAGGCTCCAGAGGACTGGGCTTTGCAAGGTCTTTTGGGTTCAAGACACAGTAAGCGAGGTCTCAGTATAAAACCAGGGTTCTGACGGCTTCCTCTGGATGTAATGGGACCTCCAGGACCACCCTGGCATCATCCCCCACAGGACCCAGTGCACAGAGAGGGTGGCAACGGCAGCAGTGCCTGGGAGAGGACCTTGCGCAGGCCCTGTGCGAGGACCTTGCGCAGGCCCTGTGCGCGAGAGGGTGGGAAAGGCAGCAGGACCCACAGGGGGAACGAGTTTCTCTCTCTGCCCCTTTTATGGGTCCTGTGTCATCCACAATAATACCATGGGCTGCTCAGGGATTTCAAAACAGTCTATGCAAGGACTGGGAACATCTTAACACGACATTCTGGATCCCGTGAAAAGGAAAAGCATGCTGGAAGAGAACACGTACCCATAATTCTCCCCTTTCCTCCAAAAATCAAGTCCTTTGATTAAATAACATTTATAACAGTGGTGCTGTTATTTATAAAAGCAAACCACCTGTGATCACAATTAGAGAAGGTAAGAATAGATTCTGGCACATCCACCCACACCAAAATATGTGTGCGGGACCTGGACTTTGGCAGAAAAATGCACACGCAGGCAGGAGCACACACACGCACACACGTCCACACACACACACGAATATCTCTGTGAGGTTTGTGCATGTTCACAAAGTCCCTGCGCTGAGAGCTAGACCACGACACTCCTGTTTTCCCTTAAGACATCTCACTGCTTCCTGCATTTTCTCCAGTCTGCCTTTTACTTCTGTTGTCAGAAAAGCAAAATGCTACACAAGCCACTGTCACCTAATTCATCCACCGGCTGCACTGACAGGCTAGTGTCCAAGCCTCTCCTTGCCACAGAAGACTTGCTGGAAACTACAGTCAGGGAAGCCACAAGAGAAAGAGCATCTGCCGTCCCACCTGGTACACGCACCAGTCCCTGGAGGGAAAGACTCACTACTGCGACACCCCCACAGAGCCCCAGTGGTCCCACCTGCTTGCTGGCTGCCCTGCCCCAGTGGCAGCTCCTGGAACCCAGCTCAGAGCCTGGCAGGGACCTGGTTGGCACTTGGGAAAAACGTGTTGAGGGAATGAGGCTCTCTGAGGCCTTCCTTGGCTGGACATTCACCTGGGCGCTTACCCCACACTGAGGCCAGGATGCCCACAGCACTGAGCTGAGCAGCCCCACCCGTGCCCAGCCTCGGGTTACCTGGAGCTTCCGGGCCATGGCCACAACCTCATGGTCTGGGGGATTGTATTTGTAGCAATTCGAGAACATTAGCCGGACATCAGCAGCAAAGCCCTGTGCGTCTGGGTACTCTCGGCCATCCATCTTCCTCTGCAACACACAGTGACAGGGGCCAGTGAGCGTGGCTCGTGGCGTCAGGACTCTCTGCCACACCCCACGAGATGAACTCTGGAGCCTCAGGAGCCACTGCCAGCTCCAGGGCAGTGCCTACTGGCCTGGCCGGCAGGACACCCCAGCTCTCCGGGACCTCGTACGAGGAAACCCAAAGTGAGGACATGAGAGGGTGACTTGATGGCTTGGCAGGGAGGGTCTGGGACTCCAGAGACAGATCTCCTAATTGGAAGAAAAATGCACTCAACAAGAAATCCCAGGTTCCCGTAGGCGTCCCTTGGCCCCTTCCTTGTCCAGAGCTTCCCTTCACACAAAGCGGGTAAATCTTCACACGCCGACATGCCGTCAGCAGCCCCAGGGGGCGTGAGGCTGCAGCAAAGTCAGACTCCACCAACAACAGGGGGCCTGCTCAGTCTACACAAGGAAATGTCATTTTTTCCCTGGAGGAAGCCAGTAGCTGTTAGCCAGCTTGTGTCTTACAGAAGCACCCTGGTATCCCAGGGGCCTAGCTGGACCTAAGGGACTCCACGCTGTGTCCAGCGGCAGCTCCTGAACCCCACAGGGGTGGAGGCAACGGGGGCGTGTCGGCTGACACCCACCCACGTTTACTCGGCCACACAGAGACCCTACAGCAAAACCCACCGCAGGTCCCACCTGGCTCTGGCAGAGAACTGAGGCCAAGGCCTGGGCAGACAGTGCCAGGCGGCAGGGGTAAGGAGGGGCACACAGTCAGTCCCCAGAGCTGGGAGGTGCAAGTGGCTCTGCCAGGGAGTGGCCAGAGGCAGGATCGTCGAGGGACGCTTCAAGGTGGCCACTGGGAACACACTAGTTGGGGCAAAAAGAGGTCACGCTGTGCCCGAGGGAGTGAGTTTCCCATCCTGGGATGGCTTCAAGGAGAGACACCTTGTCGGGGACCTCGAGGGACGACACACGCAAGGGCAAGGCGAATCTACCCCGACCGCTCTGTGGGGTCCAGGCTGCATTTGTCCAGGTGCCAGTGAGATGGAGGGGCCAGGTCCTAACCCGCAGAGGGCGCCCCCAACTCAGGGCCCGTACCCTATGCACTCAGACATGAGACCCATCCAGAAGGAAGGGCTGGCAGAAAGAACCCGGGGGCACAGTGGGACCTGAAAGCCTCTGATGTTGGGGGAAAAGCTTGTTTTCCGTTTTAGCATGTGCCGGGACAAACCATCCCCAAAAGCTCCATCTGTATAATCTAGAGGTCCTGAGGCCTCTCTCCCTGATTCACTGCCCCTTTTCCGCAGCGTCCGGGCCACAGTCGCGGGCAGCAAGTGCTGCCACTGCACCTGGCTTCTCCCCACGCCAGGACAGACAGAGGTGGGAAGCTCCGAACAAAGCAGATCATGACTTTAAAGTCAATTGATTTTCTAGAGCTTCTTTATTATGGTTTCAAGGGCAAATCAGACCCTTTGACCAAAATGGAATGAAGCTGAGCTTGAGTCCAGCCCAAACACTGGAACCCCCAATGATGTTCCAGAAATTCCTGTTAACTGTGCTATGGTAGAGACACACAAACCCCAGCCCTGGAGGCTGCAGCCGAGGCTCCTGGCAGCTTCTGGGCTGCGTGGCTCCGGCCCTCAGCTTCCCCACCCACGGCAGTGGAGCCAGGCGGCCCCGCTCGTCACTTTCACCTGACTGTGCACCGGGCTCTGGGGCCGGGGCCAGCCAGGTCTGTCCTGCCCGAGATCCAGTCAATCAAGGAAGAAAAGGGTTTCATCAGCAGATCCTGCCTCAGGTAGGCAGAATGACTGCGACTGGCTTCCCAGGATGAAAACTGCCCAACAGGGCTGCCAGCAGCTCTTCCCAGGGCCGCACGGCAGCTGGCGGAGGAGGCGGGCCACACCTCTGCCAACCGCCTGCACGTCCCTGGGAGCTGGCTTGGAGCTCTCCCAGAGGGAGGGCAGGTGCCAGCCAGGAGTCTGGAAAGGTGCTCAGGGAAGACCCGGTGGGGCTCACCCTGGCTTGGGGCGGCGCAGCTCAAATGCCGCACCCACCACCACCCCCCATAGGGACCAGACTCACTCTGACCTGCTGTGAGGCACACAAAAGCCCAGGCAGAGGCTGCCGCCTTGAGAAGACTGGCATGGGGGAGGCCAGGCTCTCGGTCTCAGCTCTGCCACCCACCCAGGTCCCGCTTCCGTCTGGTGAGGGGGTGGGGCTTGGAGGCACTTAGGGCACAGAAGCCAGGCCATCCCCACTGGCCGCCTCACTCCTGTCTGCTGTGAGGCGCCTGTATCCGGGGCTTGAGGGAAGCGAAGTGCAGCTTTAAAACTTTGCGAACTGTGAGAGTGGCCCAGCTCTAGGGACCCCCTGACCTGATGACACAGAATGGGAGGTAGGAATGAAATCAATGAAATCACTAAACGGGTTCGATGGGAATAAACAACAACAGAGCCACAGACTCCGGGACCCACAGGCAGAGCACGCCTTCCTCGCTGAGCCCTGCCAGCCACAGCCGGTGCTGCGGGGGCCAGCCCGGAGGGTGCGCTTCTCCGGCAGGCGAGACCCTGCTCCCCGAGAGCCCCCACTCAGCCAGCACAAGACATCAGCACCCACGGCAGAGCCGCGGGACACGGGCCACGTACTTTCACGGTGCTGAGGTCCATCGGGTGCTTGATGATGTCGTGGTAGTCGTGCAGCTCCAGGGCCTCGGCGTCCACTGGCTTGTAGAAGGGCCAGGCATAGGCCGCGTGCTTCTTGGATAGCATCTCCCTGAGGATGCTGTCGCAGTAGCGCAGGTGCTCCGACAGCTTGCCCTTCTTGCCTGCGTGCTGGGGCACCTCGCCGTCCTCCAGGTCCTTCTTGGGAGGCTTGATGGGGCGGCCGCCACTCTCCCGCCGGGCCACCACTTTGGCCTGCTTGGGGTCTGACAACGGCGGGGGCGACTCACTCCGGCTGGCAGTGATGGCCGACGTCGTGGGAGTGGTTGTGTCTGCTTTCCGCTTCACGCCCTTTTTCTGCGACAGTGAAATAACCAGTGAACCCCGGAAACCAGGGGCCCCGAAGACGCATGTCACTGCAGCCGCGTTTCTGGGGCACTGTCTGCCTGCCTGGCGCTGGGCTAAGCGGCCACATGCACGGCCCCACAGGAGAGGACACCAAGGCTCAGGGGCCATGTCACTGGCCCAAGGTCACACAGCTGGCAGTGGTGAGGCTGGGACTCTCCCTCAGGCTCAACTCTGAAACCCGCCCTCACCTGGGCGTGGGGAGACACCTCTCTCCCTTAGCCCCGAGGGCTCAGGGGTCCCGGGTGGGCTCGCACCTCACACCCCAAGCCGTGTGAGGTGCCACATGCAATTCGCCAGACACCTAACAAGCACCCAGACCAGGACCCAGGGACCTCGGTGCTGCAGAGACCTGGGAGGAACTCCCTGCTTTTAGAGACCAGCAGGAAAGTTCCAGACAAGGGCCTGAGAGCGGGGGCTCCGCGGACAAACACAAGTTTTGCGGGACAAGAGGGAGGCAGGAGAGCATTCCAGACACAGGGCAGGGGGCAGCCCAACCAGGAGGCATGAAGCAGCCACAGCAGCTCTGGGAACAAGGGACCTCAGGGAGTGAGTGGGCAAGTCTGGACTCCATCCCAGCAGCAGTGGGAGCCACCGAAGGCTATTTCAAGCAAGGAGAGGAGGGAGATGACCCACAGAACCTTCTGTGGGTGTGTCCTGGGGACGGAGCCAGGCACCAGGCAGACGCGCATGTTTAACGTCCAGGCCTCGTGGGGGTGTGCAGGTCTCTCTGGGCAGCCTGCAAGGGCCTCAGCACCCAGCACCCATGGGCATCACCTCAGCGTTCCAGGGCCAGGGCTCAGTGTGCACCCTGAGACCAGCTCAGCCGGCTTCTAATCTTAGCCCAGCGGGAGAGGAGCCAGCGGGAGCCACGGCTCCCAGCCCACGGCACCTGCCATCTAGACAGCCACCCACAGTCACTGCCCAGCCAAGCCGCCGCCCTCAGACTGGCAGGGGCCGGAGCCGGCTATCCACAAACACTTGACAGGCACCCACGGGCTGCCAAGCACCAGGCGCGTGCCGCACAGGGCCGGTAGGAGCAGGGACAGACTCGTCTGGCCGTGGCAAACGGGACATGCTCCAGAAACAGCCCCCGCTGGGGGAGGCGGCTTGGCCAGGGGCCACCCATAAGTGCAGGCAGTGAAGGCCACGGGGAGGGGAAGCAACGGAGGTGGCGTTTTACCTTGGGCGAGCCATTTAACCCCTCTGAGCGCCCGCTTCCTCATCTGTAAGATGGGGGAAATACTGTCTGCCCCAGAGGGTTGCTGTGAGGATCAAATCGAAGAAGATAATACACATAAGTGCCTGGCACGGGCCCTGCCCAAAGCAGGAGACTCACCAGGCCTCGCTAGCCCCACATCTTGCAGGGAGCACCCACTCCCTGCCAAGACCAACAGGGCCCGCTGTGAAAAGCTCCCAGCCAAGTGGGGAGCAGGACAGGCAGGTCCCCATGCTCCCATGTGGAGCCCACAGGCGGGGCCAGCTTGGGTGCTGGCACCTCACAACGCACCCAGGTAGGTACAGCTGGCACCACTCTCCTGAGTGTGAGCAGGGGAGGACCGGGACCCCTCCCACCCTGGCTTCTCTCCCACAACTTCCCTACCTTGACCAAGCCTTTGGCCAGGGCTTCTGCCCAGAGAAGCTGGGGTTCAAGTTCAGCCAGGCCCTCCCTTACCAGCTGTGTGACCTTCAGCTCCCCAGGCCTAGGTCTCCTCATCTGTGTCAGTAACAACGGCCTGAGATCCCAGGGCACAGAGAGAAAACACTCCCAAGAGCCGGCACTCAGGGAAAGGTGGGGGCCCCCCGCCTGCTGCTCCTGCCCTGACCTCAGGAACCCTGGCTGGGCTCAGATGCCCCACCCATCCGGACTCAGGGTGCTCACCTTGACGACAGGCGGCGTAGGAGGGACCACGGGGACAATGGGTGTGGCAGGAGGAGGTGGGGCGGCAGCTGGGGGGACTGGGACCGACGTGACGTTTGCAGTGATGGTTGGTACAGGGGTGGCAGCGATGACGGGCGTCTGGGAGACAGTGGGGGGCACGCTCTGAAAGGGGGTCGCTGGGGAGACAGAGGACACGGCCGCCACTTGCTGTGTACCTTCAAGACAAGGAAGGGATGTTCAGCACACCAGGCTCCACTAGTATTTCCAGAAGCTTCCAGTGCCACCCCTCCAGCCAGAACACGGGTACCAGCTCTGTGCTGCCAAGACCCCCAGCCAGAAGAACCCCCCATGCTGAGATGCCCCCCATCCTGCATCTTGGGGGCAGGGTTGGTCTGGCTCATCTTGGCTGAGGGCTCCCTGAATGAAGTGGAGGCCCCCCACCACAGACCATAGGAGGCGGAACGAGGAAGCCAAGGCAGTCCCATGGCCTGGCAGTCAAGGGCCACCCTGGAGTCACGAAAAGCTGGTACTGAACTCGGTTCCCTCAGTAACAAGCTGAGTGACCAACGATGTGGCCGTACTTAGCCCCCAGCTTCTCCCATCTGCAACACGGGACGGCCCGTGGCACTGGCCATCCCGCTCGGTCAGCCTCTCCACCCAGACACGCCTGCATGCCGGGTTCCCATGGGATCTCGGGGCTCACGACACTAATCACCACCATGCTCCCTGACAGCGAGACGCGGTCTTACTTGACCAGGGAGCCAGGCAGGTGATAGTGACTCTCAAGTCACAGAGAATCAAATGAGTGCTAAAGAGACAAAGCCCCAGGAGGGGCACAGGCCCCACGCATCATGGAAGAAGTGACTTCAGGGCTGGAGCTGTAAGGGGGAGCAGGATTTGGGAAGTGGAGAGCAGGGACAGGTGATCCTCCTAGACCATGAGCTCCTCCCCAGCGTGGGCTCAAAGGCAGGCAGCTATGGCGTTAACGTCTTCCGTATCCCCGGGCCCGCTGCCCCTCCAACATCACCCACAGGCCACGCTCATCCAAGACCCGGCACCCACGAGCTCGTCACGACAGATGGGAAACAGCTCAGACAGCTAAAGGACTCGCGTCCCAGCCCATCCACCCGTGGGCCTCTGCAGAGAGGCCCAGCCCCTCGCCTGCCCCGGCTCCCTTTACCTGCGCTCTGGGCTCCCGCAGCCGGCTTCCGACCTTTGCCCTTTGGAGCAGGGGGTAATAATTCAACTTCCTCTTGGGGCATCTGGGCCACTTTTTGTAGAAAAATTTTCTCTAAAGCTTGGGCCATTAGCACTATGTCATCTGTGGGCTGAAGACACACAGAGTCCAGGTCACGTGTCAGGAAAGGAGCTGTGTGCTTGCAAAGGACATTATTAGTTGTAGCTCAAAAAAATATTTAAAATTTGTTAACAGATTTGGCAGCGCAGGAGAGAACAAAATGAAAACATATATGTGTGTGTGTATATATATATGTTTTGTTTTTTTTTTTTTGTGATGGAGTCTTGCTCTGTCACCCAGGCTGGAGTGCAGTGGCATGATCTTGGCTCACTGCAACCTCCACCTCCCGGGTTTAAGTGATTCTCCTGCCTTAGCCTTCCGAGTAGCTGGGATTACAGGTGCCTGCCACCACACCTGGCTAATTTTTTTGTATTTTTAGTAGAGATGGGGTTTCACCATGTTGCACAGGCTGGTCTTGAACTCCTGAGCTCAACTGATCCGCCCACCTCGGCCTCCCAAAGTGCTGGGATTACAGGTGTGAGCCACGGCACCCAGCCAGGTGAAGCGCTTTGGGCCTGCCCAAGAGCTGCTGCAAAGCGCCCAGGCCCACTGCATTGCACAGCGCCCCAATCCTTACTGCAAGCGGCATGCTAGGCCCGCATCTTCTTACCTTGTTATAAATGTAACAATTTGTAAACATGGTGTTGAAGTCCTGCATACATTCGCTTGCACTCCAATAATAATTATTTTCTAGTCTCTTCTTAATAGTCCCCATATCCATTGGGTTTTTTATTATTTTATGATAATCCTAGGAAAGAGATTTTCAGAGGCATTACCAGAAGATTCTACATAATTATTTTCACAATTCCCAAGTGGACACAGCCCGGCCTTTCCAAGTGGACTGAGGACTGGGGCTGGCCCAGAGGCACTTTCTGGTCTCTGAAGGCAGTGGGCTATGGTGACGTGGGTACTTGGCCAGCTCCAAACTCCTGCCCAACCTCTCTCCAGACCCCAAGCATGTGCAGAGAGGAGCCCACGGAGTTAGGGCAGACCCCAGGACAGGTCTACATACTGGAGATGGGGCCAAACCTTCCAGGGACCAAACCTGCAGGTGACCAGGGCCCAGCAGAGCCCAGAGCCCAGGCCACCAAGTGCCAGCCCAGGGATTCCTCTGCAATGCTCAGGGTTTGTCTATTTGGGCCCAGGTCAAAAATGAGCATGCAGATGAGGGCACCATCACCTGGAAAGCAGGCCTCAACATACACTCGGCCTCTAACTCCAAGTGGGCTCGCCAAGCTGGTAGATGGGCCATCCTGCAGGAGCCAGTGAGGCAGAAGAAGGCCTCAGTGAGCCTCGACTCCTAAGCCCCATCACCGTCCGCCTGCTTTCCTCCCGGACGCGCGTGGCTTCTCCCTATTTCCTGCACCTGGGGCAGCCGCCCTCCACTCTCCCACGCCCATGTGACCCCTGTGTGCCTCTGTGCTGTGGACTTCCTGAGGCACAGGCTGTCCCCAGCTTAGCAGCAAATTCCCAAGGCCAGAGGCAGTCTTTCCAGGAGTGGGGCCAGCAGGAGGGGGACAGAGGACGGCAGCAGCACAACGTGGCTCTTGGGGAGGCAGCAGCTACGCACCGGCAGGTTCAATTTGATTGCGTCCACGGGCTGGTAGAAGGGCCAGGCGAACTGGTGTTTCCAGAGCGTCTTCACCACCACATTCTGCATGTACTGCAGCTGGTTGGTCTTGCGGCCGGGCTTGCTGGGGTTGGAGACCTCCGGGGGGGGTGGGTTCACAGGGCCCGGGGTCACCGGGATCCCCGCGGGGGCGACTGTCGTGGTGGTGGACATCCTCCGGCAGCTCACTCACTTTCTGTCACAGCAGCGGCTTGGAGAGGCCCTGGCTGCTTCTACGCTCCCTGAGAAGGCGCGACGTCCCATTTCCGGGCCCAACCAGGCGACAGCTGCAGAGGAGGAAGCACAACAGAGAGGAAGGCCAGTCACCCCGGGGACCCCCACCTCTCCCAGCCTCGGCGGGCTCCTGAGGGCACCTGTCGGGCCCCAGCAGGGCCTGCTCCACTCACTCACCCCCATTGCCCAGCCACCCAGGTGAGAGGCTGTCGGGAAAGCTGCTCAGGCGAAGCGCCACCAGCTCAGAACGACTCTCCAACCACTACTCTCAGGCACGGGAGGGAAGGCCTGGGCGGTGGCGGGAGCTCAGGCACATGCCACTTGCTCCCAGGTGGGGGCTTGGGGAACACACTGGGAGGCAGGTGTGCCAAGCGACTCAGCCACTGGCAGCCTTCTGCCCACCAACCACCAACTCGTGGGGTCGACTCGTTGCTACTGGGCTCTGACAGCTTGGCCACGACAATGTACTGAAGAGTGACCCATGCATGGACAGCCACGGTGTGGGCCCAACACAGCCAGGGGAAGTGGGGCCGGCACAACACGGACGTTTGCAGACCCAAACACGGTGCGGGGAGGTGGTGCCCTTGAGCGAGGCCAAGCAGTGAGGTTCTACCATAACCAGGAGAACGAGCCCAGGTTTGTGATGGCGGCGTGGTTGTGACCCGGCCTGGCTCTCGGCCAATCAGAGAGGCGGGAGCGGCGGCTCAGACCCTGCCGACCTCCACACCCCAGCTGACCACGGGGAGCTCTGCACATGCGAGATGCTGGGGCTTCCCTGGCCCCGACTGGCTAGCCACAGGCAGGGCTGGCAGGAGGAGGCCACCGCTACCCTGCGTGTCCCAGGAGGGCACAGACAGTTGAGAGCGCCCATAGGAACGCTGCACAGTGGAGAACACATGCAGGCCTCCAACCATGGCCAGGGCCCTGCGGCGTGGCCCCGTGTCTACCTGTAAAGGTGTGGGGCAGACTTGAGGAGCTCTAACCCAGCGCCTGGGACTTCAACTTCAGCCTCGTACCTTGCTGCCATTTGGGCCTTTCCTGTAGTCGTGTAACTGACAGTTAGACAGGTCACGGCTGGAGGCTCCCCTCGGAGCACAGGCAGCAGCTCTGCCGTGGGAGGAGCCGGCTCCGGCCCCAGAACCGGCCACTTGTAGACGCTCAGGGCAGACAGTCAAGACTAGGGGAAGTTTGTGAGCTGGGTGACATCTGGTTGGTCCCCTGAAATCTGCCTCGGTGGGCAGTTACACCACAGCCATGGGCAAATGCTGCAAACCAGGACCCCCTCCCCAAGCTGGATGCTCAATGTTGTCAGCACCCTGCGTGGCAACCTCACTTCCTCCCACCCCACCCCAGAGTGGAAAGGGCTTCAAACTACACGCAACACAGCTCACCCACCAAGCATGCCAGCACGAGAGAACATGCCTCATCTCCAGGGGCGCCCACCTGTGCCAGGGTCTCATCCAGGGAAGCCCCTCACACCCACCCTCTTCTACGCCCTCCTGAGGTGAGCGGGTGCCTCCATGCCTCTCCATCTCACCGACCCGGTGCTCACAGCCCCAGGCTGCAACCCTGGTGGGGAGGGCAGCCCCAGGCCAAAGCGTGGCAGCACTGCCCCTCGCCGCCACCACTTGCTAGGATTTCCATGAAGCCCTCCCAGCAGGGCTCCCTGCTCTGTCCCGCAAGGACCGCCTAGCCCGCACCTCAGGGTGATCCTGTTAAAACCAAGTCGGATCAAGTCACCGGTCTGCTCAAAACCTCCCAGGGGCTCCACGTGACTCAGAGTGAAAGCGAGTCCTGCCCCACCCTGGTTGGTGGGGCCTGGGGTGACCCAGGGTGACCGAGTCCTGAGACCTGTGTCCTGTCTCCTGTGACTTGCGGCCCTCCCTCAAGGCCTGGACAGCAGCAGGCTCCTGCCCTTCCAAGGCCTCCAGGTACCTCCCAGAACACCCTTCCTGCTGGGCCCCCAGGCAGCACAGACGCTGGGGCCAGCCACACGACCTGGTCCTTCCACTTCCCCACGAGGCTCCTGAGGGTGGAGGAGTCAGGCACAGAGAGAGCTCACGCCAGTTAAGGGCACCAAGCACCACACGCAGCTCCGCTGAGACTGCCGGGCAGCACCCTGACAGAAGGCCCAGGCTGTGCTGCTGCCGCCTCCCAGGGCCCAGATGTCGGCTCCCAGGTGTCGGTCAGGTGGGGACATTCCCAGTATCCACTGCTGCTGCACAGGCCCAGGAGCCAGGAAATGGGGCTGAAACTGACCTTTTGGGATGTGGGGGTGGTCAGGGCACAAAGGAAGGCTCCCAGGCTGCAGGCCAGCTTCCTCCAAGCATGAGGATGGAAGGTCACAGCTCAACATGGGGGCCTGCTTATGCTGCCGTCGGGACCCCACACCTGGCCAGATCAGGCCCTCTAAGCCACCCAATTCCAACCACCTGACCACTGTTCCAAACCAGAGACTGAGCAGGAGCCCAGCTCCAGCCATGGACACCGGAGTGCATGCCTCGTCCTGGGTGGGGAGGGCAGCCCCGCCCAGCCATGGACTGTGAGCTTGAGCAAGGCAGAAGGAGGGGCGCCCCAGGCTCTGGTTGGCACCAGCCCACGAGCCACGGCAGAGCTGCCCAAGGCCCAGCCCAGGAGCCCTCTTGCTGCTGCCAGGGAAATCCCGGCCAATGTGGTTAAAGCTCTGGGGCTGCACCTGGTGCCAGCATGTGCTCACTGAATGCCAGTGGTCACTACAGGCCCTGAGGGTGCAGTTTGCCTCCAGCTCCGCTACCTGGCAGAAACACACCGACCCCAACAAGACCTGGAAGGCTGAGGGGTGCAGTGTAAAAAGCCCCTGGCACACACGGGCAGGCGACTGCCCCACCCTCGGCGGCGAGGCATGGTGATCTCACCTCTCCTCTCCTGGAACACAAACCCTGCCCTCTGAGATACCTACACCCCACACACTCAGATTTTGCAAAAACTCGAGGACAACACGATGCCATGATAAGTGGCCCTGCCTCCCCCAGAAGCCCTTGGCATAGAAGTGGAGCCCCCAGGCAGCCTGGCACCAGCCAGTGGGAGGGGCAGGGAGGGAGGGCAGCCAGAGGGCAAAGGGGTGGCATCCCCCTCAAGCCCCCTCCGCTACCAGGTACTGGGACCCACCACCTGGCAAGGACCACGCCGGGCAGGAGGAGACCAGGAGGCGACAGTCAGGTGAGAGCCCGGGGTGACCCCTCCCTGTGGGAGAATGTGCAGTTCCCAGAGTCCCAGTGGGGTGGGAGGGCTGAGACGGGCTCAGTGCCTCAGGTCCCCGTCCACAGCACATTCACACCATGTCATCCCCTCTGGGGCCGAGGGCTGGTCCCGTCCACAGACACCTTCCCTCCAAGCGCAGTGGGTGGACAGGCTAGAGCCACAGCCAGGGCCTGGCTCTGCCACCCTCAGTGTCTCAACTGTCCAGACAGAGAAGCTGAAGAAACCAGAAGGCGTCTGTGCAAGAGAGCCCCACACAGACACTGCAAAGAACCAGGGCAACCTGCAGACCAACTCGAAAGACCTCCCCTAGGGCGATGGAAATGAGATGAGGCAAACAGCTTCCCGACCAGAGCCCATGCACCTTCCATGTCTGTGCAGGGAGCTCGGGGCCACATCCCGAGATGGGAAAGACAACTGAGGCTTCCACAAAGAAATTACAATGAAACAGACACTGGCCAGGCCAGCTGAAAATCAGTGATGGACTACGGTCCAAATCGACGTGGAGGTTCCAACAAGAGAAGGACGGTGGTGGGGTCACCCTACCCCAGCCTGCGAGTGCCCCAGAGGGTGCACAAGCAGGACAGCCACCCTGTTGCAGAGTGTGGTGCTTTCACACCATGTTCACCCCACCTCAGCCCTCTGGCCCAGACGTCGG
This sequence comes from Gorilla gorilla gorilla, assembly GCF_029281585.2. Taxonomy (NCBI): domain Eukaryota; kingdom Metazoa; phylum Chordata; class Mammalia; order Primates; family Hominidae; genus Gorilla; species Gorilla gorilla. Next base: position 130,423,246 of record NC_073237.2, read on the forward strand.
TGGCTCCTCTGCCAGGTGAGGTGAGGTGAGGTGAGGTGGGAGCAGACAGTGGAGAAACACCACAAACAGCACAGGTGGTCGGCCAGGGCCACGAGCCCTTCAGCTCACCGATGCCGAGACCCCGCAATCCCCACAACAAACCTGCAAGGTCAGAATAATTGCGCACATGTACAGACGACTAAGCTGAGGCCCCTTCCTCCTCCACCTCCCGAATGCCACCTGAGCGCAGAGGCTTTGGGACACAAAGCACTCAGCAGTCGGCAGTGGAGGCACAGCCTAGGATCAAGACCCTGGGCTTCCTGTCCCAGGCTCCTCAACCTGCAGGCGGCCACACAGCAAGAGGACCCTGGGAAGTTAAAGAACGAGGCGCTCCTGCTTCCCCCACCCTCAACGGCCAGCAAGGACACAAAGGCAGCCCAGGGCAGGGCCAGCCGCCAGCCACAAGGCCCCTCCAGAACCCAAGGTCCAGTGGAGACTCCGAAAGGGCTGATTGCAGGGCCCCCACGGGGTCCACACACCAGACACAGAGACCATGCAGAAAGGCGGTAAGGGGCCCCCATGGGGTCTGCACACCAGACACAGAGGCCCTGCGAGAGGGAGGCATGGAGCGCCCGCGGTGTCGGCACACCAGGATTCACAGCTCGGCTCTCCACCCCCAGCTGACCTCGCTGTGAAGAGATGGTTTGTGCTGAGAGCTTAGCAAGGCCGTCGTCTACCGAGTGCTTCCCACCATAGCTCATGCGCAGGCATGAGAGTCATGCCTCCCGCAGGCCACAGCTTCACTCATGCAAGGACATTCTGGGGGCCGGGACGTCCTAGCCAGTGGCTAGAACTGGGTGTGACCATGGGCCCCCTTGGCTGGGGAGAAAAGGAGGTGCCCCTAGATCCCAAGTCCCCTGGGGCCGCAGCAAAGGGAGGAGGACCTTGCATCACTCCAGGGTGCCACGTGGACGAACAGAGGTAACATTGGGAGTGTGGCTGGCAGTGTTGGACATTCAGAACAGGTCTGCCCAAAACAAACATGGCCTTCACTTCTCCCAGCTCCCAGAAACAAAGTAAACAGAAGGATCACGTCTGGACACCAGGGACCAGCCCGTTACATCCCTGTCCCCCCCAGGCCAGAGCCTGACCACTCCGTGTCACCTGCCTCTACTCCTGTAGTGACTGTCAACTTTCTGGATTTCAGAAAGCCAAACCAGCAAGGGAAGCCTTTTCCCGGGGGGTAGAGGTGTCTCTCCTACACACACCCCTACCCCAGGGTCTGAGATGACATCCCAAATCAAACCCGGTATTCTGCAGAGATACACAAAGGTTCAAACTACAGACAGCCTTGTATCAGCTGTAAAGGGGGGCCAGATTTTGCTGCAGAAGAAAAAACCCAGTATCCCCTCGCTCAGCCCACTGTGTCACCAAGAGGGAGGGTGGGCGGCTGGCCGAAGAGGGCTCCATTTTATAGTCCAGGAAGGGGTGGCCTGGGCCCCACAGCTGGTGGGGCAGTGGCACTGGATCTGAAGCAAAGCTGGGCACTGGAGGCTGTGTCTTGGGCCAGTGTGCTGGCAGCGCCTGCTGGAGGAGCCAAGGGGCACTGATTCAACAGTGACTGTATTTCCGGAACCAGAGTTAGTATTGGGGGTATGGTGGCGTTGTGGTTATAATCTTTCAAAAGTCCTCATCTTTCAGAGATTTGGACTGAAAGTTCTATGAATGAAATGTGTCTGGAATCTGCTTCATGATAATGTGGGGGGTGAAAATGAGTGGGGTCTGGAAGAAACGGGCCAGCCCAGAGCTGCCCCCGCCCGCGGAAGCTGCTCAGAGGGAAGAGGGTGCACCTCCCTTCTCCCCGGGCCCCCAGCACCCTGTTCCTCAACACACACTCTGCATCCTGCGTCCTCACAGCAACTGTGGGGTCCAGGGTTCTGCCTTGCACCCATGCTCCACCTTCATGCGATGGGGAATAAGCCGAGGGGACTCCTGTGAGGAAGTGGGGCAGGGGTGGGGCAGATGGACGCAGGTGGAGTGACTCGGGCTGGAGGAAGGCAGCGGGGCCAGAGACACCAGTGCCTTAAAGTCTAGACACGAGACACACAAAACCTTCGTGCCGCAATCCCTCCTTCACCCCTCGCAGCTGCCCTGCGGGAATGTGCAGCAGAAGGGGGTGTGGTCTCCTGGGGGTAAACCTTTGCTCCTTTTCTTGGGGAACAGGGGGGCCCCACACCACAGGGACCGTGGACACTGGAGGGGCTGGAAGCCTGTCTGCAAAAATGTGAACCTGAAGGGTCTGTGAGCACGTACAGTGCAGGAAGAACTCATTTCACCGCTCAGCCCTCCTGTGGTGAAGGGGCTCCCACACAGCCTGCTGGCAGCCACCTTGCTCCAGGGGGCTCTTTGCTGTGCGGGCAAGGCCCCCTCAGGAAGGCAGCCTGGCGATTAGCAGCCTGTCGCAGCACCAGCAGCAGCCTCGTCCTCAGCAAGCGCACTCCATCCCTGGGACCATGGCAGGGAAGCGGTGGGTCCTCGGGGGACAGGCCTGGGGAGCCAGATGTGCCACTGCTCCTCTCCCCTGGGCACTGCAGGACAGGGATGGAGCTCTGTCTCCCAGAGGAGGAGGCGGAGGCTCAGAGACCCTCCCTGGGGTCCACCTCCCCGGGTCTCCCACTCAGCTGCCCACAAAGCCCATGCTAGAGAGCCCACAGGCACTGCCTGCTGGGCCCAGCAGAGACAGAGGCAGAGGCCACCCTTGCCAGTCGGGTAAAAGTCGGAGTGAGCAGGCAGCCTGCCTTAGACACAAGAGGATCTGAAACTGCCCAGAGAGGAAACTCAGAAAAACCACAAAAGTCCTCGAACGCCAAGCGAAAACCCAGCAGTGAGTGGGTCTGGTGAAATCCTCAAGAAAGACCCAGGCCATGCACAGTGGCTCAGGCCTGTGACCCCAGCACCTTGGGAGGGGCAGGAGAATCCCCTGAAACCAGGAGTTCGAGACCAGCCTGGGCAACATAGTAAGACCCTGATTCTACGAAAATTTAAAAAAATTAGCCAGGCCTGGTGGTGCACCTAGAATCCCAGCTATTCAGGAGGCTGAGGTGGGAGGATCACTTGAGCCTGGGAGTTTGAGGATGCAGTCAGCTGTGATCGCACTGCTGCACTCCAGCCTGGATGTCAGAGCAAGACCCTGACACACACACACACACACACACACACACCACACACACACGATCTGGAATGCCATGGAGATTTCCAAAGTAGCCAGCGGGGAGAGGGCAGTGGCCAGGCTCCCCTAACACTGACTAGCCCCCTTCCTGGGTCCCACTCATGCCCTATCCAGGAGAGGCTCTGTGCTGGACATGGAAGGAATGTTGGTGAGGTGGCCCGAATCCTACCTATCCTCACCCTTGCTGTGTGGCCCCAGGCAGGCCCACCTCTGGCCCTGAAGCTGTGGGTGGCCCCCTGAACCCTTCCCAAGGTCCCTGGACTCTGCCTTCCTCTCCATAGGGCACAGGAGGACCTGAATGAAAAGCAGAAATTCAGCCCCCTTTAGGCTGGCCCAGCCCAGAATTCATCAGAAAAGATACTGAGTCCAGGGCTGTTTCAGGGCTGTGGACAAACGGGGAGGGAATGGGAATCTGTCCAGTTGCCACCAAAGAAAACACCCAGAAAGGCCAGTAGCAGTCTCCCTGACCCCTCCTGCCATTCCACGGCCCTCTTGGGGAGCAGGGACCCAGAGGGGCAGGAGCAGGCATGCCGGCTGGCCAGCACAGCAGCCCAGACTTCAGGCACTCCACAGAGGGAGGACAGAGGGGTGCTGCCCCCAACGCCACACCCTGGGGCAAACCAGCCAAGGGGCAGCGGCTGGACCATGGGGGCATCTCCAGCCTGGCCTGGCCCCAGAGCAAAAAGTCCTTATTTGGGGTCCAGGGATGGGGAGTCCCAGCTTTCAGCAAACAGGCAGGGTTGGGAGGACAGCTTACCAAGGCCATTCCGGCTATAGCATGGGTCTGGAGGAGCGGTGGCAGGGAGGGGCAGGGCTACAAAGCTCTGCAGGGGCTCAACCAGACCTGCCAGCTAAAGGGTAGGAGACAGGAGCACTGGAACCAACGGTGGCGGTGCTGGAGGAAGCCAGGGGAGGCCTTTCCCAGGGGCTCCCCATTCCCCATGGGTCTCCAGCCCTGGAATTTCCATAGCTCTGGGCCTTTGTACCTGTGTCCCTGACTGGATGGCCCCCACTGGGGCACTCCAGCCCGTCTCCTGGACTCTGTCCTGCATCAGTGGGGGTCAGATGAGCCCCATCTTCCATAAGTGGAGGGGACGCTCAGAGGTGAAGGGGCACAACGTCGCCCAGGCAGAGAAGGCCAGAGCCAGCTTGAACAAAGCTGCACATCCATGCCAGACTCACCGCCAACACCCCACAGCCCCAGAATTCTCGGGATAATGCTGGGAGCAGTGCTGTGATCAGCTGTGGCAGGAGGGAGCTGAGTCTGTGAGAAGGGATCCCAGCCTGCTGCCCCCACAGCCCCATCTAACCCGGCCAACCTAGCACCTGTCCCCAGGCGGCCAGAGGGGCCTCCCCGGCCCACGTGGTGACCAGCGGCCACCCTCCAGGACTCGGGAAACTGGATCTGTCAGGGCAGGGCTGCCTTCAGTGACAGACGGAGCCAACTGCTTCCTTCTATGGAGCCAGGGGAGAAGTCGGGGGTTGGGGGCCCCCCGTAGCCCTGGAGGAGCCCTGGGGAGGGCAGCTGGGCATCGTGGGCCCCACCCAAGCAGGCACGGCCAGCCCTGGCGCCTACTCCCCAGGGGGATCTGCCCAGTGCCCTGAGCCCCCCATGCACAGTGCACCTGCTCTCCTGCAGCTGCCTGGCTGCCTGGAGGGCCCGGCTCTACAGGCCCAGCCCTGTCCCGGGGCGCTTCAGCGGACTGGTGGGGCTGTCCTGGGGCATGGCCCCAGACACACTGGGCAGGTGCAGCTGCCAGCAATGCCTCTCCCGTGACTGTCCCCTGCACCCCACAGTTCTCCCCACTCTGCACCCACCAGTGCCTTCTAGACCTAAGACCTCATATGCCTCCTGCTTTCTGAACCCAGGGCCTGTGCTTCTCCATGGCCCCACGGCCCTGGGTGAGCGGCCTCTCTGAAGGTTTCCCTTCCTGCCATGACGCCCCTACAGCCTTCTGGCCACAACCCGTCACCTCTTCCAAGCTCCGTCCCCACCCGCCTCTCTACCCATTCCTCGAATAGAGAGGACTCAAAGGACGCTCTACCCCCGTGGGACCCTCACGAGGCGCGTGAGGAGGCCCGACCCTCCGTACACGCTGGGAACGAGGAAGTTGGCCCCACAGACACTGGTCGGGCCCTCCCAACCCCAGGCCACCGCCACATAGTCAGGGTCTCCCACGGGTCTGGGAAGGGCAGGAGAGCCACGACTCAGGCAGGGGACTCTCTTCAGAGGGGCAGTGAGTGAGGACAGCACCTGGCCCTTTAGAGGGAAGAAGACACCGTGCTCTTAGAGGGACACAGCCTCAGGGTCAGGCCCTGGTGCTCCGCACTTCCTAAAACAAAGCTGCGGCAGGCCCACCTAGCATCCAACTGTCTGCTCCGTCTCCTCTCAGCCGGCCTGACAAGAACCAAACTCACAAAACACCCCGGCCCCAGGAGACAGGCCTGGCCTCACTGCTGTCCCACTCAGCCATGCCAAGCCAGGACAAGGGGCCAGCAGGGCCGCAGCTCTCAGACCATCCCCTTGGTTATTTCGTCTATGTTCTCTGCTCACCCCCAACCACAAATGCCGAGGACTGCAGGACGCCCCCAGGCCTGTTGCCGGGACAGACCGGAGGCAGAGCTAAGAGCAAAGCCCGGGCATGCAGCACATCTGTCTGTGAGTCCACAGCCCACAGAGCCACCATGCTTGACCCTTGCCTCCTACCCAGCCCCTGGCACCAGCGAGGGCCTGGTCAGCATACCCAGGGCTCTGTCCTGTGGTGTGGGCAGATGGGGGCGGGTGGCACCCTGGACCCACAGGCTCACACAGCTGCCCCTTTGCACATTTTGCTCCTTGTGGGATTGTCAGGCCAAGGCTCCAGGGATGCATGGCACAGGGAGGGCATCCTCTCAGCCGCTTATAGTAGATTCTTCCTTCTGCCACATGACAGGTTATAGCTACAACACTCAGCACTCCTGCAGGGGCCGGGCACCTCACACAGATGCATCTGTGCCTCATCTCGGTCAGTGCTCACACGGAGGCTAAGGCCGTCCCGCCCCAGAGTCCCACAGCTCCCAGGTACCGACTCTTAGTCCCAGGTCCTCACAGGTGCACTGAGGGCACTCCCTCTGCCCCAGACTCCAGGCCTGGCCAGCAGCCGCCTCTGCAGATCACACCCGAGTCCACTGGGTGCTTTGCAAAATGCTGCAGCTGGTTATCAAGCCACACTCAGAAAGATCCAGCCGGCGACTCCTGAACATCACTGCACCCTCAGCGGGACACTTTTCCAAGTGGCTGGAAAAGTTGTCTCCCACAATACCGGGTTAACTTCTGACGAACTCAGTACCTTGGGGGCCTGCGGCAAGGAGGGGGGCGGGGGCATGTTCCACGCCCCATCTTCCCAACACCAGGCTCCGAAGGCCCCGTGAGGAGGCAGCCTGCGAACTGACTCTCAGGGAACAGCCACAGACTGGTGCGAGACGCAGACAGCCAACAGCACGGACACGACAGGGTCCGAGCCTCCAGCCACACGCACAGGTCCTGTCTCCACTGCGAGCTCAATCAGGAGTGGCCAGAAGACTTACAATTTAAACCACCAACAGGTGAATGGCCCAAAGTGACACTTTCTCTTTAAAAGAGCTCTCGGTCAGGCATGGTGGCTCACACCTGTAATCTCAGCACTTTGGGAGGCTGAGATGGGTGGATCACCTGAGGTCAGGAGTTCAAGACCAGCCCGGCCAACATGGCGAAACCCCATCTTTACTGAAAAATAAAAAAATAAAAAAATAGCCAGGCATGGTGGCAGGCACCTGTAATCCCAGCTACTTGGCAGGCTGAGCCAGGGAGAATTGCTTGAACCCAGGAGGTGGAGGTTGCAGTGAAGGGAAATCACGCCATTACACACCAGCCTGGGCAACAGAGTGATACTCTGTCTCAAAATAAGTAAATAAATAAATGAGCTCTCAAGTATCTTGGCCGAGCATGGTGGCTCACGCTTGTAATCCCAGCACTTCAGGAGGCAGAGACGGGTGGGTCACTCACGGCCAGAAGTTTGAGACCAGCCTGGCCGACATGGTGAAACGTCATCTCTACTAAAAATACAAACAAACAAACAAATAAGCAAGCCTTCAAGCCTCTCAGATGGCAGGAGCCCAGGAACCAGAGCAGGGAGGCCCGGGCACAGGGGCCCATGATGTCTGTGCCCATGATTTCACAGGAAGGAGAATAGGCAAAGAAAGCCCTATGCTCCGCCACCAGCTGGGCACCTCTACAAGGTGGCAGTACCAACAAAAACACAGGAGCAAGGCCATTCTTGGCAAACGCTGACCCAAATGCACCTGGCACCCCATCATGCTTTGCTACCTGTGCATCTCTTCTGCTCCAACAAGGGGGCGGAGCCACAGGGGTCGGGAAGGCCCAAGGCAGACCCGCAAGTTCCAAAACCTTTTACGGCAAGAAGCCTTGCATTCTACCTTGATTCATCCAGTTACCTTCTAGCTTCAACCAGATACTGGCTTCGTGATAGAAGGGACCTGCCGGCTAGGCACGGTGGCTCATGCCTGTAATCCCAGCACTTTGGGAGGCCAAGGCAGGTGGATCACGAGGTGAGGAGTTCGAGACCAGCCTGTCCAACACAGTGAAACCCCGTCTCTACTAAAAATACAAAAAATTAGCTGGGCGTGGTGGCGGACGCCTGTAATCCCAGCTACTTGGGAGGCTGAAGCAGAAGAATTGCTAGAACCCGGGAGGTGGAGGTTACAGTGGGCTGAGATCGCACCACTGCACTCCAGCCTGGGCAACAATGCGAGACTCCATCTCAAGGAAAAAAAAAAAGGAACCTGCCTAGGACAGGAACCCCGTCAGGTCAGTTATACTTTGATGACCGGTCAAGGAAGCAAGAGGAGGATCCTCTGACCAACTGCGTTAACTGCTTTGAAAACCAAGAGACCCGAAGCACGACTTCAGGCATGCCCCCACCTCCCAGGCAGCAACGCTGGGAAGGGTAGGCCCCGGTTCCCCATACCCCGCCCCGGTACTGTGTGTATCCACAGCAAAACATGGCTCTTCCCATCGACAACTAGGCATAGCTGTTGGTTTTGTGCCAATCACCCCACTTGGGAAACTGAGCCACCATGCCTCAGGGAAAGTGGTGGCACTTCCTGGTGGCACCAGGAATCGCACAAGGCCATCACTGCCGCCTGGTGCACAGGGCTCCCGCGGCTGGCATCTCCAGAGCCTGGAGGAAGAGGGCAGAGGAAGGTAGCACCGGCTGCAGCAGGCCTGGCTGCTTCGCTCTGCACACCCCCACTTTCACTTTCTGGGTATGACTACTTCGGAGTGTAGGGCAGGCAGTGTTTGCAAGTCCCGTCCTTCATTCAAAGCTCACTCCTGAAGCAGGCGCGAGCTGTTGTCAAAGGAAAGTAATTACTCTACTTTCTAAAAACAAAACAAAAATAAAAATGGAGTGACTGCCCACTCGGAGAAAGCTTTTGAAATCCCTCCTCCCCGGATGTCCCAACGGCAGGGCTCAGGCTGGAGCTGCTCCCACAGTCTTTCCAGGCACCCGGTGCCCCGCTGAGGCACTGGGCCTCTGAGGCTACTGGGAAGGTCAGAAAGAAATGCCCCTCGCTCGCCTGCAGCCCGTCCTGTTACAGCGTGTGCCTTATCTTTCATGATCAGTAACCACCAGCACCCATCAAGTCCTCAACAGAGAAAACGGCAAACACAGACCTTTATTTGCAAATGAGAGGCTGCATCAGGGCTGCCAGGGAAGAACCCGGAGGGAGGGCTCCCTAACCCCCGAGGCCAGCCCCTTGCAGGGGTTCAGACCTTCCTTAGACCCCGTTGGAAGCCAGTTAACAAACTACTTTCCCCAGAAAAATGCCATACAACTTTGCATAGATTCCAGGATCTCCCCAGGGCTACTACCTGGACCCAGGAAAAAAAACCCCTCCATTTTAAAGAAAAGAGTAAGGGGAAAAGCCTACAAAAGAGCAGGGTAAAAAGAAAACTCTTTTCCTCTTCTGTTCCTTCGTGTCACAGGGTAGGGCGGGGGAGGACGGGACACACGAAGCTGCCTCTTGCAGTTCCAGCCCAATTACTCTGCCCACCAATGCACTACAGTCTCCCCTCCTGGTTAACTTTTGCAGACAATGACCAAGTTTAATGTAAGGGGGAGAAATCCCAGTATCTATTTCTGAGCAGAAAGCTTTCAACCAAAATTAAGGATCGCAACCACTCAAGGATTGGGTCGAACGGAGGAACCCACACGATGGACGCCGGGTCCCTGCCCCCGGTGGGTCTCGGCGGGCCGAGTTCTCGCCCTCCAGGGAAAGGAGGCCGCGCGAAGCCCCCATCCCGGCCCTGCCCCCGAACGAGCAACCGGTGGAATAAGACTTCCCGCACGCCCCAGCTTTATTCACAGAGAGCCCACCAGGGCCATGTGGGTGTACACGGTTCGGGGTGCGCATTTCTCCCCGGATGGGCTTGTATCACGTTGTCACTCCGGCGCCTCCCAAAAGTGGGAAGGAGGGGAAGCACCCCCGTCCCTCCCGCTCCAACTCGCCCTCGCCCGGATTAAGCGATTTTCAGGCTGATTTCAAAACGGGAACTGGGTCTCCCCCTGGTTTAGGTGCAATAATCCGGCAACTCAGGGGGGCTCAAAGTCAGCTCCGGGCCCGTAACTCTGGGAGGAGGCCGCGCAGAGCCCAGGGCCGAGCCCGGCCTTGCCCCCCGCCCCGGCCGCGGCGCGCGGCGACGGTCCCCAGGCGCGGGCCCCAGCAACGGCTCGGGAGCGAGGCCGGCGGGACAGGCGCGGGGAAAGTGGCCCCGCGGAGCGCACGGCCACAGGCCGGGGCGGCCGCGCGCACCTTCCCCCTCCGCGTCCTCCCTGGGTTCCCCCTTCGAAAGATGGCGGGCGGAGGAAAGGGGGAAAAAAATCCCTTCCGTGAGGGAGGGCGCGCGGAGGCCGGGCTGGCTCGGGGCGCCGGGCCGCGCCAACTCCGGGCTGCGCGCCCCGGCCGCAGCGACGCCCCGAGTCCGGGACGGAGGCGGCCAAGCGGGAGCGGGAGGAGGGGAGCGGAGCCCGCGCCACCGCCGCCGCTACCGCCGCCGCGACCCCGGGCGGCCGCCGCGCTTTGTTGCATCGTGGCCGCGCACAAAGGCGGCGGCGGCGGCGGCGGCGGCCCCGGGCGCCCGGTTCACCCGGACGCGCCGGCAGACTGCGCGGGGCGCTCGGGGCCGCGCTCCCCGGCCCAGCCCGGCCCGCCGCCGCCCGCGCCGCCCGCCGCCCCGCGCGCGCAAGGAAGCAAGAGAAAGGCGTACTTGGCCTCGCGGCTCCGGCGGCCGTCCCCTCCCGGCCCGCGCGGCCGGCTCCTCTTTGGCTCGCCGGCCCCGGCAGCATAATAGACGCGCCGGAGCCGAGCAGGGCTCATGCGCTGCGCCGCGGCGCCTGGCGGGAGTCGTAGTCCGCGGCCGGGCCCGCGCCGGGGCCGCCCAGGGGAGGCCGCGGGCGCGCGGACTACATGTCCCGGCCCCGCCGGCGCCGCGCCCCGCCCCGCGCGCCCCCGCCCGCCCCGCCGACCTGGCCGAGAGCGGGCCTGGCCCGGGGGGCGCGCGGGGGCGGGGTTCGGCGCCCGCCCGGCAGGGCAACAACGCTGGGACCCCGTGGGCCGTTCCCCGCCCGGGCCCGCACGGCTCTCCCCACCCCGTGTCGGGGACAGCGCCTGGCGGCGGATTTTCCGGTGCCCCAGGACGGCATGGAAGAAGCGGGAACGCAGCCAGCACCGCAGCCCCCGTGCGGGCACCCCGAGGCCCGCGGGAGCTACCCTCGAACCCCGGCCGCGCACGGGCGGGGCGGCGCGCACCTGCCGGGAGCCCGTGTTTGTAAACAAACCGCGCGCCTAATTAGCCTGGCGGGAGCGCGCGCACGGGGCGGGGGGCGGGGCGTCGGTGCGCGCGGGCAGGTCGGCCCCGCCCGGGGAGGAGCCGCGCTCTGCCGCGCCCTCCGTGTCACCATCTGCCCCACCCCTGACTTGCTGGGGCGCGGGCGCCCAAGTTCGCTGTTGCTGGAGAGGGCGCCAAGTCCCCAGAGCTGGCGAAGAGTTAGGGGTGTTTCCAGCTCTGCCTGGGGACCTTCTCGCCCCAAGCCCCGGTTTCCCCATCTGCCCAGTGAGGGGCAGGAACTAGATACCAGGTTCCCAGCCTGAGATTCCGGGAGAGGGCCACCCCTGGCCCTTTTTCTGTATCTTGAAAGGTTCAGCCCGTGGACACGTTTTGCATCTTGTTTTGGGTGATGACAACTCGGGTTTACACATAAGTTGTGGGGGGGGGGGGTTGTTTTTTTGGTGTTTGTTTTTTTTTTTTTTTGAGACGTTAGTTTCGCTCTTGTCACCCAGGCTGGAGTGCTGTAGTGTAGTGAGTGGCTCGATCTCGGCTCACTGCAACGTCCGCCTCCCGGGTTCAAGCCATTCTCCTGGCTCAGCCTCCCGAGTAGCTGAGATTACAGGCACCCGCCACCACGCCCGGCTAATTTTTGTGTTTTTTAGTAGAGATGGGGTTTTACCGTGTTGACTGGGCTGTTCTCAAACTCCTGACGTGAGATGATCCGCCCACCGCGGACTCCCAAAGTGCTGGGATTACAAGCGTGAACCAACGCACCCGGCCACATAAATCAATTTTAATCCAGCTGTAACTTAAGGTGGTTACACGTTGTGTACATTAGACCCCAATAAAAACGTCAAAAACAAAACGAGGTTCCTTGGTGCCTGCTGAACCTGCCAACTGCAAGGTCGAGTTTCCTTGTGTGGGCTGCACCCACCCCAAGCCCCTGGGGTCCCCAGGTGTGTTCCAAGTTGAGCAGCAGCTCCACTGCCTGAAATGCACACATCTATGCAATATTCACAAAGTGAGTGCCAGCACAGAGACAATTCATCCCCATGCACACCCAGAAGGCAGGTGTTCTGTTCCAGGCTGACAGGTAAGGAAACAGGCTCAGTGAGGCAAAGGGTCCTGCCCAAGGTCACAGAGCCAATTTGCAGGAGGGCTGAGACCCAAAGCCCCGGGGTCTTAGGAAGAGTTTGCAGGGGAAGCCAATACCTTTCCCAATCCTGTCCCTCTGTTTCTGCTGGGAGCCCAGGACCTTCTCACACTCCAGGGCAAGGCTCTAGGACAAGGTTCCAGCCTTGCCTTTCTAGTTGGCAAAATGGACAAAGTGCAGTCCTCAGGCGCCGGAAGGTCGGGGAGGGGGAATATGAGAGGTGAGGATCTGCAGGCAGGTCCCTTAGAACTACCATCCTGGTTGTGTCCCCACACCCCCGGTGCAGTTCCTCAACCTACAGGCTTCTGTGTTAGCCACCTTGGAGGCTGCAACCCATTCCTGCTGTCTGCATCTCATCTCCTTGGGTATCTTGAGCACTCTGACCACCAGGATGGCCACCTCACCACTTACACAGACCCCACTGCACTCCTCCCAAGGCTAGAACAAAAAGCCTTTCCGCCTGGTCTTGACCTCAAGGAACCCAGGTACATGCACACAGCAGGCTGCCCTGACCAGCCAGTGTGTCTGAGGCTGCTGACCAAATGCCCCCAACCCTTATGGGCCTCCCACTGCCCTAAGATGACCCCCAGGAATATGGCAGGAACCCAGGCGCTCCCTGGGCACTGGCTCTGATGGAAGCACCAAGGTCCCCTTCTTTCCCTTCCCACTGCTCACCCACTCATGAGTGGCCCGGATGGCTCCATGGAGCCAACTTTCCCGAGGCTGGAGAAGTCTCTAGGAAGCAGAATCTGTAAGGGAACAGGACAGAAACTCTCATTTGAGTATCTCAGCCCCTGTGCTACTATCTCTGAAGACTAGTTTAGGGGCCACAGTGGCAAACAGCTGAAAGCCAGCAGGGCTGCCATTGAGAAGGGATTTGGGGTGGCTCTGCAGTCCCCTCCAGCCCCTAGCAGCCCATCATCCTCTGCCTTCCTAGCCTCAGGCTCTTGGAATTTTAACCTCTGGTACTGCTGAATTTCCCAAGTGAAGCCACTTAATCTCCCCGACCCAGGTTTCCTCCCCTGTCACAGGAGGATAAAAATAGAACCTGATCCCGCAGCTCTGGGAAGGGAAGGGGGCATGTGCAAAGGTTGGGGCTGTGATCGGGAGCAGGCTGCTGCCTTTGCCTCCTTGGCCATCACTCACCTCTCTACCTTCACGTTTTACTTCCTGAGCCTCCTTGTGGGCTGTCTCACGGCTCCATGAGAGCAGAGCACTTTGTCCATGAGGTATCCCTAAACATCCTTCAACAGTATCTGGCACCTAGTGGGTGCTCAATACATAGCTGTTGAATGAATAAATGTTCTCTTCTGCACCTCTGTCCTGCCCTCCAGCCTCCATCTGTAAACCTCAGTGTAGCCCAAGCTCTTCCAGTGAAGCAGCCACCTGCTCACATCTAAAGGAGGCCCCAGAGCCAGGCCCCAGCCAGTACAGGAGCCAGGGCCTCAGCTGCCTCCTCCTCCTCCTCCTTCACCCACAATGCCCCTTAAGGCAGCAGTCCCCAGCCTTTTTGGCAACGGGCCAGTTTCATGGAAGACAATTTTTCCACGGATGAGTGAGGGCGGATAATGGTTTTGGCATGAAACTGTTCCGCCTCAGATCATCAGGCATTAGATTCTCATAAGGAGCTCACAACCTAGATCCCTCGCAGGCGCAGTTCAGAGTACGGTTTGCGCTCCTGTGAGAATCTGATGCCGCTGCTGATCTGACAGGAGCCGGAGCTCAGGCGGGAATGCTGGCTCACAAGTGCTCACCTCCTGCTGTGCGGCCCCGTTCCTAACAGGCCACGGACCAGTAACAGTCCAAGGCCCAGGGGTTGGGAATCCTGCCTTAAGGCACAGAGCAGTTACCTTATGGCACTGAAGTTTATACATCAGTTTCTTGAAAGTTTCATTATCATGTGTCTTTCCCCAGGATTGACCAGCTCTCAGCACAACTTTTTAAGAAAATGAATTTCTGTCTCCACCAAGCAGAGGCTGGGCTACAGAGAACTCTGGAGGGTGGAGGAGCAGAGGTTTTTAATTATACAATGATTTAGTGCCTACTATATGCCAGGCCCTGAGTCAAGAGCCTTATGTACACCATTTTACTGAATCCCGGAACAGTTCTATGACGTAGGGATGATTATGTCTACTTTACAGGTGAAAATGGAGGTACAGTGAGGTTAAATTACTAGCCTGAGCCATGAACCCAAATGTGGGTTCATATTTCACTTATAAAATATATTCCAGAAGACTGCACCTTGGTAAGGGAAGGTGAGGCATTAACTTGAGGAAGCAAATGCCCAGATCTAAGTTCATTAAACTTCTCTTAGAAAAGAGTGGGAGGCCGGGCACCGTGGCTCATACCTGTAATCCCAGCACTTTGGGAGGCCAAGGTGGGCGGATCACCTGAGGTTGGGAGTTCGAGACCAGCCTGACCAACATGGAGAAACCCTGTCTTTACTAAAAATACAAAATTAGCCAGGCGTGGTGGCTCATGTCTGTAATCCCAGCTACTCAGGAGGCTGAGGCAGGAGATTTGCTTGAACCCAGGAGGCAGAGGTTGCAGTGAGCCAAGATCGTGCCATTGCACTCCAGCCTGGGCAACAAGAGCGAAACTCTGTCTCAAAAAAATAAAAAGAAAAGGGTGGGGAGCCCCATGGAAAGGAGGGAACTTGGAGTTGAGTCTTCTCACTTTCCTGTTCTTCCTGTCCCCAACATGGAAAATTGTTTGCACAAAAATCATAGCAAAGTCCTTAAAGGCATAGAGTGGAAAGGTCTCCGGTATAACCTGGGAGCCCCGGTGAACAGGGAGAGAGAGCTGTGCTGCAGCTGCATAAATGTGGTTGCAGAAAGACAGTCAAAAGGAGGCAGGCAGGACAAGAAGACAGGTGGGCCGGGCTCAGGGGCTCACACCTGCAGTCCCACAGTTTGGGAGGCTGAGGTGGGGGATCGCTTGAGCCCAGTAGTTGGAGGCCAATCTGGGCAACAAAGTGAGTGCCAGTATCTACGAAAAATCAAAAATTTAGCTGGGTGTGGTGGTGCACAACCTGTGGTCCCAGCTACACAGGAGGCTGAGGCAGGAGAGTCGCTGGAGCCCAAGGAGGTTGAGGCTGCAGGGAACTGTATTTGCGCCACTGCACTCCAACATGTGGGCGGCAGAGTGAGACCCCTGTCTGAAAAAAAAAAAAAGGACAGAAGAGGTGACCCCCACTGAGTCTTAGTCTTCACATCTGTAAGATGGGTACAATAAATACTTACTCTGCTGGGCGCAGTGGCTCACGCCTGTAATCCCAGCTCTTTGGGAGGCTGAGGCAGACAGACCACAAGGTCAGGAATTCGAGACCAGCCTAGCCAACATGGTGAAACCCCATCTCTACTAAAAATACAAAAGTTAGCCAGACATGGTGGTGTGCACCTGTAATCCCAGTTACTCGGGGGGCTGAGTCAGGAGAATTGCTTGAACCCAGGAGGTGGAGGTTGCAGTGAGCTAAGATCACGCCACTGCACTCCAACCTGGGTGACAGAGCAAGACTACGTCTCAGAAAACAAAAAACAAAACAAAACAAAAAAACAGGCCGGGCGCGGTGGGTCATGCCTGTAATCCCAGCACTTTGGGAGGCCGAGGTGGGTGGATCACCTGAGGTCGGGAGTTTGAGACCAGCCTGACAACCTGGAGAAACCCTGTCTCTACTAAAAATAGAAAATTAGCCGGGCATGGTATCTCATGCGTGTAATCCCAGCTACCCCGGAGGCTGAGGCAGGAGAATTGCTCGAACCTGGGAGGCGGAGTTTGCAGTGAGCCGAGGTTGCACCATTGCCCTCCAGCCTGGGCAACAAGAGCAAAACTCGGTCTCAAAAAAAAAAAAAACAAAAAAAAAACCACTTACCTCATAGGATTGGCGTGAGGATAAATGAGGTAGGAATACTCTCTCGTAGCTAGAACATTCATTCGTTCGTTCACTCCAGAGGTATTGATGGAGTTTCTATGCTCTCCCCTCCTGACACTGCAGATTCAACAGTGAACAAGACAAAGCCTTAGCTGTTGTGGAGCTGACCCCCTCCTAGGGACAGACAGACAATCATAAATTACTAAAACATACGGTGTGCCTGATGGTGTTCAGTGCTAGGGAGAAAAGGCAGGCAGGAAAGGGAGCCAGGGGGATGGGCTGATGTGGTCATGGCAGCTATATATGGGTAATAAATATCGTGGGTAATTTTATTTTTCTTTTTGATCATTGGTTTTTTTCCACTTTTCTGTGGCAGATAGGTATTACTAGGTAATCAAAATTGAGTTTGGTTTTAAAAATCAGTCATCATGATGTAATGGAGACAGAGCTGGCCTGGAAGGTCCTATAAATCTCTTGGGATCCTTGCTTAATTTGTAGGTGTCCTTGGCATTCCTGAAGCTGATGGTTTACGAGATGATGTGCCAGCCCGTCTTGGCTTTGCCATCCACAGGAAGGCTTTCTGCATTGCTGTCCTGGGACACCATGGCCCTCTCTGTGTTCCCTCCTCATATCCCCAGCCACAGAGAAGGAGCCCCAAGACAATAAAATAAGTGTGTTTAAAAGGATTAAAAACGCTCTCCCTCTCCCTCTCCCTCTCCCCATGGTCTCCCTCTCCCTCTCTTTCCATGGTCTCCCTCTGATACCGAGCCGAAGCTGGACTGTACTGCTGTCATCTCGGCTCACTGCAACCTCCCTGCCTGATTCTCCTGCCTCAGCTTGCAATCGCAGGCACGCGCCGCCACGCCTGACTGGTTTTCGTATTTTTTTGGTGGAGACGGGGTTTCGCTGTGTTGGCCGGGCTGGTCTCCAGCTCCTAACCGCGAGTGACCCGCCAGCCTCGGCCTCCCGAGGTGCCGGGATTGCAGACGGAGTCTGGTTCACTCAGTGCTCAATGTTGCCCAGGCTGGAGTGCAGTGGCGTGATCTCGGCTCGCTACAACCTCCACCTCCCAGCCGCCTGCCTTGGCCTCCCAAAGTGCCAAGATTGCAGCCTCTGCCCGGCCGCCACCCGATCTGGGAAGTGAGGAGCGTCTCTGCCTGGCCGCCCATCATCTGGGACGTGAGGAGCCCCTCTGCCTGGCTGCCCAGTCTGGAAAGCGAGGAGCGTCTCTGCCCGGCCGCCATCCCATCTAGGAAGTGAGGAGCGCCTCTTCCCAGCCGCCGTCCCGTCTAGGAAGTGAGGAGCGTCTCTGCCCGGCCACCCATTGTCTGGGATGTGGGGAGCGTCTCTGCCCCGCTGCCCCGTCTGGGATGTGAAGAGCGCCTCTGCCCCGCCGCCACCCCGTCTGGGAGGTGAGGAGTGTCTCTGACTGGTCACCCCGTCTGAGAAGTGAGGAGCCCCTCTGCCCAGCAGCTGCCCCGTCTGGGAAATGAGGAGTGTCTTGGCCCGGCAGCCGCCCTGTCTGGGAGGTGGGGGACAGCCCCCGTCCGGCCGCCGCCCTGTCTGGGAGGTGGGGGGCGCCTCTGCCCAGCCGCCTCATCTGGGAAGTGAGGAGCCCCTCTGCCCGGCCGCCACCCCATCTGGGAGGTGTACTGAACAGCTCATTGAGAACGGGCCATGATGACAATGGCGGTTTCGTCGAATAGAAAAGGGGGAAATGTGGGGAAAAGAAAGAGAGATCAGATTGTTACTGTGTCTGTGTAGAAAGAAGTAGACATAGGAGACTCCATTTTGTTCTGTACTAAGAAAAATTCTTCTGCCTTGGGATGCTGTTAATCTATAACCTTGCCCCCAACCCCGTGCTCTCTGAAACATGTGCTGTGTCCACTAAGGGTTAAATGGATTAAGGGCAGTGCAAGGTGTGCTTTGTTAAACAGATGCTTGAAGGCAGCATGCTCCTTAAGAGTCATCACCACTCCCTAATCTCAAGTACCCAGGGACACAAACACTGCGGAAGGTGGCAGGGCCCTCTGCCTAGGAAAACCAGAGACCTTTGTTCACATGTTTATCTGCTGACCTTCCCTCCACTATTGTCCTATGACCTTGCCAAATCCCCCGCTCCGAGAAACACCCAAGAATGATCAACAAATACTAAAAAAAAAAAAAAAAAAATTCACTAGAGAAATTTCATAGCATATTTGAGAAGACAGAAAAAATAATCAGCAAACGTAAAGATAAGTCAATTGAAATTACGCAATTGGAGGAACAGAAAGGAAAAAAGAATAAAGAAAAAAAGTAACAAAGCCTTAAAACTGTGGGACACTATCAAGCATACCAATATATGTACAATGGGAGTCACAGAAGAAAAAGAGACAGTAAAGAGGAAAGATTATTTCAGTGAATAATGGCCAAAAATTTCCCAAATTTTTGGTGAAAGATATGAATCTACATATCCAAGAAACTCAAAAAAGTTTTTTCAAGGTGAGATAAACTCAAATAGATCCATACCAAGCTACATTATCATCAAACAGTTGAAAGATAAGAAGAAGGCTGGGCATGGTGGCTCACACTTGTAATCCCAGGACTTTGGGAGGCTGAGGCGGGTGGATCACCTGAGGTCAGGATTTTGAGATCAGCCTGACCAGTATGGTGAAACCCTGTCTCTACTAAAAATACAAAAATTAGCCAGGTGTGGTGGCGGGTGCCTGTAGTCCCAGCTACTCAGGAGACTGAGGCAGGAGAATTGCTTGAACCCAGGAGGCAGACGTTGCAGTGAGCCAAGATTGCACCGCTGCACTCCAGCAGCCTGGGCAACAGAATAAGACTGTGTCTCAAAAAAAAAAAAAAAAAAAAAAAAAGACAAGAAAATCCTGAAAGTAGGGAGAGAAGCAACTCATGTACAAGGGATCCTCAATACAGTTAACAGTGGACTTCTCATCTGAAATCACAAAGGCCAAAAGGTAGTGGGATGATATACGCAAAGTGCTAAAAGAAACAAAAAAACTTGTCAACCCAAAATTGTATATCTTGCAAAACTATTTCTCAAGAAAAAAGGAGAAATTAAGACATTCCCAGATAAACAAAAACCAAGATGTTTACTTCTAGTAGACCTGCTATTTAAGAAATGCAAAAGGGAGTCAGTCAGGCTGGAATAAATGAACACTGAACAGTAACTTGAATCCATGTAAAGAGATAAAGAATAGGATGGGTGCAGTGGCTCATGCCTGTAATCCCAGCACTTTGGGAGGCCAAGGTGGGCAGATCACAAGGTCAGGAGTTAGAGATCAGCCTGGCCAACATGGTGAAACTCCGTCTCTACTAAAAATACAAAAATTGGCTGGGCATAGTGGTGTGCACCTGTAATCCCAGCTACTCAGGAGGCTGAGGCAGGATAATTGTTGAAGCCAGGAGGTGGAGGTTGTAGTGAGCCGAGATCGCAACACTGCATTCCGGCCTGGGCGACAAAGTGAGACTCCGCCTCAAAAAAGAAAAAAAAAAAAAAGAGATAAAGAACACCAGTAAAGGTAATTACATATGCAAATTTAAAAGTCACCATTAATAATACATTTTTGGTTAGTAACTCTTCTTTCCCTTTCAAATGATTTAAAAAATAACTACATAATTGTAAATATATGTCAATGCACACACAATGTATATATATATATGTAATTTTTAATCAGAACAAGATGGGGGATGAGCCAATATATGAGCAAAGTTTTTGGATACTGTTAAAATTAATCAGAATTCTGTTATGAATTAAGATGTTAATTGTAATCCCTAGGGCAAATAATTTAAAAAAAAACAAAATATATATTAAAAGAGAAGGAAATCAAAATGGTACACCTCCAAGTATCCAACGCAAAAGAAGCAGTGGAGGGGGCAGGTGTGGTGGTTCATGCCTGTAATCCCAGCACTTCGGGAGGCTGAGGTGGGAGGATCACCTGAGGTTAGAAGTTCGAGACCAGCCTGGCCAACATGGTGAAACCCTGTCTCTACTAAAAGTACAAAAATTAGCCAGGCGTAGTGGCGGGCACCTGTAATCCCTCCTAACTTGGGAGGCTGAGGCAGGAGAATCACTTGAACCAGGGAGGCAGAGGTTGCAGTGAGCGGAGGTCATGCCACTGCACTCCTGCGTGGGCGACAGAGTGAGACCCCCTGTCTCAAAAAAAAAAAAAAAAAAAAGAAGTAGTGGAGGAACAGAGGCATAAAAAAAGTTAAGACACTTGGGAGTTGCTGCAGCTGCCGCATGACATGATGCAGCCAAAGCCTAAAGGCTAGAGCTGGAGCTGCCTTGCCAGTGGCCCAGAAGGTCCTCTCCCCGAGAATTCGTGTCCTGGAGCTTCATTAGCACAGCGGCCAGTGAGGTGTTCCTGCCTCCCTCTTTCTTCCTCCGCTCTTTCTCTTCTCTCTTGTTCAGTTTGCCTGGGAGCACGTAAGGAGAAAGCAGGGGGCTGCCCCAAACCGCTTCTGCTTCTGTTCATTGCAAGTGGCACTACCACCATGGGCCTCACCATCTCCTCCCTCTTCTCCTGCTTCTTTGGCAAGAAGTAAATGCACATTTTGCTATTTGGATTGGATGCTGCTGGCAAGATGACCATTCTGTATAAACTGAAGTTAGGGGAGATAGTCACCACCATTCCTACCACTGGTTTTAATGTGGAAACAGTAGAGTATAAGAACACTTGTTTCACAGTACGGGATGTTGGTGGTCAAGACAGAATTAGGCCTCTCTGGAAGCATTACTTCCAGAATACCCAGGGTCTTATTTTTGTGGTAGATAGCAATGATCATGGAAGAATTCAGGAAGTAGCAGATGAGCTGCAGAAAATTCTTCTGGTAGATGACTTGAGAGATGCAGTACTGCTTTTTGCAAACAAACAGGATTTGCCAAATGATATGGCCGTCAGTGAAATGACAGATAAACTAGGTCTTCAGTCTCTTCATAACAGAACATGGTATGTTCAAGCCACTTGTGCAACACAAGGAACTGGTCTGTATGAGGGACTTGACTGACTGTCAAATGAACTTTCAAAACGTTAAATGAAACCGGATGTCTAACCAAGGACTTGTTTGATAAAATTGGTCTAGGCTTCTTACAACAAAATTAGTTTGTATCTTGGTTATTAAACAGTATCTGGGACTGGTTTGGGTAGAATATTAAACTTATTTTGTTGCCAATTATTGTTTACCAAGTATGATGTTGCTATTTAGCAATGTGCTTGGTTTTAAAGAAATCCTCCTGGGAAAAAAGTATCCTCTTTTAATTTTACTTCCCATAAGCCTAATTGCCTGGACATAGCTATTGTGAAACCTTTAAATAAATCAATTTTGAGTGTTAAAAAAAGGGATATTTAGAAAACAAATAGAAAAATAACAGAAGTAAATACTTCTGCATAAATAATTATATTAAATCTAAATGAATTAAATTCTCCAAGTAAAAGGCAGAGACTGACAGAATGGATTTTTTTTTAAAAACCAGGATCTAACTATATGCTGTCTATATATAAGATATTCACTTTACAGTCAAAAAATAAAATAGGTTAAAAGTAAAAGTACGAAAAAAGATATTTTATGTAAACAGTAACTAAAAGAGAGCTGGCCTGGCTATACTCATATCAGACAAAATATGGTTTAAGACAAAAATGTTTATAAGAAACAAAGACATTATGTAATACTAAAATACTCCATAAATTAAAAATATATAACAATTATAAACATCCATGCACATAACAACAAAGCTGCAACACATATGAGCAAAAACTAACAGAATTGAAGTGAGAGACATTAGTCCAACAATAATAGTTGGAGACTTTAACACTCCATTTTCTCTTCTTTTCCTTTCTTTTCTTTTTTCTTTTTTTTTTTTTCCAGATAGAGCCTTTGTTGCCCAGACTGGAGGGATCTTGGCTCACTGAAACCTCTGCCTTCTAGGCTCAAGTGATCCTCCCACCTCAGTCTCCCAAGTAGCTGGGACTACAGGTGCGTACCACCATGCCTGGCTAATTTTTGTGTGTGTATTTTTTGTGGAGATGGGTTTTGCCATGTTACCCAGAATGGTCTCCAACTCCTAGGATCAAGCAATCCACCTACCTTGGCCTCTGAATGTACTGGGATTACAAGCAAGAGCCACTGCACGTAGCCAGCACCCCACTTTCTTCTTGTTGTTGTTGTTTTGTTTTGTTTTGTTTTTGTTTTTGTTTTTCTGAGATGCTTGCTTTGTCACCCAGGCTGGAGTACAGTGGCACATCTCGTCTCACTGCAACCTCTGCCTCTTGCGTCCCAACAATTCTTCTGCCTCAGCCCCCTGAGTATCTGGGACTATACACATGAGTCAACACAACTGATTACTTTTTGTATTTTTAGTAGAGACGGGGTTTCACCATGTTGGCCAGGCTCGTCTTGAACTCCTGACCTCAAGTGATCCACCCGCCTCAGCCTCCCAAAGTGCTGGGATTACAGGCATAAGCCACTGTGCCTGGCCAGCCCCCAAAATTTATATGTTGAAGTCTTAACCCTCAGTACCTCAGAATGTGACTGTATTTGGAGATAGTGTCTCTAAAGAAGTCATTAAGTTAAAATAAGATCATTAAGGTGGGCCCTAATCTAATATGACATGTGTCCTTATAAGAAGAAAAATATCTAGACACAGACAGTACAGAGGTGAAGACATACGGAGAAGATGGCTGTCTACAAGCCAGGGAGACAGGTCTCATAAGAAACCAATCCTGCTCTCGCTCTCCCTCTCCCTCTCCCTCTCCCTCTCCCTCTCCCTCTCCCTCTCCCTCTCCCTCTCCCTCTCCCTCTCCCTCTCCCTCTCCCTCTCCCTCTCCCTCTCCCTCTCCCTCTCCCTCTCCCTCTCCCTCTCCCTCTCCCTCTCCCTCTCCCTCTCCCTCTCCCTCTCCCTCTCCCTCTCCCTCTCCCTCTCCCTCTCCCCTCTTTCCACGGTCTCCCTCTGATGCCGAGCCGAAGCTGGACGGTACTGCTGCCATCTCAGCTCACTGCAACCTCCCTGCCTGATTCTCCTGCCTCAGCCTGCCGAGTGCCTGCGATTGCAGGCGCGCACCGCCCCGCCTGACTGGTTTTCGTATTTTTTTGGTGGAGACGGGGTTTCGCTGTGTTGGCTGGGCTGGTCTCCAGCTCCTAACCGCGAGTGATCAGCCAGCCTCGGCCTCCCGAGGTGCCGGGATTGCAGACAGAGTCTGGTTAACTCAGTGCTCAATGGTGCCCAGGCTGGAGTGCAGTGGCGTGATCTTGGCCCACTACAACCACCTCCCAGCCGCCTGCCTTGGCCTCCCAAAGTGCCGAGATTGCAGCCTCTGCCCGGCTGCTGCCCCGTCTGGGAAGTGAGGAGCATCTCCGCCTGGCCGCCCATCGTCCGGGATGTGAGGAGCCCCTCTGCCTGGCTGCCCAGTCTGGAAAGTGAGGAGCGTCTCTGCCCGGCCGCCATCCCATCTAGGAAACAAGGAGCGCCTCTTCCCAGCCGCCATCACATCTGGGAAGTGAGGAGCCTCTCTGCCCGGCCGCCCATCGTCTGAGATGTGGGGAGCACCTCTGCCCTGCCGCCCAGTCCAGGATGTGAGGAGCGTCTCTGCCCGGCCGCCCCGTCTGAGAAGTGAGGAGACCCGCTGCCTGGCAACCGCCCCGTCTGAGAAGTGAGGAGCCCCTCCGCCCGGCAGCCACCCCGCCCGAGAAGTGAGGAGCCCCTCCGCCCAGCAGCCACCCCGTCTGGGAAGTGAGGAGCGTCTCCGCCCGGCAGCCACCTCGTCCGGGAGGGAGGTGGAGGGATCAGCCCCCCGCCCGGCCAGCCACCCTGTCCGGGAGGTGAGGGGCGCCTCTGCCCGGCCACCCCTACTGGGAAGTGAGGAGCCCCTCTGCCCGGCCAGCCGCTCCGTCCGGGAGGGAGGTGGGGGGGTCAGCCCCCCGCCCGGCCAGCCAACCCGTCCAGGAGGGAGGAGGGGGGGGTCAGTCCCCCGCCCGGCCAGCCGCCCCGTCCGGGAGGGAGGTGGGGGGGCCAGCCCCCCGCCCGGCGAGCCGCCCCATCCGGAAGGGAGGTGGGGGGGTTAGCCCACCGCCCAGCCTGCCGCCCTGTCCAGGAGGGAGGTGGGGGTTCGGCCCCCCCGCCTGGCCGGCCACCCGGTCCGAGAGGTGAGGGGCGCCTCTGCCCGGCCGCCCCTACTGGGAAGTGAGGAGCCCCTCTGCCCGGCCAGCCGCCCCGTCCGGAAGGGAGGTGGGGGGGTCAGCCCCCCGCCCGGCCAGCCACCCCGTCCGGAAGGGAGGTGGGGGGGTCAACCCCCCGCCTGGCCAGCCGCCCCGTCCGGGAGGTGAGGGGCACCTCTGCCCGGCCGCCCCTACTGGGAAGTGAGGAGCCCCCCCCGCCCGGCCAGCCGCCCCGTCCGGGAGGGAGGTGGGGGGGTCAGCCCCCCGCCAAGCAAGCCGCCCCGTCCGGGAGGTGAGGGGCGCCTCTGCCCGGCCGCCCCTACTGGGAAGTGAGGAGCCCCTCAGCCCGGCCAGCCGCCCCGTCCGGGAGGGAGGTGGGGGGGTCAGCCCACCGCCCAGCCTGCCACCCTGTCCGGGAGGGAGGTGGGGGGTCAGCCCCCCGCCTGGCCAGCCGCCCCGTCCGGGAGGGAGGTGGGGGGGTCAGCCCACTGCCCAGCCTGCCGCCCTGTCCGGGAGGGAGGTGGGGGTTCGGCCCCCCGCCTGGCCAGCCGCCCCATCCGGGAGGTGAGGGGCGCCTCTGCCCGGCCGCCCCTACTGGGAAGTGAGGAGCCCCTCTGCCCGGCCAGCCGCCCCGACCAGGAGGGAGGTGGGGGGGGTCAGCCCCCTGCCCGGCCAGCCACCCCGTCCGGGAGGTGAGGGGCACCTCTGCCCGGCCGCCCCTACTGGGAAGTGAGGAGCCCCTCTGCCCGGCCACCACCCCGGCTTGGAGGTGTACCCAACAGCTCATTGAGAACGGGTCATGATGACAATGGCGGTTTTGTGGAATGGAAAGGGGGGAAAGGTGGGGAAAAGATTGAGAAATCGGATGGTTGCCGTGTCTGTGTAGAAAGAGGTAGACATGGGAGACTTTTCATTTTGTTCTGTACTAAGAAAAAATTCTTCTGCCTTGGGATCCTGTTGATCTGTGACCCTACCCCCAACCCTGTGCTCTCTGAAACATGTGCTGTATCCACTCAGGGTTGAATGGATTAAGGGCGGTGCAAGATGTGCTTTGTTAAACAGTTGCTTGAAGGCAGCATGCTCGTTAAGAGCCATCACCACTCCCTAATCTCAAGTACCCAGGGACACAAACACTGCGGAAGGCCGCAGGGTCCTCTGCCTAGGGAAACCAGAGAACTTTGTTCACTTGTTTATCTGCTGACCTTCCCTCCACTATTGTCCTGTAACCCTACCAAATCCCCCTCTGCGAGAAACACCCAAGAATGATCAATAAAAAAAAAAAATAAAAAAAATAAAAAAAAAAAAAAAAATAAAAAATAAAAAAAAAAAAAAAAAAAAAAAAAAAAAAAAAAAAAGAAACCAATCCTAGGCTGAGCACAGTGGCTCATACATGTAATCCCAGCACTTTGGGAAGTTGAGGCAGGAGAAGTGCTAAGGCTAGGAGTTCATGACCAGGCTGGGCTATAAATTAGACTCTGTCTCTACAAAAAAAGTTTAAAAATTAAGTGGTCATAGTAGGACACGTCCGTAGTCCCAACTACTTGGGAGACTGAGGTGGGAGGATCACTTGAGCCCAGCAGTTCAAGGATGCAGTGAGCCTTGATCACAGCATTGTGCTCCAGCCTGAGTGACAGAAAGAGATGGAAGGAAGGAAGGAAGGGAGAGAGGGAGTCCCTGCACATGCTCTCTTGCCTGCTGCCATGTAAGATGTGCTGTTGCTCTTCCTTTGCCTTCCTCCATGATTGTGAGGCCTCCCCAGCCATGTGGAACTCTGAGTGCATTAAACCTCTTTCCTTTATAAATTACCCAGACTCAGGCATGTCTTTATTACCAGCATGAGAATAGACTAATACAGTGTGGTACTGGCACAAGCATAGACATATAGATCAATGGAACAGTATTGACAGTCCAGAAATAAACCATATATCTGTGGTCAATTGATTTTTGACAAGGGCACCAAGACTATCTAATGGGGAAAAAATAGTCTTTTCAACAAATGGTGCTATGATAACTGCATATTCACATGCAAAAAATGAAGTTGAAGCTGGGTGCAGTGGTGCACGCCTGTAATCCCAGCACTTTGGGAGGCTGAGGCAGGTGGATCATTTGAGGTCTGGAGTTCAAGACCAGCTCGGCCAACATGGTGAAACCCTGTCTCTACTAAAAATACAGAAATTAGCTGGGCATGGTGGTGCATGCCTATAATCCCAGCTACTTGGGAGGCTGAGACAGGAAATTGCTTAGAGCCTGAGACACAGAGGTTGCGGTGAGCCAAGATTGTGCCACTGCACTCCAGTCTGGATGACAGAGTGAGACCCTGTCTCAAAAAAAAAGAATGAAGTTGGGCCAGGTGAGGTGGCTCATGCCTGTAAGCTCAGCACTTTGGGAGGCTGAGATGGAAGGATTGCTTGAGTCCAGGAATTTGAGAACAACATGGGCAACATGGTAAGACTCCCCATCTCTTTCAAAAAAAGTCTTTTAAAAAAGAATGAATGTGGACCCTTATCTCACACCATATATAAAAATTAACTCAAAATAGATCAAAGACCTACAAGTAAGAGTGAAAGCCAGCCGGGTGCGGTGGCTCACGCCTGTAATCCCAGCACTTTGGGAGGCTGAGGTGGGCAGATCACGAGGTCAGGAGATCGAGACCATCCTGGCTAACACAGTGAAACCCCGTCTCTACTAAAAATACAAAAAAAAAAAAAATTAGCCTGGCATGGTGGTGGGCACCTGTAGTCCCAGTTACTTGGGAGGCTGAGGCAGGAGAATGGCATGAACCTGGGAAGCGGAGCTTGCAGTGAGCCGAGATCATGCCACTGCACTCCAGCCTGGCCGACAGAGCGAGACTCTGTCTCAAAAAAATAAAAATAAAAATAAAAGAGTGAAAGCCAGGCTGGGCGTGGTGGCTCACGCCTGTAATCCTAGCACTTTGGGAGGCTGAGGCGGGTGGATCATGAGGTCAGGAGTTCAAGACCAGCTTGGCCAATATGGTGAAACCCCATCTCTACTAAAAATAAAAAAGTTAGCCAGGTGTGGTGGCACATGCCTGGAATCTCAGCTACTTGAGAGGCTGAGGTAGGAGAATCGCTTGAACCTGGGAGGTGGAGGTTGTGGTGAGCCCAGATTGTGCCACTGCACTCCAGCCTGGGCGACAGAGCAAGACTCCATCTCAAAAAAAAGAAAAAAAAAAAAAGAGTGGAAGCCATAAAACTCTTGGAAGAAAACATGGAGGTAAATCTACAAGACCTTGGATTTGACAATGGATTATTTGGTACTAAAGTAAAAGTTCAAGCAACAAAAGAAAAAATGGATACATTTGACTTCATCAAAGTTAAAAACTTTTGTGCATCATATCAAGAAAGCGAAAAGACAACCCAAAGAATAGGAGAAAACATCAACAAATCATATATTTGATAATGGCATAGTATCCATAATATATAAAGAATTTATACAACTCAACAGCAAAAAAAATATGAAAAGATGCTCAACACCATGAGTCATCAATGATGTACAAAATCAAAGCCACAGTGAGATTCCACTTAATACCCAGCAGGATGGCTGTAATTTTTGAAAAAAGGAAAATAAATGTTGGCAAGGATGCGAAATAATTAGAGCCCTCATGTATTGCTGGTGGAAATGTAAAATGGTACAGTCACTGTGGAAAACAGCTTGGCAGTTTCTGAAAAAGTTAAACATGGAATTACCATATGACCCAGCAATTCCATTCCTAGGTATACACCCCAAACAACCGAAAGCAGGTGCTCAAATAAAAACTTGTAAGAATAAGAACTGTTCATAGCAGCATTATTTGTAATAGTCAAAAGGCAAGAAAAAACAAATGTCTATCAGCCAATGAATGGATAAAGAAAATGTAGTATATCCTTATACAACAGAGTATTAGTCATAAAAAGGAATGAAGTACTGATACATGTTACAACATGGATGAATCTTGAAGATATTAGGGGCTACATGAAAGAAGCCAGAAACAAAAGACCACATCTTGTATGATCCCATTTATATGAAATGTCCACAAGAGGCAAATCCACAGAGACAGAAGGCGGATTAATGGTGGCTCACATCTGTAATATCAGCATCTTGGGAGGCCAAGGCAGGAGGATCAGTTGAGTCCAGGAGTTAGAGACCAGCCTGGGCAACAGAGTGAGATGCTGTTTATCAAAAAAAAAAAAAAATTAGCCAGGCATGATGGTCCATGCCTGTGGTCCCAGCTACTCAGGAGTCTGAGGTGGGAAGATTGCTTGAGCCTGGGAGGTTGCCAGGGGCTGGGGAGAAGACAAATGGGAGTGAGTGTTAATGGGTACTGGGTTTCTGTTTAGGGTAAAGAAAATGTGCTGGAATTAGGCAGAGGTGATGATTGCTCAACATTGTAAATATGCTGGAAGTCATTAAATTATACACTTTAAAATGGTTAAAATGGCAAATTTTATGTTATGTGAATGTTACATCCATAGTAAGATTTTTAAAATTTATTTTATTTTTAGAGACAGGGTCTCACTCTGTCACCCAGGCTGAAGTGCACTGGCACAACCATGGCTCACTACAGTCTCGACTTCCCAGGCTCAAGCAGTCTTCCAACCTCAGCCTCCTGAGTAGCTGGGACCACAGGCATCCACCACTATGCCTGATTAAATTTTTTTTTTTTTGAGAGACAGGGTCTCACTATGTTGCCCAGGCTGGTCTCTAACTCCTGGGCTCAGGTGATCCTCCTGCTTTGGCTTCCCAAAGTGCTGGGATTACAGATGTGAGCTGCTACGCCCGGCCCAATAATGATAATTTTTAAAAGCCGCTGGCTCACCCTCATTCTGATGGCTAGTTGTCTGGAAGAATGAAGAAGGGAAGGAGATGGTTTCACCCTTGGGAGACACCACCAATCCAAGGCTCTTTAGAAACAGTGGGGCCCTGGAAAGGTTAGCAGTGGGGAGGTGGAAAGAGGTTAAAACACAGAGAGAGCAACCAGCGGAAAAGAATGTGTCACCTACAAAAGAATGGCAATAGAGCCAGGCGCGGTGGCTCACGCCTGTAATCCCAGCACTTTGGGAGGCCGAGGTGGGGGGATCACGAGGTCAGGAGATCGAGACCATCCTGGCTAACATGGTGAAACCCCATCTCTACTAAAAATACAAAAAATTAGCTGGGCATGATGGTGGGCGCCTGTAGTCCCAGCTACTCAGGAGGCTGAGGCAGGAGAATGGTGTGAACCCAGGAGGCGGAGCTTGCAGTGAGCCAGGATTGTGCCACTGCACTCCAGCCTGGGCAACAGAGCGAGACTCCGTCTCAAAAAAAAAAAAAAAAAAAAATGGCAATAGAATAGCAGCAAGGCTGTCCATAGCAGAAAAGGAAGCCAGAGAGAAAATAACTGTCTACCTAGAATCCTCTAAATAGTGACACTATTGTTCATGAGGAAGGGCAAAATAAAGACTTTTTCTCAAACTGCCATGAGAGCCCTTCGCAGAAACTGACCTCACTCTGAGGCCCACTCGAATTGACGCTTCAAAAACAGATGTTGAACCCTGAGAAGGAATCATGAGTGAGGAAATCAGAAGACATGTGGGTAATTGCAGATGAGCTTGGACTGCAGATACCATATATGGTAGGTAGAGACTTCAGGTTGACCCCAAATGCTCATGCACCCCCTTTCTCAGTCATCGAGTCCCCGATTTCTACTGGATGTGAGGCCTGCCCAGATAAAGACTACCTTTTTCAGACTCCCTTGCAGGTGGGAGTGGCCAATAGGGTAAGAGTAGATTTGGTGTTTGTATCTCTGGGAATGATCCATCATTCTCTCCTCCCCTAATACTGCTGGAATGGGGCCAGAGGGCCATGCTATAGCTTGAAGGTGTCCCCTCCCAGGCTCCAGCAATCTTCCTGCTTCAGCCCCCCAAGTAGCTGGGACTACAGGCACATGCCGCCACACCATCTCTTTAAAGCAAATCCCCATCTGTTTTTTTTTTTGTTTTTTTGGGTTTTTTTTTTTTGAGACGGAGTCTCGCTCTGTCACCCAGGCTGGAGTGCAGTGGAGCGATCTCGGCTCACTGCAAGCTCCGCCTCCTGGGTTCCCGCCATTCTCCTGCCTCAGCCTCCTGAGTAGCTGGGACTACAGGCTCCCGCCACTACGTCCGGCTAATTTTTTGTATTTTTAGTAAAAACGGGGTTTCACCGTGTTAGCCAGGATGGTCTCAATCTCCTGACCTTGTGATCCACCCGCCTCGGCCTCCCAAAGTGCTGGGATTACAGGTATGAGCCACTGCACCTGGCCACAAATCCCCATCTCTTAAAAAAAAAAAAAAATCCACAAAGTTCCAAAGAACAAACCTTGAATTTGTGCGCTGAGTACTACATTGAATCCACACAAGTAAAGTGATGTCATAGGCATTGAACTAGCTATTTTAAGTAATCTAGAAATGATTTAAAGTATATTTAAACCAGATGGTGGGGCAAAGTGGCTCATGTCTGTAACCCCAGCACTTTGGGAGGCCCAGGCAGGAGGATTGCTTGAGTCCAGGAGTTTGAGGCCAGCCTGGCCAACATAGAGAGACCCTGTCTCTACAAAAAAATGAACAAAATTAGCTGGGCATGGTGGCACATGCCTGTGGTCCCAGCTACTCAGAAGGCTGAGAAGGGAGGATTGCTCGAGCCCAGGAGGTTGAGGCTGCAGTGAGCCAAGTTTGCGCCACTGCACTCCAGCCTGGGCAACACAGCAAGAACCCATCTCAAAATATTTTAAAAAGTATCTGGCCAGGCGTGGTGGCTCACACCTGTAACCCCAGAACGTTGGGAAGCCGAGGCGGGCGGATCACCTGAGGTCAGGAGTTTGAGACCAGCCTGACCAACACGGAGAAACTCCGTCTCTACTGAAAATACAAAATTAGCCGGGCATGGTGGCACATGCCTGTTATCCCAGCTACTCGGGAGGCTGAGGCAGGAGAATCGCTTGAACGCGGGAGGCGGAGGTTGCGGTGAGTTGAGATCGTGCCATTGCACTCCAGCCTGGGCAACAAGAGTGAAATCCCGTCTCAAAAAAAAAAAAAATAGTATATGGAAGGATGTGCACAGGCTCTGTGCAAAGAGCACGCTACTTGACATCAGGGACTGCAGCCTCTGCGTATTTGGTACCCACAGGGTCCTTGAACCAGTCCTCTGCAGGTGCTGAGGGCCAGCTGCCCATGCAGCTGTGAAGGGCATGAGTGTTGGTGTCCGACAGATCGGGGCTTGAGTTCTAACTCTGCCCCTTGTTTTGTGACCTTCAGCAAGTTACTTCACCTCTGTGAGCCTCAGTTTCCTCCTGTGTGGAGTGGAGATTATAATGGAACTCACAGTATAGGAGTTCCAGGGGATAAGAAGATGGTGTCTATGTGGCGAGGTGGAGCAGCACAGCCAGGGCCGCCCAGGTCACAGTGCTGAGAGGCGAGCAGAGGCACGGGAGGACTGTGGGCATCAGGCCTGATGGCCCAGGGAGTCCCAGCGGTGGCAGTGTGTGAAGGACAGACCCTTGGGGCTCACTGCCTTGGGTATGAGCCCCCTGACCTCAAAGGCCCCATTAGGAGCTAGTGTCACCCTTGACTTCCCCCAGCCCCACTCCCCACATCCAGTTGGCCACCCGGTCCTGTGGTTTCTACCTCCTAAATATCCCTCCAATGTGTCCACTCCCTCTTTTCCTGTGTACCTGCAGTGGCCTCTGAGCTTCCACAGAGTAGCTGGAGGGGACATGTCCTTGCTGCTGACAGTGTACCACAGCTGCACAATGTCCCCAGCCTGGCCTGCAGTTCCCACATGCTCCTGTCTGCCCACTGGCCTGCCCACCCTGTCTGGGCTGCTCTGGCCCCTCCCAGATCCTCAGACTTGCCAAGCTCCGTCCTGCCACAGGGCCCTGGCGTAGCCTGTTCTCTCTTCTTGGAACATGCTCTTCTCTTCTGCCCTGCTTCTCCTGGCTTCTGCTGCTTAATCTCCCTGGCTCCCTTCAGGGAAGCCTGCCCTGGCCACACCCCACCCTTTTGAGCTCTTACGTGCACAGCCACACCCCGCCCATGGCAGGACTCACCCCACTGTGTATGTGTGGTCACAGGCACGAGGCTTTGAACGCATCTCATTTGCCTTGGCCCCGGGGCTGCAGCTCTGTAGCTATCTCAGCCCCCTGTGTGTCCCCACTGCTTGGCACCGATGATGAGCTCAACGCAAGAGGCTTCATGCACAGCCCTTGCCAGGCAGTGAAGGGGAGCGTGAGGAGCAGGTGAGGTCACTGGACTGGCACACAGGCTCATTTCAGGAGACTCTTGGAGCTCTTCAAATCGGTACTTTAAATCTAGGCCAAATTGTACATCAATACCTTCTGTTAAGAAGGGAAGGATAGACCGGGTGCAGCGGCTCACACCTGTAATCCCAGCACTTTGGGAGGCTGAGGCAGGCGGATCACGAGGTCAGGAGATCGAGACCATCCTGGCTAACACGATGAAACCCCGTCTCTACTAAAAATACAAAAAATTAGCCAAGCATGGTGACAGGTGACTGTAGTCCCAGCTACTCGGGAGGCTGAGGCAGGAGAATGGTGTGAACCCCGGAGGCTGAGCTTGCAGTGAGCCGAGATTGCACCACTGTACTCCAGCCTGGGCGACACAGTGAGACTCTGTCTCAAAAAAAAAAAAAAAAAAAAGAAGGGAAAGATGGCCCGGCCAGGCATAATGGCTCATGCCTGTCATCCCAGCACTTTGTGAGGCTGAGGTTGGCGGATCAGGAGGTCAGGGGATCGAGACCATCTTGGCTAACATGGTAAAACCCCATCTCTACTAAAAATACAAAAAATTAGCCAGGTGCGGTGGCGGGCGCCTGTAGTCCCAGCTACTTGGGAGGCTGAGGCAGGAAAATGGCGTGTACCCAGGAGGTGGAGCTTGCAGTGAGCGGAGATGGCGCCACTGCACTCTAGGCTGGGTGACAGAGTGAGACTCCATCTAAAAAATGAAATAAAATAAAATAAGAAGAAGGGAAAGACGGCTGGGTGCCGTGCTCACACCTGTAATCCCAGCACTTTGGGAGGCCAAGACAGGTGGATCACAAGGTCAGGAGCTCGAGACTAGCCTGGCCAACATGGTGACACCCGTCTCTATAAAAAATAAAAAAGTTAGCCAGGCGTGGTGGTGGGTGCCTGTAGTTCCAGCTATTCAGGAGGTTGAGGCAGGAGAATCGCTTGAACCTGGGAGGCAGAGGTTGCAGTGAGCCGAGATCGTGCCACTGCACTGTAGCCTGGGTGACAAGAACGAGACTCCATCTCAAAATAAATAAATAAATAAATAAATTTTAAGAAATAAAAGAAGGGAAAGACATTGTTGCTCATGTCCCTGCACTCCCATGGGGCGTGTCTGCATTTTTGGGGATGGGGAGAGTCATGCTGACATGAAGGTTCTCTGAAATAAGTCGGGGAATGCGAATAAGACTGTGTGTGTGTGTGTGTGTGTGTGTGTGTGTGTGTGTGAGAGAGAGAGAGAGAGAGAGAGAGGCATGAAGATCCTGTCTTCCTAAGAGGCTTCGGACAGAACAGGAAGTAGGTGTCAGGTGAAAGAGGAGGCGGGGTCCTGCCAGCTGCCTCTCGTTCCTGGGGCCTCTGTTCCTATTCCTCCCTGCGTGCTCTCACCTGCAAATGGGGCACCACGCAGCCAGAACCAGACAGTCCTTCTCTGCTCCAGCCCTGGACTACCTTGGATTCAACATGGTGGCTGCTGTTCCCGTCCCACCTTACATGAGGAGACCACAGGTTAGAAGAGACACGTGTGGACAGGTGTCAGAGCCCGGACTGGACACAGTCTAGTGCCAATGCCCGTGGGCATAACCACTCGGCTCCCTGGCCTTGTGCCCACATGTACAAGGTTGTGCCTACACCAGAGTGTCCACAGAGGCCAGGAAGTGGCAGGTTAAGAAGGGGGTCAGGAAGTGGAGACTGTACACAATCATGGTGACCCCTAGAGCTTTGCCAGGCTGAGGTGACATTGCAGAAGGAGTTGCAGCCCTCCTGGTCTTCCTAGGTGCCCAGACTTTTTGGGCCCCACTTGTGCCCAAGGCCGTTCAGGGTAGTGACACCAGCTGTAGCCGACAAAGAAAGGAGGATAGATGCCTGCCCAAGAGTGTCACTAGGCCGTGATGAGCCAAGGCCCCAAAAGACACCCTCCTGGCCAAAGAACATGTTTCTACTCACTTTTTAAAAACATTTTATTTTAGAATGATTTTTCTTTTTTTGAGATGGAGTCTCGCTTTGTCGCCCAGGCTGGAGTGCAGTGGCACGATCTCAGCTCACTGCAAGCTCAGCCTCCCGGGTTCACGCCATTCTCCTGCCTCAGCCTCCTGAGTATCTGGGACTACAGGCACCTGCCAACGCGCCCAGCTAATTTTTTGTATTTTTAGTAGAGACAGGGTTTCACCATGTTAGCCAGGATGGTCTCGATGTCCTGACCTTGTGATCTGCCCACCTCAGCCTCCTAAAGTGCTGGGATTACAGGCGTGAGCCACCATGCCCAGCTAGAATGATTTTACATTTGTAGAAAAGTTACAAAGGCAGTACAGAAAGTTCCTACAGACCCTCCCCCAACCCAGTTCCCCCATTGTTAACTTCTTACATCACCAAGGCACACTTGTCATAACGAAGAAACCAATGCTGGAGCAGGAAGTGTGATGCTTCCAGCTTTATTTTTAATTTCTCAAGGTTGCTTTGGCTATTCAGACACTATCGTGGCTCCCTGTGAATTTTACAATTGTTTTTCTCTATTTCTGTGAAAACTGCCATTGGAATTTTGATAGGGATTGTGTTGAAT
The DNA here is from genome assembly GCF_029281585.2 of Gorilla gorilla gorilla. Lineage (NCBI taxonomy): Eukaryota > Metazoa > Chordata > Mammalia > Primates > Hominidae > Gorilla > Gorilla gorilla. The sequence continues at coordinate 130,458,316 of NC_073237.2, forward strand.
CTGTAGATCATTTTGGGTAGTATTGTGCATTTTAACAATATTAATTCTTCCAATCCATGAACATAGGCTATCTTTCCATTTATTCGTGTCTTCAATTTTTTCATCACCTTTTTTTTTTTTTTTTTTTTTTTTTTGAGATGCAGTCTCACTCTTGTTGCCCAGGCTGGAGTGCAGTAGTAGGATCTCAGCTCACTGCAACCTCTGCCTCCTGGGTTCAAACAATTCTCCTGCCTCAGTCTCCCCAGTAGCTGGGATTACAGGTGTCTGCCACCACACCCAGCTAATTTTTTGTATTTTTAGTAGAGATAGGGTTCCACCATGTTAGCCAGGCTGGTCTCAAACTCCTGACCTCAAGTGATCTGCCCACCTCAGCCTCCCAAAGTGCTGGGATTACAGGTGTGAGGCACTGTGCCCTGCCTCATCAATGTTTTACAGTTTTCAGTATACAGGTCTTTCATCTTCTTGGTTAAATTGATTCCTAAGTACTTTATTATTTTGGATGCCTTTGTAAATGGCATTGTTTTCTTGCTTTCCTTTCTAGCTGTCCTGTTATTGATATAAAGAAATATAACTGATTTTTTTTTTAAGAGAGAGAGACAGGGTCTTGCTGTGTGGCCCAACTTGGTCTCAAACTCTTGGCCTGAAGCAATCCTCCTGCCTCAGCCTCCCAAAGTGCTGGGATTACAGGTGTGAGCCACTGTGCCCAGCCAGAACTGATTTTTGTATGTTGATTTTGTATCCTGTGAATTTATTTGTTAGTTCAACTAACAATTGTTTTGTGGAGTCTTCAGGGTTTTCTACAAATAGAATCATGTCATAGCAAACAGAGATAATTTGACTTCTTCCTTTCCAATTGGGATTGCTTTTATTTATTTTTTCTTGTCTGATTCCTCTTGCTATTACTTCCAGTGCTACATTGAATAGAAGAGACAAGAGTGAGCATCCTGTCTTGTTCCTGACTTTAAAGGAAAAGCTTTCAGTTTAGCTGAAAGTTAGCTGTTTTGGTTTAACTGTTGGCTTTTCATAAATGGCCTTTATTATATTGAGGGAATTTCCTTGTATATCTAAACTGTTGAAAGTTTTTATCAAGAAAGGATGTTGAGGCTGGGTGTGGTGGCTCATGCCTGTAATCTCAGCACTTTCAGAGGCCAAGGCAGGTGGATGCCTTGAGCCCAGGAGCTCAAGACCAGCCTGGGCAACATGGTGAAACCCCATCTCTACAGAAAATACAAAAATTAGCCAGGCGTGGTGACACATGCCTGTAGTTGAAGGGGTGGGTAGCCCCTCCACACCTGTGGGTGTTTCTCGTTAGGTGGAATGAGAGACTTGGAAAAGAAAAAGACACAGAGACAAAGTATAGAGAAAGAAATAAGGGGACCCGGGGAACCAGCGTTCAGCATATGGAGGATCCCACCAGCCTCTGAGTTCCCTTAGTATTTATTGATCATTTGTGGGTGTTTCTCCGACAGGGGGATGTGTCAGGGTCACAAGACAATAGTGGGGAGAGGGTCAGCAGACAAACACGTGAACAAAGGTCTTTGCATCATAGACAAGGTAAACGATTAAGTGCTGTGCTTTTAGATATGCATACACATAAACATCTCAATGCTTTACAAAGCAGTATTGCTGCCCGCATGTCCCACCTCCAGCCTTAAGGCGGTTTTTCCCTATCTCAATAGATGGAACGTACGATTGGGTTTTATACCGAGACATTCCATTGCCCAGGGACGGGCAGGAGACAGATGCCTTCCTTTTGTCTCAACTGCAAGAGGCATGCCTTCCTCTTATACTAATCCTCCTCAGCACAGACCCTTTATGGGTGTCGGGCTGGGGGACGGTCAGGTCTTTCCCTTCCTACGAGGCCATATTTCAGACTATCACATGGGGAGAAACCTTGGACAATACCTGACTTTCCTAGGCAGAGGTCCCTGCGGCCTTCCGCAGTGTTTGTGTCCCTGGGTACTGGAGATTAGGGAGTGGTGATGACTCTTAAGGAGCGTGCTGCCTTCAAGCATCTGTTTAACAAAGCACATCTTGCACCGCCCTTGATCCATTTACCCCTGAGTGGACACAGCACATGTTTCAGAGAGCACGGGGTTGGGGGTAAGGTTATAGATTAACAGCATCCCAAGGCAGAAGAATTTTTCTTAGTACAGAACAAAATGGAGTCTCCTATGTCTACTTCTTTCTATACAGACACAGTAACAATCTGATCTCTCTTGCTTTTCCCCACAGTAGTCTCTGCTACTCGAGAGGCTGAGGCGGGAAGACTGCTTTAGCCTGGGACACAGAGGCTGCAGCGAGCCATGATTGTGCCATAGCACTCCAGCCTGGGTGACAGAGTGGCCCTGTCTAAAAAATATATATACATATGTTATATATAGAGAGAGAGAATATATATATAGTATATATATACTATACTGTATATATAAATACTGCAGTGTATTTACTATATACTATATACTATTATTTACTATATACCATATATACTATATACACTATAGTGTATTTACTATATATTGTATAGTAAAGCTATAGTGAACAAAGTGGGATGGTACTAGCATAAAAACAGACATATAGACCAGTGGAAAGTCAGCCCAGAAATAAACCCAAGCAGATACAGTCAACTAATTTTCAATAAGAGTGCCAAGAGGACTGTATTAGTCTGTTCATACACAGCTATAATGTGCAAGAACCTGAGACTGGGTAATTTCTAAAGAGGTGTAATCGGCTCACTGATCTGCAGGCTGTACAGGCTTCTGCTTCTGGGAATACCTCAGGAAACTTACAATCATGGCTGAAGGTGAAGGAGAAGCAGTCACGTTTACCTGGCAGAAGCAGGAAGAGAGAGTGAAGGGCGATGCACTACACACTTTCAAACAACCATCACAAGACAGCAAAATGGGGTGATGGTGCTAAACCATTAGAAACACCCCTGTGATCCAATCACCTCCCACCAGGCCCCACCTCCAACACTGGGGATTATAATTTAACATGGGATTTGGGTGGGGACACAGAGCCAAGCCATATGAGGGACACAATGGGGAAAGTATAGTCTCCTCAATAAATGATGTTGGGAAGACTGGATATCCATGCGCAAGAGAATGCAATTAAACCCTTATCTTACACCATACAAAAAATCAAGTCAAAGTGAATTAAAGACCTACATGTAAGACCTGAAACCATAAATCCCCTAGAAGAAGACAGGGGGAAGGCCCCTTGACATTGGCTTTGGCAATGATTTTTTAGATATCACACCAAAAGCTCAGGCCACAAAAGCGTTAAATAAACAAACAGGACTACATACAACTAAAAAGCTTCTCACAGCAAAGGTAACAATGGACAAAATGAAAAGGCAGCCAATGGAATGGGAAAAAAATATTTGCAAACCATGCACCTGATAAGGGATTAATATCCAAAATATATAAGGAACTTATATAACTCAATAGCAAAAAATCCCACAAATAACCCAGTTAAAAATGGGCAAAGAACCTGCATAGACAGTTTTCAAAGAAGACAAAAATTGCCAATGGATGTTTAATTGTGACATTTAACAGATATTCTTGCAGTTTAAGATGATACTTTAAAAATGAATTATCTCCTAATGATTACTTGAGCTCTGCCAGTCAATGGGAGAATCAGCAGAACCGGTAAGATCTTATTTGGAATTGACATTTTCTATTGTAATTTTGTTCCTGTTTATTTTAAAATTTTCCTTCTGTTTCACTGGAAAGGACAGGTGATACTCAGTGGTTTTTTTTTTTTTTCAAGACGGAGTCTCGCACTGTCGCCCAGGCTGGAGTGCAGTGGCACGACCTCGGCTCACCGTTCACGCTATTGTCCTGCCTCAGCCTCCTGAGTAGCTGGGACTACAGGCGCCTGCCACCATGCCTGGCTAATTTTTTTTGTATTTTTAGTAGAGACGGGGTTTCACCATGTTAGCCAGGATGGTCTCGATCTCCTGACCTCGTGATCCGCCCGCCTTGGCCTCCCAAAGTGCTGGGATTACAGGCCTGCGCCACAGCGCCCGGCCAATGCTCAGTTTTAAATGTGCAGTGGTGTACACCTGTAATCCCAGTTACTTGGGAGGCTGAGGGGGCCAGGAATTCAAGACTGGTTTGGGCAATATAGTAAGACCTTGCCTGTAAAAAAATTATTGTAAAGGCTGGGCATGCTGGCTCATACCTGTTATCCCTGCACTTTGGGAAGCCAAGGCAGGAGGATTGCTTGAGTCTAGGAGTTTGAGACCAGCCTGGGCAACATAGTGAGACCCCATCTCTGCAAAAAATAAATGTAACTAACCAGGTATGGTGGTATGTGCCTGTAGTCCCAGCTACTCAGGAGGCTGAGGTTGGGAGGATCACTTGAGCCCAGGGGCTCAAGGCTGCAGTAAGCAATGATTGTGCCACTGCACTCCAGCCTCGGTGACAAAGCGAGACCCAATATCTAAATTAAAAAGGAAAATGTGTACAAGTTGCTTTGTTACGATAAGACTAAAGGTGTACACACACACACAATGGCCAACTGGTCTATGAGAAGGTGCCCAACATCACCAATGATGACAGAAATGCAGAAATGCAAACGTCAGGGTCTGAATGTTTGTGTTTCCCCAAAACTCATAGGTTGAAACCCAATCCCCAAGACGATGGCATTAAGAAGTGGGGCCGGCTGGGTGCAGTGGCTCACGCCTGTATTCCCAGCACTTTGGGAGGCCAAGGTGGGCAGATCACGAGGTCAGGAGTTCGAGACCAGCCTGGCCAATATGCTGAAACCCCATCTCTACTAAAAATACAAAAATTAGCCAAGCATGGTGGTGCGCCCCTGTAATCCCAGCTGCTTGTGAGGCTGAGGAAGGAGAATTGCGTGAGCCTGGGAGGTGGAGGTTGCAGTGAGCCAAGATCGTGCCATCGCAATCCAGCCTGGGTGACAGAGAGAGAGTCCATCCAAAAAAAAAAGTAGGGCCTTTGGGGGTGATCAGATCGTGAGGACTCTGACCTTTTAAAGGGGATTAATGCCCTTGTAAGAGAGGCCTGAGAGAGCTTGTTCACCCCTTTCACCATGTGAGAGCACAAAGAAGGTGCCATCTGAGGAATGGACACTTAGCAGATCCTGAGTTAGCTGGTGCCTTGATCTTGGACTACCCAGCCTCCAGAACTGTAAGCAATCAGTTTCTGTTGTTTATAAAGTACCCAGTCTAAGATATTTTGTAATAGCAGTCCGAACTGACCATGGCAGCAAATTAAAACCACAATGAGATATCACTTCACACATGTTAGGATGGCTGTAACCAAAAGACAAGGGATAAATATGAGCAAGGGTGTGGTGAAAGGTACACTTGTACACTGTTGATGGGTATGTAAATCGGTACCATCATTATGGAAAACAGTATGGAGGGCCTTCAAAAAACTAAAGGTAGAACCACCATATGATCCAGCAATCTCTCTTCTGGAAATATAGCCAAAGGAGATGAAATATAAGCACTTCATAGAGATACCTGCACTCCCATGTTCAATGCGGCACTATTCACAATAGCCAAGGCATGGAATCCACCTAAGTGTCCACTGACAGAGGCCTAGATAAGGAAACTGTGGTCTACACATGCAATGGAATATTTCCAGCTCTTCAAAAGGAGATTCTGGCTGGGCACAGTGGCTCACACCTGTAATCCCAGCACTTTGGGAGGCCAAGGTGGGCAGATCACCTGAGGCCAGGAGTTCAAGACCAGCCTGGCCAACATGGAGAAACCCCGTCTCCACTAAAAATACAAAAAATTAGCCAGGAATGGTGGCGGGTGCCTGTAATCCCACCTACTCAGGAGGCTGAGGCAGGAGAATCGCTTGAATCCAGGAGGCAGAGGCTGCAGTGAGCCAAGATCATGCCATTGCACTCTAGCCTGGGCAACAAGAGTGAAACTCTGACTCAAAAAAAAAAAAAAAAAGAAAGAAAAAAAGGAGATCCTGCCTATGTGACAACATAGATGAACCTGAAGACATTATGCTAAGTGAAATAAGCCAAACATAGAAGGAAAAGTACTGCATGATCTCATGTATATATGAAATTTTTTTTTGCGGGTGGGGGTGGGGATGGAGCCTCACTCTGTTGCCCAGGTTGGAGTGCAGTGCAGTGGTGGTATCTTTGCTCACTGCAACCTCCACCTCCCTTCCTGGGTTCAAGTGATTCTCCTGCCTCAGCCTCTTGAGTAGCTGGGATTACAGGTGCGTGCCACCATGCCTGGCTAATTTTTGTATTTTACTAGAGACAGTGTTTCACCATGTTGGCCAGCCTGGTCTCGAACTCCTGACCTCAAGTGATCCACCCGCCTCGGCCTTCCGAAGTGTTGGGATTACAGGCATGAGCCACAGCACCTGGCCAAAATATTTTTTTAAAGTGTCAAATACGGCCGGGCACGGTGGCTCACGCCTGTAATCCCAGTATTTTGGGAGGCTGAGGCGGGTGGATCACGAGGTCAGGAGATCAAGACCATCCTGGCTAACAGGTGAAACGGCATCTCCACTAAAAATACAAAAATAAATTAGCTGGGCATGGTGGCGGGCGCCTGTAGTCCCAGCTACTCGGGAGGCTGAGGCAGGAGGATGGGGTGAACCTGGGAGGCAGAGGTTGCAGTGAGCCAAGATCGCGCCACTGCGCTCCAGACTGGGCAACAGAGTGAGACTCCATCTCAAAAAAAAAAAAAAAGTGTCAAATACATAGAAACAGTAGAACAGTGGTTACAGGGGTTTGCAGGTGGCGGAGATTGAGATGGAGGCCAAAGGGTACAAAGTTAAAGTTACGCAGGATGAATGAGTCTAAAGATCTAAAGTCCAGCGTGAGGACTATAGTCATCAATAATAACGTATTGTATACCGAAAACTTACTGAGAGTAGATTTTAGGGGCTCTCAGCACGCACACAGAGGGGGCAACTATGTGAGACGATGGACATGCTCATTTGTTTGACTGTCGTAAGCATTTCACAACGTTACATGGTGCACATTATCATTATGATTACAAACAGGGTCGCACTTTGTTACCCAGACTGGAGTGCAGTGGTGCCATTATAGCTCACTGCAGCCTCAAACTCCTGGGCTCAAGAAATCCTCCTGTCTCAGCTTCCCAAAGCTCTAGGATTACAGATGTAAGTCACTGTGCCCAGCCTGCACTTTAAATAGCCTATATTTAAGTATTAATTATGGCCGGGTGCGGTGGCTCACGCCTGTAATCCCAACACTTTGAGAGGACATGGTGGGTGGATCGCTTGAGGTCAAGAGTTTGAGACCAGCTTGGTCAACATGGCGAAACCCCCATCTCTACTAAAAATACAAAATTAGTCGGGCATGGGGGCACATGCCTATAATCCCAGCTACTCGGGTGGCTGAGGCAGGAGAATCACTTGAACCTGGGAGGCAGAGGTTACAGTGAGCTGAGATCATGCCATTGCATTCCAGCCTGGGTGACAAGAGCGAGACTCTGTCTCAAAAAAAAAACCCCAAACTATTCCTTAAATAGTACATTAGGTATATATGAAATAGCATATATTTAATAATAATAAAGAAACTGACATGGATATATTGCTACTTTTTTTTTCTAGACAGGGTCTCACTCTATCACCCAGGCTGGCATGCAGTGGTGCAATCAAAGCTCACTGCAGCCTTGAACTCCTGGCCTGAAGTGATCCTCCTGCCTCAGCCTCCCAAAGTACTGGGATTACAGGAGTGCAGCACCACACTCGGCGGTACATTGCTATTAATTAAACTCAGGTTACATTTGGATTTCACCAGTCTGCCTGCCAATGCCCTTTTTCTGTTCGGAATCCAACCTAGGGCACTGCTTTGCATTGAGGTGTGAGTTCCCTCCCATCTCTGACAGTTTATCAATCTTTTCTTGCTGTTTATGACTGAGACAGGTTTGAGAAGCACGGATGGGGTATTCTGCAGAATGCACCCCCATCTGGGGCTGTCTGAGGTTTGCTCCTGATCAGTCTAGAGAGAAGACCGTGAAGCCAAGTGCCTTCTGCTCATGTTCATCACAGCAGGGACCCATGCAGCCCATGAGACCTCATCGCCTGCGGTCACGCCCACCAGGCACCTGCACTGTGACGTTGCTGTTCCCCGACTCCATACTCTGTTCTTTGGGAGAGAGAAGAGAGGCACTAAGCACATTGCGCTCTCACAGGGCAAAGGTTTTAGCTCCACCTCCTGGAGGGGGACAGTACTACATGTCACTTGGGATTCTTCCATTCTTCTCTAAGGAAGATCTGTCTCTCCACCATTTATTCAATCACTATGAACTGATGTATATTTATGGCATATTTTGGGTCATAATCCAATGCTACATTATTTATTTTGTTGTTCTAATCATCCCAGCTTTGGCCACTGGGTGCTCTTTCCAGTTGGCCTTGTGTCCCTGTGACCTGCCCCGTCCTTTTGTTTCTTGAGCAATCCCCTACTTTCCGTCATTACTTAATGCTCCAGGCTTGTAACAAAAGATGTCACTCTGACCGTGCGCAATGGCTTACACCTATAATCCCAGCACTTTGGGAGGCAGAGGTGGATGGATCACTTGAGGCCCGGGGTTTGAGACCAGCCTGGCCAACATGGCGAAACCCTGTCTGTACTAAAAATACAAAGAATTAGCCAGATGTTGGAGCACATGCTTGTAATCCCAGGTACTCAGAAGGCTGAGGCACAAGAATCGCTTGAACCCAGGAGACAGGGGCTCCAGTGAGCCAAGATTGTGCCACTGCACTCCACACTCCAGCCCGGGAGGCAGAGTCACACTCTGTCTAAAAAAGAAAAAAAAAAAAAAGATACCAGCCCGACTCCGCAGCTGATTCATTTAGTCTTCTGGCAAGTCTCTGTTAAGCACCTGCTGCATACCCACTGCTGTAACAGTGCCAGGAACATAGTCAGTGTGCATAAAGCCTTCCTCCATCCATATCTTCAAACAACAGCCCATCAAGCCCGTGCTCTGTCCCCAGAGTTGTACCGGGCTTAGGGGATTCTGCAGAACACAGCAGATGAGACTCTGCCCTTGCAGAACATGCACCTGAGTGGTGCAGAGAGACCTAAAGTTATAATGACAGCAGCAGCTGTGTGCAGTGAACCCTGCTGAGGCTACCAAGGGGGCTAGTGGGGAAAGCCTGGAGCCCTTTGTGACAGGCAGAAGTGGTAAGCCTGGGCTCTATCCTAAATCTTTGGAGCGAGCTGCTGCTGCAATCCTCCCAGTGACTGCGTGGCTCTAGATAAGGCACCTTTCCAGAACCTTCTCTCATTTCACGGGGGCCAGAATGGGACCAGGCCATCTATTTCCACTTCATGTGGATGGAGAAACAGAGGCTGTGTTCAGGACCCCAGAGCCAGGGGGCCCTCGGCTAAGACCCTCTCCCCCTGGCTGGGTCCAGCGTTCCAGACTGGAAATCAGAGAGGACAACATCCTAGATACAGGGACCAGCACTGACCAGGAGTTCACAGAAAGGCCATCCCTGCCCCTAGACACACTGTTATATGTAAATGCTTGTTCCCCGGTGCTGCAAAGAAATAGCACTTGAACATAAATTTAATCCTCTCAGCAAGGCCTTTTGTACTTTCTGCAGAAAGGTGCTCATTGTAGATGGAATAATGGCGAGAGCACATCCGAACAAAGGAGGGAAGCAATTTTTATTCCTCACGCAGTTTGTCCCAGCTACTGCGTCCTGTCTCCATTGGCCGGAGCCAGACCGCACAATCTAAACTAAAACCTGATTGGCTAACCGTTTAAAACTTTTCGGCCGGGCGCAGTGGCTCACGCTTGTAATCCCAGCACTTTGGGAGGCCGAGGCGGGCGCATCACGAGGTCAGGAGATCGAGACCATCCTGGCTAACACGGTGAAGCCCTGTCTCTACTAAAAATACAAAAAATTAGCCGGGCGTGGTGGCGGGCGCCTGTAGTCCCAGCTACTCGGGAGGCTGAGGCAGGAGAATGGCGTGAACCCGGGAAGCGGAGCTTGCACTGAGCCGAGATCGTGCCATTGCACTCCAGCCTGGGAGACAGCAAGACTCCGTCTCAAAAAAAAAAAAAAAAAAGAAATTTTCTAAATAGGTAAAAGTAATGGAAGGATAAAGGAAAAGAGGAAGTTGCTTACGAAAGGACTTAGAAAAGTAATAACATTCCCAAATAAGGAAGGGGCATGGGCTGTGAGCTGGGACATGCCTGTGACCACGTCCAGCACACATGTCTTGGTTAAAGTACAAGGACATAGAATATATTACATGCCTGTGAGCATGTCTAGCATAAAGCTAGTCTTTAAAAGAAACTATTATTTCTAACCCTTATGATTTATTTTTAACAAGAAGGGAAACTTTGAAGAGGAACTTTTACTTTCTACACACTTCATCCCAAATTTGACCCTGGCTCGTGTTTAGAGGGGGGCGGTCAGCACAACCTGCCTTGCGGTTTGACTTAAAGATGAAGCGGGAGTAGACCCGGCGTGGGGGCATCCTGGGCTCTGGTACACAGTAGGCGCTCAGTGGGTGTGCTCCGGCCTGGTGACGTCTCTGGACACTGAGGTGGAGGGACCCTGTACAGCAGTCTGTCATAGGGAATTGCCCAGATACAGGATGGCAAAGCTGACAGATAGATGTACCAGTCTCCCTGCCTGCCAGGCAGCTCTCGGCCTGCAGACATCGCCAATCTCTAGCTCCTGAGCAGGGAGCAGAGACTGGTCAGCAAAGCCATGTGCAAGGGAGGCTGGTGATGTGTGCAAGGTGGGCAGGCAGCCAGGCCTTGGTGCCCGGGGAGGAAAGGCGTACAGGGAGCCTGGGATTGGCATTGGGTAAGGTGCTGACACCCTGGAAATGAGTGGAGGATGGCAGAGCCTCAGGCATTAGGAGCACTGCCTCCCTCTTCACCGAGCCAAGGAGATGGGGAAAGGAGGGGAAAGAGAGGAATGTATGCACTTCTTCATTGATAACCGGGGAAATGGAGGCAAAGGGGGCTGTGGGCGGGCCTCAGGACCTTTAGGAACCCCACCAGTCTGGCTTGGTTGGTAGCTGCATGTGTGCAGACAGCGTTAGTGCATACCACAAATGCACAGAGGGACAGGCTGAGTTGCATTTTCTCCCTCCTGTCCTGGAGTTGTAGCCAGGGCTCACAACCCTCGGTCCCCGGACTCCTTTCCCTCTAGGTTGCTTTCCCTCCCAGTTGCCCGCCTCTGGTATTTGTTGCTACTTACAGAATCTTTAGGACCAAAGGGCTGAGCGTGGGGCCAAGAATCTGCTGAGCAACAAGTCACTGGCTCTGCCCCTTCCACTTTTGACAGGGTGTACCCAGGGTGGGGAGACGGTGATCCTAGACCCGCTGTCACCTGTGGGGCTGTTCACTGCATGAGGGTAAAGAACGAGTTGGTCCCACTGCTCATAGTTTATCCCTGCCACTTGGCACAGGGCATAGCACAAAGCAAGCCCTCGAGTAATGCTTGTTGGATACATGAATATACCACAGCCTAGGTCTGCATCTTGGAGAGAAGATTTTGGAATGTGCTAGATCCAACAATTCTCTGAGACAGGAAAACCCCTGACCATCAGCAGGATATTCTGACGTTGGTTCTGACAGCTTCCTCTGGCCCTGCTAGGCAGCTGAGGGGAAGAGAGCAATGAAGACATCTTTTTTTTTTTTTTTTTTTTTTTTTTTTGAGACAGAGTCTCGCTCTG